>NC_090444.1:1524820781-1527320781 GCF_031143425.1 Pleurodeles waltl
TTCTCATCTAGCATTCAACATTCCTGGTCACGTTCTAGACATGTAAAATATATCTAAATCACATTTTTCATAGTGCTGCAAAAGATCTGCATGGTTAGCCTTGCAGCTCCTAGCTCCTCGGTCCTAGCTTGTAAGCAATACGTGCCTCTGCTGCCACGTAACCTGCAGAGTCCAGTCCTTTTGCGGTGTGGAGTACTTCTGCATTTGTGCCCCAATCACCAGTCAACCACATGACCCTCCAAGAGCACATCTAGTCCCTGGATGCCAGTGCGAGTTAAAAGTCCTTATGTCAACCACCTTCTTCCAGCAGGGGCAACAAGTCCTCTGCCACCAAGGTCTCCTTCAGGTTGTATCTTCCCAGGTGCTGAATGAGGTGCTATCTTTGTCTTGTGCACTCATACTGACTGGAAAATTTCTGCCACTCAATGCTACTTTCTCACAGTTGTCCACCTCCATTTGCAGCTCTTCCTCTTTGCCTTATAACGAATTACCGATGCATCACTGTGTCAAAATGAAAGAAACCTTCTGCCACCATAGTACAAAAACAATGCCCCTTGGGAAACTGGCAACTATATATTAAGAGACTTAACTCTTCTGAGTGTATCACAATGAATAATAATGAAGAGAGATGACTTATATAGTGTTGCTCTATAAATAGTACGAAAAATTAATGTATTCAGCAAAATGGGGCTTACTTGTCTGACAGAAGCCGCAGCTTAATACTGAGCAGAGTTTGACTTAATTTTCACAAATGCTAGCGCGCCTTGTCCTTAGTAAGTAAACTTACAAGGGGACACGTATAGGTCTATGAATCTTTTGAATCGCATAGGGTATCCTAGTCACGTGTTATGAGTAAGAAACATCCACACTAATTTATAACTTCGTTATTGAAGTGCGTTGCCCTATCTGATTCTAAAGAGATCAGAAATCCGAACCTTGGTATCAGCTCTCTAAGCAGTAGCTTTGCAACTGTGAGACTGTCATTTCTACGTGTGGGGGTATGCTTCAATCCAATGACTAAACACACACACAATCACCAACACATACTTCAGTCCACCACATGCAGGCATTTAAATGAAATCCAATTTCATTCTGCTGAATGGCCCTCCTGCTCTTCCAATGTGGCTCAAATTTACCACTGTCCCTTTTCCCACGTTCAATTGCTGCCAAATCACACATCTATGGCACACTGCCTCAGCTGCTTGTCTAAATTTCGGATTGAACCAATCGACCTTGAACAACCTAAACATGGCATCCCTTCCAATGTGTGCCTGACCATGGTAATACCGAGCCATCTGAGACAATAGCCAATTCGTAGCACCATCTGGCCCTCCTCAGATACCCAGATCTCATTTGATCTTTGTATACACTTCAGCTTTGCCCACAGCTTTTTCTCTTCCTTGTCTTGCACAACTGGTCTCTTCTTCTTGCATTATTTCCCACTTATCCTTGAATGATATACAATTCAGGGCGCAAAATCTTGCTACCTGATCCGCATATCCGTTTCCTAAGGAAATGTAGTCTGGTGTTTTCTGGGTTGCACTGCATTTTACTACAGCAATTTCTTCAAGTAATTGTATTGCGTACAATTACTCTTTTATTCTGTCACCATTTCATACTGGGGTTCCACTGGAGGTCATGAACCCTCTTTGTGACCACAATTGACAAAAACAATGAACAATTCCAAATCCTTATTGACTATCTGTGTATATTGTTACTCACAGCCTGGTCGAGACGTAGCATGCCCTAGTGAGAGCCACCAATTCTGCCACTTGTGCTGAATATACACAAGGAAGCCAAGATGCTTCTATGGTTCCTGTAATTGTACACACAGCATACCCTGCTCTAAATGTGCCTCTCCCATCTCTGAGGCATGAACACTCAACAAAAACAATTTGATCATTTTCTTCTAGTCAGGTGTCTCTGATATCAGGTCTAGGCTTTGTACAAAGATCCATAACCTCAATACAATCATGCTCTATATCTTCCTCCTTCTCAACTTCAACAGTATTGCTTGGCAGTAATGTTGCTGTATTCAACACTGTACAGCTTTTCAAAGTAACATTTAGAGCTCCCAATATACTCATCTCATACATTGTCAGTCGGGCCCGGTCAAATGTTGTGTTTTTGTTCTTTTCAGCAAAATTTCAACTGAATGTGGCATCATTACCATCACTGGGTATCCCATGACCACCCCTTCGCATTGGGAAAGACTTTGACCAATGGCGGCTACTGCTCGCAGACAACCTGGTAAAGCTGCTGCATCCGGGTCCAAGGTATCTGAAAAATAGGCTACTGGGGGATAAGCACCTCCATGGACCTGTGTGAAGACAGACCAAGAACAAGCATCACGTTCATGACAAAACAGTGTGAAAGGCTTTGTGCAATCAGGCATCCCAACTCTGGAGCTCTGCACAAACTCTCTCTTAATTCAGTGAAAGCCCTCATCTGATCTTCTTCTAGAGTAATGGGGTCTGTAACTCCCTTGTGTGTCAAATGTTGTAAAGGCTTGGCAACCCAGCAAAATTCATGATCCATTGTCTACAGTATCCTACCGTTCCCAGGAACATGCGCACATCCTTCGGGGAAGTTGGTGGATTTCTCTGCAAAATCCCGTCATCCTTTCTCAGGAAATTCTCCTCAACCCTTTCTCAATCTGATGACCCAAGTATTTGACAGATTTCTGACAGTATTGCAGCTTTGCAGGTGAGTCCTTGTGACCAAAGTCTCCCAGATGAATAAATAGGACAATTGAATCATGTATACACTCGTCCCTTGTTCTGGATGCAATCAATAACTCATCAATGTACTGTACAAGAGTTGATTTGCAAGGTAATTCCAATGACTCCAGGTTCTTTTTCAGAACCTGATTAAACAAGGATGGTGACTCCGTATGCCTTTGTGGAAGCCTGCACCAGCTGTAGACTTTATCTAGGAATTTGAAACTGAAAAGAAACTAACTATCCTTGTGAAGTGGTACTGAAAAGAAAGCTTATGACAGATCGACTACTGTGAACCACTCTGCCTCGCATGGAATCTGAAACAGTATCACTGCTGGATTGGGCACAATCGGGCAACACTCAACCACCATGTCATTCACTTTTTGCAAATCCTGCACAATTCGCACTTTCCCACAGGGCTTTTTCAATCCCATTATCAGTGAATTACATGGACTGCTCAACACTTCCTTCAAAACACCCTACTTCAAGAAATCCCCAATTATTTGTGCCACTTTCATCATCACATCCTGTGGCATATTGTACTGTGGAAGTTTTGGAAACTCAACATTCAGCTTCAAGGTGATTTTAATTGGTTCCAAACCTTTGATCAAACCCACTTCTTTCCCTGTCAAATCCCAAACCTTCTCCTTCACTGTTCCCTGTAAATCTGCGTGCAAATCCTTCAAAGTGCACATTGGAAAAATCTCAATCAAAGGGTACTTTTCAAATGCTTCATTAAGAACCATTGCTGATGCCTGCTCTTCCTCATCATCACTGTTTGTCTGGACTTCTATTCCTGCACCTGTACAATTTATGGAACATTTGGTTTTGCACAATAAGTCTCTGCCTAACAAGGATACAGGACTTGAGTCACACACCACAAATCTATGCAGTCCTGTATAATTTCCAATTTCGATCTGTACTGTTTCTGTGATAGGATTAGTTAATTGCCTAGTCTCCACTCCCACAACCTGCACTGTTCTTCCGGAAAGGGGCAAATCTGGTACTTCTACACTCCTCACTGTGGAATGCGTAGCTCCAGTATCAACCAAGAATGAAACTTTATGTCCCATTACCTTTCCCTTTACAAAAGGCCTTCTCTGATCTACCTCTAGGGATGCGGCAAGAATACAGGCTCCTTCCTCCAAACTGTCACTCATCCATTCATTATTTATTTCATCTTCACTGTGAAATGGGAACTGGTGTACTGTATTGTTACTGTTATCTTATCTCTGACCATTGACCTGCTGAGTAAGCATAACTTGTGGCTGTTCCATTGGGGCTTAAGGTATGTGCGTTTGCTGTCTAGGCACCATAGAGATCTGCTGCTGTACCGGTGCTAAAGGAGTAAATTGTGCTCGTGGCACCTGCATCTGTTGTACGGGCAAAAGGTTTTGACCTCGAGTTTGGACATTCAGGACTTGGCCCCTCACTCTAGGGACTCTCACTGTCTGTACTGTACTGACATCACCTTGCTTAATCATTGCTTCCTGCACCATCAATGTGCACTCTAGCTTCCAGTGTCCCACTTTTCCGCACAGGTGACATGCCAACATCCTTTTCATGCCCTGCATGTCATTCTGAACAGCCACCTTGTTCAGATCTGGACCACGCATCACATCCATACTACGTCCTCCATCCCTCACTTGAGGCTGAAACGCGATAGCTCTCTGTTGCGGCGGCACTAAAGCTCCTTGCACTCCTGATTGTGCTGCCTTAATCTGCATCACCATTGCCTTTTCCTTCAATTTATTTTGCTTTAATACAATCTCATCACTACAATATTTAGTATACTGCAGCACCTCATCAATCGGCTTTGCCTGCCAACAAATCAAATGATTCTTAATCATCTGCTCTACTTCAGGTCTCAACCCTTCAACAAATCTAAACACGAAATGCAACATGTCCTTTGGTTCGACTGCTTCCTTACCACTGGACTCCTTGAAAATCTTTTGTAATAAGTGTGTATTGACTCTTTGGTTTCCTGAACCATCCTGTCAATCCCCTGCCAATCAATGTTTTTTGGAGATATCCTAGTTTTCAGAAACTCAAACACCTTACAATAATTTTTCATTACCTCAGGTGACGGTGCGCCTGTAATCTTATGCCTCTCAGGTTCGCTTGTTGGCCAATCTACTGCCCTTTTACACTCGACCCATAAATCAGCTGGTACGACTATCTCAAACAAAGTGTTCAAGTCTTCCCACAAACACGTGGAGAGTTTCACGAACCTCTCAGTTTGTTGATACCATTCGACTGTCTTTTCTCTCAATTTGGGATAATCATTTGTAAAAGACAGTATGTTACTTCAATGTCACGGAACATGAACAAACTGCCCTCCTGGAATTTCCCTCATCGGTAGCATTTTGACTGCTTCTCCCTTCTCCTTACCCTCTGTTTCCCCTTCTGAATCTCATTTTCAGTTTATCATTTCTTTTCGCCCATCTGCCTTCCCAGTTCTCTAGTGCTCCCCAAATCTGCGCACTCTGCAGCAAGTCCCTTAAATGTGCTTTCATTCCCGCTGACCTCATGTGTTCAAAATCCTTTGCTTCAAAGTCGAATCTGTAACTTCGTCTCAAATGTTTTGTTGTCTTCAGATCAATGTCATGCTTCTCTGCTACTTCTACTAATCTCTGATGTATTTTTCCCACTTCCTTCGTAATCCTCGGACACAAATACCTCAGCTCTTCCTCAGTATAGGATTCTAACTATGCAATCCCATGCTTTCCTCAACTAATTCATTTGCCTCAATATTTAGTCCCAGTCAATTCAGTTGTTCTTCCCCTTTTGAGGCACCTTGCGAGTAACTCAAACTATCTATCCAACTATTTAACTGCTGTGCTGTTAACCCTTGTAATGAGTTGTTACTCGCATTAGTCGCTGGCAGCTGTGGTATTCCTGTACCCCGAAACATGTGGAGTCAAGAGTCTCAAACCGTGATCAGCATCTGGCAATGCCACAAAAGAACTAAATCCTACAGGAGATTTAAGCTCACCCGGACAAGTATTTGAGGATGATGTCGACTGCACTGAGTCTCTCATTCCCCTTCTCCCGAAGATCTGTGATGTCTCAATTTGTCCGCCTGCCTCTGATTTCTTCTGAGCATATAAGGGTACCACTGGACCAACAGTAATCAGTAACAATATTGCATCTGGAGCTGCTCTGGAACCTGCACTTTGTGTAAGTGATACTCCCGTTGCCTGATTCATAACTGGTGCGAGATCCACTGATGTCCCTGTTAACTGATTAAACCTCAGCATATTCTGTATCTGTGCTGGTGGCAGTAACTTTGGAGTCAGCTCAGTATGAACTAGCATTGGCTGTGGATGCACCTGCTCCCTCGGCACCACAGTATTTGAAACAGTCTCAAGAGTTGGTACATTCGGGTAAATTCCTGGTGCTGAAGGTGTAGGTACCTGCACTTGAGCTTCCGCTCTCGTTCCTGCAACTGGCGGACTCTGCACTACCCCTGGTATCTGTCCTCCTTCTGTTTGTACAGCGCCCGTGGCTCCCTGGGATGTAACAGGAAGGGATGTAGCAATATTCCCTGGACCCCCTGCATAAGCGGTCATAGGCGGAGGTCTATCTCTTAGTAGCTGCGTGATATAATCCTCAACATCAGAATCGTCATCATCTACATAGGACTTTTTCCTTTTCTTCTTTTCCTCGCTCTCTCTTTCCTTGCTATCCCCTTTGTCTGAATCATCACCTTCTGTGATTGCAGGGCACATCTTAATCTCCTTCATGGTTGCCATTCTCTATCTCTTTTGTTGCCAATCCGACCTAGGTTCAGCTAGTGACTTCTCTATCTTCTTTATACTTCTATTAGTCTTTAGCTCGTGCTGCTGTCTGGCCACTAGCTCCCAAACTGCTAAAGCCTCAAACTGTGCTGGTCTCGGTAAGGGTCTCATGTCATACAATGATAATCACAATTGGTCTAAAACCCTTAAATTAAACGTTCCATGCTCTGGAAATGCTAGGGTTCCTTGATTCTTAGTCAATGTGCTCCATTGCTTTAACCAAAGACAAGAAGCTATTCCCTTTTCTGTCATCACGAGATG
The DNA here is from genome assembly GCF_031143425.1 of Pleurodeles waltl. Taxonomy (NCBI): domain Eukaryota; kingdom Metazoa; phylum Chordata; class Amphibia; order Caudata; family Salamandridae; genus Pleurodeles; species Pleurodeles waltl. The sequence goes on from NC_090444.1 coordinate 1,524,827,563, forward strand.
TGCTGGAGTATCCTCCGGGGGGGTTGGTTCCCCCACTGAAGCCTTAATGTAAGATTCACCCTTCATCGCACTCCTAAATGCCTTGAAAAAATTCATTTTGCCTGTGTTATGTATTACGATTCAATAAATGAAATGTCTTTTAATCCCAAGATTACCTTCACCCATTCGCTCAACCAATTGCCTCTCACGGACAGCTGCCAATCCGGTTGCGGCTTTTCTCAGCAACCGACCTATCCCAGCGCGGCACACACTGACGTCACACTATCAAACACAGCGGCTGACAAAGTCTTGCCGCTTCTCCTGCCTCAACTCAAATTCATTCAACTAATGCAATTATATTGCAAGCGTTTTCACCAAATAATGACTAAAACTAATCTGCTGGTTTACTACAGGAAGGGATACAATCACTTCAGGGACCTTACAGATTTTCAGTAAAAGGCACTCTGTGGGACCTTAGCTATTTTTCCTTCTCAGTCCCCCACGTCCGCAAGTAAAATTTGACCTGCAAATTTCACTCTCAACTGATCTTTTGGTCTGTCCTGGTGCACATAGGACTCGCCAAATTTCCGTTGAAGCTTCTTTTATTCAACGTGCATTTACTCAGACCTGTTGACCACGCCCGATCGACCTACTAAACCAGACAGATTACAACATATACCCAAGTGTCGCCTACACTTGTCGATATACTCCAGAGTCTTAGGCCACGCAGGGTCCGTACATCACCAACAACCACGTGGACAATGTTTTTGCACAAAGTGCCACCCACATATGAAGTTCGACGACTTCCCTACTCTCACATTTTTTGGAGTTCGCACACTCTTACTAACCCTAAACTGGAGTACGCAAACTCCCTACTTCTTTTTACCTCACATACATCACAATTCACCTGCGCTCTGCTTAAGCCTAGGCTAGCGCAATTCTATTACTCTCATACTATTTCAAAACACACTTGGAACATACTCAACCTTACCTATGGGATCCAGGATCTGGGAAAGCTATTTCTGGGCTTAAGGGAACATCATCTTTGCTACCATTATCATTTCAGAAAAACAAAAGTCAAACCTCATAAAAACTGAACAACCATGCTCAATTTTAAACTACCACTATAAACTTTACTCACCACTCAACTAGTTCCCTAAGGAAACTAACCATCAAGCTGCTACCAAAAACTGCTAGCGCGCCTTGTCCTTAGTAAGTAAACTTACAAAGGTACGCATATAGGTCGATAAATCTTTTGGATCGCATAGGGTATCCTAGTCAAGTGTTATGAGTAAGAAACATCCACAATAATTATTTTAGTCAACACATAATTCCAAGGCTATTCTAGTAAGAAAATACCATCACTCATGAGAAAGTTAGTTTGTTTTATTCCCTATTAATTACAACTCTAATCAAAAACCTTTATTCAGTGAAACCATGATTACCAAGCTTTATCAGCAACATGAGCAATGAATTATCAAAATGTTATTAATGTGCAACCAACATTAATCTAAGCATAGCAATTCATGAGCAATTAATAATTCAGCAATATGAGTAAGTCAGTTTAAGTCAAAGTCACCATTAGTCACCCTTGTCAGCCTACCTATCTCAAATTAGCATCAGCATGTGGTTCTTCATGCGAAAACAATTTAGTCAAAAAACAATAATTAGAAGAAAAAGCACACATTAGTCAGTTGAGTTATAGCTGCCTAACCAAGATAGATCAGCAACGAGTCAGGCTTGGGCTCACAGAGAGCAAGCCCAATTATCAGCACTTCAGACAGCGTCTCCTGACATCATCAACGTTTGCGTCTCCGTTCTGATTTCTCCTCTCACGTTATGACTTTGTATTAGGGCCTCTCAGTCCGTCCCACAATTTGCCCATGGGTCAACCTTATCAGGGGTTATGACTCTAACCTATAGTTTTTGTTTACCACTTGTCTACGTTATTTTGAGAGTCAAGTTCTATTAACATGATTGGTCCTTCTGTTGATGAGAACATCATCCGGCTCTTCAGGTAACAAAATTGTTGCCCTCTGCTCTTAGTCTGTAGCTCCATTGTTCAAGTCCTGGGAAAGTAAATTTAGCCTACTCTACACATAATTGTATCAATTTGTTCTGATCATCTCCTGTCCGCTGGCGAGTTTGCAGATTTTTCTAGCAGTGCTCAATTGTGAACTCTGTTTAGTTCAAGGTCCTTTTCTCCAGTTCCAGTCTTCTGCAGCTCATCGTGTCTCCACGTTAAGCAAGCAAGGCCCAGGGCCGACCAGGCCTCTGATGTAGCTAAGTTAAGAATTTAAAGCACCATAACATAAATTTACATCTTTCATCATAGCATATTAATACAGAATATTAAACTTTCACATTAGTTAATACTGTTAACACAGATTGTGACCACTCCCCGTGGGCACATTTTTCACATTACACTTTATTTTCAATTACTGTTAATCAAATGTCAAATTTTCTCATTAGTAAGTATACGTAAATCATTAGAATATTCTCATATTAACATATCAGCTGCAACACAAACATGTGCGGCTTAAACGTGGATGGTATAGGATCTAGTTTACTCCGGTCAACCACAATCAGGAATCAGTTCTACGAGCGGTGAACGATATAGAAATGGCAATAATTACTTTATCATATTTTGTATAAGGATGAGATTGATGCTTTGAGTCGAGATTGTTGTTTCTTCCGTCCAATAGGAATGATCCTTTGCAGACAAGATTGGAACCCAATAGGTTAATTAGAACCATTAGGTTGAGGAACTTTTTGACAAGATGGAATCAAGATCTACCCCTGCTGTGTCTGGTCTTCAGTTTCACTCTGCATTTTATCTAGATAACCAGCAGGTGGATAAAAATACTTGCCTATTCAAAAATGAGGTCTTGACAGCAATAGATGCCATTTAAAAAAAAACAAATATATGAAATGCAATTTCTCATTTGGCAGCTCTACCATCAAACAAGTGCCGGACTTAAATTAATTAATCACCAGTCTGGTCGACTAGTTTGCAGGCATAGTTCCCCAAGTTAAGGCCAATTATCTCAGTACAATACACCAGTTAGGGTAAGAGCACATAGTCCATAGATTAATGTCCTATTTAAAAACATCCATGGGAACATCATCGGGTCTGTGGTTTGGAATAAGCTAGAAAGATGATTCAGCCTATATTTGTAATATTTGTTAAAAGTTCAATTTTGAGAAAGCATTTTATAGTTAGTGTTTGAAAGTCCACCACAAGTGATAAATATACTATGGGTCCGATTCAGAGTTTGCAATTGGTTGCACATAATGCACCTGTACTGAGGCAGATGGGATAACTTTCACATTTGTGATAGAGTAACCCATGAACTAAACTCAAAATCAGGCCCTATGTTGATAGATCCAGTTAAAGGTTTCAGTAATGTATTCCTGAGCTCAGCTCCTTGTAGCTATAGTACAGAGCAGACCAGCTTACCCTAAGAAAATGTGGAAAGCACTTCGAAGTTCCAAACAGTTAAAAATCAAAAAAACAACACAAGAGAATCCTACTCAAACTGATTAAAAATAGAGATTAAATTTAAAGGGCAAATTGATACCAAAACAACAGAAATATAAAAAGAGGAACCAGAGATAGGGATGTGTAAAGTCTTATTTAAAATAACTCCAAAAGGAACAAAGTGCCAAAGGTAGGTGAGGGTTGTGGTAGACCAGGTCTGGTTCGATTTGTGGCTGACCTTAGTTGAGCACGGGTTGGATACACCATCCAAGTACGACCCGATTGAAGTGTTTACTTTGAGAATTAGTCTCATTTCTGGCTTTCTAAATCCTTTAGTGAAGCCAGACAGCAGGTTGTAGTTGAGAAGGGTTCCACAGTATTAGACAGATGATGGACGAGGTCCAGGTGAAGCTGTTGGTTTCGTTGGGAAAAGCTCTAATCTTGAAAAGTTGAATTTCATGCCCAGGTAAGTCCTCTCACTGGTCATATACTTGTTGGTGCTTTTGCTCAGTCAAGAATTTTACCTTTTCAATTAATCAGATTTACTGCTATGGAGAATCTCTAAACAGGGCAAGCATGTTTCTTGGGGCCTGGTCAACACACCTATGGTGGATTGGCTTGGCTGTTTTGTCCCCATTCTCCTGAGATCTTCAAACCATATAATTTCTAAGTCACAGGTTTCCAGAGTCCACCAGCATGATTCAGGTCAGGTCATGTCTAGCTGGTATTGGTCAGCTGGGTTTTCCAAGAAAACTTCCTCTTGCAGCTTGTTGTCACCCTGTAGCTTATTTAGGTCACGTTCAGACGTGTGATATTTGTGTGTGACAGTGGAGGTTCCTTTGAAGTTAATTAAGTGCCTAGGCCCTTCCTAAGTTACCTTCCTCCTTGAAGAACAATACACCTCCCCACACCAAGGCCATTGTCTCTGCTCTTAAAGTAGTTCTTCCATCTTATCAGAGGCATTAACCATTTGGATGATGTTAGAAATGGGGTCTTTGGTTGACAGTCAAGTTACCCCCTGTTCAAGCAAGGACCCTCACTCTAGTCAGGGTAAAAGAGAATCACCCTCAGCTAACCCCTGCTTACCCCCTTGGTAGCTTGGCAGAGCAGTAGGCTTAACTTCAGAGTGCTAGGTTTAAAGTATTTGTACCAACACACACAGTAACTTAATGAAAACACTACAAAATGACACACCACCAGTTTAGAAAAATAGGAAATATTTATCTAAACAAAACTAGACCAAAACGACAAAAATCCGACATACACAAGTCAAGTTATTAATTTTTAAGATTAAACTCAAAAATAGCGCTTAGAAACACAAAATGCTTCGATGAGGTGTTAACACGGCATCATGATGGAGTCGTTCCCAACAAGCCAACACCAGAGGCGCCGGACACGGAGTCACATAGACCCCCAAGTACAGTACCTTTGGTGAAGAGTGAAAACAAGTCGATGGGCAAAGTCAGGGATCGCGGCATCTGTGCGAAACGTTGAATCCGCGCACTTAGATCGGTGTCGGTCACGTCGTGGTGCAGCGACTTCCACGGAGTCACAGACTTCAGCAGGGCTGCAGCGGCATCGGGCCTGCGAAGGTCGACACGTTCCAGCGAAGATCACGGAGTCGGTTGCAGGCGGCGTCACCGGATTCAGCAGCACCGTTGGTCCGAAGTCGTCCGAAGTCGATTTCCTTGGATTTCCACCAGCTTTACTTTCAAGGGCCCAGGGACTGGATAGGGCACCACTTGTCAGAGCAGGAGTCTCTCTAGAGACTCCAGGTGCTGGCAGAAAGAAGTCTTTGCTGTCCCTGAGACTTCAAACAACAGGAGGCATGCTCTAAATCAAGCCCTTGGAGATTTCTTCACAAGATGGAAGGCACAAAAAGTCCAGTCTTTGCCCTTTTACACTGGCAGAAGCAGCAACTGCAGGATAGCTCCACAGAGCACAGTCACAGGCAGGGCAGCACTTATCCTCAGCTCTTCAGCTCTTCTCCAGGCAGAAGTTCCTCTCGATGTCCAGAAGTGATCTAAAGTCTGTGGTTTTGGGTGCCCTTCTAATACCCAATTTCTCCTTTAAAGTAGACTTACTTCAAAGTAAAGTCTCTTGAATGTGAAATCCTGCCTTGCCCAGGCCAGGCCCCAGACACTCACCAGGGGGTCAGAGACTGCATTGTGTGAGGACACGCACAGCCCTTTCAGATGTAAGTGACCACTCCTCCCCTCCCTCCTAGCACAGATGGCCCATCATGAAATGCAGACTACACCCTAGCTCCTTTTGTGTCACTGTCTAATGTGAGGTGCAACCACCTCAACTGTCAAGCTGACCCAGACAGGGAATCCACAAAAAAGCAGAGTCACAGAAATGGTATAAGCAAGAAAATGCTCACTTTCTAAAAGTGGCATTTTCAAACGCACAATCTTAAAATCCACTTTACTAAAAGATGTATTTTTAAATTGTGAGCTCAGAGACCCCAAACTCCTCATGTCCATGCGCTCCCAAAAGGAATCTACACTTTAATCAGATTTAAAGGTAGCCCCCATGTTAACCTATGAGAGGGACAGGCCTTGCAACAGTGAAAAACAAATTTAGCAATATTTCACTGTCAGGACATATAAAAACACATTACTATATGTCCTACCTTAACCATACACTGCACCCTGCCCTTTGGGCTACCTAAGGCCTACCTTAGGGGTGTCTGACATGTAACAAAAGGGAAGGTTTAGGCCTGGCAAATTGGTACACTTGCCAAGTCGAATTTGCAGTTAAAACTGTACACACAGACACTGCAATGGCAGGTCTGAGACATGATTACAGAGCTACTTATGTGGGTGGCACAACCAGTGCTGCAGGCCCACTAGTAGCATTTGGTTTACAGGTCCTGGGCACACCTAGTACACTCTACTAGGGACATACTAGTAAATCAAATATACAAATCATGGATAAACCAATCAACAATACAATATAAACTGAGAGCATATGCACTTTAGCACTGGTTAGCAGTGGTAAAGTGCTCAGAGTTCAAAAGCCAACAGCAACAGGTCAGAAAAAATAGGAGGCAAGAGGCAAAAGGATTGGGGATGACCCTACATAAGCAAAAAAAAAGTCCAACACGACCCTCTACCAGCCTAAAGCCAGGAGAGAACAATCAATACCTTGATGTACTTCCTTGATTGGGGTGATAGAACAAGGACCCAGGCTCACAACAGCAGGGGCATGTTCCAGTTCTACGCCTTCCTGACTCCAGTTGGATCCCTCTGTCCATACTCTCAGGGCCCACAAAGCTAAACCATGGGGAACCCTTCCCCACATCTGCAGATACCATCTGTGCAGCACCTAACTTTACTTTGCTCACAGACGTATCCCAATGGGCAGATAGTACCACCAGGGGCAACATAGTGGTGTTGCCCACTCCACCCCCAGGGTGTGACTTCCGCCCCCCACCCAGGGGCAACTCTGTCCACCAGGACAGCAAGCCACAGTGACCCCCGACAACTGTCAGGGATGAGAGCCTGACCTCAGGCTTCTCCAACCACTGTGACTGTGGAGAGTGGGGGGGGGGGCGTAGCCCCAGGTACTTGGCACCCTTTGACTATTCTCCCTTCCACCAGGTCAGGGATAACAACCTGGCCCTGGTCCTCCCCTCTGGGGCTCTGTACCCTCCCTGCAGGAGCGGCACCCCCAGAGTCCACAATTGTCAGGGTGCTTCTAGAAGCAGTCCTGCACAATTCTCCCACTAGTGCAGGGATGTTAACCTGCAACTGGTCCTCCAACCTGGGGTCTGTACCTTCAGGTTGGATTAGGGCCAGGGGTGAGGCTTCCCTCCCCCTGCCCTCCCTTCTGGGGACCTGCACCCCCCAACTAGGAGTGCCCCCCGAGAAGACAACATGGTAGGGGCACTGTTAGCAGTACCCCCTTCCTCTGGGTCAGGGGGATACCCTGAACCTGGCCTTCCAATCCAGGGTCTGTACCCTTAGATTGCACTTGGGTCAGGGGTGAGTCTCTCTCTCCCCTGCCCCTACTCTCATGGTTCTGCACCCCCCCTCATTGAGAGTACCCCTTGAAATCACACCAGAGGGGGTGTTTGGGCAACCCCCCCTTCCAGGTCAGGGTTTACCCCCTGCACCTGATCCTCCAGTCCAGGGTCTGTACCCACAGACTGGACTAGCACCTGGCAACCCAGGACTTCCTGGGGGGCATACCTACCCCCCACCAGGTCAGAGTTTATCGTCTGAACCTGGTCATCCAACCCAGAGTCACCACCCTGTGGTTGAACCACTGCCTGGTGTACCAGGACTTCCTTGGGAGCACACCTCCCCCCCATCAGGTCAGAGTTTACCCCCTGAACCTGATCATTCAACCCAGAGTCACCACCCTGTGGTTGAACCACTGCCTGGCACACCAGGACTTCCAGGGGGGCACACTTACCCCCTCAGAGGATACTCCGTCCCCAGGGGCCACATAAGAGTCTGGCTGGCGCAGGTCTCCTGACCCCTGCCCATCTGGCAGAGTCTGGATTCCCCCAACCCAGAAATGGTCTCACCAAGGTCATTCCTGGAGGCCTCTGCTCTCAGAGCTGACCCCTGACACTCCAGGTTCTCCACTGGGGTCCACAACCCCCTCTCAACCCTCTGTCTGGACTTCTGCACCCCCTCACTAGGAGTGGTACTGCCAGACACCAGAACTGGTGGGATGCTGGCTACAACCACCCCTCCAAGTTTTCCTGACACTACGGGGTCTCCCTCAACAGATGGCCCTATGGTACAGGCTAGGCTCCCCTCCTGGTGTTCCCTCATAGACCCTCCAGGACCTGGGACCGGATCTTGGGCACCTTGGGCCTCAGCCCATCCCCATTCCCTCTCCTCTGAGACTGGACATGGGGTCCCTCACCCATCCCACTACACTGGGACCTACCTGGGACACTAAAATCCTTCCCTACCTCACCTGGTTGGATAATACCTAGACCACTCCTCTCAGGAGCCCCCCCAAATGCCTCTTCAGACCCTCTGGTACTCACCTAGAGGTCTGCCTCCAGTGTAAATTCCCTGGGGTCAGAGAACTCACACTCCACCTGGTGTTGGCGTAGTTCTGGAAAATAAGGACTAGACATATGCTCTCCACCAATTACATCACTCAGCCCCTCACATGAATTAACCAAAGTACCCTTCACCCAACCATCCAGTGACTCAGCCTTGAAACAGCACCCCACATCACCCTCCGGAGACTGGTGAGACAGTACCTGACTGTCCCTGACACTCAACCCACACCCTTCTGGGATGTCTTCACGCCGCATAACCAGGAATTCTACCGGGGGGAACCCCTTTCCCTGTCACTCTCACCTAGAGTCAGTAGAGTGTCCCTCCCACCAGTAGGAATTTGACTCCCCATGACAGTTCCCCAATCCACCTCAGGGACCCTGTGCATCACTGGAGCTACCTCATTCCCCTGAATCTCCTGGCGTTTCTTAACTCCCTCCTTCAAGTAGAGCACCACATCTCTGGGCATGTGCACTTCTTCAGCAGCACTGGATATAAAAGTGTTGCTGCCACCATTCCAGCTGGACTCAGCCCTCCTGACTGCCAGCTCTTCCAGTTTTAGCTCATAAGCCAAAATCATAGTTTCTATCTTGAAGTCCCTTTTTGACTTGTCGAACTCCCTTTGCATCCTCAATTTTTCTGCCTCCAACCGGAGACAGCCCTTTCTGCCTGTCTGTCCTGCACATCCTTAGGAGTCAGACCCTTAGAGGACCTCCTGCTACCCCTCCTGGAGACCCTCCCCCCAGGTGTAACAGGTACCTCTACTACACCACGGTGTAGACTCTGCACTTTCCTATCCATATCTTCTGTGTGTCCCCCATCTTCCTTGGCTGTCACCCAGGCCCTCAATGCCTCTTGCAGCTCCCCCTTCCTGGCAGAGCTCATAACGGGACAGGCAAGATCTTCACAGAACTGTTTCAATTGAGCAACGAGTACCTCTTCAGTTTTCCTAATTCAAACACAGCTCCAGCTGTTGCATCTCCAGATTGAGACATAATGGCAACAAGTGCAAAGTTCCAATGCCAGCAAACAAGTTCCCAATAAAGTGAAAAGAATCAGTCAAGGGATCAGCAAAATCATGGAAGTAAAACAAAAAGGAGTCCTTAAGAGAATAATGAAAGATCACCAAACAAGTAGTATGTGGTCACGTAGTGGTCTGAGATCAAAACAGCAGTGTACACTTAATCACTGTATGTCAAGTACAAAAACAAGTCCAAATCCCACCGCCGCCACCAATGTTAGAAATGTGGTATTTGGTTGACAGTCAAGTTACCCCCTGTTCAAGCAAGAACCCTTACTCTAGTCAGGGTAAAAGAGAATCACCCTCAGGTAACCCCTGCTTACACCCTTGGTAGCTTGGCAGAGCAGTAGGTTTAACTTCAGAGTGCTAGGTGTAAAGTATTTGTACCAACACACACAGTAACTTAATAAAAACACTACAAAATGACACAACACCAGTTTAGCAAAATAGGGAATATTTATCTAAACAAAACAAGACCAAAACAACAAAAATCCACAATACAAAAGTCAAGTTATCAGTTAAAAAGCAAATAAAGTCTTCAAATAGTTTTAAACACACACTAACACTGTTAGCATGAAAATGTAACTTGGGTGCATCAAAAATAAACCCTCACGGGTGAGTGTGCATCAAAAAAGGGCTTGCTATGCATTGGCTTCCAGTGCAGGGTGAAGGCAGACAGCCCTCAGAGCATGCACCACCAGGAAACAGTCGAGAAAGCCAGCAGGAGGAGGCGCTACAATGTTGCTGGTAGTTGTCTTGCTACTTTGTTGCGGTTTTGCAGGCATCCTGGAGCAGTCATCAGTCAATCCTTGGAAGAAGTCGAAGAGGGAAGTGCAGAGAAACTCTGGTGAGCTCTTGCATTTGTTATCTGAGGAATAGCCCAGCGGAGAATCCCCAAATAGCCCTCAGAGGAGGATTGGCTACAGAGAAAGGTAAGCACCTATCAGGAGGGGTCTCTGACGTCACCTGCTGACACTGGCCACTCAGAGCTGTCCATTGTGCCCCAACACCTCAGTATCCAAGATGGCAGAGCTCTGGGCACCTCCCCTGGGAGGTGCTGGTCAGGGGAGTGGTCACTCACCTTTACTTTGTCCAGTTTCGCACCAGAGCCGGGCTGGGGGATCCCTGAACCGGTGTAGACTGGCTTATGCAGAGAAGGCCAAAAGTGGGGGTAACAAGGCTAGAAAGAGGCTACCTTCCTACACAGCAGCACAGGGCCGGTCAGGTGCAGCGGTCAAACAGGAGCCAAAATAATGTGGGTGCCTATGGAGACAGGGGGTACTACAGTTCCAGTCTGCTTGCAGGAAAATACCCATGTTGTCGGAGGGCAGACCAGGGGGTTTTGGAGGAGTCCTGGAGGGGCCCCATGTAGGCACAAAAACCACACCCTCAGCGGCGCCGGGACGGCCAGGAGCAGTGTGCAAATAGGGCATCGGGTTCTCAATAGAACTCTATGGATGGACCTGGGGGTCACTTAGGAGCTGCAGGCAGGGTACATGGGGGCCTCTTGGGCAAGCCACTGACTGGACAAGGGTGAGGGCTGCCTGCTTGTCATTGCTGCACTGGTGATCGGTTTCTCACTGGCCTGGGAGCCGCAGGTGTAGTGCTTCTCCAGAAGTCTGATTTCTTCATCCCGGGCAGTTGCGATCAGTGGGGTCCTCTGGATTGCCTCTGCAGACATTGTCGTGGGGGTGCAGAGAGGTCAGCCCAGGGTGGACACTTCATCGGAGTTGGCTGAGGGTCTCTATGGATAGTTGGTTTCTCTGTACACGGGTCGGGTGCAGGGTAGTGGGGACTTACACTTCTGGAGTGAGGTAGGAGTCACTTTAAAGTTGATTGTCTTTTCTTCTGGTTTGGTGTAGCCGCTGCCCACAGGAGTTCTTGGTCCTCAGTGTTACAGGCAGTCCCCTGGAGGCTTTTCAGGGGTCGCTGTTCCTGTAGAACGCTTCGCTTTTTGGTTGCAGGGTCTTTGAAGAAGGAGACAGGCCTGTAGGGCTGGGGCCAAGTCAGTTGTTGTCTCCTTCTCTTTTCTGAGGGGTTTTAAGCTCAGCAGTCCTTCTTCTTCTTGTGAGGTCATCAGGACTCTGAATAGCTGGGTTCAGGGTCACCCCTAAATATTAAATTTAGGGGTGTGTTAGGGTTAGAGGGCAGTAGCCAATGGCTACTGTCCCTGAGGGTGGCTACACACTCCTTGTGCCCACTACCTCTGGGGAGGGGAGCACATCCCTATCCCTATTGGTCCTAATCCTCCAAAGTAAGATGGAGGATTTCTCAAGGAAGGGGTCACTTCAGCTCTGGTCGCCTTAGGGGTGGACCCGGGTGGAGGGTGACTCTTCCTTGTTTTTCTCATTATCCCTCTGGACTTGCCGCCAATAGTGGGGGCCCGCCCGGGGCAGGCATCACCACTGGCTGGAGTGCCCTGTGGGCATTGTAACACCAGGCCTGAGTCTTTGAGGCTCACCACCAGGTGTTATAATTCCTGCAGGGGGGGGAGGTGTGAAGCACCTCCACCCAGTGCAGGCTTTGTTTCTGGCCCCAGAGAGCACAAAGGCTCTCACCACAGGGGGTCAACAACTAGTCTCTCAGTGGTAGGCTGGCAAAAACAAGTCAGTCCTGCACTGAAAGATTGAGTAAAATACAGGGGGCAACTCTAAGATGCCCTGTGTGTGCATATTTTAATAAATACAACACTGGCATCAGTGTGGGTATATTATTGTGAGACATTTGATACCAAACATCCCAGTATTCAGGGTAGCCATTATGGAACTGTGGAGTTTGTTTTGACAAACTCCCAGACCATATACTTAATATGGCCACACTGTGCTTACAATGTGTAAGAATGGACTTAGACACTGTTGGGGCATATTGCTCATGCAGTTATGCCCTCTCTTGTGGTATAGTGCTCCCTGCCTTAGGGCTTTAAGGCCTGATAGAGGGGTGACTTACCTATGCCACAGGCAGTGTTTTGTGTGCAAGGCACCCTGAGGGGGATGCCATGTCAACCTTGCCTTTTCCCCCCACCAATACACAAACTGAGCAATGGCAGTGTGTATGTGTTAGGTGAGGGGTCCCTTAGAGTGGCCCAACACATGTTACAGCCCTTAGCGACCTTTCCTGGTCACAGGGCCCTTGGTACCAGTAGTACCTTTTACAAGGGACTTATTTGTGTGCCAGGGTGTGCCTATTGTGGAAACAATGGTACATTTTTTGGGAAAGAACACTGGTGCTGGGGCCTGGTTAGCAGGGTCCTAGCACACTCTCAGTCAAGCATCAATATCAGGCAAAAGGTGGGGGGGGGGGGGGTAACTGCAACAAGGAGCTGTATTCCTACACCCACTCTCACTTCCTGCCTCCTTTTAGAACTACTAGGACCCATCTTTGGTGGCATTAAATGTTAAATATGAAGAAACATGACGCTTTTGACCTTAAAATCCCCAAAGGGATTGGATTCAAATATGTTGCAGGTGATGATATAACCAAGTGCTTTTCTGCCTTTGAGAGGGCATATAAAATGAGAAGATTACACAAGAGACATTGGGGCACTATACTGTGGGGGCTGTTCTCAGGCAAGTGCAGGGATAGACTCCTGACACTTAATTAGACAGATGCTGAGTCCTGTGACCTCATGAAGGAGACCTTGTTTGAGGGCTTTGGACTCACCTCTGCGGAGTATATAATTAGGTAGAGGGAGGCTCATAGAACCTCGATCCAGATCTGGGTAGATTTTGTTGACATCTCAGTCAAGACACTAGGTGACTGCTCAAAAGGTAAAGAGGTATGGGCGTGTGAAAGGCTCTACAATTTGATTATGAAGGAGCACTATCAAACTGTATTTCAGGGAAGTTACATCAGCATCTAGTAGATGCACAGCTTACTAGTCTCAGAGAACTGGCTAAGAAGGCTGATGAGTGGATTAGGACTTAGACTCCTAAAAGCAACACAGGGGAGATCCCAAAAAAGGAGGGTTCAGACCCACAGAAGGGAAAAGAAAGAGGTGGTATGTCCTACAAGGAAGTTCCTTCAGGGAGCCAGACCCCTTAAAAATGAAGACAGTGCATTCCACCCCAACTCTAGTGGTAAATAGAGTAGTGGGGGCCCTAAGCTCAAAAAAGTCCCAGAAGGTATATCCTGCTTTGACTGTCAGCAGTCTGGGCTCTACAGTGGGGACTTGGCTTGTCTCAAGATAATGGTAGGCACTGGGGTTGTCAATGTATCCTTGGAGGAGTGCTTCTCAGATGAGGATATCCTTTTAGCCTCTAACTGACAAGTAGGGCCAGAAGGTGGGATTGCAGAGGGAAGCAGACACTTATATCACGTTCAGTTGAATGGGATCCAATCACTGCCTTGAGGGATTGTCAGAGCAGGAGTCTCTCTAGAGACTCCAGGTGCTGGCAGAAAGAAGTCTTTGCTGTCCCTGAGACTTCAAACAACAGGAGGCATGCTCTAAATCAAGCCCTTCGAGATTTCTTCACAAGATGGAAGGCACAAAAAGTCCAGTCTTTGCCCTTTTACTCTGGCAGAAGCAGCAACTGCAGGATAGCTCCACAGAGCACAGTAACAGGCAGGGCAGCACTTATCCTCAGCTCTTCAGCTCTTCTCCAGGCAGAAGTTCCTCTCGATGTCCAGAAGTGATCTAAAGTCTGTGGTTTTGGGTGCCCTTCTAATACCCAATTTCTGCTTTAAAGTAGACTTACTTCAAAGTAAAGTCTCTTGAATGTGAAATCCTGCCTTGCCCAGGCCATGCCCCAGACACTCACCAGGGGGTCAGAGACTGCATTGTGTGAGGACAGGCACAGCCCTTTCAGATGTAAGTGACCACTCCTCCCCTCCCTCCTAGCACAGATGGCCCATCATGAAATGCAGACTACACCCTAGCTCCTTTTGTGTCACTGTCTAATGTGAGGTGCAACCAGCTCAACTGTCAAGCTGACCCAGACAGGGAATCCACAAAAAAGCAGAGTCACAGAAATGGTATAAGCAAGAAAATGCTCACTTTCTAAAAGTGGCATTTTCAAACGCACAATCTTAAAATCCACTTTACTAAAAGATGTATTTTTAAATTGTGAGCTCAGAGACCCCAAACTCCTCATGTCCATGCGCTCCCAAAAGGAATCTACACTTTAATCAGATTTAAAGGTAGCCCCCATGTTAACCTATGAGAGGGACAGGCCTTGCAACAGTGAAAAACAAATTTAGCAATATTTCACTGTCAGGACATATAAAAACACATTACTATATGTCCTACCTTAACCATACACTGCACCCTGCCCTTTGGGCTACCTAAGGCCTACCTTAGGGGTGTCTGACATGTAACAAAAGGGAAGGTTTAGGCCTGGCAAATTGGTACACTTGCCAAGTCGAATTTGCAGTTAAAACTGTACACACAGACACTGCAATGGCAGGTCTGAGACATGATTACAGAGCTACTTATGTGGGTGGCACAACCAGTGCTGCAGGCCCACTAGTAGCATTTGGTTTACAGGTCCTGGGCACACCTAGTACACTCTACTAGGGACATACTAGTAAATCAAATATACAAATCATGGATAAACCAATCAACAATACAATATAAACTGAGAGCATATGCACTTTAGCACTGGTTAGCAGTGGTAAAGTGCTCAGAGTTCAAAAGCCAACAGCAACAGGTCAGATAAAATAGGAGGCAAGAGGCAAAAGGATTGGGGATGACCCTACATAAGCAAAAAAAAAGTCCAACACGACCCTCTACCAGCCTAAAGCCAGGAGAGAACAATCAATACCTTGATGTACTTCCTTGATTGGGGTGATAGAACAAGGACCCAGGCCCACAACAGCAGGGGCATGTTCCAGTTCTACGCCTTCCTGACTCCAGTTGGATCCCTCTGTCCATACTCTCAGGGCCCACAAAGCTAAACCATGGGGAACCCTTCCCCACATCTGCAGATACCATCTGTGCAGCACCTAACTTTACTTTGTTCACAGACGTATCCCAATGGGCAGATAGTACCACCAGGGGCAACATAGTGGTGTTGCCCACTCCACCCCCAGGGTGTGACTTCCGCCCCCCACCCAGGGGCAACTCTGTCCACCAGGACAGCAAGCCACAGTGACCCCCGACAACTGTCAGGGATGAGAGCCTGACCTCAGGATTCTCCAACCACTGTGACTGTGGAGAGTGGGGGGGGGGCGTAGCCCCAGGTACTTGGCACCCTTTGACTATTCTCCCTTCCACCAGGTCAGGGATAACAACCTGGCCCTGGTCCTCCCCTCTGGGGCTCTGTACCCTCCCTGCAGGAGCGGCACCCCCAGAGTCCACAATTGTCAGGGTGCTTCTAGAAGCAGTCCTGCACAATTCTCCCACTAGTGCAGGGATGTTAACCTGCAACTGGTCCTCCAACCTGGGGTCTGTACCTTCAGGTTGGATTAGGGCCAGGGGTGAGGCTTCCCTCCCCCTGCCCTCCCTTCTGGGGACCTGCACCCCCCAACTAGGAGTGCCCCCCGAGAAGACAACATGGTAGGGGCACTGTTAGCAGTACCCTCTTCCTCTGGGTCAGGGGGATACCCTGAACCTGGCCTTCCAATCCAGGGTCTGTACCCTTAGATTGCACTTGGGTCAGGGGTGAGTCTCTCTCTCCCCTGCCCCTACTCTCATGGTTCTGCACCCCCCCTCATTGAGAGTACCCCTTGAAATCACACCAGAGGGGGTGATTGGGCAACCCCCCCTTCCAGGTCAGGGTTTACCCCCTGCACCTGATCCTCCAGTCCAGGGTCTGTACCCACAGACTGGACTAGCACCTGGCAACCCAGGACTTCCTGGGGGGCATACCTACCCCCCACCAGGTCAGAGTTTATCGTCTGAACCTGGTCATCCAACCCAGAGTCACCACCCTGTGGTTGAACCACTGCCTGGTGTACCAGGACTTCCTTGGGAGCACACCTCCCCCCCATCAAGTCAGAGTTTACCCCCTGAACCTGATCATTCAACCCAGAGTCACCACCCTGTGGTTGAACCACTGCCTGGCACACCAGGACTTCCAGGGGGGCACACTTACCCCCTCAGAGGATACTCCGTCCCCAAGGGCCACATAAGAGTCTGGCTGGCGCAGGTCTCCTGACCCCTGCCCATCTGGCAGAGTCTGGATTCCCCCAACCCAGAAATGGTCTCACCAAGGTCATTCCTGGAGGCCTCTGCTCTCAGAGCTGACCCCTGACACTCCAGGTTCTCCACTGGGGTCCACAACCCCCTCTCAACCCTCTGTCTGGACTTCTGCACCCCCTCACTAGGAGTGGTACTGCCAGACACCAGAACTGGTGGGATGCTGGCTACAACCACCCCTCCAAGTTTTCCTGACACTACGGGGTCTCCCTCAACAGATGGCCCTATGGTACAGGCTAGGCTCCCCTCCTGGTGTTCCCTCATGGACCCTCCAGGACCTGGGACCGGATCTTGGGCACCTTGGGCCTCAGCCCATCCCCATTCCCTCTCCTCTGAGACTGGACATGGGGTCCCTCACCCATCCCACTACACTGGGACCTACCTGGGACACTAAAATCCTTCCCTACCTCACCTGGTTGGATAATACCTAGACCACTCCTCTCAGGAGCCCCCCCAAATGCCTCTTCAGACCCTCTGGTACTCACCTAGAGGTCTGCCTCCAGTGTAAATTCCCTGGGGTCAGAGAACTCACACTCCACCTGGTGTTGGCGTAGTTCTGGAAAATAAGGACTAGACATATGCTCTCCACCAATTACATCACTCAGCCCCTCACATGAATTAACCAAAGTACCCTTCACCCAACCATCCAGTGACTCAGCCTTGAAACAGCACCCCACATCACCCTCCGGAGACTGGTGAGACAGTACCTGACTGTCCCTGACACTCAACCCACACCCTTCTGGGATGTCTTCACGCTGCATAACCAGGAATTCTACCTGGGGGAACCCCTCTCCCTGTCACTCTCACCTAGAGTCAGTAGAGTGTCCCTCCCACCAGTAGGAATTTGACTCCCCATGACAGTTCCCCAATCCACCTCAGGGACCCTGTGCATCACTGGAGCTACCTCATTCCCCTGAATCTCCTGTCGTTTCTTAACTCCCTCCTTCAAGTAGAGCACCACATCTCTGGGCATGTGCACTTCTTCAGCAGCACTGGATATAAAAGTGTTGCTGCCACCATTCCAGCTGGACTCAGCCCTCCTGACTGCTAGCTCTTCCAGTTTTAGCTCATAAGCCAAAATCATAGTTTCTATCTTGAAGTCCCTTTTTGACTTGTCGAACTCCCTTTGCATCCTCAATTTTTCTGCCTCCAACCGGAGACAGCCCTTTCTGCCTGTCTGTCCTGCACATCCTTAGGAGTCAGACCCTTAGAGGACCTCCTGCTACCCCTCCTGGAGACCCTCCCCCCAGGTGTAACAGGTACCTCTACTACACCACGGTGTAGACTCTGCACTTTCCTATCCATATCTTCTGTGTGTCCCCCATCTTCCTTGGCTGTCACCCAGGCCCTCAATGCCTCTTGCAGCTCCCCCTTCCTGGCAGAGCTCATAACGGGACAGGCAAGATCTTCACAGAACTGTTTCAATTGAGCAACGAGTACCTCTTCAGTTTTCCTAATTCAAACACAGCTCCAGCTGTTGCATCTCCAGATTGAGACATAATGGCAACAAGTGCAAAGTTCCAATGGCAGCAAACAAGTTCCCAATAAAGTGAAAAGAATCAGTCAAGGGATCAGCAAAATCATGGAAGTAAAACAAAAAGGAGTCCTTAAGAGAATAATGAAAGATCACCAAACAAGTAGTATGTGGTCACGTAGTGGTCTGAGATCAAAACAGCAGTGTACACTTAATCACTGTATGTCAAGTACAAATACAAGTCCAAATCCCACCGCCGCCACCAATGTTAGAAATGTGGTCTTTGGTTGACAGTCAGGTTACCCCCTGTTCAAGCAAGAACCCTTACTCTAGTCAGGGTAAAAGAGAATCACCCTCAGGTAACCCCTGCTTACACCCTTGGTAGCTTGGCAGAGCAGTAGGTTTAACTTCAGAGTGCTAGGTGTAAAGTATTTGTACCAACACACACAGTAACTTAATGAAAACACTACAAAATGACACAACACCAGTTTAGCAAAATAGGGAATATTTATCTAAACAAAACAAGACCAAAACAACAAAAATCCACAATACAAAAGTCAAGTTATCAGTTAAAAAGCAAATAGAGTCTTCAAATAGTTTTAAACACACACTAACACTGTTAGCATGAAAATGTAACTTGGGTGCATCAAAAATAAACCCTCACGGGTGAGTGTGCATCAAAAAAGGGCTTGCTATGCATTGGCTTCCAGTGCAGGGTGAAGGCAGACAGCCCTCAGAGCATGCACCACCAGGAAACAGTCGAGAAAGCCAGCAGGAGGAGGCGCTACAATGTTGCTGGTAGTTGTCTTGCTACTTTGTTGCGGTTTTGCAGGCATCCTGGAGCAGTCATCAGTCAATCCTTGGCAGAAGTCGAAGAGGGAAGTGCAGAGAAACTCTGGTGAGCTCTTGCATTTGTTATCTGAGGAATAGCCCAGCGGAGAATCCCCAAATAGCCCTCAGAGGAGGATTGGCTACAGAGAAAGGTAAGCACCTATCAGGAGGGGTCTCTGACGTCACCTGCTGACACTGGCCACTCAGAGCTGTCCATTGTGCCCCAACACCTCAGTATCCAAGATGGCAGAGCTCTGGGCACCTCCCCTGGGAGGTGCTGGTCAGGGGAGTGGTCACTCACCTTTACTTTGTCCAGTTTCGCACCAGAGCCGGGCTGGGGGATCCCTGAACCGGTGTAGACTGGCTTATGCAGAGAAGGCCAAAAGTGGGGGTAACAAGGCTAGAAAGAGGCTACCTTCCTACACAGCAGCACAGGGCCGGTCAGGTGCAGCGGTCAAACAGGAGCCAAAATAATGTGGGTGCCTATGGAGACAGGGGGTACTACGGTTCCAGTCTGCTTGCAGGAAAATACCCATGTTGTCGGAGGGCAGACCAGGGGGTTTTGGAGGAGTCCTGGAGGGGCCCCATGTAGGCACAAAAACCACACCCTCAGCGGTGCCGGGACGGCCAGGAGCAGTGTGCAAATAGGGCATCGGGTTCTCAATAGAACTCTATGGATGGACCTGGGGGTCACTTAGGAGCTGCAGGCAGGGTACATGGGGGCCTCTTGGGCAAGCCACTGACTGGACAAGGGTGAGGGCTGCCTGCTTGTCATTGCTGCACTGGTGATCGGTTTCTCACTGGCCTGGGAGCCGCAGGTGTAGTGCTTCTCCAGAAGTCTGATTTCTTCATCCCGGGCAGTTGCGATCAGTGGGGTCCTCTGGATTGCCTCTGCAGACATTGTCGTGGGGGTGCAGAGAGGTCAGCCCAGGGTGGACACTTCATCGGAGTTGGCTGAGGGTCTCTATGGATAGTTGGTTTCTCTGTACACGGGTCGGGTGCAGGGTAGTGGGGACTCCCACTTCTGGAGTGAGGTAGGAGTCACTTTAAAGTTGATTGTCTTTTCTTCTGGTTTGGTGTAGCCGCTGCCCACAGGAGTTCTTGGTCCTCAGTGTTACAGGCAGTCCCCTGGAGGCTTTTCAGGGGTCGCTGTTCCTGTAGAACGCTTCGCTTTTTGGTTGCAGGGTCTTTGAAGAAGGAGACAGGCCTGTAGGGCTGGGGCCAAGTCAGTTGTTGTCTCCTTCTCTTTTCTGAGGGGTTTTAAGCTCAGCAGTCCTTCTTCTTCTTGTGAGGTCATCAGGACTCTGAATAGCTGGGTTCAGGGTCACCCCTAAATATTAAATTTAGGGGTGTGTTAGGGTTAGAGGGCAGTAGCCAATGGCTACTGTCCCTGAGGGTGGCTACACACTCCTTGTGCCCACTACCTCTGGGGAGGGGAGCACATCCCTATCCCTATTGGTCCTAATCCTCCAAAGTAAGATGGAGGATTTCTCAAGGAAGGGGTCACTTCAGCTCTGGTCGCCTTAGGGGTGGACCCGGGTGGAGGGTGACTCTTCCTTGTTTTTCTCATTATCCCTCTGGACTTGCCGCCAATAGTGGGGGCCCGCCCGGGGCAGGCATCACCACTGGCTGGAGTGCCCTGTGGGCATTGTAACACCAGGCCTGAGTCTTTGAGGCTCACCACCAGGTGTTATAATTCCTGCAGGGGGGGGAGGTGTGAAGCACCTCCACCCAGTGCAGGCTTTGTTTCTGGCCCCAGAGAGCACAAAGGCTCTCACCACAGGGGGTCAACAACTAGTCTCTCAGTGGCAGGCTGGCAAAGACAAGTCAGTCCTGCACTGAAAGATTGAGTAAAATACAGGGGGCAACTCTAAGATGCCCTGTGTGTGCATATTTTAATAAATACAACACTGGCATCAGTGTGGGTATATTATTGTGAGACATTTGATACCAAACATCCCAGTATTCAGGGTAGCCATTATGGAACTGTGGAGTTTGTTTTGACAAACTCCCAGACCATATACTTAATATGGCCACACTGTGCTTACAATGTGTAAGAATGGACTTAGACACTGTTGGGGCATATTGCTCATGCAGTTATGCCCTCTCTTGTGGTATAGTGCTCCCTGCCTTAGGGCTTTAAGGCCTGATAGAGGGGTGACTTACCTATGCCACAGGCAGTGTTTTGTGTGCAAGGCACCCTGAGGGGGATGCCATGTCAACCTTGCCTTTTCCCCCCACCAATACACAAACTGAGCAATGGCAGTGTGTATGTGTTAGGTGAGGGGTCCCTTAGAGTGGCACAACACATGTTGCAGCCCTTAGCGACCTTTCCTGGTCACAGGGCCCTTGGTACCAGTAGTACCTTTTACAAGGGACTTATTTGTGTGCCAGGGTGTGCCAATTGTGGAAACAATGGTACATTTTTTGGAAAAGAACACTGGTGCTGGGGCCTGGTTAGCAGGGTCCTAGCACACTCTCAGTCAAGCATCAATATCAGGCAAAAGGTGGGGGGGGGTAACTGCAACAAGGAGCCGTATTCCTACACCCACTCTCACTTCCTGCCTCCTTTTAGAACTACTAGGACCCATCTTTGGTGGCATTAAATGTTAAATATGAAGAAACATGACGCTTTTGACCTTAAAATCCCCAAAGGGATTGGATTCAAATATGTTGCAGGTGATGATATAACCAAGTGCTTTTCTGCCTTTGAGAGGGCATATAAAATGAGAAGATTACACAAGAGACATTGGGGCACTATACTGTGGGGGCTGTTCTCAGGCAAGTGCAGGGATAGACTCCTGACACTTAATTAGACAGATGCTGAGTCCTGTGACCTCATGAAGGAGACCTTGTTTGAGGGCTTTGGACTCACCTCTGCAGAGTATATAATTAGGTAGAGGGAGGCTCATAGAACCTCGATCCAGATCTGGGTAGATTTTGTTGACATCTCAGTCAAGACACTAGGTGACTGCTTAAAAGGTAAAGAGGTATGGGCGTGTGAAAGGCTCTACAATTTGATTATGAAGGAGCACTATCAAACTGTATTTCAGGGAAGTTACATCAGCATCTAGTAGATGCACAGCTTACTAGTCTCAGAGAACTGGCTAAGAAGGCTGATGAATGGATTAGGACTTAGACTCCTAAAAACAACACAGGGGAGATCCCAAAAAAGGAGGGTTCAGACCCACAGAAGGGAAAAGAAAGAGGTGGTATGTCCTACAAGGAAGTTCCTTCAGGGAGCCAGACCCCTTAAAAATGAAGACAGTGCATTCCACCCCAACTCTAGTGGTAAATAGAGTAGTGGGGGCCCTAAGCTCAAAAAAGTCCCAGAAGGTATATCCTGCTTTGACTGTCAGCAGTTTGGGCACTACAGTGGGGACTTGGCTTGTCTCAAGATAATGGTAGGCACTGGGGTTGTCAATGTATCCTTGGAGGAGTGCTTCTCAGATGAGGATATCCTTTTAGCCTCTAACTGACAAGTAGGGCCAGAAGGTGGGATTGCAGAGGGAAGCAGACACTTATATCACGTTCAGTTGAATGGGATCCAATCACTGCCTTGAGGGATACTTGTGCCCGTTATACCATTGTGCATGGCAGATTGGTATCCCCAGACCAGTATTTACCAGGAGAAACTAGAAGAATAAACGTTGTCCATGGTAAGAGTACTGTTAGGCCTGTAGCCTTAGTACCCTTAGAGGTAGCTGGATTCCTCAATTGGCAGAGGGGTGTACTCAGTACAGACACCTCCTTGATTGTTTTCTTGGAAATTACCTCCCTGAGGTTGGAAAGAGCCCAAAAGAGGGACTGGTCCAGTGCCAGCCCTCTCCCAAAGATTCTGGAGGTGCTGAACCTACAGTTATTAAAAGTAGGCCACAGAAGAAAGGCAAGAAAAAGTGTAGGATAGATTGGGAACTTTAATAAAAATTGCCACTCAGCCAAAGAGATTCTACTCCTCACCTGCCCCATAAAAAGTCCTTACTAGCCATCCAAATCCTCAGCAGAATGTTGTGGCCCCGCGGCTGGCAGAAGAAGGGTGTTTTCTACAAGGCGTAGTAGGCTCCCACTCAAAAACAGCAGGAGGACCCCTTGAACCAAATGAAAGCTGTTCCATAGCCTATCTACCTGTCACTGGAGAACTAAAGGTGTGGTTATGGGTACTGACAGCTGTCAGTAGCCTCTGCTGGGTGTTAGTCTTTATGGCTCTACTGCCCTTGGCATGGTAGTTTGACCCCATGTCCAATACCAAGTTAGGCCTCTGACCCTACTGGTTATAGTGGGTAACTCCAGCTATGGGTAAGCTGTGTGTTGTTTTGACTAAGATAGAGTTAGCAGAGTTAGATACCTCAAACCCCAAGAAAAGGAGAAAAAAGGAAACAGATGTAGTTCCATTTAAAATGGGTCATATTACTGTTGGGATAGGTCAACTTCCCCAAGGCAGTGACCTTGACAGGAGGATGTGAGGCAGAGTAGGCCCTGCTATAGCATAGTCAGTTTTCTTACTCTTTCTTCCTTAACAGTAGGAAAACTCTTTGTGGTGTGGTCTCCTGATCATGCTGGCTGAGGGCGGAGGGGTTGTGTAGGAAACTTGACTTCTTTGCAGATATGCCCCCAATTTTTACTCCTTTTATAACTGCTAGATACTGATTTTCGGCTCTGACATTGCACTGAGGCCTGCTAAACAGACCTCAGTACCAAAGCTCTTTCCTTAAAACAAAGTATGTCTAACTGTTCCACAGTTGCCACATGACTTTAGCACCTCTGTAAGTCCCTAGTGGTAGGGAATGAGTACTAAAGAGGAGTCACTAGGGACTGCAGCATAAGTTATGCCACCTTAAGGAACCCACACACAAATTGCACATGACGTGCCCTCACAGACTACATGTCAGTGTGCAAGGCCTGAGTGAAAAAACAAATTGGCATACACACAGGGTTACAAGCCAAAGTCACTACATGCATTACAAGTCACCCCTACAGCAGGCCTTAGGAGCCCTAACGCAGTGTGCATTATAATACATGTTAGAACATATGTGCATAAGCAGATTTGCCCCTGTGATGTCTAGTTCTATTCCTAGACATTGCAAGTGACCAGGCAGCAGTCTTAAAGCATGCACAGGACAGTGGTCAGTACATGTGGCCAAGCTATATGATGGCTACACAGAAACTAGTGGCTTTTGATAACTAACATGTGATCCTAATAAATCCACTCTGATGCCATGGATTTATCATGACATGCACCCAGAGGGCACCTTAAAGGTGCCACCTGAAACCTACTAATCCTCCTGGAAGTGAGACCTCTGCTGTCCGAGGTCAGAAGCAATGCCTGCTCTGACAGAAGGAGTTCCTCCTCCAATAGCATGGTTGGTAAATCTACATACTAAGGCCAAGCACTTCAAAGTGCCTGCCGCCTTTGGTATGTGACCCCCCCCACTTCTCCCAGACCTAGGAGACGCAACCTCCTGCCCTGACACCCACTTGGCAATAGGACAGGTGGGAAAAGTAGTTATGCTTGAGGCGTGTTGCTTTGCTAGGTGGATACATTGCTAGGGTGGCCAGACTGAATTGAACATAAAAATGGGAATTCCACCATCTTGTGTGTGGTGAAATTAAGAATACTGAGATAGGGTCAAGTCCACTCCACTCTACATAGGAAGTGGTCCTCTAGGGGTTGCAGTGACCCCAGGGATGAGTAGCCCATTGGCTAATACCTTTCACTTCCCTTAGCACCTCTAAATTGAGTATTTAGGGAACCCAGTGATACCAGGACTTCTGATTCACTGGACTAAAGAAAAAGGAGGTCCCAAACAGCTGCAAAAACAAGAACTGAGGAGCAGCAACTGACTTGACCTCAACCCAATCAACATGCCTGCTGTCCTCGACAGGTGCACCCAAGACAACTCATCCTGAAAGCTGACCTGCCTTAGACCTTGCTCCGTACTTACATCAACTCCAGACGTATGGTCCTGTAAGTTGCTGTCAAGTACCCATATGTAGTGATTGTTTCTTTCCCATAGTATAACATTAGGGCACCTGAGGCTTAAAACCACCTCTGCACCCAGGTGCATCAGTGCCTCTCAAAGTGACCTGCTGGTACTGCTTTGGATCTTGCCCCAAACTTACCTTAACTCCAGAAGAACAGTTCTGTTAGTTGTAAAGTGCTGAATGCAGTGTATGCTTTTTCCGCAGGACAAAATAGCCACTTCAGAAAATGCACTGTCAACTTTTAAAACATATACAAATTCATACTTCAAAAAGTTGTTATCCAATTCTGATGATCTTGGTATAAGATTCATATAAAAATAAGTATTATGTTTATAAATTGGTGTCAAATTTCTTTACTGTGTGTGTTTCGCTTACTGGCTTGATGTGTGCAAAAAATGCTCAACCCTGTCCACATAAGCCTAACTGCTTGCCCACACTACCACAAAAGAGAGTTTTTAGGGTTATTATTTTAACTCCTGTCAGCTAATTAGGGTCGTCCTGGACTATCTGCATAGTGTCCCTTTACAATGACACACTACATAGATAGCCAGCATCTTACAAGGGGTTTTTAAATGAGGGTGGAAAGGTTCTGCAGATAGGCCACTATGTCCAATCCTAGGGTAATATCACTCTGCCCCTGTCCAAACCATCCTGCACAGCATGGTGGCTCCAATTGTCTGGCTAAAAGACCTTCCTAAAAGCCTAACACCACACTCTTAACTTTCCAAAAATGTCAAAGAAAGCCTCTTCTGTGATTGGCTCCTCTGGTCAAAATGCTTCCTTCATTCTCTTTGGGATGAGTCATCTCAGACTTGGTACATTGTGAAAAGGTAATCAGACCTCCTGATTTCTTCCTCACTCCTTCTTACAGAAAGAGTCAAATACCTAGCAGATTGCCCTGTTAAGTGGCAAAAGCTTTGATACCCCAGCTGGTTAGCAGAGCAGTAACATGGTCCAGAGGGTGCTATAAAGCATTAATCTAATTAGTAAGCCAGCCCAGAGTATTGTAGCTAAACCTTAAAGTTCCATAAGGAGTGCAGATATGTACAAATGATCATTAAATTACCATTAACTCTGCAAAAGGGATTGTTTTGAACCATACCACTGGTGCACCAGCCTAGTCTCTAGGCCTACCTATGGCACAATAGTACTTTGGTATGAATTTCATCAATACAGTACAATACAGAAAGGCACACACACCTTTCAGTAAAGCACTACAGACGCACACTATGAATGTCCATTCAAATTATAATACCTGGTCACATCCCCTCTGCGACAGGTTAACTGTGCATATATATTAGGCAGAGTGTGACAATAGTCATATTCACTCCACCAATGCACATGTGCATACACTTCTGTTCATGTTCAGCCAGCCCATAACCTCTTAAACCATCTGTGCAGAAGTTGGACTTGTTTTAAAAGGCAGACACCTATAGCTAGCACTAAGAATCAAATTTACCAGAGCTTACATTGAGTGAAATTTAGTGATACTCACTCATAGCAGAGATCTAGAAATCAGTTAGACCAAAAAGCTAAAAAAACAGGGGTAAATAGAGCAGAACCCACTTTCTAACACCAGCATATTTCAAGACTGTGGTCATAATAAATGATAGTTAGAATGCTTACCAATTATGCATTTTGAAACTGTTGGTGCTTTTTATATGAACATAAGGAAGATGAATGGCTGAGTGGATCCTTCTGGTACATTGAACCTGTGACCAAACATTTATGCATCTGCTTTTTAATGAATGAAGTTGTCCACAGAGTGACTAGACCAGTATGGTGCTCAGTGCAGTGAAACACATAAAGTTAGCCTCACCTATTGAAAATTATTTTTGGGCATTAGAGAAGAGCTTTTAAGATGTTCTGCACAACGTGGTCTTCATAGATGGTGCGTATGCAATTGCCTACAAAAAAAATAAATGTTTATACACAAAGAAATCAAAGAATTGTCTGCAGTATGGAAGCCCATTATTGACAAACTTCCTAAATCTTTTCAATTTAAGGCATCATGCTAATGTGCTACTGCTATTTAAAAAAGATTGTAGAAGACTAGATTCATAGCATCTTTTGCTGTTACAGAGGGGAGCAATCTCATTTTGTTAATGATAATACTGAATTAAGATGCCTTACAAGATGGATAAAAAATGTGTTCGGGTCAAAGTGAGATGGTGCAGCAGATAAATAATTACCCCATACTTACTTTACTGGATTTCTGAAATGTGTCAAGACCTATCACAAACCTTACTTAACCATATTTTTGTATTCAACACCCACTGAATACTCATTCAGTTTAGTATCACATGAAGTGAACACTGATCTCTGCCACAGTTTTGGGCTGACTGGTGTCTCAAATGGTTGACAAGCTGGAACCCTAAAGGGATATGCAGGTTTTTTTTCTGGAAATGTGGTAATTACAGAACACAACACTTACTTAATACAAAGTACAATAACACACAAAAAGTGATAAGACAAACAGTCAAAACAACACAGCACAATAGCTTCAGTACCTCCACAGTAACAAAACTAAGCTGTAATGTAGCACAAAAACATAATAGCACAACACATCACACAACAACACAATTCAACAAAAAATAATATCTTTATCACACATTGTCACCTTTACAAATCTATTTTCTTAATATGATGGTAAAAGGTATTCCACCATACGCTGTCTCGTTTAGCACAATGTAATGCCTAATGGTTAAAACGTTTGTTATTCGGCTAGTGACACTGTCATATTTCCACATTTGCAGGAATGCCGGCACTTATATTGTCTCCCTTGTTAAATGGTTATTTAATAAATAGCATAGTGTGTTTGGAGGGAAAACTTAAACCATTGTTATCAGGTACATTTTGATATCTACTTCCACATCACTCAACCGTCCATGTTTTCTAAAATATGCCTTTACATTACTTTCCCAATTAACATTTCATTTTAACTAGTCTTAGGAAGTGGGCAGGGATAAATCGTGTGCAATATTGGTTAAGATTTCCCAAACTGTATCGGAACTGGTCATATAGAAAACACAATTTTCTCATGCCTGATTTAGTATTTCAGAGCATGCAAATTCAATACGTGGCCTATTTTCGCCGCTTCTAATTAAAAAGAACTTTGACAATTGAAAATAGGTATGGGTTTCTTAAATTCTCAAGAGGAACTCAAAGCCAAATTAATATATGTAAATCTTTGTGAATCCCATATCAGCTAAGCATGAGCTAATATTACATTTTTCTGAAGAGTCAAATTTTATCTAATGATGGTACTGCTTTGTAAGTCATTGTAAGCTGCTGCAGAGATATGCACCAAAGTAGAGCAGGTGTTTTACTCGTAAGGCACAAGCATGTGCTTGTGTGAAATACAGTGTTTCATATTAGATGCACTCTGAAACTTGTAAACTCAATAAAAATCACGTTTATGCAATCTCCATTGAAATAATGCAAATCCAACTCAATGTACATGTTATGGTAAGCAGACTATTTTTCTATTAAAGTTTAGAGGACAATCGTATCCATTATGGGGAATTTGAAAAACCACCTGGTTTGGCCTGTGGAAGACTGCTCTCAATAGAAACCCCAAGGGCCAACTCTCAGCAAGGGAGCATCTTGAAAACTCTTTATGGGGGTATTTCTCATTTGCCCTTTTGCTTACGTTAGAACCCTTTTTATGTAGCCTAATCTGTGCCTTACTATTTCCTGTCGTTTTTTTTTTTTTTACTTAAACGGGTAGTGACATTGCACATCCTTATTTGTTGCTGTATTGTTAAATTTGTTGATAGAAGCATTACAAATTACGTGGTACGATTGGCCACTGTAATGATCAGAATTAACCAGAACACTAGTGTGTAAATGGTGTTGGCCTATGACATTCCTCCTGCCAATGCCGTTTGGTCTTCGGTGTTGCACTTTGTTCACTTGTACCTCTGTAGAAATACAAAAGAATGAGGGCCTCATTTGCAAGGCGCTAGTGGCACACTGCGCCACCGGCACATTATTTTTTTGATTATCTGGAGGCACAGTGTGCCAGCCCGTATTTAGGATGGCTTTTCATGGCCTTGTAAATGTGGACCCCTTTCACACATAACATTGAGTGAAAGGGGCATTCCATGAGTGTTGCTTGGAGTGTTCCCCCGCAACACCCATGCAACCTGAAGTAATCTGATGCATACCCAGATTTACAAATATGGGAATGCTTCAGATTCCTATGCCACCTGAGTGGTGGCATAAGAATGATGCAACAGAGAGAAATATCTCTATTTCTTCCAGTTTTTCCCACTTTGCCACTTCCATCACCGCTTGTAATTGTTTTTTTCCATGAAGGTGTCTCTTCCTGGCCAAAAACAATCATCCCTGCAACGCAGGCATCCTTGCACCATGGTGCACGGGTCCTTGCATTGGCAGCAATTTGTGTGCCAGCACAGGGGAAGAGGACAGAAATGCGCTGTAGATACAGCACATTTCTGCCCTTTCCCGGTGACGCAGGGTGGCACAGATAGGCAGTTGCTGCACTGCCCTGCACCACATGTCTCGTGAATGAGGCCCTGAGTCTTGTGGAAGTCTACGTTTTCATGTTCAGAAGCCAAGAGTGTTTTATAATTTTATTTATCGGACCGAAATGACTGGTTGATAGAATTTCTGCATTGACTAGCTAGTCACAGTTCCTATTTATGCTGCCAGCAAAATCGATGTATTGCTGCTTTCAGAGTACAATTGAAAATGTCTAAATCCATACTGTGCACAAATGGGATGAAATTACACTGTGAAAGTCTAACCTTTGCCAAGTAACCCATTTAAATGTAAACATCAGTTAGTAAATACACTTTGAAGTGCTTAAATTAATCCCAGAGAAAATCACAAGCCCTGCATCTGATGGCCTCACAAATTAGTGGATCTGAGTATCTCCAATAAACAAACATTTCTGGTCTGCTTACATTTAAATTGGGATTCTTAACTGCAATTCCTAGTCAGTGCAAGAGATGCCTGACCCGCTTTAACCTCTTCGCTGTTAAGACTTCGCCTACCCCGTGCTAAGCATTTTTTGGCTATTTGGGTAGTTTACGCTTAGGCCCCCATAACGTTTTGTTCACATAAGCTATCCATGCCAAATTTCTTTAGTTTTTTTCCAATATCCTGGGGATTTTAAAGGTACTGATGGTTTGGATTCTCAGGGAGGTGACCGAGAAATTAGCCAAAATTCAGCAACATTTTGTTTTTTGGGAGGAAAATGGAGAAAAAGTGCTGTACAAGAAAGTGTCTGTGTTTTTCCCTGCAAAAGCCATCAACGAAGGGTTTGCAGGGCTAAAATCAAAGTCTTCGCTTTCAGGAACAGTCAGACTTGAAACAGAAAACCACAATTTTCAATACATTTTCGACATTTTCCTGGGACATAGCCCATTTTCCTTATTTTTTGTGATTTCAACCTCTTTCCAATTGGTGGTAATAATGGGTGTGAAGCCAATGGTGGATCGTGGAAAGCTGCACATTTCTGAAAAGTAGGTAAGATTTGCAATTCAGCAAGTCAGCTGTGTAGATTCTTCAAAGTTTTCCCACAGAAAGTAGCAGTTTAAATAAAATATTGAAATTGAGTTGTAAAAAGTAAACATTTGTCTCTATATTTTCAACTGTAACTTCTTCAAACTATGGCAGATTTTCAAATACAATATACTATTATGTCCACTGAACCCTTCTGGTTGAGGGGATATATACAGCTTGTAGGTTCACCAAAAGCCTAGGTACCCAGAGCCAGTAACTGAGCTGCACCTTTCAATAGGTTTTCACAGTGTACCAGGTATACAGTAATTAATTCAGTAGGACATAAAGGGTGAAAAATAGGTATCAAGAAAACCTATGTATTTCTGAAATGGGCAGAAGAGATGGGGTTTTAAAGCAGTAGGTATTTGCACATCTCTTAAATTCAAATTCGGTTTATCAATACTAGCATGATTTAGAGGACATTTCTCAAAATGACTTATTGCTTAAACACTTACATTTGGAAGGCGCAAATGCAGAGAAAGAAAACTGGTAATAACACGTTTTCTACTATTCTGTGTTCCCCTACATCTCTGGATAAAGCTGGCACCTCACTTGTGTGGGTAGACATAGGGGGTTATTACAACTTTGGAGAAGGTGTTAATCCGTCCCAAAAGTGACGGTAAAGTGACGGATATAACACCAGACGGATTACGAGTCCATTATATCCTATGGAACTCGTAATATGGCTGGTGGTATATCCGTCACTTTACCGTCACTTTTGGGACGGATTAACACCTCCTCCAAAGTTGTAATAACCCCCATAGTACCTGCAACAGGAAACTGCCCAATGCAGCATCTATTTTTTTCACCAAAAACTGACCAGTTTTTTGCAAAGTGGGTAGCTGTGGTTTTTGGGCTCTACCTCAGCTGGCACCTAAGGAAAACCAAGCAAACATAGACATTTTTTAAAATTAGAAACATAGGGGAATCTAGGGTAGGGGGCACTTGTGTATCTCTCACCAGGTTGTTTTAACCAGAATCCCTTGCTAACTTTGAGTAAAAAACACATTCTTCTCACATTTCGGTGATGTAATCTTCTGGAATCTACACAAAGCCACAAACTTCCTTCCATCAAGCATTAACCTAAGTCTTCTGATGAAAATGTTAACTCACTTGTGTGGGTAGTCTTGGCAGGAAATGGGCCAAAACGCAACATGGATACATCAAATTCTTTCACGTGAAACTGACCCGTTTCCTGCAAAGTGAGTAGCTGTGGTTGTTGACTGATTCAAAACACAAAGAGCACAAGCATCATGTTCATGACAAAACAGTGCAAAACCTTTTGTGTAATCAGGCTTTCCCAAAGTTGGAGCTCTGCACAAACTCTCTCAACTCAGTGAAAGCTTTCATGCATTCTCTCTCGTTGGCATCATTTTTACATTTCGCTCAGCATGCTGTACATCATTTTGAAGATGCAGTCAGCTTTTTCTTATGATCTATTATCTTTGCCCATCTGCCTTCCTATTTATCTAATGCTCCCCCATTTGAATACTCCAAATCAACTCAATAATATGAATTTTCATTCCTGGTGATCTCATGTTCACAGTGTCTCTCACATCAAACTCTAATCAGTAACTTCTTCAACTGTTTGGATTTATTGATTTCAATTTCATATTTCTCAGCCAAATTAACTAATTTCTCATAAACCTGTCCTGCTCCAAGAGTAACTTTCTTGCACATGAAGCACAATTTATTTTCATTGTACAAATCTAATTTGTCCAATTCAAGGATTCCCTCAATCATCTCATTTAATTCCAATTTTAATCTGGCCATGTTCAATGTCTTTTCTCCCTCAGGCATGTTTCCTAATAATGATGTTCCACTCAAATTGTCTGTCTATTCAGTCTATTATTGTGCTGATAACCCTTGCAAACTAATGTTACCACCTCTATTTAGGCCCTGTGGATGAATACAAGATGTTCTCATTGCCTACTCCTGAGCTAATACAGACGAACCTGTAGATCATGGGGGCATGTCACATCAATCAGTGGATCCACTCTATCATAGGTCTCGTTCAAGCCAAACTAATTCATAGGGGTCATGGCTGGCACAGCAGTGCTCGGTCTTTCCATTTCTGCATTAGTTCCAAAAGGTAAATTCATTGCTGTTCCCGGAGTTGGAACCTGGGGACCATTCTCATTATTACCCTGGGCATGCAACATGACTACTAGACCTGTTAATGCTTCTGGTCCTCACAAGTTCACCTGACTTTTCAGGAATATTAATCCTTTATTTTGGCTAGTTAATACTGACCCAAAAGCTTGATTTGACTGATTTGAGACAACATTCTGTTGTGTCATCACTGGGGAATACATAGGCATGGTCTGTATCTGTTTAACAATTTCTTCAGGTGTCTGTACATTAGGTGTGGACTTAAACTGAGTCACTCTTGCATTCTGAATTGGCTGTGGCATAACTAGAACTGACTGGAACATTTAGAACTGAATTAACATTTGGAACTTGTTAGAAATGGGGTCTTTGGTTGACAGTCAGGTTACCCCCTGTTCAAGCAAGGACCCTCACTCTAGTCAGGGTAAAGGAGAATCACCCTCAGCTAACCCCTGCTTACCCCCTTGGTAGCTTGGCAGAGCAGTAGGCTTAACTCCAGAGCGCTAGGTGTAAAGTATTTGTACCAACACACACAGTAACTTAATGAAAACACTACAAAATGACACAACACTGGTTTAGAACAATAGGAAATATTTATCTAAACAAAACAAGACCAAAACGACAAATATCTGGCATACACAAGTCAAGTTAGGAATTTTTTGAGATTAAACTCAAAAATAGCGCTTAGAAACAAAAATGCTTTGATGAGATGTTAACACGGCGTCGTGACGGAGTCGTTCCCAACAAGCCGACACCAGCGGCGCCAGACACGGAGTCGTGTAGACCCCCAAGTACAGTACCTTTGGTGAAGAGTGAAAACAAGCCGATGCGCGAAGTCGGGAATCGCAGCGTCTGTGCGAAACGTTGAATCTGTGCACTTCGAGCGGCGTCGGTCACGACGTGGTGCGGTGACTTCCACGGAGTCGCAGACTTCAGCGGGGCTGCTGCGGCGTCGGGCCTGCGAAGAGCGTCGCGTTCCAGCGAAGGTCACGGCGTCGGGTGCAGGCGGCGTTACCGGATTCAGCAGCGGCGTCGGTCCGGAGTCGTCCAAAGTCGATTTCCTTGGATTTCCACCAGCTTTCCTTTCAAGGGCCCAGGGACTGGATAGGGCACCACTTGTCAGAGCAGGAGTCTCTCCAGAGACTCCAGGTGCTGGCAGAGAGAAGTCTTTGCTGTCCCTGAGACTTCAAACAACAGGAGGCAAGCTCTAACTCAAGCCCTTGGAGATTTCTTCACAAGATGGAAGGCACACAAAGTCCAGTCTTTGCCCTCTTACTCTGGCAGAATTAGCACTGCAGGAAAGCTCCACAAAGCACAGTCACAGGCAGGGCAGCACTTCTTCCTCAGCTATCAGCTCTTCTCCAGGCAGAGGTTCCTCTTGGTTCCAGAAGTGTTTCTAAAGTCTGTGGTTTTGGATGCCCTTCTTTTACCCAATTTCTCCTTTGAAGTAGGCCTACTTCAAAGTAAAGTCTCTTTTGAATGTGAAATCCTGCCTTGTCCAGGCCAGGCCCCAGACACTCATCAGGGGGTCGGAGACTGCATTGTGTGAGGACAGGCACAGCCCTTTCAGGTGTAAGTGACCACTCCTCCCCTCCCTCCTAGCACAGATGGCTCATCAGGAAATGCAGACTACACCCCAGCTCCTTTTGTGTCACTGTCTAGTGTGAGGTGCAACCAGCCCAACTGTCAAACTGACCCAGACAGGGAATCCACAAACAGGCAAAGTCACAGAAATGGTATAAGCAAGAAAAT
Organism: Pleurodeles waltl; assembly: GCF_031143425.1. Classification (NCBI taxonomy): domain Eukaryota; kingdom Metazoa; phylum Chordata; class Amphibia; order Caudata; family Salamandridae; genus Pleurodeles; species Pleurodeles waltl. The sequence goes on from NC_090444.1 coordinate 1,524,861,889, forward strand.
GCTCACTTTCTAAAAGTGGCATTTTCAAACGCACAATCTTAAAATCAACTTTACTAAAATATGTATTTTTAAATTGTGAGCTCAGAGGCCCCAAACTCCACATGTCCATCCGCTCCCAAAGGGAATCTACACTTTAATCAGATTTAAAGGTAGCTCCCATGTTAACCTATGAGAGGGACAGGCCTTGCAACAGTGAAAAACTAATTTAGCAATATTTCACTGTCAGGACATTTAAAACACATTACTATATGTCCTACCTTAACCATACACTGCACCCTGCCCATGGGGCTACCTAGGGCTTACCTTAGGGGTGTCTTACATGTAAGAAAAGGGAAAGTTTAGGCCTGGCAAGTGGGTACACTTGCCAAGTTGAATTTACAGTTAAAACTCCACACATAGACACTGCAGTGGCAGGTCTGAGACATGATTACAGAGCTACTTATGTGGGTGGCACAACCAGTGCTGCAGGCCCAGTAGTAGCATTTGATTTACAGGCCCTGGCACCTCTAGTGCACCTTTCTAGGGACTTACTAGTAAATCAAATATGCCAATCATGGATAAACCAATCACATACAATTTTACACAGAGAGCATATGCACTTTAGCACTGGTTAGCAGTGGTAAAGTGCTCAGAGTTCAAAAGCCAATGGCAACAGGTCAGAGAAAATAGGAGGCAGGAGGCAAAAAGACTGGGGATGACCCTGCATAAGCAAAAGTCCAGCAGAACTGTTGACTAAACTGCTGCCACCTGTGCAACATTAGCAGTTTATTTGAACCTGGCTTTGTGCTACTGGATCTGTGGCAACATTCAGGACTACATTCTGATTTAGTGATGTGACTACATTATACGGTGTGGGATGATTCTGCAAGAACTGAGTTATAAATCATCATCTGAATCACTATCAACATCTGCTACTATTTTATTTTCACCCTGTTTCTTTTCTGTATCTTCCTTAGATTTTTGGCTTTAAGCTTAACACTTCCATCACCTTCCTGTGTAGTTGCTGGAAATATCACTGCATTTAATGTATCTGCTCTCCACATTCTCTGCTCTGCATCCCACCTAGCCTCTGCTAGCATCATTCTGCTTTCCTCATTCTCCTTTCAAATTTCTGATCCTCTTTGTTTCACAACTTATTCTTAAATAGCAAGTGCTTCAAATTGTGCACTTCTAAGAAGGGGATTTAATTTGTACCATACCCTCCTCAAATTCTCTAATATTCTCAAGTTAAAAGTTCCATAACTAGGAAAAGTTAAAGCACCTTCCTTCTCAGTTATTTTGCACCATTGATTTACCCAAAGACATGCCAAAACTCCTCTCTTCTCCATTACCTCGAATGCTGGTGTACCCTCAGGTGGAGGTAGGCTCACCCTCCCCAAGTGAAGTAAAAACATCTCCTCTCAACGCACTCCTTGAAGCTTTGAAAAACGTAAATTTTTGCACAAGTCTGATTCACAAAAACAAATTATGAAACCAGGAAGTAATTTTAAATCCCACAATCCTTTTCCCAAGATGTTCTCAATCTATAGCAGCGTAGTCTTGTCCACTAATCCATGCGAGTTGGGCCGGGGGCAGAATTTCTTCCCAGTTCTGGGTTCTACTTTGTTCTGGGTTCAGTACCACAAGTGCACAGGTGAGACACCATCACTATTCTCCCCTATTGAGGTTGACTGAATCTTTGGACATGGCAAATAGTGTCGTAGTCAGTACCATTCAATCACAGATCAATGAAAATATACCTTAAACAGTTCTAGATGCCATGAAAATTTTACACTAAGTCAAACCAAAACATCCGAAAAGATTTAACCTACTAAACATCAATATTGTTAGACACTTCAAAAGAATAATGTAGACTAACAACACAATATGCACATTATTGTTAGATTGTAAAGCAGATGATGATGATGACATCAGTAATTCATCAAAATACATTTTTACAATCATTTTCAGATTTCATGTTTCAAGACTTGGCCATTTCTGTCACTAACATGAATTTAGACTGTGGGAAGAGGCTAATACATGCAGGCAACAGCAAAAAAATAAAATAAAAACAAAAATAATGTGGAAAACATCTAACTAGGACAACTCGCTATAAAAATACGCTGGTGTAAGAATCTAACTAAAAGGAAACAAGAAACCACATTTAGTTAAACCACATTTAGTTATACCTCTCCTCATGGGACAGCATACAGTAGCAGTTCATCAGGCAGGACACTCACCTTCTTCCGGTGTCAGTTGACAGCAGCATCAGGACGGGGCAGAACATGGGCTTTTAGTAAGACAGATCAACAGTTCAGAATCATTTGCCCATATTAGTAATGAACCGCTAAATAGAATAGGGCAATTAAGACTAATATGAGAAAGCTCATCTGAGAACTTAAAAAATAGGAGGGTGACAATACACTTAAGCAAGAATAGACAAACTCCGACAGAGTTCTGAACAGCACTGAGGCAGGGGAGAAAATGAACTAACTTCAAGTTCAATTTCTCACTAATTAAAATTACTACAATCCTTTCAATTGGTCCTTCAGGCAGGCACATTTTGGACGTCAGATTCAGCATCCAATGGCTGTAGATGGCACCATTGATTCTGCTACTATTCCAGATCTTCTCATCAAAAGTGCTTTGTCATCTGTATGATTTGATACATTTCTGACAAAATCTTACATTTTCTAGTTATTTATTACTTGAGATTCTTTCTCACAACACACAATAAAATAAATTAGTACTTTGCACATGAGAACTACACATTTCCTGTGCTGGTCGACAGCTAGAATAAATAATGCTACATTATTATTTCTCAAACATGTTTCTTACCTTCAGTTCAATAGGACATTCAACATTCACATTAACAGCCTAGAAAAGAATGCAGGGGACAGAATAAACAAGTTATCTTCCATTACTGGTGCATAATGAATCTTCAGGACTAGTCAAGCTAAGGAAACCTTAATATATATTGGGCCCTACTTCAGCCAGCACCTAGTGTAACCCAGGGAACCTGTACATTTTTTAAAACTATATCCCGAATTGTATGGCCCATACCACGTTCTGTAACCCAGAATCTCATGCAACTCTCAAAATGTGTCTAATAAGACACATTTACCCCAAATTTCTGTGATGGAAAGTTCTAGAATCTGAAGGTAGCAACAAAGTTCTTACCACCCAGAGTCCCCACAGGACTCACAGCACAAATGCTACCTTCCTTGTGTGGGTGGGCCAAGTGCCCATGACAGGGAAGGGCCCAAAATACATTGTTGGCACATCAAAATTATCGATCACAAACAACCTATTTTTGCAAGGGGTGCGTTTTCGGTCCTGGGCTCAGTGGTCACCTATGGAAGCATACCAAACCCATACATTTCTGAAAACTAGAAACTCAGGGAAGTCCAGGGAGGTGCGGCTTGCATGGATTCCCCCAATGTGTTCTTATCCAGAATCTCAACTAACTTCAAATTTAGCGAGAAAAAAAACACATGTTCCTCACATTTGTGTTTGAGATCACTGCAGCAGCACAACTCTCGTACCACTGAGGGTTTCCGTTGGTCTCCCAAATAAAAATGATACCTCACTCGTGTAGATGGGCCAAGTGGCTGTGACAGGCATAGACCAAAAACATGTAGAAATTGAGGGGGAACCAAAGTAGGTTCAAAAAAGCAGGTTTTTTTCATGTTTTTACACTGACTGTGCTTTAGGCACCCACACAAGTGGTGCAGAGTGGTAGGAATTTTGTGGATTCCTGTAGATTCCGGAACTTTTCATCACAGGAATGTAGGGAAAGTGCATGATTTTATGCACAGTTGGAGGTTTGCATGGCATTGTGGGTAAGAAACTGATGTGGGGTGCATGTGAAGCAGACCACTCTGGATTCCCCCAGAAGTTTCGTTTTTCAAAAGGTATGTTTTTCCTGGTGGCAGGGTATCCAAGTCCAAAACTTGCAGCTCCTTATGTGCAAGTGGGATGATGATGGGGTTCAAGCTCTCTTAACCCACATGTAAAATCAAAATCCAAAGGAGCCAAGTGTCCTCTTCCTTGCAATTGGGATGAGATGCTTTAGTCTGCAGGGGGGAAAAAAGACTGATGCCCCCCTCAGCTGGGGTTGGGGGGGCATAACCATGGCCATGGTGGTGGCCAGCCTCTACCCCTCTATTTTGAAAAAAAAGGCTTCCCTGATGTCTGATGGGCTTTCTGCCCACCCTGTGGGACAGATTAGAGGTAATACTCATCATCTGCCCCCGGGGGGGGGGCAGAAAGAATGTGCACATTTACTTTTGGTGGGGTTGGGGGATATGTTCAAATGTATTTGTTCTTGTACTTTGCCCAATGTTGATTCTAATGACATAGTTCACCACTCTACTGACTCAGAAAAATGCTAAGTTCCTCTTTATATATACAGTTTTGTGCTCTAAACTTTAAGTTGAGTTCGTGTTGCACTGTTTCAAAACAATGTGCAGCTACATGTGAGTTATTAAGTTTTGAATTTTAGATTGCATGTAAAGTGAATCACTGATGTTTTTCAAACACTTATTTACATGTTTTGCAATTGAAAGACCTGCTTTATGTTGATGTTTATCACGTGATACTTTGTAATAGCTCCTTTGCTGCATATCTAGCTCACTAAGGAGACTTTTAGCTGCAGTTTCTTTTAGTGGATTAAAAATACAAACCATTTTCGGTTTTAACAGATCTACATCCTTCAGCTCATTTGTTTGAATGTAATGTTTAATTTCTTTTAAATGGATCCTAGGATAAGAATTATCAGTGGAGGAAGAGTCCTTAGTAACTGTGGTACAATCCACCGAAAAGTAGGTTCAGTCCAAGCAGTACCAACAAAAAGTAAAAATAAAATCCCTAATACATTTAGAAAAACGTAAATAAATCTAGTGAGCACAAAGGCACGTAAACCATTACAAAGAAATATTAAAATAAAAGAGCTGGAACCAAGGATATGATTTTTTAAACTTGGTAGGGCTCCAGGAGACTGGATTCCTTCACTCGAAGGTCCAGTTTAACCCATATTTAGAGAAGCAAAAAACCCTTGAGTTGGACTTATCTGGGTTTATCGGTTGTCTTAGGTGTGACCTCACTGGGCACACCTCTGCATCCTACTCCTCCAGTTGTTCAAAAATGTCAAAATTCCACTTTTCTGCAACTGCTCCTAAAATGTCTTCTGGTCACTCCTGGAACCCCCTGAAGCTTGTGGGAGGCTTGGAGGCACCAGGTCTTTCTAAAGACAAGGTTCCTGCAGGATCAAGTTCTCTGGTTAGCCAGGTGTTTTTGGAGCCAGGAGCCCTTCTGAATTTTGTTGCTCCTCATTCAGCAAAAAAGAGGCCAGCCATCTAACCCCTAGAGAGGAGTGCCAGACAAAAGTCAGGAGTCAAAAGTCTTCTTTCTTCCAGTAAAGCCTCCTTCTCTAGAAGTTTTGTTCAAAGTCCAGGACTTAACAGGGAAGGTAGTAGCGAGATGCCAGTCTTATCCTACACTAGTTGGTGATTAGAGAATATTCCTAAACCAGTCCTCTCTATTTTTTGGATACACTCACCTCATTTTGCAGCCCATGCTATTTGTTTTGTTGTAAATAGTCTCAGAAGTCCTCAATCTAAGATGACCAAAGTGTTCTTTTCCTCAGATTGTCTCAAGAGCTCTCCAAAGCCATCCCCTCATCTGGAAAGGTATAAACCAGTTCTCCTTGCTGGTGGGGTTGATGCCAAGTGGTTTAGTAGGACTCTGGGACTGAGGTGGGCAGACCCTATTGGCAGGTCGAAGTCATGAGTTAGCTCTGTTGATGCTGTGTTCTGCTGCCTGTTTTTGCCTTCTTCATGATAGCTAATCCTGCTTTACGGTCAGTTGTTGACAACTCTCTTGCCCTCCTCTTTACAGAGGCCTTGCTATATTCTGGGAGGCAGAGTTATTGACACCAGCCAAAACGATGTAGTGGCCTCTGGAGGTGTGATGAGTGAGTGGGAAAATTAGTTTTAAGCTGGGTCTTACTCAGGCATCCCAGGCCTCACAGAACCCTACTAAGGTTCAGCTTCCAACTTTGCCCCACTAGTAGTTTTTAAGATCTTAAAAAATGATTTAGTATGAATACAAAAAAAAAATGGATGGGAAAGATGTCAAATCCATCCCAGTGACAAAGTGAACTCAGCAGCTATGAAATCCAGCCATGTCCTGCTCAGAACATGTGGCATTACAAACTAGTTGTTGAAGTGGGAGCTTGACAATGTAGTATCCTACATTGAAGGACACTCACCAGACACTGCCTTGGACCTTGCCATGCTCAAAGATGTTTACTTTCATTTCAGGGAGCAAGCTCAAGGTAAAATCTTTGACCACGCTATATCCAACCTGCACTGCATTGTACTTCCCATAGCTATTGGTGTATTGTCATTCGCTATTACCTTAGAAGAAGTTAGTTAAGCCAAGTATAGTAATCCAATGCAAATATATATTCAAATGGAAAAGCACAAGTACACATTTAATAATTAACAGTAGTATCAGGCACAGATTCATACAGCCAGCAAAACTATACAAGACAAAATAAAAGGGCCATGACAAAAATGAGGTCCTTTCTCATACAGAACAACTATGTATTTAATAAAATGTAATGTCTGTGTGTGTGCACCCATAGAATTTATCTTGGTTTCTGATTTTTCTAAAAAAGAGAATACAAACCGTTGACTATAATGAATAATTATTATATTGAAAATATAAATATAAAAACATACTTTTTAAATGAATTAACCTAGGTCATCATGATGATTTAGATACCACATGTGGTATTCCAGTGACTGTTCCTTCTGAGAAAAAACATCAAGATAAAGTAAATTAATCAATTATTGACCATTTTCTTCCTGGCTAATCTTTAGACTGAGCCATTCATTGTCTGAACATGAAGGTCTGTTGACCAACTTTTGTTGTGGAACTTGACGTTAAGTACTGTGCTTATGGATTTCTACTGACATTGGTCCAAACATGCTTTTGTTATGAGGATCCTAGCTGTGAGAGTTACGTGGAGAGGTAGAGTGAGAAAGGACAAATTTGGCTTTGTAGTTTGCAAGTACAAATACTGCTGACAAAATGTAAATGCAAGCAATTTGTAACACATAGAATCCAGTTATGATTTTGGGCAAATTGTTTGCAAAAACAGAAATGTGAAGTTGCGTGGATGATTCTGAACTTGGAATTTTTATACATTTTGCTAATTGTGGTGGTACTTAGAATTTATGAATGCTTGTTTTGAGTGTCATCATGGTTTAACTTTAAAATCAGACTCGAACACATTTGCGTTTTTACAGATGAAATGTGATTACTGTTTACAAAGGTATTCTTGTGCAAAAAAGAGCGAGGTGGTCATTACGATTATAGCAGTCCGCGGACTACCACGGTGGAGGTGGCGGTCGCACTGCTGCAGCTCCTGCAAAGAGGACCACCATATTATGAGCACGGAGATGGAACCAACAGAACACAGCCGAGGTGCTGCCCAAACACCCACTGCAGATGGGCCACCGGAGCCGGCAGCATGCATATTCAGGCCGGCGGGGAGGCTGTTTCCCATAACCCAATTAGGAGGCTGCACACCGCCAGGATATCTGGGGCGGTCACACCGCCATGAAAATCCTGGCGGAAATGAATCACTGAAAAGAGAACACTCATCTTCAGGAACACAGGCATATCCGCAAGCGCCATGGCACACAAATTGCAAGTCTTCCCAATGCTCCTGCTGGTCATTGCACTCCAGGACCAGCGATGGTGATGAAGACACCAACCGTAAGTACACCCACCTAGCAAACATTGGACGAAAGGACATTAGTACACACACACAACACACAAACACATGGTACAGCAAGCCATGCCCACGCACACATGCCAACAAACACCCATACCATCACACATACATATACTCACACATGCTAAATCACATATTTACGACAGATACATGTGGAAGGAAAGCCCGGACAAGGTTGTTACCATTGACACCACTGGTGCAGTGGTGCAGATATATTTAAAAAGTTGAAACTCCAAAGAATAACTATGTACAAAGGGGCCCAAGGGCCAATCCAGAATGTCCAAAGGGCACACTGGGTACAGGATAAGCCCCCAACTTGATTCCTGACTGCAAACTGCTGGCCTCCACTGGGCAGGGTCATCAGTGGGGCATGCAGGATTCTCAGGGGTGACGGGAGAGACCAGGGGTTGAGGTTTGGGTTTGGAGAGTGGTCCTAAGTTTAGGTTTGGAATGGGAGTCCTTAGGCTTGCATGGGTGGATTGGGCTTTGGCTTGGATTTTAGGGGAGTGGGCTTGGGTTTGGGAGGGGTGACTGTGGACTTGGTTGGGTGGAAGTCTTATGTGGGGGAGGGGCATGGCGATGACCAGGGAAAGACTGGGAGGAGGAAGGCAGTGGTGTGGGTAGAGTAACAGGGCACTTGGGGGGGGCAGAGACTAGTTCACTGGTAGGGAACAGGGAAAATTCACAAAGGGAAAAGTTTCTTGGGGACACAGGGATGGTCATGGCAGAAAGGTATAGGAGTGGAGGGAGAGGGAGTGGTTGTGAGGTGTGTACGTGGAGATGATTTGAGTGCAGGTGCATGCTTGGATGCTATGTGTGTGCTGTGTGACTGTTGGGTGGGTGACTGTGGGCATTTAGATGTAGTGGGAGGAGTGGGAGGAGATGCAGGAAGATGGTGAGGGATGTGTGAGTGAATGTTGTGGTGGTGTCTGAAGGAGTAGGCTGGGTGTGCTGCATGTGGGGGTGTTGACAGTCATGCTGAGTGCGCATGTGGTATATGGGGTGCATGTATGTGGGTCTGATATTGTGGTGACGGTGAAAGTGAGGGCACTTATGGCAGGATCTGGGACTGATGAGGTTGTGGCTGCAGGTTTGGGTTGTTTAGTGCCTGTGAGTGGGGAGGTAGTGGGGGAGTCAGTGTAGGTAGTGGTTGTTGTCATGTCTGTATCTGAGTGTTGTGTGTGCATGGCAGTGGTGGTGTTTGCGGTGTTTGTCCTTGCATGCTGTGTCTGTTGATGTGGATGCATGTGGGTTAGAAAATGTACCATGGATGGGTGAGGGAAGGAGGGATGTGGGATTAGGAACAGGTAGCTGGGGGGGACAGAAGAAGGGACACTGGCTGCCATCAGTGAGGAGGCCAGAGCTGGAAATGATCTCTGCAGGCCAGCCAGGGCATTGTAAATGCATTCCAGGGAATGCATTGGTCTGCTGCATCTGCAATGCCAGTCCCTGGATGGCATTCACAATGGTTGACTGTCTCACTGAGATGGCCCTCAGGAGGTCTATAGCCTCTTCATTGAGGGCAGCAGGGCTGACTGGGGTGGGGGCAGAGGTGCCTGTGGTGAAGGAGATGCCCACCCTTGTGGGTCAGCAGGCACGGGCAATAGGGTGGGGAGCTACAGGGAGGGTGGTACTGGAAATGGGGCAGCAGACAAGGATGTTACTGGAGTGGTCCCACATGGGTCCCCCACCACCAGGGAGTCACCATTGGAAGAGGAATCTGAAGATGGTGTGGCTGATACTGTCTCCCCCTTAGCACTCTCCTCACCATCCATCCCACTGGTCCCCTCACCTCTGCTGGAATCAGCCTCCTGGGTCCCGTGGGCTACAGCTTCCCCACTCGCCAGTGCCCCTTCTCCTTCACCAGATGATGCTGATGCAGACAAAGATAGAGGAAGGAAGGGAGGAAGGGAGGGAGGGAGAGTGGGAGAGAGAGAAAGGGTGCAATGGGTCAGTTCCAGCACAGCAGTCACACAGAGTTACATCATCATTATCTGCTACCATGGCACACCACGCCCTCACCTATACATGCTACAACAGTGGGACACCATGGGGGAAACTACAACTATGTTGATGTGAACTGCTGATGGTGGTACAATTGCACCCATGTACTTGATGTGAGTCACACTAGTCACACTTGCTCAGTACTTGGCAACTCAACATGGCCATTTAGGGAAACAATTTATCTACTCCTGAATCCTGCATGGGTAGTTAGCATGCCTACTAGGACAGTGATAGTTAGCACAGTGACATATTGACCCACTCTGCCTCACTACAGGTACAGTACATGGCAGCTGATTGAGGACTCACTTATCTCTTCTGGCACAGTGGGAGGCAAACACAGATGATAATGCCCTGACACCTCAGATGTACTGATGACGTTGGTTGAGGGTGACCACAAAAAATATACATTTGAAGTATTTGCCCTCATACGTCAATGTCTGCATAGTATGGGCACACATCTGTGATACCAATCCTATCAGGGTGGCTGATACCCATAGTGGACAGGCATCTTCCTAGTACCTACGCTGCAGCTTCCCATTAGTACTCCACTCAAACCCATCTCAGCAACACATTAACGAGGTGAGAGAGTGTACTTACCTCCTTGTGGTTGCTGCCCTGCCCTCAAGTGCCCATCCACCTCAGAGTAGGCCACCGCCAAACGGCAGGCCATTAGGGGGGGTCAGGGTTCAACAGGCACCCCTCCCTCGTTGGGAGGATGGCCCCAGCTGGGCCTCTGCAGTCTTCTGGGCACAGCCTCTCAGGTCCTCCCACCTCTTTCTGCAGTGGGTGCTCCGCTGGGCATGGACCCCCAGGGTCCGCACTTGTTTGGCAATGGCCCCTCAAATCCCCTTCTTCTGATGGGCACTGACCTGCATGGGTGACACAGATAGGAAGGACAAAGTCATGTAGAGTGGCATCACAAGGACAGTAGTGGACAACACACATCTCATGCCCACACTCACATGTCTTTATGCCACTTACGCTCAGACTCCTCACCCATCTCCATGCATCCACTCTATCTGCCTCGCCTGAAAGCCTTTCATCCACAAACATATCACTTTCAGACAGGACGGTGACATTAGACTCACCTGCTGCTCTGGTGCCCCATTAAACTCTCCACAGAGGGGTAGGACCCCGTCCACAAGCTTCTCGAGTTCCTTCTGGGAGAAGGCTGGGGCCTTAGCACCTGCAGGACGTGGTATCTTGGCTACCAGTCAGAACACATGCAGTGGAGGTTTTGTGTGCAGGAATATCAGGAGTTAAGTGATCATTGCCACATGAAATGGTGGTCATGTCTGCTGCAGACATTACAATCACTGCCAGCGGCAATCACCATTGGCCCCAGTCTCCCATAGACAACCATGTTATCCAATGAGGAGTTGCACGGTGGTTGCGACTGCCTACTGCCATGACTACTAACGCTGACGGTATGAGGTCACTTCCATCTGTCCTGTGCATGCAGCCATTTTACATATATTTAGTGAATAGTGGCTGAATGTTAGGTGTGTCATGGGTGACTTTTGGTGACTATTGCACAACTTTACTGTGTCCACAAAGTCAAGGCAGCTTCTTGTGACTTCTCCTTCTCCTATTCCCAGATACGGTGCAATGTTGAGGATGAGACATGCTCCTGTGTACCAGCCCCGAATCGACCTTGCCACCCTGGAAGAGCGACACATCATTCAGAGGTATCGTCTGAACCATCTGACCATCATGAAGCTGGTGACACAGTTGGAGCCTGATCTGTTGCCTGCCATCTGTCAACCCAATGCCATCCCTCCCATAGTACAGGAGTTGTCAGTCCTCCTCTTTCTTGCAACAGGGTTGTTCCAGATGACAGTGAGCTTGGCAGCAGGGATGTTGTTAAAGCTGACAACCTGAGGGTGGTCACCCCTAACTTTTTGCCTGCCTCCCTCCACTTTTTGGACACTGTTCTTGCTGGTTTTTAGACACCTAGTAGGTGGTAGCAAGGTGCAGCCACTCCAGGCCAAGATTGAAACTATCAATGCCTGGCAACCACCTAGAACACAGACTGAGGTGAGAGCCTTTTTTGGCCTCACTGGATACTACCGCAGATTCGTCAAGGGCTATGATACCATTGTGTCACCCTTGACAGAACTCACTTCCAAGAAACAACCTAGGTTGGTGAATTGGACAGAGGCTTGTCAGAAAGCCTTTGATTCTCTGAAGGAAGCCATGTGCACGGCCCCCGTTCTCAAGGCCCCTGACTACTCCCAGGAATTTATTGTGCAGACAGACGCTTCAGAGCATGGCATAGGGGCTGTTCTAGCACAGCTAAATGAGGAGGGCTCAGACCAACCAGTAGCCTTTATTAGCAGAAGGCCATAACCACGGGAACAGAGGTGGAGTGCTATTGAAAGAGAAGCATTTGCTGTGGTCTGGGCACTGAAGAAGCTGAGACCATACCTGTTTGGGACTCACTTCCGGGTTCAGACAGACCACAGGCCCCTCAGATGGCTCATGCAGATGAGGGGTGAGAATCCAAAACTCTTGAGGTGGTCCATTTCCCTACAGGGGATGGACTTTACGGTGGAGCATCGCCCAGGGGTTGACCACGCCAATCTTGATGGTCTCTCCCGATACTTACGCCTTAGCGATGAGAGCTCCCAGGAGGTCGGGTAGCACTCCCCACTTTCAGCTGGGGGGGACACATGTTAGACCTGACAGCCTTAGGGTGGTCACCCCTAACTTTTTGCCTGCCTCCCTCCACTTTCTGGACACTGTTTCTGCTGGTTTTTAGACTCTGCGCACTTTATCACTGCTAACCAGTGCTAAAGTGCATATGCTCTCCCCTTTAAACATGGTAACCTTGGATCATACCTGATTGGATTATTTAATTTACTTATAAGTCCCTAGTAATGTGCACTATATGTGTCTAGGGCCTGTAGATTAAATGCTACTAGTGGGCCTGCAGCACTGGTTGTGCCACCCACTTAAGTAGCCCCTTTTTCTTGTCTCAGGCCTGCCATTGCAAGGCCTGTGGGTGCAGTTTCACTTTCACCTCGACTTGGCATTTAAAAGTAATTGCCAAGCCTAAAACTCCCCTTTTTCTACATGTAAGTCACCCCTAAGGTGTGCCCTAGGTAACCCCTAGGGCAGGGTGCTGTGTGGGTAAAAGGCAGGACATGTACCTGTGTAGTTTACATGTCCTGGTAGTGTACAACTCCTAAATTTGTTTTTACACTACTGTGAGGCCTGCTCCCTTCATAGGCTAACATTGGGTCTGCCCTCATACATTGTTGGAGTGGTAGCTGCTGATCTGAAAGGAGTAGGAAGGTCATATTTAGTATGGCCAGAATGGTAATACAAAATCCTTCTGACTGGTGAAGTTGGATTTAATATTACTATTTTAGAAATGCCACTTTTAGAAAGTGAGCATTTCTCTGCACTTAAATCTTTCTGTGCCTTACAATCCACGCCTGGCTGGGTTTAGTTGACAGCTCCTTGTGCATTCACTCAGACACACCCCAAACACAGGATACTCAGCCTCACTTGCCTACATCTGCATTTTGAATGGGTCTTCCTGTGCTGGGAGGGTGGAGGGCCTGCTCTTACACAAAGGATTGCCACACCCCATACTGGGACCGTGGCAGACAGGATTGAACTGAAAAGGGACTTGGTGCACTTCTAAGCCACTCTTTGAAGTCTCCCCCACTTCAAAGGCACATTTGGGTATAAAATCAGGGCCTCTGCCCTACCACCTCAGACACCTCCTGGAAAAGAAACTGTAACCAGAACCTACATCCTGCCAAGAAGAACTGCCTGGCTGCCCAAAGGACTCACCTGCTTTCTGTGAAGGACTGCTGCCTTGCTGTTGCCCTGCTGCCTTGTTGCTCCCTGGCTGTGGTGAAGAAGTGCTCTCCAAGGGCTTGGATAGAGCTTGCCTCCTGTTCCCTGAAGTCTCATGGCCAAAAAGACTTCTCTCTTGCAACTGGACTCCTTGTGCGGCAAAAATTTGACGCACAGCTTGCCAAAAACGACGCACAGCCTGTCCCGTGGTGAAAAATTAACCGCACGCCAAACCGGAACGATACCGCTCGACTTTGCAAGGAAAAGATCGACGCGGCGCCTGCGTTGCGACCGGAACTTCGACGCACGGCCCACCAGACTGATGCACAGCTGACCTGGGACTATGCAGCCCAACTTCCAGAGGAGAAATCGATGCAGCGCCTGCCGTGCTAGAGATATTTCCCCACACCGCCCACTGGAACGATGCAGAGCTTGTCACAAGCCCAGGAGTCCAGGCACAGACCCCAGGGCATCTGAAAACCCAGCAACCCGAAGAGGATCCACGACGAGCGCCAGAAATTGATGCACAGCCCTCCCTGCGTGGAAACTAAACGACGCATCGACCGTGTGCGGCCTGAAAAAATCAACGCACACCCCTTTGTTTCCCCGCTTCTCCTCCTCTGCGGCCCTTTGCAGAGATTTTTCATGCTAACCAGGTACTTTGTGCTTGAAAGAGACTTTGTTTGCTTTTAAAAGACTTAAGGCACTTTATATCACTTTTCAGTGGTATCCTTGTATTTTCTTATTGCATCTTTGATCGTTTTGACCTGCAAATATCCAGATAAATATTATATATTTTTCTAAACACTGTGTGGTGTATTCTTGTGGTGCTATATTGTGTTATTGTATGGTTTATTTCACAAATACTTTACACATTGCCTTCTAAGTTAAGCCTGACTGCTCAGTGCAAGCTACCAGAGGGTGGGCACAGGATAATTTGGATTGTGTGACTTACCCTGACTAGAGTGAGGGTCCTTGCTTGGACAGGGGGTAACCTGACTGCCAACCAAAGACCCCATTTCTAATAGATGTCATAGCCGATGTGGTAACATTTTGAGGGATACTGTGTACCCTGCTAAGACCTCTGCCCTGCTACATCAGGTTCCCCCAACATGCTCATTTTGCCACTGTCAAAGCTGCCTTCTACAATTTGGCAAAAGTCCCTTATGTGATGGGGGCCATAAATGGCATACACATTGCCTTGGTGTCACACAGGAGAAATGAACAAGTGTTCAGGAACCGAAAAATCTTTTATTCTATCAATGTGCATGTGGTATTTCTCACTGACCAAAGTATCTCCCAAGTGACAGCCATGTTCCCTAGTTCTGTGCATGACTCCTTCACTCAGTGGAACAGCAACATCCCACCATAATGGCATCACTACAGAGGTACCAGGCCTGGCTCATGGGTATGTATCCATTCGTATGTGTGCCCCTGTGCACTCAACTCTCATCATGCCCTGCCCTATCTCCCTCCCAGTCTTGACATGGGCCTACCCCTGTGCACACTGATGACTCTGGCTATCCCAACCTTCCCAGGCTACTGACACCTGTGAGACATCCAACTACAGATGCTGAAAACCATTTCAATGAGTCCCATGGTAGGACAAGGTGTGTGATCAAGAGATCCTTTGGGCTACTGAAGGCCAGATTCCGGTGTCTACACATCTCCTGAGGTACCCTACTCTGCAAACCACTGAAAGTGTGCCAGATAGTTGTTGCCTGCTGCATGCTACACAATCTGGCCCTGATACGTCACATCCCATTGCTGGAGGCAGAGGAGATGGCAGCTGGACCAGTGGCTGATGAAGGGGGCATGAAGAGTGATGAGGAGGAAGATGATGAGGATGCAGCTTACTCCAGTGCAGAGTTGGTACGACAATACGTCCACTGAGCTACAGGTATGTGTCATATGAATGGTGTGTGACCTGTACTCCTGGCTGCTTTGTGACATAGATCCTCCTTTTGTCTGTTAGCACTGGTGGAATTGGGTGCAGCTCTGCCTCTAGGTGGTTTTGGGGGGGCACATTTGCCCATCATGGGGGTTGCTACTGTGCACATTTCACTGCAATTCTAACCCTGCTGTTGTGTTGCTTCGTTTGTGACATTCTTGTACATTTCCATTGCACCCTGAACTGCCAGTTCAACTGCAATATGTGTGCTAAACATTGTGCTGTCAACAGTATTGTTACCTATCCTAAGAGTACACATTGAGAGAGAGTGCAGCATTACTGTTTC
The DNA here is from genome assembly GCF_031143425.1 of Pleurodeles waltl. Lineage (NCBI taxonomy): Eukaryota > Metazoa > Chordata > Amphibia > Caudata > Salamandridae > Pleurodeles > Pleurodeles waltl. The sequence goes on from NC_090444.1 coordinate 1,524,877,726, forward strand.
TGACTTTGGAACATGCCTTAAAATATAGCTTTTTCTGCTGTGATGGAACGACCTTTGGGGATGGTTGTCTTGGCAATATGGGTCTGACATGGACATATGGTTGGAGTTGACACTTGCCATCTCCCCTTGGGACTTTGTAATTGTAGTGCATGTGTGTTGTGTGGGCACATTTGGCTCCTATTGTGATTGTTGTCCCTGTCTTGTTCTAATTTCAGGGCATTTGTGTGGTTCACTTTGGTTCCTGCATCACCTGTTGCCTCCCTTGACACATGTCTCCAGCCTCTGCTTGCCCCACTATCAATTTTGCTGCATATTGCTCCCCCTCTTTTGCTCTCACAAACTTTTGAAAGACAATGGTTTGACAGTTAAAGATGTTATGCCACAGTAAACGATACTTCTTACAATAAAGCACGTAGATAGTAGCTGTGCTCACTAGTGGTTTTGTGACTGACACTTGCAAGGGGTGATGATTGGGTGAAATCAGAAGTGTAGCTCAGCTGTGATTAGTTCGGGTCCATTATAGGGGTAATGGAAGAACGGAGAGATGACAATAGACAGTCAACAGGGTGTCTCTGTCGCACACAAGGGAGAATGTTTAGGAGAAGGTCACTTCCTGGTGGTGGTGTTGGTCTTGGCATCAGTTCCTACAGGATGTCTGGTTGAACGTTCTCGCTTGTGTGGGGGTCCCTCAGCTACACGGGGAGGGGTGCTGCCAATGTAGTGGAGGGCTCTGTTGGGATGTGGCTAGTGGAAGGGGCCTGCTGGTGGGTGGAGGACTCAAGCAGGGTGCTGGTCATTTCCTTCACCCCTGCAATGGATGCCCTGCTGGTATTGACTGCCTGCCACTGCTGCATGGTCTCCTGATGGTGTTCCCTTGACAGCCTCTGGTTCTCTTGGACAGTCATGAGGATGTGGCCCATCATGTCCTCGGTTTGGTGGTATGCACCCAGGACCTGGGAGAGGGCCGCTGGGCAGTCTGTTGTTGTGGCTGCCCCGTCCCTTGGACCACTGGTCCCCTCCCACTACCTCTGCCTCATGCCTGTGCCCCTGGCACAGTATGCCCACTCCCAGTAGCACCAGGACCTTCATTGTCTTGGCTGTGTGTCCTTGATTCTGGCCCCTGTACTGTGGGGCACCCTTGACCCGTCCAAGGGGCACTGGATTGGGGTGAAAGGCTGGCTGTGGTGTAGTTGCCACATGGGATGGGGAGTCCGGTGTGTCCAGGGTGGGCTGACCAGTCATCCATGATGGGCCAGGTAAGTCTTCACTGTCCAGACATCCACTGGGGCCTTCATCTTGGGGTGGGCTGTCTGACTCTAGCATCCACTGGTGGTTGGCAGTGGAAGCGGGACCTGTGAATGGAAAGGGAGTGAGTTCCATTTTGGAGATGTACTTGTTGGCCACATCGTGTGATGCATGGTGTAGCCTGACTTGCATCCCAGTAATGGCAATGACAGCTGCAGTACTGCAGACAATATTTGGGTGACCGGATGATGCCATTGTTTTTATGTGCACTTAAGAGTTGAGGATAGTGGATTACATTGCTGCCATTTCCATGTGGTGGGTCGCAGTCGAGGCAACCCGTTGGTATGGCATGTGGTATGGCTTTCCACGCAGGTATTCCTCTGTGAAGTGGGACTCTGACCCTGTGATGTGTAGGGAGTGAGGCATTGTGGTAGTTGTGGTGCTTGACATTGTGCTTGGTATCTGAGCATTGGAAGGTGACTGTGTGGGGATGGTAGCAGTGGGGTGGTGTGGCATGCAAGGGAGGGGTGTGGGGTGCCTAGGGGAAGCAGAAGTATGGGATGGGGTGGATAAGGAGTGATGGCTGGTGGGGACGCATGCTGGACAGAAGTGGTTGGTGGTTGGGGGGGTTGTTGGTTTACCAGAGTTGAGCCCTCTGATGATTCCAGTCAGGTACTCAGGATGCAGATGCCCAAGACCTTCTCGTCCCAGGATGTTAACTCAAGGGGTGGAGGTGCGGACCTATCGTCAGTCTTATTCAGGGTGATCTAATGCCTGGATGCCATGGAACGCACCTTCCCCTGTAGGTCGTTCCATCTCTTCCTGATGTCCTCCCTTGTGCATGAATGTATGCCCACTGAGTTGACCCTGTCAACAATACTCTGCCATAACTTTTTCCTTGACAACAATGTTTGCTGGACCTGGGCTCAGAAAAGGTGTGGCTCTACCCTGACGATTTCATCTACTGTGACCCTCAACTCATTGTCAGTGAAAGGTGGATGCTTTTGACGTGACATGTTGTGTGGGGAGGAGTCTAGTGCTTGTGGGGTGGTTGGTGGAGTGGGGGTGTTTGGATGTGGGTGCAGGTGGGCTGCAATGTTGGTGTGTGAGTGTGATGTGTGCCTAGTGCAATGCGCACAGTTAGATGGTGTGTGCTGAGTGTGCAGTGTGAAGGTGCCTGTGGTGTATGGGATCTGTGTGAATGCTGTTCATAGGAATCACAAGTAATTATGACTGTTTGGGCTGGTGTTTTAGAGTGCTGTGAGCAGGTGTGTGTGGTTTGTATATGTGTCTCAGGTGTTGGGTAGTGTGGGGTATTCAAATTGTCCATTGTGGTTTTGCCTACTATTGGTGATACCTTTTTGAACGGCAGCAGTGCGGACCGATAATCTTGTTACATTGTGCATGGACCACTGGGCAGGGAACTGACACGTAATAGGGCGGATGGAATGGTGGCAGCGTGGCAGGGGTGGTGGTCAGTCATTCTTTCACCATCAGTCAGCCTGACGGTGGTGAATTTGTGCCTGTATTTGGGTGGTTTTCACTTTGTGACTCGTAATATGGCGGTCACTGTACCGCCAGCGTTGACGGTGTGGTGGCAGTATTCTGCACAGCGGTCTTGCCCAGAAACTGCCAAATTCGTAATGAAGCCCTGAATATTCACAAGATACACTGTGGCAGTTTTTAAGATCTGTTAGCCCTTTTTATTGCTTCTGCATTTCCAGCATTTTTGCACCTACTGGTAGAGGTTCTACTTGTGACCAACTGATCTTCTGTGATGAGGGTAGCATTGTGTTACAGTAAGGGGCCTTTGGTTAAAGTTTCACAAATGCAGGAGGCTTCCAAAAGTATAAGCAGACCAGTAGGGGTCAACCTTTCAATAAATATTGTAACAGATAAGAATGCTGTTATCAAAATAGCCGTGGTCATCTGTGTTGTAATATGTCACGTATATTAGCCTCACATTCCTGCAATGACATGGCACAGATATAAATTGCTTACAGAGTGATATGCATGCTGAAAGGAAGCATGGTTTTCCTGGTACAGTATTAGTGTCCAAAAATGCAGACATCTGCAGCCGAAATGATTATGCATTGGAAGTTGTTAGAAATTGGGTCTCTAGGTGGCAATGAAAACACCACAAAATTACTCACCACCAGTTTAGAATGTTAGACAATATTTATCTTAGTACAACAAGACCAAAATGACAAAAATCCAACATGTTTAAGTGAAGATATCACTTTTAGAGGTTTTAGTTCATAGCAATCAATGGTTGTATCTTTTTAGCACAAAGTACCTGGCATGCATCAAAAACAAAGATGATGTGGGCCGTAAGGGAGGTGAGGTGCTGAAAAAGCAAAGTGATGCGTCCATTCCTTACTACACAGGAGAGGTGATGCATTGATTCTTTCCTCGCAGGGGATACAATGTGCCAGTTCTGTACTGGCAGGGAAGGTCTGCATTTTATCAGAGTAGTGCAGCAACATGAACAAACCTTCTGATTCCTATGACCGTAGTCTTCGTTATGATCATTTTTAGGATCTAAAACCTTTTAGGTGTAATTATATAATTAAATATTTGTAGACCAACCACCAGATTATTAAAGTGTTGTCTCACTAAAACTCTGAAGATGTCAGCACCTATGGGAGCACTGGGAAGATCTCTGCAAGTAACACAGGCCTACATTGTGCAGGCAAATGCCCTCAATTGTGAAAAACACCTGGATTGTGGATGCTTTTTTGTTGGTTTTCTCCTACTCCATACACACTGCTGTACATAGTGGCCCACTTACGGCTTAGTGGTGTTGGAGATTGTATTGCGAATAGATGTGAAGTATCGATATAGAGAGTGATGCCCTGGTAGCTCTAGGCCTACAGGTCCAGGAGCTCCTTCAACAATAAAGTGCCCTTTCAGGTTGAAGAATACCAGATGCACTGTGGGTATTGTGGGCCTCCCCTGTTTCTGCTCTAGGCAGATAAACATGAATGCAAATGCATGACAAGACCAAAGCATGAAAGTGGGTGAATCACATGCGTACATTTGGCCCAAATATATATGGTTTACTGGAGGATGAGATTGGGCGATTGATGGATTTGGCCATTTCTGCACCCCCTTCAAACCTTTAGTCGTCTTCTTTCCTGTTTTTTAATATTATTTTTATTGGCATCATTGTACTTGTCCGCTCTCCTTTTAACATGGTAAAATTGGCTTTACACCTAAATGGTACATTCAATTTTTTAATAAGTCCCCAGTAAAGCGGTGCTACATGTGCCCAGGGACTATAAATCAAATGCTATTAGTGGGCCTGCAGTACATATTGTAACTCAATTTACGTAGCCCTTTAAAACATGTCTCAGACTGGCTATTGCAACCTCTGTGCAATTTTAAACCGCCAATTCGACCTGACAAAATACATCTTTTGCCAGCCCTATACCTTCCTTTTTAATAAATACATATCATACCCAGGTAGGCCCTAACCAGCCCATAGGACATGGTGCCTTGTATTTAAGAGATAGTGCAAGTTTTAAATTTCATGGTAGTGAAAAACTCCCAACTACATTTTTCACTAATGGGAGGCCTACCTCTCCCATAAGGGAGCAGTGAGTTACCTTATTACATTTATTAAGTGGTGACATTCGATTGGGAACAGGTATAAGATATGTCATGTTTAGTCTTAAAATAATGGTAATTTAAGGTTTTCTTTAACAGTAAAGTTAGATTTTAAGTCACCATTCTGCAAATGCCACCAATAGAAAGTTGACATTTCCTTCTCCTAACCATTTGGTTGGTGCCTTCAGCTTCTGTACTGTGTCACATGACTGTGAATAGTTGGAAGTTGGCCTTTGTGTATTCTTGCCAGCCTGTGAGACAAAGGGAGACTAACTGGTGGCAGGATAGACCATCCTGCCAGAATGTGCTGGGCAGAGCTGTTTGCTATCCCACTAACCTTTGAAAGGGCAGTCTCCAGCACACTCACAAAGGAAGTTGACAGCAGCCTTTTATCACCCTAGACTACTTGGACTCTGGGCAGGAGAAGGAACCTTTCAGATGTGAGGTTAGCCTACAAGTTTCCACCACTTGAAGGGCTGGCACCAGGTATAGATTTTTAACCCTCACACCAAGTCTTCAGTATGCTTCTGGGCCCATTGAAGAATTCAGAGGAGTGCCCTGTTGCATAAGGCCTGTCTTATTCTGAAGAGGACTGGCCTCCTGCTTGAGGCCTGCCTTGCTGAAGGAGATCTGGTCCATCTCCTTCTTCCCTGGAAGACCTCAGTATTCTGGGATACAGGGAAACAACAAGCTTCCCGGCAGAAAGCAGACCTGCTGCAATTGGACCTGCCTGTACCAGCCTGAGCCTTGCTGGCCCCTGTTACAGTGATAACTAAGAGGTTCCTCCCAATGTCCTGGAGTCTTTGCTAGCAATACAATACACTCCATGGGAAGTAAAGAAGAAATCTTGAAGTTTTGGACTCTTCGCAACCAGGAAGGAGCCCTTTCACATGGAGACTCAGCTGCCCATGACAAGCGGCAACTCGAAGCTCTGGTGATCCTGACTTTTTGCAATGCAGTGATCTGGGCTGCAGCATCGGTAGCCTGTGGTGAACATCAATGCAAATCTCTAGCAACAACTGCACACAACACATGACCTGTTTTTCATGCTACAATGATAACCGTCTGCTACACTCTCCCTACTCCATGTGGACTCCTGCACTGCAGAATCCACTCTACATCCCATAACTAGAGATGGTAACTTTTCAGCTGACTAATCTTTCATATCCTGCCCATACTCCTTAGCAGTAGTGCTGGACTTGTGACTTTTCCCCTCATCCAGCACTACCAGATGATCGCGAGTGACCCTTTGTGTTTTTAGATGCTGTACTCACCTAAAATTTTAAAATTGCATATCTTTAGATCTATTGATTGGATTTGTATAATTTAATTTATTAAAACTTCCTTTATTTTTCTAACTTGGTGTGTGTTTTTTCATGTGTTGAGTTCAGAATGACTACTTTGAGCCAAGCTACCAGAAGATGAAGCATAGGTTTATTTAGGGACTTTTGTGGTCCATCCTGGCAAGGGTTGTAGTTCTTGCTTGAGAAGGGTCGTCACCCCTTCAATCAAAAACCCAAATTCCTAGAGATTTTATCTTGTCAGAAACATAAAAGACTGTAGCAATAGTTTTGAAAATGTGTGCTAATGATTGAATGGGGAGAAACCCTTCTTAAGCAGCAACCACAATTCATCTCAGGGTGAAGTCACAAGCAAATGTTAAATTAACCTGTGCTCAACCCTCTGGGAGCTTGGCACAGAGCAGTCAGGCTTAACTCAGAGGCAATGTGTAAAGTATTTGAACAGTACTTCAAATGGTAGCACAGTGAAAACCCACCACAAAAGGACCTCACAACAGAGTTAAAAGATTAGTTATTTTTAATGAACAAAACAAGACCAGAATAATACAAATCTAATTAATGGAACAAGAGCTATTCACTTGAAAGATTTTAGTAAAAACATTGCAAAAAGGTGTAAAGTGACAACTGTGGCAGTCTGGTTGCACCAGACCAGGACAAAGTCACAAGTTCAGACACATCATGATTGGCAGCAGGCCCATTACAAGGTCCCAGTTAGGCCCACTGAGCAGAGTACCTTAAATACTGGTTTGCAGGGCATTGTGAGGATCTGCATGGAAGATGTTGCACAGCTGATGTGATAGTTTGGTTCTAAGATGCACCAGGCTGAAATGTGAGGGCCTGCATAGATGTTGAGGACCCCATCGAAGAGGCATGACATGCAAAGTCAAGCCTGTGACATGCAGGCAGGCAATGTATTGGTTCTAAAGAGCTGTGAGGCTGCAATGTGGAGGCTGTCATCATCATTGAGGCTGCTGTTGATGGGGGATATGAGGGCCTGTGCAGAGGATGCACTTGGGATATGTGATGGTTCCAAAGTGCTGCAATGTGATGCAAGTCTTTGCAATGGGACCTATCCATGCAGCAGTGGTGATGCATCAGTTCTGCTCAAGTTTCTTCCATGCAACAGAGGACATGCATTGGTTTCTTTGGAACCACAGAGGCAGGTAAGCACCTCAAGTCCACTTCCAAAGGACCAGAACTGGGGAGGCACTACTTTGCAGGGTAGACTCACAACTGGCAGAGTCCAGGTGCAGGTGCAAGGTTGTTGGAAGCCTGTTGTGTACTTGAGACTTCAGGTCAGGAGGCCAGACAATTATTCTTTGGAGTCATTCTGAGTTATGGGTTCAAGATATGCAGGTCAGTTCTCACCAAGGCAAGAGCGCAGCAGGTCTACACAGCAAATAAGCAGCACAGCAAGGCAGTGGTCTAGCAGTGGGCAGTTGGGCAAAGGGTCAGCTACACCCAATCATGTGACCAGAGACAGGCTACAGTCACTAAATGGATAAGGCAAGAAAATGCCAGCTTTCTAAAAGTGGCATTTTCAGAATAGCAATTTTAAATCTGAGGTCACTATGAGTCAGAATGTTAAATTGTGATTCCAGAGACACCAGATATGATCTGGGTATCTGTAGCCAGACGTCCGTCGACGCCAGACCAAGTACGGCCACAGAGGCCGTAAGGGCATACCCCCGGGGCACTCGAGAGAGCCCCGGAGGCATGACGTCAGACGCAGAAGGCGTCTTGGCGAGAGGAGAAAAGAACGACGGACAAAAGACAGAGGAGAGCAGAGAGACGGGAGAAACGCGGAGCAGAGAAGACGAAAACCAGGAGACAAGGACCGACGGAACCAAGTCCGACGCGAGAGCAACAACGCGGGAGAAGGAGAGAAACCACAGGGCACCTCCCGCCCCCACCGAAGTGAAGTCAGGAGACCGCGGAGCAGCCGGCCACGTCCCCGGAGGGGCGTGGCCCCTAAAGGTACGTTCGTACCAAGACTGGGGATTCCTACCAGAGTGGTTAAGGGGAACGAGGGAACTAAGAAGGAATACGGGGAGGATAGCGGGGAGGTCCTGCCAGGAAGGGGAAACCCTATTAACCATACTCCTCCCTAACCTCACGGGGAAACCCAGGAAAGAAAAAAGAGAGAGAGAGAAAACACAACAGGAGAGAGAAACTAGACAGCTCACGGGAAGGCGACGCTCACCATTGGAATGAAAATTATCCCAACACAACCCTAACGTGTACCTATCCCCACGTCCCCTTTTAACCCTATATAGATCTTACTTTACCTATACACTTACCTGTTTTTCCGTTCTCCTTTTTATTTTGGGGAACCTGGGCGACATCCATACTGGAAAGACCGGACCTCTTCCAAATCAGGATCATACCCCAGCGGGACCGCGACAAGAACCCTGAAAGAGAGAACAAAGAGTTGAACGACCCTAACAGGAAGTTACCCTGTGAAAAAAGAGAAAGGATAAAATTCAACCTTAATTGAGTCTAAATAAATCACTTATCCCCTCAAACCGGCGCCTATCTAATTATTCCAATATCTCTCCCACCGGAGATAAAGAACCTATTACAGTATCTCTTCCCATTTGGAAATTACACTTAGAAAATGTAATAAGGCAACTTCAGTGTTATCCTACGGGAGAGAAAGACCTTGCAGTAGTGAAAAATGAATTTAAGAATTTTTCACTACAAAGACATTTAAAACTTGTATATATGTCCTACCTTTTAAATATATTGCATCATGCCCTCTGGGCTGTCCAGAGCCCACCCTAGGGGTGACACATATATATTCAGATGGAAGGTTTGAGCCTGGCAAAATGGTTTATTTTGCCAAGTTAAAATGGCTATTTAAAACTACGCACACAGGCTGCACTGGCAGGCCTGAGATGTTTAAAGGACTTCTTAGGTGGGTGACACAATCAGTGCTGCAGGCCCATTAGTAGCATTTAATTCATGGGCCCTGGGCACACATAGTGCCATTTTACTAGGGACTTACTAGTTAATTAAATATGTAATTTGGGGATAAGCCAATGTCACCATGTTTTAAAGTTTGAACACATGCACTTTAATACTAGTTAGTGGTAAAGTGCACGCAGTCTTAAGGCCAGAAAAAAATGAGATCAGAAAAATGGAGAAGGAAGCAAATCGTTGGTGGGGGGGTGGAGACCAACCTAAGGCTGGCATGTCTAACAAATAGTTTAGAAAATGTGGGAGTCTCACATTATCACTTGTTAGACTTTGGAGCGTGGCATATCAACAACATTATCCTTTAATGGGGACTTGGTCTTTTCACTATTTGTGGCCAGCATGTCTGATATTGGATCAGTCATCTATTTCCAGTCTTTTATTGGCAAACCTATTTCAGTTAAGATGCATTCATTGACTGTGCTTTCATGTACCATAGAGTTCCAAGCACTTAAGGAATCATTTAGAATGCAAGGGAGAGGTAAATGTGTCCATATTGCTATCTTGAAAGCTGTCCAGGTATCCTTCTAGGTCTTGAAAATCCTTGGGTTTACATTCCACTGTGACAATTAGTGTAACTGGATCTAATAAGCACATTTTGGGGCTTAGCACTCAGAGTTGTTTTTAGTAGTAGTCTGCTGCACCATGAACTGTAAGTTGTTCATTGTGGCTGGGCTCTCCTTCGTAACCTCTAAATACTCCTGTTCATGACTTAGGAAACAGCAATGCTTAGCCTCAGTATCGTACAGTTAGAAGGGATCATGGCAAATCCACTAGTGAGAAAACGATCTTAAGGCGACTCTGAAGGAGGCCTGCTAACAAGCTGAATATGGTTTAATAATCACAGTTTCCCTTCTTCACTAGCCCGCAGACTTGATATTAAACGTCTGCTGGTCCTTTGTAGGACATTTTTCTATGTACTTTTCCAGGTCATCTATTCACTTTTTTCAGTCATCCCTGGGAGCTGTTGGAAAGATGCAATGTCAGAGTGTGTGGGTTTGGCATCTTTGAAAACTGAGCAGATTTTTCTTTTAGTGCACTCCTGGATACTGTGCTTATGGTCATCTCGTGGCCACCAACAGTGATTTTTAGAGGCTTGCACTCATTTTTCATTATCGAACTTTGGTCACCAACAAGGGAGAAAACTGGAGCAGAAAATTTGGTAAACTGCGATAAATGGGGAAAAGATGAAAAAGAACCTCCAAGACCGGGCTAAAGATATACAGAAAGTGTAGAGTAGCAGAAAACAATACATGAAATGGAGCCAAAACAAGTGTCGGAACTCAAATCTGTCATTCCTTTACATGCCCAATGCATGATAATCTCTCAGATCAGGTGGTGTGTAGTCCCTGTACAGACATTGTGGCTCCCCAATAAGAAAGTCTCTCTTTTGTAGATCTTACACATTAGAATAAAGTTGTATTATTTTCAATGAGAATGACAAACACAGGCCATAGGCTAAAGTTTGAAAGTTTTCAAGTTTACTTAAAGAATATAAAAAGGAATTACATAAGCTGAACCATCAGTCAGTAAGTATATGTTAGACTTTTCATCCTTGGCGTGGTCTCCCTTAACTTTTTGCCTCTGTTCCCCAGGTTGTTGATGTGTGCTGGACTCTGATTTTGCTGTTTTTGTTACTCTGGGCACTTTACCACTGCTATCCAGTGCTAAAGTGCAAGTGCTCCTGTTTAAATTATATGTAAGTGGTTCATCCATGATTGGCATATTTGAATTACTAGTAAGTCCCTAGTAATGTGCACTAGAGGTGCCAGGGCCTGTAAATCAAATGCTACTAGTGGGCCTGCAGCACTGGTTGTGCCACCCACATAAGTAGCTCTGTAATCATGTCTCAGACCTGCCACTGCAGTGTCTGTGTGTGTATTCTTACACTGTAAATTCGACTTGGCAAGTGTACCCACTTGCCAGGCCTAAACCTTCCCTTTCCTTACATGTAAGGCACCCCTAAGGTAGGCCCTAGGTAGCCCCAAGGGCAGGGTGCAGTGTATGGATAAGGTAGGACATATAGTAATGTGGTTTATATGTCCTGACAGTGAAATACTGCCAATTTCGTTTTCACTGTTGCAAGGTCTGTCTCTCTCTCATAGGATAATATGGGGGCTACCTTTAAATATGATTAAAGTGTAGATTCCCCTAGAGAGTAGATGGACATGTGGAGTTTGGGATCCCTGAACTCACAATTTAAAAATACATCTTTTAGTAAAGTTGATTTTAAGATTGTGAGTTTGGAAATGCCACTTTTAGAAAGTGAGCATTTTCTTGCTTAAACCATTCTGTGACTCTGCCTTGTTTGTGGATTCCCTGTCTGGGTCAGTTTGACAGTTGGGTTGTTTTTCACCTCACACCAGACAGTGACACAAAGGGAGCTGGGGTGTGATCTGCATTTCCTGATTAGCCATCTCTGCTAGGAGGGAGGGGTGGAGTGGTCACTCTCATCTGAAAGGACTGTGCCTGCCTCTGACAATGCTGTCTCCAGCCCCCTGGTGTGTGTCTGAGGCCTTGCCTGGGCAAGGCAGGATTTCACAAGAAGGTGTGAGTCCCCTTTGAAGGAAGGTGACTTCAAAGACTAAAATGGGTATAAGAAGGGCACCCAAACTTACAAACTGTAGAAACACTTCTGGAATCAAGGGGAACCTCTGCCTGGAGAAGAGCTGATCGCTGAGGAACAAGTGCTGCCCTGCCTGTGACTGTGCTTTGTGGAGCTTTCCTGCAGTGCTGCTTCTGCCAGAGTAAGAGGGCAAAGACTGGACTTTGTGTGCCTTCCATCTTGAAGAAGAAATCTCCAAGGGCTTGATGTAGAGCTTGCCTCCTGTTATTGAAGTCTCAGGGATAGCAAAGACTTCTTCCTGCCAGCACCTGGAGTCTCTGGAGAGACCCCTACTCTGCTCTGTGGTGCCCTTCCAGTTCCTGGGACCCTGAAAGGAGAGGCTGGCAGCCTAAGGACAAAAATACACGCACCGAGCGCCGTGCGGAGAAAAGATCGACGCGAATCCGATCGCGGCTGAGAAAACGACGCGACGCCGGCTCCGCAGCTGAGAAACGACGCCGCAGGAAACGCGACCGGAGAATCGACGCCCGGAGCAGGAGAAACGACGCGCAGCATCGCTGACGAAGGCTGAGAGATCGCAACCAGCGCCGCGGGACTTTCGGACCGTCGCGTGGCTGGCTTTTTCGACGCGCCTCGCCGTGCCGAGCTGTTTTCGACGCATACGCCCGTGCAGGGTTATTTTCGACGCACACCGCCCGTGCGGGGTTATTTTTGCCGCAAACCAGGTACATTTTCACGCTAGCAGCGCTAGTGTGTTGTTACAACTACCTAAAGACTCTTTTTATTTTAAACCTTTAAAAAATCATAACTTGACTTGTGTATGTTGGATTTTTGTCGTTTTGGTCTTGTTTTGTCTAGATAAATATTTCCTATTTTTCTAAACTGGTGTTGTGTCATTTTGTAGTGTTTTCATTAAGTTACTGTGTGTGTTGGTACAAATACTTTACGCCCAGCACTCTGAGGTTAAGCCTACTGCTCTGCCAAGCTACCAAGGGGGTAAGCAGGGGTTAGCTGAGGGTGATTCTCTTTTATCCTAACTAGAGTGAGGGTCCTTGCTTGAACAGGGGGTAACCTGACTGTCAACCAAAGACCCCATTTCTAACATTGGTGACCAGCGGTCGGGATTTGGACTTGTATTTGTACTTGACATACAGTAATTAAGTGTACACTACTGTTTTGATCTCAGACCACTACGTGACCACATACTACTAGTCTTGTGATTTTTGTTTTTTACTTGGACTGTTTTTCTCTGCATTCAGTTTCTTTTTTTTCGCTGATCCCGGGATTGACTTTGCTGAAACTTCATTTGAGAACTTGCTTTTCTGTTTTTGGAACTGTGCATATTTTTTTTAACCTCTCATCATGTCTCAGTCTGGAGATGCCCTAGCTGAAGCTGCTTTTGACTTGGAGAAATTGGAGAGCTACAAGGTGGCTCAGTTGAAGCAGTTTTGTAGTAATGTTGGCTGTCCCATTAAGAGCTCATCCAAGAAGGATGAGCTGCAAAAGGCGCTGAGGGCCTGGGTGACAGCCAAAGCAGCTGAGGGGCACACAGATGAGGAGCCAGAGGGGGAAGAGGAGTTGCAAGTCACTCACACTGATGTAGTGGGTGGGCCTGCTATGTCTCAGGGGAGAATCTCTAGGGCAAGTAGCAGTGTATCCTCCAAGGGTCTGACACCTGAAGAGTTACAGGACAGACAGGCAGAAAGGGAGTACCAATTGGAGCAGAGAAGGCTAGCCCTTGAGGAGAAGAAGATAACAATGGCTCATGAGCTTAGCTTGAAAGAGATAGATCATAGAAACCAGTCCAGTAGGGATGGTGGCAGCAATTCTACAGTGCAGCCTGAGAGAAGGGTACACATCCCAAAAGACCTTGTGAGGGATTATAAGAGGGAGGATGATATCTACTTGTGGTTCAAGGGTTATGAGTCAGCTCTCCACATGAACCTGGTCCCTGAAGCTCATTGGGGGGCAGCCCTGTGGAAGCATTTTGAGGCAGAGGGGAGGGACACACTGACGGCCTTAGGGGATGCTCAGAGTCTCACCTACCCTGCCATGAAGGAGGCCTTACTTACCAGGTATGGTCTCACCCCTGAGCAGTACAAAGAGAAGTTTAGATCCTACAAGAGAAAGGAATCCCAAACATGGTTGGAATGTGTTGATTCTTGTTGCAGGTCACTGGATGGTTGGGTGAAGGGCAGTAAGGTAAACACGTATGAGGGGCTTTACAATTTAATTGCTTGGGAGCACTTGTACAGTTTATGTTTTCCAGAGCTGCGCCAGCACCTCATTGACAGCAAGCTGACTGACCCCAGGAAGCTTGCACAGGAAGCGGACCGCTGGGAGAGCACCAGGGTCCAAAAGAGGTATGGGGGAGACCACGCCAAGGGTGGGCAGGGTCCCTCTCAGAAGAAAGGGGGGGGTAAGGGCAAACAGGATGAGTTCTCTAAAGGGCCCCAAACTGATTCCCAGGGTAAGGATTCCCAACCCCCCAGTGAAAAGAGGCCATGGTTCTCCAAAGGGAAGCCAATGGCAGGTGGTCCCCTACGTAAGTGCTATTCATGTGACCAGGTGGGTCATGTGAGGGGGGACCCCAAATGCCCCAAAAGTACACCGGCACCCACTGGTGCACCGTCCCAGGGTTTGGCCAGTGTAGCGCTTGGGGAGGAGTTGGTTTCAGGTGGGTGGGAACCAGCAGAAATGACCCTTGTCTCACTAGGGGACAGTGAGATGGTCCAGAGAAACCTAGTGCCTGATAACACTAAGAAGTACAGGCAATGGGTGACCATCAATGGACAGAGGGTGGAGGCTCTAAGAGACACTGGAGCCAGTGTGACTACAGTGAGGAGTCACCTGGTGTCTGAAGAGCAGATTGATCCCCGGGTACTTCACCAAGTAGTTGCAGTAGACAACTCTGAGCGCCTCTGCAGAGTGGCGCAGGTTCCCTTTGAATGGGGGGGGGTCTCAGGTTCCTGGAAAGTAGCTGTGAGTCCAACCATGCCTGTTGATTGTTTGCTAGGCAACGACCTGGAGGATTCCCCTTGGAAGGAGGTGGAACACAGGTCTCACTTGGAGATGTTGGGTCTGCCTGGGTGGGTATGCGTATCCACCCGGTCTATGGCAGCCAATCAGGGTAGTCAAGAGCCCCTGGAGCCTGAAACAGTGGCCCAGGGGACCGCCAAGAAGAGGAAAGGCAGGAGGCGCGGGAAACCCGCCCCAGAAGTTCCCACGGTCCGGGAGGAGGCAGAGCCTGAGGGTGATGCCCCGGAACCTACAGGGGAACAGGTGGCTGAACTGGGGGAGGTCCCTGAGTTGTCGCAGTGGCAGCAGGAAGGGGGACCCACCAGGGAAGTATTCTGCACAGCGCAGAAGGAATGCCCTACTCTTGAGGGACTGCGGCAGCAGGCTGCAGCCCAGGCGGCTGGCGGGGCGCCAGGTACTCACCTGATTTATTGGGAGGATGGCCTCCTGTATAGTGAGCCTAAGGTTCCTGAGCCGGGGTCAGCTCGTATGCTGGTGGTACCCCAGGGCTTCAGGACCTTCCTACTGGGTTTGGCTCATGATGTGCCTTTGGCAGGACATCTAGGGCAGGACAAGACCTATAAGAGGCTTGTCTCCCACTTTTACTGGCCCTTGATGAACAAGCAGTCAGCTGCTTATTGTAGATCTTGTCAGACTTGTCAGGCAAGTGGCAAGAGTGGGGGGAAATGCAAAGCTCCCCTCCAACCGTTACCGGTAGTCAGTACTCCCTTTGAAAGGGTAGGAATTGACATTGTGGGGCCTCTGGATCCCAAGACAGCCATGGGCAACAGGTTCATCCTGGTCTTGGTGGACCATGCCACACGGTACCCAGAAGCTATTCCTCTAAGGACGGTCACCGCCCCCGTGGTGGGACGTGCCTTGATGGGGGTTTTTACCCGCATGGGGTTCCCCAAGGAGGTAGTATCTGATAGGGGTACAAACTTCATATCCACTTATATGAAGTCTCTGTGGAAGGTGTGTGGGGTAACCTACAAGTTCACCACCCCTTACCACCCCCAAAGTAATGGTCTGGTTGAGAGATTCAACCGCACCTTGAAAGGCATGATTCAGGGCCTGTCAGAGCCCTTGAGGCGTAAGTGGGACGTCCTCTTGCCATGCCTTCTGTTCGCTTACAGGGAGGTGCCTCAAAAGGGACTTGGCTTTAGCCCCTTTGAGCTCATCTATGGCCACCCTGTGAGGGGACCGCTCAGTCTGGTGAAGGAGGCTTTGGAGAAAGCTCCTAGTAAACCACCCCAGGATGTATTTAGCTACATGCTGGCACTAAGAAACCAGACTGGCCGCTTCAGGCGTCTCGCTCAGGAGAACCTGGAAGCAAGCCAGGAGGACATGAAACGGTGGTACGACCAGAATGCCACTCTGGTTGAGTTTCAGCCTGGACAAAAAGTGTGGGTCATGGCACCAGTAGAGCCTAGGGCTCTCCAAGATAAGTGGACTGGGCCTTTTGAGGTGGTGGAAAGAAAGAGCGAGGTCACCTATCTGGTAGACTTGCAATCCCCCAGGGACCCCTTGAGGGTCCTACATGTCAACCGCCTCAAACCACACTTTGAGCGAACTGAGCTATCCATGCTCCTAGCGACAGATGACGGGGTGGAGGAAGAGAGTGAGCCTCTTCCTGACCTCCTGTCTGCAGGAGAGAAAGATGGGTCTGTGGAGGGAGTGATCCTCTCCCCCTCCCTGACTGAGGAACAGCAGAGGGACTGTCGCCACGTGCTGGGACAGTTCGCCTCACTGTTTTCCCTGATCCCAGGAGTCACACACCTGTGCACACATGATGTGGACACTGGGGACAGTACACCTGTTAAACATAAGGTTTACAGGGTGACTGACAGGGTGAGGGCTTGCATTAAGGAGGAAGTCTCCAAAATGTTAGCCCTAAGGGTTATTGAGCACTCCAGCAGTCCTTGGGCCAGCCCAGTGGTCTTGGTCCCAAAGGCTACTGCTCCTGGTGCCACTCCAGAACTTAGGTTCTGTGTGGACTACCGGGGTCTCAATGCGGTCAGCAAGACTGACGCACACCCCATCCCCCGAGCTGATGAGCTCATTGATCGGTTAGGAGCTGCCCAGTACCTCAGTACGTTTGATTTAACATCTGGGTACTGGCAGATTGCCTTAACTGAAGGGGCAAAGGAGAGGTCAGCATTCTCTACCCCCGATGGGCACTTCCACTTCAATGTGATGCCCTTTGGAATGAAGAATGCCCCTGCCACCTTTCAGAGGTTGGTCAACCAGGTGTTGGCAGGACTGGATGAGTTCAGTGCCGCCTACCTGGATGACATTGCTGTGTTTAGTTCCACATGGGAGGAACACCTGCAACACCTCTGGAGAGTGTTAGAGGCCCTGCAGAAGGCAGGCCTCACTATTAAGGCGAGCAAGTGCCAAATAGGGCAGGGTTCTGTTGTGTACTTAGGACACCAGGTGGGGAGTGGCCAGGTGGCACCCCTACAGCCTAAGATTGACACGATTCTGGCTTGGGAGCCTCCCAAGACCCAGACTGAAGTGAGAGCCTTTTTAGGTCTCACAGGATACTATCGGAGGTTCGTTAAGGGATATGGTACCATTGTTACCCCCTTAACTGAGTTGACTTCTAAGAAGCAACCCAAGAAAGTGATCTGGACAGAGGCTTGCCAGAACGCTTTTGATGCCCTGAAGGCTGCCATGTGCACAGCACCGGTGCTGAAGGCACCTGACTACTCCACGGAGTTTGTTGTACAGACAGACGCCTCAGAGCATGGTATTGGAGCAGTACTCTCACAGCTGAATGAAGAGGGCCTAGATCAACCCGTAGCCTTCATTAGCAGAAGGTTACTACCCAGGGAACGTAGGTGGAGTGCCATAGAACGTGAAGCGTTTGCTGTGGTCTGGGCACTGAAGAAGCTAAGACCCTACTTGTTTGGGACTCACTTCCGAGTTCAGACCGACCACAGACCCCTCAGATGGTTAATGCAGATGAGGGGTGAGAACCCAAAACTGTTGAGGTGGTCCATTTCCCTACAGGGGATGGACTTTACGGTGGAACATCGACCCGGTACAGAGCACGCCAATGCTGATGGTCTGTCCAGGTTCTTCCGCCTTAGTGATGAGAACTCCCATGAGGTTGGGTAGTTGCTCCCCACTTTTAGCTGGGGGGGACACGTGTTAGACTTTTCATCCTTGGCGTGGTCTCCCTTAACTTTTTGCCTCTGTTCCCCAGGTTGTTGATGTGTGCTGGACTCTGATTTTGCTGTTTTTGTTACTCTGGGCACTTTACCACTGCTATCCAGTGCTAAAGTGCAAGTGCTCCTGTTTAAATTATATGTAAGTGGTTCATCCATGATTGGCATATTTGAATTACTAGTAAGTCCCTAGTAATGTGCACTAGAGGTGCCAGGGCCTGTAAATCAAATGCTACTAGTGGGCCTGCAGCACTGGTTGTGCCACCCACATAAGTAGCTCTGTAATCATGTCTCAGACCTGCCACTGCAGTGTCTGTGTGTGTATTCTTACACTGTAAATTCGACTTGGCAAGTGTACCCACTTGCCAGGCCTAAACCTTCCCTAAGGCACCCCTAAGGTAGGCCCTAGGTAGCCCCAAGGGCAGGGTGCAGTGTATGGATAAGGTAGGACATATAGTAATGTGGTTTATATGTCCTGACAGTGAAATACTGCCAATTTCGTTTTCACTGTTGCAAGGTCTGTCTCTCTCTCATAGGATAATATGGGGGCTACCTTTAAATATGATTAAAGTGTAGATTCCCCTAGAGAGTAGATGGACATGTGGAGTTTGGGATCCCTGAACTCACAATTTAAAAATACATCTTTTAGTAAAGTTGATTTTAAGATTGTGAGTTTGGAAATGCCACTTTTAGAAAGTGAGCATTTTCTTGCTTAAACCATTCTGTGACTCTGCCTTGTTTGTGGATTCCCTGTCTGGGTCAGTTTGACAGTTGGGTTGTTTTTCACCTCACACCAGACAGTGACACAAAGGGAGCTGGGGTGTGATCTGCATTTCCTGATTAGCCATCTCTGCTAGGAGGGAGGGGTGGAGTGGTCACTCTCATCTGAAAGGACTGTGCCTGCCTCTGACAATGCTGTCTCCAGCCCCCTGGTGTGTGTCTGAGGCCTTGCCTGGGCAAGGCAGGATTTCACAAGAAGGTGTGAGTCCCCTTTGAAGGAAGGTGACTTCAAAGACTAAAATGGGTATAAGAAGGGCACCCAAACTTACAATCTGTAGAAACACTTCTGGAATCAAGGGGAACCTCTGCCTGGAGAAGAGCTGATCGCTGAGGAACAAGTGCTGCCCTGCCTGTGACTGTGCTTTGTGGAGCTTTCCTGCAGTGCTGCTTCTGCCAGAGTAAGAGGGCAAAGACTGGACTTTGTGTGCCTTCCATCTTGAAGAAGAAATCTCCAAGGGCTTGATGTAGAGCTTGCCTCCTGTTATTGAAGTCTCAGGGATAGCAAAGACTTCTTCCTGCCAGCACCTGGAGTCTCTGGAGAGACCCCTACTCTGCTCTGTGGTGCCCTTCCAGTTCCTGGGACCCTGAAAGGAGAGGCTGGCAGCCTAAGGACAAAAATACACGCACCGAGCGCCGTGCGGAGAAAAGATCGACGCGAATCCGATCGCGGCTGAGAAAACGACGCGACGCCGGCTCCGCAGCTGAGAAACGACGCCGCAGGAAACGCGACCGGAGAATCGACGCCCGGAGCAGGAGAAACGACGCGCAGCATCGCTGACGAAGGCTGAGAGATCGCAACCAGCGCCGCGGGACTTTCGGACCGTCGCGTGGCTGGCTTTTTCGACGCGCCTCGCCGTGCCGAGCTGTTTTCGACGCATACGCCCGTGCAGGGTTATTTTCGACGCACACCGCCCGTGCGGGGTTATTTTTGCCGCAAACCAGGTACATTTTCACGCTAGCAGCGCTAGTGTGTTGTTACAACTACCTAAAGACTCTTTTTATTTTAAACCTTTAAAAAATCATAACTTGACTTGTGTATGTTGGATTTTTGTCGTTTTGGTCTTGTTTTGTCTAGATAAATATTTCCTATTTTTCTAAACTGGTGTTGTGTCATTTTGTAGTGTTTTCATTAAGTTACTGTGTGTGTTGGTACAAATACTTTACGCCCAGCACTCTGAGGTTAAGCCTACTGCTCTGCCAAGCTACCAAGGGGGTAAGCAGGGGTTAGCTGAGGGTGATTCTCTTTTATCCTAACTAGAGTGAGGGTCCTTGCTTGAACAGGGGGTAACCTGACTGTCAACCAAAGACCCCATTTCTAACAGTATAACAATACATAAATGAGAAGTATAAAGAACTCTGTAAAGTTCAATAGAAAATCCATCACAGATTTGCCTTTCAAATTAGCGAAAGGGTGGTCTTTCTAACAGTGAAAACAAGGTCCTTTTTAGGACGCTGCGGGACAGGATTTCATACACTCAACACACAAGAGCATGGTTCCCAGGATGAGCAGCAATGGGGAGCAAGCAAGATGAAACATTCTACTACAGAGTGCATTTGAAGATTCTCTCATAATGATGTTTTACCATAACACAAACATTTGTTAACTTGCAGGATTCAATGACCTTGGATGGTAAACCAACATTCTGCTATATCCATTCACTCACTTCCCATTTTTGACCTATTTGAAAACCTCAATAAACATTATACAGTTAGATTATTGATATATTACATTTCATTCTGGGCATTGTACTTAAGCTACGAATCTTTTGAATTGTGAAACTCATGTACTCTAATAGAACCCAACTGATCCTTTCTATACTTAAAATTTTGAACAAGTATCACCAGGCACTCTTCCTTTGTTTTTTCAAATGGGTTTATTAATTTACTTCCAGACTGCAGCATCAGTATGTCCCATATTTGCATCATCCAGATTAACAACAGTAAATGCAGCTTTATCATGATTATTAGCCAGAATCTGAAGTAGAACTGACAGTGAGTCAGAAAATCGAAAACGTTTTGACTTGCCTGCAGAACTTGCCTGCTCTTACACCAGGAGGATCATTCTGATCGCCAGTTCCTGCCCTCTCTAAAACCATCTCTGATACCAGTTAACTCGGATTGTTTTTGAAAATAATGGTACCCTGCTGCTGAGTGAAATTTTGGAATATAAAGCTAAAAGGGTTTTATTTCAGCGAATTACGCTTTAACCAACCAGTGTTCGAGTGTGTTCAGCATTAGTTGACAAAGACGTTGCTCATTATTGCACTTACATACATAGACTTAATAGGTACACTGACAAACTTATTTTGGCGTCCATTTCTTGTTGACCAGAAATGTCATGGTAACGTGAATCAACAGTACAAAGTACAACTTTGCATGGTAATATTAGAGACTTTGCCCTTTACTCCATGATATCTTGAGAGCTCGGAGTGCACCTCCTTTTTTGAAAGACAATTTACATATGAAAACTGCATTTTATCTAAATGGGATTTGCATAATGCTTATCAGGCAGTTCCCAAATATGCAAAAATTTACTCATTGATTTTCCTGAGAATGTACCCTAATACGTCTGCTCAAATTAGCAGATTAATTACACTGAATGCACTCTTTGGATTTTAACTTGAAATACATTTGCAGATATGTTGCACATATAATTTGCTGAGTTTTCATTTAGACAGATAGACACAGAGTTTAATTTGGAGAAAAAAAATATCCAGAGGCCTAACGATTTTTCAGGAGCCAGGGATACCTTCCGTTAATTCCAACACATGCATTTTTTTCTCACTCTGAAGCATTTTTAATCCCTGCTTCCTCCTTCCTTTGTGTTTATTACTGTTTTCCTATCTTTCACTTCCTCCTACGGTCTCCCTTTTCTGACTCTTTTTTTCTGGATCAAAGTCTGATGAAAAATAAGCCAAAATATGCACAGCAGTGCCCACCAGCTGCAGACCCTAGTCCAAATAAAGCATTGTACTGACGAGGGTGTAACTAAATTAACTAAATTAAATAACCTATTTTTTATTCTGTTCCAGCTAGGACTTGTGGTTCAAATTTACGTGGACCGAGCGGCACTATTACATCACCCAATTACCCTGTTCAGTATGAAGACAATGCACATTGTGTATGGGTGATCACAACAACCGACCCAGAAAAGGTAAGTAATCTCAAAGCCTTTAATTATATATTGACTTCTAACTGATGCTCATGATACTGCGGACTGACCTCATACATCTGGAGTTTTAATCATTCGAATGTCGTTTACTGATTGTAGATACCTTTTTTCAACGTAGTCTCAAACTGCTTTACTTAAGTGATTGTTGTATTAGTGTGTAGCTGAATTGCATATCAACACAACTGGTTTAGCAGTCTCGTTTTTTTTTTTTGTGGCACAACCCTGGCCCCAGGACAGTAGACACCTTACAATATAACCAAACTATGTTACACATTGACAAAGTTAGGCACCTGGACATTAGGTCATTCACCTAGAATAACATAATGTTGAGCCGAGACCAGGAATAAAACCTGTTTCCCCATATTCTAAAAAGGCAGAAGCCCTGGTCCCCAAGCCATAATTGCAGGCCACCTGCGCAGGCATGCTTGCCTGTCTGAACCTTCACTGAAGTGAACAATGGCCAGAGATATGTAGGGTATTGTAACACTTTATATTGCAAGTAGAACAATTAGAAGAGCAATGTTACTCGAATCAATAGGATACTATGAATCCTTCTATCAGGGAATGCAAGCATTTTTTTGGCTGAATAAATAGCTATAGGACTCAGATACAGAAACATAGGGGCTCATTTACAACCCCACTGTGCCGCTGAAGCGTCATTTTTTTATGCAGCGGAGCAGAACAGTCCCCCACCCCACACCATATTTATATTATGCGATGGTACCAGTTTGTAAATCCTTGTGCCACATTATACTTGCACCAGGTATAATGTATGCAAGGAAAGCATTCTCTCGGTAGGAGGCCCACACTAATGGGCCTCCATTCTACAAGAAATCTACAAGATGTCACTGCATCATTCCAGCATAATTTTTTAACACCTGCCTGAGCTTTGCTGGGCTAACGTTGTCCAGCAAAGCACCACAACTACGTCAGAAATTCTGACACAGCTGTGCTATCGAGCACCATGATGCACTGTATTGAAAATACAGCGCTACCATGGTGTGGTTAGGGGGTGCACAGGGTGGTGCAAGCAAACTGGTGCATCATGATCGATGCGCCAGTTTGGTGTAAACACGGCCGTAAGATCACAGTGAATAGTGTCCTAGAGCTTACTACCATGAAGGTGTAAATAGAAAGTGACCTGAATGTTTACGAAGACAGCCTTTTGGCTCCTATTAGGCCCATTTTAAAGAAATGTTGCAATAGCCACCTGCAGATTTGAAATACAGAAATGGTGTAGTTCCGTAGTAATAAGGTTCCTATTATTGTTTTCATAAATGACCTGTGCTTGACCGGACTGACACATGCTCATTCCAGCCCATATTTTTTGCGCGAGTCAGCAAAGTGTACTGGCCTGTCTTTGGTTTGTATGTAATGGGGGCTTTCTGGCCCAAGAAGTAATATTTTGGCAACATAAAAATGTATTAATACATGATTTTAAATGTCACGACTATGTTCAGCATAAATAATAAATATAACAATATAAGGCACTATAAGGCAAAACCGTTTGGGCAATGGATATGGAGAGTGAGTGCCGTGGACAGCAGATCCTGAATAAAGGAGCCCATTTTAATAATGACACCACACACCATCTTCCACAGTCAAAGTACTAGACCTAAAACATATCTGAATGAGTTCTGCACTGAAGTCAACAACAGACATGCCTGAAGATTCTTTGCACTTCAGGAATCAGTGAAGAGCAAAAGGGAAAGATGTTGATGCAGAATAAAATAATGCCTTAATCCTGGCACAGGAAGGGTAGAGCAAATGGCTCAACCACGATCAGTAGAGAATAAAATTTTCTAGATAAACCTATGTCTGCACAAAGTCTAGCAGAGCAATGATAATCAAAAAAGTGTAATCCACTTAATAAAATAGAAAGGGGCGAGAGCATTGGAGATGCTAAGAATGCATTACCTTCAGGAATATTTTGAAGTTTAACAATTCAAACTAAATTATCTAAAGATATGGAAGCTAATTCTTGTCACTTCTATAATGCAGTATTGTCTTGATCCAATAAATAAAATGGATCTTATTCAGCTCATGGGGGCATCCAGAAGAACAAATGACCTGTGAGATTAATAATAAAAACATATGAAATTTGACAGTGAACAAGAAAATATAAATCACCCTTGGCAAGTGCAAAAGAAGTAGAAGACAAGCTCAAGGCGCATCCAGGAAGAAAGTTCTGTCTTGGGCAAAGAAAGTCATTTTAGCCTTTTGTTTGGGAAGAATTTGCAAACTTTGAACCCAAGGACTTATGCTTAAGAGGTGGATGTTGCTTAGTTAAGCTGTTTGATATGTTAAGGAAAAACACTGCGCTTACAAAACTGCTGAGCTCATGAAACTTAAAATATTTTACTAAACACTCTAACCACAAATATCGTTTAGAAACACCAATATGTCCTTCCTTTCTTACAGTTCCACCCTTCTCTTTCAATATGCTTGCTTCCTCCATCTAAATCGTGAAGAACTGAGGGAATGTAAACTGTAATTGAAAAACGTTTAAGATCAAGATTATTTTAGAGGACTGAGTGACATAGTCCTATATTTTTTTTTAAATCTCTACCCCAGTTTAGAAACTGTCTAAAGTATGTCTTCCTTCCTGCTTCTCACCTTACTGACTAACTCTGGGTAAAGGTCATAACTTTTAATAACTTTTAATATGGAAGTGTGAGAAAATTAATTATTAATTGGGGTGGATGATAGCCAACCACAAGTAATTGCCTCACTATCTTGCTAGGTGTGGGTAAAGCTCATCCCCTGGTAGCTAGGACACAGGGCAGACAGGCTTAACTTAAAAAAAATCTGTAAAGGATTTAGACGTAGCAAAACAGTTTAAAAGTTGAAGAAACAATGCACTAAAAGTCCCACTCCAATTTAGAAAAATAGAGATATGTTATTGTTAAAATGTTATTGGAAATTGTGCCAAAAAGTGCAAAGCACCAATGCTGGTCAACTGATTGTGATAGACTGGGACTTAGACACCGATTGAGGCTGACTATGATGGAGCATAGGTGGGATACACCTACCTGGTTTGGCTAGTTTGTAGATGTTGGGTTGTTTGTTAAATGAGGGATGACCCCCTGCTTAAGCTACAGCCACACTCCCCATCAGGATGAACAACAAAAGGAACTAAGTTAACCTGTGGCTAATCCTTGGTAGCTTTGCAAAAAAGCAGTCAGGCTTACCTTAGAGGTAATGTATACATTACTTATGCAGCACACAACCAGAAATAAAGTGAAATCATGACACAAGCACAAAGCACAATCTCACACCATTTTAGAAACATTGAATAAAATTGAATACATTATTTGACAACAAAACAATAGAAATCCAATCAGTAGAACCGGAGTTCCTAATGTTTAACGTTTTTTAACAAAATCTGGAATCTAGAAGGTCA
Source organism: Pleurodeles waltl (assembly GCF_031143425.1). NCBI lineage: Eukaryota > Metazoa > Chordata > Amphibia > Caudata > Salamandridae > Pleurodeles > Pleurodeles waltl. The sequence continues at coordinate 1,524,902,969 of NC_090444.1, forward strand.
AAGCACCAAAAATGGACATCTAGTCCAAAGAGACTGGGTTAAAGTAGGAAAATATGGCAGACCGAGATAGAGCATGGGTTGGATACAAGAATTGAATTGGGCCTGGTTGGTGCCTGGCTTCACACTTTAGAATTGTCAAAGAAAAAGTTGTGAGAAGAAAAAGTTCAGCGGGGCAAGGCTACAGGTGGTATCAGAGGAGGTGTTGTTGCTGGGAGCCGCTGGACAAAGTCATGGTGAAAACATCTGCATTTTGAATGTTGAAACACTCCAGTAGCACAAGGCAGGAGGCTGTTGCTGATGAGAGGTCCTTTGGCAAAGTATCACTGAACAGGATTTGCTGCTGAGGAGAACAACTCAGAGCAGTTTTAGCCAAAATGTTTTTAAGTTTTGGATTTTGGCATTTTAGGCACCTTTATCACCACAACCAAGTGTCCAGAACAGGAGGAGCATCACCTGGGAGTTCAGGACTCAGTCAGGCTGGGTTAAAGTCAGGTTCAAGATGGTGTGTGCTTGCCTCACTGGTGGAACAAAGGAGGTCCCTGGCCACATGTCTGCTAAACTTCAACTGTGACAGTAAAAGCCCTTTTGAAATTAGTCAGGTTCCTAAGCACAGCCTGCCCAAGGAACAGCCACTTCTTCCAAGATACACTCCTTTGTTTCTGCTCTAGGAGGAATTTCCATGCCTCAATCAGGGCTTGAGGACTCAGAGGGCTGCAGCTGAAGAGAATTAGCCCCTAGAGATTTAGGCAGGAAAAAGGTAACTTTCTAAAACTGCTTTTTCTTTAATATTTATTAAAAAGTCTGATGTAACCAGTGAATTGCACTTCCAATAAATATTACAAAGAGTCCAAGCATGACATTTCTAGCTGTTTCCTAGTGAAGGTAGAATTAGCAAACTTCATAAAGCATCTATTTGTTTTTCCAGCTTTGCTACAGTGAAAATATATTTTAATTGCTTATCACTATAAGGACATGTTTAATATTAACTTTAACAATACACAAAGACTGACAGCTCCTAAGACAATGATAAATCTATTAAGTACAAGGTGCTTCAATACTTTAGGATGAAGACCCTCAACCACCTCCTTCACGTTTAACCCCATCTCTGGGGGACATAATAAAACAGATCCACATAGGAGATAGTTCTAATACAGACATATTAACTCTCCTGTGCTTTACACTCACACCCAAAGCCGCTCTCAGTAGGTGGACATAAATTCATACTTCATTCATAAAAAAGAAATAACCTCCTAAAGCTCCCCACCAACACAGTAGATAGAAGGTTACACCTAGACCTTTCAGGCTGGTGCTAGGAGTGGCCCTTGGATGAAGCATGTCCCCTAACAGGTAGGGAAGTGTATTCATCCTAAAGTACTGAAGTACCTGGTACTCGTTCCATGTATCCCTGTACCTAAGGGACAGTCACACTTTGTGTATTTTGATTACTTTAGGATAGACTGACTGCCGTTATGTGTTTTGATAATATTAACTGTTTCTACACACCATATTAATAAACCCTATGCACCCTGCCCTAAGGGTTATAAGGCCTACTCAAGGGTGACTCATTAATATTTAAAAGGATGCTGTATGCCTGTCAAAAGCGTTTATTATGACTGGGTTAGTTTTAGTTTTTAAAATGCCACAGCGAAGCTTCAATAGAGGGACTGAAATCATGTTTACAGTGTTACTGTAGTAGATTGCACAATAGGTGCTACAGTCCACTAGTGACATTTATTTTAAAGGCTCTGGGTATACTTTGTATCATATACTATGGCTGTAAAGTTAAGGTGAATATGGCAAGTCAAAGGTGTAACCAATTTCAACACATTTTAGGGATCCCAGCACATACACAGTGGCCTGGTTGACAGAGTCTCAGTCACAGAGTGAAAAACAGCAGCATCAGTCCACAGAAAATGGTGCTGACCATCCAAAAAGACGCAATGTTCTACAGGAAGTATACACATGAACTCCTAATCAATAATTTCACATTTTGTTAAAATGTTTATCATTCCCTTTTAACTTTCCTTTCTTTTAAAAATCTGTTAAGGGTGAAAGCTGAATAAAACAAAATCAACAGACAACCAAATGCTGTGAAGAGGGGTATTTATTTTGTATTGAAATGACTATTTGGTAATGTAGGAAGCTAGGCTGTTAAACTATAGCAGACGTGGCATTCTTAATGTAAACTTTGGCTGATCTCCAACAAAGCCAAACAATGTATTGCTCATTATGTAAACATACCGTATTTATCGGCGTATAACACACACTTTTTCTCCCTGAAAATAGGGGGCAAATGATGTGTGCGTGTTATACGCCGATATAAATTTAAGGTTTTTTTTTTCAGAAATTTCCTCTTAAAATGAGGTGCGTGTTATACGCCGGTAAATACAGTATTTCTCTGAGGACTCCCTTGCTCAACCATGGTAAAATAGCTTGCCCTGAGAAAATAAGGTTAATGAACAACATCACCAAAGTACTTTATTCTTTAAAAAAAAAAAGCTACCAGTGGCTTAAATAGATGACTAAATATTTAAAATATAATATATTATAAAATATTCTGTCCCTATTAAATCAGATAATCACATACAGAGCCGAGTGATCTTATTTAAAAGTAGCTGATGTAAAATATGCATATCTTCAAAACTAGTTCTGTAGCTTCTTTATCGGTACTCCAAAATGCCTGTACTAGACCATGGATTAACCTAAAAGAGTCTCCATAACAATTTCGATTGAAACCCACACCCAGATGTTCAGCTATAACTTAGGTGCTGCTTTTATTCCAAGTGGATAGAACTATTTCTGTCTCCAGTGTGTTCTGCACTCTTCAGCAGCTATGAGAGGAATTATATTAGCTGACAGAATTCTTCATGGCAGGTCTGAACTAACTTTTCTTTGTGGGTCAGCAAGAGGCCAGCTTAATTAGCCTTTGGGGGCAGCTTTCAGGTCAAGTGATTTGAGGTTATTCTGGGATATGCATGTCTGCTATGCAGATGTTAATTTTTTCCCATAAACATTGCTTAGCTTATTATCTTATTTTGTCCTGTTCAGCTATCTGACCAAAGTGAGTTTGCAACAGTTTTTAAAGATGTATCTCTTTTGTAATAGATTTCATTCCAGGAGCCAGATCACAAAACATGGTTGGCAGTCACTATTTCATGTCATTTGATGGAATGTTGAGGGATCACTGATTATAACTATAAAGTTCTAGTGATATGTGACAAGAACCTTTAGAGTATATTGATTGGTTGACGCTTTGTGGTTATTTCTTTGCATTGTATTTTGTTGTGGTGATGGAATGTTTTGTTGTTTTAAAACTGCAGCATTACTGCAATGTTTCCTGTAATGTTCTACAGTGGCTGCTCTGCATTATGTTTTTGAGGGCTTTGTTGTAATATGCTATGTTATATTTTAATTGTTTTATGTCGCATTGTGTATGTCATTCTGTTATATACTGATTTTGCTTTTAGATATGTCAACAAATACTGCTAAATTTCCAGCCAAAAACACATTACTTTAAGGTTCACATGGCAAGTAACCAGTCACCCCTTTCTGAGGTACAAACATGGTGCTGCTCCAGATATCAACTACGTAAGACCCTGTGCAGGACAAAGCTGTGGCAGGTGTCTGTCTTAACTACATCTCCAAGCATTCCCTTTATCTGATATAGGTCCATGAGTGCATCTAGTGGAACTTCCTACAACTTTATTTTCCTAATGTATACTGCAGTTCCTGTCTCACCAAGGTACATCACTGTTAAAATACTCCTACAGGTTTAAGAGCTACAGTTTTCCTAAATTGCAGCTCTTAGCACTGCTTAGAATTCTCTCTGAACTCCTTCCAAGGACAGTCTACTCTGTGACACATAGGATATGAGAACATTTCCATCCCTTGTGAGCACATCTATCAGCCCTTGTGGAGTAAGGCTTATTAAGCATTGTGATGCACCATTTTCTGAAAGAAATGATGTTTCATAGAATCTTTAGACACTCCAATATGACAGATAGAGCCTGGAACTTGATTGAGGGGAATGTCCTTAAAATCTAAGAGTTGGCACTTCTTTCCAGAGATCATCAGATGTGCCAAACAGACCTTTAGACCAAAGGAAACTCAGCTACAGGGAAGGGATTGCATCAAGAATTAAGACTGATCAACATTTATGCAAGCTATGAAACAGCTTTACAAAAGTAATTTGAATTCTATAGGTACATTTTGTGCAAACAATGTTTTGAGTCACTTCCTAAGAGAAGATACAAACTAGACTTCAAACCAAATGCCAAGTGACTGAAACGGGCTGCAGGTACTTATATGAAGAACAGGAGATGTTAGGCCCATTTTATTATTCTGTTTTGTAAATATTTGTTTTTCAGGTTTTCACAATAAGCGGCTGTGAATATCCTTAATTGCACAATTTATAGCTCAATTACAAAGTAGTACATTTGACATTTCAAATATAAAATGTCTCTAAATATAGGTTTTTTTAAGGGCATGCATAGCTAGTTCTACTTCTAGACTGTGTTTAAGCCAACAAGCTTGCTGACATGCAAAAAGGTCACATATTTGAATTTAATTGGATTTTTAAGTTTCAGGCAGGGGCATATGCAGTTAAAAGCTCTTTTGAATCCAATCACTCAGGGGTCAAAATATTCAGAGGAGTTCCAGTAAGAAGCAGGTGTTCTTAAAGTTAACAAAAGCATTATTAGCGTTCTTTATTCTGGGAAATATATTAAACATCTATACCGCTGGCACAACCTGTAAATAGTATACCAATGATGTGAATTTTGATCATATTATTAGAAATACACAAAATAATGTGCTGATATTAAAAGGCAGTTCCAAAATGTGTGTGAAGCAACATATTGAAATTGAAGAAATAGTTAAATAAAATAGGTATTTATTCGGTGCTATGTTTTGCTACTTTACTTTTTATACTGACTGATTTTCTTGTTGCTATCTCTTATACCTTACCATCCTGTTAGCCTCAACTTCTCTTACTGAGGTTCTTTAAAGCAGCTTTCATTCTTACCTGGTCACTTTCATCCAAAGTATTGTAATAGGTTTACTATTTATAATATTTGACATCTTTAAATGGTGGGCCATGAGGTATAATGAATAAGCCATTCGCATGATGCTCACCTCCATGCCTGTTGACACCTTAAAATTAGACTTCTTTCTGGCTTGTGCTTTAGTTTCTGCATCATAAGTGGCAAATGATTATCCATGGGCTTGGACAAATAATTACTCACTCTGTGTTGCCAAACTGTGTATGGTCAACACTTTGCCAGCATAAATTATTTGTATTTAATATTAATTCACAAAGATGACTCTTCTGGTGAAAGGTTGAAACCTAAATGCTTTTATTTCACAATTAGATGTTCTGATTTATATTTTCTTTTGAGCAGTTCTTTAACTCTATCATGTCTAGAACATAAATTCAGTGGAAGATGGCTTGGTACATGTGCCTATCTTCTGAATTACCAGGGCAAACCATTGCTAGATGAAATTTTAATTCTGCTGGTGTAATTGGCATAATTCTATGTAGCAAAATCTGTGCAAAATTACCAAGATAATACCATTACTCCACATTGTGTAATTGTGGGGAGAAATGCTATCTCTCGATATATATGTATACATATATCTATATAGATATATAGATATATGTACATATATATATATTTATTTACATATCTATATATATATATATATATATATATATATATATATATATATACATCTCTCTCTCTCTATATATATATATATATATATATACATTTTTTGTTCCAGCTCGAATAGTCTAAAAGAGGAAGTAATACATTATCTTTTATACAATTAAACCGCAAGCACATTAATACATTTCTTTGGCTCTTGATACCGACACATGATCAAATTTGCAATAGAGCACATGTGATTTATCATTTATCCTTCATAACGCTCCATATAAGGGTTAAGATCATTGACAAGGAACTTGCACAATATGTCCTATGAATCTAATAGCGCATGATACATCTATATTAAGAGAAATAGGATCAATAAGTGCATACGTTAGTACTTTTGAAAGTGAGGATTGCTCAAGCTAGCATGTAGTGATATCGCATGATGGCTGTAACGTTAGCAAGCCTTGCAGTATAATGAGTTCTAAGAGAGATAAACACATCTCAAAGGCCTAGCTAATCTAGCATTATTCAGTGTTCAACAGAAGCAGGCCCAATTGTCATTGTGTATCACAGGGCCCACTAGCCCCAAGTGGGCACCAAGGAGAAATGGGATTCCACATTTTTTTTGCCTGAGTGGCCCCTTCGGGTAATTTTTGATCATGAAGCTACAAATCTGATTGCGACCAGCAGTGTTTTGAATGACAGTGGCATTTATTTACTTTAATGTGTGGTCATTTCAGATAGACTTTTTTTTTACCCCAGCAGACCATTCTAGTAATATTTAAATGCAAAATTGCAAATCCAAATGTGAGCAACTGGAAATCAATTCGAAATTACAGGTTAGAGTTAAATTCTTGTACCTAAACAGACCATTCAGGTAATATTTTCAATGTGAGATGCATTTTCTGTAATTATGTGCCATTTTGTGTATGTTTCTGTAATTTCTCAGGATTACTCTACCACAAATAACATGAGTTTCGCCCACCCCTAGTCAATACATGTCAATAAACTAAGCGCATTTAATATTTCAAGTGATGTATAATGCCTCTGCCATAAGAGCTTTAATTCCTTAATAATCTACAAAAGCCAGATAGAATAAAAATGGCTACTCAGAATTGCATATCAAGTTCAATTTTCTTGGCTATATGATATTACTCCACTCTTTTTTTGTAGTAAAATAGGTCCCATTCTGAAGACAGTCACTTAAACGAGGGTTATAATCTTCCTCTAACCCCCCCCCGAGTTTGAAAAAAGAGTCGAAAAAAACAATTATTCCCCTCTCATGAACGGTTGTGAGACAGGCACACACCAGGACCTCATTTCATGGACATGTACTCAGTAGGTATGAAATGCTCTTCATATAGTTTGTTGTCTGGAAAAAGCTGTCTTGGAGATGTTAGTCAGATGCTCTAGAGGACTAAAGGCAGGTTTTAAATCAATCTATATTCCAGCAGACATCAAAGGGGGTCATTACAACCCTACTTTGGAGGAAGCACCGCCAACAGGCTGGCGGTGCTTCCAGGGGCATTACGACCGCAGCAGTAGCGCCGAGATCGCACCACCCGGATCCGCGGTTTCCCGCTACATTGGTCCCGGCAGTTTCCCGCTACATTGGTCCCGGCGGTTTCCCGCTACATTGGTCCTGGCGGTTTAAATCCCCCAGGGCAGCGCTGCCCAGGGGATTACGCGTCTCCCTTCTGCCAGCCTTTTCATGGCCGTAAGAACCGCCATGAAAAGGCTGGCAGAAAGGGAAGTCGTGGGGCCCCTGGGGGCCTCTGCACTGCCCATGCCTCTGGCATGGGCAGTGTAAGGGCCCCCTGCCACGGCCCCATGGAGCTTTTCACTGTCAGAAAAGCGCAACTGCACCCGTTGCACAGCCACAACACCGTCGGCTCCATTTGGAGCCGGCTCCCATGTTGCGTCCGAGATCCCCACTGGGCCGGCGGGCGGAAACCAGGTTTCCGCACGCCGGCCCAGCTGGGATCTCATAATAGACCCCGCAGGAGTGCGCCGCATTGTCGGCCGCCCGTCGGTTCAAACTTGGCGGGTGGAGGTTGTAATGAGGGCCATAGTGTCACAAAGGACACCATATGATTCCTGCCAAGGATGTGGGATTAAGCCTATGAGGGCAAAATAGGCCATAACAGACTTAGGAGAGAAAGTACTAATACACACAGCAACAGTAAGCTGAAATACACATCTGCGACTAAGATCCTCATCTACCTCCTTGGGCATACTACTACCCCCAGAGATGTATCTTTAGCTGCACACATCCCAAAGCAAAACAAATATATGTATGATTACAACCACTAATCTGTACATTCAATTCTGAAATAATGACACAAAATACAAAGTTACATTTCAGAAGTAATCATTGAAATAGTATATATATATATATATGTATATATATATATATATACACATGCATACACCCTGAACTGAAGTTGATTCACATTGTTTCAAATACTCTTTCCAGCTTTCCGTCAGATGGTTTAGACAAAGGAGGAATAGTAGCATGGTGCGGACCAAGCAAAGACTCATTATGCATAGCAGGGAAGCTGTGGAGTTAAATTTGACTAAGCAAGCATTGAACACCACACAAATATCACTATTTCCATGGGGTGATGAATTCTCGACATTTCAATTACAGTTATTTGAATTTTAATAGTTACGTGAAGAACATAGGTCTAATTTTATTGGAAAGGATTAAACATCATAATGCAAGTGTTTTTTTTGTTTGCAAGGACTTTTCCAAGGCAAGCAATAAAGATTTCCTGTTGTTACGTCTTGCCCAGTTACCTTAGTAATTATAGGCAGCATTGATGTAGCGATGTCTGTATATTGTGCTAATGCTGTATAAAAAGTTTTTTTTATTGCTGTTATTTTGATTTTTGAATGTGCAACTTGAGTTTAAAATTATGGTCTTGATTTAGATTTCGGAGAAGGGGGTTACTCCGTCACAGCAGTGACAGATATCCCATCCGCCGATATCTAAATCCCATAAGAAACATTGGGACTTAGATTTTGGCAGGTGGGTCTGTCATCGTTTTGATCGATTAACCCCTCTGCCGAAATCTAAATCAGGCCCTATGTTTACTGACCATCATTTTCAGTATTTACAGTGAAATGTTTTTTTTTTCAATCAAATTTTTTTTAAGCCTTATTCATTTATTCCTAAGCAAACATGTCTTATAAAGGGACAAGAGAGTAGAACTTTCTTGTGCTACTTTCTAAACTGTTAACTACTTAGTGCCTAATTACAACATACCCGTTAATGTGGGTGTGATAGGGCTATGGAGGTGAGATGAGAGCGAGCCAGCCACTCAACTCTCAACCCTTCTATGTGCCCCGGGGGCAGATTGGAGAGTATGAGTGCTGGAAGTGAAGAGTGCGTCCAGGACCTGGGAAATAAAAAGGAGCCGAGGCAGTGGAAAGAGAGAAAGGACGGTGACTGGACTTGGGACAGAGAAGAAGATGCAGATCTGAAATTCCTGAGGCAGAGAGATGAGACAAAGAGAACTGAGGACCTGAGGTGTTAGAAGGAGAGAGAGACGGCGAGGAAGATACGGGACCGGAGACAGCAGGAAGAGAGAGTAGTCACAAGGAAGACGCAGGCTCAGTGATGCGGGTGTCAGGGAGCGTAGGTGAGCAAGTTCCAGGAGCAGAAGTGACCATAGTCAAGCCAAGCATCGAGGAGGGAGAAGGAGTAGGGAAGCCCCACAGACCCAGCCACATTTCTGGAGGAGCATGAATAGATAGGGTATAGTCCAATCTGAAGAAGGGCACGTCTAGGGAAAGTAAGGAGAGAGTGGTGAGAGAGAGCAGAATGGGCAGGTTCAGGGCACTTTGGAAGCATTGCGGTGGAGACACAATATATACTGATGACATGGCGTAAATGCATGCTTGTACAAGACAATGAGAAACACCACTGACTTGTGACCCCACTATTCTCTCATAAGTACTCCTCCCCCTTTTTCTCGTCTCAACATTCCCCAGGAACAAACATTTACCTGATTCCGGGTTCTGGTATTCTTCCCCTTTCTCTGAGGTGGGCTGGCGGCACTACAGCAGAGGCAATGGAGGAGGCATCAACCCAGTGGAAAGAGACGAAAGGAATAGACATATTAGAGAAGCATATAAAGAAAAAAAAAGCAAATAATATCAAACCAATCTGTTTAGCCCTCTTTATACGAGACAACCCACAACAGTTGGACTTACCTTTAAATCCTGATACATCCCTGTGCAATCATTATTAGGGCTTTAATTGTCACAACTCACGTGCTGCTTGCGCCTGGAGTTTGCAGATCTTGAGGCGAGGATCTTGAGGGTTCGACTTTGGCCCAAAAAGGGGCGACTCTTTCTGGTAGCCACGGTGCTGTAGGCGAGGAAACGCCAAGGACAGACCGTGACCGTGAGAAAGTAGCGCCAGAGGGAAAAACCCCTTCAGAAGAAGAGGAAAACCTCCCAGAAGATTCGCAGGGGATTCCTGGAACAAGAACAGAGGAACAGGAATCAAAGGAACTGACGTAACACAGAAATGGCGAAATCCAGAGCCAAGGGCTAGGAAATCAGGAGCGAGGACACTAACTGAAACAGAGAGTGTTGCAGCGCAAAGAGGAAAAGAAAAACCACCCTTAAATACCATAAAACAGGAAGTGACCCACAGGAAGAAAAAGGACACCATCTTGAATAGGGAAAGGTAGATAGAATAGACTGGAGCAGAAACCATAGAGAATAGGGAAGGAGGAATGCTGGGAAGACAGAGGTAACCTGGGAAGGGGAAAAGACATAAAGGACAGAGGAGAAAACAGACCCAAAAAGGAAGAAAGACAGAAGAGAAGAAAAAGGAGCCCCAAACAAGTAAGAGGGGTCAGGAGACCCCAACAAGACGGAGGGAGAGCGCAGCGCGAGGCCCCTAGTAAGTCCTGGGGCCTCGCAGGGTGCAAGAAAGGCTCGGGGCGCGCCGCGTCTTAGAGACGCGAAGCGCGGCCCGAGCCAAACGCGCGGCTTGTTCCGAACGCTCGGCTCGCGCCGCGCGGTGCGGCGTGACATTAATACATCAATTTTCTGGGCTCTGCACCCTGGAGGAGATGGTATTATGTAGTAAACCCAAGCTCTAAAACTGGGAACATTGTGGTATTCACTGGCACAAATTCCTGCAAGTTTTACCATATTAAGTGTGTAAAGGAGAAAGCTGTCTTAAAATGAGTCTCTATTCATATTTGTATCACTGGCTGCTAGAAATGGGGTCTAGGTGGCTGGGGTATGCACCCAGTCCAGGTAGGTACCACTACTTTATGCAGGGTAAGTCAGATCAACACTAACAGATAGCCTGCTAGCTTGGTACACAGCAGTAAGGCTTATTTCAAGAGCCAATATGTAAAATATTTGTGCAACACACACACAGTAACACAATGAAAATAGCACAAAAAGACTCCACATAGGTTTAGAAGGGACAGGTCTAGGGCAGGTATGATGCATCTGTTGATGCATCTATGTTGCTCCTGCTATTGAGAGGATGAGTTGATTTTACCCATGCATTGAAGACGAAGCACTGATTTCCAAAGATGAATGTCGAAGCCACGATGTATTGATTCCGCAGCCGATGCATCGAGTTTCTCCACGCTGTCAAATGGATGTGTCAAATTTTCCTTCAGTGATGGCAGCAATGCCGTGGTTTCAGTGCTGTGCCAATAAAAATGCACCCAATGCTAGTTCCCGCAGACCATAGATGCATTGGTCGACGCTGCAGTTCCAGAGGTGGTGCTTGGGTAGCGAATGTGATGCCCTGATTTGCAGGGTCAATATGTCGGTAGGCGCTTCCAGCAGTCAGGAGATGCATTGATTTCACTTCCAGCGAACCGGGTGTCGTAGTTGGACTTTTGTTCTAGGCCAGACTGCTGGTTTAAGGATGACAGCACTTATGTTTGTAGGTGACTGTCAATCCTACAACAAAATGCAACTGCTGTACCAACCCTTCCGGCTCACAAGCAGTACCTCACCAAAAAGCCAAAACAGTAAAAGGTGATTTGTGGCAGGCTTTACGCATGGACTCAAGAGTGTGACATCTCAGGTAGGGTTGTGGTTAAACAGAGATTACCCCTTTCTCACATTAACAACATGTCTCAGTCTCATACAGGCAATGAAGAAGATGCAGTAGCGTCTTCAATAAGTTTTATTTTAGCAAAACTGCAATCTGCGATAAGTTGCATGGGCTGCAATGATTAGGATAATGAACAGTGCAAGAAACAAAATGGTTAAGACAAGAGTAATTAATACAAAGACCCCCACCATCTTGCAGTATCATGAAGTAACATGAAGTGTGAAATATGTCCTAACACCCTAGAATAGTGAACCTAACCTCTAACCTAGGTATGTTAAACTTCAATCTGCCAATGCTATGTCAATGAGAAGAGCCCCCAACCCTTGTTACCTTGGAATGAGGTCTCTAGCTCAGACTCTGTAGGAACACGAAGACTGGGTCAGCGTCAAGGCGACATTTAGCATCGATAGCAGCTATGGCATCTGGTCGGAATCCCTCTGACTATCTGTTAAAGTGAGGAGTCCTACTTGGACCCCTGACGAAGCTTTGTTCCCAAACAATAGATAACAAGGCATGCTTGGGACGGTAATTAATAACAATTCCCTCAAAAGCATAAAGAGGGAAAGTACCTAAAGTGAACACCTACAGTTTGTCACTTGATCTTGACGCCTTAGCGCGGTGACACTGATAACGCAAACTAAAACATAGGCCTAACTCAAAACAAGGCAGCCATTTTGAAAGATTTAATTAAATAAATGCGCTAATACAGAGCAAGCTAAGTAGGGTAAAAGTCACTGAGTGATGTTGACACAAGTGTGCAAGCCACAGGCTAAGCTAACTCCTGTGTCCCATTCAAACAAATTAGAATTCACTACACCCTCCCCATTGCCGTAACAAGTATGACGCCATATCTTGACGCCACCGAAGGTGAATCAATCCAAATGCTAAAAATGCTCTGGACTAAAAGCTAAAAGCATAAAAACTAGCTAAAATAATCCTCTTCAAAATATGTCAAAATCAATAGCTGAAAAACATATGAAGAGATATAGGCCCTCATTACAATTCTGGCGGTTGGTGCAAAAGTGGCGGTAATCCCGCAACTGGCTGGCGGTAAGTACCGCCAAATGATGACCATGGCAGATAGATCTCTGATAGACAGCCAGTTTACCACACCGACTGCCAGGGCGGAAACAGGCACCCTGGTGGTTGCCGCCTACAGCCAGGCATAAGTCAATGTTCCACCCACCATATTAAGACATGCCAATCCGCCACCTTTTCTGGGGTGGTACCAACGACATGAAAAGCCTGGCAGAAACACTGCACAGAAGTGAAAGGACTCACCATTGGAGACAAAGGGCACAACCACGCAGCCATGGAGCCTGAGCTGCATGTCTTCCACATGATCTTCTATGTGCTGCTCCACCATTAACACCAACTACGGTGAAGACGATGACGGTGAGTACAGCCACCTAGCACACAAGGGAGGGAGGGAGGAAAATGACAGTGACACACACACACACTACACACACCCGACATACACACCCCATACACACAACCAGATGCACAAGATAACAAGTTATTCCCCCTAAATCAGCTGAATAATGCAAGGACAAAACAAATTTACTAAAGTGAGTGTAATAAGATCAACACAGTATAAATAATAATTTAGCCAATGTAACAGATATCTACAAATGTAGAGTTCAAGGGACACTGCCCAGTCCCCAGTTAGCGTGGGCCACATGGCCACAGGGCAAGGTCCAAGGCCCCACTTTTAACCTGCATCAACACAGCGAGAACACTGCAGGGGCATCAGTTGGCAAATAGGCAGGTACCCTAGGGGGACGGGGGACATGGAGGGTCCTCAGCCGGGAGATGGAACAACACCACTGGTTCTGGAGGGGCCAACATGCCCTGTCCTTGGTTCTGGGGAGTGAAAGGCCACACTCTCTCAAGTGGGTGATTTGCCCACATGCTCTGGAGGGGGCAACATGCCCTGTGCTTGGTCCTGGGGACTGCAAGGCAACTGTCTCTCAAGTGGGTGATTTGCCCACTGGTTCTAGAGGGGGCTTTGTGCCCTGTGCTCTTGATCTTGTGGAGAGCATGGTCAAAGTCTCTTAGGTGGGTGTCATACCCACTGGATTTACAGGGGGCAGGCCGCACAGCAGCCCATGGAGGCAGGATTCTGCTGGCTGTGATGGCTGCTCAATGGTGCTGGTGCTGCTGGTGTGAGGAGGCTCCTGCCCATCCCCTGCAGCCTCCGACGGCTGCCCACTGAAGGTGGCAGTGCTGCTGGTGAGAGGAGGCTCCTGACCTTTCCCTGCAGCCTCGGACAGCTGCACAACCATGGATGGTGGTGGGGGCTCTGTCACAGTTCCTGCCTCAGGCCCCTTGCCCATTCTGCCTGATGGTGCTGGCTCCTTGCTCTTCCTGGCAAGTGGGGCAGGCTTCTTAGCCTTCTTGGCAGCAGGTGGGGCAGGCTCCTTAGTCTTCCTGGCAGCAGCTGGGGCAGGCTCCTTAGTCTTACTGGAAGCAACTGGGGCAGGGTCATATGTCTTCCTGGCAGCAGCTGTGGCAGGCTTCTTTTCCTTGAGGCTTCATGGTGCAGGCTCCTTCACCTTCAGGACATATGCCCTGGATCCTTTCCCACCACAAGTGGGTTTGGTCACGACTAAGCCCGTGGACTGGGTGACTGAGGTGCTTGGCTGGGTTTTTGCCACCCTGGCAAGACATGCAGGATGGGGGGAAGGGTAGGGAAGAGGTCAGTGGTGGATAAGAAAAGCTTTTTAGGGACACTGGGGTGGGAAGAGGGAGAAGGTTTGGGAGTGGAGGAAGAGAGAGTGGTTGTAGGAGGTGTCTGTCTGCTGACTTTGGATGCAGGTGCATGGGCTGGATGCTGTTGGGAGGTGGATGGCTGTTGGGTGTCTGAATGCTTGCGTTTGTGTACCCTAGGAGGGTGGGACAGACACAGTGGGAGAGGACACAGGAGACGTGTGCATAGCTGTTGTGGAGGTGTCTGCCAGTGAGGTGTGTGTTCTGCTAGGTGTGGTTGTTATGCCGGTAGTGGATGGTAGTGTAGTGCATGCAAGTGTGAGTGTAGACAGAACTGGGAGGGAGGTGGAGGAGGAGGGGAACATAGTAGAACTTGTGGATGTTGGTATGTCTGCATCTGGATGGTGTTTGTGTGAGTGCCTGTGGGTTGAAGTGTGGTGCTTGTGTTTGCCTGACCCACTCTTCTGTGCATGCTTGTTTGCCTGCGTGCTTGGGATAGGTTGGGGTTAAAGAGAATGGGATTGGGAAGAGGAAGTTGGAGGGGGGAGGGAGGAAACAGGAACAATGACTGCCATAAGAGAGGAGGTCAGAGCCTGGATTGATCTCTGTTGGGTCACCAAGCCAGTGTGAATGCCCTCCAACAATGCATTAGTCTGTTGCATCTGGGCTGCCAGCCCCTGTATGGCATTCACAATGGTTGACTGCCCTATAGAGATGGATCTCAGGAGGTCAATAGTTTCCTCACTCAGGGCAGCAGGGCTCACTGGGGCAGGGCCTTTGGTGCCTGGGGTGAAGGAGATGCCCACCCTCCTGGGTGAGCGGGCACCGGCAACTCGATGAGGGGCTGCTCAGAGGGCGGTGCTGGAACGGGGGTGGCAGCTGTACCTGTAGCTGGGGTGGTCACAGAGGTGTCCGCCACCACCAGGGAGCTTCCATCGGAGGAGGTATCTGTGTATAAACTGTCCCCTCCAGTCTCCGCCTGGTGCTCCCCTCGCCCTATGTCCCACTAGTGCCCACACTGTCGGTGGACTCTGCCTCCTGGATCCACTGGGATGCAGCTCCCTCTGTTGACGGTGCCACTTCTCCTCCGCCAGATGATGCTAATGCACATAAGACAACGTGACAAAACAATAAGGGGGGGAAGAGACAAAGGATACAATTGGTCAATGGCTGCACCAACTCCACCGTTGGTGTACACAGCACCCTCACACACAGGGAACAGGCCTACGCCCTATGCATTGCTAAGCACCAAGGCATGTGTAGGGGCACACACCTGCAAATCCAACACACCTGGGACACACGCAGCCCTTACCAGTAGTGGGTGCCTATGAGCTAGGTGCCCTTCTGCACCCTTGCCACCAGGGGACCTACGCTGCAATGTCAGGCCTGGCCTAGGGGCACCCACTGACACACATCCACCACCCGGATACCTCCCCACCAGGCGTTAGTAGTAATGATGGTTACTGTACTCACCCCCTTGTGCCTGCTGTGATGCCCTCAAGCGCCCATCCAGCTCTGGATAGGCCACTGGCAGTATGCGGGCCATCAGGGGGGTCAGGGTTCGACGGGATCCCTTCTTCATTGGCCTCCACTGTCTTCCGTGCCCAGCGTCTCAGGTTCTCCCACCGTTTCCGACAGTGGGTTCTCCACCTGCCGTACACCCCAAGGGTCCGCAAGTCGTTGCCGATGGCACACCATATACCCTTCTTTTGATGGGCACTGACCTGCTGAGGCAATACACACAGGAAAATAGTATTAGTCAGACAGTCCTGCCTGTTACACTTATGGCCCACCAGACCCCATCATTTCTCCATTTCCACACACATGGCCCAGCACACAACCAATACGCCGCCGACAGGACATCCACCCATCCCCCTTCCATGAGGCCTTCACCCACACCACCCCATGCATTCATGCCACATGCATCGGGCCCACAGTGTACTCACCTGGTGGTCTGGGGGCCCATACAACAGTCCGTACTAGGGTAGGACCCCATCCACCAGTCTCTCCAACTCTGCCGAAGTGAAGGCAGGGGCCCTTTCCCCAGTCACAAGGGCCATGGTAGGTTCCAGACACAGGTTACAGCAGCACATGCAGTGTAGGTCCTCTCCTGTTGAAGGTCAGGTAGAAAGTCAGGTAGCAAGTGAGGAATTAAATAGAAAATGGCAGTCACATCCACAGCGGTGCATACCGTCACCACCGGCATAGATCACAATTGGCCACTGTAACCCATAGGGCCCAATGTTACCCAAAGAGGAGTTGCGCGGTGGTTCCCGACCACCTCCCGCAATGGTGCACAACGTCAGCGGAATTACCTCAGTTCCACCTGTCCCTCCACACAGGACAGGTGAATGCCATTGCAGGGGTGGGGGGGAAGCCCTGGATAATTGCTGCGTCACTGTTTAAATTTGGACATAGTGGACAATTCACACTGACCCATTACATATTAACAGCATGCAATGTTCTGTTGTAGTCTGATTGTTCGGTTTGTGACCGCCTCCTCGCTCTTTTGCCCCATGGATTGCTACCGCTGCAGATGAATATGAGATGGAGACATACCCCCATGTACAGATCCCTGGTGGACTTGGCAACACTGGAGGACAGGCACATTATCCTCACCTACAAACTGGACAGGGCCACAATCACAGAGCTGTGTGCCCAATTGGAGCCTGACCTAATATCTGCTATCTGTCACCCCACTGGGATCCCCCCTCTTGTGCAAGTTCTATCAGTGCTCCATTTCCTGGCAACTGGTTCTTTCCAAGTGACAGTGGGCTTGACAGCAGGAATGTCACAGCCATTGTTCTCAATAGTGCTGACAAGAGTGTTGTCTGCCCTAATAAAACACATGTGGACCTACATTGTTTTCCCCCAGGGTGAGGATTTGGCCACAGTGAAGGCCGACTTCTATGCAATGGGACATATCCCCAATATAATAGGGGCGATTGATGGAACACAAATTGCATTTTTGGCCCCCGTCAAAATTAACAGGTGTACAGAAATTGTTAGAGTTTCCACTCTACGAATGTACAGATGGTGTGCTTGGCAGACCAATACATCTCCCACGTCAATGCTAAGTATCCAGGGTCGGTGCATGATGCCTTTGTCCTGAGGAATAGCAGCATCCCAAATGTGATGTCCCAATTACAGATGCACAGGGTGTGGCTAATATGTGATCCCTGGTCCCCATCCAGTATATGTTGGTGTATGGTTGGTGTGGGCCATGTGGGATAGAGTGTGGTTAAAAGTTGTCCCTCAGTATTTGCAGGTGACTCTGGTTACCCCAACCTATCTTGGCTGCTGACCCCTGTGAGGAAAGCCAGGACAAGGGCAGAAGAACGTTACAATGAGGTATGTGGGGGAACCAGAAGGATTATAGAACGTACCTTTGGCCTCCTTAAGGCCAGGTTCTGGTGCCTCCATCTAACAGGTGGATCCCTGTGCTACTCACCCAAGAAGGTCTGCCAAATAATAGTGGCAAGCTGCATGCTGCACAACCTTGCCCTGAGACGCCATGTGACTTTTCTGCAGGAGGTTGAGGCTGGAGATGCCTGTGTGCCAGCAGTGGACCCTGTGGACAGTGAGCATGAGGAGGCAGAGGATGAGGATTAGGACAATAGAACAGCAGTCATCAGACAGTACTTCCAATGACACACAGGTAAGACAGTGTTACTTCACATTCCATTGTATTCATTTCTAATATCTGGCACAGGCATGCTGTTATTTCCCACCTCTATGCCCACTTACTGTATTTTTGGCAATTCATTTTACAGATGTTGGTGCCTTACAATAGTTCCTGGTGTGAACACTGCAGCCAGCTACAGGTCATTAACATATGCATATTTACTGTACAGTTAAATTGCTTTGTTTGAACCTGGTTAAATGAATACATATTTGGAAAATGTGACATTCTCCATACGTTTTTTTTTTTTCAAAGGAGGTTTATTGAAGTGCTAGGAAAAAGAGGGGCAAGTGCAGTGGGCTGGGGTGATAATGGAGGGAAGTACAGGGTATTGTTCCAGTCTATTTGTAGAACAGATGCATTGTCCAAGGGGGCATAGGAAGGGGAGCTATGGCAGTTCAAGGTGGAAAGGGTGACTGTGTGGGAATCAAGAGTGACAATCAGGAGAGTCTCATTTCCTGGCAGGGGTCTTAGCAAGTGTCTCTGACTTCATTCTGGATCGGTGGGAACGTTTGCGGGGTGGTTCTCCTTCTGTAGGGGGTGGTGTGTTGGTGACCTCTTGATCCTGTGGTGGGGCCTCCTGTCCACCAGCAGCAGCGGAGGTGGAAGGCAGTTCAGATATCTGGCTAGTGGCAGGGGCCCGCTGTTGTGATACTGCCTCCCTCATTATATTGGCCATGTCTGCCAGTACCCCTGCTATGGATGGCCTGAAAGTCCTCCCTGATCCCCTGGTACTGTCCCTCCTGCAGCCGCCTGTTCTCCTGCACGTTGTCCAGGATCTGGCCCATTGTGTCCTGGGAATGTTGATATGCTCCCAGGATCTCTGCAAGTGCCTCCAGGAGTGTCGATCCCTCCGCCTGTCCTCCCCTGGTGTACTGCAGTCCTCCCAGTTTCTCTGTTGTCCTATGCCTCTGTCCCCTGAACCCTGTGCCCACTGCCACTGACCCCAGGTCCCTGATTGTCTTGGGTATGACGTGTGCCCTTGGGTCCCTGTAGAGGTGGACACACTGCTGATTGACGTGTCCTGGGGGCAGATGTATGGGTACGCTGGGTGGGTGCTGTGGTGGTGTTTCCTGATTGGGGATGCTCTGTGGTGGTGTGACTGTGCCTGGGTAAATGACTGTCCAGAGGTCCCTGATGGGCCAGGTTGGTCATCCAGATCCTGAAGACCAGAGTTGCTGTCATCACTGTGGCCTCCTCTGTGGGGGGATTGATATTGCTGGCACCTCCTCTTCTGTGACATTGGCTGGGGTACCTGTGGGGATGTAAATGCTGTGTTATTGTTTCTGTGTCTGACATATTGTGCATCTGTGGCTTGCCCTCTTTGGTTGTATTTGCCCTGGCAGTTTTCACTTTTGTACATTGGTATGTGGTGGGCTAGCTGATTCTCTCTAGTGTGCATGCTTTAGTGATAGGTGTCCATGCAGGGCTGTGAGTGGTGTCCATGCATTGGTATGGCATGCAGGGCTTGGCATTGGTATGAGTGAGATGTAATGGTGGTGTGTGTGGGAAGTGGTGGAGTGATGTGAGTGAGGGTGGGGGTATGTGATGGCATGCAGGTAGTGGGGTAGTAGTAGTAGTAGAGAGTTAACTTACCAGAGTCCAGTCCTCCTCTCCCTCCGGCCAGGCCCTCAGGATGCATGATTGCCAAGACTTGCTCCTCCCATGTTGTTAGTTGTCGGGGAGGGAGTGGGTGTCCACCACCAGTCTTATGTACAGCAAGCTGGTGTCTTGCTGCAATGGAACGTACTTTCACCCGTAGGTCGTTTTACCTCTTCCTTATGTCATCCCTGGTTCTTGGGTGCTGTCCCACTCCATTGACCCTGTCCACGATTCTCCACCATAGCTCCATCTTTCTAGCTATTGATATCTGCTGCACCTGTGCTCCAAATATCTGTGGCTCTACCCTGAGGATTTCCTCCACCATGACCCTTAGCTCTTCCTCTGAGAATCAGGGGTGTCTTTGGGGTGCCATGGGTGTTGTGTGAGTTGTGTAGGTGAGGGTGTGTAGGGTGATGTTTTTAGGGTGTGTGGTGTTGGGTGCATGGGTTATGTATAGGTGTAGGTAGTGTGTGGCTCTTGTTTTGTCTGTGGTCGGGGTGTCTGTCTTGTGCCAAAGGTTTATAGTCGTAAAGGGTTGTGGGTAATGTGGTTGTGTGTTTTATAGTGGTGTGGGTATGTGGGTGTGTGGTTGTGGTGTGTGTATGGGTGTCAGGTGGGTGTTGTTTATATTCTCCAATGAGGTGTTTTTTTTGTATGTGTGTATTTTGGCACAGCAGTATGTACCGCCAATGGTTTACCGCCATTGAATGTCCGCCGTGGTGATTTGTGGGTCATAATGTGATGGGCGTAGTTCTGTTGGCGTAACAGTGTGTGTTTTTATACCACCAGTTTATCACTGACGTTTGGTGTGGCAGAGTTGTGTATGTGGCTGAATAGTGATGGATTGATGTGTGTGTATTATATCATGGTGAATGGATACTAGCGGTGGCGGTGGTATGTTGGCGGCAGTCAACGTGGCGGTAAGTTGGATTTATCGCCAATGTCATAATGAGGGCTATAATGTCGATCACGACAAGCACAGTAGGCCAAAGTGAGGACAAATAAATGTATACTTTGAATTTGGTATAATAAGCCAATCATCAAATTATTTACATTAGTCATGATCTTGTGGAGCATCCCCAGAGTCTCTGAATGGAAAGGACCCCAAGAAAGAGACCACATCGTCAGATGTTAGATCGATCACAGGATGGGCAGATGGGTCCATGGAGCAGTAGTGCGTAGTAGTCTCTTGTGCAGGTCCTCCTGCAGTAGTGCCACCCTCCATAGTGTAACAAGCCAACTCGGTGTGCAAGGAATGGTAGGAGGCTTTGCGAATCAGCCTTAGTCTCAAGGGGCACAACCATGAATGTACCCTCATTGGGGACATCAGCAGTTCTTGGTCCACCGGAGACACTGGCATAACAGCAAGACACACTGTAGGCAAATGTCCGAAGAGGCACCATACGCAACGAAAGATGGTTGCACATACAATAGAATTGGTCAGAAAGACAATGACCAATCACGCTCCAATTCTACCAGCAAGGAAGCATCAAAGATCTGAACCATGTGATCATGGCACACTTGAGCTGGTGGCAGCGGCTCCATTGCTTTGTGCAGCTGAAAAGACACAACCACTGCGAATCAGAAGAAATAGCAGCAGTATCCTTCCAATAAAGGTCAAAATAATTGGAAAGCCCCCACAAACACTTGAAAAGAGTGAATGGATGGCTGATGGGATGACTCTAAAGACGGTCTGGAAGATGGACATGAATTCCAGACCCAACAGACTTAAAGAAATGGACAATCCTAGCAGTGCTCGAGGCGTTGAAAATTCTGGAAACAAGTTCTCCAAATGCTTGGGGAAGATGGCATTTAACAGGGATTGTATCTCGGCTGATGATCTCGCAATCCTCAGAGCATACTTCTCTCTAGATGATACCACACGACTTGTTTCTGAAACAGTAGCACCTTTAGTCTGCTTAGCATGTCATAATTTACATTAATAGTATCAGTGTGAGGTCACATGTCTGATACTTTTATCTCTCGTGTGGGGGGAAGAAAACTTGTCCACAACACCTAACGACCTTAGAGACTGAAATTGTGTATGCAATTCCTGGCCGCATACCACAACAGCTTTTGTTGCTCAGCACCAAATAACTTCCATTTGAAAAGTACATGAAATGCCGGTCGAATCAAAGGGAGGGTAGTGCCCTTCAGAAAGCATGCAAAGTTTGCAACCCCTGCATTGCAAAGGCTGTGAAGGGACACCTGCTTGCAAATCATTGAATGACTTCCAGTAGTCACACATTCACTTCCACTAAGAAAGACCTCTGTTTCGCCGTTCAGACACTTATAATAAAAGGGCATCTTATTTAATATAACTATTACCCAGTCACTCGGACCTGCCCACCACAAGATGTTTCAGGCATTTCGAAAAACGAAAAGTTGAAATGGGCAGATTAATAATGCCATGTAAGAGCCATACTATTGAAGGACTCTCTCCAACTGTGAAAGGCAGCTTTTCTAACTTCTCTATATGAAGCATGGTGAAACTCGCTTCCCTTTTAGCCATTGTCTGCTGTTCCTTGGATAAATTAAAAGCAGTGAACAATTCACTACAGTTAATGTATTTTTTATGGAATTCAGCCATTTTTCAGTGTTTGTTATGTCCAACCTAACTGCATGATGGAACGCAGCTGACTTTGTCCATGATATTTGGGTCTATCGCAGATGACACTATGTTTGTCAGTGAATAAAGTCTGTTAGACAAAATGTTCAATGCCCTTATCGACAACAGCTAAAGCCTTTTCTAAGTTCTCTCTATATGTTTGCCTTAAGTGCACAGCAGCTTAGATCTGAGAAAGCTTCCAGATCTCATAATACATAGCACATATGAATCTTTTAGAGTGTGGACCTAGCAAAAAGTCCTGCAAGTCTACATCTTCAGAAAGAGAGTTAAGATGTTCTTTAACTGCGGCTAACATGTTAGACTGTACCCATTGATGGCACTGTTTACCCACACTATATGTTGTAAGTATACCTGTGTGTTGACCTGAGATAAAGCGAGTGTCTGGCAGGCTTATCTTGAAACCCCCTGAGGAATTAAAAAACGTGCCTGACATCCATTGGTGTCTAGTGGCCAAATTAACCACCCACCTGGACTGGAAAGTGAAGAATTATAAGTATAAGCCTGAACGTTTGCATCTAGCACTTCCTCGGTGACATTAAGGAAGAATTGCCAATCACTGAACTTCACAGGTGTGGGGATACTTGGCGTGTTCATTTCTTTAATTTTCGCTAACCCCAGACAGGTTGTCTGTTGAATGGTGTAATTTAAAAAGATCATTTGCACAGGAATCAGGCATGTTCTAAATAAAGCTTCCCTACCCTGTATTTGCTAATCTTGTGATCCCCATACACTTTTTAATCAATGGTGTTCTTCCAGTATTCGCAACC
Organism: Pleurodeles waltl; assembly: GCF_031143425.1. Lineage (NCBI taxonomy): Eukaryota > Metazoa > Chordata > Amphibia > Caudata > Salamandridae > Pleurodeles > Pleurodeles waltl. The sequence goes on from NC_090444.1 coordinate 1,524,926,112, forward strand.
TTTAACTGCAAGATGGGAAACAAAGGAACCTGAATAGATCAACTTTGTATCTATTATCAAAATGTTCCTAATTGTGGAAGGAGGTAATTTGAAATAATATGACTCAGCACTTTTTGTGTCATGCCCAGAAAAATAAGTGAACTTATCTAAATAACGTTTCGAGCTCCCCACAGGTGGTGTGGAACAGTGTTCCCACTGTGTGTAGATAAGTACTGGTCTATGTCTACTGGCACAGTGCAGGTAGTAATGTCCCCAGTTATTATAACAGAAAATTTCCCCATAATTAATTGTATGTCTATATACATCATCGATTTCAAACACCGAATAGTCCTTCATTTCAGTTAACATAGCATCAACTGTGTGGACATCCCAGTCATCAGACACAACACCAGGTGTAATGACATCTGTCATAAAAAGCTTGAAAACATATTGAATCTGAATGACCTCAGTAGGCCTGTGTATATCAAATGTAACATTGTCCCACACAACACCATCAGGAATTGGCACAGATGAAATGTTCACAAGGGACAAGTCTCTTCGGACCTTATGTGAGTAATGATATGGAGTTAAGACTTCATCCACAAGTTCAACTGAGGAGCGTTCAGGAAGGTAATGACCATTTATAAGCAAAAAGAAAACAGTCACATACCCAATCTAGAGGAACAATGCAAAAAGTGTCAAGCAGAACCATAAAAAGTTCCATGGGTGAAACAAATAGTTAATATTAAGCCATAGGTAAAGCTTACGTGTCTTTGATACATTTTCAATCACTGGAGTGGATGAGTCTGAAGAAATATCATTAATGTCGATGAAATAACCAGAGGCAGTCTCTGCAAATACAAGAGCAAGTGCATTACTGGTAGATTGATCAACTTCACAAGGAGGCTCACAGTAGATGGTGTCATCAATCTGTGCAGTGTTGGTGTAAAAAAACAGCCACATTTTGGACAGGTGCTGTGGTTGAAGTGGTTACTGGAATCAGCAAGAGCTCATTTTCCACCCTCCCCATGGTCGAGGAGGTGTTTGAAACATCATTGGACATTGTTATGTAGTCTGAAGTAGTGTTATTAATTGTACTTTGAAGAGGTATGTCCTGTTGGGTAGTGAGAGGGGAATGGGAACTACCCAAGGGACCTCTGGGTCTACTGTGCAGGATCGGCCACATGGTTAACCTTGACTTCATCAATGGAAATTAATCTGTTTGCTCTGCAACCAGGCAGTTGTGGTAAGATGACAGTTCTGGTACCTTGTACTCCCAGGACTGGAATGAGTGCTCTGGAGGATGGACTGAATTCCTTAACCAGATCCCCAACCTTAGGAATCCAGCGAGTGGCAGTTGTTGGTTAATCCCTTATCCCTAAGGTGGCAGCACTGGCAGATAATTTATCATCATGAAATTGCTGATGCTCCTGTAAGACAGTGAGACATTCATTTAGGTCAAACGATGTGTCTACTGCCATCAAACCATGGCCATCCATGTCTGGGACATACATAGGTATCCCAAAGAGAACCTCATAAGGAGTGCATCCCCCCAAGTACCGTCTTGGGAGATTGTTCAGTGCTCTCTAGACCCCAAATAGGTGATGAAGCCAACTGCCGCCAGAGCCTAATACTCTAGCTGTTAAGGACTGCTTTAGATCACGGTTCTCCCTCTCCACAACCAAATTTCCCTCTGGATGTTATGGTGAGGAGTAATGGAGTTCAACACCCATCGTCCCCATGGTGTCCCTGAATGCCTTAGAGGCAAATGCAGGGCCTTGGTCCGAATGGAATGCAGCAACCGCATATGTACCAAAAAAGATAAGCAAGTCTTTTATAACAGTTTGAGCGTCAGCCAACTGCTGAGGACATCCCCACAGGAATCTAGAACAAGAATCAACAGTGACAATTTTTATGCACCATCAGGTTGGAGTGGACCTCAATGGTCCAGGTTCCCACATTGTAGTGGCCTGATGGACACTAAGAGGGATATCTGCGATGGGTGTTTGATATTAGAGCCCTTTATTTGCTGGCAAATGTCACAACAAAGGATGTATCATTTTGTCTGTTTGTATAAACCTGGCCACCAGAAGCATTTCTGCAAGAGAGTTACCGTGGCTGAGATACCATCATATGCGGAAGCTGCACCCTTATGCGCTGCTTTTATTAGATCTCGTCTCTGGGCTTCGTTCGGGATCGCTCGATCTCCAACTCCAGAAATTGTTACGTAGGCAACATTTTGTGCACTATTGTGGGAAGAATATTTTGTAGGGTATGCTTTTGGAAGAGACCTGCCTACACCCAAAGCCTTCACGGCAGTCAGTATTTCATTATCCAATCTCGTCTGAGAACGAGTCACTGCAGCCAAAGAAGCTGTAGCTACTGCCGATTTGGCTGCTTCATCAGCCAAAGTGTTGCCGATAACGTGTAATCCTACATGTTGGTGGCCCAAAGTGTGTACTACATGGACACACAGTAGCTTATCCTTAAGATCAGCCACCCTCCCCCACAAAGTTTTGTGTTTTAGGGTGTTCACCTTGGAATCTTTATACCTGTTCAGTTTCCAATGATTACGTAATCATTATAGGACTGGACGCAGTAGAATGAGTCTCAGGCAATCAAAGTCAGCAAGCCTGGCTCTGTGTGCTCTAGCGCTAGAAGAAGGGCTTTAAGTTCAACCAGCTGAGCTGTGCAGTCCCCTAGGGTCTGCGTGTAGGTATTGTGAGGGCAAAAAACTCCATCTTCATCACTCCAATCACAGCTGCGCAAGCAGCAGAACATTGATGTTTGGTACCTACAGCTGGTCGTGCTGAACCATCAGTATAAATTACAGTATGGAATCTGTCAAGTGCAATATATCTTGAGTAGCAGGGTATTCCTATTCATATTGGAGAAAATCTTGTGTCTGAAGTTTTGGGTCAAAGATGTAGTCAACATCAGTGGCGGTCAGCGAGGTTGCCCACTGAACCCAACGTGGATGTGATGCTTTAGCATAAGGAATGTTTGCTTTGGTGACAGCCTCTAAGGCTGGCACCGGGGTAATGACAATGATGTGTTTCCCTTGGGCAAGTGGCCTCTCCTTAATGACAGCCATTTGAACTGCAGTTAGAATTTTTTCTGTAGGTGCAAAATGTTGTTCTGCATTGGAGTATAAATGTGATTTATATGCTATGGGCACTGTCGCCCTCATTAAAGGTGACATAAGTGAACCCAATGGCACCAGCAATTATTCTGATGACCAAATTTGTTTTGTCGTCACGTATGTGCAAGTGTTGGCTTCTAGCATGTCCTGTTGCAATTCCCTAAGGATGCATGTTGTTCAACTGTCCAGTGTTTGCTTGAAAAATCTGGGTGTATTAAGTCATAGAGAGCCTTGATACGTTGTGCATAGTCAGGAATGTATGTTCTTCCAAAATTAAGGAAGCCAAGTAGGGACTGTAGTTTCTTAAGCGTGTTAGGTGGGTGAAGTTGTGCACATTTCTCTAGAATGTGCAGGGCCAGGCTTGTCCCTTCGTTTGACAGCTCATATCCCAGGAACGATACACTGAGAAAGGCTTTCTTACTTTTCTTAAAGTTAAATTTGTAACAGAGGTCTGAAAATCCTAAAATGATCTGATCGACCCAGACAAGTTGAATGGTGAGGTCATTGTCTGTGAGATAGATATCATCCAGGTAGGATAACGCCTCGGGATCAAGATCATGTAATATTGATGTTACACGGGTTAAGAACAGTCCCGGACTGTTCTTATAGCCTTGGGGCAAACAACAGAAGTGTTCCTGTGAGCCAAATGAGAATGCACTCACGTCCCGATTTTCATGTGTTAAGTTTTGGCAGAAGAACCTGTTGGAAATATCCAACGTTGTTTTGTATTTTTTGCACACTATATTGTTAATTAGTGCTTTGCTGTGTGAATTTTGTGTAGCGTATGTTCATGTATGACTGTTTAAGTGTCTGTAATCTAAGACAATTATGTAGGAATGGTCTAGCTTTGCAACCAGGTATAACAGGTTATTCATTGCAGAGACACAGGGCTCAATTATACCCTGGTACTCGAGCTAAGGGAGGATCTCCCTCACTGGAGCTTTTGCTTTGTGTTTAACAGGATATTGTGGCTGAGGTTGTGGGGAGGGACCTGATAGGTATTACATGAGAAGGTGAGTCCTTGTCCCAACCTACATGATTAGAGTATAGTGCAGGTGCATGCAAGAAAGCCCAATCAACAGGGTAGGCCTGTTTTACCGCCTCCGGAATAAGATCAGAGAAAGAAGGCAAAATTACGTCTTCCCCATGTGGGAGCTTACGGACGTGCTCAGGTGGCCAGTCTCTTTTGACCAATAGGATATCACAATTGAGTTAATCCCAGAATATCACTTTAATGGTGTGCTCTATGTCTCCCTCAATTTGAATTTTTACATCATAAACCCCATCGGGTGGGAGAACACGTCAGTCTGCAGTGTCAACTGCAATTAAATCGCTAGTTGCTGTTGCATCCAGATGATCTTTCAGACTCTGGCGATATATCGTGACCTCTGCTGCACTGTCTAACAATGTAACTGCCCACGTCATGTTCTTCAGCAATGTTCTCAAGTGTACTGGCATTTTTAATTGACAGTGCTGCCACCTTTTTCTTTTTCAACTCTGGCTTCTTTTGTGGGGACTTATCTTCTTTTTTGTCTGAAGACTATGGTGAGTCTTTCTTCTGTTTCACGTATTCAGGACGTCTATCAGGATGGCCACCTCTCTCGCTACATATATCCAGTGTGTCCTGAAAGGAACAAGAGGGACATGAATCAGTATATCTGTCGGGAGCTTTTATACTTTCTCTATTTCTGAGAGTATATCTCCTTCCGGAGTTCTCCGGATGTGGAGAATCTGCTCTCTTATTTCGTCCTTGTTTAAATTGTTTCTGCTTATCCCAGAGCTTCTTAGAAATTTCCTGTGCTTGTTTAGTACCTTCCTTAGGGGTGGTACTTTGTATTTCCAGCTTCTTCGGCTTGGCTCCCAAACTATCCCGTACAAGTATGGGTATCGGAAATAACTTTCGGTAGCTCTTTCTCCTGGTCCAAATGTGGAATCTCTCAGAGATGCTGGTGTATAGCCAGTGCTACCGCTTCCCCTTTAATGTTACTGAATATGATTGAGGAGACTGCATTCAAGTTAAGCATTCATTTCATGCCCAAATCTAGGGCTGGTGCATCCCTGTGGTCATTCTGTATTTGTGTTAACACTTCCAGTAAATTGGCAAGTGTCAGGGTAAAATGTATGGTAGTATATATTGCAGCGAAGACCGTACCCCATATGGCACAGTCATTCTCCGAGGGATCCATCCCAAAGGGCAAGCATATAGTGAGAATTCTATGTTTCTCCTGTGGTCCTGTATGGGGAAACACAGCTTCCAGCTGATTTTTTTTCTGGGCTATCCAGAACGGTATTTTCTCTTGTTCTGTGGGTACCTTACCTATGATGGTATGTACTGTTTGTGGATTAATCCCAGTGGCCAATAGTTATCCAGCAGGTGATGGTGGTGCTGGACGTGCTGGCGTTGTGTTCTGTGTTCGCATTACAGACTGAACTAGACGTCTGTATAGTGTTACTAATTCAAGATATAAGTCTTGCAGATCTGCTGCCTGCATGTTTTGTATACCTGGGACAGGTGTGTATGTGGCAAACATAGGCCACGTTGGTCCATCATTACCTAAAGGACCTAATCCCACATGTTGTATTACATGTGGTATGGCGCCTTCAAACCAGTTCTGATGCTCTTATTATGTGAGCGTTATTTCAAGATACTGGTATGTTTGGTACTGTTGAGGTACGTTTGCAATGTTATGTGTGTGGAATGTGTCTGATCTGTCGTTCTTCGCAGGAAATGTGACCCAAGAATAAAATATTTCTGTTTGGTAAGCTTCACTAGCTTCTACTATGAATGTAAAATACCCGCCCTCTTCTGCTAAGCCATGTGCTACTAAATGTAAAGTTAAAGTTTGTCTAGCATTCTCAGGAATGTCTATGGCGTTAGCTATATTGTAAAAATGAGTAAAGTGATGGAACACCAGGTGGGGAATAAAGTAATTTTATGAGTTCAGCTCGAACAATCTACAGCCTAATTAGGTGGTACCTGTTCAGCTGAGGAGGATCTTCCCCAAGACCATGGACATCTCTGTATAATGGTACTTAGGGTACCTGTAGTATGTGAGACAGTGATAATCAGGGTATCTGTAAATTAGTGCCTAAACACCATCATTGGTGGCGCCATGTCACAGTTGGACTCTTGCTCTAGGCAAGGCTGCTGGTTTAAGGATGACAGCACTATGTTTCTAGGCGAGTATGCCAATCCTACAACAAAATGCAACTGTCCTCCCAACCCTTCTGGTTCACAAACAGTACCTCACCAAAAACTCAAAACAGTAAATGGTGATTTGTGGCAGCCTTTACCCATGGACTCAAGAATGTGACATCTCAGGGAGCATCATGGTTAAACGGAGATTACCCAATAACAACATGTCTCAGTCGCACACAGGCAATGAAGAAGATGCTGTAGAGTTTTCAATAGGATTTACTTTAGCCAAACTGCAATCTGCGATAAGTTGCATGGGCTGCAATGATTAGGATAATGAACAGTGCAAGAAACAGAATGGTAAAGACAAGAGTCATTATTACAAAGAACCACACCATCTTGCAGTACCATGAACTAACATGAAGTGTGAAATATGTCCTAATACCCTAGCATAGTGAACCTAACCTCTAACCTAAAAGAGAGCTAGGAATGTTAAATCTCAATATGCCATGTCCATGAGAAGAGCCCCCAACCCTTGTTAACTTGGAATGAGGTCTCTAGCTCAGAATCCATAGGGACATGAAGACTGGGTCAACATCAAGGCAATGTGCATCATCGATAGCAGCGATGACATCTGGACAGAATCCCTCTGACTGTTAAAGTGAGGAGTATTTGTAAGGATCTACTTGGACCCCTGACATAGGTTTGTTCCCAAACAATAGATAGCAAGGCGTGCTTGGGACGGTAATTAATTTAAACAATTCCATCAAAATCATAAAGAGGAAAAGTACCTAAAGTGAATACCTACAGTTTGTCTTTGTCACTTGATCTTGACGCCTTAGCACGGTGACACTGATAACGCAAACTAAAAAATAGGCCTAACTCAAAACAAGGCAGCCATTTTAAAAGTTTTAATTAAATAAATGTGTTAAAACAGAGCAAGCTAAGTAGGTTAAAAGTCAGTGGGTGATGGGGCACGAGTCTGCATGCCACAGGCTAGACTAACTCCTGTATCCCATTAAAACAAACCTGGATTCACTACACAAGTACTGGAGCAGTGGTAGAGACGTTGATATCCCTGAGTCTCTAGCAAAAGGAGACAAGACAACAAGCCCTTGCAGATGACTTTGGGGTACAAGTCAGTGTCTAGCTCTCCCTCAGCAAGGTCAGAGAGCAGTAGGCAGCAGGGCAGCACTGCAGAAAGCAGTCCTTCCTGGTCAACACTCCAGCAGAGTAGCACTCCTTAATGCAGCACAGCAGCTCTTCTTACTGAGTCCAGTTGTAGGTCCAACATATCTGATTTAGTGGGGGCAGAGACCCAGTACTTATACCCATATGTGTCTTTGAAGTGGGGGGATGACATCAAAGAAGGGTCTTTGAAGTGCACAAGTATCCTTTCTTCCTAAGCCCTGGCTTCATACTATCAGTAGGGGTCAATCAGCCATTTGTGTGGGGGAGAGGCACTGCCTAGACAGGTGTGTCTCCCATCTCACCCTTCCTTGAGCAAAAAAATGCTAACTTTCTTAAACTGGCATTTCTAATACAGTAATTTTCAATCCAACTTTACTAATAAAGAATATTTATCATTACCATTCCAAAAATATGAAACATGACACAGCTACTCCTTTTCAATCAGGAATTACAGCTTAAAAGTGTATTAATGAATTCATAGGGTTAACCTATGAGAGGAGTAGGCCTTATGGTATTGAAAAATGACTTTGGGAGTGTTTCACTTCCGTTGACATGTGAAGTTTAAATGTACATGCTGTACTTTTTTGTTCCATATCTCTGTGGGCTACCTAAGGCCTTCCCTAGGAGTGAATTACAAATAATAAAAGAGTAGTTTAAGTCTCGACAAAGGGTTTTAAATGCTAAGTCAAAATGGCAGTAAACTGCAAACACAGGCTCTGCAGTGGCAATCCTGGGACATGTTTGAAGGGAGACTTAAGTAGGTGGCACAATCAGTGCTGCAGTCCACTAGTAGCATTTAATTTACAGGCCCTGGGTATTTGGTATACTGATTTACAAGGGATGCATAGGTAAATTAAATATGGCAATTTTGTATACACCAATGTTACCATGTTTTAGGGGAGAAGCATGTGCACATTAGCGCTAGTCAGCAGTAGAAAATTGCTCAGAGCCCTAAGGCCAACAAAAGAATGTTTCAAAATTTGAGACAAGCAGATGATAATTTTGGGGGAAGACAACCCTAAGGCTGACAATGATGCTATGCATGTTTACGGCTATAGTGCTGCAATATGAGCTTCACAGATGTACAGCAAATCACAAAAAGCTCAGTGTGTGGGTAAAGATCTTGCTTTTTTGACAAATTTGGTGTCATTCAGTTCAGCTGCTCTTGCTGTACTATTGTATAAACTTCTATGGGAAATTACAAGGTGAAAATTCATTTTGAGTCCCCTCCTTTCTTTACGGCCCCTGCTTGGCCACTCACCCTGAAGCTTTCATGGAAGGAGCTGAGGTGGCAGAAACCTGAGTTGCAGCGGAATACAAGCTAAAGACGAGAAAAAAAATGTATTAATTTCCTACTTTCAATAATTGATCAGAGAGCTATACATAAACAGCTTGAGAGATAACCTTTAAACAAGTAATCCATGGGAACAATCAATAAAACAAATGGTAATAGAATGGAATCCTCTGTTTAGAAAGACAATATCTGGGGGGACAACAGAGAGAGAAATCAATAGGAAGAAGTAGGATGATAAGTGAATTGTATTAAAAGGTTATGAAGAGCAAAAGGGCATGAATGAGAGGATACATAGATTTGGAAGATAGAGGGTACTTAAATACATTGAATATGGTGGAAGATAGTTTGTGGGAAATCAGATTGGATGAGTTAAGGAGCAGAAATGTCAGAGGGAGAAAGAGAAGAAATGGAGATTAGAATAAGCAAAATAAGAGAGAGAGGAGTTACTCGTACTAATACAATGTCCAAAGAGGTGGAGGCTCAGACCTGGAGCAGGAAACTGAAAAGCGATACATGAAATAATAAAGATTTTGATTACTTCATAGTTGCTCTATATACATTAATGCTCTGTGGAGATATAATGGTCACCCCTACCATAGGGCCATGTTCCTCTATTATCAAGGTTTCATTGTGATGAAAAAGATGCACCATGTTGTATACCTTGCTGAGGGGATTGGGGCAGGTTATTAGTTAATGCAATTCCAGTTTTTCCAGTTCAGGTGGAGGTTTGGTTACTATTATGTCAGACCTGTCAAAACAGGTTTTGAAACCAACAAACATTATAACGTTCTACGACATTTACAATGATTGCAGGTAATCTACATTAACATTAGGAATGTGGTGTTGGGGGTTAAACTCTGTAACATAAGAGGATGGAAATGGGCAAACTTAAAATGTTATATGTGCAATCGGCATCAGTGGAGGAGTGTAAAGGAAAGATGGAGATGTTCTTTCACTTAGCTATAGTGACACTGCCAATTGTTGGACTGGGCCCTCTCTGCACGGTCACCCAAGAATTTAGCATTACTTAGCTTAACCCATTTCTGTTGGCTTTTACAGCTCTGTGCACTTTGGCCTAGCTAATCAGTGATAAAGAATGCGTGCCCTCCCTTAAACATTGTAAAATTGCTCTACACCTAATTGGTACATTTAATTTACATATAAAGTCCCTAGTAACTTCAGTTTGGGGACAGATAGAGAAATGTGTCTTCTACTCCAAAGAATTGTAATTTAAAATGTTCTTTAATGTTGAAGTCCAGTTTTAAGTTACTGTTCTGAAAATGTCATTTTTGAAAAGTTAGCATTTTCCCTCTTAAAGCAAATGTGCCTTTCCTTCAATGTCTAGGGTCACATGACTTTGAAGGGCTCTCCTAAGGTGTTTTGGGTAATCTTCCCACATGTGAGGACAAAAGGATCTTGGGTGTCAGGCAGTGTGTTTCTTTCTTGAGTAGGATGAGCTGTGGAGTTATTCTCAGCCTTCCTGAGCTACAAACAATAGCCACAGGGATTGCTCATCCGCTTTTAGACTTCTAAGGGCGTCCTGCCCTTCCACTAACTATTACAGCTCACACCTAGGCCTGCACTGGTTGTACCGTAGGCAGTTTGGAGCTAAACCCAGGAAAGGGGGGAGGTTAGACAAGGGGCATTCCACATCCATAGGCTGGTACTTGGGATAAAAGTGGCACCTTCAGAACCACTCATATGAACATTCCTGGACCTGTGGAGGAGTGAGCAGGGCTGCCCTGCTATCTGAAGAAGTAAGACTGAACCAACTTTCCTTGAACCTAGGCTAAACAGAAATAACTCCAAGGGTTAGTTAGCTACCCTGTTTCTGCTACAGGGACACAATAGGCTTCCAGAAGCCTCCCTGCAACTTCCCAGCTGACCAGCACCAACTGGATCTCCCTACGCCATGCTGTTGACCTCTGCTGGAGTGAGTTCTGATCCCCAAGAGGTGTCCCCCCAGGTCATGGACCCCTGTCTGGCATGAGAGTGAACTCCTCCTGCCTCCAAACCACAAGTCCTGAGCTCCAAATGAAGATTCAGAAGTTTTTAGACTCTTCATGACTGCAAATGAACTCCTTGAATAGCATGATGAGTTTCCACGCTGCCAGATGAAGCAAATCTCCAGCGACAACCTTCTCTTTTTATCTGCCAAGTCATCCAGTATCAATGGTGATATTCTATGTCAACCACCTGTTAGAAATTGTTTTTTTGGTTGGCAGAAGTATGCACCACTCCAAGCAGAAGCAAAAAGAACAGATGATGAACGGAATGCAGAACAAATCAAACATTCACCCCCAGTAACAAAGATCTGCGTTTAATCCATCTTTTTTTGCTCACCATGCCACCCCAGGTTGGACCCAACCATATGCAAATCAGTCTTGACCCTGTTCCTTGTGGGAACAGTCCAGCCCTAACTGCCAAGCCAGGTCCTCCCTGGACCGGAAACAAGCATCCTAGTACCGGTTTCAGGGTATCACCCTTCATCAGCTAGGCTAGCTTGAATCCAGTGGCGCAGTGAGCACGGGACCCACGTCTGGGCATACCCTTCCCACTTGGGGTGACAAATGCAAAAAGAACAGATGATGGACGGAGCAGAAAGCACAAACCTGGTCAGGGTAAGCCACAAGCACACTTTAGTTTAACCTATGCTCACCCGCCTATAGCTTGGCACAGAGCAGTAAGGCTTAACTTAAAAGGCAATCTGTAAAGTATTTGTGCTAAATTTCAATTAGTAAAACAGTGGAAACACCACACAATAAGATACCACATCTGGTTAGAAAAATAGACCTTGATTTAATAAATATAACAAGACCAAAATGACAAAATCCAATACATAGATCTTGAGATATGATTTTTTAAAGAATAAACTGTAGAATAGTGCTTAGAAGCAAGAAGTGCCAATCGGGATATCTGGTTGCACCAGACCAGGACAAAGACAAGAGTTCAGGCTAATGGCGATGGAGTGGGGAACAGATGCAGGGCCCCACTTGGGCCTGCTGAACAAAAGTACCTTGATTCTGGTTGAGCTGATGATGAGGGAGCTGCTGAGTGCTCCCACACTGATGCACTAGTTCCGATCTGACAGCAAAAGGAGATGCGTTGTTTTTTTCCATGCAAATTCAGTAATGCATTGGTTCCTAGGACGATGTACTGATCCAGAATGCAATGCATTGGTTCTGTTCCTGTTGCAGAAGATGCATCAATAACGAGGGTGATGCTCTGGTGCCAAAGGCGATGTGCCAGGCCCACTCCATGCCACAACAAAGATCCACCAGTTGTGATCAAAGCAAAGGTGAAGATGCTCCAGTTCCAATCCCTGCAACAGCAAAAAATGCACCAGTTCTGAGGGGGATGCATGGGTAGGTTGAAGAAGCACCTTTAGCCTCACTTCCAGGGTTTGGGACTGGGGTGGCACCACTTAGCAGGGCCGACACAGCTGGCATAGCCCAGGTGCAGATGCAGGTGAGTGGGAAGTCTTTTCTGTCCCTGAGACAGGAGTCCAGTCAGATGGCCCTAGGAGTCACTCTGGGTTCTGGGGTAGAGCTCTGCAGGTCCAGTCCTACTCACTTTCAGGCAAGAGGCAGCAAGTCAACACATCATAGCAGGAGTCTAGCAGAGTAGCAGTCCATGTAGAACTACAATAGTCCTTCTTCCTTGCAGACTATCAACAGGTCCAGAAAAATACTGATTTGGTGATATCAGAGGTCCAGCACAGATGTGCCTTTGAAGTGGGGGAGACTTCAAAGAAAGGTCATTGAAGTGTAGAGAGGTCCTCCCTTTCTTCACTGGCTCCAGGCTCACTATAGGAGGGTATGCAGCCTTTTGTGCGGAGCAGGACCCTGCCCATTCATGCCAGCCCCTCCCTCCCATTCTGCCTAGGATGACCCATTAGGCTGTAGATGGCCAAGCAGTCACTACTAAGCTCCCTTTGTGTATTGTTGTCTAGAGAAAACACACAAAGCCCAGCTGTCACCCACCCATACCTCTATTTAGAGACAGGCAGAAGGCACCAAATGGCTGAAATGAGAATATGCCAACTAAAAGTGTCATATTCAAACTTACAATTTAAAATCTGATTTCACCCTAAGTTGTGACTTTAAATTCTGTGTCTAGAGACACCAAATTTAAAAAGCTACCTCTTCCAGATTGTAAATAACACTTATAACATGGAATAAGGCTATCCCTTAACCTAAGGGAGAGAGTGTAGTGAAAAATGACTTTGGGTGTCTTTCACTACCAGGACATGTAACACTTAAATGTAGATGTCCTACCTTTTAAATACACTGTACCATGCCCTCTGTGTTGCCCAGGTCCTACCTGTGTGGTGACCAATATGTATGGAAAGGGAAGGTTTGGGCCATGCAAAGATTTATTTTGCCAAGTCGACAAGGCAGTGTAAAACTGCCCATACATGATATGAAAAGGCAAACATGAGACATGGTTAAATGGCTATTTAAGTGGGTGGTGCAATAAGTGTTGTAGGCCCACAGATGGCATTTAATTTACATGCCCTGGGCTCATGTAGTGTACTTTATGAGGGACTTAGAAGTAAATGAATTATTTCAATTGGGGTTAATCCAGTGTTACCATGCTTTAGGGGAGAGCACACCAGCACTTTAGGACTGGTCGGCAGTGGTAAAGTGCACAGAGTACTAAAGCCATCAAAAATGAATGCAGAAAAATGAAGGAGGTAGACAAAACGTTTGGGGAAAAGACCACCCTAAGGCTGTTATGTCTAACACCACGAGTGCAAAATTCCAGCGATTATCAACTCATTGTGCCAAACAGTGACTGATGTGACGCCTAACAGCTGTCTGCTGCCAACACGAAGCTCTGCAGCAGCTCTAAACTTGAACCTAGACTCATAAGGTCAAATCTTCAGTGGGAAAAACCTGGCCCTTGAATCTGACCTGCTCTCCATCACAGTTAGCCTGAACTTATGACTTTGACCCTGTCCAGCTTGACCAGAAAACCAAAAAGCTTTGTGCTTTTTGGTGCTTTTTTCACTAGAACTTTTTAAAATTCATGACTCTGATCTGATTAGATTTTTGTAATTTTGCTGTCATTTTATTCATTAAAGTTAACTCTACTCCTCTAAATTGGTCTGAGTTTTTTCTTGTGCAGTGTCTTCACTGTATTACTCTAAATTGATTTGAGTTTTCCTTGTGCAGTGTTTTCACTTTATTACTGTTTTGAGTGTTGCATATATACTTTACACATTGTCTTTAAGATAGGCCTGACTGCTTTTGTGCCATGCTACCTACCAAAGGGCTGGGCTAAGCACACTTTTATTTAGAGACTTTTGTTGTTCACCCAGAAAGGGAATTTGCCTAATATTGGAGTGGCACTGTCGCCCTCCACCAACTAAGAACAAAATCCCTTACACCAGTCCTCTTGACAGAGAGCAGATTCTAAATGTGAGTCCAGGACTAGGTCTTAGAAACATACACCACATTCATGAGAATATCTTCTGGAGAATCAGAGAACAGAGTGAATAAAGGAGAGGGGGTAAATGTAAGGATGACAATAAAGTGCAAGGGTTCTGAGTCAAATAAGGGATTTTGACCAAGGAGGGAGGTTCTGAGTGAGGTGAAGAAGAGAGATGGCTGTTTCTAGTACATTTAATGGATACATAAAATAGAGTGGGGAAGGAGATTAGGAAATTGCACTGGAAATGCATTTTCATTGATGGAGTTGTAATTGTAATGTTGAGTTTGGGAGAGGAAGGTGGAACTGAAGACAGCTGAAACAAGGGCATGTTTACTGGATATGTGTGTAATGGTCAATGAGAGGGCATAGTTGAAAACTTTCTATTTCAGATTGATAGAGTAGCTTTGGAGGATTGTTGAGAGATGAGGCTAATGAAGAAGCATGAAGTGTCACTGATTTCTTGCATAGAAAAACATGTAAAATTAAGCGTGTAAATGTCAGCGAAATGGATGCGTTGGTGGTTGGATGAATAGAGGTTGAAATGGTTACTATTATAATGGGAGCAGTGAAGAAGATGTGTTGCATATTCCCATCATGTGTATTACAGAACGTTAGAATATGGTAAGTAGTAAGAGAGCAGTCTGTCAATTTTAGACAATTTCTGGTACTAACACAACAAAACCACTCTGTTACCAATGAGTGTTATAAATGAGTACTATAAATCCATTGACTCAAACGCTGTATCAAGATATGTTGAAATACACAATTGGAATGAGTTGTATAGTAGTAATAAGAACAAATGTTAATAACAATATATTGAATAACTTGTGGCTTAATTTTTACTTGGAGTGCCCATGTATGGAAAGGCAGCAAGTAGCCTGGTAACAACAAAACAACCAACACATATTGTATCCTCAAATAAATTAAATCATGTATTAGATGTAGATGAGTGCTATACTGCATATGTAGAGGCAGGTTCTATCTGACAATGGTACAGTGTTAATAGGTATTTAGAACCAAAAGTTGTCATCAAGGAGCAGTAGGTCACAGTCACATTGAAATGGACTCCTAAGGTCACAATGTAAACTAAGGCTAAAAATACCTATGCGCATTACTGATAGGGTAGGGACATTTAATACCTGGATGGCATATGGGGAAAAAGGAGGATGTCTCAATGAAGGGAAGTAAATATGTTAGCTGACAGTTTACCACGCAAGGTAGAAATGAGATCACCAAGTAGTTTTACCTGGGAGTGATAAAATGAAGTTGATACATGTTGCTCACACATTATCAAGGTATATTATAGAAAAGAAAGCTAATTATTATCAAACAGTAGATGGTACTTCAAAGATTTCCAAGAAAAGGCCACTAAGAAGACAGATAGCAGAGAATTATATGAGTGATTGTTACTGAGATTTACTCTCAGGAAACCTGTTGGATATCCTTCACATGGTAGGAAGGGTAGGCAAGAACTACCAAGAAATGAGGTATATGCATAGTGCTACACATGAATTACCAAGTACAGTCCATGCAGTAATAGGGCAGACATATGTGTAAGCTCCTGGGGTACGAAACAAAGAACACCCATGACTATTGCCTCAAATGTTGGAAACTGGAAGTACACCATACAGATAGGTGTATTTTACCTACAGTACACCAGGCATAGGTGGAATTATTTATGCCAGTATTCAGAGCAATAGGGGACCTCTTTTTTGTAGGTTAAGAAAAAGAGGAGCAGAGGGTTCTGTTCGGGGACCTTACATTGCTAAAGAGAGAACTACCAGTAGAATCACCCTTTCCTTTGGCTGTCTTTAGTTGGTGGAAGCAGAGGCCATAGGAATGCCAGTGTATGTGTTATGGGACGAAAGGACAGAACAGTATCAGGCTTCATCGTAACAAGATAAAAGAGCCATATGTGGTTGGTCTTGCTCAATTAATAGTCAGTCTTGTCACATTAAGGACCTGATTACAACTTTGGCGGAGGGGGTTAATCCATCCCAAATGTGACAGATAACCCGCCCACCGTATTATGAGTTCCATAGGATATAATGGACTCGCAATACGGCGAGCGGGATATCTGTCACATTTGGGATGGATTAACCCCCTCTGCCAACGTTGTAATCAGGCCCTCAGTCTCAATCTTTCCCACAAACATAAGCCACTTGTGATAGCTGCATTAACTACTCTGTTTGCCAGATGGACCAAAAGTTTAGTCCCATTAATATTTACTGTATTTAAAAGTGGCATCTACTTGTTAAATAGCAGTGTGACATTTCTTTGTCTCCTTTGCATAATTTACAATTATACATTTATATAGTTTTGCTACTCCCACATGCGTGCATGCATTATACGAATCTACATGTCTGACAGTTCTATTGAAAATAACTGCCCCAATTCAAACATTTGAAGAGAAGTTTGGCAACAACTTAAAACGATTTTTTAATACTTTGTGTTACTAAAAGCATTGTAAGCTCTCTTAGTAGTCTTTTTGTCTTAGTTGCAAATTTGAATATCAGGTGGAGGTATTCAAATCTAACTGTTATTTCTAGCAAATTCTCTGGATTTTCTTTTTGAAGTCATTGTTTTCACTTAGGCCCATATTTAAACTTTTTCATACAAAACTGTGTTAGCACAGTTTTGAGTGAAAAAGTATAGCGCCAGCTACTACCATTCCAAGACGCCGGCTGGGCGCCATATTTATGGAATAGCACTAGCCGGCGCTAATGCCCTGCTAGTGTACTTGTAAAGGATGCTAACAGTGTGGTTGGGGGAGGCATAGGGGAAACCGGAGCGTATGCTACGAATTATGGCGCTACTGTTTAGTGGGAAAAAATGCCTCTAAGCAGTGTAGTGCCATTTTCTGGTGCACAACCCCCAAGGACATGGCTCCTGCCTTAGTAAAGACAGGAGCCATGCCCACCACCCCAATGGCCATGCCCAGGGGACAAATGTCCCCAAGTCATGGCCATTGGGGCCATACTAACCGGGACTTACCTGGGATGGGTCCCCCATCCTGTGGCGTCCCTCTGGTGTGGGTGGGTATGGGTGAGGGTGTCGCTGGGGCCAGGGAACGGCACCTGTGGGCTCTTTCCATGGTCTCTGACCATGGAAATATGCCTACAGGTCCCCTAATGCCTGCCCATAGCAAGGCGTTAAATAATGGCGCTAAGCAAGTTTAGCGCCATTATTTAAGGCCTCCATCCCCCAGTGCTGGATTTTAGTACGTGGATAAATATGAAGCTAAGGCAATATCGTCCTTTTCTGGATGTGAACACCTACCTTGCATCTCATTGACGTAAGGTAGGTTTTCACGTCCAGAAAGCTTTGTTAACTCCATAACTTGGGCGCTAGACATGTTTAGCGCCAAAGCATGAAAAGTATAAATATGGACTTTAGTACTTGACTAATGCCTCCTTATTTTGGAGGCAGTTTTGGGTCATGGCCCATTTCAGGTCCTACATTGCTGGCGGCATGATGGAGTCAAATAGGAATTAAATTGGTATGCGACCAGGCATCGGGGACACAGTTAATTAATTCAGTATGGTGTTTTTGAATTTGCAGAATGCTGCCACAACAACTGACAGCAAAGATCTTTAGGGCAAAAGCGTATCTGGGATAGTCAGCCTGAATAATATTGTTCTCTGACACTATCCTTTCTGTAGGTGTCGGCCACAGAAACTCGGGCATAGTTAACTACTGTTTGCTCAGCTGGAACTACTCCTCGCTTTGGTAGGCTGGATTAGATTGATTGAGACGGAAGGGCCACTTACACTTTCGCTCAAGTATATCTGTGAATGATTATAACCTGCACCAATGAAGGTCATAGGTCCTGAACTCCAATAGTTAATTAGATGTAACCTATACCTCTACCGACGTCTCTTCCATTATTAAGCAGGTGATAATTACCTTTCACTAGAGATAGCAACTGGCCACGGAGCACCAGGTACTTGATTGATTAAATCACTGCCTAAGAATGTTAAACACTGAACAATTCGTTGTCACGTGAAGGCAGTCATTTTAAACAGGAGCCAACCGCTTTTATCCCATGGTTGACAGCTGCTGGTGATCTTTCACCCTTTGCACAAACTCATTAGTCAGCCATGGAACATGCACATTGAGACAATATTGCAAAGGCTGCATTTTAGCAAGCCATAATGAGGAACTTTAACAAAAGCTATTGAAATACGAGCCGCGGTGATTAAAGCAACAAACACGTCTGATTTATGTGCTGGTCCAGAGCAATTTAGGACATTCGCTCATTACTTCAATTAAGCATATATTTTATAGTAGTTGAGACATAAGCAGAAGTAAAGCAAAACAGAGTTTATGGCGTGGAGAACGCCAATTAATATTAAGAGCCTGTGGTGATTTACCGCATTTACTAGAATTCTGTACTGTAGAGCTACTTGTGTTCCTCGTGCTTGCAAAGTCTGTCTTCAATACATTTATAAGGATGCACTCTTGATACCCATATTGACGAACGAAAAGTTCTAATTTGAACGCACACCTCAATATTAATGGTTTCGCTTATTAGATTCAGCATGTGTCAATTTATGCTTTACTTGATATTGCTGTAGCCTAGAAGACAATGGCTATTGAAATTAGGTGTCCTGAGGCCGTAATTCTATAAAACTGAAATAAAGACATTGACGTTAGCACCTGCGAAAAACTGTTGTCGAATAAGGGTAATCCTCTTTAATGAGGCTACCGTATTTTTTTCATTATCTTCACACTATCTCACTCAGAGTAAAGGTTACCCCTCACTGCTGTGAACTGCTCTCATTCTCTCAAGTAGAAAGATGTCAACTTGTTTGCCAGTGTCTTCTGCTACCCTCAATGCTATTAGGTCATCCAACTGAACTGGGATTAATGTGTAGCCTAATGTGTAGCCTGTCAATAGCCTAATATTGTAAAGAAATCCTACACAACATTTATTTATACCTGATTAACCCCTTCGCTGCTAAGCCTTTTCCCCCTTTGGGCTAAGCCTTTTATTGGCCATTTGGGATATTCGGCTCTTAGGCCCCCATACATTTTTGTCCATATAAGCTATCTATGCTGGATTTGTGTCCTTTTTTCCAACATCCTGTGGATTCTAATGGTACCCAGGAGTTTGGGATTCCCCTGGTGGCGACCGAGAAATTAGCCAAAACACAGCTAAAATTTGTTTTTTTTGGGAAAAAAAAGTGTTGCAGAAGAACGCATGTTTTTTCCCCCTGAAAATGGCATCAAAGAAGGGTTTGCAGTGCTAAACCCACCATCTTTCCAGCTTTTAGGAACAGGCAGAAAACCAAATTTTTCATAACAGTTTTGGTTTTTTGCTAGGACATACCCCATTTTTCTTATTTTTGTGCTTTCAACCTCCTTCCAGTTAGTGACTGAAATAGGTGTGAAACCAATGTTGTATCCTGGAAAGCTATACATTAGATAAGATTCTGAATTCAGCAAGGGGCCATTTGTATAGATCCTTTAAAATGTTCCTATAGAAAGTAGCATTTAAAACAAAACATATTGAAATTGAGTTGAAAAAAAAGCAGCCATTTCTGACTACGTTTGATCTGTAACTATTTCTAGCTATGGCAGATTTCCAAAAGCAATATACTCTTAGATCTGCTGGACCCTTCTGGTTGTGGGGGTAAATGGGGCTCATAGGTTCACCAAGAACCCAAGGTACCCAGAGCCAATGAAGGAGCTGCACCTTGCAATGGGTTTTCATTGTGTACCGGGTATACAGCAATTCATTTGGTTAAATATAAAGAGTGAAAAATAGGTATCAAGGAAACGTTTGTATTTCCAAAATGGGCATAAGATAAGGTGTTGAGAAGCAGTGGTTATTTTCACATCTCTGAATTCCTAGGTCCGCATATTAGCATGTGAATGACAGTGCATTTCTCAAATAGACGTCTTTTTTTACACAGTGTCTTACATTTGGAAGGAAAAAATGTAGAGAAAGACAAGGGGCAATAACACTTGTTCTTCTATTCTGTATTCCCCCAAGTCTCCCAATAAAAATGGTATCTTACTTGTGTGGCAAAAGGAAGCTCCCCACAACGCAACGTGGATGCATCACATTTTTCCACTGAAAACCGGCGTGTTTTTTTTGCTATGTCCCTAGCTTGGCTCTAGCTCATCAGGCACCTAGAGAAGCCAAGGCAAGCCTGTACCTTTTTTTCAAACTAGACACTTAGGGGAATCCAGAATGTGGTGTCTTGTAGGGCTCTCACCATGTTCCGTCACCCAGAATCCTTTGCAAACTTTAAATTGTGTCTAAACAAACTTTTCCTCACATTTCAGTGATGCAAAGTTCTGCAATCTGATAGAAGCCACAAACTTCGTTCGACTAAGCATTTCCCAAAGTCTCCTGATAAAAATGGTACCTCACTTGTATGGATAGGCCTAGTGCACATTGCAGGAATCACCGCAAACACAACTTGGACACATCACATTTTTCCACTGAAAACTGACATGCTTTTCACAAAGTGCCTAGCTGTGGATTTTGGGCTCTAGATCAGCCGGCACTTAGGGAAACCTAGCACATGTAGTCCAAGGAGATGTGGCTTACTTTTATTTCCTCCAATGTTTTCTCACCCAGAATCCCTTGCAAACCTCAAATTTAGCTAAAAAGTCACACTTTCCTCACATTTCTGTGCGGAAAAATCACTGTACTTGCACAAATGTCTTAGCACCCAGCGTTCCGCTTGGTCTCCTGATAAACATGATACCTCACTTGTGGGTGCCCAAAGCAGAGTCATCCTAAAATATTTAAAACTGAGGGGGATCCAAAGTGGGTCCGAAAGGGCAATCTACATGTTTTTGGCCCTTCCCTGTCGCATGCGCTCGGTCCACTCTCTTGGGCCAAGCTCCTGAAACAGGGAATTTAAACCGGAGCAAGTAGGATCTGCCGGTCACCTTGCAAGCAGGGTAAGTTATTTTTTATTTTGTTTATCTTACATACCCTACTTATTTGCCTTCCCTACCACTCTCTGTAGTTGTCAGCTGCCCCTGATAGCTGCAACAGTTTAAAAATATAATTTATACAACTTATGAAGGGTCTGAAACTGATTCACAACAGAAATCACACATACAGCAAGCAAACTATCCCTTTTCACAATGTCCAAAACAAATTACACCCCAAAAACCCCACAAAGAAAACAGGCCAAGAAATTTGGAAATATACTTACACAAGCTTAAATATATGGTTTCTGTATATGACCACACTTCCCCATTTTTGGTGATCCTTAGCCCAGACCCTCCAAAAACAGACTTGCTGCTGTACTTAACAAGAGTGATAGTGATTATTTTCCAGAGTGGGAAGTTACCTGAAAAACAGTTTTGAATACATACAAACTGTTTACCACTTTTCTAAATAGGGGACACTACCTTTAAACACCCTCAATATGCATATTTGATCTCATTTTTTCACAGTAAAATTGCAGCCACCCATGCAAAATTATAAGCATAATCAATGAGCAACATATACAGGGCCAAAGCCACAAAATGAAGTTACTATTTGGGCAGCTAAACTATCATAATAGTAATATTTAAATTTTGAAGCCAACTAGGAGCATTAGTCTCATTTAGACTTTAGACAAACCACTAACTTCCAGTAACATTTTAAAAAGTAGTGTCAGCAAAACTGATGTCTGCTAAAAGTCCTTACTAAATGTTACTGTTGGTATTTTATCGTTTTCCTTGATGCCTGCATAAAATGTTTAATTCAAAAGTTCTAGGTTCTGCGCTGTGGCATTGGCACATGTGGGAGCTGGGGGCACATATACAGCAATAGGTTCTAATCTTCCTGTCTATTGCCCTATTACCCTTTTTGTGATAAAGATTAGATAAAGGGCTACTAGGTCTATTGCTCGGTAAAGTATGGCTAGGAAAAAATTCAGTATAGAACTGAACCCGGATTGTAGCCAGATGAAACAAGTTCCACAGTCACGGATTGGCATATGATCCATCAGCATGTCTTTTGTTTGCTTCTCCTAATTTTATTTTTCTTAACATAGTTATGAAACAGTCCTGAGGAAGTGTAACATCCTATAGAAAAACACAATTGAGCTTTTTCTGTAAGAGTGAAGACTAAGGTTGAAAATTAGAGACACTCTGAAGAATTTGATTTTGTAATGCAATATGGATGGAGGGAATCAGATCAAAATATGTTTAGGAATTTTCTACGGAAATTTGTTGTGACTTTTTTTTAGT
This sequence comes from Pleurodeles waltl, assembly GCF_031143425.1. Classification (NCBI taxonomy): domain Eukaryota; kingdom Metazoa; phylum Chordata; class Amphibia; order Caudata; family Salamandridae; genus Pleurodeles; species Pleurodeles waltl. Next base: position 1,524,948,495 of record NC_090444.1, read on the forward strand.
GCCATACTACTTAATTTGCATCTTACATGTTTTTAAAAACAATTTTGGAAACAAGGAAAGGAACAGTACAGAATAATCGCAGGGCAGCTCCCATTCCTAACCAGGGTTTAAATCAGGAGCCAACCCAGGGGCATTCTCCCTTTACAAGACTATCTGGGAGTGATGCTCTAAACCCCACCCATAGAGGCAATGCTGCTAGTAACCCACGGATCAGTAACAAATGTATATATAGAGCAAAGAGAAAGAAACACAAAACCCAGACTCAACTCATGGTAGATGTCCATGTGCACACTGATTAGGCTTAGTAGGTGGATAATGAAAATAATCTTCCCAAAGAGGTTGTGGAGAAGGTGTCTGGGGGGAGTAAGGGGAGGAAAGCAGAGGAACCTTAAAAAGTATAATGGGAGGTGGATGGGAAACACCCACAGTACCCAGCTGGGGAATGCTCACAATGCGGATGCCAAGGCTATGATAGAGAGCGCAGTGGGTCCTAACCTCCCAGGTACATCCCTCCCTCCCCTCATGTCCCACACATCAGTGGGGTAATGGGCCAGAGGGCCATTGTCCTCATCTGTCAAAAAGGCATCCTGTACCTCCAACCATAGGCCAGCTAAGGGTTGCCTCTGCATCTCTCCTCATCTATCAGTATTGTGGCCTCTGCCTTGGCCCACAATTCCAGCGACAATTGTGAGCAAGTATGTGAAGGATTCTCCTGTGTACACCCATGGAGTGCAATTTTCTGCTTCACCAGGACCATTGTTAAGTCTATAGACCGGTCCCCCACTTTGTACAACAATCCTGTGGGTAAACACAAAACAGGCAGATCTCCACGGCACTTATATTCCACTGTCAACAGCCACTGAGTGCCAGAAGAGCTTGGCCACTGGACAGTCCCAAACCATCTATAAGAACCCATCATCCTCCAAAGCACATCTAGGGCACTGCATGTTTTCCATCTGCCTAATAATGTTTATTCAGTAGGGAGTCAGATAAGTAGAGTGTATGCAATTGAATTGTGTATATTTGAAACAGGTATTTCACTAAACCTCATGAACCTGTTCCAAGGCCATCAGCCGCTTTCTGTCCCAGACCCTCCTACCCATTGCTGCTTCCCACCACTCACACCTGTGACGAAGGTAGTCTGTGGTCATTTCCTGCATTGCTTTCTAGAGTCATGAGATCAGTCTACATACATGACCAAAGGCCAGGTTGACCTGAAGAAACCCATGGATCCAGGCTCCACTTGATGACCCCCTGCCCAGAGAACCCTCATTTTCAACTCTATCGCCCTATATGTGAGAAACTGGATCCCAGGCTGACCCTCTTTTTCCACTATGGAATCCAATGTGGCTAGCATGGTCTCCCCAATGTTTCCATGCCAGCCACTAGCCACTGTTCCAGCCTCTGCTCATTGAAGTAGCCCAACCGACAAGTAGGGAATACTACCATAGCATAGAGTACTGGATTGAGCAGCCTCTCTGCTAAAGCCCTCCAGCATCTCATTGCAAAAGTCAAGAGCCTCAGCGGTTGATGGGGTCCCCCCGGAACCCATTCCAATAACCAAGCCAGGGCTCAGTGAAACCCCCCAGGTCCTGCACATCTCTACTCACCAGCCACCTTTCCAACCACTGTAGCTGTGCTAACAGAAAGTACAGTCCCATGTCATGGACACCCAGACTTCCACTTCTATTAGGCCGACACCCTGTTTAATCCCAAATTAATTCCCGGATAAAAGCATCAAGGGCCTGAAACCAACTCTGAGGGATTCAAATTGGGAGGTTAGCGAAATGATATAAAACCCATGGGAGGATCACCATCTTAGTAAGAGCTACTCTCACTATAATGGGGAGTTTAAGGAACCACCACAATTTTGCAATTTTTCTGAGTCCAACGAGCACAGACCCCACATTGGCTTCTCTTGTGTACTCCTCATCATGAAACACCTTCACTCCAATGTATTTCAACTGGGGCGGCACCCTTTGAACACGGTGAAGTGTCACGAAACAGGGCATGTCAGCCCAACGACGAAACACAGGAAAAGCATATGTCTTCTCCCAGTGTCTCAGAAGTACCAATGCTTCACCCAAGTACTCCAGCACAGATATTCACCACTGTATTTCCAGTTCAGGGCATTAGAGGTAGACCAACATGTCAGCGTACAGAGACACTCCATGCACATCATTTTGTAATGGCATCCCCCAAGGCACACCCTCAACTCTCATAATGCTGGCAAAGGGTTCAATCAATATAGGGGACGCCCCTGTGGCATGCGCTGGTACAACCTAAAGGGCTCCGATTTGCCACCTTCTACCCTGACTCAGGCCCAGGCATCCACGCACAAGAGCGTGACCCATCTTCTCTAACGCGGGCCCAGATTCGTTGACCTCATCACTGCAAGTATGACCAGCCCAGTGGGTCAAATGCCTTTCGTAGGTCTACTGAGAGGGCAAGGGCTGCCTAGGTGTACTCTTGTGGTATCTCTCGAATGAGGTGGAACAGTCTATCGATAATAAAACAGGTGTTAAGCTGTGGGATAAAACTGTGTTGATCACTAAGCACAACTGCCAGGAGATGATCGTTCTACTGACCTGTAAGTATTTTACTTAATATTTTATCATTGATATTTAGCATTGATAATGGACTACACACCCCTACTTCATCTTGATCTCCCCCAGTTTAGGCACTAATACAATCAGATCCTCCAGAGACTTGGCCGGTAAGTGTCCCTCCTCTAATGCATGAGCATAGAGTACAATAGGCCTGGGGCCAAATCCTGAACTTATGCAACGTAAAATTCCATTGACAAACCATTCATGATAAGGGTTTTCCCGCTAGATAAGTCCCTAATGGCAATCCTAACCTCCTCCCCCAAAATGGGGCCACCCAATGTCTCCTGGTCGTCCACCTCAAATGTGGAACTGTGCCCTATGCAGAAACTGGTCCAGGACCTCTGCCCTGAATGGGCACCAAATAGGTCTTAGTAGTAGAAGCAGAAGACATCCAGTATTTCATTCTGGGAGGGTACTAGATTATCCTGACTGTCTCCAATGTATATGATGGTGTGACCGTGCTGGTCCTCTTAGGTCAACCAAGCCAGCAGCCTTCTGCTCGGGCCCTCCTCTGCATGTGATTAGTCCACAAAGTTCCCAGCTGTTCAATGACCACAACAATCTCCTCCCAGTGTTTCAGTCAGAGTTGTGTGGCTGGGTCAGTCTGGAGAGAATACTCAATGTCAGTCAGTCATTTTCAAGTGCTATTAGCCTGTCAGACAATGACCTGTGCAGTCGCACAGGCTGTCCAATGCAAATTCCCCTGACCACCACAATGCTTCCAATTCAGTCACTACCCTCCTGCTGTACCTGCATTGTCTGTAAAATAGTTATTTATAAGAGTTGACAGGGGCTCCCTTTAGGTGGGGTCCAGTAAGGACAATGCTGCCAGTCTCCATGTAGGAATCGCTAAAGTGCATCGATCCCACGCCAGACCAAGTAGCACCTGGTTATGATCAGAGAGTTTTTGTTATAGGTGTTCCATTCTGGTGATCACACTGTTTGTAGCCCAGCTGCACAACCAGCAATCCAAATGAACATGCAGATGATGGACCCGTGAGAAGTAGGTCTATTCCCTGAACTGTGCATTCTGTACATACCATGCATCAATCAGTGCCCACTGGGAGTACCAACTCGGGATCTCAGCAACAACCCTAACAGTTAGGCAATCCAGGAGAGGCGGTGCGGACAAATCCAGAACTGGGTCTGCTATAGTGTTAAAGTTCCCAAGAGCAACAGTACATCCAGGCTCAGCATCAGTAGTGAGATCAGGAAATCATGAAACATCATTTGGTTAGCATTTGGTGCATATATGCTGTCCAACACCAGTTCTATTCCACTAAGCCATCCCCTAAGGAGCACATACACCCTGTCAGTGTGATGCAACAGGACATCCAGGGGTGTCCCTGGCCTGATCCACACCAGTGCATCCCGAGCATAGGAAGAATAGGTTGTGGCACATACCCAGTACCTTCATCTCTGCCTTAATGCATCAGCCTATCCACTTGTCATATGCATCTCCTGTAGGAAAGCCATATCAACCACCTTGCACCGTATGTAGATTAGAATGTTATGCCTTTTTGGAGCTGAGGCCATGCCACTCACATTCATCTAATGAAAGTGTAAGATGCATTTCAGGCCATGAGGTTGCATTAGACCCTCCCCTGCCGTCCCCTCAGACCCATCCCCACCAGCGCCCCATACCTGTCATCAAACAGAGTTATCTGTGCCTCCCATGACAATTACACTTTTTGGCAGCTACAATGTCTGCATCTCTTCCTCTGGGGCACTGGATCCCTATTCCAAGAGGGTCCATCTGTGCCTGCCCGATGAGTCTCTAGCCATTCCCAAAAATCCGCTTGAGTATGAAAGAAAAAATAATTTTCATCCACCAACAGTTTGAGCTGGGCTGGGAACAGCAGCATGTAATTAACATTCAGCTCAAAGAGTGCTCATTTAACTTCTGTAAAAGAGGCCCTTCACAGCTCTATCTCAATAGTGTAATCTGGGTAGAAAGCCACCAGTAGGCTGTCCACCTTTAACTGCCTACTTCACAAGGGCACTGTAAAGTGTAGTCCAGGTCTTGAAAATGCAGCAGTCACGCCACAACGGGATGCGGCTGGCCCCGCAGAGGCAGAGGCCAGCTCTGTACATGATGTTGCTTCTCCAGGATGAAGAATGGTGACAGTACATGCACAGCTCATTGACACAGTCCAGGCCTCTAGAATTTGGATCATATCTGCCCCTCCAACTTTTGCAGGATTCCTCTCCCTCATGCTGTTCCACCTGCTTCAGCCCGCATCACCCACCACTTGTCACTCAAGAATATCAGCCCTCCATGGAAAGTCTCTCACCTGCCCCTCCAGGGCATCCAGGTGAGGGGAAATGCCTTTACAGCCATCTCAGTTTCCACCACTGTGGTTTTCAGCTTGCGCTAATCATCACGTAAGATCCCCTGCTCCAACACAAGTGACTCAATTGTTTGTTTCAGGTAGCCTCTAGATTTATTGATGACTTCAAGGATCTGCTCCAATGTGGTGTTCATCGGTGCTCTGCACCGCCTTGTCCGGCGGGCCCTCCTACGGCAGCATAAGCCCCGGGCTGGGTGAAGTGCTCAGGGTGGGGCCCTTCACCAGGAGTTAATTGGGCTCTGTGCACAGGAAACCACTGTTGCACAGGTAGCCCTGATCCCCGGAATCAGGAAATAGCAGGTACACCCCCTGAAGTCCTGATCCAGTGGGTTGAACCACACAGGTACAAGCACAGGACATGAACTTGCAAGCTGCAATTGAAGTCCCTTCTCCCCATATCTCTGAGATGTAAGGGCCCCTAATCAGTCACCCACACTTTTATTGGGCCTTGTGATGATGCTTGGGTTGCAGCTCTGCCCCGCTGCACTTTGTGCTGGCCACCACCACCATCTTGATGCCCTGCATCACTGTGGGTGGAAACCTCTATCACCACCATTGTGTGGGTAGGCCTAGTGCCCACGACAGGAAACGCAAAATGAATACATCACATTTTTACATTGAAATCTGACATGCTTTTTGCAAAGTTCCTAGCTGTGGATTTTGGCTTCTAGCTCTGGCGGCAACTAGGGGAACCTACCAAACCTGTGCATTTTTGTAACCTAGACATCTAGGGAAATCAAGGATGGGGTGACATATGGGGCTCTCACCAGGTTCTGTTACCCAGAATCCTTTGCAAACCTCAACATTTGGCCAAAAAACACTTTTTCCTCACATTTCAGTGACAGAAAGTTCTGGAATCTGAGAGAAGCCACACATTTCCTTTCACCCTGTGTTTCCCCTAAATCTCCCAATAAAAATGGTACCTCAAATGTGTGAGTAGACCTAGGGCCATATTTATACTTTTCGACGCACAACTGCGCCAACGCAGTTGTGCGTAAAAAAATCTAACGCCATTCTGAAGCGCCATGCGGGCTCCGTATTTATTCAATGACGTTAGCCGGCGTTAGCCGGCGTTAGCCGGCGGCGCTGCCTGGTGTGCGTAAAAAAAAATGACGTACACCAGGCAGCACCGGCGTAGGGGAATATGGAGCTTGGGCGCCAAAAAATGGGGCAAGTCAGGCTGAGGCAAAATTATCGCCTCAACCCGATTTGCGCCATTTTTTTCGACTCCCAACCCCCATTGAAATGACTCCTGTCTTAGCAAAGACAGGAGTCATGCCCCCTTGCCCAATCGCCATGCCCAGGGGCCTTCTGTCCCCTGGGCATGGTCATTGGGCATAGTGGCATGTAGGGGGGCACAAATCAGGCCCGCCTATGCCACAAAAAAAAAAACATTAATACTTGCCTGAACTTACCTTATGTTCCCTGGGATGGGCCCCTCCATCCTTAGGCGTCCTCCTGGGGTGGACAAGGGTGACAGAGGGGATCCCTGGGGGCAAGGGAGGGCACCTCTGGGCTCCTTCCGAGCCCACAGGTCCCTTAACGCCTGCCCTGACCAGGCGCTAAAAAACGACGCAAAAGCGGCTGGACGTCATTTTTTTTGACCCGCCCACTCCCGGGCGTGATTTTTGCCCGGGAGTGTAAATACGGCGCACATGCCTCGGAGTCACTTTTTTAGACGGGAACGCCTACCTTGCATATCATTAACGCAAAGTAGGTGTCCACGCTAAAAAGTGACGCAAACTCCATGGACTTTGGCGCTAGACGCGTCTAACGTCAGAGTATAAATATGGAGTTAGTTTTGCGTCGAATTTGCGTTAAAAAAACGACGCAAATCCAACGCAAACGGAGTATAAATATGCCTCCTAGTGCCCGTGACAGGAAATTCCCCAAAACACAAAATGCACACATCACATTTTCCCAAAGAAAAGAGAGCTATTTTTTGCAAAGTGCCTAGCTGTGGATTTTGGCCTCTAGCTCAGCCGGCACCTAAGGAAACCTACCAAACCTGTGCATTTTTCAAAACTAGACACCTAGGGGATTCCAGGATGGGGTGACCTGTGGATCTCTCACCAGGTTCTGTTACCCAGAATCATTTGCAAACCTCAAAATTTGGCTAAAAAAACACATTTCGGTGATAAAAAGTTCTGGAATCTGAGAGGAGCCACAAATTTCCTTCCACCTAGCATTCCCCCAAGTCTCCCGATCAAAAAAATGGTACCTCACTTGTGTGGGTATGCCTAGTGCCCGCGAAAGGAAATGCCCCAAAACAATATATGGACAAAATTATGAAATACAAAACTACCTGTTTTTGCACCTGCCTTTTTGGTCCTTGGCTCAGCAGCTATATAAGGAAACCTACCAAACTGACAATGCTGGGTGGTAGGAATCTTGTGGATTCCTGCAGATTCCGGAAGGTTCCATCACAAAAGTGTGGGAAAATATGTGATTTCCAGCAAAGTTAGAGATTTGCAGGACATTGTGGGTAAGAAAATGGTGGACTAGCTCAGATGCTTAATTTTCAGATGTGTATAGGTCTTTTGGATTTTTCTACATGGCAGCGTCCCAAAGTCCAAAAGTGCAGACCTCACTATTCCAAGTGGGACGATTTTGAGAGTTAGACAAACTCTCATGGCCCAAATGTAAAACCAAAACCCAAAATAATCAAATGTCGTCTTGCTTGCCGTGGGATAACATGTGTTAGTGCGCAGGGGAGAGCTGAAAGACTGTTACCCCCTTCAGTTGGGGTGGGGCATAACCATGCCCATACTGGTTGGTAGCTACCCCCCACTATATTTTTTTTATTCCCTGGCATTTAGTAGTCTTTCTGGCACCTGGGGGAGTGGATTGGTGGTAATTGCCCCATCTGCCCACCGGTGGGCAGAGCAACTTTGTCCCCATTTTTTGGGGGTGGGGTATAGCCATACCCCCACCCCCTTTATTTGAACAAAAAAAAGAATCTTCCTTGGTGTCTGTCCCTGTTGGGGGCTGATAGGCCTTCCAAAATTAGGCCGATCTGCCCCCAAAGGGGGCAGAGATGGCCAACAGTAATGTGCCCCCAAGTGGAGCGACCCTTGCCCAAGGGGCTGCCCCCTCAATTAAAACACACACATACACACACACACCAATCCCTGGTGCCTAAGTGGTTTCTGCTCCCCTCAAGGGCAGATTGGCCAAATAGAAATAGGCCGATCTGGCCCCAAGGGGGACAGAAATGGCCTAAAATAAATTTGCCCCCCAGGGGAACGACCCTTGCCTAAGGGGTCGCTCCCCACGTCTAAAAAAAGAAAAAAAGAAAAAATTATCTCTGGTGTCTGGAGGTGTCTGCCTCCCTGAGGGGAAATAATAATGATCATAATTATAATAGGTTGATGTGCCCCCAAGGGGGGCAGAAATGGCCTAAAACCAATTTGCCCCCCAGAGGAGCGATCCTTGCCTAAGGGGTCACTCCTCTCACGTGAAACTGAAATAAAAATAAGTCCCTTGTGTCTGGTGGTTTCTGGCCCGTTGGGGGCAGGTTTGCCTAATAAAAATAGGGTGACCTGCCCCCAGGGGGGGCAGAAATAGCCTAAAGTTAATTTTACCCCCAGGGGAGTGACTCTTGCCTAAGGGGTCACTCCCCACATCTAAAAAAAAGAAAACAAACAAACAAAAAATATTCCTGGTGTCTAGAGGTTTCTGCCCCCCCCCCCGGGGACAGATCATAATAATGATAAGCCGATATGCCCCCGGGGGGGGCAGAAATGGCTTTGAAATAATTTTCCCCCAGGGGAGTGACCCTTGCCTAAGGGGTCGCTCTCCAAATCTAAAAAAATAAAACAAACAAACAAAAAAATATTCCTGGCGTCAAGAGGTTTCTGCCCCCCCTGGGAACAGATCATAATAATGATAGGCCGATATGCCCTGGGGGGGCAGAAATGGCCTTGAAATAATTTTCCCCCAGGGGAGCGACCCTTGCCCAAGGGGTCGCTCCCCTTTATTGTAAACAGAAAGAAAAAAAAACTCCCTGGTGTCTAGTGGCCATTTCTGATGCCCAATTGCAACGTGATCGGGCAACAGAAATGCTGAGAGAGATATGAAAGGAAAGGCCTTTCCTTTGATGCCTCTCTTGCCCCCTCCATGTGATCAGAAGAGAAATGCTAAAGCATTTCACGCAGTGGGGGCAGCCTCTGATGAGGTCAGCACATGATCGTGCGCTAACGTCTTTAGCTGCCCGGGGAGTCAGGGTGGTGGGGGTGGAAAGGGAAGCGATTCCCCTTCCATCCCTGCTTAGGGGAGGGGAGTGCCAGGCCCTCGGGGGAGCGCTAGCACTCCCCACGAGGGCCCATAGCAGGACAAGATAGTCTTGTCCTCAGCACACAGCAACTGTGGCCGAGGGCGAGACAAGCTCGTCCAGGGCACCTGAGGGGTTAATTGTTTCACAAAAAAGTCAAACCAATATGTCTGATTACAGAAATAACAGAGACATTGTGATTGCCTCTTTGAGAGAATTAACTCTGTCTTATTACAGTTTGCAGAACACTTAAGATTTGAGTTGCTTTTAACAAGCAAGAAATATTTAATTAGAATTCTCAATGCATAACTCAAAATGACTTTACAGTGTAATATCAAGTAAGTCTTCAAGACAACTGGAGAAACTTGCTTATTATGGATTACTTAAAGGTTTTAGTTTTCTTCGAGAACATAATGAAGAGTATATATATATGCCATATGTTTATTTTCAAAATATTTCTTTAATCTCATTACATTAGACTGCTTAACTGACAAGTTAACACAGTGAATTTAGGTTTACAAGGAAATCTACTATAACCTGCTACATCTCAAATAAAAAATGTATCCCAGTGTCTTCGATTTTAGAACTCAAAGTGAAACAGACTTTAATATCAGTAAGAATATTGAACATCTGTATTACAGCTTACAAATTGGAGAAAGAAAATTATTTAGTGATTTAAGATCACAAATGAGACAGAATAGCCAATAACACTCATAGTTAAACATTGGAGTATTTCTGGGCAGTGTTTTTTACTCACAAAAACTCAATAATTAATAACAAATTTAATATGTTGGCAAATTAGTAAGCCATTTTTAATACATGCTGTTTGTTAATATTTTTCACCTTTATATTAGTAACATTCTGATATAGTGTCCACTGTTTTACATTGCAAAATATTTTCTAATGTTATATATAGCCTTTCGAAAAAAAAAATTCGAACAAATTTGTGTAATCCCGTTCATGTCCCTGGTGTCTCACGAACATTGCAGTCCCATGGATTAATGTCACATTTTTTAATACACACAATGTAAGTCATAATCTTCACAAACTTGACAAGTGTTTTTACCCTCGTACATTTAGACAAGCTGTTACACTATGTCAGTAGTTGTTTAGGGGATACTATCATAAAGATGAACATAAATGGGCCATGGTCTGCCAATATATTTGTAGGTGTATGGGAATCAACCTAAGCCTGTCTATGGGCAGGAAACATTCTTCAAATGTAACAAGCTGAGGAAAAACACATTTCCAACTTAACCAAAAGCACTCATTAAATTAGATAGTCTTCATCATATCTAAACAGGGCTGTGCATTAATGATACCTTGTTTAATGTACATGCTCTCATTTAAGAGGCAAATGGTGCACAACTAGTTTAGAATGCTGCATCAAGAATTGGAAAAGCATCTAACGGAATAGCTTAAGGAATTATTCAACTAGAATAAACACGGGTTTGACTTCATATAGTGCTATAACAGTTTTCTGGCATAGGTAGCAGCCCTTAACCTGAGGTCCATGGACACCTGGTTGTCTGCTACGACTATTCAAGAGGTCCTCAGACATATATCACCTCTAACTATTATTGTACATCAAAATTAAGCATTTTGAGCTAAATAAGTTTACAAAGGTGTTTCATCCTATGAACATACTAGCTTAATTGAGAAACAGTAATACTTACTTGAAGTCTACTGTATTGTTTCCTCAATTTTATATTCAATGATGAAATCAGTAAAGATGTGCTTTTAAATAACATTTTAAAAAATGTTCATAGTACACTAATAAGAAGCTGGTTGCTAGTTCAGGACAGAGCACATGTGAATGGAACTTTGGATAAATATTGAATCAAAACTCTGAAACAGAAATGTTTAGACAATTGAACAGTCCAGGTTCAAATTCAAGTACACTTTGACCCGAACTAGCAATCAGCTTCTGACTTAAATCACTTTTGAAATGTTTATGATTTCTGGAAACTCATACATGTCTGCACATTTGGTGGGTGAGGGTTCTAACCACTCTGTGATCTATTCATGTTTAAACAGGTAAACAGCCCAAAAAAAAACCTTCCTGGCTGCATGTTCTCTTGTCCAGTGTTCACAGGGTCAAACATTTACAGACTCCATGCACCTACACTTCTTGTTTTGGAATTAGGACATGCCAAAAATTTTCAGCAGAGCTGAAATACATACATGTGCAGAGCATCACTCCCAGTAGACATCATATACATTGCCACAATCAGTGTCTGGTCTTCTAGCTTATACGAAATCAATGTGTATGAGCTTTGACACAATGTTCCTGAATGGTCTCCAGCTTTATCCATACCAAGATTTGTTGCTGCCCTTTGTCTTCAGAAGCCATTGTTAATCTAGTTGCTACTTCTGTCCTAAGGTTTCTGCTAAGAGCTCTGAGTTCACCTGATTACCTATGAACTCGTGCATACCACCTGGGTCTTATACTGGTTTGTAGTCACTCTCCTATTTAAATATTCATTTGCAGAGGAAATTAGATGGATTGAGTTCGTATAGGGTTCAACTGTTTGTGCATTTTTGTGTAATATTGTTGCAGTTGATATTGTACAATGGCTTTAGGGTAGCGAGCTTCCAGACGTGACTCAGTGTGGTCACAGAAATAAAATCATTGGATGAGGTATTGGTTTTAAATTAGTACAATGGAACAGACAACTGGCATGGGTAACTTTTTTAACACAAGCAATCAAACGTAGGTATTAGAATTTTCTGAGGTTTATCTTCCCAGGAAAATGAAATATGGAATTAAATTTTATTTGCTACACATTGAAACAGGGGCTTTCGTTTAAGTAAATATTAACATTTATTCTGATTGACATATTTAGTTGCATGTAATGGCTATGGTCTGAAGATGGATGAGACAGAATACTTATGTTTGAAGACTGCACATTCCTTAAAGATTTCTCTGGTTGGTCACATTATTACTTTTTAATGCCACTACTACTAAGAGTTTTAGGATTTCTTGTGCTAACCTATCACTTAACCTTCTCAATAATTTTTCCTGCACTGTGGTGTGTTTCCTGTGCCAGATAATTACATTTTCCATATCAATGTAAAAAAAATGTGTTCAAAGATTCTACTACTAAACTTAAAATGTGTCCACAAAAGCAAAATCTGAAGTGTGTTGACTTGCTCCATTGGAGTTAATATATAAATCTAGGAACTATTGGAGCTGAAGCGTTCATGCAATGGCTTTGGAGTCTATGGTCCTTTGTTATTGGACCCCATGGCTGCCTGCAACTTTGCATAAATGTTGAAATGATTGAACATTTATTTTCATGGCCAAAAATAGAAATGAAAAATAATGTATAATACGTATGCCAGTGAAAGGTGGTGCTATTTTGAAGGCTTTTCACTATTGGATTGCATTAGGCATGTTCACTCATAGATATTGTGATGTTTCGTTGCGCCTTTTAAAAATGAAAAAAAATATATATATATATCTGTTTTATAGATTTTATTCATTTGAATGACATTTTCACTGAAACAGTTCCTTTCTAGAAATTAGCTGTGGGTTTTTATTGCATTGTGTGTTGAGATTGTAATTGTTTTAGTACTGCTAATTACTTTACACATTTTATTCCTAAATTAAGCCTGTCTGCTCTGCACCAAAACTACTCTGGGTTGAGGCTGTGTTTAACGTAGTGAAACTGTATGTTTAACCAGGCAAGCTTGTGGACTTATTCCTTGGTGTGGTTATAGTAAATCCTCCTTTAATGTATGGTTGACCCAGATTTTTTAAACCTTTTCTTGGTTCTATTTTTGTTGGCTATAGGATTTTGTGCACTTTACAACTACTAAGCGGTACCTAAATTTCTCCTCTCCTCCGGTACTTTGGAGAGTACTTCTACTTAACCTTCCAGAAGGCCATTATAAATAGTGCATAAAGTTCACCTATAGCATGGAAAGTTACAAATATTTGTCCTTCAGCATGCATTTACACCACCCACACATATGAGTAAAATATATCTGCAGAGCACCACTGTGCTGTAGCTTAAATGCCCTGCAGAGAAACATGACTGGTAAAATTCTTTGCCATCTCGGAAAAGTGTGACGTATAAGCCCACAGGAGAGAGTGCCTATAAATAGAAGAGGGCACACTACATATTGGAGTTAGCGTGCGTCACATGTGAAATAGAAACCAGTATCTATTTTATGGAGCAGGCATTGTGGACTTTTTCCTAAGTGATCCACTCAGGAAAAGGCTAGGAAATTGCTTCATCGTTGTTTCAAGTCTGATTTCAAAATCTAATTTAATGGTGTCTGTTGGACTTTTGCTTATGCAGGGTCATCCCCAGACTTTTTTGCCTCCTGCCTCCTATATTTTTCTGACATGTTGCTGTTGGCTTTTCAACTCTGAGCACTTTACCACTGCTAACCAGTGCTAAAGTGCATATGCTCTCCTGTTTAAATTGTATGTAAGTGGTTTATCCATGATTGGCATATTTGATTTACTAGTAAGTCCCTAGTAAGGTGCACTAGAGGTGCCAGGGCCTGTAAATCAAATGCTACTAGTGGGCCTGCAGCACTGGTTGTGCCACCCACATAAGTAGCTCTGTAATCATGTCTCAGACCTGCCACTGCAGTGTCTGTATGTGTATTTTTACACTGTAAATTCGACTTGGCAAGTGTACCCACTTGCCAGGCCTAAACCTTCCCTTTCCTTACATGTAAGGCACCCCTAAGGTAGGCCCTAGGTAGCCCCAAGGGCAGGGTGCAGTGTATGGATAAGGTAGGACATATAGGCCCTCATTCTGACCTTGGCGGGCGGCGGAGGCCGCCCGCCAAAGTCCCGCCGTCAGGTTACCGTTCCGCGGTCGAAAGACCGCGGCGGTAATTCTGACTTTCCTGCTGGGCTGGCGGGCGGTCTCCTTCAGACCGCCAGCCAGCCCAGCGGGAAAGAGGCTTCCACGATGAAGCCGGCTCGGAATCGAGCCGGCGGAGTGGAAGCTGTGCGACGGGTGCAGTTGCACCCGTCGCGTATTTCACTGTCTGCGCAGCAGACAGTGAAATACATTTAGGGGACCTCTTACGGGGGCCCCTGCAATGCCCATGCCAGTGGCATGGGCACTGCAGGGGCCCCCAGGGGCCCCGCGACCCCCCCTACCGCCATCCGGATCTCGGCGGTCCGACCGCCGGGATCTGGATGGCGGTAGGGGGGGTCAGAATCCCCGCGGCGGTGCAGCAAGCTGCGCCGCCGCGGAGGATTCAATGGGGCCGCGGTACACTGGCGGGACCCCGCCAGTGGTGCCGGTCCGACCGCGGCTTTACCGCCGCGGTCGGAATCCCCATTGAAGCACCGCCGGCTTGTCGGCGGTGCTCCCGCGGTCCTCCGCCCTGGCGGTCAAAGACCGCCAGGGTCAGAATGAGGGCCATAGTCATGTGGTTTATATGTCCTGACAGTGAAATACTGCCAATTTCGTTTTCACTGTTGCAAGGTCTGTCTCTCTCTCATAGGATAATATGGGGGCTACCTTTAAATATGATTAAAGTGTAGATTCCCCTAGAGAGTAGATGGACAGGTGGAGTTTGGGATCCCTGAACTCACAATTTAAAAATTCATCTTTTAGTAAAGTTGATTTTAAGATTGTGAGTTTGGAAATGCCACTTTTAGAAAGTGAGCATTCTCTTGCTTAAACCATTCTGTGACTCTGCCTTGTTTGTGGATTCCCTGTCTGGGTCAGTTTGACAGTTGGGTTGTTTTTCACCTCACACCAGACAGTGACACAAAGGGAGCTGGGGTGTAATCTGCATTTCCTGATTAGCCATCTCTGCTAGGAGGGAGGGGTGGAGTGGTCACTCTCATCTGAAAGGACTGTGCCTGCCTCTGACAATGCTGTCTCCAACCCCCTGGTGTGTGTCTGAGGCCTTGCCTGGGCAAGGCAGGATTTCACAAGAAGGTGTGAGTCCCCTTTGAAGGAAGGTGACTTCAAAGACTAAAATGGGTATAAGAAGGGCACCCAAACTTACAAACTTTAGAAACACTTCTGGAATCAAGAGGAACCTCTGCCTGGAGAAGAGCTGATCGCTGAGGAACAAGTGCTGCCCTGCCTGTGACTGTGCTTTGTGGAGCTTTCCTGCAGTGCTGCTTCTGCCAGAGTAAGAGGGCAAAGACTGGACTTTGTGTGCCTTCCATCTTGAAGAAGAAATCTCCAAGGGCTTGATGTAGAGCTTGCCTCCTGTTATTGAAGTCTCAGGGATAGCAAAGACTTCTTCCTGCCAGCACCTGGAGTCTCTGGAGAGACCCCTACTCTGCTCTGTGGTGCCCTTCCAGTTCCTGGGACCCTGAAAGGAGAGGCTGGCAGCCTAAGGACAAAAATACACGCACCGAGCACCGTGCGGAGAAAAGATCGACGCGAATCCGATCGCGGCTGAGAAAACGACGCGACGCCGGTTCCGCAGCTGAGAAACGACGCCGCAGGAAACGCGACCGAAAAACCGACGCCCGGAGCAGGAGAAACGACGCGCAGCATCGCTGACGGAGGCTGAGAGATCGCACCCTGCGCCGCGGGACTTTCGGATCGTCGTGTGGCTGGCTTTTTCAACGCGCACCGCCGTGCCGAGTTGTTTTCGACGCACACAGCCGTGCAGGGTTACTTTCGACGCACACCGCCCGTGCGGGGTTATTTTTGACGCAAACCAGGTACATTTTCACGCTAGCAGCGCTAGTGTGGTGTTACAACTACCTAAAGACTCTTTTTATTTTAAACCTTTAAAAAAATCATAACTTGACTTGTGTATGTTGGATTTTTGTCGTTTTGGTCTTGTTTTGTCTAGATAAATATTTCCTATTTTTCTAAACTGGTGTTGTGTCATTTTGTAGTGTTTTCATTAAGTTACTGTGTGTGTTGGTACAAATACTTTGCGCCCAGCACTCTGAGGTTAAGCCTACTGCTCTGCCAAGCTACCAAGGGGGTAAGCAGGGGTTAGCTGAGGGTGATTCTCTTTTATCCTAACTAGAGTGAGGGTCCTTGCTTGAACAGGGGGTAACCTGACTGTCAACCAGAGACCCCATTTCTAACAGTGTCCTAAAACCAGTTCTGGCATGTATAATACCACCAGAGGTAGAATACAAATCCTCAACCGGTAAAGATAATATCCTGCCTCAGAGAACAATAGCCTGCCTCTGAGCCCAGGAAGGATCAATAGGTATTAACTACTGGTTACCTAATGGAGTTTAGCTATCGGAGAATGGACTACCTCCGGAAAGATGCCAAGGAGGGCTTCTCGTACTCTTTCCCAGGTTCCTCTCAGACAGCCAGGCTTCAGTCACAGTAGGAGGGATAACCAGTTTTGCTCCTGTCAGGTGGGTGTATCGAAGTAAGGGAGCAGCTTAAGAGCTGAAGTTTCACCTGCCTGTTTTCAGCTGGATTTCATAATCTTGAAACAAGGGATCCTTGGTAATTTTAAAGTAAGGAAAGAGAAAGTGATGCAAAAAAATTGGGAGAATGTGAAAAAATAGTTTGGATTGTATGGAAGAATTTCGGTAATCACTGGCTAGTTCATAGGATAAACCTACCACCTCCACCACGGTTGTCTGAACATTCCTGGACCTGGAAAGATTCCATCTGAAGAAGGAGTTGCTGGAGGACTCCCACAAGAATGAACATCTACCTGTACCCAGAGACTAGAACTCTGTCATTCAGTCAAGTGGTTGACCTCATGTGATGTTTTCCTGCTTCAGGAAGAATCCTGATCCCAAAAAGGAGCAGCTGAGCACTGAGGACTGAACCCTGCAGGAATCATAGCTGGAGAGAGGCCTGTTGCCTACAAACATATCTCCCTCAAGGAGTTGGGAACTGCAGGACTAACCAATAGGCATTTTCCCAGATCTTATAAAAATGTTGGAACGTACTCAGCTCAAATTCTTCAACATATTCTTGGGGACACATGGAACAAGGGTGTATGATGCACTTTTGGAACTTGGGCATCTATAAAGCACAATAGTCTTTATGCATGGAGTATTTTGAGCTGTGGGAGCACATAGTGGCCTGGTTTGCTGGAACAATGGAGCATGCTGCCACATTCTTGCAGAAAGGACTTTGATCCTTGGGGAAGCATGATGTCCGAATATGGATAATGATTACGTGGTGTGAGGATCATGGGCCACAATGGTTCATTGTGAAGGGCTGACAGACGAGTGAGTTGTGCACAGGTTTCACTCACTGGAATATTGGGATATGAGGCACTTTTGAACATAGGTATGTAAGACTATTTTAATATGCATAATGATTAGGTTGGGTAAGGAGAAAGGGTCAGGATGGTACACTCTGAGGGGCCAACATTGGACAGGAAAGTTGTTATAGCAAATGATCCGGCTACCATTTAGTCATCTTTTTTAAATTCTATATTGCTTTAGTATATTTCTGATGCAAATTTGGTAAAATGGACATTAGGGGACGGGGAATGGGTCTTCATGAGGTAGAAAGATTAGGTAAGGGAACTCAATTTTAGGGTTCTAGAGAAGTGAACTATATGAATGCTCCTACTCCCATACTCAGATGGTTTTCTAACAATTCATGCTTGTTTTAATTCTTCTTTTATAACTTGTATATATGCATTGGATGTAATGGTTTTAATAAATTAAGAATCAATAAAAATCAATCCAACCTATGACATACTGAATCTGAACAGTGCAGGCAACAGACCCTTTTTGTATGATCTGGTGAAATACATAAAATTATTTTAGTGTGTTGGATTTCTTTTTTGCCACTGCAAACAGCAAAACATGAAGGAGATATGTTAGAAATGGGGTTTCTGGTTGACTAGGGTATGCACCTAAGCCAGGCAGAAACCACACACTCTAGTCAGGGCAAGGGAGTTACACGTCCAAGATAACCCCTGATCACCCACTTGGTAGCTTGGCACGAGCAGGCAGGCCTATCCCAGAGGAAATGTGTAAAGCATTTGCACAACACACAAGACACACTATCCCCACCACAAAGGAAACACAACACCAAGTTATATGAAAATATATTACATTGTACACAACACAATTATTAGGCCAAAAACGACATGTCAGTAATATTCTGCTACCCACGCAGTTGTCAGAACGTTACACATTAGTTACTCTGCAGAACCAGCAGTACTCACATAAAACACACAAGTTACGTATTATTCTGCAACATAAGCAGTAGTCAGGAATCACGTTACA
Source organism: Pleurodeles waltl (assembly GCF_031143425.1). NCBI lineage: Eukaryota > Metazoa > Chordata > Amphibia > Caudata > Salamandridae > Pleurodeles > Pleurodeles waltl. The sequence goes on from NC_090444.1 coordinate 1,524,966,903, forward strand.
AAATAAACGCATTTGGGAGTAAATTACCCTATTGTATGAGATCAGGGCACAGCCTTTACAAATGCAGGTGTGCCTCGCCTCGCCCTTCTCTCAGCCCAGGAAGACTATTCAGTATGCAGATGCACCTCTGTGACACCTCCACCCTCCCTGTGTACAGGCTGTATGAAAGGTATGCACAAAGCCCAACTATCACTCTGCCCAGACGTGGATTGGAGTCAAGCTGCAAAACACCAGTCATAAGCACAGAGAAATGCTCACTTTCTAGAAGTGAAATTTCTGAAATAGTAATAAAAAATCCACTTACACCAGTAAGCAGCATTTCTCATCACCATACAACCATAGCAAACATGCCTCTCATAAATCAGACAATACCCTCTGCACATAAGGCAGGGCATTTCCAATGCAATCCTATGAGAAGGCAGCACTCACAGCAGTGATGAACCAAATAGGCTTTTTCTCACTACCAGGACAGGCCACACTACCTGGCACATGTCCTGCCTTCTACATACATAGCACCCTGCCCATAGGGCTAGCTAGGGCTAGCTAGGACCGACCTTAGGGGTGACTTACATGTAGTAAAAGGGGAGTTCTGGGCCTGGCAAGTACATTTAGATGCCAGGTCTGTGCTAGCAGGCCTGAGACAGGTTTGAAAGAATACTTTAGTGGGTGGGGCAAGCAATGCTGCAGGCCCATTAGTAGCATTTAATTTACAGGTTCTGGGTGTAGAGATACCACTGTACAAGTTACTTAAAGGTAAATTAAATATGCCAAATAGGTATAAGCCAATCATACCAACTTTAGAAGGGACAGCACCTGCACTTTAGCACTGGTCAGCAGTGATAAAGTGCTTAGAGTCCTAGAGCCAACAGCGAGAGGTCAGATAAAATAGTAGGAAGGAGGCAAAAAGTCAGGGGATAAACCTGCCTCAAGGGCCAACTCCAACAAAATAGTTCACTTTTGGATCCAGAATAGCCTTAAGAAAAAGGTGATTGGTTCTTGGAAAGCTATTAGTTTATAACTTGGTACAATTCAAACCAAATCCTAAAACCTGAAGAATGGTATATGATTTGTACACAAATACTGCTCAATGGCAATTATCCATGTAATACCCCTAATTTGCTAAACAAATTGTAGCCATCATAACAGAAATATGTTAAATGTGTCAGTCCTGCTTTTGTTTAAATGATCCAGGAAGTGATTACTCCTACAGATCTCCAAATTCTGAAACTAGGATAATGGCTAATAAGGGATGGGACTTCCATAATCCTTCATTAGTCATGGTAAACTGTCAGGAAATACAGGACTCCTTACCTAAGTAGGAAGTGAATTTGGAGGTACCGCTTAAGCTTTTATCTCTCTGTCAAAAATTCCACCCCTGTAAATATGGAGAATGGGAAGGGAGTTGAAGGGGTTGGCAGAGATAGGTTCATAAACAATGAATACAAACAGAAGTTGCGGTGCCTCTGCACTTGGATACTTTAGCCCTAGTTCACATTTGCATGCAGTTTTCTGCAAATATCATAATCGGTCCTGTGAATATTACAACTCCCTCCATGGCTCAAGAAAAAAACATTAAGTGAATTTACTTTGCTCGTGGTGTAACAGGTAGAACATCTCATTTCAACTGCCAAATCGAGATCCCCATTAGATCTGTGTCCACTGGAAACGATTCAGCTAGTACCAGACATTCTTGCGTCCCACCTGACCAGAATTTTAATGAAATGTTTAGATTAGGCTATTTTCCCAGACAGTGGAAATTAGCGTTGGTGTTTCCACGCATAAAAAAACCTAATCTCACTATGCGTGATCCAAATAGTGATTGCCCAATCTCTCGGCTCCCCTTTCCAGCTAAGATTCTAGAGAAAGCTATGAACCATCAATCTGCCTCCTTTATTAAAATAACCAACTATTATATTCAGGAGTGGCCATAGCATCAACACTACTCTAATTGTGGCTATCAAGGAAATCGTACCAAAATTAAACAGGGGAGACAACAGCATTTGATATGGTCAATCACAACTTGTTGATTTACCGTTTACAGAACATTGGTATCAAAGGGGCGGCATTGGCCTTGTTATGTTCTTTCCTTTCTGAAAGCGTACAATCCGTGACTTTAAAGGAGTTCACATTTAAGCCTTTTTCACTGCCTTGTGGGGTTTCCCAGGGCTCATCAGTGAGCCCTATGCTATTTAACACCTATGTCACCAACTTGGTTAGTTGGATCAAAACATTTGGGTTCTCGTTGGAATCAGATGCTGACGACACCCAAATTGTTGTCTCGCCCTTCAGTAAGGTCAACAACAAGGAAAAGAGATTTCAGAATTGCATGAGCGCAGTCAGTGTTTGGATGAATATCAACTGTTTTTGCTCCCCTTTAAGGTGGCCTGAAGACACAGGGACCTTTCCTATTCCAGTCAGGAAAGTAAAAAAACGTAGGTGTCATAGTTGATGACAAACTGACTTTTAAAGATCAAGTTAATTAGGTAATTTGTTCTTCCTTTTATATTCTCAGGATGATAAAGCAAATGTTTCAATTGATTCCACATGACCTACAGAAGACATTAGTCATAGCTTAGTTTTAGCGAGAAGAGAATATTGTAATGGCCTCTACCAGAATATGCAAAAGAGATCCTTGAATAAACTTCTAACTCTGTAAAATGCTGCTGCATGCATGCTTTAAGGTATACCTAGGTTTCCCTCTGCACCCCAGGGGATAAGCAGGTTATACTGGCTTCCCATTGAGCAGCATATTACCTTTAAGGCCTGCGCATTGCCTACAAAGCGCTCGATGTTTTGTGCCCCGACTACATGAAGGAGAGTTTTAAATGGTATTTTCATAGCTATGATCTAGTTCAGCCAAAAATGTGACAGTTCCTAGCTGTAAAAGGATCATGGGGCGGCAGCAGTTTTAGCTGCACTGCCCTAAGTAGGAGCAGTCTACCTGTAAATATTAAGGGCCTGATTACAACTTTGGAGGAGGTGTTTATCTGTCCCAAATGTGACGGATTTACCACCAGCCGAATTACGAGTTCCATAGGATATAATGGACTCGTAATACGGCTGGTGGTATATCCGTCACTTTTGGGCCGGATTAACACCTTCCTCCAAAGTTGTAATCAGGCCCTAAATCTGCTACAAGTCTGTTATCTTTAAAAAAATATTTAAAAACCTGATTATTAATCAGTCACTGATGTCCGTCTCCGATTTTCGTTTACATTTTCTCCAGGCATGGGTAAACTTAACAAGTTTTTATCATATTATGTAAGAGTAGGCAAGAGAGTTTAATTGGTATTAATAATTCCAAAGCTAGAAAATATTTGGGACTAGGCCCTATAGGTTGCACTAGTTCAGTTTAAAAAAAACAAAAAAAACGAAGAGAATACGCATCAGTCCGAATTTAGTGGTGATTGAAAGACACAGCTAAATATAACACCCACTCATTTAGGATATCTAATTTTCACCACAATGACAAAATACAATTACGGCCCATATTTATACTTTTTTAGTGCCGCATTTGCGTCATTTTTTGACACAAAATTGGCGCAAACACAATTGTATTTTCTAAGTTTGTGCCACTTTTGCGTCAAAAAGCGGCGCAAATGTGGCGCTAAAAAGTATAAATTTGGGTATACATTTTGTACGTTTGCGCCGCTTTCGCGTCAGAAAATGACACAAATGCAGCGCTAAAAAGTAGAAATATGGGCCCAAATATGGAAAAAGGCACCATTAAACCCGTTTTCAGAGGCAGAGTATTTATTATAAAGAAAAACGTGTGAGAGATAATACATACAGCCTAAAGAAGACAAAAAAATCAAATGTTATTTCAAAGCCTTTTTAAAGTTCATTCATCTGAACAAGATTTCTCTGTGCAATGTGCAAAAAACCTAGAAATATGCTTGGTGAAACAGAATTCAAACAACCTTTTGTTAATTATTGTTTTTGCTGAGCAATTATGAATCTGTTTACATGTATCCTGCACCTCGTTCTTGAATCCTTTAATAATTAGCCCATTGTTCCAATTCTAAAGTGACAAGTGGCATTTGTGTGGGCCAAAGCTATAATACAAATACAAATTTATTTTAATCATCTAATTGATTTATCACATTAGATTTTCAGATGTTACATAAGAACAGTGGCTTTAATGTTCAGAAATATGTGAGTCTGATAAAGGAATTTAAAATCAAAAAGATCCTTTTGCTGTGCAGTTTGCCAAGATATCCTAACAATTCCTATTTTTCGTGCAAGGGAATACGCAGGCATGATAATGTATATTTTTGGAATATTGAAGCTGATGCTTAAGTCAGTTTTGTTTAAACTGAATGCCTAGGGAAATTTGAGACTAATACAAAAATACTGTGTACGGACAAAGAAATTGGCATCAAATTGACTGCAGTAGTAGTTTAACAGAAGCATTTGCATCTTAATTGTAGATAGAAAAAAGTCCCAGTCCCCAAATACTTTCACATGCCATTTTAACTGCATAGATCTGCATGTGCAAATTCTGTTTCAGTTCCAGTGCTAGCCGATTTGCAGCGCTATGCTGCCATAAGCAATAGAAAATTGAGTATTTTTGGTCAAGATACTTTTCATGCACTTTGAGTAGAGGCTCTCATTTTGTTTAATATGCGTAACATGACTTCCAGATGACTTCCAGTCACATACTAACATTTATTCCCACATTGAACATTTAGATGAACTGAAGGGTTGGGAAGCATTTGACAGTAATTCGCCTACAGCATGCTCTGTAGTCAGGATAGGAAACTGAGTTAATGATCTTAATGTCTCTGACCAAACATTTCTTAATAATACAGCAGGATAGTGGTCCTACTGGTTTCACTATTTTTTTTTCTAGACAGGACATAATACAGTTTATTTAGTAGCAAAAACAACTATGTATTATCCTAGTTTGCTACTGATGCTACTACATAGTAATCATAAGTAGTCTGAATCCACACTGCAGTACCATAATGAGTGGGTTAGTGCACATGCAGTGCCTGGCAATATGTTTCTAGAAACAACACTACTTGTACAGGAGTACTGCATATGTGTAACTTTTAATTACTGTTAGACCTGGCATCCCTAGGTGGCAGTCCCCCAAACCTCTTGCCTTCACTCACCTATATTGCTGAATTAGTTCTTGTTGGCTTTAGGATTCTTTATGCTTTACCCCGGCTACCAGTTCTCAAGTGCCTCTGCCTTCTCTTTAAAGTATGGGAAAATTGTCCTTCACCTAATTGGCCTAGTGTAGGAAAGTAGCCTCTTTTTAACATGATTACCCCCTACTTTTTTGCCTGTTTGTCATTGTGTTTGACTGTATTCACTGGGATACTGCTAACCAGGACCCCAGTGACTATGCTCTCTCTCTTTAAACTTGGTAACTTGTACCACATACACTCCTCATTTGGCATACTGCTGCCCCCATGTAAGTCTCTAGTATATGGTACCCAGGTACCCAGGGCATTGGGGTACCAGGTGATCCCCAAGGGCTGCAAGCATGTATTATCCCACCCATGGGGAGCCCATGCAAAGTGTATCTGCAGGTCTGCTATTGCAGCCTGTGTGAAATGGTGCATGCACTCTGTGAGAAAGTAGCCTCTTTCTAGTCCTGTTACCCCCACTTTTGGCCTGTTTGTGAGTATATGTCAGGGTGTTTTCACTGTCTCACTGGAATCCTGCTATCCAGGGCCCAGTGCTCATAGTGCAAACCCTATGTTGTCAGTATGTTTGTTATGTGTCACTGGGACCCTGCTAACCAGGACCCCAGTGCTCATAAGTTTGTGGCCTATATGTGTTTCCTGTGTGATGCCTAAATGTCTCACTGTGGCTCACTGAGACTAATCAGAACCTCAGTGGTCATGCTCTCTCTTTACTTCCAGATGAGTCACTAACAGGCTAGTGACTAAATTTACCAATTCACATTGGCATACTGGTACACCCATATAATTCCCTAGTATATGGTACTGAGGTACCCAGTGTATTGGGGTTCCAGGAGATCCCCATGGGCTGTAGCATTTCTTTTGCCACCCATAGGGAGCTCAGACAATTCTTACACATGCCTGCCATTGCAGCCTGTGTGAAATAACATCCACTGTATTTCACAACCATTTACCACTTCACTTAAGTAACTTATAAGTCACCTATATGTCTAACTTTCACCTGGTGAAGGTTGGGTGCAAAGTAACATAGTGTGTGGGCACCCTGGCACTAGCCAAGGTGCCCCCACATTGTTCAGGGCAAATTCCCCGGACTTTGTGAGTGCGGGGACACCATTACACGCGTGCACTATACATAGGTCACTACCTATGTATAGCGTCACAATGGTAACTCCGAACATGGCCATGTAACATGTCTAAGATCATGGAATTGTCACACCAATGCCATTCTGGCATTGGGGGTGACAATTCCATGATCCCCGGGTCTCTAGCATAGTACCCGGGTACTGCCAAACTGCCTTTCCGTGGTCTGCACTGCAGCTGCTGCTGCTGCCAACCCATCAGACAGGTTTCTGCCCTCCTGGGGTCCAGGCAGCCCTGGCCCAGGAAGGCAGAACAAAGGATTTCCTCTGAGAGAGGGTGTAACACCCTCTCCCTTTGGAAATAGGTGTCAGGGCTGGGGAGGAGTAGCCTCCCCCAGCCTCTGGAAATGCTTTGATGGGCACAGATGGTGCCCATCTCTGCATAAGCCAGTCTACACTGGTTTAGGGATCCCCCAGCCCTGCTCTGGCACGAAACTGGACAAAGGAAAGGGGAGTGACCACTCCCCTGACCTGCACCTTCCAGGGGAGGTGCCCAGAGCTCCTCCAGTGTGTCCCAGACCTCTGCCATCTTGGAAACAGAGGTGTTTGTGGCACACTGGACTTCTCTGAGTGGCCAGTGCCAGCAGGTGATGTCAGAGGCTCCTTCTGATAGGCTCTTACCTCTCTTGGTAGCCAATCCTCCTTCCTTGGTAGCCAAACCTCCTTTTCTGGCTATTTAGGGTCTCTGCTTTGGGAAATTCTTCAGATAACGAATGCAAGAGCTCATCAGAGTTCCTCTGCATCTCCCTCTTCACCTTCTGCCAAAGGATCGACCGCTGACTGCTCAGGACGCCTGCAAAACCGCAACAAAGTAGCTAGACAACTACTAGCAACCTTGTATCGCTTGATCCTGCCGGCTTTCTCAACTGTTTCCAGGTGGTGCATGCTCTGGGGGTAGCCTGCCTCCTCTCTGCACCAGGAGCTCTGAAGAAATCTCCTGTGGGTCGACGGAATCTTCCCATTGCAACCGCAGGCACCAAAAGACTGCATCACTCGTCCTCTGGGTCCCCTCTCAGCACAACGAGTGCTGGAACTCAGCAACTCTGTCCAAGTGACTCCCACAGTCCAGTGAATCTTCAGTCCAAGTTTGGTGGAGGTAAGTCCTTGCCTCCCCACGCTAGACTGCATTGCTGGGTACCACGTGATTTGCATCTGCTCCGGCTCCTGTGCACTCTTCCAGGATTTCCTTCGTGCACAGCCAAGCCTGGGTCCCCAACACTCTAACCTGCAGTGCACAACCTTCTGAGTTGTCCTCCGGCGTCGTGGGACTCCCTTTTGTGACTTTGCATGGACTCAGGTTCACTCTTCTTCCAAGTGCCTGTTCAGGTACTTCTGCGGGTGCTGCCTGTTTCTGTGAGGGCTCCCTGACTTGCTGGGCGCCCCCTCTGTCTCCTCCTCCAAATGGCGACATCCTGGTCCCTCCTGGGCCACAGCAGCACCCAAAAACCTCTACTGTAACCCTTGCAGCTAGCAAGGCTTGTTTGCAGTCTTTCTGCGTGGGAACATGTCTGCAAGCTTCATCGTGAGGTGGGACATCCATCCTCCAAAGGAAAATTTCCTAGTTCTCTTTTTTCTTGCAGAACTCCAAGCTTCTTCCAACAGGTGACAGCTTTCTTGCACCCTCAGCTGGCATTTCCTGTGCTCCTGCCCACTGTTGACACGGTTGCGACTATTGGACTTGGTCCCCTTGTCTTTCAGGTACTCAGGTCCGGAAATCCACTGTTGTTGCATTGCTGGTGTTTGTTCTTCCTGCCGAATCCCTCTATCACGAATTCGGTGCTCTCTGGGGGTAGTAGGTGCACGTTACCCCTACCTTTCAGGGTCTTGGGGTGGGCTATTTTTCTAACCCTCACTGTTTTCTTACAGTCCCAGCGACCCTCTACAAGCTCACATAGGTTTGGGGTCCATTCGTGGTTCTCATTCCATTTTTGGAGTATATGGTTTGTGTTGCCCCTATACCTATGTGCTCTTATTGCAATCTCCTGTAACTTTACATTGCTTGCATTACTTTTCTTGCTGTTACCTGCATAATTTTGGTTTGTGTACATATATCTTGTGTAAATAACTTATCCTCATATTGAGGGCACTCACTGAGATACTTTTGGCATATTGTCATAAAAATAAAGTACCTTTATTTTTAGTACTTCTGTGTATTGTGTTTTCTTATGATATTGTGCATATGACACCAGTGGTATAGTAGGAGCTCTTACCAGAATTCCCCAGAATTGCTCTTACCAGTTTTCTGTGGTTTTCCAGGCAGCCCAGGCTGCTGCACCCCTCAAACAGGTACTTGCCCTCCTGCTGATTGAACACCTCAAGCCCACTAAGGCAGAACAAAGGATTTCCTTTGGGAGAGGGGGGTAATACCCTCTCCCTTTGGAAATAGATGTAACATGCCTTGGGAGGGGTAGCCTCCCCAAGTCACTGGTATGCTTTGAGGGGCACATTTGGTGCCCTCCATGCATAAACCAGTCTACACTGGTTCAGAGACCTCCAGTCCTTGCTATGGCCTGAAACTGGGCAATGGAAAGGAAAGTGACCACTCTGGTGTCCATCTGCACCCACGGGGTGGTGCCTGGAGCTTCTCCCTGGGTCCGGACCTCTGGGAGCATCTGAGTGGCCAGGTCAGGCAGGTGAAGTCAGAGCCCTCTCCTGATAGGTGCTCACTTGGTTAGGTGACCAATCTCCCTTTCAGGGACATTTATGGTCTCTCTCTTGGGTTGGTCCTCAGATTCAGCTTGCAAGATTCCAGAAGGATTCCTCTGCAACCTCTACTTTGACTTCTAGCCACTGGAACCGTGACTGGACCCTCCAGGAACCAATAGTCTGCATCCATGATGGAGACTCTGCTTGCAACATTGTTTCCATGGTTCCTTCGAGCTTCTGCAACATTTCCCTGCCTGTGCATTCTCTGAGGGTTGCAACTCTTCAGTCTGTGTGATAAGAAAGAAGGAATCTCCCTTGGAGTGAAGGAGTCACACCCCTGCATCCGCAGGCACCAACTGCAATGATGACTGGGTGTATGGAGCTCCTCTCATCCTGAGCTGCATGGATGCTGCATCATGGGTGGTGGTCCAGAGTAGCTCCCTTGGTCCTCTCTGCCAGCTCTCCAACTTTGGTGGGGATAAGCCTTTGCCTTTCCATGCAGGACAGCAACCCCATGCACTGCATCTCTTGCAGCTACCAAGGCTCGTTGGCATCTCCTCCAAGGGACCTTCAGGCTCCATGTAACTCCAGCACTCAGCACAATTTCCTGTGATGTACTGCCCTCTGTGTGCTTCTCCTGCAACATGGGACCCTTCTCCAGTTGTGATGCATGAGCTCCTCTGCAACTCCTGTTTCCTCATCCAGTGGGTCTTCTGTGGGGTCTACCTCTTCTTCTGTGGACTCTCTGCCTTGCTGAGGATCCCCCTCTGACTCCCTCTGTGGGTTGAGTCCTCCTGGACCTTGCTGGTACCCGTAAGCTTCCCTTTTGCTTCACCACACCCTTTGCCTTTGCCAAGGCTTGTTGGTGGCTCTCCCACGCCACTGACCGACTACAATCATCCATGTGGCATGGGACATTAACTGCATCCTCCAGGAACTCTTCTCACCTGCTCCAGGGCTGCATTCCTGACCGTCTTCATCCTACCGTCGACCAACTCCTGCATCCACAGCTGGGTGGGTAGTAGATCCTGCTCCCCCTGGACTCTTCTGTGACTTTTGGACTTGGTCCCCTTCTTCCACGGGTCTTCCTCTTCAGGAATCCACTGCTGCAGTCTTGTCTGGGTGTTGCATTTTCTTCTTTTTCTTCCTTTTGGGTGGTTTGTGGAAAATCCAGTAACTTACTCCTTTCTTCATGGTCACTAGGGGGTACTGTGGTACTTACCTTTGGGGTTTCCTAGTTCTTCCAGCCCCCCTCTACACAGCCCACGTACCTAATTGGGAGTCCTGCATTCACATTCCATTTTTTTAGTATATGGTTTGGGCTCCCCATTAGGTCACTATTGTCTATTTGCATTTGCACTGTTATCTCTCACTTTCCATGGCTAATTCTCATAACTAGTGTAAATATTTGGTGTGTTTACTTACCTCCTATTGGAGGGTTGCCTATCTAGTGTTTTAGTACTGTTACTGTAATAAAGACCCTTTATTTTTGTAACACTGAGTGTTTTCTTTCAAGTGTGTAAGCACTGTATGACTACAGTGGTATTGCATGAGCTTTGCATGTCTCCTAGATAAGCCTTGGCTGCTCGTCCACAGCTACCGCTAGAGAGCCTGGCTTCTAGACACTGCCTACACTACACTAATAGGGTATACCTGGACCTGGTATAAGGTGTAAGTACCTTAGGTAACCACCACACACCAGGCCAGCTTCCTATGGCTAGTAAATGGTACCACCTGTACACAGGACCTTTAAAGTATATGCTACTAGTGGACCTGCAACACTCATTGTACCACCCACTAAAGTAACACTTTAAAACAATCATCTGGTGTTTCAGTGCAGCCTGTAGTGCAGTTTTAAACTGCCATTTCAACCCGGCAAAATAAAGCTTTTGCGAGGCCTAAACCTGCCTTTTTAAAACTTAAAAGTCACCGCTAAAGTAAGCCCTAAGAAGTCCTGGGACAGAATGCATGGTATTTAAAAAATAGGACATGCAGCTTAAAGTTTTACTTTTCTTAGCAGTGAAATTCCTCTAAAGTTTTACTTTCACTGTGGCCAGGCTACCTTTCCCTTCAGTGGGTCAACATATTACATTTAATAAAGTGTAATGTCATATTGGGGACAGGTAGGAAAATACTTCTTGGACACCTATAATGTAGCTTAAAACCCTCTTTATCTGTAAAGTTGGATTTAAGGTCACAATTCTGGACATCTCACTTATAGAAAGCTGGCATTTCTGTGCCTAAACCTACAGTGCCTTTCTGTCAGTAAACTGGGTCACATGGCTCTGACTATTTTTATAGTGTTGTTGATTTCTTCCAGACAAGGAAACAAAAAGGGCTTAGATGTGATAGGGTGGGCCATCCAGACGTAATGGCTGGGGGATGAGTTGTGCCCAGCCCTGAATAATACTCCAAAGACCCTGCTTGCAGCACATGCAAGGGAACCTGACACTGGTCCTTTGTCATCCAAGTCATGTAGGAGCCAAACTCTGGAGAGGCAGGTGAGTGGGCCATGTGTTGACCCCCTTACTGAAAGTCAGGCACTGGGAATAAAAGGTGGCAATTCCAGACCCCAAATCAGCACTCTTCTGGGCCTGTGGAGGCCTCCAAAGGACTGCCTTGCTGATGGAAGGACTGCACCTCCTGCCAGAGGAAGGAAGAATGCTCCCTGAACACAGGACCACCAGTGTGACTTCAAGGGTTAGCTGGCTGGCCTCCTGTGTGATCTACAGTAGAACAGCAGGTTCCAGGTAAGCAGTAACTTAACAGCCTGCTGCTGCTTGACCTTCATGGAGTGAGGCCTAGCCCCAAGTGGTGTACCCCAGCTCCTGAACCCTTATTATGGTGCTAAAGCGGTGTACTTTTACCAAAACCTAAAACCTGGGGCTTAGAAAAACTTCCAGCTGAAAGTTCTCTGAGAACCTTCAGGAGACCAGGACTTACCTGTTGGCCGATCGTACGAAGGTGCACCACTGGTGAGATTGACTTTGCTGAATATTCCACTTCATTTTTCTGCACTTCACAAAACCCTTTTCAGCAGGACCTCTCTGATTGTCTCCACCTTTCTGGAGCACTCTTCAACTACAGCCTGTAGCCTGGTCCCACTAGGGTATTTCAAGTTCCACAAAAACGTCTAAGTCAGAAGGCTGAAATCTTTACCTGGCTCAACAGCAACCAACCCATTGACGACAATTACCTCCTATATCCTGAAAATCCATCAATTCCTATTCTGAGCTTTTCCTACCATTATTGATGGCTTCACTAACACTTTCTTCAGTGACTCTCCATCATCGATAACAACCTCTTGGCTACAGTCTGCTAGCTGGCCCCACTGCAACTCTGCCTTCTCTAGAAAATTGTGAGGTAACTTTCAACTGGGGGGAACATGGTAACTGTATCTGCGCTCTATCGTGGTCAGCCTTTATTTGTGACTGTATCCTGGTCCAACCAGATATCTGTGGTTGGTGCTTTGTTCTTTTTGGCACTATTTTCAACTAAAAACCCCAAATTCATAATTCCAGTTCTACAGATTGGATTTAATTTGTTTTGATGTCATTCCATTTATTAAAATTTACCATATTTTTCTAAATTGGTGTAACAATTTTCTTGTGTTGTGTTTTTACTTTATTACTGTTTGTGTGCTACCTAGATACTTTACACATTGCCTTGAAGCTAAGCCTGACTGCTTTTGTGCCAAGCTACCAGAGGGTTACACATAGGTTAGTTTAGTGGCTTTTGTGGTTAAACCTGACAAGGATTGCAGTTGTTGCTTTAGTAGTGCTTCCATGCCTCTCATCCAATAACCCTAAAGTGCATAGCTCTAAGCAGATCAAATCATGGAATCAGTTGTTGTAATGAAATGATTTAAAATACTTTTTAAGTAACATTTTAAACACACCAGTGTGTTTGCTGCAGAGCCGAAACAGTAAAGCAGAAAAGCAGCAGTGATTTTACTTTTGATGGTGAAAAAAAAGCAATAGTCCTCTTTGACGAGGCCTGGTCCGTTTGATCTTTGTCATAATGGGTATGTGCTAGCTTGTCCACTTTAGCTTGATCCTTCTTGTTCAGGCCATCCTGTTCTTGCCACCATGCTTGATCATCCTGGTCCTGATGTCCGTGATCATCCTTTCCTCACCCTGATCCTCCTGCCACTAATACTGAAGTGTAGGAGGCTGGACTGGATTGTAGTGAGTACCAAGGGGTACTTACACCTTGCACCAGGCCCAGGTATCCCTTTTTAGTGTAGAGGGGTGTCTAGCAGCTTAGGCTGATAGAAAAGGTAGCTTAGCAGAGCAGCTTAGGCTGAACTAGGAGACGAGTGAAGCTCCTACAGTACCACTAGTGTCATATGCACAATATCATAAGAAAACACAATACACAGATATACTAAAAATAAAGGTACTTTATTTTTATGACAATATGCCAAAAGTATCTCAGTGAGTACCCTCAGTATGAGGATAGCAAGTATACACAAGATATATATACACAATACCAAAATATGCAGTAATAGCAATAGAAAACAGTACAAACAATGTATAGTCACAATAGAATGCAGTGGGGGCACATAGGGATAGGGGCAACACAAACCATATACTCTAGAAGTGGAATGCGAACCACGAATGGATCCCAAACCTATGTGACCTTGTAGAGGGTCGCTGGGACTGTAAGAAAACAGTGAGGGTTAGAAAAATAGCCCACGCCAAGACCCTGAAAAGTGGGTGCAAAGTGCACCTAAGTTCCCCAAAGAGCACGGAAGTCGTGATAGGGGAATTCTGCAGGAAAGACCAACACCAGCAATGCAACAACGATGGATTTCCAGACGAGAGTACCTGTGGAACAAGGGGACCAAGTCCAAAAGTCACGATCAAGTCGGGAGTGGGCAGATGCCCAGGAAATGCCAGCTGTGGATGCAAAGAAGCTGCCACCGGACGGTAGAAGCTGAGGATTCTGCACGAACAACAAGGGCTAGAAACTTCGCCTTTGGAGGATGGATGTCGCATGTCGTGAAGAGTCGTACAGAAGTGTTTTCCGGCAGAAAGACTGCAAACAAGCCTTGCTAGCTGCAAGGGTCGCGGTTAGGGTTTTTGGAAGCTGCTGTGGCCCAGGAGGGACCAGGATGTCACCAATTGCGTGAGGGGACAGAGGGGGTGTCCAGCAAGAGAAGGAGCCCACTCAGAAGCAAGCAGCACCCGCAGAAGTGCCGGAACAGGCACTACGAAGTGGAGTGAATCGGTGCTCACCCGAAGTTGCACAAGAGAGTCCAACACCGCCGGAGGACAACTCAGGAGGTCGTGCAATACAGGTTAGAGTGCCGGGGATCCAGGCTTGGCTGTGCACGAAGGAAATCCTCGGTGAGTGCACAGGAGCCAGAGTAGCTGCAAAACACACGGTTCCCAGCAATGCAATCTGGCATGGGGAGGCAAGGACTTACCTCCACCAAACTTGCACTGAAGAGTCACTGGACTATGGGAGTCACTTGGACAGAGTTGCTGAGTTCAAGGGCCTCGCTCGTCGTGCTGAGAGGAGACCCAGAGGACCGGTGATGCAGTTCTTTGGTGCCTGCGGTTGCAGGGGGAAGATTCCGTCGACCCACTGGAGATTTCTTCGGAGCTTCTAGTGCAGAGAGGAGGCAGACTACCCCCACAGCATGCACCACCAGGAAAACAGTTGAGAAGGCGGCAGGATCAGCGTTACAATGTCGCAGTAGTCGTCTTTGCTACTTTGTTGCAGTTTTGCAGGCTTCCAGCGCGGTCAGCAGTCGATTACTTGGCAGAAGGTGAAGAGAGAGATGCAGAGGAACTCTGATGAGCTCTTGCATTCGTTATCTAAGGAATTCCCCAAAGCAGAGACCCTAAATAGCCAGAAAAGGAGGTTTGGCTACCTAGGAGAGAGGATAGGCTAGCAACACCTGAAGGAGCCTATCAGAAGGAGTCTCTGACGTCACCTGCTGGCCCTGGCCACTCAGAGCAGTCCAGTGTGCCAGCAGCACCTCTATTTCCAAGATGGCAGAGGTCTGGAGCACACTGGAGGAGCTCTGGGCACCTCCCAGGGGAGGTGCAGGTCAGGGGAGTGGTCACTCCCCTTTCCTTTGTCCAGTTTCGCGCCAGAGCAGGGCTGAGGGATCCCTGAACCGGTGTAGACTGGCTTATGCAGAGATGGGCACCATCTGTGCCCATCAAAGCATTTCCAGAGGCTGGGGGAGGCTACTCCTCCCCAGCCCTGACACCTTATTCCAAAGGGAGAGGGTGTAACACCCTCTCTCTGAGGAAGTCCTTTGTTCTGCCTTCCTGGGCCAAGCCTGGCTGGACCCCAGGAGGGCAGAAACCTGTCTGAGGGGTTGGCAGCAGCAGCAGCTGCAGTGAAACCCCAGGAAAGGCAGTTTGGCAGTACCCGGGTCTGTGCTAGAGACCCGGGGAATCATGGGATTGTCTCCCCAATACCAGGATGGCATTGGTGGGGCAATTCCATGATCTTAGACATGTTACATGGCCATATTCGGAGTTACCATTGTGAAGCTATACATAGGTAGTGACCTATGTATAGTGCATGCGTGTAATGGTGTCCCCGCACTCACAAAGTCCGGGGAATTGGCCCTGAACAATGTGGGGGCACCTTGGCTAGTGCCAGGGTGCCCACACACTAAGTAACTTAGCATCCAACCTTTACCACGTAAAGGTTAGACATATAGGTGACTTATAAGTTACTTAAGTGCAGTGTAAAATGGCTGTGAAATAACGTGGACGTTATTTCACTCAGGCTGCAGTGGCAGGCCTGTGTAAGAATTGTCAGAGCTCCCTATGGGTGGCAAAAGAAATGCTGCAGCCCATAGGGATCTCCTGGAACCCCAATACCCTGGGTACCTCAGTACCATATACTAGGGAATTATAAGGGTGTTCCAGTATGCCAATGTAAATTGGTAAAATTGGTCACTAGCCTGTTAGTGACAATTTGAAAGAAATGAGAGAGCATAACCACTGAGGTTCTAATTAGCAGAGCCTCAGTGAGACAGTTAGTCATAACACATGTAACACATACAGGGCACACTTATGAGCACTGGGGCCCTGGCTGGCAGGGTCCCAGTGACACATACAACTAAAACAACATATATACAGTGAAATATGGGGGTAACATGCCAAGAAAGATGGTACTTTCCTACATGAAGGTCCTAATCGTTTTTACCCTGATCTTCCTGGTCCCTCTGATCATCTGTTTCCTGGCACTCTTAGACTTTTACCTTCTGGTTCTGATTGCCTGTGTCCCTAGCCTCACCTCTCTGATCCTGTTAGCGATGGTTGTCCTTTTCATCTTTTTCATAGTCATTGTAATTGAGATTATGTGCCCATTACACCTGAATCTGTTGGTCCTGTTCAGTATAGTTTGGGCTCTTCTTGGCCTAGTTTTCCCAGACCTGGTCCACCAGCCATTCAAGACTTGCTCTCCTTTGTTCTGGTTATCCTGTTCATCCTCATTTCCCTAGTCTTGTGCCATCAGGTCCTCTTCTTTTCTGGTCCTCTTGTTCACCTTGATCTTGTTCTCCTCAAACTGAACATTTTATCACTGGTACCGCAAGACCTCGTCCTCCTAGCCTCCTTGGTCTGCCTGGCCTCTTATGTTCTGGCCCTCTTCATCTTTATTCTCCTTGTTTGGGGTGTCCTCCTCTTATATCTGTTCCTTGTCTCCTTAGCCTTTCTGGTACTGCATTTAATGGTCCTTGCTCTTTTGACCCAGATTTGTTTTGTTCGGTCCACCTGAGTCTGATCATTTTGGTCCTGGTAAATGCTGCCTAGTGCCCTTGGTCTTCCAGACTCTGGTTGGCCTTCATACAGGTGAACATCCTCCCCCTGGCCCTTCTACACAATATATTATCTCTGTCCCACTTGGTAATCTGAGCTCTGGTTCCCAACATCCTGATTTGCATGGCCCTATTAGCCCTAATTCAATTCCTACTAGTCATGATTCTTTTAGTTCACCTAGTCCTTCTCTATATGTTCTTTTGTTTACCTTTGGTAGTGGTCCCCTATGTCTTATTAGTCCCTGTCTTGCTTACCTCAGTCTCCTGGTCCTACTGGTGATTTCCTTCCTGGTCCTGATCTTCATACTCTTCTTCAATCTGGGCGGTCCTCCTGTCTCTAGATCTGTAATAACTTGACTCATCCCACCACAGATCATCCTAGTCTTTTGTCGTTTTGCTGTTCCTTCACTTTCGATTCATGCTAACCTTAGAACTTCCTGGCCCTGTACGTCATAGTCCTGATCTGTCTGGCTATCATTCCCATGTAGTCCTGTCCCAAGTCCTCTTGATCCTGAGTCTCCTGTTTCACAGGCACCCGTCCTGGACCTATTCATCCTCCTCATCCTACTTTTCTTCAACCAGTCTTTCTGGTCCTTCTCAGATGATTTATCTAATCACCTGGTTTGCCTGTCCTAATCATCCCACTCCTGGTCCCAATGGTTTGTGTAGTCTTGGTCTTAGTTCTGGTACACCTTTGTCTGGGCCTCTTTTATAAGGTCTTCTGGTGCTAGTTCCATTGACCTTAGTTTTATTAGCCCACCTAGTCCCCTGCACCTCCTACCCCATCCTAGTCCTACTATTCCTGCTGATTTGCCCTTTCCACCTTCTTCTTGTCTATTTGACTCTCATCCTCTCTATCATGGTCCGCCTAGTAATGGTTCTCCTGGGTCTGGTCCTCTTCATCCTTGAGGTACTGGTCCTCCAGGTTCCCATGTTCTGGGTGTTCCTGGTACTTGAAGGTGATTCTGACCTTCATGGAACTTCTGATCTTGGTCCCACTTGGCCTCGATTTCCTGGACCTTTATGTTCCAACTGCTCCTGCCAATCTAGGATCTACTGGCCTTGTTAGCCCTGGTCCTTTCCAGTCATGTTCTTCATCCATTTGCTTATGTCTCCTTGATATGATCACCGTGTGCTAGAACCCCCTCTTGTCCTTTATCCGCGTAGTCTCCTGATAATGACCTGTTTTTTTTCTGTCCACCTGGGTCTGCTACTCTTGGTCCTGATGGTCCTTGTCCCCTTGGATCCTTGTCAGTGCACTCAGGCCTTCTTAGCCCTGCTCGTCATTATGGTAGAGGGCCTTCAGTTCCTGCTATCATGGTCTTTCTTTTCTTTTGAATCCTTGTCTACCTATTAGTGATTCCCCTGTTCAACAGCCTTTTGGCTCTGCTGATCCTTCTCCCCCTGGTCCCAGTAGCTCATGTCATGTTTTACCTCAATCACTCATCACACAGATTCCTTTTTTTTGAGCTTCAGTAATTTTTTGCTGAGACCCCACTACCAAAGACAGACATGAGGGCCTGATAAAAGCAAGACCTTGCCCACTTAAAAGACATCTTACCTTGTTAAAAACAAAACTACCAATCCCAAGAAACATTGGACAGGTGAATACAATGTCAGTGTTGCTTCAGGGACCACCATGACCTAGGACCAATAGGCATTTATGCCTGAAACTCACTCTGCTGCTGAATAGCATGAGAAAGTGTGTTTATTCAACAGACAGGTGAGTGAATAGACACTATTTCCATGAACTGTTGGGATGCATTGCCTACCTGTCTCCTATTTCACCACCTTGTTCCCCATTACAGCCTCATTAATGTATTTCATTCAATTTACCGCCTGCAAGTGTCCCAAAGCACTGTGCCTCCAAAAACTAAGGCCCATATTTATATGTTTTTTGCTCTGCATTTGCGCTCTTTTTTATGTAAAAGCAGCGCAAACTTACAAAATACAATTTTGTAAGTTTGTGCCGCTTTTACGCTAAAAAGTGGCACAAATGCAGCGTTAAAAAAGTATAAATATGGGCCAAATTTTTTTCTGTAAGTGTCTCTCCCTCTGTGGCCCAGATACCACCTATCCCTCTTTACTACTGGTTGTTGACTGCTTTTAAAAGCCTAAAACTAGCACAAAACATTTCACAAGAATCCCCAAATGAGCCCAGCCCTAAAGAAAATCATGGAACGGAAGATCATGAACATTGAAAAGCAAATTATTCCTAAAAAGTGAAACAATTGTATAACATGTTTTAAAATCACATTCATTATTCTTTGCAGAGAGCCAAATACTCCTAGACAGCAACTCAAAATGTGTGCCATATCATGGAGCACCCATTTACAAATTGTATTCCTATATTTCTGATTTTGATGAAACAGAATAGATGTTACTGTTTTCTCTTCTGTAAATACCTTAGGTTCAATTCATGCATTTACCTTTGTACATAATATTGTGCCTTTATACCATTGTACATTTGTAATGCTTTACACATGCTGCATCACCATTCGAAGTTGGGACTGGGTAACTGACCCAATATCAAGGTAAGCAATATAGTTTGACACATATATATATTTATTCACTGGAAAAACACAAAGGTTGCTAGGGACGTTATAATTAGATTTTGAATTTATCAGCACAAACCATAGAAATGCTGCAGTTATCTCAAGTAACTATAAGTCGCACCCCAGCTCTTTGATAAGAGAAACATTTATCTCTGGACAAATCAAAGATAATCCTGTAAAAGCCATTTAGTAGACAAGTATCAACTCCAATTCACACTGAAGCAAGGTTGTCCTCTGTATAGCAGCATTCATGTTGTTTGTCCCTGTACATGGCATCATATGTCTTTATTTGGCACACATCAATGCGCATAACCTAATGCGCTCCTGAGAGTAACTAAAGATCTTGTTGTTCAAGACAAGGTGGATGCTCTCATGCCTGAGCATGCAAGCATCAGTGAGGGTGAGATAAGGCCCTCCCCCAGCAGTATGAGCTTCAGGGTAGAATCAGAGTATATGAGCACAGTCTGTGCAACCCTTGGACCTGAGCAGTGAGAATGAGGAAACGTCTGGAGGTAGTGCAATTCCAGTGAAAGGTCGAGCCAACTAGAGTCTGCTGGTGTGGCAAAACAGGATGATACACTTCTGGCCTTTAAGAGTTCTTCCCCTCTTTCATAAAAAGATAAGTGCCTTAAGCAGCTCCAGTGTACAGGGCCTTGCATGATACTTTACCCCCTCTTAAAAAAGGAGAATCCTGCAGGGGAAACAGAAGTGGCTGGACAACCTCTGCATGGTACCAAGCAGGTGACAACAGCTTAAGGTCACCTTTACCAAATGCCAAGGAGCCTTCCGGGGGCATAAGCCAGTATGTCTGGGATTCCAGTTCCCTTGCAAGATAATTTTTCTTAATTTTTCATAGGGTGTGTGGGGCCGGGCAGGGAAGCTAGACACAGTCACATGGTGCCACAAAAAGGGGAAGATGGGGCTACGGGCAAGTGCAATGGAGGCTGAAGAGGCTGGGTGCAGATTGGGGGTAAAGGTGAAGGGCGGTAGGGGCACATGAAGGCTTGGAAGGATGGGCTGGGGGTCCAGGAGGTGGCAAGTCTGGATAATAATGAGCAGAGGCATCAGGTAATGGGCATTCTGGGCACTTGGGTATTATTAAGCTTATGTGACATGCTGCAAATGGTGCAGGTGATTTTGATTTTTCACTAGCATGGGTGAGGGGCCAGCCTAGCAAGTATTACAACTACTAATGGTTTACAGTGTTAGAGTAATCTCTTGCAATGCCAAAGGGGTGCTAAATCGGCAGAAGTATGAGGCCATGATGAGGTAGTTGTCTTCATTTAGCCTGGATTTTTTTTTCCTGCAAGAGATATACATCAAATAAAACAACCCTAAGATTGCTGTGCCCACTAAATATTCCCACACATTTTTTGCAGCTGCTAGGTGTGCTATGTGTGGCAAAGCATTGTACCTTGTGAGATCACTAGATTGGGAGGTGAGAGACGTTTTTAAGGATAAGCAGAGGAGATAGATCTGGATGAAGATCGGAATGCGCCTGCCCACTCAATTTAGTTAACTATTCTGGTCCCTGTTAGACATGGGATCTTTGGTTGACAGTCAGGTTACCCCCTGTTCAAGCAAGGACCCTCACTCTAGTCAGGGTAAAAGAGAATCACCCTCAGCCAACCCCTGCTTACCCCCTTGGTAGCTTGGCAGAGCAGTAGGCTTAACTTCAGAGTGCTAGGTGTAAAGTATTTGTACCAACACACACAGTAACTTAATGAAAACACTACAAAATGTCACAACACTGGTTTAGACAAATAGGAAATATTTATCTAAACAAAACAAGACCAAAACAACAAACATCCGACATACACAAGTCAAGTTATGAATTTTGAAAGATTAAACTCAAAAATAGCGCTTAGAAACACAAAATGCTTCGATGAGGTGTTAACACAGCATCGTGACAGAGTCGTTCCCAACAAGCCGACACCAGCGGCGCCGGACTCGGTGTCGCGTAGACCCCCAAGTACACTACATTTGGTGAAGAGTGAAAACAAGCTAATGCGCGAAGTCCTGTATTGTGGCGTCTGTGCGAAGCGTTGAGTCCACGCACTTCGAGTGGCGTCGGTCACAACGTGTTGCAGCCACTTCCACGGAGTCACAGACTTCAGTGGGGCTGCAATGGCATCTGGCCTGTGAAGGTCGTCGCGTTCCAGCGAAGATCACGGAGTCGGGTGCATGTGGCGTCACCGGATTCATCAGCGGCGTCGGTCCGAAGTCGTCCGAAGTCGATTTCCTTGGATTTCCACCGGCTTTCCTTTCAAGGGCCCAGGGACTGGATAGGGCACCACTTATCAGAGCAGGCGTCTCTCCAGAGACTCCAGGTGCTGGAAGAGAGAAGTCTTTGCTGTCCCTGAGACTTCAAACAACAGGAGGCACGCTCTAAATCAAGCCCTTGGAGATGTCTTCACAAGATGGAAGGCACACAAAGTCCAGTCTTTGCCGTCTTACTCTGGCAAAAGCAGCAACTGCAGGATAGCTCCACAAAGCACAGTCACAGGCAGGGTAGCACTTCTCCTCAGCTCTTCAGCTCTTCTCCAGGCAGAGGTTCCTCTGGTTTCCAGAAGTGTTCTAAAATCTGTGGTTTTGGGTGCCCTTCTTATACCCAATTTCTCCTTTGAAGTAGGCCTCCTTCAAAGAAAAGTCTCTTTTGAATGTGAAATCCTGCCTTGCCCAGGCCAGGCCCCAGACACTCACCAGGGGGTCAGAGACGGCATTGTGTGAGGACAGGCACAGCCCTTTCAGATGTAAGTGACCACTCCTCCCTTCCCTCCTAGCACAGATGTGCTCATCAGGAAATGCAGATTACACCCCAGCTCCCTTTGTGTCACTGTCTAGTGTGAGGTGCAACCAGCCCAACTGTCAAACTGACCCAGACAGGGAATCCACAAACAGTCAGAGTCACAGAAATGGTATAAACAAGAAAATGCTCACTTTCTAAAAGTGGCATTTTCACACACACAATCTTAAAATCAACTTTACTAAAAGATGTATTTTTAAATTGTGAGCTCAGAAACCCCAAACTCCACATGTCCATCCGCTCCCAAAGGGAATCTACACTTTTGATCAGATTTAAAGGTAGCCCCCATGTTAACCTATGGGAGGGACAGGCCTTGCAACAGTGAAAAACAAATTTAGCAATATTTCACTGTCAGGACATATAAAACACATTTCTATGGCCCTCATTACAACTTTGGCTGGTGGCAACAGCTGCCCACCAAGTTGCATCCGCCGTGCGGCCGCCAATGCGGCCGCACTCCTGCGGTGGCCATAACAACATCCCAAGTTTCTGCCCGCCGCCCCAGCAGGGATGTTAGCCGCAACACGGGAGCCGGCTCCAAATGGAGCCGGCGGTGTTGTTCATGCGGTGCAACGGGTGCAGTTGCACCGTCGCGCTTCATGGAGCCGTAGCAGGGGGCCCCTGCACTGCCCATGCTTTTTGCATGGGCAGTGCAGGGGCCCCCAGGGGCCCCTCGACTCCCTTTCTGCCAGCCTTTTCTTGGCGGTTCCTACCGCCATGAAAAGGCTGGCGGGAGGGGGACTCGCAATCCCCTGGGCAGCGCTGCCCTGGGGGATTACAACTGCAGGCGGTGCGACCGCAGAGCTTCCGCCGCGGTCGTAATCCCCGAGTTTGTACCGCCAGCCTGTTGGCGGTACAAACTCCAGAACAGCGGGTTGTAATGAGGGCCTATATGTCCCACCTTAACCATCCACTGCACCCTGTCCTTGGGGCTACCTAGGGCCTACCTTAGGGGTGCCTCACATGTAACAAAAGGGAAGGTTTAGGCCTGGCAAGTCGGTATACTTGCCAAGTCGAATTTACAGTTAAAAGTGCACACACAGACACTGCAATGGCAGGTCTGAGACATGAGTACAGAGCTACTTATGTTTTGTGGCACAACCAGTGCTGCAGGCCCACTAGTAGCATTTGATTTACAGGCCCTGGCACCTCTAGTGCATTTTACTAGGGACTTACTAGTAAATCATATATGCCAATCATGGATAAATCAATTACGTACAATTTACACAGAGAGTATATGTACTTTAGCACTGGTTAGCAGTGGTAAAGTGCTCAGAGTTCAAAAGCCAACAGCAACAGGTCAGAAAAAATAGGAAGCAGGCGGCAAAGAGATTGGGGATGACCCTGCATAAGCAAAAAGGTCCAACAGTCCCATAACTGATGAAGTAGGTCATTTGAGAGATTTATACAATCTTGCTATGGGGGCAGAAGGGCCCATGATATATTCAGACTTTTATTAGAGAGGTTTTCAAATTTAATCAAAAGATGATCTTTGCTCTATGGGAGGCCTTTAAGGCTCAATCTGGGGGCCAGTAATAGCGTATACATCCAAGCAGCAAACAGACATGCAGCTGGCAGTTCATATGGCTCAGGATGCCATAGACAGGCAACGATCTGAGGAAACGGCATGGATAAAATCACAACTTTTGATGGCAAAACAGAAAAATTTAGACTTTTTCATTTTCGAGGAGATCAGTAGCTCACAGTCCTTCCAACAAAAGCCAGCTGATTGACAGGTTTCTGGCGTGGTCTACACAGGTTAAGCAAAACTCGCAACACATATCGAAATGTATAGATCCAGTTGTAAATACAGTCCAGACTGGGGATACTGCTATAGCTAAAGGCAATAAGTCTTGAAGAGTTTTTGAGGCCAATTTGCCTTCCACAAATGGATGCAGACCAAAGGGAAAAGCTCTCAGCTTGTATCCTTTTTGGTTTCATTCCATCTTCCTATGCTGATGACTCCCAGCTTATTATTCCTATTAATCAGCCATGGGAGGAGGTTGCAGATCTGTTTAGTAATTGTATGGTGGAAGTGAGTAAATGGATGAAAACCAATTGTCTAAAAATTAATGCCACCAAAACTGAAGTTTTATGTTTAGGACCTGGAAAGAATTTATGGAACTCACGATATTGGCCCTCCGAATGTGGTAACTGCCCTGTGCCCACTGCTGTTACTAGAAACCTAGGCATCTTGTTCGACGAACATCTGTCTTTTAAAAAACAGATTAATCATGTGGTAAACATCAGTTTATCGTCAATTAAAATGGTCAGAAATGTTTTCCCCTATCTGCTACATGAATGGAGAGTATCGGCTATCCTGGCATTGGTAATGTCCAAGATAGACTACTGTAATGCACTGTTCCTTAATTTGGATAAGGGGCTGATAAAAAGACTCCAATTAGTCCAGAATTCCGCTGTCAGAGCGGTTCTTAATCTCCCACGATGTATATCAGTTAGAGAGTCTCAGGAAATTACTTGGTTACCAGTGGCGCAGCGTATCCAGTTTAAGTCGCTCTGTCTTACTTTTAAGGCAGTTCATGGAATAGGACCACGGTACCTGACT
The DNA here is from genome assembly GCF_031143425.1 of Pleurodeles waltl. NCBI lineage: Eukaryota > Metazoa > Chordata > Amphibia > Caudata > Salamandridae > Pleurodeles > Pleurodeles waltl. The sequence continues at coordinate 1,524,991,563 of NC_090444.1, forward strand.
TCCAGACTCCTCCTGCATGTACCGAAAAGAAGCTTAAGGTCTTCCCAAACTCACTAGATTCAAGTCCCTCGCACACATAAAACCAAATGGGGAGACAAAGCTTTTACAGTAGCTGCATCCAGAGGATGGAACTCTCTCCCACAGAATATTAGGCAAGAATCAGGTTATATATAATTTAGGAAAATGGTGAAAACTTGGCTCTTTCCTCGTTAATTTTTTTGGTACATCAAGATCAGTGTCTTTGATTTAGTTTGTTTCAGTTTCTTCTATTGGATTTTTTTCTATCTTCATTATTTCTGTTATTTTTCTTATCCTCTGTCTATTTTTTACTACGTGCTTTCTTCCCAGCGCTTCAATGCTCTTTGAGTAGGAACGCGCTTTATAAATCTCGAATTACATTACATTACATTATCACAATGCAGGAAGTGACAGCAGCCATACCGACTGAGGTGTATAACGTTTTTCACAAGAACTTCTCCAAATGTTTTAATTCAATTAGGTAAAGTGAGGCAATACCACCCAGTTTTAAAGAGTTGGTAATAGTCAGCTATCTAAAAAAAAAGATAAACAACCTAACTTTGTCAATTCTTACAGCCCAATCAGTCTTCTAAATGCGGACTATAAACTACTCACAAAAGTATGGGTGTCATGCACCCAGGCCAAGCACTGATCCTTCAAGACCAGAATTTTGTTTGTCAAATAGAATGATGGTGACGAACACTCATTTTTTGACACAGCTATTGTTTTTTTTTCTCCAATCACCAAGAGGCAGAAGCAATCACAGTGTTCGATGCCGAAAAGACTTTCAATTTGGTGAACTGGGATACCATTTTTTTTACTTTGAAAAAGTTTGGGTTTCAAGATCAAGCATTTAGCATGCTCTGAAATTTAGCATGCTCTGAAATTTATATCAGAGCACAGGGGCACGTGTTTTAGTCAATACAATGTAAGCCAGATTAGTTAAGATCAGACGAGGCACCCAGCAAGGGTGTCCGATTTCACCTATTCTCTTTGCCCTATTCATTGAGCCCTTGGCAGCAAGAATCTGGAGTATTGATTTTCTGCTGCCCCACTTTAGGATATGTCTAAGATTAGGTTGTTCACCAATTATATGGTTTTCTATTTGAAAGCCAACATAGGAAATATTGAAAGCGTAATAGGTTTATTTCAGGAAAACACAAGGGTAGGAGGATATAAGATCAACCCCAGTATCTGAATCAGCTAGAAGAGTGAACTGGCTGTCGGATGACCTCGGGCGAATGGCAGCTTATTTCAGTGCTTGGACGCAAGTCTGTTTGAGTGATAAACTTTAAGATGATGGGGTTTTATAGATGTTGGCATATTATACTCCATATGCAATTCATAAAATGTTTCTGAGCATTCCAAATCAGTGCTTTAGATGCGCACAACATGATAAAGAGGATTGGCTACATATTTTTTTATCTTTGCCCTAAGCTGATCCTTTTCTGGCAGGAAGTATTTTGAATTCTTGCTTAATGCTTACAGATTAGGCTTGGATCAGAAGCTACACTAGTCTTATTTGAGGTGTCCCAAACCACTGAGAAACTGAATATGTATGCACAATACTTTGTATCAGCAGCCCTATCTGCTTCCCAATCTCTGATCCTCCAATATTTTTAGGTCTAGTAATGTCCCCACAGCTAAAGTTTAGCTGGATAAATTAAAGTGAACTGCAACTTTTGAGGGGGCATACTCCTATATGTAATTTATTGCCGTTTTCGATTGCAATGATGTCTTGCTCATATTTTAAATAAAAAGTTTAAAAGTCAATGCTTTAAGCAGCAACAGTTTTTGTGTGTCATAGGGTAAGTCTGACAATTGATACCCTGGTTTTCAAAATGTTCCTGTGGGAATAATAATCTAAACTTCCCTCAACTGTGTTGGCTTGCTGGCTATACTAACTCACTCCTCACTACAATATGTCGCTGGAATGTATGCTCAACACATTTGTAAAAGCAAAGAGTGGATACTTTCAAACTTATCTACTACTCTGTGGTTCAATTTAAGAAAATAAACTGTGGGTGACTTTGCACTATTCAGACTTCTAACTTGCAAATATCCAGGGCTATTGCACTGGCCACAAAAATATTACTCCATCGTGATTACCTCATGCAATGTCTGTTCCCCATGAGATATATTTGAAATGCAGCTGTAGTATGCTGGGGAGATCATTTGATCATTTGGTATTTTTGTTTGGATGAACACTTGAGATAAATACTTTCTGCTTAAGCTTATGATGGGGTTATTGACTTGCTTTATTTTTTAAAAGATACACCTGAGAATCTCAAGAATCCAGCTTCTAAGCAACCCATTTTAAGGATTCATTCAGCTCTCAGGCAGTAACTACCTGGTCCATTGCCCTTTCTAAGGAATGATACGGACTCACTATTTCAAAAAGCAATACTAGATTCTTCCTTTCTTCATAAGAGGATCACATAGGTCATCCATTTATTTTGTAAGACAGGGCAAGAAACTGGTCTTATAGTACACACTTAGACTCAAAAGATCATAAATGATTGTGTTTTATGATAAACATTGGGATAGCAGTTTTTAACAAATAGATTCATTCACGACTTAGAGGCACAGACAACATCTGTATATCGTTCCGAACAGAGTTTAGAGGCAATGTTTTGAGCGGTCATTGAGAAAGGATAAAATATTAGGATAATAAAATAGTTCTGCATTACATTTAATAATGTGTATAGTATTTGGGCCTTTAAATGTTAATTACACTGGGTAAATTAGATATTTTAATTATATATTTTATATATAATATTTATATATATTTATATATTTTTTTATATATATATATATATTTATATATATATTTTAATTATATATTTTCCTCATTGCATTATATCTATAAAATGTCTCAAAAAATGTCCATTACGCAATATTGTTTCCGACGGGAGACTGGTTCATGCCTAAAATAGCTCACAGAAAAGCATTTATTGCTTAAACCAGTCTCCCGCTGGTACTATGAATAACATTTTCACACAAACATGTCCTTTTTTTGTGAAAAAGTCTCAAGTGATGATCGCGTTTTTGTGGTGATGTTGAGTTGAAACTTCATGAGAAATATTCATTCAATGTTGCACCACTTATAGTACTCCCTTCAAAAACATTGTGGTAATATTTTGTCACATTACACTTATATTTTTGACTTGACGCACCCATGACAGAAATGCTCACACGTTTCTTCCTTTAGTCAATGTTGGGAGATGTTGATTACGCGTTTGTTTACTCGCTCCATCGGCCAAAAACACAGCCCTCCTACAGGCCTTTATGTAACATACGAATAAGGTATTATGTCGTCGAGGAGTCTTGGCGTGTATTTGATGTGTATGCGATTTTCGCTATTCAAACGTTCATTGTACTTTTAATTTCTTCCGAGGATGAGTGGCCTTTCATGGGTTCCATTTCGTTCTTAGTTTGTGTCTGTTGATGTTTGATTTCAATAGGTGTAAATATAATCCAAGATATATTTGTACTGAAAACAATAGCATTTGGAATCCTTCTGAATGTAATAAAATTGACTCAACTACTTCTAGCGAAAGTATTTTGCATCTGAATAGCAGTGGATTCTCTAAATCACTGCATGTTTATTCTTGTTTGTTCCTCACAGGCTGTTTAAGAAAACAAGGAATTAATTGAGTATGTGCAAATCTATTTGTGACCCTGATTCAAAACTATTTTCTACTTTGTGAGATAAAAGTATTTTTCGGATGCATTTACTGTTCCTGCTGCAGCCCTCTTTAAATTGTAATATTTTAAAATGATTTGTAAACATGATATATAAATCACAGAAGTACTAGAAAGTGTGCAGTCGTGTCTGTTAAATTTAATAGTTTTTAAAATGTTTATTCATGCGAAGAATAGACTAGTGAACGAGAATCAATATACTGGCAAATGATAAATCAGCATTCCTCTCTTAAAGACAGTTCTCAGTTCCTTCATTCCCAGATAGAAATGCATGGGCGTCCTTTGGGGTCCCAAGGGTTGCAGCTGCGACCCCGTCTTACCCCCTGTAAGCCATGTAACTCCTTTAAAAACTTAGACCTCAGAGGTGTCAAAATCAGTGCCAAGAGTATAGGGCCGATTTCTCCGTTATTGGTGTTGAGGCTCCACCATCCTGATTTTATGCTAATTTTTGTATTGGACTAATGGTAAGCAACAGTTTGTTTTTCAGGAGCTAAAATAGAAGTTTAACTGGCAGCTGAAGTGAGAAAAATGAAAAATTTTAAATGTATGTAGATTACATCTGCAGGGTGAGAGTATGTGTGACAGAGAATGTATTTATGGCTGTCTTTTTGTATATGTGAGAATGTGTGTGAGTTGGAGAGAGTTACAGGTAGTGAGGAAGAACAAGTTGGTTTGAGTGCCAGTGAATATGAATGAGTGACAATAAATGAGAGAGTGACTGCAGGAGTTTCAACAGCTAAACAGGAGTAAAGTACCTGTGTTCCCCCCTTAAAAGTGGTCAAATTGACTTAGCCCGGATTGACAAATTCAACCTGACAATAAGTATATGGTGTAGGAAATGTATCCAGTTTCTGGAAGTTAAATGCAGTAGGTTCAATGCAGCATGTATGGTGCCTGCTAGGCCTGACAGCCTTAGGGTCGTCTTTCCACAACTTTTTGCTTCGTCCCTCTGTTTTTTTAAAACTCATTTTTGTTGGTTTTAGGACTCTGCACACTTTACCACTGCTGACTAATGCTAAAGTGCTTGTGCTGTCTCCCCTGACCATGATAACATTGGCTCCTACCCAATTGACATATTTAATTTCCCTATGTAGTGCACTACATGTGACCAGGGCCTGAACATGTGATGCTACTAGTGGGCCTGCAGCACTGATTGTGCCACCCACATAAGTGGGCCCTTAACCATGTCTCAGGCATGCCATTGCAAGGCCTGTGTGTGCAGTTTCACTTCCACTTCAGCTTGGCATTTAAAACTACTTGGCAAGCATTAAACTCCCCTTTATTACCTATAAGTCACCTGTAAGATAGGCCCTAGGTATTCCATAGGGCAGGCAGGACATGTATTTGTAGGTTTTACATATCATGGTAGTGAAATACTCCCACAGGCCTTTTTCACTATTGCGAAGCCTGCTCCTCTCATAGGCCAGCATTGGAAATACCCTTACATAGTTTTAAGTGATAATTTCTGATCTGAAAGGAGTAGTATTAAAATGTTTGGTATGGTTGGAATGGTAGTAAAAAATCCTGCTTACTAGTGTAGTTGGGGTTAACGTTACTAATTTAGAAATACCACTTTTAGAAAGAAGGCATTTCTCTGCAACTTACTGCTCTCTGTACTTTGCAGCCTGTCTCCAATCCATGTCTGGTATTTGCTGGCTCACATCTTCCCTTGTGCATTCCATCCAGACAGCCATAAACACAGGACACTCAGCTGCATCTGCGTTCATCTCCATACTGATGGGTATTGGATCTGGCCTTGTTTGCAGGGTCATCCCCAAACTTTTTGCCTTCCTCCTCATGTTTCTCTGACTTCTTTTTGTTGGCTCTAGGACTCTAGGCACTTTATCACTGCTGAAGTGCATGTGCTCGCTAATCCTTCTATGTTTGACTTACACCTGATTAGAATTTAATATACATGTAAGTCCCTTGTACAGTGGTATCCTTTATACCCAGGGCCTGTACATTAAATGCTACTAGTGTGCCTGCAGCACCCACAGAAGTAGCCTTTCAAACCTGTCTCAGGCCTGTCACTGCAGGGCCTGCATGTGCAGTTTACTGGTAAAGTGGCTTGGCTTATACATTTATTTGCTAGGCCTGGAACTCTCCTTTTACTACATATAGGTCAACCATTAGGTAGGGCCTAGGTAGGGTGCTTTGTAGGCAAAATGTAGGACATATGCCTTGTTGTGTGGCCTGTCCTGGTAGTGACAAACAGCCTATTAGGTTTCTCACTGCTGTGAGTGCTGCCTCCCTCATAGGGTTGCATTAGGAATGCCCTTGCATATGGCAAAGTGGTATTTTCTGATCTTTGAGGAGCAGCACGTTTGGTATGGGTGGAATGGTATTAAGAAATGCTGTTTATTGATCTAAGTGGATTTTTTATTACCATTCGAGGAATGCCACTTTTAGAAAGGGGGCATTTCTCTGTAGTTATGAATCTTGTGCTTTGCAGCCTGACTTCAAGCGATGCCTGGAGTAGGGTGACAGCTGGGTTGTGTGCATACTTTCCAGGCAGCCATCACACAGGGATGGTAGAGGTATAACAGGATTACATCTGCATACTGAATATGGTCCCTGGGCTGAGGGAGGGGAGGTGTTGTGTCCTGCTCTCACACAAAGGGCTTGTTTTCCTCCTACAGATGTCTGGAGCCAAGGCTAGATTTGAAGGGGGGTGCTGTGCACTTCTAAAGGTCCTTTGAAGTGCCCCCTGAGATTAAAGACAAAATGAGTATAAGTATAGGGGGTGTTTCCCATGTGTTTAGACTCTGTGTGGACTTACATCCAGATGCAGCTGGAAGGAACTGACATGAACAGCCAGGACACTAATGTACTGGTCTACTGTGGTTTATTTGCACTGGTGTGTCCCCAGTGATCTTCCAGGGGCAAGCAAGAGGTAACTGAGGTGCAGGGAGATATTTAATGCCTGGGGAGCATTGTCTTTATGGGTTCATGCCGGTGGAGCTCGGTTTGACTATTCCCAGGGCAGGGTAGATGCTAGGACTCTGTGTGCCCCCCTGAACCTGAGAAGCAGGGGGAATCTTGCAGTAGCCCCTGTAGTAATCTGATGTATGCGGATGAGGTGTGCACCAACTAGTGACCCAGGGGCACAAGCAGGCACCTACTGTGATGCAATCACTACTGCTGCCAGGGCCAGACTCTGAGCGCATTGTCCAGTGTGATGGAAGCAGAGGCCAAAGACTTCACCAGCCCGCCTCTCGGTCCCAATGACAACAGAAGGCAAAATGGGCTCCTCAAAGGTGAGGTATCTGCGGCGCTATCTTGGCAGCTGCATCACTGGAGGAGGAAGAAACCTCCAGAGCAGTTACCTGATTCAGGTGGTGGTCGCCCTGTGGACTTGCGGGCCCCTACCTTGCTGAGCACTACATGGGGAGAGGTCAGGAGAGGTCTCCCCACTTATCAGGAAGGTGTGTGGGTTTCTTTCCCTTCATATCTTCTGGAACATACCTTTGAGGGCCTTGTGTTTTATATCTATCTCTCACAGGACGGGACGTAAACCTCAACAGAGGTCCCCTTCTGCTGAGGATAATTTACCACCCACTATCTCTGTTATGATGTTTTATCATGACATGGGCAATATGTAAATGTTTCTCTTCATGAGCATTCATGAGGATGTTTTATGTGACATGTACAAGAGGGAAATGTACCTTTGTGTTTGTGCTCATGATGTTGATTTGACAAAGTGCTTCCTTAAAAGAGTATCATTGATTTATGTTGGTTTTGGTCTAATAATATTTTATGTGCAATGAAATTTATTTTTATATAACCTTTTGTCAAGTCTCTTTTTGTGGTGTATTTGTTGAGTAACTGAGTTGTGTTTGTTGTACAAACGCTTTACACATTGCCTCTAGGATAAGCCTGACTGCTCGTGCCAAGCTATCAAGGCGGTGAGCAGGGGTTATCTTAGGTATGTCGCTCCCTTACCCTGACTAGAGTGATGGTTATTACCTGGCTTAGGTGCCTACTCTAGCCACCCAGGAACCCCATTTCTAACAATGGGACTCCTTGAGCAGGAAGTGTGGAGAGGATCCCACTTACAATTAAAAGGCTAGTGGTCTGACCCCATGCAAGTAACTGATAACCCCCCAGAGATGTCCTGACAGAACTGTGTTGAAAGGGGAAATGGTGCACTTAAAAAACACTCTTTAACATTTCCTCCACATCAAGGGCACATTTGGGTATGTATACTGGGTCTCTTTCCCCCTCAAATCAGACACTTCTGGACCTTCAACTGAACTTTGTCAGAAGGACTGTGGTGCTGCTCAAATAACTCAACTGTACTGCTTTTCTGGAAGAAGTGCTTTTCTGCTTGTTGCCCTGCTGTCTGCTGCTCCCTGACTCTGCTGGAAGGACCTTACCTTCCTTCTACAAGTGATCTCCAAGGGCTTGTAAACTTGCCTCCTGTTCTCAAGTCTCTGGGACACCAAAGACTTGAACAAGCAGCACCTGAACTCTACAAGTTGTGAGTCTGCCCTGCCTTAAAAGTGGGTATAAGGTGCTCTACCTTCTGTAGTGTTCATCTTTACTGCTGCAAAGCAACGTAACACCCCTCAAAGCTGCTGCCAGCCTCACCAGACTCCACACCGGGCAGCGCAAAGCCCTGTAATACTTCGCCATGCAGCTGCCAGCCCAACAGAACCAATGCACAGCAATGCCAAGCCCTGCAAAGCCTCGCCACACAGCTCTCAGGATCGATGCAAAGTGGTGCCAAGCCCTGCAAAGCCTTGCCAGTCATCTCCCCAGGATCAATGCAAATTGATGCCAAGTCTCACAAAGCCTCACGCACAGCTCATCGAAGCCAAGCCCAACTAAGCAAAGCCTCGAAAGCAAAACCGTGCAGAGCGTGCACCAGGATTTAAGGTACTGTGTTCAGTGGGCCCACATGGGTCCCTGTAGCTGGTCTGCACTCCATTGCAGTCGGCCTGGACTTGTGACTTTGTCCCAATCCAGTATGAGCAGATAACCACAGTTGGCGCTTTGTGCTTCTATGCACTATTTTCACCTAAATATTTGTCATCTTGATTGTGTTGTATTTATATAATCATAATCTATTTTTCTAACCCACTGTGGATTCTTTTTGAAGTGTTTTCACTGTGTTATTGTATGAGGTATTGCACAAATATTTCACACATTGCCTTCTCAGTTAAGCCTGCCTGCTCTGTACCAAACTATCAGAGGGTGGGCACAGGATAAGTTAGGTTGTAATGTGACTTGTCCTGACTAGGATTGTGGCCCCTACTAGTACAGCACGAATACCTCTTCGAACTGGAGACCCAAGTTCTAATAGTGCCATTCTCCAGGGAGGCCTGTAAAACATGGCTTCAAACCTACTATTTGTAGCCTGACTGCAGAAACATGAAAACCTGCTGTCAAACCTGTCCAAATTACTGGTTTTAAAATGCATGAAGCCCTGCTTTTAAATAGTTCACCCGTACATAGAGCTAGTAACCCATAAGGTATGGTATCTGATATAGGAAAGTGGACCATGTGCGAAAATAAAGTTGGCATATCCCCCAGTAACACCAGAACCCACTTTCTAAGCTCCGGAATACTAAATTGGGAGATGTGTAGCCATCAATTTTATAAGCACAATTCAGTTTGTTGTGCGCACAGTTTTTCATGGTCGAGCCTGCATAGGATGCGCTTGTGCATGCCTATCAATTGCGAGATGCTGTAGTAGTTAGAAAAGTGTCCCGTGTCCTGTGTCACGTAAGTGTCTTTCATTGGTTCATGGGCTTGCTTTTTAAAATATGCTTGCTTTCATTAGTGGAAGGCATGCATACGTCATGCCTTTTCTGGTGGTTGGCCCTCCTCGAGCGCAGCGACCAAGTACTGAAAACATACGAGGCTCGCTGTTTTCCATCTGGTTTGTGGACAACTTTTTCTCCTTTTTCGCAGCGTGATCTTGCTTGGCAGAAGTCGAGCGCTTTGCATGACATTGACACTGTTATATAGTTAATTGCACTTCTGCCAGTTACGTAGATAATTGCACATTTGCCAATAGGTTTCACTAGGAGTGAAGTGGTATTTCCGTTTGTGTGTCTATTTCCATTTTTTAGCAGTGCGATCGATCTAGTTTTTTTTCATTTAATGAGGCAAGAAAAGTCTGGTTGGGAGTTTACAACTGCTAATAGCTCTAACTCGGAGAAATGCGACACCCGTTGCATTGCAAGTGCTTGTCTTTTTTCTTTTTTTTTCTTAAACAGTGCTGAACGTAGGGTTAGCTATGGCACAGGGAACAGGCAATTCCCAAGAGAAATATATGCTAAGACTAAGCAATATTAAACACTAAAAACAATAAAACAGACAAAAAAAAACTAACATTTCAAACGATGTTATTATAAAATAGGAAACATTTACTAAGAAACATACTGAAAATGGTTAAACTGAGGTAAAAGGAATCATATCGAATTTTCAAGATTTTAGTTAAAATGTTCACAAAGCCCAGGGGAACAATGCAGATGTAAAAGTCAATTTCAGTCTATCAAAATACGCAGAAATGACCATAAGAAGCCACTTTTGCACCAGATATGAAAACAAGGAAATGGGACCAGCAATTTCTTTTAGTTCAGAGAGACTGGAAGGTCAGAGAAAGTATTAGTAATCTTTCAGAGGGGTGTATTCCTTTGTGGTGGTTTTCTGGAGCATTACACTCACAGCTCCAATGGTAAGACAGGACTCTGCCTGTAGCTGAAACCAAGTATCTTGCTATTTCTTGGTTCTGGGAAAGTTACTCCTTTTCTCTTCTACAACCCTCATTACTTCAGGGCATATGGCTAGGCAGCAGGTTTCTACCAACCAGTGCTCTCTCCAGATCAACTCAAATCTTCCCTGCCAGAACGTATTGAGAGTTCATCAGGCTTTTCAGTCGTTGTAGCAGCAACAGGACGGACTCCAGTAAGATTAGCCCTGAAGAGCTGATCCAATTCATCGATACCGGCAGGTATCAGGAGTTCTTTAGCCAGAAAAAGTACTGTTGTCACTAGTTTACAAAGGAAGATACCCCCAAAAACATTGACAACCTGGTGAATAACAAATCTCCTGGCTCCAAGCTGTAATCAAACAAAATGCATACATGATTTAATAGGACTATTTCCCCTTGCTCTCTGTGCCGAGCCCCTAGATTTTCCCTATGGCTTGTCGAAATCCGTAGTCATCCTAATCTGTCACCATAATCATATTGTAGATCGTGCAGGAACAGACTGATGATGAAAAAGGCACTCGTAGCCTGGTGGGGGATTGGGATTCACCTGAGCCTTTTGAAGAGCGATAAGGGCTGTATTCTACAACACTGATGATGAATGTGCATAGCACAGGGTAAACAGTTCTGCTTTCCTGGATTATTCATCACCTTTTGACCTATTTCACTAGGACAATCTCATAGTAAAATTAAAGAACCTGGAATCAACCCACACCTGACCAGTCACAAAGAAAAACGATACTCTTTAACAGTTAAGTTCCAGATGAGGGGGCTCAAACTCAACTAATGTGAAATTTCAGTTAACAAACCGCATCAAATAGGGATGCTTTTTGGTTCTAAGCGTACTGGCCTATCTCAGATAATGTACTAAACATATTGTTTTATGCTGAAGTCTTTTAACAAGAGCTCACAAGGCCCTGCAGATACAACTGGTTGTTGCCACATTTACTGAACTTCTCACTACATAATAAGGACCTGCTGCAAATCAAAGCTGAGAACTCACAAATAATGGAGGTGCATCACGTTCACATTCAGTTTGTAAGGAAATATAATTAAAAAGTAACTACATGTATTCCTTATCTCTTCTACCGTCACCTGACACAAATCACGAGAAAGAAAAATGTACCAATTGAAATCATGAGATTCAAATCAATATTTTGGACTGGCTAACTTCAGTCTGTTCAGGAGAGCCATTCAACCAAAGATGGATTCAATCATGCTTTCTGTGCAGCAAGGGCTATCATTTACACACCCTGGGCACAACACAATGACATCTTTGCATAATCGTCTCTGTCTTACCTTAGTTTATGTAGAGGCCGACTGTGCCCTAAAAGACCTGAGCCTGTAGTACACCTATTGCCCCAAGTTGTGCAACGGGTATGTGTGTACGCCAGGGTTTTTTGGTATTACAGAATATGCCAGTGGTGCACAATCAGCCCTCTGGAAATAACGTCCAATGAACCCCCCAAACATGATCTTTTCCCCCTTAAAACTGCAAGTGGGTGCTGCCTGCTCTGTAAAAATGGACCTGCTTCTATCAGCCTGTCCATTTTTCAATAATGGTCTTCCCCGTTGTCAGTGTGACTTTGTGACTGCCACATTGGTAGATCATAGTAAGTAGTAGTTTGTACTGTACCTGCTTCACTCTCAGCTCACCTTGTTAAAGGTGTGCCATAGTGCTAACAGAGACAGTACATCTGTGCTTTTCTTTGACACCTGGAATAGTACACATCCAAAATGTGCTCTGCTATGCCACCAAGCTCTTCAATTTCTGTGCAGCTGAAAACTGCTGAGAAGAACTCTTTTGGATACAGTAGGAGAACCGTAAAAGAGCCCTTCTTGCAAAATAATTGGTGAAACTAGGGGTTCTAAATCAATAATTCCTCTCAAGAAAAATGACTTATCAAAAATTCTTCATAAACAGGGCATACAAGCCAATTCACAAAAAATATGATTGGGAAAGTTCTGTTCTCATTCATCTCTGAGGACAGTTAAATATATGTATATTTGTTAGTAGATCCGAATGTGGGAGTAAATAGAGAAATGGCACCCGTTCATGTGAGTGTTCGGAACAAGAGACAAATGGTTAACAGATAATCAAAATGCGTTAAAGGTTACCCAGTCTGCATTAGACTGAAGGCCACAAAGTTGAAATTCTTCATGCTGACTGCCAACTGCTTCAAACTCTCCAGAACCAACCAAATGGAAATACCACTAATGCCTTGTAGATTGCAGTATATAAAATTAAAAGACTAACCAGCCTAAATGAACTAGAAACAGTCTCTTGTGTGTGCCGGTTATACAAAATAAATGTTTTGCTTTTTTCTATCATTATGGTTTCTTTTGTTACCACAATGATATTCTTTTGTTAGCAATAATAATCTTACTGGCTGAAATAAAAAAACAAAATAAAAAAAAAACATAGGTGAGTCCTTAAATACATTTTAGAGTCGAGCCTGCGTCACATGTGCTTGCGCATGCGTATCGCTCCTGAGACGCTTTAGGAACTAGAAAAGGGCACGGAGCCCCGTCGACGTCACGTCAGTGTCTTTCATTCATTTGTGGGATTGAAGGTTAGAATCTGCTTGCTTTAATTAGTGGAAGGCACGCATACATCACGCCTTTTCCGGTGGTTAGCCCTCCTCGAGCGCAGCGACCAAGTACAGAAAACATGCATGGCTTGCGGTTTCCTGTCAGGTTCGTGGACTACTTTTTCTCTATTTTCACAGCACGATCTCGCTTGGCAGAAGTCGAGCGCTTTGCATAATATCGACCCTGTTACACAGTTAATTGCACTTTTGCCGGTTACGTACATAATTGCACTTTTGCCGATAGGTTTAATTCCAAGTGAACTGTAGCAGCTCGATAACGCTGTTTTTTTCTTTTAACGTGGCAAGAAAAATCCGGTTAGGAGTTTACAACTAGTAATAGCTGTAACTCGGACAAATGTGAGACCCTAGTGCATTGCAAATGCTTGTTTCTAGTTGTAAAGTAGAATTTTCATGTTTTTTTATTTTCGGAAGCTAGACTACTGCACTGTAGATGATCAAATGTGGCTATCTTGCTGTTTTTAAATTCTGTCAGACAATGTAAGAATAACTGACAATATATTGATTGCAGTGGACCTACCCAGCATATCTTACTGTGCATACCATTAATTATCTTAAATAGTTCAAGAACTTCTTCTTTCAAATAAGATAATTATCTTTCAAATAGAATAGCTTATGTTCCATGTAAAGTTTGCTTTGCTCATGTCTTTCAGAACTGTGGAGTGTAAAGCACTTTTTTATAATATATTTTTTAAATTCCATTCGAGACAAGACTAAAGAAATAAAAGTAGTTTAGCTCGCTTGCGTGAATCAACTTTAGAAGAGCCTGAGAATTTCTCTGGTTTCAATTCACTCCAGGAAAAGAAAAAGTTAAAATATTAACCTGGATCACCAGGTGCAAATGTTTTTTCACGCTTTTGTGCATGAGTGTCATAATACAAAGCATATCCCTAGATTTGCGGGTTCCTTTTAGCGCATAGATTGGGCACCCATATTTTAGCCTTTAGTACCATAGGCTGTGCCTTTGAGCCACACGCACATTATAGCCGCTTTTATTCATTTTATTATACCTTAGCACAGCTTGCTTTTCAGCTTGTTTTTTAATATTTTATCAGCTGCCTTTCCCAGAAAAGATACTTGTTTGTGTTCTACATTTTTGTGTCTCTTATGTGCATTTCACACTGTGCCCTGCTCAACACTGTCATGTTTATACACTATAGCTTACTTAGTATTGCCGCTCCATGAGTTATGAAGTCATCTTTCTAACCATATACCATACTATCACATCAGGCCTGTTCTCAGAACACAACACGTTTTGTTGTATAAATTCCACATAGGCCTAAAAAGGTTAGAGTGGCATTCCAGCCAGACATCTTAAGTTAAGCGCTACTTCGTCAACAGCTTCGCTGATCTTGGCCTTGGCTTTCAGCCAACCAGGAGTACTGCCAGTAGAACAACAGGCAGACCCTTACCTTCTTTCAGGTATAAGATCGAGGCTCCTTCCATAGACTGGGGTGGGCAGAAGGGCTTACACTACTGTACTCTCATGTTAGACGTTTGGGTATAGATAGGAATTCTTAGACACATGATTATGGCAGGATGTTGGGACAGTTAATATGTTTCACTTTAATGGACACAATCACCATTGTACTGTTTCATTCTCCTAATAATCAAAAATCATGTTTTTTTATCATGCAATACAGTCCCTTCAATGATTATCCTGCATTTCTTTGTCTGCCTTCGCATGTGTGAGACTTTCAGTAACTGAGAGAAAAGTGCATGATTTGTCGACCACGACTTCCCCCAGGAGTCGGAGTGTCATGTTTCTAGGCTACCACAAATCACTTTTACTTTCTAGGTTTGGGTGAGGTGCTGCTAGGTAGCTGAAGAGGTCAAGCCAACAGCTTCCACTTAGTGCGGGACTGACTCTGTCACCCACAAGCAGCCTTATCTCCAAGGTAACAGCCCTACGACACTAGGACTGGAAGATGTAACATGAACATCTCCATGACAAAACTTTTCCATCGTTTATCCACCATATTGAGTTTGTAAATTTAATATGAATAACTTCCATACTTGCTACTTCAGTCAACTGCAGTTAAGATTGTGAGCAAGTGCTTATCAACTATCTATTAGCCAAACTGCTTGTGCCATATATATGATCCATAAAAACTATGGGGCATATTTACAAGGTTGTGGCACAGGGCAGCATCTTGCTGCTCTACCCTGCACCAGAGGGAAAGGGCAGAAATGCACTGTATTTACAAGATACAGTGCATTCTGTCCTTTACCCCTGAGCTGGCACACACTTTGCTGCCTAGTGCCATGTGTGTTACTGTACCAATTAGAAGGCCCATGTCGTCAGCACGTCTATATTACAGTATAGTCACTGATGCCTACCATATCCTTCTTTTTACGTCGGTGCGTCCTTATAAAACTGCCCCAACTAAATTCAAATTTGTCCAGCTGATCATTTAGTCTGTAGGTCACTGTTCGTAAGTGGCTACTGTGTCCATTTCTTGTACCTATATATGTCTGTCTGGGCTGTGTTCAGTTCTCCAGAGTCAGAGTATACAAAGCTTGACTGCTGCCAGAGCAAATTCTAATTATCTTCTCATCTGATATGGAATCTCTGCATATTCAGCTATATAATGCAAAGGGGCTTGTGAGAGGGCCAAATGGCCCCAGGGTGTACCTCCAGACATTGTCCCAGTATTGTGTTATGGCTTTGCATTCCCAGACAATATGTAGAATACCACACCAGAGATGTTCATGTGCCCAGGATTTTGCACCTAGAATAATCCATGCATCTCTCTCAAGGTTTTATGGTGATTGGTCATTAAGTCAGCCCTATCTTTGTCAAGGTAGTCAAAGCGTAGACATTCAAACCACCAGCCCTTTGTACGGGTCAACATAGTTTTGGAAAATAACTTGTCAGTGAATGTCTCATGAAGATCTGGCACCATTCCCTTATATGTTCTCCATTTTGAAAGAAGACAGAATTGACAATTTGCTATGATCCTCTGTTTATAGTGGGAGTAGTATATGGATGCAATAGTGCAGTCTTTGAAAATTCAAGTAAAACCTCCCTTGAAAGTGAAATTCTTCCTGAACTTCTGCAGAGGTTTTCACCATATAATGTTGAATACTTTGATCAAATGTTATTACTAATAGTGTTTTCAAACTAGTTCCTGTCCCCCTATGTGGACCCTACAATCCCCCCCATAAGGGCTCCCATTTGTACATAGCTGATTCTTCACAAAGGTTCAAGTGCCCACGTTTCCATGCATAGACAATGCTCTGGTTGATTAGGTTTGGGATAGCTGTGGCCATTCATGACCCATATATTATGGGTACGCAGGGCCTTTGCTCTCTAATAAGACCCATCTAGGTGTGTCTAAGGCTGGGTATAGGAGACAGTGTAGGGATGTCAACTGATGTGCAAGACATTAATGTTCTGCTGACAGGAGTCACAATCCTCCACTTTCAGTCACAGTGTGTAATTTATTGACGTTGAGTAGTAGCTTGTGAGCTGACACAAAAGAACCTTTTCATAATAGTCATAAGTTCCTTGAACGTATTCAGCAGCATTTGTAAAGGCACCATTGGGAATATGTAGTTCATGCGTGGCATTAATTATTCAATTATTTTGTACACCTGGACTCTACCTCACAGGGAGAAGTCAAGCACTGGCCATCATTACAGGAATCTCTGGATCTTAGAGATCAGTGAGTAGAGGTTGTCTCCCATCATTTTATTAAGCCCAGTGTTAATGTCCTTATTTGTGAGGCCCGTGGTGCAGAGTGGCACAGCAAGTGCCTTGCTGCGCCACTCTGCGCCACCAGGAAAGGGCATAAATGTGCCAAATTTACAAGATATGTTGCATCTCTGTCCTTTCACCCTCAGCTAGTGTACAAATTGTTGCCTAGCGCCAACACAGGCACCCTTGAACCTATGAGCAAGGATGCCTGCATTGTGGGGATGATTGTTTCTGTCCAGGAAGGGACACCTTCCTGCACAAAAACAATCACAAAAGATGTTTTCCTCTTTCTATGTGTGCTTCAGAATCCAGCACACATAGAAAGAGGAAAAAATGGGGAGATCTAAAGATATTTCTTGCAGTTGCAACATTCTCATGCCACCCATTAGGTGCTTTGAGTTTCATTGGTATTGCATGGGCACACTTCAAGCAACACCCATGAAATGTCCCTTTCCTGCAGTGCTATGCATGAAAGGGGTCCATATTTACAAGGCCATGAAAAACCACTCAAGATAGCTTGTTTGCCTTCTAAATATGGACTGGCACACTGTATCACTGGAGTGTCAAAAAAATAAATAAAAATAAATGAGGCTGTAAGTGTTTCAGAATGTGAGCAGTCTAATGGAAAGATGGTGTCAAGTAGCCTCCTCTATAGTAGAGTTTTTTAGAGGCAGGGCTTTGCATTAGTCCCAATTGAGTTTGTATCCAGAAAAATAAGGAGAATTTCGAGATTGTAGTCCTAAGGTGCTGTTCAGAATTGTGGGGGTTGAAAATGGTGACTATAATATTGTTGGCATAAAAGAAAACTTTAAAGACTCCCACTGAAGTGCAAGTGTTTGCACACCATGGTTCTGACATCTGGCTATGTTATAAAGTTCCTATGAATCAAGTAGGACTGTGTATCAAGTCAAAAGTAACATTAGTGTAAGGGGACACATTCTGCTTATACCATCAGGAAATGTTGACATGGTTACACTCAGATCTGTTACTACCTGCACTAGAGCCTAGTAGGAGTACCCTCTGCCAAATCAATTGGGACAGACAAACCCTCCCCCATACCTGGGTACAATGTCCCAGGGAAGCCAGGAGACCGCTCAAGTCTAGTGCAGCCTATTGTCATGGCAAGGTAGAAGTGAGAATTTGTGAAACTGCATTTCAGGCATGGTGTACCACGTTCCAGGATAATCCAAGCAGAAGAGCTTCTTTGCAGAATGTGGCACAGAGGCACTTTTTTTTATACAAACACCATTCGTGTCACACTGGTGGTCATTCTGACCCTGGCGGTCTTTGACCGCCAGGGCGGAGGACCGCGGGAGCACCGCCGACAGGCCGGCGGTGCTCCAATGGGGATTCCGACCGCGGCGGTAAAGCCGCGGTCGGACCGGCACAACTGGCGGGGTCCCGCCAGTGTACCGCGGCCCCATTGAATCCTCCGCGGCGGCGCAGCTTGCTGCACCGCCGCGGGGATTCCGACCCCCCCTACCGCCATCCAGATCCCGGCGGTCGGACCGCCGAGATCCGGATGGCGGTAGGGGGGGTCGCGGGGCCCCTGGGGGCCCCTGCAGTGCCCATGCCACTGGCATGGGCATTGCAGGGGCCCCCGTAAGAGGGCCCCTACATGTATTTCACTGTCTGCTGAGCAGACAGTGAAATACGCGACGGGTGCAACTGCACCCGTCGCACAGCTTCCACTCCGCCGGCTCGATTCCGAGCCGGCTTCATCGTGGAAGCCTCTTTCCCGCTGGGCTGGCTGGCGGTCTGAAGGCGACCGCCCGCCAGCCCAGCGGGAAAGTCAGAATTACCGCCGCGGTCTTTCGACCGCGGAACGGTAACCTGACGGCGGGACTTTGGCGGGCGGCCTCCGCCGCCCGCCAAGGTCAGAATGAGGGCCACTGTGTCAGAGATGCAGGCCTGATGCAATGATATGTCTTCAAGTAAGGAGCTGTCTCCACACGCATCGTAACGTTCAAAGATGGCAGTCTCATTTAGAAGTTGCTAAGGAATAAAACCTGATATGAGTGTTTGTAATACGCAATTACAATGTATAAAGGCTCAAGATTGAGTTTTTTCAAGTTGTATAACAAACCCACATCTCCTCTCAGGATGTCTAAGCCTGATAACAATATATGGTATAATGAGTACACTCTTTTGGAAAGCATATGCATTCCATTGTCGATAACTTTGAAAACTGCTTGCAGATTTTCTCGGTCTATCTCTCTGATGCATTCTGCAGCCTCTTCCTATGAGTATATTTTTAATTCCTTTTATATCACATATATTCCTGTTGTCAGGAATTGTTCATTTCTGCTAAGACGTGGCCCCAACAGGAAGTAAAAAAAAATGTTTTCTTTAATCAGGGAAAAGTGGTCTTTCATAGCTGACAGACTGGAATGATAATACCGGATGTCTGAGTGAAATGGACCAGTTTGGTCCAAATAATCTAGAAGGGAATGTTAGAGACTTTTAGAGGGACCCAGGGAGGGTTGTTGGACAGGGGAAGAATTACTTTTTGGCAAGTGTCACACGTCCTAACATAATCCCTAGACTGCTTGAATAAACAAGCCCATCAGTAGCATTGCTATAGCATTGCTACAGTTGCATTGACCCCCTGCATGAACAGATGGCAGGTCTTCATAGGCTTCCCTAATTATATCTGTGATGTGCTTGGTATTTTCCAGTCTCCTACTCCAGGAAGGATAACTACAAGAATATTGTGTGAACCAAAGGTCATGGAGTGTTTAGGGGGAAAGCCTACAGGAGGTGTCCCACCTTGTTTAGGTATGGCTATTGCTCTTAAGACATATGGGTCAATCTTCATGAGATCTGATTAAAAACTACTACTCAAACAGTCTGAATTGGAGTCTTTGAAGTTACGTTGGCCACACAGTTCCATTTGGAGTGGCCACCTTCATGCTGATGGCCCAAAGTGTGACCCAGATGGACCAATGGCAGCTTAACTTGTAGCATATCTGCCTTTCCTCAGAGCTGTTCACTCTTAATAGGTTTTCCCTTTGAATTCTTAAATCCAGCCAAACACTAATGTTGCAAATCAACATTAAACTATTTCACGCACAAGGATAAATTGGACATTATTAGTGTGCAAACTGCTGAGTCAGTCTTCTGCAATGCAAGTAACAGGGCATGAATTTTTGCATGCTGCCCAGTGCTCTCACCTAATAGTTTTGTGTGGGTATGAAGGCTAATTTCTTTGCTCCTTCCCCTGGGGTGATTCCCTAACAAGGTTCAGAGCCAGTATGATATAATAATCATTCAATAGATGTGACCAGCAAATTGCTTTAATGGTGTTGGGTATGTCCCCCTCAATCTGTAGGTTTAAATCAGAAACCATTTGGAGGATCCACTTGTTTGTCTGGAGTTTTAACTCATACATGTTCATCAGTTAGATTCACATCCAGAAATGTCTGAAGCGTCTTTACACTATGTTGACTTCTGCTGTGCTATCTAGCAGTGCTCTTGCCCACAGCCTGGTATACAGGTTGACTTGTAGCTCAATCAGTATGTTTTTTTAGTAAGTCCTGCTATTCTTTGAGTTTTGGAGTCCAATCCTTTCTCCTTACTTTTTTATGTTAATGTAAATCTCTCGTCCATCTTCACCTTTCCTGCTATACTCTTCCTTTTCTTCAATACTCATATCTGCTCCCTCTCTTGGTTTGCTTATCATCAGAGTCCTGAAAATAACTTGAATAGTGCCTATCAGCATGCTGGTACCATTCAGGACTTTTCATTTTTTTGCACTCCTTCAAGATGTAACCAGACCTGTAGGTGATCCAGTCTTTATTTTTCTTTCTTCCTCTGTTTCACTTTCCTTCTGTTGCAGATCTATCTTGAAGAGAACCCTCAGTGTCACTTTTAGCTTTTTAAATTGGGTTTCATGGCTCATGTACCTAAAGTACCATGACCCACAGAGGTGTAAACATCTGTGATTATTTTAGGTAGTTCTCATTCTTGTTCACAATCTTAAACTGGAACAGTTCCCTTTCCAGATTTTGACGTTTAGCCAGAATTGAAGTATCTCCCTTAATGTTATTTAGGATGATAGAGCAAACTATGGAAAAGTTTCTCATTAGTTTCATTTCTTAGTCCAGAGCTGGTGATGCACTGTGGCCATTCTGCATTTGTTTCACTACATCAGGGAGTACTACCAGTGAAGGCATGCCATGTGTACTGGTGTAGATGCATGCAAATATGCTTCACAGGAGTTAATCTATGCGGGTGCCTTACTCATGACATTGTTGATAGTCTGAGGACTAATAGTTTTTACTTGTGGAGGAGTTACTGGCCCTGCTGCAGGAGTGGGGCAAGAACTGAAAAGTGTCTTATGCAAGCTCCACCCGTCTTCTGTATGAGGTGACTGTATAGTTCAGCAACCCAGACACCTCAGCAGGTGCTAAAGGTATCAGGCTGGTGAATGGGCATATCGCCAGACAAGACTGGCCATGTAGCACTTTCCTTACTCGGGATCCAAGACGGACATTCCTGTGCATGTGTGGTAACTGACCACTGAACCAGTTCTGTTGTTCCTGGTAAGTTAAAGGGATTTCCAAACCTTAGTAAGCCCATTATTGTACTGGTAGATCTACTGCTACTTATTTTCAAAACTGCCCTGAAGCAGCATCAATAGGCTCAAACTACCCCTATAAATGAAATGTCTCAAAGGCATATGTTGTGTGTTGCAACTACAAAAGTAACTGGTCCCTCCCCCATCAGGGATACATCGAGATTTTGGATGCTGAGTAACTGCTTCACTGCAAATGAATCCTGTCAATTGAAGGTGCAGCCAGGGTGAACAGATTCAAATGAAAATGGAAACAAAAAATATAAAAACCTACAGAATGTGGAATAACCTTTTAAAATTAAAGCTTGACAAACCTACAGAAATATTAGCTCCCTTATCAGCCCCCCCCCAAGGAGTTGACCATGATTGCTACAGGTGTCTCCATAAGGGCGTAATCATGGTTTGTGTGTGTGTAGTGAAAGAAACACTCAAGGTGTAAATGAAAAGACACAGGCCCTACAGTGGGTGCCAACTGGGGAGTAAATGATAACCATGGGATAGTTTTGCAAGGTTTGTTTTTCCATCCATGGGTGAACATAGTTCAATGCACCAGCGCTGAATGTGAAAGACATGTTATTGTAGTCCCACAGAAACCCACTCAGTTAAAGTTAAAGTGAAGTCATTGCTTTTGGGTTACTAACACTTCCTGTAAAGGGATCAGGGGCAGCATATCAGCAGTAACCCTATTGTGTTCTTCATAGTATCTCTCACACACACACACACACACACTAAGAAAAACAGACACTTTTAACTAAAAGTATTTTTTACAATAGGGCAAACTGATTTCTGAGTACATGTAAAATAACCACAAAGGATATCAGAAAAATAGCAAGAAGGCACATTGTAAGCAATGAGAAAGTAATGAACATTTCTAGCAAGGTTACAATGTCACCTAATAGCCTAACACCCTAAAACCTACTTCTATGTGCTACTCTATGGGAGCTAACAGTAGGAAAACATACAGTCTATGGTTTCTGAGGGAGAAACTGTGCACTGCATACTTTGTTTAAAACTCAGACTGTAATTATTAGAAGGGCCATGGAGGAAGGCAACGTGTTCTGGGATAGCAGTCTCCTTTGGGTACTCTGCTCTTATCATTGTCAGAAATGACACATCATCTTTTCTGAGTGTCTGCAATAAACAGTGCCATCTTCAAGCGGTATCTTAGAGGGTAATCTGGGATGAAGAACCTCTCTACCTAGGGGGTCAAGTAGTGGTCCTTTAATACTAAACATTATCAGGAATGAACACCTCTGACATTGTTTCAGGAATGTGGTACCTAGATCATGGGTGCCAGGGAAAAGGTTATGGACTTATTTATAAGAAGATGGGAGATGAAGGGACGTCGGTTTGAGCTACACTTCTTTGCTGAATATTCTAGGGATGTTCCTTGATGGGCTTAACAAATTGATAAGGGAACTCTTTTTCCAGATTTGGTATCTCATCAGGTGTTATAGCTCTGTCATTATCAGAATGATGTGACACTCTCTCATTCAACAAATTATAGGGGCAGACAACATGCATTGTTTATAACAGATATGATCCTGAGTTGACAGAATTCAGGAGGATTGCAGTCCCAGATGATGTTGGGGGACTGACCGTGGTGGAGTGGGCCCTAGGACTTTAAGTCACTTGGGGGGTCATTACGACCCTGGCGGAACAAGTCCGCCAGGGCCGTGGGACGCGGTGGCACCGCCGACAGGCCGGCGGTGCCCCGCGGGGCATTCTGACCGCGGCGGCTCAGCCGCGGTCAGAGAAGGGAAACCGGCGGTCTCCCGCCGGTTTCCCGCTGCCCCAAAGGAATCCTCCAAGCCGGCGCAGCATGCTGCGCCGGCATGGGGATTCCGACTCCCCCTCCCGCCATCCAGTTCCTGGCGGTTCTCCCGCCGGGAACCGGATGGCGGGAGGGGGAGTCGCGGGGCCCCTTCTTGTGAAGACCGCCCGCCAGCCCAGGGGAAAACTCGGAATACCCTCCGCGGTCTTACGACCGCGGAGCGGAATTTCGGAGGGGGGAAGCCTGGCGGGCGGCCTCCGCCGCCCGCCAGGCTCGGAATGAGGGCCTTGATCTTGCTTTGTAAGCTTTCTGGAACCCTAGAGGTGGAGAGAACATAGGTTTAGTAAATTCAGGGGTGAAACATTGCAGGAAGTCCAGCATGTCCACCTCCTTTCTTTGCTCTGGTATTCCTGAAAAAAATTAGATGGTCTTCATGGTTCCCGTCCTCCAGGTCAGTTATCTATCGCTGACAGAACCAGTTATCTTATTTCCAATCAATGGAAGCCTCTAGTAATTGCTCTAACTGTTGTAACATGTTGTCTGTCTTCTACATGTGCATGTTGAAGGAAGCGAGTTCAGAGAGGATCAACAAGATGTCCATTCATTTTTAACTGTTGTGGTCGCCACAGTGGTCATGGAGACTTGAAGCACTAATAGCTCTTAGAGGATTGCGTCCAACTTCTAGTCCACTGGTGGTAGTTGATCACTCTCCATTTTGGTAGTCTTCCCCAACACCACTTCTGTGAAAAGAAGTTGTCTGCTGGACTTCAAAATTGCTGCAAGTGTGGATGAATCAATCCAGAGCTGGAAGGGAGTAGATGGTAATCTGCAAGAATAGTATGCTGCACTGAGCACCTGGGTGGACAGACAGCTGATAGGCAGTAAGACTGGTCATTTACTAGATTTAAAAGTGTGAGGCTAAAAAAGGAAGATAAAGAGTGTCCCATGAGGACCATAGATGAGCCCTTCTAAATGGTGCTCTACATAAGGAAGGAACGCATCCACCCCTTCCTCTTTGGCCACATCCGTTAATGCCAGTGCTGTGATTCCAGAGGTACATAGGGCAGCAGACATGGTGCTTGCCTGGGGGAGGTTGAAATCGGCTTTGGTGGGCGCTGTAGGTGGTGTAGGTGGGAGAGGATGTGTATCTGTGTCAGTATAGCACCCAACACAGAGTCAGGACCAGAGCTTTGCGTCCTCTCAGTTGATGCAAGGATGTTGACTACAACCAAGATGTTGGCTGCTCTAGTCTTCTCTCTGTCTCCATGAGGAAGCAAAGTGACATAACTGGGAGTAACTGGGAGACCCAACAGTGCAGTCTAGGTAATTAACAGGGGAGCGTGCCAGCCCCCCTCTGGGGTTTATTCACTTGGAGGAGGGGGGGGAAGCACTCTGATCATAAGCAGTAGTGGGGTCAGTGCAGAGCTCTCATGTCATCCTTCCAGAGTTGGCCTGGGTGCTTCATGGATAGTGCAGTTAGCAATAGCCAATCCCTGGGAAATAAGTACAAGTGTAAAGTCAGTTTACTGATCCTTCAGACTTACCCTGTGATTTTTCACAGAGGTTGTTTTCTGGGATGCACATTGCATCTCACTTCAAGCTGGACAGCAAAGTAAAACATTTGGTACAGCAGGCTAGTTAAAAGCCCAGATCTGATTAATGGATGGTTCAGGGAAATATTTTTAAAAAAGATGCTTAGAAGGGAGCTCATGTATGAGAAAATTAATATTATATTTGAGCCCAGAACCATTTCAAACACACGAAAAGGTATGTTAAATGTATGTTAAGCTATTCCAGAATTATTATTTAACACTCAGGTTTTACCTGCATTGTGAACATAATAAAGGACTGCAGACTTACACTCTAGTTTAATAGAATTATAGATATTTCTTCTTGGATTCCTAATTGATTATAAGGCCTGCATGATCAACTATTTGTATCCCATCTGTGACTAACTACCGAACTGAATATACTGGGTTGAGAAATACAATATTTCTATTTGTTCAGCTTGCACTTGTGTAAATGTGTACACATGTGTTCACATAGAACCAGTTCAGGGCTTCTTAACCGAGCTGCACAGCAATGGGCCTTACTTTGAAAGGAGGGCACTGGTGATTATCATTCAGTACCATTTTATAAGACACTTACAATGTGTGAGGCTCAGTTAGTGAGACAGCAGAGATTCAAATGCCAGAGGTACAAAAACAAAAAAATCTAGGAAGAATCAGGTCAGATCCTGTCTCTTTTTTCAGTTTAATATATTTTATTAAGATGAAGATTATTAAAGTACAAATATTCATGAATAACAGTTCAATAATAGAGTAATATTAATAAAATTGTTCATGACAACTCCAGTATAACATGCACAAATAAAATGTAATCATTAAAATATGCAACTGTATGTTAGACGAATTATGGCACTGTAGAAGTAGAAAGGAATTTTAAGGAAAGGAAAAAAAGAGTGAGAAAGAAAGAAAAGAAAGAAAGAAGACATGATAAGTAAAAACTGTATATTATAAGTTACAAAATGTATAGAATATTAGTTATATAAAGATAAGTTTACCAAAACTTCAATGTTATAAAAGAAGAACATAGCAAAGTATGAAAACATAAAAACACTGAGCTAAAAGCTTTTTGTATATAGAAAGGAATATTAGACAATATCTTTAATAATGTAATCTACTAAGACTAAAGAATTCCTAATGAAGAATCTCAGCAGTATTTGACAAAAAATTACATTAATGGTTCCCATAATTTTTCCTTTTTGTTCGCTTGTAAAGTTGAAGATAAATTGTAGCGATCTAGACGGTGATTATGGTACACCAAGTTCCACCACTGCAGATAGGAAACATTTTCAGTAGACTTCCAGTTGGAAGTAATAACCTGGCAAGCAATGGCAACAAACAGATCTATTCATTTATGACAACTTTAGTAACTTTTCCAATTGTAGACCAAACATTTTCCCAAAACTGGGCAACCTTGGAGCATGAAAAAAACATATGTATATCTGTAACTAGTGTTACAACATCAGAATTTTTAGTTTAAAAAGATGAGCTGGTGTATAAAACATTCTATTGTAAAAATATTTTAAAAATAATATAAAGTCTGAGTGAGATTTTCTCGGCATGCAGTGGAGTGTAATTTATACCATATTAGTTGCCATAAGGAGATAGGTTAGTCAGAAAGTAGGTCTTGTTCCAATAACTTTTCTATTTTAAATGTAGGCCTATCTATTGACGGAGTTATGAGGGTTTTATATATAAGTGCTGCTTTGAAGTAGGTTGTGATGGGATCTGGGAATGACTGTGAATTAGTTTGGTGTAAAGAAGAGGAAGAAAACAATGTTATGGCATGTGAAAGAAGTAGTTTCAGAATCTGATATTGCTGAATATATGTGGGAGGTAAATTATAAGTGGAGGAAAGGGAGCTAAAGGAAATTATGACACAATCAGGAAAGAGGAGTTGGGAGACTATACAAGTACCTTTGTGCAGCCAAGTACGCCAAAATAGTGTCTTGCCTTATGTAAAAGATGTTTATTGTACCAAATAGGGCTACATACAAATTTTTCTCTAGAAGAAGAGTTAGTGATGATATGTTGTCGATATAGGGAGCATGAGAATGGAAGCAATGATCGTATCCAATATTTTGGGGACTGTGACGTATATAAGACAAGTTCATGAAGGAAGGGAGAAATTAAAGCTTGTTCTAATTGATACCATATCTTAGTTTGAGACTGGAAATCATTTAGAAAGCATCCTTGACATTGCTTAATATTAAATGTTTTATGATATTTGCAACATTTGGGAAATTTTACTCCGCCTGAGTTCTTTAGTAACTTTACACAATTTAAAGAAATACAAGGTGTTTTCCCATTCCACAAGAAATGTGTTAAAATCAACTGATTTAAAATATTTGCCAGGTACTTTAAGAGGTAACATCATTAAAAAGTAATTGATAATTGGGAGAAACATCATTTTAATGGAATCAAGTCTTCCCCACCAAGAAAGAAATAGAGGAGCCAAGATTTGGAACAGCTTGGAATTTTTGGAGAGCAAAACATCCATATTGATTTTAATAGTGTCCCTGAGGTTATTACCATATAATGTTCCCAAGCATTTAATCTTGTCAGGTTTCCATGCCAGACCTGTACCTGCAAATTTAGTTCAAAGACAATATTGATTTAAAGGCATTATTTCAGATATATCTATGTTAAGTTTATACACTGAGACATTTGAACATTGATGCAATTGGTCCAAAAAATTGGGAAGAGAGGATTCTGGTTTGGAAATGCATAATACAATGTCGTCAGCAGTAAATTTAACATGGACATCTCTATAATGAAAACCAGAAAAATTGTCAGAATTTTTGAGTCTATATAAAAAAAAGTTCTAATGCTAATATGAAAAGCAATGGGGATAATGGACATCCCTGTCATGAACCCATTTTTAAGGAAAAGTATAGTGAGTATAGTATAGTTACTAATACAGAGGAGAGTGGAGAAGAGTATAATAATGATATTAATTTAATGAATCCTGCACTAAAACCAGGGCCTGAATCATAAGTTTCCAGTTGACTCTGTCAAATGCTTTTTCAGCATACAGAGCAATCGCAGGTAAAGAATATTTAAGTTGTTGGGGATTTGTTTCCCATGTTAATTCCTGTAAGGATTTTGAACACAACTACAGCCCGAGCCACTGGACGGAATTACACTAAATGTGGCCGATAGTTAGCTCTTGGTCCAGAAAGCATGAGATATTAAAATAAATCCAAATTTGTATATCAAGGAGGCCAAATACTTTGCACGTTCTCCTGATCTTGTACAGAGACCTAATTGGCTGCCAACACTTCAACCAGGAAGTGTTGGCAGCCATTTTGGGACTCGTACTCAGCTGAGCCCCAAACAAAAAGATAAACATAAAGAAAAGGGGGCAAGGTATAAATAGCCTGACTCCCTTGGCTTAGTGCTGGGGTCCCTCTGTGACTCCCGCCAAGGCAATACAATATGTTTTTTAACATTTTACCCCAATTTTGCAGCACAAAATATAAGAAAAAAGTGCAGTCTCCTCTGTTTATTTTAAAAAAAGTCCCAGGTTGGCCAGGCCCCTGGGGCATGGTGGCAATTGTGGAAATGAAGGAGGGGGCACATGTGGTACCCCTCCTAGGTCCCTTTTTTTTAGCCTTGGAGACTATCACCTCCTGAGGCTTTATAAATAATTGGAATGGAGGGCAGGGGTACCCCCCTCCATTGCACTTATTGAGCACTTGGGACCACCACCTCCCCAGTGCTTCATGCAATAAAGAAGGAGGGCACGCATAACCCCCCATACTGGGCTGTATAATGCTCCAGGGACAACCACCTCCATTGGGCCGGCCCATCCACAAGAAAGGAGAGGAGCCGTACAAACTCCTCCTGGAGCCATTAATGGCCCTGGGGACTGCCACCACCCAGGGCCAGCTCTTGCTCTCTCCTGAAGTGCCCACCCTCAGGAGACAGCTGTTTGTATTCACTTGGTAGAAATCTCCTTCCAAGTGAGAGCAAATTAACTCAGTTTCCGGCAAATAGGAGCGTAAAAACTGTTCATGCTTGCTGGGAGCAGAATTTTCATCCGTTTCCCTGCCCAGTACATGCGCCATGCGGCCAGGGAAACGGATGAAACAATTGCTCCCACATGCAGGAGCTGCATTTCTTTCTGTTCCCTGTGTGCAGGATCAGTGCTGGCTCTTCCAGGAGGTGGGGAGCTGGCCGGGACTGTAGCAGTCCCCAACAAAGCACACTGGGTGCCCTGGGTGGGGCGAGGGAACCAAATAACTAGTGGCCTGCCCCTGGGGGATGGGTCCCTGGGGCCACAATTTGCCCAGGGAGTGGGGCAGCACATTTCTCCTCCCATAGAAACACAGACTTTTGTAAAGTACAAATCATCCTAGAGTCTTACGCATTGCCAGGGCAAAGCAGGAGTGTTTTCTCTGCAGCTCCACCTTCAAAAGTTTAATGAAATCCTTGATGGAAGTGTTTGCATAGTTGCTCCACCCCATATCCATTAGCGGTGTGCAACATTTTCCTGCCCTTTTTCCAAGGTGATCAACAACTAACTAAAACACCTGAGCGTGTTTCCCACCAGTTCTGGAGACCTGTTCTTGATGCACAGGAGTATGATCTCATTTACCAAACAAGCACTTACTTCTGTAAAGTACAAATCATCCTCGTGTCTTGTGCATGGCCAAGACAAAGCAGGTGTGTCTTCCCTGCAGTTCCACCTTGAAAAGTTATCTGAAATTCTTTATTGAGATGATTGCATTGAGGTTTTTTCATGTACTATATCTTATGTAGTGATACTACAAGTATGTAAAATGAACTAGTAGCCCCGTCCATTTGGCCACACTCAATATACTTAAGTGTACGCAAGGTTTTCCTCCCTTTTTGCAGGGTGATGGATAGCTTACGGAAAGGCCATCCGGGTGGATTTTCTGCCGATGTTGGAAACACGTTCGCAATTCACAGGAATATGAAAAGATCTCTACCAAACAAAGACGCACTTCATACGTGGCATGGGGTTGTGTGGTTATAGGGAGTAGGCCAAAGAGCTTGGCCACAGGCCAGGCCCTGCTGCCAACCCCACCACACAGTGCCAAAGTCCGTGTGTAGCATGGGGTGGGTGCTTATAGGGAGTTGTACTTCTTTGTAAACTCATCCACATTACTTAACATTAAAAACACACAGAAAGTCACTGAGAAGAAAAAAATAAAGGTTATAGGGACATTATAGATAGGAAATAGAATTGAAACAAAATATAGAAATTCACTTAAAAAAACAAATGTTTTAAGGATGTTATAGTTAGGGTCACATTTCAAACATACAAAACCGTAGAAATTCACCAGTTGTAGTTAGTTATTTCAAGTACCTGTAACGTGTGCCCTAGGGTAACTATAACTCATGCCCTTGCTGGACATTTCAGGGGCACAAGTTATGGTTAGCTCAGGTAACTATGACAGCTGAATTTCTATGGTTTTGTAGATTTGCACTTGTGAAATGTGACCCTAACTATAACATCCCTATAACCTTTGTTTTTTTATTTATAGATATATGTATATTCAAACAAGCGTTGCCTTCACACCAGCCACTTGCTAGCGGTGAATCACGGCAGGGTGGTGACCCCTCATAAATCCATCAGAAGTTGTCCAAACACCAAAGGAGCAAAATCCCACAAAGAAAGATCACCAGCCGTGACTACATGCAAGAGCGTGTTTATTACTTAAACAAGAAAATCCTAACGCGTTTTGGAGCACTAGCTCCTTGAACACAGGTCTATATATATTCTTTACAGCTGCCCCAACTGTTCTGGTTCATCTGTGGTCCATTGTTTGTCCCCCACCAAAATCATGTCTAGGGACAAAACTGTCAAAAATGTGAATATTAATCTTATTATTGCTCGTTCACATGACTCACAGAATATCTGAGCAGTTTCAAAATGCCTGATCTAAATAAGTACATTTCAAAAGAAGAAAGTTTTGTGGTTGAATACACACGTTGTCATATGTCTCCTCTGATAAACAAGCACAAAGGAGGCAGTCACTATTATGTATCCACCAGAGCAAGTTGTCTTTTAAATTACAATCCTGATAAAGTACCTTTTTATTTTTACAGCATTCCTCTCAAGAGCGCCCAGCATCGCCATTTCCACTGTCTTTTCAGAAGGCATGGCTTTTTCCTCCTGTTAATTTCTTTTCACTATAGATAAAAAATAAAAGGCATTTAAAGATGTTCAGTCTTAAGGAATGAGCTTTAGGTTATCTTGATTTAGCTTGTTTTTTTTTGGCTCTTAAAGACTGTTTCACTTTCATCCTATTTATTTTTTCCTAGGACTTGTGAAGCTTTGAAAGCTTGTTTAAACATACCAATTTTATACCAAAAGAAAGAAGAACTCAAAATTTAACATTTAATTGTCATTCTTTTTAGGTTGGCCATAGATAAAGTTTTGCTTGTCTCACCAGCCTACAATCAAATGAACAAACATGTAAGAAATTGGGTTATTAGTTGAGAGAGGTGGTAGCCCTGCTCAGGCAACAACCACAATCTTTGTCAAGGTGAACCACAAAAATCTCTAAATTAACCTTAACCGGTGCTCAACTCTGAGAAATTGGGTTACTGATTGAAGGTGTGAAATCCCATGCAAGCAGCAACCGCAATCTCTGTCAGAGTGCAACACAGGCAACCCCAAAATGAAGCTCTGCTTAAACTACTCTTAGCTCGGCACAAAAGCACTCAGGCTTAACGTAGAGGCAATGTTTTAAGTATTTATGCAGCGCAGAAATAGTAATACAGTGAAAATATAACACAATTTTGCAAAAATAGAGAAACTTTAAAGAAATTATTTGACACCAAAATGTCAAAAATTTAATTGGCAGAACCAGTGTTTTAATTTTTAAAAGTTTTTAGTAAAATTTAGCACATAGAAAATCAAGGCGCCAACCGTAGGCATGTAGTGGCATATTTAAGAGCCCCTAGCACCTCTTTGTGCCACATTAGCATCATTTTATTTACATTAATGTCGCCCAACGTGGCCAAAATCCCCACACAATATTTACAAAGTGGCACAATGCATGCATTGCACCACTTTGTAACCCTTTGCGCTATTTTGCCTGTGCCTGGCATAATGTATGCAAAGGGGGCATTCCCCCATTAGGGGAGCCGAAAAATGGCACAAAGAAATCTTAGAGATTTCTTTATGTAATTTTCTTTGGTACTTTTAATGCCTACTCAGAGCACCATTGATTATAATGGGCCTCAATGGGCTTTGCCAGATTAACGTCAACATTTTTTATGCTTGTCTTCTAACTACCACCATGGTGTGCTGCAATTTAAATACAGCAAACACATAGTGGTGTTATGGGGGTGCTAATGGGTGCAAGAAAAGTATGCCCCCTAGTCTCCCAAGATAAATATGGTAAAGAGGGTAAAGATATTGTAAAGAGGGTAAAGATAAAAAAAAATATGGCCAAACGTAGGTTGGATACAAGAAGTGGATAAAGCCCAGTCAGCACTCACCTATGGACTTAGAATATATTTTGAAGAAAATGTTCTGAGAAAATAAAATTCAGCAGGGTAAGGATAAAGGCATTGTCCGAGGAAGAGAAGTCATCATCAGGGAGCCGTGGACAAATTCATGGTGAAGATTGCTCTGTTCAGACTTAGGCCCTCATCATGACATTGGCAGTAAACCCCGCTTACCACCACGGTGAAGGTTGTCAACATACCGCTGCAGTGATGAATATCTGTTTGCCATATTATGACACACACATACCAAACCGACAAAATACTGCCACATACACAAATCCACCAGCCCAAAGGACGATGTTAAACAGCTGCACCGTTATGCCAACAAAACAACGCCCACTACATCATGACCCACGAGTCACGGCGGACATTCAATGGCGGTAAACCATTGATGGTACACACTGGTGCACTCAGAATGGATGCCCAAATACTAAACCACACAACACTGGCCAATACCAAAAACACACACCTGACACTCATACACACACCACACCCACCCACCCACTGCACTATAAAACACACACCCTCATCACCCACAAACCTTCATGAATACAAATTATTGCTACCATACTGACACCAAGACCACTACGACAACTAGACACACACAACACATACACCCATACATCCCTCATGCACCTCACTACGCACACCCAACCACAGTACCCAATACCCACACACTTACACACACCACACAACACCCATGTCCCCACAAAGGCACCCCCGTTTCACAGATGAGCAGTTGCAGGTCATGCTGGAGAAAATAGCCAGGGGAGAGCCACAGCTGTTTGGAGCACAGGTACAGCAAATATCCATTGCAAGGAAGATGGAGCTATGGTGGAGAATTGTGGACAGGCTGAACGCCATGGGACAGCATCCAAGAACAAAGGAGGACCTTAGAAAAAGCTGGAACGAGCTACAGGGAAAGTGCTTTCGATAGCAGCAAGGTACCGGCTCGCCATACAGAGGATCCCCAGCTCCTCCCCCACAGCTCACAGCATAGGAGGAGCAAGTCTTGGCATTACTGCATCCTGAGGCACTCACTGGAGTTGCTGGAGGAGTGGACACTGGTGAGTCAACATTTACAACTTTTCACCCCAATACCTGCATGCCATCTCACACCCTCTCCCTCACTCCCATCATACCACTCCATCCCACACATTGCACCTACACATCTGATTAACCCCAATGCCAAGCCCTGCATGCTATACCAATGCATGGACGGCCCTCCCAGACCTGCCTGGACACCCATCACAAAAGCATGCACAGCTTATAGGATCTAACAATCCCACAATACATCAACATACACAAACAAAGGTGGTAGGGAAACAGCAACGATAGAGGGGAAGCTATAAATGGACAATATGTCACAGGCATGAAGCACAATACATCACTTACATCCCCATAGGTGCCCCAGCCAATGTCTGCAGATAGGAGGTGCCATGACTATCCTGTCCCCCAACAGAAGATGCCCCCAGTGATGACAGTAACTCTGGACTTCAAGATCTGGATCAACAACATGGCCCATCAGGGACCACTGGACAGTTTGTCACCCCAGCCCACTCACAGTCCACCACAGAGCCTCCCCCATCAGTATCCAACACCACAGCATCCACCCAGCATCCCACACCTCTGTCCCCAGGACATGTCAATCAGCGGTGTGCCCACCTGTACAGGGACCCCAGTCCACACCTCACACCCAGGACAATCATGGACCTGGAGTCAGTTGCAGTGGGCACAACGTTCAGGGGACAGGGGAACAGGAACCCTTGGAGGACCCCTGTGCATCAGGAGGAGGACAGGCCCAGGGAACTGGCTCTCCAGTAGCCACTCACCAAGATCCTGGGGGCCTACCAACAAAGCCAGGACATGATGGGCCAGATCCTTGACAACATGGAGGAGAACAAGTGGCTTCAGGAGGAACACCATCATGAGATCAGGGAGGACTTGCAGGCCCTCAACACCACCATGATCTCCATAGCAGTGGTGCTGGCACACATGGCTAACATCATGAGAGAATTGACAACATAGCAGCAGGCCCCTACCACTAGCCGGTCTATTGACCAGCCCTCCACTTCTGCTGCAGCTAGTGGGCCGGAGGCCCTGCCACAGGACCAACAGGCCACTAGCACCTCACCCCCTGCAGAAGATAAACCACCCCGTAAACGTCTCCTGCTACCCAGACAGAAGGCAGAGACACTTGCTAAGACCAAGACCTCCACAAGGAAATGAGACTCTCCTGATTGACCCCCTTGTGGCCCACCCTGTCACTATGTTTACTTTGAACTACCTTTGCTCCCCTGCCTATGGCCACTTGGCCAATGGACCTGTGCTACAAACAGTCTGGAACAATAACCTGGACTTTCCCCTACCACCACCCCCTTCCATTGCACTTTTCCCTCAATATTATAGCACTACAATAAACACCCTTGAACACAACTTAACTGATAGTATTTTATGTGTTGAGAATGTGCATTTAGGGGAACAGTCACATCTAGTGCAAGTGATTTGAACACTGCGATAGCATACAATTAATGAACCTGTAACTGTCTATAGTAATCAAACCAGGACACTGTTGTCATATCACCAACATCTGTAAAATGACAAGCCATAGGTGACAGTAAGTTGAGATGCAAAGGAAGTGAATGCCATCATGCTACAGTCACACAGATTAAATCAATTTTCAAAGCAATTTTCAGTTCCACTGTCTCACCTGTGTCTCATTGGAACTATCAACGTATAACTGATGATCTGTTGTCCACATCCTCATCCTTTTTCTCCTCATCCTCACTGTACTCAGGGTCCACTGCTGCCACAGGGGCATCTCCAGTCTCCTCCTCCTGCAGAAAAGGCACATGTCATCTGAGGGCCAGGTTGTTCAACATGCAGCATGCCACTACTATCTGGTAGACCTTCCCGGGTGAGTAGCACAGGGATCCACCTGTCAGATGGAGACACCTGAACTTGGCCTTCAGGATGCCAAAGGTCCTTTCGATTATTCTCCTGGTTCACCCATGTGCCTCAGTATAACGGTCCTCAGCCCCTGTCCTGGCATTCCTCACAGGGTTCAGGAGCCATGATAGGTTTGGGTAGCCAGAGTCACCTGCAAATATTGAGGGACAAAATTTAGCCTAACTCAATTCCATGGGGATAACACCTGTAGGCATACACCGACATACAGTGGGTGGGGACTCTGGCTCACCTATTTACCACACCCTGTGTTTCTGTGTTTGGGCCATCACATTTGGGATGCTGCAATTCCTCAGTAGAAAGACATCATGCTCCAACCCAAGATACTTGGCAGTGACGTGGGAGATGTATGAGTCCGCCAGGCACACCATTTGCACATTCATTGAGTGGAAACTCTTCTGATTCCTAAACACCTGTTCATTCTGGCGGGGGGACAAACGCAATATGTGTGCAGTCAATCGCCCCAATAATATTGGAGGTATGCTCCTTTGCATAGAATCCTGTCTTCACAGTGGCCAAATCTTCCACTTGAGGGAAAACAATGCAGCTGCACATGTGTTTCACCAAGGCAGACAATACCCTTGCCAGCCGTATAGAGAAAATTGGCTCTGATATCCCTGCTGCCAAGCCCACTGTCACTTGGAAAGAACCAGTTGCCAGGAAATGGAGCACTGATAGCACTTACACAAGAAAGGGGATCCCAGAGGGATGACGGATAGCTGATATCAGGTCAGGCTGCAGTTGGGAACACAGCTCTGTGACTGTGGCCCTGTCCAGTCTATAGGTGAGTATAATGTGCCTGTCCTCCAATGTACGCAAGTCCACAAGCGGTCTGTACATGGGGGTTGTCTCCTCCTCCTATTCATCCACAGTGGTAGGTATCTAAGGGACACAAGAGTGAGTAGGCTGTCTCAATTTGAACAATGGAACCACCACCTCAGTGTACATACAGCATCAATGTGATGGGACAGTGGAAATGGCAATGTATGTGCAATTCTAGGCAATGACGTAGTTATAGATAATATGATTGTTGTCCACCACCATGAAATGGTGACCGCCCGTCTTGTATCTTGGGACAGGTGGAAGTGAGGTAACTCCGCTGACATTGGGCGTTGTGGCAGAAGGTGGTCTTGCACAGCTGTGAAATTCCTCATTGGCTAATATGGGGCTGTATGGAGTACAGTGGCCAATGGGAATCAGCGCTGGCAGTGATGGTGTACACCGCCGCGGACATGACCGCCATTTTGTATCCAAATCCTCACTTGTTTCCTGACTTTCCACAGCACAACACCTACACTGTGTGTGCTGCTGTGACCTGTGTCTGGAACCTACCATGGCCCATGTGACCAGGGAAAGGGCCAATGCCTTCACTTCGGAGGAGATGGATTGACTGGTGGATGGGGTCATACCCCAGTATGGACTGCTGTATGGGCCTCCAGATGAACTATGCATGTGGGAGGGATGCATGGAGATGTGTGTGCAAGCATCGTGTCATCGGGGGTAATGTCTGGTGGTAGTTTACATGTTGAGTGCCAGGCGATATGTGTGCCAATGGAGATGGAAACGGGATTGGTGGGCCATATGTGTGACAGGCTGGATTGTATGTGTAATGGTCCTACCATCTGTATCGCCTCTGCAGGTCAGCGCCTTCAAAAGAAGGGATTGTGGCGTGTCATCGCCAAGGGCGTGCGGACCCTGGGGGTCTACAGCAGGCGGAGCACCTACCGTCGGAAAAGGTGGGAGGACCTGAGACGCTAGGCACAGAATACTGCGGAGGCCCAGCTGGGGATGGCCTTCCAACATGGAAGAGGTGCCCGTCGGAACCTGACACCCCTGATGGCCCGCATACTGGTGGTGGCCTACCCAGATCTGGATGGGCACTTGAGGGCATCACAGTAGCCACAAGGGGGTGAGTACAGTGGGTGTTACAACAATAATTGGTAGGTGGCATGGGATCCAGGTGGTGGATGTGAGTTAGTGGGTGCCTCTTAATGCCAGGCCAGACATTGCAGTGTGATCCAGCTCAAAGGTAATGGGGGTATAGCAAATCCAGGTAAGCTAGCTAGGTTGCATTTCATGTCAGACAGATCGCTGTGGGTCCCAGGAGGGGTAGAGTTGGTGGTGGTCTGCCCTCATCTTTCTGTGGCATCTAGCCAATTGAAATCCAGTGCAATGCACAGCGCTCAATCCTGATCCCTGTGTGTGACGGTACTGTGTATGCCAACTGTGGTGTTGGTGTTATAATTGACACAGTGCTCTCTTTCTCTCCTTCCCCCCCTTTCTCCTTCTTTCATCATGTTCATGTGTGCATTAGCATCATCTGGCAGAGGAGCTGGGGAACCGATGACAGAGGGAGCTGCATCCCACAGGACCCAGGAGGTCCACTGATGCTGAGGGAACCAGTTGGACGGAGGGCGAGGGGAGCACCATGGCAGAGACAGGAGGTGACAACACTGACTCAGGTACCTCCTCCGATGGAAGCTCCCTGTTGGTGGCGGACACCTCTGTGACCTTCCCAGCTGCAGGTACAGCCGCTTCCCCCCTACCATCACCGCCTTCCCAGTAGCCCCTCAGCGAGTTGCCCATGCCCGCTCACCTAGGAGGGTGGGCATCTCCTTCATCCCAGGCACCTCAGGCCGTGCCCCAGTGAGCCGTGCTGCCCTGAGTGAGGAAGCTATTGAACTCCTGAGATCCATCTCTGCAAGGCAGTCAACCACTGTGAACGCCATCCAGGGGCTGGCATCCCAGATGCTGCAATGCAATGCATTCCTGGAGGGGATCCACAGTGCATTGGTGAACCAACAGAGATCAATTCAGGCTCTGGCCTCCTCTCTGATGGCAGCCATTGTCCCTGTACCTACTCTCCCCCTCCAACTACCACATCCCAGTCCCAGTCTCCTCAACCCCAACCCATCCCATGAACACATACAGACGAGCATGCACACAAGACAACACCCAAGAGTGGCACAGTCAAACACAGGCCCCACACTTCAGTCCTCAAGCATTCATACAAACACCAGACAGTTGCACACACAACCACATCCACTGCCTCCACTGTCTCCCCCTCCTCCTCCTCCACCCCTTACAGTCACGTCCACACTCACGCCTGCATACACTGCTTCAACATCCACCACCAGCATCATCACACCAAGCATCACACACACCACCTACTCATGGAGGCAAAGAAATGAAGGATCCCACTCCACCAGCCAGGAAGGGGATGGATCCCACTCCACGGGCCAGGAAGGGGAAGGATCCCATTTCACCAGTCAGGAAGGGGAAGAATCCCACTCCACCAGCCAGGAAGGTAAAGGATCCCACTCCACCAGCCAGGAAGGGGAAGGATCCCACTCCACCAGCCAGGAAGGGGAAGAAGCCCTCACCTCCTGCCATAAAATTTAAGAGGCCCTTACCTCCTGCAATGAAAGGGAAGAAACCCCCGCCTCCTGCCATGAAAGGGAAGAAGACCTCACCTCCTGCCATGAAAAGGAAGATGCCCTCACACCCAGCTGAGTCACAGCAGCCCTCACCTCCAATAGAGGCTGCCTAGGAGGCCCTTTCCCCTGCTTGGACACAGCTGCCCTCACCTCCTGCAGAGGCTGGCAGGGTACCGCCACCACCTCCTCCAGTGGTCACGGGGCCCTCACCTCCAGCTGAGACACTTCAGGCCTCACCTCCATCAGAGGGCATATAGGCCACCCTCCAGGGACTGCTGTACAAGCAGCCCCCTCCAGAACCAGTGGACAAGTACCCCACCTGAGAGACTGTGTCCTTGCACTCCCCAGCAAAAGATAATGGGCATGGAGCCCCCTCCAGAACCAGTGGGCAAGTACCTCACCTAAGACTCTGTGACCTTGCACCCCTCCAGCAAAGGATAATGGGCATGGAGCCCCCTCCAGAACCAGTGGCTGGTACCCCAACTGAGACACTGTGACCTTGCACTCCCCAGCAAAGGTTAATGGGCATGGTGCCCCCTCCAGAACCAGTGGGCAAGTTCCCAACTTCAGCTGAGGTGTCCCCCACACCCTTCCCCCTGAGGTGCCTGCACACTTCCAAAATGTTGCCCTTGCACAGATCTGTATGGATGTTGTCAGGAAACAAGTTGGGCCTTGGACTGTGTCCTGTGGCCATGTGGGCCTTAGTACTTTGGACTGAGCATTGACCCTTTGTGGACAATTGTATACATCTCTTTGTTATCCAATTGGTTAATTTGGTGGCTGTTCCCATTCAATACATTCTCAGTAAGGCCTTCCTGTAGTCCTTGCATTATTATGACATGTGTTGTGTGCCATTGTTTTTCCTCTACGACTGGTTGTTTCTACGGTGTGTGTGTGAATGGTGTGTGTTGTGTGTGTGTGTGTGTCACTCTCTTTTTCCTCCCTCCCTCCCTTGTGTGCTAGGGGGCTGTACTCACCATTGTCGTCTTCGTCGGCGTTGGTGTTCCAGGTGGAGCATGGCATAGAAGAGCATTGGGAAGAGTTGCATGGCTTTGTTCTTCTTTGTGTCTCTGATGGTGTCTTTCGTTTTCTGTGCAGTGTTTCTGTCAGCCTTTTGATGGTGTTGGTACAACCCTGGAAATCATGGCAGATTGCAGTGTCATGATATGGTGGGTGGTACCTTGTCTTCCGCCTGGCTGTTGGTGGCTATCGCCGTGGTGCATGGTGTTAACACCCTGGCGGTTGG
Organism: Pleurodeles waltl; assembly: GCF_031143425.1. NCBI lineage: Eukaryota > Metazoa > Chordata > Amphibia > Caudata > Salamandridae > Pleurodeles > Pleurodeles waltl. The sequence goes on from NC_090444.1 coordinate 1,525,031,366, forward strand.
TGTGGTACATTGGCTGTCTATGGGAGTTCTCACTGCCATAGTCTTAATTTGGCAGTAATCACTGCCAGCCTGTTGGCTGTATTACCGCCATTTTAACTGTCACCGCCAATATCATAATGACCACCTAAGTCTCTTTTTTAGAAGACAAAAATCTCCAGCTGGACAAGGTAAAAGGTTTTACCCAACATGAGTTGTTGATGGCTGGATACGCCGTTGGCGCAGGACCACTGAACAGCATTTGCTGCTGTAGAGAAGAATGTAGTAGGAGCTACCACAAAGTCGGGCCGACCAGGCTGCACTCTGGGTGGCTAGATAGATGAGCAGGTTGGTCTAGGTCTTCCCTTGGTTCTCAGAGCAGGTTTAAGCAAAACAATCCCAGGTTTTGGATTTTGTCTGTCTGGGCACTTTTCAGACCTCAACCAAGGGTCCAGGACAGAAGGAAGCCCCACTTGTGGGTTCAGTACTCACTTAGGCTGGGTCCAGGTGTGTTCAAGATGGTTGGAGCCTTCTATGTCCAAAGATGTGATCAGGAGATCAGAAAATTAGCCCATAGATTCACTCTGGTAGTCCTGGGTTCAAGTGGTGAAGCAATACACAAGCAGCAGGGCAGGCCTTTGACGGTTCAAGGTAGGCTCCCGGCAGCAAAGCTGGCCTTCCAGGTGCAGCAAAACAGTGCTGTTGAGTACACAGCATGCCACAGAGGCATGCAGTCCTCTAACAGTGGGTCTGAGGGTCCTATTTTAATACTTGTGAGCTGATTTACAAGAAACTGATGCATCAGTTCCGATTCGCTACTTTTCTTGAGCCCCCCTCCCACCGCCTAACGACACCATGGTTGCACCGTATTTATAACACAGAGCACAATGGCTTAGCACAATACCGCCAAAATATTTGATGTTATTGTGATGCTATGCTGCACTAGCAACAAAAATGTTGATGCTAGTGCAGCAAAGCAGAAGGAGGCCCATAGGTTAATATGGGTGCATCTATTTTATGCCTGCCCTGAGCAGGTGCAGGGAAATTGCCTCCTTAACACCACATTAGCAGAAAACAAAATGCCACTAGTGTGGCTCAAGGAGGCGCAAGGGGCTTGTAAATATGCCCCATGGTGCCTTCTTTGAAGTAGAAGTTAATAGAAGTTTTCCTTTAAAGTGCTTTGAATTTCCTCACTCCAGTGCCTTGGCTCCAAGCTGGCTGCATCGACAATTCATAAATGGCAAGTCCTTTGTGTGAAGGCAGAGCACAGCCTTTAATTTGAGAGCTGGACTGTGTCCAGCTTTGCCTCCCCATCCTGCCAGTAGATGGTCTATTCAGACATACCTGATCCCTCTATTGTGTGACTGACTGGGTGGAATTTAAAAAGTCCAACTGCCAACTACACCCCATCAGGTGGCCTAGGACAGGCTGCAGGCACCAAATACGAAAATACTTTCTAAAAGGGGCATTTTCAAAATTAAAGTTCATAGATATCAAACATAAAAAGCTTTTCTGTTCCCAATCAACCGTTAGCATGTATTAAATGTAATGAGACAATCTAATACTATCCTATGGGACAGCTAGGCCACAGAGTATTGAAAAACATATCCAGGAGTTTTTTCACTACAGGGACCTGTAAAACCTGAAAGTACATGTCTAACCTTTTAATTGACATGCTGCCTGCCCTATGGGATACCTTGTGCCTACCTTACGTGTTTGCAGTAAAAGGTGAGTTTAATACAAAGACCCATATGCACTCCATTTCACATAGGAATTTAGCCTGTGTGCACATTTCTATGATTACCTACTGTGGCTGTCTATGACTCTGTATTATTACACAAATCATTGTTACTGAAACAAGAACTCTCTTTGATAATTTTGGTCTGGCTCACTTGGGGTGTACTTCACTATTTCTTTTGGTCATTAATGAAACGTTTGCTACTGGATGATACCCATGAATGAAAGTACTTTTTTGATTTATGTAACACCTTGGTACTGGTTGTATTGAGAATTTTGAACTCCCACCAGGCAGATTGTAGACTGTTTCATTGCTAATACTTCTTATGTGATTAATTTGATGCAGGATTTCCTGCTTGCTTTGTATATCTGTAATGAATGAGTTTCACATGACCTGTAGTTCCATGTTAAAGATCATATACCCTTGTTCATGTGGGTTGCTCTTCTTCTAAAACAGATCACTGACAAGGAAGCATTAGAATATGCAACTCATGTTTGCAGAAATCCGAGACTCTGCCTGCAGTGACTCAACTTCTTACACAGAGCCTACCTCACCCCAGAGACGAGGGATTATTCACCATCAGACTATTTCAGTGTGCCATAGATGTGGCACTAATGATGCCAGATTTTGTCACATGTTTAGTCTTGCCACATAAAACAGAACTTTTGGGAACTAGTAATATCCCACCTTGAAGAAATAACAGGTCGCACTACTTTACTGAACCAAAAAGCTGCCTCCTGTGCCTATTCCTAAAAAGGCAAAGATGGGCATCTGTTTTGTAGTCTAGCCCGCACTCTAATGAAAAGGACCTTAGCCACTAATTGCAATTACCTAAAGGACCCAGTATTACCCAATAGACAGATGTAGTGAAATATTGGGTGCAATTGGAACTAGAGACCCTTGTACAGACAACTGATGGGGCTTGGGTACACCCGAACACACAGAGAGCAGGGATAGTTACCTTATGAGCTTTCTACCCTTTTCAGACCCTCATGCAGATACCAGTTCCGGTGTGACCCCAAACAAAAGCCCAACAACATCCTAACAGGGGAGACTCCAGAGCAAACCTAGCACCCATATTACCCTTCTCTGAAACCTAAATTCCAAACATATGCTGGCATCCTTTCACACCAGAGGTTGGAATGTGCCCTTCTCCACAACTCACTCCACCATGAAATTGTGGCTGAGATTAATTCAAGCACTCCATCCGTAACATTGTTGTTGTTGCAACGTTCCAAAAGTGGTATTGGCAGAACAGTAGCTTAAAGACTGCCTTTACTATTAAAGACAATTTGAGGTTACAATTCAAATTAGTGGGATTAGTATTTTCTCTCTGCTCCCAAACTGAAAATATCACGTATTAGGGGTAATAGGGCAACTAAGTTTGAGTGTATGGGCGAGGTAGCCTTACTACAGTGAAAAATACATTTGGTATTTTTTCACTGCCAGGACATGTGAAACTTAAGTACACTTGGCATACTTTTTAAACAGCATGCACCCTGCTGTTTGTGCTGTGAGGTCTGTTTTATCGGGGTTTATAAGTATTGCAAAAGTGTGTTTAGGCCTGGCAAAGGTTCATTTTGCCAGCTGGAGATGGCAGTTAAAAACAGCATTACAGGCTGCAATGGCAGGCCTGGGACATGTTTTACATTGCTACTTTAGTAAGTGGCACAATAAGTGCTGCAGGCCCACTAATACCATTTAATTTATAGGCCCTCAATACATGTAGTACCATTTGCAAGGGACTTCTAAGTAAATTCAATGTTCCTATTGGCTATATAGAAATGTTACCATGTTTAGAATGGAAATCACAGTAACTTAACCATTAGTTAGCAGGAGTAAATTGTGCAGGATCCTAAAAGCTAACAAAGACGGGTTCAACAAATGAAGGTAGCAATCTGGAGTGACTCTACAGAAAGGAAAAAGTCCCATATTTATCAAGTAAAAACATTCACAGCTAAGAACCCACGAAGTATAGTTTTAGCTTAAGCGCCACTTTCCACACGTCTTCAAAGTTATACCTTGTCAAGATATCCAGAATACTGTTGACCTCACCGTTTAAATGATCAGATATGATATTAATGTTATTAAGGCGAAAGAATGCTTAATAAAAAATATTTTGAGAATACACACTTTCTTAAGAAACTGCTTAAATATGATGCACATTTTAAATGTGATTTTTTTGTACTGCTTGGAAGCAGATTATTCGACCTCACCATAAGAATATACGTATGTATGTATGTATGTGTTTCCTCAATACACCTACTTATAAAGTATTGTCCATGGATGTATGATAGGAAATTCACACACACTGATTTGAAAGTAAGTCACATAGCACTGCAGCTATTTCATTTTTCTATTCGCTTTACATTTTAATGTAACCGTGCAGAACGTTCTCATTGCATATTCATTGCGGATGAGGCCTAACGCGACCTGACAGAGCGATGTCATGTTTACGAGTGCCAGCTGAGTAGACTCTGAATTATATCCCCAGTGTTGGCCTGTGTTTAATGTTATATGGTCTGGTGGCTGTATATTTTATATGAATCACTGTGATGTTTTAAAACGCAGAAGGAGAAACACAGGTTTATGAAATCCGCTCATGCCCTGCCAAAATCGTATCTCAGGTCTAGATGACTTTAGACGACGACATTGGCTGTAGTGTGGATGCGTTTCTAAGCTGACAGAAGGCCCGAACTGCACACTAATACCTTTTGTTGCATAATACATTATCCACATGAAATACAGTAGTGCAGAAGAATGGAACACTCTCTTGTTCCTGAAATATACAAAGATGACGTTGTTTAGGTTGAGATGCCCTTGAGACAATGAAAACTCCATTAAGGATGATTCCTCTGACGCATTGTGAAATGATGACACTAATCTTGTTCTACATTGCCATAGAGATGGGTACCATCCTAAAGAATCATTTAATTGTCAAATGTTTATCGTAGATTGAAGGAATAGTAATGTGGTAACATTTTAGATGTCGATGTGCCTCATAATTAATGTTCTATATGAAAATCAAATGGATGGTAAAACACATCTCCATTCATTTGACGCAGAATCCACGCAAGGAAGGGCATTTTAGCACTTAAATAGCAGATATTACTGTTTACCAAATCTGTAATAGTCATTCTGGTATACGTACGTTTGTAAATAACACTATAGATGTGTAATGACGACCTTGGCAATGAGTGTACCACCCCTCCTATTGTATTGTCTTCCCCTGGATCATAGTCTCAAAAGCGCTGCATACATAGGCACACTGCCTACATTCGTCAGCTAAAATATATAGAACACTGGAGTCTGATGGCTCCACTTTACTTAGATGATTAGGAAAAATGCGAAGAATACTGAATCTTTTTTTATAGTTAAATGATCACTCCAATGGAAGATGTTACTATTAGTGTTTAGGTTAATTATTTGAAAATCCATCACTAAAGTTAATTTTGATATCATCTGAAATACTTGAACACAAATCCAGTAATTGTCTACAAATCAAGTAGTCTCTATGCGTCCAATCGTAACCTATATGTAATTTGTAATGTAATTATGCTAAAAAAAACTTCATATGATGCTACGTAGTAGTATCTATAGTAAATGACTAACTGTGGCGAATGAATGGGTACTTAGCATAATGATTCTACTTCTACCTGATACTGAGTGGTTTTAATATTAAACTATTTTAAAAATGTACACAGTAAAATATGTAAAACAAAATGTGTGTGGGGACTAGTTCCATAGAGCACTAATCCTCACATAGATAGTGTTTGAGAACAGTAGGCAATATATGTCAATACACTATGTGGACCCTATACGCTCACGCACATCAAGCCATTTATATGCACAACATAACATATTTTGGATGCTACTTCTGCTTTCTAACATTACTATATAAAGTTTAATGCTGCTTTAAAAAGGTACTTTACAACCTAGATAATTCAATAAAATGGTGGATGAGCCAGATTCACATTGAACGATAAGAATGTTGACATATGCTAAAAGTGTAAAAGCATCCATTCAAACTGTGTTTATATTATTCAAGGGCTTTCAGTGGGACAATGAGAACATTTGACTTTACAATTTGGTAATCAATATCTTTTTTGAAGAGCATATGGGAGCAATCCTAAAATGCCACATACAATCTCAGAATACATTTAAATTCAGTTTATCAGATTTGGTTGGTCGTTACATTTACAAACTGATACAATCAAGATTATGAACACTTCACAGAAAATCACCTGGAAACATCTAAGTGTTTTCCCCAAATGTTTATCACAGTATGCATGTGAAAATAGAGGTGAAAAAAAAATAAAACAGTTGTCAGTGTATGCAACCCGTTATGCAATTTTCTGAATAAGGATATGTGCTTTGCACTGGTGTTTGCAGCCATACAATATTTGCCTTCTTAGGGTACCAGTAGCTCTCAGGTCTCTGAAGCATGTAGATATGAAACACCTGTATAACAAAATCTGAATTTAGTAGAAAGTAATTTAAGATTGTATGCAGTGATTTCTGCTAGAGTAGAAAACTTATCACATGAGTTGCTAGAATAGTGAGCGCTTTTGATAGACTGCCACAGGATTAAATCCCCATCAGGAACAAAATTCCAAGTATTTACTAATTAAAAAATAATTTCCCATACCCACTGTTAGCACTGCTGACCCACTACTAACTTTGCATACTATAAGGCATAGGTTTTTAAGGCAAGCATAGATTCTTCCACAACAAATGAATGCTATTGCCATGGCAATGACCATTCTGCAACCCCTACCATGCCTGTCACTCGCACCGCCCAGTGGCCTTATTCAGTATACAATGAGCCAGGGGTCCGGTGTATTAAGAAAAAAAGTTACACATAGTGGATGCAAATTGTGCACTGACATTTAGCAACCTAGTTGTTTATTTGCAATGCCTCTCATGACTAATAGATCATGTCACAAAATGTTCATTTTAAGTAGGTTGTGCAACAACCTGCCTAATAAATATTAATTAAGCAAGTCTGTGTTTTATACTACACTAATTGGCTACTTACAAATAGATAGTGGCCTACAAATAATCTCAATCACCATCACTGTGTTTACATCTCCAAAAGTGAAACCAATGCAGCTTTATGAATATATATGACATCATGTGGGAGCAGACAGTGGTCTCTTGAGAAAATTCTCAAATAAGAAGCTCTCCAATGGCAACAGTGTACCCTCTGCAAATGAGTTGCCACCTTGTTTGAAGTATTGGTTAATTTTCATTGGTTTTGAGGGAGCAGGGTTTTCAATCTCTCAGGCTCTGGTTGTAATCATTAAATAACCCCAACCACTGGTCATACGGACCTTTGTTCGTTGACGAAGAGAAATGAGGAGCAATAGTCTACATCATCAATGAATCATTACATTATATAAATTCAGTCGTTAAAAAGAGTTAGTGTGAGTATAAGGTTTTTATGTTCAAATGTTTTAGTCTTTCAACCACTGAGGCATTACCTTTTTACATTTCAGCATTAAAATGTAATATAATCCATTAATTGACATTTAATTATAAAATGGAAATAAATGTTCATTAAAATCTCAGTCAAAATAGTAATGAATCAACATGCATATTCAATTAAGGAAATTCCCTAATCTGAATTAATTTGGAGCAAAGAGGGAAAAAGATGTCAGTTCAGAAACCCAGAAGAGTTCTGCTGAGAAAGAGATCTATGTGCATTCATAAATCCTTTGTAAAGTAACTTAGAAAGTATACTCAGCTCAAAATATTAGCAAGACAATCCATTAAAATCTAAGTAAGACAACCTATCATAAAGAGAAGGCGTTAGAAACTCAGAGAGTCTCTAGACCGTGTTGGGGAAGGAGTCCTAGGATCTGGATCCAGCCTACTGTAGGAACACGCACTAATATAAACACACACAATTCTTTATTGCAACATTATTTTCTTTTGTCTGCTTTATCCTCCAATAGAATATCGGTAAACTCCTGGGAATAAGTATACTTCCCATTTTCTCATCAAAGCAAAATAGAATTTCAAGAATATGTCCTTGAAAAGGTACAGCATTGTTTTCTTGAGGGTCAAACACTTCTTCCCATGAATCATCTTTCCTGTTGCTATGCCTTCTCCAGGGAAGGACCTTACTATCTGTTGTCTAAAAAAAACCAAATGTCTGTTCACTAGTTACTAGTAGGCTTCTGAAATAACAGCATCTTCCGTAACAAGAAAAAACAACATCTTGCACAAACAACTATTTAACGTGAAAAACGGACATTTCAGTGTTAGTGCATCATTTTTCCATTAAACCTTATAATCGGTTAAGCTAACTTAATTCAGCACTTTATTTACAGGCAGGCCTAGAACATTCAGTTATGGTTACAAACTACAAGATTTGCTTTTAGCACATGTTTTGTTTAAACCCAATCTTATACATATTATAGATTAACTATAGAATGTTTTAACAGCGAATACAATTTGCAGAAGCTGCTTGGAGTCGCAATTGCAGGCAAAACCATTGATGCATTTCATTGTGATTCACATTTAGTGAAGGGGATGCTCTTTCACGCTCAATTTAATTGCAATTGAGAACTGTAAGAAAGTGGTTTATTATCCACAAGGAAAAGACCACTCGCTTGTCAGGCTAAAACTGTGTTTCAATAATTTAAACCTGGGCTCCAAACCCTGGTAGCTATGTCACAGACCAGATGGGCTTAAAACAGGAAGTCTGTAAAGTATTCAGTACTAACAAAACAGTTAAAAATACACAACGCAAAACAATAAAATTCCACAAGCAATTTGTGAAAATGAAGAAAAATTGAATGAGCAGAATGACACCAAAATGACAAAAAAAATAGGAAAGAACCTGGGCTATACTTTTTTATGTTTTAAGGCAAAAGGTACTTGGAAAAAAGGTAAGGCACCAATCAGTGTTCAGTGATTGCAGTTGACCAGAACCTAAGTTGACCATGATGAAGCATGAGTTGGATACTCGAAGTAGGTTCGTCCTTAACAAAGCCTTAATCTCCTAACTTGCCTTTTGAAACGTAGGTCCAAATCCTCGAGCAGGGAAAGGTTGCAGGATGTATGTGCTTTTCATAGCTGCTGAAAAAGATCCCACTGAAACCCTTAATTTTGGTGGTCTAAGGAATGCTCATTTTACAGGCTCACATCCTCCAATTTTTGCCCTACTGTTGCTGGATTTAGTACTGGTGTACTGACTATGTAGCACAATGGGAATTGGCTACCAGGCCTCTGTGCCAGTGTTCTGACCCTTAAAAGGTATATGTCTAATTGGCATATGAACAACTAACACAGGTTAACTTACTTACAAGTTCCTAGTTTATTATACCAAGGGTACCCTGTGCTTGAGATGTCAGCATCCGTCATGAAATGCAGCACTTATTGTACAACCACACGTGTGACAATGTAAAGCATGACTCCCAACGTGCAATTACAGACTGACAGAGCCCGAAACCTTCCTTTTTGATATGAATAAGTAACTACTAAGGTAGGCCAAGTGAGCCCAAAACGCAGGGTGCATCAATGAATTTTTATATTAAACCCAGCCTGTGCCTCAAATAAAATGTAATGTACATTTTAAACAAATGGCAACTTTTGAAAGTAGCTACTATTTTGCTCTAAGCTTCCAGTAGCTGTTTAAAGTTGCATAAAATCTGTTGTCCTAGAGAATGCCATCTGGCTTCCTGGGGAGGGGTAGGAACGTCTTTCAGGAAGAGGACCAAAGGACCTGCTGAGTAGAAGTGAGACCTACTCCTGGCTTGGTGACCAGACTGGGTGTGAGCATGAAAGTAGCGCTTTAAAAGGGAAGTGCAAATGGTAGCCACATAGTAGCGGGGTGGTCTTTTGTTTAGCAGACAGTCTGCCATCTCAAGCAGAAGGGAAGTAGCCCTGGTCAAGCAGATGTTTCACAGGGCATGTAGCCTCCAGGAAGGCACATCTCTAGTTTGGGCAAGTGGCTCCACACACAAAAAATAGGGTTCTGCCACATTGGGGTTTGCAGAATAGTGTATTCTGGCAATGCTAGTTTTCACACTTTGCAGGAAGTCATCAACAGACAGGATGCGACCTTGTAACATGTTGACTAGTTAGTTGCCACACCCACCTTGGATTACAATGGGCATAAGTCACATCCCTGGTCCAAGATCTCAGACCACATCTGTACTGGAAGGAGGACCAAAGAAGGACTGCCCTGCTGTTCCCAGGACCTAGCAAAGAGAGGCTGTACCAAAGGCTGGACTGCAACTGCTTCACCTTGAACTAGCATGTGTCTGGTGTGTCCCACTCATCGAAAAGTCATCCCTGAGCCCCAGACAAATGACTCCAAGAGTCAGTTTGTTGACTTCCTTGTAAAACGACAGGGCCATAAAAGATAAGTATTCATGGTGTTGAGAGCCTAACGTCAAGAAGCCTGATCACTGCTGGATGCTGAGTTGCAGTCTAGGAGACCCAGTCCCCACCCTCAAAAGTTGCATGTGAGTCTGCCAAATGCAGGAGAGTCATCAGAGTGCACAGCATGGAAGTTACTGCAAGTTAAAGAGAGCCACTGATTTCACTTTAACCAGAAGCAAGTAGACCAGTGGCAACCAGTCTTGTGCTGCACGTCACCCAGGCTTTATGGGACATCAACCCCTGAGGTCAAAGTTAACCCTTTGTGCTTGTGGGCAAAGGGGTAACCACAGGAAGGCCTGTGACCCTGGCTCAACCTCCTTGAGCATCTTTAGCATCTAGAACACCTCATTACTTCTATGGTCTTTGACTGGCTCCCTATCGAAATGGAGCCTATGCATGCAGGGGAACAGATGAAAGCATTGCCCCCTCAAGCGGGTAGCTGCTACTTCAAGCAGCTCCCTACGTGGAGGAGCAGTGCCGGCTCCCTCAGGATGCAGGCAGCTGGCTAAGACTGCAGAGTCCTTCAGGCTCCCCTATAGTTCTGTCACTCTCTCTTTTCCATCCCATAATGGAATGGAAGAGAGAGAGATTGTCATTGCAGTGGTCTCTCCATTCAATGACTTCAAAGACTAAGACGAGGAAGATGTTTGGATAGGTTTGGTACAAATGTTATAGTTAAGATTGGATGCAGAGCGAACAGTCACTTATGGTCTAATGGTCAAGGTATTGTGCTGTCACTCAGTCGGCTGAAAGCTTAAATCCTAGTATCGCTTGCCAGTGTTATTATTTTTTTTAATTTACTAGTGTTTTGACTCTTAAACCTTCCTATTGATGGAACATCCACATTTCTTTCCAATCACATGTGTGGGTTGACTGTCATAGGTATGTCTTGAAGCATCCCAGTAAGGAGTCACCTACGGCTTAAAGATTAAGGTCACAGACCCTTTCACTTAAAGTTGATGGTTCTACTCCACATGTGTCCATGGTCATTTTCCTTCTTTGATTTCTTTTAAACTTCAAAAGTTTAAGGTTAATACTGAAAGGTTATCTCCCTCTTTTTAATTGACAAATATATTTTTATTTTCAATTTATCCAGAAATATCTCATTCTAAGTGTACCATTCATCAACGCCTAAAACACTCTCTCCATCTTACTTTTTCTCTCTCTCTCAACTTCTCTTTCTCAGTCTCTTTCTCCCACTCACACACCTACTCAGACACTTATGTACCCCTTCACAGACCCACTCAAACACTCACATACCCAATCACAGACCCACTCAGACCCGCGTGCACCCACTCACAGCCCCACAAAGACACTGACACACCCACTCACATACCCTCTAAGACAGTGATGCATACACTCTCATACCCAGACAGACACTCTCACAGCCACCCTCACATCCAGATACACCCTCTCACACCTATTCTAACACCCAGAGAGACAGACTGTGGTCAACTTCCCCCAGGCAAAGCCAAAGGCTTTGCGGAGAGTGGGGTTGGGTGGTTAATGGGGTTGGCAGTAGGGTCTGGTGGAAGACCAAGCCCAGCAGCCAACACCTGCCCCCATGGCCTTAATCCATGCACGGCACAGGGTTGGGTTGGGTGGTTATAGGGGGTTGGCTGCCGGCGTTGCAGCAAACCCCCTCTGCACAAGACTAAAGGACATGCACAGCCGTTGTTGGATTTTTGTATAGTAATAAAAATGATTTTAGGTTAAAAAAAAAACCAATTCATTGAAAACACCAACGTTTATAAAGACGTTATGGTTAGGAAATAGAATTAAAAAGAAAAATAGAAATTTGCTTAAAAAACAAAGGTTACTTGGACATTGTAGTTAGGCTCACTTTTAAACATTTAAAACTATAGAAATTCACCTGTTATAGTTAGTTTTCTCAAGTAACTATAACTTGCTCTCGCACAATGTACAATTTATACATCAAACATTTTATTGCAAATGTTACATTGATATTATCAATGATATTATCAAAGTTGCTATGAGTGCCATAATTTGTGGTATAATTAGAAGTGCATGGCAAGTGCACAAGTTATGGTTGCCTAGCTCTGACTTGGCAGGAGGTCTCAAAGCTCCCACCAAGTCAAAGCAAACAACTATGTGCCGGGAGTGGGCACCCCGGTACATAGTAGGAGCCGTCCTTGTGGAAGTGGTGGTCCCCAGGACTGTGAGGTGGCTGGGCGGCCAACCCGCATTTCATTCTATCTTTGGTGGTCCCAGGAGCTGCAGGGGGCAGCAAACCCCATACTATTCATTTTATGTTTGGCCCCAGGGAAGTGGCACTCCCTAGGGCTGCAGCGGGGCCCAGGTGCCCCACCCACATTTCTTTGTATATTTGTCCCCAGGGAGGTGTTGTTCCCTTGGGCTGCTGGGAGACACATGGCCCATTGCATATTATTCAAAGTTAGTCCCAGAGAAGTGGTGGTCTCTGGGGCATGGGGGTTCACAGGACACCCCCCTCTACAATAAAAGCATTTTGCCCCCTGGGGGTGGTGGGTCCTGCCCCCCCTGCACTCAATGTAATAATCACTCTGGTGAGATAGTGGCCCCCACCGCTTCAGTAAGCCAGGAAGGTGGCCCCCTTGCACCCCCTCCATATTTTTGACTTGCCCCGGGACCAACCCACCCTGGATCTTCATTAAATCAAGCAAGGGATCTTGTTGTTTGTTTTAAAAAGTAAAAATAAAAATAAATTGGTAGATCCTGTGCGACTCTTTGCAAAAATGTTTTTTTTAAATTGTTTTCTAGCCACAGGGGGGCCCTAGCACCAGAGGTAAGGGATCAGGGTGCCCCATACTCTGGTCACTGTTCTCTTTTTTTAATCATTTTTTCTGGGACTCAGCTGAAAAACATGGCTGCTAGCACTTCTTTGTTGAAGTGTTAAAAGCCAATCAGATCTCAGCACGAGATCTGGAGGGTTCGCGGAGCCTTCGCGTCCCTATATATGTTAGTTTTATTTCTCAAAAACTAATGAAACTGATTTACTACCCTTCTACTAAATTTGTTGTAATTCTGTTTAGTCGTTAGGGCGCTATTTCTGTTCAAAATCCCTGTAGAAAAATGAATGGGGAAAAAGTGTTTTGAGACCACTCCCTTTTTCTCAGCCACCGCTTGACAGATCACCACAAATCTTTCCAGACAGCAGCTGAAGTGAGCATCATATTTTCTTGGAAACTTTTGTGAAAATTAATTAAACAGTGCCACAGGTATCAACAAAACAAAAAACGCTTTTTGTATAGCAACTAAGACCCTCATTACGAGTTTTGTGGTCTTTTCGGAAGACTGCCTTCGTGGTGGCCGCCAAAATACCGGCAGTGACGGTGGTATCCCAACTGCCGTATTATGAATCACATAATGAAGACCGCCCAAAAAAAGCCACAAATATGACACTGCCAGGCCGACTAAGGGCAGGAGAGAGGCAATCCTACCACCAGCCCCAGCACACTGACAACATCCCGCCCTCCATATTATCACCCACAAATCAGCACAGAGGTCATTGCCAAGCGGAAAACCATTGGTGATGTGAACTGCCATGCTCAAATTGTCACCTCACCAGAACCCAACACCACATTGGACTGTATGAAAAACACACATACCCACAATACACCCACATGCACCACTATAATACACACCCCCACACAAACCACAATCCTTTGTAACTACAACCACAGACAGACAGCGAGGAGCCACAAACCCTGTGGCCTACCACTCATAAACCATAGGCACATACACACATCACATGCAGCACACACAACACAACTGCATCATCAACACCATACACACATCACAACTGCACACAAACACCACAACACACCATCACACCAAACTAAACACCCCAGACCCCATCAAGCCCCAAATACCCTACCCTTGCACAAGACACCCCCAAACAAAATCATAACCACCATGTCCCCTCAAAAGCACCCACGGTTCACAGATGAAGAGTTGAGGGTGATGGTCGATTAAATTGTCAGGGGACAGTCACAACTGTTGGGAGCACACGTCCAGCAAACATACATAGCCAGGAAAATTGAGTTATGGCGGAGCATAGTTGACAGGGTCAACTCAGGGGGCTCCCATCCACGCACAAGTAAGGACATCAGGAAGAGGTGGAATGACCTACAGGGGAAGGTGTGCTCCATGGATTCACAACACCAGATTGCCATCAACAAGACAGGTGGTGGACCCCGACCTCCTCCCCCAGAGTTCACATTGTGGTAGGACATGGTCTTGGACTATATACATCCAGAGGGCCTGACTGGAATAATCAGAGGACTGGACTCTGGTAAGTCAAAAACCCTCCCCTGGCACTGACTCCTGTACAGCATGCATCCCCACCACCCTATCACTCCCCCTATTTATCCAAACTCACACTTCTGCCCCCAATCACCTAATGCCCCTCCCTGCATGCCACACCAACCCACTGCCACTAGCCCCACACAGCGACTCCCTAGTGCATGGCTAGCACTCACAATGGCAAGCAGTACAACTTCCACAATGCATTGCTTTCTACACAACAGGAGCTGCTATTCCCACTTCTCAGTGGAACACCTGCATGTAAAACCATCGCACCAGCCACAGCAACTGGATGTTTTGACTGTGTACTACTACATGGCAATGACAGCAATGCTATCCAGTATCCAGGATTCTCACTGGAACATGGAAAAATGTAATAATCCATGGCCCACAATGTTTGCAGTGCTGCATCTGTCACTGCCATCTCTGAGAAGCAAGTCAAGCCACTTTATGCTTTAGGCTATGAAACAAACAAGTACACCTCCACAATGTAACTCTCCCCTACTCCATCCACAGGTACCCTTACCACTGCCACTCTGCTTAGGATGCCAGAGACAGCCAGCTATCCCCAGGATGAAGGCCCTAGTGGATATCTGAACTATGAAGACTTACTTGGCCCATCTGGGACAACTGTGCAGTTCACCACCACCAGACCCACCCTGACCACATCAGAGTCCCCTACTCAAGTGGCAACAACAGCACTGCACTGCACACCCCATTTCCCCAAACCTGTGTTCCAAGGACTGTGCAATCAACAATGTGCCCGCAGTACAGGGACCAGAACCTACCCCTCAAATACAAGACGATGAAGGTTCTGGTGTCACTGGGAGTGGGCACACTGTGCCAGGGTCACAGGCACAGGGGACCAGGGGCAGTTGGAGAGCACCTGTGGGCCAAGGGATGGGGCCCCCAAAGGAAACAACTGGTCAGAATACCATTTCCAACGTCCTGGGAGCATACCAGCAATCCCAGGATAAGATGGTCCAGATCCTCTCAACCTTGCAGGAGAACCAGAGGCTGCAGATGGAATACCACCTGCAGGCCATGGAGCAGTGGCAGGCTTACCATGCCACCGTAGCCTCCATTGCAGGGGTACTCAAGGAACTTACTACCAGCCTTTGTGCGTCCTCCACCCACAAGCAGGCTCCTTCCACTAGACACATACCAACTGAGCCATCCACTTCTGCCGCACCTAGTGGAATGGATGCCCTGTCAGAGGACCTGCAGACCACCATCACTCCTCCCTCTGTAGCTGAGGAACCCCCACGCAAATGAGGTTGTCCATCCAGATATCCTGCAGGACCTGATGCCAAGACCAAAACCACTGGCAGGAAGTGACCCTCTTTTGAAAATTCTCCCTTGTGTGCCAATGAGACACCCTATTGACTGCCCACTGTCATGTCGCCATGACACCAATGGCACCTTGGATACTGGACCTGGGCTAGTTACAGCTGGTCCCACTACTCTAATAATGTCATCCACTAGGATCCCACTCATCACCCATTGAACTTGTGAATCACAAAAAACAGCATTGAGCACAGCTGCTGCTTACCTGTCTTTAATGTAACAAGTAAGATTTAGTGTTGTAAAAAATATCATTACAGTTAACACATTGACCATTAAAAGTCTTTAAGATGGACAGAAGTGGGTGCAATGTGCAGGGAGTATGACAGTAAAACAGACATATCCTGAAATCTTGTGTCAAGGGACCCACCAGTCAAACCAGGAACCAGAGCAGCACCAACCAACAGACCTGCAAATAGACCAAGAAACGGACAACCATTACGATAGGAGTCAATGTTGCACACTCAGCACACATGCAGTACATTGTCAAGCTCCCTAGTGTGAATAGGCAAGTGGACTGTTAATACATATTACCATGGCAGACACACATGTTCCAGACTTGCATTCCTAATGGTACACCCCTCACAGCTGATGTTACTCAACTAAACGCAAGTACCACTGTCAGTAAAAGTTATGTTCCATAATTGTCAATTGTGTACAGTGAGGATAGGTATCAATACTGATAACAATATGTTCACCAGTGCAATTGCACTTGACATAGCAGTACAGGGAACACACAACATGCCAAATCATTGCAGGTGTGATGCTAGACTGCAGCATAATAAAAATAGCTCTGACATCAGAACAGTAACACCTCTCGTGATGGCCAACATGTTGTCCCCCAAACCCACACAGTGGGATAGCTGCACACATCAGGAAGAGCAATGTCACAAGGCAGACAGTGGTACAGTTCACATACAACAAAATTAACACTCGCCTGCATGTCATTGGAAGTATTGTTGGATCAACTCTGTTCTAGTGTCAGCTACATCCTTATCATCTGCCTCCTTATCACTATCTATGTCACCATTATCAGCCACTACTCTAGCTGCCACCTTCTCAAAATCCAGGAATGGGATGTTACGTATCAGGGCTAGATTGTGTAGCACGCAGCAGGCAACAATGATCTGGCTGACATTCGGTGGTCTATAGAGCAGGGCACCTCCTTAGAGGTGTAAACACTAGAATCTGGCCTTCAGTAGCCTAGAGGTCCTCTCAATTACATGCCTTGTCCTGCGGGCCTTATTAAATTGTTGTTCCCCATCTGTGGTTGGGTATCTGACTGGTGTCAGCTACCACAACAGATTAGGATAGTCAGATCAACTGTGTGCACAAAGATTGGACACATCACAGTACTGGTAGAGGCAGAGGGCAGAATGTGAAGAGAGGTGAGATAATAGATGCACACATACCATTGGCTACATACCAATTAGCCAGGCCCTCTCTCTCTGTAGTTGTGCCATCATATGTGGGACAATGCTGTTCCTCAGAATGTAGGAGTAGGGGTCATGCACAGAACCAGGAAAGTTGGCCATCACTTGGGAGGTGTACTTGTCAGCGAGACACACCATCTGAGTCATATATTGAGTAAATGTTTTTCCTGTTCCTGTACACTTATTCATTTGCCCTGGGAGAAACCAAAGCAATGTGGGTGCTATCTATGGCCCCTATCACATGGGGATATCTGCCATATCATAGAAGTCCACTTTAACAGTGGGCAAATCTGCAAGTTGGGGCAACCTGATGTAGCTGTCCAGATGTTGGAGTAAAGCACACATTATATCCTTCAAAACATGACTGAACATGGGCTGTGACATCCCTGCTGCCAAGCCCAGTGATCTGGAACTAGCCTGAGGCAAGGAAGTGTAGCACAGACAACACCTGTACTATTGGACGTCTGGCATAGGGATTACATATGGTAGCCAAGAGATCTATCACCAACGGGGTACACAGTTCCATGATGGTCTGACGTTTCAGACAATAGGTCTGTATGATGTGTCTTTCTTCCAGGGTAGCAAGATTGACAAGGGTCTGGTACACAGATGTGTGTCTCATTCCCACCATTGCACGGTATTTAGGAATAGGACCAGTAGAGAGGAAAAGCACACAGTGATGTTGTCAGTTCACAAGCCACCTCTTACAAATAGGGTCTCTATTTGGCAGCGGTATACACCCTTGTCCATGGAGAGACCATAATCCTAGTCAGGGTAAGTCGCACACAATCCAAATTATCCTGTGCCCACCCTCTGGTAGCTTGCCAACGAGCAGTCAGGCTTAACTTGGAAGGCAATGTGTAAAGTATTTGTGCAATGAATCATACAATAACACAGTGAAAACACCACAAGAATACACCACACAGGTTTAGAAAAATATAAGATATTTATCTGATTAAATTAAGGTCAAAACGATCAAGATATGATGAGCACAGGTTGAAATATCACATTTGCACTGTTAAGAAGAGTCTTAAATCTTAAAAATCAACAATTGTCTCTTATATGCAAAAAGTACCTGGTTTACGTAAAAAATAACACGCACGGAGACCACAGAGGAGGAGATGTATGGAAAAAAGAAGGTGTGCATCGGATTTCCTGATGCGGCACAGACAATGCTACATTTCTTCCCATGCTGCAAGGGCTTTGCGTCGATTTCTGGCACATAGGCCCTCATTACGACCCTGGTGGTTGGTGATAAAGTGGCAGTAATAACGCCAACAGGCTGGCAGTAACTACCGGCAAATTATGACCATGGAGGTGATATGTCGGAAAGACAGCCAATGTACCACACCGACCGCCAGGGTGGAAACAACAGCCACCACAGTGGTCTCATGCAGAAGTCAAAGTTCTGCCCACCATATTACAACAACACAATCCGCCATCTTTTCCGGAACGGTACCAATAACATCAAAAGCCTGGCGGAAACAGATCTCAGAAGTGAAAGGACACACCTTTAGAGACACAGGGAAGAACCACACTACCATGGAACCTGAACTGCATGTTTTTCTGATGACATTCTGTGTTCTGCTCCACCACGAACACCAACACCGGTGAAGACGATGATGGTAAGTACAGCTGCCTAGCACACAAGGGAGGGGGGAAGGAAAACAAGAGTGACACACACATGCACCATACACACCACAGACACACACACCAAACACACAACCAGCTGCCTAAGAATACAAGTTAATCCCTGTAAATTGGCTGAATAATGGAAGGACAAAAATAATTTACCAAAGTGATTGTAATAAGATCAACACAGTATAAATAATAATTCAGCCAATGTAACAGATATATACAAATGTACAGAACAAGGGACACAGCCCAGTCCTCATTTTGTGTAGGCCACATGGCCACAGCCCAAAGTCCAAGGCCCCACTTGTCACCTGCATCAACACGGAGAGAACACTGCAGTGGCATCAGTTGGTAAATAGGCAAGCACCTCACGGGGATGGGGGCACCTCAGCCAGGAGCTGAAACAAGAACACTGGTTCTAGAGGGGACAACATGCCCCAAGCTTGATCCTGGGGAGTGCAATTGCACACTGGTTCTGGAGGGGGCAACATGCCCTGTGCTTGGTCCTGGGGAGCGATGGGCCACAGTCTCTTGAGTGGGTGGCTTGCCCACTGATTTTGGAGGGGGCAACATGCCCTGTGCTTAGTCCTGGGGAGTGCAAAGCCACAGTCTCTCGAGTGGGTGTCTTTCCCACTGGTTCTGGAGGGGGCAACATTCCCTATGCTTGGACCTGGGGAGTGCAAGGCCACAGTCTCTCGAATGGGTGTCTTGCCCAATGGTTCTGGAGGGGGCAACATGCCCTGTGCTTGATCGTGGGGAGTACAAGGCCACAGTCTCTCAAGTGGGTGTTTTGCCTACTGGTTCTGGAGTGGACAGGCTGCACAGCAGCCCATGGACGCGGGATTACATTGCGTCCACCAGCAGTAATGGCTGCACTGTGTTGGTAGTGGTGGGAGGCTCCTGCACATCCGCTGCACACTCGGATGGATGCACTGTGGTGGTGCTACTGTTGGTGGGAGGCTCCTGCACATCCCCGGAACCCTTGCACGGATGCAATGTGGTGGTGCTGCTGGTGGTGGGAGGCTCCTGCACATCCCTTGCACTCTTGGATGGATGCACTGTGGTGGTGATGCTGGTGGTGGGAGGCTCCTGCACATCCCCTGCACCCTCAGATGGCTGCACAACCATGGTTGGTGGTGGGGGCTCCGTCACAGCTGCTGGCCCAGGCTCCTTGCATTTCCTGCCTGCTGGTGCAAGCTCCTTGCCCTTCCTGCCTGCTGGTGCAGGCTCTTTGCCCTTCTTGCCTGCTGGTGCAGGCTCCATCCCCTTTAGGCTGGCTGGTGCAGGCTCCTTCCCCTTCAGGAAATGTGGCCTGGATTCCTTTCCACCATGAGTGGGTGCGTATGGAACTGTGCCCGTGGACTGTGTGGCTGGGGTGCTTGGCTGGGTTTGTGATACCCTGGCCATATGTACAGGATAAGGGGGAGGGGAGGGAAGAGGTCAATGGTGAATAGGAACAGTTTTTTGGGGCCATTGAGGCGGGAAGAGGGAGAAGGAATGGGAGTGGAGGATGAGAGAGTGGTTGTTGGAGGTGTCTGCCTGCTGGATTTGGGTGCAGGTGCATGGCCTGTATGCTGTTGTAAGGTGGATGGCTGTTGGGTGTCTGAGTGTTTGAGCTTGTATACTTTAGGAGGGGGGACAGACACAGTGGGAGAGGACACAGGGGACGTGTGCATGGATGTTGTGGAGGTGTCTGCCAGTGAGGTGTGTGTTCTGCTTGGTGTGGTGATGATGCTGGTAGTGGATGATGATGTAGTGCATGCACGTGTGAGTTTCGACATAACTAGGTGGGAGGAGGAGGAAGAAGGGGAGACAGTGGAAATAGTGATTGTTGTTGTGTCTGCAACTAGATGGTGTTTGTGTGAGTGCCTGTGGGATGAAGTGTGGTGCATGTGTTTTCCTGTGACACTCTTGTTTGTTGTCTTGTGTGCATGCTCATCTGTATGTGTGCCTGGGATGGGTTGGGGTTGAGGAGAATGGGACTGGGCAGTGGAAGTTGGAGGGGGGACTGTAGAAACAGGGACAATGGCTGTCATCAGAGAGGAGGCCAGAGCCTGAATCGATCACTGTTGGGCCACGAATCCAGTGTGAATGCCCTCCAGGAATGCATTACATTGTTGCATCTGGGCTGCCGGCCCCTGGATGGCATTCACAATGGTTGACTGCCCTACAGAGATGGATCTCAGGAGGTCAATAGCATCCTCACTCAGGGCAGCCCGGCTCATTGGGGCAGGGCCTGAGGTGCCTGGAGCAAAGGAGATGCCCACACTCCTGGGTGAGCGGGCATGGGCAACTCAATGAGGGGCTGCTGGGAGGGCAGTGGTGGTATGGAGGGTGGCCGATGTACCTGTGGCTGGGGTGGTCACAGAAGTACCCGCCACCACCATGGAGCTTCCATTGGAGGAGGTATCTGTGTCTGAAGTGTTCACTCCAGTCTCTGCTGTGGTGCTCCCCTCGCCCTCCATCCCCTCTGGTGCACTCTCCATCAGTGGACTCTGCCTCCTGGGTCCTGTGGGACGTAGCTCCCTCCATTGCCGGTGCCTCATGGCTGCACCAACACCACCGTTGGCATACACAGCACCCTCACACATAAGGAATAGGCCTACGCACTGTGCATTGAACTACCAGTGATATTGCTAGCCACCGAGGCATGGGGAGGGGCACACACTTGCAAATGCAGCACACCTGGGGCCCACGCAGCCGTGACCAGTGGTGGGCGCCTATGGGCTAAGTAGCAGCATTATCCCTTCAGAACCGTAGCCACCAGAGGACCACTGCTGCAATGTCAGGCCTGGCCTAGGGGCACCCACTGATACATATCCACCACCCAGATACCACCCTACCATGCGTCGGCTGTAATAATGGGCACTATACTCACCACCTTGTGGCTGCACCCATCCAGCTCTGGATAGGCCACCGCCAGTATGCAGGCCGTCAAGGGGGTCAGGTTTCGACGGGCACCCCTTCCTCTTTGGAAGGCCATCCACAGCTGGGCCTCCGCCGTCTTCCGTGCCCAGCGTCGCAGGTCCTCCCACCGTTTGTGACAGTGGGTGCTTCGTCTGCCATAGACCCCCAGGGTCCACACCTCCTTGGCGATGGCATACCATATACCCTTCTTTTGATGGGAGCTGAACTATAGAGGCAATACACAAAGGAAAATATCATTAGAGTCCAGCCTGTTACACATATGTCCCACCATACCCGTTCCCATCACCATTGGCACATACAAAGCCCAGCACACAACCTGTATGCTGCCAAGAGGACATCCACCCACCCCCCCTTACTCGAAGCCTTCACACACACCACTCCATGCATTCATGCCACATGCATCATGCCCACAGTGTACTCACCTGTTGGTCTGGAGGCCCATACAGCAGTCTGTATTGGGGTAGGACCCCATCCACCAGTCTCTCCAACTCCTCTGAAGTGAAGACTGGGGCCCTTTCCCCAGTCACACGGGCCATGGTAGGTTCCAGACACAGGTCACAGCAGCACATGCAGTGTAGGTCCTCTCCTATGTAAGGTCAGTTAGCAAGTGAGAAATCTGATGAAAAATGGCACTCACGTCCTCAGCGGTGCATACTGTCACCGCCATCGTTGATCACCATTGGCCACTGTACCCCATAGGGCCCAATGTTAACCAATGAGGACTTGCACGGTGTTTCTTGACCCCCCCTCCCGCAACAGCACACAAAGTCAGCATAATTACCTCACTTCCACCTGTCCCTCCACACAGGACAGGCGGACACCATTGCTGTGTCACAAGAGATATTAGCACATACTCGACAAATCACATTGACCCCTTATATGTTTACAGAATGCAAACTACTGTTGTAGCTCCATTGTTCAGTTTGTGACCGGCTGCTCACTCTTTTGTCACTTAGATTCCTACCGCTGCAGATGAATAGGAGATAGAGACATGCCCCCGTGTACAGACCCCTGGTGGGCTTGGCAACACTGGAGGACAGGCACATTATCTTTACCTATAGACTTGACAGGGCCACAATCACAGACCTGTGTACCCAGTTGGAGCCTGACGTGATATCTGCTATCCGTCACCCCACTGGGATCCCCCTTTTGTGCAAGTGCTATCTGTGCTCCACTTCCTGGCAACTGGTTCTTTCCAAGTGACAGTGCGTTTGGCAGCAGGAATGTCACAGCCAATGTTCTCAATAGTGCTGACAAGGGTCTTGTCTGCCCTGATGAAACACATGCACAGCTCCATTGTTTTCCCCCAGGTTGAGGATTTGGCCACAGTGAAGGCCGAGTTTTATGCAATGGGACATATCCTGAACATAATTGAGGTGATTGATGGAACACATATTACATTTGTTCCCCTCCTCACCCAGGAGAATGAACAGGTGTTCAGGAATCGAAAGAGTTTCCACTTCATGAATGTTCAGATGGTGTGCTTGGCGGACCAGTACATGTCCCTCGTCAATGCTAAGCATCCTGGATCGGTGCATGATTCCTTTGTCCTGAGCAATAATTGCATTGCAAATGTGATGGCCCAACTACAGAGGCACAGGGTGTGGCTAATAGGTGAGCCCTGGTTCCCACCCAGTATATGTTGGTGTATGGGTATGGTGTGGGCCATATCGGATTGTGTGTGGCTAAATGTTGTCCCTCAATATTAGCAGGTGACTCTGGTTATCCAAACCTATCATGGCTGCTGACCCCTGTGAGGAATGCCAGGACAAGGGAAGAAGAATGTTATAATGAGGCACATGGGTAAACCAGAAGGATAATTTAAAGGACCTTTGGCCTCCTGAAAGCCAGGTTAAGGTGCCTCCATCACCAGGTGGAGCCCTGTGCTACTCACCCTAGAAGGTCTGCCAGATAGTAGTGGCATGCTGCATGTTGCATAACCTGGCCCTCAGACGCCTAGTCCCTTTTCTGCAGGAGGAGGAGACTGGAGATGCCCGTGTGCCAGCAGTAGACCTTGTGGACAGTGAGGATGAGGGGGCAGAGGATGATGATGAGGACAACATAACATGTGTGAACTGTCAATACTTCCAATGACACACAGGTAGGACAGTGTAACTTTACATTTCAACGACTTTGGTTGGAATCCGTGTGGCAATAGAATGCTGATATTTCCCATTTCTATGCCCACTTACTGTTCCCTCTGGCAATTCATTTTGCAGATGTTTGTGACCTGACATATACTCCTGATGTGATCACTACAGCCAGCTACAGGTCATTCATCTATGCTCATTCTATGTACAGTTAATTTGCAATGTTTGTACCTGTATCAATGAATACATATTTGATATACATGACATACTCCAAATGGATTTTTTTCAAAGGGTGTTTATTGAAGTGCTAACATATAGGGGGAAGTACAATGGGATAGGGTGATTATGGAGGAAAGTCTAGGGTATTGTTCCAGTCTGTATGTAGGACAGATGCAGTGTCCAGGGGGACAAAGGAAGGGGAGCAATGGCAGTTCTAGGTGGACAGGGTGACAGAGCGTGACACAAGGGGGACAACCAGGAGAGTCTCATTTTCTGGTGGAGGTCTAGGCAAGTGTCTCTGGCATCTGTTTGGATCGCAGGGAACATTTGCGGGGTGATTCATCTCTGCAGGGGGAGGGATGCTGGTGGCCTGTGAGTACTGTGGTGTGGCTCCCTGGCCACTAGCGGCAGCAGAGGTGGAAGGCTGTTCAGAAGTCTGGTGTGAGACTGCCTCCCTCAAAATGTTGGCCATGTCAGCCAGCACCCCTTCTATGGAGATCAGGGTGTTGTTGATGGCCTGCAAGTCCTCCCTGATCCCCTGGTACTGTCCCTCTTGCAGCCGCCTGTTCTCCTGCATATTGTCCAGGATCTGGCCCATCGTGTCCTGGGAATGTTGATAGGCTCCCAGGATCTCGGCGAGTGATTCATGAAGAGTCTGTTCCCTGGGCCTGGCTTACCCATGGTGCACAGCAATCCTCCCAGTGTCCTATGGTGGCCTGTGCCTCTGTCCCCTGAACCGTGTGACCACTGACCCCAGGTCTCTGATTGTCTTGGGGGCAAGGTGTGGCCTGGGGTCTCTGTAGAGGTGGACACACTGCTGATTGACGTGTCCTCGGGACAGAGATGTGAGTACGTTGGGTAGGCGCTGTGGTGGTGTTTCCCGATGGGGCAGGCTCTGTGGTGGTGTTTGACTGGGCCTGGGGAACCGGCTGTCCAGTGGTCGCTGATGGGCCAGGTAGGTCATCCAGATCCTGAAGACCAGAGTTGCTGTCATCACTGTGGGTCTCTTCAGTTGAGGGACTGGATAGTGCTTGCACCTCCTCTCCGGTGACATTGACTGGGGTACATGTGGGGATGTAAATGATGTGCTATGGTTTATGTGTCTGACACATTGCACAGCTGTGGCTTCCCCTCTATGGTTGGATTTGCCCTGCCAGCTTTCACTTGTGTATGTTAGTGTATGGTGGGATTGTTAGTTCTCTATGGTGTGCATGCTTTAGTGATGAGTGTCCATGCAGGGCTGTGAGGAGTGTCCATGCATTGGCACAGCATGCAGGGCTTGGCATTGCGATGAGTGAGAAGTAATGGTGGGGTGTGTGGGATGTAGTGGAGTGATGGGAGTTAGGGAGAGGGTGAGGGTGAGGGCATGTGATGGCATGCAGGTAGGGGGGTTATAATAGTAGAAAGTTGACTTAGCAGAGTCCAGGCCTCCTCTGACTCTGGCCAGGCCCTCAGGATGCAGGATTGCCAAGACTTGCTCCTCCCATGCTGTGAGCTGTGGGGGAGGAGGTGGGGGTCCACCGCCAGTCCACTGGATAGCGAGCTGGTGTCTTGCTATGGAACGTACCTTCCCCTGTAGGTCGGTCCATCTCTTCCTGATGGCATCCCTAGTTCTGGGGTGCTGTCCCACAGCGTTGACCCTGTCCACGATTCTACGCCATAGCTCCATCTTCCTTTCTATTGACATCTGCTACACCTGTGCTCCAAGCAGCTGTGGCTCTACCCTGACGATTTCCTCCACCATGACCCTTAGTTCCTCCTCTGTGAAATGGGGGTGTCTTTGTGGTGCCATGGGCGTTCTGTGAGGTGGGTTGGTGAGGGTGTGTTAGGTAATGTGTTGGGGTGTGTGATGTGGAGTGAGTGAGTGGTGTATAGGTGTGAGTAGTGTGTGGCTCTAGTTGTGTCAGTGGTCTTGGTGTCTCTCTGGTGGCAATGGTTTGTAGTCGTAAAGGGTTGTGGGTAATGTGGGTGTGTGTTCTATAGTGGTGTGGGTGTGGTGTGGGTTTATGGGCATCTCTATGTTGTTTGAATTGTCCAATGTGGTGGTGTTTTGTTTGTGGGTGTCTATTTTGATTGATGGTGGCGGTATGCCACTGTTGAATGTCTGCTGTAGTGATTCGCGGGTCATAATGTGGTGGCCATTGTTCTGTTGGTGTAACGGTGTGGGTTTTGATACCATCACTTTATCACTGACCTTTGGGCTGGCGGATTTGTGTGTGTAGCTGTTTTCTGTCAGATTGGTGTGTGTGTGTCATAATATGGTGAACGGATTTCCGCCGCAGCGGCGGTAAGTTGGTGGCCTTCAGCATGGTGGGAAGTTGGATTTACTACCAATGTCATAATGAGGGCCATAGTCTTGGATCCTCACTTCTATGCGGGTCTTTTGATGCCCAGGTACGATGCGTGGAAATCCTGGGTGTGCGGGACAAAGTCAGAGGTGCTGCTTTGATCCGGCGGCGATGCGTCAGAGTTTGACGCACGGCAGGTACTGCATCAATTCTTCACTCAGGATGTCGGGCTGTGGTGTTCCGGCTCGGCTGTGCTTCAATCCGGTATGGCTGCGTGTCGATGTTCCGGTCGCAACGCAGGTGCTGCGACGACCTTCACTCAGGGAGCCTGGTTGCATCATTCAGGTTCGGCGATGCAGCGATTTTCTCACCACTGGGCAGACTGTGCGTCGTTTCCGGCAGGCTGTCCATTGATTTTCGCCGCACACCGAGCTTCCTTGAAGAGAGGAAGTCTTTTTGGCCCTGACACTTCACAAACAGGAGGCAACTTCAATCCAGGCCCTTGGAGAGCACTTCTCTGTAAAGTAAGAGGTCAGCAAGGCAGCAGGGCAACAGCAAGGCAGCAGTCCTTCACAGCAAAGCAGTCCAAATCAGTCCTTTGAGCAACCAGACAGCTCCTCTTGACAGGTTGCAGGATCTGGTCCAGAAGTGTCTGTTCCAGGAAGCTTCAGATTTGGTGGGGTCAGCGGCCCAGTTTACATACCCAAAAATCCCTTTGAAGTGGGGGAGACTTCAAAGAGTGATTTTGAAGTGCACAAGGTCCCCTTTCATTATAGGATCCCAGTAGGGGGTTTGGCAGTCCATTGTGTGAGAGCAGGCCACTAGCCTATGAAATATAAGTCTCAGGCCCCTCCCCCCTTCCAGCCCAGGAAGACCCATTCAGAATGCAGATGAGTGCAGGTGTGACTGACTATCCTGTGTTGTGGTTGTCAACTAGCCCAACCCAGATTGGATGTAAGGTACTGATGGATTTTAAGTGCAGAGAAATGTTCACTTCCTAAAAGTGACATTTCTAAAATAGTAATATAAAATCCAACCTCACCAATAAGTAGGATTTTCTATTACCAGTCTGGTCACACCAAACGTGACCTTTCTCATCAGAATCAACCACTCAAACAGTATATGAGGGTAGCCCTAATGTTAGCCTATGAAAGGAGCAGCACTCACAGTAGTGGAAAACAAATTTAGGAATTTTCTACTAACAGGACATATAAAACACACAGGTATATGTCCTGTCTTTTATCTACATAGCACCCTGCCCATCGGTTATCTAGGGCCTACCTTAGGGGTGACTTATATGTAGAATAAGGGGAGTTTAAGGCTTGTCAAGTACTTTTAAATGCCAAGTCGAAGTGGCAGTGAAACTGCCCACACAGGCCTTGCAATGACAGGCCTTAGACATGGGTAAGGGGCTACTTATGTGTGTGGCGCAGTCAATGCCGCAGGCCCACTAGTAGCATTTGATTTACAGTTCCTGGGCACAGGCACTGCACTTTACTAGGGACTTACAAGTAAATCAAATATTCCAGTTGGGAAGGAACCAATGCTACCATGTTTAAAGGAGAGAGCATATACACTTTAGCACTGATTAGCAGTGGTAAAGTGTGCAGAGTCCTAAAACCAGCAAAAAACGTGTCTGAAAAGTGGAAGGAGGCAAGCAAAAAGTTGGGAGATGACCACCCTAAGGCTGTCAGGTCTAACACCACTGAACACAATACATGTAGCACACAAGAGTAGTGTGGACATAACACTGAAGTACACATAATCCATTTGGCCGTGTTGAATGCCCCTGTATACCATTGTTGATGACAGTTCCAGCCCCAGGCAGAAGGCTTGGCAGACACAATACATTTGAAACTTCCATGTAACAACACCCTATTCCCACAAGTAATAAGGTGTATGCGAAATTTCAACGTATAGATATTGTTACCCCGTCTATGAGCCAGCAAGTGACTGCACGTTGTGTCATAGTTATCTGTACATCCAACACCCCATCCATGAATATCACATGTGTGAAACGTGTTTTGGTGTGTGAAGATAGGTGATCTATTCCCAGTGTACTAAAATCATCCAGGATGCACTTATCATTCATCTACAATACACTAAATGTAAAATGGCATTCGCCTGTCCTGCAATCACAGGTGGAAGTGACCTCATTCTGTGGTGGTAGTCGTCATGGCGGTAGGTGTTCTCAACCGGTGTGCAAATCCTCATTGGCTAACATTGTTGCCTATGGGAGACTGGGACCAATGATGATCACTGCCAGTGGTGACAGTCATGTATGTAGCGTACGTGACAGCCATTCTCTGTTGCATAGCTCACTTGACTCCTGACACTCGTGCAAGCAAGATCTCCACTGCGTGAGCTGCTGTGTTGTGTCTCTGGAAGCCATTATGCCATGTCCAGCAGGTGATAAGGCCCCTGCCTTCACCCAGTAGGAGCTTGAGACGTCCTCTTTATGAGGGAAGGGTGCCTGTCGGACCCTGACCCCGCTACTGTCCTGCATTTTGGGAGTGGCTTACCCTGAGGTGGATGGGTGCTTGAGGGTAGCACAACAGCCACAAGGGGCTAAGTCCACACTCCCAACTCGCTAATGGTAGGCATGTATGGGTTTGGGTAGCCTACTAGTGGTAAGATGTAGTGCAGATCATTAGTACATGCACATTGGCTATAGGTATGAGCCACCCTGGTAGGATTTGTCTTGATTATGTCTGCCAATACCATGCAGACAATGACTCATGAAGGACGTAACACCATGTTGTTTGTCTGCACACATTACGCATCTTTTGAGTGACCAGATCCTTCCATCAGCATTAGTATACCTGAGGTGTCAGGGCATTGCCATCAGTAAGAGTCTGCTAATACGACAGAGGAAATTGGTGAGTTCTCAGTCAGCTGCCTCACACTTTAGGTGTAGATGGCCGAAGGGGGCCAGGATATTACGGCCCACATTGTTGATGGATTTGTTGGCATGCTACCTTGCCATGCAGGAATCGTATGAGTAAGGAGTACAGGGTATGTCTATGTATACATCAATGGTAA
This sequence comes from Pleurodeles waltl, assembly GCF_031143425.1. Lineage (NCBI taxonomy): Eukaryota > Metazoa > Chordata > Amphibia > Caudata > Salamandridae > Pleurodeles > Pleurodeles waltl. Next base: position 1,525,060,758 of record NC_090444.1, read on the forward strand.
TTTGGCAAGTACTGTTCTACTGTGCATTTTATGACCCTTCATCAAGTCAAACTATGCCAATGTTTCCACATCAGTAGGGTTTCACTACATAGCTTCAGTTGATTTCACCCAAATGTGCTTGTCAATTTAAAGGCATGCAATGGCATGGCATACCAGCAGATTTTGAGGTTGTTACTCTGTGTATATGATGGGTAGGTATTGACCCATTGCACCCTTTCTTTCTCTCCAGTCCTCCCTCCCTCTCCTCCTCTGTCTGTGTGCATCAGCGTTATCAGGTGAAGGAGAAGTTGCACCGTGAGTGGGGAAGCTACAGCCCACGGGACCCAGGAGGCTGAGAACAGCGGAGCCGAGGGGATCCGTGGGATGGAGGGCGAAGGGGAGTACCATTGGGGAGACTGGATCAACAACATCCTCTTTGAATTCCTCCTCCGATGGATGCTCCCCGGGGGTGGCAGACACATCTGGGACCAGCCAAGCACCATCCTTGTCTGCCACCCCCTTACCAGCACTTCCCTCCCTGTAACTCCCCACCCAGTTGCCAGTGCCCGCTCACCCTGGAGGGTGGGTGTTTCCTTTGCCGCAGGCACTTCTCCCCCTTCCCCATTCAGCACTGCTGCCCTCAATGAGGAGGCTATTGACCTCTTCAGGTCCATCTCTGTGGGACAGTCAACCATTGTGAATGCCATCCAGGAACTGGCATCACAGATGCAACAGATGAATGCCTACCTGGAAGGCGTCCACAGTGCCCTAACTGGCCTGCAAAGATCCTTTCAGGCTTTAGCCTCCTCGTTGATGGTAGCCAGTGTCCCTTCATTTTCTGTCCCGCCAAGCTGCCTGTGCCCAATGCCAACTCCCTCTCCCCGCACCCATCCAGAGCACACAGTCAGACCACCATTTATCCACCTGAACAGACATGTTCTGCAAAGACAAACACTGGCATCACAAGTCACACCACCACCATGCACACAGCCAACAGACACAACAACATCCACTCCCTACACAGACTCCCCATCACCTCCTCCCTCACAGACACTATACCACTCAAACCTGCTGTCACCATATCAACACTCCCAGATCCAGCCATCAGTCCCCTCATGCCCATCACCACATAGCAGACATCCATTCATCCACCCCATACACCACATGTGCACTCACCACAACTACAAATACCCCCAAATGCAGTACATCCACATTACCTGCAGACACCTCCCCAACAGACACTCACACATCCACCTTGGTATCTCCTAGCATCTCCTCCCTGCCTCCTCCTAGTGTACCTAAACACCCACACTCTCCCACCCAACAGACACCCAGCACACATATGGCATCCACCCATGCACTGGCACCCAAGGAACATACATGCATACACCTCTCTCTCCACTCCCAAATGTTTTTCCCATAACTGCCTTCATGTTCCTAACAAAACATTCCTCTTTGAGTTTGCCCTATTCCCTCCCACTGGCCGAGTCCCGGTTTCCCACAAGCACCCCCTTCTAACCTCCATAATCCAGTCTTTCACCTTCCAGTCCTCCCATTGCCCCTCTGGTGCTGCTTGTGTCCCTCTCACACCAAATACTTTGTCCCCCACAAAAGCGAGGGAGACCCCTCCCAAACCAAAACCAAAGGACCCCCCATCCATAACCCAAGCCCTTACCTGCCCCCCCTCTCCATCGCCCATGAGGTGCCTGTCTGCTCCCATTGAAGCCCCTTCTATGTGGAGGCCACTTAGCAGTCAGGAGTCAAGTTGGTCCCAGAGACATTGCCCAGTGTGCCTGTGGCACTGAGAACAATTGGACTGGCCAGTAGGCCCATTTTGTATATAGTTTTTTATCATCATTTTATATATTTTATTACATCTGCACCGTTTAACCGTTGGTGTCAATGGTTACAAACTTGTCCTGCCTTTCCTTCACCTGTATCTGTTGTATGTGTGGAATTCAGTGTGTGTCTTCTGTATATATGATGTTTGTGTAGCAGCATGAATTGTGTGGGTGAGTTGTGCTATGAACTTGTTGTGATGTGTTGGTGTTTTGTGGCATTGTGTGGTAGTGGTATGTGTGTTGTGATGCATCTGTGATGAGCTTGGTGTGTTGAGTGGATCTGACACTTTGTTTGGCACTGTTATTGTTTGTATTGGTTGTGTGCTGTTGTTACATGTTGCTGCCAGTATGTGTTTTCCTATAGAGGTGTGCGGTGTGCCTCTCTGACAGTGCATTTATGTGGTTACAATGGTGTTGTTGTTGTGTGACTCAGTGGTGTTATGTGTAGATGCGTTTGAGAATGGTGGTGGTGAGTGTTTGCGGTGTGGTTTGTGTATGGCACATGTATGTTGGCCGTGGTGTTTGTTGTTTGTGTTTGGGTGTGTGTATGTAGATGTGTTTGTGTGTATGTAGATGTGTTGGTGTATTGGTATGGGTGCATGTTTGCTTGTGTGGATGTGGGTGGCCGTGCCAGGGCTGTATATGGGTGTGTACTGATTGCTTTCCCTCTGGTGTGTGCTGGGTGGATGTACTTATGGTGGCTGTGTTCGTTGCTGGCTCTCTAGTAGTATGACCTGCAGGAGCAGTGGGAAGACTTCAAGTTCGGATTCCATGGCGGCTGTGGGCGTGTCTGTGTTCCTAAAGATGAGTGTCTCCTTTTATGTTGTTCGTTTCTGGCAGGCTTTTCGTGGTGGTGAAACCACCCCAAAAGCCTGACGGTGTGCAACCTCGTTGTATGGTCGGCGGAAACATGGTCTCCACTGGCCTGGAGATGCCTCCTGCCGGCTGCAGCAGTCCATCCGCACTGGTGGTACTGGCGGTGTATTGGCTGTGTTGTGTTGGGAACCCTGCCATGCTTATAATATGGTGGTCTTCACAGCTTGTCCGCCGGGAGTGTGACCACCATATTGTGTCATGGGACCACCAAACTCATAATTACTACCTAAGTCCTGAATATAAATAGGTAACAAATAGAGAGAGAGAGAGAGAGAGTGCCTTGTAGGCCCAGATATTGAGAAACATATGCCCTCAGCCCAACCCTATTTAATATGTACATGTCCCCACTTGCAAAACGTATAAGATCGTTTAGTTTCTCAACCATCTCCTACGCAAATCGTAGTGTCCATCAATAGTAGCATCAAGGAGGTGGCGCATCGATTTAACAACTGTATGAGAGTGGTAGACAGCTGGCATCCACTGCCTCAAACTGGGAGACACAGAAGAGCTTCTGCCCGCCCCTTTGTGACGTCTGCACACCGCGAGGCACGCTGACATCACACTTTGTTTTCCCCACAGAGAAGGAAGCAGCAGATAAGGCTGCTTCCTGCTCCGGTGAAGAAAATGGGCCCAAACAGGCCTCCCAACCATTCGGGAAGGCCTCATTTGAAGGGGAAGATTCCCCCCTTTCAAATGAGGCCTTCCTAAAATGGTTTCCTGGCTCTGGGTCGCAGCCACGCTAGACACCAAGGAATTCACTTGGAGGGGCCGGCCCCCTCTGAAAACAGGCCATCCCCCGGGGCATATTTTAAAAAAATAATGCTAGTGTACCTCTGTAATAAAAAAATGTAAAAAGTAAAGATATAGCTGTCAATGTTTGTGTGGTTTCCCTGGGGGCTGCAGGCGGCCCCCAGAGAAATCACACCCACATATAAAAGTGATCTCTTTACATATACATATATATATGTTATATATATATATATATATATTCGCCACCAGTTCTCTCGCAGTTGCCGTTTGGGTCTTCAAAGGAATGCACATACTTCAACTGATGCGTTTCAACTGTAGCTTTTAGGCAGCTATAAAAAAAGTCAAGTGACTCTTGTGATTTTGGGCCAGATGTATGAAACTTTTTGCATGGCGCAAACAGCGAATTTTGCTGTTTGCAACATGCAAAATGCACATGGCGATGCCCTTTCCCATTTTGTGAGTCGGTAACCTGGTTACCGACTCGCAAAATGGGAATGGGAGTCGCAAATAGGAAGGGGTGTTCCCCTTCCTATTTGCGATTCGCATCGTGATGCAGAATTGCTTTGTGACCGCGAACGCGGTCGCAAAGCAATTTGCAGTTACCACCAGTGTCACACTGGTGGTAACCCATTCGCAAAAGGGAAGGGGTCCCCACTGAACCCCTTCCCCTTTATGAATGGCCCTGAAACCATTTTTTCAGAGCAGGCCTATGGACCACTGCCTTCTCTGCCTGCTCTGTCTGCCTGCTCTGAAAAAAAAGAAAGAAAAACGTTTCACTTTTTCGTTTGTATTGCAACTCGTTTTCCTTTAAGGAAAACAGGCTGCATTACAAAAAAAAAAAAATCTTTATTTAAAAGCAGTCACAGACATGGTGGTCTGCTGTCTCCAGCAAGCCACCATCCCTGTGAGTGCTGCGACTCGCAGAGTGTGTCAGGGACACCATCCTGCATCCGGGTTGGCGACTCGCAAATTGCGAGTCGCTCAGACATGCAATTTGCGAGTTGCAAACCCAGAATTTCGTACATCTGGCCCTATGTTTCTGCTAGAAAAGGATCTGACTTTTGTCTAGTGGCCGTTTTGATGCCATATATTAGCGCGGAAGGTTTATATGCCTACTATAAAGATCAAATCTGTACTTTATGTGAATAGCTGAGTGGATTAGTAAAGCCAGCCATTACCTGCACTATAATACAAATGAAATGTATGTGCACTTGGCCTATGGAGAGATGAAGGGCACTTTTGCTGGGTGGTAGTGAGGGAATCGGAGGAAGAGGCCATAGGAGTGGGAGCACCAAAAATGATTGTTGGACTGGGTGTGAGAGGTGCTAAAGACTATGACGATTGGTATGTGACAAGGTGAAGTAATAGTGTGTCTTTTTTGGGTTTTTTGAGTGTCTTGAGAGGACGTGCTGATTGAGGGAAGATGTGAAGGTAAGGTGACCTTTACTGTTGCACACCTCACACACACCCCCACCAGCAATTTTGTGACTGTCTACGTAGACTAGTGTTTTAGAGCAACACTTTCAACAGTAGCAGAGATGGCGTCTTGTTGGATGAATGCTGCTCAATCCCTTACTCGGGTTATAAAGGACCGCTTTTGTGTAGCATCAGAGACTGAGACAGCATCTGAGGGATAGGACAATGTCGCAGACTCTGGGAGTGATTTTTCAGTCGGATGAGTCCCATCCAAAAACATTTATTCCAGTGATTCTGAGGGAGGTGATGAGGACAGTCCTGATGTCCCGTCACAAGCACAGTCTGTGCAGCGGGACAATAGCGGGTAAGCCCAACCCAGAAAGCAGGTGCATGCGGCGGCAAACACAGAGAGAGTGCTCTCTTGGGAGCTCCCCAATTTAGTTCAGAACCCAAATTCCACCACCCAAATCGTATTGTGGAGACATCAAAATGATCTATCACAACACAACCTGGTTTTATAAGGCAGGCACCTGTATTTTTGGTCCTGGGATCAGCGGCCATATAGGGAAACCTACCAAACCCAGACATTTCTGGAAACTAGACACCCGGGGGAGTCCACTGAAGTGTGACTTGTATGGATTCCCCAAAGTTTTCTTACCCAGAATACCCTGCAAAGGTGAAATGTAGAATAAAAACACAATTTTTAAGTGCATTTCTGTCACACAAACTACAGAAATATGCTGAGTTTCACAAAATTCGCACCACCCAGTGTTTCCCCACCTGTCCTGATAAAAACGCTACCCCACTTGAGTGTATGTACCTAGTGCCTGTATGAGGAATGCATCACTCCAGGGTCAACAGTTGCCCTCCTGTAAGGACTAACATTGACCAATGTGTTATCCATTCCTGACACGGGCACTAGGCCTACCCACACAAGTGAGGTACAATTTTTATCGGGAGACTGGGGGGAATGCTGGGTGGAGGGAAATTTGTGGCTTCTCTCAGATTCCCGAACTTTCTATCACCAAATGTGAGGAAAAAGTTTTTTTTTGCCAAATGTTGAGGTTTGCATAGGATTCTGGGTAACAGAATCTGCTGAGAGCGCCACAAGTTATGCCATCCTAGGTTCCCCTAGATGTCTAGTGTTAAAAAATGCACAGGTTTGGTAGGTTTTCCTCGGTACCTGTCAGCTAGAGACCAAAATCCACAGCTAGGCACTTTCCAAAAACCAAGTCAGTTTTCAATGTAAAAATTGAATGTGTCCATGTTGCGTAGAGCGGAGGAAGAGGCCCATCAGCTAAGTGACCAAGATAGTTTCCGATTTGTCCAGTAACAAGTGTTACTGGGGCAATGGAAATTAATAGTGATAATGTAAATCTGCCGGTCTAGACAGTTTCCTCTCAATTGCTGCTATTTCCATTTGAAAATGCAAACACGATTTGGGAATTACAAGTGAAATCGGATTTAGTAAGTACAATAACCCCAGCAATTCCTATTTTATGGTGGATTCTAATACAGCAGTTAATTATGGACCGATGTTTTTAGCCCCTGGAATGGCCATCCCCACCGATACAAGAAACTCTGGGGACGATGAGTTTTGGTTGCATCAATTGACCTCTCATAATCCGTGTTTTATGTTCTTAGAATATGCTACCATTATTGTTCATTTCTATTTTATATCGGAGTAATGGTTGACGTTGAATGTCAGCCTCAAGAAGAGCCGGGTACATTTGTTTAAAAAAACATAGCGGAAATTAGTTTGCAGAGCTGTATTTCAAAGTTAATGTATTGTCACTAAACCGCTATTCTGCAGAAGAAGCAAACTAACCAAATTAAAAAGGCTGAGTATGCATTTTACATATGTATTCATGAAAAAGCTTTCCATTCCTTTCACATCTGCAAAGATGTGTATATCCTCCTTCTGTCTCACAGTATCCGCCGTTAAAACGTTTTATTAGTGCAACTGCGAGGTTTAATAGCACAGCTAACTTTTGAAAAAATAGCAGCAATGTATTTCCTGTTTGAAAGACGGACCTTCAAATGAGATATTTAGTATTCCTCGGGAGGCTAAAGACGTACACAAACATAATCTGCATTACCTTTAATGAGTTTGAGTTTACTATAAATCGTCTTCACTGTCTTGAAATAATCAGATGGATGAGTAACAAAAACTCATACACTATCTGTGCTCTCCTGAACCATTGTTACCTCCATCACTGCGAAATGATACCTTGAACACGTGCTTTTTGATCAGACTGAAGCGGTGGAATTGGTTATTTTTAGCTGTAATGGCTACAGAAATACTGTGTTTCCCAATGAACGACCACTTTAAAACTACTATCGTGGATCCTACCCAGTTATCAGCCAGAAGACCCAGCCATTCTGTGGTAGGAAAGGCCACCTGTCCTATCACTTTCATATTGTTGCACAAAGGTAGAAATAACACCAGCATTTATTGTAAATTTCCACTAACTGGGAAATACCACTTATAAAGAGAAACATTTTGTTATTGCTATAATCTTCTAAAGTGCGTTGACGCGTCTAGTACAATTACTGGCAGCTGTAATTGTACCCTGGATTTAACTGAAAACACACTGGAAACTCCCATTAAAATTAGCACAAGGGAAATAGCAACGGTTAGTCTCTAAAAAGATCTTACATATTTTAAACGCTACAACCAGTGTCTAAAATTTAAAGTATGTGTTATGCGTTTGCATCTTACCCATCAGTTAATGCTATAGGGGTGATGAAGTGCACAGTCGTTGCCTCTAATAACTGAATATTCGTTCGCCTACAGATATATTTTTACATATTGTGTTAAATGTTTGCTGCAGGCTGTTTAATGGTTCGAAATCAGGTAAAAAGTGTGAATTTTTCAATTCATCTGGCACAGACTGAGACATTTCAATAAAAAGGGTTATCCCAATAAAGTAATAAAAACAGGCCTGGATAAAGCAAAGAGTAGAAGCAGGACATCCCTATTGCAGGATAACAAAAATGAATAAAAGGATGAGTCAATCAGACGTATCTTGACCTATTCCAATGAGAGCAGTGCAATGCACAAGATTCTGGAAAAACATTGGGGGATACTAGAGCTGGACCCAACATTAAATTCAATTATTGCCATCCATCAGTGACCTTTAGGCGGGCATCTAACTTCAAAGACAGATTGGTACACCGTCATTATGTCACCAAGCAAGATCAATGGTTAAAACAACAGGATTTTACAAATGCCATTAATGCAAAGCCTGCAAAATAGCAGCAAACAAACAAGTCTATCATACATCAAACAGCCATCAGTGAAAAATTATGCAACACATAACACGCAAAAGCAAGTTTACCATTTATGTCAATGAGTGTCCATGCAAGCTGAAATATGTTGGTAGCACAATATGTGAAACCAAAAACAGAATATTGGAACATATAAGCGACACAATTCACAAAGATCATAGCAACGCTGTGGCCAAACACATGGAGCAGAAACATAAAAGCAAATGGACAGAAATGGTCTAATATGCTATTGATCATGCTGAAAAATGGGTGAGACATGGTGATAGGTATAGGAGCCTGAGACAAAACAAATCTAAATTTTTATTATCACTGCACACCATTGTCCGAGAGGGCATGAAACAGGATGAAGAACTACATGTTAATCTATAGGCACTTGTGGTATCTGCCAATGAAGCTTGAAAGGGAGTGATCCTCGAATGACTAACCAACTGGCAAAATCAGGAGATAATGTGAAAACGTGGGAGTAAATGGGTTGCAGTTTAATAAATGATCAAAGAGCTCTCATATAGTACTCATCATGGCACAATGAAGGCTGTGACAAATAACAGAGTGCCCAATAGGAAATACTTTACATTGCAGAAGGAATTGAATCATTTTGATCTCTTAGGGAATAGGGGTCCATCTGCTGAGTATTACCCAGCAGCCGTACATACTATAGAATTCGTTTTGAATCAAATATAAAGGCAACTTTGTAGACTTAAACAAAGCAGACAACAATTATGGATCAGTGAAAGAATAGTTTAGAAAACACTTGTTGAACCTGCGATATTTCCTTTTATGCAAACTACATCACACACATTTTCAATTTACACAATAAATCACAGTTGAAGAAATGGTGCACAAAACACTCACAATGGTAAAAACACAGGTTTCACAATGCTGTAGCACACAATGAGTCTTCAGTGTTTTACATATGGAAATAGTGAAAAGACTACATGCACTTATATGGATGTAGGATGGTTGCCAAACATCGTGTGATCAAGGATGTGTGAACGAAACACATTGGGTGTTAACAACGGTCTCAGCTAAATAAATCTGCACAATACAGCCACTTCACAGTGCGTTCTTTTGCTTCTTTTCTGGTTCAGAGAAGGATGGTATAGAAATTTTAACGGCACAAGCCCAGCCAAGGGAACACACACCACTGCAAACAAAGTAAAAGGCGCCAGATATGCCACTTGGGATGAACAGTAAAAGGACCTGTTGTATTTTTGTTGACTGGCCGGGAGATGGCTGTCAACACTTACTTTCATGTAGGAGCATCAGTGTGAGAAGCACAGTAAACAAGAGTAAGTACGTAGAACATCATGATATGAGGCGAACATATGATAAGGAATATATTCTGGTGACTCAGCATTTTATTTCATATCAATTTGGGTGGAGCGGTGAAAATACTCTTTAATGGAGCATAATAATGAATTGAACTTGGAGACCATCAAAAACATTTACTGCAATAATACATGAAAATCCAGATTTATTAGGGTCTTCTGTTGTCGCTGTGAGTAGCAAATCGCACATCACATTGCCTTAAAAGGAAGATTAATTTATTTGTAATCATTATCTTACTTATCTGATAGGGATGAGTGCTGAGAGTTAGCCCCACACAGTAAGTTTCTCTTAAATTATTTTTTATGAATAGATTTGAAATTCTTCCTTATATTGATCTACACTTTGATTTACCAATGAATGGAAAGGGGGATAGAAATGACTGATCGCAATTTGAGAGGGATGTAGCATGGATATTTGGTTTATTGTGGCAACAGTTTTAAGAAATAAACAAAGTGCATGTAACAGGTAAAAGGACACATTGTATCTGTCTGACAGGTATTTAGGAGGGTGTGGTTTTCTTTCTTCAATGCTTTGTGCATTTTAAACACAGAAACTCAATCTGTTATATCAGGTACTAGAGGGTTCTGGCATGGGGTGAGACAGAGAAAGGTTTGGCTACTATCATATTGAGTCTGCCTTCAAGTTCTGAGTTCCTATTTGTCGTATAATATTGAACTATAATTAGAACATTCGAACGTTGGCAGCTCCATTGAAAACAATGGAGTGCTGCGGGCTTTTACTGGCCGGTAAAAGCCCGCAGCCCAACATTCCAATGTTCGCTTTGTTCACAGCAACAGCTGTGAACAAAGCCTCACGGAGCCCGAGGGGATTTTAATCCCCTGGGCTCCGTGAGCAATTAGTTTTTTTAATAGAACATTCTGCCCTGAGTGGCAGTATGTTCTAATAGCCTTAGAACCCGCCAAGCGGGCTCTACCGGCTATTAAATGCCCTTTCCCCTGTTAAATGCCCTCGCCGGCGGGTTCTAAGGCTATATTAGAACAAATGCACATTAAAAATGCCTTGACATAAACCATGTGTGTAGATTTGTAGAGACCAATATGCTGGTTTTGGCACAGAACAACGCCATTTTGGTCATCACAATGCCAAACATTACATGTGTCATAGTCCTTTTACCACAGTCAGTTAGTCCCACAGTTTGATTCACTCACCAGTCACGCAATTTACTCATATATCAACTGCAGTGCTCTTGACCACAACGTTGATGCAACAGATGATTTTACAAATTACATAAACTGACTAGTACCATAATATATCACTTTATGATTGAGATTATGGATGACACAACTTTTGATTCAGTATGATTTGTTTGTGTGTGTGGTGAGATTTAAAGGTGTGGAATGAGGACCTACAAATTATTGTATTAATATTGTGAGGTCATAGGCAGTACATTTCGTAACCAAGGTATACTTTCCATGGCTGGTGTACACCTTAGTATTGTACAATTCACAAGCGGTGTGGTGGTAGGATTATACTGCTAAAAATCAACACCACCAATATCATTACATACTAATATCTAGGACAGAATATCGAGGGACAAAAGTAAAAAATGTAAGTGCACATTGGGAAGTATAGATTTACTATTCCTAACACCATATGCACATACCTTGAATATACATGAATTACATAGCTTCATATGTTTGAAGTTAGGTATAAAAAATCAAGACTGACTTACATGTAACATTGTCTCCTCGATAATCTCCCATCAATATTGTTGATTCACTATTAATGTGGCAGAATTCTTTGATTCTTATCACCATGTAGAGGTGTTCAACTATTGATTCTGTCAGGTCCTTCTTGGGATGCACCTGAAATGGTATTACACAGGTACAAAGCTGTGCCTAGCCTAACCTGTCACTTTTCAGAGTTTAGGGTAATGAGCAGCCCCTCTACTGTGGTCCAAACCAGTTTTGGGGGCAGACGATCCTCACTTGGTTTGATGTATGTTTAACTGCAAGGGTAAAGAAAGGATCATAGTTAGGTGTCAAATAACAGCTGCAAATGGGAGCGGAGTCCCTGATGAATTAACTGGTCCTCCTGAAAGTGAAAAAACATCCAGGCCATTGTCTCTGCACTGGGAGCTGTTTTCATACGTCAGGGCTATTCAGTAGCTGGGTGACCATTAGAGGGCTGATATAAGTTAGCCTCTAGGAGCTCCAGACAGAGAAAATGTGATTTTCTAAAAGTCACATTCCCTTAATATTTATCAAAGATCTGACTTCACTATTAAGTTGGGTTTTTGATAAATTTCAGAATTAGTTAATGATTTTTCTAGCTGGCCCCAAGGCTTATGTGCCAGAACTAATGTTTAATTTTGCTTCACAGCATTTCTCTATCGGCCAGCCAGCCTTCCTTCTCTGCAAATAACACTTGGGCACTAGCCACTGGAAGATATGTTACCTTTATATTTCTGCACATCCTACTATTAAATACCACACACCCTCCCTTGTAGGCTACATGGCCAAACACCTGACAAAAAGGGTCATTTTGACAGTTTGGACTGAAGTTTTAAAACCACAGCCACCAGGCTGCTTTGGTAGGCCTAGTGTCATGAATGTTGTGTCACACTAATAGGTGGCACAGCAGTGGTGTGGGCAATAGGTGTAATTTAGGTGCCATATCATAAGTGTGTTTTAGGGAAAAAGCCACTTTTTGGTGGTCAAATGAACAATTGTGCTGCACAGCTGTGTGACAATGTAAGCTAATGCCAAGTAATACCATTCATGCAGATGATATCTAAAGAAATATTCTTGTATTTATGTATGACTAGTTATTTCATTTTTCATTCATGTATACGCATTAATAGGTGTTGGAAATGATACTTTCTGCAGGGCCATCCCCAGACTTTTTTGTCTTTTCATTCTACTTTTTGCTGAATTAGTTTTTGTTGGCACTAGGACTCTGGGCATTTTACCACTGTTAACCAGTAATAAAGTGCATGTGCTCTCTGTTTAAACCATGGTAACATTGGCCTGTCCACAATTGGCATATTTAATGTACTTGGAAGTCCCTAGTAAAGTGAACTATGGGTGCTCAGGGTCTGTAAATTAATGGGACTGCAGCACTGATTGTGCCTCCCACTACAGTAGGGCTTTAAGTATGTCTCAGGTCTGCCACTGCCTAGCCTGTGTGTGCAGTTTGAAACTGCCAGTTCATCTACCAAAGTGCAACTACTTGCCAGTCCCAAACCTTCCTTTTAATTAAATGTAAGTCACCCCTAAGGTAGGCCCTAGTTAGCCCCAAGGGTAGGGTGAAGTGTATTTAAAACGTTGGACATGTACTTTTAAGTTTTGCATGTCCAGGAAGTGAAAAACTGATAAATTTGTTATTCACTATTGCAAGGCCTATCTCTCCTATAGGATAACATTGGGATTACACATCTTTTAAGTGTAAATCCCAATTGGGAAAAGATAGAGCTTTGGAGTTTGAGGTCTCTCGACTCTCAATTTAAAATCCCAGTGGAGTTGGATGTTAAATTGTAAGTTTGAAAATGCCACTTTTGGAAAGCTGTCATTTTCTTACTTTAATTGTACTGTGAATCTGTCTGCCTATGAATACATTTCTGGGTTGGGTGACAACTGGGCTCTATGTATTCCCTCTAGACTGCTACACACAATGGGAGATTAGGTGTGACTTGATGGCCCTTAATGGGTCATTATCTGTCTTGATGAGGGGCGGAGCTTAGCACTGCCTTATACACTCCTGAATAGACTTGTCATGTTCACCCACAATAGGGCTTAATTACCCTGTATTGTCACTCCAGCCAGCTTGGAGCAAGGAAAGGTAAGGCAGTGCATCTGTACATTTCAAAGGTCTGGCTCTGGAATCTTCTTCCACCTTCCAGAACCGGGGCACCAAAGTATAAATTCTTGACCCCAAACACCACCAAATCAGAACTCTTCTGGAACCAAGGACACTCTGCCATGAAAAACGAATGCTGTGCTGCCAGTAGGGACTGCCACTCTCTAAGTGCATTGCTGTGCTGGGTACTGCTTGCTGTGTGCTGTGCTATTGGGGGGACTGCCACTTTGCTACTTTCTTTGCTGCATTGAGCTGCTTTCTTCTTGCCTGTAGTGAAAAGGACTGAACGTGTTCTCTACATCCTTGAACCCAAGATTTTCCAAGGGCTTTTGGCTTGCCCCCTGTTCCTCTGCAGTCTCAGGGACATCTATGACTGATTCCAACTTACCTTCTACATCACCATATATGAGTCTACCCTGTCAGGTGGTGCCACCCCAAACCAGATCCCTGGAAATGGGCTTAAGTTTATCTGCCTTCTGTGGTTTTCATTGGAACTGCCACAAAGCAATGCAAAGCCTTGCAAACCAACGCTTTGCAGACTGCACACCAAGATTTAAGATTCTGTGTTCAGGGGACCCAAGTGGGTACCTATATCTGGCTCGCCCTTCATTGTGGTTGGCTTGAACTTGTGACTTGCCCCAGTACAGTGCAACCAGATAACCCCAGTTGGCTCTTTGCGCTTCTATGTGCTATTTTTACCTAGATGTTTAAAACAGCATATCTCAGGACATATTCTTTGTTTTTTTGTCATTTTGGTCTTGGTTTAATCAGATAAATATTCTCTATATTTCTAACCTGTTATTTCTTTGTGGTGTCTTTCATAGTGTTACTGTAGTTAAGTGTTGCCCAAACACTTTACACATTGCCTTTTAAATTTGGTCTGTCTGCTCTGGCCAAGCTACCAGGGGGTAAGCACAGGTTAATTTAAGTTGTAGTTTGACTTATCCTGACTAGGATTTGGTCCCTACGTGGAGAGGGTACATACCTATGCTAACTAGAGACACAGGGTATATTTACTAAGATGTTATGCTTTATTTGCATCACAAAAGTGACACAAAATCTTTTTTACCTATTTACTTGCCAGTCAAAACTTGTTCCCTAAGAGTGATGCTAAGCAGCACGAAGCACTGCTTTAGATTGCTTAGAACCAAGGGGGCATTTCATGGGTGGTACATGGGCGTTCCCATGCAACCACCCATGATTTTTTATGCTAAACCTTAACTATTAGAATTAGTAGAGAGGGTTTTGCCCTAAAAATTAATACAGCTGACAAACAGGCATGAACAGGTGAAATGTTTTAATTTCTTCTTTGTTTTCCAACTTTGCTTGTAATGCTGTACTGTGAGGCACACATACAAAGTAGGAACAGTTTTAAAGTACCTATTCACAGTATTTTGTACTGGAAGGGTGTCCTTATAGTAGAAAACCTGTGCTAGACTCATGCACACACTCTACCACTATAGCGCTAAGGTGTGTGAGTGGTGCTTGGCAGCTAAAATCAGCACTAGCACTAAGGAGAGGGGAGGAGAGAGCCATATTTCTGTACATATGGTGCTCTCATGCCCCCTCCTTCTCACACTGCACAAATTCTTTGCCTGCTGCATTGAATGGGAATCTGGTAAATCTGGGCCCCAATTTCTAACAGTAAGGATTCATAACAGTTGGTGTATTTTGCAATTTATCATGATTTCCAACTGTACAAACTCATTTAAAAGTTTTTTTTTAACCGAAATGCATTTTGGATCTCAACCTGTATTCAGGGGATTATTTGTCTTTTCACAAAAAGCAAATCTCTGCAAACAGAAGCAAACACTGTAGATATAAGCTCCTACTTCAGAAAAACCAAAACTGAGAAACACATTCAAAATTATTAACATTGTGAGTGTGCACATCCTTTCTATCATAAGGTAAGTATCTATAAATATGTATGTCAACAATCATATCATATGTTTAAGCCACTTGCAGAGCGGTGGAACTCTATGGTGCCCATTTGAGCTATTTATTGCAACACCATATTCTATGACCTTATCAGAAACTTTAATTGGCCAATTAGGGGTATACAAATTTCAATTTGTTTTAGTGGGCAGAGCACAAGCATTGGGGCCTGGTTAGCAATTACCAGTGCTCAGAGTCAAAAAACAGCAGTATTAGTCCTCAAGAAATGGTGACCCTGCAAAAGAGACACTTTCTTGCCTGTGTATATTTATGTATTCATGTGTACATGTATGTATTACATGTTTATACTACATAAATGTTGGTGGCATGCTAATTTTAGGAATTGTGGTGTGTTCTAAGTGGTTTTTACCTTCAGAAATATGCTGATCTTCTGTTGGGATTTAATGAACCTTGTTTGAGAGAAAATGGCTTTCTCCTGGGATTTCCTCATAGAAGGTAAAATGAGATCACATTTTCTGAAAGTTTACACTATCATCTGCAGCCCTGTAAGAAACAGCCTTGAATTCAGAGTATAAAATGTACTTCCAAAGGAAGCAGGAGATTGTCAGTTGATTCCTCTGTGTTCTCCTGCATCGTCACCACAGTATTCTAGTGAACAACTAGAGTGCTAACATTCTGTAATTATCACAAAAGTGTGATACACCTGAATGCTGTTTTGATAGAATCTAGGCTTTAAAACTGTAATCATTTCTTACAGAGGATACTGCAGTAAATGAAAAAGTGAGGGGGTTCTTTTTGTTATAAAAGGGATGGTGTGTGCACTGAAATGCTAAAATGAAGTCATAATGTCAGAGTTCTCATATACCGTCTTTGTCCATATCAGTAAAATATTCTGACATGCAGAGTGAAACGTACTTCCAACATCAGCAGTAGTCCGTCTGTTAACTCATTGGTGAATAACTGTTATTTCATCGCAGTGTTTTAATGAACAAAAAGAGTGCTAACATTTTGTATTCAGGACACAAGCGAGGCAATCCTGAACCTTATTTTGTTGGGAGCGGAGCTGTTGAATATTATTGTCTTCTGTGATGTGTATATATTTTTATATAAATTCATGATACATATGTTAAAACATATATTAAGAAATATAAAATTGTGTTTATATATATTTTTTGTATTTAGTTTTGGCTCTATTTTCTATCCTAAATTGGATCAGTCATGGGTTATTGGTATACAGAGATAACAGTTGGACGAGGAGCAGAAATGTATTAAATGTGTTGCTTACTTTCCCACTGGAGACTGCTCTTTGCATATGTGCTGGGGCCCTTTTGTTTGTTTTGATGGAGGCTGTTGAATGTATAGCCTTTCCTGAGACACAGGATTCATTGAGATGCTTATGGAAGTATGCAACCAGCAGGATAAAAATGTGAAGGGTGGTATGATTTTATAGTAATTTAAGATTCATGTGAAAACTGGGCCTGGGTGAAATTTAAATTAATGCCATAATAATTCAAATATTTTGGGGAATTTTGTGTCACCCTTATTTCTTGAAATTCCTTACATTACTCTATTATACCTCTTTGTGTAATTAGACAGTGTTCACTGGTGCAGTTCACAGTTTTTTGTGATCAAAATTACCAAAACAACAGAATACAAGTGGCTGTTGTGCAAAGTGCTCTTGTTTAACTGCATTCTTGTCCCCAAAAATTTGATAAAGATAAAGAGGGGCACATCTCTTTAAGCACAGCATTACTTGTCCACATGTTTTCTCCACCCACATCCTATTCATCTTCTCAATCACTTATAATCTCCCTACTTTTAAAAAAGAAATACAAAATGGAGGGTTGACCACAGTTCCTGGCCAGGATGGGAAATAGTGAAGTTAGACACTGGGCAAATGTACAATATGATAACAAAACAAAAAAGTGCTGAAAAAAACAATGTTTATTTTAACTTTATATTTAGATGTTAAATTGCGAAAAAAATTAAAAGCCCCCAAACACCACTGAAATAAAGTATTTATATTTCAAGCAGTTAACTATAACTTGCACCTCTATCATGCACTGCTTATGATCTCCTATATTATGTCACTTACTACATCTTAAATAACATCATTAATGACGGCTCAATAAATTGAAAGAAAATTACTGTTCACAATTACTGAAGGGTATCACAGTCTCCAAGGCAATCTGTTTCGCCTTCTGATTTTTGTGTCACATATTTATATGTCAGAATTCTCTAGTTAGGCAAATTCCAATGCTAAAGCCTGCAAGTATCTCTCAAGGTCAGATAAGTCATTTCCAAGATTCTGCTAAAGCTGTTGGTTTGGGCACCAGAAGCTCAGAGGAAGGAGAAGCTGGAATTAGTAGGTGCGTAGGCTGTTTTGCTGCTGGGATAGATTTACCAGCTCATCCTTTGCCAAGGTTTTACGTACTGACTTAGTCAGTTTTTTGGTCCAACACTGGCAGATTTGGAAGATGTAGCTGGAAAATGCTCCATATGACCAGACACCTTTACCACAAGTTCCAGTTAAAGCTGTTTTCAGCATTTCAAAAGATCATAACTGGATGAATCTGGTTTTCATACATGCCCAGGGGACATGCTCCCTGGTAAGCCACAGCACCTTGTTTTGGTGGTCTGAAAGTGGAAAAAATACCCACTTTTCTCCACACTGGTCTTTTATGTGCATCACTACCTCCCCTCTATGCTGGCAGCAGGCCTGGCAGCTGTTCCTCCCTGCAGAAGCATCAGCTGCATTGGGCTAGGGTGTGCCAGAGTCAGAGTCACCCCTGTACATGCTCTGATGCTGTGTAAACGAGTTCCAGATAGATGAGCAGTGATGGTTCAGAAAGTCACTGAGTGCACAACGTGGCTTTTGAACACTGATTACAATTGGTTTACTTATTAGTGACACAAAATTCAACACTAAATGTCAGTGCTTCGTTTTTCAAGCTCTTTAAGTTTGTTTTCACCAAAGGTTAATTTTGCCTATGATGTAAAACTCTTGGACTGGCAACAGATTACATTGCCTAAAAGTTATCCTGTTTCTTATTATTGATACTGTTAGACTTGACAGCCTTAGGGTGGTCACCCCTAACTTTTTGCCTGCCTCCTTCCACTTTTTAGACACTGTTTTTGCTGGTTTTTAGACTCTGCGCACTTTACCACTGCTAACCAGTGCTGAAGTGCATATGCTCTCTCCCTTTAAACATGGTAACATGGGATCATACCCAATTGGACTATTTAATTTACTTATAAGTCCCTAGTAAAGTGCACTATAGGTGCCCAGGGCCTGTAGACTAAATGCTACTAGTGGGCCTGCAACACTGAATGTGCCACCCACTTAATTAGCCCCTTAACCTTGTCTCCGGCCTGCCATTGCAAGGCCTGTGTGTGCAGTTTCACTGCCAAATGGACTTGCCATTTAAAAGTACTTGCCAAGTCTAAAACTCCCCTTTTTCTACATATAAGACACCCCTAAGGTACGCCCTAGGTGACCTATGGGGCAGGGTGCTGTGTAGGCAAAAGGCAGGACATGTACCTGTGTAGTTTACATGTCCTGGTAGTGTAAAACTCCTAAATTCGTTTTTACACTGCTGTGAGGCCTGCTCCCTTCATAGGCTAACATTGGGGCTACCCTCATACAGTGTTTGAGTGGTAGCTGCTGATCTGAAAGGGGTAGGAAGGTCATATTTAGTATGGCCAGACTGCTGACTGGTGAAGTTGGATTTAATATTACTATTTTAGAAATGCCACTTTTAGAAAGTGAGCATTTCTCTGCACTTAAATCTTTCTGTCTCTTACTATCCACATCTGGCTGGGTTTAGTTGACAGCTCCTTGTGCATTCACTCAGACACACCCCAAACACAGGATACTCAGCCTCACTTGCATACATCTGCATTTTGAATGGGTCTTCCTGGGCTGGGAGGGTGGAGGGCCTTACACTTACATGACAATGGGCAGTAGCCTGCCCTCACACAAAGGACTGCCACACCCCCTACTTGGACCCTGGCAGACAGGATTGAACTGAAAGGGGGCACTTCTGAGCCACTCTTTGTAGTCTCCCCCACTTCAAAGGCACTTTTGGGTATAAAAACAGGGCCCCTGCCCTACCAAGACAGACACTTCCTGGAGAAGAAACCTGAACCAGAACCTACATCCTGCCAAGAAGAACTGCCTGGCTGCCCAAAGGACTCACCTGACTGCTTTCTGTGAAGGACTGCTGCCTTGCTGTTGCCCTGTTGTCTTGCTGCGCTCTTGCTGTGCGGCAGAAGTGCTCTCCAAGTGCTTGGATTGAGCTTGCCTCCTGTTCCTTGAAGTCTCAGGACCAGAAAAGACTTCACCTCTGCAAGAAATTCCTTGTGCACCAAAAAACGACGCACAGCCTGCGAAAAACGACGCACAGCCTGCACCGCAGTGAAAAATCACTGCACCCCGAATCTGGAACGACGCTGCCCGACTCCGCATCAGGAAGATCCACGCAGCGCCTGCGACCGGAACTTCGACGCAAAGCCCACTGGATCGACGCACAGCCGACCTGGAACGACGCAGCCCGACTTCCAGAGAGGAATCAACGTTGCGCCTGCCGTGCAGGAGACATTTTTGCGCATCGCCCACTGGAATCGACGCAGCGCTTGTGACTTCTACGCAAGCCCAGGTTTTTCCACTCATCGACCCAGGAGCGTCTGAAAAACCCACAACCCGAAGAGGATCCGAGTCCGTGCGCCAGAAATCGATGCACGCCTTCCCCACGTGGAAAATATCGACGCAAGTCTGTGTGCCACGGGGCGAAACCGATGCACACCTACCTGTTTTCCACGCATCTCCTCCTCTGCGGCCCCTTGCGAGAATTTTTCCACGCAAACCAGGTACTTTGCCCTGCAAGAGGCACTTGTTGTTTATAGAAGACTTTAAGACACTTTATATTGCCTTTGCAGTAATATTACAATTCTAAAGACATTTTATATTACTTTTCCAGTAATATTTCAACATATACTTATTGCATTCTAATAATTTATTTTGACCTGGAACTATTCTATATTTTTACAAACACTGTGTGGTGTGTGTTTGGGGGACTATATGGTGTTATTGTATGATTTATTGCACAAATACTTTACACATTGCCTTCTAAGTTAAGCCTGACTGCTCAGTGCCAAGCTACCAAAGGGTGGGCACAGGATAATTTGGATTGTGTGTGACTTACCCTGACTAGAGTGAGGGTCCTTGCTTTGACAGGGGGTAACCTGACTCCTAACCAAAGACCCCATTTCTAACAGATACAATCACTAGCCTCTGGCTGTTCCACGGCATCATTCAATTTGTGTTTAGTGCTCCTTAGTCCTTCTGAATCCTGAGCCGCTTCCCTTTCCTGAAAGATTTACAAGCATTAGACACTGAACGCCTGATTTAGAATATGGGAAAACGGGTTACTTCCACATCACAAACATGACGAATATCCTGTTAGCAGTATTACGATTCCAATAGAAAATAATGGGATCGTAATACAGGGAGCAGGATATTTGCCATGTTTGAGACAGAGTAACCACAATCGCCAACCTTTAAATCAGGCCCTTAGGGCTTGATTTAGATATTGGTGGATCAATCAATGGTGACAGATTTCCAGTCTGCTGAAATCTAAATCCCATAGGACATAATAGGATTTAGATTTTTGCGGACTAAATATCCGTCACCGTTGTGATGGAGTAGCTTGTCCGCTAATCTCTCTTACCCCTAATTGACTTCAAGTTAACTATGAGAAATTTACCAAATACTAACACTTTATTCAGGATTGATTTGTTAGGAATAAATATATGCCCATTCCTCTTATTTTAGCCTTTTCAAAAAACACAAAAACAAGTATTGCATGTCTTACTTCCTTATTTAGTAGACATTGCATTTGTAAAATTATTATTGCTGTCACGCTCAAAAGCTGCTTTAAATCTTTGCGTCTATAGTCTTCCTGTTTCCTTGAAACTGTGTTCTGTTTGAATGAATTATGTCTATTGTGCATGCTATTCATCATTATAACTCGGAAATATTACAGGGTGCAGTAGGGATCAGGTGCGGACATACATTATTAAACCCTCATGCAATTGCCTGTGCTATAACTGTTTACTGAAGCAATAGTGCAATGTCATGAAGAGTGATTTGTCTTGGAGAACAACAGTTTACAAATATAGGCTATAAAAGTCTCATACAACGTTACATAGATCACCGAAGTGGAAGTCTGGCATGCTGTGCATCTGTTTTTATTTATAATGAGTTTACGTGGCGTGTATTTCCAAAAAAGCTGAAGACATTATTAGCTACCCTTCAATCCAACGTTTTTAGAGATAATTCGATTGAGATCAACTCTCTAGGTGTAGCACAAGCTCTGCAGTCATTGTTTTTGGATCACACGGTAAAATAAATGAACACATGCATAGCAAGCTTTTCAATATGACATACCACAATTCAAAGTCTGTTAGTAGCAAGAATATCAGTTGCAGAGAAAGAAAAGAAGACCTAATACAGTTGTCGATTTCAAAACAGGAGGCTAGAAAATCAAGCAGCGAATGAACCAATATTTTGACTTTTTCAGAGTGAACGTTGTTGGTCTTGCTCTGGCAATGCTTTTGTTTATTACCACGTCAACTTCACTGACAGCACCAGTTTAATTGGGGGTATTCGTTTTCAACCTGTTATTGGTCTGACTAGATAATCTTTTACAAATTTGTTTTTTTTAAAGTCAAAATGTTTGTAAAACGAGGCTGGCCTAAAAGGGTTAATTTGAAAGCTGTAAATAAAGGGTGTGTCAGTAACATAATACTATTGCTTTTCTAATGTTATATCTAGCACAGTCATTTAGCCTTTACCACGAAATTGTCATACCAATGCATTGAACTATCCACAGCTCAGCATGACGTTGTTTTGATATGTTCTGATACCTAAGATGCTCTTTTCCATCCAGAAACTGTTTTTACGTGCAAATTAGATTGTCTGATCATAACACAGTGTGTTAAGATTCGAACAGTGAAGCTCATGACCTCCGCGGAAATTGATTCAACTGCAGGAGAGCAGACTACTGTACAATGTTACAGCCATATTAAGTACACTTTCTTGTCAGTCATGGAGTGGACCTAGTGATTAGTGTTAATATTTCAATGTAAGAACTATGACCTATTCTAGTTTTTTATAGATTGTGCATCAGAACCTATATGACAGATTCTGGTGCAGGTAAACTAAAATCAATCAAGAGACGCGGACATCGATTTTCTAACAGTGTTTTTGTGTCATAAAACTGATGCCAACCCCACAAAGAGTGTGGTGATGGGAAATTAAGATTTCCATTGAAAAGGTGCGTCAATCATAAGAATAATTCACTTTTCATGACAGGTGCTTACCATGGGTGCTACATGACCATTCTTATGTAAACACCTATGGGTTTTGTTGCTATTCTCGAACTACTACCAATTCTATGCAAGGATTAACATACCAAATGTAGAGCCTTCTCAAAGCAGACATAAGAGTGGAGTTTAAAGACTTCCAATGTTGCTTGTGTGCTGCACTGTATGTCTCTCTCACACACACACACACTGGAAAAAAAATAAAAGCATAGTCTTTGTACTGGAAAGATCCCCTTCCAATACAAAACCTATCCCTGACAGAATGGACACACCCTTGCAGGGGTGTGTGCATTGGTGCGTGGCAGAATAGAGTGCCCCAGCTGTAGGGGAGAGAAAAATATAGCAATATCTTGTTAGAAATGCCACAGTTGTTCCACTCAACTTTGGAAGCAAGGCAGTGCTGCAACATTGTCTTCTGCGCTGCCTTGCATTAAAAATTGCCCACAGTTCTAACAGTTAAGATATAACATTTCATACATATATTATTATTGTATTTCAATATGGTCATCTCAAGTTCAGAGAGACATTGTTTGAAACAGGGCAGACGTACCCTGCTTAAAGTAATATTCACCGCAGAGCACTCCTACCTAAAGAGCTAAACTTGTGAAGTTTTCTGCTGCTTTTCAGCATAGGTTAAATTTCTTCATTGAATACCAGTGCACATGCGCCTAACTAATGGCTGTTGTGAGCCACTGCATCACAATTATACATTGGAATTTCTTAAATGCAAATCATGCTCGAAATGCAGTTTTAGAATTCACAAAAGCCCAATAAACACACACGAGGTTAACCAATGGTAGACTTGTTTAAAACATAAAACTGATCCTTAAAGAAGAGAGTTGAATGTGCATACTGACATTCCCAGAAAGTAGCATTCTTTAAGTTCCAGGTTTTCTTCCTCTTGCCCACAAGAGCTGTTAGATAGACATGTTGCTACAGACTATTCTATACTACCAACATGTGAAGAAAAATGGTGAGTTTTCTATTAAGAAATGGTTTAGATGAAATCACTCATTGCATTTTCTTAGAGCTTAAACTCTGTGTTGCAGTACGTTACTGCTTTTTTTATTGTTTATTCTTCTAAAAGATAAGCTTTAGATACATTACGTTGATTTGTATAGCGTACTAATTACATGAGAGGGTATCCATGCACTTGGTCAGGTGTGTATGTGTGTGGTCCGCAAGCTGCTTAAATGAAGAGCCAGGTCCTCAGCTTCTTTCCAAACACAAGAAGTGAGGAGGATGCTAGAGGATGAGCAACTGTCACTTTTGCATTTATGGATGTGGGGAGTGAGTGCACGTGAGAGGGTGGCAGAGCTTAGTTGTCTGGTGGATTGGTGAACATGTATGCAGCTGTTCAGGAATTCTGGTTGTGTGCGCACAGGAGTTTGTATGTGCTTGAGAAGTTTTAATTGGCTCCACTTGTGAGGTTGAGTATGAGTATTGCAGTGGTGTTCTGGATGGTCTTGACTGAATAGAAGTTGTTTGGAGATTCCGGCATAGAGAGCGTTGTCGTAGTCCAGCCTGCTGATGATGAGTGCTTGTATCAAAGTCCTTCTAGTGTTCTGAATTTCCTTTGCAGCAGCTATATGATGTGGAAGCTGGAGTTGCACACTGTGTTGACTTGAGCTGTCATGTTGAGCATTTTGTCTAGGTTAATCCTTAGATTTCTTGCATGGTGCTTAGGTGTTGGCTCTAGCTTCGACACCCACAGGGTGGATCCCCATGTGAAGGTCTTGCTGCAGAAGACCAATACTTGCATCTTCTCAGATGTACCTCAATATCTAGTCTGGTCATTCTATTCTTCTCCCATATCTAAACCCTATTCACAGCAAATGGCAAGGACTGCTGACCTAAACCTTTTAATTTCCCAGATATCCAGTGCTGCAGAGTAAACGATGTGTCCCTGCAAATGTGAGTGGCTTCTTGGTAGTAGACATGCTGGGATTTGTGAGATACTCATCAGTATCTGGACTCCAGTCCTGCTGGAGAGGATGAATGCTGAAACCCCCTAGACACAAAAAATACTCCTGAATTTGAATTTGTGGTGGTGATGTCAGATCATGCTACTAGGTATTCTTGCATGCTACATAACATATGTATGGGATAACAGTTATCTACCTAGTTTCAACCGATAGCTATAGACCTCAAGGATTCAACATGAAAGTGTAAAGAACTGAATGTTGGCCCAGACAAAGAAATAAGACAGTATTTTATTATTGCCACCTAAGGTGTACAATAACAGGGAAACCACTCAGTCTCTATAACCTTTTTTAAGCAGTTTTTTAAATGTCCTCTTAAGTTTGTGAAACAATTATGGGGCGTTAATCCTACAACATACTCAGTTGTTGATCTGTTGTTGTGGAGACTGTGCTGTGCTTGAGATTGAGGATGGTTCAATACACAAATAAATACAGAAAATAATCTGAATGGCAAACAAGGAATGTACAAAATGGAATATTATGGCAAGGAAGCTCTCCCTTACAAAATATGTACACTCCAAAAAGGTTTGAGTTGGGGACCTAGTTTATCCCTGGTAGACGTTACTGCTTTATTAATAGAAAAGGTACAGGAAGAGCTCTATTTTCAAAGAATGATTTCTTCTCACAAGCCCTCAGCTGGTGTAATAAAACCTCAGCACAACGAATACCAAGATTAGTCATCTGAAGTCAACCTCATACCTCTCTTAACCACTTCCAGACACCCCCTTACCCTTTATCTCCATTCTGCAGGTGTCTACTTTCTCCCTTTGTCCCTCTCTTATGCTCAGTAAATATCTGATGCTAAATAATAAGTGCCAGTCCCCACAAATAAGTGCTGGTGCCTCCCAATGGCTCAATTGAAGCACTAACTACAGGCAACACCAAATGTTTGTAAGCAATGCACATACTTCCTGCATATGAGTGTAACATATAATTCATATTATTAAGCGAATAGTTCTATTTTAATGATATTATCTTTCTAGTGAGTGTTGTAACATAATGTGACCATTCTTCAGTGTGTTGTTGGTCACATGCACTAGGCCTTGAATATTGATGTTCAAATTACATAAATTCTATAGTGTATTAAAGACATCATTAGGGCTGTGATACATATGATGTGGTGACTACATGTACTAAGTTAAATTCCCAAAAACGTTTTGGTTAAGCCCAGTGGCTAGGTAACCTGAAGCTGACATTTCTTCTGTGTGCTCAACTATGTTATAAAGGTAGATGCTGACGTAAAATTATGGATGGTTTAGCTTATTCAAACATTATGGGCTGCCTATTTTCTCAATCATTTTACTTAAGATACATGTAATGGCAAATTGCTATTGGTCAAATATACCATAATAAATATAATTTAGTTCACTTTGGAATATGTTGTTGGCTTAATTGTCTTTTAACATCACAACGTATTCAGATTCAAAGGAATGTTATTAGGCACTAAAGAGCTATAGATGCAAATACGTTAGATTAGGGACAGAACAGTCTACTGTCAAGATACTATGTAGGTGCTAGAAAGAGTCTATATTCAGTAACAAAAGCCCATTATGTTATGTAATTGGTGTATTATGTCCTCAAACTACCCAAATAAGTTGTAACTCCTGTGTCTAATGTGTATGCAAAGTGGAAGTCTAGTATTCAAATCTCCTATTTAAAAAACATTCAAGTCCAATACAGTCTTTTGACAGACGAACATCAATAGGGCAGTGGGATCACTAGTTTATATTTTTAATTTGGGTGTTCAAACACTGACAAATTTCTTACCTGGTTAAATTCTGCTATTTTACTTATTGGCTTGTCATAACACTGGCCTGTGTCTTAACATAACTTTTCTGTTTGAATCCTAAGCAAGCATAAAGCGTAGGTAAAAGTTGACCTGAACTCAACCAATACTAAGTTCCATTTGACAACATAGTCCTTTTCAGTGTAGAAGTCAGTCCATTCCAGATAAATAAGCCGAAAGGCCGAGAGCCTATGATTCCTAAGTTGATGTCAACTGCCAAAAAGTATATATAAGCGACTTTATGAAAATGTGCTTTGGAAAATAAATACGTTTGGCGGTTTGACAACATATGTTTTACACAATCTAAGGCCAAATAGTTACTGTCCTTTTGACAATATGAAGTCTTTAGAACATAGGCAATATTATATGTTAATCTTACCACGCAACAGATACCAGGCAGGTAAGTGACACGTATTACATTTTTTGGTAACATAGTACTTTACCACATGGCTAAGTGTTTTAGGTTTATATAAAGATGGGAATTAAGGTGTTTTAAGATATGAAATATGGTACAGGGATGCAAAGGTCTTAGGATTCAGGTTTAGCTAATGGTAGGTCTAAGTAAAAGATCCCTAAGGGCTTTTTAAGATTGGGGTGTGTAGAGGTAGTGGTAGTAATAGGAGTAAGTATTTTTTAAGGTTCAGGGATGGGTAATTGCACAGGGATGCAAGGGCATTTAGGGTTCAGGTTGGGGTAAGGGTAGGGATAAGTAAGGGGTAGTCATCTGTATTTAAGATTCAATGATGAGTAAAGGCCAGAGGTAGTAAGGGATTTGTAGGTTTCAGGGATGGTAAAGGTGCAGGGATGTAAAGATTTTAAGGGTTCAGGTTTGAGTAAGGATAGGGGTAAGAGTAATGGTAGTGAGGGGTTTTAAGTTTTCATGGATGGGTAAGGGTGGTTTTTAGGGTTCAGGGAAAAGTAACGGTATGGTGTAGTAAGGGATTTTTAAAGGTAGTGGGATATGGAGATGGGTATAGGCAAAATAAAACAATGTTTTGGGGTTACCCTCCAAAAATATAAGTATGTATATAAACAGATATATTTTTAATGATGCTTTGAGGGGGGTACCACATCTAAAAGTGTTTCTATATTTATACATTTTGACAAATTTTCTCCCTGGGGGTGGGCTCCCTGGGGGGGTAAGATGGCTCAGGGAGGTGGGCCTTGTGCCCCCATCACTTTATGAAATGTGGTCCTGGAGGTGGGCTTCGTGGGGGGTGCTTAATAGAACCATGCATACCATTACAAAGCATGCCTTTACAACACATCCTTTGCCACTTTGTAATTGATGTTTCTTGGCAGCCATTCAGGTTTTTTTTTTTGGTAGCAAATCTTTGTGAGTCCCTCAGGATTGAGGCAAAAATTCCTGATTAACTTTTTTATTTATTTTGGCCCAGGGTGGCCATCTGGGTCCCACCCCTAAGGGACACTGGGGGAGGGTAGTCCTACCCATCCCCCTCATGTTATGTTCAGGACAGGGGACTAAGTTCTGAGTCCTGTAATGACTGCCAGCAACATTTTTGTCATATTGTTGGTAGCCAATCAGAGTGCTCGCTCCCGTAGGAGTTTAACTCCATCGTAAACAAATTGGCCCAAGGGAAAGAAAGTTCCCAGGGCCAACCAGAATATGTTTGACCCTTAATTTCTAAAATACTACTGAATGTGCATTTTGTGATGTTGGTGTAAATCCAATCTGTGGTCGAAAATCTAGCTTCCTGCCAAATTTGGTGTGTTTCCGTTCAGCAGTTTCTGCTTTAGCATCCATAAAGAATTCTATGGAAAATGCAATGTGATTTTGCGTTTTGGGACCACATCAGCCCCCACATCCCCACATGATAGAACATCCCAAACTCTTTCCATGCCCAACCTAGTAAAAAATAACACATTTTCTGAAATTTTTGTGAAGATTCATCAAAGTTATTAGCAATGCTAAAATTGTATTTCCTATGGAAACTACGACCAAACTATATATACCCAGTGTCAACCACCACTGAGTAAATGTCAGCAGGGTTTATTGCATTCATGGTAAAAACATAGGTGCTAAAGGAATCTGTGCTGAAAGATTATAGTCTTCTTCACAAATTGGTAGCTCTAAATTGATGGTTGGTGTTTAAAAGACAATTTGTTTCTGATGTTTTCTCTATTTCTCTTTGTACTGTGGAAACATGCTATATGAGTGTTGGAACAGTTGAGCCCTTCTGACCAAGTTTTAGGTACATGCCATATGCAATAATTAAGTAAAACATTTTTGTTTAAAAAGCTATGTAGGTAAAAGGCAGGACAAGTAAATAAATAAATAGGTAATGTTTAGTATGGCCAGAATGGTAATACAAAATCCTGCTGACTGGTGAAGTTGGATTTAATATTACTATTTTAGAAATGCCACTTTTAGAAAGTGAGCATTTCTCTGCACTTAAATCTTTCTGTGCCTTACAATCCACGTCTGGCTAGGTTTAGTTGACAGCTCCTTGTGCATTCACTCAGACACACCCCAAACACAGGGTACTCAGCCTCACTTGCATACATATGCATTTTGAATGGGTCTTCCTTGGCTGGGAGGGTGGAGGGACTGCTCTGACACAAAGGACTGCCACACTCCCTACTGGGACCCTGGCAGACAGGATTGAACTGAAAGGGGACCTGGTGCACTTCTAAGCCACTCTTTGAAGTCTCCCCCACTTCAAAGGCACATTTGAGTATAAAACAGAGCCTCTGCCCTACCACCTCAGACACTTGCTGGAGAAGAAACCTGAACCAGAACCTGCATCCTGCCAAGAAAAACTGCCTGGCTGCTCAAAGGACTCACCTGACTGCTTTCTACAAAGGACTGCTGCTTGCTGTTGGGCTGCTGCCTTGCTGAACTCTTGTCTGGCTGTAAAAGTGCTCTCCAAGGGCTTGGATAGAGCTTGCCTCCTGTTTCCTGAAGTCTCAGGATCAAAAAGACTTCTTTCTTTCAACTGGACGCCGTGCGCGCCGAAAAATTCGATGCACAGCTTGTTCCGCGGTGAGAAATTCACCACACGCGATCCGGAAAGACGCCGCTCGATGCAACATGTACGGTGCGACCAGAACTTCGACGCATGGCCTTCCTGGACAACGCCGCCCGGCTTCCAGAGAGGAAATGGACACGACGCCTGCCGTGAGGAAGAAAATTCCACACACAGCCCACCGGAATGATGCGCAGCCGGTTAACAAGCCTAGGATTCCACGCACAGACCCTGGGACATCTGGTAATCCTGTGACCCACAGAAGGAGTCGGCCCGCATGCCGTAAAACGACGCAAGTCTTCCCGAGTGAAAAATAACGACGCAAGTCTGTGTGTGAAGGTGCGAAACAGACGCACACACCATTTTTCTTCCCGCAGACCGACGCACGTCTCCCCGCGTGAAAAATAACAACGCAAGTCCGAGTGTGCAGGGGCGAAACCGACACACACACCATTTTTCCACGCATCTCCTCCTCTGTGGCCCTCTGCGGAGATTTGTCACTCCAAACCAGGTACTTTGTGCTTGAAAGAGACTTTGTTTGCTTTTTAAAGACATAAGACACTTTCTATCACCTTTCAGATATATCTCTGCAAATTCTTAATGCATCTTTTATTGTGTTGATCTACAAATACCCAGATAAATATTATATATTTTTCTAGACACTGTGTGGTGTATTTTTGTGGTGCTATATTGTGTTATTGTTTGATTTATTGCGCAAATTCTTTACACATTGTCTTCTAAGTTAAGCCTGACTGCTCGTGCCAGAGGGTGGGCATAGGATCATTTGGATTGTGTGTTACTTACCCTGACTAGAGTGAGGGTTCTTGCTTGGACAGAGGGTAACCTGACTGCCAACCAAAAATCCCATTTCTAACAGTTATCAATTATTATACATTATTGATGTATGTAAGAAAACATTTCTGTGGGGGGGTGGGAGTGTTTCGTCTATTTCATTATGTACTTAGTGATTATTATCTTATGGGTATCATTGAGATGCATCTTCACCCTGTTCACCTTTCTCCAATGATGTGAACTTTTCTACTAATTCATCCCATTCCTTGGCTATTGGGTATTTCCCACATCCGGCATTTTCTTCTCTTCTAAGGGCAACTCCTTCTGCTTTACTCCATTTTATTACCGCCGTCCTCCATTGGCCCACCGTGGGGGCTGTCGTGGCTTTCCATCTCCTAGTCAGTAGGCGTTTAGCCAATAGGAGTGCTAGGTTTATCCATCTAGGGAGAACTTTCTTTTTTTGGGGACATGGGAGCATTCTCAGTATACATGTCTCCATTTTACAGTATTTAGTCTTCTCTGCTAGCATATTTAGGGAGTTGGTTATATTTCCCCTGTATTCAGAGATGGCATGGCAGTTCCAGAGCATGTGTGTGAGTCCCGCCTCCTCCTCCCTGCATCTAGGGCATGTTGAGGGCAGTTCTGGCTATAAGATATGGAGTCTGTGTGGGGTAAGATATGCTCTGTGAAGTATAGCTTATTGAATGAATTTAAACCTTGTGTTACTGGATATTTGGCTTGGGGATTTTAATATGTTAGTCCACTCCTCTTCTGATATCTCGCTTCCTAGGTCTGTTTCCCATTTGATTTTTAATTCCATCAGAGGTTTAGATAGGTGGGTTTTCAGTCCTTTATACAGCCACTTGACCATATGTGTCCCTTGGCCTATAGCATATATGGAGTGTACTAGTGCGTGTGTAGGTGGCTCTGTGTTATTCGGGCCCAGTATTTAGTGACATAATGCATAATACTAGCGTGTAGGAGGAAAAGTGAGGTTGACAGGTTGTGTTCATGGATGTAGTCAGTGTGTGTTAGTAAACGTTGGTCTTTAAACAAAGAACCTATGAGCTCTACACCTTCCTGCGCCCATTTTTGTAGTTGTGCAGGGGTTAAGTTACCTATGGTTACTGGTAATCACAACAGTGGGATATTGGGAGAATAGGGGATCGTGCCAGAGGTGTATAGAAGTGCCAGCTGCCAATATTGGAGTGCTATTTTCAACAAGAGAGGGGTGTGTCCCTGAATCAGGGTTCCGGGGCATAACAAGGAGTGTAGATTACCCCTGTCTAGCATCTGTTGATTGTAGTTTATTTCTTGTAAGTTTCGGCCACTAAGCCAGCACGCCAGCCACTGGAGCTGCCCCGCTATGCAGTAAGCCTTAAAGTCTGGTGCGTTCATCCCTCCCTGCTCTACCGCCAACTGTAATTTGGCCAAGCTTATTCTGCGTCGTCCTTTCCCCCATATAAATTCCAGCAACATAGAGTTGAGTAGTTTAAAATATGATTCCGGAACTTTCACTGTTAGGTTGGTGAAGTAGTATAGTAGGCGGGGTAGTGCCACCATTTTGGCTAGTGCCAACCTTCCTGCAATTGATATTGGTAACGTAATCCAGAATTGGATCTGTGTTTTAAGTGAGGAGAGGGCTCTTTTCAAATTACATTCCAGGAGGTCTTCTGGAGTGCGATATACTTGAATCACAAGATATCGGAAAGTGTCCGTTGCAACTTGTAGTTGGTGATCTCCAAATGGTAACGTATTGTCTCTATGTGGCTCATAGAAGGAGAAAGCTATGGAATTGTTATAGTTTATGGCCAGTCCAGATAGGGGCCTGAATTCTTCAAAGATATACACCGCTTTGTTAGGGTTTTGGTTCAGATCCTCTATATATAATATAATATCCTCTGCGTATAGTGAAACTACGTGTTGTGCATGATCTATTTCAATGCCCCATGTTCCGCCCTCTTGTCTCAATAATTGTGCCAGCGGTTCTATGGCTAAGACAAATAGTAAGGGGGATAAAGGGCAGCCTTGCCTTGTGCCTCTATGTACCGCATAAGTGTCTGATATATTTTGTCCTGTACGTGCTCTGGCTGTTGGTGCCGCATATAGTAGGTTTACCCATTTATTATAGTCCGGCGGAACCTGAAACTTCTTTAGTACCTTTATTATGTATTCCCAGCTAAGTGAGTCGAAGGCCTGGCGGAGGTCCAACGAGAGACATCCCGCGTGTCGGAACTTCCCCCTTGCCACATCCATTACCTGGCATAATCTACGCACATTTAAGGAGGTGTTCCTCGTTGGTACAAAACCGCATTGGTCCGTGTGTATAAGATTGGCTATGTGTGGTAGGAGCCTTTGTGGTAGAATTTTTGCTAGGATTTTATATTCCATGTTTAGTAAGGATAGTGGTCTATACGATGACATATCCGTTGCGTCCTTACCCAGTTTCAGCAGGGCAATCGTCCCATCTCTAAGGATGCTTGATATAATCGTTCTAAGTGTGGAGTGAGCAGTGTGTTGAATAGTGAGTACAATTCCGCTGGTAGACCGTCTGTTCCTGGCGTTTTATTGTGCGCCATGTTTTTGATAGTTTCCTTAATCTCCAGTTGTGTAATTTGAGCTCCCAGTATCTGCCCGTCCTCTTCGTTAAGTGTTGGAAGTTTCATCCTAGCCAGGAAAGAGTCAATTTTCCCCTCTTCTACTGGGGGTGGTGCGGAGTATAAAGCCATGTAATAGTCTTTAAAGGCTGTATTAATGTCCAATTGGGTAGTTATATCGCCATGTTGTAGTGTCCTAATATGCAGTATGGGAGTGAGGGCTAGTTCTTCTCTTATTAGTCGTGCTAGGAGTGGTCCTGCCCTATCACCTTCTCTGTGCATTCTTTCCTTATATCTAAAATGATCAAATTTTCGGAGTTTTTCTACCAGGTGGGCGTGTTCAGAGCTGAGACCCTGCAGTGCTGTAGTGTTGGTGGGTTTATGACCGATTCTTTCTCAAGGATACTCAGCTTTTCTTCTGCCTGTGTCAGTTCCCTTACTAGAGTTTTTCATACTCCCGTCACTGCTCCTATTATAACCCCTCGTATAACCACCTTGAATGCTTCCCATTTTATTAGTGGGGAGGAAGCTGTGTCTGTATTGTTATGGAAAAAGGTCTTGATTGTCTGTGCTAGTTCCTCTCGTAGGGCAGTGTCTTCTAACATTATGGGGAGTAAACGTCATGTTGGGATAGGTGTGGATTTTCGTCCCCATTTCATTGTCACTTCTAAAGGGTTATGGTCTGATAGTGTCTTTGCAAGGTAAGTGGTTTTGGTCATGCGCGTCTGTAGTGCCTCAATGCAGACAATCTGATCCAATCTCATGTGTACTTTATGGGGGTGGGAATAGAAGGAATATTACTTCATGTTAGTGTTTCTTGCTCGCCATACATCTGCTAGGGACCATCCCTGTAGCCATCTCTTTAGTGCATCTGCTTGACTCCGTGCATTTGTTCCTGACATTGGAGGGGTGTTCCGGTCCATGAAAATTTCTAACACCACATTAAAGTCTCCCCCAATTACCCAGGGAATATGTGCCCATAGGGATAGCACTCTGGATAGGCGTTCTAGGAAGGTGTCTTGGCCAGTATTTGGTGCGTATATGCTGCCCAGCACCACTGGTTTCCCATCCAAGTTACCCTTGATTAAAACAAATCTGCCTTCCACATCAATCTTAGTATCAACCACTTCTAAGGGCACACCAGCTCTTATCCACACAGCTGTTCCTCGTGCAAATGCCGAGTATGAGGTGTGGAAGATCTGGACTCGCCATTTTTTACGAAGTTTTACCGCTTCATGTGCAGTAAGATGAGTTTCTTGTAAATAAACAGTATGTGCTTTGCGGCGATTTAATTGTGCAAGGATTCTGTGTCTTTTTTGGACAGCTCCCATCCCCCTCACATTCCAAGTGACAATATTATATTCACGTTGTGTATGCATATTTGAGTTTGATTCTGTGCATCCGCAGTCGCTTGTGGCCCCATGTTAGTCTATAGTTTCTGCAGGGTCGTGTATCTGGCATAGGTGTAGATGTTTGTCTTAATAGCAAATAAACATACTTATACTCTAATAGAAATACCAGGCAAAGCCTAAACTTGCATTGCCAAACAATTAAGTAATACATCACCTAGGTGCTACAACGAAGCAGCCAATTCGTGCTGGAAGGGGATTGCGCAATGGGGCGCTGCCAGCGGGTTTGTTAGTGATTATGTGAGATAAAAAGATTCAACGTATGTCAAGGAGCTCTACCAACCTGGCCCACCACAATTATTATCGGGGTGAGGGGGTCGATCAGAAAGCATAATAGATATTTTGTGAATGATCTTATGGGGTTACATCTGCTAAAGGTCTCTAGATAGTTGTGGAGTAATGTCTGGAAATAAAGCCATGCTCCCCTCTGAGTCTGATGCCACTATGCTATCTATTGAAGAAGCAGTTCTGCAGGGAGAAGAGTTCATCTCTCGTAGGGAGCCCGCAGTTTGTAATGCATTGTTCTGTCCCTCCAGGGCCTGACGCAGTGTTGGGCCTGTTCTTTTCCGCGACGTTTGGGCTTTATTCCGTTTGTCTCTACGGTGTTGCGGAAGTTGTCCTGCATGGTGGCCGTTGTTCTGTTCCATCGCTCGTGAGTATGGGAAGTTTTCGTCGAGCCAGGTACTCACCAGGTCGGGCGAGTCAAAGAAGTACGTTTTTGGGTTATGTGTGATGCGAAGTTTTGCTGGGAATAGTAGTGCATATTTTATCTCCATTTTGCCTAGTCTTTGTTTTATTATTTGGAAGGATGCTCTGCGTTTCTGGACTGCCAGTGTATAGTCTGGGTACAGTGAGATCCTGGCATTGTCTGTTATAATGGGATCTAGTTCTCTCGCAACCTGTAAGGCGACATCTCTATCTCTATAGTTCAATATTCGTGCTATTACAGGTCTTGCTGGGGCTCCCGGTATGGGTTTTCTGCCGGGGATACAGTGTGCTCTCTCCACTACAAAGTGAATCGACAGTTTGTCTTTGGCTATGGATTGCAGCCATGTCTCAATATATTGTGTGGGGTCTTTTCCTTCTTTGCCCTCAGGGAGCCCAATTATGCGTATATTATTGCGCTGTGAGCGCCCCTCTGCGTCTTCGATCCTTTCCTGCAGGGCTTCCATCTGTTGCTGGAGCTTCGCAATGGCATTTTTATTGTCATTGTGTGTTGGGAGGATGTCTGTCACTGTTGATTCTGTTTGTTTTAACCTGTCTGTGAGTTTTGCCTGGTCATCTTTCATTATATTCATGTCCTTTGTGATCATATCTAATCTGTTCTCTATGGCTTGGCGAGAGTCTCTAATTTCTTGTAGTATAGTGTCCAGATTATCCATATTCTCTTTCACCTGGGGCGTTGGGTTCTGACTCCGGAGAGTTGG
This sequence comes from Pleurodeles waltl, assembly GCF_031143425.1. Lineage (NCBI taxonomy): Eukaryota > Metazoa > Chordata > Amphibia > Caudata > Salamandridae > Pleurodeles > Pleurodeles waltl. The sequence continues at coordinate 1,525,096,321 of NC_090444.1, forward strand.
GGTCACACCGTCCTCCATTGATTTGCCCTTTGTGCGGCCCATTACCAAAATTCCCTGTAATGTTCTTTTGTCTTACACCTCAGATCGGATTTTCATGCGTTCATTCCTGGCTGATTCTCGGGCCTTATTGTTTTTATAGTATTTGATCAGGTTGTCAGAATCTTATTTCCTCTTTGTGGAGTATAGTAGGGTGGAGGGGGAGATCTCGGGAATTGCTTTGTGAGTTATTCCTCTCGTGTGTACCACAGTAACACTTGTTACTACGTAATCTAGTTTTTCACCCTTCTCTTCGCACCACCTCAGGCCGTCTCAGCGGTCGTCTGTATTCTCCGACTGGGGTGTCTCCCTGTGCCCGGTCCCCCGCTTAGTGGGACGGTGTCGTCATGCCTCCAAATGTAACCACAACAAGGTCCAGGTTTTAGCTCTGATCAAAGCGTCTCCCCAGTACCAGAGCGTCTTCTCTCAGTTCTGCGGTTGTAAATGGCGCAGGGCTTTCGGTGCGGCGTGCACGGTTGTCGGGGCTTACAAGGACAGGGAGGAGGGCCGCCGGTGGTCCGATCGAAAAGCTGGTCTGTTATTTGGTTGATTTTCCGTCCTCGGCCTCTCCCACCTACCGCCTCTCTGCCATGTCAGGCCACGTGTCTCGCCCCCAGGCCTGTTCCGTTCTCCGCATTCGTAGGTGCTGAGGGTTCTCTCGTGCGCCATTGTTCGGCTCCCAGCGTGACCATGGGTAGGGAAGGGCCCAGGCCGCAGGGTCGGGTCCTATTATTTTTATAGCATTTAATCAGGTTGTCAGAATCTTAATTCTGCTTTGCGGAGTATAGCAGGGGTGAGGGGGAGGTCTTAGGAATGGTTTTGTGAATTATTCCTTTTGTGTGCACCGTAGTAGCACTTGTTATCACACAATCTAGCTCTTCACCTTTCCCTTCGCGCCACCTCTGGCCGCCTCAGCGGTCGTCTGTACTCTCCGACTGGGGCTTCCCCCGTGTCTAGTCTTCCGCCCAGTAGGATGTTGTCGTCATGCTCTCCAAATGAAGCCACAGCAAAGCCCAGGTTACAACTCAGATCAAAGCGCCTCCCCAGCACCAGAGCGTTTTCTCTTAGCTCTGTGGTTGTAGATGCCGCGGGCCTTTCGGTGTGGTATGCACGATTTCCGGGGCTTTCAAGGACGGGGGTGGGGGGAGGGATGCCTGCGGCCTGATCGGCAAGTAGGTCTGTTATTCGGTTGATTTTCCGCCCTCGGCCGTATCCTCGTTCCCCCCACTCACCGCTTCTCTGCCATGTCAGTCCACGTGTCTCGCTCCCAGGCCTCATCCGTTCTCTGCATCCGTAGGTGTTGGGTGATTCCTCGCGCCTCCTTTCAGCGCCTCTTGGCAGTAGTTGGCCCCGTCATCGCACGTCTTTGCTTGTCTTGTACAGGCCCATTCAGCTTTCTTCTTATTTGATTGTATTCAGTCCTCTTGGGGGACCCTGGATTGCGCCGTCTGACTCTCCACACCTCCTCCGTGTCAGCATTTGGGTTCCAGTCGCGCTCCCGCCCCGATATGTGTCGGATTGCAATTTTACGGCGGGCCCGTTCGGGAGCTTCCCGTTTATGCGACCGCCATCTTAGGCGGTTATCCACGCCCCCCAAGGCTTGGCAAATACTTATAAATGACAAGTGAAAATGGTAGGGAAACTGCACACATAGGCCTTGCAATGGCAGGCCTGAAACATGGTTAAGGGGCTTCTTATGTGGGTGGCACAATCAGTGCTGCAGGCCCACTAGTGCATTTGATTTACAGGCCCTGGGCACATGCAGTGCACTTTACTAGGGACTTGAAAGTAAATCAAATATGCCAAATGGGAATGAACCAATGTTACAATTTTTAAGGGAGAGAGCATATGCACTTTAGCACTGATTAGCAGTGGTAAAGTGCTCAGAGTCCTAAAACCAGCAAAAACAGTGTCAGAAAAGTGGAGGGAGGCAGGCAAATAGTTGGGGGATGACCACCCTAAGGTTGTCAGGTGTAACAGTTCCCTTGACTGCCCACTTGTTTTGTTAGCAAAGCCCTTGACAGGGAAATGATTAAATAAAGGAGAGAAACCTTCTTATACTGCCAAATCAGATCTCTGAAACAGAAAGGCAAAACACCAAACTACTTCATGTAGATGGCTTTTATTCTGACACATTGTAATCTGTTCAGCATGGATGGACAACATATGGAACCAGGCGAGGTGGCAATTGTTTGACTTTTTACAATAGTCCCTTTTTGTGCCTTAATTTGTACAGAGACGGAATTACCACAAATAAAGCTGGCAGCTGAAATGTTTATTTTTAGGTTTGATAGGAACTTTGGATTCATGCAGCCATAACGAGGCAAATTATGGATCATGAATAATTAAATTATGTGGCAAGAAAAGGCAAACTATACAGCAAGGAAAGACAATATGCGCTGCATGTTAGGAGAATAAAGTACAATTTTCAACACATACTAAAGCATTTTATATAACTGTTATGAGAAATGGACCCATATTTTTCATGGTCTGCCATTTTTTCCTTTCTGATCTTGCTGGGTTTAGAACTCTAAACAATAGTAAAGCATGTGTACTTTCCCCTAAAATATGTGTTATACACTGAAATTTACAGGTTCAATTTGAGTTTGGCGGGTGGAAAAGCACGTCTGCTAAACTCCTGCATTCAGGTTGCCAACAGTGTTGCCGCCTTCCCGCAGGCCCCATTACAAGATCTCTGCAGGGTCAGCAAGTGGAAACGGTGTTTCCGTCCTCTGGCCTAGCGGGAAACAGCCACAACATTGACGCTGGCTCATAATGGAGCCAGCGGCATTGTTGCTGTGTGTAGGGTGAAAAAGCACCTGTCGGAATTTTCACTGTGTGCATAGCAGTGCTCCCTGCACCTTGTCTCCGCCATCCTTTACCTGGCGGTGCAACCACCATGTGAAAGCTGGCAGAGAGGGGGCTCGTAATCCCCAGGGTAGAACTGAGGGAAACAGGTGGTGCTAGCATTCTGACAGTGGCTGAACCACCACGATAATAATGTGGCAGTCTGTAGACTACCAAGGTCACAATGATGGCCTTAGTGTTTGACCTACCTAACCTCTTTGTGTGCTTTTATAGTGAAAAGCATATAAAAAGCTATTTAATTGTGCAGGTTTTGCTAGGATTTTTCCTGAACAGGCCTAGATGGATTAGAAATCTGTATTTATTTGTTAAGTCACCACTAATGACTCATTTGGCTGTCAATACTAGCACAAGGCTCTGAGTGAGCAGACGGAGTTGAAGAAGTGGTTCCAGCACCACCACTGCAACAAGACACTGCCCGCTGTACTACGATACATAATACGGCGTGGTGGAGTCCTGTCGGCAGTGCTGTGCTGGCGGTAAAATTCACCAGGACCCATCCCCTCCCAGATGACCACCTCGCTGGAAAAGGTAGGTTGATTCTCCGAAAGAGGGGGGTGGTATTGGGTGCATGTGTGTGGTGTGCGTGTGTATGTGTGCCTGAATGGGTGTGCATGTGTCTATGTATGTGTATGTGGAGGCTGTGCGTGTGCATATATGCTGAGAGGAGGGTTGTGTGTTTGTCTGCAGAGGGGTGGGGGTATCTGTCAGAGTGTGTGCAAATGGGGGTGTCTGAGTGCATGTTTGTGAGCGAGCTGATGGGCGTCTGGATGTATGCCTGTGGTTGGGAGGGGTGTCTGCATGTATGCACAGGGGGGTGTCAGATGTGAGTGAGTATATGTGTGTATTGAGATGCATGTCGGTGAGGGTGCATGTGTGCAAGTCTGCGAGTGAGTGGGGGTGTCTGTGTGCAATCATGCTAGTGACTGGGGGTGTCTGTGTGCAAGTGTGCAAGTGATTGGGGGTGTATGTGTGCAAGTGTGCAAATAAGGGTGTGTGTGTGCAAGTATGCAACTGAGGGGGCATGTGTGAAAGTGTGGGTACGTGGAGGGGGGTGTGTGTGTGTGAAGTACGCATGTGTGGAGGGGTGGGGGTGTGAATGATTGCAGAGGGGGGTGTATGTATGATTGCGAGTGGGGTATGTCAGTGTGAGAGCGGGTGGGGGATTTTATATGGATATGTGCGGTTGGGTAGGGGCAGTGTTTGCAAGTGTGTGGCCGGGTCGTGGGGGAGCTTAGAGGTGTGGGAACATGTGTGCATATGTGTGCCGGCGACAGGAATGGAGATTCGTGTCGCTGGGTGCGTGAGCACCAGGGTTTTCATGGTGGGGTGACCACCAAAGAAAGCCTGGTGGTCTGCTACCTTGTAATCTGGCCAGCAGGCAGAGGCCTTCTACCAGCCCGGAGGAGCTCACCGCCAGCTGGGTTGGTACGACCGCACCTGCGAGCCATGCGGCATTGTGGTGGTTTTGCTTCGGCCAAACCCCACAACTTGTAATGTGGTGGTCTTTACTGCTGTATCAGCAGCTGTAAGACCGCCAGCCTCGTAATGAGGGCCTAAGTCCCTTTTGAGGCACACATAATACATTAAAAACTTCCCTGTACTATACAGTGTAAGATGCATGATCTTTGCCCATGTTTCAGTAGACCTTGAATATATACCCTGTACATATGGACTTAATTAATGCCAGGTGACAATTATATATGATATCCCATTCATTATATAATTGTGTGAACCACTAAATATGGTATATTGAAAACAATAAGCTGGTATATACATACTTGCAGGTAACAGCTAAAACAATTGTAACATTTCAGGTAAAGTTATGTGCTACAGCACACTATGGCAGTGTAGTAGCCACGGTTACCCATTTGTATTTCATTTACCTATTCTATCCAAAACATCATTCCACATGGCAAGATGCTACTTATGTCCACTAGCATGGTAGAGGTAGAGATACTTTATATTCCCAACCAACAAACATTTGTTTTCTGACAGGGGATGTAGCAGGTCGACAGGATCAAGGGTATAAGCTGCTGGTAGACAGATTTCAGCAATGTATAGGACTGTTTAACTAGTGTACATTGATCAAGGACAACTGGGCTTATTTAGATGTCGGCTGTTGGATGATCCATCTGCTGTTGTGGCACATTGTCTGCCTACACCAAGAGGGCAGTGGACAATCTCCCACATTTCTAGCTTTTCACCAGTGTGATGGGCAGAAGGGTGGCTTTGAGGGCAAACCTCCAGGAATGGTTTGCCAGTGCCCATGCTGTATGGAGGAAATTGAGGTCACAAGAGTGGTTGGTGCAAATGAGACTATAAACATACTTTGCTGATAACACATTTGATTTTGAAAGACCAATGGAGGGATAACCAGCATTAGGAGTGCACGATTTGCCATGTTTCCATAGTAGTTTTTCATGGACTTGCATCTGCCAGGTGTGGTAGAGGATTAGCCCTTCTAGAACAAGTGATTTACCATCCATTTCCAATAGAGCATTTTCCATAAATTCACTGGGCATATGGTTGAGCTGGTGGGAAGTCCACTAGAGGTACCTCAGACATTCAGCTAACACTAATATGCAGGTCACATCACGAGGGACCTGGTAAGAAAATCTGCTTGTTTATTGGTTTTCCCTTTTTTTCATCCTTCAAATCAGACCCCATACGTTTTTTAATCTTTGGAGAAGGTGAAGGGCAGTTGTATAGTTGTCTATCAGTGTTAATTAGGGGCACTATGTTTTAATAAATTCACATCATGGAACCTAATTGAGATTCATTATTGTAATGACCAACTACCCTTTATGTACATTGCTGCAGTGCCAAGAAATCCTACCTATTACTTCAAACTGAATAGTGGATTATGCACCATAGGCCAATGGATTGAAGCGACATAGTCTTGAGGGGATGTCAAGAATGGATTCTATAGTCATCAACAATAGTCAATATATTTAAAGATCTGAACATCAAACAATAACCACACACGTTTATTAAGAAGGTGTTTGAATTTATTTCCCTATATTAACAATTCTAATGTCGTGAAAATAACTCTCAAACATAAATGATAAGCATATAGAATCAATAATGGATGATTAGAAAATCTTATATATCTAAGTTTAATCAAAGCAATCAAACAAATAATCTCAAGTATCATCACACTGATTAATAACACCAAGAATGGCAACAAAGATAAAGTATACATCAGGGTAAAAGATCAATGTATGTCAATATAAATCATGATTGTGTGAAGGTAAATTCCTTTACTAACCACAAATTAGCATTAACATGTTGGACTTCATGTTAAAAGAATTAGAAACACAAATTTAGAAAAATCTTGGGTTATTATAAAAAAAACATTATTATGCAGCAATTAAACTAAGTTGCAGCTGGTACCTGCAAAGCAAAAGAGACACATATAGCAATGCAATTTCATGCATTACCCATAGAACAACAACATACAGTCTACTTCAGTAAGGGGACACCATCAGGTAGGTTTTCAGAGAATTGGGACTTCAACAGCTAATCCCACATCACTAATATGACTCGAACCACCATTAAGAACTTCCTTAATTCACACAAATGAAGAATGAAGAAGAATGACAGTTGGACTTTTTCCCTTACACAGGGTCATCCCCAGTCTTTTTGCCTCCTTCCTCCTGGTTTTTCTGACCTCTCGCTGTTGGCTCTAGGATTCTGAGCACTTTAACACTGCTGACCAGTGCTAAAGTGCACGTGCTCTCCCACCTAAAGTTGGTATGATTGGCTTATACCTAATTGGCATATTTAATTTACCTATAAGTCCCTTGTACAGTGGTATCTCTATACCCAGGGCCTGTAAATTAAATACTACTAGTGGGCCTGCAGCGCTGCTTGCACCAGCCACTGAAGTAGACTTTCAAACCTGTCTCAGGCATGCTAGCACAGGGCCTGTGTGCGCAGTTTTCTGCCACAGGGACCTGGCATCTAAATTTGCTTGCCAGGCCCAGAACTGCCCTTTTACTACATGTAAGTCACCCCTAAGGTACGCCCTAGCTAGCCTTATGGGCAGGGTTCCATGTATGTAGAGAGGCAGGACATGTGCCATATTGCATGGCCTGTCCTGGTAGTGACAAACAGCCTAACTTGGTGTCTCACTGCTGTGAGTGCTGCCTTCTCATAGGATTGCATTAGAAATGCCCTGCCTTATGGGTAAGGGGTATTGTCTGATTTATGAGGGGAGGCGTAGGCGTGTTTGGTATGGTTGTGATGGTGATGATAAATGCTTCTTACTGGTGTGGGTGTATTTTTTATTACTATCACGAAATGCCACTTCTAGAAAGTGCGCATTTATCTGTGCTTATGACTCTGGTGTTTTGCAGCTTGAATCCAATCCATGTCTGGGCAGAGTGACAGTTGGGGCTTTGTGCATACTTTTCAGACAGGCTGTACACAGGGAGGTGTCACAGAGGTGCATCTGCATACTGAATAGTCTTCCTGGGCTGAGAGAAGGGAGAGGCGGGGCACACCTAGATTTGTAAAGGCTGTGCCCTGGCCTCACACAATAGGGTTGTTGACCCCCCCTGATGTTTGGAGCCTGTACTGAAAGGAGAGAGGGGGCACTCCCAGAACCAGTTGTAACTGGCTGGAACCTCCTCTCCCTACCATTGCAAAACATTGTAAGGACTGAGTATAAGTATAGGGGAATTTTCCCCACAGTTTGGAGACTCTTGGAATCATCCTGGAACTGGACCCCAAAGACTGAAGGGACTCACCAGTAACCGCCATGGACTGCTGCTGCTGTGCTGACCTGTGACCTGCCTGGTCACTGTGAAGGACTTGCCACTTGCTGCCTTTCCCTTGTGCTGGCCTGTTGCTGGGCCCTCCACCCGAGGACCTTTTCTTAAGACTCTGCTCCCCAGGGGCAGGGTGCTGTGGCCCCTGACCCCTGCATCCATTTCTTCACGAGGGATGCTTCGCCGTGGTTGCGGATGCCATAACGCTGATTGCAGCGCGCTTATGGAGCCTTGGGAGCTCGTAGGCTCCTTGCTGCATTGTGCCCCTTTAAAAATGATCACCTCCGCAGCCCAGGCTTCAAGAGTGGCTTGGCACTTTGAAAAGCGCTCTTTTTGATGCCCTGTATCACCGCTGCAGCCCGGGCGTCTGATATTTACAGAGTGCGAGCATCGCTCACTCTTCAGTGCCCCTGGGGCACGGTCCACTCTTTGGATCGCCCCCGGGGCACCAGCTACCTCCGATCCTTGAGAGATCACCGCGGCGGCTCAGGAAGCTGGAAGAACACTCGCGCACCGCATCGGGTGTGGGCGAGTGTCTGCTCTTCATGGGGCCCGATCTTCTTGTGGCTTCATGGCAGGACCAGGGGAAGGCGCGGGGAGTGCTCCCTTCCCCCTGGCCTCTGCGTTAGGAGCAGGACGCTCCTTTTCTGCTTTTAGATAAAACGGGCATTATTGTGGCCCCCCCCTTAGTGGAAGGGCCAGTGGAGGCCTGAGGGGGCCCCAGAGAATGCGGGTCCCCCAGAGGGGCCCGTCAATAAACCGGAGGGGGGGTGGTGCCCCCCTCCTGCCCAAAGTTGTTTTTGCTGGCTTTAGCCCACCTTGTGAGGGCTGGTTGAGGCCCTGGGGGGGCCCCAGTAATCACAGTCACCAGGCCTGTCTATAAAAGAGAGAAGGTGCATGTCACCCTCCTCTGACCCCAGAGGATAAGGGAGTACCCGTTTTGCGCATAGGAGCGCCGGGGGCCCCATTGTTCGCCTTCTAGGCAATGGAGGTGCCTTCATCCAACCAGGTACTGTTTAAAGGACCAATATAGTTGCAATCCAAAGTTTTTTCTACAGACTTTTATTGATTCATATATTACCTACCTGCGTTTGATGTTTTTACATATGTCTATGCAAATGTTCCTGTTATGGGCATGACATGCTAATATGTTTTTCTAACTTGCCATATGTTTTCTAATGTTCCTACTATGGGCGTTTTATGATATTCCTATGACAAGTGCTTTAGTATAATAACGTGTTTCCTGACTACTGCTTATGTTGCAGAATATTGAGTAACCTGTGTGTTATTTGTGACTACTGCTAGGTTGCAGAGTAACTAATGTGTAACATTCTGACAACTGCTAAGGTAGCAGGATAGTACTGATATGTGATGTTTGGTCTGATAATTGCCTTGTGTACAATACAGTATATTTTCATATAATCTGGTGTTGTGTTTCCTTTGTGGTGGGGATATTGCGTCACGTGTGTTGTGTGTGTTGTGCAAACGCTTTACACATTGCCTCCGGGTTAAGCCTGACTGCTCGTGCCAAGCTACCAAGGGGGTGAGCAGGGGTTATTTTGGACGTGTAACTCCCTTGCCCTGACTAGAGTGGGTGGGTTCTGCCTGGCTGAGGTGCATACCCTAGCCAACCAGAAACCCCATTTCTAACAATGACTAAAGGAATTTCTCTTAGAACAGATGACAGAATGTTATATTAAATCTTGAAAAGTCCATGATTGGCCAGTATATGGGGTTGTTTACAAATCAGCCAATGACCATTTATTAGATAATCAAAAGTATGTTGACAATAGTATTAACTAGGACACAATTAAACAGTAACTTTTCCTCTTCTGTCTCGTCTGTGACTCCATTGTTCCATCTCGTCTAAACTTCTCTTCTCAGGAAGAAACGTCTCTGTTTGTAACATCTACTTCCTTCCTCGAGGAAGAAACCACGTATTAGTGACAATTTCAAACAATAGAACATTCAAACTTGTGTAATGACTTAATAGATTTGACCTTGTAAGACATAATGCATAAACCCACTAGGGGTAGCTGTTTACACATTTATAAGCTATTAATCACACTCTTTTATGTAAGCATTTTAGCAAAGGAAAATAACTATGATTGTAACCGAAGTTTTGCTTAGACAGAGAACAAAATGAATTATGGTGACCATTTACAAAAGTCACCCGTTTTCACATGTTAATTCATCAACGATTAGTACATTATTGATGTATGTATGTATGTATGTAAGTGGTATTTATAAAGCGTGTTCCGGCTCAAAGAGCATCAAAGTGCTAAAAAGAGGTGAGAGGTGCAAAACCGAGAAAGGGAAAAGGAAAGAAAAAGCAGATGCTGTGACTAACGTGGGATGAGCCAGGTTTTGACCAGTTTCCTGAAGCTTAAGTAGCTGTATTCCTTCCTGATATTCAGGGGGAGAGAATTCAGCATTTTGCCCCACCACGGTAAAGGCTTTATCCCCCCATTTAGCTTTGTAGGTACGAGGGGCCTGAATTCTGTAGGCCCCAAGTGACCTGAGATGTCGCCTGGGTCTATATCAGCAGAGTTTAGAAACCAGGTAGTGAGAGCCGATGCCATGAACAGCTTTGTGGGTCATGCAGAGCATTTTTTAAATAATACGCTGAGCCACCGGGAGCCAATGTAGTTGTTTGAGACTGTCTTTGACTGAGGCAGAGTGAGGAAGATTGAGGATGGATCTAATGGTCATATTCTGGATCAGCTGTAGCTTGTTCAAGGAAACTCTGTCCAGATTAAGTAAAAGGGCATTACAATAGTCCATTTTGGACATGACCAGGGCTAGAGTGACTGTGATTTTCCATTCCCGTTGAAGGTAGGGGAAAACGTTTCTTAACATTTTTAAAATCCAAAGGCATGTTGCTACAGTGTGATTTACCTGACTTTTAAAAGATAGGCGAGCATCAAAGATGATTCCTAAATTCCTACTAGTGCTAGTGGAGACTGGGAGGGTGCCACAGTCGGTCGGCCACCACCGTGTATTCCACTGCTCGATGCAAGGTCCAAAGCAGAAAATTTCGGTTTTGGCGCCGTTGAGTTTCAGCCAATTAGTCCTTATCCAGTTATTAACTGCCTGCATGCAATTATTAAAACGATCAGCCACTTCCTCCCAATTCTTATTAACTGGGATAATTAGCTGTGTATCATCTGCTTAGGACATGGGAATGAATCCAAACGACCAAATCAAATTGGCCAGTGGAGCAACAAACACGTTAAACAGAGTGGGGCTTAATGAAGAACCCTGAGGGACCCCACAGGGTAGCAGATAGGCCGTAGATCTGAAGCTGCCACAGCTAACTGAGGTCCATTTGTCAGTCAAGAAGGACTCTAATAGCTTAAGCACCTGCTCTCTAATGCCTGGTTGGTAAAGGCGGGGTAGCAGAGTTTTAGGTGAAATAGTGTCAAAAGCCGCAGACAAGTCTAATAGAATTAGGATAGCCCCTTGCCCTTCATCCACCATTCTCCGGATAGAGTCCGAAGAAGAGATAAGAGCGGACTCCATACTGTGTGCGTTTCTAAAACCATGTTGGGAAGGATCTAGTCCTCCCTCTTCCATTAACAATTTTACTAGTTCCTTATTAATGTATTTTTCAAAGATCTTTGCCAGAAAAGGGAGGAGCGCAATTGGACGTAGGTTACTTAGGACCTGGTTGTCTCCATTTTAATTTTTTTTCCGGGGGATGACTATAGTCTCCTTCCAGGAAACTGGATAGACCCCTGAAGAGAGAACCTCCTGAAAGATAGGGACTAAGGCTCTGGAAAAAAGCTCAGGAGCCAGCTGAAAAATGGAGAGGGGGGGCAAGGGTCCAGGTGGGAGCCTGATTTAATTTGAGAAATCAACTTTTGAATGCAATCCTGAGAAGGGGAATGAAAATTGGATAGGGTAGGGTGACATGCATTAGAATCCATGTAAGTCATGGTAAATTGGTCCGCAATGTCCTCATAGGGAGTGAAATTTGTAAAATGTTGTTTTCAAAGTGCTCAGCTACTTTATTACAAAATTTGTAAGAGTTTTCTAATACAGATGACTTTGAGGGGGAGGACAGAGTCTTAATCACTTTAAAAAGCTCTCTGGGAGCGTTTGAGGCCTCTTTAATTCTAAGAGTATAAAAAGTAGATTTGGCTTTGAAACTTGCTGCTTTGTACGTTTTAAGGACCGATTTCAGTTTATCTTTCTCCCCTGGGGAAAGAGTAGATTTCCAGCATCGCTCTTGTTGGTGGTACTTTCTCAGAAGGAGTTTAAGTTCTTTAGTAAACCAGGGTTGACTGGGCTTCTTGGAGTTACGGGGCATAAGTATTTGGGGGGGGGGGAACAATAGATTCATGGCTGTTTCAATTCCCTGATTGAAACTATCTAACTGAGGCAGGGACAGCTTGTTCGCCCTGTCCCATCCCTCTTCCAAGGCGGGGGCCAATTCTTCCAACTTAACCCATTTCCATAGTCTGATAGATTTGTTATTGGCTATGGGTACCAGGGGAGAAAGACCAGCTGTTACTATAAAAGTCAAGAGATTATGATCAGTCCAGCTCAGCGGGATGTTAGATAAAACCATCTGATCCTCAGTACAGGCAAAAACCCCATCTAATAGATGTCCTGCTAAATGAGTGGGAGAGGACACCTTAAGTGACCAATCAAGGATCGACATAAAGTTTAGAAATTCCATGACCGCCGGATTGTGAATCTCGTCAAAGTGAATATTAAAGTCCCCTAGTATGATAGCCTTGGTGGACATGACCAAGGGTTCTAACAAATCGGTCCAAGTTTGATAGAAACTAGAAAAGGGACCATGGGGACAATAAATTAAGAGACCTTCGAGGAGTACTGAGTTATTTAAAAGAATTTAAAAAAACATAGCTTTGCATGTCATAGAGAGAGTGCCATTCCATATGCACGTAAAAACAGTCCTGCAAATAATTGCAAGTCCTCCTCCCCTACCTGTTGTGCTATCTAGCCTAAAATTGGAATCTCCCAGGGGAGTGGCTCCAATAAAATCAGGTTTGCCCCAGGTTTCTGTCAAGAATAGACAGTCAATATTAAAAATGATTAAAAAGAAATCATTAAATGTTTGCACTCTTGCAACATCCACGCACTATAAGGCAGTTATTGGTAAGTTCACATTCGAACAACTATGAAGCTCCATCTACTACTGCAAAATTGTGTGAAGCTGCCATGGTGTTTACCTGCTTGATAAAAAGGGCTGTTGCAAAATATTGCATTCAGTATTATAACAAAAGTCTCTAACGTGCTAAATATTCTTTGTTTCTCATATAGGAGGAAGAATTACTGGCTATTTTCTCCCCTTTTCATCCTACATGCTTAGTCAGACAAAATTATAATGCTAGTGTCAAAGGGTATGAGCCATCCATGTGCTTGCACAGAAAAGGTGGTTTGGTCTGTGGCCAAGTGCCCCTCACGAACTATAGTGCAAAGGTACAATTTGAGCTTTCCAGTTTTTTTGTAGTTTTGATCTTTCCATTACATTGCACTGTAAAGAGTTAGTTATGTTATGAATAGTAAATCCTATGCACTAGTGATTAAGTGCAATAAAAGGTAAATTCAGCATATAGAAAGAATCATATGTGATCAAGGGCTACAGAACTGGTGGTCAACAGATTTTGGACTATGGATATGACTGTAGCCTGAAATGTTTCTCTCCACTGGGTAATAGTGTGACATTCAGGTAGTGTCTCAGAACTGTCACTGGTCCTTTTGGCACTATGACTTTGTGTCATAAGGGGTATACATACACAGCAGGAGAATTCTGCCATTTAGCACTGTTAACCAGAGTCTCTTCAGTAATCGGACTCTTCTATGCATACATTCTAAGTCGATGGGTCATCTTTGTGGTGACAGTCACATTGTCACTTCTTCACAGGCCCACTAGCCACCATTAAATCCTGTGACAGGGATGCAATAGGATATGCAGTTTTCCTAAGTAGAGGTGTCGTCAGGGATGTCATGTGACATTCTTTTTCTGCGAAAATTAAGGTAGCCCTGCTTAAAGTCCAAACCAATTGGCAGCTGGGTAAAGGAAGCAGAAAGTTTGGACTTTGCGCCAACTCCAGACTTCAAAAGTGCACAATATCAGGGTTAAAGTCCTAATAGTAGGTAATGAGGCAGCCTACTGACCAAAGTGAAATATATGTACAGGTATTTTTATGTAATAGGTAAGGGCATGTTGGCCCCTATACGTAAAGCCTTTATGAATTGTAATTGCTACTATGTGTTAAAGGATATATTTATCTGAATATACAATTGCATTTTAAGTGATGTAACTGCAACCTTGTGTTTCTTTGCTGGGTTTTAAGTAACAAGAGCACAATATGTCTTCTGTTTTTTGATATTCATTTACTGGTGAACATTTCTCTATGAAAAGTTACTTTTAAAGTCTTATAACTAAAGATCACCTTAGTATTGATTCACAAGCAAAACACAAACCAGTCACTTCTTATGCATTCGCAACATATCTTTATTATATTTTTACGTGTTACTTATAAGGAATTATTTATTTTCTTTTAGGTCATCAAGCTTGCATTTGAAGTATTCGAGTTGGAGCGTGGTTATGACACACTTACCATTGGTGATGGAGGAAAAGTTGGGGATACAAGATCTGTTTTATATGTGTAAGTACATGAATAAAAACATCATTGACCCATCCTGAACCAAGAGAAATGGTATATTCAGAATAATGGTAAAGTACTTGAGTCGAATGACTTTCAGCTTTAATGTTGAGTTAAAAAAAGTATTCAGGAATTCACATTAACTCATAATAACGTACATTTCAAAATGAGGAAAGCTAAACGAATAGCATCTAAATAGTGTTTCTTTTTTCTGGTAAGCACAGAAAAATTATGTTATTTCATTGTATTATTTTTCAGCCTATCGCACCCTCAATAACCAGAACCTCTACCAAAAGTCTAAGGACCTCATGTGGGCCTTGATAAGTGTCATGACTGTCTGCTGGTAAGCAGAGTCAATGACCTATGCTTCCTTGGTAAAGGACTACTCACCATAATTAGAGATCTCCTGATCTAATAGCGTTTCTAATAGTGGAAGTACATTCTATATTATAACCCTTGCTCTTCCTTTACTGTTGAATGTCAAGCAGTCTAGCCCGATAGAGCTGCCTGACCGTCAGTCACCTTAGCTTTCCAACTGAAAAAAATAAAAATAATGGGGGGCTCTGAGCTGAAAGCAAAATCTAAGTTTTCCTGAAATACATAGAGTTTTCGCCCTACGTGTTAGTGCCATTTAAATAATTTCCTTCCTAGGACTGCTTTAGAGTCCCATGCAGCCTCTACCATACTTTGTATCATCCATGCAGCTGGAGGGCTGAGCGTGACCCGATGGTATAAATAAAGTCAAAGTGAATGCTTGGTGTCACCCAGTACCTGAGCCTGTATCCGTTACTTATAGTGCTGACACCTCACACTGGTGATGATGACGGTCTTGTCCTCATTCATGAGAGACTCCTGCAGCTGACCAACTGCTGTGCCATGCACTATGCAGCGCCTAAGCCAGAAAAGATTCCTCAGCAGCACATATGGCCTGCCGCTGTGAATCCCCAGTGCCTCCACTGCTCCTGCAGTCAGTGGATCTGAGACCTGATCAGTGCCAGCGCTGGGCCACCACTGCACCTGGTGCCTCCATGCCTGACTGTGCACCACAGCAGTGTCCCTGAAGGGCCTGCTGTGCCACCTAGCGGTCACCAGCAATGCCACGCATCAGCCTAGTATTTGGCCACCTACACGTGGTGTTCATCCCCGGGGCCTGAATGGTAGTGAACATTTGAGTCAGAAGAGTGAGCTAAGTACATGGGAGCACGCGTATGAGTGAACTTATGCCCTAACCCGGAGGCAATTTGCAAATCTGCCCAGTGTGCTGAAAACCAAAATAAAGGACTTTAGAAAGTGTAATGAATAAAAGAAATAGGCAATAATGAAAGAAAATAGTTATACTGCAAACTAGCTAAAACAACTCAAGTGAATGATGGAAATACAGGCCTCAGCTAAAAAAAAAAAAAAAAAAAGCAAGCTCATCCATTTGCAATGCTAAGCGCTGTGGTAACACGCAACAAGTGCAACATCCAGGAGTTAGACCATAATAGACGGTTGTGAGGCTTCAACACGTGCCTGAAGCTGTGGGTGACCTTGAGAGAGCAAGAGATGTGATCTGAACAGTTAACAAAAAAAGCGAACATTTCTGCTCAGCAACAAGACGCAGTGCTACCTGCACTCCAGTGATGTGCACACACATCACTCACGCCACTGCCACCATTTATACAGTTAGTTGACCCCTCAATGACTGCATTTGACTGGTGCAAATGGATAGCTCGCCTTCAATACTACTTCCTCACCACGCTGAAGACCGGCGGAGAAGTGAAGATGCTCCATGTAGAGGCAGCACAGAATTGTATGACCTATTCAAAAACCTTACCAACAGGGGAGGTGATGCTGATTTTGATGCTGCTGTGCAAGCTCTAAACCGGCCCTTTGACCCCCAACTTAACCCTGACTAAATAAGATTTCAACTGAGGCAGGCCCGAAAAACAGCAGACAAGTCAGTGGATGATCTATATGTGCAAATGCGCAAGCTCACAAGCATTAGCACTGGCATTGACCAGCGAGACAAGATTAGCGGGCAAATAATTCAGGGCTGCCAGTCGTCTATTTTGGCCAACCTTATACTTTGTCAGCCTGGCATCTCACTGGATGATACTTTGATACTGGTGAGGTCCCACGGACTGGATGACGGTGGGGTGGAGGACATTGAGATTGCTATAATGAGGGCTGCAGACCTACAAGCCATAAACCACACAGTTGAAGTTAAAGTTGAACAGGTGGCTGCCATCCAAAGACGCCTCACCCAGCCATGCAGCTCTACCCTGGCTAAACAACCAAAAAAGGGTGTGGAAACTGCAGACTTTCATACTGCACACCCAATGTGTGCCCAAGGCAAGGGAGGGCATGCTTGAAGTGTAGCTGCATGAACCACTTCACCAACAATATCCTGTAGTGGTGCACCAGCCACAGATACAAGCTACCGAAGATGAGGGCAAACCACCCTCAGCCAATGGAGCCATACAACCACGTGTGGACATGTGGCTCCTAAATAAAGCAAAACAAAGTGAAAGACCCATCACCCACACAATAGATGACATTATGGCAGACTTCAATGGAGCTCCAAGCTAGATCTCAATGCAGGCTACCACCAGTTCGAGCTTTACGAGGCGAACAGGTAGATAACAACATTCTCAGCCCACAGAGATCTTTGCAGGTACCAATGCCCCAACTTTGGAATTTCCTCTGCTGTGATTTTTCCAGGACATTATTGGATATACCTTATTAAGATTGTTCTGCGTACTGAACGTCGACAACAACATCTTGATATACTCAGATACCCTGGAGGAGCAAGATGTGAGATTGAGGGACACACTGAAGAGGTTTGCGGACAATGGGCTACCACTCCACATATAGAAGTGCACATTCTATACCAATTTCCCTTGAATTTTTCAGATACTGATTCTTTGGAGGAGGACTACAAGTTGATCCTAAGAAAATGGATGCCATACAAATGGCAGCAATTTCATGTAATGCATCAGAAGTGAGAAGCTTCTTAGGGAAGGCCAATTACTATGGGCAATTTATTTGTCAGCTGGCTACTTTATCAGAACCACTTAAATGCCTGACTAGACATGACTGCCCATTGGAGCGGGACAGCAAATACGACCAGCCATTGAGAACAGTGAAAGAGGAGCTTCTGGAAGACACTACAATAGAAAATTGTGCCCCCCCCCAGTAAAAAAAGAGCAAGAGCTAGTAGTTGATGCAATTCTGGTGGGCCTTCGGACAGACTTTTTCTGCAGGAGAAGCAGGACGGATCATGGCTTCCCATCGCCTACGTGAGAACAGCCCTCACCTATACAGAAACACAATATGCACAGGCATTGGCAATTCATTGGGCATGAAGTCATTTCCACTAGTATCTATGTGGCAAACTTTTGTAGTGGTGACCGACCACAAACCATTGGTTCCCCTCTTTGCAGGTACTGCAGAAACTGACCACCAAGCATCGAGTGATGGGCTGTGCAAATTCAACTATATTTCTTTGAGGTTTTGTCCCAACCAGCAGTCAAAAACCCTGTGGATTACCTGTCTGGACACCCTTCGACACCAAGGAAGAGCAGCCCACCAGAGGAAGAAGAAGATGCCAAAGTTTGTAAAGATGATCATTTTGGAACCCTGCCCAGGAGCTCTATCTCTGGAAGAAATCTAAATAGCCACAGCAGATGACACCTGCATCTCCAAGGCGAAGGAAGCACTCTGCAAACGTTAGTGGTGCAGCTTCCTGAGCTGTGAAAAAGTCCTCACAGCTGACGATGAACCAAATCTGGAGAGTGCTAGGTGAGCTCAGCACAAGCGATGCATGACTACTACTCTGAGGGTGAAAGATTGTGATGCAGAGAAGCCTATGGACAAGTCTGGTCAAGCTGGGACACCAGGGCAAGGCAAAAACCAAGGCTCATCTTTGAGATCAGGTGTGGTTTCCCAGCATGGATAAATGCGTAGAGGAGAAAGCTCGAGACTGCCACTCCTGTTCCTGTACCATCATGAGTGGAGACCCATCGGCAGCCCCAATCATGACTGAAGAAGCCTTTGAGCATATGGACTTTGGCATTTTTTCTGACAGAAGGCTCACAGCCATCATAGTAGACAGCCATTCTAAATACCCCGTGGTGGAGATGGTACAGACCACAGTGTTCAGCTATGTCAAGCCTGCACTGCAAACTATATATTTACTACTAGTACTCCCAGTTGAAGTTAAAACTAACAATGGGACTCCTTTTCAGGGGCAAGCATTTCAACTGTATCTCCAAAGCCTGAACATAAGACATCGGGAAGTACCCCCCCCCCCCAGTGGCGCCAAGCTAACAGAGAGGTAAAATGCTTCATGCACAACCTGAACAGCGCACTCAGGATTGGTGTGGAACATGGCACAGCCACAGAGTGCTACCTGCACCAGTTCCTGAGAGCGTACAGATGCCTTACAGTAGCCCAGGGTGTTGAAGAGAACTCAAGATACCATTCTAGTTGGACCCATCTGGAGCCATACAGTCGTGGATATCTAAGCAGAACAAGAGAAATGGCAAGCCACAAACTACAGAGCCAGTAAAGATTGTAGAGCAGTCATCTCAGACTTCACCATTGGGACAAAGTGATTAATTCTCACTCTTTGAAAAAGAGCTGTGGGAGAATACCAAGATCTTTAGGACTATGGTCACTGTCCAAAGAGGATCGTCTGAATATTCAAGGAACATCTCATGGTTCAAGTGAGTCATATCAGAAGAACACAGACAAGATGAACGGTAAAACAGCCAAGATGCAATTGATGACATACCTGGATCAGACTCAGCCCTGCTTATCCCCTGTCTGGACACCACACTAGTCAGAACAGATGAGGTGGTGAGGGCCTCGAGAGAGACAGACAGAGAAGTACCTGAAACACCAATGAACACCAGTGGTGAACAATCCCCAAGTCAAGGTACAAGACACCGCAGTCAGAGGTACAGTGACCAGTCTTATCCTGTGCCAAGCCAGAGGATGAAGGAACATGTATGTTGCATTCAAGTTGTGAAATCAACCGGTTACTGTTCTTCTTGATAAAAGTTGAAGGATATGTAGAGCAACACCCAACCACTACCATAATTTGTATCACCCATGCAGTCGGAGGGCTGGGTGTGGCCGATTGTATAAATAAAGGTCAATGTGATCGCTCATGGTCACTTGGCATGACCCCAGTACCTGTGTCTGTGTTCATTACTGATAGCACTGTGCAACATCAGCGAACAGCCTATTGCCTTTAGGGGTGATGCCTCATAGCTGCCATGCCTTTCACGTATGTCCATCCCTGATGTTCATTGTGCCCTAAACAAGGCAGGGCAGCTGCCACTTTGACCCAGTGTTCCAGTGGTGGAGAGGCCTCCTGTTCAAAAGCTTCAACTGGAGGCACCAAATGAGGCTCTGCTGGATGAAACTCAGCAGGACTTCCACCTCTGAATACAATAAGGCAGAACTGTGAGTTTAGTGGGCTGGCAGCACAGTCAGTTTATGGCAATGCCCCTGCTGCTCCAAATGCAAAATGACCATCTAGATGTTCCCTTTTGGATGTTGATAATCTCAATTCCAGACAGTGACAATACAATGCACAATTCCCAACATGGGACTGAAATATCTTAAGTGACTGATCTCCATTTGCATGCAAGTATACCTCTTGTTAAGCAGATGTGCTGGCAGACATTCACATGGTGCATCTTGATGTTACAGACAAATAAGAGGACGCGGCTGCTGACTGAGGTACCTAATGTTGCTCAGCATGAAAGTCAGACTTGAATTCCTGCTGGTAAATAATAAATACATATATTCATTGAAAAAGTTAATTGACCAATATTAGCCAAAGTAAAAAATAAAAAAAAATAGATTTGGCTGATCCTTTCAGATTTACATATTACAATAGGAGAAAATATTGACAAGCAATTGATAATAAAAACTACTCATAAATAATATTCGGAGTAAGTCTGACTTAATTTCCGTGAACAGTTCTAATAGCATTTACAATTTTGTTCAAGCAAATATTACTACATTTATTATTGATTTTAGAATTATTTTGTCTCGAAATTACATTATTTAGCACATTTAGTTTGTTTTAAGAGAATTATGCGATGCAGGCATTGACGGTGCATGCGACATTGTTTAAGAATCGAACCATACAGTCCCCATAACAGTGAATCTCGAGAGGTGTAAAATTGTTACTTGAGTAAGCCGTATCAAGGTTTGTCACATGAGATATCGTTTTATGTGCTGTGTCATATGGCCTTCACCTCAGCCAATTATCTATCGGCAGAATGAGGAATCTGTAGGATCATGTTGGTACTGTGGAAGACATTTTTGAGGAGGCTATGAATTATGGCAAGCATCTTTGAGAGTAAAATTGATTGAGCAATTGTATAGTTACTAGTTTCTTCAAGACCTACCTTCATTTTGGGGGAATATCACGGAAAGAGGAAAACAGTTACGCTGAGCCTTACTTTTTCTGATGATGATTTGCTTAAAAAAAAATCACACACGTTCAATTTTGTTTCAAACACACATGTGCATTCTAATCCGAACAGAGAACGTATTCAAATCATTACTTTAATATCGTCTTTTGATTCCTAAATTGAGTATTAGTTCAACGTTATTATACGTATTTGTACAACACAGTATGACTGATCTTGAGTGTAGCGTCTCTGAGTGGCAACGGATAAGATGATCTCGATGTGCAAGTAGGGATAGATGCTCCTTGGCACAAAGGGAGATGGGTACAAATCAGAGACTGCTTGGTAGGCACTCGTGGTTTCATCAAGCTCGGCTGATTATTTTCGATCCATTCATAAAAGTGAAGTTTCCAATCTCTGACAGTGCTTGACATGGAAAAATAGGAGTGCAGGTACTCTGTACCGGAGTACCTGCTTTTTTTCTGAGAAGTGCCGGTAGTCTCCAATTAAAAGTATTGCGTTTTTTTTTTTTTTTTTTTAGCAGTGCAGGTACTCTCCCTCTCAAAATGAAAAAGTTCGGCACTCTGTACCGGGCACTACCGGCCGATTTAAAGCACTGGATTCACCCTAAGGTTTTGAGTGGGACGTGGAAGAGGACATTTGTTTGGCACTTGAATAATTTGTACAGTACACTTTAGGATTTATGGCTATTACCTGATGCAAGTCTACAAATGATCAGCTGATGGAACCGGCACTTGTTTCGTGAGACTTGCTCGATTCTCGATGTCGGTCTCATCTGCCTTGCCACAACGTCACCTCTCTTCTCAGCACTCCCATTTTACATTTGCAAATGAAGGGTTTGTTTTTCAATTGCTGTTAAACTCGTGCTTTCTCTTTTTGCTTGCTTTATTTTAGACCCATGCAGTTACGCTGACACAGAGAACGTTAAACAAGTTCCTTCTTTGTTTTTCCTGTTCATACATATTTTGTGCATCATACGTCATTTTGTGGGCTGGCTTCTATTTGTACACAGAAAACACTTTTGTTGAAATGCTGCGCTGAACAAGCATTTCAGCGACATACATTCAATGAACAATTTTTGAAGTTTGGTGTTTGAATTGCTTGGTTTATGGTCTCGCTTATTTTGTCAGCACCCAAAAGACATTGACATTCAGCATTTCTGAAAGGGCTACATTTATTGCATACGTTCTCAAAAACTTGGAATGCTGTTTTCACAGAGACCTCATGTTCGGACCTGTGATGTTGGTGTCGGACATTAAGAAAGACACGTGGAGACCAAGTTAGTTAGCTGGCACGCAAGAGACTGCGTCACCGCAGCTCTTCTTTATTTATACCCTCGTGCTCCGTGCCCCTCCCGGACACGCAGATCACGTTAGACAAACAGGGAGAGCCCGCATGGCTCCCCGCTTACTCTCTACATCCCTCCCATGTTTTACTTCACATGGATAAGAATTAACTACAGCACCCCCCCACAAGGGAGAAAGTGACAGAAAACAAAAGAAATATCGAATAACCACACATTGCAATTCCGTAACAACCAGGGCAAAATATGTGTAAACACTGTCCACTTTCAACGTCCGGTGGCCTTCTTCTTCGGTCCCTATCTGTCTCCAACAGTGGTATGGTCATAAACATGTTACAACGACATATAAGTTATAACTGATCGACTTGACAAAGTCTTTTAGCTGACTGTTTGGTGCAGGATTAGGGCGTAAGTCATACCTCACATTCCTAGTACGCACACCTCCACGCTCAGGAGCACACACAGGCGGGGTCTGTTCAGCTCTTGCTGGTCCGACAATATTCTCCATCTCTTTAGATGTCGTTACTGTGTCACCATCTGTATCACCTATCTTGTCTTCTTCTTCAGTCGACTCTCGCAGACCAGCCTTCCGGAAATGTGACACGTTTCTGGTCACTCTCCGTCGTCCTCTGGACGCAGTTATCATCGACCCTTTGATTCCAATGACTTCCCATACCTCAGGATCAAACAGTGTCCTAAACTTTCCTCCTCCTCGACGACATCTCACCACCACTTGATCTCCTTCTTGAAACCCTCGATATTTTGCTCTTCGTTTTAAGCTGGCCTTCTGATTAGTAATCGCTCGTCGCTTTTGAGTGGCTTTTACATCCAACGCTGGAGGTTTCCACTTAGGACCTGATGGAATACAGTCACGTGGAGACACTTTGAACATCAGAGCAGAGGGGGCACACCCTGTGGTGCTGTGGGGTGTTTGACGGTACGCACTCAAAAACTGGTATAAACACTGTTCACTGTCTTCCTTCTGCTCCACTCCAATCCGGAGAGCCCTATTCAAAGTTCGCATAAACCTTTCGATGTCCCCATTAGCTTGAGGCCAGTAAGGCATTATCTTACGGTGACGAATCGCCAACCCATCAAGATACGAGCGAAAGTCTTGTCCCTGAAACGGAGGACCATTGTCTGTTCTAATTTCGTCAGGCAGACCAAACAATGCAAATGTCTTTTGCAGAACTGGCTTTACATTTTCAAACGCTGTTGACGACACGACCTCGACCACAGGTAATTTGGTATATGAATCAATCAAAACAGCGGTCAACCTTCCATCCGGAAAACTTCCAAAGTCCATGCTCACCTTCGACCAAGGTTTCAGAGTAGCAGGTTCGGTTACTACGGGGCAACTCGGAGGTTCCACCGATGTGATAATACAGGAGTGACACTTCCTTATCATGTCGTCAACGTGCTTATCCATACCAGGGAACCACACCTTGGCACGTAACCTTGCTTTGGTTTTAGCCGCCCCTTGATGTCCTTGATGAGCTAACTCAACTACTTGAGACCATAAACGCTGTGGAAGTACAATTCTTCTTCCTCTAAGCACTAACCCATTATTATCGGTAGACAGTTCGTCATGCACCTTCCATATACTTTGCATAGCCAAGTTCTGATCTGGTCCTGACCCATTAGTTTTCTCTAAGAAATACTTCAATTTTTTATGGTTCAGCGCCTCCTTAACATGACCCAGTACCACATCATCCTGTGTAGCACTTACAATGTCCGTTACAAGAAGAGCATTAGGACATGCCGACTGTACGACCATGCTGACAAAAATCTCAGTACTCTCTTCGTCATGTTCTTGGTGAGCATCAAATACTTTCGGAGTAGGATGACGAGATAGATAATCTGCAGGATTGTTCGCCCCTGGCCGATAAACGACTGTGAATCGCTACGGTTGAAGCAGAACAGTCCATCTTTCAATTCTGGGAGGTGCCAGACGCGGGCTGCCCGCAAACAATGAAACTAAAGGCTTATGATCAGTTACGACTTGAAATTCATGCCCATACAAATACAGATGAAAATGGCGGCAGGCCCATCGAATAGCTAGCGCTTCGCGCTCAATCTGCGCGTACCTAGTTTCAACCGCTGACAAAGCCCGGCTGGCATATGCGACGGGAATCCACTCTTGATGCCCTTGTTCTTGCAATAGAACGGCTCCTAGCCCAAAAAGGCTTGCATCTACCACCACTTCTGTTCTCTTGCTGGGGTGGAAGTAAGCCATAGTCGACCTGTCTAGCAATGCAGCCTTAATGTCTACAAACGCCTTGTGTGCCTCCGGAGTCCAGTCCCAACAGTGTTGCCCTCTCGTGAGCTGTCGAAGCGGTTCTGACATAGTGGCGAGTTGTGGTATGAATCTCCCACAATACGTGGCCATTACTAGAAAGCTGCGGACTTCCGTGGGATTTTGTGGAACAGGGGCCTGACGAATAGCTTCAGCTTTCTTCGGGTCTACTTGCAGGCCATCTTTCGAAAAGATGTAACCGAAGAATTCTACAGATGTTTGGTAAAAAGCACACTTCTTTTTGTGCAGCGTCAACCCTGCTCCAGCTAACCATTTCAATGTTGCTCTGAGATGACAGTGATGCTCTTCTCTCGTTCGGGAGTGTATCAAGATGTCATCACTCAGATTGATTACTCCCGGTAATCCCGACAAAGTCTCTCTAATTGCATTCTGAAACACCTCAGCAGCTGATGAGACCCCAAAACTGAGTCTCTTATATCTCCTTAGCCCCACATGTGTCGAAAAGGTGGTGATATTCCTACTCTCCGGGTCAAGTTCTAACTGATGATACCCAGCGTTAAGATCCAGCTTTGAGAACCATTGTGCCCCATTCAGATCTGCAATTATGTCATCCATTGTTGGCGTTATGTGCCTCTCCCTTCGAATAGCCTTGTTTGGCAAACGCATATCAACACACAGACGAATCGCTCCAGGTTGTTTGGGTTTCGGCGCAATCACCAACGGTGACACCCACGGCGTAGGCCCATCTACCTTTTCAATGACTCCTTGGTCTTCCAGCAGTTGCAATTCTTTCTCAACAATGGGGCGCAAATGGAACGGCAGTCGATGATGTCGTAGCGCTACCGGCACCACACTGTTGTCTATATGCAGTTTGATCCATTTTCCTTTCAACCGTCCCAGCCCCTCAAACAGTTGCGGGAACTCACTGAGAAGCTGTTCCACCTGAGTGTCATAGACTTGACGTGCAAAAAATACCAGTTCTAGTTCTTCTGCCGTGTGGCATCCTAACAAAGTGCCACGGTCTCCAGCCACCACGTAGAATTTAGCTTCTGTTGACTTGTCCCCACTATTCACAGCCACCTCCACAGTTCCCTTGAGAGGAAGGGGGTCTCTCCCTCCATAGTTATATATTTTTGTAGTCGTTGGAGTAAGTATCGGAGTAGGTACTAGTTTCAGGAATAGAGTTTCATCCATGACATTTACAGACACCCCTGTGTCAATGAGTACCGATATGACTACATGGGAGGCAGTCTTTTTTTTTTTTGTCTCCCTCCCGTAAAAGAAATTACAAAAATGTCCTCCTCTTCATCTTCGTCGAACACCGGGCCACTCACCATCGGGTGGTCTCTTACCTCTTCCATACTTTTGGATACCGCTCTAACATTAGCGTCTTTTCCTTTCTGATCTCCTGGCTTATTCCTCCTGGATCTACATACTTTAGCGAAATGGTTTGGTTTACCACAGCGGTTGCACGACTGTCCGTTTGCCGGGCACCCCATATTCGCTCGATGTTCATAGCCACAGCTTCCACAAACCCTATCACTGGGTTTAGCGGGATTTGATTTGCGCGGAGTTGCCTGGCGCATCTGAACAGCATCCACCTGTTCCTCTTTTACCTGAATAGAGCGTGTTGACGACGCTGCAGCCAATGACTGACCCCTTACGGCTGCCATTGCGTCGGCTCGTACCGCCGACAGTTCATGCGATCGTGCAAGAATCAAAATATCATCAAGAGACATACCCTGCTGTCGAAGAATAAGCTTTCTTAATGCATTGGATCTGCAGCCTTGAATGATTTGCGCTCGGATCTCCTCTTGCTGATTGAGCCCTGTACACAAGCTCGCCAGTTTTCTCAAACTTGCATAAAATCGACTCAACCTCTGTTTGTTGCGCCTGTCTCAATTTAAAACGTTCATAATCAGAATTACGTTGAGGATCGAAATGCCTATTTAAAGCAGTTACTGCTGCATCAAAATCAGACTTGTCTCCTGTATCAGGGAGAGAATCAAAAAGCTCCTGCAGTTCGTCCCCTCCCATCAGCAGCATTACCGATCTACGTACTGCCCCATCCGTTTCTCTTGTTGCGCAAAAATAGTTTTCTAGGCAATTGATCCATAAGCGCCATCTGGGCGCAGCAGTAGCCGGGTCAATCAGTTGGCTAAACGGTGGTAATGACGTGATTGAGGAGTGAACACTATTAGTTAACTGTGCTGGGAGTTGAGGATTTCCTGGTGGTGGCGGTGGAGGATTGGCATTATCTTGGGGTGGGGCACTCATATTGGCACTCTGACACTTCACTTATTAACAGAATCACCGTTGTACTTGTTATTTGAGGGCTATATCTGTGTTTTGTTTGAGAATAGCCTTTGTGAAGAAAATAAGCTACCACTACTTATTTGAGTTCAATGTCCATGAAAGCAAAACAAAAGACAAGAGAAGAGAAAAAAAAAATCTTCTCCTTTTTTTTTTTTTTTTTTTATTCACACATCTCTGTCGTTTCCTTTCTTAGTAATAAAGTTTTTCTTTCCTTTTTTTCTATTTTTTTTTCTTTCCCAGCTCCCCAGCCTCGGGGAAAACACTCGTTGGTGCCTCCACACGGCAGCAGAATACGGGGAAACACTCCAGCGTCACTGTTGCTCGCCTGGCAACAGGACGCTTGAACTGCCACTGTCCAACGGAGCGTTGCGCTCCACGTGTTTATTCTTCCAGGGCAAGCTGTCCCGGCAACAGGACACTCCCCCCTGGGCGCGCTCGCCGGAGCGCCGCGCTCCACTTGATTTCTTCACCTGGGGCAGGCTGTCCCAGCAACAGGACGCTCCCCGCAAAAACGCTGGGCGGAGCGTTGCGCTCCACGTGTTCTTCCTCCTTTTTTTTTTTTTTTACGGGCGGGGCGGCTCACCGTAAACGGCCTCTCCGGTTAGGAGACTCGGCCGCACACTTCCTCCGCAGCCCCTCAGGCGATCGGTCTCCACAGAGCCACGGCCGACACTCGCCTCCTTCACCAACTTTATGCCGCCAGCCGGATCTCCTCTTCAGCGGCCGACTCAGCACCACCTGCACTGGTACGTTTCCTTTTTTTTTTAATTTTATGAAGCCTGAATTTGTCGAAATCCCGCTCGTCGCCAATGTGATGTTGGTGTCGGACATTAAGAAAGACACGTGGAGACCAAGTTAGTTAGCTGGCACGCAAGAGACTGCGTCACCGCAGCTCTTCTTTATTTATCCCCTCGTGCTCCGTGCCCCTCCCGGACACGCAGATCACGTTAGACAAACAGGGAGAGCCCACATGGCTCCCCGCTTACTCTCTACAGGACCAATACTTAAATTAAGCTCAATAGGCAACATGAAAATGTAAAAAAGTATCATTGTCTTCTGAAGAAATAATATTTTGTTGTGTTTTTCTTGCAAACCCAGACTTACTGGCTCCAGCGTACCAGATCTCATTGTGAGCATGAGCAACCAGATGTGGCTCCATTTACAGTCAGATGACAGTATTGGCTCTCCCGGATTTAAAGCAATTTACCAAGGTATGATTTGCAATATCAAAGTGTAATTTAACTGGTATCTTTTGTCACGTTGCATCACTTTACATCTGATCAGGTCTTTTTATTATTAAAAGACAGGAAAAAAGAAGAAAAGGGGCACTGTTAGAATACTTGAATAAGAGAAGACAAATGGGTATTACAGACTAGGTATGCCCTAAAGCACTGCTGGTATGAATTACATCCTGTTCATGATGGGTTCACTTACACTAGTAATCAATGCAAGAGCGAAGCAAAGATTATTCTTTGATACCTTTAAGTACAGTATGCATCCAGGCAAACATGTCTACTGCAGTACTGTCCAACCATTAGTAAATATTTGAGCTCTGTTGAATGGAACAAAACTCACTACCCCTAGAAATATTTCTGGAGAACTAATATGTCTGGCACTGAGCAAATGGAAATATAACAAGATACGATTAAAGAATGTGTTTAGATCAAACTTAGTAGAAAATGACTCTGAAAAGATTGTAGCAGTATTTCTTATTCTTAAGAATTGTACATTGAGAAGTTAGTTCCTGGAGATGTAAGAATATTAGCACGTTTAAATAATGTCAGATTGAATACAATGTCATTGGACGTTCCAGCATGATTAATCACTTTTTTTTCAACCAATCACTGAGGCTGTTTTCCTAGCTGCTGTATACGTGTTGTTGAGTAAAGTTTCCAAAGAAGATAGTCTCCCTAAGAATACCTACAAATTCTATCCAGATCTATTAATTACACATAAGTGCGTAGTTTTAAATGGCATTTGGCGAGGTGCAGCCTCCCTTTATCCTTTTATAGTGACAAACCGGCAATCAGTTTGATAACGGAATCCTGAGCACTGCAGGTCATACCGGTCAGTCTTGCTACCAATTGCGAAGCTGAAAAATCTTGATGAAAATTTGTGACAAATCAGGCTCAAGTTAACAGATTTGTTTTAATAAATCAGATGGGTTTTGTTTCTGGACAGCTAAAGTTCACTACCGGTTGTAAATGTAGATTTTGTAGGGACATCACTGGCACTCTTGTTTTGGATGATGACAAGTCGTTTGAGTTGGTGGACTGGCATATTTTACAAACAGTATGGATAAAGATTGGGTTTCCAGTCCAGTGTATTGGGCTCTATTTCCAATTTATTAATCAATATGAGGTCAGTAGTTAAGATTAATATTGAAAGAAGAATGAGAGAGGGATATACCCTTGTTCCAATGACATATGCCAAATGTATCAACCTCCTATCACAATCAATGAAACTACTAAATCAAGCCAATGGAGCCCCAGCGCTTTAAAGATTCTAATATATGAGGATTATAATGTGCCATTTTAGCACCTCGGTCAGACAAAGCAGCAAATGTGTTTGTTGTAATTGGAAGGTTCTCTGAAATTGCTGGCTACTGATTTATAAGAGCCAAGCCAGAGATTATTCTACTTACGTAGCCGGAACACAGACAAAAGATAGAGATTCGACAAATGGTAGCTACTAGGCTATCTGGCATTTAGGAGTAATCCTTAAGGGCTAATTTTCTATTATCTATATGTTTGAATTTGGAATTCTGTGGTTTAAAATTCAAAACAATTTCCAGGCTGGGCAGCACATCTACTGCCTCTTGTTGGCCAGATACATTTTAGTCAAAATATGTATCCTCACTTGATTTCTGTGCCACTGCCTTTATAAACTTAATTACCTTGACTATTTAAGCAAGTAAAGCACCACAGGTTGCAGGTCTCAGGTTGCAGACTCAAATTGTGTTTTTCTTTTTCTGCTAGAGAGTAGTCACTTGCTGAGTTGAAATTTTGTTATTTGACTGCACTCTCCCCAGCCGTAGAACAATTGTTGTGCATAATATGCAAAATAATTTTTTCTAACTTTATTACTCAAATCGCATGTAGGAATTTCTGATATTTACTGCCAAGTGTCAGAGACCTAATGTATTTTAAAAATTAGGTTTATTACATTATGGTCTCTTTGTAAAAGTTACTCGTGCTACATAACAGAAAGTTTAGAGAAATAACAGAAATGATGGCATTGCCTATGAGATAATCCATCCTTACACAAAGATCTTAAGTGCTTCCCTGTAAAGTCATCTCGCAGACAGGCCAATTAATGGATGTAAATAGTTAAATCTCTTTTGAGGAAATATGTAACAGAAACGGAAGTAGAGTAGGTCAGTAGGTTCTTAAAATACCTGCAGATTTGAAGCTATTCTGCTTGATATTAAAAAAGAGGGTATTTTATTGTTATTTGCCATTTTCGACCAGTTTCTCTGCAAGGGATACATTGGCCTACTGTTCCAAAGATTATTAAAAATGAAACTTTTGTCTTAAAATAATGTATTTTGTTGTCAAGAGATTTCAATCTCACTGAATTTAGCCATCTATTGGCTCCTGATAGCTCCAATCTAATACAAATACAGTTTCCAGTACAGACTATAAAACACTCCAGCACAATCTGCACAAAATGTCAGCATGGATATGTGCCAGTGAAATTGCCACTGGGACTTGGCTATATTAAATGGGAGTGGTATAAAATACAGCATTACTAGGCTCTTGTATTCAGGGTAATGGAGCATACACTAAGGATGCAATTGAATTATGATGCTGAGGTAGCCCCTCTAGGAAGTCTTTGTGTGGACTTAATAGGGTCAGCTGGGGAGAATATAAATTTTTTGACTTGCTATTCCAAGATTCATTATCAGCATAAATGTGTTAAAGGATTCCACTCAAAGGTAGGACTGCATATTAGGGTGACAGAAAATCAGGACACGAGGACTGAGTCGGCCTACAACAAGAGGAACTTTCCACCCAATTCCTTGCTAGCTCACAGTTCCTCGCTTGAACCTCCAACCTTCCCAGGATAACAGATGATTTCAGCAACCTTGAACTTGACACTGACTCCCAAGAAAGTTGTGGAACAGATCTTGTAGTTTTGTTGTTTTACTCATGCATTCCCAGAGTAAACATCAGAAAGATACAAATAAAGGTTTTCAAACATTTATTGAAATAATCATATTCATGCATAAAGAGAATGAGCTGCACTCAAACAAAACATTGTAACCAGCATTACTAACATGGTGAAAAGAATAAACAGTCCAACTATGGCAATCTTAAATCTATATCTTCCTACATATTACTACCTACACTCTGATAGCATAGCAGGTGTACTCTCTGCCTGATCTAGGTGGATTGCCTGCAAACCCCATATCTGGTGAGCTGAGCCAGAGAGCCGGTCAAGAGTGACATTGGCAGTCCTCTGCAAGATGGAAATCAGCAGATCTGTATGCTGAACAAAGGATTCCTTTTAGGACAGTCATGCCCGAAATGCTCCTCTGACTCATGTAGGGCAGTGCACCATTAATATAATCAAAATTACACTGTGATAGAGGCACAGCTCTGATGCAATGATATGTGTAGATGTTAGATGCTGTTTCCCGAAGGGAGAACTCAAGCACTTGGGTATCTTGTTCTGTGTTCCTGGCCTTCAACAGAGTGCACAGATTACATAGCGAAAAGGCTTTCTGAAAACAAGCAACACGTGGAGCATCTTCTCAGCATAATAAGTCTGTGCAAGCACAAAGTGTGTAAAACGTCATTGCTAAAAGCAATATCAGCTTAAAATGTGTAAAATGTAAAACTAAGATGGAGAACCAAAATGGTACTAAAAAGCCCTCTCAATAATTGGCGGTCTGAATAGATAGCTATGATAGATGAATGTATACACAATATTAAAAAAAGTATGAATTTCTGAAAACTGTATCTCCAAATGAACTTTTGATAAATATTTCTTAGGAATTGTGGCATATTGAGGAACTGGAATAAGACAGAATAGAAGAAAACATGAAATAGGATTGAGATCCAGGAAACAGATCCTGAAAACAATGCCTCACATTTAGGATCAACAAAATAAATACATTCACCATGACTAATGAATAATGTATGAAAACATTAATTAATTTATGGGAATATTGTTTTTTTGTGGCTTATGTGAATTGCCTTGTGTTTCATTTGCACCTAATATGAGTGAATAATAATCAAAATAACTATGATAATAACAATAATATTCTCATTGATAATTCAAAGGTGTTTTTATTTTTAAGCTTTGATAAATCAGAAAATATAATCTTTCAACAGTGTTTTCTTCAATCTGTTTTATTTGAAATGGTCAGTAATAGGGGTATGAAGTCACATGGTTTTCCCCAAAATATAGACATTTCCTGTGACTGCCACAGTAATCATACATTTTGTGCTAGGACCTAGCATGCATGAGAAAGTCAAGAGATCTGTGATGATTTTTACCACCATTTTACACGTTTCACACAAATCTAATGATTTCACAGTTTTTTTTCCTGTCAGTGTCTGTTTTCAAGTCTATTGAGTGCAAAACATGTGTACTGAATGTTTGCCAGTTAAAGGTGCATTATGATGAGAGATAAGTACCCCTATGTCCATCTACTGTTTCAGAGTCCTCAGAAGACATTGTTGACGTAACATGTTTTCTAGTAAGAAAACCATACAATTAGTATAAACATAGTAAAAACTGGAAACCACAAGAATATAGATAGCCCAATTTTGTGCAATGCAAAAACCATACTTGTGAGTAAAAAATAGATTAATATGCCTCTCACAACTCTAGAAAACAATATTTCATTTCCTAAAGACTTATTTTTTATAGTTCATGTTCAAGATGTACAGAGATCCCTCGATGCCTTAAGTCCCTAGTGGCTTAGTTAGTGAAAAGCTGGTAGGTGGCTCTTGATTGTACTAAATATAAAAAAAAAGGCAAAATATTTTTTTAATGGACGTATAGTAAAATTAGATTGAATTTCTGCCTCCAGGATCATCACACTGTTCATGAACACCTTTAATGTAGGTTTTTAAGATATTTGTGCAAATGTTTTTTTGTTGGGTCATACATGTCCTACTATTCAGTTTTTGCAATTATAACTAATAATACCTTTGATGTCTTCTATATCTACCTAAGATGATTACAAGATTGAAATCAATCAATCTTTTGAAATCAATGTTGATTCCATCATAATTCAAATCGATTATAGCATGGGTCATTAGGACGAACTTTGTTTAATGTTAAGTGATATTTCCATATTGTGATGTTTGTCCTTAAGCTAGAGACCTTCAGTAGCTACAGAAATATGGTAAATTTGATAAGTACATGATTGGCTGTTTTAGAATATTTGAAAATATGTGGTCCTTCGCCTTACCTAAACATAGGTTTTTTCTTTTACACCAACTTGAGAAGAACAACTCCTTCAGAAAAATAGTGCGTGAAATTGCCTGTGTTTGCATTGCCTTCACCATTTTTTGCTGACTGGTATAGCTTTTGTCTGCACTCTGCCTACTGGGGTACTGCTGTCCAGGCCCCAGAATGTGTTGTGGCCTTTAATATATGGTCACATTTGCCTAGTGTCTAATTGGCCAACTTAGCTTTCCAGTAAGGCCATGGTATTTGGTTTAGGAAAATATGCCAATAGCATAATCAAATGTCATGTATGGACTGCAGCACATTTTGTGCCATTCATTTGTCCCATGGTGCAGGTGCCACTTTCTTCCGGCATATGTGACTCGGAGGGGTGGACTACATCCCCCAGCAGGATGAAGGCAGTGCGTGGCCAGGAGGAGGGACACTACCTAACTTTGCTCTCTTAAGTGCTTGTGTGTCCCCTAGCATGGTACACGCTTGCACGTGTGCCTGGGCAAAGACTGGGCCAAAAGCAGGCCCATCTGCAGAGCCTGCTAGATACTGGGCCACCCTCCTTTGCTCTCCTGCTAAAGGTACTGTTAATCTTTCATCAAGATTGTGTTTAGAGTACTCTTTGAGTGTGACGTGAGCCCATCCACTTGTTAGGATATTTAAGTGAAAATTGGATCCCAACATAGAGAGGACTTCTACAAAAACAAAACAAGAACAGTACTCTTGATGTTTTTTTTTTTAAAAGGCAGTGGGTGCTATTAATAGAAATTCTCACCATCAACAGGGGGCTGTCAGATATGTTAGCACCCATTGACTGCAGGGCATACATACTTCTCAAGCCTACTTTACTAGCCAGTCGGCTGAAAATTCTGATTTGGGTGAGGCCCCCAAATTATCCCGACCTATACTAGTATAAGTTTCATAATATGTAATTGGTTACTCTCATTGCTGATCTATTTGAGGAATGTGCGTGAACCGTTGGCGTACTGCCAAAGCTGCTGCTTCCCTTTTAATATTTCCTAAAAGTATTGCGAATACAGTGGCAAAATTGTCCATTAATTTAATCTCCAATTCCAGTGCAGGTGTAACCCCGTCCTCATTTTTAATTTGTTTCAACACCTACGGAGAAACCAAAAGTGATGGCATATCATGTGTTATGGTATATACAGCAGCAAAATCCATGCTTCGTGTAGCACAATCATCAACGGAGGGTGCCAGAATTTCTTCACATCTGATGGGAATTTTACCAATAAATTGGATTAATAATTTTGAGGTTTATCCTCAGTGTAGCCAATTGTTGGACAGCTGGAGCAGCCCTTGATATTTAATGTTCACATTACAAATTGTGATAAGCATCTCTATAAGCTCACTAGGTTATTACATAAGGGGCATAAATCTGCTGCTTGCAGGTTTTGTACATTTTGAAATGGAGTATTTGTAGCCAATACTGGCCATGTTGATCCGTCATAGCCAAGGGGACCTAATCGAATGTGTGCAACTACCTGTAAAACGTGCTGTGGAACCAATTTTGGTGTTCTTAATATGTTAATGACATTTCTAAATAATTTTATGCTCTGTATTGTGCTGGTGCATTTGCCATGTGTATATTTGAAGTGTATTTATATTAGCAACCACTGCTGGAAACTCAACCCAAGAACAGAATATCTTTTACGCATTGTGTGCCTCTACCATAAACATAGAATCTCCATCCCCATTAGGTAGCCTATTAGCATGTAAACATGAACCTCTAAACCTGTTGGGGTAAAAGGTGATTATAGCAACCTCAACATGACACTAGGGCTCCTCAGGGAAGTTGTGGAAAGAGATCATACCCCTTTCACTCAGTTACTCACAGCTGCTAAGGTAAAACACAAAATGTGAACTGCATGTCAATGCGTTTATTGAATCAATCACAATCTGGTATAAAAGGCATGTGTTTCCATATTTAGGCAGATGAAACAAAACAAAGTAACCAACATAACAGTCAAAGTGAAGATGTTGAACAACCCCATGATGTTGTGTGTTCTAGGTAGTCTAGAGGTTCCTGCCATAACCCTATGTCCTGATCTGAGAACATAGTGGTTGTAATCCTCTGCCTGCCCGATCTAAGGCATTAGCCCCAGCCCCCTACCTGAATGGAACAGCAGGGGTCTACCTGTTGTTTGGATGGCAATTTTCTCTGAAAGCTGAAAAATCAGCGCCAGCAAAGCTGTCTGTCATGTAGTAAGCATCCCCGGATGATCATGACCAGAATTACCTCTATCCTCCCTGGGCCTATGTGTAGGTTATACAGTGCCTCACGCTGGGGCCAACTTTATGCCCAGAGGCAACTGAGTCTACTGTGGGCCTAATACATAAATCTATTTGTTGGATCCATGGGAGCTTGAGGTGTCAGGAAAGACAATTTAATAAAGTACTTATGGCAAGGAGCATGGGTTGGGTGGTGACTATGTACAAAGAATTCATGTCATTGTTGCCTTTAGAAACTTGAGAATTGCAGGTAACCTGATTAGAGCTTTCCTTCATGGTCAAAATAGGCCTGACAATGTCATGATTTTGCCCTTTGTTTATTTTTAAGGGGCGAGGATAAACATCCTCAATCTCAGAGGGCTCTTATGGTCCTCAGACACCACAGCCATCCCCCTATAATATCCATGTTCAGAATTGCTTTTGTGCCTTTGGGGCATATGGATGATAACATTTGACATTGGGGGTCATTCTGACCCTGGCGGCCGGTGACCGCCAGGGTCACCGACCACGGGAGCACTGCTGACAGGCTGGCGGTGCTCCCTCGAGCATTCTGACCGCGGCGGTTCAGCCGCGGTCAGAAGCGGAAAGTCAGCGGTCGGGGGAATCCTCCATGGCGGCGGAGCGCGCTCCGCCGCCATGGGGATTCAGACACCCCCTACCGCCATCCTGTTCATGGCGGGAAACCCGCCATGAACAGGATGGCGGTAGGGGGTGCCGCGGGGCCCCCGTAAGAGGGCCCCGCAAAGTATTTCAGTGTCTGTTATGCAGACACTGAAATACGCGACGGGTGCCTTCCCACTACGCCGGCTCAATTCTGAGCCGGCGTCCTCATGGGAAGGTTGATTTGCCCTGGGCTGGCGGGCAGCCTTTTGGCGGCCGCCCGCCAGCCCAGGGCAAATCTCAGAATCACCGCAGCGGTGTTTCGACCGCGGTGCGGTGTTTCGACCGCGGTGCGGTGTTCTGACGGGGTTACTTTGGCGGGCGGCCTCCGCCGCCCGCCAAAGTAAGAATGAGCCCCATAGTGTCCTCCAGTTGTCTGAGCTGTGCCCATGGCTGGAAGCCATCAGCACAGCAGGTCATTCAGCTTGTGGCTTGAACCCAATATGCTATGCTATGCTTAGAGGATTTATTGAGCGCATTGCAGTCCATAGTCATCCCAATGCTAGTTGAGAATGAACTGTTCCACTAAGGCCAGAACTGCCACCTGGAGGGTCAGCTCTTGAAAAGCCAGGTTTTGAGTCATTTTCGGAAGCACAGCGGATTGTCCAAGGATCAGTTGGCTAAGGGGTGGAAATTCCACAGTTTGACCACGTTTAAGAAGAAAAAATGTCCCCCACTTCTTGCTTTTCTGATGGTGTGGACGGTTGCCAGGTGGGAGTTAGTGGATCTGAATAGTCTTTTGGGGATGTAGGGGAAGCTAAGCTGGTGTAGGATGGGAGGACCAGGTCCATGTAAGGTTCTGTGTGCAATGCAAAGGGCTTTGAATTCAATTCTTTGGAGAACTGGAAGCCAGTGGAGTTCCGCCAAACCTTGTCTGGTTGACCCTCAGCTATGTATCCCTAAGAGCATTCATGCAGGCAGCTTTTGGCAGGACTTGTAATTTTTCAATAACTGCTTTGGGGTCTCCTAGGTGGAATGAGTTGCTGTAGTCTAGGAGAGAAAGAATCAATGCTTAGACTACCAGCATCTTCAATGACTGAGGGGGAAGAGGCAAAATCTTGTGCAACACACACAGGAGTCAGAAGCAGCTGGCTGATCGTTTGGTAGTCTGTGTTTCTATGGAAAAGGATTTATTCAGCCAAACCCCCAAAATTTGTATTTATGTTTTAGGGGCAGAAACTGAGGGGCGAGACAAACCGGCCTGTCCAGGGCCCACTGGGGAGAGGGATTGTTCCAGAGGTATATAGCTAAAACTAATTGCCCAACAATCTCCAACTCTAAAGCTAGTAGGTTAGACATGGGAACAGGGACCTCAGCCAATGTAGTTGACACCACGCAAAAGGTCAAAGTACTTTTGTGGAATATTGCTTGCCTCACCTGTAATTTGACCATTTAGAATTGGGTTACCTTTATACATCATTATGGTTTAACTCTGTGCATTGAAAAAATTAGTTACATACACATATGCCCACCCACAACCATTGGTTGGTGGGGTGCGAAAAAGGGAGCATTTGTAGGTTCAAAAAGAAATAACAATATTCATCTAAACTTCAACTCCCCCTCCCACTCCTCCATTTCATCCTTCCCAGAGTACTCATGATGTATGAAATTCTAAGGAAAACAGTAAATTGATGTGTGTCAGTTCTCTGAATTCTTTGGATAACAGAGGAAGATGTGGTGTCCATGATTCTCTGTAAGAGTCACCCTGAGACGTCATCACCAGCATCAGCTTTTCCATCCCATGGACATGCCACAAATGGTAGAGCTAAGCTACATGCGTTGGCATTTTATCCATCCTCCAGTGTGCGCGAATCACCTGAAGAGCCTCCCCCAAAGCAATACCAATTTGGCAGCCCTTGTGTGACTTGAGCATGCAAGTGAGTCCGTTTGAGAAGCCTAGAATCAAATACGCCGATAATAAGGGTAATTGTGTGCCTAAACATTTGTCTATGTCGGTCAGGACAGCATCTCATAAATACGCTAGTTTAGGACAGTTCCAAAGTATGTGGAGCAAGGTCTCTGGCATTCCATAGTGTTGCCAGCTATTCAGGCTGCATGTGGAATTGCCTTTGTGCAGTCGAGGGGGCGTAAGGAAACCAGTATGTTGATTTTAGTGGCTGTCTCTATGTTAGCCATTTTGCATGCCATATGATGGGCCCGGTGATACACCTCATTCCATTCTTTTGGGGATAGCTGTCTACCACGTTCGAGTTCCCAGCATGTTTAACTGGGGGGTTTGGCTAAAGGGGAAGCAGAAGCATTGTATATAATTATGTGATCAATCATTTGTCATTAGTTGTATTGACTAGCCGTGTCTCAAATGTTGTCAAGGGTCGGCACACTCCAGATCAGATGAAGAGGTGAGTGACCTAGTGCCTGATCTTCATGTAGCATGGATGTTCCATCTCAGGGAGCATGTGCATCCTTCTCAACTGGTTAAAGGGGATAGGGCTATCCTCATAAAAAATGGGCAATAGATTGTCAAGCTGCTTCTTGCCAAAGACAGAAACAGCTTGGTCAAGACCTGAGTTGAAATCCGAGTTCCCTTTTATAGGTGTTAAATTTGAAGGGAACGTCAACAGACCTTTACGCGTGACTATGAATTCCCATACCCTTAGCAACAATCTTGTGACTGGGTAAGAGTATAGTCCCCAGGTTCATAGTTGTTGTCTCAAAAATGGGACCTTCCTCAGATGTGTGCCCGCCATAGCCGATCTATGAAGAGCCAGTTTTTATCTGATTCTGCAGATGACCATTCTGCAAGTATGATAACAGCATTGAAGGTGCGGGACTCCCAGTCCACCTTAAACCAGCTGGTGATAGCTGGGATTCCTGCACATCTGAGGGTGACTAGCTACCCAAACAAAATGTTGTAAGGCTTTCTGCAATGAGTGGAGTGTCCCAGTGGGTGGATCAACTGGGATGGTTCGGAAGCGAAAGTGGATTTGTGGGAGAGCTGTCATTTATAGCCGCAACTCTGCCCAGCCAAAAGAGTTGATATAGTTGCCAATAGCCAGGTCCTTAGTGACCTGTTGGAAAAGTATCCCGTAGTTGCGGGTCGTCCATTGTATTGGAAATCTGCAGGAGAGTTGTACTTCAATAGTGGGTGGAACCGTGAGATTGAGGGCTTGGGACTTATGGATGTTTTTTTCGGAAGCTTCAAGTGTTTCGAATTCTGTCAAAAACTCCAGGACGGAGCATTGTTAATGGTCACTGTAACATTGTCTGCATAAAAACTGAGAGTGTGCTCTTCAACGCAGACCCCTGTGATGGTAGGGTTGTTGCGTACTTTTTGAGCACAGGGCTCCATTCACAACACAAATAGTAAAGGTGACAGGGGGCATCCTTGTCTCATCCCTCTGCAGATGGAAAATGGGGTGGACGTTTGACCATTAATTCGGACTGTTGCACGTGGATGGCCATAGTTGCTCAGGATCCATGAGCCGAAGCACTCCTTGAAGCCAAAGTGGGCCAGTGTCGCCAAGAGGCAGGGCAGTGTACGTGGTTGAATTCCTTTTCAGCATCTATAGAGAAGAGCATGATATGTCTTTTGGAGCGATGTGCTTAATCAATAAGGTGGAGAAGCCTCTCAGTGTTGTCACTACTTTGTCAGTGTGGTCTCAAACCTGCCTATTCGGAGACTATGAAGCCTGGCATAAGCGGATACAGGCGGACCACTAAAATACTTGTAAAGAGCTTGGCGTAGACATTAAGGAAGGAAATGAGTCAAAAGGACTCGTATTGCTTCTAGTCTTTCCCAGCTTTTGGAATGACAATGATAGCGGCAGCCGTCATTGAGGGCAGCATTGATGCAGGGCTTGTAAATGAGTTAAACATTCTAGTTAAAAGCGGAGCCAATATCGTACAAAAAATCCCGTAAAACAAGGCTGGAACCCATCGGAACCTCAGAATTTGTGGAACTTCTGCTGTGATATGACCTCTTCCATTCAGATGGGCTTATCTAGCTCACTTGCTTGGTCTGCAGTGAGCTTGGTTGCATTCGCACCCTAACGGTACCGTTTGGAGTTATCTTGGGAACGGAATTGGGCCCCATATAAGTCTGTGTAGAATCTTCAGAGTCGAGCTGCTATGTGACTGCCACAGTCTCCTTCCCTCTCTCTGTCTGTCTATGGGCTCCTAGCCTATTGGCCAGAAGTCAACTACATTTGTTACCCCCTACATCGAAAGAATGTTTAACCTGCAGCATGGAGTATTCAGCTCTATCAATTTCCAATCCAACTATTTGTTTCCTAGTGGCTTCCAGCTGTCACCCTACTCTTGAGGCTCTGGTGCAATGGTAAATACACTCCAGGTCTCTCACCTGGCACTGTAATCTTTCCCGTTGGTCACTATGCACTTGTCTGCCATTGATATGGCAAAGACTTTGCCTCTAATTACTGCTTTCAGTCTGTTCCATAATACTGAAATGGGTGTATCGGCTGTATCATTGATGTCCAGAAAATTAGGTAAGGCCATTGTGATCTGCTGTAGCACTTTAGGTTTGTTCAGGAGGGTAGTCTGCATGCACCAGGGCTGGTGTGCGTGTGTAGTAGGGGGGAGTGCTATGTCCAAAAGCACTCCCACATGGTCAGAGAGTTTGATCTTGATTCAATGTCAATCAATGTGATCAGAATGTGTACCTCCTTGGTCCCTAAAAAGCAATCAAGAAGTGTATAGGTTTTGTGGGCATCCAAGTAAAACATGTAGTTGCAGGAGTTTGGGTGACAGTCCCTCTATAGATCCCTCAACCCCATCTCTTGGAGCCGTTGTTTACTCTCGTTAGATAGTAACCTGGAGCCTTCCTTTCCTTAAGCTGAGTGGTCCAGGAGATTGTCTGAGTGGTCCAGGACATTGCAACCGTTCTGCAGAGAGAGTTCTTTGCTTTCACTGGGGGCATATATAATTCCAAGTACATAGGCATGGCCTCATACTTGTACATGATATGCCAGTATTAGGACACAGATTTCAGCTATTTTACCTCTAATTTGCCCCTGAAACGCACATAAGATCAATATAGACACACCTTCTGTCTTGGAGGCTATGGAAGAGAAGAATTGTTGTGAAAAGGATCTAGATTTGAGATAGTGCCAGTTACTTGACACCAAGTGTAATTCCTGGAGAAGGCACACATCATCCCTCAACTGTTATATATACAAAAGTGCAGCCCGTCTTTTAACTGGGTTTAACTGGGTTATTAGGCCCCTTCACATTGAGGGAAAGAATCAACAACTTATTACATGATGTGCGCATCTCTCAAGATTAGGTTGTAAAGCTCATTTCCCAGTGGGAGTCTACTATTGTCTTGAAATTGCCTTATTGTGTCATTTGAGAGTGAATCCAAACTTGACAAGTTGTTGCTCTCTGATGCTACCCAACATAGGAACAACAAATGTAGCATCCCTAGCAGGTCAAGTGCCCCGGGTAGAGTTGCAGGCAGTACAGTGGTGTCTCTTAGGTCATGGTCCTTGGCCAAGGTCATTTCCTTCATCAGTGACTCACTCCAGTTCCCCTCTCCACCCCTTCAAAGTTCCAATTCAATCAATCCCAGGGCCTTGTGAGCGACCATCTATTGGTCATTTGTCACCCCTGACAGTCACTCTAGGACTGCTCTCCTCTCCTGAGCTGTAGTGTCTTGATCAGGTCATAGGTCTCTGGAGTTATGATGGCAGCTCTGCCATCTGATTTGTTTTGTGGCTCTCTGATTCTTGTGGCAGGATGCTCCGTCTAAGTTTTTGTCCAATCCCCAGCAGTTCACAGGTGGTGATGAGGGAGCAAATTTGGTGATGCCTTCCATCCCATCGGAAGATGATACGGAACGGGTGTTCCCACAAGTAGGAGGCACCTCGCTCCCCAAGGAAGGATGTCACAGGGCAAAAGCCCTTACGTTTTTGTAGTGTCAGTGCAGAGAGATCCTGGTATAACATCAGAGTATGGCCGCTAAACTGGAGTGGATGCTGTTCTCTTGCTTTATGTAAGAGTTGCTCTTTCAAGCAAAAGTTGTGGACACATACCGGGTTGTCCACTGGGCGAGAGTTCTCAGATTGGGGGAGTTCATCTGTGTGTGCGGTCCAGCTAAATATTGATGGCAGAAGCAGATTCCATGATTTTGGCAAAGAGAGCTTGCACATAGGCTGCTACATACCCCTCCTTTGCTACTGTCAGGGCCCCTCTAATGTGGATGTTGTTTCATCGGGATCTGTTTTCCAGGTCTTCTGCATGAGCGTTTACGTTTATTTGTTGGTCGGTCCTGTTGGAGTTGTTCAGTATCCTATTCTCGGGTTGTCTCTTGGTAATCCAGAGTCAACACTCTGTCTCGAAGTTCAGCTACATCCTTACGCATGGCTTTCAAGTCTTGGAAGAGGTCTCTCTTGACTGTCTGGAGGTTATCCCTGAGGGACGCAAATAGCGCTTCCAGAAAGGTTTGAGTAACAGGGCTCTGAGACTCTTTACCCTCTGGTGATATGTCCTGTCTGGTGGGGGAGGGCATTACCACCCACCCCAGCCCCAATACTTTTGACTGTATGTCATTGAGGATTCGGTCATTTTTGTTTCATGATGCTGACATGTTCAAACTCAATAAGGGCATCCCATGTGCATCAGGGAGCTATTCAAGTGTCGGATCAGGCTCTGCAGTCCCCTCTATCTGTTGGTGAGGAGAATATTCAATAGGAGCACCGTCCAGCTGTAGTACTTTCTCTTTATCTTATCTTACCTTGACCCACCTCTAAGCTCCTCACTGGGTATCCCCACCTAAAGGGCCCGCACCTCACTGATGTCCCATTTTCTTTGAAGATCGCTATTGTTTCTGTGGTTCCCTGCCCCCTATCGCTGGGCAGGTGCTTACTCTTAGTTTTGGTCACCCCTCTTGTGCCAGTAGGTAGTTTAAATATGGGGTGTGCTGCCCTGAGCAGGGCCCAGGAACCGTGCAAGCATTATCAGTTGGTGCGGAGCTTCCAGACCAAGGAGGCCTGCAGCTCTGGGAAGGAGTGCACGTGTTGTCCAGGAGGTGGGGGCTGCTGTAAGGGAGATGGCCAATAGCTGCTTTGTCATAAGTGCCCTCTATCAATGTATTGACAGAGTTACCTAAGGGCAGTGCTTGAAAGCAGGAGCAGGTGGATAGCTTAGCACACCGAGTTCAGTGTTTCCATTATGGGTAGCTGTGTGTGGCAGCTGGTTCATCACTGGAGCGGCGGGAAGGCAGGTTCCAGGCCCTAGGGCTGGATAGGGTCCCAGTGGACCTTTATAAATAACTACCAGAGTTTTGGACCCCATTGTTGTGCAATTGCTTTATTGCCCTCATTATAACATGCCTCTCCGATTCCGGGCATGTAGCCATCTTGGTACCCATTTTTAAAAAGATCAATCCCTAACTACCAAGCTGTTACTGGCAGATGTCATTGCTGGTCTCCGCTGTAAAGCTTGCTGGGAAAGTTGTCCTTGAGTACTTTTTAACACAGGTTAGGGAGACAGACACGCTGTTTGGGGGGCAGTATGGTTTCCGGGAGTGGCTTTGCACAGTGGACCAATGTTTGAATCTGCACTAAGTGATTAGTAATTATACCATTGTTAAGCAATGCTCCATCTGCCTTGCCTTCATTGACCTTACCTGGCCTTCAACGGCATTGGTAAGATCCAAACTGTGGAAGACCCTAACCAATTAGGGGTGAATAGTGGCCTTGTGGAATTTCTGCGTGACCTACACTATGACCTATCATCTTCAGAAAGGTTATTGCAATATGCAAGCGTATCAACAGCTTTAAGCTGTGGAAAGGGATGTGCCAGGGCTTTTTTCTTGGATCCATTTGCATTTCTTTTGTATATCAATGGATTGGGCACAGCCCTTTCACATAAAATGTTTTGTGCCCCTCTAAACTGCAAGAAAAACATTCCAATATTTCTGTATGCTGATGACGACTTCTTAATTGCCATAACCTTTAATTACCTGACCACCTGTTACAGGAGTTTGTTTTCTTTACTGGCTCAACTGGTCTTGCTGTGGTTACTCCAGTATTAACTTCCTTTAGGGCAAACAGAACAGCTTAGACAATTCCTGGGATTTCCCCCAGTTTGCTTAACTTGTATTGTGCACCAAGAGCTCAAGCTTGAATATATGGTGGATATTAGCAAAATGACCACCCTTGCTTTCTGGTGCACTGTATGGGCAAACTTGCTTGCCTCGTTGAACAGGGAGACTATTGTCAACCGCCTTGCATGTGACAGAGGAATACAAATCCCTTGGTTGAAATATAACAAGTAGGAATTATTGAACCTGGGTAAGCCAGCTCTTTTCTTTAGTCCTGCAGCCATGACTATCTCTGATTTGGTTTGAGTCAAAAAATAATTTAGAGCAATGAAGCATCACCAAAGGGAGAAAACCAAACTGTCAAAAATTACCATTACGGAATATGTGAAGCTCCAAACCTCATCAGCCTTGGAGCCTTATCTTGAGTGGGTTGATAGCACTTGGGACAGATTGCTTTTAACTAGATTCAAGCTGGGCTTTGTGAGATGGCACCAAAGTACCCCCCTGGCTCAATTGTATCCTACTAAAGTCCTAAAATTCCCATGTGGTAAATCTTCTGTCCAGAGTTTGCTCCACTTTGTTTTTTGTAATTTTTATTCTGTCAATACTTAAAGGGTTTTCATTCCAGTTTTAAGGGTGTGTGGAGTAAGATTTGGGCCTGTCCTGGTTTATTTGTAACAGTTAAACTCCCATTCCCTGTGTGCTATTATCTGTTTATTTTTTTAAATGTGTTATTGCTAAAAGTAAATCTGTCATTTGAGCACCTTATGCTGCAGGACCTATGAGGTTGTGTATATTTTACTTTTCTTAAAGTGTCTGTGCCACACCGTGATTTTGCTGTTTTGAATATTCTTGCCTTCAGGAGATATTTGAAGCAATGGAAAGCCAGATTTTTATGAAATATTTATTTAGGAAAAATAAAACTTGCAATAATGTAGGCTTGCCTTGCCTAAACATCCTTCCAGCAGATAGCCCTGACAGTGTTTCTCTTTAATAAGGTGTAAAAA
This sequence comes from Pleurodeles waltl, assembly GCF_031143425.1. NCBI lineage: Eukaryota > Metazoa > Chordata > Amphibia > Caudata > Salamandridae > Pleurodeles > Pleurodeles waltl. The sequence goes on from NC_090444.1 coordinate 1,525,141,305, forward strand.
CTGCTCCCAGTGCAGAATCGGTAGGTTAGGCATTTTGACAAAATGACCTGGATGTAAATGACTCGTACCCACTCAGGAAGGGCAGGTGAGGAGGGATCTGGTATGCCATTAACTTGAAATAGACCATTATGAGTACTGCCCATTTATAGTTAAGTGTAAAGTGAGACCTGCAAAGTAGCAAACTTTTCTCCCCTGGATTTTCCATAGCCAGTTCAGGAGCCCAGTGAGAGGGGGAGCTGGTCCTGAAACCCGTTTTGTCCAGCTGAGGACGACTTCTCATTTACCTAAACACACTGCTGGGTGACAAGCAAGCCACTTCTGAATGCAGAAAGGCTGTACACTTTTAGATTTTACTTGCACTGCTGGATAGCTTGCAGTAAAGCAAGCAGGTTGTGCTGCAAAAATGTGAGGGTTTGTAAATAGGTACGTTTTCCTCATTGATTAGGGAATGTTCACGAGCCACACCTATGCCCTGACAAGTAAATCATACAAAAGTGACACCTTACAGCTCATAAGAACACTCTCTAGAGCTGTGGATGAAAAGAAGAAAACTGTGCTTGAGGATTGAGACATGGGGAGACCTAAATTCCTGGGCCTGCAACACCCAGTATTTAGAAGTGAACTCCAATGCTGATCTCCTATGTGGCTACAGGGCCACAACAAGTGCAAGAGGTATTTTTCCTGAAGTGGCCTGCTGTCCAGTAGCATCAGGACATGGACTGCCTTCTAAGTGATGTGATGTTTTTGATGTTCTGTGATCCTTAAGGTTGACCCAAAAAAAGCTGTTCCAGAAACTCTAAAACTCTGGGACTTGGAAAAATATTGTACTTCCAAGACCTCAGGAGTTTCAAAAGGATCTCATTGCAAAAATGGTTGATAATGAGAAGACTTTGTCAGATATAGCTCCTGGCTTTTCCCACTGGAGGATTTTGAGCCCTATTAAAAGAGACTAAGGACCTAATTTAAAGTTTGGCTGAAGAGCTCCTTCACCAGGAATGCACAAAGATTCTGTCATCCTTATTAGAAGTGCATTCTGTCCTATAGCATTTGTAATGCTTTTAATCAGGCCCTAGGTCCAAAGTTAGAAATCTTGACCAGAAAAAGGCACAAACATTATCGACCAAATGTAAGGACTTAGGGAGGCATGAAATGTACATATTTCCTGCTCTGAGCTTTTCTGGCCAAATCCAACAGCTCCAGTGTGACCTGGTCCCACTGCTATTTCACTTGAAAAGGGCTTAGGCAGATCAACCTGTAACCTTTCCCAATTATAAGATTTTATGAGCATATGGCAGAAGGTAAAATCTTTGAACAGGACAAACCTGATTGGTGTATCCCACTCATGCTCCATTGTGGTTGGCTTGAAATCATGTATCAGTCCAAGTAAATTGTGAAAACTGACAACTGACTGGTGTTTTTTCTTTACATTAAAAAAAATCATATCTCCGGTTTCTCCTATTGGATTTGTGCTGTTCTGGTGTCATTTTACTCATTAGACTGTTCTCAATTTTTAGAAATTGGTTGTGTGTTAGATTTTCATTGTGTTGGGTGTTGAGTTTTCTACTTTTTTCTTACTGGTAAATACTTTACACATTTTGCACAAGCCAGTCTGCTCGGTGCCATAATTACCAGGGCCTTGAGCCCAGGTTTAAAGTGCTGAAATGTGTTTTATCCTGGAGCATTTTCTGACGTTATTTCTTGTGGTAGGCACAATTCTACCTCAATTCCTAGCTGACATTCACAAAACTAGCAACCCTTAGTCCTAGTACTGCAATGCTATAAGTATAAAGACTGCCAACTACTCATTTGAACACCAGGTGGCATTGCTCTGACTACTTTTTGTTCATACACTGACTGACTGACTGAAAAGCCTTTGTGCCTCATTTAGCATTTAGCTAATGGGTTACTTGTCACAAATGTGATAAATGTGGTAAATATCCTACCTTCCTTATTACAGATTCATTATATGCTAAGGTACAGTGCAAATAATAATGTAGACAGGATATCTGTCACTTTTGTGACAAAGTATCTGTTCACCAATCTCTAAATGAGGTAGTTAGAAAGGATATTCGATGTTACCAAGTTGCATGCTATTCTTGGTTGCTACACATGACTAATATTTACTCACTTTAGACTGTTCAAGGCTTTACTATTTATTAAAACAACCAACATTTTAAAAATCTGATTGCCTTCCCTCAACTCTCAAGGACAGAATTAAGTAAGGTTATGATGGTATATACCCCTAGTATGATTTTGTAAGGATCTGAGAATCTTTTACTCAATCCCTAATTTCTGTAAAGAAATAATAATAAATCCTTCCTACAAGCATGTGAATGTTGTAAGCTCAAATCAATTATTTTAAGTGTGTACATTTCAGCTACATATATATGAGAAGTGTATCTGCTCATTTAAATGGGAAATAAACTTCGCAAAACGGGAATTTCTGCACAGAGATGCACACATGCAAGTAGAACATTCTACGTACCTTGAGAGAATGTCTATCAGAGTAAGTTTGAGAAATGAGTGGGCAAAGAGGAGCAAAGCATGGAATTGTGGATTTGACCAGGCAATGCTTTTAAAAACAACCCCAAATCTGAACTTTGCAGAAACCAGTTATAACTTTGCTGATAGGTTCTCACCCTGAAAAATACATGCAAACCATGGACTTTGACCCAAGCAGATTTGTCTTCAACAGGACATCATTAAGCTCTTGGCTGATTGGTTTGATTCAAGGCCCTACATTGAACAGGTAGTTCTGAAGGAGGGCATAGGATTATCTTTACAAGGAAGGTAGTTTCCAATGGCTGCCACAGTGACCAATGAATGGTAAGTGTGTATTTGATCTGCAGCTGTCAAAGCTCTCAGACCCCTCATTGGTCTTTATGGAGCAAGGCGGACTCTGTATGTTCTTGAGTGAAGGTCAGGTGTAAGTACATGTGCAGCAAAAGTGCTGATGGATCTTGTTTTGCTTGTCGTTGTTTTCATTGGGTGTGTGGATTGTTATGGGATCCACACAGTGCTTGATGTTCTTGAGGAACACCATTAGGAAAATCAGGCATCTAATATGCTTGCTGAGTTTGAAAACTGCTCCCTTTAGCTCCCCTCTCACTAATCTGACTGGCCATAACATGATACACAGTCATGGAATTGTAGAATGAGAGGATGGTTGATAAGAGAGAACAGAAGACAAAACATTGCTGTTCTCACATATACGCCAGGTGGGTCATACAGGTTGACACAATTGAGCATTCTCACCATCCACTGTATCACAGGAAATAGTATTAGTAACCTTTACCACAATTATGTCTGATTTCAAAATGTCTAATACATAGTTGCAAGTTCTTACCAACTACTGACTAGATAGGCATGGTACACCTAAGTGAGTAAGTCCAGGAGGACAAGAACCACAATCTGAGGTAATGCCAGAGGCAGGTGCAGCCAGGAAGGAGAATTGACACTACGAACTGGTTATAAATAGGAGGACCTGGGACCTAACCAACGACATCCAAAGAATTCCCAAAGATGCTATAAACCTGGGGAGAAGTGGGAATTTATAGAGGAAAAACAAGAACAGTGTGGGGCTGAAATACAGTGAGCAAACTGCTGGCACAGGACCTACAACATACAACGTTGGTAGGTGCACTCACTTTTCACGAGTCCCAAAAATACGTGTTCATCAAGATAGCGTGTTGGTACCTCCCGGGTATACAGTAAGCATCCCTAATTTAACCCGTACCCATCCAAGGAATACAGTGTGTTGTCTGGGAGATTGCAGAATCATGCTTTGCCTGCAGACCTAGTTAAGACATGAATCATCCTGCCCACATCCTTTTTTTCAGGGAGGCCTTGCCCTATAATACTCTTGCAGTCTGGAACTGAGATTTGAAAAGAGCTACCTTTGAGTTTTTTATTGTTTCAGTGATGTGAATTCATTTAGCAGCTGTGTGCATCTCCACTTCTTTTTCTGAGTTTTCATGTCATAATTTCTGCTGTTGAACATTTGGCCATATCATGATAATCCAATGACAAAGGGACATTGTGGCATATTTATCTGCTGTCATTTTGAGTGTCTGGTTGATGTACTGTAAGAGAATATTATCATCAATGCTGTGTCAGCTAAGGATGACAGGGCAATGAAACCCTTGGGTAGAATTTTTTGCAAAACAGACTGATCCTATAGTATCTGCTCATCATCTTTTTTAATGTGTGTGTTGGAGAGGTGTAAGTTAGGACTTTCGAGAAGCACGCTGTTGTCATGGAGCAGAGAGTGTAGACTGATTACCATGGTCATTAATGTGTGGATGAGGTTGATGTGGTTTGTCTAAATGAAAAGGCAAGGGATGTCATCAATAACCAGATGGTCGCACAGGGTGTCCTTTAAACTTGCCATGGATTGTCTGCTAAGGTGAAGGTAATATAGACCAAGTTGTTTAAAGGGTGGGAGGAAGCAGCTGCGCTGAGATCACACATTGTGATTTTGTATTCAGATTTGGGGTGAGTAGTCAATAGATCAGGTTTGAATATAAAGATCTATGTCAAAGTGAAGAAAAGAAACTCAAAAGGTTGAACATTGTATTTTTGAACTGTTCATGAATGTTTGACACATGGTTACAAGAACTTCCTTTTCAGTTTGACTTTTCAGTGTCTTGCATAATCTAAGGCCTAGTTGATAGTCGGAGTGAAACATGCTTCTATGATGAAGAATGCATCAAGATTATAGATGGTAATGACTAGGTTGGTACTCATGAGCAGGTTGTGTGTTCAGTGTGTTTTCTGGGAGTGAGGATGAGGGTAATGTTGCTAGTCTATGAGTTGAATGAGTGTGTGATGGTTTTGTTGTGGCATGTCAGTGTGAGAGCTGCACAGAGTGCCTCTGATGTGTGGGATGTGAGACAAAAGGGTCTGACCTTCAGGCCATAAAATCTCCAAATAAGTGCTATCATTTTCCTCTTCTGCCTATAGGCAAAGAACCCCTCAAGACAGCCTCAAGAGTAAAGAAAAAGACATGGGATCATCATGGTTGGTTGGTTAGTTTATGTACTAGGCTTTTCGTATCACCTGTTCCTGGGGTACTGTTGGTATGACGGATGATTCATTGTTCATGGAAGAAATTCCTAATTGTGGCATGGCAGTGGCATCTGTCTAACTGGCTGTCCCTTGTGATGATCCTTCGAAGAAGGGTCACATGACGTCCTTCTGAGTGCTGCTTTTTTTACATTGTTATGAGCAGGTGGTTTTAAGCTCTTGAATCTGTTGTAGTGGTGAACATTGTGTGAACATTACTCGTTCTTTTTCCCTACACTGGCTCTAATATGGAGAGTGAGGCAATATGCTCCTGAAGGCTGCGTACTGCATTCTTATGGGCAGATGATGTGATCTTCCCTCAATTTGGAAGCACCGGATGTAATTGTATGCCTGCCCTTGATTGGCTTTCCCGGAGTTAGTGCTTTTGTAGAGAGTGATATTACAATTCCCAATGGCTGTTAGGGTTTATTCATATCAACAGGCGGTGCGCTATGATCTTTATTTGCCATGGTGTATTATTAAATTCGTACTCTCATTATCAATGAGTCAGGTATATCAGCTTTCTAATGTTCGGACTGTGTATTTGTCATGTTGCTATGTGCAACAATAAATTTGGATGAAAGGTAGATAGATAGATAGATAGATAGATAGATAGATAGATAGATAGATAGATAGATAGAGAGATAGATAGATAGATCGATCCCAATACTACTTAATATGTCCATGTGTGGCTTTCTTGTAAACACACTAACGTTGCCTGTTAAGGCAGGTTTTCTTGGTAGTTAACAATCGTTCTCAAGATCAAACACCCTAGGATGCAGCTTACAAAAGTAAAGCCAGCTTGACACTTTGAAAAATGGTCCGTCAGTCTGAACGCTTATCTTGTCTGTGGTAAATGATGGTATAAGGAAAGAATACATCACAGCAAGTGAGCAACAGATAAGGTTTATGGGTTTTATCCTTGAACAATATTATGATGAATTCTTACAATGACATTTGATTTTTTTTTATTTTTGTCACTGAGCTTTCTTTTTCACTTGGCGTACAAAGCAATGGAAATGAGTTTGCCCTTCAGCCTTTAAAGCGTTTTGATGCGTGGCTACCACATTTTACTGATAACAATTCAGTAGTACATTTTAAATGAGCAATTGGACAGTCTTGGGTGCTGCCTGCTTCCTTGTTCTTCAGCCACATCTTTTACGTTAGATTTCATTTTCAAGCCAGCGCTATTTAAAGTATCCAGCCTCTCGGTGAGAGAAGTAATAAATGAGGAGCATAAATGACACTGTGATTGATATTCCTCCCACTGTTGCCTGGCAGAAGCAGCCACCTTTAACACAGCATTCTAAGTAAATACATGAATGGTCTGTGGACAATGATAAGTTTATGTCATTTGAAGTCAATGTGCTTCGGAAAACGCACTGTCTTGCACACCTCACTTCATCTTTCATGTGTCAAACTGAGGCTGAAAACATATTGCCAAGCGACGGGAAACAGAAATCATGAGATAACAATACTGTGTGCAGACACAAATATTAAAAAATAAACAAATGTAAAATCACGCCCTAAACTTAGACATAAATAAAGGAACAGATTGGAAAATGTGCTTTTGTTGCTAACAACAACTTACATTGACCTAAATCAAATGGAAGACAAAGCAGTCCAGATTGACAGCGTATCTGTCAAAACTCATTCTTACATGAATTTAAATGGGATTAGAGGCACCAGATTTATAATCGGTAAATTTTGCTGTTGGGCCCGGTCCTCTCTGCAGGGTCACACCCAAATGTTTTACCTCCCCCCCTCCTTTTTTTGCTGAATTAGTTTTTGTTGGCCTTAGGACTCTGCATACTTTACAGCTGCTTTAAGCATTATAAAATTTGCTTAGACCTGTATGGTATTGGTTAATTTACTTATAAGTGCATTGTCAGTGTAGAATGGAATACCACATACCCAGGGCCTGTAATTTAAATGCTACTAGTGGACCTGTAGCACTTATTGTGCCACCTACTTAAGTAACCCCTTTAAAAATGTTCCAGGCCTGCCATTGCAGTCTAAATGCAGTTTTAAACTGACAATTTCGCCTGGCAATATAACCTCCTTGCCAAGCCTAAACTCTGCTATCTATTGCATATGTCACCCCTAAAATAGGCTCTAGATAGCCAAAGGGCACGGGTGTATTGTAATTACAAGGTTGGGCATATACCTTTAAGTTTTACATGCCTTGCTGGTGAAAAACTCTTAAAATAATTTTTCACTACTGTGAGGCCTTCCAAAGGATAACATTGGGCTGCCTTGTTACATTTAATAAGGGTTAATTTTTGATTGGGAACAGGTAGTCTTTTTTTGTTTGGTGTTTGAGAAATTATAATTAAAAATCCACTTTAATGGTGAAATCAGATTTTAGTTACAATTTTGGAAGTTGGCATTTTCCCGCCAAGCCACTTTATAAATAGTTATTTATTAAGTCCTTCTCAGTACGCTTCCAAAATGCACAAGTTTTAATTGAGAACAACACAAAGAATTACAGCATGTCTTGGTTAACAGTTCATGGGTTGCATTTTGACAATCCCACTAATCTTGAATGTAGAGTTCTCATGATGCTCTGGCAGCAGACACATGTTTCATCTTTATACAACTTTTTCAAGGCTGCAATAGTGTCCAGATGACATATGTAGTAAATTGTCCCATATGTAAATTGTCTGTATGTTGTAGGTTGGTAAATGTCCAATGTGGAAATACACATTCATGAGAAAGAATGAAACAAGTATGCAAATAAGGTTAGGAAGAAATGTGTTGCCTCCAAATGTAATGTTAGAATGATTATACATCAAATAGAAAAATGATGACAGAATATAAACGTGAGCTTCAAACCATTCTGTGTTCAAAAGTTCAGTGCATGAAGGATCATGCAACAAGTAAAGTTAAGTTGTAGATACAAAATATTGTTAAACACGCCACAGAAACCCATAGAAGTCCCAAATAGAAAAAGATGGCATAGAAACCTTGCACTAAAATGTAAGCAAAAGTACAGTCAGTGTAAATCGGTAAGGAAACAAGATGATGTGAAAAGAAATCAAAAAGTTCCCTTCTCTAGAGGCATCAAGAAATGCAATACTGTATGCCTGTAGCCCCGAAATGTAAGTTCTCCAAAAGATGCAAGATACGCTAACTGTTTGGTCCCTGCAGCCTATCTTGGGTCACATGACTGTGTCTATCTGACAGACCTTGTGAATTCCTCCCAGACTGTGAGACAATAGAAGGATTAGGTGTGCCTCAATGTGCCATCTGTTGGCAGAATTGGGGAGTGGGGGGTGGAGATGAGTACATCCACAATTACAACTTAAAAGCCTGTGCTCTGTCTTCATACCAAGGGCCCAAGTCACTGCAGTCAGCTTGAAGCCCGGGCAGTAGAGACATAAAATTCCATGCACTTCAAAGAACCTTTCCAGAAGCTTCTCCCACCTTTCAGGAGATGTGCATCAGAGTACAAAAATAGGACTTTCAGACCCACTCCTCATTTCACTCATGGGCCGGCAGAAGGACTTTCAGAGAACTGCTGTTTGCTGTTCCTAGAAGAACTGCCTTGCTGTCTGGAGCCTGCTTTGAACCCTTAGAAGCCAGCCCTTCTGCTGAGCCCTTTGTCTTCACCTGCACTCAATACTACCAGAGTGACTCCAAAGGTTAGTTTGCTGACCTCCTGTTAATATTCGCAGGGGCATAAAAGGATCCTACCGTGTGGAACCCACACCTGGACCCAGCCTGAGTCCTGAACCTCCAAGACGTGTCCCACTGGTCCTGGAAACTTGATTGTGGGTTTAAAGATACCCAGATTGCCAAATCCCAAAACTAAGTACTTAGAAATATTTTCACCAAAACTTCTCTGAGAACCAGGAGGAGACCGAGAAGAACCTGCTTGCATTTCCGTCTTAGGTGCATCAGCAGTTGATTGACTTTGCAGCTTCTCCCGCTACATTTTTACATGCATCAGCAAACCAGTTTCAGATGTCCTTCACATGAGGGGTATCTGACCTCATAGAACTGTCTTTAGCCACAGGGTTCTGCCTCATCCCACAGGGGATTTCCAGCTTCCATGTTGACAAGTAAGCCCAAACAAAGAAATCATCTTCAAACCAAGGCCATTCAATGATGATGCTCTCTCCTCTTACAACCCTCACAGCTTTGCCCTGCTGAATTTACCTTCTCAGACACTTTTTCTCCAAATTTCTTCAAAGTCCTAAGGTAAGTGCTGACTGGTGCCCAATCCACTTCTTGTATCCAAACAGGGCTCTATCGCGATCAGCAATATTTTTCAACTTTGAGCCATTCTCATGCGACTAAATGCCCGCGGTTGGTGCTTTGATCATTTAGATTCTAGTGTTCACTTAAATTGTTAAAGATTCCTAACTTTAATTCTACTGATTAGATGTTTGTTCTTTTGGTGGAGTAATTTATACTCAAATTCTTGTAGATTGTTTTGTTTTGTGGTTATTCTTGTTTACCTTTATTACTCTTTGTATGCTGCATAAATACTTTACGCATTGCCTCTAACTTAAACCTAGCTGCATTTTGTGCTAAGCTATCTTAGGTTAAGTACAGGTCAATTTAGCAACTTGTGGATTAGCTTGAAAGGAATTGTGGCTGTTGCTTGACCATGGCTCACATACCAACAGTGCAATTGCTCACAGTAACATTAAGTTGCTTCAGGGCCAGCATAGAGAGGTGACTTAATTTAAACGTGAGGTTTTTCCTGTCAAAAAGGGTTATTTTGATAGTTTGGACTACGGATTTAATATGCAGAGGTCAGGCAACAGTGGTAGGCCTGCTGCCATGTTTTCCCAGTCACACTTGTGGATGTCACAAAACGATTTGCAGTCTACAAGTAACATTTAATGTTGGACGCCCGCAAAGTTTTTCTCACATATTGTTGTCTTGACTTGTCCTATTAAGTTAAATATGTCAACCAGAGATTAACTACATACTACATAGTTTAGTGGTCAGAACACAAACTAGGAATTTGACAGCAGTGCCCCAGTGTACAGTGTAATCTAAAAACCAGCAATAAATGTAAGCGCAAAATATGGGTGACCAAAAAGGGGCATTTTATTGCATTATGTAGCTGTCTAGTACTGCATTTATGTGGATAAGACTGGTGTGGTCTCTAAGCCAATTATCTAGAACAAAATTATCTATGTTCTGTAACAGCTCATAAGTATGAGAAACATGTTTCAGCAACTATCTAAAATTAATTTATGTGGTTTTGGGCTGACCTACGGTTGTGGACAGATAGGAGGCAGCCATAATTATTGAATCAATGCTGTTTAGTCGACTTTCCGTTAGAAAGCAGGGCAATGTTACGGGATAAAACCTCTCATCAAACACAAAGGAACCTGCATTTTATGGCCCAGTGTCTCATGCAATTACAATTCCTCTAAATAACACAATCCCTGGTATCTAGCTGGGGTGATCTCTCTCCAGGAGGCTATTTGTTGCTACATTTACAAACTAAACCTCAGAAAGGTAAGGTGCTTTATTTGTAGGTAGAGGATGGATGCGTGATTTCTTGCACTTTCTCACAGGGAATGTGAGAGATACATAGGTCATATTTTATTTTACTAGCCTTTTACATGGGAATAACAACTCTCTCTTGCCCCTGAAGAGGCGGTCATAGGCAAACCTTTCCCAATCATAGACCAAGAATACCAAGACAAATGAACAAATGAAAAGTAAAGGAAAACTTCCTTTTGTGTCCATTTCCAAAATTGTAATGAAAAATCTAACTTTACCATTAAAGATGGTTTATCATTAAAATGTCATAGGCATCACACATGATGTAGTTCCCTTCTCCCAATTAGGAATTACAGTTGATTAAACACAATACCTAATCCCCAATGTTATCCTTTGGGAGGGGTAGGCCTCCCAGTAGTAAAAAATGAATGTTGGTTTTTTTTATAAGCAGGACTTGTAAAACTTAAAAATACATGTTCAACCATTTGATTACACAGCACCCTGCCCTCTGGGACAATTAGGACCTACCTTAGGGGTGTCTTATATGTAATAAAAGGGGGGTTTAAGGCTGGGCATAGTGGGTTTAAATGCAAGTCGACATGCCAGTTTAAACTGACCTCTGCAGGCCTGTTACATGTTTTACTACTTGAGTGGATGGCACAATAACATACTGCAGGCCCACAAATAGCATTTAATTTAATTCATAGACCATGGGTATATGGTATACCATGCTTCAGTGGGCTTAATAAGGTATAGGTATATGCCTATTAGGGGAGTGAGCACAAGCACTTTATAACTGGTATTGCAATGGTAATGTGCACAGAGCAGGTCAACAAAACAAATTTCAGCCCAAATGGAGGTAAGTAGGCATACAGTTTGGGGGAAGACGACCTGGAGGCTGACAGATCTAACAGTTACTGTTAGAAATAGGGTTTGTGGTTGTCAGAAGTATGCACCCTGTCCAAGCAGGAATCACAATTCTAGTTGGGATAAGTCAACCACACCCTAAATTATGCTTTACTCGCCCCCTGGTGAGTGCAGCTTAATTTAGACTTGGCACAGGGCAATCAGGCTTAACGTAAGAGGCAATGTGTTAAGTATTTGTGCAAGTCTTCAAACAGCAAAACAGTGAAGACATCTCACAAAAAGATACTACCACCAAAACTAGTGATTACTTTAATAAACTAAACAAGGTCACAGCAACAAAATCCAATTAGTAGAACTTGAGACATGATTTTTTTAAAGAATAAACTTAATTCTTAATCCCAAAGATATAGGAGATGTGTCAGCTCCGAGCCACACAAATTCAGAGATGTATCAGGAATGGAGGCAGTGCATCACACCATCAGCAATGCAGTTCCTCGCAGCACCACCCACGTGGTGTCCCCAATCCTCGCACCAGCGGCTATGTATCAGCATCAGTGGAGATGCCCAGGCTCTGAGTGGATTTTGGACTGGATTAGTATTTTATACCCACCTCCAAGGGCCCAAGACTGGTTTGGGACCACTTGGAAGAGCAAGACTTGCAGGAAGTCCATGTGCTGGAGTTGACAAGTTGTCGGTTCTTTGTGTCCCTGAGACTTTAAAAGAACAGGAGGCAAGCCAGCAAGCCCTTGAATTCACTCTGATTCTGGGTTCAAGAGTTGTGGATCCAGTTCTTCTCACCCAAGAAAGGTGAGCAGCAGGCAGCAGATCAGCACAACAATAAAGTACTTCTTCCAAAGCAGAAGTCCAGCAGAGTAGCAGTCCTTGTAGCAGCACAACAGTCATCCTTCCTGGTAGAGTATCCACACGTCCAGAAGTGTACTGAGTTGGTAGGGTCAAAAGCCCAGTTTTTATACCTGAGGTGTCTTTAAAATGGGGGGACTTTAAAAAGTGGATTGGCAATGCAAAGAGGTCCTTCCTTCCAGCCCTGGCTCCAGACTCATTACAAGAAGTTATACAACCCTTTGTGTGGGGACAGGTGTGCCAGCCCCATACTCCCAGCTGGCCCAGGATGTCCCATCAGGATGTTCATAGCCCATCAGCCACACCTAAGCTACCCTTTGTGTGTGGCTGTCTACAGGGAACACTATAGTTTACTGCCACCTCAACCCAGTGGTGTATTGATTGGAGACAGACTGCAGGCACACATAACCAGGAGCATGATAATGCTAACCATCTGAAAGTGTCATTCTCAAAATTGTAATAATAAATCTGACTTTCCCTTTGAAGAGGATTTGTCATTACAATTCCATAGGTACCAAGCATGACAGATCTACTCCTTCTCAATCATGAATTTACAACGTATTAAATGTAATAAGGAATCCCCAGTGTTATTCTATGAGGGGATAGGCCACACTTTAGTGAAAAACACGTTTAAGAGTTTTTCACTACCAGACGTTTTTCACTACTTAGAAGTTTGTGTCCTACCTTTTAATTACATACCACTCTTCCCTATGGGCTACCTAAAGCCTACCGTTGGGGTGACTTATTAGAATGGAATGGGAGTTTGAGGCTTGGCAAGGGGTTTTACATGCCAAGTACCATGGCAATGGATGGCCTGGGACATGTTTTAAGATTGTACTTAAATGGGTGGCACAAACAGTGCTGCAGGCCCACTAGTAACATTTAATTTAGAGGTCCTGGGTGCATTTAGTGCACTGCTTTAGTGAGAGTGTGCATGCCTTTTAGCACTAGTCAGCAGGGGTAAAGTGCTCAGAGTCCTACGGACAAGCGGGCAAAATGTTTGGGGGAAGACCACCCTAAGGTTGTCAGGTCTAACAGTTACCACGTTCATAGAGTAACAAGGCCACAAAAGCTATTTTGACTGTAGAAGGCTTTGGTTGTCCTTTAACAAAAAACAGACTAAGATTAACACATTAATTTTGTTATGTCTAGAGGTGGGCAAAAAATTCTGTTCCACTGGTGGTGTGCAGCGTTCTGACAAATCTCCACCAACTGCTATGTGGCTGAGTTTTTTTCTTGTGTGTTATTAAGCTAGCAAATATGAGTGAGGATTTGAGTTCCAAAGCACTATTTTTGGATGCTACAACACCTCACTGTAAGATTTCTCAATGCAGGCGGTCGCAGCAGGTTTCAACCATTTGCATTGAGAAAATGCTGCTCAAGTAGAAAATCTATTCGAGTGACAGAAAGAAGCACGCCCTCTGGCTCTCCACATGGTGCTGTTCACACCGATTTTTCATGGAGAGGAACAAGCTCCTAGCACAAAAAATCTGTGCCAGCATCACTACCTGGCCAAATTCTGCCTGCTCGGGGAACTCCATGAAACCTTGCAGAGTTTTAGGCAACTCTACAGAGCGGAACTTAGTGAGTTCTGCCCATGCCTCGTTATCTCAGCTTTGGGACCAGGTAGAAAATGAGTACATAACAGTATTTTTTTAAATGGATGAAAAGCTAAGTTCATTAGTGAAGTTGTATTTATAATAAATCCTTATAAAAAGATAACTCTTTCTTGCTGGAAGCCCCTGGCTGCTAATTTGCCTGAGCTCTCCCACAGTCAGTACCTGACCTTAATGAGGTATGACAAATGCTCCCAGAGCAGAACAATCAGCTTGGGTGTATGGTGGTCTTTTATTCCCCTTGAAGGAAGGTCAGTTAGGGTGGACCTAGGAACTTCATCTGCTTGTAATAAGGTCTTCCCTTTCACAAGGAAATATAAGGTGAGGCCTGGAGAAGGCAACCCTTTGTTCCACCGATCAGGCTGGCAAAAATCCCAGAAGGAGTGGAGGTACTCCTGTGACTGGTTTTGAGTGACCACAGAGGAGGAGTTGGCTCATTTCGCTGGCCACAGCTCTGGGTGGGCATACAGGATATGCATAAGGGAGGAAGGGTTCCACATTCTGGATTTTTGGATACACTGTGGGATTGTTTACAGTAGGGCAAACAGGAAATGTTGCAAAAGTTGGTAGGATTGCCCCTGAAACATTTATTCAATTTGATATGAAGGAACCAAGAATCACACCAACAATAAATGTGACACGTCATTGAACTCTCCACAGACAACTCTCTGGCCATTTGAAAAAAAGAAAATCTCTTAATTTGGTGTTTGAGACTTGTGAGGAGACCTTGGAGTGCTGGCCCTGCTCCTATTCTGACCTAGAACCAAGACAAAGAAGTGAACTCCAAGGGTTTGTTGACTGACCGCCTATTTGGCTACAGAGACATTACAAGCTGCAGGAGACCTTTTGATTTAAGTACCCAGCAGAACAGTAGTAACTGGACCTGGATTGGGTCGTGCTCATGGCTTCTGTTCCTGGACACATAGTTGTGTCAAACTGGACTTCTCCTAACAACTCTGAAAAGTTGGGACTTAAAGAACGTTTGGAATTCCAGACCTCTGAAAAATCAGGACCAACCACTCCTGTCAATCAGGCCAAGGCATGACTTCACTGGGCTAAAGAAATAGATTTGCTGCTGAAGAGAAGCTCCAAGCAGAATAAACCTGTTTCAGTGAGCTCTCAGCTACATGTACCTGTGAATCTCATTGCTCATGGAGCCACCCCACCTTGTCCTGGTGGAGAATTCTGAGCTCTGAAAAAGATACTTAGGGCCTGACTTAGAACTCTGGGGACAGGCTACTCCATCACAATGGTGACAGATATCCCACCTACCGAAATCTATATCCCATTCTATCCCATCGGATTTAGATTCCGGCAGACAGGATATCCACCACCATTGTGACAAAGTAACCTGTCTGCTGAGTTCTAAATCGGGCCCTAAGTTTCAATACACAAATCTTCACTGTGTGAAGGCTGCAAAAATATCCGGTGGGTGTGAGTAAATCCTGTGTTTGTGAAATTAGAGTTTTCTCACTAAGACCTTTTCTCGTCAAAACCAACAGCTTTAGTGTGAGCTCAGCAAATGGCAATCCTTCTTTCAGAGGACTGCAACCTTTCTCCGCTGAGGATTTTAACTTTCGTTTCAGAGACCAAGTCCCAAGATAAAACCTTTGACGCAGTTGTACCTTATTGATATCGTCAACTGTCATTCCATTGTGGTCAGTCTGAAATCATGCCTAATTCCAGATCTACCACAACCATAGACTATCACTGCTGCTTAATGCTTTTTGGAGCTACTTTTCATTACATTTTTTTAAATTCATATCTCTGGGTACTTGTCATTTTTAAGTCATTTTGTTTGTTAGATTTTTCTCTCTTTTTTATAAATTGGTGTGGAATTTTTATGGTGTTGTGTTTTCAACTTTGATACTGTTCTGCTACTTCTAATGTTTTGCCTATAATTCCCTTAATTTAAACCTGTCGAGCAAGCAGGGGTTTTGCTCATGTTTACATTATTAAGACTTTTGCCTTGACATTACTGGTTAGTGATTTTATTACTTGAGGTGACTGTTGGAATTCTGACTTTGTTAATGGTCTCCTAGAGTGTTAACTTTTCCTGCACACTATTTGTGGTGGCTTTAGAACTCTGTGCACTTTACTCTGCTAACCAAGAGTAAACAGATGGTGCTTCCTCTCTAAAGATGGTTACATTGACCTATTTCCAAGTCTGACCCTGTTGAGGAAACTTTTGATCTGAAGGTGATTCCTGCATGGTCACAGAAACGAGGGACAGGTGACCTTTGACAAGTAGAGTCCTAAATGACACAGTCAGTGTGTGCCACGTTTGAGGGGGACTGTGCCCACCCTGGAAGTCCTAGACTGAAAGTTACATGTTCAGTCTCATTTTACAGACTGATCTGAAAGGCTACTATCAGGGTGTTACCCTTGAAATAGCAGAAGAAAGAAGAAGGGAAGGATGATGTCTGTCACCTAAGGGAGCGTGTCCCATTCTGAATTACCTAGGAGACCAGAGAGGCCTCAGTAGCAGGTGGGAAACTCCTAGTGAGCCGCACAACTACATGGGAGGCCGACACAATGTCCCAGATAGGAGCTTTGACCTGGCAACAGAAGGCTCGTGGCAGAGTGACAAAGAGTTTTCCAGGTGGATGGATAGATGGATCCTTCCCCAAGCTGCTGCAGTGTGTGATTATATCTACCTTTAGATGGATGTCTGGGTGTTCACGGGACCCCCTCTCCAAGGGCTCAATCAAGGGGCACACTAAGTGTGTGCCAGCTCTTTTTGTAAGTGAGCCTTCAGAGGGCCTCTTTGCCTCTGTGATCACATCCATATTATAGCATGGCCACAGATGCAAAGTGTTTTCCTCATTTTCATGGGGCCATTTCTCCATGCAAATGAGGGTAAAGCCCCTTCAGATAACTGTGGCACTATCTGTGTTAACAAAAGGGTCACAGAAGCATTTGCGGCTCCTCCTGTAGTATTACTGTGCTCTGGGGGCAGGGGCAGTAGCTGGAAATCAGTGCACATGCTTATTGCACTACCCAGGTTTTTGGATAGGTTGGACACAAGCACAGGCAGCTGTGCCCCACTGAAGAGCCTGGCCACTGTGTGGGTGTATTCATAGCCTCAACAGAAATTGTAAACCACTCCTAGCTCCTTACAGTGGTATAGAGAAACATATAGATATGTGCCCCAGTGAAGAGCCCAAGCAATGCTTGAATTTCTTTTCTTCAGCTTCAGCATTTGCATCACAGCAAGGAACCTGTATACTCGATATTTTTCATAGCCTCACTTGACTTTTTTGTCATAGGCTCAGAAAAAATGCAAACCTTGCCTCTTTGGACCATAGAAACAACAGTCTGGGCTGGTATTGTCTGAAACCTAGGAAACTCTACCAACTACTAGGTACTTGGAGAATTGGCTTGTGAGGAAGCACATCTTTTACTTATACCGCACATGTCAACCATTGGATTTCTTAAAATGTATGTGATGGGAAGTTCTGAAATGTGTGGTGACAGCAAAACCCCAAACAACCAGAGATCCTACGTCTCTCAATAAAATCAGAGTTTTACATTTGTGGGTGGACCTATCATAACTTACAGGAACAGAACAAATATATGACATTCTGAAGTACATATGTATATTGACAAAGTAGGCTTCACATGGCTAAATTTTTTACCTATTTCTGCCCTGTGCATTAGGGTCTCTTACAAGTGTGAGGTACTATTTTGTTGGACTATTATTAGGCATGCCACCTAATTGTGGATTTCCCGGTGCCTCTAGTTTTCAGACATGTCTGTGTCTGGTAGGCAACCATGCACTCAAATATTTGAGACATCCCCAATGGACTCTTGGCAATCAGAACATTTCCTGGTGCCCAGATTGGGAATTCCTGGCAAACCGATGGAAAATCCACACATGTCTGATAACACCACACTCAGAAGACCTAGGGAGCACAGAGTGGGGTCAAACCTTGAGAGGGATCAGATCATGTGTGAGAAAGACAGAAAGAGTGTAGGAAACAACCATGTTTTCAGGCAAAAATATTGAAAATCTGATAAATGTCCTGTTCAGCATGTTGTCTAAGCCTGACCATCAGTGCGAGGGAATTCTGACATCTAGTGATAGAAATCTTTGAATGTGTAGATATTAAAATATATGGTTAGATTATGTTTTCATACAAAACATGGGTGATTCCCGTGGCCCAAAGACAAGCATCATACACTAGCATTTCCAACTGCTTTTCAAATTGCAAAAATGCACTGTATCCAGTTTATTGCCTATGAGCACCTGAACCTATAGAATGCTGAGTTAATTGCCTATTTGCCCATGGGCACCCTTAACCTATAAAATACTCGTGTGTGTCATGCTAAGGAGACCCACAGGAATTTGTGTGAGAGACATTTTAGGGAATAACCATGTTTTGGAAAATATGCTTCAAATCTGTTAATTGTCATGTTTGGTGTGATCTTCCAGAAAAACGATCAGGGTGAGCAAGCTCTGATACACTGCATAAGAACCCATTCAAACTTAAAAAATGTACTACTCTAAAAATTAATTCACCCATGCATGACTCGTGTTTCAGTACTCAAAGAGCCAGAGAAACAAAGCTGGGGTCATGCATTTGGAGTTCTATTCTCCTGTATAAGGAAACTACCAAGTTTTGGGGAAACAAGTGCTAAACATTTGACAGTACTTACCCAGGAAGTACAGATAGTGTGCGTCACCCTGGAGATGGGCTGTGGTCCCCCTCTAGAAGTCCTTGACGGTCAGGCATCTGTTTAGTCCTAGGGTACAGACCCTGGGCTGAGAAGCCAGTCTCAGGATACTATCCTAGAGATGACAGGAGTGAGATTGGAAGGAGGGTGTCTAACACTTGAGGGTGTAAACCCCCACATACTGGAACCACCTTGTTGCAGTGGGTGGCCAGGGGCTGGCTCTTGACACTGACAGCTGCCAGTGGCCTCCATTGGCTGTTGTTCTTGTTGGCTGAGGTTTTCCATGTTGGGAAAAGAAGTCTGACTTAGGTGGCAAAATTGGCCACATCATCTTGTTGGCCATGGCTGTACTCTCTACACATTAGGATGTTTTGGTGAGCATGCTAAAGTGAGGAGGAGCCTCAGAGATGGGAGCCGCAGATGATGAGAAAGGTTTCCCATGGGTTAAACAAGAGGCCCAGGAGGATAGTGAAAGAGGGGAACGGATAGGTTCAGAGGAACATAAAACAGACAAGGGTCACTACAGAGGAAGCATAACTTCATGTTATGTTACCTGGGCCCTAATTAAGGTATTTATTAGTCAACCTTAACTTTTGGCTGAGGGGTAGGCTGTGTTTTAAATTTGCCCTTTCTGCCTGGTTTTGCCTTGTTGTTGAACCCTATTTTTGCTGGTTATAGAATTCTGTGCACGCTTCCCCTGCTAACTAAGTGCAAAGTGTTTGTTATTCACTGTTCTATCAGATGAAACTGTCATATTCCTTTATGCCATCTTCAGCTTACATAGAAGTCCCTAGTTTATGGTACCTAAATTGTACCCACCGGCTGTGAGTTAACACCAGTACCTGTGGCACATATTGTGCCACCCACTACAGTTACAGGGCAAACATGACGGCAGCACTATAAAGTGTAGCACAGTGCTGAAGACGCTAATTGCAAACTTGACCTGTGAAAATTAACCCTTTTTGACAGGCCTAACCGTCCTCTTAAAAACTGTCACCCCTGAGTAGAACATGTAAACATTAAATGTTAAATATGTCTTTGCTGTGAAAAGGCCCAAAAGGGTATTTTTACTGTAGTAGGTATAGCTGTTCCTTAGGAAAGCATTGGGATATTATATGAAATGTAATATTGATATTTCTGCATAGAAAATAGCTTCAGAATTCATTCTTGAATTATTTAAAATATTAAAACCCCATTTGTTGCTAAACTTAGATTCGTAATAAATGTTTTAAAACAATTGCTTTTAAAACGTTATCTGTTACCCACCTAAGCCTCTAAAAGCATGTGTGTATGACCTTCCAGTGTCATCCAGGAGCTGAAAAGCCCTCTTGATGAAGTGTGAATTTGCTCCAAAAGCAGAGACAATTGCTTTGTGCACAAGAAATTAATTAACCTCAAAGGGTCCTTCCCTGTCACAGCAGATGTGGTTAACACTTGGGCCTGTCCCTTCCATTGTCCCGCTAGGCAGTCATGCACAGTATGAGAGGAGCTACCCCTAGAACTAGTTTTGAGGGACCACGTATGAGGGTTTGCTCAGACCTCTGGGCACTTCTTTGGGTGGGCACAGGAGCTCTGTTCCAGGTAAGAAGTTTTCTGTCTTGTTGATTTTGGTCAGGGAGGGACACCATGGGATTGTTTGTAGTAAAACACACACGACATGATGCAACATTCGGTTGGTTCACTCCTCAAAACTTTGTGGCCATGAGTTTCACCAATCCAGAGACTGGCAGTGGATATAAATGCAGCACCACAGTATCCTCCACAGAACTCTTCTGGCCCTGCAGAAGAGCAGAGAGGACTGTACCTGCTGCCTGTTACCTGGAAACATCCCATAAGACTGGACATGCTCTCTCTTTTGTACTGAGACCTAAGGCATAGACTCCAAGTGGCATAACACTGTCTCCCTGTTTGGGGTACAGGGAGATAACAAGCTTTAGGAGGCCTTTTACTGTTTGCCCAGGTGACCAGTTTCAACTGGACCTGACGTGGACTTTCCTCCTGAGCTCTGTTACAGTGAGTATTGACCCCAAGTGTTGTCCAGAAAGTCCTGGACCCTAGGCTGATGTGCTGCTTCTAACAAATGTTGAAAGCTTTTTCTTAGACATGTTTTGCTCTAAGAATCGATGGGGAACTAGGACCAACCTGACAAGCAGATCCAAGGGAGTTACATTGCTGCTGGGCTATGGATTCAGGTTGCTCCCACTACATTTTTTTCTGCAGCAGCCAATGCAATTCAGTCGAACCTCGCAGACAAGGTGGCCTGCTGCATCGAGCCTTCTTCAACTACATCTTGCAGTCTTACCCCAAAGGGAGAATCGGGGCTTCAAAAAAGTGACTAAGCACCTAATTAAGAGTTCGGAGGATGAGGTTACACTGTCACAAATGTGACGGATATTCTGTCCGGTGTATTACATTTCCATTATAGCCTATGGAAATTGTAATTCAGCAGATGGAATATCCATCACGTTCGTGATGGAGTAGCCTTTCTGCCAAACTCTAAATCAGGCCCTAAGTCTCAGTGTAGTAGACTTCACCTGGCAAAGCCATGCAATGTATCCAGCCGGCAAGGGATTTTTTTAGGGTGTGGAATTCTAATTTCTCTAACTCTGAGCTTTCCCAGCAAAAGTCAACAGCTTTGCCAAGACCTTGTCTAGTGGCTGTCTGATGATATAGATCCCTCTGGGGCCACAGCCTGTTGACTTGCCCCAGTGAGGATTTTTAACTTCCATTTTAGAGACAGAGGAGCTCATTTATGAAGCCCTAGCAGCACACTGCGCCACCTGAGCATCGTTTTTTTTCACGCTCCTGTGGCTCATTGTGCCAGCCCATATTTACAAGGCTACGCAAGGCCAGGTTGTATGACTTTTCATGGACTTGTAAATATGGACCCCTTTCACGCATAACAGTGCGTGAAAGAGACATTCTTTGGGTGTTGTTTGTGTTGTTCCCACGCAACATCCATAGAACCAGAAGGAATCTGAAGCATTCCCAGTCTTGGAATGCGTCAGATATCTATGCCACCTCAGGCGTGGCGTAAGAATGACGCAACAGGGAGAAATATTTTATTTCTCCCTGTTTTTTTCCCTTCTATATGAGGAAAACACATCTTGTGATTGTTTTGTGCAAAAAGGTTTCCCTTCTTGTACAAAAACAATCATGGTGCAAGAGAGCCTGCATTAGCGCTAAGCAGTAATTTGTGAACCAGCACAGGGAAAGTGGACAGAAATGCACCATTTCTAGTAGATGTGACGCATTTCTGCCCTTTCTCAGTAGTGCATGGCGGCACAGCAAGGCACTTGCTGCGCTACAGGCCTCATAAATGAGGTCCTAAGTTTGCGAGTAAACATTTTCACTGGAACAAACCAGCAATGAGAGGGTCTAGCCTTTATTGAGAAATTTTGGGAAGATGTTGTGAATGAGGGAGGTTTGAGAAATGGTGAGTAGGAGGTTATAGAGCATACCCAAAGAAAGCACTGATGAAGGACAAGGCTAAGACATTTGCAAGAGTGTGCATTGTAGGATGACTATTGTAAGGTTCTGCAAGAGGGTGTTGCCATAAGAGATGAAGCAGGCCTGGTGCCCTCAATGTTCTGTTGTGCCTTCTGTGTGTTGACTTGTCAGTAAAGAAGTAGTCAATGGCATTGCTCTTTTCATGGAGTCAGGAATATGTGGTTCTGGCAGGGGGCTGAAAGAGTGCATGATTGTGTTGAAAACTGTTCGGCTTCTGTTGGTAGCTTCATTGATAACATTGGTGTAGTAGTTTGCTTTGGCTTTGATGAGCTGTTTATGTGTTGCATGGAGGGACTAAAGTAACATGAGGTCAATGAGCTCATCACTTCTCTTTTGTCATCATTTCCCTTTATATATCTGAATGGATTGTTTATGGAATTGCCTTGCCCTTGTTATTATTATTGGCCATTTTTATATATCATGAATAGAGTACAAGAGCAAAGGATTGCTATGTGAAATGACTTGAATGTGAAGATAACAAAAACAATCTGCAGTAGAAAATGAGAGAAAATGGTAACGAAATACCTTAAATAGAAGACATCAGGAATCAAAAATTCTATGTAGTAACATCCTGTAAATCTAGACTAATTCACATTCAGTGTCATTCCTGATGTTTAAAATTTGTATAGAAGTGAAAATGTTGTTACTGTCTCTGTATGCCATGTCTGTAGGAGTGGTTAGTTTGCGAGATAGTTGGGATGGACATTTTAGACATTAGGAAATGATGAGTCTGTGTAAGAGAAAAGGAGAGTGATACCTATTTAATTATTGGCCACACAAAAAGACTCAGTGGATTTCTGATTCAGGGATAAGTGACAAGACAATGTAGCTGTTAGGTCAGTATGCAAAGAGAGTTGGACGGGAGATTCCTGATTTATGGGATCCAAAACAGAATACCATGTTGAAAGGTTAACAGTTGTTGATGTGGTGTTCCGAGGACTGGAGAATAAATTAATTGAGAGGAGAATGTGAATCAGAATGAATTAAGTCATGAATAGTCTCCTCAGTAGCATGGGAAGGTGTTGTGGACTGAGAATGTTCACATCATGTTTACATGGAAGTATATTTGTTCTTTTTATGGTCTCTCAAGGTGATAAAATTAGTTTCAAAAGTCTCAGGGTTTTTGAGCTGAAGACTGAATCATCATTGCCCCTTCTTAGAAGACTGAAATAGGAAAGTTGACATTGACATAAGGTAAAAGAACAATGGAATGTTTCTTCCCTTTGGGGAGCTTATTTTTTCAAGAAGTAATAGAAATGCTGGCAAAAGGTCAATCCAAAATGATTTTTTTTGCAAGAAGAGCATAAGGTTTCTTTATATGCTTCTTTTAAGTGATGACATTGGTTTGCAACCAATGTAATCAGGTGTTCTGATATCTTGAGTAAATTATGTGGATAGGAGAATCTACATGAGTTGGCTCCAGATTTAATAGATGACCTGTCATCTTTCAAAATAGCAAAGTTGCTAAACAAGTGTTGGAATTAAAGGATCATGGGATAGCATTGCCTTCATCACGCTATTAGATTTCCAGTTGCATGCCTAAGATGTAGATATTCAGGAATGCAGACACTGTGCCACTACCACCACCAACTATCAGCCCCTTCCCCCCCACCCGACCACACACTGCAGCCCCTAAATGGGACCATAACCCTTAGTTAAACCAAAATAAGGAATGTTCATCAATTATGAATAAACAATAACACTGAACTTAAATGGAACAATGACATTGTGGTGGTATGCAGCTAAAAATCTGTTTTATGTGCTTGATGGGCTCATGTTTCTTTAGTAAATGTTTCAGTGGTATAAGGTAAACTTTTAAACTACCCATGTTAAAAATGAGACATTGTACTTCTGAACTATCTTCCTGGATGAAGATACAACTCACATTAAACATGCATTTGGAAGTTATCTGTAATAACCTATACTAAATGGAACAAATATGGCCTGACCAGTGTCAGTATAAGTCAAGGAAGTTTTGGTGTTCCCAGGAAGCTACAAATGTATTGAAATTCTGCTTTTCAAAGTATATAGATGGTTCACATTGAATGTACATGTTTGCCCTCCAGCCACAGTGGAAAAGCTTGATATACATTGCACAACAATCTCTGGAGCATTAGAATTCAAGTAAATCTCGATTGCAAAATGGCCATGTTTTGACTAAGCTACATATGGGCTAATTATATAAAGACAAGCGCTCAAATTAAGAGCTTTCTCCATTTGATATCCAACATGGAAACGTTTCTCAGGTCAAGGGGGCTTGCAAAGTCAGAATGCAAGTGAGCAAAATATGCCACTGCTAGATACTTTTCTTTGACATGTGATCACAGCATTTGTTCAAATTAATATCGAAATTCACTGAAAAAAAACAAGTTTGAAATGACGTTATGACCTCTGGTTATAACATCAAAGCATATGTTTGAAGGTGCAATGAAATCTACTTAAAGAACCACAATTCGCTGGTGATGGATACCTGTGAAATCCATAGTTTGCACAAAAAACATAAAAAAACATATTTGGCATAAAAAATGCAATGCTAATTACTTCACAAACACAGACCAATAACATACTACATAAAAGCACATCATCAATACATACGTAAAAAAAAAAAAACAAAAAAAAAAACAACTTTACTATATTCATTAGTGCCACAATGATAGTTGTAATGCTGATTTGATAAGTAATCTCACCTATAACGTTGTGTGAAGCATTTGTGTTTGCAACTGTCACATCGAGGGAGACGTCATTAGCATTGCATTGGGTGTGTGAGTCAGTTTTTTCTGGTTTGGTTCACAACCCTAACTATACGTTGGGGGTCATTCTGACCCTGGCGGTAATTACCGCCATGGCGGAGGTTGGCGGTAGCACCGCCAACAGGCTGGCGGTGCTCCGCCGGGCATTCTGACCACGGCGGTACAGCCGCGGCCAGAAGCGGAAAGCCGGCAGTGTACCGCCGACTTTCCGCTGCCCATGGGAATCCGCCATGCTGCGCCGCCATGGGGATTCTGACAGCCCATACCGCCATCCTGTTCCTGGCGGTTCACCCGCCAGGAACAGGATGGCGGTATGGGGTGTCGTGGGGCCCCTGGGGGCCCCTGCAGTGCCCATGCCAATGGCATGGGCACTGCAGGGGCCCCCGTAAGAGGGCCCCACAAAGAATTCCAGTGTCTGCTTTGCAGACACTGAAATTCGCGACGGGTGCAACTGCACCCGTCGCACCTTCCCACTCCGCCGGCTCCATTCTGAGACGGCTTCCTCGTGGGAAGGGTGTTTCCCACTGGGCTGGCTGGCGGACTTTCGGTGGTCGCCTGCCAGCCCAGTGGGAAAGCCAGAATGACCGCCGCGGTCTTTCGGCGGGAACCGCTTGGCGGGCGGCGACCGCCGTCCGCCGCGGTCAGAATCACCCCCTTTGTCTTTTTAATTGAATTTTTTAACATTACATTTTTATAACCAAAGATACCCATACGTTTCTTCACTTTCACCTTTTGAATACATTTATTTTTTACGTTAGAATTTAATAATATTGTTTCACTTTAGCCATAAAACATGTACGAAACAACTGACGTTCACAGCAAATAAAGTACAGGAATAATTCAATTCATGGAGAGCGAGAGATTAAAAAAAGTATACTACCAGAGAGAGTCTTAATTGAAGCACAACATGGTCATTTGGTTCAACAAAATTCACAGCATGGAACTCAGTGATGGTATTTAAAAACGGACTAAAAGTTGATCACATTTGTTTTACAGTAACTTCCTTATTTGTGGCCCCACCAGCTGTGTGATTTACTCATCCAGCCCATAAACAGCTGTTAATTTCACACTGTGACAGCAATTGATTTGACACAAGAGCACCTCCACCTGTTACAGCAGCAGTAGCATGCCCTTCAGAGCAGTCTCTTTATGCTTGTCCCTGCTTATACAACCAAATATGATTATACCAACGCATTAATGTAGCAGAACCATAAACCATTCATCTTTCTGTTCCCTTCTACTTTGAACAGCAATGTGCTTGAAACCTCATTAGGTAAACTGAAAGGTAATGTGGAAGCTTTGTTCTGCAGTTCACGTATTAGCCTTCTGTTGCGGCACACACACAAACACAGGTTTACCCATTAAGATAAAGGATTCGTAGAAATGTTAACATTGCAGAAACTTACCCTGAAATGGAAAGCAACTACTTATTGTGCTAACTGTATGTCTTAATTGTACCATACAACATGTAAAAAAATTAATGACATATTTTGAAGGCAATATTTCCCTAAACTTAGAGCATCACCAAACGTTTCGTTGTAAACCTTTTAACAGTTTATTATGAGTCAAATTATCTGCCCTCTTTTCTGGTAGGCACCATGACAGCAATGGTAGACTCGTGTCTTAAAATAATTTCTTTCATTATTCTTGTGTGATCTGATATTTATTTTTAAAACAATCCATAAATCCGGATTGAAGTGTTAATGCACAGGGGGATACATATTTTAAAAAACCTATATGTTTAATTTAAATATTATCTATGGCATTCCTTGTTTTTTTATTGTGGCTCATTGTTATATTGGTCTTATTAGAAAACATCTGGCACATAAAATCGAATGCCCAAGCCTACTTAAATCTTTGTCAAAAAACTATTTACGGTGTTCTTGACTTAACGAATGAATGAATTAGTTGAGTACAATTAGGCCCTCATTACGACCCTGGCGGTCCGTGATAAAGCAGCGGTGATATCCCCGATAGACAGCCAATGTACCACACCGACCTCCAGGGCGGAAACAGTCACCACGGCGTTAGCCGCCTACAGCCAGGTGGAAGACAAAGTACCGCCCACCATATTTTGACACACAAATCCGCCACCTCTTCTGTGGTGGTGCCAAAGCCATCAAAAGCCTGGCAGAAACAGAGCACAAAAGTCAAAGGACTCACCATTGGAGACACAGGGAAGAACCACGCCACCATGGAACCCGAACTGCAAGTATTCCCAATGATCTTCTATGTTATGCTCCACCTGGAATGCCGACGAAGATGACGACGGTGAGTACAGCTAGCACAAGGGAGGGTGGGAGTAAAATAAGAGTGACACACACACGCACCACACACACCCAACATACACACACCATACAAACAACCATATGCATTACAAAACCAATTTGACCCCGGAAATCTGCAGAATAGTGCAAGGACAACAGAAATTGACGAAAGTGATTGTAATCAGTCCAACAATAAAATCAACAATACGATTTGGCCACGAAACTGATATGTACACTTGTAGAAAAAGGGACATCGCCCAGTCCATAGGCCCCACTCGAATCTTGCACCAATCCAGATAGAGCACTGCAGGGGCATCAATTGTCACATAGGCAGGCACCTCAAGGGGAGGGGGGTACCTCAGACAGATGCGGGATCAAGCCAATTGGTTCTGGAGGGGGGCAACATGCCCATTGCTTTGTCCTGGGGAGTGCAAGGCCACAGTCTCTGGAGTGGGTGTCTTTCCCACTGCTTCTGGGGGGGGGGCACATGTTGTGTGCTTTGTCCTAGAGAGTGCAACACCACAGTCTCTGAAGTGGCTTTCTTGCCCACTGGTTCTGGTGGGTGCAACATGCCCATTGCTTTGTCCTGGGGAGTACAAGGCCACAGTCTCTGGAGTGGATATCTTTTCCACTGGTTCTAGAGGGGGCAGCATGCCCTGTGGCTTGTCCTTTGGAGTGCAAGGCCACAGTCTCTCAAGGGAGTGAATACCCCACTAGTTCTGGAGGGGGCAGGCCGCACAATAGCCCTACATGGCATCTGCACTGTGGTGGTGGCTAGGGGGGCTTCTGCTCAGCCCCTGCACTCTCTGAAGGCTGAACTGTGGTGGTGGTTGGGGAGGCTCCTGCTCAGCCCCTGCACTCTCTGATGGCTGCACTGTGGTGGTGGTTGGGGGAGGCTCCTGCTCAGCTCTTGTACTCTCTGATGGCTGCAGAACCACGGCTGGCGGTGGGGGCCCTGTGACATCTGCTGGTGGTGGCAGTGTTTTGCTGGCAGCTTCTGCTGGCGTAGATTGCCTCCTCTCCTCCTGGTCATGGGTTGGAGATTCTTCCTGGCAGTGGTGGATGGCCTCTTCCCCCCTCCGCCTGCTGGTGCAAGCTCCTTCCCCTTCTTTCTAGTTGGTGAAGGCTCCTTCCCCTTCTTTCCTGCTGGTGCAGACTTCTTCCCCTTCTTTCCATCTGATGCAGGCTCCTTCCTCTTCTTCATAGCTGATGCAGGCTCCTTCCCCTTCTTCGTAGCTGTTGCAGGCTCCTTCCCCTTCTTTGCAGCTGGTGCAGGCTCCTTCCCCTTCAGTATTTTTAGTCTGGAATCCCTACCACCCCAAGCAGGTGGTACTACCACTGGGTCTGTGGACTGTTTGGCTGAGGTGCTGGGCTGGGTCCTTGCTGCCCTGCCCGTACGTGCAGGATGGGGGAAGAGGTAGGGAAGAGGTCAATCGCAGAAAGGAAAAGCTTTTTAGGTACGCTGGGGCTAGAAGAGGGAGGAGTAATGGGAGTGGAGGATGAGGGAGTGGTTGTTGGAGGTGTTTGCTGGTGATTTGGTGATTTGGGCGCAGGTGCATGGGTTGTATGCTGTTGTGAGATGGATGGCTGTTGGGTGTCTGAGTGCTTGCATTTGTGTCCTTTAGGAGGGGGAGGGGCAGACACAGTGGGAGAGGACACAAGGTACACGTGCATGAATGTTGTGGAGGTGTCTGCCAGTGAGGTGTGTGTTCTGCTTGGTGTGGTGATGATGCTGGTAGTGGATATTGATGTAGTGCATGTAGGTGTGAGTGGAGACGTAACTGGGTGGAAGATGGAGGAGGAGGAGGGGGAGACAGCGAACAGATGAGATGGGGAACTGATAAGAACCATTCAGTACTCAACCAGTACAGGGACTGTGAAGCTGTGCACCGATTGGAGGGCTGGGTGGACACTTTGTAACCTATGGTGATAAACATGTGAGATATGGCATGAGGCATGGGATCACGGGAGGTAGTGTAGAGTGTATGTTCTTCTGGAGCTTGGGAGGTCCTCTTCTGTATCACTTTGGGTATATTACAAATGAATACAATGATACTATCTTCAAATACTTTCTACAATTGATGTACTATGTGTATCACCACAAATATTCGTGCTGTGTTGGGCCCAGGATTGTGTTGAAGCAAATTTTGTTTAAAAACAAAAACAAAAAAACACTTGCCCAGTCCCTTTCCAAGATGAGAGGACAACAGAAAGTATAGGAGCTAATTTAGAGTTTGGCAGGCAGGATACTCCATCACAAACATTATGGAGTTCCATGTCCACAAACTCTTAGTCCACCTCCTCAATGCTTAGTTTGATGGAACTTCCATTTCTAACAGTAGTTCCTCTTCTTGCCCCACAGTCTTTCTAAGTTCAACAGAGAAGGGGTTGTCGGACTAAAGGCGGATTGATAAAATGTAATGATTAAAAGAAATTGAATTTTAGGAGTTGTGTTTGCATTTTACATATCTAAATGAAACCAATGTGGTTTCATTTTCTGTGACACTAATGGAAATCTTTTGTAGAAATTAGAATAGCAAAAGATTATTTTATGTATGATAGGACACCTCTTAAAAATATAGGGCCTCATTACAAGTTTGGTGGTCCTGTGAATGACATGCTTGCAGTGGCGGTCCAACTGCAAACAGGCTGGTGGAAAAGACCACCAAATTATGAGTTTATCAGTGACCCATACAGAAAACCTCCACAGAGCCGCCACCACCCTCAGGCAGGACAGACTGCTTCAGTCAATTGGAGGAACCAACCGTCTAGGGGTGACCATGTTTCAGCCGGACCCATTCCAAAGTTGCACACTGCCAATATAACCGCCGCTGTCGAACCACCATGGAATACCAGGCGGCAACGAACAGTATAAAAGGAAACACTGACCTCCAGGAAGCCATACACATCTGAAGCCGCCATGGAAGCACAACTAGACATCATCCAACTGCTCCTGCTTGTAGAAGGACAACGGAATCATCCCTGCCGATGATGACAACAGCCATAAGTACACACACTCACCTGTCACATTTGCAATTTGTTAAATTTTGTACCGTCACATAAAATACCGTAGGAAAGGGGGTACCAGTACAGTGCACACAAACTCACATATTACATCAAAGACACCCAAGCATACACAGCACGCACACTACAGACAGCACACACACCACAGTCAATAACACACGGTTACGCATGGCAAAACAGCACAGGCCCAGCCTCACAGAATCCCATACAACATAAAAATTTGTAACAACAACACTTCAACTGCACAAATATAAACATGTCATACACTCACAACCAACACTGGCCAGGGACTCAACACCATACAGCACAATGAACAACTAACTGTGATGGAACACACACAATTACACCATCATAAACCTAGCAATCAAAACACACATCTGACACATACACAGCACATCAAACAGACTGCTCAAACAATACATGAAGCTCAAGCAACACACTGAATAAAATACTGACACACATAAAATGTCAGCCAGGAACAGCTCAAACCTAGGAAAGAAAATGCAGGACAAAATTATAACTAGAAACACCAACAACTGGTTAGTTTTTAATTGTTAGCCAGTCCAAACCAAATGAAAATGCAAGGCTATAGGCTATTCCACATGTGCACAAGGGTTGTGCACCAAAGGCACAACATGATGCCCCTACTTGACTCCTGACTGCCATGTAACCTACACAGGTAGGGGCATCAAGGGAGCAGGCTGGTACCTTAGGGAATCCTGGGGGGTGTTGGGGGGATGGACTTGGGAAGGGGCACTTTAGGTTTTGGTTTGGGAGGGGTTTGGACTTTCCTGGGAGGGGTGGACTTATTTTTGGCGGGGGAAGGAGGAAGCGGGGGTAGGGGAGACCTTAGAGGTATAAGGGATGGCCTTGGGGAAGGTAACAGATCTTTTAGGCGTGTCACAGGGAAGAGTAAGGAAAATGTCAAACTCATGAAGAGAAACTTTCTTGGAAACACAGGGATGGTCATCAGAAGGGGGTTTGGGTGTTAAGTGTATGGGAGTGGTTATTTGATGTTTATGTGTGGATGTCTTGGGTACATGTTTTTGGGAGGTGTGCCTGTGGGTGTTGGGTGTCTGTTGGGTGGGTGAGTGAGGGCATTTATGTGTCTTGGGCTGAGGGGGATAGAGGTGCTAGGGGATGCCATGGTGGGTGGCTGTCTGTTGGGGTGGTGACTGCAGGTATGGTACATGTGCTACAGGTAGGTGTATCAGTGGTTGTGGTATCTGCAGGTGTGGTGACCGGGGTGGATGTCTGAGGGTCTGCTGGGGTGCTGTCTGCAGGTAGGATAGGTGTGGTGGCTGAAACAGTGAATGTTTGTGTTGTCTTTGCCGGTGTGTCAGGTGTTGTGTTTGTGATGCTGAGGGTGGTTGGGATGTCAAGGCAACATATGACTGTTGCTGTGTCTGCAAGTGGATGTTTGTGTGCATGCCAGTGGTGCGTACTGTAGTGCTCATGTTTGTGTGTGTTTCCCTTGAGGTGGCTGTATGCAAGTCTGTTTGTGTGCTTTGGTTGAATCGGGGAATGGGGATGCAGACTGGGAAGAGGGAGTTGGAGGGGGGATGGTAGACAAGGGCTGACTGCCTGCCATCAATGTGGAGACCAGGGCCTGAAAAGATCACTGTAAGCCAGTCAGTGCACCATGAATGCCCTCCAGGAATTATTGCTTTGTTGGATTTGAGTTGCTAGCCCCTAGATGGCATTCACAATGTTCGACTACCCCCAGAGATTGATCTCATGTGGTCAATAGCCTCCTCATTGAGGGCAGCAGGGTTAATAGGGGCTGGCACAGAGGTGCCTGTGACAAAGGAGATGCCCACCCTCTTCGGTGGGTGGGCATGGCCAACAGGTTGGGGAGCAGCAGGGAGGGCAGTGATAGAACAGGGGGATGGCAGACAGAGATCGTACTGGACTGGTCCCAGATGGGTCCGCCACCACAAGGAAGTGGCCACTGGAGGAGGATTCCAAAGAACATGTAGTGGATCTGGTCTCCCCCTTGGCACTCCTCTCACCCTCTTGGCCACTGTGTCCCTAGGTGT
Source organism: Pleurodeles waltl (assembly GCF_031143425.1). Classification (NCBI taxonomy): domain Eukaryota; kingdom Metazoa; phylum Chordata; class Amphibia; order Caudata; family Salamandridae; genus Pleurodeles; species Pleurodeles waltl. Next base: position 1,525,173,449 of record NC_090444.1, read on the forward strand.
CTGTGGTGTTGTGACTGGAGGTGCCATGGCCCGAAGCTTCCCCAATCAGCTTTGCCCGTCTCATTTGCTTGCTGGTGCAGATGCTGAAAGAAAAGTGAAGTAGAGTCATCACATTCACAAGATAACACTTTCATCATACATTACACATAGGTCGCGTAACAACCTGTTCACTGACACCCCAGGAAGTGCTAGTAAAGTGCCAACATCATGTCACAGCAAAATACAATGTATGTCCCTCAAAATCAACATTATAACACACCAGCAAAGCTAGCTGACAGACACCTACACACCATAATTTAAGTTGATCAATCACACTGACCAGATCACGACAAGGTGACAATGCCACTTGATAAGGTTCCCTATCGAGAACAACATATTTAAGCAGCAATTAAGCATTAGTTCACAAATGTGAAATAGCTAACCACAAATCTAAAACACATACTTAACACACAGGTGCTTTACCCTGATGTCATGTGCAAGGCAATGACACGTGGTAAAGTAAAGGCAAGGCAAGCATGCCTTGTGCAAAGAAGTCATACCTCCTTCATGACACAAAGTTACTACTATAGCCTATGGACATACATCAACATGCAACACCTCAAATTGTCACCCATGGCAAATATTAGTGAAAGAGTTAGAACACACATGCACCAATTGAAACGTACGAAGGAGTGACAATACAATGTGGACCAAGGCATATAGGAAATTGGTCTCCAGAAAACAAACAATATCAGTCATGTAAGGACCAACTAAGCTCCGACCAATCTCCCACACACAATAACAAATGGTCAATAAAGTGTATGTATCAAAAGGACTACTGTGCTGTGCAGAAAGATGACAACCAGACCTAGCTGACTATGCATTTAATCCATCAATAGGCCACACTAACGACATTACTACCCACATATAAGACATGGCATGCCTGACATCTATCTGTGGAGGATCCTAGAGCCAAAGCATATGTGATGCTAACATAACTGGTATGCCAACCATGATACAAGCCAACAGCCTTGACACACTCACTAACCTAGTCACAGGTGTATATGAACTACCACAACTGCACCAAATAGGTGTCTTGGCAAACATGAAGTTACAAAACAGGTAGGCATAATTTGACATATCCTTCATAGCAACAGCATGTACACACAACTAATACCAATGTTGACTGAACCTTTCCATTGACACATGATGTTGACAAGTTACTCTCTGGGCCATAGCTGTGAATAGGCTACCATTGCCTATTGTCAAAGCTGTGGCCAGCTTCTGCTATCAGAACATCAGCATGGTAGTTACATTCCTACTCTGATACCAATATATGTGTGCCTATAGAAATGTTGCAACACCTAAATGGTATTCAACATGCATATTGTCCACTCTGATGAGATATCACAAATGTCTATGTACATCCCTCACTTACCAAGGGGGATTACCTTGCAACAGGGGTGAAGATGTTAACCTTGTATGTCATGTGACATGTCAGGTGAACATCACAGCCTCACACGGTGCTGTCACTTATCAGAAATCTATAGAAAACTAGAGATGACTCAAATATGTCTGACTCTATGTAGCACACAGACATGAATCTTGAGACATTGCAGAAGACAGAAAGCAAGGACCTACACACCTTACCAAGATGACACTGGGAGGATTGCCCTGTTGGTGGGAATTGACAAGCACCAGGGTAGAAAAAACAATATATTGGTACACATATGACACAGTCATATGTGCACCATTATGTGCCATTGTACTGAGGGGACAGCATAGTTGAGTAACATGTTTCAAAATACATTTGTATGTGCACACCTGTGTGCTATAGATGGCTATGTACATCAAAGTTTTCACAGGAGATCTGTGACATTTTGCACTTAACATACTGTTAGAGCTAACAATCTGTTTCATCACTCATTCATCTGGTAAAGTGGCAAATATGTGCTAGATCTGTACTTATCCCCTTGTGACTGCTGTGCTGCCTTTAACTGCCCATCCAACTCATGGAAGGCCACCACCGAAATGCGGGCTCTTAGGGTGGGTCATGGTTTGCCGAGCACCTGGGCCAAATTGGGAGGACATCCCCAGCTGGGCCTCTGTGGCTTTCTAACAGTGGGCACTCCAACAGCTGTGGACCTCCAGGGTCCACACTTTCTTGGCTATGGCACGCCAAATCCCCTTCTTCTGATGGGCGTTGAACTGCATGGATGACAAAAGACAAGAAAGAATGTCATGTCCACATGTACACACTAAAACAAGCAGAGTTATTTAGTCAGTTCAGCAATCCAAACACAGACTGTCTTGAACATCCACTCCACTGATAGATGAGCATGTACAGTGAGGTCATATGTGATCTGGAAACAGGCAGACAGCATGCATCTTCAGCACCAGCTGTCATGTTATAACATATGACCAGACACCAAACACATTTGAAGATGTTTTTTCAGGCGAAGTCTGGAATAACACCTCCAGTAACCATGTGCAACAGTCACAAGCTGGATCAGGGAACATACATGACACTCTCTCCATAATGTCTCAAGACTCTAACTCTGTCACCAAACCTGGACCCAGGAGTCACCCAATCTAGCACATCTTTAGAACCCAAAAGACTTTGAGGACACAATGAGAAACATTTCCCATCATCCTTTACTTAGCACATCAAAGAATAGTTGGGCTAATGAGACATATGTGTACATGGTGCACTTACCTGCTCCTCTGGTGCACCATACAGCTGTTCATACAGGGGTAGGCCCTCCTCCACCAGCTTCTCCAGTTCCTCTGTGAGAAGGCAGGGGCCCTATGACCTGTAGAACATGGCATGAGTGCTCCCAGAGGCAGTACACAGCAGCTCAGGTCATGGAGGTCTTGCTGGCAGCAGTGTCAGGAGTCAAGTGAGTGATGATGTATGAAATCGTGGTCACGTCTGCCATGTAAAAGACAATTACCGCCAGTGGATATCACCATTGGCCCTAGACTGCCATGGGCAGCAAAGTGTTCCAAAGGCAATGTCTACCATGGTAGTATCCGCCTACAGCCATCACAACTTCCACTGGTGGTTGCAGGTCGTTTCCTATTATCCATACATATTAGCCATACAGTAGGTCAGGCAGTCACTATTTTAAGCCCCTTAGATGGTGGAAAAAGTTTATTTCATAGTGCATCACAAGGTCAGAAACATACCTATTCATTGTCTTGAGTGCTGACATTACCTAACCATGAATGAATGTCCAGATTGAAGTGACATGTTGTCATCTTGATAAGATAAAAGTAAGGTAACTTTAGTGGCAGAGTCAGCACCCTCTTAGCATTTGGATAGTATGTTTGGCTTTTTAATGCAATGCATAGTTGAATGTCCATTTAACAGAGGCTTGTTGAATCCTGTGTTTACATTTCCATGTCTTAATTGATGGAAGGGGGTAAGATTCCACTAATTTGACAACATTAGCATTGGTCTGTGCTGTGTGCCATGTGCCATGTTCCTAATGTATCATATGGTATGTTACATTATTATATGAAACATATGTTTTGAAACTTACAAGGAACACAATGAGTGATGGACATACCTTCTTTTTTTCCCTCACATAGTTACCCTGGAATGAGAATTGTCAGTCAACCTCCAGTGTACTGTCCACTTGCGGACCTGAAGACAATGGAGGATAGACATGTCATTCAGATCTTTCACCTCGATAAGTAGACAATTATGGACTCTGCCATCAGTTGGAGCCAGGTCTCATGCCTGCCATTGGTTAAAACACCTGGACAGCTACATTAGATTTCCACAACATGAGGATTTGGCCTCTGTGAAGGCAGACTCCCCCACATGGAAATGGACAGGTGTGTTGGAACAGGAAGAACTTCCACTCCATTAATGTCCAAGTAGTCTGTTTGGTGGGCCTCTACATTTCCCAGGTATGTGCATGGTACCTGGGTTCAGTCCATGATGCCTTTGTCATGTGGAACAGTGCTATAATACAGCTGATAACAAGACAGTACCCAGAGAGGGCCTGGCTGGTTGGTTAGTATCCTATGTCTGCTGCCAAATGTAAGGATGGCCAAGATTTATGTTTGCACACATGTAACAATTCCTTACAGGAGACTCTGGGCTACCCAACCCCACCAGGGGAAGTCTGCTTCAATGAGGCCCATGAAAGAACATGGTGTGTCTTGGAGCGGACTGTTGGGCTCCTGAAGGCAAGATTGCTTAGCATTGATAAGTCTGGTGGAGCCTTCCTCTAGTCACCCACCAAAGTGTGTCAGATAATTGTGGCCTGCTGCATGCTCCACAACCTCTCCCTGGGGCTTCAGATCCCATACATCCCTGATGAGGGGGAGCCAGCAATTTCACCAGGTAAGAATGCAGAAATGTCAAGTGAGGATGACTGTTATGAGGAAGACGGTCGAGATATCCTGGCAGATCTCATCAATCAGTACTTCACCTGACTGTAGGTATATGTTGGTATGTAATTGGTTTGACTCGGTGGGGTAGTGGTTATGGATGTTTAAGAAGGGTCCTTATATGGCCAGCAAGACATGTTATTCATTACTTTTGCAATACATAGCTCTGGTTTTAATGCAAAATAGTGAATGGAGTTTAAACTATTGTGATGATTTATTTTGTTAGTATTTGTCACAATGCACATTTTAAGTTACCATTATATTTGGGACATGTATTTTTAGGTCATGTTTCCCTTATCTGCCTAAAATCCTTGTATCCCATTTCATTTTTCCGATCTCTTCACAATGCTATCCTCATGTGGACATTTCTGAATTGTGTCACTGGCAGGTAAGTTTAGCTGGTCTGATGTGAAGTGGACATGGATTGATCCAGGTACTGTATGACATTATATTGGTAGTGTATGAGTTCCATGTCCAGGCTTTCAAGACAGTGGGATCCCAGTGTTCTGTTCCACACAATGGACCTGTTTGCCATGGTATGTGGGTCTAATGGTTTCATGTGTGTGATCATGTTTGACAAATGTCTTCCTGTGCAATCCATTCACTCAATCTTCTCCTTGGCTTGATAATGATACTGTCTTACTTGTATGTAGCTGTCACTGTGATTCCCCATTGCTATTCACTGTGCATGTGTGTTAAAATTGACGTAGATAAGTAGCATGCCTACAGATGCCTGACCATGGTAAGTGGAAGGTTCTCTGACTTGGGACAGTTGTACTGACCTCTGTCTGTATTATGGTGTATGATATGGATATGCGATTAGGGTTTAGCTTATTATACATTGCATGCATCTGTTTGCCTATTTGGATAGACAAAGTCTGACGTCCCCTGCTTCAGTGGTCTGTGGGATGTTAGTAACACCTGTGCTGATGCACTAAATAGTGAAGATGTACTTCACTGTATGATCATTTGCATGTGGTCAGCCTATGGGCAGCACAGTGCTACAAATGGGGATTGACTATTGTCCTCTTGTATCATTGTGTATGCATTGAACCCAGAATCAACAGTACATGTGAACAGTCCCTTCCCACATTTGCCACATGTGAGTGTATAATGTGTAATCAAGAAACAAGACAGCTAAGTGTTCAACATAGATGAAATATGGCTCTCAAGCATTTATTGTGTTTTACTTTTGTTTATTTACAAGTGCTCAGGAAAATTAAATTAATCAGTTCAAAGCCATGAAGTGCCAACAGTGAAGGGTACAGTCACAGTGGATGTTCTCATCAGGGTAGCTGCTACAACAATTGGAGTCTCAAGTCCAGTGACCTATTATCCTTGAAAAATGGACGTAGAAGAGTCAGCAGGGTGTATCAGTGGCATGCAAAGGGGAACGAGTCATTAGAGGATCCGTTTTTGGCAGTGGTTGTAGTCTTGGCATCTGTACCTCCTGATTGATTTAGTGAATGTCCATGTTTGTGGGGGGTTTCTTCCTCTACAGAGGCAGGGGTGTCTGAGGCCTGCCATTTTTTTGGCAGAGCCTCCATCCCACTGGCTGCACAGATGGAGAAGGGGCTGATGTTACTTATCCAATGGAAGGGATTTAGGGCCAGATGTAGGAAAAAAAAAATTGCGACTTGCAATTTGCGAGTTTGTGCGACTCGCAAAATGCGAGTCGCAAATTGAAATGCAGGCAAAACAACAGTGCCGAAATAGCGACTCGCACCCGGAGTCGCAACGCAGTGTGCGAGTCCGCCGATTGCGAGGTCGCTTTTTGCGACCGTGCAAAAAACGAACTCGCAATTTGCGAGTGGGTGTCGCAAATTGCGAGTTGCATGTAAATTGATTACAGGTGCTGCAGAAGACTCCAGAAACCACTCCAGAACACTCTGGAAACACTTCCTGGCACATGATGATGACATCACAGCCAGGAAGTTTACTAATACACCTGGGAGGAGGGAGGACCACACCCTTTTATAACTGCTGAACTGCACACAGGAGAAACAGCAGCTGCCATGGAAGGAACTCCAAGGAAGAGAAAGCTGAAGTTCTCAGAGAGGGAGCTGGAGGTGCTGACAGACGAATGCTGTCAGCACTATGACGAATTATTTGGCAAGGCAGCCCTAAATGTGCCTGAAGCCACCAAGAAACAGCTGTGGCAGGACATCCAGGACAAAATAAATTCCCTGGGGGTGAGCCACAGGAGCATTGATGACATCAAAAAAAGGTGGTATGACCTCCGCTCCCGGACCAAGGAGAGGGTGGCTGAAAGGCTCCGGGAGATGAGAGGCACAGGAGGGGGACCATCGTCAGTGCCACCATCCACACCCCTGGAAGAAAGGGTGGAGGAAACCCTGGAACAGGAGGCAGTATCCGGATTTGGGGACCTGGACACCTCAGAGCCCAGCACATCAACCGGTGAGTACCATGTGACATGCCTGTACCCCTATCAATGCCATACCCCCACCCACCATGTACACAGGGGCATGCTCAACCAAGATAGCTCCATTTCAGGGTAGCAAACACCAGAATGATGCATTATGGGAAATGTAGTCAAGTAGGCAGTTCATAGGCAAATGTTTATTAGGAAGTGTGCAACAGATAGTAGACACTGACAGTCTGTTCCCCATGTCCCACAGGTCTCCCACAAGACACCACCACTACTCAAATCAGCCAGCCCCATGAGGACACCTCAGGACCCGCCAGCACTACCACCTGCACGGCCAACATCATCCCTGCAGTATCCACACCTGCTGCAACTGTATCCCAAGAGGCTGCGCCAGCAACAGGCAGGAGTGAGACAGTGGAACACACAGGGCAGCCACCGCTGCGCAGGCGACGCAGGTCCAGGACATCAGGGCTGCAGTCCGGCCAACAACCTCCCAGCACCAGTGAGGCACAGCTGCTGCATGGTCAGCGCCTACAAAATAGAATTTTAGGGAGGATTAGTGGTGTGCTGCACCGCTTCGTGCACAATAACGAGGCCAGCATGCAGCAACTGAACTCCAGGATGGACATGATATGCACGAACACTGGGGACCTTGCCCTAGCCAAGAGGGAACTGGCGGGAGGACTACTGGCCCAGGCCGAGGGTGGGCGGCGCAGGGACCGTCAACTCCTGCACAGACTAGACAGAATGGCCACATCCATCGGCATGCTGGCTATGAACACCACAGGCCTGTCGAGGAGGACAGTTGGGCTGCAGGTGGAAATGGGCCATTTCGCTGGGGATGTGGCTAGGGGCCTGGGACGTCTCACCCACGTCATTGATTTGATGGAAGCACGGCATCTGTCTAGGGGCACAGGGGAAACACCCCAGGACAGTGAGGAGGGCTCTACAGTGAGCAGTGTCTCTGCCACTGACAGTAGGGTGCTCAGGAGTACCAGGCAGAGCACAGCAGAAGCACCAGGGACCAGCCAGGCTGGCAGGAGGGGCAGAAGGTCATAGAGATTACCCTGGTCCTGTTGAAGTGGCACATGACGTCAATGTGCCACATGCCTGGTTTGCATTTTCATGCCCATGGACATTCATTACTTGTATATAGTTCAATTTCTGCACTAATTAAATAGTTTATTTGTTCCACTTAACAAATGGTGTTTTTGGTCAATAGGTGAGTATGGTTGGAGTTGACACGTACCTTCCAAAGTATTGGTTTGCGATGTGTTCCCGTCTCAGTCTGCCTTGATTAGCTATACTCCGATCCCCATGATGGCGATGTGGTTGTTCTTGCTCTTCATCATCAGGATCTGGGTCTGCAGGGGTGAGAGGTAGCCCACGTCGGGTGGCTATGTTGTGGAGGATGGCGCATGCAACCACAATTTTGAATGCTGCAATGGGGGTATACTGGAGGGCACCTCCACTGCGGTGGAGGCATCGGAATCTTGCTTTCAGGAGTCCAAAGGTGCGCTCTATGATGTTCCTGGTCCTCTTATGTGCATTGTTGTATCGCCTCTCACATTCATTGCTGGGTGTTAAAAATGGAGTCATAATCCATGGCCTTAGAGCATATGCACTGTCACCTGTTGGGCACAAAAAGTACACTGTTAGTAAGTCCTGATTGGTGTGCACAGTGACCTGTGTGTATGTCTGCAAGGTGTCTGTAGCTCTACCTAGGAGGTATCCATCTCCAAATTCCCCACGTTCCAGGCGTTGATGTATCCCACTATGCCTAAAAATGTATGAGTCATGGTTACTGCCTGGAAACTTAGCTACAATGGCAGTGATGATATAATGGGCGTCACAAACAACCTGAATATTCAGTGAGTGGGTACACTTTCTGTTGCGGAAAATATGTTCCAGGTTTGCAGGGGGGCATATTTGAATATGTGTCCCATCTACACATCCTATGACATGGGGAAAGTTTGCAATCCTGTAGAAGTCCAGCTTGGTGCTGTTTATTTCTGCATCATTCCTTGGTAGGTATATGAAGCGTGCCATGTGTGTGACTAAGGCATCTAGGAATGCCCTGAGGAACCTTGACACTGCACTTTGGGATACCCCACCTGACACAGCAATGACCCCCTGATAGCTCCCTGAGGCCAAGAGGTGCAGTGAGCATAGCACTTGCACATGCGTAGGGATGGCGCAGCCATGCAGAGTCTGGTGTTCTAGCTGTGGTTTCAGTAAATCAATTAATTCTAGTATGGCTGCGCTGCTAAGGCGATATTTATCGTATATCTCATCCTCAGTTTGCTGAAAAAGAGTCTGCCTTGTTCTATATATCTTCTCCTGTCTGTGGCCCCTCCTCCTCCTCTGCTGTGCGGCGTGGACTCTCCTCCTCACTGCTATCAGGTATATCTCTGCCATCTTGAGTAACCCATATGCTTTCTGGGTCTCCTTTTATGCTTTGGTTATGGTTACCACCTGCTCTGAGTTAGTGGTAAATGGGACATGCAAACTGGGCTTTTTGCGACTAGTCGCAATTTGCGAGTTGCAATTGCATAAGCTTTGCGACTCGCAAATTGCGACTTGCTATTTGCGGGTCGCAAAATGGGGTCGCAATTTTTGCGAGTCGCAAACGGCTCGCATCACTTTTTGCAAGTAGGAAATGGGGTTTTTGAATCCCATTTCCGATTTTGCATTGTCGCAAATAGCGAATCGGGCCATTTGCGACTCGCAAAACTTTGCTACATCTGGCCCTTAGTGTTGTGGACAGACCCTGCTCAGGGTGGTGTTGATGTCTCTCAGCACCCTTATTAAGCAGATCATGTTGGAATTGAGGGCCTCCCACCGTTGCATTAATTCCTGGTGGTTGTCCCTCTTCAGCTGCATGATTTTCCCCATCATGGGAAGTACCTGGCCCATCATGCCTTGGGACTATTGATAAGCTCCCAAGCCTTAGATGATGGTGTCCTGGACATTTGTATCCCTATCAGCCTAAATCCCTTGGCCTACACCATCCCTCTAATGCACCCTATCTCCACGTGCCTTCACCCTTGGCACAGTTTGCCCACTCCCACTGGAGGCAGGTCCTTCATTGTCAGGTTTTTCTAGTTGTGACTCCGGTACCTGGACTGGGGGGCACATGATGGTTGTAACTGTCCTTGGGACACAGGTTTTGGGGTGAATTGTTACTTGGTATGTACATGCAACAGGGCTAAGAGGAGTCAATGTGGGCAGGTTGAGGCTGACAGGTATCCCAGGTGGGCCAGAGTTGTCCTCAATGTCCACTCATCCAGTGGTGTTTTCATCACTGAGGGCTTCATCTAGGTGGGAAGTGGCTGTGTCAGGTGTCCTCTCCATGGTCCCAATGGCAAGTAGACCTGATGAAGCAATGGAACAGACGAAGGGTAATGCAACATGTACTATCAGACTTTGACAGGTAGATATGCTTTGAGCCATGAAAAGCAATGCTTTGTTTGATCTCCTGATATGACAGTGACACCTGCTTTCTAATCAGGAGATCAGCTATGGGGGATGCAAACAATTCTTATATCATATACCTTGCTACAAGATGTCAAGTATCTTGGCATTTGGATGTTTGTTCATAGACTCACATCTTGGCAGCTGTTTAGGTTTATATTTTTCATATTACCTCCCAGTTAGCAGTAATTCAGTATGAAGTCAATAGACAGCTACATAATGTAAGATGGAAACTGACTTGTTCAGCAAATTAGAGGTAACCATTCTACCTGGCTTTATGTGTCAGGTTGCACCAAGTACAGCACACTGCATATATGTGTGTTCCCCCCAGGTGACTATATTTCAATAGGTAATAGGAGGTAGAATGGACAGTTTAGCAAAGGATACAGTTGTTGCTGTGTGTTGGTGATATTGTACTCATCAAAAAACAACAAGAGAAGGGGCCAAAATGGGATATTCGGAGGCAAGACTCCTGGTCCCGTGTGTGAAGCTCCCAGTACAGTACAAATCAAAAATTGCACACACGATTCCAAAAAAAGAGAGTTCCTTTAGACCAATAGGTTCTGCATACCAAGGAAGAAAAAAATGTTTTCAAGCACGAGCCCTCACTCACCTAACGGTGACATGCTTCATCATAGGGCTGTGCTCCTCATCAGGCTGGCGCTGCAATGCCTGACGGGCCCCACGTGGGGGCTCTTTGCCGGAGATCTTTTGGAGGAAAATGCACAACCGGTCAAAAGAATTCGAGGATTGGTATAATAATGGTTAAAAATGCCTAGAGGTAGGATATGATCATATATTTAATTCAATGCTAGTACCTCTGACAAGATTAAAAACAATAAATAGGGATATAGTAAAATAATGTCTACACTCCCCACAAAAAGAAGAATTTCCAATTACAGCTACTAACTCTCACATTGGGGAGTAGTAAGAACGAAACAAGTAAACACAGGGTCCCCTGTGTTACTCTACATCACAGGTCAACATGTTTCTCGCTAATTTATAGTCAATGAATGATCTTATGCGATTCGTCAGGACCTTAAAGACGTACCTAATCCTTTAAACACTTGGACATCCCATATTAGGGAGAACAAAGCCCACAAAAATTAAATGTAGGGCCTCATCGGGGAGAGCATCTACTTGAAGCAATCCACTGTGGTTTGTTGGTGAATCCGACCTAGCCGGACGACCTACTTTCATCGATGTTCCCCGGAACTAGAGTGATATTGTACTGCCAGATGTCCTAAGCATTGCTTCCGTGACATAGACTGTACAATTGTGGAGCATTCAGGTGCGTTTAGTTAATTGTTTAGTTATTAATGGTGGAACAGTGTCTGCTGGGAGTTGTATTTTTGTCAGACCATGTACTATCCATGCTATACACAGACATGGTGCTCCCAGATGAGTTTAGCTGACATCTGGGATTCCAGACAGTGGTACTCAGACAGTTGGGCACAGGGGTGATGAGTGTGTTGGCTGGTAAGATATCAAAAGGTTATCAGTGAGCATGCAAGCCAAAACCTTTGGGTGACATAATAGGTGTTGTGACTTAGCCGACTGCACTCCCCCAGGTATTCCTGTCCAGCCCTCAGGATAAAGAATGGCCAAGACCTTCTCCTCCCATGATGTGAACATTGGAGGAGGAGGTGGGGGACCACCTCCAGTCTTGTTGGCCACCAGCTAGTGCCTAGACACCATGGACAGGACCTCCCCTGTGAGGTGGTTCCACCTCTTCCTGATGTCCTCCCTTGTGCATGGAAAACTGCCTACAGAATTCACCCTGTTGACTATTCTTTGCCACCTCTCCATTTTCCTGGTGATTGTAGTTTGCTAGATGTGGGCTCCAAATAGGTGTGGCTCTACTCTGATGGTTTCGTTTACAATGACCCTCAACTTGTCGTCAGTGAAACAGGGATTGTTTTTGTGTGGATATGGTGGTGCTTGACAACACGTAAAAGTAATAAAAAATGGATGATGAGGTGTGGAAGTTGTGTTGTAAGTGGGAGACGGTTGGTGATTCATGTGTAGGATGCTAATTTGTGTGTTGGGTATGTTGTGCAGGTGTGGGATAAGTGTTATTTGAAGTGTGGAGGGATGCCTAATCTATGTTTTTTAATTTCCATTTACAAACTCTATCTTGCTGTGTGTGCCGACTGTGTGGTGTGAAGGGGTGTGTTTTGTAGTGCAGTTTGTAGGTGTGTCAGGTGTGTGAATGTGTCAGGTGTGTGGAATTCAAACTATCCAATGTGGTATTACTGTGGTGACTGCTGTGGTTCTCAATGCCATTGTTTTTTCATTGTGGAAGAACAACATTTGTGATTTGTGAGCGGCACTAATTTCAGTGGATGTTTGATTGGCTGAAGGTGCTGGTGGTTGAACGGTCACTTTTATGCCCTCCAGAGTCCTGGCGGTGTTGTTTTTTTGGCTGGCTTTTGGCAGTCTTGCCTGTGTAACTTGTAATACGGAGGTCTGCATGTCCACCAACATGGTGGTCTTTAGCGGCTGCCAATATGGCGGTCTGGCTGTCAGACCGCCAAACTCGTAATGAGGCCCATAGTCTGAGCCTCCTCCTTTCCTGAGCAGCAATGCAAGAAAGTCAGTTAAAAAAGGCCCACACTTCACATAAAGATAAATGCAAAAATAGATCTCCATGGAGACAAAATAAGCTGTAGTTTGCAGGAGCCATTGTTTTACTCCACTTATACTTTTGCTCCTTGCATGAAAGCTATACTAAAAAAAAACATAACGTTCTGCTTACCTCCTTTCGGGTCATTAGGGGTGTTACATCACCAGCATCACTCCTACTTCTAGCACCACTGATCTGCAGTGTTACCAGAAAGTCTCTCCTCAAAATGCTCTCCTGGTCGATTCAAATTGCTCTTTTCAAGCATTTAAAAGAGTTTTCTGGCAACTTAATGTCATATCAGTATTATTGCTTGAGGCTCATACTGCATTCAATATGCAATGAAAGGAAGTTCCTCCAATAACTTAATTTTCGATTTTCAGTAGGTCTCCTTCTGCTGCTATTTTTTGCCTCTGAACAACACTTTGAATGGTGGTTAGTCAATATATAATTGGTGCTTGTTTTATTTGACCAACCAAGATTCATTGTTATAGTCATTCTCCAGGGATGCTTATTTTAATGAATTTGATATTCACTGGACTGTTAAATAACGAATTATTTTACATTAGAAACTTCATTTTGATTTCTTTTGTGTATTGGGGAATTCTTTGCATTAGCGCCGTACATACATTTCTAAAAAGGGGATACGCGTTTGATTACATTTGAATTCTACAACCTTTACTTTCATGGAAAAATATCCTTAATTCAGTAAGCATTTGAACGACTAAATCACGTTTATACAACCTGAATTTTCTTGAAGGTTCAAAAATTCACATTTCCAAGAATATTACTTTGCTCGATGTATCTTTCAATACAGCGATGCTTTTGCACTTGTACAGAACTTGCATTGACTGAGCCAGGATCATTTAACAAAAACACAAATGTTTATTCCTGAGATAATTGTAGGAAAAAGTTTTTTTTTTTTTTGCAAGATCACCTGCATTTTCTGGGTTGATGATGATTTTTTGACTCTGTGGACTATGTTTCTGCTATCCAGGCCCCAGTGCATGTGGTCTGAACTCTAAAGCAGGTTGAAATTGATTATGTTTGTAATTCATATAATTAACTTAACTATAAATCACTAAATATGGTAGAAAATGTATCTATGGCGTGTAAATTCAATGTTGCTAGCAGACTCTAGTGTGCATTGTGCTACCACTAGGGTAACAGTGTAAAACAGGACTTCAGGCCTACTCCTGTAGCCTGTCTGTGCAGTTTTAAAGTTCCAAATTTCAATCTGTCAAAATATCCTATTTTGACAAGCCTAAAACTCTCCTTTTAGTTATAAAGTCACCCCTAAGTAGACCTAAAGTCCCAATAAGGTAGAGTTCATGGTATTAAAAAATAGGACATGTAAAAGCTTAATGTCCCAAATGCCATTTTCTCCATAGCAGTGTTAGGTGTTCGATAGGAAAGCACTGCAAGTTAATTTTAAACCTCAAATAATGTCATCTTCATCTAGAAACCAGCTGAAAAGTTCATTCTTGGGCTTTTTAAAATACTTATTTAAAATCAAAATTATAGGTGAAGTCAGATTTGTACTAAATATTTCACAGAAAGTACTTTTAGAAGCTACCTTTTACCTGCCCATGTCTCTATAGGCTCATTTGGGCTCATTTGCATAAGCTTACAACTGTCACCCAGAAGAAAGCTCAGGGACTCTGGGGAGACAGGTTCTCCTGTGGAGCTCTACCTGCCCTACTGGAGGATTCTGATTTCCAAAAAAGTGATTAAGTCTGAAGGTCCTATAGTCCGGGAAAAGCTTGATATCTTGCCAACTGGTGCAGAATCCTTGCAGCTACAAAATCCATGTTTGTGCCACTCTGAGTTTTGATGCCAAAGCCAATAGTTTCTGCAGAAAATTGACAATTTACCATACGTTGAAGGAAAATTGCTGGCTACAGCCTTGGACCTTCCTTGCTGGAAGATTACTTTGACTTCCAGGTCAGAGGCTAAGGGCCTCATTATGACTTTGGCAGTCCTAAAAGCAGAATTCTGAAGCAGTGTGGAGGATGATACTGTCATTTCGGTGGCATCCCCTGCAAGCGTATTACAATGTTCCTACCTGGCTAACCGTCCATCAGGAACAGTACTAGGATATTGGCCTTGGCTTCTTTAAGGGAGGCGAGCCCAATATCCTAACACTCCAGCACCTTTGGAATGCGCAACGGTGCTAGGCATGGGAGCCCCTGCAGTGCCCGTGCCACGGAACATTTAAATTCTCAATAACACTATGGACACAGGCACGAGGACACAGGCACGAGAAGTGCAGGGGTTCCCCTATGGCCCCCAGGGCTGGCTTTCTGCTGGACTTTTCATGGCAGGGGTTGTAATCAGCCAGATGGCACTGAATTCAACACCGTCCTGGCTGGTTACAACTTGAACCGCGTCACCCATCTGAAACAATGTTCCTGGTGCAAAAGGGCAGTCTCCTGGTGAGTCTGCCCACCAGGTTTGTAATGTGGCAGTCAGACCACCACAGTTGTGGTGGTCCAACCCTCACCACAAGGCTAGGAACGCCAGCCTCGTAATAAGACCCTAAGTCTAAAAGTAAAACTGTAAGTGGGATAACCTGCTCGGTGTAGCTGAAATGTGCTCATAAGTGGCAGCCGGAATTCACACCCAGATTCCAGTGATAGGGACCTTTCTCTGTCATATTTGCCTTACAAGTGTAAAAAGTCACATCTTCAGTTCCACTTAACCTACTTTATAAATCTAGAAACTTTTTGCCCAATAACATTTTCTCTATTTTTTTAGTTTGGTTTGGCAATTTTATTGCGTTGTGTTCACTCGGTGTTGCAATTTGCATACTTCTCTGAGGATAGCCTGATGCTGTGTTATATCTACCAGTCACTGAGCAGAGATTCTCTCAGACCTGTGTTTTGACCTGGCCAGATTGTATTTATTTAGTTGGTAATAATCACCCATTGCGAAATAATCCAATTTCTTGCAATTTCATTAAGTCATTGAGTTGGGGCAGCTGCAAGAGCACTGTAATACATTATTCCTTGAGCAGACATAGCACAAAGTACCATCCAAGGAATTTTATTGAGTGTCAGTGAAAAGTGTAATTAGTTCAAAAACAATACAACCATAGCACTCTATTAGTTGAGAACATGAAGAAATAAGTTCAAAATATGTTTCTCTCTGACCGATCCCAATGATGTTACCAAGTATTCTTTTATTCAGAAAAATAGTTTTCAATTTGTGCATGTAAGTCTTTTTTTATTCAGAAAAATTAAGGTTTCAGCTCATGTATTATATACATTTCTTCATTCCAGATGTTTACAAGGACAGCCAACACCCATTTCGTCACAAATGTGACTTTGTCAAGGCAATAAACGTTCCTAAAGAATGTACAGCGGAACTAGTAAGATTTCCAAAACTGGCTCTTCCCTGTTCAGCAAGTCCGGTCAAGAAGTGTAATGTTCCAAAAAAAGGAGTTTCAGCCCGTCCATACCCTCGTATCTCCTACCGCACGTAGCCGACTACCCTGGACGGAAGAATACAAATACAAGCACGAGGCTTACTATGGCCTGTGCTAATTGAACCAAATGAATATATCTACATACCCTTGAGAGGACATATCTCTCACACTCGACTTCGCACTAACCACTGGAGCTGAATCTCCTTTTTTTAGAACATTACACTTCTTGACCCAACTTGCTGAACAGAGAAGCACCAGTTTTGGAAATCTTACTAAATCCCCTGTACATTTTTTGGAACATTTATTGCCTTGACAAAGTCACGTTTGTGACAAAACACGTGTTGGCTGTCCTTGTAAACATCTGGAGTGAACAAATGTATATTATACATGAACTGAAACCTTAATTTTTCTGAATAAGACTTGGTAAAATCATTGGGATCGGTCAGAGAGACACATGTTTTGGACTTATTTCTTCATGTTCTCAACTGATAGAGTGCTATGGTTGCATTGTTTTTGAATTCATTATGTATTTTCTAATGCATATTTCTACTTGTTGGTATCAGGGTAAACAACCATTTGGCACCATGGG
Source organism: Pleurodeles waltl (assembly GCF_031143425.1). Lineage (NCBI taxonomy): Eukaryota > Metazoa > Chordata > Amphibia > Caudata > Salamandridae > Pleurodeles > Pleurodeles waltl. The sequence goes on from NC_090444.1 coordinate 1,525,190,334, forward strand.
TGGGCCTCACAAGTAGGAGGTTGCCACCTTTGTATATTTGGACACTTATGGGAAGTGCAATTTGTGTTTATACCATTGCTACAGTTATTGCGTTTATGCTTGCATTAAAGTGTAATTAGTGTGTAGAGAGAACCAGTCACATAAATGTTGCTCTGTTTTAACCTTTTTGGTTCATGTCTTTCCTTTTCTTTCACTTTCATTCTTCACAGCATTGAAGTTTTGAATTCTTTCCTTAATCTTGAATCTCAAATTGCCCCCACTACAGCATTTAGTTATCGCATTTTATAATCCTGGGTGTAAGAAAATCACTCTTTCTACATGATCGCCCTAATTTTAGCTGACAGGAACTGCTTGCTTCTTTAACTCTGCACACAGCAGTGTTGTCCACTCCCAGGCCTATGTTCTGACCCCTAAACCTGGTAATTTTGCTTAGTCCCCTGTTGGAACATTTAACTTCTCACAAACACTATAGCTTATGATGCAGACAAATACACCAATGTCAAGAGAAGTTGAATTTTCCTTGTGGTGTGCAACACACATGCCATCCTCTAAAAGCAGCAAATAAAACATGGTTCAGGCCTGTTTGAGTAGCATGATTACTGCAGCTTTTAAACCCGCAAAAAAATCTGCCAAAAAAGCTAGGCCTGGGAAAAATTGAAATTGTGCTGGAGTAATCAGAGAAGTGTTAGTAATTTTGTGTTACTCTTGCTATGAAATTACAGAAAATCACATTATTGTGCATGTCTGCATGTGAGTAATTTGGCACAAAATTCCTGCCACACGAGAATAGAAACAACAAACTTAGTGAGCTGCTGCTTGCTGCTGCTGTTCATGTTATGTAGAATTTAGCATTGATTTCTTAGAACAAAATGTATCCTCTGGTCTATCTTGGATGCAATAGTGCATTTTGTGCTAAGTAATGGCTTTAAATGTCAGGTTACACTCCTCATGTAATTATGCCTATTTGTGCTGTAATTTTGGACAATTACATTTCAGCAAATAATGTGAGTTACGCCCACCCCTAAAAATACCCCTTTTTGACAGGAAAGAAGCATACTTTTAAATATTAAATAAGGCAGCACTGAGTGTGCCTTAAAGCCCACAAGGTAGAGTGACTAGTATAAAAAAAGAGGTATGTGCCAGAATTTAGTGCTGACTTGTACCTAGGGTGACTAGCTACCAAAGCTTTTAAACTGTGAAGGGTTGTAGTGTTTCCTGTGGGATAGAAACCTAACTTTCTGAATAGAATAATATTCTTGTCACTCTGGTATGGGATTAATTATAGCCTGGGTTCAACCACTGTTTTTTAGATTCATAAAAAATAAATTCACCGTTCATTTAGAATTTTGGGTGAATGTTTAGGTAAGATAACTTTAGAAATGTAGACTTTGCTTGCATTTTCCATATGCTAATTAGCATTATCCTACCCGCAGCTGGCCAATGTCAGTACTTCTCTTTAATAAGGCTTAAAGACTGTTCCTAGTGGAGACAAATGGCTTCTGCCTTTTGTCCTGAAGACCTATGTGTGGTATATGTGACTCTTTTCAGCTCAGGAAGGGCATGGTTCAGGAATGCAATGAAGTTAAAAGGGACTAGGTTGAAACCTGCCCATTCTTTCGTTAAGTTGAAAAGGAGACCTGGGAAAGAAAATCCTTTATTTTCTGGGCCTACTGTAGCTAGCTTGGCACAAAACCAGTAGAAGCTTGTCACAGAACCAGTTTGGTATGATGGAGAAGAAGGTGACTGCTCATTTCCCTCCTCAAACAATCCTGGTTGAGACACTTTAAATATCTAATAGCAGAATGCCACTAGCATGTTGGATTTTACTTAGGACAATGTGCTGTGATGTGGTTTGCAGTAAGGCAAACAAGATGTGCTGCAAAGGTAGGAATTGTTTCTCTTGTGAAACTTTACTCATTGTTTAAGATCATTGGCTAGTGCATCCTCTTAAAATGACACCTTATCCAGAGCTCATCAGAACACATCTGGAACTGTGGAAGAACATGAGTGGTTTGGACCTGCTGCCTGTGACCTATGTGGAGATCTGAGCTGTTGAAACTGCTCCCAGGAATAAGAAGTGGACTCCTAGGGTCAGTTGGCTGACCTGTGTGGCTGCAAGAGATCATTCTCCTGGAGTGCTGTAGCAACTGGACTATGGGCCTGATTATGACCTTGGCAGAGGGGATTACTCCATCCTATATGTGACAGATATCTCATCCGCTATGTTACAAGTTCCATAAAACTTAATGGAAGTTGGAATACAGCGGGCAGGTTATCCGTCACATTTGGGACAGAGTAATCCCCTCCACCAAGGTTGTAATCAGGCCCTAAGACTGTCCTCTACTGGCACCTTCTCTGGAGTGCTAGTCCCTAAGTGCTGTCCCTGAGGTCCTGATAGCCTTCAAAGAGACCAAGTGGAACTGCTCAAAAAAGTCAGAAAGTTGGGACTTTCAAGACCTCTGGACCTACAGCAGGAGCCTACAGGAAAGGTTTATGCTGTCTAGAGGACTTCATCAGATACAACTTTAGATTTACCCTGTTGTAGAAATGTGGGATCCATAAAAAGTCAGAGAGATTGGGTGCAAGTGTGAAAAGTAATCATCAACATGAGGGTGCAAAATTTAAATTATGCCACTCTGAACTTTTCCACCCAAACCCAATGGTTTTAGTGGGACCTCATTCAAATGCTATCCATTTTGGAGAGAACTTTGCTGGATACAGCCTGCAGCCTTGCCTTAGTGGAGGTCTTTCTCGGATGCTTTTGGCCTGATACAAAAAGGTAAACTTACACTGTTGTGTATGTTTACGGTTGGTTGCTATTTACAAATGCACTTTACTAGACGTATCTCTACAACCTCGATGTCTCTGCATGCAAAAAGTCAGGACAGTTCTGTCTTTTTGTATGTGAGGACCCCGTGGTCATAAATATAGTACTAGTAAAATAGCTTTGTAAATAGCTTCTAATTGGCACTTTAGTTTTTTGGGGGCTTTTTGCCCTCAGCTTTAAAAAAAATCATATCTCTAGTTTGCCTTATTGAACTTTAATCAATTCATGATGTTTTTGGAACTAAAATGTTCTCTATTTTTGGAGACTGTTTGCAGAATGTTTATGGCATTTTTTCTTTTTAATTGTGTTCATACTGCTAAATTCTTTACACACTTTCCTTAAGAAATACCGATTTATGCCATAGCCACCAGGGATTGAGCCTAGGTTTATTTATTGGTAGGCTATTTGACTTATTACTTGGAAAAGACTCACATTCTCCTTAATTAATAACCCGTTTTTCTACACTGGGTTATCAACCTCTGTTATTAAATATGGACCCTTTGGTAATTGAGCTTCAGTCCATATTCCACTGCTTGTATATGTGTGCTGCTTCCATTAGTTTCAAAAGCATCTCCATGTATCCTTTTCACTCTCTCACAATCTTGTTTTCCCTCCCACAAATCATTGGTTACTTTTAAACCCTCCCTCCCTGTCACAGTCAATGTTGCTCTTGCTCCGATCACACTTCCTCTGTTTCCTAATTCTAGAGAGATGCTTATAGAGACTAACATTTGTAATGTGAAAATACTATTGCCATCCTGAATTTCAGTGTTCAATATTATTAACAAATTAATGCAAGAGGCATGCATTAAACCTCTAATCAAATCTTTATTGGTTGTGACAATACCATTGTTTAACATACCACGCATGCACCCTAACTGGAACCGACCAGATGAATCTTAATGTCATGTGTCCAACTCAAATCTCCTGGGATGTGAATGAAGTCAATATATTAAAATACTAATGTCAGAAGCACTGGAGGATGGACTCATAAATCTTGATTTGATGCTCCAGCAAATCAGTATCCTATCTTCTGCAGAAGATGAACCTTCACCAAACCATTTCAGACTGCAATGTTAAATATTACACAACATATTTGTCAAATAAAATGTGATATTGCTTGCGCTCAATTTTGTGTCCCTACATAGATCGTTTTGTTTTACTGACAAAAAAAATACATAGCTTTTTACAAGACGTGAACATTTTTGAAACTGTATTTCCATATACAAAGAGGCTTCAATAGAGGGACTGATTTGTATGAGGCCCCGTGATTTTAAACTGGATTTACACGCAGCCTTAATTTGTCATAAAACATGTAAAAACACTACAAAGTATATGCACAGCAGTGTTAATGTGAGTTACAGTATATTTGTATAAAGTAAAGAAATGGAAGCACTTTTTTAATAATCTGGCTGAGGTAGTCATGACCATTCATTGGCTCGGCTGAGATTATTTGTCCAATTTAGACAAGCATTGCTATTTCTTGGGTGCTTTCACCAGCATCATCACAAAATATATATAGGTGTGCTATTGTGTGTCACGGTCAGCCGGTGTGCTGGTGCGTCAGGGCTTCGCTCTCTTAATTTAAATAGCTGCTAATGTTGAGGAGTAGATAATAACAATTACCATGCATATTCACTGTACCTAAAATATGGCGATATAGTAACATTGCACAATAATATATGCACAGCCACTGCGTGTCACTCTGACCCAGCTCAAGTCAGGCATGCAACCACCTTTTCCAGGTCAATGCACATGTGCCAGTCTATGTCTACTTGCCAGATAAGCCTAAGGACTTGGCCAGAGTCATCCCTGGCCTTCTATATTTGAAAGTCTTTGGGAACCACCACCAGGCGATGTGATGCAGAGTCACTTTTTGCAAGCAACGCTTGGCGCTTTGGGCATCAGCTCTGCACTGCTTGGGGCTGCATGCCAATTAATGCTGCTTTGCACCTGACCCCTACCCTTTTCCAAGTCGCAACAGAGTGGGAAGGGGCTGTGTGGTATCAGCAAGCACCAGCAAGTGGAATGAAATTGGAACAGGGGGGAGTTATAGCAGTAAGCAGAAGTCTCCACATCAGAGTCAGAGGTCATGAACCACAAGCTCACAATTTGTGAATGTGATGTCGAGTCCATTGCACATACTTTTCTGGTCAGAATTTTTTTTTAATGAAGTGCACATCCCTTTCAAAGTGTATCCGGCATACTGCAGGCCCATCATACTCTGCCTCTCATTGGCTGATATATTGAGCGGGGAGTGCAGGGGGGGTTGGAGGCTCAAGGTTGGGCCATGCACACTTCTACTTTTCCCAGTCCAAGTCTACATCAGAGCCTCACTCAAATTTTGCACTTGCCTGTCCTGGTATGGAGTTTGCCTTTAAAACACCCGATATTCCACAAATCATTCTATAGGAGTAACATTATTTAAAGTGGGATTTAGAAGCACGTCCTGCTTTCAGTAGGGAGTCGTGACAGACATGTCCATCTCTGGGCACTTTAAATACTTCAGTCTTCTTTTCATATTTAGCATTTAACATCAGTTTTAACTTGCTTTCAATCTCAAACCTCCAAGCTTACATCAACGCTAAAGACATAGGTGCAGCAGGGTAGTACATGTTGCCCAGGATCACACTATTTGGTCTATTTAATCGAATCTGGAAAACCAAAATTGCATTAAATCTCTAAAGACAGGAATTCTGCCATATATTTTAGCCAGGCACTTGCACCCTGCCCTTTCTCCTTTCATCCTCAAAGTTTCTAAACCTTGTTTCCTCCAACGAGGCTAGTAATAGTTATTTCCTTCTCCCTGCTATGCCCACTTACCTCCTACACTTCGTTTTCCTCACATACAGCCAAGGTTCCTCTTTTTATTGCCCTCTTCACTTCCATATCCTCCCCCTCATTAGCCTTGTTCTCTTTTTTCCTTCACCTTCCTTCTTTTCTTTCTATCATCTTCCTTGCAGGCATACACCATACTTTGTCTGCTCTTTATCCTCATCTCTCGGTTGTATCACTTCAGCCTTCTCCCATCTTCTTTATCTTTGTTGCTCATTCAAATGCCAAGCCTGAGATGTACTCGGTTGTACAGGAAAGTGGTGGCCCACAATCTTAGGCTTTGTGGTTCCAGCATCTACTTTACAAGGCTTCTACTCAGGCTCTAAACACAAGGCTGGTGGTTAATACACTTACTGGAAAAATCTATGTGTATTCAAGTCGCATAAAATAGCATAGAGAGCTAATGTGCCTGCTGCAAAGCATAATGTTTAACACGCAGATCACAAATTTGCATTTTATGTGTATGTCTCTCCTCCTGGTCTTTGTTGCCTTGTCTTAACTATAGGCCACAAGTTGTAACACTTAAAATAGAGTTTAGCGAATTCTGAACCCAGCATCAAGGAGCTGCATGCAAACTACAAGGAATAAGTTTAGAACCTTACTGTTTATTTCCTCTATCTTTCCTAGTTTACTAATTCTGAATCTGATGTTGCAGTGCATGTCTATCTCTTACTGGAAGTGAACAAGCTTTTAACAGAGAGAGCTGATCCGTTTGTCTGATCGAGCTAGGAGCCTGTGCACGAGCTATGGAAATGTGTAAATCGTGCACTAGACATCATGATATAATAAATTATCTTTAAAATCAAATAAGTGCACTGTGTGGTGTTTATTGGAAGTAACAGTGTTTAAATATGAGTTAGAAACTGCAGGAAATTGGGTTATGAGTTCTGCAGGACATGAGGCCTGTGCAAGTAATATTTCCACAATTTCCCCTTACTCAGAGCTACGAATCCTATTGTTGCGCTTGACTCTCTCAGGGTAGGGAAGCAGAGCAGTCCAAGGCTTACTTAAGGGAACTGGTGTGGGATAGTAATCACCAGTCGCAGGCACGCAATAATAACACTCAGTAAGTGATTGCCCAGTCAGTGCTTTGTCCTTAGAAAAAGGAAAAGTACATGCATTACACACACTACTAACTACTACACATTAATTTACAAATATTTACATCAGGCAGATTGGAAATACCATAGATGTCATTGCAAAATCGCATTTGACCCTATTGGGTCATACAAACATATAGGATAAGTCTAGTGGCTTGGGAAAAGGTTTACTATATTAAAAACACCATTTTGTTTGTAAGTGCAATAATCAATAATAACGATGTGCAAATGCACTTTTTAATGTCAAGAAAGCAGATCAACAATATTATCTTAATAATGCATTTTAAAATGAACATACCATGTCTGCATGCATTTCTATATATTTAGACCACATAAAGGACACCCATAAAAAGCCCCTAGAGAGCCCCATTTTCAAGCCACATGTAGTGCAATCACAGAACTGGCCCTTAAGGGGTCTGCATTCCATGTGACTTTTTTTTATACCCAGTCAGGCCACATAAAATTCATCCATCGGACCGTCCCCTAGTGGGCACAGTACTCCTAGGTGTAGAACAAAATCTCCAGCCTTGGGAATGCTTTACAAATGTGAAAATCCCAAAGGATCATGGACTTCTTGATGCTGCAAACATAGGACCCTTACCTTTAAAATTTACTACAGGTGCAGGAGTATTCCTGTAACTCTTACAGCTTCCCTCAGCACTTATGTTGATTGGTGGTAGCCCTATCCTCTTGGGGCGACCAGAAGAAGTAAACAATCATGCAGATGAGCATCTCCTGGGCCAATATGAGGTGCTTCTCTGAGGAAGCAGTGAATATTATAACATTGGGATTGTTGCTTTGCAGGGATCCTGTGCCTCTTCTTTCCCACCCAACACCCCCCCAAGACAGGCCTCCCACATCCCTCAGAGCAGGGAGCTCAACCCTGGCATCCCTTGCCAGCTTCCTAGGCTAGCAGCTTCTTGCAGGATGTCTCTGCTGTGTTGTCGCCACAACATTCCCTCTAGACACAGGCAGGGGGAGCAGGGAACGGACCCGATACAGTTGGGTGTGGCGCGATGGTACTCCTTCTTCATTTTTGTGTTGACCCTAGGGAGATGGAGGCCCCCGTCAGCAGGAATAAACCTAGGGCAGGGGCCCCACACAGATCACCTTGTGCCAGCCCTACATGCCTGTGCCCACCCTGGGGTTAATTGAAGTACGATGCATTCTCCAAAGCTTGGCAAAGGTTAAAGGTCACTGAAAGGCCAGACCTCTGATCCAGTTGGGCCCATGTTAGAAATGGGGTTTTTGGTAGGCAGTCAGGTTACCCTCTGTCCAAGCAAGAACCCTCACTCTAGTCAGGGTAAGTCACACACAATCAAAATTATCCTGTACCCACCCTCTGGTAGCTTGGCACGAGCAGTCAGTCTTAACTTTAGAAGGCAATGTGTAAAGTATTTGTGCAATAAATCATACAATAACACCATATAGCACCACAAAAATACACCACACCGTGTTTAGAAAAATATAGAATATTTATCTGGATATTTGTAGATCCACACAATAAAAGATGCAATGAGAATTTGTAGAAGTATCACTGAAAAGTGATATAAAGTGATTAAAGTCTTTAAAAAGCAAACAAAGTCTCTTTCAAGCACAAAGTACCTGGTTTGGAGTGGAAAATCTCCGCAGACGGCCGCAGAGGAGGAGATGCATGGAAAAATGGTGTGTGTGTCGGTTTCGCCCCTTCACACACGAACTTGTGTCATTATTTTTCACTCGGGGAAGACGTGCGTCGTTTTCTGGCATGTGGGCCGACTCCTTCTATGGTTCGCGGGATTACCAGATGTCCCAGGGTCTGTGCGTGGATTCCTCAGCTTGGTATCCGGCTGCGCGTTGTTCCGGGAGGCTGTGCATGGAATTTTGTTTCTTACGGCAGGCGTCGCGTCGATTTCCTCTCTGGAAGCCATGCGGCATTGTCAATGCGAGGCCGTGCGTCGAAGTTCCGGTCGCCCCGTAGGCGTCGCGTTGGGCAGCATCAGCGTGCTGTGATTTTCTCACCGCGGAGCAAGCTGTGCGTCTCATTTTTCGGCGCACAAGGAGTCCAAATGAAAAAGAGAAGTCTTTTTGGTCCTGAGACTTCAGGGAACAGGAGGCAAGCTCTATCCAAGCCCTTGGAGAGCACTTTGGCAGCCAGACAAGAGTTCAGCAAGGCAGCAGGCCAACAGCAAGGCAGCAGTCCTTTGTAGAAAGCAGACAGGTGAGCCCTTTGAGCAGCCAGGCAGTTCTTCTTGGCAGGATGCAGGTTCTGGTTCAGGTTTCTTCTCCAGCAAGTGTCTGAGGTGGTAGGGCAGAGGGCCTGTTTTATACCCAAATGTGCCTTTGAAGTGGGGGAGACTTCAAAGAGTGGTTTAGAAGTGCACCAGGTCCCCTTTCAGTTCAATCCTGTCTGCCAGGGTCCCAGTAGGGGGTGTGGCAGTCCTTTGTGTCAGAGCAGAAGCCACCAGCACCCTGCTCTAGGCGTTGCCTAGGGCATACATTAGAGGTGACTTATGTGTAGAAAAAGGGGAGCTTTAGGCTTGGCAAGTACTTTTAAATGCCAAGTCGAAGTGGCAGTGAAACTGCACACACAGACCTTGCCAGGGCAGGCCTGGGACAAGGTAAAGGGGCTAATTGAGTGGGTGGCACAACCAGTGCTGCAGGCCCACTAGTAGCATTTAATCTACATGCCCTAGGCACATATAGTGCACATTACTAGGGACTTATAAGTATATTAAATAGTCCAATTGGGTATGATCCAAAGTTATCATGTTTAAAGGGAGAGAGCATATGCACTTTAGCACTGGTTAGCAGTGGTAAAGTGCGCAGAGTCTAAAAGCCAGCAAAAACAGGGTCCAAAAAGTGGAGGGAGCCAGGCAAAAAGTTAGGGGTGACCACCCTAAGGCATGTCAGGTCTAACAGCCCATTTGGGCGCTTTGGGCTTATTTTACCTCTGGCAGTGAGCCATAGCTACCAAGAGCAGTTCTAGCAGACCTCCTTACCCCCAAAGTGGTTTAATCTACAGGGAATGTGTTCCACTTGTTTCCTGCGCCATCTTTCCTCCTGGTCTTTGTTCCTGGGTGCAGATCTTCCCCTAGTTAGTCCACAGGCGGTGTAAGGGTGGCAGTCTCTGTTCGTGGGCCCAACTGGGGAAAAGTCCTTAGTCCTTTTGGGCATCAGAGGGTTTAACCTTCCTGTTATTCATGACGGTTGCTGTCCTTGGGTCAAGCAGAGAAGAGCCTAAAAACTCCAATAACTATGTGTATCCCTTGTTCAACAGTTGTTAAAAGAGTGGGGGTGGAAGCTTATAGCATCCAGGCACTTCTGGCCAATCCTAGGGTGTATTACTCAAATGAGAGTGACTCCACAAACTAAGGTGACAGGGAACCACTATATAGAAATTTTGACAAAATTCTCCTTAGGATCAATATGCAAACCAATTCAAACTCTTAAAGACACCAAACTAGTCATAATTGAGCACCACAAAAGATTGCAAAAATTAGTATATGTATCAACAATATAAACATATTAATGTCTTCCTTCTCTCAGATGTTCAACATTAGACTCTCATAAAATAAATGTATAACATATATCCCACAATAATCACAAATAATAAATCACTTCATTCTCAAAAATAAAACAGAACAAGAGAGAACAATTGAAACACATTGATTCATCTATTAGACTTCTGTAGGTTTACTATCAGTATCAACATGGGTCCATGATTCTATCAATTCATCATATGTTTCCCAGTGTATAGCAGGTTCCTTATATGTATACATCAAATATTTCAGTGGAAATTTTAGGTAAAAACCACCTTTATAAGGACAGCACAAATTGTTATTTCTCCCACAAACTTGCACAAACCATAAAGGTGTGATCCATGTAGGAACATGATGTTCCTAGTAGTAGTAATGTGACAATCGTTCGATGGGATAATTCTAAACTTCATTTCAACCCAGTGAAAACACTTCTGGTTTTTATTTTCACTGTAAGAGCACACAATTACGATATGTATTGTGCCCTCTTTTAATATATGAGCATCCTCGCATGTGACTTTTAAGGCGTACTATAGGGGTGATTTATTAAAATGTAGAAATATAATTTTCCCACTGAGCACCTTTTCTTGCCAAGTGTTCTTGAAGAGCATTTAAACTACAGCCAAGCCAGAGCTCACTGGTGCTCCTTGTCATGTATTTGGGTTCATGCGGCAGCCCGCATATAACTTTTAACCTTCCATGCCATAGGTGCAATTTAGGTACCTTTTACAAAAGACCAAAAGGGAGTTCCAGAGTGCAGCATGTGTTTTAAGTAGAAAGCACAGACCCTTTACTACTATTTAGTAAAGGATCTGTTTTATGACCCTTATTATATAATTTGTTACTGGAGTCATTTATCACAGACACGTGATGAGGGTGCAGGGCTGGCACATGACACTGTGGTCAATGGCATTGCACACTGCTGTGTGCAGCAGAGGTTTAGGATCGGGATATTGGGCACAGTTGTGGCAAACGTTTTGCGAAAAGCAATGAGACAAACATGCCTCTAATAGTCACAAGCCCATGAACAGTGGAGATTTGAAGTATGGCTGGTGTGTGCAGGGCCTGGCCATAGAGCAAGTGCTCTAGCCACCTCTTGCTATAGGTTACATGTATGGAAGGCGGTGTACAGGCATTGCAGCCAAATCATCCTATGCATGACCGGAGGCTGTATGCAGTATGGTTGGCCACATGAAAGGCGAAATGCAGATTGTAAAAAGGGATAAATTCAACCTAAGATAGTTGTGCCACAATGAAATCTTCAATTGTCAGTGGGATTTTGACACACTCTGTACATCAGTTCATATTTCATAGCACACTCGATCTCTGGAAAGGTAAATAAATAGTGACAATCACACAGGTCAAACATGATATATACAAATCAAAAACAAAGACTCCCATATATTACAAATACCTGCCCAAAAGCAGGATTGCTGTTTGTCTATCTGTTCCTTTCTTATGAATAAAAATAGAAGATGTTTATATAGTCATTCCAATTTGTTAGTTCACCTGGAGGTAGTCACCATGCCCAGAAATCCTTGGGGGCACTGACCATTTACTTTCTCACTATGATCAATCCGCTCAAAACTCAGAGAATGTTGATGGGTTCCTCCAAACTCAAGGTTGACACATTTCGTCATTATGGTTTTAGGCCTCCTCGGGAAGGCAAGGTAACATAAGCAACACTGTGCAACAAGGAATAACTCTGTAAATGGAGGCTGCCTACTCTCCAAAACTTCAGCCACATAAAAAAACGCAGACACCGAGGTACCCCGGGTAGCCTTAGTGGAACTTCTTTCTCATTGCGTTGGTAAATTAAACCTGCAATCAGGTTTTGTGCCAAAACCTATGGGTGTTTTGCTGACCCACCAAACTATTACACCTTTGCAAAGTGATGCATAGTGCTTTAATGTTCAGAAGAGGACACCTTCGCAGCGCCAAACACCATTTGGACTTGAAAGTAAATACTTACGTGCAGGACCATCGGAATTATACAGTAGGGCAGGAAAAATTATGCATCAGAGTTGAGTAATTTATGCGAGAAGGGAGTGCCATTTATACGAAGTAATGCTGAGCATTTTATGATAGCATTACTTCATTATTTTTTCATTTTCAACCTTATTGACAATGTCATAGCATTTGTTCGACATCATTAGTATCGGTTTAATATCCGAATATAGGAATAAGCAACACAAATCTAACTAGTCAAGCTTTGGAAAGGGCCTTCAACTGCGTGGCACCATGTGGCACTGAGGTTCTAGTAGCCTTTGAGTCACTTGAGTTAGAAATACTTTTTTCTTTTGTTTAAATCTATGTTAAATCTATAATAATGCAAAAAATACAGCAGGCAAATAATTTCAGAATCGGATAATTCCAGTGAGTACGTCTACGTGTGGTTTTGCATTACACTGCAACAATGCAAAGCCTGAATAAATCTGAACCCAAATGTTTTAGGTACCAACACAGCTGTTCCTCTATGAACCTTGTGAAATAAGCATATGAAGCGAAGTTAATAGCTTCAGCTTCACATAGCTTGAGCTATTAGGTTAACATATCTTTAAAAATGTTTTTAGAAAGTTTACCTTCATGAAGTCCAGTGACACCAATATTAGGAGTGAGGCAGGATCTGGGAATGAATACTGTGAAGCAGTGTAAAAACTACAACTGAGGTTTGTTTTGAAATTTGAAACGACTGGAAATTGGCATGTCTACTGAGGATCAGGAAACACTTTTAGGTCCAGTTGACTGACAAAAGAGAATGGGGGTAGTGACATCAAAGACTAAAGCGCATAATACTATAAGCAGCATAGAATAAAGGAACATGTTACATAGTTAAGTAGACACCAAATATAATTATGACATGCAGTAACACCTGGAACAGTACCTAAAAAAATAAACCATCCCTACTGAGTTAGTTGGTCTGTCTACATGAACTTTACACTGTACGTAGTGCTATCGAACAGTGTAACTTCTTGTTACAGGGATCAGTTCCTGTGATTGTCCGGCTGATATAGAAGTTTACTTGACAATGAACTTGTAGGCAATGGCTGAAATGGTTTAAAAAAGTTTTGGCATGGCAGCACTGAACGGTGCAATGATGTTATTCCACCTACCTGACCGATTATTGTCCACATTTTTTAATTGGTCACATGGCACATTAGCAAGACATTTTCACGAATATTACGACATTTGACTCTATTCTCGCTTCTATCATTTGGGCCTTTGGTTGTTCTGCTAATATTTTATCTCAATTCAGCAAAATACGTTCATGGATTATTGCTGTAAATTATAGTTTGTAGACTGTATGCTGTTTTTATTTACATAGCGCTTTCCATAAACTTTGTATTGCCTAACGCTCTTTTCTGCATGGTCAAATTGCATTATTTATATAGCACTTGATATATTTGATGAGTTTGTTGAGATTCCCTGGCACACTTGGGACTTCATGCTTGAAAGGATTTTTTTAAAAATTTGGCCTTCATGGGACATTTGTGGTGAAGTGTATTAAGACTGAATGACGCTGTGGGAGAATGGTGTGCCGAGTCTTGTTGCACATGCTGTTATGCAGGCAAGTACTTGCCAAAACTTAACTGTGAACAGTATTAACAGTAGAACCCGCTAATAATCTGCATTGTTTGGGTTCACAAGGGTGAATAAAGTCCACTCAGAAGCATCAAGTGATTCAACATTTTTGTAGCCATTGTGAAGAAGAAATCCACCTAGAGACAGCAGAGGAATACCTTACTCGTGGTACTATTAAATCAACAGGGGTTTAACATGGATTCCATCCAGAATACACAGAGGGTCTGTACTTTGAAGGAACTGTGAAACCACTAAGGGGACGGTCTATACAGCAGTGATGAAGGACCAGCCCTTTGTAGGTTCTGCTGAACAACCAAAGGAGTGTTGGATGGGTTCAACACTTGAATGACAGAGGATGAGTACATTAGAGGCATCCAGGAGTAAGGAGAGAAAGGCAGAGGTTCAGGCTCTTGGTCCTGTCAGGCCCTACCAAGCCCAACCAGGAGAACCGCCCCTAGTAAGTCATTCACAATGTCTTGGCACTTCACTCTAGAAAATGGGCAGCCGGGGCCTAGTGATATGTTTGGTCCTCATGGACAAATGGGATTAGATAATGGCCTCAGGAGACATAAAACATAAGTGGGGAGAGGACCAAAACCAAAGAAAAACCTAAAGCAAGCAGCAAAAGAGAGAGAACAGGCACAGTACTGGAAAAGCGTAAATACACATCAAGTAAGTATGTTAGCCGAAGAACCAGGAATGATCAGAGTTACCATAGATATACAACGTTGGTATGGCCTTGCCTCCTCTTACACCCTGCCCCTTAGAAATGGCAAACAAATTACAGACACCAAGTATGTCTGAAGAACATTATTTCTATAGAACCAAGCTATACCTGGCTGATAAGCACTAAGTAGGGTCGCACCAGCCCTGGGCTGCTGTGTTCCAGTTCAGGGAGGACCTGGCCTGGAAGTTTGAGCTGGACTGTTCCTATTAGACCAGGGTCAAGATTGATTTGCATAGGGTTGGGTCAAAACTAAGGTGTCATGGTGGGCAAAATAATGATGGACTGGGATGAAGTCCTCAGTGATTGCCAGTGGCTGAGATTTATTTCAAGTATTCCATCTATCACTTTTTGTACATTTTACTGAGTCACTTTAAATAAGGTAGATGTACTTACTATGTATTGGCTTTATCAAGAGATCAGCACATCATCACATCATCATATCTGAATTAGACCTATTGGCTTTGTCAAAAATTCACTGACAACTATAATTAAATGTATATTTCATAAAACCACAAATTGCAAAGTTTAATATTAGTTATTGTCACAAATAGTTTGAATACAGCATTATTTACACACAAAAAAAGCATTAAACTGCCTTTGCGTCTTCTTCGAACTTTCTTTCAGGCCACAAAGTGCAGCCATAGAAACAACCACAAGGAATCCTCTGCACTGCAGCTGAAAAGCATTCAGCTCCAGCTCAGAGTGTATATACAATATGGTAAGCTGTCTTGGGGTCATGTATTCAATGAGCCAGGAAAGTTACTGTTTTTTTAATGTTGCTAGGTGCCTGCTACACTCCTTGCATCCATCCACAACAGTAAAGGAATGGTGGGTGGTGTCTCAGACCCTTCCAGGACCCTCCTGGCATGCATCAGTGAACATTAAATGAGTTTCTCATGCAGCATGTTTATTATTCTTTTTTAGAATATGTATATTTTTATTGGTTCTTCGGTGTAGCCAGGGCACCCACTTATTTGGGGGCCATGGTGGAGCCCAAAGCCATCTCCCCAGTCACCATCCACAGTGTGTGCCTGAGGGACCTAGCCATTGTTTCAAAGTGGCTGTAGAAGTGGTCGAATATTAGGGACTGCGGATGGAACCACAAGGCATTCGTAGTCCCTGCTGACTCCCCAAGGAGAGTGATGTGGTGGGAGTCAGATCTATTTCTTTGTTCCAACCTGGCAGAATCATCTCTTTCAGTGCTACACCTAGATGGGAGAAAAGCTGTGTTTTCCACCGGATACAGAGTGGGCAGGGAATAAAGTTTACATTCCCCTGCCACACTCTCCTTGCTAGAGATCACAGCAGTGTCCCGTGGGATGGGGTCCGGGGACACTGCTTGATCAGGCCCCAGTCATGGTATCCTTTGGGCCAATCTATGGCTCATAGAGGGGGGCCCCAATGTCCCTTCCCCCCAAAAAAAACACACTCTCCCAGGGTAGGGGAGCTGTACCCCCTGACAAACAAATGCTAATTTGGGTACATAAGATGGGGCCCCTGGGGCTTAGGCTTAAGGAGGCTTGATGAGGGTGGCTCCATGTCCCCTTCCCAAATAAAATAACTGGCCAGAGGGGATGGGGTTCCCGAGGCAGTAAAAGACTCAGGGAAGGGATCCATAGTATGGGTATTTCTGCTCTGTCCACCTATATGTTTTTCTTTTTTCCCTAGGACAGGAGACAGAGTACCTGAGTCCTAAAATGGCTGACACCACATCTTTGTTGATGTGGTAGAAGGCAATCAGATCTTATGTTAAGATTTGTCAGCTCAACAGATCCTCCACAGTGTGATACATGCCTAAGTTTTGAACCTTGATTTCTCAAAAACAGCTGAACAGATTCCCACCAAATCACAAAACCATTGTTTCTGGACCAAGATGTTTCTAAGGGCCAGATGTAGCAAAGGGTTTTTTCCCATTCTGTGTCAATGGGAAAATGTGTTCGTACATATGACCCTAAATTTGGTGTTATTCTGTCCCACTGTTTTTTATGTATTGCTGCTCAATTTTTCTTTGGAAAAGTTCATGAGGAAAACAAGTTTTTGGACCCCCTCTTCTTTTTCTTGGCTCTCAGTTGACGGCTCACTTTCCTCACTTTCCAGGACATGTCTGAGGTGGATGATTTGCTTTTGGAAAGTTCGGGGGTTAGCCAAATCATGCCAAAGTTATTAGCAATCCAAAAATGCTTTTCCTATGGTGTTTATCTATCTATCTATCTATCTATCTATCTATCTATCTATCTATCTATCTATCTATCTATCTATCTATCTATCTATCTATCTATCTATCTACCTAGATGAATAAATAGATACATAGATTGATAGATATGGATATTAACACCAAATCTACAAGTATTCTCTCAAAACACAGGTCTTAAGTACAAGCCCCAGGGAGTCAGATCATATTGTGTGCTAAGTTATGTACCACTGACAAATAAAATAGATTTTTTGCTGAATAAGTGGAGATCCTTTCCTCTAACTATTATGGAATGCATTATATGGTTGAAGATTTTGTATACTCTATCTTCCTATTCTCAAGTGTGGCGTTGTTTTACGTGTGCCAATGAGAATATTGAGCAGGTATTTCCCAACTTTATTTGGGCAAATTACAAATCCCTGACTGTTCTTCAGTAAATATATATCTAAAGCCGTTCAAAGTATTGGAGGTCACTGCTATGCAATGTTTGCTTCCTATTGCACCAGGTTCGCTTCATCACTTAGCTTCCACTGCTATGATAATCATCTAGTTTATTTTACAATAGCAGATTGCTTTAAGTCTTTAGGTAAAATCCTTTATGTAACAATCCACAAAAGGAAAGAACAGATTTCTTGATGCTTCCATATTTGTTTCAATAACTCAGAGAACAAATGTGTTGACTGTATACATCTTTGCAACCCAATGTCTGAACTGGTAGTGGCAAGGTGGAATTTTTGTCTTTATCAATGATTTTATTTACTTTTTGTTAACAAATCACATTGGAAACTATGGAAAGCTATACACATCCTTCATCAAACTACCAATATATTTTGCAAAACAGATTTGAAAATCAAGCAATAAGAATAAAAACAAAATGATGGATGGAATGCTTGAATAAATCTCAACCACTGGTAGTTACTCAGGGTCACATGTAAATCCAAGTGTACCCCAATGTGATGCTATATGCATGCCTGATGTAGTACTGTGCTCCCGGTGCTGCAGGACCCATGCAGCTCACGACTGAAGAGGCTCAAATAGGTTGACACAGCTATTGGGATGCTTGTGCTTCTGTTTAGGGAGATCCTGGCAGTATGGGCCGGACTTTTCCTATCGGGAACATAACAAGACTGGGTCGCATATGTCTGGTCCCTGTCTGAGGTGGTATGGTCATCCAAAGAATCATGGACTGGAATGTGGTTCAAGAGTAATCACTAATGGCTGAGATTAATTCAAGCCTTCCATCCATCACGTCTTTGAATATCTCAGGGTGATACACTATTTGTCGCACATATGACCAGACACATGTCCTGTGCTCACTGTGCCATAGGACTCAAGCTACACCCAACTAAATGGGCCCATACATGCCAAACCCAATTTGGGTTGCTTGTGTTCCTGTTCAGATGAAGACATGTGGTTTGGGCAGAGCCCAGCCCAAATTTTCAAGATCCACATTTATTTGCATATGGCTGATTCTGAGGTGGCATGGGGCCAATAGAATTAAGGGCTGGATTGCAGCCAACAGTAATCAGTGGCTTAGATAAATTCAAGAAATTCATTCATCACATTTTGCGTACGTGAGTAAATTCAAACAGCCATCTGAATTGGTTTATAAGTTGATTGACACACCGGAGAACACAAAATTACATTGGAGATTAGCATGCATTACTCCCTCGTTTCAGCTGAAAATAGTGAAGAAATGTTTTAGGAAAACAAATGAAAAAGTGCCAGTAAATTTCATTTTTAGGGCTATAAAAAGCCAAGATTAGTAGAATGTATCCCTATGGAAAATTAATACTCTGGCACATGTTTTCCTTTATTAAATAGATGCCAACACTGATCCATCCTACACACAGCAAATTGATGAAATATTAGTGATTACATATGTTAGACTTTTCATCTTTGGCGTGGTCTCCCTTAACTTTTTGCCTCTGTTCCCCAGGTTGTTCATGTGTGCTGGTCTCTGAATTTGCTGCTTTTGTTACCCAGGGCACTTTACCACTGCTAACCAGTGCTAAAGTGCAAGTGCACCTTTACAAAATGTGTATGTAATTGGCTTATCCAATTTGGCCTATTTGATTTTCTCATAAGCCCCTAGTAAAGTGCACTAAAGGTGCCAGGGCCTGTAAATCAAATGCTACTAGTGGGTCTGCAGCACTGGTTGTGCCACCCACATAAGTAGCTCTGTAATTTGACTTGGTAAGTGTACCCACTTGCCAGATCTAAACCTTCCCTTTTCTTATATGTCAGACACCCATAAGGGAGGCCCTAGGGAGCCCAAAGGGCAGGGTGCAGTGTAAGACATCTAGGTGGTCATTCTAACTTTGGCGTGCGGCGGAGGCCGCCTGCCAAAGTAACCCCGTCGAAAGACCGCACCACAGTCAAAAGACCGCGGGGGTCATTTCGACTTTCCCGCTGGGCCGGCGGGCGACCGCCAAAAGGGCGCCCGCCGGCCCGTCGGGAAAGACCCTGCAACAATGAAGCCGGCTCCGAATGGAGCCGGCGGAGTTGCAGGGGTGCGACGGGTGCAGTAGCACCCGTCACGATCTTCACTGTCTGCAAAGCAGACAGTGAAAATCTTAATGGGGCCCTGTTAGGGGGCCCCTGCACTGCCCATGCCAGTGGCATGGGCAGTGCAGGGGCCCCCAGTGGCCCCACAACACCCGTTCCCGCCATCCTGGTTCTGGCGGTGTAAACCACCAGAAACAGGCTGGCGGGAAGGGGGTCGGAATCCCCATGGTGGCGCTGCAAGCAGCGCCGCCATGGAGGATTCCCTGGGCCAGGGGAAAACCGCCAGGAAACCGCCGGTTCCCCTTTTAAGCCGCGGTCAGAATGGCCCTGGAAGCACCGCCAGCCTGTTGGCGGTGCTTCCGTTGCCCTCCACCCTGGCGGTCATTGACCGCCAGGGTTGGAATGAGGGCCATAGTAATGTGTTTTATATGTCTTGACAGTGAAATATTGCTAAATTCGTTTTTCACTGTTGCAAGGCCTGTCCCTCTCATAGGTTAACATGGGGGCTACCTTTAAATCTGATTAAAGTGTAGATTCCCTTTGGGAGTGGATGGACATGTGGAGTTTGGGGTCTCCGAGCTCACAAGTTCAAAATTTAGTAAAGTTGATTTTAAGATTGTATGTTTGGAAATGCCACTTTTAGAAAGTGAGCATTTTCTTGCTTATACCATTTCTGTGACTCTGTCTGTTTGTGGATTCCCTGTCTGGGTCAGTTTGACAGTTGGGTTTGTTGCACCTCAAACTACACAGTGACACAAAGGGAGCTGGGGTGTAGCCTGCATATCCTGATGAGCCATCTGTGCTAGGAGGGAGGGGAGGAGTGGTCACTCATACCTGAAAGGGCTGTGCCTGCCCTCACACAATGCAATCTTTAACCCCTGGTGAGTGTCTGGGGCCCTGGCCTGGGAAAGGCAGAATTTCACATTGCAAAGAAACTTTACTTTGAAGTAGGTCTACTTCAAAGGGGAAATTGAGTATAAGAAGGGCACCCAAAACCACAGACTTTAGAACACTTCTGGAAACAAGAGGAACCTCTGCCTGGAGAAGAGCTGAAGAGCTGAGGAAGAAGAGCTGCCCTGCCTGTGACTATGCTTTGTGGAGCTATCCCGCAGTTGCTGCTTCTGCCAGAGTAAGAGGGCAAAGACTGGACTTTGTGTGCCTTCCATCTTGAGAAGAACTCTACAAGGGCTTGCTTTAGAGCATGCCTCCTGTTGTTTGAAGTCTAAGGGACAGCAAAGACTTCTCTCTGCCAGCACCTGAAGTCTCTGGAGAGACTCCTACTATGCCCTGTGGTGCACATCCAGTTCCTGGGGCCCTGAAAGGAGAAGCTGGCAGCCTAAGAGGAAATCCACACACAGAGCGCCGTGCGGGGAAAAGATCGATGCAATTCAGATCTGCGGCTAAGGAAACGACGTGCCACCGGCTCTGCGGCTGAAACTCGGTGCTCACCGGAATTGCGACTGAAGAATTGACGCACGGAGCTGGAGTAATGACGTGTGGCATTGCTGACGGAAATTCAGAAATCGAAACCCATGCTGCATGGTTTTTGAATCATATGTGGCTGAATTTCCGACCCAAGTACCGCTGGGTGTGTAAAAACAACACAGGCCTGCCCGGACCCGAGAGTGCTGACCGGATCAATGCATCGCTGTCCTGCAGAGAGAACAAATGATGCACCCGACCCGGCGAAAGGAGAAATGACGCAAGGTCCCACTCGTGAGTAGAATCGACGCATCGCAAACCAATTGTGATGCACACTTGCCCGTGCTGTTTTTTTTGTTGACACACCCAAGGGACATTTTCACACTAACAGTGTTAGTGTGTGTTTTAAACTACAGAAAGACTCTTTTTGCTTTTTAATTGATAACTTGACTTGTATATTGTGGATTTTTGTCGTTTTGGACTTGTTTTGTTTAGATAAATATTTCCTGTTTTTCTAAACCTGTGTTGTGTCATTTTGTAGTGTTTTCATTACGTTACTGTGTGTGTTAGTACAAATACTTTACACCTAGCACTCTGAAGTTAAGCCTATTGTTCGGCCAAGCTACCAAGGGGGTAAGCAGGGGTTACCTGTGGGTGATTCTCTTTTACCCTGACTAGAGTGAGGGTCCTTGCTTGAACGGGGGTAACCTGACTGTCAACCAAAGACCCCATTTCTAACAACACCATATTAAATTATGTCAGTAAATTTGATTGTAATGCATTTCCCCCCAAAAATTGAAAAGAGTAATTATGACCTTTGCTAATGCTAATTTTGTTACATTTTCTAATCCTGGGGCCGCCTACTCACCTTCCTTCAGGATGTTGTACTTATATTTTGTAGAGAGAGAGAATATCAGGTGAGCTACAATATTCCTGGAGCATAGCTTTGTTGACTTCTTCTTTTTGTTTGGTAGAGTTACCTTTGAAGAATTCCTAAGGACATCTCATCGCTTTGTTTCAGTTATAAGGTTATTAACGTGGCTGGAGAAGCCACAAATTCATGTCTTCCTTGTTTAATGTCTAGTTGCTCTTGATGGACCTAACCCTTAAAGATCAGACTCTGAAATCTTGATTTGTTTGGTAATGTAAAAAAAATAATAGTGTTCCAGAAATGATCCAATGAAATATATGAGTAGCCCACATCAGGGCTGTTATCTCTATCTTTATATAGATGAAGGCAATCTGATACAGGAAGGTCATATTCATTTATGGTAGTTCCTAACTTAAGATGACATTTTGTCATGACACTCTGCCATTCGCCTGTATATTTACAGACAGGGGGGCGAAGACAGTTGTTAATTGCATATGAAAGATCAGGCTGAAACAAACAAGCCATGTAGGGTTGTGGTGATGGCTCCATAGAGGTGGGTGAATTTATTAAAAAAGTTATCAGATTTCTGTACAATCAGCAGACAACTAGAATTGGCTCTTTTCTGTGGTCACATACTTGAACTCTAAAAGTTTATTCTTGCTTCCGGTGCCAATTATGAAGTCATTTATATCTGCCAGGTCACAAAGGATCTTGGATAACTCAAACATCACCTGGAAACAACAGGGTGTGCCTATACCACAGTAAGAAATTCCATCCTGACTCTGAGGAGCAGTGTCTTCTGGGAAAATGACAGCAATAAAGATGACACAATAGCGAGTTTGAAATGACAGGGTAGAGCATGAAAACCTCTTGTTCTTGTCTACCCTGATCTTTGACACAATTTCTATGGGGTGATATGTAATTCCCAGTGCCCTCCTAGTGGTGTTTTGACTTGGAAAAAAAGGTTCTTACCAAGAGAAACTTGACAACAATTTCAATTAACAGGGTAATGCTCTGTCAGCATTGATTAAGAAATGTTTCATCCTCAAAGGCAAGAATGCAGCTTGTATAGCAGAGAAAGTGGTGGGTGTAGTAGTTAATATATCAGGTTTAGCAGCAAACATACCTTTAGTTGCAGTCAATAAAGCCATTATGGCTGCCAAACAAGAAACCCAGAGTAATAGCAAAATTACTCACAAAAGAAGAGAAAGAAGAGGAGGACTTCTTTGATGGCTGGCAGCTCAGGGGCTCAGTGTGGGTGCTTAGAGGAAGCACAATTGTGGTTAGAATGTTGAAATAGATGGCAGATGCAGACATTTCAGAATCATAGGCGTATTGTGGTTAAAGCTCCATTTTATAGTTTGATACCCCCTGTGCTGTGAAATCCATCATCATGACAATACATTCTGTTGCGGTTCTTGGGATTCTGCATGTTGGAAACCCTAATCAAGCAGCAGACACAATTTCTGTCAGGGTGAAGTTACAAGAAAACCCCAAATTAATCTGCACTGAACCTTCTGGTAGCTAGGCACAAAAGCAGTCAGGCCTAACTTTAAGACAATGAAAAAAGTATGTATGCACCATTTCAAACAGTAGTGAAGTGAAGAGGAATTCCACACCAATACAAGAAAAATAGAGTTACATATAATACATTGTGAACAAAATGACAAAGATCCAATCAGTAAAACTGGAAATATGTAATTTTGAAGACTTAAGTGAAAATAGTGCCTAAATGCACTAAGTGGCAACTGTGGGTATCTGTTCGCACCAGACCAGATAAAGCAGCAAGTTCTGGCTGACTGCAATGGAGCATTGGCCGGGTGCAGGGACCAAGTTAAGCCCACTGAACAAACTACCTTAAATGCTGGTTGCTGAGTATTGCAAGATCACTCACAGAAGATGCATTTGGCATTTGTGCTTCTGATGAGCTGTGGGGTTGTGATGTGATGTCCTGCTCTGACATGCATCACACAGCAGCAGTTATGAAGTGCTGCAGTGCAATGCATTTCACTGCTTCAGTTCTGCAAGGCCTACAGCTGGGCTATCAGAGCACCTTCAGGCCCACTGCCAAAAGTCCAGGATGGGGTTAGCACTACTTGAAGGGAGCATGATTCGCAGCAGGCAAAGTCCAGGTGCTGGGTTCACGGTAATTGGAGTGTTTTCTGTCTCTGAGGCTCTAATCAGGAGGCCAGACGGATAGCCCTTGGAGTTACTCTGGTAGTCCTGGGTTCAAGGTGTAGGTCCAGTCCTTTACTCTCAAACAGCAGGGCAGCAGAACACAGCTATCCTTCTGAGTCTTCCACAGGTCTAGAGGGGTATCGAAGAGTTTAGTTCTGAGGGTTAAATATTTGTACCTAGTACCCACTTTGACGTAGGAGAAGGCTCTGGACTTTCCACAGAAGAAGTGTTTAAGATTCTCTGCATCCCTGCCCTGGCCTCAGAAGACTAGTATCAAATCCATTTCCGATTGTGCTTGGAAGAGCCTTTTAATATGCAAGGTTGGTAGGTAACAGCTCCTCCGCCTCATCAAGTCTGGGATTGTCCATCCTTTCAACAGCTATTCTTCCTTTAGCTCACTGTCTGGGAGCAATACACAAAGGCCAACTGTAGGAACGTACCATCTTGCCTGGCATGTGACCCCCATTTTTACATGTATGTAAGTTTGTTTTTGCCTGTCTCACTGGGATCCTGCTAGCCAGGACCCCAGTGCTCATAGTTTGTGGCCTGAATGTGTATACCTGTGTAGTGACTAACTGGGTCACTGAGGCTCTGCTAACCATAACCTCAGTGCTTATGCTCTCTCTGCCTTTAAATTTGTCCCTATAGGCTAGTGACCACTTTTACCAATTTCAATTGGCACACTGGAAAACCTTTATAATTCCCTAGTAGATGGTACCTAGGTATCCAGGGTATTGGGGTTCCAACAGATCCCTATGGGCTGCAGCATTTCTTTTGCCACTCATAGGGAGCTCAGACAAACCTTTACACAGGACTGCCACTGCAGCCTGAGTGAAATAATGCACACGTTATTTCACAGCCATTTTCACTTGCTGAAGGTTAGGTGCAAAGTTACTAAGTGTGAGGGCACCCTTGCACTAGAAAAGGTGCCCCCACATGGTTCAGGGCCATTTCCCCGGACCTTGTGAGTGCGGGGACACCATTACACATGTGCACTACTTATAGGTCAATACCTATATATAGCTTCACAATGGTAACTCCGAATATAGCCATGTAACATGTCTAAGATCATGGAATTGTCCCCCCATGCCAAATCTGGTATTGGGGTGCCAATTCCATGCATCCCCGGGGCTCCACTATGGACCCCGGGTACTGCCAAAACAGCTCTCTGGAGCTCTCTGGAGTTTTAGCTGCTGCCACCCCACAGACAGGGTTCTGCCCACCTGGGGTCTGGGCAGCCCAGTCCCAGGAAGGCAGAACAAAGAATTTCCTCTGAGAGCAGGTGTTACACCCTCTCCCTTTGGAAATAGGTGTTAAAGGCTGGGGATGGGTAGCCTCTCCCAGCCTCTGGAAATGCTTTGAAGGGCACAGATGGTGCCTTCCTTGCATAAACCAGTGTACACCAGTTCAGGGAACCCCGGTCCCTCCTCTGGCATGAAACTGGACAAAGGAAAGGGGAGTGACCACTCCCCTGTCCATCACCACCCCAGGAGTGGTGCCCAGAGCTCCGCCAGGGTATCTAAGACCTCTGCCATCTTGTTTCCAGAGGTGTGAGGGCACTCCAAAGGCCTCTGAGTGGCCAGTGCTATCAGGTGACGTCAGAGACCCCTCCTGATAGGTGCTGACCTGACTAGGTGGACAATCCTCCTCTGAGGGTTATTTTGGGTCCCTCCTGTGGGCTTTTCCTCAGATAACGACTTGCAAGAATTCACCAGAGTTCCTCTGCACCTCTCTCCTTGACTTCTGCTGAGGATCGACCGCTGACTGCTCCAAGATGCCTGCAAAACTGCAACAAAGTAGCAAGAAGACTGCCAGTGACATTGTAGCACCTAATCCTGCTGGCTTTCTCGACTGTTTCCTGGTGGTGCATGCTTTGGGGGCTGCCTGCCTTCATCCTGCACTGGAAGCCACGAAGAAATCTCCTGTGGGTCGACTGAATCTCCCCCCTGCTTCAGCAGGCACCAAACTTCAACGTCACCGGTACTCTGGGACCCCTCTCACCCTGACAAGCGTGGCCTCTGGAACACAGGTGGGAGACCCAAGTGACCCAGACTGTCCAGTGGTCCAAGCGTGAACTGCAGCTACAAGTGCTTCGGTGCACACTTCCACAACATCCTTCATGCACAGCCAAGCCTAGGTCCCCAGCACTCTGTCCTGTGATGCTCAGCTCCCTGAGTTGATCTCTGGCTTCGTGGGACCCTCTTTTGCAGTGCTAAGACGACTGCCATGTTCAGACTTCTTGAACCCATGTTCAAGTACTTCTGAGGGTGCTACCTTATTGTGCATGGACTCTCTAAATTGCTGAGGGCCCCCTCTGTCTCCTATCCCAAGTGGCGACATCTTGGTCCTTCCTGGGCCCAGGCAGCACCCTTTTTCTTCAATCACAACTCTTGCAGCTAGCAAGGCTTGTTTGCAGTATTTTGCCAAGGAAACAACTCTGCATCCTCCAGCATTCAGTGGGACATCTTCTGCACGAAGGAGAAGTTCCTAGCACCTTTTGTTGTTGCAGAATCTTCAGCTTCTTCCATCTGGAGGCAGCCATTTTTCACCTTCATCCGGGGTTTAGTGTGTTCCTGCCCCCCCTGGACACTTTCGCAACTCTTGGACTTAGTCCCCTTCCTTTCCAGGTCCAGGAATCCATCTTCAGTGCTTTGAAGTCTGTTGTGGCCTTTACAAAATCCTCTATCACGACTTTAGTGTTTTTTCTGGGGAAATAGCAGTCATTTACTCCTACTTTCCAGGGCCTTGGGGTGGGGTATCTTGGACACCCTTAGTGTTTTCTTACACTCCCAGGAACCCTCTACACACTACACTAGCCTAGGGGTCCATTCGTGGTTCGCATTCCACTTTCTTAGTATATGGTTTGTGTTGCCCCTAGGCCTATTGCATCCTATTGTATTCTACAGTGTTTGCACTACTTTCTGACTCTTTTACTAACCTGCTTTTGGTTTTTGTGTATATTTTGTGTATTTTACTTACGTCCTAAGGGAGTATATCCTCTGAGATATTTTTGGCACATTGTCACTAAAATAAAGTACCTTTATTTTTAGTAACTCTGAGTATTGTCTTTCTTATGATATTGTTCCTATATGATATAAGTGGTATAGTAGGAGCTTTGCATGTCTCCTAGTTCAGCCTAAGCTGCTCTGCTATAGCTACCTCTATCAGCCTAAGCTGCTAGAGCACTACTAATCTACTAATAAGGGATAACTGGACCTGGCACAAGGTGTAAGTACCATCAGGTACCCACAATAAGCCAGTCCAGCCTCCAAAAACCAACTGCCAGCTACACCTAGTCATGTGACTCAGAATACAGCCTGCAGGCACAAAACGTCTAGGACAAGGAAATGGCAGTTTTCTAAAAGTGCCATTTTAAGAATCCAAATAAAAAATCTAACTTTATAATTAAAGAAGGTTTAACAATTACCATACATTAGACAATAAACTAAACATTCCTGTACGCTCCCAATTGAAAGTTATCATTCATTAAATGTAACGTAACCCATAATTATCCTGTGGGAGATGTAGGTCTTGCAGTAGTGTAAGACAAATGCAAGAGTTTTTGACTACCAGGACATATAAAGCTTAAAAGTAAATGGCCCACTTTTTAGATGCACTGCACCCTACCCTATGGGCTTTTGAGGGCCTGCCCCTGGGTTGGCATATCTATTCAAAAGGAAGGTTTGGGCTTGGCAAAATGTTTATTTACAAGGTCCAAATGGCAGTTTTAACTGCTTACACAGCCTGTCCTGCAATGGCAGGCCCGAGACATGTTTGAAGGGATACTTAAGTGGGTGGCAAAATATGTGCTACAGACACACAAATAACATTTAATTTATAGGCTCTGAGTACATGTAGTACAATTTTAATATAGCCTTACAAGTAAATTCAATGTCAATTTTAATATAGCCTTACAAGTAAGTTCAATGTGCTAAATTGGTGTAAGCCAATTTTACCATTTTAGACAAGAGCCCAAAAGCAATTTAGCAGTGGTAAAACTTGCAAAGTCCTAACAGCCAACCAAAACGGGTTAAGAAAACAGGAGGGTGAGGGTAAAAGATTTGGGGATGACCCTCAGAAAGTGCTAAGTTCAATACTGCATGTTCTAGTTCACATGACTAACACTCCATGCCAATTTCAGAGGGGGAGTACTAACCTAGGAGGACGTCATGACAGTTCCTAAACATACTTGTCGAAGGGATGACATCATAAGTACTAATTTGCAGTGGGGTGCTTGTGCTTACTGCATTAACCAATTGGCGAGAAACGTCATATTGGGCTAATGAAGAGCAGCTAGTATCCTCGAAATATATCTTTGCTTTTTTATGAGAGGTTTTGATGAAATCATTTTTGGAGTTTTCAAATTTTTTATATCTCCAAGAAATAGCTAACCACCACAATGTCTTAGTAATGCAAACATAGCAAGAATTGCTCTTTTTTGTGGATGATAGAATTTGTCGGTAGTCATTTAATTGGTTCTGCAAAATGTTATATAGTGGAAAACAGACAGCAACAACGAAATATATATTAGATGTTGCAGTAGGATTCCTATATGGCAACAGAGAACTGTTACATGGTCCAACAATTGCTATTTCTGTACTGTAATTGAAATGTCTTCTAACTTCTTAAGAGAATAGGAACTTCATTTGAAACCATTCCCATTCGAAGACATGCAGGGTGTTTAGGATCTTGAGATGTGAAATCCACAGCCTCATCTTTAGGAAGTAAATTGAAACAAGGAGACATATAATGTAACAGCTTCCCAAGATATATGAGATTAACAAGCTTTTCTACAATTATTTTATTTGCTGGTTGAGGGAAGAGGATGACTTCACAAATATGAATGTTACAAGATATTGTAAAAATGCAATTGCATCATCGCGTTATTTTAAATGCATATTTTGAGGTTTCAACACTGTTTTCATTTGCTTTCTTTTCTATTATTATACTTATATAAACCAAGAATGTTAATAATAAAGTTCACGTCCAGTCATTATTGTGTCATAGTTTTTTAAACAATACTAATTATGACTAAAGTAAAAGAGTGCTCTTTGCAGTATTCTGCCTTTATCATTCACAACCTTGCACTTTAGATTTCTGTCCAATGTTAGCCTTACATTTTGGAAATCATTAGTTTACCCATGCATTAATTTATTTTGTGTGTAAATTACGAAACTGAAATCGGCGGATACGCCGTTTAATGCTGGCTTGGGGCTAGGAGGTATTTCACGGAATTTCAGGGAGGCAAGATGAATTCTTGCTTTAGGGGCTATTTAAAGAAACTAAGAGCTGGGAGTTTGGTAACTGAGTAAGTATTGATGTGTTGTTGACTGCTGAACCAAATTAAACATTGGTATAACAGCTGCTGTTAAATAGTTTTGTTATATTTGGTCTGATTAACCTCTTAATATATTGACAATCTTAAACCACAAGCTCGAAGAAAACACAACCACGTGCAGTTGTCAGCCAATTATTTTAAGGACAGACTTTTTAGAGTTGAGTGCTGCTAAAGCATCGGAAAAACTCACATATTTAAAGAAAGCCTTTAATAGTTGTCTCAGCATCCACAAAGACGTACAGGTTTGCACAATCAATGACAGAAGTGTAAGGTGAGCAATGTGTGTACCATTGTTTTTTTTTGCTTTCAAGTAGATGTGTAAGCATTCAAAGTAGATTTGTAAGCACAAAGGGCCAGATGTACCAAAGGATTTTACCCATTCTGTGTCTATGGGAAAAAATGTTCGTACATATGTCCCAAAGTCCCCACATGTTTGCAGCTGTGACATCCCAGCTTGTCCCCTGTGATCTGAGATCCACCTACAGTTTTTTCTTTTGTATGGGTTTTCAGGACCCTTGATTCTCATGGATATACAACTGCAAATTGGGTCATGTGGTATGTTCTGAGGTTTGAAATATAATCTGTAAATATTGAGTTACTAGTTGAGTGGGGTGAAACGCTATTGAAGCAAGGGTGGGACAGAAGCAAACCCCTAACTATCCTGTGCTCAACCTTCTGATATCTTGGCACAGAGCAGTCAGGCTTAACCTAGAGGTAATGTATAGACTATTTATGCAGCACTTAAAGCATAATAAAGTCGAAACACAGCCTAAGGAAAATCCCACCCAAATTATGAATAAAAGAGTAAATTTCAATTACTAAAATAAGTAAAAAAAAGACAAGAATCCAATCAGGTGAACCGAAGATATTACAATCTTAGTATATCAGTAAAACAGCTTCAAAAAGCACAAAGTAGCAACTGTGGTTATCTGGTTGTGCCAGACTGGGACAAAGTAACAAGTTAAGGCCGACTGCAATTGAGAATATGGAGAACAGGTATGCTACAGGGGCTCAGTTTGACCCACTGAAGAAGTGTATCTGATGCCCTGGTTGCAGAGCATTGTGAGGTCTCGCACTGAGGATGCCTCAGGCAGCTGAGGTGATGTGTCTGCCCCACGGTGCTGCAGAGCTGTGATGTGAGGTCGTGCACAATCATTGAGGATCCTGTCAATGGAGGCTTGCGAATGTCTAGTCCAGTGGCGACGATGCATCACGCAGTCAAAGTGATACGTTTTCTCCAAAGAGCTGCAAGGCTGCAATGCAAAAACATGAATCATTGTTGAGGCTATCGTTGATGAGGGATTTTCAAAGCAGGGCCTGCTTCTGAGACGTTTCTCATAGGTGGCAGTTTCAATTAGGGCTGCAAGGTTGATGAAGAGTCCTTCCATCAGGGGAATCCTTGCAGCAGAGCCAATGCATCCGTTCTGCTCAGGACTGCTGTGGCTGACTATGACTCAGAGTGCCACCAACCCTTGGGGATCCCCGATCCTGGCAGAGGCAGCCGTCTCCTGGCAGTCTGACCGCCAGCATTACAATATGGCAGTCCGACCACCAAGAGTACGGTGGTCTACCACCTCCGTGAGTTTGGAGGTCCTCGAACAGAGTGGTTGAAGGCAAAAAGTTGGGGAAAAACATAGTCAAGGATGTCAGGTCTAACACCTTCCATTTTTCTCCCTATGATACAGTCTTGAAATAGTACCCCCCTTCCCTTCACTGAAAAATGCTGGCTAATAGCAGTTTGTTATTGGGCTGCAGTATCCACACTTTGGAGTGATGCTACTGCCTTACTCATTTAAAATGCATGCAGTTGCATGGGTTGAGAAGTACCTTCAGTACTATTGGATTTTTATGAGTAGAAATATTTGTGGATACTGTATGCATATCTTTTTGTAAATAGGATTATTAACACTAGAAGAGGTGTACGTATTTTAAGATTAGTGATCACTATCAGCACACCTACCCACTTAGCTGACTGCAAAGACCATTATAGCTCTATGATTGACACTTGCAATCTGTGCTGTAGTTGCCTACCACACAGGAAAACAGTCTTCTCTATCCTAACCAGCTTCCTTTGTCTCCAGCACCCATCTGAGCAGAGTTGACAAGGATTTGTGCCAGACCAAGCCTTTGGAAGGGTTGAAGATGGTCAGCTGCAGGGGGGTTCTGGTCATTGCAGTGCATTCTGGGAAGAGAACAAATGGGTTCCATTTCCAAAACCCTCTCTGAAAAAGGTTTCTAGGAAGGCCAAGGTTCTTTGAATCTGGCAGTAAATTGCATCCCAACTAGAACTTTAAAACGTGAGCTCCACTCCTGATTAAGGGTGATTTCATTAGCATTAAACAGTTTGAAGGCCCTTTGGAAGCTTTTCTTGTCTACTTCATGGCTGCTTCCTGATCTGTGTACATGCAAGCCCAGAGATTAAACTAGTGTCAAAATATAGTTTCCCTTTCTGGTTCATATAGATGGTAGTGGTGCAATTGTGGACTAATATTTGAATCGCCAAAAAAGTGAAATATTGCAATTGCACTGAAAATTTAGCGCAGAAAGCATTTGTTGTTGCAAAGTTACATCAATACAATCTACATCATGTGGGAAGATTGGAGTTAAATTCCCTTCCCCAGTACCATCTTTATAATACGACCTTCTTGAAGAGGAAGGGTAATTACAATTGTTCTTAATTTCCAAACTCAGTACCAATTTAGATTGGAGGTGATGCGTCCTTCTTGCCCTTAAATCCCATTAAATCTTGCTTCAAAAATACAAGGCTGATGGAAAACTAAAAGTCTGACTTCAACAAAATGTTCACCAATGTTAAGTTGATGAACTTTACATATTATTTGTTTTGTAAAAGGCCGATTTGTGACCTGAGTCACTTCTGTTACCTTATCTGCATATCTATGATTATGATTTAGTCGATCACCCTTGGTCCTTTGTCAAGTGCAGATATACCAACTCACCTGTTTGAGAAGGGAAAATGAACAAATTATACCCAAATCTTCTCCCTCAAGCTACTTGCAAAGAATGTGTGTTACTCTCTTAAAGCCTGTAAGGCGCAGTTAGGCATTATATTTATTGTAGTGGGTTACTTGAAACCTTTCGCCACAAGAGCGCACATATCAGAAATCCACACTGTTATTTTTAAGTCTTTGTTTAACCTGATTTTAGTCCAGTATAAAAGAAAAAGTTTCACTAAAATCAGAAAAATAGTGGTGAACCTAACTAACTAGAATGTAAAATGTATGAAAGCTGAAGTGCAATAATCCCTGTTCATCCAACCCTAGTTAATAAACAATTTGAATCAAATGTCTGCGATTCCATGAGGGTTTAGTATTTAGATGCTGTTATTATTTACCTGAACTTTATTAACTTTCCAAGCCTGAGACCAAGATAACTTTTGTCTCGAGGGATACATTACTTATGAAATCATGGCCTTGGAACATTTGCTTTCTGGGCTACTCTGTTATGCTCAGTCTGGGATCAGAAGCTCTTCACTCCTTCACCGAGAGGGCTTTTACAATCTTTTTATAACATTCACTCAATTTATTTTTGGAAAAGGTCAACATTGCAATTGTAATAATCCTTGTTCATCCAACCCTAGTTAATAAACAATTAGAATCAAATGTCTGCGATTCCATGAGGGTTTAGTATTTAGATGCTGTTATTACAGTATTTACCTGAACTTTATTAATTTTCCAACCCTCAGCCTAAGACCAAGATACATTTTGTCTCGAGGGATACATTACTTGAAATCATGGCCTTGGAACATTTGCTTTGTGGACTACTCTGTTATGCTCAGTCTGGAATTCGAAGCTCTTCACTCCTTCACCGAGAGGGCTATTACGATCTTTTTATAACATTCACTCAATTTATTTTTGGAAAAGGTCAACCTTGCAATTTATAATCTAGGTGGGAAGAAGAGCATGAGAATTCCTTGTACATTCACATTTAAGCCCCTACGCATTTCTCTAAGTTTCAAACATTTAAATGACATATATGAAAACATGAACAGAGAGCATATTAGCAGAATCTGTGATACAAGTAACATATATATGTTTGCACAATAGATTTCATAAGTACATACAAACCAATCAATCGCTGAAAATGTTCAATGTATTTGAGAAAGCGTAGCTTATATAATCTATATTAACATGAAATGTTTATGAACTAATGCATAATAATGCCGCATAGAAACTGTATTAACGTGATTTGCTAAAACGTGCACTTGAAATGTGACCACGGGAGTGGTCGCCAATATATACGGGGACTAATGAAAATGACTAATGTTATATTAAAAGAATGATTTTATACTAATCATTAATTATTATGTTATTAAAGTTTTGCTAAATAAATCATAGGCCTTAGTTAGCATGAGTCCAAGCCTAGCTGCCTGGCTCTCATAATTAAATGTGTTTTTCTAACGTGCAGTGTGCTGACTCACGAAAGGACATGAACTCTTGTTTTTTTCCTTCAACTAGAAGCTGAATGTAACCATAGTAGATCCGTTCTCATGAAATTCATATTGCTTGTTTCAATGTACTAGCTAAAGGCAACAGTGTAGACTAATGTTAAATACAAGGTCGATCAAACCGGTACAGGCAATGGAGCTACTGACCGAAGATGCGCAAAGAATTACAGAAGGATGAAATCATACCGGACATTCTACCTCTAAAGGCGTCAATCATATGGACCAATAAACTGCTTGAGAACTAATGCGGGGTGAAAGATTTTATGACATAATGTGTTTTCTAATTGGCTAAAGATAGTGGGGTGCAACTTTTGTCCAACCAAATTTTCTGGGAATTTACAACAAAAAGGGGATAACAACCCCTGTCATCAGGAAGTGAATTAGAATTAGGGAGTAGGAGACTAGAAGAGGGGAGATGCTGATGCTATATTTTATGATCCAGAAACTTTGTCACTTTTATTAGTGACGGGCTGACTTATTTAGAACCATCCTTGCCCTTAGAATTGCCCATTTACACTTTACCTCCAAATGAGGGAAGAGCCCCTTTTCCCGAGAGCTGAGTTTCCTGACTGATGGCGAACCAACTGATGTCCTGAAAACGAAGACCGAACCTGAGTGCTGACCTAAACTTTGGAGGGTAACTATGACAATTAAATTGTCATTTGTCTGTTTGCTTTTCCTTTCTAGGTACCACCTGTTACCTTTTTGACAGAGACCATAGCTAGATGTTTTCCAACTTGGTGTTACTAAATTGTTTTGCATGAAGCTCAACATGCCAATGCTAATTAGAGGTTAGTTCAGAGGGGTTCACTAAACTGACGCAAATAGACAAATTACTGAATCAATGCTTTGTTGACGATACTCTGCTAAAGATAGATTATGTTCACTCTGTGCTATGTTCTGATGTTTGTGATTCTTGCTTTGGTGAAATCTTATCAGAGTTGCCATATTGTGACTATGCTACTGTGTTTCTTGGTTTTGAGATTAATAAATCTGCTAGTAGTATTGTAACCAATAGGGAATAAAATTACTAAATTCATACTAAAACTGGTGTGGTTATTCATGACTGCAAGGTTATGGTGGTGTCTTGAGTCGATGAATGTCTGACTAAAGTGAAATGCATTGTTGTGATAAATATTGATGACATTATTGACGTATTGATTGACATGTTGATTAGCTATCTCGTCCTAAGGTGTCTCTCAACTGGGTCAAAAGAATCATTGGCCTAAAACGAGTCCTGATGTGTAATAAATTATCATAAAGGGGCGTGTTAGCATATTATAGGGCCTGGGGTTCTAATGAGCACATGTACATTAAGAAGTGTTCGCAATAGATGTCTAGGTCAAAACACATTGTACTTTAAGACAGTAGTGAACCTACAAAGTTTCAGTCCACCTGAGAAATCAACTCCGGGTAAGGTGAGTGTTGCAACAGGAAAAGGATGAGTCCAACTTAATCTCATAGGAGCTGCGCCTCTGAGAAGTTGGGGTGCATTTTGGATGGGCACTGTCCATCATTAGAGGTTGTCTTCATATTTCTTTAGAAGAATGTGAGGATGGCTGGTTTCTGTAATCCGAGCATAATGAGGTCCACAGTTGAACATAATTACCTAAATATATTTGCTTCCATTGGTGTTACTTTGAAACGTGATTGAGTGGTCAGATTTGCTGCTGTTGGAATGCATCAATATTCTGTAGTTACAATTTCAGCTAACTTTGAGGCGTATTTGGAGATAGAACACCGCAGTTTGAATTGTATCCTTTGACTAACTGAAAATGTGAAAAAAAAATTGCGATTCATTATTAAACCAGCTGATTTGTTTTGTAATTTCTGAATTTTTGAATGTCTTTTTTGAAGCTCCAATAAAACTGATGTGACAGCAATCAAGTTTTGATGGTGTCATTGTAAAAGGACAAGGATTTTGTTTTGTTTACGCCACTGATGTATTTCCGGTAAAACGTCCTATGTCTAGAACTCTGACATATTAAGCCACTCAATAAGTGAACAAATCAATGAGATATGAACACATACAGTCATGCATCACAGTTACTGTGGCTAATAAGAATTTCAAACATGGTGCGTCTCTTTTAATGTTTAACTGCTTCCTAGTGAGACACACGCCTAATAAATCAGAATGTACTGCATGGTTAATTCATAATCGAGAGAATAACCTCCTTCGGACCTGTACCGTGAGAAATTAGTTTATAAGAAACTGACGACAAGTCTTAAAACTGCTGGGTGCATCTTGTGTTGTACTCAATATATATAATTTATTCTTGGAGGCAGAAAGGACGGTGTTGAGCTATCACTATGCTTTAATGCCAAAAACATGAATTGAAGGTGAATATTATTTTGAACTATTGGTTTAAACGTATATGTATAATTTTACAAACTTGATATTGACATATTGACTTTTGCCACAGTTCTCAGTGCCTAAATCATTAGTTACCAAATCAAATGTGGTCATTGTTCTCTTGATTTCTGTTTACATATGACAGGAGTCTTTGACTAGAATAGATAACTGAACGATTAATAATGTAAAATCCCGTTACTGTTGCCTATTTATTGCAAATGCCGAATACTTATTGAATGCTGTGACAGATAAGACTTGACAGATTTCCATAAACCTTTGAGGTGTTAATGCCCTAAGTATATTGTCATTGTACAAATGTATATTTAGTGACGTTTGTGTTCTTCCTATGCAGAACTTGCTAAAGGAGGTTGTGGAGACCCGGGGACGCCTACTTATGGGAAACGAACCGGCAACAGTTTTCTGCATGGAGACACCCTTACCTTCGAGTGCCAGTCAGCGTTTGAGCTGGTGGGAGAGAGAATGATCACCTGCCAACAAAATAATCAGTGGTCCGGAAATAAACCCAACTGCGTCTGTAAGAATACAATATATTTCCCTTACCGATTTCGTTACCTCTCTGTACTTTCTATATATAAATCCAAGATACACAGATCTACTGAATAAATTGCCTCTCAAATACTAATACTTTCTTGTGGTGAAAACAGGTTTTGATTAACTACTAATCATTTTAGTGTGCATGCTGAGGTGTAAGTGGTTTAATTCCCCTTCTATATACTGAGAGCTTGAAATGGTTGTTTTACGACGTGTTCTTAACCAGTGTATAATTTGATATAAATGAAATATTCAAATGAGAAACTGTTTACTGATTAGCATATCAGGTTAAAGTCCTTGCAACATAGCACTGGGCAGAAGCAGAACATGCATCTTGAGCATGATTCAGAAACTGCACTTTGTAATAAGTTTGCAGTACTACAAAACATACTACAAAGTGTAAATTTGTCGAACTTAATATGTGTGGAGTTTCCACCTCAACTGCAGAGTCTCTGCACAGTAGTAATTGCAGGAGGGACACAGGGAAGTGGGTCGGAAAAGGGGCAGAGTAAATGCAAAAGGGATTTGGATTAGGTTGGAGTATGAGGGACTTAATGAGGGTCTAGGATGGGTTTATGGAGGGACGTCAACCATTCACACAAGAGTAAGTCAATTGCATTATCTGGGGTGGGAGGCATGTAACCTACACTTTTATAGTAAGATTTAACTCCGTAGTAAACTTACCATAATGAAAAATTAGTACAAAGTGTAACATATCATTTTGAATCAGGCCCTCACTATTTAGTTGATAGACCGTGCGCCTTATCCCTATGGTTGGATCCAACCTGAGGTGGCATGGTGGGCAAAAGAAAAATGGTTTGGAATGCTACCCTAAGTAATTTCCAGTGATTAGAGATATTGTAATTGAAATAGTATTTATATAGCGCTTACTACCCCTGATGAGGCGTTGAAGCGCTTTTCGGCGAGTAGCACGCTACTCCGGAACCGAAAAGGAATACCAGCAATCCTCCTGTTACATGCAGAGAGTTCCCGGACACCAAATGGAAGTCCAAAATGCTTTATTCACCAATGCTTCCTCCCATAAATATATATATAAACACATTGTTTGAGCATTATTTTAATTTAATTTATTTATTCTTTATTATTAATATTTTTTAGATTTATTTATAATTTTAATTTTATTTATAGATTTTATTTTATTTTTATTTAATTGTTTCTCTAGTACAGTAGGACTAGAGTAATGAATAAATAGGTATGTAAATACATAGTAAGGGAATATATGTCCAAAGAATATAATAATGGGTATAATATGAGAAGAAATGTAGTATTGTATAAACACAGACTTTCAAGATTTGTAATATTTGAAGTTAATTAATAAGTGTACTTTTCTAACATTTATTTATCTTTACTAAATTTTTGAATAGCCAAATGCCTATGATAATACACATTTGATCAGTGTGATATAAAATGAGAGCGGGGATTCATAAGTATCTAAGGCATAGAATAACATATATATATATATATATATATATATATATATATATATAT
This sequence comes from Pleurodeles waltl, assembly GCF_031143425.1. Classification (NCBI taxonomy): domain Eukaryota; kingdom Metazoa; phylum Chordata; class Amphibia; order Caudata; family Salamandridae; genus Pleurodeles; species Pleurodeles waltl. The sequence continues at coordinate 1,525,228,310 of NC_090444.1, forward strand.
ATATATGTATATATATATATATATACATATATACACACACCCATATACACACATCTATGTACATACATATACATATTTAAACTGTGAGTAAATATACATTAGTTAAATAGGTTTAAACAGTATGTGTGTAATTTATTGTTAATTACATAATGGCGATACATATTTCCTAAAGAACTATACTTATCTAGAATATACACATAATCAGATAAAAAATACTTATCAACACAGGCATATGCAGTCCATAGCTGTTTGAATATGGTGGTTATGAAGGAAAGAGACAACTCTTGAGTAGTCTTCTGAAGACAAGATAGTTATCTATGGATATTATACTTGGGGGTAATGAATTCCATATTTTGGCAGCTTGAATGGAGAAGGATGTACCACCTATAGTCTTTTTCTTGTATGGTGGTGTTCTAAGGCAGGGTGCCAGTCTTGAGCAGAGGTTTCTTTGTTGAATGTATTTGTTTATTTTGTTTCTGATAAAAAGTGGTCCTGTTCCATGTCTAGCTTTGTGGGTGATACAAAACAGCTTGAAGGAGCATCTTCTGGCAATGGGTAACCATGTTAATGCTCTCAAGGCAGGGGCGATGTGGGCTTGTGGCTTTACATGTAATAGTAGCCTGGCTGTAGTGTTCTGAATACATTGTAGTTTTTTCACATATGGTAGAGGCCATTGGCATAATCCAGTTTGGATAATTTAAGCGAGATAGTAACCTGCACCTTGTGTGGAAATCCGAGGTGGGGGAACATGCGTAGTAGAGTCTTCAAGGTGATGAAGCTTGTTTGTGCTAATTTGTCCACTTGGGCATTCATTGATAACTTGGAGTCCACGGTGATTCCAAGGTTTTTAACTTTCTTGGATAATTGAGAAGGTGGTCCGAGATCGGCAGGCCAGGCGCACAGTGGGTCATAATTTTTCCAGTCACCACATATGAGCATTACTGTGTTGGTGGCACTTAGTTTGAGATAGCTCCAAGTCATCCACTGATCAACGGCTCTGAGGCAACTGAAGATTAGTGAGTTATCAATGTTTTTGCAGCATTCTAATTTAAGTAGTATTTGTGTGTCATCTGCATAGTTGTAGCATGTGAGATGAAATTCATTGATCAGTTCTGGTAATGATATCATGTAGATGATGAAAAGCAAAGGTGAGATGATTGATCGTTGAGGGATCCCTGCTTTTTTGAGGTAGGGTTTAGACAAGAAGGGGGGAGAATAGATATTAGTTATTTTTTTAAGGGAGGATGTAATCCAGTCGAGAGCAGTCCCTTCTATGCCGGCTTCGTGGAGTCTTTGAATTAGGGTGTCATGGTCAACTGTATCAAAGGCAGCTGAGAGGTCCAACAGAAGTAGTGCAGCAACTCCATTGCGGTCGACTGTGTTTTTAAGATCATCCCAGATTGCTCTGAGTGACGATTCAGTGCCTCTTCTTGGGCAGATTCCAGTTTGGTAGTCTGAAAGTATAGAATTGTCTTCAATAAATTGTGACATCTGGGAGAATGCTGCTCTTTCTATCAGTTTGCCCAGGAAAGGTCCACTTGTGATTGGTCTGTAATTGTTGGGGTCCTGCGGGTCTAGGTTGTTTTCTTTCATAATGGTCGTATGTAAGCCTTTTTCTGGTCTACAGGAAAACAGGTGAAGAGATGTTGATGATTCTTCTTACAGGTGTGGCAGCAGAAGTAGATAAAAGAATGTTCTTGACGATGTTTGGTGGGCAAGGGTCAGAAGGACAACTGGAAGGTCTCCTTGCTTTGACCAAATCCATAAATTCACCATGTGAAATTTGTTCGAAGGACTATAGAGACTGGGTTGGTTTATTCTAAGAGAGTATTTTAGGAAAGGTGTTGGTGCTGATGGTTTTAAATAGGAGTCCAATGTGTCATTGTGTAATGAGTTGCCAGTTTGTTTGTGAAATCTTGAGTAGCAGGATAACTTCCTTCCATGCATGTAGGTTTTCAAAATTCATTGAGAATTTTATAAAATTCTTTTGTTGCAGAATTAGCATTTTAAATTCTGTCTAAGTAGTACTTTTTTAAAGCTTTTTTGATTGATGATTTGTATATTCTGTTAAGTTTTGTATAGCTGAAATTTGTCTTGATGGCTGTTTGTTTAGAGCCAGGTCTGCGGCAACTTTCTGATTTGTTGCTTTATCTTTATAAAGTCTGTGTTTCTCCGAGGTGTTGGTTTTCTTTTGTCCTGTTTAGTTTTTCTGAGGGGTATGAGGATATCAAAAGCTTCCTGTAGCCACTCATAAAGTTTTGGAACAGAATTAATTGTATCTAGATCTTTGTTGGCTGTTCGTTGTGTTTCTAAGTCATCAATATTTAGTTTGCTCCAAGGTTGATAAGTGCATGTATGTAAGTAGTTGTGGGGTGTGTTGATTTGTGGTGTTTTATGTTGGAAAGTTATCAAATGGTGGTCTGACCATGTGATTGGCGTGATGCTATGAACGGTAACTAGTTCTGGCTTAGCAAAAATGACGTCTAAGATGTGTCCAGCGATGTGTGTGGGATTGTGTACAATCTGATGTATGTTCAATGCGACTAGGCCAGTGGTGATAGCTTTTGGATGGGGCATATTGGGTTTGTCAAACCAAATGTTTAGGTCCCCAAGAATGCATAGGTTTGAGTATAATGTAATACGGTTTGACACTGTATCTAGAAAAGCATCTGGGAATGCTGAGTTGTTAGGTGGAGGTCTGTAAAGGAGGTGAAAGTTACAGGAGGAAGTTGGAGTAGGGTGGCATGAGATTTATTGCCTGTTTGAATATAATAGCTAGTTCACCTCCTCTCTTGCCTATACGGTTTTGTGTGATGGTTTGATAGTCCGGAGGAAGAGCTTCATGCAACACTGGGTTCATGTCATCTCCCAACAATGATTATGTTATGAATAGTAAGTCAGGTTGTGTGTCTCAGCAGGTCGTAGATGTGGTGCTTGTTTTGTGAGAGTGACTGAGCGCTTATGAGCTGGCAGTTTAGAAAAAGTGTGTTAGTGGCGGTGTTGTTTTGTTTAGGAGAAGGGTGAGCAGTGCATTTTTAGCTTGTAGCAGGTGTGTTGTTGGTTGTGATAACTGTGTGAGGATCACAATAGTCTTGTTTTTCAATATAATGTTCCTCTTCCACCAGGTGTTGGAGGCATTTTGTTTGGTCTGTGTGTGTGGGTGGTGGACTTGGTGGCTGCGAGAGACATGAAGTGTACTGTTTTTCGTAGGGTAGCCTTATTATGTAATAGACAACGGTATGCAAAGTTAAGAGTGGCATGTTTATTGTGTTTGCGTCTGTTTAGTGTAGAAGGAGTATGGGTTAGGGGTGGTGGAGGAGCATGTGGATCATAATGTAAGGCTCTAAATTGAGCAATGAATGAGAGGCGGGTGAATTTATGTTAATGTGTTGGGGTGCTTGTGGTAGATGTTTGTGAAGAGTGAGAATGTAGTGGTAAAGATTGGACAGGATTTGTATTGTTTGTGTAGTCATGAGGGTGGGAGTTGATGTGACGATAAGTATAATGAAAGTTTGTGTTGATTTGATGTGCTGATGTGTGTGGTCTGGATTGTTTTTGTGGAATAGTGAGGGGGAGATTGATGTAGTGGTTTTCTGTGAGGGATTTGTATGTGAGTTAGTGCTGGTGAGTGGAATTAGAATATTACAGGGGGTGTTGATGTGTTTTGGAGATGAATGTATGAGGTGTGTAAGAGGGGATAGATGTGCGCAGGGGAGTTTGTGTTAGTTGTGATGACTGGAAGAGGTAATATGTGTGGTGTAGTGGAGTGTGATGATTGTATGGTTGTGTGTAATTGGTGAAGAGAGGGGAAGGGCGTTTGTAGATGGTGTGTTAGAAGGCTGGGTTTAAGAATTGTCATGATGAGGATGGGGGTCTGTGTGGAGCAAATAGAGAATAGTGTTGTTGGTTTGTATGAACAGGGAGGGTGTATCTGGATGGCTGAAAGTAATGTATAATGTGGTATTGAGACATTGCAATCTGTATGAGGTCAGTTTATGATGCAGGAGTTGGATGTTTTTGCAGATAATATGTTTGCATGTTGATGGATGTGTAAGGAGTAAGGTCCTTTCTGATGGATGTATATTGGGCTGCATTTCTGGCCCTAGTCCCTACCAGTCCCAAAGAGGCCCAAACAGGCAGCTGCTCTTGTCCTCTCTGCCCATATGTGAGACGCTCGGGCTGAGACACCCTTAGCCCTAGGCTTAAATAGCTCTACTGGCCAATAGAAACACAGTCCTACCCCTAACCAATCAGATTTGTATCCCTAAATCTCTCAACCAGTGGAAGACCCAACCCTAATTTCCAATCATACCCCTAATCCAGAGAACCAATCACAAGCCCAACCCTAGAATCAGGAACCAATCAGAATCTCAACCCTACTACCAATCACAAGCCCAACCCTAAAAATCAGGAACCAATCAGAATCTCAACCGTACTAGCAATCACAAGCCCAACCACAAGCCCAACCCTAAAAACCAGGAACCCATCAGAATCTCAACCCTACTACCAATCACAAGCCCAACCCTAAAAACCAGGAACCAATTAGAATCTCAACCCTACTACCAATCACAAACCCAACCCTAAAAACCAGGAACCAATCAGAATCTCAACCCTACTACCATTCACAAACCCAACTCTAATCCCTAAGTCAATAGAAAGACCAGCCCCCAACAACCTATCACAGCACCATATGCACACAACCAATAGAAACTTACATAAGGGCCAAGTTAACTAAAGCCCAGTCCCTGTGGGAAGGGAGGAGGGAGCTGCTGCTCTTGTGCCACAAACTAGGAGGGAAATTTCAAACAGTCACAGCTAAAGAAAATAGCACTTTAAAAGGCCAAGCTGCCTGAAAACACAGAGAATACAGTAAACAGACACAAATAGCAGTAAAAAACACTTTAAGAGAAATAATAAGACTTCCCAGAAAAGTCTGGGGCTCCTTACCTAAGTCTCTTAGGAATCTTTGATCACTGGGCTGAAGGGAAGGGAGAAGGGAGCTGCTGCTCTATTCAGAATCTCCTTGGGTACAGACAGGCTGAATCCACACTTCCAAGCTAGCACAGTCTACTTTGCAGGTAAGGGAGAGATTGTAAAAAAAACACTGAAATACTGCTTGTTGCGCACGCTGAAATGTGGCTTATTTAAGGCAGAAAATAGGGGATGCAGACAGTTTCTAAACACAATTTAAATCACAGAAACAGATTAAGCAGTCTCCTAAACACACTCTGGATAGTCACTGAGATGTATGTAGCCTTTTTACTTAGAAAAGAGGGGGAGGAGGCTTACGCAGTCTTGGCTAAAAAACAGCACTTTAAAAGGCCAAGCTGCCTGACACACACAGAGTCTACAGTAAACAGGCACGGGTAGCAGTAAAAAACACTTTAAAACAGATAATACAATTCCCCAGAAAAGTCTGGGGCTCCTTAACTAGGACTCTTAGGAATCCTTGATCACTGGGCTGTATTAGGGCACAGTGAAAAAAGCTGGGCTCACAAAAAGGAGGTGGCTGTCTTGGGGTTCCCTCCACAAAGTAAGGGGCCAGAGCAGGTGTGAGAGAAGGGCTCAGGTTGCCTGGGACTCATAGAGCCAATCAGCTAGGCCCAGCCCCTTTGGGAAGGGAGGAGGGAGCTGCTGTTCTATTCAGAATCTCCTTGGATACAGACCTGCTGAGTCCACACTTCCAAGCTAGCAGAGTCTAGGTCCCTTAGAGAGATATCTATCTATCTATCTATCTATCTATCTATCTATCTATCTATCTATCTATCTATCTATCTATCTATCTATCTATCTATCTATCTATCTATCTATCTCTCTATCTATCTATATTTATATATATATATATATATATATATATATATATATATATATAGAGAGAGAGAGAGCGATAGAGGGATAGAGAGATACAGAGATATAGAGATATATATATAGAGAGAGAGATATGGAAAATGTCACTTACCCAGTGTACATCTGGAATTGGCATGTAGTGCTGCAGACCCACATGCCATGCATCACCCACCATCTGGGCCTGGAGTGCCACAAGCTGCCCCCCAAAGAAGTCCCCTCGGAGCCACAGGACCAAGCGACTTCCCCCCTCGGCCACACTGCGCATGGGCATCGACTCTGCCATCAGACTGCTTTCCCACAAAAGGGTGTAGGAAAGAGTAAGAGACTGTAGTAATATAAATGTTGTATATAAATAGTAAGTGAAAGTAGATGTCCATGCACATATATACATATATACAAAATATATAAACTGCAATGACTACAGGCTTCCGGGGAGGAGGGAGGGTGCATGTGAATCTGCAGCATTACATGCCATGAACAGATGTATACTGTTATTTTCTGAACCAGTTAATGTTACATTATAAGCATTGGATGATACATTTTTGATTGGCTATTAAGCAATTAAAAAATTCTGCACACTCGCTGGTAGTTATACCACAAGTAGCAGGCACTCCCCAAAGACGTGCATGTTTATTTATTCATTGTATTCATAGAGCACAACTGTCAGTAAACTGGTATCCTGGTGCTAAGATTACATATGGGCACTGTACTGCTAATGGGATACATGTGCACTGAACAGAGTCAGGTACCTTAGGAAAAAGCCAGGTGTGCAAGGCTTTCCTAAATTGCAACAGATCCGTTGAAGACCTCAGTAATGGTGGTAACTCATTCCACAGCTGGGCTGCTTTGACTATGAAGGCCCGACCACCTTGTCTCGAATTCCAAAATGTGTTTATGCAAACTAAATTTGCAGAGCTAGAACAAAGATATCTCCCAGAAGTATATTCTTTCAGTCTGCATTGCAGAAGTAGAGGGCCTTTTCCCTGTAGTGCCTTGAAAACAATGCACATGGCTTTGAAGATGAACCTCTGCTTCAGAGGGAGACAGTGTAACTCTTGTAGGGCACTAGGTAAAGAGGACCTACAAGATCTGTTCAATGTCCGTTTAGCTGCTGCCACTTGTACTCTACAAAAACTCCTAACCATTCAGGAGCTCCAAGTAGCAAGGGATTGCAATAGTCTAATCTGCTGAGTATGACACTATGCACAATGAGAGATTTGGCCTCAGTGGACAGTAGTGGTAGCGCCATCCGTAGACTATGAAGAAGTACAAAGCAAGTGCCTGCTACTTTTGTAACATAGCTCTCCGGAGATAGCTTGTCATCAAACACAACCCCAAGCTGTGGATTGTGTCTGACAGCTGCAGCTCCTCTCCTGATAAATGGGGCCAGAAGTTATAGGAAAGTGTCATGGGGGTTTTGCTTGTCGAGCACCATAAGAATCCCCATTTCATTTGGGCAAATTTACATTCGTTTAACAATGTCTGACAGGCCTTTACAAAAAGCCACCACTGCCTCCTTCTGGCTGTTAGTAAGAGATAGGATCAGTTTGGTGTCATCCGCATAACTGATCAGCCTGATGGCATGTTCCTTTAGAAGGGTAATGAGTGGTCTCATATAGATGTTAAACAGGATAAGGTTGAGTGCCAAGCCCTGCGGGAGTTCCTGTTGAAGGTTCTTGAATTCGGAGCAGTAAGAGGACAAGGCAACAGCCTCACACTGATCCAACAGGTAGGATTCCATTCACTTCAATCCTGTCCCCCCTACTCCATTTCAGGCAGGTTAAGCCAGGAGGATTCTGTGGTTGACCATATCAAAGGCAGCCCACAAGTCAAGCATAATCAAGACTGTTGAATGGCCACTGTCTACCCTCACGCGTAACTCATCGAGTAGAACTGATTCAGTGCCATATCCAGGTCAGAAACCAAATTCTTCGTCCCGAGAAGGGTGTGGGTTTCCAAGTATTAGGATAGCCTCCTTCTAACATATCCCTCTAAAATGTTCACCAGGAATGTAAGGAGAAATATAGGCCTGTAATTACTCAAGACCAAAGGATCTGTTGAGGATTTCTTTAGGATGTGGTGGGTATCGCCTTCTTCAAAATATGTGGTGCGAGACCCATCTCCAAGGATTGGTTACATATCTGAAAGGTGGGGAGGGTGAGTTCATCACCTACCTTTTTCCACATCCTACGAGATAAGGGGTCAGGTCAGGATCCCAATGTGGTAGACCTGGCAGTGATTTGAAAACATTAATCTGAGATGGGCTCAAATTAATCAAACTTAGAGACGTGGCTCTCCAAAGGATCAAATCCATTTTGAGTCATGGTAGGACCTAGCACTGGTGCTTTAGTACACTATGAGTACCACTCTCTGACTATGCGTTCATGTTATCGGAGATATTGAGTCACAAGGGTGTTACCCAGGTCCTCCAATATCTTGCTGATCTTTTTTGCAAGGAAGCCAGCAAGATCATCACAGAGCTCCTGTGATGGTGTGATTGACTGTTTTATGCATTCTGGATATGATAATTCCCAAAGTATATCAACAACCATTTTTGCGAAATTTTGAAGCTGCAAGGATCATATTAGTATAATACTCAGCCTTAGCTTTGCTGACCTCTCTCTTTTATAATCATAACAAGACCTTTAGGCATTTTTTATATGGTTCGGTGTAGCCACTATGTCATTTTCTTCTAAGTTACTTACGCGCCAATGTAAGCATTTTTAGTTCTTCATTATACCAGGGTGCAGGTGGTCTAAAACAATATTTCAGATTGGTGATGTTAAGTTCAAATAGCACCAATAAGTTCAAGCAGCACCTTTAATTTATGAATCAAGAAAATACAACACCAAATCTAGAACCAGTTGAGAAAACACAGAGACAAATTTATTGAGCAATAAGATTATGAAATGTGTATAAGGAGTAATCGAAGATATGATTTTGTATATGTTTTTAATGTTTAAAGTGCAAGGAAAATAAAGGTGTGAGTCAAAACCAACAGTTTGCAAGACCATTTCCTAGCTGTGATTTCAGGCAGACAGCAGTAGAACAGGAGGTTATCTTAATCAATGGTTTTACCTTCTGTCTCTGAAATGAAGGTCTGAATCATTCAGCGGTGCAAGGTCCATGGTAAAGGGAGGCTAGTGTCCCTCAAAGTCTGATAATTTGTCATTTAGCACCTTTACTAAGTTGTTTGTTTCGGCACCAAAGCTGGACTTCATAGCTGCAGAAGTGGTTTTATTGGTCAGGTACATTGCTGCCTCACTATGGTCCTATGTTGTGTCTCCAAACGTAGTTACTTTAACTGGATCTCAAAATTATCCAGTGGCATAAGGCTCAAAAATGCAGCTGGGATTATGCGACTGCAGCTTTTTTGTTGATGTATTGTCCTTCAGAGGACTATATTCACCTCTAATTACATCTGCCAAAGAAAAGAAGCCAGACAAAGTAGATGTGATTCTACTTTGTGCAGGGTCATCACAAAGTATACTTTTAGACATTTCTTTTCAATTGCACCGATGAAAAATCGGTTTCAGTATTCACTGGGCCTTTAGAGAAAATTAACATTGAAGCACCTTTCTCTCATTTTTACTGACTGAGTCAAAAACAATAGATTCATTTGCAATTGGGACTGTTCATGGAAAATGAACTTGGGCTACACAGTGACAAACAGCGTTCAGAAACTTTTTACAGAGGGCACATAAGTTCCTTTAATATTTGCACTGTCCACTGTGAACTTAAAGGGTATTCTTATTGGTGCCTTATTAAATCTATAAAAAAAGTTTTTTCTACCTGGTAAAGCACTTTTCCTTATCTTGGGCCCCTTCAGTGTTTACAAAAACCCCAGCTGGGTGGAGAAACAGTGGTGTTCTCTGGAGCCATACACTTGATTCATATTTGTGGGAGGTGTAATCTTATTCCAGTATGAATATGATGTTTAATTTACACACCACTGGTCCACTTCATGCTTATCATAAACTTACCAGAGAGTGAAGTAAGCCAAATGGAGATAACCTGTTTCACAGCACATCTGGGGGAAGGAGTACTAGCATTGCAGCATTGAAAGGCAGTGTCATAGTACAGTCATACTACAAGCAACATATATATTCGTATAAGGTGAAAACTCTCATGACACCACCCAAAAAAGGTGAATTGTTTTAACCTTACATCTTCACCCTTAAAAGAGATAATTTTGATGAGAACCTCTTATTTGTGATTGCTTATCTTCCTTGACTATAATATCCTCCTATAGACCCTAAAGCTCCCCATTCCTCATGTCTCCTTTGAATATTTGAATTGGGATTTTCTCCTTTGTGGTTTAAGGGAACATTTTGTTAATTGTGTTACTGTTTATTCTTTTATGGATCTGACTCGTTTATCTCAGAATGTTAACATGTCTCTTTTATGGTCCCTTGTAGGGTCCTCTTTTAGGTTCTGTTAATTTTGGCAGGTGCCTGTCACAGACCTGGTGTGTACCTTTGCTATTATTCCCTCATACGTTTTAGATTGCCATACAGTTTATAACATTCCTTAGGAAAATAATTTTGTAACTTGTACCAAAGAGAATTCAGTTCATATTTTTATGTCAGCAAAACTTTGAAGGTCATATTTTGTTTCCTTTAGAGAACCTGAGAAAGATTGGGATGGTTCCAATAGCTAGCTTCTATTAAATGTCTTCATAACTCAACGTTCTTTTTGAAGGCACATTTTTTATTCATGGTAATTAAGGGGGTCATTTTGACCCTGGCGGTCCATGACCGCCATGGCGGAGGGCGGCGGAAGCACCGTCAACAGGCTGGCGGTGCTTCCTGGGCGATTCTGACCACGGCGGTAAAGCCGCGGTCAGAAAAGTGGAGCCGGCGGTTTCCCGCCGGTTTCCCGCTGGCCCAGGGAATCCGCCATGGCGGCGCTGCTTGCAGCACCACCATGGGGATTCCGACCGCCTTCCCGCCAGCCTGTTTCTGGCGGTGTCCACCGCCAGAACCAGGATGGCAGGAACGGGTGCCGTGGGGCCCCTGGGGGCCCCTGCACTGCCCATGCCACTGGCATGGGCAGTGCAGGGGCCCCCTAACAGGGCCCCACAAAGATTTTCACTGTCTGCTTTGCAGACAGTGAAAATCGCGACGGGTGCCACTGCACCCATCGCACCCCTGCGACTCCGCCGGCTCCATTCCGAGCCGGCTTCATTGTTGAAGGGGCTTTCTTCTGGCGGTCGCCCGCCGCCCAGCGGGAAAGCCGGAATGGCCGCCGCGGTCTTTTGACTGCGGAGCGGTCTTTCGGCGGGAACCGCTTGGCGGGCGGCGGCCGCCGACCGCCGGGGTCAGAATGACCGCCTAAGTGTTTTCAGCTCCTCACAAAGACAGATTCAGGGAATTTATTATATAAAAGGTGACTTCGAGGTATGTTAAATCACGTACCAGCCAATGAGGATTACTCAGTTGTACTGCTTTGTGGGGGTCCACAGCCTATGCTTCCTCCCTCAATTCACAGCCTCCCCATGGAATAAATACCAGACGTCTGAGTGAAACAGCAAACCATCATGTTCTGCTGCCATTTCAGCACATTAAACTGCAAACAGATGAGGTCTTGTTTAGTGAATCTTGATGAAATTAGCATGGTTTACAGCTAAGCTCACACATCCTCAATTTCATTGTTGATGTTTCAGACACCAAAGAGTGCTTCCCAGTGTATCATACAATAGATTCATATAATATGTGGAGTCACTTAAAAAACTTCAGCATTTAAACATTCCTTTGTACTACACATGGAAAGAACACCATCTGTGCATATTCCACCACAATTCTTTCATTTTAGCTATTGAAGATCAGGACGTTTTTAATAATATCAACAAGGCCACGTGCTGCAGCCTGCCCCTTGATTGACTTGCAAAATAAAAGACCTTCTAAGCATACTGTTTCATGGCAATATCTGACATATTTCATTAAGCTGGTTTCGTTTGATAAGTATGTTGCTTCATCCAATTGCAAAAGAACAAACTTGATTTCTTGCGAGCTATTTCATCCAACGTTTCATGTTCAGAGTTGATGGTGATCTATCCTGCCTGAGAGGGGTACCATTCTAAACCTTTTCACATTTTTAACAACCGTTGCATTGGCCACATCAAGAAGTTCTGAGAGAATCACTCTGGCTCCATTTGTAAAGTGGTATCTTTAAGACATTTGTAGGCGTGTAAACAAAGTTTTTTATAGAGTGTTTTTCTTTTGGGTGATGTCTTACAGTTTACTGGCAACAAGAATCTTTACTCTTTCCTGTCAATGGCTTATGTTTCTTTTCCAAATTGCATTTTATTTTGGCAGGTTTCAGATTGCTATTAGCCCAATTCATCCCACAAACTACACACTGTCGACTAATTTTTCTGGTAACTGTGATACAGAAGAAACCAGTGTCTAAGTAGAATGCATAATACTTCCTTATTTTTCCAGGTTTTTCTCATCTGTTTTGGCTTTTCGCTGGAGCACCCTTGCATCTTTGGCACCAGGAAATGATCCATGTCAAATGTGCACTTGACCTATAATAGAAAATCCCAAATTTCTACACTAATGGATAGCATGCACTTGCTTTGCTGCTGCACTTAGTCTAGCTTTTTGTTTTCCTTTTATCCTTTTTGAGATCCCAAAAACGACCTGATAAGTAACAGGAGGAAGGACAGAATTAGAAACTATGGCACCTCAGTAATTAGAGCTGACAAATATTGTATTGTATTTGTATATCAATCTCCATGTTTTTTTCTAGCCTAGGAATGATCTGCAGATCACAAGTCAAAATAATGGCAAAGCCAACTCATTCTTCCATTCTTCTGAGGTCGGTAATTTTAGTACCATTAAATTGAGTTATATCCCCAAGCTGAGACATGGAATAAGGGAATAAGGGAACCAGAGGATTCACTGAAGAACAAAGTAACTCACTGGATAAGGAGTGTAAAAAAATGTGGGTCCATTATACGGGATGACATAATAACTGTCCAGAGATTTACAAGTGACCCCTCAGAAACGGACCTCATAGGGCTGCAGTTGAGCAGCCAGAGTTTAGTAAAGGGTCTTTTAGCTCTTGAGTTAAGACCGAGACCTGACACCACGTCTTGAGTAACTCTTGTCCAGTCGATCCCTCCCTCAATGGCCAATTTGTTCTCTAGAGGTAGTCCCATTACCAGTACTTCTCCCAACAAACGCACCATAAGATGGGGACGTAGGAGCAGCTCAACCTCAAATGTAGATTGACGTAAAGCCCCAGTAGTGGAGGTAGAGAAGGAAAATACTTTAGGTACAAAGCCTTTAGAACCATGGGACTTAAGTACCGTTCCGTTGGTTACAGCGGGAGCAGAGACAGGAGTATGTTGTAATACACGTGCAGAAGAGAGACATAGCGGAACTACACCCCTTACAGTTAAGTGAATAGCGAGATTGTCCACCACTGGGGATAGTGATGAACTTCCAATTAACTTTGTATCCTGGAATGTGGCGGGTGTGACATCCGAGTCAACCAATCCAGAGTGGTGTAGCTTTATGGACCAACATCACATTATTTTCCTACAAGAAACATGGGCCACTTCCAAAAGGTATAGGGTAGGATATTGGTCCTTCCAGAAGGCTGCGCTTCCATCTCCATCTGGTAGAGCATCTGGGGGTTTAATAATCTGGTTTAAGCATGATTTATTCCCTAAAACAAAAGAGTTGCCCTCCCCCTCTAGGGACATACTAGCCGTGGAGGTAGCATTTAGCGGCCCAAGGGGACTAGTACGTATAGTACTCGTAAATATATACATAAGACCTGGCCCACAAAAGTCACAAATCGTCCAGATAAAAACGCTCACAGATTTCTTAAATCACCTACTTGGGGGGCAAGGCATACTTGTTGCAGGAGATTTCAACATGCAATTGAACTGTGAGGATGATTCTCATCTCAAAGATTCCAGTTTATACACCCATGGGACAGATCAGGTCCAGTCCAGGTTGCTTTAAAGCCCTTAGGGGGAGTTTTAGATCTAGTGGAGGATCTGATAAAATCAATGGGGCTTAGAATAGTCAACGGGAACACAAAATCAGATACTCCTGTGTTGCCTACATTCAGGAAAGGCCCATGCAAGAGCTGCCTAGACTATGTCCTAGTAAGTGATTTCCTTTGGAATTCCCTTATTGATATGGTAGTTTTTCCGCGTGACGATAGTCATCACCAAGCTCTCTGTATATTTTTTTCTATCTCCCCATTTAAATGTAGTCTTCTCTCCAAGTGGATGAAGGGTAGTACCCTAGCTGCGACAAATGATTACAAAGTAAGGTGGGAAATGATGGCAGATGATGTAAACTTTCAGGTAGCACTATATAAAGTGGTGATATCAACACTTTCCCCCCCTGAAGCACATCGCACTGATACCGGTTGATATAATTAAATTGCACAATACTATGATCAACCAGCTAAGACCCTTTTTCCAGGTAACAAGGAGGCGGGCTGAAACCAGGGTTAGAACCCTGAGGTAGTTTTCCAGCTCTTGCCGACTGGCTAAGTTATGGCTTTTGGAAGCATTAAAGGCAGGGAGTTGCTGTATGATAAGAGCCTCCAGGTCTGCATACAAAACTGAGCTGAAAAACGCAAAAAAAGAGTGGGAATCTAAACACTGGAAGGCCATGGTAGACGCTTTACAAGTAAAGGACACAAAATTGTTCTGGAAATTAGTGGCAGATAAAGGATATTCTGACTCCGTGGAGATTTACCCAGTAATTCAGCCAGCACTCTGGGTGTCTCATTTCGGCGCTGTGTATAGTGTGGCTCAAATTAGTAGCTCTACTTCCTCGCCACCTCTCAAGGGGCCCCCTTGTCTACTTACTTCCGGGTTAGCCACTGCTCTTAAATTTGATCTGGCCCCTTTTTCTTTAAAAGAAACAACCCTGACACTCCTGACGTTACGCAAAGGGAAGGCCCCAGGGCTGGATGGCATCCCCAGTGGCATCCCCAGTGACTTGTATTTGTCCCGACCTAGAACCTGGTCTTTATATTTAAACACACTTAGTAATGAGATTCTGAGAGGTGGGGGTTCCCTTCCACATGGCAAGGAGCGCTTATAATCCCAGTTTTTAAAAAGGGCTCAAGGGAACTTCCTTCCAACTACAGGCCAACAAGTTTAATAGACATTAGCCAAAAAGTATTTTGTAAGCAAATCTTGGCCAGATTGCAGGTGTGGATAATGGACTCACATATTCTCTCTGACCTTCAGGCAGGGTTTAGGAAGGGCGTGAGCACAATTGATCAGGCATTTAGGTTTAACCTTCTTTGTTGGAAACATCTGTCATTAACTAAGGGCCATTTGTATGTGGCCTTCATCGACCTAAAAGATGCATTTGATATGGTCCCAAGGGATCTATTGTGGAACGTCCTTGAGACCTACAAACTTGATAGCGAGATGCTAAAATTGATTAGGTGTCTTCATGAGGGCACGCAAGCCCAGGTACGCTGGTCACATGGTGACTTGACAGAAGCCATATCTATTGACAGGGGGGTTAGACAGGGGTGTGTTCTGGCCCCCACGCTGTTCAATCTTTACATCAATGGTGCGGTCGACCAGCTGATGCACTGCAATCACGATGCCCCAAAGTTAGCAGGAACCCCTGTTCCTATCTTAATGTTTGCAGATGACACCTTATTGATCTCACGAACCCCAATGGGCCTCCAAAACCAACTTGACGCCTTTTCAAAATTTTGCATCAAGAGGGGCCTAGAGATAAACTCTTCCAAGACTAAATTGGCTTTTAATCCTCATGAGTCCTTTCGGGGGAAAATGACTTTGGTAGGTCAATCGATAGAGAGAGTCAGTCAGTTTGATGATTTGGGGATTAGGATATCGGATGACCAACGGTGGACGACACAGATTAAAAAGAGCGTGTCTACTCTATGACAGAGGTCAGCCGTGATAGCGTGACAAATCGCTAACTCCACGGAGGGGGAAATTTCCCCCGCTATCACAGTATACAAGGCAGCTGCTGTGGCTGCCTCAATTTACAATGCTGAATTATGGGGGCATAGCAACTCTAGTTGCCTGACGATGGTGGAAAATCGCTTTATGAATAATTTTCTGTGTTTACCGACAAGTACTCCACTCTTATCCCTTAGATTTGATCTAGCCCTGAATGAGATCCACAGCGAGGCTGCCTTATGACCCCTTAATGTATTGGGTCCGCCTCTGGACATCCGAATACCTGTCCCCTTACCAAGCAGCAGTTGCCGACCGTGACGTGTTAAAAATTCCCTGGTTTAAACATATTAGAGACATGTGCCAACTCATCAAAGTGGATGAGGTGTGGAGTGACCCCCCAAAACCTAACAAAGGAAGCAAAGGCACGAAAAAGGTGGTGTTACTGGGAATTCATTTTGACTCAACTTTGGTCCAAAAAGGACCATGGTAGTAGAACGTTACTGTTTTTGGACCACAAATGCAGCCCCAAGTTTGAGTCTTATATGGATAATATTAATCCCCCCATGTTAAAACCCTTTTTATTAAATTAAGGTTAGGAACTGTGCCTCTTAACACATTCACTGCAAGATGGTGCAAGGAGGTCCACAAACCGAGTTTCTGACACTTCTGTCGTGAGCAACCAGAGACATTGGCCCATTTTATGTTTTTCTGTCCTAGATATTCAGTGCCCAGGAAGAAGTGGATAATCCCTTTATGCAGACTAATGGGGATAAGGGAGTATAACACATCCTTGCGAATCCTTACAAGCGACACAAGCGATAAGGTGGTTCTTGCAGTTGCTAGGTACCTACAAAAAGCATGGGCCATAAGAACAAGAGGAAACATTGTTGACCGATTGGATCAGCCATAATCATCCTAGGTCACAACCAATCATTATGACCACAGAATCACGAAGGCTTGCCTGTTAAAGGAAAAAGGAATTATGACATTAAGTTTGTATTATTGTTATAACTGTGTGTATTAATAGCCAATTTTAGCTTAGACTATTGTAGGAAGAAACAGAGTACTATATGGAATCAAGTCTAGCATGGCCCCCAGGATTTTACAACTTAGTTAGTTGCTCCGAACTGTTTTAAAAATTGAGCTTTAACATTTTTACCCAGCAGAATTATTGCTTCTTTTTTAAAAAAATGATGTGGAGTTTGTGTTTTTATTAATTTATAATTGTATTGTACGGTCATTGTTGTTGGTTACTGGATACTTTTATGGATTTTAGCCGAAATAAAGTTATTTATTGATTGAAATTGAGTAATAGTTATTTTTGTTATTTGCAGCACATAACATAACAGAAGTAAGGTATGTTGCCCTATACAAAATACAATATCATACTTTTGATAGTGAAGAGTGAGGCACTTAAGTTAATTCCAGACACAGCCAAAAATGCATAATTAAATAAAAAACAGTCCTCCTTTTTTAATGTTTATCCTTTATGTTGGTTATTTCTAGACTACATATACCTGAAGGGAATGCCCTAAGGATGCCCGCTCTGTCAGCCTCATATTGATTACATACAGTATTCTGCAACTCTGAATGTCTGCAAGCAGAAATCTACAGCCAGACAGCGAAGGCAGGACAGGGACATGAATAGTTTCAAATATTAAAGATGACCTTCATTTACTGCAGGAGCTCTCAATTAGTGTGGCAAATGAGTCCATACATATAGATGGAAATTGATTTACACCTCATGTAGGTTTCACAGAAGCAGACTAAAGGCAGATGGTGGGTTCTCCATCCGTATAAGAAGTTTATTTACAGGATCAAGAGGAATGCACCTGAGATTCTTACCTAACTATTTCCCCCTGCACTTGGTTTAATTGGCCACAAATTACTGACCTTTTATGCTAAGCATGCTAAGTAGAAGAGAGAAGTACGTGGCCCTGCAGTGGCAGAACTGCACAATTTAAAACTAATAAACCAGGGCTCAAATACCTGCTTTTTCATGTTACCAACGTGTGTGATCCACAACATATGCTTTACTTCATTAGCCAACCAATTTGATAGCACATTGAAACAAATCAGTTCAGGATCTGCACTCCGCAAAAACCTTGCTTGTATGCAGTCAACCAAAAATATTCTTTCTTTACATTTTATAAACATGCCTTATAAACAGAGAACATGAAAGCAGACACATATTGATTAAATAGTGGCAGGAACAGTATTACTTCTCTGCCACCAACACTTTGTATTTCTATCCCTATTCACATGCCGAAAGTGGGAGGGAAATGGGTGAGGAGCTTGTTTACCTGCCAGTTTCATAGGGCTCAGAGCAGTAGATGAAAAGCAATTGGAGAAAAGCGATCAGCACAAAAGTTGAGGAAACAGCACTGAAGCTGAAATGCAGGAGCTCAAAGGCCAAAGCAGCAGCCAAACATGAGAACGTCAAGGAAGAAGTGTTGCAAGTGAAAATTTAGGAACACAAAAATCATGGCCGCAACAATGAAGAGAATAATAACTGGAACAAGAAGAATTCCTGCAAAGCATGCAGCCTGCATTTCCAACTCTCTATGCAGCACTCTTACTGATTGGAGGACAGTCATTCAATAATTCTCTACAATTTGGATTTTATAAGAAAAAGGTGATTGTTTATGCTGGTTCTTCTTTTTGTCCCTAGATTTCTTTGGTATTCCCTGTATTTATTGCACCACACCTCCTGAGAAAAGAATGGTCTCTCTTCATGTATCTAGACCATGATTCTCCCTTTAGGGTATTGGATGCTCTTTTTGTCAAGATTAATCCTTCTGTGAAAGAAAACGCCTCTTTTTGCATGAAGACCGCATTTTTTGACTGATCCTGCTGTTTATTTTATTGTCAACTGGGACTCTACTAACCAGGTGCAGTGCATGTGCTATGTCCCCAAAAATGTTACAATTGGTTATACTTCAATTAGCATATTTACCTAACCTATAAATAAGCCTTTAGCATATGGTACAACATGTACTCAGAGCCCGTACATTAACTGCCACTAGTGGCTTGCAACCCATATTCTGCTGCAACTAAAGTAACAAAGCAAAACTACTTGCACCCGCACTAGCACACAAACAAGATTGCTGACTGGGGAGTCAGTGGTGCTGCAGGGGCTTTAGTCCTTCCCCCATGGAGCCTAACATTATGATAGAGTTAGGGTGCTGCAGCTGAGACTGGGGCACCCAGAAATTTAAAGTGCAAGGCAACAAATATAAAATGCACTACAGAGCCCCTCAAATAGTGTTCACTGATGTAGAGAGCAAGTCCACATAATGGCCTGTGGGAGATATATTTTCACATTTTCCATTTGTGGTGGTGCCCCAAGAAGGGATAGGTGCATCCCAAAAGATTTGTTTTAATGTTATGAGGGCCGCAACCCTCCCATGAAATCTTTTTTTTTAACTGCAGTACGTCTGATGGCTCATTAAATAATTCAGGAGAGTTATTTTTAAACCACTTAGAGTTGGAACTGGATGCTCTTCAGCTGCAGTGTAGGGTTCCCTTGTCATTGGTCCTATGGCTACGTGACATCACCTGAAAAGTGTGAGAGACTGAAATACATATTGCGAGTCTGGTGGTCGCAGCTGTGGTGGTCCAGTCACCATATTACGATCCCTGGTGGTAAGACTGCCAAAAGACAGCTGTCTCCACCAGGATCTTTGATCCTGATGGAATGACGCAGTCAAGGTTGTAATCAGCCACAGTGGTGCTGAAGTCAGCACCACCTTGCTGATTACAACCATGTTCTCCCACCAGCCTTTTCATGGCATTTCAACCACAATGAAAAGGCTTGCAAAGAACAAGTGCTGGAGCCACATGGGGGCCTCTGCACTGCTGATGACATTGTTGTGGGCATTGCAGGAGCCCCCCTCCCCAGTACAGTCAGAATGTGCGCTGTCTGCTTAGCAGAGAGTGCGCATTCCGAGAGTGCCAGAGGGGCCCCCTGTGCGATGGCATTGGACTCGGCTCCATTTGGATCTGAGTCCAATGCCACCACACTTTTTCCACTGAACGGACTGGCAGAAACGTTGGTTACTGCAGATTAGCCCAATGGAAAATTCGGAATGGGGCTGGTGGATAGTATCCAGAAACAAGCTAGAAAATTACTACAAATAGAATAGAAAGTAAAGACATATGAAAATGAACTCAAGTGATTAGTTATCATATTACTAAATAATGAGCAATACCTAAAGATGTCTTATGGCTAGTTAACAAACTCAACAAACCTTATTATTGCTATGTTGTGGCCTATGTTAATTTCTCACAAGGACGTGTCTTTGAGCTTCTACAACTGCTGCCAAAGCTCCATTTCTCTTATTACTGAAGACAAAGGTGGTCATTTTGAACCTGGCGATAATGACCGCAGACCGGCGGTGGCGATAACTACTGCGAACAGGCCAGTGGTGCAGACCGCCAAATAATAAAGGATAGGAGAAACAGCCAGCGGCTCATCCACCCACTACCATCTTGGAAGCACTGCCAACGACAGCACCTCCAGGCCGGCAGAAGGGCACAAACTGACCAGCATATTACAAAAAACACACCACCATCAGTTCCGGGGCGGGAACCACCACCACTCAAAGCCTGGTGGAAAAGCCCCATATAAATGGAAACACTCACTGGAGGCCCACAAAACACGCCAACATGGTGCGAGAGTTGGAAATAATGCCAATGCTTCTCCTTGCCATATAGGTACAGGATCGTGACTGCTGACGAAGACAGCAATGGTAAGTCCCCCAGCCTAGTACACAAGGGAGGAAAGGGCACAATTACACAGCCACCCACCCCACCCACAACTCAATGCACACCCAACCCCTCCTACCACCCCAAGCCATACACACCCAAACAAAATGTACTTACCAGACACAGGCCAACAAATACCTGCACCAATGCAAACACCTGTGCACACCACAACCCCACAGTGAAACGCTGCACAACAGCTCAATATGGAACCAACATGTCTGCCGGGCAGCACATTTTCATTTTTAAAAAAATATTTACAAAAGACAGTGGCCAGTACAAAGTCTCGGTAGGGCAAAGATAGCCCACACTTGACTCCCATGATGTGAAGGAACACTCCACTGAGAAGCGGCATCAATGGGGGCGCCCATCCACATCGGGACAGACCAGCGCCAGTATGCAAGCCATTGCGGGGTCAGGGTCCGACGGGCACCTCTCCCTAGTCGGGAGGCCGTCCTCAGCTGGGCCTGTCTGGTCTTCCTGGACCAGCGCCGCAGGTCCTCCCTCTGCGTCCTGCAGTGGGTGTTCCACCAGTTGTAGCCCCCCAGGGTCTGCACTTCCTCGGCAATTGCTCTCCATAGCCCTTTTTTCTGGTGGGTGCTGACCTGCATGGGAAACATTCCAAAAATGGGGGACAAGATGTAATTAATACCAATACAGCTGCAATCTTTGGCGACACACAACAAACACGCCGACCACGACCTGAGTGGTCGGCGGGTGATCCACTCAGTTTTTTGATCCACTCAGGATCACCCGCCGACCCATGCCCCCACCACATCTTCAACAAAGCCGACAACATCATCGCCCCCCATCTCCGAGACGTCATCAACACATCCTTCACCACCGCCACCTTCCCCAAGAGCTGGAAACACGCCGAACTCAACGCCCTCCTCAAGAAGCCGACAGCAGACCCCACAGACCTCAAGAACTTCCGACCCATCTCTCTCCTCCCGTTCCCAGCAAAGGTTATTGAGAAAACCGTCAACACTCAACTGACAACCTTCCTCGAAACCAACGAATCACTTGACCCCTCGCAGTTCGGTTTCAGGGCCAACCACAGCACCGAGACCGCCCTCATCGCAGCCACGGACGACATCAGATCCTTGACCGACAAGGAAGAGACCGTGGCCCTCATACTCCTTGACCTCTCTGCAGCCTTCGACACGGTATGCCACCGCACTCTGATACAGCGCCTCAACAACGCCGGCATCCGAGGCAAAGCCTTGGACTGGGTCATCTCGTTCCTCACCGAAGAACTCAGAGAGTCCGCCTCCCCCCCTTCAGATCAACAGCTACCGAGGTCATCTGCGGCGTCCCACAAGGATCCTCCCTCAGCCCTACCCTCTTCAACATCTACATGACGCCCCTGGCAAACATCGCACGCAAACACGGACTCAACCTCATCTCCTACGCAGATGACACTCAACTCATCCTCTCCCTCACCAACGACCCTTCCTCTGCTAGAACCAGACTACACGAAGGAATGAAGGAAGTAGCGGACTGGATGACGGACAGCCGGCTTAAACTCAACACCAACAAGACGGAAGTCCTCATCCTAGGCCCTACTCCCACCGCATGGGACGACTCCTGGTAGCTCCCCGCCCTAGGCAGCACTCCCCAACCCACCGACCACGCCCACAACCTGGGCTTCATCCTGGACTCCTCCCTCTCCATGACCAGACAAGTCAACGCGGTCACATCGGCATGCTTCAACACCCTTCGCATGCTCCGCAACATCTTCCGCTGGATCCCCACCGACACATGGATCCCCACCGACACAAGGAAGACCGTCACCCACGCCCTCGTCACCAGCCGCCTGGACTACGGCAACACCCTCTACGCCGGCACCACGATCAAACTACAGAAGAAACTCCAACGTATCCAGAGCGCCGCCGCACGCCTCATCCTGGACGTCCCGAGCCACCACCACATCTCCGGACACCTGAAAAAGCTTCACTGGCTCCCAGTCAGCAAGAGGATCACGTTCAGACTCCTCACCCATGCACACAAAGCCCTTCACAACCAAGGACCCAAACTCATCAACCACTGCGTCTCCTTCTACGTACCCTCCCGCACCCTGCGATCGACCGGACAAGCCCTGGCAGCCGTCCCCCGCATCCGCAAAGCCACCGCCGGAGGAAAATCTTTTTCTTACCTCGCAGCGAAGACCTGGAACTCTCTCCCCAGCCATCTCCGCTCAACACAGGACCACCTCTCCTTCAGAAGGCAGCTCAAGACCTGGCTGTACGAGTATCCCCCTCCCCCCCAGCGCCTTGAGACCCTTTCGGGTGAGTAGCGCGCTTTATAAATGCCAATGATTGATTGATTGATTGATTGACCATGCACACTGCCAGTATACCACGAATATCATGCGCATGCAAAACACCTGATCAGTCATGACATGTTAATGTGCACGCACATACATCGTCAAACACCACCCAACATGTGGGACAAAGGACGTTGTACTGACCTGTTGTCCTGGAACACCGTACAACCACCCGTACAGGGGTAGGACCTCTTCCACCAGTTTCTCCAGTGCCTCTGGAGTAAAGGCAGGGGCCCTATCCCCTGCAGTGTGTGCCATCATTGCTCCAAGATGCAGGACACAGCAGCACACAATGTGGAGGTCTGCCTTGCCCAAATGCCAGGAGTCAAGTGAGCTGGCCCATGCAAAATGGCAGTTTCGACCGCAGCGGACATGACCATCACCACCGGAGGTGATCGTCATTGGTCCCAGTTTCCCATAGACGTCAATGTTAACCAATGAGGAGTTGCACTGTGGTTCAGACCACCTTCCGCCATGACGACTTTTGCTGGAGGAACGAGGTCACTTCCAGCTGTCCAGTGCATGCTGGACAGGCGGATACCATATTAACCTGTAACATGACAGTCCTGGGTTCACACTGCTTAATTACCTGCATGTTGTCACACATTGATACATTAGGACACACATTGTGGATAATGACATGTGTAGCGAGTGTCTAGTGACAACCCCACACTTGTCACTACAGTTGTCAGTATACATGATCCGTGTAGTCGAACACATGGAAGGTGTGTGTTTACATGTCCTGTGTACGTCCATTGTCACAGGGATTATGTGCCATCATCTGGTTAGGAATGGAGTGTGGAGTAATGTGTTTTCCGACAACATGACAGCTAACTTGCATGAAAAAAACTTTGTGACTGTCGTACGTCACACTTGATGCACCACATTGCTACATGCTCCCAGATTCTTGTTTGTGTGCCCACCACAATGAAGTGATGAGGAATGCACCAGTTTACCGGCCACTCATAGATCTTGGTACCATGGAAGAGCGCCACATCATCCTGACCTATTGACTGAACCGTTTGTGCATCAGAGAAATGGTTGCCCAGTTGAAGCCAGACTTCCTGCCGGGTTTAAGAAACCCACATGCCATTCCTCCAAAATGGCCAGTTGTTGTCAGTCCTGCATTTTCTGCAAATTCCCAGGATCAGTACATGATTCCTATGTCCTAAGGAACAACAGTGTCCCACAGGGAGAAAGGGCCTGTGTGAAATGGGGTGCTCAATAATAACGGACTCAGAAGATCCTTAAAGATGAGGTAATAAGTTTATAACGTTTTTGCCCCGCCATCGACACAGCCTAACCGTCCTCACACTGTCAGCCTTCCAACCATCTTTTCTCGTCCGCGACGTATGCTTCTCCACGGAGACCGCACAAGGTATTCTAACTCAGCATATGCGTGGAGACCGCCTGTGCGCGGATGCGGCAATACACTACACATCTCCCTCTCTTATAATGAACAAATTTTGACATAGAAAGGTATGTTAACTAAATATAAGATCATGAACATAGAACCAAAACCATCAAACAACAGTATATAAATGTTACTCAAAAAATTGCATCTCAACCAGTGACCCCACAACCTTTATCTCTTGATGCACAATCAGAAAGTGGATGCAATATTGCTCTTCGAAATCACAGAATAAGCACCCCACACCCCATTAAACAATTTACATTCAATTTAGAACATAGTCTTTAAGATGTTCAGGCGAGACTTTCCTCCAACAACTTCTCCTTATCCCGTCACACCTAGTAACACCACACGAGCTGTCATTTTGTGTTTTTGACTCAGAACCACTTGTGCTTTTACCTTCAATACTTAATTACGGTTGCACCACATCCTTAATCCGAACCACTCGGTTCATGTTCCAAATTCTCCCATCAAATGTTTTTATAGTGTTTTTAAGTAGTTTGATTACCAAAAAGGGTCTTGTGAAGTTTAATCCTTTTACACACCCTGTGGGTGCCTTAATCTTCACCACATCACCTACAGCTAGCTTCACTTTCGAAACTTTCTTCTTGCATCAAATTCTTGTTTCCTCTTCTCTAAAAGTCTTAATTCTCTGTCCCGCCAATCAGAATTATCTAAATTGAAACAATTTTTCCTCCACTCCATCCAGCCAGGTCACAACTTGGTATTAGGTAACCTCTTCTTGAACAGAACAAAAGGAGATTTCCCAGTGGTAACATGCAGTGAAAATCGATAACTTGTGATCCTCTTCAACAGCTCTGTCCTCCAATTCAAAGTGTTCGCCTTTGCCAGTTGGATACTTTCTTTAATAAATTTATTAAATCTCTCTACCGCACCATTTGTCTTGGGATACTATATTGCTGACTTTTTGTGCTTGATGTCACACTCACTCATAAATTTCTCAAAGCTTGTAGAACAAAATTGTGGACCATTGTCCGATAACAAAGATTTAGGAAAACCTTCTTTCCTAAAAATGTCCTCTAAGAAACATATCACACTGGAAGAGGAAACATCACATACACTTTTGACCTCCACCCACCTGGAATATAAATCTATTAATACAATCAGATATGGGTTGAATGTTCACCCGATAATGGCCCAACAATGTCTATAGCGACTTCATCCCAGTATTTACATGGCAACTGCCTACAACACATTGGTACATTGCGAGTCCTCAATATTTTATCACTCTGTGAACATTGTATATACTCTCTGACCACACGTTCCACCTCCAAATCCATTCCTGCCCACCAGAAACACTCCCTCAAATTTTCTTTTGTCTTAACAATTCCCAGATGGCCTTCATGAGCTTGGTTCATTATCTTAACTCTTAATACTTCAGGTGGAACCAATCTTGTGCCTCCCAGCAGCATGTCATTATCCACTGCTAATTCATTTTTTACCAAATGCCATACTCTATTTAGTCATCTAATTCTTCCACTCTCTAATGCTTCTCACGCAGTTCTACATCATCCTTCACCGCTTCTTTCCACTCTCACTCAGTTATCACCCCACATGTAATTTCACATACATCACAGAATAATTCACAATCATTATCTTCCTGACCATGTAATCCTTTTCACCCTCCTTAACATATTCCACAACTAATCTGGACAGACAATCTGCGCTAAAATTCAACACTCCCGGCAGATATTCCACTTTAAATCTGAACTCTTGTAGAGAAATAATCCACCTCCTTATTCTTGCAGAAATAGAATTCAAGCCTTTGCTGCAAAATACCTCAACTAAAGGTTTATGATGGGACAGCACCACAAACTCTGTACCCCAGACAAAATGCCTGAATTTCCTCAGTGCCCAGTGAATGGCCAACGACTTCCTTTCAATTACTGAGTAATTATTTTCGGCTCCACTCAAAGTTTTAGATGCTCAAGCAATTAAACACTTCTTCCCTTTGTCATCTTGCATCAAGATTGCACCCAAACCCTTCGCACTGGCATCAGTGACAATAATAGTAGGCTTGTCCGGTTTAAAAGCCTGAAGACACGGAGCATTATTCAATTCTTCCTTAATCTTAATAAATTCCTTTTCACAGTCAGTGTCCCAAATAAATTCCTTTCCCTTCTTTAAAAGAAGTCTCATGTTCGCTGTCTTCTTGATGTACCTCCCATAGTACTCTACCATCCCCCAAAATGAACTCACTTCTTCCTTGGTTTGGGGCGATAATAATTTTTTTATTGTCGTGACTAACTCAGGTTTGGGTTTTACACCTTCCCCTGTGATTAAATGTCCTAGGTACTCGACTTCCGTTAGACCAAACCGACATTTTTTCCTTTTAAGAGTAAAACCAGCTTGACTTAATCTCCTCAATACTAACCTCACACACTCCCAATGTTCTCCCACTGTGTCTGCAAAGATCAAAACATCGTCCTGATAACATTTCACACACCCTACATTCTCCAAAACCTTGTGCATAATGCATTGGAACACAGAGGCTGCCGATAACAGTCCAAAAGGCATCCTCTTAAATTTAAAGGCGCCAAAAGTTGTGATGAATGCCGTCAACTCCTGTGAACTCTCTTCCAGCTCTACCTGATGGTATGCCGACGTTAAGTCTAGGGTGGAAAACAAATTTCGCACTTCCAATCGTGGACACAATTTCTTCAATATTTGGAAGAGGAAATCTGTCTACTACAACTTCTCTGTTTAGAGCCCTAAAGTCCACACATAATCTGATGTATCCATCTCCCTTCCTTGCTACTACTATGGGTGCCAACCATTCTGTTGCTTCCACTTCCTCTATTATACCCAAATCCAGCAGTCTCTTAAGCTCTGACCTCACCGGCTCTTGTAGCGCCAAAGGTATTTTCCTCACTTTAGCTACTACCGGAATGGCACCCTTCTTCAGTCTAATTCTATGTCTGTATCCTTTTAGACAACCTAACGTCTCCAAAAACACTTCAGGAAATTCAGAGACTACCTCTCCTTCCACACCCTTAACACACTGCACTTGCACTTGTGGTTGTGCATTGAGATTCAATACAACCCCCAACAATCTTTGATGTGCCCAACTTAAAAGATTGTCCCCCTGATTGGACACATATACTTTTCCTACTAAATGTCTCCCTTTTAGTTCAAGATGACCCTCAAAGTATCCTAACATTTTTATTGGTTATCCACCATATCCACCTGGACGCACATCCATTTTATTTAAAACTCTATCTTTCTTTGCTAATAAATCAAAGCTTTTCTTGGAAATTATTGTTAATTGTGAACATGAATCAAACCTCATCAAAAGATCAACCCCCTCTACTTTCATCACTTCACTTGGATGTTCCTCAATTTTCTCCCATGTTTTAACTTCGAAAACCACCTCCTGAGACACTTCTTTAATCTCTCTCATCGTGTTGCTGTTACCATACTTCTTCTTGTTACAACAACATCTATAGTAGTGACCTTTTCTCCCACAGCCATTGCACACTACATTTAGAGCTGGACAATTGCTAACATTAGCTTTGTGGCCAGTTCTCCCACATTGAAAGCATTCTCCTTTAAACTTTGACTCATCTTCTTTTTTCCTCATTGCACTAATCTCTTTGCTTTTCACTTCACATACCACCTCATCCACCTTCGTAGATTCACCAGTTATAACTTTGTTACTACCTAGTTCTTTAACGCATTTAAGCATATGCTCAACTTCTTTTGCTACCAAGATCACTTCTTCCAAAGGTGGTTCATCCTTTAACCACAATTCTTCCCTAATTTTGTCACTACTGCACCTTAGCACAAATTGATCTCTAATTCTTTCGTCCACTAAAGATCCAAATTTACAAGAGGCTGCAAGTTTCCTCAAACTAGTAATGTACTCTTCCACCGATTCATCTTTCCCTTGTTCCCTTCTCCCAAAATAGTACCTCTCCATTATCGTAATGACTCTCGGTATATAATGTTTGTCCAACTTCCTAATGCACACTTCGTATTCATTTAGATTTCTAGATTCTTCAAGACTTAAATCTGGTAAGTTTTTGAGTACCTCTTGACCTTCACCCCCCAAACAGTGCATCAAAAGTGCGTGTTTCCTTTCTGCGCTGAGTGTCGGTCCACACACTCTAGCATAGTGAACAAACATTTTCTTCCACTTAGACCAAGAATATGTAGGATCACCTGGACTGCTTAAGAAAAAGGGAGGGGGTGTTACTTTCTGCATTTTTAAACCGTAGGTATTTTAAAGTAACTAACACAAAAACTTAAATATGCTGTTGCAGAATGAAAACAGAATCATAAATCCTCAATTTTCCTATATGATACCCATCATATACATTTTCCCATTAAATACGTGTTTGAACTCAATCAAAATCCCACTTCCAATAGGTGTGCCTGTCACCGTGCAATGTTTACGACAGGCAAACGCGCTTAAGATGAAGAAGGTGTGCCTATCACTGTATTCTGATACTACAGATCTTTCACCATCTGAATCCATCATTGACAATGCAGCTGAACAGATTGAAACACCTCCCCTTTAACGTTGTTCCACGACCATCCCTTTAAGAGGAAACCACGCCTCCAGGAAATCCTGAAATCATTGACAATGAAGCTGAACAAAGAGGAACACCTCTCCTTTAACGTTGTTCCTCGACCATCCCTTTAAGAGGAAACCACGCCTCCAGGAAATCTGGAAATCCAGAGCATTTCACCTCCTCAACTCGACTCCAGTGCACTCCACTCGGCTCCACTGCTGTGCGCTCCTCGCGTTGACAGAAACAGCCTCGACATGAACACCAGAACTCGTCCAACGGAGCCTCCATTTGCCGTTACAATAAATCTTCTGCGATGTTGGGGCAAAATTGAACCACCCTCGTCGCCAGTGTGAAATGGGGTGCTCAATAATAACGGACGCAGAAGATCCTTAAAGATGAGGTAATAAGTTTATTACGTTTTTGCCCCAGCCATCGACACAGCCTAACCATCCTCAACCTGTCCGCCTTCCAACCGTCTTTTCTCGTCCGCGACGTATGCTTCTCCACGGAGACCGCGCAAGGTATTCTAACTCAGCATCTCCGTGGAGACCGCCTGCGCGCGGATGCGGCAATACACTACACACTGGCTCATAGGTATGTGTACTGTTCTCCATGTCAGACATGTGTACCCCTCCAAACACAGTCAGCACTCAGCCTTGCATTGTTACCTATAGTCATGCTCCATTTTCCACACACGTGACTCCGGATACCCCGACCTGCCCTGGCTCCTGACACCTGTGAGGCATCCAACTACAGGAAGGGAGAACAGGTACAATGAGGCACATGGCCGGATGAGGCGAGTGATTGAGCGGACTTTCGGTCTTTTGAAAGCTAGGTTTTGTTGCCTCCATGTGTCAGGTGGTGCCCTACAGTACCAACCAAGGAAAGTCTGGAAGATCATTGTTGCATGCTGCATGCTCCATAATCTGGCCATCAGAAGGCACACACCACTGTTAGAGGAGGTGGACATTGATGCTGGAGCAGTGTTTGGGGCTGGTGCCTCTGATAATGAGGGGGAGGAAGAAGAGGACGGGGCATGTGACAACAGGACTGACATGATTTGTCACTACTTTCAATGATGTACAGGTATGTGTGATTTGTATATCATCTGTACATGGAAGATGTATTATTGTAGCCAGTTTGTAGCCAGTATTTGCATGCATCAAGGTGTGTGTGGGGACTACAGCATTTCATCTTGGGTTCTGAGTCTGAAAGGTGGCTGACTCACCATGAGGAGGAGTGGAAATACACTGCTGCTAACGACATGTGTGGAATGTGCCATTGTGGAACAGCTTTATAGCTCCACCAAAGGTTTAGAGTCCTCAGTCTCCCTGTTTGGGTAAATGTAAGGGGGACTTATCAGTCTTGTCTCGCTGCGTAGACATGTCATGCTGCATTGTCAGCTGCTCTGTGGCAAGTACCTGTTCCTGACTACTTAGGGAGGTGAACAATAGAGGATTTTACCTATGTTACATCTTTCCTGTTCCACACATGTGTGAGTGCCTATGCAGGCCCTTACATATGTGGTATCATAGCTACTGGGTCAGTCATCCTGTGCATGTGTTCAAATGTTGTGAATGTATGACTGTGGTTCACATGCCTTACAACATTGTGCCTGATTCCATTTCATTTTCCACTATTCAGGTCGCATCTCTGTCTGCAAACTGATTATTGCATTGGTTGTTGCTATTGGTAATTTGGATGTACTTACACACCTGCTGCAGTGTCCCACTACATCTGTCTCTTCAACATTATTATGCTGCCAACATGTACATACATTTGCTGCTTGAAAACAGGATTGCTACTACATACAATGAAGAGACGTGCACCATGACTTGTGTTAACCCCTTTGCAGCCAGGCCTTTTCCTCCTCAGGTGCCTAGCCTTTTTTTTGGCTATTTGGGGCAGTTTGTGCTTAGGCCCTCATAACGTTTTGTCCACATAAGCTACCCACACCAAATTTGTGACCTTTTTTCCCAACATCCTAGGGATTCTAGAGGTACCCAGACTTTTTGGGTTCCCCTGAAAGGGACCAAGAAATTAGCCAAAATACAGTAAAAATGTTGTTTTTCTCAAACAAATGGGAAAAAGGGCTGCAGAAGAAGGCTTGTGTTTTTTCCCCTGAAAATGGCATCAACAAAGGGTTTATGTTGCTAAAAGCACCAGCTTCCCAGCTTTCAGGAACAGGCAGACTTGAATCAGAAAACCCAATTTCTCAACACAATTTTGCATTTTACTGGGACATACCCCACGTTTACGATTTTTTGTGCTTTCAGCCTCCTTCCAGTCAGAGACAGAAATGGGTGTGAAACCAATGCTGGATGCCAGACACCTGAACATTTCTGAAAAGTAGACAAAATTATGAACTCAGCAATGGGTAATTTGTGTAGATCCTACAAGGGCTTCCTACAGAAAATAACAACTGAAATACAAAAATATTGAAATTGAGGTGAAAAAAACAGCAATTTTTCTTTACGTTTTACTCTGTAACTTTTTCCTGCAACATCAGATTTTTGAAAGCAATATACTGTTAGGTCCGATGGATTCTTCTGGTTGCAGGGATATATAGGGCTTGTAGGTTCATCAAGAATCCTAGGTACCCAGAGCCAATAAATGAGCTGCACTTTGCAATGGGTTTTCATTCTATACCGGGTATACAGCAATTCATTTGCTGAAATATGAAGAGTGAAAAATAGGTATGAAGAAAACCTTTGTATTTCCAAAATGAGCACAGGATAAGATGTTGAGAAGGAGTGGTTATTTGCACATCTCTGAATTCCGGGGTGCCCATACTAGCATGTGAATTACAGGGCATTTCTCAATTACACGTCTTTTTTACACACTGTCTTACATTTGGAAGGAAAAAATGAAGAGAAAGACAAGGAGCAATAACACTTGTTTTGCTATTCTATGTTCCCCCACGTCTCCTGATAAACATGGTACCTCACTTGCGCGGGTAGGCCTGATGCTCGCCACAGGAAACGCAACATGGACACATCACATTTTTACATTGAAATCTGATGTGTTTTTTGCAAAGTGCCTAGATGTAGATTCTGGCCTCTAGCTCAGCCGGCACCTAGGGAAACCAAGCAAACCAGCACATTTTTTAAAACTAGACATATGGGGGAATCCAAGATAGGGTGACTTGTGGGGCTCCCACCAGGTTCTGTTACCCAGAATCCTTTGCAAACATCAACATTTTGCCAACAAAAACACTTTTTCCTCTCATCTCGGTGACAGAAAGTTATAGAATCTGAGAGGAGCCACAAATTTCCTTCCACCCAGTGTTTCCCTCATTCTCAGCCAAAAATGTGTCAAAATTGAGGGGGAACCAAAGCAGGTCCAAAAGGACAGTTTGAAAAAAAAACATTTTTCGGCTGACAGGGGCAGCAGAATATTTATCGGTATAGATGGGAAAATGTTGGGTGGAAGGAATTTTGTGGATTCCTGCAGATTCCAGAAGGTTCCATCACAAAAATGTGGGTAACGTGTGATTTTGGAGGTTTGCAGGGCATTGTGGGTAAGAAAATGGTGCAGGTGCATGTGAAGCACACCTACCTAGAATCAACCAGATGTTTAGTTTTCATATGTGTCTGGGTCTTGTGGATTTGTCTACATGGCAGCGTCCCAAACTCAAAAAAAGTGCAGCCCTCACCATTCCAAATTGGACGATTTTGAGAGTTACCAAGGTCTCATGGCCCAAATGTAAAACCAAAACCCAAAATAATCAAAAGTCTTCTTGCTTGCCGTGGGATAAAATGTTTTATTGTGCGGGGAGAGCTGAAAGACTGTTACCCCTTCAGTTGGGGTGGGGGCATAACCAGGCCCATACTGGTTGGTAGCCACCACTCCACTATTTTTTTTTTTTATTCCATGCCATCTAGTAGACTTTCTAACCCCCCCGGGGTGTGGATCAGGGGTAATTTCCCCATCTGCCCACTGGTGGGCAGAACAACTTTGGCCCCATTTATTTGGGGTGGGGGTATTGCCATACCCCAAATAAATACACCCTCTTATTTTGAAAAAAACATCTTCCCTGGTCTCTAGTGGGCTTTCTGCTCCCCTTGGGGGCAGATGGGCCTTCCAAAAATAGGCTGATCTGCCCCCAAGGGGGGTAGATATAGCCAACAGTAATGTGGCCCCATGGGGACCGACCCTTGCCCAAGGGGCACACCCCCAAACAAAACACACATACACACACACACCAATCCCTGGTGCTTGGTGGTTTCTGCCCTCCTGGGCAGATTGACCTAATAATATTAGGTCGATCTGCCCCCAGGGGGGACGGAAATGGCCTAAAAACAACGTGGCCCCCCAGGGAGCGACCCTTGCTGAAGGGGTCGCTCCCTACACATAAAAGACAAAAAATTATCCCTGGTGTCTAGGGGTTTTCTGCCCCAAGAGGGGGCAGAAATGGCCTAAAAATAATTTGCCCCCCTGGGGAGCGGCCCTTGCCCAAGGGGCCGCCCCCCTTATATTCCTTTCTAAAAAATAAGTTCCCTGGCCTAGAAATAATTTGGGCCCCCAGGGAGCGACCCTTGCTGAAGGGGTCCCTCCCCAAACATAAAAGAAATACAAACCAAAAAAAAAAAAATCCCTGGTGTCTAGGGGGTTTTCTGCCCCCCTGGGGGCAGATCAGCCTAATTATATTAGGCCTATCTGCCCCCAGGTGGGGCAAAAATGGCCTAAAAATGATTTGCTCCCCTTATGTTCATTTCCCCCCCCTAAAAAAATCCCTGGTGTCTAGTGGTTTGTGCACCCTGGGGGCAGATTGGCCTAAATATATTAGAAATGGCCTAGAAACAATTTGGCCCCTCAGGGAGCGACCCTTGCTGAAGGGGTAGCTCCCTAAACATAAAAAACTAAAAATCCCTTTTGTCTAGGGGTTTTTCTGTCTGATCTGCCCCCGGGGGGGGGGCAGAAATGGCCTAAAATTATTTGCCCTCCTGGGGAGCGCCCCTTGCCCAAGGGGCCGCCCCTTACGTTCATTTCTAAAAAAAAATTTAAAAAAATCCCTGGTGTCTAGTGGTTTCTGCCCCCCCCCCCGGGTGCATATCGCCCTAAATATATTAGGTCGATCTGCCCCCGGGAGGGGGGAAATGGCCTAGAAACAATCCCCCCCCCAGGGAGCGACCCTTGCTGAAGGGGTCACTCCCTAAACATAAAAGAAAGAAAAAAGAAAAAAAAATCCCTGGTGTCTAGGGGGTTTTCTGCCCCCCCTGGGGGCAGATCGGCCTAATTATGGTAGGCTGATCTGCGCCCAGGGTGGGCAGAAATGGCCTGAAAATGATTTGACCCCCTGGGGAACGGCCCTTGCCCAAGGGGCCGCTCCCCTTATGTCCATTCCCCAAAAAATATTCCCTGGTGTCTAGTGGGCATATCTGCTGCCCGCTCGCATCTCGATCGAGCAGCAGAAATGCTTGCAGGGACATAAAAGGATTCATGTCTCTGCCAGCCCCCTCCTCCTGAGTGGAAGAGAAATGCTTCCAGTGCTTCCATGCTTTTGCGTGCTGACATCATCAGATGACATTGGGGGGGCAGGGCTGGAAAGGGAAGCAATTCCCTTTCCAGCCCTGACCTGGGGGGTGGGGGACAGCCCTCGGGGGGAACACTAGCGCTTCCCCCGAGGGCCTGTATATGGACATAATGGTTACGTTCATGGCGCCACACGGGCGCAGCCATGGACGTAACCATTACGTCCATGGCGCCGAAGCGGTTAATTTATGTTTATTAAGTGTATGACATCACAGTCCAGAGAAGTAGGGCAATAGTCTAGGTGCTGATCAGAGTGAGTGGTACAAATGTTTTTCTCACAGATCCTGCATCCATTTTCCCGGTATGATGTGAACTTGGTTTTGGACATCCAACACGGCTTTACAGTGCCACACAAGGGTGACAGTTCAGAAGAGGGATCACTTCCTGGTGGGGGGATTGGTTTTGGCCTGAGGTCATGCAGGATGTCTGGATGGGTGACCTCTTTTTACGGGGGTCCCTCAGCTCCAGGGGTAGAGGTGCTGGTGGCCTGTGGGTCCTCCTGCTGGGGTTCCATTCCAGTAGCAGGTACAGATGTTGATGGCAGTGATGTTGCCTAACTATTGTATGGGCCTGCTGTTGGGTGGAGGATGTCCGCAGGATATTGTTCAATTCCTTGAACCCCCTTGTTGTGTAGCCATTTTAGTTATAGATCCACGCATGTTATTTTAACACACTAGGCTGCTGTGCACTTTAATCTAGATATATTTTATTCAGCTTTGTCTTATTATTGTTACAATAACCATTTTTACAGTCTTGTTTTATTTTCAGTTTATCTAACTGTTTTTGCCTAGGCCAGCACTCTGTTCTCAAACAAGACATTCTTGATCACTCTTTACTTCTTCCAAGGCTACAGCATGGTACATTGCCGGTGAACGTGGTAGAAGTTTAGTCTCCAACATTCGTAGAAAATACACACCCTTACGTAGGGACATTTTCTCAGAACATCAGCTGTGTTATTATAAAAACACTTCCTTGTCCCTTACACATTAGAGGGAGATTCCATGAAGGGACCCACAACTGTATGCTGATTGCCTCGCTACAGATGCTAACGCAGACCGCAGGCCTTTGCTCAGGTATTGGGTTGATGTCTTCCCAGGGGAACCTGAAGGGCAGAATTAGAGCTTAGCATGCTGTGCTCTATCATAGCCTAGGTAGGAGCTAGTCCATTGATTATAGTGACAATATGATAGCGTTGTTTTTATGCTTCACTCTTCTCATCACAATTTTAATATGGTCATGTTATGTCGTCCTGGTTATTGCAGCTCACGCTTTGCTATCTAAGATGCATTTGTTTTATTAAACTCATTATTGAAACATATACTGCTTCTGCTTGTCATTTATATATGAGACTGAATTGTAAATGAGAGAAACGGATGAGACCTGAGTGACCACGACTTCCCAGAGAAGATAAGTATGTCATGTGCTCGGTTGCCCAGTCATCCGTATCCTTGGGTAGAGATGAGGCACTGCTAGTTAGCCGGAGCAAAACCCGGATTGGAGCAGCAGGTGTCACCCGGAGTGGGTTAGACTTAGTCTCCCACACCACGGGTGATTCTGCCACTCAAAATCCAGTAGTCTCATTAGAATAATGAGAGCCTACGTGACACCCTAATATGGAGACCATGGTGGCATTGAGTGCCTGCCACTGTTGCATGGCCTCCTGGTGGTATGACTCCCGGCAGCCTTTGGGTGTCCTGCAAGGTGGTGTGTATCTGGCCCAACTTGTCCTGGGTTTGCTGGTAGGCTCCCAGGCCTGTGGAGATGGCCCTTCTAGCCAGTCGTGTCCTGTACCTGCCTCATCCCTTGGCCCACGATTGGCCTCCCACTGGCCTTTGCCCCCTGTGCCCCTGGTGCAGTGTTTCCCCTCCCACTGACACCAGGACCATGATTGTCTTCGGTTTGCACCTTTGCCCCTGTCCTGTGGTGCACACTGATGATTGATGTGACCTTGGAACACAGCTTTGGGAAAGTGGGCTCTGCTGTGCATTGGCTGCCACAGGAGAGGTGGTTTCAGTTGTGGACAGGGTGAGGCTGGTGGTGGTGGACTGAACACTCATGCCTGATGGGACAGGTTCGTCGTCCATATTCAGACTTCCAGGGGAATCCTCCCCTATGGGACCTGCTTCCAGTCTTAGGCTTTCTGTCACTGGGCTCCTCTGCTGTGTTGCAGTACTTGGGAGACCTGTGGAATGAGAGGTATTGTGTCAGATGATGGTATTGTATGCCATCATTGACTGGATTTACAGGGCAATAATGGCATTGATAGTTACTAGTCCACTGCTTTTCTTACCATCAGTGGAATGTTGCAATGGGCCTATTTTGGAGAATAGTTAATGTCTGTCTTGCTACTGTCATTGCCATATACTGATGTGCATTCCTTATACTTATTGGTGATGGGGGTGACATGCAATTGCAGAGATGTGAAGTGGATTTAGTCATGCAAGGGTAGGGAGTGTTGCATTGTGGTAGTTGTGGTACTTGGTGCAGTGTGGGATATCCATTCACTAGGTGGGCCTGTGAGGGAATGGTGTCAGTAGGGAGCTGTGGTATGCAAGGGTGGGTATTTGGTCCATGTTGGGCTTGTGCACGTTAGGGTGGTGTGAGGAGGTGAGAGAGTGGTGGGGGTACATGCTGTGCATGGGCACATGTTGGCCGGGGAGTGCAGTTGACTTACCAGTGTCCAGTCCACGAGGTATTCCCGTCAACCCTTCCGGATATAGAAGGGCCAGGACCTACTCTTCCCACAATGACATTTCTGGAGACGGAGGAGGTGGTGTCCCACTACCAGTCCTCATGATGGAGATTTGGTGCCTGGAAAGCATGGCCGTACCTTCTACTGTAGGTTGTTCCACCTCTTCCTAATGTCCTCCAAGGTGAGTGGATGGTTCCCCATTGCATTCACCCTAATGACTATCCTCTGCCATAAGTCGTTCTTCCGGACAATGGATATCTGCTGGACCTGTGCTCCAAACAGTCGCGACTCCACTCTGATGATTTCGTCAACCATCACCCTCAGCTCCTCGATGGTGAATTGTGTTTTTTTTTGTGGTGCCATGGTGGTTGGGTTGTGGGTGGGGTGTATCTTGTGCAGGGGTGCTGGGTGTACTGTTGGTTGGTGTGAGTTTGGGTGGTGATATGTGTGTGGGCTCTGTGGTGTTTGTGTGCAGTGGTGTGTTGTGTGATGCGTGTTCAGTGTGATGGTGCCAGTGATATCTAGGTGCAGTGCCTCCTTTCAGTGTGCTCTTGCCTCCCTCTGTCAAAGTTTCTGGTTGAAACGGCTTCTGGGTATGTTTTGGGGTGTGCTTTATAGTGCTGTGGACAGGTGTGTGTATGTGTCTCAGGTGTTACGTAATGGTATTGTCCAATGTGGTATAGTGTTCTGGTGGTGATGCCTTTTTTTCTTCGGTGATTCGGACCGCCAATAGATTACCGCTGTGTTGGGACTGCGGTGCTGATTTATGAATCGTTAATTGCCGGGTGGGATGTTCTCGGCGTGGCTGTGATGGTGGTGCAGCCGTCTTCTTCATGCCATCATTTCGGTCGACGGTGCCGTTTTTTGGGTGCATTTTCGGCGGTGTTGTATGGGTGACTCATAATGATGTGGTTTTCACACCGCTATCACTGGCGTCTTTCGGCGGCTGCTTGCATGGCAGTCTTCGGTAAAGACCGACAAACTCGGAATGACCACCCAAGTGTCTTCAAAATAATCCATGTTTTCATTTTGTTGGTGGAAATGGCCTCTGTCACAGTGCTATCTTTTTTCACTTCAAAGGCTAATTGGCTTGTAGAAGTGTAGACGGGTCTCCTCGACCGCGTCCTGCAGCTCCTCGGACTGGCGCTTTTCGCGAGCCTCGCTCGGAGCACTCTCGCATTCCCATGGAGACATGAGAACGCCTTCGGGCACTTCGAACCCGGATTTCCGGGTTCCGCCTTCAAAACAGATGACGGACTCCAGGAGAGGGGAGGAGGAGGAGTTCTCTCAGGGGACGAGACCGACGATGGAGGAAGAAAAGACGCCGCGAGCAGAGGAGGTGGGAACCGGACCGGAGGAGATTCCAGCATACCGTGGAGATCGCGAGCAGAGGAACCGAGACTCGGACAAGAGCATTTTCCACCACGACCCTGGAGGGTCGTGGCTTAACAAGGTGCAGTCCTTTTTACAAGGACGGCGGCAACCTATTTCTACTATTGGGCACAAGTGGGGAGGAGGCAAAGAGACGAGAGTTGGGATTGAGAAAGGGGGAGTCACGGAGAACGAAACTAAAACGGGTGACAACTTGGGCTGAGCACGGAAAAGAAAATTGTCACAAGTGCATCGAACCCTCCACCCCTCACTATCGGGCATACCTCTATACCTCTCCTCCTCTATCTCACTAGTTTCCCTCCCTCCTGCATGTTTTCACACTAAAAACAATGCCAGAACCCCACAAAACCACTTACCTTTTGTTATTGCTCCTGTGTTTTGTTTTCGGTTCCAACTGGGAAGCTACGCGACCCGACACCACCCAAGAGACCTAAAGGAGAAGAAAAGAACAGAGACATTAGGAAAAGAAGGAGCCAACTGGAAGTGTTGCTATCAGATTTTTGTTACCACATTAACGGCCATTACTTATCGTGTCAACTTCATAATGAAATAAAACTTCCCTCTCTACATACGGCCCAGAGTCCTCTGTACCGCCGATCCCCTCCACAAGAATATTCTATACTTTGGAGTCATTAAGAGTTTGGTGGATGGAAACATCCGTCCGCCAAACTCCTGATGAGGAGACCACTGCGGTGTTGGCAGTCTCCCCACTGGCCCCATTACAACTTTCCAGCTGGGCTGACCGGCGGAAACCACGGTTTCTTGGTTTCCGCTAGTCAGCCCACTGGGAAAGGTGGAGCAGCATTGTTCCCGGCTCATAATTGAGCTGACCACAATGCTGCTGCATGCAGGGTGCACCAGCACCATTGAAAATTCACTGTCTGCAAAGCAGATAGTGTGCAGTTGAAGGATGCTGGGCAAGGGGACCCCTGCACTGTCTGCGGTGCTGGGGCCCCCTGTGCCTCCCTGCAGCTGGTCTCTGAAAGCCTTTTTACAGTGGTGAAACTGCCATGAAAAGGCTGACAGAGGACAAGGTTGTAATCAGCAAGGCAGCACTGAATTCAGCACCACCCTGGCTGATTACAACCAGCACCACCATGAGCACGTCAGTATCTTGGATCCTGGCGGGGATGGCAGTAGGTTGATGGCTCTGCCAGCCAACCTCATAATGTGGCAGTTGGACCACCACAGCTGCGATGATCTGACCGCCACTGTGAGTCTGGCTGTCTTGTGACCCCCAGATTCATAATCTGCCCCTTAGTGCAAATTGTTAAAGCTGTCTCCATATGCGTTGATTGAAATGATGGTAACAACCTTTTATGACTGTGCAGGGATATATTTTTAAAGGTTTGAATCATGGCTTTCTCAAAGTCTTTGATTATTTTTGCGGGGGCAGAAGTAATTTGTTTTATGTTTAATGTGATTTAAGAGGTTGCAGTAAGTTCTGCAATGTTTATTTGGTAGTAGAGCATATATAAAAAGGGATGTGTGTGTTTTGATATTCAACATGTATTGCATATGTTTGAGTGAATGACTTAGGACAAATTCTGAAGGTCCCATCCATCAGTCGGGTATTACAATGGCTACGTTTTAGTAAGGTATTTGCTGTAGGGAATATTAGGATGTGTTTCTCAATGTTGAGGTTGTCATACAAAAGGAAAGATTCCTCATTATGGGCCTAATTGTCAGACTCGCTGTGGCGGTCTGGACCGCTGTGGCTTTGATGGTTCGATTGTCAAGTTAAGAGTTTAGTGGTGAGACCGCCAAAAGACTGCCATCTCTGTCAGGATCAGTGATCCCAACAGGATGATGGTGGTCGTAATCAGCCATGGTGGCACTGGAGTCAGTCCCGCCGTACTGATTACAACCTTGTTCTCTGCCAGACTTTTGATGGCAGTCTGACCACCATGAAAATACTGGAAGCGAACAAGTGCAGTGGGCCACAGGGGGGAGGCCCTGCACTGCCCAGCACGCTGGAAATGCACACTGCCTGCTTGCGTGCATCAGCATTGCCTCTGGCTCAAGTATGAGCCTGGAACAGTGCTGTTGCACCTTTCCTACTGGGATGACCAGCAGACACCTTGGTTTTGCTGGTCAGCCAGGTGTGAAAGTTGCAATAGGGCTTTTGGGGAGACTGCCAGAACCGTGGTGGTCTTCTTGTTGGGAGTTTGGCAGACAGATGTATCATTGTTAAATGTTCAGGTTCTTCTATGTCTTGGGGGGTCATTACAACCCTGGCGGACGGTGTTAATGCTGCGGTAATACCGCAAACAGGCCGGCGGACAAAAAAAGGGAATTATGACCCTGGCGGAAACCGCCAACAAAGACAGCCACTTTAACACACCGCCCGCCACAGCGGTACAGACAAGCAGCGTGGTGGTCACCGCCAACAGACAGGTGGAGGACAAAGTACCGCCCATAGTATCACAACCCGCCAATCCGCCACCTTTTCCGGGGCGGATTCACCGTGGTTAAAAACAAGGCGGAAACAGCTTTTGCAATGGGAAAATGCTCACCTGAACACATCCCATGAGGAACGGGACTCCAAGGACCCGGAACTCCAAATACTCCCTGCCCTTGTGTTTCTGCTCCTCTACTACCAACAGCTACATAGGCGCCGAAGACAACGGTGAGTACTGCACCTACGACACGGGGGAGGGAGGAGGTAAAAGTTAGGGGGACACCCACCAAACACCCCAACCCTCGCATATTACAACATACACACCAATGCATTCACAAAAATCACAGTAGCAATTCACAATCCCCCGGAAGAATGAAAAGACAAAGCGAAATTTGGTCAAACATTGTAATGTGGCAATATACATGTCATACAAAATTATACAGATATATATATGAAAATCAGTCATAATTATATACAATACGAGAAGTAGTGCAGATATGTACATAACAATGTCCGTGCACCAACAGTCCAAAAATGCATGAGCGAGGCCCACAAAGGATACCTGACCACAATCGGAGAGAACACTGCCGGGGCATCAGATAGAAATACTACAGGCACCTCAGGGGGAAGGGAAGTGGGGGCACCTCAGCCGGATGACTGCAAAGCCAGACCCACGACGGGGCTCCATGCCCATTGATGTATCCTGGGGAGTGCAAAGCCACAGTCTCTCAAGTCTCTGCAGTGGGTGGGTTGCCCACTGTACCATCCTGGGGAGTGCAAAGCCACAGTGTCTCAAGTCTCTACAGTGGGTGGCTTGCCCACTGTGCCATCCTGGGGAGTGCAAAGCCACAGTCTCTCAAATCTATACAGTGGGTGGGTTGCCCACTGTGCCATCCTGGGGAGTGCAAAGCCACAGTCTCTCAAGTCTCTACAGTGGGTGGGTTGCCCACTGTGCCATCCTGGGGAGTGCAAAGCCACAGTCTCTCAAGTCTCTACAGTGGGTGGCTTGCCCACTGTGCCATCCTGGGGAGTGCAAAGCCACAGTCTCTCAAGTCTATACAGTGAGTGGGTTGCCCACTGTGCCATCCTGGGAAGTGCAAAGCCACAGTCTCTCAAGTAGATGCATTTCTCCACTGGTACTGGGGGGGACTGGTGCCCAGACTGGATGAGTC
Source organism: Pleurodeles waltl (assembly GCF_031143425.1). Taxonomy (NCBI): domain Eukaryota; kingdom Metazoa; phylum Chordata; class Amphibia; order Caudata; family Salamandridae; genus Pleurodeles; species Pleurodeles waltl. The sequence continues at coordinate 1,525,270,310 of NC_090444.1, forward strand.
TCCCCGTGAAAGTTCCTGTCCTGTCACTGTCCCAGCTGCACATGGGATAAGGATGCCTGATGTGGCGGTCCATTCATTCCTACCCAGTGCTTGCCCTGTTCAGCGGTGTTTAGCCATGGCGGTCTTTGCCCTGTTCAGCGGTGCTTTGCCATGGCGGTCTTTGCTCTGTTTAGCGGTGTTTAGCCATGGCGGTTCTGGACTGTTCAGCGGTGCTTTGACATGGCGGTCTTTGCCCTGTTCAGCGGTGTTTAGCCATGGCGGTCTTTGCCCTGTTCAGCGGTGCTTTGACATGGCGGTTCTGGACTGTTCAGCAGTGCTTTGCCATGGCGATCTTTGCCCTGTTCAGCAGTGTTTAACCATGGCGGTTCTGGACTGTTCAGCGGTGCTTTGACATGGCGGTCTTTGCCCTGTTCAGCGGTGTTTAGCCATGGCGGTTCTGGACTGTTCAGCGGTGCTTTGCTATGGCGGTCTTTGACCTGTTCAGCGGTATTTAGCCATGGCGGTTCTGGACTGTTCAGCGGTGCTTTACCATGGCGGTCTTTGCCCTGTTCAGCGGTGTTTAGCCATGGCGTTTCTGGACTGTTCAGCGGTGCTTTGACATGGCGGTTTCTGATACGGACATTGGTGTGTGGCATGACATTCCCTACACTGGGCATTGGTGTGTGGCATGACGTTCTCTACACTGGGCATTTGTGTGTGGCATGACGTTCCATCATTGCCCAGCGGGGCCCTCCAGGGCACTGACTCCGGCGGTGGCGGTGGTCTCCTGACCAGTCACGATACTTGGGCCCTCCAGGGCACTGACTCCGGCGGTGGCGGTGGTCTCCTGACCAGTGACGATACTTGGGCCCTCCTGGGCTGTGACTCTGGCAGTGGTCTCCTGACCAGTGATGATACTTGGGCCCTCCTGGGCTGTGACTCCGGCGGTGGTCTCCTGACCAGTGACGATACTTGGGCCCTCCTGGGCTGTGACTCCGGCGGTGGTCTCCTGACCAGTGACAACGGTGCTGGCGGTTGTGTCTCGACCGCCGGAAATGATGGCGCACTTCTCCGCCGTGACACTCACAACAGGCTGGGCAGACTTCCTCTGGCCCTTCCCCACCTTTGGTGGAGTCACAGCTGACTCTCCAATCCCCTTGGAACCCATGTGAGTTGTTTTCCCACCAGGAGTCTTCACACAGTCCCGTCGTCCACTCTCCAATTTTAGAGCCTTTACAGGGGGTGGGCTGCCAGTGCCTTGGCTCCGGGTCATACTTCCTGCCCTTGTGGCCGGTGCACTCCACAAACCTTGAACACGCACCACTGGTATTGGAGGCTTTTTGGCAGAGGCGCTACTACAGGACTGATGAATTGGGGGGGGAGGTGGAGGCAAAAAGGTCAACTTTACAGAGGGACAGTTTCTGACGAACACTGGGATGGGTAGCTGGAGGGGGTCTGGGAGTGGAGGAAGAGGAGGTGGTTGTCGAAGGTGTCACTTTAGCTGTTTTGGGTGCAGGTGCAGGTACTGGAGGCTGTCGTGAGGTGGATGGATGTTGGGTGAGTGATTGCCGGCGTTTGTGTACTTTGGAAGGGGGCGTCACAGACGCACTGGGAGAGGACACAGGGGACGTGTAAATGGCAGTGGAGGTGGTGCGTGCAGGTGAGCGGCTTGTGGTGCTGGGTGTCCTTGTGCGATTCCTGGTGCCCGTAGATGTGGTGCATGCAGGTGTGTGTGTAGACGAGACTGGGAGGGAGGAGGGAGAAGAGGAGGAGGGGGACACAGTGGAGGCAGTGGATGTTGCTGTGTCTGTACGTGGGTGAGGCTTGTGTGATGGTGCCCAGGGCGGAGCTGATGGTCCTGAGCTCCTCCCTGAACCCCAAATACTGTTCCTCATGCAGGTGCAGGGTCTCCTGCAACTTGTCCAGGACCGTCGCCATCGTCTCCTGGGAGTGGTGGTAGGCTCCCATGATGGACGAGAGGGCCTCGTGGAGAGTGGGTTCCCTTGGCCTGTCCGCCCCCTGTCGCACAGCAGCCCTCCCAGTTCCCCTGTGTTCCTGTGCCTCCGTCCCCTGGACCGTGTGCCCACTACCACTGCCCCCAGGTCCCTGTTGTTGTTGGGGTGGTGGGTTATCCTGGGTTCCCTGTAGTGGTGGACACACCGCTGATTGACCTGTCCTGGGTAGGGAGGTTTGGGCCCGCTGGGTGGGTGCTGTGCTGGTGTTACCAGAGGGTGGAAGGTCAGTGTTGGGCTGTGCCTGTGCAAGGGGAACCTACTGTCCTGAGGCCCACGATGGTCCGGGCTGGTCATCAGGATCCAGTAGGGCAGAGCTGCTCTTATCACTGTGGGCCTCTTCTGGGGTTGGAGTGGTGTTGTCTGGACCCTCTGGTGTGGTGACAGTCCTTCGGGTTCCTGCAGGGGCATAAGAGCATGATTATTGCATGTGTGTGTGTAATGGTGTGCAATGGGTGGGTGTTTGTGTACCCCAGTGCAAGCATTCCTGTGTGTGGGTTTGTGTGATGATGGCTGGGGGTGTTCTGGGTATGTGCAGTGGGCATGCTTTAGTGAGGGGTGACCATGCTTAGTTGTGTCATGCAGGGCTTGGTGTTGGGATGGGTGGTTTGTGTTATGGGTACATTAGTGAGGATTTGGGGTGATAGGGGAGGGTGTAAGGGTGGGGGTGTGTGATAGCATGCAGGTAGGGTGGGGGATATGATAGTTAAGATTTGACTTACCAGTGTCCCATCCTCCACCGACTCCTCCGAGGCCCTCAGGATGCATGATGGTCAAGACTTGCTCCTCCCATGTTGTTAGTTATGGGGGAGGAGGTGGGGGTCCGCCGCCAGTCCGCTGCACCGCGATGTTGTGCCTGGAGACCGTTGAACGCACCTTCCCCCGTAGGTCCCTCCACCTCTTCCTGATGTCCTCTCTATTTCTTGGGTGCTGTCCCACGGCGTTCACCCTGTCCACTATTCTGCGCCATAACTCCATCTTCCTGGCTATTGATGTGTGCTGTACCTGTGAGCCAAATAGCTGTGGCTCTACCCGGATTATTTCCTCCACCATGACCCTGAGCTCCTCCTCGGAGAAGCGGGGGTGTCTTTGGCATGACATGGGGTGGTGTATGTGGTGATGAGTGTAGTGGTGTGTGGTGTTTTGCGCGTGGATGTTGTGTGGGTGATGGTGTTGTCTATTCTGTGCTGTCTCTCTGGCCTTCGTTCGTGATTTTTTGGTCGTAGGGGTTTGTGGGTGATGTGGTTGTGTGTTTTATATAGTATTGGGTGTGTGGGAGTGGTGTGTGTACGTGTATCAGGTGTGTGTATTTGGAATTGTCCAATGTGGCGGTGTTTTGGAGATCTGTGTGTATTTTGAGCGCGGCAGTGTGTACCGCCAATGGAATACCGCGGTTGAAAGACCGCTGCGTGGATTCGTGGGTCGTAATAGCATGGGCGTGTTTCTGTTGGCGTGGAGGTGGAGGATTTGTTTCCGCCAGTTTATCACTGACCTTTGGTGTGGCGGAGTTGTGTGGGTGTCTGAATTACGGCGGATTCTGAGATGTGTGTCATAATAGCTGTGGTGGAATTCCGCGGCGGTGTATTGGCGGTCTTCTGCACGGCGGTAAGTGCCTTTTAACGCCGATGTTGTAATGACCCCCTTGGACTCTTCTAGGTAGAAGGAGTATTACTGGCTTTTTAGTTTGTGCAATTGAACATTTAAAAGTGGGGACAGGTGTCAGTTGGCCTGTGACGTATTTGGGACCTCAGGCAGTGTATCTTTAAGGGTGTTTGTTGTAGGTTCATGGGAGCTAGTGCTGGTGCCTATATTATCCTGCAGTACCTACATTATTTCTATTTCTATCACATTTTAGGGCGGCTGTGCTCTATTCAGTGAATTACGATATAATCTTCCATAGCATGCCTTAGAATAATATTTGGTACTTTTCCAATTTATATTTTCTGTTGATGTACTTTTTTGGCTGTAGGTGTAGCCCATGTGATTTAATAACTGTGTTCCTTTCTGCTATGCTATGTATTTTGCTGCCTCTGTCATTGTGCCTGAAAATAATGTAGTAGTATAAATATATACAATATTTTAAAAGTTTGTTATTTACGTGTAAAAATATGCAACTACTTCTATTTTGTATACTTACATGAATGTTCTATTTAGATGTTTCACACTGTTTTTCAGCTTTTCCACTGGGCTAATATGAAGTAGGTGCTTTCTTTTCTAATAAAAAGAATAGTTTGTAGAAGTTGAGGTCATTAGGTTTATTTTTATTCACTATTTGGGTGAACTTATTGTTTTTTCATACATTTTTGAATACTTACTTTCTTAAATCTTGTTGCTTGTTTATGTTAGTCGTTTTTTTTCCGGCAGTTTATTGCTTTTCCAACCTGCATTTATTTTATGAAGTCTGTGTAAAGATGCAGAAATCTGAGATTGCTTTATTAAATATTTGCCATTTTACAGGTTTAAGTTTATTGACAAGTACATTCTATATTACATGTAAGTTTTATTTACTCTGTTAGGTAGCTGTTAAGATTTTTATATATTTCTTCTTTAACAGTCTGGTCAGAGAATCCAGCAGAGTTCCCTTGTCTCGTAGCATCTGTCTTTTTTAAAATATTTAGTAGTTTGAATTAGTGTGCCTTTTATATTGTTGATTTATTTGCTTGTCTGATTATATTGGTTAAAATTGTTTATACTTTTATATTATGGGATGTTTTAGTTTAGATTGATTGTTTAATCCATTATGTCCTTTTATGGTAAACATTAAAGTGAGTATTATTTATAAAGTATGATGTATAGTTTGATAGATTTGCATATACATTTATGCATATGCATATATATATAGATTTGTTATATTTAGGTTGTCTAAATGGTGTAGTTAAAGCTATTCATTTTTGGATTGTACTGTTATGATTTTATTTATATAATTTATTGGGGTGAATTGTCAATCTTTTGGTTGTGTAATATAGTTAATTTAGACATTTGTATGAAACATTTACGTTTATTTCAAATAATTAATTTGTGTAAAAAAGTATATTTTATTATATTTATGATAATTAAATTATTTTGGCAGTATTACTGTAGTCAATATTGTGTGAATTGATATTTTTGAAATATGTTTATTTAAAGGTACTTTTTGTTTCTGAAAATGTGTGTATTCGATAGAAGTAAAAATCAATATTTTTAGCAAAGATGTTTGTGTTCTCAAATTGAATGGTTTTACTAGTTAGTTTAGGAAGTCAATATTTTTGTTCTTCATATTTAATTTAGGATGTGTTTCAATATTGTATGCATCAATATCTTTTCAGTGGTCCATCTATTCTCAGAGGCAGCTGGCGATTTAAATTGTAGAATTATCTCTGTTTTGATTTCATTGACTGTTCATCCTGAATAGCAGGGGAATTATGTGAGATTCACAAGGGAAAGGAAATATCTAGGATGCATTTTAGGTCCTTAGTGTACTAGCTCATAGATTTATTAACAATTTCTTGCACTTCTTGCACAGTAGCTTAAATCTAATTTTATAACTGGTGACAATTTTCATCCTTTTGTCTCTGCATGGCATGAGAGGAAAGTGACCTGCGAGGGTAAATCATAAACCTGAGATTTCTCTTTTGCTTTTCTACATGAGTGTGTCATACTGCTGCCTACTCAAATCATCTACCCTACATTTAAGGGTACAAAATAAGTGTGATGGTATTTAGTATATAGCAATGTATATCATCACATGCATTATTTCTGGTAGCAGATCATGTTGCCACAGTTGTGTGCGCTCATTTTCTCAACTTCTGCTTTTGATGCAGTTTGTTGGTGTGAAGGATTTGCAAATCAACATATGACATGTCATTGGCCCTGCTGCTGCCACCTGACCATCATAATTTCGACCTCACTGCTTGTTGTTCCCAAGGAACTGTAGTAGCAGGAAATAGAAGCAGAAAGCAGCTGCTCCATTGCGGTGTCATAGGGAAACAATGCTTATGGTGCTCAACTTCAATATCTAGCTGTCCTGTACTGCCTCAAGAGAGAGAAAAATAAGTGGTGGGGACATGGGGAGAGGAGGTTGGAGTGAAGTGGAAGTAAAGGTGGCCAGAGTCTCTGTCAAGTTGGATATTTATGGTGCGTGAAACCTACAGATTGAACATGTATCTCAATCCCCACACAACCCTAGCCACTGCAAGGTCCTGTATTGAATTGGTGTGGCCAATATATCAACCATAGAGTGTGCCAATGGCCCTGTAAATGGGAGTAGTACCCTGCTCAGGGGAACACTGAATTAAGTTATCAGATAAGGGGCAGCAGTGGGGCAAAACAGTTAAAACCTCCTTAAAACCTACTCCTCTGCCTACCATATTAGTAGGGGTTCCTAATTTGTGATATAATCAGCAAAGTAAAGTTGGAAGCAACTATCACTCAAACCCAAAGATTCATCCTTGATATCTTCTCTAGGCCATGTCTGATAGTACCCTCATTAGAGGACAAAGTGGGCAATAATTTGGATGGAATCTTCTTTGTAGGAATTTGTGTTACTGGTTGAGGGGGTGAAACATTACTTAAGCAGCAACCTCAATCTGTCATAAAAACAAGTAAAGCTCATTCAACCTGTGTATAACATTCTGGTATCTTGGTACAAAGTAGAGAGGCTTCACTTGGAGGCAGTATGGAAAGTATTTATGCAGCACACCAGACAGTAACAAAGTTAAAACACAAGAAAAATCCCACACCACATGAGTAAAATGTCATGCATTATTTTCTACATAATGTACGAAAATGACGTGCATTATGCGGAAAGTCAATTCAACCCAACATTGCTATCCAGATGTAAAAAGCAGATGCCCTAACGCTCTGTTTTTGTGGTAGTGTGGGCGAGCAGTTAAGCTAATCCAGGAGATGTGCAAAGCATTTGTTGTACTCGCAGTATCAATAAATGTGGACACACACTTAAAAGATTAACTCGAGCTCAATTTACAAAAGTACTTCAGATATTTATAAAATGTTTGAGACCAAGATCATCAATATATTGTAATTACATTTTTAGTTATGATTTCTCAGCATTTAGAAAGTGTTGCTTTTCTGTGCATAATTACACACCATGGAAGTCAATGGGAAAATGTAAAAAATGCATATGAAATCAGGCAGTGCTCTCACAAACGTAATCTTCTGTTTTTAGGTTTAGGTCGTCAAAGTGTCCAACGGGCCAGCTGGAGAACATTGGGCAGTTCCCAGTTCAAGCTGGAGCAGCATCTGAAAGTCTTGAAGCTGGCGCCCAAAGGAGAAGGGGACCTCTTGGAAACTCACTGCAAAGCTGGACTTAAAATTCCATCAAATCTAATCTCTTGGTCTAGGGATGCCCTCCAAATACTGCATTTAGGGGCATTAGGGGGAGTATCTGGTAGTGACCAATGGGCTACCTACCTTAAGGGAAAAACCATTGGGCGGCAATCTGCTGCTAGCAGCAGGGGTGGAGGTCAGATTTCAAAGGTGGTAAAGCCTTGGTGCAGAGTGTGCCTGTGGGAGGAGTTTTAACACCCTCCACCCAGGAAAAGCTTTGGGTTCTGGTTCCTCAGAGCAAAAGGCTGTCACCTCAGGAGTCCAGAATCATGAGTGGTGGTGGCAGGCTGGTTAGCACCAGTCAGCAACTATGACTGGGCTGTTTTGCAGGGGCATCTTAGGTGCCCTCTGGGTACATTCTGTTATAAAATAAACCCAGGCATCAGTGTGGGTTTATTATTCTGAGCTGTGTGATATCAAACAGCCCATGGTTCAGAGAGGCCATCATGTAACTGGGGAACTCTTAGTGACCAGTGTCCAAAACATGCACACTTAATATGTCTGAGAATTAGCAAAGACACAGAAGGGACATATTTACTCATGCACACATATACCTTCACATGCATAACAGTGCATTCTGCCCTAGTGCTTTGAGACTTGTCAGAAGGTTGACTTACCTACATTGAATCCAGTGTTAGTAGACAAGGCACTCTTGGTAAGTGCTGTGTTGAGTTTGCAACTTTGAATATTCCTTGTCATGTACTTGCAACAGCAGTCTGCATGAGGTTGGTGTGGGGTGTCTCAGAGAGTCACAATTAGAGCTGCAGTTCTAGGGGGCCCTCTTCAGTACCCATGCCCAAGGTACCGGGGTACCAATTACTAGGGACTTACAAAGGCTGCTAAAGGGCCAAACAGTTCAATTTTGGGGAAAGAGATCTGGCCCTCGGAACCTATTTAGCCGGGGCCCAGGGCACTTACAGTTTGAAAGCACATCAGGCAAAAAGTGGGGGGCTTTAATCTGTAACTTAGTGGAATCTTCCGGAATAGTTTCAGGTCTGATGTAAAGGAGATGGATTTGTCTTCCATTTTTTGTTGTCCTGAAGGAGCCGTTAATGAGAAGCCCGAATTGTGTATAATTGGAGGAGTCAAGCTTAATTGGGGTATGGAAACTAGATACATTCAGAAGACAGTTCTAGACTGGAATATGTGAGAGGACATTGGTCTATCTTACAGGATTGCCTTGAGAGGCTACCCCTTTTAAGACTGCAATTGATTCATAGGTGCAGCCTATGGAAGGTAAATAATAGTAGAAGACTACACTTTGTTATGTTTTTTCAATGCACAACTGTGCCTTGTGTTGAAATTTAAATGTATTTATGTGTTATTAAAAAAATACCAAGACCTTGGAAGGTATTCAAGAGTGAGAGCATAGTAATTTCATTTGTTGACTAATATTACTGCCTTTTCCTTGTGTAATATATGTGGAAGATAAATGGTAGATAAATCCTATCTATACAGTATTTCCATGTATATCTGCATGGGCAGTTCCAGGTCTGTGTACCACTGTAAAGTCCATTCCCTGTAGAGATATGGACCACCAAAGCAGTTTGGGGTTTTCCCCGTTCATTTGTTGAAGCCACCTGAGAGGCCTGTGGTCTATCTGAGCTATGAAGTGAGAGCAAAACAGGTATAGCCTCAGCATCTTCAGGGCCCAAACCACAGCAAAGGTGTCCCTCTCTATGGTAATCCACATTTGATCCCTGGGGAGTAGCCTTCTGCTTATAAAAGTAACAGGCTGGCCATGTCCCTCATCATTTTTCTTGGCCAGGACTGCTCCTATCCCAAGTTAAGAGGTATCTGTGTGGACAATAAACCTCCTGGAGTAATCTGGAGCTTTCAGGACTGGGGCAGAGTACAATGCATCCTTCAGAGTGTCAAAAGCCTTTTCACAACTCACTGTCCAGATAAACTTTTTCAACATTTTCTTCGGGGTAAGTTCTGTGAGTTGCCACTATGATGCTATAATCCTTCTCAAACCTCCTATAGTACCCAGTCAAGCCAAGGAATGCCCTGACTTGGGTCTGGGTGGTTGGAGCTTTCTAAGCAAGAATTGTCTGGATCTTGGACTGTAGTGGTTGAACTTGGACTCCACCTTCCAGGTGGCCCAAGTATACAACCTTTCTCTGCCCTATCTTGCGCTTACTGGTCTTGATAGTGAGGACTGCCTTTTGAAGAGATTCAAGGCCCTTTCCCAGGTGGATCAGGTGATCCTGCCATGTGGAGCTGTAGACAGCAATATCATCTAGATAACCTGCATTAAGGAATTCCAACCCAGTTAGGACTCGGTTCACCAACCTCTGAAAGGCGGCAGGGGCATTTTGTTTAGTCCAAAAGGCATTACCGTCAAATGATAGTGCCTGCTTGAGGTGGAGCGTGATGATCTTTACCTTGCTCCAGGGATCAGGCAAATCTGCTAGTCCCCAGATGGAAGATCAAAAGGTACTCCAATATTGTGCTTCCCCTAATCTGTCTATGAGCTCATCAGCTCTTGGAATTGGGTGGGTATCCGTTTCTGTAACAGTAATGAGGCACCTATAGACAAAACAGAACCTCATTTCTTTTTTTCTCCCCCTTGGAGTGAGGTTTGGGGACTAAAACTACTGGGCTGGCCCACAGGCTCTCAGAGGTTTCAATGACACCCAGCATAGAGGCCGGGTACTGGCAAACTAACTTTCCGGGGTTTTCTCTGCAGCTACCGCTGCTGCCAACCCTCAGACAGGTTTCTGCCCCCCTGGGGCCTGGGCAGCCCAGTTCCAGGAAGGCAGAACAAAGAATTTCCTCTGAGAGAGGGTGTTACACCCTCTCCCTTTGGAAATAGGTGTGAAGGGCCTGGTAGGAGTAGCCTCTCCTGGCCTCTGGAAATGCTTTGAAGGGCACAGATGGTGCCCTCCTTGCATAAGCCAGTCTACACTGGTTTAGGGAACCCCCAGCCCTGCTCTGGCGCGAAACTGGACAAATGAAAGGGGAGTGACCACTCCCCTGACCAGCACCTCCCAGGGGAGGTGCCCAGAGCTCCTCCAGTGTGTCCCAGACATCTGCCATCTTGGATGCAGATGTGTGAGGGCACAAAGGACACCTCTGAGTGGCCAGTGCCAGCAGGTGATGTCAGAGACCCCTCCTGATAGGTGCTTACCTTTCTCTGTAGCCAATCCTCCTCTGAGGGTTATTTAGGGTCTCTCCTGTGGGTATCTCAGCAGATAACAAATGCAAGAGCTCACCCGAGTTCCTCTGCACTTCCCTCTTTGACTTCTGCCAAGGATCGACCGCTGACTGCTCCAGGACGCCTTCAAAACCGCAACAAAGTAGCAAGAAGACTACCAGCAACATTGTAGCGCCTCATCCTGCCAGCTTTCTCAACTGTGTCCTGGTGGTGCATGCTCTGAGGGCTGTCTGCCTTCACCCTGCACTGGAAGCCAAGAAGAAATCTCCCGTGGGTCGACGGAATCATCCCCCTGCCAATGCAGGCACCAAACTTCTGTATCACCGGTCCTCTGGGTCCCCTCTCATCTTGACAAGCGTGGTCCCTGGAACACAGGAGCTGGATCCAAGTGTCCCCAACAGTCCAGTGGCCCTTCTGTCCAAATTTGGTGGAGGTAAGTCCTTGCCTCCCCACGCCAGAAAGTAATCCTGTGTGCTGCGTGAACTGCAACTGCTAGGGATTCGGTGCACTTTTGCAAGACTTCCTTCCTGCACAGCCTAGCCCAGGTCCCCAGCACTCTGTCCTGCATTACCCAACTCACTAAGTTGGACTCCGACTTCACAGGACTCCCTTTTGTTGTGCTGAGTCAACAGTCATGCTCAGATCTTATGAACGCCTGTTCAGGTGCTTCTGCGGGTGCTGTCTGCTTCTGCATGGGGTCTCTGTGTCGCTGAGCACCCCCTTTGTCTCCTCCTCCAAGGGGCGACCTCCTGGTCCTTCCTGGGCCCTGGCAGCACCCAAAACCTTCAACCGCGATTCTTGCAGCTAGCAAGGCTTGCTTGCAGTCTTTCTGCGTGGAAACAACTCTGCTTCCTCCAGCACGCTGTGGGACATCTTCTGACGAAAGGAGAAGTTCCTGGAACCTTCGTTTTTTTCAGAATCTTTGGCTTCTTCCACCCAGAGGCAGCCCTTTTGCACCTTCATCTGGGGCTTAGTGGGCTCCTGACCCCCTGGACACTTTCGTGACTCTTGGACTTGGTCCCCTTCCTTTACAGGTCCTCAGGTCTAGGAATCCGTCTTCAGTGCTTTGCAGTTTCAGTTGTTGTCCTTGCAGAATCCCCTATCTCGACTTTACTGTCTTTCTGGGGTAGTAGGGTAACTTTACTCCTACTTTTCAGGGTCTTGGGATGGGGTATCTTCGACACCTTTAGTGTTTTCTTACACTCCCAGCAAACCTCTACACACTAAACTAGGCCTGGGGTCCATTCGTGGTTCGCATTCACTTTTGGAGTATTTGGTTTGTGTTGCCCCTAGGCCTATTTCCTCCTATTGTATTCTATTGTGTTCTACAGTGTTTGCACTACTTTTCTAACTGTTTACTTACCTGATTTTGGTTGTGTGTGTATATTTTGTGTATATTACTTACCTCCTAAGGGAGTATATCCTCTGAGATACTTTTTATATATTGTCACTAAAATAAAGTACCTTTATTTTTAGTAGCTCTGAGTATTGTGTTTTCTTATGCTATAGTGCTAAGTGATATAAGTGGTATAGTAGGAGCTTTGCATGTCTCCTAGTTCAGCCTAAGCTGCTCTGCTATAGCTACCTTCATCAGCCTAAGCTGCTAGAACACCTCTAATCTACTAATAAGGGATAACTGGACCTGGCACAAGGTACACACTACAAGCCAGGCCAGCCTCCTACAGGTGCACTATGCAGAGAGTCAAGCAACCCCACTTTGGGAATACAGAAGCAAAAAGCAGTCCACCAAATGCTCTGTTTTTGTGGTTGTGTCTGTGCTAAGCATTTGTTGTACTCACAGTCTTAATAAATGTGATCACACACTCAGAAGAATAATTTGAGGCCAATTTACAAAAATACTTCTAAGAACAAGATAATTAATATGTGGTAACTACTTATTTATTTATGATTTTTCAAAGTTTAGAAAATATTGCTTTTCTGTGCATAATTGTGCACCACAGGAATCAATGGGAAATAAACTTTTAAAATGCATATCCAATCAGGCAATACTCTCACAAATGTCACCTTCTATTTTTGGATTGAGGTCAGTGAAGTGTCCAATGGGCCAGCCAGAGAACATCAGGGGTTCCCAGTTCATGCAGGAGCAGCAGCTGAAGGTCTTGGCACAGATACCCAAAGGTGTAGGGGACCACTTGAAAACACACTGCAAAGTTAGACTTAAAGGTAAGTCCAGTAGAACCCTTGGAGGGTGGAGGTCGCAAGGGGTTACCGAACCCTAGAGCACAGTTGGTTGGTTGACGCAGAGGCCAGGGAGGCCGCAGATAGGTCTCCAGAAGTTGTGCATCAGGCAACTTTGAGAGTGGATTGCAGGTCAGCAGGGCCACTCTGGGGAGTGACTCTCGGGTGTCCTGAAGTCCCTCGTCTGGTGCTTGCAGAGTCCAGAGTTGACCTTGCTTCTGGGTGTCTGAAGTTGGGGGTCCGGTACGTCACAGTCCTGGAGAGTTGTAGTTCCACCACACTCAACACGGTGACAGGTCTGGTCCTTAAAGGCTGTTGTATGGAATTTGGTTTGGCTGATAGGTCCAGATCATTGGTCAGTAGCTTGTCACTTTACCGGACTTTGCGGGTTCCTTTCTTGCAGTGTGCAGGGAGTGATACCTTCACTCAAAGGGAGTTTCTTTGTGATTTTTAGAAGGTTGCTCTGGGGTTTTGTAGAGTCCTTCAGGTTTCTAGGTGACACCTCAGCAGTGATTGTCGAGTCCTTGGAGTAGCAGGTAGGGTTTGGTGCATTTTTCTTTCTACAGCAGGGCTTCAGTTCTCATGCCTTGGAACGTTTTTGTTCTGGTCTCCTTTGTGTCAGTCAAATCTAATCTCTCGGTCTAAGGATGCTGTTAGACCTGACATGCCTTACGGTGGTCACCCCTAACTTTTTGCCTGCCTCCCTCCACTTTTTGGACTCTGTTTTTGCTCGCTTTTAGACTCTGCGCACGGTGATAGCAAAACTGTGGGTTGCAACATCACCAGCCTCCGTTAATAATGTAGCATGTCGTTTCTACAGCCACGAGCGTCGATCTCCCAACCACGCTGCAAGTACTGCGTCGATTTCAGCCATGGAGCTGGCAGCGCGTTGTTTCTTTGGCCGGGTCTCGGAGGTTGTGTCAGAAATTTCCCGCCATGGCATGGATTTTCAATCTTGGTCTGCCAGCTTCACCTGTCAAGGCCCCAGGAACTGGATAGGGCACCACTTGGCAGGGCCGGAATCTCAGCAGAGAGTCCAGGTGCTGGCAGAGGAAGTATTTGATGGCCCTGAGACTTCAATAAAAGGAGGCAAGCTCAGGACAAGCTCTTGGAGATCTCTTCACAAGCAGGAATGCACAACGAAGTCCAGACTTTGTCCCCTTTCACCAGGCAGAAGCAGCACTTGCAGGACAGCTCCACAAAGCACAGTCACAGGCAGGGCAGCACTTCTCATCAGCTCTTCTCCAGGCACAGGTTCCTCTTGATTTCTAGAAGTGATCTAAAGTCTGTGGTTTTTGGTGCCCTTCTTACACCCACTTTGGCCTTTAAAGTAGGCTTACTTCAAAGGAAAGTCTCTCTTGTTTGTGAAATACTGCCTTGCACAGGCCAGGCCCCAGACACACACCAGGGGGTTGGAGACTGCATTGTGTGAGAGCTGGCACAGCCCTTTCAGGTGTGAGTGACCACTTCTCCCCCCCCCCCCCTCCTAGCACAGATGGCTCATCAGGATATGCAGGCTACACCCCAGTTCCCTTCGTGTCAATGTCTAGAGAGAGGTGCAAACAGCCCAACTGTCAAACTGACCTAAAAAGGGAATCCACTAACAGGCAGAGTCACTGAATGGTTTTAGCAAGAAAATGCTCACTTTCTAAAAGTGGCATTTTCAAACACACAATCTTAAAACCAACTATAGTAAATTGTGAGCTCAGAGACCCCAACCTCACATGTCTATCCACTCCCAAAGGGAATCTACGCTTGTAGCCCCCATGTTAACCTATGAGAGGGATAGGCCATGCAACAGTGAAAAACAAATTTATCAGTATTAAACTGTTAGGACATGTAAAACACATTAGTATATGTCCTACCTTAAACATACACTGCCCACGGGGCTACCTAGGGCCTATCTTAGGGGTGTCCTACATGTAAGAAAAGGGAAGGTTTAGGCCTGGCAAGTGGGTACACTTGCCAAGTCAAATTGGCAGTTTAAAACTGCACATACAGACACTGCAGTGGCAAGTCGAAGCCATGTTTACATGTTTGTGGGTGGCACAACCAGTGCTGCGGGCCCACTAGTAGCATTTGATTTACACGCCCTGGACACCTCTAGTGCACTGTACTAGGGACTTACCAGTAAACAAAATGTGCCAATCATGGATAAACCAATTACATACACATTTTGTAAAGGAGCACTTGCGCTTTAGCAATGGATAGCAGTTGTAAAATGCCCAGAGTAACAAAAACAGCAAAAACAAAGTCCAACACACATCAACAACCTGGGAAACAGAGGCAAAAAGTTAGGGGGGACCACGCCAAGGATGCCAAGTCTAACAACTATTTTCTTACATTCCAGTATGGAGGAAATTGAAATGGAAAGGTCACCTTGCTTGCCACACCTGAGGGGTGGTGTGGGCTAGGGATGGCCACTCATCCTATCCTTGCTTGGTTTCCCACAGGTTTTCCAACCTAATTTGGGGGCAAAATCGTTGGGCGGCCATCTGCTAGCAGCAGAGCCAAGTTTCAATGGCAGCAAACCCTTTAATTAGGGACATGCAAAGGTGGCTGAAGTTGGTCCTATAGATTTGCTCTTCGTGTGGCAGGTTTGTGATTGGGTGTCGCTTCAGTAGATTTGGATTAAGATGCCCTTGCAATAAGGTAGTATGTTTTTAAAGGCAGTGGTGCGGTGACAAAGTCTAGAAAGTTTAGCAAGCTATTATAATAAGGAATCACATGTTCAGTCCATATATGAAAAAAACATGCCCCTTCCTCATTTAATACTTTTGACACTGAGCAGGAGTTATACTACTTATATCAGAAGTAGCAAACAAAACGTATCAATGAGTTCCTAATGATGTACAAAAGGTTATTTAATAAACTCTCTAAAACAGCCTAGATGGTAGTGCATCTACCGTTTGACACATGGGTATGAACAGATGGATCGATGGCAACGTACAGTCTTGCACACTCTAGCCTAGTCTCTATTATTTGTATTATGGCTCAAAGTTTACTACTGAATTCTATTCCCAGTTATGAGTTTTAGTGGTGGTGTTTAAGAAGAGTCCCATTGCATTAATCTATAATTTACAAAATCCAGACATTTTTTGTAAACAGAAATAACGGCGTAGGAGACTGCAGAAGACGGTTGTGTTTTTAGTGAAATTCCAACTTGCAATGTAATGAACACCCTGGTTGAACAAAGGTTCCACATTTTATTGTGAAAAATTATTCAGGTGTTATCCACAATCCAAGACAGAACATATATACGACCTTAAAATCATGCCATCTAAGCTGATGATTCTTTCTTGAATATTTTCTCTAGCATTAAAGTCTCAGACTTATATTTCACAAAATGTTGCTTACCTGACTTTTTGCTCTACCTGAGGAATGCCTTCTCAAAAATCAAATCACTATTTTTTGCATAGACCACTATGCATCTGGTTGTGAGATGCCTTTGTATACGTCATCTCTTTTAATGAACAAAGCGTGTGAGCAGGAGGAAACTAGGAATCAGTCTAAGGGAGTTACTGTTGGTGGAAGGCATCAGCAGTTGCAATAGTGATATAGTGAAGACAAAAAATTCTATCTGAAAAGCAAGGCTCAAATTACAATAGTAAAATTAAAGTGACATTAAGGGCCTCATAACAAGTTTATATCCTATGTAACTTGTAAACTGCCAGACAGGATATCCAGAAAGAGTAATCCCTCTGCCAAACTGGTAATGAGGCCCTAAATCTGTAAATACAATACTTAAAAACAATGTGTAGTATACTGAACTAGTTATTATATTCTATGGCGTGACCTATACAGCAGTTCAGAGTGCTTCAATGAAAATCGTGAAATTTAAATGTGTCGGAAATACCTCTTTTTGTTGCTAAATATCATTATAATTCACAAGGACCACGAGGTAAGCCTTGGGAGAGAACCACCCCACTGGCAAGTAGAATTTCACTTGCTTGCAGTCACAAATTCAAGACACCTCTTGTTAGACCTTTCATCCTTGGCGTGGTTTCCCTTAACTTTTTGCCTCTGTTCCCCAGGTTGTTGATGTGTGCTGGACTCTAATTTTGCTGTTTTTGTTACTCTGGGTACTTTACCACTGCTAACCAGTGGTAAAGTACAAGTGCTCCTTTACAAAATGCATATTTAATTGGCTTATCTATGATTGGCAAATTTGATTTGCTAGTAAGTCCCTAGTAAAGTGCACTAGAGGTGCCAGGGCCTGTAAATAAAATGCTACTAGTGGGCCTGCAGCACTGATTGTGCCACCCACACAAGTAGCTCTGTAATCATGTCTCAGACTTGCCATTGCAGTGTACGTGTAAGCAGTTTTAACTTTAAATTCGACTTGGCAAGTGTACCCACTTGCCAGGCCTAAACCTTCCCTTTTCTTACATGTAAGGCACCCCTAGGATAGGCCCTAGGTAGTCCCAAGAGCAGGGTACAGTGTATGGTTAAGGTAGGACATATAGTAATGTGTTTTATATGTCCTGACAGTGAAATATTGCTAAAGTCGTTTTTCACTGTTGCAAGGCCTGTCCCTCTTATAGGTTAACATGGGGGCTACCTTTAAATCTGATTAAAGTGTACATTCCCTTTGGGAGTGGATGAACATGTGGAGTTTGGGGTCTCTGAGCTCCCAATTTAAAAATACATCTTTTAGTAATTTTGTTTTTAAGATTGTGTGTTTGAAAATGTCACTTTTAGAAAGTGAGCATTTTCTTGCTTATGCCATTTCTGTGACTCTGCCTGTTTGTGGATTCCCTGTCTGGGTCAGTTTGATAGTTGGGCTGGTTGCACCTCACACTAGACAGTGACACAAAGGGAGCTGGGGGGCAGCCTGCATATCCTGATGAGCCATCTGTGCTAGGAGGGAGGGTAGGAGTGGTCATTCACACCTGAAAGGGCTGTGCCTGCCCTCACACAATGCAGTCTCCAACCCCCTGGTGAGTGTCTGGTGCCTGGCTTGGGAAAGGCAGGATTTCACATTCAAAAGAGACTTTACTTTGAAGTAGGCCTACTTCAAAGGAGAAATTGGGTATAAAAGGGCACCCGAAACCACAGACTTTAGAACACTTCTGGAAACCAAGAGGAACCTCTGCCTGGAGAAGAGCTGAAGAGCCGAGGAAGAAAAGCTGCCCTGCCTGTGACTGTGCTTTATGGAGCTATGCTGCAGTTGCTGCTTCTGCCAGAGTAAGAGGGAAAAGACTGGACTTGGTGTGCCTTCCATCTTGAGAAGAACTCTCCAAGAGCTTGATTTAGAGCTTGGCTCCTGTTTGTTTGAAGTCTCAGGGACAGCAAAACCTTCTCTCTGCCAGCACCTGGAGTCTCTGGGGACACTCCTACTCTGCCCTGTGGTGCCCATCCAGTTCCTGGGCCCTGAAAAGAGAAGCTGGCAGTCTAAGAGGAGGAAATCCACCCACAGAGCAAATCCGATCTGCGGCTAAAAAAATGACGCGCCTCTGTGGCTGAAAATCGACGCTCATCAGGAACGCGACTGAAAATCGACGCACATAGCTGGAGAAACAACGCGCTGCATCGCTGATGGAGGCTGGGAGATTGCAACCCGTGCTGCGTGGTTTTCAGATCATTGTGCAGCTGGATTTCTGACGCAAACACTGCTGGGCGTGTAAAAACAACACAAGGCCTTCCGAACCTGAGAGTGCTGACTGGATCCACACATCGCTCTCCTGTGGAGAGAAGAAACAACGCACCCCGACCCAGCGAAAGGAGTAACAACACAAGGTCTCGCTCATGAGTGAAATCGACACATCGCAAGCCCATTTGACGCACACTCACCTGTGCGGGGTTATTTTTGAAGCACCCAATGTACATTTTCAAGCTAAAAGTGTTGGTGTGTGTTTTAAACTACAGAAAGACTCTTAATTGATAACTTGACTTGTGTATTGTGGATTTTTGTCATTTTGGTCTTGTTTTCTTTAGATAAATATTTCCTATTTTCTAAACCTGTTTTGTGTTATTTTGTAGTGTTTTCATTAAGTTACTGTGTGTGTTAGTACAAATACTTTACACCTAGCACTCTGAAGTTAAGCGTACTGCTCTGCCAAGCTACCAAGGAGTTAAGCAGAGGTTAGGTGAGGGTGATTCTCTTTTACCCTGACTAGAGTGAGGGTCCTTGCTTGAACAGGGGGTAACCTGACTGTCAACCAAAGACCCCATTTCTAACACCTCTTTAAAGTTCACCCAACTTACTTCACACACAATAACAAAATTGCTCACACTAGACTACTCTAAAGCTAACAGCTCTTCCTCCTGAAGAAAGTGATAAAGATTTCCTTGAAACCAACAAGTTTTGGTCCATTGCTCCTGGAATGAAACACCACCCTGGTCAACGGTCTCATTGACACCATGCAGTCCCTCCAGAAAGAGAGCCTGCACCCTCCAGCATCCATACACCTTCCTGTTAACCTCCTTACATAACCCTTGGAGTGCCGCCCTTCTAGGAGTGATCAACCTGCCATTATCGTCACTGTGTCCTCCACAGATGCTACACTCATGGGCCTACCGCTTTCTCTGGGCACTGAGGCGGTCTTTTGTAATGCGCCTCCCCCCAATCTGCTGTCAATACTCCTATGACAAACTACATACTGTTTGCAGCTGCAGTTTCATTACATACGCGCCAAGGAATTGAATAATCCTTCAAGCGCTTGCATGGTTAAAAGTGATGCGACAGCTGTCTGACCACCGAAGTCACCTGCTTCCTTGTCATTCTCTAACCTTCCAAATTTTCTCCTATCGGAGGGGGTGGTTCCTACCTTTTAAACAGGGTCCAACCTGCAAATAATTCTGACTCATGTTTCTTAGCTCACACCACCATTAAGTTAAAAACTATAATACGTGTAGGTGTGCACTCTACAAATATTCATGCATACAAGCATAGGAAAAGTATGCTCCAGAACCATGCCAAAGAGTTGTGTCAATGTCTATTTGTTCTTGTGCTATCTAATTAAAGGAAGTGTGAAAGCTTAAAGCTTAGCTTCTACGAGTTTTCTTGCTGAGTCTATACATCACCCTCTGTTTCCCGGGGTTCGGAACCTAATAAACAGAGCACATGGGTTTCTTGAAATTTGTGTGTTCAGCAGTAGGAGAACATGCACATTTGAACACAGTAAGTAGAATATATGCAAGGTTGTATTTCTTAAATGATTGTGTTTATTAAAATACAAGTTCACTGAGATGAAAGCAAGATGCGTATTTAAATTCTCATGGAATCCTTAAAACCCTCCGATTAATGTTACATCTGTGTAAAACTCATATGAAGCAGATTTTGTTGACATGTATGTTGATCATACAAAAGAGTTTCATGAGAGTGAGTTGTACCATCGATCTTGCAACGGTAATTCGCGATTATTATCTGCAGTGAGAAAATCTGTCTGTCTCTTTAAAATGCATTTAAAGTGTTAAAAGCTAGAAAGTTTTGCATGTTGAAAACAAATAGAAAGAAGACAATATGTGCTAATTACCGCAATTAACCTAATTAAATATCTTCTATGCAGTCTCGTGCTTCTTCAACTTCACAATGCCATCTGGAATTATTCTCTCGCCGAACTACCCCGATGAATATGGAAACAACATGAACTGTGTGTGGCTAATAATCTCGGAGCCAGGAAGCAGGATTCATTTAATTTTCAACGATTTTGATGTGGAGCCACAGTTTGATTTCATCTCAGTAAAGGATGATGGCATTTCTGATTTGCCAGCCCTTGGCACTTTCTCTGGCAACGATGTTCCTTCTCAGATTGCTAGTAATGGGCACATTGTACGGCTGGAATTTCAGTCAGATCATTCCACCACCGGGAGAGGCTTCAATATCACTTACACAAGTAAGTCAATGTTTATATTTCAAATCAAGTTCAGAAAAAATAGAGTATGTTCTCAAAGTAGTCATCAGTAACAGAGTGGGCCAACTTTAGAAAGTTACTCGAGCAACTGCAGATGTGAGAACAGCACCAAGTACAATTGAAGTGGTTTATTATTTTAACTTATTATTGGATTCCAGTTCAAACTCGAAATTGCATCATTAATAGCATGCACCAATCTCAGCATGTCATGATGTAGAGATTTCAGGGCACGGACAGTAGAAGTGGGCGAGTCAACAAATGAACAGGGAGAGCCGAGCCAGAGCAGAGGGAATGGTCAGCTCTGATTCTACGGAGCCGAGACCTGAAAATAAGTGGCATGTAAAACATATATTAGAACATTGGAATGCTGGGGGCTCCATTGAAAACAATGGAGTGCTGCGGGCTTTTACAGGCCGGTAAAAGCAGTGCCAACATTCCAATGTTCGCTTTGTTCACAGCAACAGCTGTGAACAAAGCCCCTCGGGCTCCGTGAACATTTTTTTTTTTAATAGAACATTCTGCCCTGTGTGGCAGAATGTTCTAATAGCCTTAGAACCCGCCGTAGCGGGCTCTACCGGCTATTAAAGTCCCTCTCCCTTGTTAAATGCCCTCGCCTTCGGCTCGGGCATTTAACGCGGGGAGCGGGCCTTTAATAGCCGGTAGAGCCCACTACGGCGGGTTCTAAGGCTATAGTAAACACAATTTTACAAAATGTTAAAAAGTCTTCAAAATTCAAAAAAGCTTATTTTTTAGTGCACAAAAGCTTTTCACTTTTCAACACCAGATTGTATCTGTGCACCAATAAGTATTTATTAAAAGCGAACAGAAACTGAGAAACACTCCTTCCCTCACCCTGATGTCAATGTTATTTGTGAAATAAGATCTATATGTGAATACTTGTCAAATTTACACTAAGTGTAGGTTCTGATATAGAAATCTATTTAATGATCGCAAAGGTCAAATTTGAGCCCTTGTGATCACAAAATGGCTTTTTTGAATGTTACAAAATCACAATTCAGGTTTCATACAAAAAACATATTTTTTTGTTTGGAAGAGGCATATAAAGGAGTCCCTGGCAAATACTCATTCCTTAACTTATGTATTAAAGTTTTAAGACAGACACCCAATATTTTACCACGAAATCCAGTCCTCAGACCTCATTAATAAAGTGGGTCGACTTGCAACATGCTATGGAACACTATTTGTGTATTTGTTTCACAAAATACCAATGGATACATCAGATGTCAGTGGGCATATTCACTCACTTCCACCAAATCCATTTTAGCAGATTCCTAATAAGAAATTGTAGTTGGAAAATTATAATTTGCTGCAATTTATGATTTCTCATTAGGAGCGTATGTACATCAGTCACGTAGATTCTAATTATGCACAGAAAAAGTTATAGTTAATTTTAAAAAGTTTGAACTTTTTGTACAGCACACATCCTCAACTTGTGTATTTAAAGGTGCTATGAAATGTACTAATAAACAAAAAGGAGTCTAGGTGACTAAGTATTTGCCTAGGATCACTCAATTTGGTCAAATAGAGAAACCAGGATTGATCCCGGATTTTTCAGCTTCACACTGTGCAATTCAACTTCTAGATGGGCATCTCTTTCAGACCTCACAATGTAATGCTTTGGCATGTATGATAAAGGGAAAAAGAACAGATGACGGGCGGAATGCTGAACAATGCAAACATTCACCTCTAGTCACAAAGATGTGGGTTTAAGCCATTGTTTTTTGCCCTCCACACGACCCAAGTTTGGACCCAGCAATATGCGAATCAGTCTTGACCCTGTTCCACATAGCAGCAATCTAGGCCGAGCTGCCAGGCCAGGTTCTCCCTGGACCAGAAACAAGCATCCTGGGACCGGTTTCGGGTTATTGCCTCATCAGCCAGGTTAGCTTGAATCCAGTGTTACAGTGAGCACAGGACCCACATCTAGGTATTAAACCCAGATCTTCGTGATTGGGGGTGAATGTTTACATTGTTCAGCATTCCATCCATCATCTGTTCATTTTTTGCTTTTTCGCCTTAAGTGGGAATAGTATGTCCAGACGTGAAAGGTTCAATTCATTCTTGGCTTGACAGGCTCCCAAAAAGGCTCAATTGATGGGCAAGAAGCAAAGAAATGGACTGTGTCTGATGGTAAAAGCATTTAGGCCCGTATTTATACTTTTTTTGCGCTGCATTTGCGTCGTTTTTTGATGCAAAAACGGCGCAAACTTGCAAAATACCATTGTATTTTATAGGTTTGCGCCGTTTTGCGTCAAAAAGCGGCGCAAATGCGGCGCTAAAAAAAGTATAAATACGGGCCTTAGCGTCTTGTCTGACATTCATTATCTGGAGAAAGTAAGGTGTCAGGTAAAAATCATTAATAAACTTGAAATTATGAACTTTAACCTTTGAGACGTTTAAGGCACACTGTGCAAGGATATGAGTATACCTGAGATCATCCATGGTGATCTTTGACCTGAGATGCTGGGTCCCCTTGTCCGCTCTGACTGGAAAGGGATCTGTCTTACATTCTATATCTGAAAGTGATCGTTCCCCTAAGTGGACCCTCAAGCATATAATCAACAAAAAGGCACTGAGTACAGTGTAATTCTTTTGGGTGAACACTATTCAAAGAGTGTTATAGCTGTAAACACCGAAAAATCTGGCCCGGGGAAAAGAAAACCTTTGTTGTGAACTCTCGTAATAGAAAACACCTCCCTCAAAAAAATGCTGCAGTGTATGAAGTTGAGAGTTCTCCCAACATATCATGAAGCTCTCATGCCCTTGCTGAGGTGAGTAAGGGTTGTAGCCTAGGCACGTATATGCATTGTAAAGGGTAATTTCTGGAAGACTTTTTAAAAAGGTTTTTTAAGACCAGATAAGGTAAAAGACCTGTAGGGTCTCAAACCTGGTCAGTTTCAAATACGTCATGTTAATGATGCCCATACGGGGCACAATAACCTCGCTCATGGCAGAATTTCGGAAAATATATGTCCCAAAGGCAACAATTCCCTACCGAGCACCATCCTCAGCTGGAAAAAATATTCAGCATGATAGTAAACCTACAAGCTCAACAAGGAGAGACACTCTCCTCTCCCGTGGGAGCTGAAGCAGCTGTATATTAGATTTGGATTTCCGATAGCTCCATAGAATTTTCTGCCAGGATACCTCCACCCTTGGAAACAATTTAGGTTAAAGAGGTATGCATCAGAAAAAATAAAGATAATGAGGTAGAATGAATGATGATTTTAATGAGGTTACACCTCCCAATTAACTCCACATGCGGTCCATTCCACGTGTTAAGCATCTCCCTCATTCTTGTGAACAATTGGCCATAATTTAGTAGAATTTATCTTCTCCATATCAAGTGACAGCACAACCATGAGATATGTTGCAGGGCATAAGCAGCCTCAATTCTGTCCAAGGGCAACAACATTAGACAGAACTTGAGCTTTATCAGTGTTAAGCTTGTACCCTGAGACAGAGCCCTATATGTTGAAAACTGCATGTACTGCTATCAGAGCATAAGTCAAAACCTTTATTTCTAGACTATGTATCTTCGTCGCCAAGTGACGCCATCACTGCTTGCGGCATCTCTGCCCACCTGCAGGCTGTTGCCTGCTGAGGTGGTGACACCCACTTCTCCTGCCATTCTGAACAGCAGAAGAACGAGGGGGGTTGAAGTACCACCGACCACCTTGCAGCTATCATTGGAATTGGTGTTCTCTCCCATTCTCCCCCCTCTGTCCACCTTGCTGCCGAGCCACTCCATCAAACCCCTGTGCCAGCCACAAGCAGTCGCATCTAAGCTGTGGACCAGATTATCATATCCCTGTCTTTGTGAATTGTGTATATTTCTGTAGAAAAAATGCCACCCTGTATGTATTACTTTGGCTTCTAGTGTTGTATGTCGTGCAGCACTATGAGAATATATCATAGGCACTCCATAAGTATTAAGAGCTCATTTTAGTAAATGAGATGTGAACATCACTACAGCTCATTGTGTTTCTAATGCTGTGCAGATGTAATCAAGCTTTCTTGTGCCACACAGTGGTGTTCTCTATTTCTTAATTGCTGTTTATTGAACGTTTTTTATACCATGAAGACTGCAATTAGGATCATGTGCAGTTCCCAAATGCAGTGTTGCTGACCTAATTAATGACAAAAAATATCTATGCCCCTTTAGCCTTCACAACTTCTGGGCAGCCTATGGCACAGTTGACCATCAACCACTGATCCATACAGTATAAGCATGCATGACTTTCTTTCACACAGTCCTCAAATCTTTCTTGCCATGTGCCACTTGTCCATACATATAGGTAGTACAAGATCACAGGAGCTTCCTGTGGCATCAGCAGTACATCATATGGCCTAGAAATGAATTTGCTCAGTCTGCACAAGCACTGCCATCTCATTCCAGTAGAAAGTTACTGATCCATGTTTCCATCATCTACAACCTCCCCATAAAATCCTCCAGATGCTTATGACAGCAACATTAAGATCCGTTATTATATGTTAACACTTCTACTTATGACATTCAGCAGCTCAAATCCTGTTTCATAGCAATCCAGAGTTGGATGTCACATTTCTACCTTTAGCTCAAGCTCACAAAGAACACATTCCTTCAAGTTACCAACAGCACAGAGCCACCACAGGTTAAATCTGTCTCCCTGCATGAATTTAGATTACTGCACCCCTACCAGCACACTGAGCCCCAACTTATAGAAAATATAAAATCCTTTGGATTTCCTACACAGACCTCACCTTCAATGAAAACATCCCCAGCAGTTCCAAGTTCAAACAGGTACCAATAATTTTGAAATACAGACTATTACATAATAAAATCCCCAAACCCGTTTAGAAAAATAGAGAAAGTATTCATAAGCAAAAAGAACACCAACATCATCATAAAACTTTGAAGGGAACAGTAGATACGATTTTTTTAATTTTCAGGGACAAAAACACCAAGAAAAAATAAACCACCAATTAAGTCACGTTTGCAGGTGACCAGAACATAGGTACAATTTCAGGTCAACAGCTATGGAGCAAAGGTCAGATCCACTAAGTGATTCATCCTGGTCAAGTTTTTACCTTCTGACTTTGAGCCTGACACAGAGTTTGACAGATGGGTCCTCCATCACCAACATAACCCATCTCCCTTGTTTTAAGTTAATTAGGATATAGTGCACTTCTAAATATGTGGATGTGTTATCTATCTCATTAGTAACAGAGTACCCATCTGTCAAACTCTAAATCAGCCCCTTAGTCTTTTTTGTGAAAGACAAATCTTCCAGCGGGGAAAGATCCAAAATTGTGGCTGTCAAATGTCTTTCAAAGACAGAAGTGTTTTCGTGTTATAGTCCATGCATTTCTTCTATTAATCAAAAACTATTACACTTCTCTGCTGTTGCAATATTGAGTTCATGTGTGGCTTAAGGTACTTTCACAACGTACAAGTGGCAGAATTCACCCTACACCACCACCTCATCCTTGAGATGAGTGGGAGACATATTCAAATTGTGTGGGAGACATATTCAAATTGTGTGGTATGACCAGAACATAGCTATTTAATCAAGTAGAATGCCAATACCGGACGAAATAGCAGTTTTATAGGCAGTAGGTATAAACACAGGGAAACAAGGAAGGCAATAGGTGAGTTGTACACTAAGTGCCTTTTGAGATAAATGGAGCAAATGCATTTGGCCATGATTCCTCAATCTAGTGATAAACAGTCCACAAATATTTTGTAGCCAGTTGATTCTTTTTATGTACATTCCTGCAGGGGAAGGCACTTGGTACGAATACATTCTCATCTTTGTGCTCCACACCAAGGGATTTTGAGCAAATAATGTCATCAGCATCCGTTCATACAAGCTTTCCCTTCCGGCTAGAAGAGTTATTGAAATAAACTTGTGCCTGATTTAGAATTTGACAGATGTGTAGTCTGTCACCAATGTGACAGATTTGCAGTTTCCCTTATTATAAGTGCAATAATGTTGGACTTGGCCCTTTCCGCAGTGCCATAATCAGACTTTTTACCCTCACTTCTCCTTTTTTTCTGAATTTGTTTGCATTTGTTAGGCCTCTGTGCACTTTGCCACTACTATCCAGTGTTAAAGTGTTTGTGGTCTCTCCTTAAGACATGTTAGACTGGCTTATACCAAATTGGCATATTTAGTTTACTTGTAAGACCCTAGTAAAAGGGCACTACCTGTGTCCAGGGCCTGTAAATTAAATGCTGCTAGTGGGCCTTCAGCACTGATTGTGCCACCCACTTAAGTAGCCCTTTTTGACATGTCTCAATTCTGCTTTTCCAGCCTGTGTGTGTAGTTTTCAGATTGTCATTTCAACTTGATAAAGACAGCATTTTGCCAGGCCCAAACCTTCTTTTTCAATACATTTTCACCACTAGGGTAGGCCCTGGACAGCCCAGAGGGCAAGGTGCAATGTTTTCAAAAGGTATGACATGTTTTTGAGTTTTACATGTCCGGGTAGTGAAAGCTCTTACATATGTTTTGAATACTGCCCGGCCTACATGTCCCATAGGAAAACAGCTTATTCCTTTTTATAAGTGTAATTTCCAAATTAAATGATGTAATCAGTTCATGTTTTGTGTTTCTGGAATCACAATTTAAAATCCTAACTTAACGATGAAGTCAGAATTTAAATTGCAATTCGGAAAATGCAATTTCTGAAAAGCTGGCATTTTCTTGCCTTTTCAATCAACCAGTCAGTAGATTTGCAGAGTGCTTCTTGTCACCTTTGAAGGTATCCAGGCGCTGGCAGGGTCCAGTTGATTACCTGAATAGGCAGGTCTTCAGGGACCTTTAGAGCTCTGGAAGAGATTGTGAGGTCCAGAGTTGAAATGGTAGAATGTTCCATCTCTTCACTGCTAGGGAGCAGAAGAAGCGACCTCCGCATCTCCTCCTACAGAAGTGGGGTGTGAGGGTTAGAGAAAGGGAAGCGGAGTGGATTTATTCTTGTAGGCTGATGGAAGTTCAGGCTGTGGTTCAAGTAGGCTGGTCCACAGCTGTGTGGGACTTTGTATACGTGGGTCAGGAGCTTGAACTTGCATCTTTTCTATACAGGAAGCCAGTGGTGTTCCCTAGGGTAGGGGCTGATACGCGTTCATCTAAGGAGATCCAGGACGAGTCTGGGTGTGGCATTCTGTATGGTTTGTAGTCATCGGATGAAATGTGCTGCAATCCCTGGATAGAGAGCACTGCCTTAGTCCAGTTGGTTAGAGATGAGGTCCTTGGGGGAGGGTGTGTCTTGAGCTTTGGTATAGCTATTTGAATACCTTACGAAGCATGCAGAGGATGAAGACGCAGGAGGAGCAGACGGAGCTGACCTGAAGGTGGCTTTTGCCCAGAATGGTGCCTAAGTTCCTAGCGTGGTTAGTGGGGGTGGGGTGCATCTGAGTTCTGAGGGCCAACAGGATGTTCCCATTGGGGAGCTTTTGTTTCCAAAGATCAGTACCTCTGTCATGTCAAAGTGAGCTTCAGGCAGTTGTCCCTCATCCAGTCTGTCATGCAGTTATGGAAGTTGGTCTGGTGTTCTTGGTGTCTTCGGAGAGGGAGAGGATGAGTTGTGTGCCATCAGCAAGGGGAATTATGTTCAGTTCATGTGTTTTCACAGTTGATTTCCTTGGGTTTGGTGGCGAAGGGGGGAAGATGGATTTTTTGTGTTCTGCCGATGAGAGCCATCTGAGAGTGGCACCATAGATTCCTATGTTGTGCAGCCTTGTGGTGAGTATAGGTGAGAGACCGAATTTAAGACTGCTGACAGGTATTCGAGGATAAGAGCCACAGTCTTTCCTCAGTCGAGTAGGGCTCGTATGTTGTCAGTAGCATCAATGAATGCTGTCTCAGTGCTATGGTTTCTTTGGAATCCAGATTGGGAGGAGTCAAGTAGGAATTTCCATTCCAGATGTGAGGAAAGTTGTTGGTTGATGGCTTTTTCTAAAACTTTGGCTGGGAGCAGGGAGTTTGAGCTGTAGTTGTTGAGTTGTTGGGGTATGTAAATGACTTCAGCATTTTCCCAGTCCTTGTGTAAAGGTGGCAGTAGCAACTGATGTTTTGAACAAGGTGATGAGTACATGGCTGGTTCTGGCTTCGCCTATCTTGAAGGTGTGGTGAGAGAATGTGTCAGTTAGGGCCTCTGAGTGGAATGAGTTCATGATAGAGGCTATGTCCTGTAGGGCAAAATGGATCCATTCAGATAGTTGGATGTCTGTGTTGGGCTAGGGTTTTAAGTTTCAGTAGATGTTGGTGATTTTGCCATGTAAGACCCTTCCAAGGTTATTGCAGAGCTTCTTTAAGTGGGTAATGCTGATTGTTGCAGCTGAGGAGTTGGAATTTTGTTTGATGATTTTGAACAGTTCTTTGCTGTTATTGAATCTTGATTTGATGCTTTCGGGTAAGGCCCTTTTCTTCAATTCTCTCAACTTTCTGTGGTAGAAGTTAAGGGCTGTCTTGAAGGCGGTCTTGTCGGTCTAATCCTTGCTGGTGTGTCATCTCCTTTCCAGTTGATTACAGTTTTGTTTGACAGTTCTGAGGTCGTTAGTGGACCAGCTAGTCTGCTTGTAGATCTTCTGTGGGTGTTGTTGTGCTTGGGAGTGATGATGTTGGTACAGTTGCTGCAGTTGGTGATCCAGTTGTTGAAGTGTCTGATGTTCTGGTCCAGGTTGTTGAAGATGATGGGGAGGGTGGTATTGGAGGCATTCATTCTTGTGTCATTTGAGACTTTGCTCCAACTGCTGTTGGGCAGAATGGGGGCACAGACCAGTGAGTTGATGATGTTGAAGTGGGCGATGGAGTGGTCGGTCCAGGTGGGTTCCATGGTTTGGCTGTACCTGATGTGGTCGCTGGAGGTGAAGATGGGCTCAAACGTGTGGCTTGTGGCACTCATGATGTTGTCAACAAGTTGGGTGTATCTGATGTTATTCATGCTGTCAAGGAGGTTAGTAGTGTTGACGTAATTGTGTTTATTGAGATGGAAGTTGAGGTAGCAAAGGAAAATATGGTTGTTGCAGTCTATGGCAAAAGGACAATAAATTCTGTGATGAATATGCAGAAGGCTGGATTTGGTCCTGGAGGACGTTTGGCAAGGATACTCCTGATGGAGGTTTTGCTGTCTATTTTGAGTCAGACGTAGAGGTGTTCCTTGGCTAGGATAATGTCATTTGTGGTGGTACTTTGGATGAATTCCTTGTGTAAGATGGGAATTGCTCGGCCAGGCTTGTTGATGCGGCTGTGGTGGGTGATCTTGGGTCGGCATGGTGGCAGTGTTTGTTGCAGTGTCTGGTTATGTTTGCAGAGCCTGGTGATGGTGTATCTCCAGAGGGAGCAAGGGCCATGGGTTGTGGCCCTGTGAATGTTCCAGGCGAAGGTGGGGGCAGACGGGCTTATCTTTGGTATGCCTGTTTTACACATTGTGGCCTACATTAAGCAGGTCCTGTGATTGGTGAGGCTTCTCTCAGCAGGAAGAATGGTGATCAGGAAAACTAGGTCAATGGTGGTGTCACTTAGTCAAATGGCAGACACTGGATCAGGCTGGAACAAGCAGGAACTGGAGGCCACAGACTAGTGCAGGGCAGATGCCAACTAGTGCAGTCTTTGCCTAGAGGGGCTACATCTTGCCCCTAACCACCAGGTGACCCAGGTACACCACAGAACCCTGCCCAATCTGGCACTTACTGGCCTTGATAGTCAGGCTTACCCATTGCAGGGCCTGAAGCACTTCACTGAGGTGTTATTTCCAGCTGGAACTTTAGACAGCAATGTCATCTAGGTAGGCAGCACAAACGGCCTCCTTTCCAGTCAGAACCCTGTTTGCCAGACTCTGGAAGGTGGCAGGGGCGTTCTTCAAACCAAAGGGCATCACCCGAAAATGGAAGTGGCCCTCAAGGAATGAGATTGCTGAACTCTCTTTAGCCCTTTCAGTCAGAGAAATCTTCCAGTACCCAGATGTCAAATCAAACATACTCAGGCATTTGGCAGTGCCCAGCCTGACAATGAACTCTTCTGCTTGGGGAACGGGGTGTGCACCCATCTTTGGAATGGAACTGAGTCTTGGGTAGTCCACCCAGAACTGGAATTCTGGAGTGGTTTTGGTGGGGAAGCCTTTGGTACCAACACCACAGGACTGGACCAGGTGCTACAAGAGGGCTCAATCACCACTAACACCAAGATATTGGTGCCAACATTCTTGATATTGGCCCTCACCTTATCTGACAACCTGTACATTTCGTTCTTTAGAAGGGACAGTTTCTTGAGTCAATGTCATGGACACACAGGTGTCGTGAGTCTGGAATTGGGAGACAATAGAGGCAAACTGTCCCAGTAACTGATAACAGTTGCTCTGCTGCTCGGGGCTCATGGAAGAATAGAGGTTGAGACCATCCACTGACCCTTTGTGTACCTGTGCAGATAGTAGGTCAGGGAGAGGTTCACTGACCTCTTCCACTCCCTCATCCATAACTAGGAGTATGCTTATTTTGTTAACATGGAGCACCATTGGGATGGTGTAGGGGTCTGGAGAGCCACCAAGTAGGTGGACTCCCTCTTCCACTCCTTGACTTCATATGGGCAACTCCAGCAGTCCGGGAGAGCTGTGGACTCTAATGGCTCCATGACCCATAACTTCTGGCCAGGCTGAACGTCTACCAGAGTGGCCTTCTGG
Source organism: Pleurodeles waltl (assembly GCF_031143425.1). NCBI lineage: Eukaryota > Metazoa > Chordata > Amphibia > Caudata > Salamandridae > Pleurodeles > Pleurodeles waltl. The sequence continues at coordinate 1,525,301,524 of NC_090444.1, forward strand.
TCATACCAGAGTTTCATGACTTATTGGATAGCCTCAAAGTGGCTTTTTGCCTTCTTCCTCAAGCTGTGTATTTGGTTGTGGAGGACCAGCATGTAGGGGGGTTTCCTGTGAGCTTGCTCCCACCCGTCTCTGACAAGGCTCAGAAGTCCCCTAGAAGGGTGGCCAGAGAGGGGTTCAAATGAGTTGAACCCTACTCCGTTCTCTGGCGACCTCCCTGTAGGCAAAGAGAAGGCATGGCAAGAGGATGTCTCAATTATGCCTCATGGGCTTAGGTCAGCCCATAAGCATGCCCTTCAAGGTCTTGTTGAATCTTTTTACAAAACCATTGGTTTAGGAGTGATATGGTGTGGTGAACCTGTAAATTACACTGCCCTCATCCCACCTAGACTTCAAGTATGCTGACATGAAGTTAGTGCCCCTATCAGACAATACGTCCTTGGGGAACCTCACGTGAGTAAAGATCCCCATCAGAGCACTAGCCACCACAGGAGAAGTCACTTACTCCAGAGGGATGACCTCTGGGTAGCAGACAGCATGGTCCACCAAGACAAAATCTCTTGCCTGAAGCTGTCTTGGAGTCCAAGGGTTTAATGATGTTGGTGCCCACACTTTCAAAGGGGGTACCAACTACTGGTAATGGGACCCGGGGAGCTTTTTGCTTTTTTCCTGATTTCCCTCTAGCTTGGCAGGTGGGACAGGACCTGCAGAATTGATCTGAGGCTGTCTTCTTCAGGGCTAATCAAAGTGGGGGGCAAACCTGGGAAGATGTTGTCTTGCCCCAAATGTCCTGTCAGGGATATGTTTTGAGCCAAACCTGGTAGGGACTCCCTGTAACACTTGGTGCGCATCACTGCATTAGCCACTCCAGTACGGGAAGACTTAGGCTCGCTATAAAATAGATCTTTCTCCCAGCAGATTAGGTGATCCCCAGAAGCTTCACCTGCAGCATGGGCTGAGGTTTGCAGCCTCCAGTCCTCAAGAGTGGGGCACTCCTTCTGGACTTTGCAGAATTCCTCCCTAGTGGGCCCACCCTCAACCATCCAGCAAGCTCAGGTAGGTCACCTCTGGCGGCAGTGTCTTCCCCAGTTGGCTCAAGGGACTCCTCCGCAGAGACGACGTCAACCTCCACTGTGGGAACTTTAGGGGCTGGTTTCCCATACCCTTTGCTCCTCTCCTTGTCAGTTGTCTATGCCATTGTTCGAGGATCCACATGCCGCTCACTCTCTTCCTGGACAGCCATGGACTGTGTGGTCATACAGACCTACTCAGACAATCCCAACATTTCAAAGTGAAACATGAGTTCTCTCTCCCTTCAGACAGTGTGCTCAAGGTTGTGGTCTAGTAAACAGTCTACAGCTCACAGTTACTTTCAGAGATCCTGAGCCCCCCCCCCCAAGGGAACCAGAGCCACCTGTAGATGGCTTTCTTGATTGTTGCTGACTATGACTTAGTAGAATGTGTTTAGTAGGACCTGCTCTGCAGACAACAGCTGATACTTGACAGTAATCATGCTGGCTCCTGTGTCATGCAGAGCCTGCATATACTTTGAAGTATTCACATTCATATCGGCTTTTAGCACCATCTCCTTGTCCCCTAGGGAAACAAGGATCATCTCCGTCTTCCACCAAAATCTAACTGGGACTAGCTCCTCATTGAGTGCCCATGTGTCGGCCCACCAGTGGGGGGCTGTACCATCTTGGGACATTTATAGACACCTTTGGATTGTCCATACGTATAGCACTCAGAACATTGAGGTACCAACCTCCCTGTCTGCTTATCAAAGAACCCCTTCTACTTCAACTCAGACTAGGACTGGTTACCACTACTGCCTTGGGAATTATTTTGGGGGCCTTTTAAAAACTCCTTACATTTTAGTTTTTCTCCCACCTCTTTCTTCTGGTTGGAACTCTGACCATCTTTGTGGGCGTCACACCCAGAAACCGTCTTTGACACTCTGGTACTGGGCTAGAGGTCTGCCTCCTCAGCAAGCTTTCTGGGAGTCAGTCTGCTTAATAACAATTAGGTGCTGGCACAACTCTGTAAAACAAACAATTAGCATGTCCTCTTTCATGATTAAATTGCACAAACCACCATAATGATTTACTTTGCTGCCCTGCACCCACCCATTCAGTACCTTGCTGGCGTAGTCCACAATATCTACCTCATATTGTTTGGGGAGCATCTGGCTGTTCCTGAACCTTTGATGATACTTTTTGAGGGTCAACCCAAACTTTGCAAACAGAATGGCCCTCATAGGGATGTATTTGGTTTGGTACACAACCTCTAGTTGCACAATTCCACAGACCCGCCAGTGCTCCTCATGTACTGCATGAATCCTCAGTGCCACTCTGTATGCAGAAAATTATTTGCCTATATCTCGGTCATCTTCCACATAGCAGGGCACCAAATCCTTGGGTATGCTAATCCCTTTCTCTCCTTCAGGTACTGCAAGTATGCTGTCATCATCACTGCTAGAAACCACCTGTGTTGTCTTGATATCCAGGTCGTTTAGGCTTCTCTAATGAGCCAAAAACATTTTTCTTTTTTTCCATGGCACCTTCAGCCTTTTTCTCCCTCATGGTCAGTTTATTTTCCTCCATCTTTAGTTTGGCCATCTGCAGTTTGAATGGTCTCTTCTCCCTCCTGTCCGCCAGTTCCTCTGGGGATAGGCCATGGAAAGAGACACTTCTCCTAGCCCTGACAGGGAACTCCTAGTTAGGGATGTCACCCTCCACCATTGCAGATGGTTCTTCAGAAGAGCCATTCTCAAGCTCCCCTAATCTATCATTCTCTTCTGGGCTGCCCTCCTGTCCAGAGGGAGCCTCGGCACATGCCCTAGGCACCTTTTGTAATTCTACCTTCATGATGGCACAATTGGCAGGAAGTCTAAGCTCCTTGCAGAGGTCTCGGAGTTGGACCACTTTATGAGTTCAAAGGTTGGCCAGCTCAGATTCCATGCTTCCAGTTATAGAACCAGCAGCAAGAGTTATGATTTTGGAGAAAAAACATAAACCAATTAGGGAGAGTGTAAAAATCTAATTTATCTTGGATGTTGAGTGTTAGTGTACACAAAGTTACTGTATGGTGCTAAACAAACACAAGTCCTATCCCACCACTGCCATCAATGCTAGAAATTGGGATATTGATTTACTGGGATGTGACCCCTGGTCAAGCAGCAATGACAATTCTAGTCAGGGTAAGCAAGAAGCATACCACAAATTATCCTCTGCTTACCCCCTGCTAGATTGCCATAGAGCATTCAAGCTTAACTTAGAGGAAATGTGTAAAGTATTTGTACAGCACTTCACACAGTAAAACAATGAAAACACCACGAGAAAAGGATCCCCCACCAGGTTAGAAAAACAGCTGTGATTTTTTTATCAAATAAAACAGGACTAAAATGACAAAAATCCCAAAAGTACTTGAGTTATGAATTTTCAACCAATAAACTGTAAAATATTACTTATTAGCAATAAGTACCAACCGGGGATATATGGTTGAGCAGGAGCAGGAGAAACTTAAAAGTTCAGGATACTACATTGGAGTGCAGACTGGCTACCGAGACCCAGTTGGGCCCATTGAACAAAATTACCTTAAATCCTGGTTGTAGAGCCTTGCAGCAGTCATGAAGCATGCAGTAGAGGTTGTGTCAATTTTCTCCAAGCAACAGTAGCAATGCATTGGTTCCGACATGCAGCAGAATTAGGGTGTGAGTTCCTGCTACCTCAACTTAGTAGAGCCAGGCACCAGGGCTTGCGGTGCACCCTTCAGGTTCGAGGAAGTGTTGTGCAGTCGAGGGGATGCATTGGATTCCGTGAGTGCAGAGACTGTGATGTGGAGATTCAGCATTGTTGTCGAGGCTGCCACCAACGGAGATGCAAAGACCTTCACTGGGAAAAGCCTTGCATTGATGATGCACCAGTTCTGTTCCACACAACAGTGGTGATGCATCGTTTCTGCCCCTGCTGCAGAAGATTCATCTATTCTGCTGAAGCAAACATCTTAAGCTCATTCCCAAAAGTCTAGGACTGGGGTGGCAACACTTAGCAGGGAAGAATTACAAATAGGAAAGTCCAGGTGCAGGAGCAGTGTGTTTGGAAGTCTTTTATGTCCCTGAGACTTCAGGAGGCCAACCAGCTAGACTTTGGAGTAAGACTTTCTGACCCAGGCAGCAGAACAGCAAGGTAGGAGTCCAGCAATGCAGCAGTCCAACATAGTGGCAGTACTTCAGCAGCACAGCAGTCCTTCTTCCTGGCAGAGTATTCACAGTATTCACAGGTCCAGATGTGTACTGAGTTTTTTGTGTCAGAAGTCCAGTGCTTATACCCAGTTGGGCCTTTGAAGTCAGGAAGAATTCAAAGACAGACCTTTGAGGTGCACAGAGGTACTGCCCTTTCTCCTATATCCCAAAACTAACTACAGGGGATTATTAATCCCTTTATGTGGGGTCAGGACACAGCCTTTTCAGGTGTAAGTGGGGCTGTGGCCAGCTTCTCCCTCCCACCCTCCCAGGAAGGACCATCAAGTCATACCTAAGCTCCCATTGTATGTGGCAGTTGAGAGGGAGTACAGAAAGCAAGTGAGCAGAGACAGGCAGCAGGCACCAAATGGCTAAAGAAAGAAAATGCCAACTTTCTAAAAGTGGCATTTTTTGAGAATTTGCATTTTAAAATCTGACTTCACCATACGTTGTGAAATTAAATTATGATTCCAGAGACACCAAACTCAAAAAGTGACTCTCTTCCAAACTGTGACTTATACATTTAAAATTAAATAAGGTAATCCCAATGTTATCCTATGGGTGAGATAGGCCTTGTTTTAGTGAAAAATGACTTTGGATGTTTTTCACTACCTTTTGCATACATTGCACTCTGCTGTCTGAGTTGTCCAAGGCCTACCTGAGGGGTTACATATGTATAAAAAAGGATGGTTTGGGCTTGGCGAAAAGGTTATTTTTCCAGGTTGACATGGCAGTGTAAAACTTCACACACAGTGTAGGAAAGTACCTTTTTTGCCATGGTTACCCCCATTGTCTGCCTGATGTCAGTGTGCTTGACTGTGTTTACTGTTTACTGATTATGCTCTCTCTCCTCTAAATGTTGTTGTTGCATACTGGTAACCCAGCTTTTCACCCAAAATTTGCATACTTGTACCCCCTTATAAGTCCCTAGTATATGTTACTTAGGTACCCAGGGCATTGGGGCTACAGGGGATCCATATGGGCTGCAGCATTTCTTTTGCCACCCATATGATGCCCATGCAAAGGCTTCCCCAGGACTTCCATTGCAGCCTGCGTGAAAAGGTGCATGCACCCTTTCACTGTCTTTCACAATGCACTCGGTCACTTATAAGTCACCCCTATAGCAGGCCCTCCAGGCCTGAGGACATGGTGCAGAGCACCTGTGTGTGAGGGACCCCTACACTAGCAGAGGTGCCCCCACGACTTCCAGGACCCTTTTCCCGGACTTCGTGAGTGTGGGTATGCCATTTAAGGTTGTACTGAACATAGGTCACTATCTATGTTCATCTACATAATGGTAACTCCAAACATAGCCCTGTTTGGTATCAAACATGTTGGAATCGTACCCCAACATTTTTGCAAGCATTGGTTGTATGATTCCATGCACTCTGGGGCTCCTTTATAGGACCCCTAGGATTGCCATTCCAGCCTTCCGAAGTTTTCCAGGCATCCCCATCTGGTGTCACCTGTCAGACAGGTTTCTGCCCTCCTGTTGTTTGAGCAGCCCCAGCCCAGGAAGGCAGAACAAAGAATTTCCTTTAGGAGAATAGGTGTTACAGGCTTGGGAGGGGTTGCCTCTCCAAGCCACTGGAAATGCTTTGAAGGGTGCATTTGGTGCCCTTCTTGCCTAATCCAGTGATCCCCAGTCCCTGCTCTTGTGTGAAACTGGACAAAGGAAAGGGGTGTGACCACTCCCCTGTCCATCACCACCTCAGGGGTGGTGCTCAGAGCTCCTCCAGAGGGTCCCTGAGTTTTTCCATCTTGGATTGCAAGTTGGCAGGGCACGCTAGGAGCATCTGAGTGGCCAGTGCCAGCAGGTGACATCAGAGCCCTCCCCTTAAAGGTGCTTACCTGTTTAGCTGACCAATCCCCCTTTCAGGGCTACTTAGGGTCTCTCTTGGGTGGGTCTTCAGATTCAGATTGCGCTCCAGCAGGAATCCTCTGCATCCTTTATTTCACCTTCTTACCGAAGAAACTGCATTGGACCCTCTAGGAACTCTACAAACTGCAACAAAGAAGCACAGACGGCTTTTGCAACATTGTATCTTCAGCTCCTGCCAGCAACTGCAACTGGTTCTCAGTCGTGCATCCTCGGAGGACAGCCAGTCTTCAGCCTGCACCAGAAGAACAAAGGAAACTCCCTTGGAGTGGAGGAGTCACTCCCTTGCTTCAGCAGGCACCTCTCTGCATCTATGACCAGCGGCGTGGGTTCCCTTTCCTGATGAGTTGCCTGGATCCTGCATCACGGGTGGCAGACTGAAGTGGTCCTGACAGTCCTGATGTCCTACTGTACAACTTTGGTGGAGGTAAGAGCTTGCCTCCCCACGCAAGACTGTACGCCATGCACGGTGTGTTTTGCATTTGCCAAGGCTTGTTGGCATCCTTCCACAAAGCTCTTCATGCGCTGTGCAGTTCCGACCCCCAGCACTCTATCCTGAGACGCACAGCTTCCTGAGTGGTTCTCGGACAGCATGGGATCCTTTGTTGTAGTGTTGCATGAGCCTCCTTTTGCACCACCTTTGTCCCTGTGCTGTGGGGCTCCTGTGCACACTGCCTGGTCTTCTGTGGGCTCTCTGAGTTTCTGAGAATCCCCTCTGACTCCCCCTCCTGGGTAGAGTCCACCGGGTCCCGGGCAGCGCCATTTCCCACTAATAGCAAGCTTTGTGTGTGCCTAGGCTTGTTGGCGGAATGCAGCGATGCAAACCAGACTACAATCTTCCATCCGGCATGGGGCATCATCAGCACCAACCAGGAACCAGCATCCGTCTTCTTGGGTGCAGTTCTGACTGTTGTTTTTCACTGGTGGTTCTTCTTTTGCACCTTCATCCGGGTTAGCAGGGGCTCCTGTTCTCCCTGGACTCTTCAGTGCTTCTTGGACTTGGTCCCCTTCTTCCACAGGTCTTTAGGTCCAGGAATCCACTGCTGGTGTCTTGCAGTCTCTTCTGGTTCTTGCATAATCTTCTTTCACGTTATCTTGTGTGTTCTAGGAAAGTTATTGTGATTTACTCCTGCTTTCCTGGGCTCTGGGGTGGTTTCTATTACTTACCTTTGGTGTTGTCTAATACTCCCAGCACCCGTCTACACACTACACTTGCCTAGGTGGGAAACCAACATTCACATTTCACTTTCTTAGTGTGTGGTTTGTGTTACCCCCAGTCCCATTTCTAACTATTGTGATTTTCACTGTTTGCACTGTTTTCTAACTGTTTTTATCCATGTTTGTGCATACTAGTGTACGTAATTTGTGTATTACTTACCTACTAAGGGAGTATAGCCTCTATGGTATTTTTGTTATTTGTGTCACCAAAATAAAGTACCATTATTTGTGTAACACTGAGTATTTTCTTTCATGTGTGTGAGTATTGTTTGACTACAGTGGTATTGCATGAGCTTTGCATGTCTCCTAGATAAGCCTTGGCTGCTCAGCTACAGCTATCCCTAGAGAGCCTGGCTTCTAGACACTGCCTACATTTTACTAACAAGGGATAACTGGACCTGGTATAAGGTGTAAGTACCATAGGTACCCACTACAAACCAGGCAAGCATCCTACACACAGCTTCACAGTGGAAGGCCTGAGACTTGATTAAAGAGCTACTTAAGTGGGTGGAACAATCAGTGTTTCAGGCCCACAAGTACTGTTTAATTTACAAGCCTTTACTAGGGACTTTTAAGTAAATTAAATATGCCATTTGGGCATAAGCCAGTATTACCGTGTTTATGGGAGACATCACAAGCATGTTGCATTGATTAGCAGTGGTAAAGTACACAGAGTCCTAAAGCCAAACGAGGTCAGAAAAGTGAGAAGGTGGTAGGAAACAACTTTGAGGGGAAAACCACCCTTAAGGCTGTCAGGTCAAACACTTGATCCTCACCCTGACAAGGATTGAGATTGCTGATTGTCCAGGGCCCACACTACAATCAACCAACAACCCAGTTTTTCACAATAAGGATATAATGCTATTGTTATTAGGCAGACAGGATATCAATCACAAATGTGACAAAGTACTAGTCCTTCAAACTCTAAATCAGACCCTTCAAATTTTTGTTAGAGTCTGTATACACTGCTTTGGTGTTGCCACATTCGGTTCATGATTAGCCTATTCTATCTTCTCTTGTTTCGGTTTACAGCTACAAAGTATGGTGTAGGAAGAATGTGTATAATAAAACATCCCAATGCTACAATTTAAACGAAATACGTGGTAGAAGACAATGTGCATTATTCACAAAGCCCTCCGGGTGCAAAGCAGTCGAGCCATTTAAAGGAAATTATATAATATTTCATGTCTCCTCAGCCTTGACTCACAATGTATTGCTCAGGAACCATGTGGCCTATTGTGATATAGTGGCAGCAACACAAAAGCGAGAGATTCAACTTAGAGTTTTCAGTTTACGCCAGATAAGCAATCATTTCCACTTTAAAAGGCTACATCAACACATTAGCTGATAAGTGATTTTGTATATTCATTCAGCTCATGCCTTCTTTATATTTTGTTGCTATTGAACTTAATTTATTTCATTTAATAGTGCTCCCAGACATCGTCAGTGGGAGCAAAAGGCTCCAATTAACATTATTATATGCTATAAATCTATAAATAATACAATTCTCTTTTTTACAGCATTTGGCCAGAATGAGTGTCATGATCCTGGAATTCCTATGAACGGAAGGCGTTTTGGCGACAGATTTCTTCTTGGAAGCTCTGTTTCTTTTCACTGCGATGAGGGTTTCATAAAAACTCAAGGATCAGAGACAATAACCTGCCATTTACAAGATGGTAATGTTGTATGGAGTTCTACAGTTCCACGATGTGAAGGTAAGAAGGGAGCAGGCAAACAAATCTGACTTGTGTATTTTTAAGGAACTAAGTTAAAGATGCATGAATGTACCCGGAAAGAGACTATGAGGGTCATTCTGACCCGGGCGGGCGGCGGCCGCCCACCTGGCGGGAACCGCCAAATGGCCGCCCCGCGGTCAAACGACCGCAGGGGCCATTCTGACTTTCCTGCTGGGCCGGCAGGCGCCCGCCAAGGGAGCGCCCGCCGGCCCAGCGGGAAAGGGCCTGCAACACAGAAGCCGGCTCCGAATGGAGCCGGCGGTGTTGCAGGTGTGCGACGGGTGCAGTAGCACCCGTCGCGATTTTCACTGTCTGCTATCCTGACAGTGAAAATCATGCTGGGGCCCTGTTAGGGGGCCCCTGCAATGCCCATGTCAGTGGCATGGTCAGTGCAGGGGCCCCCAGGGGCCCCACAACACCCGTTCCCGCCATCCTGTTCCTGGCGGTAAAAACCGCCAGAAACAGGGTGGCGGGAAGGGGGTCGGAATCCCCATGGCGGCGCTGCTTGCAGCGCCGCCATGGAGGTTCAGCCCAGCCAGGGGAAATCCGGCGGGAAACCGCTGGATCCCCTTTTCTGACCGCGGCTTTACCCCCACGGTCAGAATGGGCAATGAAGCGCCTCCAGCCTGTTGGCGGTGCTTCCGTTGCCCGCGACCGCCAGGGTCGGAATGAGGGCCTATATGTGGCACTTGTACCCACAGACGCTATGCATAATAATTTAGAAATAACAAAAAATTAACATCACTGAAACACTTACTCCCTAGCACCAATTCAAATAACTTAATTGTATCTAAACATATGAAGTATGAATGTTCTGCACAACTTATATCACTGTCAAAAGGATATATAGGTTATGAAGCCATAACAACAGTTTTACATATGTGTTATATATTTTTACACGTACACACATTTTATAAATCTACAATTTGTTTGCAATCGAAGTCTTGTGTATATATTGACGTTTAAAAAGACAGAAGAACGGTATAAAAATATGGAAATATTTCTGTCACAAAAGTAAAAATCACGTATGTAATTTACATGAAAAATGTCGAGCCCTGCAGACACAATCTATGTGCCTAACATAAATTTAAAGTTGAATTACAAACTTCAGAATCATTGAAGCACTTGCACCTTCAAATGAATGAAAAACATAATCGGAACCAGAACACCATTTCTTTAAACAATGAATGTTACAAAAGCTTTACAAAATATTGCATGAGCTTACAAAAGAAATGTGAGTCATAAAGGTATAATATTTTTACAGTCATAAGAATTGTAAATAGTTCTTGCAGGTAATAGTCGTCTTGAGCTAGATTGATATCGCTGCCTTCCCACATGCTGTGACAATACAGAACCTCCAAACCATTTCTAATAAAGAAAACCCATTGCAAGATCAAAATGGCTGTTGATGCAACGTATGCATCATGTTGCATGTGGCCAGTTTTAATTTTACGATCTAACATGCCAGACACTTGTTAGAACGGGCAATTAAAATATAACAAAGTGAAAAACAAGTGTAATATATATATACAGATATATATATATATATATATATATATATATATATATATATATATATATAAATATATATATATCTGTGTATACATATATATATTTAATTCAAGACAAAGTCCGGAATGCGGAAGCAATGGCACAGTGGTCCCAGCCGGGCTCCGGAACTCCCATAAATATGCAAAATTTTCCTCTTTGTTTAAGGAAAGCCAGGACACCTCCAAAGTGCTGTTAATACAAATAAGGATTTATTAGGAACAAAATAGGGCTCCTCTCCAATGCATTTCGGCCTTAGCCTTGATCACAGATGGAGTGGATATACAAGCACATCTATAAATAACAATAAACATAAAAAATGGACATGCATCCAAACCCCAACATTATCACTCTCACAGTGGCGGCCATCTTGGAGTGTTGTGAGCTTCATCAATCTACTATATTGATATTCTCCTTCGTCTATTAAACATTTCATCTCACATGTATATTATTTGTATAATGGTCTTATTATTATATATTCTTATTATATATACCATTTATAGACATATAGATATGCATATACCGGTTTGCTCTCTTTCTTATATTTTTAACAATTTAAACATTTCATAATTTTAACAAAACCAATCTAGCCCCAGTGGGTGAAGTCATATTTAATATATTCAATCCAATATTCAATTTTGTCTAATTCTATTAGGTAAGGTAAATGGCTTTTGTCATTTTACAGCTCGGAGAGGATGACACTGTGTCATTTCTCTGCTTAAAGATTTTGCTGTACAAATGGCAAAAGACTTTGGGGGTCATTCTGACCTTGGCGGTCCATGACCGCCATGGCGGAGTGCGGCGGAAGCACCGCCAACAGGCTGGCGGTGCTTCCTGGGCGATTCTGACCGTGGCGGTAAAGCCGCGGTCGGAAAAGGGGAGCCGGCGGTTTCCCGCCGGTTTCCCGCTGGCCCAGGGAACCCGCCATGGCGGCGCTGCTAGCAGCACCGCCATGGGGATTCCGACCCCCTTCCCGCCAGCCTGTTTCTGGCGGTGTCCACCGCCAGAACCAGGATGGCGGGAACGGGTGCTGTGGGGCCCCTGGGGGCCCCTGCACTGCCCATGCCAGTGGCATGGGCAGTGCAGGGGCCCCCTAACAGGGCCCCACAAAGATTGTCACTGTCTGCTGTGCAGACAGTGAAAATCGCGATGGGTGCCACTGCACCCGTCGCACCCCTTCAACTCCACCGGCTCCATTCCGAGCCGGCTTCATTGTTGAAGGGGCTGTCCCGCTGGGCCGGCCAGCGGTCTTCTGGCGGTCGCCCGCCGGCCCAGCGGGAAAGCCGGAATGGCCGCCGTGGTCTTTCGGCGGGAACCGCATGACCGCCTTTGTCTCTATCTAGCTTGGCGTGGATAGCACTATGCTGATCCTATGCTTAAAAACTTTGCTAGATAAACAGACATTTGAGGTGAGCAAATCTAGAGTGTCGCTGGTGTTGTAGAGTGCTCTTTATTGGAGCTGCTCTCCACCTAAATTTGGGAACTACCCAGAGTTCTCGCTTGTATTTTGCATAATTTATGCGTCACTCTAACCCTGAAAGGGTCTTGTTTTGGTTTATACTGGGTGCTCCCTTGTGTCTGGACAAAGCTAAACCCCTCTGAAGAGCTCTAATGAGAGTGAAACAAGTGTCAGGGGTTGCTTTACACCTTCCAGGTTGGCTTGGATGGTATTTAACCAGACTAAAGCTGTAATACTGTGCCTCGAGTAGTAAATGGCTTTTGTCATTTTACAGCTCAACGAGGATGATACTGTGTCGTTTCTCTGCTTAAAGATTTTGCTGTACAAATGGCAAAAGACTTTGGTGGTCATTACAACCCTGGCGGTTGGTGTTAAAGCGGCGGTAAGACCGCCAACAGGCCGGCAGTAAAAAAAATGGCGTTACGAATGTGGCGGAAACTGCCAACAAAGACAGCCACTTTAACACTCCGACCGCCACGGTGGTTCAAACAACCAACGCGGCGGTCACCGCCAACAGACAGGCGGGAGACAATGTACCGCCCACAGTATCACAACCTACCAATCCGCCACATTGTCCGGGGCGGATTCACCACGAACAAAAACACGGCGGAAACAGGACTTCGAAGGGAAAACGCTCACCTCTGCACACCCCACGAGGAACCAGGACGCCACGGAACCAGAGCTCCACATTTTACCAGCCTTTATCTTCTTGCTCTTCTACCAGGAATACGAACACCGGCGGCGAAGTCCATGGTGAGTACTGCACCTACGACACAGGGGAGAGGGGAGGGAAAAAACAGTGACACACACATGCAACACCCCCACCCCCACCCTCACCCACGACAACACACACACTAATACAGCATGATACATTACAGTTACACCCCCTAATGCTCCCGGAAGAATGCAAAGACAAAAGGAAATGAGCTGAACAATTGTAATATATTAAAATTCAGTAGTCAAATAATATACATGCACTATTTACAAATATATACACCAAGAATATTAGTCCAGGGTATTCCACCGTTAAAGTCAGTGGACCACTGAGCCCACACTGCATGGGCGAGGCCCACACAAGATACCCGAACATGATGGAGAGAACACTGCAGGGGCATCAGATAGAAATAAAACAGGCACCTCGGGGAAAGGGGGGGCACCTCAGCCGGTTGAGTGCACAACGCCAAATCCACGAGGGGGCCCCATGCCCACTGTTCAATCCTGGGGAGTGCAAAGCCACAGTCTCACAAGTCTCTACAGTGGGTGGGTTGCCCACTGTTCAATCCTGGGGAGTGCAAAGCCACAGTCTCACAAGTCTCTACAGTGGGTGGGTTGCCCACTGTTCAATCCTGGGGAGTGCAGAGCCACAGTCTCACAAGTCTCTACAGTGGGTGGTTTGCCAACTGTTCAATCCTGGGGAGTGCAAAGCCACAGTCTCACAAGTCTCTACAGTGGGCGGTTTGCCCACTGTTCAATCCTGGGGAGTGCAAAGCCACAGTCTCTCAAGTGGATAACAGTCTCCACTGGTTCTGGAGGGGGCTTGGTGCCCAGAGTACTTCATCCTGCCAAGGACAGAGGTAGTGGATGTCAATCTCCACTGGTTCTGGAGGGAGCTTGTTGCCCAGAGTGCTTCATCCTGCCAAAGATAGAGGTAGTGGATGTGATACTCTACTGGTTCTAGAGGGGGCTTTGTGCCCAGAGTGCTTCATCCTGCTTGTGGCGGCCTCAGAAGAGTCAGTGCTTTTGGCGCTCATGGGCCTGCGGTGCTTGTGGCGGCGGTGTCCTTGGCAGCGGTGCTTATGGCGGCGGTGTCTTTGGCAGCAGTGCTTGTGACGGCGGTGTCCTTGGCAGCGGTGCTTGTGGCGGCGGTGTCCTTGGCAGCTGTGATTGTGGCGGCGGTGTCCTTGGCAGCGCTTCAGCTGCCGGCGGTCCTGTCTGGGGCAGTGTGGCTGCTGGCGGTCGCCTCCTGGGCAGCAGGGCTGCTGCTGGCGGTCCTGTCTGGGCCAGCGGGGCTGCTGGCGGTCGCCTCCTGGGCAGCGGGGATGATGCTGGCGGTCCTGTCTAGGCCAGCGGGGCTGCTGGCTGTCGCCTCCTGGGCAGCGGGGCTGATGCTGGCAGTCGCCTCCTGGGCAGCGGGGCTGATGCTGGTGGTCCTGTCTGGGCCAGCGGGCTGCTGCTGGCCGGCTACTGGGCAGCAGGGCTGATGGCGGTCTTCTCCGCCGTGCTGATCTTCCCAGACTTGCCGGGTTTCTTGTGCCCCTTCCCCACCTTGGAAGGTGTCGCAGCTGAGTCCACACTCCAACCTGTACCCCTGGGAGCGGCTTTGCTGGCTGTTGTCTTCCCCCTCTCCCGCCAGGCACTGGCCAACTTTTGATTCTTGACAGGTGGGGAACTGTCCGTGCTGTGGCTCCTTGCCACACTGGCTGCCCTGCTGCCTGGTGCACTCCAGAATCCGGTGACTACTGGCAACACTGGTCCCGCCGATGTTGTGGCTGAGGTGCTAGGTTGGGGCCTGGAGAGTCAGGCCCTAGGAGACTGAAGGGGTGAGGGAGGTGAGGGAAAGAGGTCAAGGGTGGGCAGTAAATGTTTCATAGGAACACTGGGACGGGTAGCTGGAGGGAGTTTGGAGTGGAGGAAGAGGTTGTGGTTGTAGGAGGTGTACGTTTGGTGACTTTGGGTGAAGGTGCATGCACTGGAGGCTGTCGTGAGGTGGATGGCTGTTGGGTGGGTGTGTGCCTGCGTTTGTGTACCTTGGGAGGTGGCGTCACAGACACACTGGGAGAGGACACAGGGGATGTGTGAATGGTAGTGGGGGTGGTGACTGCACGTGAGCGGGGTGTCGTGGTGGGTGTGCTGGTGATGGAAATTGTGGCTGTAGATGTAGTGCATGCAGGTGTGAGTGGAGACGAGACTGGGAGGGAGGAGGGAGACGAGGAGGAGGGGGACACAGTGGAGGCAGTGGATGTTGCTATGTCTGCATGTGTGTGATGCTTGTGTGAGTGCTTGTGGGATGTGTGGTGCTTATGTTTGCCTGAGCTTCCTTTGTGTGTTAAGGTGTGTGCATGCTGGTCTGATGGTCTACTTGGGGTAGGCTGAGGTACAGGGGATTGGGTCTGGGTGGAGGAAGTTGGAGGGGGGAGGCTAGAGACAGGGACAATGGCTGCCATCAGGGCTGAGGCCAGAGTCTGAAAAGCTCGCTGAAGGGCTGCCTGACCAGAATGAATGCCCTCCAGGAATGCAGTGGTTTGTTGCAACTCTCTCTCTACACCCTGGATGGCATTCAAAATGGTAAACTGCCCAACAGTGAGGGACCTGAGGAGGTCAATGGCCTCCTCACTGAGGGCAGCAGGGGTGACTGGGTCAGGGCCTGAGGTGCCTGGGGCGAAGGAGATGCCCACCCTCCTGGGTGAGAGGGCACGGGGCAAAGACTGAGGGGCTGCTGGGAGGGCAGTGCTGGAGGGGGGGTGGCGGCTGTACCTGTAGATGCAGGGGGCACAGATGGGGCTGCCACCACAAGGGAGCTCCCATCAGAGGACGAGTCTGTATCACTGGTATCAGCTCCTGTCCCCGCCGTGGAGCTCCCCTCGCCCTCTGTCCCACTGGTGAAATCAGACTCCGTTGTGTCGCCCTCCAGGGCCATGTGGGATGCAGCTCCCTCCTTCTCCGGTGCCACTGCTCCTCCGCCTGATGGTGCTAATGCACACATGTACAGGGAGACCACAAAAAGGATGGGGGGGAGACAGAAGAAAGACATGTTGAATGCATGCATTACCGCTACCGTTGGCGGACACGACAGACACAGAAGCCCCCTGCACTACGCCGTGCACTTGGAGTCCACTATTCAATCCCTGGACATGGCCTATAAGGCTGTGGCCGATATCTGGACACATGGATGTCACAGGAGCCTGACTGGGTGTAGTTCGCACTGTACCCAGGTGGGGTGGGGTGCCACACGGTCTGCCTGAAAAAGGGGACTTAACTAGCACACTCGCCCTGGCCTAGGGAAACCCACAGCCCACCTTCCCCACCCAGACACCTCCACTGTGCGCTGAATCAGCTGAATGAGAGTGTACTCACCCCCTTGTTGCTGCTGTGATGCCCTCAAGCGCCCATCCAACTCCGGGTACGCCACCGCCAGGATCCTGAACATCAGGGGGGTCATGGTGCGACAGGCACCCCTCCCACGTTGGGAGGAAATCCCCAGCTGGGCCTCCGCCGTCTTCTTGCTCCAGCGGTGAATGTCCTCCCACCTTTTCCGGCAGTGGGTGCTCCGTCTGTGATAGACCCCCAGGGTCCGGGCGTCCTTGGCGATGGCACGCCAAATATCCTTCTTCTGGTGGGCGCTGACCTACATGAATTGTACAGGGGAAAAAGAGAAGTTATTACCAACTGCACCGTCACAGTCATTGGCCCGCATCCCTATCCTTGCCATGTGGCACATGCACTCACCGTCGTTTCATGCACGCATCATTCTCCCCCCCCTATCTTTCATCCATACCACTCCACACAGGCATTGCCCATGCAGCATGCTCCCAGTGTACTTACCTGTTTGACTGGAGGACCGTAGAGTAGCGTGTACTGGGGGAGTTTCTCCAACTCCTCCGATGTGAAGACAGGGGCCCTTTCCCCAGACGCACGAGCCATTGTCTCTTCCAGACTGAGGTCACAGCAGCACTTGCAGTGTAGGTCCTCTCCTGTCTAAGATCAGGTATTGAGTGATTGAACAGATAGAAAATGGCGGTCATGTCCGCGGCGGTGCGTACCGTCACCGCCGGCGTACATCGTCATTGGCTCCTGGGACCCATAGGGTCCAATGTTAACCAATGCAGCATTGCGCCGCGGTCTTCGACCGCCTACCACGACGGTGTACAACGCCAGCGCAGTTACCTCACATCCCATTGTCCCACTTACAGGTCAGGCAGCCGCCATTTCAGGGGCCCACATGGCTTTATTTTTAACTGCATCACACATACCTAGGCCTTGCCTCAACACTCATACAGGCCAAATTCGGGTTATGAATGGTTTACAGACCGCTGGTAGACCTGTCGACAATCGAGGAAAGACATGTAATCATCACCTACAGGCTTGATCATGCCACAATCCTGGAACTGTGTGCCCAGTTGGAGCCAGACCTGACGTCAGCTATCCGCCATCCCACAGGAATCCCTCCTCAAGTGCAGGTGCTGTCAGTACTCCATTTCCTAGCAATTGGGTCTTTTCAAACAACAGTGGCCATAGCATTAGGGATGTCCCAGCCTGTGCTTTCCAACGTGTTGTCCAGAGTGTTGTCTGCCCTGCTGAAAACACATGCGCAGCTACATCGTGTTTCCTCAGGTGGAGGATTTGCCTACAGTGAAGAGTTACCATTCGATGAATGTGCAGATGGTGTGTTTGGCCGACCAGTACATCTCCCATGTTAATGCCAAATTCCCTGGCTCAGTGCATGACGCTTACATCCTTCGGAATAGCAGCATCCCTTATGTGATGGGGCAACTCCAGAGGCACTGTGTGTGGCTATTAGGTGAACACCT
Source organism: Pleurodeles waltl (assembly GCF_031143425.1). Lineage (NCBI taxonomy): Eukaryota > Metazoa > Chordata > Amphibia > Caudata > Salamandridae > Pleurodeles > Pleurodeles waltl. The sequence goes on from NC_090444.1 coordinate 1,525,319,132, forward strand.
GGAACTAAATCAGTGGGAATAGTTGTCTGGGACTGGGGGTATCACTATAGGTTAGTGTGTGTATAACATTTGCCCCTCGCCATTTGCAGGTGACTCTGGCTACCCCGACCTGTCATGGCTACTGACCCCAGTGAGGAATCCCAGGACAAGGGCAGAGGAACGCTACAATGAGGCCCATGGGCAAACTAGGAGGATTATAGAGCGGACCTTTGGCCTCCTGAAGGCCAGGTTCCGGTGCCTCAATATGACAGGTGGTTCCCTATGCTACTCACCAAAGAAGGTGTGCCAGATCATCATAGCCTGCTGTATGCTTCACAACTTAGCTTTGCGACGACAGGTGCCTTTTCTGCAGGAGGATGGTCCAGATGGAGGTGTTGTGGCAGCTGTGGACAGCGAAGATGAGGAAGCAGAAGAAGAGGACATCGACAACAGGAACTCTGTGATCCTGCAATACTTCCAGTGAGACACAGGTAAGAATACAAACCTGCCTACTACATGTACTTTAACACTACTACCTCTCTACTGTCTGTCCTTTTCACCCAGTGTATGGTCATTGAGTTGTCACTTTCCCTTACGATTTCACAGATGTGGGTCCCACTGTGTGACATCTGCTTTGTTTCCTCATGGACTAGAGCTGTGTGACATAGATATGTTGACATTACAATTGAAAGAGCATTTGGTCACTGTAATTGCTAATACACTATTTCGAAATCACAGACAGACTCCAAATTGTTTTGTGCTTTAAGGGTGTTTATTTAAGTGCTCAATATTGGAGGGGGTTGTAAAATGGCGACGGGTGATGGTGGAGGAATGTCCATGGCAGAGTCCAGTCTATTAGTCTCACAGGTGCATTGTCCAAAGGGGCATAGGAATTGGAGCTGGGGAAGTTTGATGGTGGACTGGTGACAAGGTGGGACAAGAGGATGACATTCAGGGCAGTCTCATTTCTTGGCGGGGGTCTTGGCATTGTTCTCTGTCTTTGTCCTGGATCTCAGGGACCGTTTGCGGGGTGGTTCTCCCTCTGCAGGGGGTGGGGTACTGGTGTGGTGTTCCTGTGGCGGTGCCTCCTGTCCACTAGTGCCGGCGGAGGTGGTGGGCAGTTCATCTTCCAGGCTAGTGTCAGGGGCCCCTTGTAGTGCCACAGTGTCCCTCCTGGTGTTGAGGACTTCCTTCAGCACCCCTACGATGGTGCCCAGGGTGGAATTGATGGATCTGAGTTCCTCCCTGAAGCCCAAATACTGTTCCTCCTGAAACTTGGCCAGTACCGTTGCCATCGTCTCCTGGGAATGATGGTACGCTCCCATGATGTTGGCGAGGGCCTCGTGGAGAGTGGGTTCCCTGGGCCTGTCCTCCCCTTGTCGCACATCAGCCCTCCCAGTTCCCCTGTGTTCCTGGGCCTCTGTCCCCTGAACGGTGTGCCCACTGCCACTGCCCCCAGGTCCCTGTTGTTGTAGGGGTGGTGGGTTAGCCTGGGTTCCCTGTAGTGGTGGACACACTGCTCATTGATGTGTCCTGGGGACAGAGGTATGGGCCCGCTGGGTGGGTGCTGTGCTGGTGTTTCCAGAGGGGGCAAGCTCTGTAGTGGCCTGTGCCAGTGTGAGGGGCACCGACTGTCCCGAGGTCCCAGATGGGCCGGGCTGGTCATCTAGATCCAGTTGGACAGAGCTGAGGAATCACTGTGGGCCTCTTCTGTTGGTGGTGTGGACCCTCCTGTGTGGTGACATTGGGTGGGTGGTCTGCAGGGGTGTAAAAGCATGATTTTTACATCTGGGTGTAGCATGGTGTGCAATGGGTGGGTGACCGTGTACCCCAGTGCTTGCATTCCTGTGTGGGACCTTGTGTGATGATGGTTTAGGGGGGTGTATGGGTATATGCAGTGGCCATGCATTGGTGATGGGTGTCCATGCTTTGTTGTTGCATGCAGGACTTGGTTTTGGGATGTGTGGTTTGTGATATTGGGACATTTGTGAGGAGTAGGAGTGATGGGGGTGAGGGCAAGGGTGGGGGTATGTGATGGCATGCAGGTAGGGTAGGGGATACAGTAGTTAAGGTTTGACTTACCAGAGTCCATTCCTCCAGCTACTCCTTCAAGGCCCTCAGGATGAAGAATAGCCAAGACTTACTCCTCCCATGTTGTTAGTTGCGGGGTAGGAGGTGGGGGTCTGCCGCCAGTACTCTGAAATGCAAGGTGGTGTCTTGAGACCACGGAACACACCTTCCCCCGTAGGTCGTTCCACCTCTTCCTGATGTCATCCCTATTTCTTGGGTGCTGTCCCACTGCGTTCACCCTGTCCACTATTCTTCGCCATAGCTCCATCTTCCTAGCTTTGGAGGTGTGCTGCACCTGTGATCCGAATAGCTGTGGCTCTACCCAGATGATTTCCTCCACCATGACCCTGAGCTCCTCCTCAGAGAACCTGGGATGTCTTTGCCGTGCCATGGGGTGGCGTGGGTGATGTGTGGGGTGGTGTGTGCTGTGATATGTGGGGTGATATTTAGTGGTGTGTTGTGTGAGGTGCGTGGATGTTATGAGGGTGATGGTGTTGTCTGCCTGTGGATGCTTGGTTGTAGATTGTAGTGTCTCTCTCTGGCCTTCTGTCGCAATTGTGGTCGTAGGGGTTTGTGGGTGTTGTGGGTGTGTGTTTTATATTGTATGGGTGTGTAGGAGTTGTGTATGTATGTGTATCAGGTGTGTGTATTTTGAATTGTCCAATGTGGCAGTGTTTTGCAAGAGTGTGTGTATTTTGAGCGCGGCGGTGTGTACCGCCAATGGAATACCGCGGTTGAAAGACCACCGCGTGGATTCGTGGGTCGTGATAGTGTGGGCGTATTTCTGTTGGCGTGACGGTGGAGGTTTTGTTTTCGCCAGTTTATCACTAACCTTTGGTGTGGCAGACTTGTGTGGGTGTCTCAATTTTGGCGGATTCCGAGAAGTGGGTCATAATGACCGTGTCGGAAATACGCTGCCGTGGCGGTGTGTTGGCAGACTTCTGCACGCCGGTAAGCGGCTTTTACCGCCAATGTTGTAATGACCCCCTTTGTCTCTATCTAGCTCGGCGTGGATAGCACTATGCTGATCCTATGCTTAAAAACTTTCCTAGATAAACAGACATTTGAGGTGAGCAAATCTAGAGTGTCGCTGGTATTGTAGAGTGCCCTTTATTGGAGCTGCTCTCCACCTAAATTTGGGAACTACCCAGAGTTCTCACTTGTATTTTGCATAACTTATGTGTCACTCTAACCCTGAAAGGGTCTTGTTTTATGTATATATATATATATATATATATATATATATATATATATATATATATATATATATATATATATATATATATAATTTTAAATGAGCAGCCATTGAGACAAGACACCTGATCTAGACAGCAAAGGCATTCAATCATGAGCAAGGTGCTAACACAAAGCCCACTCTAAGTATGTGTAATATGTTGGAAAAAATAAGTCTGCCTACAGACAATTGAAGCTGTCTGTAGCCAAGACCTAACAAAGGCACAATGTGGAAGGCATGAGAGGGCGTAGGCAGAGGCCTCAACGACTATGCATGCCTTCATTAATGCAAGAGCCCATATTCATAAATTAGAAGATGTCTCTTGGAGACAGTTTTACTTAGATAATTCTAAACTACCACCATTGGACAGGTGGTAGGTCTGCAATGGGTTGGGGTTGCAGAAAATTGAAACATGATTTTGCAATTTGTAAGGATATGTAATGTAAATTCCATACCCCATTCTTATTCCAGATCAAAGTGTGTATGTTGGAACTCATATGCAGTTGCCATATAAGGCTTTATAGGTGCCATGCCTGCTATTTCGAAAGTTTCAGTATTTTGTTGCTGCACAACTTTGATATGTAAGGACCTTTATATTTTTAGTGTTAGTGATAAGGAACCTTCTTCTTTTCACTTTTAGTGCTCAATCACCTCATTGTAACTGCTTGTTCCAAGGAAGTGGGTTGGCCACCAGTTAATAACAGCATCACAATGAATTTGTTATTACAGCTTTTAGGTGCATAATAACATGTGTACCGAAAGTACCATCAAATTAAGGAAGGTTTTGCTTGTACAAAGTGATAGCCTGAATTGTTACTATTGTTAGCATGATAGTTTGTAAATGCAAAACCTCTAATTAAATGATCACACACAATTCTGCATCAAAACCCCAAATAAATACTGCTATACTAGCTAATAAAAATTTAGTTGTAAATAAGGAGCCTTAAGTGCCAAACTACTGTGTAATGCAAACACTGAATTGGTTAAGTCCAAGACAAAAGTGGGATTTTTTCATTTCTGGTTATTTAAATGAAATGTATGCTGTTATATCCTTACCAGAACAGATCTTGGCCTATATGTATGTAGTACTCGTCACTGGTGGCAGTATTGTTGTGACCAGTGGGGTAATTTGCTTATCAACCTAGGAACTAATATATCTGTTCACAATTTACTGATTCGTAGTGGGTTACAATTCGACCTAACGAACGAATATTAACAAGATAGTTCACATATTGCGACCCACTAGGAGTCATAGCCATCCCAGGGACGATGGCCTGCAGGGGTCAGCAGACCACAATGTCTGTGACTACTTTTAGATAAATCCATTTTTAATTTCAACCCCTTTAAATAAAACGGGACGTGGGACGTTTCATTTTTTAAGAGTAAGCAATAGTCTATGCAACCACCACCTATTCTTACAAATGATTTGTCAACATTCAAAAAGGGAATCACCCCTTTCCCTTTGTGAATGTTGACAACGGGGACCCCTTCCCATTTGCAAATGGTTTACTGCCTCCTTTGAGGAAGTGGTAAATGATTAATAATATGCAACCAACATTTGGCTTGCATAACATTAATACACACCAATGCAAATTGTTATATGGAAGGGAACCCTTAAACATGCCCTTTTCAAATACCATTACAAACTTTGGTTGCAAACCCAAATTGCATTTCAGTAATAAGTTACTGAATCACAATTCGTGGTTTGCACATCCAGAGAAGCAGTTCTGCAGCCGCAAAGTGACCAATTCTGTGAATCAGACCTTTTGCAGCCACAAAAAGACTATTTACATCTGGCCAATTGTCTGTCTAGACTTAAGCAAAGCATGATAACTTTTTTATTGAGAGTGTTGTAAAGTGATAGTAACTACCCTTGGAAGGCCCAAGAGCACTTGGGTTTGTGGGTGCATATAAATATTAGCATGGCATGAAGCTGCCCTGAAAAACCTAGAGATTTAAAATATAATAATACATTGGGTTAGATTTGTTCATTCAATGGAGGTCTACTGACATATATGTTGTGAAACATAAAAGCCCTTCAAAATTAAAGTCCTAAATCCTTAGGCGAAAGGTATATATTGGTATTAGGAATCTGGTCAACCAGGATTCGAGGAGAAATGTACTGAAGAGAAAAAGATTAGCCAAATGATAGTAGGTGAGTCAATAAGAAGCTTCTAATCTTGGCAGATTTATCTTCAAAACCGTATTCCACTTGAAGAAGCTGTGGTTCATCCTCACTTCTAGTACACTAATTTTTTGTTGACATTGCCGCCTTCCACCCCATCATACTATTTACAATCAATAAGCATTTCCACATTATCAAAGATAAATATAAACGGTTTAATCCCAGCTCATGGGAAAGTTATTAATACAAATTACTACTAATGATAAACTGCAAACAGCCCCCAATGATCAGGAGTATATAAATCAATTTTTTGAAGCACTACTATTCTGGTGATTTTTAATGGAATTATGCACTTATAGCTTCCCAGGCTTGCCTTAAGGGCTGACAAGTGCAGCCTCAGTAAAAAATCTCAAATCCTTGGAAGAAGTCCTGCATTACAAAAACAACAGTGCAGGTCTGCTGCCTGCAGAACAAACAGTTACAGCATTAGAGTCCACAAGTGTAAGTTAGACTCACGCACATAGACCAGGTACAGAACAAGCAACAACAGCGTGAAGTTTCTCCTTCCGGAGAAAGCAGGTATCACAGTGGGTGTCAGCTTCCCTCATGGACACAGAACAGCTAGGGCACCAGCAGGATCAATGTAAGCATTACTCACACAAATAGAACCTGTTCAAAACATTCAGAAGCAGTGTCAGATTCCTTCACACACATAAAATATGCAGTATTTTTAGCAGCAACACCATCATTGTATCCACTGAAACACAAAAACACAGCATATACGGCAGCAATGCTGACCCTTTTCCTACACAAAGAGAAGGTGTTGCAACTAGCACTGTAGTGTAATCATCAGTGATTGACAATAAAGGTAGAGGGTGAGCTGCACAGTGCAAGGTATTCTTTTATCACATAAAGACCAAGCCCAGCAGTGTTGCATCAGTATCTCGTTCACAGGTAGGCAGTACATGTTAAGCAACAGTGTAGTCTGCCTCACAAACAATGGAAGCTAGAGTTCTACCACATACAGAACAGGCACAGAACTCGTATCCGTAGTTCCACCTTCATTTTATGTACAATAAGTCTAGGATTTGAAGCACTGCAGCAGCAGTACAGTCTTCCATCACAAGCATAAAATGCAGGGAAGTGAAAGCTTTACTTATGGATGGTAAAGACTAGGGGTGAGTGATACATTCCACTCTACCGGCAGAATTGACAGAGTTCCAGCCAAATTCTGCCAAACACCATGCGATTTGGCATCCTGAGAGTGATCTTCAGTCACTAAGAGAGCGCTCATCAAGATTTCTTCAAGCAGGCGGTCTCAGCGGTCTTGACCGTTTGTGGTCAGAAAGCTCCTGCTGATGTAGAAAATCTACTCAAGAATCAGATAAATCAACTTAGTAAACTACTCCCTGTGGCAGACCACGTGATGCCATTTGTGCTGATTTTTCAGAAGGACTGAGCTCCCAGCACTGAATCACAGTTCGAGAAGTGCGACATGCCTATTTCTGCCCGCTTATGGAATTTCACAGAATGGCTCTGAGTTTTTTGTAACTCCGCTGAATTCCTCGAAGTAAAAGTAAACAAGTTCATCCCAGGACAGACAGCAGTTGTGGAATATCTACTGACTGGTACAGCATCAGCAGTAGAAGCTGGAACTTCCCTCAAATACAAAACAGATATTCCATGGGTGGCAGCAGCGCATGTCTCCTTCGTACAAGCCATTTAAGGTACAGCAGAGACAGCAGACATCTGACCTTCTCTCACTACAATGCATACAACTGGCAGTAACATGGTGCATTTATAATTCCATGCCTGAGCCCGTAATTACACTGTACTCGGCTAAATCCCCTTATATGTGTATATGTTTACTTTTCACAGGTGCTTAGCTAGCATTAGTGCATTGGTCTGGGTTTCGGAGGTAGGATGAGTGACTGTTTACTAAGTGAGCAAGATGTGGTGTATCATTTGCGATGCCCTGATGATGCATCTGTTACCCCTCCTGCAGTGGTGTACCATTAGCCCCCACAGCCCTCGGGTGCATGTGGGCCCCCTCAGCACAGTGCACTGAGCAAGGGTGGGCAGGAGGCTGCCTCCACATACTTTACAGTGGGGAGAGGGGAGAGGGGAGAGGGGGCTCAAGTTTTGTTACGCCACTGCCTTCCTGTCTTGCCCTGCAATAGCTTGGGTATCAGAAACAGACTTGCGCTTTGATTTGTGTATACTTATATTTGCTTCCCATGAATAAGCATTAATAGAGGAGCTGGGGACATAAATTAAAAATATTAAAAGTAAGGCAATTCAACATATTCCAAATCTTACCATGAATATTCAATTGAAATTCCAGCACTGTGATAGTAACTCAACTTATGTCTGTGTCTATCAATAGTATGACCAAGCAGCAAGCCTTATTATTTCTTTCTCCATTTTGGAATGGAAACAAGTGGATTGCACATGAGCACTGAAACAGGGTCATGATAGCTATCAGTGTCAGAGTAGGTTAAGTAATGACTGGGGGGACCGTTGACATGCCTATTTTTACTACTGAAACTTGAGAAGGGAGCATTTTCCTTGTTTTCATGAGGTCTGTTGCAGTGTAGCTTTTGTAATCAAAATTAACATGAACTGCTTGCGATGTAAGGAACAATGAAGCCTCATAGAAAACGCATTAATATGTTTCTAATGTACGCATTTTTAAATGTGCCCACGGGGAGTGGACATCAATGTATACGATGATTAATGAAATTGACTAATAATGAATTATTAATGTACTAATGTATGATTCTGTTTTAGTATTAAGAGTTATATGTTAAGGTTTTGTTGAATAAATCATTAGGCCTTAGTTAGCAAGAGTCTGGACCTAGCTGCCTGGTCTCATATGAAATGTGTTTTTCTAACATGCAGTGTGCTGTCTTCCTGAAGGACATAAAGCTGTACTTTTCCAGAAGCTAGAGATGTGTGTAACCGTAGTAAAATTCTTTCTCATGAGATCCATTTTGCTCAAGGAGACATTCTTGCCGAATGCAACAGTGTAATTCGCAACAGGTACAAGGTCGCCTGAACTGGTAAAGACAATGGAGCTACTAACTGAATCTGTGCGTGTAACTTTTCTTACCTGCCATCTCACCCGATGAAGACGTAAATCACAGGAGCCAATGAACTGTATGAGAACTGTCTTAGGTGAAAATTCTAGTGAGGTGACCACTCAACTATTGGACAGAGATAGTGGTGCGCCAGATTTTGCCCAACTGGAAATTAGGGGTTTGTCCGACGGATTTAATATAATGACAGGCCACAAGGAGAAATCGTCCACTCTTTTGCCATCCTTTGCCGTTCCATGAAGCCATTACCTTATCCTTACTTTGAGAGACTTTTTCTTACTTTGAACCATCTTCTTTACCCAACATTTACTTCACCTCCTTAAGAGGGAAGAACTTTCTGCCCTGTTTGCTGAGACTTTGCTGTTCTATCCTCACTGATGGCGGATCTACTACTGTCCTGAGGACGAAAACTGACTCTGTATGCTGACCCATTACGGAGGGTAACTATATGATAATGAAATTGTAATATCCTGCTTGCCTTTCCTTTCTAGGTTTCGGCCCTCAGGGGCCCTAAGACGAGGGTCTATTGTTTAGGATTGTTTTTGAAATGATGCAAATTGGAGAGATGATGTTCCCCTAAGCCCCAAATTATTTTCCCGGGACCCCGGAGCTTGCTGAAGTGAGTTGGGTATGTTTTCGGCATTCTAGTGATGGTATGAGTGAAGTAGGGTTTGCGCTTGCACAGTTTATGCATATCGCAGTTGAATTGTGAAGTCTGTGAGAATCTTTAGGCCAGGTGATGTTTTAGTAGGAGTGGGCGTACTCCGCAGTATGAGAGTGGGGAAGTCGGCGAACTTCATGTGAGTGTGCTGCTTTGTGTTAAAACATTGTCCACATGGTTGTTGGTGATGTACGGACCCTGCATGGTCTAAGACTCCGGAGTATATTGATAAGTGTATGAGACACTTGGTTTATGTTGTAACTTTCGCGGTTTAATAGGTCAATCGGGCGTGAGTGACGAGTCGAGTTTGAGTCACAGTGTGTGAGTGAAAACCTTAGATGGAGATTTGGTAAGTTCTAAAGTGCACTAGGACGAACCATTGGCAAGTCGAGAGTAGAATTTGCAGGTCAAATTCTGCTTGCGAGTGCGGGATCTGAGAAGGAGAGAGTAGCGGCCGAGGCTTCAAGTGAAATCTCTGTAAAGTTCTGAAGCGATTGTGTTACCCTTCCTGTATTAAACCAACAAATTTGAGTTTGTTGTAAAAGTGCTCGCAATATATTGCATTCGTTTTGAGTGAATAGAGAGTGAGGATAACAAGGCACAAGACTTTGTCAGCTGCAGTGTGTGTGAGTGTGACGTCATTGGAGCTGCGCTGGGATAGGTCAGTTAGTGAGAAAGGTCACGCACGGATTGGCAGCAGTCTGTGAGAGACAATTGGTTAAGGAGGTAGGTAAAGGGTGTTCTGGGAATTAGTCACTTCCTGATTCAGTTATAAACGAAATAAGAGACGCAAAAATGAAGTTCTTCGAGGCCCTAAAGATCGTTTTGAGGGGAGATGTGTACAATACCGCGAGTGTGGGGGAGCCTACACCGCCAGAGGATACGCCGGCTTATGCCGTAATGGAGGAGAAGGGAGTCGCGCCAATGTCTTTGGCTAAAGCAATGGTGCAAATTAACAGAGAAAGATCGGTGTTTGGTGTTTCTAGAGAATGGGACATTAAACATAGGGGTTCTAAAGAATTTGCAGAGGGTGTTAAATGAGCAGAAGCCGCCTCCAAAGCCAGCACAGTTCGAAGCGTTAGCAATTTGGGAATTAATGGCCATACGACAAAGGCAGCAAACGTTTGAGATGAGAATGAGAAAAGCAGAAAAGACGCTAGCGGAGGCTAGGTGGGATAGCAAGACTAGGATGTGGAGAAGAGAAATAATAGATGGAGTCAGGATGTTTCCCACAATAACTCAAGAAGCCGGCACACAAGGAAGAAAGGCCACTTGTAAAACAGACAAGGGTTTGAGTAGAGGGAAAGAGAATAACAGGTCTTGGGCAGATGCAAATGACTCAGATGATGATGAGTTCCTTAATCAGTTGTTGCAGGAGTGTCCACCACCATATGCCATGAATGACAACAGACCAAGTACTAGTGCAGGTCCTGTAAATTCAACGCAGAATCAGGGAACAGCGCATACAGCTCAGGTGAAAGCAGTTGCGACACCAGCTACAGTGCAGAATAGTGTCAGTGTATCCACTGCGCCAGAGATCCAGACACAGTTGTAGCCACCACCGGTTCAGAAGCTCTACCCTGATGTCCCAGTATTTAAGACCACTACAAATTTGATGGTGCCGCCCGATCAAGCATATGCAAGATCAAAGTTGGTACAGATGGAGCCAACTCCACTTCTGCTGCCCCAGCCGCAGCAACAGATGGTTCCAAATTACACTTCGGTCACAGGACCGCAGTCAGTCACAGCACCCGTAATGAATCAGACTGTGGGAGCTAACGCTCCCCAGGGTCTGGGAGACAGGCAGGAGCCAGCTGCTATATCTTTACCGATTACAGTTGGTCCACCCGTATCTTTGTATGCACAGGCAAAGCCTAGTGTATGTGACCAAGGGGTAATGACTCAAGAGGTGCTAAGAGGAGTGTTCGCAGTAAGTTCCCAAGGGATGACACCGGAAGACCAGATAACAGAGAGATCTAGGTCCTTGTTAAATTTCTGTCCGATTGGGGTTTCTCTAGAGACAATGAGACAGGCTGGGTTGGGACTACTAACTCCCCTGATACCCAGTACGAACATGTCGCAACCACCAATGATGCAGGCTGGAAATATCTTGTTGCAAGGTTTGACTGCGCAACAGCTGAATGAATGGCTAGACAAGCTGAGTTCATCGCAGACAACCCCTGCAACAGCAGAGTGGTCAAAGAGAGAGGAATACTTGAATTTTGTGAGGTTGGGCGTGGAAGCAGCTGAATTAGTAGAAGGAAGCATGGGAGTGAATAGGCTAGAGTCATACACTGAAGCAGTATTGAGGTATCTGTGTCCAAAAATAACCAAAGAAGTAAGCAAAGTGCAACAAAGGTTGGCAAATCTAGCAGACAAATATGGCATAGACTTAGACAATACTAAGCATCTAAAGAGGAGTTACAGATTGGAGTTGGAACCCGAAGATTTTGATCACATGAGATCTACTGGGATGAAAGCACACCTTAAAGAAATTTTACAGAGCGCGCAGGTTTGGGGAGCGTTAGAGAAGTGGAAAGGCAGATGGGCAAAGAAGAGAGACAAAAGGAAAAGTGACTGCTTGGAGCAGCAGCAGCAGGCAAAACCAGTGCCAGATACCGGTACCATAAAGATGCTGCTAACGCGTCCCTTTATGATAAATTATTACACATTGGGACTCGTTTTAGGCCAATTAATCTTTTGACCCTGTTGAGAGACACCTTAGGACGAGATAGCTAATCAACATGTCAATCATTATGTCAATAATGTCATCAATATTTATCACAATAATGCATTTAACTTTAGTCAAAGACATTAATCAAACTCAAGACACCACCATGACCTTGCAGTCATGAATAACCACACCAGTTTAGTATGAATTTAGTGATATTTATTCCCTACTGGTTACAATACTACTAGCAAATTTATTAGTCTCAAAACCAAGAAACATAATAGCATAGTCAAAATATGGCAACTCTGATAAGATTTCATCAAGGCAAGAATCACAAACATTAGAATATACCACAGCGTGAACATAGACTATCATTAGCAGAGTATATCAGCGTATGGTTCAACAAAGCGTAGATTCAGTCATTTGTCCATTTGCGTCAGTTTTAGTGAACCCCTCATCTAACCTCTAATTAGCATTGGCATGTTGGGCTTCATGCAAAACAATTTCGTAACACCAATTTGGAAAACATCTAACTATGGCTCCTGTCAAAAGAAAAGCAGTTGGTACCTAGAAAGGAAAAGCAAACAGACAATCACAATTTCATTGTCATATAGTTACCCTCCAAGTTTGGGTCAGCACTCAGGCTCGGTCTTCGTCTTCAGGACATCAGTTGATTTGCCATCAGTCAGGAACTCAGCTCACGGGAAAGGGACACTTCCCTCATAAGGAGGCAAAGTGTAAAGGGTAAACTAAGGACAAGGATGGTTCTAAGTAAAATCAGCAAAGTCACTAGGCAAAGTGACAAAGTCTCTGGATCATATCAAATCGTATCAGCATCTCCCTAACTAACTCATTTCCGTGTGTCAAGGGGTTTTATCCCTTTTTCTTTGTACATTCCCCTAAAATCTAATTGGATAAGGGGTTGCACCCCCCTATCTATAACCACTTAAAATCACATTAAGTCATCAAATTTGTCACCCCACAACCTTTCCCACGTATTTTATTGGTGCTTATGATTGAAGTCTTTAGCGGGTGGTGTGTCCGGTATGATTTCATCATCTTGGGGTCCTTTGCACATCTTCGGTCAGTGGCTCCATTGTCCGTACCGGTTTAGACGACCTTGTTAATCTACACTGTTGCATTTTGCAAAAAATGTTACTATGGGCAGGGTGAATTTCATGAGAACGGATCAACTACAGTTACATTCAGCTTCTAGCTTTTGAAAAAAACAAGAGTTCATGTCCTTTGGCAAGTCAGCACACTGCACGTTAGAAAAATACATTTAAAATGAGAGTCAGGCAGCTAGGCCTCGACTCATGCTAACTAAGGCCTATTGCTTTATTAGCAAGAATCTAATACATTTAGCCTTTCAACATTAATGTAAAATCACAATTTTAATATACATTTCACCATTATTAGTCAGTTTCATTAGTCCCCGTATACATTGACGGCCATTCTCCGCGGTCACATTTCAAGTGCACGTTTTCGCAAAACATGTTAATACAGTTTCTATGCGATAATATTATACATTAGTTCATAAACATTTCATATTAATATTGATTATATAAGCTACGCTCTCTCAGTCCCTCCTCTGATGACCCTAGTCATCACAAACCTTTCCCTTTTGACCTTTCACTTTCAATTTTTCACCTTGCGCATAATGCGCATTTCAACATCTTGCCTTTTGTGTGAGCTTTCCCAAATTTCATTAAATATTTTCTCTCTTTCATTTTCTTCATGTCTTTTACTTTGTTTTGTCCAATTTCTTCTAATTCTTTCATTGATTTTGCATGCTCCTCATAAACCCAATAAACAAATCAGGACAATTAATAGACCCCCTAATATTTTTGCAAGAACCCCATTCCAAATATTACTAAACCAACTTCCCTTTCCAACTTTCTCCCAAACTCCCGGTTCCTTCAGCTCCTTCAAATCTGCACTATCTCTAGTTAGGTTAGTATGCATACCTCTAATCTTTTTACTATTATCAGGAATGAACGAGCAACAATGCCGCTCGTTAAGCATCTTACAGACTCCGCCGCTCTTTGCTAAAAGAGTGTCTAAAGCAAGACGATTTTGAAGAGTCATAGCTCTTCCGCAGCAAGTTCAGTATCCATCAGGAGTATAGCTCCTGTCAAAATTGTCAGCATGTTATCCACAATAGTAGACAACTTCTGAATCTTTATGGAGTTTAAGATAACCCCTACTGAAGGAATTATGGCTCCAAATATGTCACCAACGCCAGCAGCCACTGTCTCTCTCTTTTGTCTAGCATGTTGTAATTCAGACATTTTAGGTATTTGTTTTAAGTCATCAATCTGGTAAATCTTTGGGAAAACTATTCCCAAATAACATGTCCCATACCATCCCTTAGGGAGACGGTAAAAAGTATTAAGCCCACATATATAATAGATCCCAGGGATCGCTGGATCCTGTCCATCTAACATGAATGTCCATTTACTCTGAAACAAAAACACATGCCTGCATTCACTCGTTCCCACAAATAAAGTGTCATGATCAGATTTCGGCCTATATATACAAAGCATTCCTACATGTAATGCATCTATAGCTAATTTGCCCTGCGTTTTGATTGTGGTGTAAGCATAGTCATTTGCATATGTGCATTTTTCTAACCCCTTTTCTAGTCTTTCTTTCAGTGCTTTGCATCTATCACCAGTGTGATCTAAGAAGCTTTTCTCTACAGGTGTTAGTAGACAGGTCAAATTATTGCGATGCGCATAAGCTGTGCCAAAGGTTAGTGTCGGCTCAACGAAACCTCCAACTAATTTTATGCTATGCTCCTTAGCTAACATGTTCAGAAACTCAATCACAGGCACAAAAGAAAACACCATGTTTAGATTTGAATACAAATATTGCACATGTTCCTGGTCATAGAATCTTGTTAGTAGCAAACTACAGCTTGTCCCGTAGGTTAGAGGCAAACTATGATAAGTGACCCCTTCTTGTACTGATGAAGGAATCTTTGTGCACACATAACAATTTCTTGCATCCATTGTATCAACATACTCATTCAGCAAGCGATAGAAAACATTAGTGGAAAATTCACCTTTTGAATTAGTTCCCTCATGCAAGTGTTTTGTATCCTCCTCAAACTTTTCCCACCGTGTTAGTGTAGCAGTCTCAGGTTTTGAAGCATTGTTAGTCACCTTTTTATCCAACCAAGGCATTCCCACAATCACACCTATAATTATTATTGCACACACAATACCTAATATAATACTTAACCAACCACACACCTTACCCTTTTTGCTACTACCTCTAGTGTAAGCCATGATCTGTAAAGAGTCAGATAGCAGAAGATATAAGACAAACAATCAACTTGATTTTAAAGCTCTTTTTTTTTCTTCTCTTTCTTTCTGCGAGTATTTACAGAGTTCCACTCATTCCGGGACCCTTTTGTCAAATCAGGTTAGCAGCTTGTCATAATCGGCTTTCAGTGGCAATTCAGGTTGGTAATGTCACATCCGGTAATTTTTCAGTCTCTTTTCTCAGCTTTTCAGCTTTAAATTTCAATTTTAACACAGTCTCTTTCTCTGATTGAATTCAGGTGCCGTAATATTGGCCTGGTACCTCTCGATCAAAACAGAACGCTAAGAATTCTTGTTGCCATTCAGATGTCGTTGCATATGCCCATTCAGGACCTGTGTACCTTCTGTTCGCGACTCTTTTTCTTTTCAGTCTGCATTCGCTTTGCAACTCTCCTTCACTAAGATCCTCCCTTCTGGTTGTATCAATTTCCTCCTCTATTGTATTACCTGGGATGACCTTTTCTCTTGCAGCTTGTTTCTTTGGCCAGTTATCACCTTTATGCGTTTTCTTCCTGCTTGGCTTTTCAGCACGCTGAACAGCACCCTCCTCTTGTGCTATGGTGTTTTCTCTTGACGGACCTGCAAATGGCTCAGGAGGAGTTGATGTACTTTGACCTCCCTCTGCTCTTTCTCCTTTGTCTTCAGGGTCTGTAACGGGCTCAAGTTCTAACCTGTATTCGTCTACTTCTGGGAGAACCTCTCCTTGACTTTGTTCTCCTGCTGCCTCTACTGAGATAGGCTCATTGTCACCTCTCTCGAACTTGTTTATTGTTTGAGGGACTAAGCCGTCCTCAGTGGGCTCTCCTTCAGTCTCAGTTCCCCTTTGAATACTCTCCGGCCCTGAGACTTCCTTCTCTGGAATTGCTGAGTCGGAAACTTCAAGTTCCTCATCAGTCGGACATGTTACCTTCTTTGTGTGACTGGCATGTATCCAGTTTAGAACGACTGCACATTTCACAGCAGTGGTTGTTGTCAGTATTACTTGATCTGGCCCCTTCCAGCGCGGCTCCTAACACGACTTCCTCACGTGTTTCTTGACAATCACCCAGTCACCGGGTTGCAGGGTGTGACCTGGATCACTGATCGGTGGCAAAGTGTTAGCCTCCACCTGGTGGGAAAAAGAGCGGACCACATCAGCCAGACCCTTGCAGTAGTCCAACACCATATCATCCATGATATTCACAAGAGCATTTGCAGGTACTGCGGGCAACCTCATATCTCTGCCCATCAATATTTCATGGGGGGATAGTCCTGTCTTTTTATCAGGAGTGTTTCTCATTGACATTAGCACTAAGGGCAATGCATCTGGCCACTTCATATTGGTAGCTGCGCACATTTTTGCCATTCTCGACTTCAAGGTACCATTCATCTGTTCCACTAATCCTGATGCTTCAGGACGGTAGCTACAATGCAGCTTCTGCTCAATGTCCAAAGCAGCACACAAGAGCTTAATCACCTCATTGTTGAAGTGTCTGCCCCTATCTGATTCTAAAGGGACCGGAAACCCAAACTGTGGTATTAATTCTCTAAGCAACAGCTTTGCTACTGTGAGACTGTTATTCCTATGTGTAGGGTATGCTTCAATCCAGTGACTGAAAACACACACAATCACCAACACGTACCTCAAGCCTCCACACACAGGCATTTCAATGAAATCCATCTGCATCTTGCTAAATGGACCTCCAGCTCTCCCTATGTGGCTCAAAGTCACCACAGTCCCTTTTCCTGCATTCATCTGTTGACAGATGATGCACCTGTGACAGGTAACCTCTGCAGCTTGTCTGAATTTTGGATTGAACCAATCAATTTTTAATAATCTGATCATTGCATCTCTTCCAAGGTGTGTCTGACCATGGTAAAGCCTTGCAAACTGTGACAAAAGACTGTTTGGTAAAACCAACTTCCCTTCCTCTGAGACCCACAAGTCGTCAGCCCCAAGTCGTTAACATAGTAGAACACCACAAAAATACACCACACAGTGTTTAGAAAAATATTTAATATTTACCTGGATAAATGCAGGTCAAAACGATTAAGATGCAATAAGTATATGTTGAAAATATCACTGTAAAAATGATATAAAGTGTCTTTAGTCTCTTAAAAGCAACAAATGTCATTTGCAATCACAAAGTACCTGGCTTGCGTTCTGATTCTCCACAAAAGACCGCAGAGGAGGAGATGCATGGAAAATGGGTGGGAGGGGTGTGCATCAATTTTTCCAGTGCACACAGGCGATGCTTTGTCCAGTTTCCATGCAGGACAGGCTTTGCATTGATTTCCAGCACGTAGACTGGGATCCTCTACTGGTTACAGGGCTTTCAGATGCCCTGGGGACGATGTGTTGAAATCCGGCGCTGGCAGGATGAAGTCAAAGGGGCTGCGTTGATCCAATGGGCCTTTCGTGGAAATTTCTAACAACGTGGCAGGCGCTGCGTTGGCACTCACTGCTGTCTACTGCTACTACCTGGTGGACCACATTAGGGACTAACTGCTCTTGAGACACCAGATGACAGCGGACTGTTGTCCTACTGGCTCCTGTGTCTCTAAGACCCTCCACTCACCTCGCATTGATGGTCACTCCCTGCCTGTACTTCTTTGTATTATCAGGCATGAGGGTTCTCTGGACCACCTCACCCTCAGCCAGAGAGACTAGGGTTAACTCAGCTGGCTCCCCACCACTAACTGGGGCCAACTCCTCCTCAAGCGTTACAGTAGCCACCCCATGTGTCTGCCCACCGGTGCAGGGCTGTGCCCGCTTAGGACGGACACCTGGGACTCTCTCTAATGTGCCCTTCCTGACCACAGGCAAAGCACTTGATGGGTCCCTTACTTGCAGGCCTACCTGAAGAGAGCCAACTCTTCTTCTTAACAAGGGTCTGAGAATCCTTGCCCTGGGAATTAGTTTGGGGCCCTTTACAGAACACCTACTTTTATCCTTGCCCTCCTCTCCTTCTTTTTTGGGGACCCTGCCCACCCTTGACAGAGTCTCCCCCATACAACTTCTTATGGACCCTGGTACTCACTCAACAGTCTGCCTCCTGAGTAAGCTTCCTGGGTTCATTAAGCCTGCAGTCAGTCAAGTGCTGGCACAGCTCTGAAAAACACAGACTAGACAAGTGCTCCCACACAAGCAAATTGTAAAGCCCCTGGTATGTTACTTCACTGCCATTCATCCAA
Organism: Pleurodeles waltl; assembly: GCF_031143425.1. Lineage (NCBI taxonomy): Eukaryota > Metazoa > Chordata > Amphibia > Caudata > Salamandridae > Pleurodeles > Pleurodeles waltl. Next base: position 1,525,337,473 of record NC_090444.1, read on the forward strand.
CCATCCAGTGCTCTGCAAATGAATCCAAACACTTAAGCCAGGTCTGGGAATCAAGTTTCCTACTTTCCCTGAGCTTCTTTCTGTACATCTCTGGTGTCAGGCCATACCAGGTGATGAGGACATCCTTCATGTTAGTTGAGTGAGTTCCCTAACTGCCCCTAGTGCTAACAAGGTGTCCCTCCAACTGCTGTGAAGTAGTTCCACATGCCTGCCCTCAATCTCTCTCAAGGATATGTGGAGAGCTGCCTCATAGCATTGAAACCACCTGTGGGTGTCATCTTACTTAGTGTACTCCTTCCCTACACTCTTGGGAAGGTGCAATCTCCTCTCAGATTTCACTGAAGAAACACTGCCACCATCTGTGCTGGACCACCTCCTGCAATCCAGCTCCTGAGCTAAATGCATTTTCTATTTTTCCATGGCAATTCTCTCTTTTTCCATTGTGACTCTTCCTTTCTCCTCCCCCCTCCTCATCTTCGCCAGCTCCAACTCCCTTTCATGCTTGAGCCTTTCCATTTCCAGTTGGTACCTCCTGTCCTTCAGTTCCTCCTGGGTCAGTCCTCTGGAAGACACAGAGCTGCCTGCCCTGGAGACCCTCCCTCCATACAGGCCTTGGTTGTCCATCAAAACATCATGGATACTTTGCACAGCAAAGTAACAGGCAGAGTGGCAAGTCCTCTTCAAACATCAAACTCGTCTCCTTGGCAGCGGTTCCTCTTGATCCAGAAGTAATCTGAAAATCTGGGGGTTTGCGTCCACTACTTATACTCAATTCTACTTCTGTTATTTGCAAGATCCTGCCCAGTGCCATTTTCCTCCTCTGTGAGCACATCAGCTTCATTTGCTGCCAGCCAGGCCCTCAGCACCTTTTGCAGCTCCTCCTTTTTAGTGAGGCTTTTAATAGGACACTTAACCTCGATGCAGAACTTTTTGAGCTGAGGCAGCATATAGGTCACCAGCCTCTCCTGCTCAAACACTACATCTGTGTAATGGTCTTTAATAAAACAGTAGTGTACACCAATCACTGTATGTCAAGTACACATACAAGTCCTATCCTCATCACTGATCATCAATGTTAGAAATGGGATCTCTGGTTGGCAGTCAGTATGCACTCTGTCCAAGCAAGGACCCTCACTCTAGTCAGGGTAATGGAGATACACACCGATGATAACCCCTGTTCGCCCCCTTGGTAGCTTGGCACAAGCTGTCAGGTTTATCTCAGAGGCAATGTGTAAAGTATTTGTACAATCACACAAAGTAACACAGTGAGGCACCACAAAAGGACTCAATGAAATATGACATTCCTGGGTGACCCATCAGCTGTACAGATATGACCTTGGACTTTCAGAATTGTTATTTTCACATAGGTTACACTGTAAATCGGTCCACCTCTGGTGTCTGTAGACCAAGCGGAGCTGCAGCCTTCCCCATGAATGTATAATGGAGTCTCACTGCAGACAAGACAGTAAACCACACTGACTTTCCCTACATGTGCACACCAACATTACAGTATAAGGCCTATCCCAAGTCAATACCCAACCCTCAGAGTTTGTTCTGTGCCAGGCTTCCTGGGCACAGTGTCTGAACTGTGCACAACATGAGTCTCCCACACACAGCCCTCACAGTGCACATGTGTGAAAATGTATTCACATGTACCCTGCCAAGTGCCTCTTACCCTTGCTGCACTGCAACGACCTTATCTTAAAAGGCAAACACTGGCAGTCGACATGCGCAGTCCATTTGCCATGAGTTTACTGTGGGATAGTCCCTGGCTAAGAGGCTCCACCACAGTAACAGTTCTAAAACCTGTGATGGCAAAGCAAACAATCCAGGTGGATTAGAAGGGCAGAACCATCTTCTCACAGTGGTCATTATTGAAATATCACAGGCAAAGTTGGGATGATAGTGATCGTCTAAGGCATGTGCTTGTAATGTCTTGAAATCTTAAGCAGAATCTAAACATCTGAAGCATTTACACATCTGAGTATTTGATGAAAGTTACATTTTAAAGGCAAAAATTAAGGCCCTCATTACAACATTGGCAGTAACTACCGCCTACTGCCATGGCAACGGCCGCCAACATACCGCCGCCGTGGCTACCAGCTGTCTACGCATATCTACTGACGAATGCTGGCGGAACACCGCCGACGGTCATGGTGGCGGACGACGGTAAGGCAGCACTGCTGACAGCAGCACCGCCACGCCAGCAAAACACCACCGACCTTATCATGTTGTGTGTATGTGGGGGTGTGTGTGTATGTTTTGGAATGCGTGCATGCGGGTGTGAGTCACGTTGAATGCGTGCGTGAATGAGTGATTGTGAGTGTTGTGAATGCATGTGTGAGACAAGGTATGTTGGTGTGTGTTGCGGTGTGTCGGTATGTATGTGTGCATGCATGGGTGGTGGTGGTTATGCGTGTGTGCATGTGTGGAAATGGGTACCGAAGTCTCCAGCCCAGCGGCCATTACCACCCTGGCAATTGGTGTGTTAAAGTGCCGGTCTTTGATGGCGGTTACCGCCAGGGACAAAATCGCTTTTTTTTTTACCGCCGGCCTGTTGGCGTATTAACGCCACTTTAACACTGACCATTAGGGTTGTATGAGGGCCTAAGTCTCTTTCAGAAACAAATGTTATTCAGGAAATTGATTTTGATTATAAACCTGCATGGAATGGTTACTAGTGTAATTTGAATGGGTTTGATCACTGTTTAGTAGTTTCTGATGATTTTAATTGAGCACAAATAGCTCTCAGCATAGAAAAGTTTAGCGGCTCCTGGGTAGAGCTATGCAGGAGACCCCTACCATTAAAAGTAGCTCACACTTCAGCGAAGAATATATTGCAACAGCAACACCAGATTCACCAGACTATTTCATTTATTACTATGGGCTCAGTCCTATTTGATAAGTCTGACCAACTCTCGGGCGAGGAGACTTCTCTGGCTAATCGCTGAGCATTCCCAAATGGAACATTTATAAGAAAAAGAAACCTGGGCCTCCTGGACAGTTGTGTTTGTGGCCAAATGCAAGAGAACAATATCACGAGCAATTCCTAAAAACATTTAGAGGCAGACGGAAAAAGTATTCTACTCATACCGTGACATATCGAATGCTACAAGACTGTCAGGCAAGGAGCTGGGCAGCTAGAGTAACACGCTTTACAGGTAGGAAGTGCATACTAAAGCGGGAGAAACAATTCAGTTAGCACAGAGCAAAAACTTGCGTCAAAGCACCTCGAAAACCAAAGCGTGCAATATTTTTGGACATGCTTAGGGTTTATCCTTTTACCCTTTACGATGTAAGGATGACTCTTTATATGAAAGCCACTGGTGTCCAAAGCACCTAAATAAGGTTCGGTAATTTGCACGGTCAGAAAGTTGTTCAGGTAATGTCTACACCTAACTAAACGCCTTTCAAATGAAGTCCCACCATATTAGCAATGATCTAGGTGCCCGTACGTACAGCTAGCAATGCCTGCACCAATTTATAGTCGTCTTGTGTGTTAAACAAGAGTCAATCAATTAAAATTGTTCATTGACAGTTGGTATTTAGTCGTGCAATATATGCTCTACATTACAATTAAATGAATGCTCCCTTGTGTTGAGAGAAGCATATCAGTATGTTGGCATACATCATTCAAGATCATTTATTCGCTTTGGGTATGTGTTGCCGAACAATCATATTGTGACCGCTTGACAGAATTGTAAGTGCACATGATTCATATTCTGAAAACTTTGGCCAACGACCGTTATCATTTGGAACGAACTTTGACCTGCCATTTAAATGCCCATTATATATTGTGGATACAACGACTGAAATCAGACAGTGTGCTACATAGTTATGCTGCCAAATGAAAGCAGCAACTAAAACAACTAAGCAATACACATGTACATGTATAGAGTACTGTTACAATAACGATCTATCTAATTTTTTTTCCAGCTCCATGTGGTAGTCATTTGACAGCAGCAAGCGGAATTATTTTACCACCAGGATGGCCGGGATACTACAAGGATTCCCTGAACTGTGAATGGGTTATTGAAGCACGACCTGGACATTCTGTTAAGATTATCTTTGACAGGTGATTATGAAATCAGTTTTTCAGTACAGGGGATAGTTTTTCAGCATTCACTGCAATGCAAACGTAGGTCAGATCAAGCAACCACCTAAGGCCTATCTTACAGAAGTTGTGCAACATTCACAAGTCATCATTTAACACCGTAGGGCTGATTTACCAGTTTGTCATGCTGCGTAGTGCAGCAGCCAGAAATGCTGCTCTGTGTTAGAAGGAGAGCGCAGGAGAGCGCCATATTTACAGAAATATGCCCTCTCTTCCCCTCTCCCTAAGGCTGGCACAGAATTATGCGGCCGTTAGGCACAGACACATCTTTGCACCATAGCATGTCTCAGTGAGTCTAGCATAGGTTTTATACTGAAATGATACCCTTCCTGTACAAAATACTATGCCTAGACTAAAGTTAAACATTTTCCCACCTTGCATGTGTGCTATACAGTGTAGCGCACATGCAAAGTCGGAAAATTAAGGAGAAAAAAAGCCTTTCTCCTTCAAAGTGCCTGTCTGAAATGGGTACTACTTTCTGACACTGAACCTTATCTACTTTTTTAAGTAAATAGGGTTTTGCGTAAAAAACCTTGGGTGGTTGAATGGGAATGCCCACGTACCTCCCATGGTATGCTCGCTTGGCGCTAAGCAATCCAAAGCACGTTACGTGCTCCTTTGCATACTTTCAAGTGAATTTCCAGCACTTTTCAAGTTTAGCACTGGAAAGTAAATTAGTGAAAAAATATTAAACACAGCACTAAAACTTAGTAAATTGACCTATGTGCGTGAACTCTGAGTATTCTTTATCATTACAAAAGGGGCATGAAATCCTCACAGGTATGTTGAATGTCCAAGTGAAGGTCCTCTAAATGTACATACGTTTGAGGTTTCCCTTATTTGCATAGTGATTTCTGCATACAAATGAGTGATTATGCTTCACCTTTAACAGTATGTTCAAGCAGGATATGAGGGATAAATGTATGTTCTGTTTCAGGATAACAACAAAAAATATAACTATATACAATTAATCAAATCAATTATGTAGTCACTGATTATCCTTAAAACCGACCACGGATGCTTATACATCCTTTCAGGAACTACATTGAAATACAGAATTTTCATTTGTGGATGCTTCACAGAGGGAATGTAAATGCTTAATGTAATAAATATTGCTGTTCATCTTTGTATTTATGGTCATTTGTAACATGCACAGAGTTGACCACAAGACCCCAAAACTGTACACTGTGCTTAATATATGCCCTTCAGTTATTAAGTTATATCTGGCACTGAAAACTGCCTATGTCCCTCCTAGATATTTTATTATAGAGCTGGGCTAGCAAATAGTAGACACGCAATAAAAAACTTCAGACAGTAGTAATTTTAATTGTCATTTGCCACCAACTGGTTACACTTGCACCTGTGAAATCTGTAACCCATTCTGAAATACAACCACTTTCAAATCATTCATGCAATTTCATGCGGGTGGTCGAAACTAAGGAGAAATTCACCCCTGTAACATTTAACACCATGCACCATTGCACCACTGCTACTCTGAGTTTTATGTAAGAGAGAAGGATGTCAGTTACTCTAACACATGGAGTCTAGGCAGAGCTCATGTTTGAGCTGTGGCCCAGCCCAACCTGCCATTGAATGTTACAGCCTATTAGTAAATCTCTCTCTCTTCTTTTTGGCCGGTGTGCCTTTTGTGTCTTCTTGTGCCAATAACACTCTTAATATAAGTTTATTCATTTGATTTGCAAATCATTTCTATAGCTTTTTGAATTAGAAGTTGTGTTTTAGAAGCTGATCCACCTTGAGGCATGGCAGGGATGCCGGGGTGGGTTGCATAGTAATCACAATTAGTTGCCACTGTTAGCAATGACTCTCACACTGTGTATTCCTCTGTACAGTTAATTATAAGAATGTATTATGAATGCAGTGGCACTGTTGGTTACTGTTGTTTCTTGAAATAAAACTCTGATTAAAAAAGTGCTACTTGAAGTGCTGCAGGCCCAATAGTAGCTTTTAATTTACAGGTCCTGGGCACAGGTATTGCCACCTTACTACGGACTTACAGGTAAATTAAATATGACAATTGGGTATAAGTCAGTTCCACAATATTTTAAGGGGAGAGCCCAATCACGTTATCACTGGCTACCAGTAGTATAGTGTGCAGGGTCCGAAGGCCAGCAAAAAATAAATCTGCAGAAACAGGAAATCTGAAGGCAAAAATTTAGGGAATACCACGCCAAGGATGCTGGGTCTAACAAATAATATCTGAAGGTGGTGTTGTCCATGAAAACCTGCACCAACCTCCCCTTGATGGACTGCAGGAGGGTCTTCAGTGCCGGATGAATGACCTGCAACTCCTACAGATTATTGTGGTACTGAACCTCTGTCTGAAACTAGATTCCTCTGACCTACAGGTCCCTCAGATGACCTCTCCAGCTCAGTAATGATGCGTCTGCCACCACGATCCACCCTGGGTTGGGAAAGGAGTGGTAAACCTGCAGCCACCACTGCATATTGTGAACCATCTCTTCAGAGATCACGATGACATTTGTCAGAATTCCTTGAATTTTGAGCCTATTGGAACTTAAGATTTTATTGCAGAGCTTGCATGTGCCTTCTGGCTTAAATGACAAGGTGGATAAAGGATGCTAAATGGTCAATAAGCTTCAGAGCTGCTAAAACCAAGACTGTATTGTCTGGATTTTAGGCCAAAGATCCTGGGCTCTTTGCAGGGAATGCAATGTTCTAAACTGCACTGTGTCCAGGCTATCTCCAATGAATGGAGGCATCTGTAGAGGCCAGGTGTGACTTTGAACTTTGAAACCCAGGAGGTTTGACATTGTCTTAAGCTTGTCTATGAATTACTGTGGCAAACCTACCTTCAATAGCAAGTCATTGAGGAAGACAAAGACTGTACACAGGACCTTGAGTGGTGGACAGCGACCACTGTCTTCTGTGCATCAATTTTGTGAACACCCACTGAGTGCTGATGAGGACACAGCAAATTATCCTGTGCCAACCCTCTGGTAATTTGGCACTGAACAGTCAGGTTCAACGTAGAAGACAATGTGTAAAGTATTTGTGGAATAAATCATACAGCAACACTGTCAAAACACCACAAAAATACACCATGCAGGATTAGAAAAATAGCTAATACTTATCCGGTTAAAATAAGGTCAAAATGATAAGGTTTCCCTAATCACAAGATGAAATATTACTTTTGCAAGTTTAAAAAATGTTAAATCTTAGAAAATCAACAGTTGTCTCTTGATTACACAAAGTACCTGGTTTGCGTAAAAAATAACCTGCATGGAGACCGCAGAGGAGGAGATGTGTGGAAAAATAAGGTGTGCTTTGGATTTTTCGATGCACAGCCCTATAGGAAAATTGATGCAGCATCGTCCCAACCTGTGACTTCTTCCAGCATGCCCCGCATTTCCCTCGGGCGTCAAAAAGATCACTGCATTGCAGTGAGGAACCAAGACTGCGTGCCAAAAAATGACACAAGCCCCTTGCAGCATGGAAACAAACACCAAATTTTTGGCACGCAGTCTTGGTACTTCACTGCAATGCAGTGATCTTTTTGACGCCCGAGGGAACGATCCGGTAGGGTGATGCATTGAATTTTCTGTCGCACTGCAGATGCTGCATCAATTTTCCTATAGGGCTGTGCGTCAAAATTTCTGTGGCAAGGCAGGTGCTGCATCGAATTTCTACTCAGGAAGTCGGGCTGCATCGTCGCGGTTCAGCTGTGTGGCGACTTCTCGGTTTCCGGCAGGCTGTGCCTTGATTTTCAGCGCACAAGAAGTTTCCTGAAGAGATGAAGTATTCTTGTCCTTGAGACTTCAGAAAACAAGAGGAAAGCTCAATTCAAGCCCTTGAAGAGCACTTCTAAGCAAAGTCAGAGGGAAGCAGGGCAGCAGCAGGGTAGCAGTCCTTCTCAGCAAAGCAGTCCAGATTAGACCTTTGGGCAGCCAGGCAATGCCACTTGACAGGTTGCAGGTTCAGGTCCAGAAGTGTCATAGTTGGTGGGGGTCAGAGACCCAGTTTATATACCCAAAAATGCCTGTGAAATGGGGGAGACTTCAAAGAGTGGTTTTGAAGTGCATAAGTTCCCCTTTCAGTACAGCTCTGTCTGCCAGTGTCCCAGTAGGGGGTTTGGCAGTCCATTGTGTAATGGCAGGCCACTAGCCTTTGAAATGTAAGTGTCAGGCCTTCCACCTTTCCAGCCTAGGAAGACACATTCAATATGCAGATGAGTGCAGGTGTGACTGAGTATCCTGTGTTTGTAGTTGTCTGGGTGAAATGCACAAGAAAGCTGTCAACAAGCCCAGCCCAGACATTCATTGGAGACAGGCTCCAAGGTATAGATGTTTTTTAAGTGCAGAGAAATGCTCACTTTCTAAAAGTGGCATTTCTAAAATAGTAATATAAAATCCAACCTCACCACTAAGCAGGAATTTCTATTACCATTATGGCCATACATATGACCGGATTCCCCTTTCTGATCAGAATCTACCACTCAAACAGTATATGAGGGTAGTCCTAATGCTAGCCTATGAAAGGACCAGGTCTCACAGTAGTAGAAAACAAATGTAGGAGGTTTCCACCACCAGGGCATATAGAACACACATGTACATGTCCTGCCTTTTGCATGGGCTACCTAGGACCTAACTTAGGGGTGGCTTATATGTAGAAAAAGGGGAGTTTAAAACTTGGCAAGTACTTTTTAAATGCCAAGTCAAAGTGGCAGTAAAACTGCACACACAGTCATTGCAATGGCAGGCCTGAGACATTGTTAAGAGGCTACCTATGTGGGTGGCACAATCAGTGCTGCAGGCCCACTGGCAGATTTTAATTTACAGGCTCTGGTCACATGTAGTGCTCTTTACTGGGGACTTACAAGTAAATTAAATATGCCAATTGGGTATGAGCCAATGTTACCACATTTTTAGGGAGAGAGCACATGCACGTTAGCACTGGTTAGCAGTGGTAAAGTGTCCAGAGTCCTAAAGCCAGCAAAAATGAGGTCAGAAAATGAAGAGGAGGTCGGGAAAAGGTTTTGGGGTCACTCTTTAGAGAGGCCATTTCAAACAGCCTTGGAGAATCTTAGGTTCAAGGATGTAGAGAAAAGTCCAGTCCTTCTTACTCCAGACAAGTAGCAGCAGGCAATAGGCCAACACAGCAAAGCAAATAGCAAAGTGGTAACACCTCCTATAGCACAGGACACAGTAACAGGTAGGCCAGCACATCAATGCAGTTAGCAGAGTAGACGTCCCTTCTGGGACCAAAGCAGTCCTTCCTCCAGAGTTCATTTCACTAAAAAGAAGTGATCCATCAAAGAGCATAACAATGGGATAGGCCTGTGCATTGTCAGAAATTCCACACAATTCAACAAAGTAGAACACTGATCTTGACTGCCATCCCCAAGCGATATGATGACATTTTTGCCATGCTCTGTCCTTTGGCCTGGCCCAAAGATGCCCTAAGTTATTCAGGGACTTCCGGCAAGATGTTGCTGGCCATATCCCATAAGGCATCTGTATAGTGATCAAGAAGGCAAACAACATTTACTGACTGGGGTGCTAGAATGACAGGTGAATACATAATCTTGCCAAAAGCCTTAATACTCTTGGATTTTTTATCTGGAGAAGTGTTATATAAGGAGTTGGGAATTACTTTTGTCGGTAAGGCCTTTGAGTAAGACAATCTGGCCCTCATTCTGACCTTGGCGGGCGGCGGAGGCCGCCCGCCAAAGTCCCGCCGTCAGGTTACCGTTCCGCCGTCGAAAGACCGCGGCGGTAATTCTGACTTTCCCGCTGGGCTGGCGGGCGGTCTCCTTCAGACCGCCAGCCAGCCCAGCGGGAAAGAGGCTTCCACGATGAAGCCGGCTCGGAATCGAGCCGGCGGAGTGGAAGCTGTGCGACGGGTGCAGTTGCACCCGTCGCGTATTTCACTGTCTGCGCAGCAGACAGTGAAATACATTTAGGGGACCTCTTACGGGGGCCCCTGCAATGCCCATGCCAGTGGCATGGGCACTGCAGGGGCCCCCAGGGGCCCCGCGACCCCCCCTACCGCCATCCGGATCTCGGCGGTCCGACCGCCGGGATCTGGATGGCGGTAGGGGGGGTCAGAATCCCCGCGGCGGTGCAGCAAGCTGCGCCGCCGCGGAGGATTCAGTGGGGCCGCGGTACACTGGCGGGACCCCGCCAGTGGTGCCGGTCCGACCGCGGCTTTACCGCCGCGGTCGGAATCCCCATTGAAGCACCGCCGGCTTGTCGGCGGTGCTCCCGCGGTCCTCCGCCCTGGCGGTCAAAGACCGCCAGGGTCAGAATGAGGGCCTCTGTGTCTCCAGAAGCCAGTTTGTGATGCGATGTTGCTTGTCTATTCACATGAGGCAGGGACAGGGCTTTAAATAAGTAGCCATCAAGGTATCCATGTTGGCTTGTTAAAAGGGAGAAAGGGCTCTAAGCTAAGTGGCCTAGGGTGTAAAACCTCTGTGAAGACATTCATTTTGGTCTAAACTGAAGGCAGCTACAAATCCAGTGCCTCAGCTGTCCTCTGAACCACAACTGAAAATTAGGTACTTTTTTACATTGGCAGCCCTAGTGGCAAGTAAAGCCCTACCTCAGAAGAGGTGTCAAGCACTCTGACATCTTGTAAATCTATCTTGAAGGCATCATCTGTGTAATAAGGAGGGGGAATGCCATCACCACCATTCTCCACATCCTAGGGAGACCCATCATGGAATAGTGTCAGAGCCTAAAAAACAATGGAGCCTATGCTGACATGTACTACATGGCAGAAGCACCAGGTCAGAATTAGGGTGTATGTCGACAGGTTACTCCTTTGAGATGTCATTACATGATGTTGGTTGAGACCAAGCCAAAGTCAGTTCAGTCTTCATCATCAATATTAGTCACGTATCCTCTTCATGTGCCAGTGACATTGGTACTGGCATTGAGGTGAAAGGGGCCAGAGTGAAAGTTTGTACTAATGTTGTTATGGTACCCATAATGGGTCCCTAGGGAACAGACAGTGCTGAAGATGTATCCATTGCCAGCAATCCAACTTGAGGCTTTTTTAATTCTTTAAGGCCTGAAGTCACCCCTGTCAGACGTACACCAAAGACTTGCAGCATGGACTCCTAGTAACTTGTTGCTGATTGCCCAGGAAACTCTGGGCACAACTGAGGAATCACTCCACCATTACACTTTAGTGGTGTACGATTGACAAAGTCATTACCATGTGCCTTCTCTTTAGCTTCACAGTGGAGGATGGTGTTGCATCCTGTTTTTTTAAGTTTGTGCTTGGAGTTCAATTTAATCTTACTGCGGGACTCAAGTATCAAACTGTCCGCTCACAGGAACAGTCTCAGGAACGGGACAGAGTTCACACCAGCAACTCAGAGAAGGATTAAGGCTTACATGAAGGCTGGTCCTTCTACTTCTGATCTGCAATATGTAGCTTCGCCTCCTAGTACTTTGGATGCATGAAGGCACAATTAGCAGAACAATGTGAGCTGATACACCTTCTGAGACCTGGCGGCTCTTGGCGTGGTTTCCCTGTACTTTTTGCTTCTACCCTCCTGTTTTTGGACACTGTGCTATAATACATTTCATCTGGTTTTGAAACTCTGGACACTTTACGACTGCTAACCAGTGCAAGCGCCCTCTGTCTAAATTACACTGGTGATTGGTTATCCATGATTGGCATATTTGCTTTACTAGTAAGTCTCTAGTAAAGTGTACGAGAAGTGCCTAAGGCCTGTGAATCAAATGCGGGTGAGGTAGCACAGAGAACCCTCATGCCTGATAATACAAAGAAGTAATGGCAGTGGGTGACCATCAATGGAAGGCACGTGGAGACTCTTAGAGACACAGAAGTCTGTATGACAACATTCTGCTGTCATCTGGTGTCTCGAGAGCAGGTACTCCCTAATGTGGTCCACCAGGTTGTAGCAGTAGACAACAGTGAATGCCAATGCTTGGTAGCTCAGATTCCCTTAGAATGGGGGAGTCTGAGGTTCCTTGAGGGTAGGTGTGAGTCCATCCATGCCTGGAAGGAGGTGGAGCTCTGGTCCCATTTGGAAATGTTGAGATTGCCGGAGTGGGCAGTCCCTGGCCACCGGAGACGGTAGTCAAGTGGGCCTGGACCCTGAAAAAGTGGCCCAGGTGCCTGCCAAGAAAGGAGGGGGCAAGAGGAGTGGGAATCCTGCTCATGAAATTCCCACAGTCTGGGAGGGGGCTGAACCTAAGGCAGACGCCCCAGAACCTACAGGGGAAGAGGCAACTGAACTGGGGGACCTGCCTGAGCTGACACATTGGCAGCAGGAAGGAGGACCCACCATGGAAGAGTTCTGCACAGCGCAGGCAAAATGCCACACCCTTGAGAGTCTTCAGAAAGAGGCCGAGACCCAGGTAGCTGGTGACACCTCTGGGACTCGCCTACTTTGATGGGAGAATGATCTCCTATACAGTGAGCCTAATGCTGCTGAGCCTGGGGCATCCCGTGTGCTAGTGGTGCCCCGGTGTTTCAGAGCCTTCCTACTGGGTCTGGCTAATGATGTGTCACTGGCAGGTCATTTGGGGCAGGGCAAGACCTTTGAAAGGATTGTCGCCCACTTTTATTGGACTCAAATGAGAAAGCACTCAGATGCATTTGGCAGGACTTGTCAGTCCTGCCAGGCAAATGGCAATCTGGAAAGAGGTGCCGGGCTCATCTTCAACCCTTTCCTGTCATGAGCACCCGTTTTGAGCGGGTGGGCTTTGACATTGTGGGGCCTCTGGATCCCAAGACAGCCATGGGCAACTGCTTTATCTTGGTCTTGGTGGACCCTGCCACCAGGTACCCAGGAGCTTTCTCCCTGAGGACTGAGACTGTGCCCATAGTTGCCAGGGCACTGATGGGGATCTTTACCCATGTGGGTTTCCCCAAGGAGGTGGTATCTGACCAGGGTACCAATTTGTCCCAGGAAGCCCCCCCCCCAGGATGTATTCAGTTGCATGCTGGCCTTCAGGAACCAGACAGCCTTTTTCCGGCAACTCGCCCAGGAGAATCTGGAAGCTAGCCAGCAAGACATGAAAGGCTGGTATGACCAGAATACCATTCTGGTTGAGTTTCATCCTGGCCAGAAAGTGTGGGTGATGGCCCCAGTAGAGCCCCTGTGATCACAAAGACCGTTGGTCCTTGCCATTTGAGGTGAAGGAGCACAAAAGTAGTGTCACCTACTTGGTGGACATGCAGACTCCTAGGGACCCTTTAAGGGTGGTACAAGTGAACCAGGTCAAACTGCACTTTGAGAGGTCTGAGTTGACCATGCTCTTGGTCATGGATAATGGGGTGAAAGAGGAGAGTGAACCTCTCCCTGACCTCTTGTCTGCCAAAGAGCAGGATGGGTCAGAAGAGGGTGTGAACCTCTCCCCTACTCTGACCCTAGAACAGCAGAGGGACTGTCGCCAGTTACTGGGTCAGTTTGCCTCCCTGTTCTCAATCACCCCTGTGGTCACCCATTTGTGCACTCATGATATTGACATTGGGGATAGTCTACCTGTCAGGCACAAGTCTTACAGGGTGACTGACAAAATGAGAGAGAGCATTAAGGAGGAGTTCTCTAAGATGGTGGAGTTAGAGGTGATTGAGCACTCCAACAGCCCTTAGTCCAGTCTTGTGGATCTGGTCCCCAAGGCTGCTCCATCTGGTTTGAAACCTGAACTTAGGTTCTGTGTTGACTACAGGGGGCTCAATGCTGTCACCTGATTTGACACCCCTCCCAAGCTGATAAGCTCATTGACCGGTTGGGATCTGCCCAGTTCCTCAGCACGTTTGACCTGATGTGGGGTACTTGCAGATTGACTTAACCAAGGGGGCAAAAGAGAAGTCAGCATTCTCAAAACCAGAGGGGCACTACCAGTTGTGTGTCATGCCCTTTGGGTTTAAGAACACCCCTGCCACCTTCCAGAGATTGGTCAACAAATTCTTGGTGGGGTGGGAGAACTTCAGTGCCTCCTAGCTAGATGACATAGCTGTCTTCAGCTCCACCTGGGAGAACCACTTGCACCACCTCCAGGAAGTATTGAAGGCCCTGCAAAGTGCAGGTCTCACTATTAAGGCCAGTAAGTGCCAAATAGGGAAACAGTCTGTGATGTACTTGGGACCCCAGGTAGGGAGCGTCCAGGTGACGTCCCTACAGGCAAAGATTGACAGGATTCTGGCTTGGGCACCCTCAAGATCCAGATGGAGGTGGGAGCCTTCTTAGGACTCACCAGACATTACAAGAGATTTGTCAAGGGGTATGGCACCATGGTTGTTCTCTTGACAGAACTGACTTCTTTTCAAGAAGGAGCCACAACAGGTGATCTAGACAGAGGTGTGCCAGAGTGCTTTTCTCACCCTGAAGAAGGCCATGTGCACAGCACCCGTGCTCAAGTTTTCTGACTTTTACAAAGAGGTTGTGTTGCAGACAGATGCTTCAGAACATGGTGTAGGAGCTGTGCTCTCATGACTGAATGAAGAGGGTCTAGACCAACCTGTAGCGTTCATCAGTAGGAGGTTAGTTCCCAGGGACCAGAAGTGGTGCTCAATAGAAAGGGAAGCTTTTGCTGTGGTCTGGGGGCGCTGAAGAAGCTAACACTCTACTTGCTTGGGACTCATTTCTGGATTCAGACAGACCAAAGGCCCCTCAGATGACTAATCCAGATGAGAATTGCAAACTGTTGAGGTTGTTCATCTCCCTACAGGGAATGGACTTTATAGTGGAACACCACCCTGGAACAGACCACCCTAACGATGATGGTCTTTCCAGATTTTTCAGCTTTAGTGAAGAGAACTCCCAAGGGGTTGGGTAGTTTCCCCAATTTCATCTGGGTCGACAGGTGTTAGACCTGGCAGTTCTTGCCGTGGTTTACCTATACTTTTGCTTCTGACCTCTTGTTTTTGGACTCTGTGCTACAATTAGTTTTGGCTGGAATTGATACTCTTGACACTTTACCACTGCTTACCAGTGCTAAAGTGCAAGTGCCCTCTGTCTAAATTGCATTGATGATTGTTTATCCATGATTGGCCCATTTGATTTATTAGTAAGTCTCTAGTAAAGTGCACTAGAAGTGCCCACAGACAGTAAACCAAATGCTACTAGTGGGCCAGCAGCACTGATTGTGCCACCCACATGATTAGCCCTGTAAACCTGTCTCAGACCTGTCAATGCAGTGTCTGTGTGTACGGACTTGCACTGCCAATTCGAACTGGCAAGTGTACCCATTTGCCATGTCTAAACCTTCCCTTTTACTACCTGTATGTCACCCCTAAGGTAGGCCCTAGGTAGCTCCATAGGCAGGGTGTAGTGTATGTAAAAGGTGGGACATGTTCTGTTGTGTTTTACATGTCCTGAAAGTGAAATACTGTCAAATTCCATTTTCACTATTGCAAGTCCTATCTCTCTCATTGGTTAACGTGGGACTGCCTTTAAATATCTTTTAAGTGCAGTTTCCTACTGGGAGCAGATAGAGATTGGAGTTTGGGGGTCTCTGAACTCACAGTTTAAAAATACATCTTTTGATAGAGTTGGTTTTTCGATTGTCAGTTTGAAAATGCCACTTTTAGAAAGTAGGCATTCTCTTGTTTAACCATTCTGTGCCTTTGCCTGCTTGTGTACTTCACTTCTGGGTCAGACTGACAGTTGGGCTGTTTGTGAATTCCCACTAGACAGTGACACAATTGGGAGCTGGGGAGTGTCCTGCATATCATGATGAGTTTCCTTGGCTAGAGTAGGGAGGGAGGTGCTGACACTTACAACTAAAAGGGTTGTGCCTGTCCTTACACAATGCAGGCTCCAACCCCTTGGTGTGTGTCTGGGGCCAGGCCTGGGCAAGGCAGGATCTTGTAAACAACAGAGACTTTAATTTGAAGTTTGCCTACTTCAAAGGCAGAAATGCATATCAGTATTGGACTCAAAACCCCAGATTTTCAGATTACTTCTGGATAAAGAGGAACCTCTGCCAAGGTGAAGAGCTTGATGCTTGAGGAGGACCTGCCACACTGCCTGTTGCTTTACTGTGCTGACCTGCTGCTGCTTCTGTCTGAAAAGGGAAATAACTGGATTTTGCTTTCTGAAATCCTGCTTCTGAAGTTTCTTGAAGGGCTTGGACTGAGCTTGCCCCCTGTTCTGAAGTCTCAGGGACATCAAATACTTCATCTGCCAGTGCCTGGGCCCTTCTGCTGGAGTCCTGATTTGATAAGTGGTGACAAATTCAGTCCGGGGCCCTTAGAAGTGGGAGCTGGTAACCTGCATAGGAAAATCCATGCACAGCTGTGCTAGCATCAGAAAAACTGACGCACTGCCCATCCTGTGGTTGAAAATTCAACCTAGCACCTGCCTCACAGCTAGAGAAACGAAGCAGCTCCTGTTGTCATCCCACACCGTGTCGGATATTTCCACGCATGGAACTACTGGGCGTCAAAGTTTTCAACATCCCTGCACGGACCCAAGGCTGTGCACCCGAAATCGATGTATGGCCTCCCTTTCAAGAAAAGAATCAACGCACAGCCTCCTGTGCGAATAAAGAATAGACACACCGCCTCACTTGCAAGTAAGGAATTGACGCAGCGCTTGCATTTCAGGTGCAGTTTTAGCTTTATTTTTGATGCATACCAGGTACTTTGTGCTTAAATAATGCATCCATTGATTTATATGGATCAAGACTCTTTATTTTAAACATTCATATCTTTGTTTTTGTATGTTGGATTTTTGTCATTGTGGCCTTGTTTAAATTCGACAAATATTGTCTCTTTTTCTACACTGGTGTGGAGTCCTTTTGTGGTGTTTTCACTGTGTTACTGTGTGTTTTTGTTCAAATACTTTACACATTGCCTCTGAGATAAGCCTGACTGCTTGTGCCAAACTACCAAGGGAGTGAGCAGGGGTTATCTGAGCTGCGTATCTCCCTTACCCTGCTTAGAGAGAAGGTCCCTGCTTGGACAGAGTGGAAACAGACTGCCACCCAAAGACCCTATTTCTAACACACTTATTTTTGGTTTCTGCAGTCCCTGCATGGTTTGAAACCTGTTAGTTTGTGTTGGAATATCATTCTTAAGCACACCTAAATTTGTTTTAGGAATTGTCTGAAGCCTGCTAAGATCAGAAATGCAGCTCCAGTTTTGCATCAAAAGGAAAGAAAGGAGCAGTCTGCAGGGATGATGGGTATATGTAGCTCTGCTCCATCCCACAGCCAAATTGAAACAACACAACACCACCTTGCGGTGTGCTAGTAGTGCTGAAGAAAATTTCCTAGATCCAGTCTGGGAGTGATTATTCTGTGGTTAGGAATCTGCTTTTAGACGTATCCTTCAGAAGTAATTGCCACCGACAAGGAGCAAAGTTGTAAATTCCCAAACGTTTCTCTGTGCCAGGGTTCCATGATTATTAAAGTCTATAAACATGATTGCCAGTTTCATTCTTGATATATACTTTTATATTCTATGAATATATTAAAACTCTGTATTTTTGAAGTTTATTTAAATTGTCAGGTGTGTTTCATAAATTGCCTCTTTTGTTTCAGATTCCAAACTGAAGTGAATTATGATACACTGGAGGTTCGAGATGGACCTGCTAATATGTCACCATTAATAGGAGAATATCATGGCACCCAAGCACCCCAGTTTCTCATCAGCACAGGGAACTTCATGTACTTGCTGTTTACTACTGACAACAGTCGTTCCAGCATTGGTTTTCTGATACGATATGAAAGTAAGTCAGATGATTCTATTACCTTGAAACGCATTAATTGAAACCTGTACACGACAATTATTTCCAACTACATTTTTTAATAAACCGAAATATCTCATTGTTTGAAATTTTAATACTGAAAATCACAGGACAGGGCTACTATTATAAGTGACACTACTGTCAATGAAACATGTAAACTCTCAAAATGTTTAACATAATTTGAAGGCAGCGATAAAAACTCTTCAAAATATATTTGTGTAGTAATACATAGAGCTCCCATTCGGTAACTAAAACTAAAAAATATCTTATGTAAATTGCTTGCACTTCTACTTGGATTCATTCAGAAAATTAACATTTTTCTTTTTCAAAGTTTAGATATAAAAGAGCATTTTTTGTTAATCATATTGCATGCCTTTCACACCTCTCTGAGGTTTTGTTACTTTTGTGAGGAGAAATATAGGCCCATATTTATTCTTTTTTTAGCGCCGCATTTGTGTCATTTTTTTAACGCAAAAAGTGGCAAACTTACAAAATACAGTTGTTTTGTAAGTTTGCGCCGTTTGCATAAAAAAAAGACACAAATGCGGCGCAAAAAAGTCTAAATAATGGGCCATAGTTTGATTTGCTAGATGGCTTTCTTATTTATTTACATTTTCCCACATCTTCCAACGTGCGGAGTGATAAGTAAGCATGAATGTTGAGATCTGAGTAGTTTTCTGTCCTATACAATGCAACAAAAACGGTCTAAGGTGGTTTTTTGGAGCACGCACTGTTCAATATATTGCGGAACAAACACTTGTACATTATGAGTTGATTCATTAGTATGAAGTTTGAAGAACTGTCACTTGTAAGATTGAAGACGCTCAACTGGTGGGAAGTGTAAGAAGTTTACATCGTGAGGCAGTGTGAGAAACAAGCACTGTAGAAGTGGGAAGGGAAAGAACTGGTCACCAGTGGGAAAAGTGGATATTTAGGGCCTCATTTACAAGGCCTTTGCAATACCATTCCATCATTTTTTTGATGCAATAGTGGCGCAAGCAGTGCTGCACATTGATCCAAATTTACAAACTGATGCAATGGGCCCAATGTATTAGTTTGTAAAGACTTGCATCACATTATACGTGTGCCGGGTGTAATGTGTACAAGGTAGGCATTCCCACAAGAAAAGCCATACAGAACTGGTGCAGTGAAATTTACTACATTTCACTGTTTCAGTCTGAGAAGGCACAAAACTGGCGAAGGATTTCCTCAATGGGGCCTCCTGCCATTGCTGGAGTAGCATTATTTAATCATTTTTCTGAAGCTAATCTAGTAGTGCTTGAGTTTAATGCCACAGATGTCAGAATTTCTTACGCACCCGTGCAAATGTGCTCCATTCAGCTCTGTATTATAAATACAGCACTTCCATGGCGTCGTTTGGGGGGGTCATAGGGCAGTGCAAGAAATCTGATGCATCTGAACCGATGCATTAGATTATTGTAAATGAGGACCTAAGGGCCATATTTATACTTTTTGACGCAAAACTGCGCTAACGCAGTTTTGCGTCAAAAAAATTAGCGGCGGCTAACGCCATTCTGAAGCGCCATGCGGGCGCCGTATTTAATCAATGATGTTAGCCGGCGTTAGCCGCCGGCGCTGCCTGGTGTGCGTGGAAAAAAACGACGTACACCAGGCAGCGCCGGCGTAGGGGGATATGGAGCGTGGGCGCCAAAAAATGGGGCAAGTCAGGCTGAGGCAAATTTTTCGCCTCAACCCGATTTGCGCCATTTTTTTCGACTCCCAACCCCCATAGATATGACTTCTGTCTTAGCAAAGACAGGAGTCATTCCCCCTTGCCCAATGGCCATGCCCAGGGGACTTATGTCCCCTGGGCATGGTCATTGGGCATAGTGGCATGTAGGGGGGCACAAATCAGGCCCCCCTATGCCACCCAAAAAAATAAAAAAAAATACTTACCTGAACTTACCTTAATGTCCCTGGGATGGGTCCCTCCAGCCTTGTGTGTCGTCCTGGGGTGGGCAAGGGTGACAGGGGGTGTCCCTGGGGGCATGGGAGGGCACCTCTGGGCTCCTTCAGAGCCCCCAGGTCCCTTAACGCCTGCCTTTTCCAGGCGCAAAAAAACGGCGCAAAAGCGGCCGTACGTCATTTTTTTGGACCCGCCCACTCCCGGGCGTGATTTTTGCCCGGGAGTGTAAATACGGCGCACATGCCTCGGAGTCAATTTTTTAGACGGGAACGCCTACCTTGCATATCATTAACGCAAAGTAGGTGTCCACGCTAAAAAATGACGCAAACTCCATGGACTTTGGCGCTAGCCGCGTCTAACGCCAAAGTATAAATATGGAGTTAGTTTTGCGTCGAAATTGCGTTAAAAAAAACGACGCAATTCCGGCGCAAACAGAGTATAAATATGCCCCTTAGTATTTTAATTTGCAGGTACTGGTGGGCAATCTGAGAATCAGGTACTGATCAGCATGGATACGAAGCAGACACTGATGGGGAATGTGAGGATTCCTAACATGGGCAATATATGGAACTGGCACTGGTAGGAGGTGAGTGCTGTACAGAGGTATGCAGGGTGAGGAGCAAGCACTTGAGGCATTATGAGGAACTTACAATTGTGAGTAATTTTAGGTGGTGGCAGTCTAGGGCCTTCTAAGGACATGTTATTGCTGGAACGCATGCTGCAAATGTGCTACCTATAGCATGTCGGACAACCCCGTAATGAAGTACAGTGGAGCATATTACTGGTGAGCAGTGTGGGGGTGTTGACTTCAGTGGGCAATCAAGCGTATGTACTCATGGGGCATGCTAGAAGTAGGCATTGGTAGATAGTGTTAGGACTTCAATCTGGTGGGCAATATATTATGTTGGACCAAATGGGCCAAATGAGGCAATGTCACTGATAAGGAGACTGGATGACTGACACAAGAGACTATTGTGACATACTAACACTTGTGGAGAGTGTAAGAACTCACATTTGTAGATAGTGGGGGAGAAAGTACAAGTGATTTTAGTATTTGATCGGTGGTCAGTATGAGTAACAGCCACTAATGTTAAATAAGGAGATGGCATTTGCCAGTGACGATGAGCTGTAACTGATAACCAGTGCAAGGACGTATCATTTATGGACAGAGTGTAGCTAGCAGAAGTGTGTGTTGTGCGAACTAGTATACTAGGGCAATGAAAAGCTGCATTTGATGGGTAGCAAGAGTAATTGTCATAGAGTGAGTAGGCCAAAGGGCTGGCACTCTGGCAACATTATTTATTTGCGAGTCCTTCCATTGTGTAACATAGAATGTGACCCCAGTGTTGAACGACAAACGATCCAGGAGCCCTTTTGATCATCTAAATGTAAAACAGCGTTTTAAGAGGATACCCACGAACTGCTGGTCAGAGATTTTAAAGTGATTTTTTTTTACTCACCTCAAGCAGGATGCAGTTGTTCTTCTGTTTGAATTTGCCCTTTTTGCATTTTTGAAACTTTTTTGCAGTCTTTGTTCTTTTGATAGCATTGCTTCGGAATTGTATTTCTTTGTACTTCTCAGCTGTAAGCCTTGAACTCAGACATTTTAGATACGTTGCCTAACAACTGTGATGAAATCACAGCAAATGTTGTGCATTGATGTCCTTATGTTTTGAAACAAAAATATCGTCGATAGAGGAATGTTGATTACACTTAGTATCTCTGGCACACGCTTAGCATTAACAATACATTTATTATTCCTAGGTTAAATCACACGTAGGTGAAAGGACACTTTTAATCGCATTTTTTTCTAGGTGTTACACTGGAATCTGACTCCTGCCTTGACCCAGGCATCCCCGTAAATGGCTATCGACACGGGAATAACTTTGGCATCAGATCGATTGTAAGATTCAGCTGTGATCCAGGATACATTCTTAGCGAGGAGGAACCACTAGTATGTGAAAATAATCATCAGTGGAATCATGCATTGCCCAGCTGCGATGGTACGTCTGAAAAAGCAACCATGGTTTTCTTTCCTTTCCTTCAATGAAATATTCTGGCTTCAATGTATGAATGTGATCCTTTAAAATATATGGGCTTTGTTGTTGCATGGTAATAGTGGAGACAATGGCTGCTGTTTTTTTTTCTTTCGATGTAAAGTATTTTTTTCCATCTGCCATGGATTGCACAACAGAAACTACAAATGGAATGTGTCCAGTAAAAAGTAATTGTGTTTCAATAATTACAAAATAAAAATAATTTGGATTTATAAAGAAAACCTATGTAATCAAAACTGCTATGCACATAAGGCTCACACGTTCTTTAAGATGTGTACGCTTATGAATTGCAAATGTGGGGTAGAGCCATTGTTTCTTTCCTTCACGTATGAGAGGTCAAATGACTTACCATTAATTAGGTAGCTGTGTGGCTCCTCACTCAGCAGAGGGACCTTGTTACAATTCATTAATCAAATTAGGTCTCCTTAAAACAACACATTTTTATAAATAATAAAGGGCATTAATGCACTTGGAGACACAGCACTACCCTCGGTGACCATGCTCGTTTTTATAAGAAATGCTTGCTCAGAAGAGAATTGAACATGTTCAGCTACATTTTTCAAAATAAGCTGTGAAACTCCCTGGTGATCCACTAGGCATATTTCCCGTTTCTCCATGAAGTGCAAAGATCGCTTAATGACATGCAAAAGAAGTAGAGTTTTGAATGTATCAAGGAGAGGAGAATTGTCTTCCAAGCCAAGCCACATGGACTAGTATCGTGTTTGTCTAGGGGACCACTTAATTTGTGAATATGCAATGACTGCTAATCATTCTGTGCCAGCGTGAAGAATACCCATTTGTATTAAATAATTAAACACGTCGGTCTAGCCCATCGTTAAGTGTTCACCTTCACTGGAGAATATTGCACTTTTGCAGAATATTAAATATTGACGCTCTCAGTCGCCTTTAGATGTAGTCATTGTTGAACACAAATAGTCCTTACAGCATGAATATTGGTACTTTACGAATGTTCCAGTACTTTCTAGTGTTTACGAACCAACTGTATGGAAGAGGATCTGCTCAAATGATTTCATGTAAAAGTGAACATAGCTGAAAGAATAAAAGTAGTCTGGAACCTTATTGTACACATTGATTTTAGATTACAATAGAGAACAACCTTTCTGTGCAGGTCAGCCAGTGAAGGAAAGAGAAGACCTTGGGAATAAAAGCCTTTTGTTCTCTACGTCCCCGAAACAATGAACTCCAAGTGTCAGTTGCCTGACCTCCTGTATGGCTACAGAGAAATAAAAAGCTGCAGAAAGCCTTTTGTTGTGAAGTAACCAACTGAGCAGTAGCGACTGGTCCTGGACTGGACCCTGCAAGTGTCCTCTGCTAGATTTAGTCCTGACCCTTATGTACTAACCTCAAGATCCTGGGAGCCTTAGCAGTGACAAATAGAAGCGCTCCGGAAACATTTTTTAAATTTGAATTTACCATGCTCTGAGGTAATAAAAGTAAAACCAATGAGTTAGACATAGAGTATGATCTCAGTTTTAATGCCTTTATTTGACTACCTTTAATTTATGCCTTCATCACAATTATAACCATGACTGATGAGATCAATTTAATACTGTGCCAATAGATGTATCTGTAAAGCCTAAACAATTCCATAATTAATTTGTTTAATATTTACAATAATTTCATGAAAATACAAATTGTAACTCAATTGCTCAAAGATATTTTGCAACCACTTCACTTCTTTCTTTGTTAAAAAAAATCTTTATATCAAGTTTCATATTTAATCCATTCATAGTTCTGTTCTAAATGATGTTTAGCAGGCTATAGCTAGGGGAAGGATGGTGCCTTAAAGATGTACATCTATTTGTGGGCTAGGGGACACCTTACTAATTTAACTGGACTTTTTTTTTTTCTGGACAATTTGAATTGTGTGTGACTTACCCTGATTAGAGTGAGGGTCCTTGCTTGGACAGGGGGCAACCTGACTGCCAACCAAAGACCCCATTTCTAAGAATGATTAATTAAAGAATTATGGGGGTCATTACGACCCTGGCGGCCGGCGGTATGTTGGCGGTAACACCGCCAACAGGCTGGCGGTGTACCACCAGCAATTATGACCGTGGCGGAATAGCCACAGCCATACCGCCGGCCCCTCCACTTTCCCGCCAGGATTCCGCCTGGCGGTCATAATCCCCAGGGCAGCGGTGCAAGCACCGCTGCCCTGTGGATTATGAGTCCCCGACCGCTGGCCTGTCCATGGCGGTACACACCGCCATGAAAGGCCGGCGGTAAGGGGACTGGGGGTGCCCCTGGGGGCCCCTGCACTGCTCATGCACTTGGCATGGGCAGTGCAGGGGCCCCCAGGAATAGCCCCATCGCGCATTTAACTGCCCGAATTTCGGGCAATGAAGTGCGCGACTTGTGCTACTGCACCCGCTGCACATCAGCATTACCGCCGGCTCTATTACGAACCGGCTGCAATGTTGATGTGACATTTCCGCTGGCCCAGCGGAAATGTCATAATAGGGAGACAGAAATACCACCGGCAATGGCGGTATTCTGTCTCCCGCGGCCTCAGCGGTCTTTTGAAAAGACCGCCGATGTCGTAATGACCCCCTATGTCTGTTTAGTTTGAAACTATGAACATGAAAATGGTGGCTCTTATTATGATTTGTCTACTGTTCTTCTTTGACTTCCTTTGATTCAATTAGGTCTTAATGGTATTTGCCAATCGTAAGAACATAATTTGTTCCAGTTAGCATATTCATAACAGTAGCAAGATTACTTGATTGCCTTTTTTTACAAAAAACATACAAATATTCCCTACATAAGGTTAGGGATACAACTATATTATCATAAGTAACATTCTCAGTCGTTCACCAATGAGACCAGAATGGATGTGTCTGTATCAAGCAGTGCATTTCACCATAGAGTATTTTCTGCACTTGATAGCTCAAAGTGTATCAGCTTATTCCCCATAGATGTTGCAAGATTTATGCAAATCATTATTTGAACTAGTTAGGCATCTGTGGAAACATGGATTTATCATTCCAAATTTTAGAGCAATATGGATCATCCCAAGTGCTGCTTACCCTGCATTAGTTTGCTTGGACATAATTGAATATCACTGGATATTACTGTTGTCTGAAAAAGATGTATGATTTAAGATGAGCAGATATCTATTTAATTTTGTAAATTCAAATATTCTCTTAGTCTATCTAGGTAGACTGTAAGATAAAACTACTAATTTACTGGACATAACATTGGACTAAATCAGAAAGGGATTATAAAGCCCATGGTCATGGGGTGATCTTAACCCTTCTATTTAATTTTATTTCTTCATGATTGTTAGCTTTCAAATGCAATTTTATGTTTTTCTATTTTTGGAAAATATCATGATATAGTAATTGCATTCTTACTTGTCAATGTCAAGTATTTTAGAGCAGTATTTATAGCCAGAATAAGTAGAATTAAAGCTTTTTTTTTCATTTATGTTGCAAAATAATTATATTTCAATTTAGGTTTAAGTTATTATGTATCTATAATGAAATACAATTTATGTTTTTTTTCATTATTATTAAGCTCTTTGCGGTGGCTATATTCATGGAAAGCATGGGACCATTCTGTCACCTGGTTTTCCTGATTTTTATCCAAATTCCTTAAACTGTACATGGAATATAGAAGTGACACATGGAAAGGGTGAGTCTAAAACATAAGCATATGTGAATGTTATATGTAAAATGTTAAGCTTTTCATACAGACAAAACACTTTCTCTTTAAGGTGTGTGACCATTTATTGAATTGACCTTAAATTAGAGCGGAGCAAACATCTGTTTTCTTATCAACAAACCCAATTATCGTTGTTTTGTGAATCTTTACAAAATATATGGCCAAGATCTTTGGATTTTGAATTAACATACATTTAACTTGTTCCTTGAGGGGAACATTTACTGATGTTTCATGCAACACAGAGCAGCAAACAAAGTTGCTCCACTACAGTGTGTGAAACAGAGAGAGCAGAAATGTGCATATCTACTAAGGTATGGCATCCATCTGCTCCCTCATGCCGCTGGTGCACTGTGTGTTACCTAGCTCCAGGCAAGACACCCCTGTGCCATTCTGCAAGGGTGCTTTTGTTACAGGCAGGATTGTTTTTGTGCAGGAAGGCATAGCTTCCTGCACATAAATAATACAGAGAGGCAATTTCCTATTTCTATGTGCTGCAGAATATAAAAGAGGAACTATTGAAGAGAAAAAAAAATCCTCGACAGGCCTGTCTGTGGTAGACATTCCATTTTGACGCAATCCCATGTTTACTACCTTTGGTAAATCTGGGTTTGCATTATATTTCATTGGTGAATGCGGAGGAACGCCCATTCTCCTCCCAATGAATGCCTTTGAAATGTAATGCAACAGAGTGCAAGCAGCTGTGTTGCATTATATTTGTTTAAAAAAGTCATGCAAAGCACCGCAAATCACCCCTTGCATAAATCTTACTGAGGCCTTTGCATTGCTTTGCACGACACAAACTTGGGTCTGAGTTGTATACATTTGTGGCATTTATGATTGGAAGCAAGATCCAACTTCTACTGGATAATCTTGACCTATCATTAAGAAATAGATGACCATTTTGTGAGAAACTTTCTGTTAAAGTGATTTACCTACAGGTGGGGGTACCTATTTTTCACTGTTAGTTATCATGAGGGACCAGAAGAACAATGGTGAGGCAAATGCTACTGTGGTATCTTATCTGTGCCTGCTCACAAAAAACTAATCAGCATTATTTGGTTAATTTTTTATCTTACTTAGTACTCTAAACGCTATTTGCATAACCATATGTGAAACATTTTCACATCATTTGTAGAAAAAGACAATGTTGTACAAGTATGCCCATTTTTCTATAGAAAAGGAATCAATGATATTCCTTAAGAGGGAACATATTTGCATAGCCCTTGCAGATAAACTCCACTCAATGCACATATTTTCACAGGTATCTCTTCTGTAATTACCATGTGCAACAAAGTAGGGATTTAATAACTGACACAAATAATAGTTGATATTAAAATGTGTGCCTGCTGACAGCCTGTTTAGGGGATATTAGTCTTTAACAAATGACTGGAATGATAGTACTATAACAAATAGAATGGCAGCAACAATACAAAGCATGCCTGGAGTTAAGTCAACTTTGTTTGCAATGTCATATAATGATTTAGACAACATGCGAAAAAATGGCTAAATGATGGACATGGGTTTACCAAATAAAACCTATGAAAATCTCCTGCTGAGTAGATATAGTGAGCTTTAAACTCATTACTGAAAGCAAATTTAACCTTTTAATGGTAAAGAGGGAAGGAGAAGAAACATTTGATTTTTTTCCTATAGCTCTAAAGATAATAACATATATTTCAACAGAAGTGTAAATTATGTGAAGTGCAGTACTTTAAACTATTGTATAGAAACCTCCACAGTTAGTAAGTACTTCCATGTTTGGTTTTACTCAGAATGGTGTCCTCTGGGATATTTTGCAGCAGTGCTGCCAGTCACTAGCAAGAACTGTCACAAAATAAGCTCTGGTGTGCAGTATGACATGCATGATGGGTTGAAAAACTAGAATCAGTTCCCCCTTGAACAACTTCTCATTGTTTAAAGAGTTTCCAGGAGTCAACCACCCTTTTTTGGGAATCCTACAAAAGTGGAACCTCACCCACAGCTCATCAGAATACTTGTGTGACCTCTGAAAGAACAGAATAGGACTAAGGGGGTTATTACAACTTTGGAGGAGGTGTTAAACCGTCCCAAAAGTGACGGTAAAGTGATGGATATACCACCAGCCGTATTACGAGTTCCATAGGATATAATGGACTTGTAATACGGCTGGTGGTATATCCGTCACTTTACTGTCACTTTTGGGACGGATTAACACCTCCTCCAAAGTTGTAATAACCCCCTAAATCTGCTGTTTGAGATGTGTTTAGAGACTTAAGGACAGAACCTGTTCCCAGTTGAAGCCAGTACCAAGAAGTGAATCCAAGGGTCAGGTGTCAGGTTTCCTTAGTGGCCCTAGGGACACAAGCTCTCAAGAGATATTAATCCTGGAGTGACCTGCTGACCAGTAGCTACTGGGACTAATCTGGGTACTGCTGGTGGCCTCAAAGCAAAGCTGTCCTAATTCAAGACAACTTCGAGAGGTCTTCACTGGATAAGAGCTGTGGGCTAGAGATTAAAGCTACTAACCGTGGACCCCGTGTTGTTGAATTTGAATTCCAGGTTTGACACTAGGATCGGCATTGTATGATTCTTGTCAAATCACTGAATCTCCCTGTGCCTAAAAATGTATTGAGTGAAATGCAATTCTATCATCCCTTTTTGGTGTACATGATCCAAGGACATCTACCCATGCCTTTGTGCAATGTACAGCACTCTTTTGCTTCCTAACTAATTTCACAGAACATAAATGCCAATAAACACATACACACAGCTTCCACATTTGCCCCAGTGATGCATTTTGAGCTCCAAACAGGAAACTAAATTAAAAGGTTGAAACCTTGATCGGGCCCAGGCACCAAAAGTATAAGACCAATGAGAAGTTCTGCAAAATTTCAATTTATTTGCTTAGAGATTTTCACACCTAAGCTAACAGCTTCAGTAGACCTCTTCCACACCTATCTGACTTTAAGAGGACTTCACCAGATACAGCCTTCAACCTTGCCCCACTAGATTACTTTGACTTTCATTATAGAGAGTAAGTCAGAAGATAAAATCTTTCACCAGGACAACCTGCTTCTTGTATCCAGCCTCTACTCCATCACAGTCTGCCTGAAATTGTGCATAAGTCCTGGCCAATTGTGAACAGTGACTGATTTGCGCTTTGATTTTTGAGGGTGCATTTTGCCCTTAAGTTGTAAAAATTAAGGTCTCTGATTACCTTTATTGGATCGCAGTTGATTAATTGTCTTTTTTCCCATATTTATAATAACTTGATAGTAGGATTCGTATTGTTTTGTGTTGGCTTTTTTAAAATTTTACTACTGCTTAATACTTTACATGTTTTCCTGAGTGTAGTCTGTTTGCTTGCTTGAAGGTTACCTTAAGTATACATCATACAACACAAAAGTCTTGGAGGAATATGTGGGCATTTCACTGAAAGTAGTAAAGGGCTAGGTAAATGGACAGTAAAGTGAAGACCTATGATGATGTGCTATACGATTTGGTTACAAAGGAGCACATTTTTCATGATTATTCTTCATAGTTACACAAGCATCTAGTAGACTGCAAGATGCCTAACCCCAAAAAGCTTAGAAAGGAAGTCAATGTGTGTGTATGCCTTAAAGTATCTAAGAAATACTAAGAGGTCCTCCTAAGAGGTTGACCCTAAGGAGGAGCAGAGGAACAGACCTGTAGTAGAGATAAGGATGAAAAAAAAAAAAGTCTCAAAAAGAGGATTTCTTAAAGCCAAACATTCTGATAAAGGGAAAGTGTCCCAAACCACTTTTCAAAAGCAGGATCATAGGATCCCCAGGGGAAAGAGACACTCAGAAAATGTCAGATATTTTGACTATCTGGAGTCGGGGAAACAAGCAGTGATTCTTCATGCCCCAAGATAAAAGCACTCACAAATGGGCACTCTGGGAGGTTGACTAGTGTATAATGGGGGAGAAGTAACTAGAATATGGCATAAATCAAGCCCAGAAGATAAGCTAGTAATCCTGGAGGGTGGTAGAAATCGCTTTTAGAGGCTAACAGTGAATGGGCCCCCTGTCACTGTTTACCTTCTACTGATCTCTCAGGGTATTTTACTTCTGGTTAGGTTACAGAGACCCAGAAGGAGAGTAAAGAGGAAGAGGTGGGGGCCAGCCATAATGGGAGGATGAGGACCTATCTGCTCCGAAAGGAGAGATCCCAAATATTGGCACTGGTGAGGCCAAAGCTATTCTGGAGGTGCTGAATATACACTCATAGACATCATACCTTACCCACCCCGACGCCTGCTTGATACATTGTGTCACCCTAAAAATAGACAGTGTCAATACCCTAGAGGTCCTGGGCACAAAGCAAGAGTACAGCCGCAAGTTTCTAATGAAAGATAGTGTGGCCTCCCACTCTGGGACACCAAGGTGGCCTGAAATACCTGAGGAGCAAGCGGGTTACTCCTTGCAGGCCCGCTGGCTGAAAGTTAAAGCTACCCAAAAAAGTGAATTGAAGAATTCATATGTTAGTGGACAGACAGTAGTCAGGTTCCTGGCACACAGTTGTCAGTGGCCTCTGTTGGTTGGTTGCTTTTGGGCAGAGCTAGTCAGGCTCTAAATTGGGGACAAGTGGGTGACCTATGGGTCGACAGTGGGCCCCATCATCTTTTTAGCAATGGTGGTAATGTTCACCTGTTGGGATGCATCTGTGAGTAGTCTAGGGATATTCCTCTCCCAGGTAAGGTCTGCAGATAATAAGGGTATCCATGGGTAATGTTAGTGGCTTGAAATGAGTGTGACACAGTAGCAGTACTGTTAAAGTCAGGCATTGGGGAATGGTCCAAAATTGTTGAGTAGGTCCATCTGTCTACAGAGAGGAGTGGGCATGTTAGTAGGTTGGATGTCTGCAACTGACCACATCAATGCAGATGACTTTTCTACATATTTTCCATTCAGAGAATGAGAACTGCCAAAGGAATGTTATCAGTTTGTCCTGGGTTTATGGTGGCAAGGAGAGTTTGAGAAAACCCTACATTTTGATCAATCACATCCGTTTTTTGCTGACTGGTATTGCTGGTTTTTGCATTATGCATATTGGATTACTACTGCCCAATCAATCAATCAAGTATCCCAGGCTTATCACCTGGGAGGTATCCAGGTGATCAGGGTAGTCCTGTGTGCCCAAACTACTCCTCAAAGAGCCAAGTTTTGAGTTTTTTTCTGAAGCCGAGGAGGGTGTGTGAGGTGCAGAGGTGGGGGGGAGGTTGTTTGAGTTTTTGGACTCTAGGTATAAGAAGGAGAGCTTGCTTCAGCGGCTGCATCAGATCCTTGGGACATGGGCGAGGGCTAGGGTTGTCGAGCGGAGCTCCTTGGTTGGCTGGTGGAAGGATAGTCTGCAGTTGATTAGCTTGGGTCCAATGTTGTGGAGGGCTTTGTAGGCAATGGTGAGAAGTTTTAATTTGCACCAGCAGCCAGTGTAGACCCCTGAGGTGCAAGGAAGATCTAGGACGAGTCTTGCTGCTGTGTTCTGGATGGTCTGGAGGGTGGTGGAGGAGCTAAGAGGGGAGTCTGACGTAGAGGGCATTTCTTTAGTTTAGTCTGCTAGTGATGATAGCTTGGGTGACCATTTTTCTGGATTCAGTGGGGATCCATTTGAAGATCTTCTGTAGCATGCAGAGGTTGAGGAAGCTGGAGGAGGCCACTGCGTTTATCTGTTGATTGAAGTTGAGTTTGCTGTTGATGATGATGCCAAGGCTGCGGGTGTGGTCAGTTGGTGACAGTAGTTTTTCAAGTGTGGAGAGCCGCCAGGAGTCATCCCAAAGGGAGGGATTGCTTCTGAAGATGATCACTTCAGTCTTGTTCATGTTCAGTTTTAAGCAGTTGGATTTCATCCAGTCTGCGACGTGTGTCATGGCAGGCTTCAGGCAGCAGAACAGTCCTTCCAGGTGCAGAAAAGCAATCTTCTTAAATATACAGGATGCCACAGCACCAGGCAGGCCTCCGAAAGTCCTTTCATAGGTTTTTAAAGTGGAACTGAGTGTGAGTTTGAGTGTCCTATTATTAATCCTGTGGTTTTCTTTGAAATATGGAGAAGTTTCTAGAAATTTGATTCCCTTTGAAATACTTGAGTTATTGGCTGCACAGATGCAGAAGAGCTGGTTGTCTGTGAAATAAAAGAATAAAAGGTTGTCTTAGCAATTCTATTTAACACACAAAGGACCCCCAGTCCTGGGGGTCCTTTTTGTAATAAATTGGATTCCTTGGGCTCGCTAGGGAACCTTATGTCTATCAACTATACACATATGTACCATTAGAGAACACAGGTAGGAGCCCACGAGGAAAGTCAATTCCCTCAAGATGAAGTAGGCCTCTTGACTTGTTAAGAGGGTTAGAGTTTTACAGGGGACCCTACCAGGTGCACAATCCAGGGTGGTTTGCTGTGAGGCCCAAGGAAGATCCCTCTCTGATGTATGAGCCCTCTTAGGCCACAGCCAGCTGCCTTACCCAGCTGAGAATGTTTCACTCCCATTTGAGAGACCAGGCCTGAAGGTTAAAATCCTCTGACTGTATCAAACCTGGTTTCTGTATCCGACCTGCAGTCCATCACAGTTAGCCTGCAGCCAACTGCAATCAGATGATGGTGGTTAGTGCTTAACTCCTTTTGGTACTATTTTTAAATATAAACTTTTTAAATCCTTAACTCACTTATTGTATTTTTGTTGTTTGGTGTCAATAATTTATTAAATTATAGTCCTTCATTCATTGCCTCTAAGTTATCTTATCTGCTTTGTATCATAGCTACCAGATAGTTGGGCTCAAGTTATTTAGTGGCTTTAATGGTTCCTCCTGACAAGGGCTATGATAATTACTTGAGTTACATACACCCATCTCAAATAATACCCTAATTTCTTTTTGGTGTCAATGTAGCATCAAGAGAAATAAAGCATGCTTCAATTTCTAGATAAAATAGGGTATTGGGAACCAAAATTCAATGTAGATTTAACCATATTGTTACAGATAATTATTAATCACTTACAGGTATGAAAGACTAACTGGCTAGGAATGGCCACATTGCATCTCTGCCCAATGCACTTTCCAGTTGTTGTTTAACTTGTTTCCATTACAAACAGTTTACTAGAAAGTTTGTTTTTCTGGTGTTGGTGTCTTCGGTGGCAACAAGTGAGGGAACCACAATCACCATCTAGTGTTGAACCTATGATTTTTAACGCAAGCTTTTACTGGATGAAAGTTAGACAGTGTTGAACCTCCATTGATTGGCCAGTTTAGTCGCTGTAATCCTCCTTGACCAGATATCTCAGCACATGCTTCATAGCAGTAGTCATATTGCTACTTACAGACATTGACCAGTCAGACAAAATAGTGGACCCTGGGGGTGAGGGCACATTAGAGAAACAGCTAAGTGAAATGTGTAGGAAAGGGGAGGCAAGGCAAAAGGCAAGTAGGAATGCATGGCAAGGGAATTGAAGAGGAAAGCAGCACACACGGTACAGAGCAAAAACACACACGCACTTCCAATGAGAGATGAAAGCAAAATAAAACATAAGTTTGCCTTCTTAGAAATATAGAATGAAAACAGCAATGCATAGCAAGGTCCATTTTGATATCAGAGAACTCTATCTTTGTATAACTAGTTGCAGCTTGTTTACGATATACAACTCGTTCACATCTTGCACCGCAGGGTTAAAGACTATGTAAATTTCACTTTATTTTGTGTGTGTCCAAGTGAAACAGATGGCAGAGGATGGCTTGTAAATCATATTTATTCTGGCAACATTTTCTTGAACTAGTTATGTAGGCCCATTTCTCATCTCACATGCTTTTTTCTGTCGAAGAACAATGAAGCTCGAGTAATAAAATCAATACGATCAAGAATGCACTTTATGTATATTGCTTATTAATTGATCTTCATCTGATATATACACTTAACTGCATAAAAAACCCGATGAGATGAGAATAATAAAAAGCCAGTATGATTTTTAAAGTGAAGAATGGGTGTATCAGGTAGATAGAAAATGCATTCTGTTCGAGCAGAGGTGGGCTACAGTTCATTACTTAGGTAATGTGAGCTACAGTTTCAAAACCGTTGTCATCTAAGTATATTAACATCGTTGTGTATTAACCTTGTATCTTCAAATGCTCTTTGAGGTATTATTTTTATTCTTTTGATTCTTTCTTGACTGGTTGCTGAATCTTTTAGCTGGTTAAAATGTATTCTCCTAAACGAGACAAAGATAAATGCTGTGCGAAATAAAATAAAACCAGCAGCTCTCAGTGTTTTTTCAGACTTAGTTTGAACTTCTTGTTTTTCCTTCAGGGGTACAGCTGCTGTTTCACACCTTTCACCTCGAGAGCTCTCATGACTATTTACTCATCACAGAAGATGGCAGCTTCGCAGACCCAGTAGCCCGTCTCACTGGCTCGGTCCTTCCTCCTGCTATCAAAGCAGGCCTTTTTGGAAATTTCAGTGCCCAGCTTCGATTTATATCTGATTTTTCCATATCATATGAAGGTTTCAACATTACATTCACAGGTAAATGTATGATTATGGCTAATTCAATCCATAACCTAAATGCAATAATTTACAACGTAACATTTGGTGTAATCTTTAATACTTACATTTATTGATGCTTGTGAGTGTCACAGAAGTCGAGTTAACAAGTATCCCACGTAGCTGAAGTGACATCACCCAATGTTTAAGCCCAACTTATATCAAATTTTAGAACTCTTCCTAACCATTAACTTCGGCAATGATGTACCCTGAATCCAGAGGGTTAAACGTGTGAGGCAGGAGTTGCAGTCTGAAGACAAGTAATGCTAAAGGAACTTAAAAACAGTTCAATACCTCAGGGTTTATCGTGTAACCTAGGAGCAGTATTCCTCTCAGCAAGCGCCTGTAAAAGTGCTATATACCAAATTCTGAATGCATAGTTGGCAAAATTTTGTCCAGTGGGACACTCACTGCATAACTTCCACAACACAACCCCTTAGTTAAGTCTTCCAATAAAAAATGATGGTATAAAAGCAGCTTACAAAAGAGTAGCAGAGCATTCCCATTGCTGTGCTACTGTCAATGAACTACCATTTGAAATATATGTGAAATATATGTGAGAGGAAATATAGACTAAAAGTCATAATATGTCAGGCTACTGGCCAGCCTGGTGTGAGACAGCATCTGGGAGTGATGGGTCAGTATTGGGAACAAAGTCAGTGGAATGGACTAAGGGCCAACTGGTGAGGAAAGTGTGCCTGAGTGAAAGCCTGTAACCTAAAACTGCAGGTGTAAACCTGGGGTCCCGAAGAGCCCGGGATGCTCACCCACAAAGACCAGGAGGCCCTGAGCTGGAGGGAGAACATAGCAATGGCTAGCAGGGGAGCTTCAAGACTCACAGGGAGCTGGGGCCAGGCAAAGGTTGCAAAAACTATGGAGAGGGTGGAAGGTGAGGGTGCGAGGTGGACATGTTCAAGATCATGCTCCCAAACCCCTGGGTAGCGCCTGAGGCCTGTGATAGCAAACTTTGGGGATATGCAAGTACCAGTCAAAGACAGCAGGGATAGACAATTGGCGGGGATGATGGCAAGAGGACTCATCAACGTGGCAGGCTGCTTTGGGAGCCATGAACCTGGAAGCAGCAAAATCAGGAGAGTATATAAAGCAGTAATACAGGGGAATACCACTGTGTGCAGTGAGATAGCATGGAATACAACAAGGTGCACTGGCTGGACCAGGCAGAGAAGGTAACAAGCTACACCCTACAGCAGCAGCACTCAGTGTTCTTTTGAACAGAGCCATCAAAGTCAGAAAACAAAATAAGAAAACAGGTCTGCATGCGGTAGGCACCCAGGCTACAACCATCTGTCAGCCCGAAGGGAACCAAAGGCACAGACAGGCAGTAGGCAGTAGAAAGGGCAATCCGTTTCAGCAAGGAGTGGGAGAGATCACACCCCCTCAATCCTGTGTAAGCTCCTCCACATTGTCTTTGCCACTCTGGCATCTGATTTAGTGATCCTGAAGACAGTCAAGAGGGAGGCTTCCCCCTGGGACCCTGGATGTTGGCCACCAAGGGAAGCATGTCTGCTAGTTGAGCCTCTGTCAATGACTCCACAGTGGACTTGTCCATCCTCTGGTCCAGGAAACCATCCAGAAATGATCTCAACTCTCCAGATTGAGGAAGTTCTTGAACCTGCCATACTTTATGATCCACATGTATGCGGGTTCAAAGAGGCTGAATTTAATGTTGAGTTTGCGCAAGTGGGGTGGAGATCAAGGCAGGACTTCCACTTGTCGTTGGTCTTCCAGAAAAAGTCCACTGCATTGTGAATCTCTATGGGCTGTGAGCATGGGCCACTGCTAAGAGTTGCTGAATCTATTCACGCAGGAGAAAGCAGGTGATGAGGGTCCATGTCGACTCTGGGGCTGTCACATGCTGTGGATTAAGGCAGTGGGCCCGGTGTGTCTTCAGAGTGAGGGGAGACTGCCAGTCCCATGAGGATGGGAAAGAGGTCCTTGAGGAAGATGTGGCATCTGACCCCTCTGTGTGTTCCGGGAAGCCAATGAAGTGGAGGTTAGCCCTGTGTCTCTGATCCTCAAGGTCAGCACCCTTGTTGCAGATGCCAAGGCTCAGAGTCCTGATGTGGGTAATCATTGATTCATTCTTAAATAGTCTTAATTGTGGTGTTGCTGCCCCTGGATCAATTCCTTTGGTAATTTGGGGAATAAGACAGAGATTTTTTTTCAGGAAGAAAAAACATTTCCCAAAGTCTCTCAAATTACAACTCTACTAAACTATATCACATAATCAGTTTAACGTTTACAAATGTTAACTACCATTTCCAGAACGTGTCACAGCTGCAAACATGGCTAATTCAGCTTTAGCCTCCTACTATAGTACACCCTATCTTAAATTAACATAAATGCAGCATTTTCATTGGGGGGCGTTCACATCTTTATTTTATTGGCATATTAGTTTATCTTCTGTAAAGGGTAGTGTGAAATCCACTGAGCAAATGACAATCCCTTTTATCATACGTCTATTAATCCACCTTTGTAGTAATAAAGGCATGGTAAATTACTTTGACATTTTTAAATCCCTCAGCCACAGATGTCTACAAAGAAGCCCATCTTATAGCCTTTCTAAGACTACAAGTGTTTGTGTGCCTGTGTGCTTTACATAATAAACATGTTGATTGTAGTTATAACAATAACTATTTCAGTGTTACTTTATCAATATCTATTTAATTTGATTTTAATACCATGACAAACCTTTCTTAACGATCTAACGCCACTAATGCAATCAAAATTCATTAATTTGCCACAAAAGTCCTTTTTCATCATTTTGCAATGACTCAAACATCTAACTCATTGGCTCAATTTCTTCACTTTAAAAATAGGTAAACTTTGAAAAGTGTATTTTTGTTTGGAAAGGGGAAGCTTAGAAAAAATCCTATTCTTGTTCTTTAAATGCCTTTTCTTACTGTAAACTCAGGATTGTTTCAATTGTCAGTGCAATTCAAATATCCCCTCTGGAAGTTGTAATTTTCATGAGGTAAACTCTATAGTAAAATGAAGGCATAAGCAATTATGCTTGATCAATATCATCCTTTACATAAAGCATTTTTGCAAAACAGAATTTGTCACTTTGTGAGCAAAGCGAGAGATTTGTTTAGATAATTATTAAAATTCATCAAATTAATTTTCTTTGTTGTTTAATCTGTACATTATATAAAAAGAGGTCATCACACCTAGTGCAATATACATAGAATTAGACTTTGATATCCCCGTGTTGATATAAGGTTCGGGGACCCAGTTGATCCAAGACAAAAAAAAATGTGTTGCCTGTTTAAGGACATCTTAGAAATTCATTTCACATTGTGCATAGAGATAGTTTGACAAAAAAATCACGCTGCCATCTGTATTTCTAAATTCTTTAGCAAACTTGTATTAATCTGTATTTTCGTTTCATTATGTCATATTTTACATGCAGAATACGATTTGGAACCCTGTGATGATCCAGGAGTGCCTGCTTACAGTAGAAGAATTGGCTTTCACTTTGGAGTGGGTGACTCTTTGACTTTCTCCTGCTTTCCTGGCTATCGCTTGGAAGGTGCAAACAGGCTCACATGCCTGGGAGGTGGCCGTCGTGTGTGGAGTGCACCTCTTCCAAGGTGTGTGGGTAGGTGGACACATATTTTCATTTCATTCATCAAAATGTTGACTATGCAGCACATAAATCGATACAGGGGTATTTGCAATTGTGTTCTACCTACTTGGACAATTTTTTTAAAGGCATTTTTGCCGGTTTCTCATAACATTTAATTTACCATTCTTTGCAATTTATGTGTGCAGATACTTTAGAAATCACTATTGTCCATACTATCACTTGCATGGCCATGCAATTGGAGCATGCGTATCCCGACCTCTTTCTAGTAAAACCCCTAGACTGGTTTAAGTACATTGGAATGTGTGCTAATCAGTAACAGCTTTTTTGGTGAAACTCTGTTTTCCCTCCCCCAAGTAGTTTAATTCTTTAAATGGAGATGTGTTGATTGCCACATAAAAGCTTGTGATATCTGATTAAACAGAAATAACTGAATGCCTTGAAGACTAATCCTGAAGGGTCCACTGACAAGAATGTGAGTATGACTTAAGTGGACATATTGGTGTGGCACTTTGGCATCCTCGTAGCTCCAGGAATGACTTCAGGAAACTAACTTTATGGGACCCAAATACTTTATGCAACACATCTGATCAGCTAACTAGCATAACAATATCTTAAACACTCAGGCAGGCCCAGGAATGAGTCATACACCATTTGCCACATACACAAATGGATGAGTCCAAACCGAGGCAGCATGGTTTGCAACATAAATATATATTGCAATGCGACCTCAACTGATTACCAATGGCTGAGATAAATTCAAGCATTCCAACCATCACGTTTTTTTGTATTAGTTGTATGCAGGAATGGAGTCAGACGAAACCATATGTGCTTCTGAAATTTGAAACTTTCAGGTTGTTTGTAAGAATAGCAGTACCGACTCAACCTGTACAGCTTTGCCATCTCTTTAATTTGTCCTTTTTTTTGAATGGTCTCATGCCATTTTGTTTTTTTGCCAACAAGTTGTGGAGCCAATGATACTGAGTAGGACACCCCAAACAGCAGATTAGTGCTACTCAGGTACACTACTTTAGAATACACTGAGCAGTGAGAAAATAAAATGAATATCCATAGCCTGTAGCCCCATGTGCTTGCTCCTCTTAAACATCTGCAACATCTCTCTCAGTGGCAGCCATTTCATGTGTTTTATTGTGCTTGATTGCACTCATGTGTGTTACACATGCTGGTCTTCAATATTAGATTACATTGTAAGGATTGAGGCAGTTGAAGGTCCTTAGGGGTTATACATTTTGAAATTAAATGATCAACCACTACCCAACCATCCACTGAAGAGCTATAACACAGGAGGCACTGGGTACAATGTCCTGATGTACATTTTCTGTAGTGGGTTGTCTATTTTTCACCTCAAAATCCAACCTTCCTAGTGCCTAGTTACTAGCAGTAGAGTGTTTGATGCAGCCATACCATATCCAAGAACATGTCATGTGCTTCTTATCTAAGAAAGAATAGAGTTGAAGATGGTCAACGGTTTCTTGACAGTCCACGAAGCTAGACATGATTAAACACTGAGGCCCATATTTACAAGCAGCCTGTGCCGCTGGTGCCTCACAATAAGTGACGCACCAGCAGCGCAGTCTGCTCACCCATATCTACAAGGCCATGCAAAGCCACTTTCTGTGGCTTTTCATGGCCTTTCATGGCCTTGCAGATAGGGAGTAAGGCAACAAAGCCTGAGTCGCTACACTGACTTACACTGCATCAAGAAGGCGTTTCCATGGGTGTTGTGTGGGTGGTCTCATGCAACATCCATGGATTTTGATGTATTCTCAGATTGTGTAAACCTGGGAATGCATCAAAAGCCTACACCACCCCAGGGGTGGCATAAGAGTGACTCAAAGCGGAGAAATATCTTTATTGCTCCCTGTTTGTCCTCTTTCTATATGTGCTGCATTCTGGGGCGCTCATAGAAAGAGGAAAATACCTCTTGTGATTGTTTTTGTGCAGGAAGGTATCGCTTCCTGCACAAAAATAATCAGCCCTGCCATGCAGGCATCCTTGCACCATGGTACAAGGGTGCCTTTGTTGGCAAATGGCAGCAATTTGTGCACAGCACTGGGGCAGAGGACAGAAATGCACTTGATATTGCAGATACAGCACATTTCTGCCCTTTCACGGTGATGCAGGGTGGTGCATCGAGGCACTTGCTGTGCCACGGGCCTTGTAAATATGGCCCTAGCTTTTAAAAATTTTTTATTTTATCATATACTAGTCAAATCAGCACTCGGTTTGCTTTGATACAATCAATTGTCTACTTCTGCTGCAGAGCATCTTAAC
This sequence comes from Pleurodeles waltl, assembly GCF_031143425.1. Lineage (NCBI taxonomy): Eukaryota > Metazoa > Chordata > Amphibia > Caudata > Salamandridae > Pleurodeles > Pleurodeles waltl. The sequence continues at coordinate 1,525,377,403 of NC_090444.1, forward strand.
CACCTTAAATGTAAAAAACAAATTGAATATCTTTCTATTTCATTCTAAGCTCTGTTAATTTATTTTAAGTTTTAAAACTGATATTTTTTTAACTTTTGCTCAACTCTATTCTTGCGTGACCTAACTTAACATAAGTCTATGTACGAAACTGGTGAATACAATAGAGAAAAACATCCAATTATTTGAAATATAAGTATTTGCTAAATGCTACTGGGTAATGATGTCTGCATGTTGTGAAGAGAGTTATATTTAATACTGTCAGATAAATGTGGAATAGACTCATTTATAATCTTAAATTAAATACTAAATGGCCTAGTCAGTAACTGCATTTTGTAGTATGTGTACAATAGTTCTACAATAGTACAATGTATGTGCTGGAAATGCACCTTATACAGCAAAGTGCGGAGACTGCGACCTCTCCTCCTTTCTTTGCAGAGCACTCTTCCAGTGTGGCAACGATCTCTGCACAAATAGCTATGTGTTTCAGTTCTAAATGAAGGAGAAACGGGGCCAGAGCCTGAAAAAATGGGCAATACCTACTACTGACTGAGAGTGCTATTTGTAGATATTTAAGGATTGGTTTACGGAGGGACATGCTAATTCAAGTACATATCCAAGAAAGATAGAACTATTGCTAGTCACAAACTATGCTTTCAAAGTTGCTGCAGCCCTAAAGGATTCAAACAGGTGTAAGTGTACTCCAGCCCTGCCTTGGATTAAGTAGAGCACCATAGATGGCTCCCTACAGGTACTGTATTATGCTTTCATGGAAAACAATGGGGTCAGGGAAATAAAATGGCACTCAACTGAAGCTAATGTTGCAAAATAATTATTTTGACATATTTGAATAGATGTGTGTGTGGGTGTATATATATGTGTATATATGTTACCTATTGGCATAGACAAAATGTTTTTTTGAGGTGCTTGTATCTTTGGCACGGTTTGACACATCTTCATGATATTTTCCCAAATACCTGTGCCCATGTTACTTGTTGTGCATGGGAAGTTTCAGGATGATCTGTCAAATGGGGGGCTGAGAAAAAAGGGGTCACAAAATGTATGTTTTCCATGTTAATTGCCATAGGAGTTTGAACACGACTACAACCCGAACCACTAGATGAAATGATACCAAATTTGGCAGAAAGATAGGTTTCAGTACAGAGATTACGCATTTGCATATTTGGTGTAAATCTGCTCAGTAGTCTTTTGAGATAGGAAGGGGAAAAGGCATTGTCAAAACTAAGTGACACCTTTCTGCACAAAAACAGTCACAAGAGGTGTTTTCCTCCTCCTATGAGTGCTGCAGAATGCAGCTCACATAAAAAGAGGAAAAAGCAGTGATAAATAAAGATATTTCTCCCTGTTGCATCACTCTTATGCCACCTCTAAAGTGACATAGAAATCTGATACATTCCCAGACTTGTAAATCTTGGAAAGGTTAGCATTCCCTTGGGTTCTTTTGGGTGTTACGTGGTAACACCCACTGTGATACCCATTGAACACTCTTTTTCACCCAATAATATGCATAAAAGGGGTCCATATTTACAAGGCCCTAAAAAGCCACATAAGGTGACTTTGCATGGCCTTGTAAAAATGATCTGGTGCACTGCATTATCAGAGCATTAAAATTTATAAAAAATGACACTCTGGTGGTGCAGTATCTCGCTGGGGCCTCGCAAATGAGTCATATAATTTGTAAAAATAATAATTAAACAAAAAAGTTACTGAATAATAAATAAAATCAAAGACATACAGGTCTGCATCTAGTTGTAATTACATTTGGAAATTTTGAATTGCAAAGAAGTATAGTTTTACACCCAGTTGTAGTAGGAAATACACACATGAGCAAATGTATATGTGTATATTTACATATTTACCCTGGTGAAAAGGGCCCAAAATGTCTTTGCTAGTGAGGTGTAATCACACAGTAATTTCAAGATGAAAAGTCATGTTTTTTAGACAATATGTTCTTCTTAGAAGCATGAATAAATGCCTAAATAAATGCATACATTTGCTTTATAATTTAGAGTACTCAGTACCATATTTTCCAATTTATAGTTGTGGTCAGCCTTTTTGATTAAAGCTATTTAAATGTAATTCCTTGTTTGAACTTTTACATTTTGCTCGCTTCAAGTTTATTCTAATTCAGTTTGCAGCTCGGGCTTTGTGTCGGAGTCCCTTTCCTGCTGACTCTTAAATCGCTAAGATTACTTTTGCAGATTAACGTCTTCAATTTACTGTAGCAAGGTTCTATTTCCCACCCTTTGATGTGTTACCAGTTACTATTAGGACAGTGCAGAAAACACCGGAAGAGATAAGAAAATATGTCTCTGATTGGTGATTTAGTAGACCATCAGTGTGTCATGCAGTTCAAGAGCCATTGTGTCCTTTCCATTTTGAAGTCTGATGGGTTGAACATGAGGACAATGGATTTCCATCTGCTTGCTGAGACAATACGTTTGGAGAAGCAACTACACATTATATAACCTACTTATAGAAAAAAAAAAAACTGATTTAAAATCCAAACTTGAACTACGTCAGGCAACTCTTCCTTGATATGGCTGCCTGAAAGTATTTTGCATAAAGTGTAAAGTAAAAAAAAACGGTATATTATCCTTGTAAAATGAACAGTGCTGTTTTCTGGTTGATTTGTTCAAGAGATTTCAGACGTGAATGGAAGTGGAAGAATGGAACAACCAAGAAGATACATATGAGTAATTACATTCTAAAAACAAAATGTTTCTATGGCAAGTTGGTTACTGTTAAGGTGGACTGTGTAAGGCTATATCACATGAATTTAGGATGTAGACATCAGTTCTGGAATGGAAAGATGGAAGCATTTTTGGTAGTTTGGGCACTGCGAAAAATATTGCGACATGATTATACTCCACATTTCATAAGAACATTCACTTTAATGCAAATATTTATTTATATTTGACAAACAATTGTAATGACTGTCACAAGATGGCCAGTTTTGGGAATCCTCAACAGTCACAACTTTCCAGAGGAATGCACATTTCAAATGTGTAAGTTCCTAAAAGCGAATTTTAAAATGTATGTTTCTCTTTCTCTTTCCTAATGAAGAATAACCTTCGCGTAAACCCCACCAATTGTGAGGGTTTTGCAAGTCCTTCCTTTAAGCTGGTGGTTGCAGGCGCAGCCCACCAGCATTTATTTTTGGGAACATGCGCTTATTCTTCCACATCAGACTTTGACCTAGAGCAACAGAGGGAAAAACTCACAAAGGAGAAAATAAATAGAATGAAAAGGACAGAAAAAGAAACAAATTTTGAAAGAATGAAAGGAAAAAAAGCTTGCATGCGTGAGATAAGGGGGCGGAAGGTACCTGGTGGCGGATTAAAAAGGCATGAGGAGAAATCAAGATTACACAGCCTTGGTATTCATCAAATCAACATTCAGTCCTGCTGGACATGGACTTTAGATAAAAACCTTGGGCTCAATGCTTACTCTTTTACAAACTAAGAATAGGTTGTTGGCTCCCACTGCCACCCCGCTTTTTCACATGTTACATCAGCCTGTGACAAGACTAAAACTCTGAACATAGCCATTGTGGGCATGTGCCATTACAATGACTGTAAAGCACACAACCTGCATAGCGGTGCATGTTTCTATGTGTTTATGAACTTTACAAGACAGTGCACCCTGGACAACCAGCTCTTTGCCATGTGGAGGAGGATTCCTCCCACATAATTTTACACCACATAGGTGTCATATCACATGTGACTGTATTTTGAAGAAGGTTTGTGCTTTTTTACTGCACGTGAAGAAACACTTGGAAAACAAGTAATGCATGCAACTACATTCAACTTGAGTATGTAAATGACTATAAATTAGGCACAGAGTGAATTGTGGGCAGTGGTCAACTAGAAAAATGAAGTGAATCAGCCCACTTACAATTCTTTAGGGTATTTTTTCTGAAATAGTTGCAGTTTCAATACATAAGGAAGAGAGATAGAAACATTTCTCATATTTTCACCAAGTCACATAATACCTGGGAAAAGTATGCACTTTTTTTGAGGAAGCCATCACAATCAAACATATTTTCTCTGACAGTATGGCTTACAGTTAAGTTTATTTGAGATGTGTACTTGGTTTGTTTTTAGTATTAGTGAATAGTAACCACCTGCTAAAATGTGTCAACTAAGCCACTACCAATTGCATATTAAAATGTGTGTTGCACATTCAAAGTCAAGCTAACAGCATATAGGCAGTCCTTCATACATGCCAGGCTTATATATGTAGCTCCCAATTAAAATTTTAAAAAAGACAGTCGCCCAACACCAAGTCCTCAAGCGAAGATAGCTTTGGCACAACATGTTTAAAAATATTTGCAGATTTCTTAACAAAACCTTTAGAAATGTCTTCATAAAAGGTATTTTGATTAATTTTTTTAAACCTGGAAAATCATAAATATCCTCTCATCAATGTATATATTTTTTGAGTACATATTATAAGATTTTAGCTAAATTAGTGCTACATAATTTTAATATCATGATTCCACATAATGCATTTGAATCAGAATTACTTTATCTCGGGCCGCAGCCTTTTTGTCATCATGGATTTCATGTCTGAGTTTCCAGATATTGTGACCACTGACAAATGTCCTGCATAATTCTTTTTTTAAATCCTAGGAAAATATAATGTTTCACCTTAGTTACCGAGGTTGATATCTCCTCTATACCAAATTATGTCTGTTCAAGTAGTTACAAGTATAATACTAGCCATTCCATTATTTCCAAAAATGAGAAAGGTCCTTTCGCCATCCTTTTTACCTTTCATTTTACTTGCTAGACTTGGCATCCTTGGTATGGTCTCACCTAACTTTTTGCCTCTGTTTCCCAGGTTGTTGATGTGTGCTGGACTCTGGCTTTGCTGTTTTTGTTACTCTGGGCACTTTACCACTTCTATCCAGCGCTAAAGTGCAAGTGCTCCTAGGTAAAATGTATGTGTAATTGGATTGCCATGATTGGCATATTTGATTTACTGGTAAGTCCCTAGTACAGTGCACTAGAGGTGCCCTGGGCCTGTAAATCAAATGCTACTAGTGGGCTTGCAGCACTGGTTGTACCACCCACATTGGTAGCCCTGTAACCATGGTGCAGACCTGCCACTGCAGTGTCTGTGTGTGCAGTTTTTAAACTGCCAATTCGACTTGGCAAGGGTACCCACTTGCCAGGCCTAAACTTTCCTTTTTCGTACATGTAAGACACCCCTATGGTAGGCCCTAGGTAGCCCCATAGGCAGGGTGAAGTGTGTGTTTAAGGTAAGACATATACTAATGTGTTTTATATATCCTGACAGTGACACTGTTGGAAGGCCTATCTCTCTCATAGGTTAACATTGGGGCTACCTTTACATATGATTAAATTGTAGATTCCCTTTGGGAGCAGATGGACATGTGGAGTTTGGGGTCTCTGAATGCAAAATTTAAAAATACATCTTTTAGTAAAGTTGGTTTTGAGATTGTGTGTTTGAAAATGCCACTTTTAGAAAGTAGGCATTTTCTTGCTTAAACCATTCTGTGACTCTGCCTGGTTGTGGATTCCCAGTCTGGATCAGTTTGATAGTTGGGCTGTTTGCACCTCTCTCTAGACAGTGACTCAAAGGGAACTAGGGTGTAGCCTGCATATCATGATGAGCCATCTGTGTTAGGAAGAAGAGGAGGAGTGGTCACTGACACCTGAAAGGGCTGTACCTGCCCTCATACAATGCAGTCTCCAACCCCCTGGTGTGTGTCTGGGGCCTGGCCTTGGCAAGGCAGCATCTCACAAACAAGAGAGACTTTCCTTTGAAGTAGGCCTACTTCAAAAGCCAACATTTGTATAAGAAGAACATCCAAGGAGAAGAGATGAGAAGAAGTGCTGCCCTGCCTGTGACTGTGCTCTGTGGAGTTATCCTGCAGTTGCTGCTTCTGCCTGTGAAAGGGGACAAAGACTGGACTTTGTTGTGCATTCCTGCTTGTGAATAACTCTCCAAGGGCTTGACCTGAGCTTGCCTCCTGTTGTTGAAGTCTCAGGAACATCAAAGACTTCCCCTGCCAGCACCTGGACTCTCTGCTGAGACTCCTGCCCTGCCAAGTGGTGCCCTATCCAGTTCCTGCGCCCTTGAAAGGTGAAGCTTGCAGCCAAAGACTGAAAATCCACACACAGACCACCGTGTGGGACATTTTCAATCCACCTTCCCAGATGCGACTGAGAAACGACGCGCCGCCTGCTTTGCGGCTGAAATCTACACTCCACCTGCTTCGTGCCTGGAAGATCGATACACGCAGCTGGAGAAATGATGCACAACACCCAGTGACGGAGGCTGTTAATGTTGCAACCTCACATAGCGTGGTTTTCTGACACCCTGCAACTGGATTTTCAACACAAACCTCGCTGGGCACGGAAAACCAACACAAAGCCTGCCCTGACCCGAGGTGCGTGTCCGGATCGATGCATTGCTCTCCTAGGGGGTGAGCAGAGGTTAACTGTAGGTGTTCCTCCTTTCACCTGACTAGAGTGAGGGCCGTGCTTGGACAGGGGGTAACCTGACTGCCAACCAAAGACCCCAGTTCTAACAGTACTCATGTCATACCTTATTTCATATAACAATTTCATTCACATTATATTCCTGAGATTCCCAAGATCAAACTTTATACAAATGATATGGAGCTAGATTTGGTAAAGTTGCTAAACATGTTTGGTGCCCAATGACCACAGGTGTACACCTTCAGGGACTCAAGTACCTCAGGATGAGCACTTAGAAATTCTTAGGCTGTCAGGCTAAGAGCAATGGCAAACAACAATCAGCTGCAACTGGTCAGCTGGGATTCTTCACAGTAAAGGTAACTCTAGCTTTTTTTTCATATTCCCAGCACTGCACAGGGCATCAGACTTAAAATATCTTTTTAACTTTTGATTTTAAGTGAAAGGTGGTGACCTCCTCAGGTCTACCTCACAGGTCACACATGCCAAGTGAACAGGTTTAGTCTGCCTGGTATATTTTCTAAGTCCAGTAGTATTCTGGGGAACGGTAGGTGAGGGTTCTGCTTTGTTTGGTTCACCAGCCTGTAGGTGGAAGACACCCTAAGGCACTCCTAGTTCCTCTCTGTCAAATGGGATAAAGCTTCCCAGGCACTAAACTACCTATGATTGCAGTAATTACTGTTTGCTTCAATTTAAACAGGACAGAAATGTAATGTGTCAGGGCAAGCCCCAGAGGGGGAATGTCTTTGACCACACTGGAGTGGGGGGGGGGGGTGAGTGGGGAGTGTACTATGATAAGTGTCCTCCCATATCTAAAACTAACATCTACCTTAAAGCACACATTTTACCAACAACATGCCAAGAGACTGAGGTTTGGTAGGATGAATGCAATATCTACATGTTTAATAATGGGTCAGAGTACATACATTAGGCACTGAACAGCCATGTACCAATATCTAATACTAGGAATACAATTCTGCAAAAAATAGGGTAACCTTGCAAAAAGGGGGCATTTTCTCACATGCAGCTTTAATTTTATAAACTGTCACTTTGGAAAACTTAATGATCTTTCTATATAAATGGGTTTAGTATAGTCAACAAGAGTTGTTATTTTAGGGAACAGAATCACTTTAATAAACAATATCTATGGCTCATTTAAATGCTTGCATTTTCAGTGCTGTACCATAGAACGAATACTTTAAAATCTGAAATGTATTTGCATCAATATTTTTTAGATGGGAATTTATTTAAATTGTTCTTCTTTAGTCAAAACGTACTTTTTGAATAATCAATAAGCTCTGTCACTTTCAAAAATATTAAATAAGCTCTAAACGCTCAGTTTAGGAAGATGTATATTTAATACTGTTTGCTGTCATTAAATGAAACAAATTTGTCCTTTCAATGTTTCCAATGGTCAGAAATCCATCTTACCTGGTACCTTTTTGATTTATCATGTCACTTTATTTTAGTTTCTTTCTTTAAATGTCGTTCGAGATGTTAGTTTGTCTTTTGTATGCTGATTGATTCAATCAAATGGTTTGTGAATTTTATTGATTGATATCTTGACAAGATTGCTTTGGTGCTCCTTAAATAATTTGTATTTACACTCAGTGAGGTAAGGGTTGTTGATTCATCCCTAGATGCCAGAGTTTGAGTCATATTTTATTATTTTTCGGGGAGACTGTTTTACTGAGTTTGTTGGGGCTAATGCCTTGTACAAACCTAATTGATAATCCACAAAAAACACTTGATTATGTCTGTACCGTCTCCTCAGCATTAAATAATGGAAATGCATTCTGCAGTCAGATACAGTATTGTGCCCCCCTATGAAAGACTATTGCTGATTGCAACTACAGCCACAAACATAAACTGTGTATGTAATAACAATTCAAGCAAAACAGTACAGCTAAATACATTATGAAAAAAGAGAATATTTTGAAACTACATTACTTATCAACTAATTTGCTTAACTACTTTTAATTATCTACAGAGAAAAGGCCAGTTTTCATTTTACATGAAGATGCAAATCACTGTAGGCTTCTCTCACAAGCATAAAAAGCAATCTTGGCTCACATGCGTAAAAGGGGACATTACGGTCAGTCAAAAGTGCAGACAGAGTAAGCATGGATCAAAGATGAAATACATGCTTAAATGGACAACACCATTGTAATCCTCTCTCAAATATAAGCACATTAAAGGTCAGCTAAAGAGCAAAGATTAATCACACAAACATGTACAGCACAGAGCAGTAGAGGTGCATGTTATCTCATATTTAGGAAAGATTTTTGGCGGTCCCATATTGCCTTAGCAGCGGGATCCGCAGATAGCAGTTTCTCAATCCTATCCAGCTCAGCCTCCTGACTCATCAAATCTCTTTCTAGTGATCACCACAGTCCAACCGTGGTCATCATGCAGACTCATCGAACCACTACTTTCACGGCATCCCACTCCACTGCTCTGTTCCTGGCCATTTCCCAGTCCTCATTAAAGTAATGAGTCAGAGCTGTCGATACTGTGTCCTGAAAGACTGGGTCAGTCAACATGTCAGTGTTCAGTCTCCAAAGAGGCACTCTAGGGGGTTATCTAAGTAAGAAATATATAAGTAAGAGCAGTGAGTGGTGAGATATGTATCGGGCTAGGTATTGTATATCTGTTCTTTTATATGTTGCTAATTGGCTATTGGTGACTGTGGCAGGGGTGTAACAGGAATAAATGTGTGCATGTGGATAATGCTGTTGCCTTATATCAATGAATCTGAGGCTATGTAAGACCTACTGGAGTGCTACCGTGGCCTAGGGTTTAATTCCCACTAATGGGAGGAGATCTGTCCAGGTCTCCATGTAGAACACAATTGAAATCAGTCGGCCAGAATAACCCCAGTGGATAGTGGAATCTGTGTGGTCCACAGTACTGATCCCATAAAATCTCCTTCAGCATAAACATTAATGAAGCAAAGGTCATGGAACTCTAGGTTCCCTTCCAGGATAACATATCTCAACCCTTGAGGGCTTAAAAGGGATCACTGGGGAAACCCAGACCAGAGCCCCTCTAGCGCAGCTAGAGTATGATGTGGCAAAGAGTTGACCCTGCCACCGTTTTGGTAACTATTGAGGGAAGTCTGCTCAGAGTTGAGTTTCTTGAAATAAGGCTATGGCCATCCCATATTGTCAGAGATATGCCTGCACCCTGTTGCGCTTCACTGGAATATTTAGACCCCTCACACTCAATGTTAAGATCTTATATCTCATTCTCTGGCTTGTCATTTGTATGTGCTAAGCATGTAAAGCAAATACTAGGGCTGTGTCCACCCCCGATTAGAGCTCCCTAAAAATGTAGGTAACCTTTAATGTCATAAATGTGGAACAATAGGAAAAGAAATGGTCATAAGGTCCATAATAAACATTAGGTGTTCATCCAACTCTGCCCTCCCAAGGGCAGTATTCACTAAACCCTCCTTCTCAATTAATGGTCAAGTGGGCCGTAAACCCAACCGCAAATTCCCTCCCTATGTTCTAATCTTACCTAGTTATAGAAAGTCCAGATAGTGTTGAAACTGACCGGCATCCCAAATCTCTGCTCATCGTGAGTAGGCCTGGACAGAACTCTGTGAAGTTCTAAAAAAAAAAAAAAACTCTGCCACGCTACGTGGAGTTCCGCATGCAGGCGGATTTCTCTGGCGTCCGTTCAAATTGCATTTGACTGCAAACACAATGTGAAGTACTGGTGTTGAAAATCGCACGCAAACTGCACCACGCGATTTGCAAGGGCGCAGCCATCTTGTTTTTCACTTTTTTGATGGTGCTGGGCCTGATTTCTTTCATCCATATTTATCTCTGTAATACTCCACCATCTAAATAAATGTACCCCTTTTTTAAGCATTTCATTACTGTCTCTTCTTAAATCTGTATTTTTCAGTTTTTTATTTTTTTATGACTGTCCATATTTTTTTTTAATTTCCCTTTTTTCCTTCCTTTCTTCCTTCCCCTCTTGTTTTCTTCTCTTCTTCTTTATCCCACCCCACCCAGGACCCTGGCAGAGCAGGGATGCAGCAGCAGCTGCCTACCTTGTGGGCAGCGGTGCGGTCAATGGGTGGAGCCTTGGGCCATCTTTAGCTGGAAAGAGGTGGCAGCACATATTTTGTTTGTGCAGTGCCACCTCCCCACCATGCTGTGAGCAGGCGGCAGACCAGGGGAGTGGTTACACCCTCCAGAAGTGACAACTGCTGTGGGGGAGTGGTGCGCCAGTTGATTTGTCACCACACATTGAGCCAGCGCACCCAGCAGCAGTTGATGCACTGTTGGGTAGACATAATTAACCGGAAAGAGGACTTGCTCGACCTGCGGAAGTGGAAGAGTCTGGACTTGGTAAGCAATAGTTATTTATTGTTGTGTGTTTTGTTCAAGATCGACAAGACTGCATGCCGAACTCAGCTTTGATACGCTTGTTTGTGATGGTGTTCTTTGCCTTGCTCATGCCTATTACATTTGCCAACCAATACCTCATCATAAGTAAGTTCTCCTTGATTAACTAAAGTATTCCACCCTCCTATTGTGCTTCTTAGCTCTGCCCATCCATTATGAAACATTTGCAGTTGATTTGTCTATCCTGCTTTCATAACAACCAACAAAATTCCTAAAGTGAATGATAGAAGAAGACAGAACTGTAATTATCTGAACTAAATTGTGCGACGTTTTATCTTCTGCACCAACTTCCAGTGTTGGTGCCTGAAGCAGCACCAGTTCCCCGGATGCTGCAGCAGTCGGGGTGGGAGAACAGGTGGCAGCAGGAATGGGCACTAGAAAGTCATATTGCTCTTGCTCATTGACAATTGCTAATATACTCACTGCAACGGTGTTGCTTGTGGAGCTCCTGGTTTAGCAGCTGTGGCAGGGATTGAGTTCTTAATGGGCTCTTCTCTATGCAAATCAGCAGACAAAAGCTCATGATGAATGGACACTGCAAATGATTGCTTGATGGAAAAGCAAACAAAGGATGGGAGGCTAAAAGAAAGAATGGGTGAAAGGATGTGTGAGTGAAAGGAAAAGATGCATAAGTGAGTGATAGGAGATGCATAGGTGGGTGAAGAATAGATCAAAGGTGTGAAAGTGGTGAAAAGACGCTTCATTGGATGGGTAAAATCTGATTCCCAGGTGAGGATTGAGTGGCTGGATGCTAATGAGCAATACATGGGTAAATGTATGAAAAGGTGAAAGAAGGGTGTTTGAATGGGTGAATACTGGACAGGTAAGTCTATGGATGGGACGGGAGGATAAATATAGATGGCTGCATTGGAATAGTAAAAGACTGGACAAGAGTGTAAGGTTCAATCAAATCGTGGGTATTAAAGCAAAATGTATAGAATAGATGAATGAAAAGATGAATATATAATTGCTTGGATCAAGAAATAAGGGAGGTGTTGTGGAGAGGGATGTGTCTGCTGTTCACCTGATTCACTTGGTTTGCATGGTTCTCAAAGCTTTGTTTCAAAGTGGGGATATTTTAATCTTCTCCCTTAGCTCACTGTAGTTGAAGTAAGGCAGATATGTATCCTCCCACCAATCATCGTACCTCCCTCCCCATTAATCTGCAATGCTAATATGACATAACTACAGTGTGGCAGTGTACAATTGCTTTTTCTGAGCAATGTGTGCATCTGCTTCAGTTAATGTAGCATTTACAAAGTTGTCAGTGCATTACAAACTTAAGATGTGTTTCACTTCCACCCAATTGCCCACTCTGTCACCTCCTATTACTTAAGTATTTTATTCTTTCCAAAGTTCTGTCCCAAGTACCTAAAAAAAACATTTTTGCATGTCCTACATTTATGCATAATTTAATATTTCATGACTTCCTTAATGGATTCATGCCAGTTAAACTTTTACCCTTTTGACATTCGTCAACTACAGTGAGACATGTGTGGGTAATAGCCCTGTGACTCTCTATAATCAGCCACATCAAATTTGAATGGCCCTAAGGGACCAGCAATTTACTGCTACTGTGCCACTTTACTTTTTTTTTAAACTGTTTGCACAGAGCACAGTTTATAATTTGTGATTTTAATTTTCTTTCCTGCTACAGCTACTCCTGTAGGACTTCATCCAACTTGCCTGGTGATTGCAGTCCTGTTGCAGCAGCAGAGGCTGGAGGGGATCCAGAATGAATATCAGCCGCTGGTGGACCTTCAGGTGGAGGGGGAGGAGGCCTAGCAGCAGTGACCACTGGACCTAGCTCTGCCAGCACATCCAGCCTCCCTATGGCACCACCATGGCAGCTGCCAGCCGGCATCAACCCATTCGTGTTCCACTACTGCCGCACCCACTCACGTTTGAGTGCATTTTCCAGTGTGTGTGTCCTCCAAAACATTGCACATCTGGACCTTTCGTTGTATGGCACAAATAGAGGCAAGCTTTGAAGATCTCCAGACCTGTGTCAAAGATGCCCTCTTCTGACACTTTTTCAAATTTTTTGTTTTGGTAGAAGGGGCACTTGTTGTGGGTAGAGAGGGTAAGAATGGAGTTGGGGCTTGATTTTTGGACATCACATATTGGACTTTTTGTTGGGCTTTTTTGGGGCGCAAAATTTCTTGTTTGGGAAGAGGGGTAGGCCTGTTGTGGGTGGAAAAAATGATTTTTTTTTATTTGTTTAAAATAAAGGGACAATTTGTTTTACTTGATTTATGCCTCAAATGTTTATTTTGGTGTTTGTTTGCCCTATCTTTTAGCGTAGCCTGTTTTTTAAATTGGCTTAATAAAAGTGAATCTCATTTACTAATACACCCTCTCTATTGCCCTGTGCAGCCATATTGACCAGTAGGGAATGATTGCCATTGCCTATTTTGCCTACAAAAACCTAGATACACATAGACAAGTAAGGCAACATCTTATTCAGTAGGAGTTAATTACAAACTAAACAAGTTAACTCCAATCCATAGTTCTTCTCCTACCTGATTAGATGAAGCGAGGCAGTCGTCTTACTGCAGGATTTTCTAATGATGGCATCTTAAGGGAGTGGTAGGTAGTAGTAGTAGCTGGCTAGCACGCTTACTGGGAAGAGAGAACTTCACAGAAGGTACCACTCCCGCCTATGCAAACTCTAACTGCAGGATTAATCAAAGGGTTAACCATCACTTTCAACTCAATTGAAAGAAAACAGAGAGTTAGTGGGTCATCATCATATTATCATAACTTTAGGAAGATTGAGACTAGACTATCAAAATGACAGTATTTGACACACAGCAAAGAAGACCTGATATGATAATACAATTTAGCAATACCAATTTCTTCTGAGCAATGGTGAGGAGCTACAAAACTAAACTTAGGAAATTAAATCATGGAGTCAGGTGAAGTGGGCTCAGACTCGAGGGCTGGACCAGCTTAAGCGTCAACTGAACACACACATGTCATGAATGATGATGTTGATGAGGCTGGTGCGGAATATTGCTCAGGTAATAGAAGGTTAAAGTCATGCAATGAGTTGCTGTCACTTTCACCACCTTCACCCCAGCAAATGTGTGATTCATTTATGATGTAAAATTAAGTCAAACCTCAAAAAAATCACACAGACCAGGGGAAGAGTGTTAGGGGCTCAATGAATAGATGGGAAAGGGAAGTTGGGGAAAAGTGTGATAAAGACAAACACCACACAAAAGAAACCATGGCATTGGGGTGCTGTGCAGCACACCTTATCAATCTGTTCTGGAAGGAAACAAAGAGATAAGTAAGTATGACTGAGTTCAGTTAAATGCATTGCAAACACAACTTCTGCTCCTGGGAGGCCCTGTCGCGTAGGCTCTCATTATCCTAATGAGACTACTGGATTTTTGGGCAGCAATATCATTCACAGTGTGGGGGTCTAAGTCTGACCCACGGTGAAGGACCCTCGTCGCCCCAAATCCGGTTTTTGCTCCAGCTAACTAGCAGTGCCTCATCTCTCCCAAAGGAAAGAGACAATTGGGCAGCCAAGGGGATGACATCTTAGTGCTTCCGAGGGAAGTCGTGGTCACTCAGGTCACAACCAGTTCTCTTGTACACAGTGCGATCTCATATATAAATGACAAAGGGAGTTTGAGTTTTAAAGATTGGTTTAATAAAACAACTGCATTTTAGATAACAAAGCGTGAGCCGCAATAACCAGAACTATACAACACAGTAGGATTGAAATAGTAACGAGGAGAGTGAAACATAAGAAAAAGGCTATCATATTGCAACTAAATTATGTTCTCTCTAAGTTATATTTTGAGCACAGCATGTGAAGCTCTAAGCCTGCCTTTCAGGTTCCCCCGGGAGGACATCAACCCTCATACCTGAGCAAAAGACTGTGATCTGGATCAGAATCTGCAACTGGGCAGTCAGCATCTAGTTGTGGGTTCCTGGTCGGAATCTCCCTCTTAGGTGTACCAGGACTAGAAAGTGTTTTTATAACTAACACGCCGGTGTTCTAAGAAACGTCCCTACGTAAGGATGTGTACTTTCTACAAACCATGAAGACTAAACTTCTACCACGTCTATCGGCAATGTACCAGACTGTATCCTTGACTGAAGCACAGAGCAAGCAAGAATGTATTGTTTGAGAACACAGTGCTGAAGTAAGCTAAACAGTGTGATAGAATGAAATAAAAACAAGACAGTGAAACTGGTTATTGTAAAATAACAGTGCGAGTCTAAGTAAAATTCATCTAGGGCAAAGTGCACAGAGGCCTAACACGTTAAGCAAACGCGCAGAGAGCTACTTTAAAAATGGCTACACTACAACCCCAGTTAGAATATCCTAAGTGTTATGTCTTCTTGTTTTTCGAATATGAAAGATTGAATTTAACCCACCTAGTTCTAAAGATTTTGATTGTTAAAAATAAAATGAAACTTTATTGCCAAATTGGGAGATGCATCTTCATTCTTCTTGGAAATTCTGTCACTATGGTGCATCTCTAAAAATGTCCGGTAGGTAAGCTGTAATCTTGAGCTTCCCCAAGTTCTGTTTGTGCAGGAGAGGCTAGGAGAAGGTTATTGAAAAACACAGTATTATAGAGTAAAGGAGGAGGACAAAAGAAAGCAAGGTAAGCTTTATGAGAAGTCAGGAGTGTACCAAGAAGGCTCAGAGGGGGAGCAACAACATAAGAGGAGTTTCACGTTTGAGCTGGCAATGCAGCAAACACAGTATTACCAAATCAACGCACCTCTCTCCAGTTCACAGAGCTGAGTGAGCCTCAGAGTCTTCGGCATCATCATGGTTTCTCTTTGAAATCAATAACTTTCTCCTTTCTAGCTGTTAAGTTGGTCCAGCCCTGTGTCCTTCAATTTTCCTCCTCCAAATTCTGAGTAACTCCATCCCAGTCCCAAACTGAGCAAGGTAGACATGTGAAGTGCGCTGCTGTTGAAGAACAAATAGAGAAACAGAACTGGAGTATCTTTTCATGTACATTTGTGTTTGGTAGGACTGGTCTGTTTTGAGGAATGAGGATAAAAGAAGTACAACCTGCAGATAAATTTCAATATGTTTGAAAGGCCAATCACTATCAGGAAAAAAGTGTGTTGACCCATCACCCCCCAAACATTGCAAATAATCGGAAACAAGTTTACAAATGTGTTGAACATCCTCCCTCACTGTCAGCCACCATATACATCAGTCATTACTCACAAATTCACGATCACTCAATATATCACCACTCATTGGTGCAATAGTTACTTAGTAGTTACCTCTTCTAATCCAAGCATAGTGGTTGAACAAAATATCTCCTTTCAATGGTATCTACACATTGGAATTATCCATAATCAGTGGCAGTCTTTTATTCAAAGATCTTCTAGGGGAGCCCTGTTAGGTGATGTAAAAAACAAAGGATGGGCAATGGCATGTGAGGGAGGCAGGCATTGTCTCCAATGTTCTGAAGGGTACGTGGGGCCTTCTTCTCTGCACAAGGGTCCAACTCCGATCCGGGCTTATAATATGTGACTATAAAATGGTAGGGCAGCATAAATCTGACACAAATATAATGTTGCGCTAGCATTTTTTTGTTTGCAAAGAATGGAAGTGAAATAGGAGCTGAACGAGAAATCATTCAAAATTTCTCTTGTGGCACTGAAAATCTCAGTCCAGGAAGTAGAGTCTGTCCTCAAACTCGAGTGGTTCTCCCAGAAGTTGGTCAACTACATGCTTCATTCTAACCAATCATCCTCCTTCTCCTCCTGTGGTGATTCAGGAATGGTGTAATCAGGTGGTATAAAATGCTGGTTAATTTTGATCATGGTCAATCTCTCCACATTTTGAGGCAAAAGACTGGTCCTTTGTCACTGTAAAAACTGCACCAGCTGCACTGAACACATGTTCAGCAGCCACCCTGGCTACAGGACAAGTCAGAAACGTTATTGCCAGCCTGCTGAGCTCTGGCCATTGGTGCATCTTCCCATACCAATACACCAATGGGTTTTGATCCACATACACCTCTTTCAGGTCATCCAGATACTCCTGGAACATCCTCAGAATGTTTGTTGGTGCTGCCAATGTTTGACCACTTTTTCCTTAGCCTCTGCACTGGACTTAAGACCTGCCACTTAAAACGAAGCCAGTGCAGATGTTGTCCCCGAGTTTTTAGTTTCTGTTGTCACTGGTTTTCTTGTTGGTTGGGTTGGCGTATGTGAGATAAGACTGCCTGTCTGGAAGTTGAAGGCAGCAATCCAGAAATGCGTAGTGGGAGACAATCTTCTTCCAGTTCTTGTGCTTGCTCAACAATCCACCTCTTGTATTGTGAATCATCCCATTCAGAAAAAGGAGTGAAAGTGGAAAGAATTTTTTTGTAGCATGGTTCAAGTATGGTGGCACAGACTCATTAGACAAGATGATGTCATTTTGTAGCCTTCTATTACAAGTCAAGTAATAGCTGACGATCTCAACCAAGGCATGAGCTTCTGGTTTTTTTTTCGTGACCCTGAATGTGAACCTTTCAGACACCTTCTTTATCTGCTCCTGTAGCAGATGCAATAGTGGAATATCTTGGCCCATTGAACTGTCCTCCTTGCTAACTTTTCACATGAAAACCTCAAAAGGGAGCAGCATCTGTTTGAGGAATTTGACTAGGCCCCATTATTCCACATCCATGGTCATAGCTTTCGCAATTTCTTCAGCTCTTTGAATGACATAGTCATTGATCTGTTTGTACTTTTCAAACTTATGTTGCAACATATAATAGGTTGAATTCCAATGTGTTGGCACTTCCTCTATCAGGGCTTTAACCGGTACACTGTTACCATGTTGAATAATGAACTGTTTCTGGGCTTTAAAAGAATGGCTGAAATGAGTGCAGATGCATCTGCAGTTTGTCAGTATGTTGCTGACTTTGTCTTCTTTATTAAGAAAGTCTTGCGCAACCAAGTTCATGCAGTGCGCCATAAACAGGACACTAAAGTAGCCATAGTCTGCCTTGGCCTTGACTATGTTACTGCTATTATACGTGGCAGCAAATCCAATTCGAAGACCTCTGGGTCGCAGCCATTCAGACACCTTGCTATTAAATTCCTCCAAGATGTTTGTAGCTGTACAGGATTTCTCCATGGCGAATATTGCTGCTGTTGCCTGCCGCTGAATGCTCTAAAAAATGTCATCAGGGCCAAGACCTGTAAATAGCTTTTGCTTTACCCACACAAAAGAGATCCAATATGCAGTGATGCACATGTAATCAGTCTTTTCCACATATCAGTCTAAGCTTGTCCAACCAATTGCAGCACATCATGATGCAGGCCTGCAACAGCAACTCTGTCAAAATAGGTCTGTCTTGGACCCTTCCATTTTGGGCAGAGGGTTGTCAGAAAATCTATGACTCCCACTCCTTCCACAAAAGAAAAAGGGAGGAGGCCCAGCACTAAGAATTCTGCCAGCTTCCCGTTGTTCAAACATGCCATTGGGTGAATGCAGTTTTAGGGCCCTTCCTGCTTAAACATACCCTTAAATGTAGCCTAGATTTTCTTCTTTTGTGGGGCCACTGACACAGGCCATTTTTTACACGTAGGTGGTGGTAGACTCAATGCACGTCATGGTGCAGTCACCATATGCTGTGGTGTCTTCATCTGACTCTGAGTCTTCCTATGCCATTGAGAGGTCACTAAGGCTGGTTAATCTGGCACACTGCTGGGGACAGGGTTCCTTTGCGTGAGGATGTCATCCTCTTTTTCCTCACTTTCCACTGTGATTTGACCAGTTGTAGTTGATATCTCCTGGCTCTCTTCACCTTCACAACCACATTGAACTGTTTATTTAAGGTGCTCCTCCCACTGCATTGTGTGATGTTTTTTCATATAGATCGTTTGGCCTCTAGCATCATAATTTGAACCTGGCTTACCTTGACGAACACTTGCATGGTGAATGTATTGTATGGCAATGTTCTCCTCCTCTTTGCTAATCATAAAAAAGTCCCAAGCTGGGGAGGAGTACATTCTTATTAGGCCAGAGCCAATGCTGAAAGAGAACTGGATATAGGTGGTTGTGTTGATTGCATCTCTGTAGTGCATGCTTCTACTGAAGTACGGATTGGTACAGGTCTCTGCTGGGACCTTACAAACATGGGAGCTGGCAGTGCTGCCTGTGCCCCATCCCTCAGAGCAGGTTGGATAGTATTGTCACACTACTCTGTGCCAGCTTCCACAATGACTGACATGTCATCATAATCTTCCTCACCAATATCAACTTCCCTGATTCTAAAGGCTTTCTGGAACTTTACTTTTCCCTTGCCTCTCCTGGCATCTCCCAGACTCTGCCAGGGTCCACTTCATGTCCCTATCATTGTCATCAGAAGTGGTGCTTGGAGAAGATGGTGAAGTAGTGCCCTTCCTTTTTCTTGCTAGTGATCTGGAAGCCATTGATTGTATAGAAGGGGTTCTTGCTAAGCAGGAAGCTCAACCTCCTGTTCTTCGTCAAGTTTGGGAAGATCTGGCTGTGGCGGTTGTCCACTTTGCTCCATTTCCTGAAACATTTGGGTATTACTTTGCAAAGGAGACAAATCCACTGCTAGTCTGCATCACCATGATTGTATTGACTGCCTCACTGACAGGCAAAGTCTTAGGCTCGGTTTGGAGTGGTGCTGTTGATGTGGGAGTGCTGCTCCCAGGTTCCTCCCCAGAGGATGGTGTGGCAGGCACACGTCTCTCAAAAAAGGTTGCAGTTGGCATGCCACTGGCAGAAAGCTGCCTCTTCTCACTGGCCATTTTCTTGGGGGCACTTTGTTTGGGGCCAACTTAAGCTCTAGGTTGGCAGTGGCATTAGGATGCACAAGCAAAAGAGGTTGGTGCCTGTGAATCAAACTAATCATAAGGTCTTCTCTTTGGAAGAACTACACGTGATGTGGTCTCTTCTCCTGTGCACCTAAAGAACAAGCAAGAAAAACATGTAGTTAGTGAAACATGGCTGTTTTGCAGGTTGAAATAGTACAGAGAAATGCAGTCTTAGTGTGTTTGGTTACAATTATGTATCCCTATTTAATCAAACATTGTAAAGGCAATCCACACCACCACACCATAAAAAATACATTTCAAATCGGGCAGAACAGCAGGCATATCTAGCTCTTTTCTTTATCTTTATCCTTTTTAAAAGAGACACCTTGGGTGGTCAAATAGAGGTGCCTGGGTAATGTAATAATTATTTAAATAACCAATGGCGGGAAGGTGGTCCAGGGCAAATGGAACAATCATTAACACAATTAATTATGCTGTTGATTTGTCTGCTGTGGTCTTCAGCTAGGGTGATCTAGAGTAAATTGAATTAAACACAAAGAAACCAAATGCTTTAGTGCAGCTGTGCATCTTTAGGGATAGATGAATGGAAGGATGGAGGAATGGATGGAATGATCAATGCAAAATGCAGAATTAAGTAAAAATGAAAATAAAAATATATATATTTTTTTTTAATGTAAAAAATAAAACATAAATATTAAAATTAAAAAATAAAAATAGAAAAGTAAAATAAATAAAAAATATGAGCAATTAAAACCAAAATATAAAAATTAAAATATAAAACAAATTTAAAAAATCAAATGTAAAATGAAAATGTAAAATAAAATACAAGCTAAAAAAATTAAGTTATAAAAAACTAAAATATAAAAATAAAAAGAGAATTTAAAAAATAAAATATGAAATAAAATGGCATAAAAATTAAAAATTAAAATTAAAAATTAAAACAGAAAACAATAAAAATAGAAACTTTAATCAACAAATGCTCAATAATTCATGATGCTTACATGCAAGCCTATGTCAACTACACCCTGGCTGCATGCACAAAATGGCTGCCAGCCAGCCACATGGTCAGGCAACAACAACAAGGAGCAAGGAGGAGGCAAGGAGAACAAAACACATTCAGGCCTATGGAAAGGGAGACAGGCTAAATGGACAAAATGGCTGCCAGCCAGATGATCATACAACAAGGCACAAGGAGCATTGGCAAACAAAGAACACATGCAAGTGTTTGGCGAAGGGACACTGGCTGCATGCACAAAACTGCTGCCAACCATATGGTCAAATGAAAACTACAAGGAGCAAGGAGGCATGGCAGACAAAGAACACATACAAGCCTATGTCAAAGGGACATTGGCTGCATGCATAAAATGGATGCCAGCTACAGGGTCAAACAACATCCTCCTGTGCCATCCAAGTTTACCCCACAATATATACACTTTTTGCACACAAAAAGAAATACATGCAAACAATAACCAAATGTATAAACCACCCACCGCTATAAATTTTCAAAATAAAATTAAAGTATATAGAAATATTGGTGCATGCCCGAGCAAAAAACTACACCCTTCTTCAAAGGTTCTTGAACTTACTTGTGTGATTTAATAAAAACAAAGTCCTTAAATCTAAAGGTATATCCAGAAGGCAAAGTGAGTGATCCTTCCACCTTGAAATCCATGGAAAGTGACCAGTGTATGGACAAAGCACTGGGAGGAGCCTGCTGGACAGGAACAGGAAGTTGGAGCCTCTTTTTGACTAGATTTAATGACTCTGGAGTAGAAATGTTACTCCAGAAGTAAGGTTGCACTTGTGAGCACCTCTTTTTTGGCTACCAACACGGCAAGAAGCAGTGTGAATGATTGCAAGGTCTTGTGTGCACTCCCTATCGGCCAGGGAGTATTGTTGTACTCACAAGGGAGTGCGAAAACCTAATCTTCCAAGCATGAACAAACTCCACTCTGTGCTGGAATGCAGAATTCTGGAACTCGCCCTACTCCGTGTATTGTGAAGTGCCCTAAATCCTCAAACTCTGCTGTTGGAGTGGAGTTTTACGCCTAGGCCTTGTCCTGAGACCCTGCCAGGAGCTCAGCAATGTGCAACCGCCTGGGCCCCAGACTGTCTGGACATGAACATTCCTGAATCATCCCATTTGTCACTTGTTCCAACAGAATCTTTGCTAGCTTCCCCCCCCACCTGGGGGTCTATATCTTGAGAATATCACATTTCCACTGCTTACAGAAGCTGGACACTGGTATTATCCATGGCCTACGAACCCTACCCAGACTTGATCAACATCTGGTCTCTCATTCCATTGTTTCACCATCTCTTTTGGACTCCGGAGCAGGCTTGAAGGAGTGAAGGGATGCTGTCTCTCCTGCTATGTCCACAATGTTCCATCCTCTGATACTAGGATCCTGTCCTAGCTACTCCTCTGGGGCATCAGCTCCTGTTGTGGCAGAGTCTTAACAGTGATGTTTGGAGTGCTGTGCGCCTCTGTTACCGGGTCCACGCCACTCTAGGAACTGCAAACCTGCACTGCGTTAGCGCAGGTTTGCGCCAAAAAGTTTATGGCTGGCTAGCGCCATTCCTGGATGCCAGCCGGCTGTCATATTTAAGGAATGACGCTAGCTGGTGGTAAGGCCTTGTTAGCGTCAAAATAAATTACACTAACCGGGTGGGGGAGGTATAGGGGAAAGAGGAGGTTGTGCGTCGAAGAATGGCACTAGTCAGGTTAGAGTCAGAAAAAATGAGGCTAACCTGACTAGAGTCATTTTGTGACGCACAACGCCCATGGACATGACTCCTGTCTTAGTAAAGAAGGAGTCATGCACCCCTGCCGGATGGTCATGCCCAGGGGGCTTATGTCCCCTAGGCATGGCCATTGGGCACAGTACCATGTAGGGGGACCCGAGTTAGGCCCCCTATCGCACTTGTAAAACAGAATTTTAAACTTACCTGGGCTTACCTTGGATGGGTCCCCCCATCCTTAGGTGTCCTCCAGGTGTGGATGGGGTTAGCTGGGGGTGTCCCTGGGGGCAGGATAGGGCACCTGTGGAATGCTTCCATGGTCTCTGACCATTGAAATGAGCCCACAGGTCCCCTAACGCCTGACCTGACCCAGGCGTTAAATAATGGCGCTAAACAGGCTTAGCACCATTATTTAAGGCCCTCCTCCTCCTGTGCGTGATTTTTGCATGGGAGGATAAATAAGGTGCAAAGGCCTTAGAGGCATTTTTTGCCCCGGAACACCTACCTTGCATCTCATTGACACAAGGCAGGTTTTCACAGTAAGAAAAATTATGTTAACTCCAATATTTTTACACTATACGGGCCTAAGGTCAAAATATAAATATGGAGTTAAGTTTGAGCCAGATTCGCATTTAAAAAAATGATGCAAATCTGGTGCAAGCAGAGTATAAATATGCCCTTGTGTATCCTGACCCAGTCCAAGGGAGTCCTTCCACTCAGATGCCTCCTGTGAGGTCTCAGAAAAATGCACCTTGCCTTCGTGTTGGACTTGCAACCATGCCCAGAAGAGGAGACTGTATTTGATGCTGTTTTCTTGCATCGTTCTTTTGACAGAAAGAAAGCCTTTGTGGATGTCTTGCACTCCCTGAGTATAGTCAGGAATTATTTGGATGGGGGATCCCTCATATTTAGAGGGGCCATGAGACCAAACAATTCTGAAGGATTATGTCCCTAGCTCTGTAGTTAAACAGTCTTACTATGAGTTCCCTTGGAGGAATGCCTGGGTGCGACATCTGTCCCAAAGCCCTATGAGCCCTTTCAATGGTGAAAAATTTGGAAAGGTGCAGAGGTTGCATTGCAGTCGTTATCTGCTCCTCAAGGAACAGCTCTGCCAAGGGGACTTCCAGACATCAGGGAATCCCAGAAAGCTCCTGTTATTTTGCCTGGAACAACCCTGTGCATCCTCTAGGTATTCATCCATTAGTGTGACGCTTAATTTGAGTCCTTCAACTCTCGCCTGTAGCTCTTGCACTGAGACACTAATGGTGGTGACCTCCTCCTCTGTAGTATTGTCTCTCTCAGCTACCTTCCAAATGTCTAATTGCAAGTGGTGGATATCCATTGCCATAGTGTCCATTTTCTTTAGAAGTACCTCTGGGGATCCCGGTATAGCTTCCAGGATTTCAGCTGTGTCTCATGCCGGATCCCACAGCCCTGGGGTGTGAGGCATCCCTGCCCGGCCTCCTGTAGTCCTCGCCCCAAAACAGTGTATTTCATAAATTTGTTAACCTGTGCACCTCTGAGGGGTTTATCCTTCATCATAGCGGTGTTCTGGCAATCAGATACTGCTCCCTGGAAGGTTGGTTGCAGCTGCAAATGCTCAACACTGTGGTCTCCTGTGACCTACAGGTCTGATGGGTCTGTTTCCATAAGTTCCCCATGGGGCTAACACTGTCCCAGCAGCCCACACCTATGTTTATGACCGTGTTGTCACTGTTAGTGGTAGCGCACAGTCAGTTTCTCAACTACCAGGTGCTAATTTAAGTCCCTGGTCCAGGCCCAGGAGCAAATTGCCATGGGACCCACCAAGCACCACTAGATTGGGTCTGCACCTCTAATGCAGATCACAAGGATCCATCTCCCGGGGCCGGCCAAAGGTTCTTAAAGTTGGAATTTGATCAGCACGTCTTTTCGACTTGTCACCCCCAGTGACGGAGGTTCTAGCAGCTTCCCAACTGCATGCCAATGGGGCATAGGTCAACTGCCGCTGCCACCAATGTGGCACATTATACATCACCACCCCTTCTCTGGTTCAGAGGCAACAGACCCTCAGGCAGTAGTTAACAATTGCATTCTTTCTGTATGATTGCTGTTACAATCAGCATGCACAGCTGCCATTCCTGGCTCTGTTCCCATCTCAGCACCAGCGTGACCCTCTTTCATACCACCTTTGTTTGAGGCCTCTGCTGCACTGAATCGGGGGGCCTTTCTCCTTTTGGCCGACTAGGCCATCGGTGTGGTGCCCGGGCCTTCGTGCTGCTTCCCCATTTGCTTCATCCATCAAAACAGTGAAATCATAGAGAAAATGCACCCTCCAGACAGATGCACTGTTCCACACGTGTCAGACTCTCTCTGCATCCCGGAACCACCCCAGGGAGGGCATGGGCTGCTCCCAGTCCAGGTGCCTTCCCCAGGCCTCTGCTCATTGCCACCATCAATCAGCCAGCGGCTGCTCCTGCTGGCCATAAATGGGATTGAGTTCTCACCTTGTCTATCTCATCTGCCAGTTGGTTGTTTTCCATGCACCCTGGGTTCGACAGGCCGCCCCCCACCAAATGCCCTGTCAGCCAGGGCTAGGCTGGGTCTATCATTCCAGCTCTGTGGTTTTTGACATTCAGACATGAATTCAGGTGGTCAGATTCACGAGCAATTCATCCCCATCTAATTGTGTCCTGAAACGACTTGTTGGAGACTCTTGGGGTTACAAGATTATATAGGATGATCCTTGCTGGGGTCTGGAGCTCCAGGGGTGCATGTATAAATGGCCATCTTGCCTGGCCACGCCCCCACATATGTAGGAAAGGTATGGCTCTTGTGACAAGAGTGTCAGATTGTCTCATACATAGTAGACAGAGCACTGGCAACTTCAAAACAAGCTTCATTTACAAACAGAACATATACAGAAGGGTCAGTGGTTCTGCAAGATCCCTAATACAAAGAACAGATATAGGATGAACAGAGGTAGTGTAAGATTCTCTAATAATTCAGCTTTCTCTCCAACAGATGTGTTTTGGGCAGTAGTATTTGCAACCTACTTTTGAGTGCATAGTAAAAAAAAGTATAAGGAATATGAATGTCACTGAACAGCGACCCATGTATGTTATGTGTATCCTATTGCATTGGCATTCACATTTAGGCCCATATTTATACTTTTTTAGTGCTGCATTTGTGTCATTATGTTGACGCAAAACCAGCACAAACTTACAAAATACAATTGTATTTCGTAAGTTTGTACCGATTTTGCATTAAAAAAATGACACAAATGTGGTGCAAAAAAAGTGTAAATACGGGCCTTAGTGTAATGTTTGATAGTATTTAATGTGTGGGTCATCATCAGGACGTGGACTCGTATGACCAGGGGTCTTCATTTAATGTGACCCCTGGTCACACGAGTCCACGTGCGTCGCCAAGATAAAGGCCCCGGTGACTTGACTACATTCCTTGAATTGTACTCACGAATATCGTGAGCCCCAGCCCACATTATTGAAGGGCGCCCAGTGATTGTACTGTCTTGAACATATCACACAGTACACCGCATTAATTGGATTGACACCCGTGGACCTTAGTTCAACACGTCATCGAACTACTTGACATGTAGATGTATCAGACTACAAGATCTTAAATCCAAATCTGGAATCCCTAGGTGCTACCTGCCAGACTTGATTCTCAGTCCTGATGATGACCCATCTCTGATTTAGCTCTACATTTTTGGGTCGAAACTTCGACATAGTTTTTGAATGTGGAATAAAAACTGTAAAGAAATGTTATGTGACTTCAGCGCCTCCCGGATTGACGGAGCCGATAGAAGTCCAGATTGTTTTTAAACCACCTTCTGTATATATTGTATATATCACCTTCACGTCCCTGCACAATATTCACTTTCACTGTGTTTTTGAATTAGGAGCACCTACCAGAATAAGTTTAACCTCTTCCTTTGATAACATGTAAAGAAGATGCACAATAATGCAATACATCACTATTGTTGCTACACAGATTGTATATTCATAATTATTTTGGCTACTGGATCACTGTGGAAGTCTAGGTATACTTCACCCTTGCTTTGACCTTTAATTCACTTTCATCTTTCTAAAAGTGGCATTTTCAGAATTGCAATTAAAAATCTAACGTCACTATAAATTGTGATTTTAAATTTTGATTCCAGAGACACCAAACATGGGTGTCCCATCTCTTCCCAACTGGAAATTACACTTCTAAAAGGTAATAAGGCAATCCCACTGTTAACCTATTGGAGATATGGGCCTTGCAGTAGTGAAACACGAATTTGAGTTTTCACTACCTGGACATGTAAAATGTAAACGTACATGTCCAACATTTTCAATACACTGCATCCTAGCCTTGGAGCTGTCCAGGTCCTACCTTAGGAGTGACATATGTATTAAAAAGGAAGGTTTGGGCCTGGCAAACGGGTTAACTTGCCAGGTTACATGGCAGTTTAAAACTGCACTACAGGCTCTGCAATTGCATGCCTGAGTCATGTTTAAAGGGCTACTGAAGTGGGTGGCACAATCACTGCTGCAGGCCCACCAGTAGCATTTAATCTACAGGCCCTAGGCACATGTAGTTCACCTTCCTAGGGACTTGTACGTAAATGAAATATGCCAATTGTGAATAAGCCAATGGTTTAATGTTATCAGCAGAGAGCACATAGCACTGGTAAAGTGCCCAAAGTCCTAAAGCCAACAAAAAGCAATTCAGCAAAAAGTAGAGTTTAAAAGGCAAAATGTTTGGGTATGAGCCTTCAGAAAGGGGCTGGTCCAACAGGTGCAATTTCAGGCTGGCTGTGATAGAGTGCAGGTTGGAAATACCAAGCGAGACTGTCCCAAGATTTTACTTTCTAACTTAGTCTCGAAAATGGGAGTCAAAATCCAACAGCTGTTCAGGTTGTAGGCTGTACCTGCCGAAACCCTCTCAAAGCCACACAGCCACTGGACAAGAGCCCACTGAAGTTTTGGGGAGAAAAGCTCTGAGTGTCGGAAATTAAAAAATTGCTTTTTGTGCCTTTACCCAGTCACGGTTTCTACCTTCAGACTTGTGGCCTGACTTAGAGTTCGGCAGATGGGATTACTCCATCACAAATGTGATAAACATTCCGCCCACCACATTACGATTCCATTATATCTTATGGAAATCATAATACGACAGACCGGATATCCATCACATTTGTGACAGAGTAACCCTTCCCCAAACTCTATATCAGGCTCATAGTCTTTGTATCAGACTTAAAATTATCCACCAGGTAAAACATAAAGATATATCTGATGAAGTCACATGTGAATCTCACACCTTTCCTGCAAAGTCCCTCTGATGCTCTGGAAGTGTAGTCAGCCCAACAATTTTCAGTTATAACTTTTCAGAGTTTCCGGATCAGCTCCGTTTGTTCACCATTAAGGCCCCCAGGATCTCAGGGACAGGACCTAGGGTCTGGAAAACATTCCAGCAAGCCACCTGCACAGTCCAGCCCCATTCTAGTTCAGATCGACACTTCAGGAAAAAAGGCCTCTTGCAGGTTGTATTGTCCCCGAGTGTGCCACGTGAACATTTCCAGTAGTGAATTGGATGAGGTCATTGTAAATGCAAAAACCCATAATATCATATTTCTGTGTTTTTTATTAAAATAAGGCTGCACACAAAAGTTTCCGCATATAAAAGGTATATAGAAGTATAGGAATAAGAAGTATATTAGGTGTAGAATACTCGATACACTCCTCTTTATCTAAGTGGAGAAAAAAATATCTACATCTTAATTTGCTGTTTTAAAATCCACTAGTTAACAGCTGGACATACGATATGATTTACTGATGTGCATATACAATGTGCACATCATAAAAGTAATAATGTAAACATCTCTGATGTAGGTCTGTAACTTTGAGGTTATTAAAACGTTTATTGATCTGACGTAGGCAGTAATTAAAACGTTAGAGTGTGTTATATGTAATGCTAAAAGTTAGCCCTTGAACCATTAACCTTTATATTGTTTATGAACTCTGAACATTCCTATTTATTACAGCTGAATGTGGTGAGACGGTCACCGGAAATGAGGGAACACTACTCTCACCAAACTACCCATCAAACTATGAAAATAACCATGAATGCATCTACATCATCCAAACCATTCCTGGGAAGGGAATTCTTCTCAAGGCCAGGAGTTTCCAGCTGCACGAAGGAGATATCCTGAAGGTAACATATGTTAAATCTCTTTATATTTTCAAAACGTCCTTTTATGGGATAATTTATGTTGTTAAGTTGCATTGACATACATGTATAAACTACATAATCAAAAAGCACATGGTTCTGTCCTTAAATTATTCTGTCCTACTGCAACTATCCAGTAATATGTCTCCTAAGGATCATATAAACAAGCATTTGCAATGCAATGGGTCTCGCATCTGCTTGAGTTAGAGTTATTAGCGTTATAAACTCCTAACCCGACTTTTCTTGCCACATAAATTGAAAATTGAAAGTTAAAAACTTTCACATAAGGGAGCAGATTCACACCGCCAGGGCTGCTAAGAGCATCAGCGTGAAGAGACAAACAAAAGGAAAAGAAGTTCACATGCAGTTAAACTTATGGGCAAAAGTGCAATTAGCCATGTAATAGGGGCGATGGCCAAGGCGGTAACAAAACCTCCCCAAGGAGGGACAAAGGTAAACCATTTACCAATGTAATCAAAGGATTTTTGAAGGGCAAGCCAACGAACGAGTGGTATTGATGGGCATGAGATGGCCTTTTTTAAAACCCAGAAACACAACAGCAGTCCTCGGAAAAGCAGTTCATGCGCGCTGCAATGCTCGACCTAAAAATGTGATATTCAGTTCTACAGTGCCCGGGGATGGCCAGCGGAATACGTTTGGCTTGCAGTACTGACATCATTTTAGCAGGCCATCTTGGCTGCCTGTTTCAGGACTGGTTATCTTTCTACATGCACAGAACAGCAGCCATGATGTTAACGTTTGATAGGAGAGCAACGGACATTAATCGACAATATTTAGCGCTAATTTGGCAGTTTTGAGTTATGCGTACGCGCTGCAGACTATTGTGTGGGCCCTTGGTAAAAAGTATTGCTCAGGCACAATGTTATCGTTCTTCCAGTGTAAAGTGTATATTGACACAATTTCATGGACACACTGTTCAAAATAAATCACAGAACCTGAGATAGTACATGTCTGGGCATATAGGTCTTGGCTTGAGGGCTATTTGCTCTGTAGGTGGTTCCAATATTGTGTACTCTCCAGGGTGCCCTTTGTGGGGAGGGAATTAACATACGAGGACCCCAGAAGGAAATGCCTTCAATGACTACACCTCATCATAGTATTTTCTCAATGCCAAAGACGGAGGTGGCACTGCCGACTGTACTGTCATTAACATTAGCTTGGCATGGGCACCCTGGCCATCATTATAAGGCATCCACGGTCCAACTCATTAGTGCACAGTGCAAAAAATAAATCTATAAATCGCGTGACTCCTAATGTCCTGTTCAAAAGACCAAACATACATTCACTTCAGCACTCCGAAAAATGTATTTCTGCGCAGACAATGACAAATGATATCAAATTTCAGATAAACAGAAAATATCAGACGGATAAAAAAACAGCAGGAATATGAACAAATATATCAATAGCTATGCAGAAGAAGTGAAAGTACGTTCAGGGACAATTTTGTTTTACAATTAATAAGTAAAATGGCATTCTTTCATCCTCTGTTAAACTATAGCAGTGCAAAATGTATAAGAACAAATTACTAAAAGTAAGTTATTACATTATTAATAGACACTAATAGAACATTTGTGGAAGAAGTCATAATGTTGCATTCGTTCATGCCCAGTAACTGTAAGTTAAAAAAAAAAAGTGGCCGCAGGCTGCTTTATGTTATTAAAAGTGAAATGACATATTGCAATCATGAGTTAACCTAATTCCAAAGTCTCTTTAGGGAAAGCTAGGATGACTGAATTCCCTTCGAGCTAGTGCAGACTTGATAAACAATGGAAACATATTCAGCTTGAATGCATACATTTGAAAACAGAGTGGCTAAAGCTGTTGATGTTGACATGCGTTCTGTCTCACGGCAATATGTTGTATTATGGTTGACCTCTGGAGCAGTTTGGAAGGGAATACTAGTCTTAAGAACAGCACTTTCTTTTAGACATATTTCGTCTTTTTGTCATTTTTTTTTTCTTTATGATGGGAAGATTGCATCTAACACGGAGACATTATATATAAAATGTAATAACCGCGGATTAGATTCCCAAGCCATTTGAACAGATATGCTCACCCTAGGTGTGCAATCACACTATAATCTTAAATTTTAATTTGAAGCTCTAAAAATCAGAATAAACGCACAAATAACGTAATCTGATGTAAACCTACACCAACATCTGCTGTAATTTATTTTAAAATGGGGGAGACAACAAATTAACAGTAAGACCCGAGCCGGAGCTGAGCCATGGGTTTGGCTCTGATTTTTGAGCCCATGCACGAGCAGAACCCTGAAAATGTTTGTTATATACATCATAGAACAAACGTCACATAATATATGGCAAAGTCGGTTAAAATTTCGAAAAAGTGCAATTGTTTAACATGTTGAAGCTCTGACATTGTTAAGTCACATTATTCTTCTGCAAAAGTGATAAGGATTATAACAGGACCCATCAGTGAACTAAGACGTGAGAAAATTGTCAGGTAACCATCAATGTGGCCCAGATTATTATAGAGCTCATTAGTCTATTGAACCAAACACAATCTATTTTTCTGCAACTGTTGTTCTGAACTCATATTTGAAAGTACATTCATGCATGATGATGAAGAAAATAGAGTTTTGGAGAAAACCCTTTTTGTGTAAGATCACACAGTTAATCAATTTTTTTCTGAATTCACTTTGTGAATATCAGCAAGTAAATGGGTATCTATTTGTCTTTCCTTATGTTAAGGTTTTGTTTTGACCTCACTGCATATTTCTGCAGTTTTTAAATAGCGTGAGCTAGATTGCTTTACATAAACACCAGTTAAATTCATTAGCTATAGGCATGGGAAGATTAGGTGACTTGCCCATAATCACAGGATGTTCATCTGTAGCTGAGACTTGAACCTGGCTCACCAGTTCTAAAGTTGGCAGCTCTGGCCATAAGGCGACAATGTGGGTGGAGGAAAGGAGATGGCAGAAGCCACATGAATGCTCAGCTTGTTGTGGGCTTGTGTTTTCAACAGGACCTTGAGTTGAGTCAGGTTTCAGGCACGAGCCTATGTTGAAGTTTCAGTGGCTCACACATCTCTAAAATGTATATGTGTAACTATGTCTGCTGCAATGGATGGTGATTACAGGGTTGTGTTGCTTTGGACAGGAAATTATCACTAAGGGATTGTCAGAACATTTTCCAAACAACCAAACGCTGTATTTAATCCTCATCCAGGATTGGAGTGGGAGAGCAATATCCTCCAAATTTGAAGTTGGGAAGCAATTGGAAAGCTTTTGATAGGTGTAAAACTACATTCAAAATGTAGCATTGACTAATGGGACTTCATAAAATGTATTGTACCCACTTTTAGATATTGCTGTGCAAAACAAAATTGTGCAATGAATACATTTCAATCCCTTGCATGGACATGTGTTCAGTGTTACTACGCAATACATGGTGGTATACCCCATTTGCACAAGTAACAAAAGTCTGTGGCATTTTATTAATTTCTGGCAAACATCCACCAAATGTTTAAAATCGGTTTTAGTTGAGCTGTTCTGACATGCTCTATTTCAGCAGAATTAAAAATGGCCTGTTAAAAATGATGTCTTTATGCTAATCGAAGAGTCTGATCAAATTGCAGAGATTTCTTTTTTTTTTTTTTAAATTGGTAAGGATTTCGCCTCAAAATTATAGTAAAATATTGTTATTTTAATTATTTTTTGTCTGGCAGTAATTACTATATTTTCAATTTTGGCTTAAATAAAAAAGGATTGCTTGTGATGCGTAATTAATTGGGAAGAGATTTCCCCTACCAAGTAACGGAGAGCCCTCCTTGTTTGACCTAGTATATCTTCAGAGCTTTACTTCCCTGTTTATTAGATCTCAAGATCTTGCTGTACTGTGTTCTTATACAAATCCTGTGGTGCTAATTGTTTAATGCTTTGCCAATCCATAGTTATTCCTTGTGTCACCAGCTTCACAACTTGTGTAAGGTGACGTTACTTTGGTGAGTTTAGTTTTGATTTTATTCTCTTTTGAATTTGGATAATACTTGTTTAAACGCCATACTCTGATTTACCCTATTTCCAACTGAGGGCAACTTAAAGAACTGTTTAGCCAGGATCAAATGGTAGTCGATTCATACTATTGGTTCCAAATCTCGAATTTCTAAAAAAAAAAAAAGACAAATTTGTGAAAAAGTGATTTAAGCAGTGACCAGGGGATGTGTAGGATGCTCAATCAATGGGGTCAGTTCTAATACGACTAGCCAGTCTAAAACAGTTTTGGTTTTGCTTAAATCAATTTGATGTTAGTCACTCAGAACTAGCACAGTTTCAGCTGTTAATTGTAACAAGGGTACAAGCTTACTCAGCTCTCATGAGTTCATGGGGTTTTGTGAATTCAATACAGGCAATTGAATTTCAATTGAAAAAAAACAATAGTTTGATGGTGTTAAATTCAACAGAGTGATGCATACACTCACAGGAAATCTAGGTAAAGTACTATATAATACAAAAATGTTTCCTAGAGTGCCAATAGTAAATGATTTAATTAGATAACTACATTTCACAAAAGACAAATATGGCACCAAAACATTGTAGAACATATTTTTAAACAATTCATAGAGGAAAAGGAAAAAATCAGCATCAAGCTTGAATCTTAATTTTGCAAAGTGAACACTTAGGGCCCGATTATAACATTGGAGGTCTGAGGACTGGCAATACAGTGGTTGCAGTGGTCTAATGTCCACATTACAATGCTGGTGAGCAGACCTGCCAACCTACTGCCATCTCTGCAAGGATCTTTGATCCCGACAGGTTGACTGTGGGTGCAGGTTGTAATCAGCTAAGACGGTGCAGAAAGCAGTGCCGCCCTGCTGATTACAACCTTGTTCTCTGCCAGCCTTTTTATGGCAGTACCATTGCCATGAAAAGGCTGGTGGAGAACAGGTGCAGGGGGTAACAGGGGGGCCCTGAACTGCCTATGCTTGTGGCATGGGTAGTGAAGGGGTCCCCCTTCCCAGCACCCTCGAAATGCACACTGTCTGCTGTGTAGCCAGTGCACACTTTGAGGGTGCTGGCGCCCCCTGCACGCAGAAGCACTGCTGCTGGCTCAATTATGATCTGGCGACAATGCTGCTACCACTTTCCTGTTTGACTGACCAATGGAAACCTCCACCAGTCAGTCCAGTGGTAATGTCTTAATTGGGCTGGTGGGGAGGTCGCCAGCATGGCAGCAACCACCCCATGGGGATTTACTTATAAGTCCTAGTATAGGGTACTCATGGTTACCCAGGACCTGTAAGACAGAGTGTCCTCTCACTGTTGCAGTATTTGTTGTCATTTAAACCAGTGGCAAAGCCATCCTATTCCCTAGCAATTTATGTAATTCTCCCCTAAGGAAGGCCTGGAGAGTTCTATGATGGGGGCTTTATTTTGTTAGGTAAGGCATCTGGTTTATTATATGTCTTAACAGCAACATTTTCAAATTATTGTTTTGCTATGGGTACAGTTGGTAGTCCCATTGGCTAATACAGAGTTACCAGGTGGCATCGCAAACTGGATAACTTCTGACTGGGACTACTAAACTGGGTCATGTAAGATATCAAATTAGTTGTGGCATTAAATGGGACCTGATGCCCAGGTCGAAAGGTACACAACTTTTAGAAAGTTGCCACTAAGTGCTTTGCTCATCTAGCATGCTCACAAAGGCATACACTCACGTACAGCTTTCTGACTGCCTGGTGAGACATGTGCCCCACTCCAGGGCTCAGGAACAAAGGTAGTGCTGCAACATCGAGGTGCCACCTCCTCTGCTAGGATGGCCACTTGGGGAGGTTAGCCCAGAGACACGCTTCAAATGGGAAGCAGCCTTTGATGGGCCCACAGGCCCTACACCCCTGATCAGGATGGCTTTTGTTCCTGTTGAAAGCATGGAGCGGAGGCCAGAGAGTGCAAACCAGCCCACAAACAGTTTTTACCATGGGGGTGTTGTCCTCAGGTAGCCACACCTCTAGAGTGAGCTTCCTTACTCCTCATGACCAAGAAATGGGTTGTGCCGTCTTGAGGGAAACACAAATATGGCATTCTGGGATAGCCAGTTGCCACACATCAATGGAACTTCATCACTAGTAAAAGAGGACCCCAAAGCCCTTTGGGTAGTGACTGTGTAGTCCCCTCAGGTCACTTTTCTGGGATAAATCTGGCACTCCTGGCACATTGACTCTCAGTACTCGTTGGACTTAGGATCAGTGCTTGAAATGGAAAAATTAAAGTGCAGGTACTCTGTGCCAGAGTACCTGCTTGTTTCCGAGAAGTACTGGTACTCTCCAATTAAAAGTATTACGTTTTTCTTGAGATATGCTGGTACTCTCCCTCTCAAAATAAAAAAGTGCCGGTACTCAGTACCGGACAGTACCGGCCCATTTAAAGCACTGCTTAGGATGAGAAAAAGACCACTCTTCACCTTTTGGAAGAGCCCACATCACATCTCTGGTAGCCACCTCAGAATATTGACACTACTGAACATGTCTGCTAGACTCCTGAGTGTGTTATTTGTGACAGGATTCATCACCCAAGAGGAACACCATTTTCAATGAAAGATTTGCATTATGACTGCTGTGTTGTAGAAGAACAAGCACTCAGAGGACTCTGTGGGACCCAGGGATCCATGGATAGAGTTGCTCCTACTCACCTCATGAACTTCACCCCCTTAAACTGCACCGCATCTGGAGAATCCTTGGGCATTTTGAGCCTGCATCCCTCAGCATCAGGACCACTCCATTACTGTCTATGGCGGTTATCCTGTAAAGTTCGGATCTTGCTCTAAAAACGCCCTGGAGGCTAGGTAACTGTCCATAGTATCCTTTCTGGTTCCTTAGAGCTCTGTCCTGCTGGACTTGGTCCCCCAGCTTGGGGCGGTGTTGTTGAACTAACTTTAACATACTTTCCAAATGTTTTCAATATTTTTATTGGCCAGTGCTTGTTTGCAATTAATATAAAAGTTATTTATTATTTATAAAACAGTATCTCCAGAACCCTCTAGTAGATTTTGCTGATTATGGTCTCTAAAAATGTATAAACATCTGCTCTATGTTTATACATTGGTGTCTTGTTTCTTTAATGTTGTGTGACTTTCTTATTCTCTTGTTTGTTGCTGATAAATATTTTACAAACTGTTCATTTGCTAAGCCTTACTGCTCAAAGCCACTTCTACCCAGGGTTGAGTTTAAGGTTAAGTAAACATACCTTACTAGACCTAAGCTGGTATTTGTGAGTGTGCTGCATGGTGGTGCTTCCCCAGCCATTACATGGAGTACATCCAAAGACTCACAAATTAGAATAATAGCCAGTTTTGACATGTTTTGGGGTCAGAGCACATGCACTGGGGCCTGCTTAGCAAAGTCCCAGTGCACAGATTTAAAAAAACAGCATTATTAGTCCAATAACTAGTGGGAAGTCATGCAAAAAAAGCATGTGTTACAAATATAATTTCTGTCACAACGCCACTGGTTGTCAGCAGAGGAAGAACAATATATTTGACAATGTTTAGACCAGCTTTGGGTCTCACAGTTAAGATGTTCCTTTAAATATTGTGTGATGTACGCATAAATATAATGAGAAACGGGCCAAAGTGCAAAAGACAGCACATAATATTGTCTTCAAACCTGGGCTTTCATATACAACTTGGGATAAAATGTGTTTTTTTGATGGCCAAGTGCATTAGAGCAAGTATCTATTGACCACTTTGCCCATATTAGTGTTATAGTTACTCTGTCCCCTGACCTATGACAACTGGTACTTTTCGAGATGTCAAGGTGGAAGTTTGGGAAATCACACATTAAACGGGGGCTAATGTATGCAATTATAAATGGAAACTGATATGGGAGCACTATGCCCAGTAGTGTGTATTATGCTGTGCGTCAAAGTCTTGCGATGATGAAATGGCCATTGTTAAACAATTTGTTTTTTGGACTTGAAACTCTATTAAATTGAATGCCCAAATGTATGAGTATAAAGCTTGAATTGTGTAAGTCAGCAAAAATATTTAATTTGTTTAACCTCAAACCACTAAGCTTCTCTGGTAAGTTTAAATGCCAAAGAATGTGTATTATATGATGAAGTTTGATATATTTTCATTTTTTACAGATTCTATTCAACTTATGTATAAAATAAAATTCTTAGCAGTTTGAATAGAAACGTTGTAAAAGAAGATTGTTCATATCATGTTGTTTTTTTTGTAAGGTCTTTGATGGAAAAGACAGCGTGTCACGACTTCTTGGGGCTTTTAGCAAGAATGAAATGTTGTCGGTGATGTTGAACAGTACTTCAAACCACTTGCGAATAGAATTTAACACCAATGGATCAGAGACAAATCAAGGATTTCACCTAACATATACCAGTAAGTACTTCTCTTCACAAAAAAAAAAAAATGGTCCGTACATTTGCGATGCTCGATGTTGCTTGGGAATTTAAGGGTAAATATCAGTAAGACGAAGAAATACATGCCTTTGTGAACAGTAGAGAATGGGTATTAAAAAAAACAAAAAAAAAACAACAATGAGAATTGTTTATTTCTTGCACACATATGCAAGTAGCTCATTCCACAATGAATTGCTTGCACACCAGTGACACAGAAGTCAGGAGTAGTAACTACACGATGAACAAATATAGTGGTGGAGAACAAAAATATTTCCTGTTTTTTTCAAATATTTTCATACTGTCTCATTAGCACTCAGACATAAGAAGGATATCCAATACTTATCTGCACTATCAGATGTGTAGTACGTGGATAGTACATAGGAACAATCTAATTGTGAACTGAAGGATAGGCACCAAACTTATGAAGATGCAACATATATCCCTGAACAATGTCTCTGTGTAACACATCTCCATGTAGCTGGATATGGAACTACTAAGGCTTTACCACAAAGCACATGAATAAGTCATAAGAAACACATATATGTACAGATCAGTTTGTGCTTATTATAAATATTATCAATATAAGCTCACTTGTGAAGATGTATTATAGCCTCTGCTTGAATTTTGTAAGCTGGAAGGCTACTGGTTTCATGAATATTCATTTGTTCCATTTTCACTTAAAAAAATGAAAGGTTTCAGGGGCTTTATAGTTAGGCTCACATTTTAAACGTACAAAACTATAGAAATTCACCAGTTAAATAGTTACCTCAAGTAACTACAACTCATGCCCTAAGGTAACTATACCTTGCGCCCCCGCCAAGCCACAGCAAACAGCTATGTACTGGGGGTGGCACCCCGGGACATAGCAGGAGCATGGCGGTTCCCAGGGCCATCAGTGGCTCCAAGAAAGGGGCCGCACGGCCCCCCTCCATCGAGGACATAGCCTCAGGGGTGATAGTCTAATGGGGGTCCAAAGGGATCCCCTTTTTTATTTTAAATCCTTGCCTCGAGAGGTTGTGGTCCAGTTGAACTATACAAAATACATCTAACATCATAAGACAGTGAGGAATCTGAGTAGTTGTAGGACCTTGTCCTGGCAAATTATTTTGCAATCAGAGTTAATATTCATAGATGTGGATGTGTTAATTTGCAGTCATGATTTAATTGCTAACTTACGCAAAGTTGGCCATTGACCTCCATGGTTCAGAAAGCTGAAGGTTGTGCTCTTTTGTTGTATTAATGTGACATGCATATTCTGTTTGTGTTTGTTTGCTTGCTTGCATTTCCCTAACAGGTGATCACAAACAAAAGTAAATATCTGCAACGATTGTGCCTTACAGAGGTACTACAG
Organism: Pleurodeles waltl; assembly: GCF_031143425.1. Taxonomy (NCBI): domain Eukaryota; kingdom Metazoa; phylum Chordata; class Amphibia; order Caudata; family Salamandridae; genus Pleurodeles; species Pleurodeles waltl. The sequence continues at coordinate 1,525,415,812 of NC_090444.1, forward strand.
TAGAGGCGTCAATACAATATATGGCTACCAATACAATACTACCTGACATGCCAGAAAGATTACTGATATCCGGGAGAGTCCATGATGGACTTTTCATTGGGTCATGAAGGATAGATAGGGATTGCAAAAAAATGGGACTGTTGGCTAAGGGGGGTAAACCCTACTCAATCAGCAATCAAAAACCTTGTCAGGTTGAAGTCACAAGCAAACCTAAATAAACCTCTGCTTAACCCTCTTGTAGCCTGGCACAAAAGCAGTCAGGATTAACTTATGCAATACTTTAAAAAGTAAAACACAACCCAAGAAACAGCCTACACCAAGAGGTAAAATACTAACCAGAAATATAAACATTGTTTCTCTCTTAAATACTGAAGGTCAGATTTATCATAGTCATGCAAGGTGATACAAGGGCAAAGCAATTCTTAAATCAAATTTCTCAAGCCATTTAAGGACACCATTCATTACCCTGTGTGGTTTAGTAAATTTGGAGTAATGCAAGACAGTGGAGGGCGTTCCATGGGTGGAGTGTTGGTGTTCCCATGCATCTATGTATTCGGTACATTCCCAGGTGTACTAAGCATCATAAACCTGTCAATACATCAACATTTTATACCTTATGGGATAGAGGAGCTCTTTGCAAGTGCATTCTGAAACACACTTAGCAATCGGAAAAAGCTGCTAATCCCACATCACTTTATAAAACTAGAGTAACCTTTTATAAATAATTTGACCCTAAATGACAAAATCCAGGCAGAAGAACCAGAGATATGCAATTTTAAGGATGTAAGTGAATATAGTGCCAAAAAGCACAAAGCATCACTTTTACCCATCTGGTTGTGCGAGACTGGGTGAAAGTCACAAGTTCAGCCCTTCCATGGTAGACCATGGGCTAGATACAGGGACCAGGCTAGTGTCGCTGATAGAGCTGCCTTCACAGTCCAGCACAAAGAGTTCAGTTTACAGTGGAAGGGACCATAAGGACCAAGGAGAGCATTGCAAATTGCCGCTGAAGTAGCATGAGGAGCAGGCGCGATATCCCAGAAGGACTTCACTGTAGCACCACAATCCTGTTGGGCATCACAGATGGGCGTGGCTGGAGCTTTGCGCTGGCCAGTCTCATGCTGCCGGTTACAGTAGCACAAAGAATGGGGTTTTCCGGAACTTGATGATGGTGGGCAGCAAGATCTTAGCTTGAAAGGGACCGTTTGCATTCATGAAGAGTCCAAAAACATCAGAAGAGCTCAACTGGGACGACACCAAGTGTCCAGGACCTGGTGTGAACCACCTGGAAGTCAGGAACTCATTGCCGCAGAGGTCAGCAGGCCACATGAAGGGCCAGTTGCTGGTCCAGGTAGCAGGTCAACAGGGCAGTTGCTGGGATCTTCTGGAGCTTATGTCAAAGTAGCTCAGAACACTTGGTCAGCTGACTGGCTCTTGGGGTCACCTCAGTCCGGGATGAAGGGTGTAGGTCCAGTCTTTTTTCTCTTCAAGTAGGACAGCAGAGGTGCAGGGCCACAGATTAGCTGTCCTTCTGGCTGTAAAGCAGAACAGCTGTACTTCATCTGTTGCATCCATAGGACCAGGACTGTACTCAGGAGTTGGAGGTCTGAGGTCCAATATTTGCACTTGGTGCTCACCTTGAGGCTGGAGACATTTCTAAAGGCTCCCCACCCAGAGGTGTCAGGCATCCCATACCTCCCTGTCCTCAGTGTGTCTGGGGATATAAAGATTAGTGACAAACCCCTAATGAGAGTTCTCAAGCAAACCCTTTATGGTGTGCAAGAGTGGTAGGAAACAGCTTCTCCCCTTCATCAAACCAGGGATAGGCCATCCTGCTAACACCTATGACCCTTTGTCTCACTTCTGGGAGTAATACACAAAGCCTAACTGCCAGCTATGCCTACTTAAATGAACAATGCACAAGTTGAAGGCACCAAATGGTTGGGACAAGAAAATCCCAACTTTTCAACGTTTTCAGATTTGTTCTAAAACCCTAACTTTAACATTAAAGAAGGCTTTTATTTACAATTCTTTAGACACAAAATTTGGCCTTTCTTCTGGCTCTCAATTCAAAATTATCACTTATTAAATGTATTAAGGTAACCCACTGTTATCCTATGGAAAAGGTAGGCCTTGCAGTAGTGAACAAAGAATGTAAAGATTTTTCACTACTAAGACATGTAAGTCAAAAGTACATGTTCAACTTTTTAATTAGGGTGTTTTCTCCCCTCTGGGCCGTTCTGGGCCTAACCTAGTGGGTGACATATTTGTATTAAAAAGGAAAATTTGTGACGGGCAAAAGGTTTAATGCCTGGTTGAAATGTCAGTTTAAAACTTCTCACTCAGACTGAGGTGGCATGCCTGGAACATATTTGAAAACGTGACTTTAAGTGAATGGTACAATAAATGCTACAGGCCTACTAATAGCATTTAATTTCCAGGTCCTCTGTACATGTAGTACCATTGCACTAGAGACTTTCAAGTAAATAAATGTGCCAATTGAGTATTAGTCAACTTTGCAATGTTTAGGATGATAGCACAAGTACTTTAGCACTTGTCAGCACAAATACATTACCTGAAAAAAATAGGAGGTGTGAAGACAAAAAGTTTGGGGGAAGGAGAAAAAAGGTTGACAGGTCCAAAAAGGTATACAACAGGGTTGTGATCGAGACATGAGTATCAATGGGACATGCTGAGACTGGATGTGAAAACTACTGGAAAGAAAGCGAAAAGATGGACTTAGGAATGACTCTCCGAAACAAAATGAAGAAAGAAAGCACGACCTAGGATGAGCCTTGTAACACATTAGTCCTTGTATTCTGTAATTTAGTGAAAGTATGTTGTAAACATACCTTGTGTGTGCCATGTACTGCTGTGGGGGTGATGATCATGATGCAATAACTGGCATTGAGACGGGGAACAGCCATGTGCATGGTAAATGATAGTTTGGAGTAGATAACCTGGGCTAGTTCCCAAACATGTGCTCATATGTGCATTGACTTATGCATAACCATCTCAGAGTACGCTGCATGTTTCTTTGTCCTGCTCACCAATATGACATGCAAACTTGGATTTGTCAAAGAGTCATTCAGAGACCACCTTCATGAAGCATGTGAGCAGATGTCTATGAAGAACATCCATACATTTGCATCTCCAAGTTGTCCCAAAATCTCCAAAGTCAGGAAAATATTTCATGATTTTACTTTGAGTAAATATTACTGAAAATTTTAGACATGGTCTGGTATAGTTCTGGACTGTAAAAGCCATGCCCTAAGTGGCTTTAAAGTGGCTCTGATGGGACATAACAAATGGTGAACTCTGTGTTTTATTATACTTAATAAAATAAATTTGCAGAAAGAATTTTACTATTTTGTTAGCTAAGATAGAATAGGGTGAAAACATCAAGTGACTTTTCTACTTTTTTACATTTCTTGCAGAGTTTGCATTCCATAAAAATATATGGCATGACTTGCAAACACCCTATGGGGGTGATTTTTTCCGCCAAGGTACCGCCGCCAAATGACCGCACCGCGGTCAAAAGACCGCGGCGGCCATTCAAACATTTCCTCTGGGCCGGCGGGCGCTCTCCAAAAGAGCGCCCGCCAGCCCAGAGGAAATGCCCCTGCAACGAGGACGCCGGCTCAGAATTGAGCCGGCGTAGTTGCAGGGGTGCGACGGGTGCAGTTGCACCCGTCGCGTATTTCAGTGTCTGCAAAGCAGACACTGAAATACTTTTTGGGGCCCTCTTACGGGGGCCCCTGCAGTGCCCATGCCATTGGCATGGGCACTGCAGGGGCCCCCAGGGGCCCCGCGACACCCCCTACCGCCATCCTGTTCATGGCGGGTTTCCCGCCATGAACAGGATGGCGGTAGGGGGTGTCTGAATCCTCATGGCGGCGGAGCGCACTCCGCCGCCATGGAGGATTCACTGGGGCAGCGGTAAACCGGCGGGAGACCGCCGGTTTACCCTTTCTGACCGCGGCTGAACCGCCGCGGTCAGAATGCCCTCGGGAGCACCGCCAGCCTGTTGGCGGTGCTCCCGTGGTCGGTGACCCTGGCGGTCACCGGCCGCCAGGGTCAGAATGACCCCCTATATTTCCTAAAAAAACTGTTATTAACAGCAGGCTTAAGACTCAGTGTACGTACCTCCTGTCCATGCTCTTCCAATCTATAATCAAATTATAGGAGATTGAAAAAACATAAACACTGATGTAGTGATTTTGCTAGCTCACTCGTAGCTTTTGATGCAAAGATATGGTGTGCACTTATTCCATGTGTCAGTAAGAAATGGGGTTTCATCGATTTTATTCTATATGAGGATCAAATATGTGTGACCACTCGATGTACTACAAGATAAATAAAATATTATTAAAGTTCAGGATTTTTCTGGTAAATCGGATAGCTTGGGGTGGTCAGTATGCCCACAATAATGATCTTATTTTGGGGGGAAGTGGTTGTGGGCCTACAGTACAATAAAAATGGAAATCTCCATTGAAATGCTGGCGTTTGGGGAGGTTTCATATATATTATTTGTCATTTCTAAACTTTAATACTAGTAATGTTCAATGATAAAGTGATATATAGATCAAGCGACAAAGGTATTTGCACACCTGAGCAAAGGCATAGCCTACAACAGCCTACCATGCAAACCTTGGTAAAACTTCTTTATGTTGATCACTGCTGCAGTCTTAGGCTTATAAACTCACCTTAGCCCACTTTCCCTAGAAGTTTGGCTATTAATGAATGGGATCAATATGCTTAATGGCTCAAGGATTTTAGGTGATTTGTTTTCTTAAAAGAACTTTATAAAGTGGCCTTGTGCAGATATGTGTGTAGACCTTTTCTGAAATGTGTCATTTCTGTCACCCTTTATTGTAGGCATGGTAAACATCTGCACCATTTTGCAAAGGACTTGCAATGCCCCTGAGCTTGTTAGCCAGCATTTAGCTATTTGAATGGACAGGCTATTTTTAATATTGTACTGTATTAACTAGATGTTTGCAACAGAATTAGACTTCATGTTTGAAATCTATTGTGAGACAAAAAGAAACCAACAAATGTGAAAATAAATGTTATTGAATCTATTCAAAATACTATTGTTCAGAATATAAGGATTATGCATCATGAGGTTTGCATTACATTGCCACAAGCAGAATGACTTGCAATATATTTTGTATTTAATCAAATGGGAAGGACCAAAGGAGGCTACCATTCATGGGAAGATGCACAATGTACAGAAGCTGAATATTGGCTTCAAAATATTGAGTGACCATAAGATCATGGTACAAATAATAAGACTATAACAATATTTATGGTAACAAAATTGTTTGTGTTTTTTCTAAACTGTCTCTCTATTTAAAGTGGTGTATCTTGTTATTTTTGTGAAATGGTTTATTATTTACAAATCAAAATTGATTTTTTATTTTTTATAATATCATTTTGAATACATGCTGTTTCAGGTTGTTGGAATATTGAGGTATTGGGTGGGGAGTTTTATTTAAAATGTTATTTATTACTGCTTTAAATTAATGTATTGGCGATTATTCAGATATTAAATCATTTTCTAGCTATCTTATCAATTAGGTTTTTTTCCGATTGAGGGGTTTATTGGTGAATTGTGAGAGGAGTGCTAAATTCATATTATGTATTAATAGTTTAATAATCATTTATTTAGTGGTACTTAGTTGCGTATTTAATTTTTTTCAGTTAGACTTTTTTTGAAGCTCTGGGTTTATTGGGGAATTTCATAGGTGTGTTTTGGAAGGAATGTTAATAAATTGGTGACTTTATTATTTATTACCACATTTATGAATTATTGTTTTTTTACTTGTTTGATAATTTTAAACTATAGTATAAATGTATTTTTAATTTCCTTTTAGCTTTTGGGATTTGGAGGGTTATGTTTTATATAAAATATAATCTTATAGCAATTGATTATTACATGCTATATCTTATTGTTTATCATTTTCATGTGTATGATTTTTTGTGGGTTTTAGGTAGCTAAAGACTTATATAACATATGTTAAAAAATATATATTTAATTATAATTGGATTTTCAATTTTGTTTAATCTCTGGTTCTATATGATTTTGTTTTTTAACAAGTGGATCTCAGAATTTGTTAGGTATTATGTAAAGATATGTAAACATATAGTATTTAATTTTTTAGAATTGATTACCTTACCATTTATCAATATTAGTTTTAAATGGTTTTTATTTGAATTAATTAAATTAATAAAAACAATTGTAATATAGCATTTATTTTATGAAGATATATATATATATATATATATATATATATATATATATATATATATATATATATATATATATATATCTTCGTTTGGATATCCTGAATTATCTCAAATATATATGTTTTGCCCTATATTTGTTGGGACCAGAGTTGGACTAGTTAATCTAACCCACTAACTACCAACAACTACACTTTAACCAATGTTGTTGGGATTTTAGTTAAAATATTAAGTCTGACCCCTCCCTTAATCTATGCATTTCCCACAATATTTTTTGAAACAGAGTTTGAACAGTCAATTTGCCACCTGCAATATGTTCACTTTCCCCAGAGTTGTTTGTACTGCGGTTAAATTAGTAGATATGAGCACCCTTTATAAAAAAATATGCAGTTTCTTCAGTGTTGCTTGGTTTGGATCTAGAGTTGTAATTTTGACCCTGCTCACATATATGCTCTTTCCCCCCACTGTTGATGATTCCAAGGTTAGAATAATAATTCTGCTAATATATGCATTTTCCAAAACAATTTCCCCAATGTTGCTGGAGTTAGAATAAAATATCCCCCACGCAATATACGTATTTTTCAGAGTAGTTATGGGACAGGAGTCAGAATCATAAATCTTGGTCCAGTGTTTTTTCTCTTATAAGAGTTATATTAGCAAACATTGTCCTTGCAAAGAAAACCAATGTTCATTTGTCAATGTTTTTAGAATTGTAATTAATGATATGTTAAAAGTTTTCTAAAGCACATTATATACCAGGAGGCGTCTTGGCACTAGGCTGATGAGCAGAATGGATGAGAACTATTTTAAGCAGATCTTAATAGCCAAGTCTTTAATTGTTTGCAAAATTGTAATAGATTAGGAGCATTCTTGATGTCCAGAGGCAAGGTGTTCCAAGATTTTGCAGCCCCGAGAAATAAGCTCTGGCCTCCCCAAGTGGCCCGTTTGAACTTTGGGACAACAACGAGTTTAGCTTTCATGGATCTGAGTGATCCCCCAGAAGAATACAAGGTTAGGCCAGGCCGTAGAAACTCCGGGCCCATATTGAGGAGGGCCATGGTGATGCAGAGTGATTTGAATGTGATTCTTTGGTGTATAGGTAACCAATGATGCTTTTTAATATCCTTTGATAACAAACAATATTTGGGAAGCATCAAAAGGACCCTGGCAGCTGCATTCTGCAGCATTTGGAGTTTGTTCAGAGTATATTGATGAGCATTTAGGAAAAGACTGTTGCAATAATTTAATCTGGCCAGTATTAGTGTAGTGATCAGCATCTGCTGAAGATAGGAAGGGATGTAACAACATTTTTTTTCAACATTTTAAGCATTGGAAAAATGGAGGAGGCTGAGTCACTGGCTTGGTGCTGAAAGCTGATTTTATCATCAATAATGAAGCCTAAATTGTGAGCGTTTTTCACCAGGGTGGGGAGGGGGCCCATATTGGAGGGCCAAAAGGCAGAGGACCAGATGGATAGATGGGGACCGATTACAATGACCTCGGTTTTATCTGAATTAAACGTCAGACTATTGTTTCCCATCCAATAATCAATCGCCTGCATGCAGTCACAAAGCTTGGGGCCGAGGCTATTGCTGTCTTTGACTAAGGTGACCACAATCTGGGTATCATTGATGTATGAGGTTAATGAAAAACCAAATGAATGCACCAGATTATCCAGTGGGGCACATACACATTGAATAGAGTGGGGCTCAGCGAGGAGCTCTGTGGGTCCACGCATGGTGAAGAAAACGAGGAGAAAGTAAATGTATCTAATATTACTGTGTGTGCTAACCTCTGCAGAAATTATTTGGTCAAATTCAAGGTAAGGTCACGGACACCAATATTAGCCAAGTGGTCGAGTAACCTAAGATAGCAGACAGTGTCAAAAGCCGTTGAGAGGTCTAGAGGGCGGAGCAGCGCACTCTTCCCTTGATCTAATATTGCTCGCAGATCCTCTGTGCCTTTTACTAATGCTGTTTCAGCACTATGTTCGCAGCGGAAACCAAATTGAGTTGGGTCAAAAAGCTTGTTTTCCTGAACAAATCTCTTAAGCTGCATGTTCATAATGTTCTCCACTATCTTAGGTGGTAGAGGTAAGCAAGAGATCGGATAGTAATTATTTGGAGTGGCTGGATCAGGAGAACTCTTTTTCAACAATGAGAGCACTGAGGCCTTCTTCCAGGCGGAAGGAAAACTTCGCTTTGAAACATCAGTGCAAAGATAATGGACAAGGGTCCAACTACTATTTCAGAAACAAGTGTTTAGAATTTAGGGCAGACATGGGTTGAAGGGGGAGCCCAAAGAGACAGTGCTGACAAGCCTAAGAACCTCTTCAAATGAGGTAGGTAGAAAGTGGAGGAAGTTGTGCAGAGACTGTGAGTGAAGGATTTTGTCCCAATCTTCGACAGATTGTAAAAGTGAAGTGCCTGATAGGCTGTTGTACATTTTTTCAACCTTACTCTTAACGAAGACAGGGTGTTGCAAAATTATTGAGTCTTGGGGCCTGCTTTAGAAGGTAGACTCTTAGAGAGCATAGTAACTGTCTGAAACAGCTCTCATGTAGAGATTTTTGCCTCAAGAATTTGGTTTGTGAAGTAGGAGATCATTTTGGCGATAATAAGCAATTTGTATTTAACTAAGCATCCTCTGGGTCATACTTAGACCTCCAGCATCTCTCATGTCTGCAACAGAATTGTTTCAAAGCTCTGAGTTCCGGGGAAAACCATGGAGCTGATTTATGGAACCGATTGTGAGAGGGTCTAGCAACTGAAACGTTTGAGTCTACAGCCGCTGAGAGCCAGGTGGTATACTTCACAGCAGTCAGCTCAGGGCTGGCATCAAAAGATGGAAAGGAATGATTCAGGGATGAAAAAAAGAACTGGTCTGGATCTTATGCCAAGCATAGGAGGTGGAGGCAGGTATCGCTTCCCTGCAGGGGAGGCTTCCTCGTTTCAGAGAGATATTAAATAGGACTACATTGTGATCAGATCTGGCGGAAGGTTTGACTGTGATATTACCTAAGGAAGGGTTGCTAGAAAAGATACCATCAAGTGTATGACCTGCTTGATGAATAGCAACAGAGACCGTTTGAAGGAGACCAAAGCCCTCTAAGGTCTGATGGAGACCTGCTGTGGCTGAGTCCAAGGTGTCCTTAAGGTGAAATCTGAACCTAACCTCTGAGATTCTAAGAGACCGACCATTCCCTTTATAAAAGGGGCCCTGGGGCCTGGAAGGCAGTAGATTAGCTTGCTGTTAAAGGACTGTTTACTGGTAAGTAAAAACAAAAATGAGAGGGCTTCACACTGCTGAGCCAGTCCAGGACAGAATTTGGCTTTTATCTGAAAATAACTGCTATGTCGCTGCCATGCTTTCCTTCTCTATTGTGTCTTTCCATAGAAAGGCCCTCCTTGGAAGCAAAAGACAAGTCAGGGTTACAAGCTTTATTTGCCCAGGTCTAGGTTATAAATGCTAGATTAACTTTACGGGACTCCAAGAACAGCAAAACTTAAGTGTTGTGCTTGACTAAGGATCTGGCATTAATGAGAGCACCAGAGATATAGAGCATATGGGTGCTTCCAGACTTGTTGTTGCAGGAGGGGGTCGTGTTGCAGTGTTTGTCAGTAGCCCTAGATTAAATATATGTCAAGAGTTATGCCGCACTCACGGTTACAGCATTTAAACATCGTATTAGGGGTACCTTGAGCAAGATTGAGAAGGGGACCCAGGATGGACTTACCCTTGTTGAATGAGAGCAGTTTCTGGTGTGATACTGAGTGTGGGGCCAATTCTGGGTCAGGCCCGCCAGAGGAATTGGTGCTTGGCGCAGACCAGACGCAGACAGGCTTGCCTTTTGCGTGCCTTCAGCGCGCCAACGGTGCACCAGCTGCATGGACGCGCGTTAGGAGCTCTGAAATAGCCTTCCATATACTGTATGTTTTTCAATAGTTCCTAGTGTTTTCATTGTTGCTCTTTTGATATATTTTGTTCTATGTTTGTTAAATTATGTAAAAGACTACAGAAACATAGTAAATTAATTTAAATATATTTTGTAATTGCAAGAAAACTGAAGTGGTCATTCCCACTTTGGCAGTATTTTCCTTAGACCGCCGAAGCCGTGGGAGCCAGAAGACCATCAGTGCTGGCAGTCTTCCGACTGCCATAATACGAGTACTGAAGGATTTCTGCTGCAATTTGAGCTGAAATCTTCCAGTAGTCGTGCTGGCGGTCGGAGGTGCAGAGGCGGTTCCACCATCGGCCCCTCCGTACCAAAAGGACTTGGCCAGCCATATTACGACCTGTAATATGGCCTGGCGGGGTCCTGATGGTGGGTCGCTGCTGGTGGTGGGAGTGCCTGGTCCCATCCCCTCAGGGAGGAGCACCTCGTCAGACAAGGTAAGTGTCCTTTGCAAGGGGAGCAGGTGGGGTGTGTGAATAGATGTGTGTGTGTGTGTAAGCGTGTCATGAAGGGAGGGTGGGAAGGGAGTGTCTGTGCATGCTTGTGTGAGTGGGGTTGTTGTGCGTGTATGGATTTGGGGGTGTTGAATGTGTGTGTGTGTTGGTGAGTGTAAGGCTGTTGAGAGTGAGTGAGTGTCAGGGTGTTGCATGTCTCTGGGTGCGTGCGTGTATTCAAGGGGGTGGGGGTAAGTACAGGGATAAGGAGGGGTGGCGGGTCACTACTAGGAGCAGGGAGGTCACTACTGGGAGCAGGGAGGTCACTACTGGGAGCAGGGGGGTGAGGAGGGTTACTGGGTGTTTGGGGAGGTAGGGGTGGGAATGTTGTAAGGGAAAGGGGGCTCTTGGGTAGGTGGGGGGTGGGGGAGTTATCTACTGGCGACTGGAATCCAAATTCCTGTTGCTAGTAGCCTTTCCACCAGGGATTTCATGGTGGTGCTACTCCCACGAAATCCCTGGCAGAAAGGGGACTTGTGATGCCACCAGCAGTATTGAGTGGACCGCCGGGTCAGAGAAGCTCATCTCCAGCCCTGCGGGTCCAACCACCCTGGCAGTAGGAACGGGTAAGTGGCAGTTTGGCACAGGCCAAACCGCCACACTCATAAACACTTGGTCTTCACTGCTGGCCGGTCGACGGTGAAGACCACCACCGGGGCCCCGGTGGTCATAGACCTCTAGGGTCGGAATGACCAGCTGAGTGTTTTGAGATTTTATTATTTACATTTGATCTTTACGAATAATTATACATTTGTATTGTGCTACTTCAATCTATCATTTTGTACTTGTAATAGCATTAATACTGTAAGAGTTATTACACTTATGGTAGAACTAAGTAATATTTTTATACCTTTTTTTTACATTTATTTTCAGGAAATATTGTTTTTATTTCTTAGATTGCAGTAGACCTTTATGTTTTTCTTGGTAGAACACTTTATATAGCATGTATTTTGTTAAACATACACTTAACTTGTTTTAATTAGTAATATTTAGGAATAACTAATTAACATTATTTTACAATGATATTGGACCACTATTTTTAAGTAAATACTTTTACATTTTAGTTTTTAATTTAACATACTATGGGCCTCATTTATAGGGATAGTTGATCGACAGCTGACCTGCCAACCTCGTGAAGAGAAGACCACCGGTGCAGAGCTGGGGTCTCCCCCCCGGGCTCATTACAAGGTTTCTACGGGGCTGACTGGAGGAAACCACTGAAATCAAAGGTTTCCACTGGTCAGCACAGTGGAAACTATGTAGCGGCATATGAGGAGCCGAGCCCAATGTCGTCACAAAGAGGTTGCCCGCAGACAGTGTGCATTCCAAGGGTGTTGGGCAGGAGTGCCCTGTTGTGGACAGGGGCCCTGCTATGGCCCCCTCACTGTTTTTCTGCCAGATTTTTCATGGCGTGCCCCCGCCGTGAAAATGCTGGTGAAAACTGGACTCTCGATAAGCGCAGTGGCGCTGAACTCAACACCACCATGGCTCACCATGACTCCTACCATTGTTGGGACCCATGTTTCGGGCGGGGAAGGCAGTCTCCTGGTGGTCCGACGGCCAGGTTCACATTGTGACAGTCAGACTGCCTGGAGTACAGCAGTCCGACTGCCACCACGGTTTTGTCTGTCCTCGGGCAGCTGCAATTGGATGTCATAATTAGGCCCTATATTTTTCTATTTACTTGTTTGGTTGTAGATATTTTTGAATCAATAGTTTGGTCATCCACCTTTTAAGTATATTTACTCGATATTTTGATCAGAATTATTATGACGTCAATATAAGCACAGGTCGATATTCTTTCAGTTGATATGTAGTACTAATATCATTGCTATCATTGCAAAAGAGATTGATAGAACAACTACGTTTGATACTCCTCTGACTATATAAATGCACAGTTCATCATAATAAAATAAATATGCACATAGAATGCTTATCTTCTTTATCGACATGTTTTAAGAAGGGAAAGCACAGCTTACAAAAAGAACTGATAGCCTTGATCCACGCATGTGATTGGACATACGATTATGGCACATCCTTGTTAACCAAATATGGTTGTTCATGATATTTTCCTTTTTGCAGAAAGTAGTAATAACTTGACTCTAACAATTAACTGCTGAGATACAAAGGTATTAAAAGCGAATGGATTATCTTTGACAAATTTTCACTTTCCACTAGTATGGTGGTTTACAAAATATAACTCGTAGCTCCTGCAGACATCTGGTATTGTTGTAGAATCAATTAACAGTTAAATTGAAACTCTAGTAAAACTCGCAATGTATTCAAATTACATTCGCCTACTTACTTCCTCCATCCGATTAATCTCTGAATATTTTCAACTGGAGTTAACACTCTAAAGGTTATTTCCCCTTATTGGCAATGCGTCTTTAACTTCATTTTTGTGATTTCTACTCTAGTATTGCTCCCAAACAGTGGCATGCTTAATTAGTGCAGTTCAACTGGAAGAACTGGAAAGGAGCCCGGGGCATTTCCACAACTGGTGTATCATTTGATGTTCTCTAATTTACAGGCACATTTAATGCATTATGTAGAGTTTCAGTTGTGACTGTGCCAGGGCTATATTTGACTCTCCACGACAATGGTATCTTCAAAATGAGCTCTTTTAGAGAGAGAGAACAGCAGGCGTGCTTCTTCTCCTTTCGTGGCCCTTGGGTCTGGCCAATCTTTATACTTTGCATCATCATTAAGGGTATCATTTGAAGAGGCAGATACTCTTTAATTCAAAGCATTCTTTGTAGAACATGATACCCGTCAGGCAGAACGTGTTGCTCTTCCTACTTTGCATGGCTGTTTGGGCTTCACTAATACTGCCATGGCCTATTAGTGTCCCGCATTATTAAAGCATTCTCTTAGAATGAATACTACATGGTAGCTCCACGCATCCTTCCAGCCCATTTTGTCACATCCAACCCTACTTGGACATTTTACTATAATACATAGCTTGTCAGGCTAACTTGTATTAGACCGTCTCCAGCATGCTTTCACTGCACAAACAAACATGCAAGAAACGCAGGAGTCTGCAGTCTGGTATATCACATTTTACAAATGTTACTAATTTTACAAAGTAACTGCTTTGGCACTGCAGTAAGGACAGACATTCAGTAACACTATCCATAAATAGCCTCACTTTGTAACTGGTTGGTTCCCCAAACACAATTTTAATAGTTGTGATTCCATAATAGATTAAAAGGATAAGATTACACTGGGCGGTTACCTAGGGCACCACTAGCAAGTGGGTACAAGATTGCTTGACCTGGAAACAAATGTAACTCTGCCAGTGGAGTAAGTACCAGAATGCATCTTGCAAAGCATGGGGAAACTCACTGCCAATCCCTGAACAGGAGCCTGTGGTGGCAAGAACTTTCCTCAGCCATGTCAAGCCATTTTAATACCAAGCATTAGAAGGAACATGATGTTGTGTTGTGTGCTTTTATACAAAGTCTTAGAACAGGTTTTCAGAAAAAGGTACGTGACTGCAAAAAAATCAGAATTAGTAGGATGTTCCGCTATAGTAATGACACAGATATTCTTTACATAGAGCACTTTAATTCTAAAATAGCTCAAATTCAGATTTTCCCCTTCAAAATCACAGTTACATAGATGAAAAGTTGTTAGTAATGTTTACCCCCCGCACGCCCCTAAAGGTGTGCAAAAGGCACCACATGCTTTCCTAGTCATGTTCCAAATCTGATGCAGGAAGTTGGAGTTAATGCATATAAAATATAACACAATTTAGTTCAGTAAACGTTTTAACACAAGTGTATTGATTCGAGAATATTTCACCACTGGTAACTGCCAAGGGTCACATTCCAGTCCATCAGTTTTCCCCTCCATGCTACTCCAGTAAGGGAAAAGACATGGCTTTTCTCCGGAACGAATCGTCCAGTCTGAGAGGACAGGGCCAAGCCGTCTCAGAAGAGGTACAATATAGAACTAGATCGATTGATGATTTGTTTGCTCCCCACCAGTAAGTTACACCTTTGTTCCCTGGCACAGCAAAAAATTACTCATATCTGGGCATTGTAATTGCACTTAGGCCATTATACTGAAACACATAGTTGCTCAATGGAATGCCTGTAAGTGTCCCAGCCTCTGGCAATTGCTTGAGCTGCACTTGAGTCCATTGTTCTTTTGGTGATTATGCCAGTCTAAACAGGGACCAGCCTTGGGCAAATCAAACTTGGACCTGTTCAGTTGAAGTAAATCACTGAACTAGCAAGACAATGGAGACATGGCAGAAGAAATGTGAGTAGCAACCACATGCATGAAAGTGTTGAGATTTTTAACCTTTGACATGTAGTTTCTTCAGCTCACCATCAGATCAGGGTATTATATCTGTTCACCTTCAAAGATTTGTGTAGATAATAATGACATTTCAAATAACTTAAAATATTTTCATGCTTATCTTGATGGTGATTCATGTAATTGTTCTAGTCATCTCTACCTAGCCTCCATTGGTACATTAGAAATCTCATAACCATATCTCTTCACAGATAAATCCTAGCAGTGAAATACCATAGTTTGGATCATGCCAATTCAGAACCACGCTAGTAACATGTTCACTATTTTTATAGTTGCACATTCTTCCAGCCCAACTGCCGATCAGCAGGAGACCTTAAGATGCTGTATGGGCACTTGCTTACCTGTATATCCTTCAGTCTTACTTTGGAAAGAAGTAACAAAGAAACATTAGAGGGGCCCTAAGTCATCTCAGAAATTGTATCCGGCCGTACATCTACTATGGAGAAATGGAAAATTATGAGCTTCTTTATTAGCAATTTCAAGAAAATGTATCAAATCCATACCACTTAAAGGAGTCGCAAAAAACAGAACCTATTCTGCTGTGACCATGACCAACAGCATTCCTCTCAATGTCCAAGTCGATCAGAGAATTCATTTTGGAATCTACCATATTCCATACTGCATGCTTGGTAAGTAATGTCATTATTACTAAGAGAGGGTAAAAGATAGTCAAACATATGAGACAGTACAAGTATTATTCTTGATGTACTAAAGTGTTAAAGATACAAGTTTTTACCTCACTTAAATAGGTGACTATAATGTACTGCATTTTCCCTGGCAAATAATTTACAAAATGCATCTTCAAGCCTAAGTCGATTGGAAAAAATGATTTCACATGTCTATTAAAATGGTAACCACATCTTAACAATGAGTTGCCTGGCTGAGGGCTTAACCCTGATGATGGGTGCCTTAAAAAAGTAGAGCCATTTTTGGACGGGTATGTCCACATTTATTAGCAAATAAATAGACAAATCATCCACAAATGTAAGTAGTCTTTTTAAAATAAGGAATCACAGACAATACAGAACAATGATTGTGTTCTGCTTCTAGAGAATAAAGAAGCATTCCTCTGCATGTCCATTTGAGGCTAACAAGATAGTTCCATATAAGACACTACAATTATTATTTGTGATGTAATAAAATGTTTTAGCACAGATACAGCCTGACAATTAGTAAAGCATTGTTTTCGTGACAACAGAGTAGACAGTAACTCCATTGCTTGTGTATATTTGTCTTTATACACACATTAATATTTTACAAACAGTGATCTTGTACCTTCCTCATGCCAACAGTCGAGGGTGTTCTTAGTCATTATCTGCTTCTGGTAGCCTCTAGCTATAGTGTGTAGGGTCATTCTCATTTTAAAATTAGGCCATAAGCTTAAATTTTAAGCTGGATGTTCTTCAACCAAGGAACCAAACTTGTACATTTTAGTTTACCACATAAAATAGACTATAAATGTTATTATTATACGCATTGTATTGAAAATGAGCTACAACATTCACAACCACAGTCCCTAGTCCTTACAAAGAAAATCACTGCCTGGAGTTGAAACCACAGGCAGATCAAGGTAATCTCCTACCATTCTCTGAATTTCTGAGACCTAGAAAATTATGGAGTCTTCGATGGTACTGCTGGCCCCATCATGGTCAACATCTCTCTAATCCAGTGATCATGAAAAATCATTGTATCCCCTTATCTGCCAATGGGAATTGTTGTCACTTTCTGAAATAACTATCATGCACACCACCACCAGTCTTTCTTCTCACTTTAATTCACTAGCAATGAGAGAGGCAATCCTCATGTTGGTCCTGCTTTCAAGGAGCATACCAGTATAGATCCTATAGCAATTTAACAGGTATCTGCAATTCCAAATCATACAAAAGGCTAAACAAACATTTAGGTTTAATGACAACCCTAGTTAGTCTGTGTAAGGACCGCCCTAAATTTCTGGTCATTCCATACAGTTGTTTCTAAATACTGTGTGATGTATCCAGTAACTGGCAATTCTAGTTGGTCCACTAGGCTCAGTGCATTTGGCATCCACCACTTTTGCAGTGACAGTATCCGCTGTATGTAGACAACTAAAATTGTTGGCCGTCTACTAACATTACTCACAACCTGCTTAACCTGCTGAACATGTTGCATGCCATGCTGCCGTCTAATTGATATAAAAGCAAGAGCAGTGACTTTGCTTTACCTAATCATTTTATTATGCTTTTTAAATAAAAACAATGGTCACTTTTAACTGAATAACTTGTTGAGAATGAGTGAGTAACATTCACACCAGGAATTGTAACAACACACTTCCTAAGAGGCCAACAATACGCATTTCTCATTCTTCTTTTGTTTTGTTCACATTACAGCAATAAAGAGCACTATTTGCTACCTATCAAGTTCATGTCCAAATATTCATGTCAGCCGGCCTAAAAGCTTATCTTAAATCTTAAAGAAAGACTGGAGATAAACTTAGAGCATCATTACGAGTCTGGCGGTCACCAAACTTGTGGTGCCGGTTGGACCGCTGCACTCCTGGCAGTCCGACTTGGGACATGGTTCCTGATGGGGTGGTTGGTGTTGTGGTCAGCTATGGCGGCACTGAGTCTGCTTTCTGCCCGTCTTTTCATGGTGGGATCCCTGCCATGAAAAGGCTGGCAAAAAGCCAGTGCTGGGGGCAACGGGGGAGGGGCACTGCCCAGGTCCCTGCTATAGCAAACAGTGAGCATTAAGAGGGTGCTGGGGGCATCCTCTGTGTGACAGCATTGGCCTCTGCTCCATGAGCATGCAAGGCCAATGCTGCTGCACTGGTTCCACTGGGCTGACTGTGCCAACCAGCCCAGTGGAAATCTCGTAATCAACTTTGGGGAGCCCAACAGTCTCCCTCCCACAGGCCTCGTGGACCGGGTTTCGGACCACCAGAAACATAAAGAGGGCCTTAGTGTTCCTTTTAGTTGGCTACAGTACAATAGAAAATATAGATATTTTATAGACAGTACAATTGCATTTAGACCAAATTACTGAACGTATATTTTTGTCAAAGTTCCCTTGCATATCTTGCTGGAATCATATGCCTCCTAACCACACAGCAATGTGTGTGATGTGTCAGTTCCCTCTTTGAGGTCTGGGCTGAATGTTTAGTGGTATCCATGAACTTAAACTAATTTTTTTTTTTTTTAGTTTTGTAGTGTGCTTAATGGGAAGGCTCAAATGATAGCGTAGCATTATGGCTCTCAAATGGAAATTTAACTCTTTGGAGTGTTTTTAGCAAAATTGACAAGGGCATAATTAATAGAAAATGTGTTTTTGAGCAGGAGATATACTGATGTCTGAAAATAAATCAAACATAGTTTTAATGCTGCTCTTTGAATTATTATTAATGGTGTGTTTGGGAGATTTCTCACTAGTCATGTGGAGGCAGCGTATATTGTTAAAACATTTCCTGACGTTGTTGGTGTCCATGTCTGTGTTGGGTGATCTTCTCAATACTGAATTTTAAACGCCATTCTGCCAAAATATTGTAATCAGAATATCAACAACCGCTATATTATGAAGCCAAGTATATATACGCCAGTAAAGTTATATTTACATTCTTTACTTCACATGTAATTTTTTACATATCAAGATATGTAGAAATGTATCTAAGAACAGTAAATCTATACTATTTTATGTATAAGTATCTTTATATTATGTAATCTGTAGTCTGGATATGAAATTTTGGCTGACAGTATTTTGTCACTCAGTACAAAGACGTGTTTTCTATTGTGGTTTCTGCTGATGTGGCCACTAATGTGACAATAATCAAATTCATTAGAAGATTTGGAATTTTTCATTGATCAGTAATAGCTCGCTTTATAAAAAAAAGGTTTGAGATCCTAGATTTAGACAATATTTTGGATTTTAGCATCACTGTGATTTTCAGCCAAATCCAGCAAGCACAGCTCTTACCATAGTGCTGAAATAATGCAGTCACCAAGTGTTCATCTTTCCTAAATATTTTTCGCTGGATCAGTGGATGTAAACTGGACACAATAACTCATGGTGAACACTTTATGTTCATTTGACCAATAAATGCTTTGAGGGACTATGAAACTGACTTGTTCGCTGTACAACACACCAAAAATATAAATGAAAGGTGGACTGATAATGGATAATTTTGAAGACCGAAACATGCCCTTTACTTGTAGAGAGGGTATGAAGGTAAGTGCTTTTGAAAGCATTAGTATGCATATTACTCGAGAAGCATTTTGTCTAGGCACATTTCCAGAAATAATATAGCTAGTTTATTTGATTGGACATGCTAGCAAAATTGATTTGATACCATTTTTCTTATAGAAGTTTTCAACTTGTTGAAGTTGTTCAGAATGAAAATAACACATTTTGAAGATTTAGCATTTGTATTTGCCAGCTTTATAAACAAAGATCATGTTTCGGTGGGTAGTGCAACACAGCAGGAGGTAGCTCCACACCAAAATGTGTCCTCAAAGCTGTGGGTCAAATAAATGCTATTGTCTCACAGTGTTATCACTATAGATAAGAGTCTTCATAATTTAGATAAGAAAAGCAATACTTTCTTCTTAATTCTTCTTATTCATCCTCACAGTAAAAAGAGACTTAATAAAGATAGATTACTTCTCTCTTTAAGTTAGAAGCATTGTCTGAACCCTGTAGTTTTAACTGAGTGTCAAATAATCATTATGAGTGGGAGTAGATGTAATTCATTCATATTTTGCCTATCTAAATTGGGTTGAAGCCAAAAGGGTCATGTACTACTCGCTTTTGTGTAATTTAAAATGTTAACAATTTATAAAGACAAGGTAAATTATCCATTATCAGTCCACCTTTCATTTATATTTTTTTCTCTTACACAAACACAACTCCTTTTGTTACACTTCCTCTTTTTCTCTCTCTTTTTCAGTATGATTCTTTATAAAGTACAATATGCCACCTCACAGCCCCTTAAAAGGACTTAAACAGAAACATTTAAATGCTTTAAAGAAGGGCTTAAATATTATTGTGCTTTGTTTCTCACACACATATTTCATACAAAATGTAAATCTTAGACTCCTGTGCGTTACTTATTCTCAGTTAACTTTAATATACATGTTACTTTCTTACATCTAATAAATGTCACAGTCAGTTAAGAGCTATTTATATCCTCAGATTTCAGGACAGTCGGTTTCAAGGTGCTCCATTAGAAGTTATATACATGGGACACATTTTTGTTCACTCTTAATGCTGGTCTTTATTCTATGATTATAAGATCTTGTAATGAAATATTTGGAATTGAATTGTGAAGGTACTTATATTGAGGTGGAGTACATTAGTAATGGGATAAATATATTTTTTTAATTTTGCATGCTGAAAAATGTACTTATGATGTATAAATATCTACAAAGAAGCTACCTGTAGAGTGCAGTTATAGTTTTTCTCACAAAGCATTTAAATGAGTGCAGGACAGTTATTATTAGTGAGGATCATAATTACACAGATGGCTATGCCTCACAAGGGGGTCATGGAGAAGGGACTTAGCAGTGGACTCCACCACTGTTAACAAGAGGGCTCTGATCTGTAAAAAAAATATGAAAAAAAACACACGCATTTTGGGCTTCCTTTTCTATTTTTACTACCCGTATGTCTCCCATAAGGAGCTTAACATGGTTTCTGCTTTTTTTTAAATAGAGGTGAGGGGTATTCACTAATGCTCACCTTTTAAAATAAGTTCTGCTTCTGCACACATTTGTCAAGAGTCTCTGGGATAGTTACATTTGAACACAGTTGCACAAGTGTGTTGTCAGGTCTGCAGGTGGGCAAGGAAGACAGTTGTTTGACTCTGCTTTGCATCTACACATGCCACAGCACATGTAAATTGGTAGCAGTGACTCCAAAAAGAATATGGATACAATAATGTTGTGCAGGTGTTTCCAGGCAAAGCCAGTTATTTTTCAACTATGGAGGTATAACCTAAGTGAAATTAATTGTTTTCTGCAACTTCCATACCTATAAAAAAAGTTGTAGTAATGCACACAATTGTAGCATCCTCAGAACAAACATTGTGACTGGGAGCAACAGCATAACAGATAATATAGATATGAGCTGCTAGACCAGCTGGCCATTCCTCTACTGATTTTGTTAGAAATCGTGTCACAGGACTATTATGGCTGTCAGCCAAACAACTGGTAAAACTCTCATATATATATATATATATATATAGAGAGAGAGAGAGAGAGAGAGAGAGTTAGTTGTATATTATCCCTGTGCTTCTATGGTGCCTTCTCTTGCTACTGAAATTACAGGTGTTTATTTGTAAGAAATTAGGTTATTTCGTTAAGGGGAATTGACTATTCACTTTATGTAATAAACACAATCCTTGTCAGGGTGAACCAGTACGTCACTGAATTAACCAGAACTTGAGCATCTGGTAGGCATGCAAAGCAGAGAGGCTTAACTTTGAGGCAAAGTGTTAAAGTATCTAATAAAATTGTAAAACAAGTTTAAATATAATACAGAAACATTGCCTAGAGCCTCAATCACAGTGGTGCCTATCAATGCTTTTTGCAATTTGGTGCAGGGCTCTGTCAAAATAACACAGCTTTTTTCTAAACTGTTTCTTTTTTATTTACAAAAAGAAAATCCAGCTCCAGGACAAAGCCTTCCTCGCCATGAGAATCATCTCGAATGGCAAGGGGGAAATATTCCTATTTTTACTGACCCTTACTGCCAGGGTTTGCCTGATGGTGATTTATAGTAAAAAAAACAACAACAATATGTCTACCCATTCTAAATGGGTGGATGGACATAAAGTAATGGAGTAGTCAGTTCTGTAGCAAAATCTATTGTCTTTCCACAAATGAAGCAGGTGTACAAACCCCATCTGTAAGCGCAGAAGGAAATCTGTTGCTACAATTAGCCCCTTAATCTCAACAATACAAGTCTGAAATGCTCACTTGGGCAAGGCAGCATATTATAGCCAAAGAGGGGTCCACAAGACTGGATTGCTGGTTCTTGGTGAACCTGGTGGTTTTCAGAGGGAAAGATCCGAGAGGGAGAGAAATATGAATTTGCACCCAAGAAGTTTTCCTCACCAGCTGGATCCTTTTAGCTTTGTCACCCAGTCAAGATGTCTTTGTTCACACATAATGACTTTTAGAAGATTGCTACAATGAAAATGGCTTTTGGGTGCTAATCACTTTAAGAACATGTTCATATTACCTTTGTACA
This sequence comes from Pleurodeles waltl, assembly GCF_031143425.1. Taxonomy (NCBI): domain Eukaryota; kingdom Metazoa; phylum Chordata; class Amphibia; order Caudata; family Salamandridae; genus Pleurodeles; species Pleurodeles waltl. The sequence continues at coordinate 1,525,438,051 of NC_090444.1, forward strand.
TGTCCTACATTTAAATACCATTCATCCTCCTTTATGGGCTGTGAAGCCTAATTAGGGATGACTCCCTGATATTTAAAAGAAACATTTTGACCTGTCAAAACAGTTTATTTTGACAAGCTACATTGTAGTTTTTACACTGATACAGCCAGGCTAGACCTCAAGCTTTGTTTATACTGACAATTCAATTTATGGCACAGTAGGTGCAGCAGTCCATAATTGGCATTTAACTTAGTAGGGATTTATTGGCAAGTTAAATCTGCTAATTCAGAGTAATCCAGTTCAACCATATTAGAAGGGGGGAGAAAATGCACTTTACCTCTGGCTAGCAGGAAAAAAGTGTACAGAGGTCTACAGTCAGTAAAACATATAGGGAAGAAATCTGGGCTACATCATGCAAAAGATGGTAAATTCCTATATAGTTAAACAGTTCCTATAACTGCAGATACTTCAGCAAATATGTCTTTTTTTCTGGATATATTTAGAAAATTAGTCATTCATTGCAAGTCCAGGTGACTGGGCGACCCATCAGAATTAACTACATTGGACCGTGGCTTTACTAGCTTCCATGCCTATTTCCCAAAGTTAGCAAGTTACTCTTTTGGCCACCACTTTAAATGTTTTAATCCCTTTGCACATTTGTACAATTGAAATTCAACTTTTGAATGGACCACCTTTTCGTAAGTTATCAAGTTTAATTTATTCAGATATTTCTCCCAAAGAAGAAGGTAGAAAATCTCTTGAAATGCAAGAATATGTTTGAATAATGCATTGCATTTTAAACATTTAAATTCAATATAACCAAGATGTGTAAAATAAACTAATTAAAAAAGAGCACTATGTGATCAGAACATGAACTAAGCATAGATTTGTGTAGTTGTGAAAGTAATCGAGCATATAGACATATAGTTCTCTAGTGTGTTGATAATTGTCTTAACTTTTTTGTTGTGTACTTAATAAAAATCATTCATACATTAAAACACGTACTTTAAAAAAAGCAGAACATCTACAGTAGTGATTCAAATAACAAATGTATCTTGATTGACAAAATAGTAAATACATCCATTGAATAACTAAGCATTATCAGATGATCTGGAAGTTCTTTCTCAGAAATGTATACTATTAATGTTTCGAGCATACTTTGAGGTATGGAACCTAATAAGTTCCATAAAAGTGTAGAACTTATATCACATCATTTGTCCACCAATACCATCCCAGCTTTAGGTGTTATCTCTTACTGACACACCCATTTTGAAAATGTCTTGCCATGATAGGAACAGTACTTATAAGTTGTACAATAATAGAATATTAAATAGCCCCCTAGTTTTGTGTCATGCTAATCTGTGGTTTCATGTTCATTCTAGTCTCTGTGACTTTCCCAGGCTATGAGATGACCCACCAAAGAGGGGCATTGAAACATTTCATTAGTAGAGATAGAATCACTTTTCTGTGATATTTTCTGAAATCTCTCCTCTCTTACCTGGTTCATCTGGGCCTACTCACATGGTGGAAGGTCTAGGTGAAGAAATTACTCTCTCCATCTTAATGCTCTCTGCTAGTTCCTTGGTGCTATTTCACCCACCCAGATGGAACTATTCTACCTCGGTCGGTCCATAGTTAAGGGGGATTGAGTTACTTAGAAGGGTCATCTACCAGCAACTCACGAAAGCCTTAGTGGCCACTTGTCTCACACTTTAGTCTCATCCTTAGATCCGTTCCTGATGTGGGTGTCTTTACCAGGTTTGGGCCTTTCCCAAGAGGGGAATCTTGGGGATTGAAGCACTTGTATGATAGAGATAAATACTTCATTAAGCTCCCTATTTCCAAATTATCATACTGTCAGAACATTTTGGTTGAGGAGTCATTTGACACTTCCTTCTGTCCACCTGGCTAAACAGACAAGAAGGCCAGTATATGAGAAACTTAGTCAAAACAATGGGACACAAAAAGAAAGTGGTCTGTAGAGAGCTCTGAATATTTAGAAATATTGGCATTAAGCAATGGTGAACTAGGTTATGTAAGGAAAGAAAGACAATGCCAAAAAGAACAGTGATGATGATTAACAGAAATTCATGTACTGACCGAAACCGTGAAATACTAATTATTTGCCTTAATTTAATCCTCCTCAATTGATAAAGAACAGTTGCCCATTAATTGTATTTAGATTTGACCCCAGAGGTCTGCATTGCCCCCAGAACCTGTACTGAAGCAGTCAGATCTGGAAATTAATTGACCCACCTCTCACATTTAAATACAGCTAGATACGGATCCGATGAGTATACAAGAGGTAACTGTCAAAAAAAACATCACCACCAGCTCAATTTGAATAGTAAGCAGGTGGTGAGAGGGAACAGAGCTGTGAACAAAAGAATGGTGAAGGCAGGCAACTGACAATTCCTAAATGCATTAGAACATAGCCAATTTAGAACTGTCTCACTCAGATCTTGACCTTTCCGGGTAGGTAAAAATACTGGTATGTTCAGCTGTGCAGATTCTGAAGGCCTGTTTCATGAAGTATCATGTCCTATCCTAAGAGATTCTTAATTCAAGTCAGAGAAAAAGCCTGAGTCGATCTAACCCAACAGTATTCAAATTATTTTAGACAATGAAAGATCGTCACAATATGAACTTTTCCTGCTCAGAGCTTTTCCTACCAAATCCAATGACTTCAGTGGGAACCTGGCCAACTCTCATTCCACTTTAAGAGGACTTCCTTGGATATGGCATGCATCCTTATCCCTCTGGAAGATTTTGAATTCCATTTCAGAAACTAAGGGCCTCATTACGAGTGTGACTGTCCAAAGACCAGGTGGTCTGACCTCCAGACTACAGCCCTTGTGGGCAGACCCAAACGGGGACCACCATCCCTGCCAGGAACATGGTTCCCAAGGGGCTGACGACAGTCTGAATTGACCTTAGCCATGGTGGTGCATAACTTAGCACCGCCATGCTGATTATAACTCTGTTTACTGCAGCCTTTCCACGGCGGTCACGCCGCCACAGAAAAGCTGGCAGAAAGCCAGGGCGGGGGGCCACATGGGGGGTCCTGCACTGCCCATGGCATGAGCAGTACAAGGGCCCGCCTGCCCAGCACCATTGGAATGCACACATTGCAATGATGCTGTTGTGCTACGGTGTTTGCTTAGTCTCCCTTGAGGAAGCCAAGGCCAATATTGTAGCACTGCTCCCACCAGTCAGACCTTCGGGAACACATAATACAATGTTCCAGCTAGTTACCCCAGCATGACCATAATAGTTTGCTTGGGGAGGATGCCACCGGTATGACAGTGGAGTCATCCCAGCAAGTTGGTGGTCAGCCTGTCTGACCGACAACCTCATAATGAGGCCCCCAGTCCTAAGGTAAAATATTGTGCCTCGATGAACCTCCTTAGCATATCTGACCTGCGCTCCATCAGAGTCAAACTAAAATTGTGCCTAGATCCCAGTGCCCCATGAACAGAGACTGCTAAATGGCACTTTATTTTTTGTTCGTGCTTTTACTCATAAATCTTTTACATTTCATATCTCTGGTTCCCCTTAATAGATTTTTTGCTGTTTTGGTGTCATTTTGTTCATGACATTTTACTCTATGTGCATAGAGTTGAGTGGAATGTTTACTGGTTTTACAGATTTTTTTACTGTTTTGGTACTTGTAAACGCGTTACACATATTATTTAAGTTAAGCTTGTCTGTTCCTTGCCCTAGCTACCAGAAGGTGAATCCAGACATAATTTAGTGAAATCTTTGTCTCTTCCTAACAGGTTAGTAGCATTATTACTTTTTGGGGGTTGCCATCCACCTCAATTAATAATTCACCTTCTTATAGTCCATGAAACTCCTTTTTGAATGTGGCACACAGTCTTCATGCAACTTATGTCTGGCGGCTTTGTTTGTGGACTTAGAAGCCATAATTGTTCTCTTAGATTGTTGAATATGCTTCTAATGTTCACCTAAGAACATTATGCATCTTTTTACTCATTAAGCATTATGCAGTAGATCGTTGTAGAATTCAATGAGAAAACAGGCATTTTGCAATGCCAATGTTCGTTGCTTTTTGCAGGCAAGTGCCATCATATTGATTATAGAAATGCTTTCTAATTTACTTTTCTAAAATGAATGTTGGACATGTTCAGACAGCAATATTAAAAAAAAAAACACACACAATAATGACTAACCAAGAGTTGTGCTGCCTGCCTGCTCACAGAAGCCACTTTGGAAGAGTTTATTTCTAAGATGTCTTAAATATGATTCCATGCATCACTGTTTATGTGTAAGAAGTTTACTGTCCCAGTGTGGGCAACAGCCTTTTCAGGCCAGTGAAATAAAAAAAATATCAAATGAAAGTATGCAGGAGTGCTAAAAGGAAAGCTCACCCTTCTCAGTTCCAAGAAATGGTTCAGCAACAGGATTGCTTATAACTCATTCATGTCTCTCCCAAAGTCAGTGATGATGGGGCCTGGAAGACTGAGGGAGCCATACTTTTTTAACATACCTAGAGGGGACTCAGGTGGGGTTTGTCAATCTTTTAGCAGCTCCTAAACACACGTTGGTACTATTGGTGGTTCCCCCTCTTCTTGTGAGCAACATCCACTAACCGTCCATTGTATTACAATTTCCATAGGATATAATGGAATCGTAATATGGCAGACAGGATAGCTGTCACATTTGTGGCAAAATAACCCCATCTGCCAAGATCTAGATCTAAATCAGTTCTTTTGAAAAAATGGGGCAACCCAGCACCATTATACTGGAGCACCTCGATTACTTTACTTAAAATTGTTGAATTTAAGTTTCTAATAATTGTGATATATTACTCACAAACCTCATCAGTACAGAAAGTTCTTTATGGTACAACCACTGTCGTGGAGGTTAATTTATTTCCTTCCCCCAGAGGGACCAAAACATTTTTTTTTGTTATATTAAGATCCAAATCAGGCCCTGAGTCATTTATTCTCTTGTGTTGAGGCATGCAGGATGGTATCTCCTGAGGAAGAAATTTGGCTCAGGGATATGCAAGTCCCTCTCACCATATTTATTTATAACTAGAGATATGCTGACCCTCAGGCCCTGACAAACCTTGAGGGGTGGGTCATTAGACAAAAATGGCAGTATGCTGTATTTTGTTTTTTCACCCAGCCCATGGGAGTCCTATGGTTCAGTGAGACACTAAACACAATAATAGTTTTAGCACTGAGGTAAGGGTGGCTCCCCTCTGAGACCCACCCACAAGAGCTAAGATGGTCGGAATATTACTACCATACCCCATTACATCCTTATTTAAAAAAACATTTGCAGGACAGCGAAACAAGTTCTATGTTAGCTGCCACAACATTTCTGTTCACATTGTGATGAGGCAATTAAAGCACCTGCTCTGAAAAAAATCACAGTCAGCCAAATAGAAGACTAGAATTTTGAATTTCAATCCAACTGTCAATGCAGCTATACATTTTTAAACCTTAATTTCTCAAAAACTACTGAAGATTACCACCAAACCACAAAAAGCCCAGTTTCTGGCCAATGATCTGGCTTTTTGTAAAATGTGGTGCAATTCTGTTTAACCAATTCTGTCTAAATTTTCTTCTGGAAATGTCATGGGTAAAAATAATTTAGGGGCCCCCTTTTTTTTTTACCTCCATTTCACCAATCACTTGGGGAGGATGAACTTAAAAAATAAATAAAAATAAAAAAACTTTATAAAGATTTGTGAAATGGTGCCAAAGTTATCAGCAAAAACCAAAAAAAATTCCAATGGAAACTCTAACCTAACCATAGTTAACCAATGTGACAGCCTCTGTATACAGAGTAATTTTAAAAAAGATCTGCAAAATATTGTGGTCTGATACCAACATTGATGGGCAACTACTGTGGCCAGTGGCTAAAAGGGACTGTTGATATCCCCTTCCTGTATGTGTGTGTGTGTGTGTGTGATTACCTGAGCTCTCGTCAGACAACTAAAGTTTTTCTAAACAAGATTTAAAAACTGAGACCACAATCATTCAGCATACGTGCAATAAAGGTTATTGAGTAATTAGCAACATAATGAGACCAGAACTTAATAAAGAATGGTTTCTAGTTCATAAAGTGAATTCTGGGTTTTGTAAACGTATCCTGGATTAACTCAATTTTATATTTGAGGAAAGATAATTCTGTACAAAAAAGACAGCTAAAATCCAACTGGTATGGTACGACGTGAACTATATAAGTACTGGATTACGTTTGAAAACTTTATTTTGGAGAATCTTTTTTTTATATATATTTAAATTATGCTTTGAGAATGATACTAATTGAAAAAGGGTGCCTATGGTTTTAGTGTAATGGATAGGATAAATAAGGCAAACCTAATGTATATTTAAATCGTAGAGGAGCAGCAGTGACCGCAACCTGCCTGCTTTTTAGCATGTGCAAGAACAAACATGGTAATTTGTGTGTTTTTCAGCAAAATCTGGTGCCACTTGCAGACAGTTGTTACAAGCTGTAGCAATTTGGCAATATCATTCAGTTGTTCAGTGATTATGCAAATCAGTTTGCTACTCTTGTAAAATATATAAATGTTTGTGTGCATAATATAGGTATACTCCAGGTCAATTACATGAACCACTCAGCACAAATATCACATTAAAATACACCTGAACCTGTGCATTTTGTATTTTCGTCTAGTTAACTGAAGAGAAGATTTACAATACTAGGTGATCACCATGGGTAGGATCAGCTTTAATATATGCAAAGCCCCTGCCGAAGAGCTAAAACTTGAAAGCCTGCTGATCTGGAAATGCACTTTCATAACTAAATGTGTTAAAATGGTAGTGCATATTTAATAGTCTTCAAGCAAATATGTTTCAGTTACATTTTGTGCAGTATTAGATGCACCAGGGAAATCATCTAAATCTTTATCTCCCTGTGCAGAGGTTTGGGAGAAATGTATTGAGGTGAGGATGATTTGTTATGAGCCGTGCTCTTCTGATATGTTCACAGGGGAACCAGGAGATCTGCAATATGTGATGTATATGTCTATTATTACACATTTATATGTAGCTGCTCAATGTATTATTCTTCACATGCAGGAGAGAGTACAAAAAAATAGTTATATGAAAACCAGGAAGTACATTCAATCAAAGTGATTAGTGAGGTTATATAAAACAGACTAAAACTAAAAACAAATGTTTAACAGCGTGGTTTATAGAAGACTGGTTGATATGAGGTTTCGGCACTTGGCAACGTCATCTGTCTTTCCTACCACTGTCTTTACTTAAATGTGGGACGTCCTCAACCTCAGACAAGCACCCACAAATAATAAGGGATATTGGTTGATTTAATATTTCAGTTGTCCAAGTTAGTGTCTTTCTCTATTATTAATATTATCATTATTATTGTTTTTGTTATCAGTATTTTTGTTTTCAAAAGTGAACATTTTCAACTTAGCGTACAAATTCACTGGACTGTGCAAGGGTTGCAGTTTTTAATCTGTTCTGCTAGTGATAGTTTATGTGGTGTATTTATATTTCATACTATTCTGGTTAAAAGAAGCTCTACATAAGTGCTATACATGTAATCATAAAAACTATTCAAAAGAACATATCCTCTACAAAACACAGCAGAGGGGGGGATTGGGGAGGAAATTTTGTGAGTGAAATGTCGTACCTAAATAGAACAGTAGTAAGACATAAACCTTAGCTGTTTGGGTGGCAAACAGGGGTAGGTAGAATTCTGACTTTCTCCTGAACTCTTTGGAGTTACATTAAAACTTTGTGAGATTACATGGAATTTCGCCAAAGGGCAGAAAATATGTATGTCATGCTGCTCGTGCTGCAATTTAGCACAGTAGTGTCAGCAGCAGTGCAAACGGCACCATGCACTGCACAAGAGCTCGTGGCGATTCAAGTTGATTGTGCTGCTGCTCGAGTAGAAAATCTACTTGGGCAACTCAAATCTACTCGAGAAGCAGCCCTCTGATGGTGACCACAAGCTTTAGAAAATGTTGCAAGGGGGTGCATATTCTTACTAGCATTTGCATTTCTGGAGCTTCATGGGAAACAATTCTACCATGTGGCAATTGGTGGTAACTGGCTGGAACTCAGCTTCACAAGAGTAGTGTGGATGTGCCAAATTCTGCCAATTCTACTGGCAGAATAAAAAGTTCCACCCACCCCTCGTTTCAAGTAGGAAGTAAGAAAGGAAAACAGGCTAAAGAAGTGAAGATTGAAACCAGTGGCATAAACAAATGGGACATAATGTGTCAGAAAGTGTAAGGATTGAGAGTTGGGAAGCACTGGAAAGTTTTGGAGACAGTAAGGTACCCTTTCAAACACTGCAACACATAGGTACTCAATTATAGTTCAACATAACATAGGGAGATAACACAACAGAAAGCACAGAGAGTAAGATTGGAAAATTAAGAAACAAAAAGAAGAATGGTTCCAGGCTTTAGGCCAACCTTAGTCTTTGGCCTCCTAATGGACGAAATCGAATGTGAGCTCCAGGAACATGTATGTCAATGGCTATTCACACCCTTTCTTTTCCTTATAGATCACTTCTACTCCAAGATAGATTACGTCAGTCTCTATCTCCATTCAATCAGTATCATTTTTTAGAACAATTGCTCATTGACAACAAAACATCACCCTCTTCACACCTACTCTATTTTAGCCCCCACACTATCAAACGTGTAATTCACCAAATTTCAATACCTTTGTTTTTTTTAAATATTAACACATTTCACGTTAAGAATTACCAGATTGCTCAACCTATACCAAGCCTGTGTAACCATTTCTGTGTTTTTCATGAATGAATCATTGTTATTGATTGTTCGAAGCAAACAGGACCTACGAATCTCAGCGTTCACTGATGTGTGCTTAGTGGACCTATGTAAATATCGCAAGACAGTCAAATGTAGATTTATCGCACTCTAACACGATACAAATGAAAGAGACAATGCTACACATCTCCTTTTGAATTACGTTAACGTGCTAAATTGAAATGCACTGCCCTTTCGTGTTACTATTCTCAAGCAATGTAAACCATTTGTTAATTGAGAACGTCAAATGGAAAATCATTGTCTACACAAATTTCCTTTACTTTTTTCACGTTTGGCTATACAAATCTGTTTATTGCATCTTTCTGAGAATTGTTTCTATGCAATAATCGCTGTAATGCAAGAAGGAGTGTAACACATGGAGCTCTACTTTGAAAATGAGGTAACTGCTATCTTCACCCACCTGGCATTACGCACATAGCTAGCACAGCTAACACAACGTCTGTCTGCCCCAATGTTTTCTATGTATAAATGATTTTACCAATATCAGCTAGCCCCCAATGAAAACAGCAAAAATAGTATTAGCATGTGAGAACACTTTAGTCCATTCCTGGGAAATGACCGTTACATACTTCTCCAGTAACTAACCACAAAGCATTTCATCCTACAGCAATACTGACCCACTTGATATCCAATGTATATTGTGTACATTCATTTTCTGTGAATGGTGGAGGTGACATTAAACCCATGCCCTCTGTTTATGCAACCGGTTTCTGTGGGCCAGATGGACTAAGGGTCACATTCCTAAAAGCGATTGCAAATTGCCCTCTAACATTTTACATATAGACTCTGATTGTGTGAGGTGACCTGTGTATTTATAGGCTGGTACACTGCAGTGCCCTTTGGAGTAGTTCACAATCCAACTACCTCATAATTATGAATAATTTAGTTATCAAATTGAGACTCACTCCTATTGGAGGTAATCATGGGCATGGTGGTTTTCTAAAATCTACAGACCACCATGTCTGCGATAGCATTTCAATAAAGGAAGCAATGCAGCATGATTCTTTAGACAAAATGTGGCTGTATTTAGAAAAAGAAAGGTTTACTCTTGTTTAAAAAAGACGTTTTTTGTGTGGGAATTGGCAGTGCCAACAAACTGCATTAAAATTCAAAAGGCCCCGGGTCTCCTATTCTGTAACAGTGATAACGTAATTCGTGCTTATGAAATCACCAGCTATTTTCCAGACAACTCCGAATTTTCTTAGAAATGCAGAAAATAACACATGGTAAGCGCTTTGAGTATAAGTTGAATTTGATATCTCCGTGTTTCATTTAGGTCATGTGGAGCGTTTGTAAAATTAATCTGCTAATGTATTGAATTTGTGGTCTATGCGTATATTGTCAAATTAAATAGTTCGAATTCACAAGAGATTCTATTGAAAAGAATATACAGCTTAGGATGTCTCATTCAATGCATTTTAAAGTAAGCAAAGCTATTTGTTAGAGAAAGGACCACAGGCATATCTTAAGATTGTTTCTTTCTCTACATGTTTTACAAGAAGACCTTAGCTCCGGTCCCAATAGTTCCATATTTCTATTAGCTTACACTCCATTAATATTCATTAAATTTACGCGCTGCATTTGTTTTATCTGATGTCTTTCATGCAAGCATGCTCACCAAGGATGTCGGAGATAAAATCAGCTGTTCCCTGAACATCCCTCGTTTATCTCTTTAGTCCCCTTAGAATTAAAGAGAGGGATGAATCAACTATGTCTATTTGTCTGTGCAGAAAGGGGTGAGTGAGACAGAGGCAGGCACAGAAAAGAGTGAGTCCAGAGCACATGAAAATTTGACTAGATTCTGCAGCCCCCTGCACCCACCTCAGCTCCCTCAAATTACATCAAGCTGGCATGACCTCACAACTACCCCCACCCAGTCACGAGTTTCTAAGTGAGCTAGGAATGCACACACAACAGTGATTCTTAATCTCCTCGAGCTGTTGAGTTGTCTGCACTGCCAGAGCTATTGCAAGGTCTTGAATTGCAGCTTTTGAGGCCCTTTTTTATGCCTGAGTTGCATCCAGATAATACTTGTGCAGTACATCACTGCCTTGTGGGCTGTTTGACTCATGTGGGTGTTAGACCTGACAGCCTTAGGATGGCCTTGCTCAACTTTTTGCCTGCCTCGCTCTATTTTTCTGATCTCATTTCTACTGGGTTTAGGACTCTGCACACTTTACCACTGCTGATCCAGTGCTTGTGCTCTCTCCCCTAAACATGGTGACACTGGCCCATACCAAATTGGCATATTTATATTTACTCATAAGTCCCCAGTAAAGTTCACTACATGTGCCCGGGGCCTCTAAATTAAATGCTGCTGGTGGGCCTGCAGCACTGATTGTGCCGCCCCATAAGAAGCCATTTAATTATGCCTCAGGCCTGCCATTGCAAGGCCTGTGTGTGCAGTTCCACAGCCACTTCAACTTGGCATTTAAAACTGCTTCTTAAATCTAAAATACCTCTTTTATGACAAATATCACACCTGAGGTAGGCCCTAGTTAGCCCATTGGGCAGGGTGCTATGTAAATAAAAGGCAGGGCATGTGCTTGTCAGTTTTATATGTCCTGGTAGTGAAAAAAACCCAAAGGAGGTAGCATTGGTACTTCTCTTATATGCCTTTAAATGGTAATTTCTGATCTGAGAGGGTGGCATTGTCATGTTCAGTATGTTTAGAATGGTAGAGAGAAATCCTGCTTACTGGTGAAGTTGGGTTTAACATAACTATTTTAGAAATGCCACTGTTAGAAAGTAAGCATTACTCAAGACTTACTGCTCTTTGCGCCTTACAGCCTGTCTCCAATCCATGTCTGGTCTGTGCTGGTTGCCAGCTCCCCTTGTGCATTCCACCCAGACAGCCATAAACACAGGACACTCAGCTGCATCTGCATTAATCTACACACTGAGGGGTCTCCCTGGGCAGGAAGGGTGGAGGGCCTCTAACTTACACTTCAAAGTCTTGTGGCCTGACCTCAAACAAAGGACTGATAACCCCCACAAATCTCCCGGCAGACAGGACTGGGTTGAAAGGGAGCTAATGTACTTCAAAACCACTCTTTGAAGTATTCCTCTGCTTCACATGCACATTTATGTATCAATAGTGCGTCTGTGACCCCCTAAAGTCAGACACTTCTAGACCTACAGCTGGACTCTGTAAGAGGGGCTGCTGTGCTGCCCAAAGTACTCTTCTGGAGTGCTTTTCTCAAAGGACTGCTCTTTTTCTTGTCGCTCTGCTGCCTTGTTGGTCCCTATCTCTGCTGGAAGGAATCTGCCTTCCCCCAAAAGTGCTCTCAAAGGGCTTGGACTGAGATTGTCCCCTGTTCTGAAGTCTCAGGACCATCAAAGAATTAACCTGAAGGAGAAAATCCATAGCATTGCAAAAAATGACACATTACCTGCAATGCCTGCAGAATCAATGCAGCGCCTGTCTCGCAGCTGGAAAATCGCTGCATCGCCTGCAGGATTGACACAGCACCTGTTGCCTCATCACAACGCATTGTGGGTTTTCTACGCATCATCCCTGGGCTTCAATATATCCCTGCGTTGCAGTGAGGAACCAAGGCTGCAATTGACCCATCAGCCTTCCGCATGGAAAGAAATGACACAATGCCTTCACTGTGCCAAAACAAAAAAACAATGAATCGCTTTAATTTCCGACACATCTCCTCCTCTGCGGCATTATTTTTTACGCATCCCAGGTACTGTGTATAAAAAAGATACAAGCACTGATTCTTAAGGATTGACACTCACCTAAACCTTTAAAAAGTGATATCTTGACTTGTTCATTTTGGATTCTAGTAGTTTTGCTCTTATTTTATTCAGATACATATCTATTTTTCTAAACGTTGTGGAATACTTTTTGTAGTGTTTTCATTGTGTTACTGTGCAAATACTTTACCCATTACCTTTTAGGTTAAACCTGCCTCCTCTGTGCCAGGCTACCAGAGTGAGCACAAGATAATTTAGGTTGCATTGTGATCTACTGTGACAAGGATTGTGGTCCCTACTTAGGGTGCATAATTATGCCAACTGGAGACACTATTTCTAAAAGTGATAATCTCTTAGGCTTCAGGGTAGGGGCATCATTGCTGAGGAAAGAGGTGTCTATCATACATTCAATTCCATAGTTTCATCAATGGAGTGTAGCTCTGGGATCTGGAGGGGCAATAGGTACATTCTCTTCTCAGCAGGGTGACTATTTCATCCGGCCTTGGGGGAATTGTCCATGTGAGTTCGACACCAGCAATAATTTTTGTGATCATAGCGTGTTTGGAAAGCCTGAATATCTTATTCTGTCCTTATTGTATTCTTTACATTCTTTTACTGTTGCTTTTATTTATTGCAAATGTGTGACCACCAGCTCCTTAAATACAAACCAAAACAGAACAAAATAAGTTCTTTAAACCTGACATGGGGAAACCTCAAATGTCTGGTTTGTAATTGGCAGAGCAGGAAATATAAAGCCAGCTTGCCTCTCTTCTTTATGATCTTCTTGAAGGACTGCACGACAAAATATGCATCCTTGTCCAATGAACTAGGAGCACCTTTTGTTTGTCCATGGGTGCAAGGGAAAGCACAATGATTGCTTATTTTGTGGGGACTAAATCCCTGAAATTGCAGGGCACTCTGAGGTCCTTACTACTGCACATATTGAACAGGGCTCCTGCACTGTGACCAGATGGCTCCATGCCACTTGGAATTCACTTTTACAAGCCAAAAGTTTCCTTTTATATATAAATGATATAAAGTGAGTCAGTCAGTTTAACCCCTTAGCTGCTGGGACTTCCCACCCCCGTGTTGAGCCCTTTTTTGGCTATTAAGGGTAGTTCTTGCGTAGGCCTTCACAACTTTTTGTCCACATAAGCTGTCTATGCCAAATTTGTGTCCGTTTTTTGCAACATCCTAGGGATTCTAAAGGTACCCAGATATTGTGGGTTCCCCTTGAGGAGATCAAGAAATTAGTCAAAATTCAGGTAAAATTGAGATTTTTTTCAGACAAATTGGAAAAAAGGGCTACAGAAGAAAGCATGTGTTTTTTTCCCTGAAAATGACATCAACAAAGGGTTTGCGAGCTAAAATCACCATCTTTCCATCTTTCAGGAACAGGCAGATTTGAATCAGAAAACCACATTTTCAATACAATTTTGGCACTTTACTGGGACATACCCCGTTTTTACTATGTTTGTGCTTTCAGTCTTCTTCCAGTTTGTCAGAAATGGGTGTGAAAACAATGTTGGATCCCAGACAGGTAAACATTTCTGAAAAGTAGGTAAAATTCTGAATTGAGCAAGGGGTCATTTGTTTAGACCCTTCAAGGTTTTCCTACAGAAAGTAACAGCTAAAGTAAAAATAGATTGAAATTGAGGTGAAAAAATAGCCGTTTCTTACTAGGTTTTCTTCTATAACTTTTTCCATCTATGGCAGATTTTTGAAAGCAATATATTGTTACGCCTGCTTCACTCCTCTGGTTGTGGGGATATATACGGCTTGTCGGTTCATCAAGAACCCTAGGTACCCAGAGCCAATTAATGAGCTGCACCTTGCAATGGGTTTTCATTGTATACAGGGTATACAGCAATTCATTTGGTGAAATATAAAGAGTGAAAAATCGATATCAAAGAAATCTTCATATTTTTAAAATGGGCACAAGATAAGGTGTTGAGAAGCAGTGGTTATTTGCACATCTCTAAATTCTGGGGTCCCCCTACTAGCATGTAAGTTACAGGTCATTTCTCAAGTAGACGTCTTTTTTACACACTGTCTTACATTTGGAAGGAAGAAATGTAGAGAAAGACAAGGGGCAATAACACTTGTTCTGCTATTCTGTGTTCCACCAAGTCTCCTGATAAAAATGGTACCTCACTTGTGTGGGTAGGCCTAGTGGCCACAAAACGAAACACAACATGGACACATCACATTTTTACATTGAAATCTGACATGTTTTTTAGAAAGTGCCTAGCTGTGGATTTTGGCCTCTAGCTCAGCCGGCACCTTGGGAAACCTTGCAAACTTATACATTTTATACATTTTTCAAAACCTTACATCTAGTGGAAACCCAGGATGGAGTAACTTGTTGTGCTCTCATGAGTTTCTGTTGCCCAGAATCCTTAGCAAACCTCAAAATGTGGCAAAACAATGCGTTTTCCTCACATTTTGGTGATGGGAAATTCTGGAATGTGAGAGGAGCCACAAATTTCCTTCCAGCCAGCATTCCCCTAAGTCTCCTGATAACAATGGTACCTCACTTGTGTTGGTAAGCCTAGTCCCCGCAACAGGAAACGCTCCACAACCTAACATGGACACATCACATTTTTACTTTGAAAACTGACGTGTTTTGGGGAAAGTGCCTAGCTGTGGATTTTGGTCTCTAGCTCAGCTGGCACCTAGGAAAACCTACCAAACCTGTGCATGTTTGAAAACTAGATACTTGAGGGAACCCAGAATGGGGTAACTTGTGGCGCTCTAACCAGGTTCTGTTACCCAGAATACTTTCAAACCTCAAAATCTGGCCAAAAAACACTTTTTCCTCACATTTTGGTGAATGTAAGTTCTGGAATCTGAGAGAAGACACACATTTCCTTCCACCCAGCATTGCCCCAAATATCTTGATATAAATGGTACCTCACTTGTATGGGAAGGCCTAGTACCCGCAACAGGAAATGACCCAAAACACAACATGGACATATCACATTTTCCCAAAGAAAACTGGCCTGTTTTTTGCAAAGTGCCTAGCTATGGATTTTGTCCTCCAGCTTAGCCGGCACCTAAAAAAAGCTAGCAAACGTATACATTTGTTAAAATTAGACACGTAGGGGAACTCAGAATGGGGTGACTTGTGGCACTCTCACCAGCTTCTGTTAGGGAGAATCCTTTGCAAACCTCAAAATTTGGCAAAACAAACACATTTTCCTCACGTTTCGGTGATAGGAAGTTCTGGTAGTTGAGAGGAGCAACACATTTCCTTCCACCCAGCATTCCCCTTAAGTCTCCTGATAAAAATGGTACTTCACTTGTGTGGGTAGGCCTAGTGCCCGTCTCAGGAAAAGATCACACAACGGTCAATGTTAGTCATTACATGAGGGCGACTGTTGACCCTGGGGTGATCCATTCCTGACTCAGGGACTAGGTACAGGCACTCAAATGGGGTAACATTTTTATCAGGACAGGAGGGGTAACACTGAGTGGTAAGAACTTTGTGGATCCCAGCATATTCCTGTAGTTTTTGTGACAGAAATGCAAGAACAAAATAGAGTTTTTATTCAACATTTCACCTTTGCAGAGTAATCTGGGTAAGAACATTTTGGGGAATGGAGACTCCCCCACATGTCTAGTTTCCATAAATGTCTGGGTTTGGTAGGTTTCCCTATATGACTGCAGAGTCTATGACCAAAAACGCAGGTGCCTGCCTTACAAAACCAGGTTGTTTTGTGATAGATAATTTTACGTGTCTCCCAATGGGTATATATATATTTTTTTTAACTCCCTGGTGTCGGCCACTGGTCGTGACCAGCACCAAGGAGGGTGACTGGCTGACGCCACATCTATCTGGTTAAACAGTTCAGACAAAGCAAAACACTTAGCCTAGAATCCATATTATGTCATCATTGTTGTTTAACATAGTGTAAAGGCCGTGGGCACACAGGACAATCCATTGTAAATGAAATACTCAGCTAATGACTGCCTGATAATGATTTCTCGTTTTGTACAGCACTTAATACCATGTGTTACTATTACCCAATTTAAATGTAGTATATTTTATTTGCAGACTGCGGAATAAAATGTTAATTTGGCCAGAACATAATTTGGAAATCGTATCAGCAATAAATTCTCAACACATTCAGCATTCTTGCTGTTATGGTAGTATGGGTTCTCAAGGTGCACAGAGCTATTGGACAAAGTACACTTGTGAGCCACATGTGAAGTGTAGCGGCTAATGCTCCTTATGTTTGCGATGATATGTGAATGGCACTCATAGTTTCATTCTTCTGTTACAATCTGATACCGGTTCTTAAATTCAACAAAAAAAAAAAACTATTGGTGCTAAAATACAAAAATAAACCAGGCTGGTTGAACATTTCACAAATTAAGCTCACTGAGCCAGAGCTACCATTTCACCTTATACCCAGCTGATGTTTCTTGCAATCTCCAGAAGTGGAAGAAATTCCTGTTGGTACCTGAGAAGAAGGTAGACTAGGCAGTGGAACATTACCCAGTCTTTTTGTGAGTAAGGAAATAAACTGGGTGCCATATGTAAAAAAGTTCTTTTTTTTGAGGACGCAGAAGGGCCAATTCACTGAATCTGGCCATTTGCAACTGTAAAAAAAGTTTTTCAAATGTACAAATGCCAAATTGCAATTTGATAACTTGTTATCAAATCACAATTTGGGTTTGTGTATTGGTATTTGAAAGGGGAATGCTAAGGGCGTTCTTACTTAATACCGATTTGCATTTTATGTATGAATGTTATGGGACCAAATTACAGTTGCAAAACATTCATTTTTTACCTCCACCTCAAAGGAGGTGGTAACCATTTAACCATTTGCAAATGGGAAGGGTCCCCAAGAGACTTCTTCTCATTAGTGAAAGTTGATACAGTTATTTTTTAAGAGTAGGCAGTGATCCCGCAAATCATTGCCTACTCATAAAAAATGAAACATAAACGTTACATTATTTCCTTCCCTCCCAAGGAAAATGGTCTGCATAAACAAAAATTGCTTTATTAAAAAGCAATCTCAGACATGGGAGCCTGCTGACCTCAGCAGGCACCATCCTTGTGATGGCTTGTGATGGCTGCAATCCTAAATAGGTCGCAAATTGTGACCTACCTCATTAATATTGATGAGGTAGGTGTATTTGCAACCTCATTAGCTATCCCTAAATGAAACTCAATGGGTTTCAGACATTAGGAATCGCAATTTCCTAGTTGCGATTTGCATAAGATTTCAAGTAGGTAATCGCTATTTCTAAAATGTGTACATGGCCACGGGCTCCTTAAATATGTCAATTCAATTCCTAATGCATTATCCCTGAAATAGTGAGTGACTGCACCTGTATTTCATCTAGTAGTGTGCACTTATATCTTTCTTCTGTTCTACAAATAAGCAGATTCCATGTCTTAACCTAAAATGTCACATCTACATGTGTCAAAAGTTCTGTCAATTAAATCCATACGGAGGTGATCATTCTGACCCAGGCGGCCTTCGACACACATACACGCACACATGCACAATACCCCCACTCACACACTCACTCACTACATTCAACCCCCTTGACACACATACACATTCTGTCCCCCTCCCTTTCCTTTTCTCAACATACATACAAACTCAACCCTCACCCCTGTCTACATGCATAAACTTACGCACCCCGATCCAGCATTCAGATTCACTCACACATCCATCACCACATTCACAAACAGACATGCATGCACAAACCCCCCTTCCTCTACTGCCCATTCATGACACGCATACACACACTCACACACATCCATTCACACACCTCATCCCCCTTCCCTTGCGGAGGACACTTACCTCATCCGACGAGGTGCTCCTCCCTGAGGGGATAGGACCCTGCGCTCCCACCACCAGAAGCATCCCACCATCAGGACACCACTAGGCAGTATTACAGGTTGTGTTACGGCTGGCAAAGTCCTTTTGGTGGGGCAGGCCGGCTGTAAAACCACCTCTGCGCCTCCGACCACCAGCACGACTACTGGAGGATTTCCTTGCAAGTTGTGGCGGAAATCCTTCAGTACTCGTCATATGGTGGTCGGAAGACTGCCAGCACTGGCGGTCTTCGGGCACCCGCGGCTTTAGGGACGTCAGAATGACCACCTGAGTCTCCTTTTCGCAGGCACAAATTATAATATTCGAAGCAACTTGTTTCTAAACGTTTCTAATCCCATTCAGTTCTGAATAACATGGCTAATGTGTAAATTACATATCTATCATTTATTTCCATAGTATAAGCGGTATGATAGAATTCTAAAATCCATTACATTTTCTTGGAAGTCCTTTCTCAATTTGGGCAATGTTACGGTCTGGCAATCGTGTGAAATAAAATTGTTTGCCAAAACGTTTCCTAAGCCTTCCTTGAAGCAGAGCTCTCCACAGCCCTCTTTGATAAAGCTGCATTTTGGTTGTGTTCAATGCTGATTAATTTTACTGCTCCAGTGAGGAGCTGTCAATTGGCTGTACGTCAAGTGCACATATTACGTAGCCATGCATAGCAGCTTTTCACTCTCATAATGCACTGCATTAGAATAAAAAGCTAGGATTTACTGAAGGTGTTTAACATGATGTGTAGGCGTTTTCAGAAATTCCAGCCTGCATTAAAATGTCCACTATAGTTGGTCAGAAAATTAGGAGGGAGCTCCCATTCCTCAAATCAGACCCTTTGTATGGTTTACGTAAAATTGAACCTGATTGTGACCAGTGTTACTGACTCAAAGTACTCTAAAGTGTTCCATATTTCCACAGTTTCCTATACTTTTTAGATGTGAGAACAACCACCCCTTCTATAAAATCCTATTTAAATTGAATCATGTTTCAAGCTGTTTTATGAGCCCGGTGTGATTACAAATGCACCACTTGACCCGAATAACTACTGAACATTCTGGAGTGAGATCTCAAAAGCCTCTTATGAAAATGTCCATAAATTCGATGAAGTTTATACTGATATAGCTTGTCCAGTGTGTTTTAAAGTACCACTCTGACTGCTATTTCTTTCAGATATCCATAAACCACGCTGCAAAGTCACTTTTCAGTTTTGATTGATGTTAATGACTGAATACACACTTTTCACAACATTTCCTAATCATGGAGGAGAATACCAAATGATTCCCCTTCTGTAAAATTAGAGAGATGATCAGGGAACCAGGTTTGAATCTTCGAGTCGGTCAACATTCTGTGAGAAAAGGCAAATAGATTAATCTCCCAGTAGGAAATAATTTAAAAACAGTGACCTTTGGTAATGTAAATGGTGCACATGTAAAGCTCTCCAAAACCTTTGGGTCGCATTTGCACGAAAACATAAAAACTGACTCCGTGAAAATCGAGCAGTGGTTTTGCATGTTGTGTGATGCCTTTAGCCCATCACAGTGTGTTTTTTTTTTTTATCAAGAAACTCTTACATCAAGTGGAAAAAAGTGCTGCACATATAATTGGCTTCTTGGCCCTACAGCTGCATTAAAAGTAAACTTTAAAATGTGCTCAGATATAAAAACACTGCCTTTATCAAAGCAACCAAATTCAGGTCCTAATTTTGAGTTGCCCGCCAAACTCTTTCAGGCGAAAGACTGCAACTCAGTTTTTCTGCCCGCCGGCCCCATTATGAGTTTTCACCTGGGCCAGCGGGCAGAAACAGCACACCACAACATTGATGCTGGCTCATAATCTAGCGGGCGGCAATGTTGCGGTGCCTCAGGTGCAGCAGCACCTGTCATGCTTTTCTCTTCCTACAGTTCGGGCAGTGAAAAGCGTGACAGCCTTTTTATGGCATTTTTATGTCAGGGGGACCACCATGCAAAGGCTGGCAGAAATGTGGGTTGTAATCTGAAGGGCAGCACTGCCCTGGTGGATTGAGATCGCAGTCATCGCCAAGCTGGCAGCAACCTGGTGGTGCTGGCGGTAAGACCATGGTGGCTCCTCCACGGTCATATTATGGCAGTCGGACCGCACCTGTCAGCAGTGGTTCAAGCGCCACCACAAGTCTGCCAGTCCATGGACTGCCAGACTCGTAATGAAGCTCTGAGTCTTGGCCCAATTGCCCATAAATAGCTGTCTGTGCCGAGGTTTGGTAACCCATTATTGCCACAGTTGAGGAAAAATCTATCAATAAAGTAAGAGAGAACAATTTTACACAATAATATAGTTTTAATCAATTGGGAACATCAGCCAGTCTCAAAAAGAATTCGAATTCTGTAGTGTAATCCATCAGTCTGTACGTGTCGCCCTGCAAATCAGTGTTGCAGGTGGTGAGCTTGCAGTTGAGGTTGTTCACACCCTTACTGTCCCATTTCCCCTGAAACAAGGATACAACTGTGTTAATTCCATTGCGATTCTAGGGAGCGTGATAATTCCTGTCCTTGTATATCTCTGTATGTTTGCATTACAAATTTCTTGGCACTGGCCTATTTTCTTATCAAATGCTAGGTGACTGTTTCTCTTGGTACCATTCCATAAGGATATTGCTCTATATGTGAACTTGGCTTTAGTGTGCCATTTGTCATGGGCAAATATTGATGCCATAATGCTAAGACCTTGTCTGCTTGCACAATTAGTGAGTAGAGGGTTAGCTAAATAGTTACTACATTTGGATGATGGGTAAGACCTTCCAAAAATGCCTCAGTGTAATACCCCTTTTCCACTCTGTGAGCCTTGTTTTGCCCAGGCCCTCTTCATTCTTGATATCTCTTCCATTATCTCTTGTTTTTCTCTAATGATTTGTAGGACTTAAGGGGTGGTGTCAAAACTACATATATTAACTTGTGCAGTTACAGGACTAACATGAGTTGATTGTAGCTGTGCCTTTATTCCACATATAAAGATGTGCAGGAGACGGTGTGTAATATTTGGGGATGACACTTTAAGGATATGCATTCTCCCTGCTTCAGTAGCATGGGGGATGAGGGAGCTTACATAACATAACATATTCTCAAATAATAGAGTGTGGAGAGAGTGATAGTAGCATTATCAACAGTTCTGCGCATACATGTAATAGTTGATGTAGTATCAAAGGAATAAAAATGCACTAGGGCTCAGAATGGCAGTACTAGTGCACCAAGAAGGCAACACATAATTTAAAGAAGTATTGTCTATCATAGGAACAATTGAGGGAGGCTTTACTCCAGTTGCTTCCCCTTTTCTCCCCCCTCTTTTTCCTGCTCAGTGTCCGAAGAGATGGATGGCATCAGCTAGGCAGCTGTCCCTCAGATTAATTCATGGTTTTGCCTTGAACTTTCACAGCTGAAAGTATGCTTTCAGTCACAGGGAAGGGTATGAAATCTGCTATCTTCCAAAATTTCGGAACCTGTGGTAATGGAGTCTGTTGGTCATCTACAGGAGGTGTGTGTTAACGTGTGTCAGCTGTACGTGTAATCTGGTTAGAGAAAAACTATACAATTTTTCTTAACCCAAACATTTATACATTCCCTTCAGTTTATACAACTTGAGGTGAACTCTCAGTCTCCAACTTATTCCTAGTTAATGGCACAAAAGTTCTCATTGTTCTGCTTGTTACAATTTGATGAGGAGTCAGATGGAGATCTGATCCTGGGGTGTTTCTCAAGGCAAACAGCGCCAGTGGGAGGCAGTATAACTATGTCTTTTCCAATGTCACACATACTTTACTTATATTATTCTTGAGGAGGACATGAAGGTACTTCACAATACATTGCTTTGGAGATGATAAGCTGAGGGCAGTTTGTGCATTATTCACAACAAGATAGTGAGATGGGAGAAGATATTATTGACAAAGTGGGCACCATTGTTGGATCTGATCTCTTCAGGAACGCCCCACTGGTGTATTACCTCACAGATCAGAAAACTAGCAGCAGACTTGTCATCACAGTGGATACAAGGTCCTGCATCGATCCACCTTGAGAATGGGCAGACTAAAACTATGAGGAAGCATTACATCTGCCAATCACATCAATGTAGTCAATGTGCAATCCCTTAAACAGTCCTGTGGTCAGGGTTTTGTGGAATCTATTACCTTAATGGTAGGACTTGGTGAATCCTGCTGACGCATCACACAGGTGTGTATGTAAATTGTAATCATCTCACGTAGGTTGGGGACAAACCAATCCTGACATGTTATCTCTGGCAGTATGTAAAGGAATATATAACCGGTTTAGAGCTATCAGTAACAGTGCTTGGGGCATGACAGGTGTTCCTGTTGATATCTGTCTGTATGCATCCTCTGGCTTCCCACAACTGTTTCTCTTGCTCTGAGGCATTTTCTAGCATCTATCTAAGGTAAGCTGTCACGGTTTCATGTCTTGATGCATCCAAAGTGTCCAATGGTGTTGATGTTTCACTATCTACCAATACTGTGGTGTGTATGACACTGAGCCACCAATTTTGCTGCATCTTTGGCTGCCCAATAAGCCAAGGCATTTCCGCGGGACACAAAATCCTGAGCAATAGTGTGGGCTGCGCACTCTACCACTGTGACTGCTTGTGGCAGTTTTGAGGCTTGTATCAAATCCTCCAAGAGGGGATGGTGCATGGCTGGACTTCCATCAGCCTTCAGGAATCTGCTCCTGAACATGATGCTAGAATGCTCTGTCATGGTAATATAGGCTGAATCAGAGTATTCTGTTAATATTTC
The DNA here is from genome assembly GCF_031143425.1 of Pleurodeles waltl. NCBI lineage: Eukaryota > Metazoa > Chordata > Amphibia > Caudata > Salamandridae > Pleurodeles > Pleurodeles waltl. The sequence continues at coordinate 1,525,461,188 of NC_090444.1, forward strand.
TCCTTTTATTTGTTTGAGCGCTGCCACTAAAGCTACTGAGGTGTCAACCTTATCTGTTCTGTTAACTGGAGTGTGTCTGAAGAATCATGCTGCACCGCTCTGACCACTGCAACACCTGTATGTCTTACTCCTGTATCCTGGTCTACTGTAGAAGACTCACTGACAAAATAAACAATGCTACCTGGAATGTGGTCTTCCTTTGCTTGGCTGCACTCATCAGGAGTATATGTGGTGTGGTCATGGACATCATCGTCTGTGTCTGAAATGGGATATCCAAAGAAGGTAGTAGGGTTGACTGAGTGACATTTAATTACCTTCAGGAATGGCAATAATATTATTTCATAGCCTGATACTCTCTTCATTGCCAGTTTCATCTTAAACTTTTGAATTATTGGAAATACTGCATGTTCAGCGTACAGTGTCAAAGGTGCACCGATAACAAAGGGGGCATTTTCTCGACTGAATAGGCTGCTGTAGCTAACGCTCGTTCATAGGGGTAATGGCCTTTCATGACTGAATCGAGTAGGCCACTGAAGTCTGCAATTGGCTTGTGGCCTAAAGGATACTTTCAGGTGAGGACAGCTCTTAGCACATGGCCATTACAGTGGCAAAAAAGGAAAAACTCTTTATTCTAGTCTAGTGTTCATAACACTGGTGCATTTGTTATCTCTGTTTTTAACTTGCTAAATGTTTGTTCTTCTCTTTAGTCCATGTTACCATGTCTTTCTGTGTTTTAGCCTATTTGATAGATGCAAGCAATGGGGATATTAAAGTACTGTAATCAAAAACTCATTGTCTAACATAATTACATAAGCCCAGGAACGTCTGCATTTATTTTACTGTCTCAGGCTCTGTCATCTGTTGGAAGGATGCTGTACTTTCAGGCATAATTCGGAGGCCAGAGGATGACAGCAGTTGTCCCAAGTATTGGAATTAATGCCTGTATAACGGGTGCAATGCCGTCCTCAGCTTCTTTGGATAGAGTGTATTGTTTCACTGTTGGCAGTATTGCTCCTTCCTTCAGGTTTATTCTAAATGGTACTGCTGTGCAGATAAGGTCTACATAATGGGGCAATTTAGTCTACAAATTAGAGTGTATGTGCTCAAGGTCATTGTTCTTGATAGAGCTGGGGAAATTTCATGGTACCGAGGCCTCACCTCTAGTCTGGTTCCTAGTGTTATATTGTCTTAGAAAAGAATCTCTGTCCTTCTGGGGTCATCTACAAACAAATGGTGATCTGATATGTCTCCCTCCTGTATATTCGGATCATGAAAGATGACACATGCCCACATTGCACCAGTGTAGATTAAATGTTACTAGTGGGCCGGCAGCACTGGTTGTGCCACCCACTTAAGTAGCCCCTTAACCTTGTCTCAGCAATGCCTGTGTGTGCAGTTTCACTGCCAATTCGACTTGGCATTTAAAAGTACTTGCCAAGCCTAAAACTCCCCTTTTTCTACATATAAGACACCCATAAGGTGTGCCCTAGCTAACCCATAGGGTAGGGTGCTGTGTAGGCTAAAGGCAGGACATGTACCTATGTAGTTTACATGTCCTGGTAGTGTAAAGCTCCCAAATTCGTTTTTACACTGCTGTGAGGCCTGCTCCCTTCATAGGCTAACATTGGAGCTGTCCTCATATATTGTTTGAGTGGTAGCTGCTGATCTGAAAGGAGTAGGAAGGTCATATTTAGTATGGCCAGAATGGTAATACAAAATCCTGCTGACTGGTGAAGTTGAATTTAATATTACTATTTTAGAAATGTCACTTTTAGAAAGTGAGCATTTCTCTGCACTTAAATCGTTCTGTGCCTTACAGCCCACGTCTGGCTGTGTTTAGTTGACAGCTCCTTGTGCATTCACTCAGTCACACCCCAAACACAGGATACTCAGCCTCACTTGCATACATCTGCATTTTGAATGGGTCTTCCTGGGCTGGGAGGGTGGAGGGCCTGCTCTCACACAAATAACTGCCACACCCCCTACTGGGACCCTGGCAGACAGGATTGAACTGAAAGGGGACCTGGTGCACTTCAAAGCCACTCTTTGAAGTCCCCCCCGCTTCAAAGGCACATTTGACTTCTGCCCGTTCCAACTCAGACACTTCCTGGAGAAGAAACTTGTAACCAGAACCTGCATCCTGCCAAGAAGAACTGCCTGGCTGCCCAAAGGACTCACCTGGCTGCTTTCTGTGAAGGACTGCTGCCTTGCTGTTGCCCTGATGCCTTGCTGCTCCCTTGCTGTGGTGAAGAAGTGCTCTCCAAGGGCTTGGCTAGAGCTTGCCTCCTGTTCCTTGAAGCCTCAGGACCAAAAATACTTCTCTCTTGCAACTGGAATCCTTGTGCGATGAAAATTTGACGCACAGCCTGCTAAAAACGATGCACAGCCTGCCCCGCAGTGATAAATTCACCTCACGCCGAACTGGAACGACGCAGCCCGACTTCACAAGGAGAAGATCGATGCGGCGCCTGCGTTGCGACCAGAACTTCGACGCACGGCCCACCGGATCGACGCACACCCGACCTGGGACAACGCGGTCTGACTTCCAGAGGGGAAATCGACTCAGCGCCTGCTGTGCAGAAGAAATTTCCACGCAGCGCACACCGGAACGACGCATCACTTGTGACTCCTCTCCACAAGCCCAGGATTCCACGCACAGACCCTGGGGCTTCTGAAAACGCGCATTCTGAAGAGGATCCACGACTGAGCGCCGGAAACCGATGCACAGCCGTCCCTACGTGGAAACTAAACGACTCATCACCGTGTGTGGCCCGAGAAATCAATGCACACCCCCTTTGTTTCCATGCTTCTCCTCCTCTGCAGCCCATTGTGGAGATTTTTCACGCGAACCAGGTACTTTGTGCTAAAAAGAGACTTTGTTTGCTTTTGAAAGACTTAAGACACTTGGGGCCTCATTATGACCCTGGCGGGCGGCGGGATGCCGCCCTCCAAAATACCGCGCCGCGGTCAAAAGACCGCAGCGGGTATTACAAGTTTTCCCCTGGGCTGGCGGGCGGTTGCTGAAAAACCGCCCGCCAGCCCAGGGGAAAACGACCTTCCCACGAGGATGCCGGCTCGTAATCGAGCCGGCGGAGTGGGAAGGTGCGACGGGTGCAGTGGCACCCATCGCGTATTTCAGTGTCTGCAAGGCAGACACTGAAATACTTTGCGGGGCCCTCTTATGGGGGCCCCTGCCGTGCCCATGCCACTGGCATGGGCACGGCAGGGGCCCCGCGACCCCCCCTACCGCCATCCTGTTCATGGCGGCTTTCCCGCCATGAACAGGATGGCGGTAGGGGGGGTCAGAATCCTCATGGCTGCGGAGCGCGCTCCGCAGCCATGGAGGATTCACACGAGCAGCGGAAAGTCAGCGGGAGACCGCTGACTTTCCGCTTCTGTCCGCGGCTGAACCGCCGCGGTCAGAATGCTCGTTGGAGCACCGCCAGCCTGTTGGCGGTGCTCCCGTGGTCGGTGGCCCTGGCGGCCACCGGCCGCCAGGGTCAGAATGACCCCCTTTATGTCACTTTTCAGTGATATCTCTACATTTACTTATTGCATCTTAGATCGTTTTGACCTGCAAATATCCAGAGAAATATAAAATATTTGTATAAACACTGTGTGGTGTATTTTTGTGGTGCTATATTGTGTTATTGTATGATTTATTGCACAAATACTTTACACATTGCCTTCTAAGTTAAGCCTGACTGCTCAGTTCCAAGCTACCAGAGGGTGGGCACAGGATAATTTGGATTGTGTGTGACTGACTAGAGTGAGGGTCCGTGCTTGGACAGGGTTAACCTGATTGCCAACCAAAGACCCCATTTCTAACATCTCTCCTTTGACTCTTTTCGGAGTTGAGTCACAAGAATCTATAGAATTGCAGTACCGATTGCAGTATGTCCCATGGGGCCTCAAAGGCCCAGTTCATAGCTTACCTGATCCAGCAATATGGAACCCATTAGTGGTGCATCAAACTCCTGCTACAGATTGGCAAAGTCAGACTGCATGCAATCACAAGCAGCAGCAACCAGCATTGTACCCGTATGTTTTATTTTAAAAACATACATTGTCAGCATACACACATTTACCTTGGAGGCGCTGTAACACACTTGACTGATCTTGTAATGTACTTGTTAAGAAGACATGTGCACTGATGCACTGAGCATGTTTCCATCAAGATTGAGCTCCCACATCTACCTGATATAGGCCAAGGGTGAGTTAAACAAACAGAGCGGAACTTTTATGAATGAGAGTGAGTCTGTAGGCCTCACTCCAGTGGCACAGGGTAAAAAGGTCCTAGTCAGTACTACTGATCACTACACGGTATGCTGCCTCAAAAATGCCTATGCAGCTTTACTCCCAGTGAAGGTGGTAGCCTTCCACCACTATGAGGGCAGAACTTTGGGGGCCCCAGCTGGTCCAAAAAGACTACAATCTGTGAGACAGGCCTAAGTCATGGCACACACACATGATCCGTGTTCGCCCATGACAAAAAATGTAAATTAGAAATCCAGACAACAGTGCAGTTGGGCACTGAGAGCAAGGGTACATGTATTTTACCATTCAAAGAGCTTTTCAGTCCCAACAGCCATATTCTGTGGTGGTGTTTATAATCAGCAATGCGCTTTCATGGTTCTTCAATGTTGTTTTTCACTTCAACTGTGTTTTTGTTGTAACCAATGAGGAAGCTTAGACACAAGAAGTGTCGGGATAACACTTCTTGCAGGTAATCTCTTGTTTATATTAGCAGGATGCTACCAAACTGAAAGCTACTGTACTAGTGGATCAATTAGGCAAAACATATAGCTGCTGATCGTTAGGCCCGTCTTCTTTAGGATGATTGTCTCCCAAACTTTTTGCCTTCTCCCCTCCTGTTTTGCAGACATTGTTTTTGTTGCCTCAGGACTCCATGCACTTTGCAAATGCTAACCAGTGCTAACGTGCTTGCACTCACTCCCTAAAACATGGTAAAATTGTCTTACACTTGATTAGCATATTTAATTTGCCTATATGCCGCTGGTAAAGTGGTATACCATATATCCAGGACTGGGAAATTAAATGCTACTAGTGAGCCTGCAGCACTCATTGTGCCACCCACTTAAACAAAAAAAAAACAAAAAAAAACTTAAAACATGTCTCAGGCTTGCCATTGCAACCTGTATGCAGTTTTAAATTGCCCATTCAACTTGGATGAATACACCGCTTACCAGGCCCTAAATTCCCTTTTTACATATATTTTACTCAAAAAGTAGGCCCTAAGCAGCCCATAGGGTAGAGTGCATTCTATTTAAAACTAGGGCATGTGCTTCCAAGTTTTACAAGTCCTGGTGGTGAAAAACCCACATTCTTTTTTCACTACTGTGAGGCCTAACTCTCCCCCTCAATAACATTGTTACATTATTACATTTAATAAGTGATAACTCTTGTCTGTGAGAAGGTAGAAACAGCATTGTTGGTGTCTACTAAATTATTACTTACAATCCTCTTTAATGGTTAATTCAGATATTAAGTCGTAACTCTGGAAATGCCACTTTTAGAAAATTATAATAGACAAAAGGGTGACCCGGTTTTCCCTTGTGGCCTTGTGTAACTGTAATAAAATAGATAAAGGTGCCAACAAGGGATTCACTTTGAAGCAATGTTACTACTAAGAGTTACACAACATGCCTGTGAACGACATCCCAAATACATTGATTATAACTTAAAGTACAGAACATAATTTTAGGACTAAGAAATCAATCATATTGACAGTTGTAACAATTTCTCAAATTTGTATTTAGAATCAAAAGAATGTTAAAGAAAATAAAGGAGTTATAGACAAATAATATCTCATGGAACATTGAAAGTGTATAATACAATGTAAAAAGATTTTCAAAGTTTTCTGACATGTGACAACATACTCTGTACCCACTTTAAACATACAACTAGAGAATGTTTGACTTTCGACAAAAATAACACTCTTATGGGTGTTTTTAAATTGTCCAGAGGAAAGATGAGTTATGTGTCAATGTTTCGGTCTCACTTGGTAAACATCCATGAGACCATCATCAGAACTATAATGACGAAGGACCCCCTTATGCAAAAACAACAAAGTGATGGATTAAATGCATGAATTAATCTCAGCCACTGGCAATTGCTCGGGTCGCATCTCAATCCTTTGTTTTTATTGTGTACTGTGCCACCCCAGTTTGGATCCAGCCATATGCAAATCAGTCTTGAACCTGCTGCCAATAGGAACAGAAGGTTGGACTTTCCAGAACCAAACCAAAGATTAAATAAAGTGTATTATAAAAGTGTTAACCCTCTTCAAGTCTAGATCATGAGCTTTCTAAACATTAATAGCTATAAAAACAATGGACAGATTTACACCAAACAACAAAATCATGCTTTCTAATTTGACTTTCTTGTCAAATTTGGCATAAATCTGTTCCTTGGTTATTGTTGTGAGCAAATTGGGCTAAAATAGGAAAACATTCTTTTGTCACTGGCTTAACTTTTCTTCTCTGAATTAGAGTGGCACAAAAAATATCATGTTAGACATTCGCTGACTATACTATGTGACTGTAAATTTGATGCTGATCCATCCTTGGGGCTAAATGTATAGAGGTAATCAACATAATTGGGTGTTTGTAGTGCACAAACTGCAGCTGTATAGAGTTCCATATTATAATGGAAAGATTAGAACATGGAAAACATTTCAGGGAGTTAATTAACATAATAGCAGTCCTAAACCACTTGCCAGAAGAACACAATTGTCAGGGATAAGAGCATATGGAGGACTAAATTATATATCATAATAATGTAGCAAGAAAAGAAGGATTGTGAGTATTATGTGGCATATTTTAATTTAGCATCATTTGATCCATTTAAGAGAGAAACAAGAATGCAATAAAATCATGCAGTAATTACACCAAAATTATTATTATGTTTATCTCCAGTACTCTGTAGGTATGCTAGACTTGTCCTACTTTTCTAAATAGGAGAAGGTAATTTAAATACTGAAATACCACAATGTAAACATCCCACTATCATAATACTCCTCTTGTTCCATGTGCAAATGGCAAAGAGTACAGCAGGGCTTTACTGAAGGCTCCCTTTGAGGAGGAGTTGATTAGAGTCGAGTGGTTGTGGTAAGCAAATCAAATTGCGTCGTCTGGTTAAATTTACACAACCTTGGTGTTTGACAACGTATATTCAAAATAAAGGTGGTCATTACAACCCTGGCGGACGGTACTAAAGCGGCGGTAAGACCGCCAACAGGCTGGCGATAAATAAATTGGAATTACCGCCGTGGCGGAAACCGCCAACAAAGACAGCCACTTTAACACTTTGACCGCCACGGAGGTACAAACAAACAGCTTGGCGGTCACCGCAAACAGACAGGCGGAGGACAAAGTACCGCCCACAGTATCACAACCTACCAATCCGCCACCTTTTCCGGGGTGGATTCACTGCAGACAAAAACACACCGGAAACAGGACTTCGAAGGGAAAACACCCACTTCTACACACCCCACGAGGAACCAGGACACCATGGAACCAGAGCTGCAGATCCTGCCAGCCCTTATCTTCTTGCTCCTCTACCAGGAGCACGAATGCCGGCGGCGAAGACCACGGTGAGTACTGCACCTACAACACATGGGAGGGAAAAAACAGGGACACACACATGCAACACCCCCACCCTCACCCACGACAACACACACACTAATACAGCATGATACATTACAGTTACACCCTCCAACCTCCCTGGAAGAAGGCAAAGACCAAAGAAAATGAGTGTAACCATTGTAATATATTTAAATCCAGTACACAAAAATATACATATTTACACTATAAACAAAATATACACCAAGAATAGTAGTCCAGGTAGTGCTCCATTGAAGTCCGTGGAACACTGGGCCCATGCGGTATGGGCGAGACCTACACAAGATCCCTGACCATGACGGAGAGAACACTGCAGGGGCATCAGATAGCAATAAAACAGGCACCTCAGGGGGAGGGAAAGGGGGGGCACCTCAGCCGGTTGAGTGCACAACGCCAAATCCACGAGGGGGCCACATGCCCACTGTTCAATCCTGGGGAGTGCAAAGCCACAGTCTCTCAAGTCTCTACAGTGGGTGGTTTGCCCACTGCTTTCTCCTGGGGAGTGCAAAGCCACAGTCTCTCAAGTCTCTACAGTGGGTGGTTTGCCCACTGTTCAATCCTGGGGAGTGGAAAGCCACAGTCTCTCAAGTCTCTACAGTGGGTGGTTTGCCCACTGCTTTCTCCTGGGGAGTGCAAAGCCACAGTCTCTCAAGTGGATGACAGTCTACACTGGTTCTGGAGGGGGCTTGGTGCCCAGAGTGCTTTATCCTGCAAGGAGTGAGGTAGTGGATGTCTTTCTCCACTGGTTCTGGAGGGGGCTTGCTGCCCAGAGTGCTTCATCCTGCCAAGGACAGAGGTAGTGGATGTCTTTCTCCACTGGTTCTGGAGGGGGCTTGGTGCCCTGCTCGTGACGGACTCAGTAGCGTCAGTGCCCTTGGCGCTCATAGGCCAGCGGTGCATGTGGCGGCGGTGCCCTGTTCAGCGGTGCTTGTTGCGGCGGTGCCCTGTTCAGCGGTGCTTGTGGCGGCGGTGCCCTGTTCAGAGGTTCTTGTTGCAGCGGTGCCCTGTTCAGCGGTGCTTGTGGCGGTGGTGCCCAGTTCAGCGGTGCTTGTTGCGGCGGGGTCCTTTGCAGTGACTCAGCTGCTGGCGGTCCTTCATGGCCCAGCGGGGCTGGTGCTGGCGGTCCTCTCTTGCCCAGCGGGGCTGGTGCTGGCGGTTGTGTCTGGCCCAGCGGGGCTGGTGCTGGCGGTCCTTCATGGCCCAGCGAGGCTGCTGCTGGCAGTCCTCTCTGGCCCAGCAGGGCTGGTGCTGGCGGTCCTTCTGTGGCCCAGCGTGGCTGGTGCTGGCGGTCCTCTCTGGCCCAACGGGGATGGTGCTGGCGGTCGTGTCTGGCCCAGCGGGGCTGGTGCTGGCGGTCGTGTTTGGCCCAGCGGGGCTGGTGCTGGCAGTCCTCTCTGGCCCAGCGGGGCTGGTGGCGGTGGCCTCTTGGGCAGCAGGGCAGGTGCTGACGGTGGCCTCTTGGGAAGCGAGGATGATGGCGGTGGCCTCTTGGGCAGCAGGGGTGCTGGCGGTGGCCTCCTGGGCAGCGGGCATGATGGCGGTGGCCTCTTGGGCAGCGAGGATGATGGCGGTGGCCTCTTGGGCAGCAGGGCAGGTTCTGGCAGTGGCCTCCTGGGCAGCGGGGATGATGTCGGTGGCCTCTTGGGCAGCAGAGGAGGTGCTGGCCTCTTGGGCAGCAGGGCAGGTGCTGGCGGTGGCCTTTTGGGCAGCGGGATGATGGCGGTGGCCTCTTGGGCAGTGGGGATGATGGCATTGGTCTCTTGGGCAGCAGGGGTGCTGGCCTCCTGGGCAGCGGGGATGATGGCGGTGGCCTTCTGGGCAGCGGGGATGATGGCGGTGGCCTCTTGGGCAGCAGGGCAGGTGCTGGCGGTAGCCTCTTGGGCAGCGGGAATGATGGCGGTGGCCTTTTGGACAGCAGGGCAGTTGCTGGCGGTGGCCTCCTGGGCAGCGGGATGATGGCGGTGGCCTCTTGGGCAGCAGGGCAGGTGCTGGCGGTGGCCTCCTGGGCAGCGGGGATGATGGCGGTGGCCTCCTGGGCAGTGGGGATGCTGGCGGTCTTCTCCACCGTGCTGCTCTTCCCAAACCTGCTGACTTTCTTGTGGCCATTCCCCACCTTGGAAGTTGTCGCAGCTGACTCCACTCTCCCACCTGTACACCTGGGAGTGGCTTTGGTGGCTGGAGTCTTCCCCCTCTCCCGCCGGGCACTGGACAACTTTTGATTCTTCACAGGTGGGGGACTGTCCGTGCTGTGGCTCCGTGCCACACTAGCTGCCCTGGTGGCTGGTGCACTCCAGATTCCGGTGACTACAGGCACCACTGGTCCCGGAGATGTTGTGGCTGAGGTGCTACATTGGGACCTGGAGAGTCGGGGCCTAGGAGATGGACGGGGTGGGGGAGGTGTGGGAAAGAGGTCGAGGTTGGACAGGTAAAGTTTTGGGGAAACACTGGGACGGGTAGTGGAGGGGGTTTGGGAGTAGAGGAAGAGGTTGTGGTTGTAGGAGGTGTTCGTTTGGTGACTTTGGGTGAAGGTGCATGCGCTGGAGGCTGTTGTGAGGTGGATGGCTGTTGGGTGGGTGTGTGCCTGCGTTTGTGTATCTTGGGAGGTGGCATCACAGACACACTGGGAGAGGACACAGGGGACGTGTGAATGGCAGTGGGGGTGGTGACTGCACGTGAGCGGGGTGTGGTGGTGTGTGTGCTGGTGATGGCAGTAGTGGCTGTAGATGTAGTGCATGCAGGTGTGAGTGTAGACGAGACTGGGAGGGAGGAGGGAGACGAGGAGGAGGGGGACACAGTGGAGGCAGTGGATGTTGGTGTGTCTGCATGTGTGTGATGCTTGCGTGAGTGCCTGTGGGATGTGTGGTGCTTATGTTTGCCTGAGCTTCCCGTGTGTTGACGTGTGTGCATGCTGGTCTGAAGGTGTGCTTGGGATAGGCTGAGTTAGAGGGGATTGGGTCTGGGTGGAGGAGGTTGGTGGGGGGAGGCTAGACACAGAGACAATGGCCGCCATCAGTGCTGAGGCCAGAGCCTGAAAAGCTCGCTGAAGGGCTGCCTGACCAGAATGAATGTCCTCCAGGAATGCATTTGTTTGTTGCAACTGCCTTTCTACACCCTGGATGGCATTAAAAATGGAAGACTGCCCAACAGTGAGGGACCTGAGGAGGTCAATGGCCTCCTCACTGAGGGCAGCAGGGGTGACTGGGGCAGGGCCTGAGGTGCCTGGGGAGAAGGTGATGCCCGCCCTCCTGGGTGAGCGGGCACAGGGCAAAGGCTGAGGGGCTGCTGGGAGGGTGGTGCTGGTAGGGGGGGGTGGCGGCTGTACCTGTAGATGCGGGGGGCACAGATGTTGCCGCCACCACAAGGGAGCTCCCATCTGAGGACGAGTCAGTGTCACTGGTGTCAGCTCCTGTCCCCGCCGTGGAGCTCCCCTCGCCCTCCGTCCCACAGGTGAACTCTGAGTCCATAGTGTCGCCCTCCAGGGCTATGTGGGATGCCTCTCCCTCCTGCTCAGGGGCCACTGCTTCTCCGACTGATGATGCTAATGCACACAAGAACCAGGAGACCACAAAAAGGGGGGGACGACAGAAGAAAGACATGTTGAGTGCATGCATTACCGCTCCCGTTGGCGGACACGACAGACATAGAAGCCCCCTGCACTACGCCGCGCACTTGGGCTCCACTGTTCAATCCCTGGGACATGGCCTACAAGGCTATGGACGAAATCTGCACACATGGATGACACAGGAGCATGACTAGGTGTACTTGGCACTGTACACAGGTGGGGTTGGGTGGGGTGCCACAGGGTCTGCCAGAACAAGGGGACCTTGCCTACTAAACTCGCCCTGGCCTAGGGAAACCCACAGCCCACCTTCCCCACCCAGACAGCTCCACTGCGCGCAAAATCAGCAGGATGAGAGTGTACTCACCCTCTTGTGGCTGCTGTGATGCCCCCAAGCGCCCATCCAACTCCGGGTACGCCACCGCCAGGATCCTGAACATCAGGGGGGTCATGGTGCGATGGGCACCCTTCCCAAGTTGGGAGGCCATCCCCAGCTGGGCCTCCGCCGTATTCTTGCTCCAGCGGCGAATGTCCTCCCATCTTTTACGGCAGTGGGTGCTCCATCTGTGGTAGACCCCCAGGGTCCGGACGTCCTTGCCGATGGCAGGCCAAATATCTTCTTTCTGGTGGGCACTGACCTACATGAATTGTACCGGGGGAAAAGAACAGTTATTACCAAATGCACCGTCACAGTCATTGGCCCCCATCCCTACCCTTGCCATGTGGCATATGCACTCATCGTCGTTTCATGCACACCTCAATCTCCCCCCCCATCTTTCATCCACCCCACTCCACACAGGCATAGCCCATACAGCATGCTCCCAGTGTACTTACCTGTTTGTCTGGAGGACCATAGAGTATCGTGTACTGGGGGAGGACCCCATCCACGAGTTTCTCCAACTCCTCCGATGTGAAGGCAGGGAGCCTTTCCCCAGACACTCGAGCCATTGTCTCTTCCAGACCGAGGTCACAGCAGCACTTGCAGTGTAGGTCCTCTCCTGTCGAAGATCAGGTATCGAATGATTGAACAGATAGAAAATGGCAGTCACATCCGCGGCGGTGCCTACCGTCACCGCCGGCGTACATCATCATTGGCTCCTGGGACCCATAGGGTCCAATGTTAACCAATACATCATTGCGCCGCGGTCTTCGACCGCCTACTGCGACTGTGTACAACGCCAGCACAGTTACCTCACATCCCATTGTCCCACCTTACAGGTCAGGCAGCCGCCATTTCAGGGGCCCACATGGCTTAATTTTTAACTGCGTCACACATACCTAGGCCTAGCCTCAACACACATACAGGCCAATTTTTGGATTATGATTAGTGTTCTGTGTAAGCTGTGGGTACGTAACTCTGAGTTGGTTGACTCCGTGCTCGCTGTTGTCCTTCATAGGCACCGTCCGCTGCGACATGTGAGGAGATGGCGGCATCCTCCGGTGTACAGACCGCTGGTGGACCTGTCGACAATGGAGGAAAGACATGTGATCATCATCTACAGGCTTGACCGTGCCTCAATCCAGGAACTGTGTGCCCAGCTGGAGCCAGACCTGATGTCAGTTATCTGCCATCCCACAGGAATCCCCCCTCAAGTGCAGGTGCTGTCAGTACTCCATTTCCTTGCAAGTGGGTCATTTCAAACAACAGTGGCCATAGCATCAGGGATGTCCCAGACTATGTTTTCCAACGTGTTGTCCAGAGTGTTGTCTGCCCTGCTGAAACACATGTGGAGCTACATCGTTTTCCCTCAGGTGGAGGATTTGCCTACAGTGAAAGGTGATTTCTATGCCCTGGGACATATCCCCAACATCATAGGTGCCATTGATGGGACCCATGTGGCGTTGGTACCCCCCGCAGGAGTGAACAGGTGTATAGAAACCGGAACAGTTATCATTCCATGAATGTGCAGATGGTGTGTTTGGCAGACCAGTGCATCTCCCATGTTAATGCCAAGTTCCCTGGCTCAGTGCACGAAGCCTACATCCTGCAGAATAGCAGCATTCCTTATGTGATGGGTCAACTCCAGAGGTACCGTGTGTGGCTATTAGGTGAGCACCTGGAAGCAAGTCAGTGGGAATGGTTGTCTGGGTCTGGGGATATCCCTACAGGTTAGTGTGTGTCTAACAGTTGTCCCTCGCCATTTGCAGGTGATTCTGGTTACCCCAACCTGTCATGGGTACTGACCCCAGTGAGGAATCCCAGGACAAGGGCAGAGGAACGCTACAATGAGTTCCTCCCTGAAGCCCAAATACTTTTCTTCCTGCAGGCGCTGGGTCTCCTGAAACTTGGCCAGTACCGCTGCCATCGTCTCCTGGGAGGGTTGGCAGGCTCCCATGATGGAGAAGAGGGCCTTGTGGAGAGTGGGTTCCCTTGGCCTGTCCTCCCCCGTCACACAGCAGCCCTCCCAGTTGCCCTGTGTTCCTGGGCCTCCGTCCCCTGGACTGTGTGCCCACTACCACGGCCCCCAGGTCCCTGTTGTTGTTGGGGTGGTGGGTTAGCCTGGGTTCCCTGTAGTGGTGGACACACTGCTGATTGATGTGTCCTGGGGACAGAGGTATGGGCCCACTGGGTGGGTGCTGTGCTGGTGTTTCCAGAGGGGGGAAGGTCTGTAGTGGCCTGTGACTGTGTGAGGGGAACCGACTTTCCCGAGGTCCCCGATGGGCCGGGCTGGTCATCTAGATCCAGTTGGACAGAGCTGCTGTCATCACTGTGGGCCTCTTTTGTTGGTGGTGTGGACCTGTGTGGACCCTCCTGTCTGGTGATGTTGGGTAGGGGTCCTGCAGGGGTATAAAAGGATGTTTAGTACATCTGTGTGTGCCATGGTGTGCAATAGGTGGGTGACCGTGTACCCCAGTGCTTGCATTCCTATGTGGGACGTTGTGTGATGGTGGTTTAGGGGGTGTATGGGTATGTGCAGTGGCCATGCTTTGGTGATGGGTGTCCATGCTTTGTTGTTGCATGCAGGGCTTGGTGTTGGGATGGGTGGGTTGTTATAGTGGGACATTTGTGAGGAATAGGAGTGATGGGGGTGAGGGTGAGGGTGGGGGTATGTGATGGCATGCAGGTAGGGTGGGGAATGTAATAGTAAAGGTTTGACTTACCAGAGTCCATTCCTCCATCTACTCCTGTGAGGCCCTCAGGATGCAGAATCGCCAAGACCTGCTCCTCCCATGTTGTTAGTTGTGGGGGAGGAGGGGGGGTCCGCCGCCAGTCCGCTGAACCGCAAGGTGGTGTCTTGAGACCACGGAACGCACCTTCCCCCGTAGGTCGCTCCACCTCTTCCTGATGTCATCCCTATTTCTTGGGTGCTGTCCCCCTGCGTTAACCCTGCCCACTATTCTTCACCAGAGCTCCATCTTCCTAGCTATGGAGGTGTGCTGCACCTGTGATCCGAATAGCTGTGGCTCTACCAGGATGATTTCCTCCACCATGACCCTGAGCTCCTCCTCAGAGAACCTGGGGTGTCTTTGCCGTGCCATGGGGTGGTGTGGGTGATGTGTGGGGTCATGTGTATAGTGATAAGTGGGGTGATATTTAGTGGTGTGTTGTGTGAGGTGCGTGGAAGTTATGTGGGTGATGGTATTGTGTGCCTGTGGATGCTTGGTAGTTGTTTGTGGTGTCTCTCTCTGGCCTTCTCTCGGTAATTGTGATCGTATGGGTTTGTGAGTGATGTGGGTGTGTGTTTTTTATTATAATGGGTGTGTGTATGTGTATTACGTGTGTGTATTTGGAATTGTCCAATGTGGATGTGTTTTGTATATGTGTGTGTATTTTGAGCACGGCGGTGTGTACCGCCAATGGAATACCGCAGTTGAAAGACCACTGCGTGGATTCGTGTGTCATGATAGTGTGAGCGTATTTCTGTTGGCGTGACGGTGGAGGGTTTGTTTTCGCCAGTTTATCACTGACCTTTGGTGTGCCGGACTTGTGGGGGTGTCTGAATTTTGGCGGATTCCGTGCTGTTGGTCATAATAGCTGTGGCGGAATTCCGCGGCCGCGGCGTTGTGTTGGCGGTCTTCTGCACTCCGGTAAGCGGCTTTTAATGGCCAATGTTGTAATGAGGGCCAAAATGTATTAAACAGAAAAATACAGTTTATGCGTCTAGAGAACAATTTTTATTGTTTCAAAAGACTACAGTAAGCAGTGCTTAATTTGCAGAACAGCTGATCCAGACACTTCTCTTCGATCTTTCTAAATTGTATTCCATTTATATATCACATTGCTGCTATGCCTTGCCTGGGAAATTTAGGCACTAACATATTGTAGTAAAACTCACACTCAAGGAGGTTGTATTTCCAAGATCTATTTTATATCAGACCACCGTACAATCGTCAGTGCTCTCGGTCGCTTGTCTCTCCAGTCTCACAGAACTCCCTTGACCACCAATATTTTGCTCTCGAGTCCTGTGCATGATAATAGCGCTCAAGACTCCACGTGAGAGCAGCACACTACATTATCCTCTCCTCTTACATATGGCAAACAAAATTTCAAATTCACTTCATACTACCCTCTGAGAAATAGAAAACATAAAAACTAAAAGAAAACTAAAGAAATACATAATTGATGAGCAAGATAATGTTAAAAAAAATGATGAATAGGATAAATTAACGATATAATTGAACAATACAATTAATCATACATTCCAGCCGAATCTGTAATGCAAACCTCACTAAAGATGTAGCACAGAATCAACTAGATAACATTACAAAGTCCATGGTATCTCAAAGGTGTAAACCTTTTTCTTCAACTTCTGTTGACATACAAATCTGAACTAAATCTATTTACATACTTTGGATTTTTTTTTATTATCAACATGCTCACTTGGAACTTCATTTCTCTGAAACACAAAAGATTGATTAGAATCATTCATTCTGTTGCACTCATCCTTGTCCTTGACAGCCTTATCAACATTCCACCAATTTCGCACATTGACCCTGACGGCATTACCACATATTCTGTCAATAACCATTTGTTAAAAAAACGTCTTCTCTCCTTTCTTCTTGCGAACAGGTATTTTAACCCTAATTTTATCCCCAACGACCAACTGGTGGGAACAAACTTTTTTAGATTAATCAAAATAATTATTTTGCTTGAACTGTACCACCTGAACATTTCTTCTGACCATACCATCAATCTCACTGCACTCACTTTGTTTAATCCACTTGGACATCCAGCCAGGACAGATTTTTGAAGATGGTATCCTGCCAGGCAACAGCTCAAAAGGAGAAAATCCAGTGGCCGAATGGAGAGTTGTGCGATAAAACCAAAGCATGGATTGTACTGCAATTTGCACATTCCCCTTGTTAGAAATAGCCCATTGCACACAATTCCCCTGCACCCAATTTATGCGTTCTACAGTGCCATTAGTTTGAGGATGGTACAGTGAACTCCTTATGTGCTTGACATCCCCTTCTAGAAACAAATCCTTAAATTCATGACTTTCAAATTGCACACCATTTTCAGACACAATAGAAGATGGAAACCCCTCACGTAGAAACACATCTCTCAAGAATTCAATCACATTCCTCGTTGAGGGATCACCTATAAGTTTAATTTCTGATCACTTTGAGTAACAGTCAAGTGAGACTACAGCAAATTTCAACGAAACTGGTAACATGTTGAAAGGACCAATTAGGTAATATCCCAACCTTTCCCAAGGTCCTGATGGTAAATCAATAGGTTGTAAAGGTGGAGTTCTCACCTTGAATCCCTTTTCACAATTGTTGCATATTACACCTTCCTCCACACATGCATCAACACACTGATCCACTCCATGCCACCAAAATGTTTCACGTAACCTAGGCTTTGTAAGTGTCCTACCTAAGGGGGAACAAACCTCTCACCCCTCATCAGAATGTCATCTTTAACTGATATTTCTTCAGATACTTTGACAAATGTCTTGAACTGAATCAGAACATTTCTCTTTCTGTGCCAATACCATGTCCTTTGCCAATTTCTCCTTCCACTCATTTCCAATCTATGGCTGCTACAAAACAGTTATCCACATCATCTTCATCTCCATCCACATCAATACCAGCTTCTTCAAGTGTCGGGAACCTAGATAAAACAAAATCTGCCCTCACATTCTTGTTGCCTGGAATGTAGTGAACTTCAAAATCATATTTCAATAACTTTGTGACCAGTATTGAAATACGAGGTGTCAATTTCTTAATATTGTCTCCTGTCAAAATAGAAACCAGAGGGCTATGATAGGTGCACAAAACAAACTTGTTACCCCACATAATACGGATGAAACTTCCTAATAGCCCACCAACACGCCAACAATTCCTTTTCAATAACTGAAAAGTTAATTCAGATCCTCTCAAAACCGGTGATACATAATCCAAGGTATTTTCCACAACTCCTTTCACTTGAGTCAACACTGCGCCTTCACCGAAGCTACTAGCATCCACAGTTAAAATGCACTGCACTCCTGGATTAAAAGCTTTCAAAGTTTTTGGTCCTACTTATTGGGACTTAACCAAATCAAATGCCTCCTGACAGTGTTTTTTCCACTCAAATGCAACATTTCTCTTTAACAATTTTATCAAAGACTTGGTTTTAGCAGCATAATCATTCTTGAAACATGAATAAATTCACACAACCCAATAAAAGATTTCAATCCAGACTTGTCACAAGGTTTTAACACATCCATAATTGCTTTGACTAAACCAGGTTTAGGTTCAATTCCTTGTTCAGACACAACATGACCCACATATTCAACTATGTTTTTCAAAATTTTGCATTTTTCACTTCTCAGAACAACCCCTCTATCCTGCATGATCTTCAGCACTCTCCTCACAATGAGATCATGCTCCTCCCTAGATGCTGCATGGATCAACACATCATCCTGAAAAACAGCTACACCCTTAATGCCATTTAACATTTGAGACAGTACCCTTTAAAAGACAGCTCCTGCAGAAGTCAATCCAAAAGGCAATCTGCAGTATTGAAAAGTACCTAAAGTTGATACAAATGCAGTAAGATGTCTCGAAGCTGGATCTAAAACAACTTGATGGTACGCTGCCGCTAGATCCAATTTGGAAAACCATTCAGACTCTCCAATAGAAGCTAACATCTCTGTAATTTTGGGTAGAGGGTGCAAATCCACCCAAATATGCTTGTTCAAACTGCGAAGATCAGCACAAACTCTCAAATCGCCATACTTCTTCCTGGTGACCACCATCGGGGATAACCATAGAGAGGATTCTATGGGTTCAATAATACCTTTCTCACACAAATCCTTTAATTCCTTCTCCAGTTTGTCTCTCACACTGAATGGTACACTCCACAATTAATGCTTGATAGGTATGACATTCTCCTTAACTTTTATTTGATGAGTAAAGTCTTTAATGGTGCCCAATTTCTCTGAGTAAACCAAAGGAAACTCTTCCTTTGAACTGACCACAAAATCACTTGATTCTGCCACAGATACTTGTTCTCTGATGGCCGGCCTCAAAACCATTGAAACAATCCTTGATGGAAACCAGCCTAATATGTTTAACCCTTTTATTGCCACATAAACCTTACAAAAAAAGTCCATTCTTGAATTCATGTATGTCCTCAAAATACCCAGCTAATTCAATCTTTCCCCCTTTATTGGACACTGGTGTTCTGTATTGCACACTGAGAAGTCTGTCTCCCTAAACCTCCTTAAGTAATTTCTGGGTAATCATTGTGATTCTAGGTCCAGAATCCACTAACAATGTGATAACTTTGTCACCCACACCAATTTCAACAAGCAGACCTACACACATAGTAGGATCACCACTCATTATTTGACCATCCGTAACAATCATTACCATGTCTCTGAATTCCTCTTGAATTTTATAAAAATCATTATCAACCACCTCTGTGATGTTGGCTACCCAGGTACTGTTTGTATACCTTCCTGAATGCTGATGAGAACTCGTTCTGATTGTGCCGCTCTGACACACTTTGACAAAA
This sequence comes from Pleurodeles waltl, assembly GCF_031143425.1. Classification (NCBI taxonomy): domain Eukaryota; kingdom Metazoa; phylum Chordata; class Amphibia; order Caudata; family Salamandridae; genus Pleurodeles; species Pleurodeles waltl. Next base: position 1,525,480,338 of record NC_090444.1, read on the forward strand.
TGCCCCACTTTGTTACATTTTCTACATTCAACATTCCTAGCAGGACACCCGCTACTGCTCTTAAAATGGTTTGGATTGCCACACCTAAAACAGATATTATTTTGTTTAAAGAATGGCTTGGTAGAAACCTTAGTCAATTTTAATGTATTTTCATTTTGAGACTTCACCAATCCTACATTCTTTGTTGTTCTGCACTCCAATTCCTTCACAATAACTTCTACGTCTCGATGCTTTTTGCCAATCCTAATGTCTCATCAAGTGAAGGATTGCTCACGGAAAGACATTTTTGCTGAATGGTCTTATCCGCGCACTTTGCAATAAGTTGTTCTTTCAGGAACTGGTTGCTAAACGTCTGAAACTGACAATCAGTTGCGAGTTTCCTCAATACTGATATAAATGTATCCACATCTTCATCAGAATTTTTGAAAAACGTGTCTGAATATCACCAAACTGGGTTGAACATCAAACCTTAGTTCCAGTTTTTTTTAACTGTCTTGGTATACTCATCAACTTCTTCCCCTTCATTCAACACCAAAGGTGGAAGATGTTTAAATAGAGATCTCCCTTCAAACCCTAAAGAATGTAATAAGAACATATTTTTTCTCTCGGGATGGAAATTAGATGCACCTATTGCTCCTAAATACATTTACAAAAGCATCAAACTAATTTTTCCAAACAATAGGTGGACTACCAGGGTGTCTCTAGAAAAGGTGGCAGTGAGTTCACTGGCTGCATTGAAATACTTCTTCAGCAAGTTGATCTCAGTTCACAAAAACAAAAGCTGCTTGATGTAAAGCAAAGTAAAGATCAAGCACTTTAATGTCACAGGGTCAATTGAAGGTAATACCAAAATACAGTAGCACTTTAAAGTACACAGGTAAAAAAAAAATAGTGTCTCTTTCCTCTCAATAAAGTAAAAAAAAACAAAAAAACATGTGCACCTCCTTTTACACTTTTGCATTGAACAGCACAATTCCTTTTTTATTATTTTTATAATATTTCCTTTAGGATATGCACTGACAATAAACCAAGTTGCATAGCTAAAAACACACTCTTGACCTCCTTAGATCAGCGTGCTTGGAGACTGCGTGGAGCTGTGTAGTTAAACATGAAAATGCCGAAAAAAAAAAAAAAGGTGTGACCTCCTTTGACCAGCCTGCTCTGAAACAGCACGTGGCGGTACAGTTAACTATGAAATGACGGTTAGCTGTCTAGCTTCTTCTTCTTGTGATAAGCGTCAGCCAATTATGGGATTATCTGCAGTGCCACACACAGATATACCTTCCAGTACAGGAAGTCAGAGTCCATTTATGCGATGCTGCAGCACCTCAACAGGATGAAGAGCCTTAAGAAAACACAAGGATTAATCTGGTAAGTGGGTCTGTGACAGCGGTCCTGATAGCTCTTCGCCAATTTCCTTGTAGTGAAACTCACACTCAAGGAGGTTGTATATCCAAAATTTATTTTATATCAGACTGCCTTACAATTGTCAGTGCTCTTGGTCGCTTCTCTCTCCCATCTCACCCAACTGCCTCTTCCACCAACATTCTGCTCTCGAGTCCTGTATGAAAATAGTGCTCGAGACCCCACACGAGAGCAGCACACTACACATACTTAGATGAAGTGAAAGAATTCTCAGCAATCGTCACAATCGACAATTCATCTACATATCAAACTGTTGCTGTCTGTGTGGCCTTAAAGCACTGCTCATTTGCATGGTAAACACTCATAGGCAGTGGCGTAGCTTGGTCAGTAAGATTGCTGTGGGGTGTGTGCTTCAGATTTCACAGCAATCAAGCTGGCAGATAATGTTGAAATACATTATACAACAAACAGGGTGCACAACAGGGACTTAAGAGGGCAGCGGAAAGGAAAATGACTGAGGACTTGTAGGAGTACTAAGTGAGAGAAAGTACATTATTTTGTGAAATAACCAACATCTTTTAAGTCTTTTCAAACACAGGGAGAGAGTGTGTGTGTTTTTGTCAGTGTATGCAAACATTCCTGGTTAAATCCGACATACACCTCACAGTACCCAACTGAAAGCACCTGTACCCAACTATTATCACAAAATGTATTTATTAGGGGGGGTGAAACGCCCCAACCCCCTGACCCCAAAGCTACGCCCCAGCTTATAGGGATCTGCATGCTCAATGGTAACGACTGTTAATTGGTTGATCTTTCATGTGTAGAAAGGGGTTGCATGTCTAGGCCTGAAGAAAACCTTTAAATCTACAAGAATTATTCTGAAAAGAATGACAAAGAATAGGTGTTGCAGAATACTATGCAGGCAAGCATACTGTGTAAGGACATTCATGTGCAAAACTGGTTATACTTGAATGTGAGGGGAAGGTGAGGTATTTGAGTAGAAGATGTGCATTATGGTGAGGGAAGGGCACCGAGGGTGGAGCAATGAGAGAGGTGGAGCAGCTAGGTTGAGAGGCAGGGCGAATTTGCCCTTATAAGTACCAGAGTTACAGGATAGTTAAGAATGCAAGTATGTTCACCACATCTCATTGATACATTTAGTTTATTAATCTTTTATCTAGTCACACAACTGAAAGAGTAAGACGTTTCAGATGGAGTGGTGGAATTTTATCCCCCTTTGATCCTTGTATAGAGAATAGTGTCCAACTTGATGACCCTTCAAATGTTAATTGTGTAACTTCAAACAAAGAGCGGCGTTTTGAGTTTGACGAACAGAAAACTCAGTCCGTCAAACACCCAACAAGGTGGCCACCTCCTACGCAGCGTTCTCCCTGCCGGAGTTATTAAGGGTTTCCTGCTATGTCGGCGGGCAGAAATGCTATAGCGAGCAGGGTGCACGAGCACCTTTGCAAAGTTCACTGTCAACATTGCGATGGTGCTGGGCAAGGGGGCCCTCTGAACCTGTTCTCTCCAAGCCTTTTCATGGCAGTGTTACTGCCATGAAAAGGTTGCTGGAGAACGAGATTGTAATCCCCAGGGCAGCGCTGCATGCGCTGCCCTGGAGGATTAGGATCTCTGCCACTGCCAGACCGCCTGGATCAAAGATCCTGGTGGAGCTGGCGATTGCCTGACGGTCTGACCGCCAGGGTTGTTTAGGGGACGGTCGGTCCACCACATCCACGGCGGTCGAGAAGCCACTGCAAGTCGTAAGACTGCTACACTCATAATCAGGACCATAGTCTTGAGTAACGGGTGTTCAATTGATCTCAATTTGTGTTGTGTGTCATACATTGGTGTTTGAAATCTCACAATTGTTTGCTATGGACATCTTTTTTTGGACTTCTACTGTATGTATGGCCTGCTCACTATGCCACAGCTACATGTGCTCTTAATTGATGAGATGTTTGACCATCTCCATGCTTTAGCTTTTTAATATGTTTTAAAAAACAGTGTTAGGTTTTTTAAACGCATGTATCTCTTTTGGCCTCTTTGTGCAACCATAAAAAGTACATTTACATTTTTTGAGTTGGGTATCACTGAAAATCCTACATCAATAACAAAGCACTGTCCTTTTTTAATTAAGTTTTCTCAACATTTTGTTGTCTTCATCAAAAGTTCACATAAATCCTGGCACGCTGAAATAACAAGTATCTATAATTTTTCTATAGAATGTGGTTTGCACTATCAGTCATATAACATTAGTGCAGATAACAGTATTGTGGCACAATCAATGTTTATTGTGCGCTTTTCATTTGATGACAGATATCAAATTCAGAATGTATGGAATGTATGAAAAAACTTGACTGATTCAAAAGCTGCATTTTGTAGTATGCAATCTAGTACTCCAGTAGTATTAGTTATTGCAGATCACAAACCTATGAGTAGAAATCTTCACCTCCGCCTTTCCTGAAGTTTTCTGCTTTGCAGAAAATGTGGGAGACACCAAGGGAGCGGCTGGAAATTAAGGATTACGTTCTACTCCATGCAAGGTATTTACTAAGGGCTAAGGAGGGTTTTAAGAAGTGACAGACATCCACTGACAAAAAAGGAAGCCAATTGCTATTTACTGACTCCACATCTACAATCACTACAGCCAAAAAGGACCCAGAATAGTAGACCAGTAGCTCAGACCTAGAGTAAGTACTGTAGCACGCACAGTCAGTCACTGGTTCTGTAACACCTCCCAATAAACACATTTATTTTGTACATTTTAAAACTATATATAAATGTAATGTTCATATATAATATACACAAACACAGAGCCATATATAAGACTAAATAATATGTTTACAATAAAATACTTTAAAAACCTTTTTAAACAGAATGTAACTTTAATTAAAAATATAATAATTTTAAGTAATCATATACATGACATTTTGTCATCTGTAATAAGTAAATGTAAACATTTTACTTTAGGTGGGATATTTTTAATTATTAGAAATATTTATATTTCAATATATTTAAATGTATTACATATTTAAATAAATTAATACTGCTGCAGTATATTTTTTATTTAATTCTGCATTTAAAATATACAATTAATTTGTTAATAGTTAACATAAAGAAACTGTACTTATTCTTTACTCTTTCTCATGCTGCAACAGTTAATCTAAGGCCTGCCAATGTCGATCTTAACTTGGGTCTTCTGATTGTGGAAGTTTAATATATGGGTGTTCAGTAGGTTTCAGCAAAGATTTACTCACTAGACCACAGGAGATAATTTGATATGGGGAACGTCCATCTGGAATGACTGCACTGCTGGGGCCTAGGCTTTGCTGATACTCACAGAAAACCTACCAACCCATGCCTTAAATCGAGAAAATGAAAGGGGTCACGGGTGTTGAAACCTGCATGAATCCCAGTACTTTTTTTAATCGGGGATGCACTGCAAATGTCAAAGTATAGGTAAAAAATCACACATTCTTAAGTTTTCTGTAGCAGTATATTCTGGGCCAGATACATACATGCATATATACAGAGTTTAGCAAACTGGACTCCATCCATCATATTGGTGGTAGACATTACTGTGACTGGCTACTCCCCACCAAATTTAGAGTTCACTGCTCACCCAGTGGAGATCTCTGTACCTCAACAGTTCCAATCAAGGTACATTACATTTGGTGGGTGGCCACCTTTGATTTTACAAACTATTTGTTTTTCAATAACAAAATTCCAAAGTGGGAGTTTGTCATTGAAAACAAAAAAAGTGATATATTAATGTGCTTTTGTTCATGCGTGTGTACGTCACTAATTGTTGTTTTCTGTCCCTCATGGTCAGGTTTCACAAGGTAGCGACCGCAAAAAAAAAAAGGATATAACACCGTCCACCTTCTAATGCCCTTCTTCTGCCATTCCCTACTTCGACGGGCTTTCAAGCAAAGCTTTCTGCCAACTGTGCCAATGGGGTGCTCATTTGACAGAAAGTTGATGATTCCCTGGATGCTAAATATGGTGGGTAGACCATCATTTATATTTATATGACAGAGTTGCCAGTCTGCCAAATTCTAAATCACCCCCTTTGATTATTTAGGTCAAAATTTGAGCCGCTACACCTTGATGTATTCGAATATAAATCATGCTTTTAAAGTGTGTTGTAGTTGATGATGAAAACTGCTTATATTGTGCACAGCTACTCAGTGGAGTGTCCCGGCACAGTGCAGATGTTGTAGGCTACATATACAAATTCTAATGTGGAATTGGTGAAAGCCATTTTATATAGCTTTTGTTAGCAATTCCTAAGGCATAGCATATAACTACATCTGTATGAGAACCTTAATGGGGGGATCCTCGCTTTCTTTATTTGAAAAGGTTAATTCATCTCTGAAATATTATAGTTTGCTTGAAGCATATCTGATGTCTTTAGCAAGAGGCCATCTGCATTCCTGGATAATTTCCTAATATTAACACACATACTCGTGGATGATGGAGCAAACAGCTTTTATTTCAAAAGGATCCCACATAATAGTCCTATGAATGAAGAGAAAATTAGATCTGGGGCTCTAGGATATCTTAACATGTGAGGGTCTCCTCTGGGGCCTTCCACAGATTAACTGAATAAAATTCAGCACCTATGCATGTGAGGGCCTTTGAGGTAGAGATGTTATTTCATTCTTGGTGGAAGGGACTGAGCTGGCTTTAGAAGACATTTATGCAAAAATTAAGATAAGCACACAAGAATACTTTTCCACTATGAAGGCTTTCTTTGGTTAAAGTAACCAGTAGATAGTTATTGTTTGAAAGCATATCCTGCGCAAGATAGGAAAGATGTAATTTTGACAAAACTGTTAAAGCTTGTAGAGTGTATTCCAGAAATCAAACATTTTCTTGTGCAATGGGTGAACAGACGGAGCATGTGGCCTTTTAAGTACATAGGAGTTCATCATACCATGTTCATTCACCACAATAAACCCTGCAGGATTCTATTTAAATAGAGTACCAAGTTCTTACCGAGGCAAGCAAATGCACATTTAAATATAAGCCTGTCCAGTCTCCTTTTATGCTCTGAAGAAGTACGTTTGCAATGTTTAGTGGAGAATATGTTCATCAATCCACCATATTCTGAACGTTTTACTTTGCCTCATTTGGGGCCAGATGTAGCAAAAATAAAAATTGCGACTCGCATTTTGCAAGTCGATGCGACTCGCAAAATGCGAGTCGCAATTTGGAATGCCAGAAAAAAAAACGATCCGATTTTGCGACTCGCAGCCGGACTCGCAACGCTGTGTGCGAGTCCGCAGATTGCGAGGTCGCTGTTTGCGAGTGTGCAAAAAACGAACTCGCAATTAGCGAGTAGGTGTCGCAAATTGCGACTACCTTCAAAATTGCTTACAGGTGCAGCAGAACACTCCAGAAAGCACACCAGAACACTCTGTAAACACTTCCTGGCACATGATGATGACATCACAGCCAGGAAGTTAACAAATACACCTGGGAGGAGGCTGGACCACACCCTTTTATAACTGCCAGTCTTCACACTGAACAAGCAGCAGCAGCCATGGAGGGAACCCCACGAAGAAGAAAACTAACATTTTCTGAGAGGGAGCTGGAGGTGCTGACAGAGGAATGCTGTCAGCACCATGATGAGCTTTTTGGGAGAGCAGCCCTCACTGTTCCTGAGGCCACCAAAAAGAAACTCTGGCAGGACATTCAAGAAAAAAATAATTCCCTGGGTGTGAGCCACAGGACAATTGAGGACATAAAGAAGAGGTGGTATGACCTCCGCTCCCGGACCAAGGAGAGGGTGGCAGAAAGGCTCTGGGAGATGAGAGGCACTGGAGGGGGACCATCATCTGTGCCACCACCCACACCCCTGGAAGAAAGGGTGGAGGAAACATTGGAGCAGGAGGCAGTGTGTGGATTTGGGGACCTGGACACCTCAGAGCCCAGTACATCAACCAGTGAGTACCATGTGATAAGCCTGTACCCCTATCAATGTCATACCCCACCCACCATGTACACAGGTGCATGCACAACCAAGATAGCTCCATTACAGGTTAGAAAAAGCCAGAATGATGCATTATGGGAAATGTAGTCAAATAGGCAGTTCATAGGCAAATGTTTATTAGGAATTGTGCAATAGATACTAGACACTGACAGTGTGTTCCCCATGTCCCACAGGTCTCCAGCATGACACCCCCAACACCCCAACCACCCAGGCCCAGGAGGACACCCCAGGACCCGCCAGCACCCCCACCTGCACAGTCAGCAGCATTCCTGCATTAGTAACGCCTGCTGCAACAATCACGCCAGAAGCTGCCCCAGCAACAGGCAGGGAGGATACAGGTGGGAGCACAGGGCAGCCACCGCTGCGCAGGCGTCGCAGGGCAAGACCATCTGGATCCGGGATACTTCCTCCAACCAGCAGTGAGGCACATCTGCTGCGGGGTCAGCGCCTGCAGAACAGAATATTGGGCAGGATTAGTGGTGTGCTGCACCGCTTTGTTAGACACAACCATGCAAGCATGCAGCACCTCAACAGACGCATGGACATGATGTGCCAGAACACTGGGGACATTGCCCTTGCCATTAGGGAACTGGCGAGCGGACTGCTGGGCCAGGCAGAGGCTGGGCGGCGCAGAGATCGCCAGACAATGCAACGACTGGACAGGATGGCCACATCGATCGGCAGGCTAGCCATTAATACAACAGGCCTGTCGAGGAGGACAGTTGGCCTGCAAATAGAGATGGGCCATTTTGCTGGGGATGTTGCCAGGGGCCTGGGACGTCTCACCCACATAATTGAACTTATGGAGACACGGGAAATGTCAAGGGCCACCGGGGAAACACCCCAAGACAGTGAGGAGGGCTCAACAGTGAGCAGTGTATCTGCCACTGACAGCAGGGTGCTGAGGAGTGGTAGGCACAGCACCACGGACGCAGCAGGGACCAGCCAGGCTGGCAGGAGGGGAAGGAGAACATAGATGACACCCAGGACCAATAAATGTGGCACATGGTGTTAATGTGCCACATGACTGGTTGGCATTTCCCTGCCCATGGACAATTTCAACTTGTATATAGTTTCTCAATTACAGTAATAAAACAGTTATTTTTGTTCCACTTAACAAATGGAGTTTTTGGTTAATAGGTGAGTATGGTGGGAGTTGACACGTACCGTCCAAAATATTGTGTTGCAATGTGTTCCCGTCTCAGTCTGCCTTGATTAGCTAGACTCCTATCCCCATGATGGCGATGTGGTTGTTCTTGCTCTTCATCATCAGGATCTGGGTCTGCAGGGGTGAGAGGTAGCCCACGTCGGGTGGCTATGTTGTGGAGAATGGCGCATGCGACCACAATTTTGAATGCGGTAATGGGGGTGTATTGGAGTGCACCTCCACTGCGGTGGAGGCATCTGAATCTTGCCTTCAGGAGTCCGAAGGTGCGCTCTATCAGGTTCCTGGTCCTCTTATGCGCACTGTTGTATTGCCTCTCAGATTCAGTTCTGGGTGTCAAAAACGGAGTCATGATCCAAGGCCTAAGAGCATATGCACTGTCACCTGTTGGGCACAAAAAGTACACTGTTAGGAAGTCCAGATTGTCGTGCACAGTGACCTGTGTGTATGTCTGCAAGTGTCTGTGGCTCTACCTAGGAGGTAACCGTCTCAGAATTCCCCACGTTCCAGGCGTTGATGTATCCCACTATGCCTAAAAATGTATGATTCATGGGTACTGGCTGGAAACTTAGCTACGATGTCCGTGATGACATAATGGGCATCACAAACGACCTGTATGTTGAGTGAGTGGGTACACTTTCTGTTGCGGAAAATGTGTTCCAGATTAGCAGGGGGGCATATTTGAATGTGTGTCCCATCTACACACCCTATGACATGGGGAAAGTGGGCAATGCGGTAAAAGTCCAGCTTGGTGCTGTTGATTTCTGCCTCATTCCTTGGTAAGTATATGAAGTGAGACATGTGCGTGACTAAGGCATCTAGGAAGGCCCTGAGGAACCTTGACACTGCACTTTGGGATACCCCACCTGCCACAGCAATGACCCCCTGATAGCTCCCTGAGGCTAGAAGGTGCAGTGAGCATAGTACTTGCACATGCGTAGGAATGGCGCAGCCACGCAGAGTCTGGTGTTCTAGCTGTGGTTTCAGTAAATCAATTAATTCTAGGATGGCTGCGCTGCTAAGGCGGTATTTGTCATAGATCTCCTCTTCAGTTTGCTGAAAAAGAGTCTGCCTGGTTCTATATATCTTCTCCTGTCTGTGGCCCCTCCTCCTCCTCTGCTAGGCTGCGTAGACTCTCCTCCTCACTGCTATCAGGTATATCTCCGCCATCTTGAGTAACCCAGATGGCTTCTGGGTCCCCTTTTATACTTTGGTAATGGTTACCACCTGCTCTGAGTTAGTGGTAAATGGGACATGCAAACTGGGCTTTTTGCGACTAGTCGCAATTTGCGAGTTGCAATTGCATAAGGTTTGCGACTCGCAAATTGCGACTTGCTATTTGCGGGTCGCAAAATGGGGTCGCACCGGATGCGACTCGCAAAGGGGTCCCATCGCTTTTTGCGAGTCGGAAATGGGCTTTTTGCATCCCATTTCCGATTTTGCACTGTCGCAAATTGCGATTCTGCCCGTTTGCGAGTCGCAAACGTTTGCTACATCTGGCCCTTGATACCTTACTATTCTAGGTATTTTGCATTTTGTGTCTGGAAATTTATATCTAAATTCAAAATGAAACCTCATCATATGTTCACTTTACCAGTATTTATTTAATTTTCCCACTGCTTGTTAATAGAGCTGGTTTACTGCTATAGTTAATGTTCTGGATTAACAAGAATTCGGTAGAAAATTTGGAATTGTACATAGTATACATTTCCACAAATATTTTTGTAAGAAACTGGGTTACTGGTTGAGGGGGTGAGACTCTACTCAAGCAGCAATCATGATCCTTATCAGGGAGAAGTTACAAGCAAACCCTAAATTAACCTGTGCTCCCTCTCTTAAAGCATAAAGTGAAAAGGTGAAAATACAACGTAAGAAAAATCCCACACCAATTTTGAAAAAAGAGTATTTTTAATAAACATTCAAGACCAGAACAACAAAAATCCAATCCATAGAACTGGAGATATGCAATTTTAAAGATTTCAGTGAAAATAGCATCACAAATCACAAAACACCATCTGTGGATCTATGGTTACTTCAGACTAGGGCACAAGTTCAGGCCAATGTAATGCTGCATGGGATAGCTACAGGGACCCTCTGTGGATGTTAAACAAGAGCATCTGAAATCCTAATTGTGAAGAGATGTGCAGTCCTGTGCTGCGGATGCATCTTGCAGCAGAGGTGATGAGAGGTCTAGGCAAGGACATGCATTGTACAGTGGTAGTTCCGATGGGCTGCGTTGGAAGAGGTGATGTCTCTGCATGGATGTGTGTTGTCAGCGATGGGTAATGCAAAGTCCTCGCATCGGGGAAGTAAATGCAGCAGAGGCAATGGGTCAGTTCCACTGGTGATGCGTGAAGCATCAGAGGCGATGCACTGGTCATGTGGGAGATGCACCACAGAGGAGATGTGTTGGTTCTGCTGGATCCATAGGTGGGCTGGCAGAGCAACTTCACTGCCATTTCCATGATTCCAGGACTGTGATGGCACCACTTGTGATGGCAGAGTCCAGGTGCTACGTTCAAGGTTGTTGGAAGCATCATATGTCCCTGAGGCTCCTATTTTGGGGGCCAGCCAAATAGACCCTTGCAGTCACTCTCATGTCCTGGGCTTAGAAGGTGAACTTACAGCCCTTCTCACCCAGGCAAGAGGGCAACAGGCCAGCACAGCTGGGCAGCAGTCATTCTGAGCAGCAGTCTAGCAGAGTGGCAGTCTATTTGGCAGCACAGCAGTCCTTCTTCATGGCAAGCATCCCGAACGAGTCCTGAACAACGAAGATGTGGAAAATGAAAGCGAAACAACGCTTTCGTTTTCCATGACTTCCTTGTTCATGGCCTTAACCACGCATGTGCTGAACCATGTACATGCATGGTTAAGGCACAGAAGAAGGGAGTCAACGCGATCAAGAAAGAGGTAAGTTGGGATGGGACTGGGGCTGTTTTTTTGGGTGTTGTCGGGGCTTAGGTGGATTAAGGTTTAGGGGCAGGTGAGGGGGGTCAGGGCTTAGGTTTTAGGGGTGGGGTTGGGGTGCTTTAGGTTTTAGGGGCGGGGTGGGGAGTTGGGGTATTTCTAGTTTTTGGGGGTGGATTGGGGGCTCGGGTGATTAAGGTTTAGGGGTGGGGAGGGGGGTCAGTGTTTAGGTGTTAGGGGTGGGGTGGGGTGTTGGGGTGCTTTAGGCTTTAGGGGAGGGGGTTGGGGTTGCGGTAATTTTGGGCGTAGGGGGTTGGGGTGGTTGTGGGAGTGGGGGGTCGTGGTAATTTTTAGCGGTGGGGGGCCAGGGGGGTTGAATGCTGGAACCATGCATGCTGTTCGCTAATGCCTTTACCAGGAATGCCTTTACAACGAAAAATCGTTGTTAAGGCATTCGTGGTAAAGGCATTAGTGGTAACAACAAGGTCATTGTTCCGACCTCATTGTTCAGGCATGGGTGGTTCAAGCACTCGTTATTCTGAGATATAACTGGCAGAGCCCGCAGGTGAAAAAGTGTACTGAAGAGTTGTTTGATGTCCAATATTTATACCTGGTGTCTCCCTTGAAATGGGAGAAGCTTCTAGAGGTTTACCTTTGTATTGCACAGGTTTTCCTGCCTCCCCTGCTCTGGCTCCAGACTAATTACAGTGGGTAATCAATCCTTTTTGTGAAGGCAAAACACAGCCTATTCAAGTGTATATATGGCTGTACCAAGCTCCACCCTCCCGTCCTGCCAGTGATGGCCAATCCAGGCACTTCTAAGCTCTCTATTTTGTGTGGCTGTCTATGAGGAATACACACAGCCCACCTGCAAACTCCACCCAGTCATGTGACCCAGAGACAGACTGCTGGCACCAAATGCCTCAGGCACGAAAATGGCAACTTTCTAACAGTAACATTTTCAAAACTGTAACAGGAAATCTGACTTTACCATGAAAGTGGATTTTTCATTTGAATTATAAAGACACCAAACATTAATTATTTACTAGTTCCCATTTGGAGGTTACAGTGTATTACATGTAATAAAGCAACTCCAATGTTATCATACGGGAGAGATGGGCCTTGTAATAGTGAACAACGAATTTAAATGTTTTGCATTAGCAAGACATGTACAACTTAAAAGTACATGTCCAACCTTTCAAATATATTGCACCCTGCCCTGGAGGATGTTCAAGGCCTATCTTAGCGGTGAATTATATTCAATAAAAAGAAAGGTTTGGGCCTAACAAATGGTTTATTTTCCTAGGTTGAACATGCATTTTGAAACCTCACACACAGGCTGCAGTGGCAGGCCTGAGACAGGTTTAATCTGCTAATTAAGAGGGTGGCACAACAAGTACTGCAGACCTACTGGTAGCATTTAATTTACAGGCCTGGGGTATATGTAGTAGCACTTTACCATGGACTTATAAGTAAATTAAATGTCAGTTGTGGACAAGGAATGTTACCATGTTCTAAAAAGTGGGCACATACACTTTATCACGAAGTGGGTACATACAGTTTATCACTGGTTAGAAGAAGTAAAGTGCACAGAGTCCTAAGACCAGCAAAAACAAGACCAGCAGAAACTGAACATGAAGGCAAAAAGATTGAGGGAATACTACCCCTAAGGCTGACCAGTCTAGCAACTTCATTGGGTTAGAAAACAATTGTATATAACTCTTTTAACTATGAGGTATATGATTCCCCACTCAGATAGCACATTTAATTCAGCTTTTTCACAATTCCTGTGTACATGAATAAATTAAGTATAACCAAACCTTTATAAAGTTTAACTTTACAGTTATTGAACACCTAACCAAATACTACCATCAGGCTTTCTCTAGAAACACCCATGACATTGCCCCTCGAAACTTCAAACTCAAATTCACTTAAAGGGTTGTGGCCATGGGGGCGTGGCCAAGATGGCGACCGGAGCTGTAGCATAATCCGCACCTCCCCTCCCGGTCAGTTAAATCTCCTGGTATAAGGTAATCCCCGGACCTCTCTCTGGCAGATTGCCATAAGCCCTGTTGCCCCAGGAGTGCCTCCCAGCACTCTGGCCCCCGCTGAGAAGGAACAGTGCCATGACCTGAGGAGATGGCGCTCTGGCGGCGCTCCGAACACCAAAGCAGTGCTGCCTACTGCAGCGATGAGCGCCACCCCCGGTGAGTGGATCTGTTGCCACCGCTGGGGTGCGGGCACTACCCCGCTTGCACACTCCATCCTTCGGCACCTGGGGGGAATGCACCTCAGTGCCTGTGGTGGACTGGGTGATGCGTGGGCTCGCGTTCGTACGAGCGTAAGCCCCGCAACTACGGTGTCATGACCGGCCTGCATGCTCTGCGCCTCAAGGTCATAGTCTCTGACCCGGCGCGTGTCAAGAGGACCGATCATCGACATTGGGAGCAGAGACAAGCAGCAACGGGTCGTGATCTAGGGCCGGGCCCAGGGGACTGGTGCTCCGTTGTCTGCGCCCTGGCGAAGCAGCTTTTTGACTTGTATCACCGGTCCACTTGACCTAGCCCAACAGGACCCAATACTTTACCTGGGATCGGGGCTTGCCTAGGCTGATCTCATAAATAAGTGGCGACCTGGGAGTGTGTTGTCAGGAGTCAAACGTGTCCAACACCTCCTCTGGTTGCAAAGTCCATCTTGCCACCTCTATTTTAGATGTTGCTCCTGCTGTGACCCGGTGAGCACGACCCGGCCCAGTGGTTTTCCCTTTATTTTTTATCACCCACGCTGTCTGTGGTGTGCACTGTACAGCCCAGAGCCACTTGGTGCGACGACTGCTACCTTCCCCTTGGCAGTCATCACCTGTGACGGCCTACTTGGCGCGAATTCGAGTGGGCAGCCCTCCTGGGGCCTTCCCCAAAGCTTAAGAGGTCGAATGGACAAATCAAAGTCAACTAGAACACCTGCGGGGACCATGGACGTGACCGATGCCCCGGCTAAGGAACAGGACACGACCTTCCAGGCACTGTGACACATGGAAGGCACCCTACACAATCACACCTCGCAATTCGAAAAGGTACTACAGGCCATAATGGACACCAAGACCACCCTGAAGTCGAAAATTGATGCTGTAACAATAGATGTTAACCTACTCCGGACCGACCATCGCGCGTTGGCTGACCGGGTCACGGATGTGGAATAGGGTGTGGCTGAGCTAAATCCCACCGTGAGAATACTCCAGGAGAAGATGCTTCACTTGACAATGGAGGTAGATGGGCTGCAGAAGATGCAGAGGAGAGACTGAGACAGAATAACATCCGATTGGTTGGCTTTCTGGAGAGAGCAGAAGGTCCCAACACTGAATTGTTCATAGAAAAGTGGCTTACAGACACAGTCCTGCTGGACAGAGTCCTGAAGTTCTTCTCTGTGGAAGGCACCCACCGGGTCCCAGGCAGACCCCCACCACCAGGAGCCCACCCTCGCCCTTTGATAACCAGATTACTTAATTACCAGGACAGAGACTTAGTTCTGCACTTGTTTCGTAAGGAAGGCCCTCTGAAGTTCGAGGATGGATTAATAACAGCCTATCCGGACTTCACCACCGAAGTTCAAATGAAACGTAGCTCCTTCTATCGGGTGAAGCAACGCCTCCACGAACCTAACATTAAATAAGCCCTTCTGTTCCTTGCAAAACTTTAGGTACAGCACATATTTTTGTCTCTCCGGAAGATGCATGGACCTGACTCCATGCCAAGGGTCTTGCCCTATCTGCGCAGCTGGAAGATACAGGAGAGGTATGGTCCCTTCCCAAGGGGAAACACAAGCAACAGACTCGCTCATAGATCAACCAACCCCGACACAGGTAGAAGAGGAGCACTCTCGTTTGTTACGAGAGACCATGCGGTTTGTGTCTAACCCCTTCTCGACATTATGTGACCTTGGGGACACTGAAGCTGAACATGAGAATCGTTCCGACTCTGTGGACTCACCCCTGGGCCTGTTGCTCACACCTTGTTCTGCCGATGACATCTGATCCAAACTATTTATATTCATATTCACGGAGTCCTAGGTGTGATAATACCCCCTCTGTTTTCGCCGCGGCTGGGAGTGAAGGCCCCCGCAGGACCGGCAACTGGGTGGTACTGGATCTATGACACATTTCCGAGATCTCCCCGTTGGAGCGAGGGGCAACAGGGCCTGAGAAGCTATCCAAATGGCTGTGAGCACGGACCCCGCAGTCTGGTTCTCATCCCCGTGCCCTATTCCATATGGATCAGTTCTCTCTCATCCCTGCTTGCAGGTTCTGTTCTGTTTTCTCATATGTATTATTAATGTTTTTTATTGTTGTTTTTCTACTATTCTTCTATGGAGCTATCTCACTATTCTCCCATAGGTTTGATTTGTTATTGCCACACACCATATCCAATATGAGGGGCTTGGGGCACGCTCTTGTCTCTAGGGGGCGGTTGCGCCTGAGGCGGGGGCAAAGTCAGAGTCCGTTAGGAAAGTGGCGGGCCAGGTTTATTGAGCTCTTCCAATGTCTTATATCACCATATAGCCATGACCACACAAACACAGGTACGCACACCATGGTATAACGTGGTCACATGGAACGTAAGGGGTATGGCTACACCGTGTAGGTGACAGCGCATACACGCATATCTGAAACATCACCTAGTGCATATTGCTATGCTACAGGAAACACACTTGTCGGAAGCCACCCTGGAGAAAACACGCGCAAGCTGGAAGGTACAAATATTTGGCACTACCTCTTCATCCTTTGCCTGGGGAGTGGTGATCTGGATCAGCCCAGGGGTACCCTAGGTGGTCGCCCACACGCAGCTAGACCCTGACGGACGCTATGTGGTGTCCGAGGACTGCATGTACGGAACACCACTGTCCTTCGTGGCACTATATACACCCAACACCAATCAAAAAAGTTTTCTGCATACAATGACAGTTGGGCTGCTCTGCAATCCGGCCGGGGACAGCATTTGGGGTGGCAAGTTCAATTGTGTCTTAGATGTCCATGCTGACAGGTCCTTCCTCCCACTGCCATTTGCCCTGAGCAGACAGATCTTGCATGAGCTCGAGGCCTGGAAGGTGAAGAATGGCTTGTGCGACGTCTGGTGACTGGGGCATCTGTCAGAGCGTGAATACTCCTTCTACTCCCCTGTTTACAACCTACACACCAGGATAGACTTGATCCTTGCTCCGCCAACAGTAGTGCATAGGGTGCATGCATATGATTACTTAGCTAACACTGCAATGGATCACTGCCCGCTGTGGGTGGTTTTCGGATGGGTCCGCCCGAGCGCATGGATCCCTACATGGTGCCTGCAGGTGTAGGCACTGTCCGACTCGCTCTTCTGTGCTGAGCTTGCTCAGTGCTTATCCACCTACTTCTCACATAATAGTAACTCTACAGCACATCGCGAGACCGAGTGGGATGCCCACAAGGTGGTAATACGGGGTCACTGCATGGCCGTCTTGGTGAGGGTTAGATGTGCCCTGGTTAGGGAGATGACTGAACTGGAGTCTAAGCTGCGTGAGGTAAAGATTGCAGTGGCCAGGAACAACGTGCCAATGGATGAGCTAAGCTCCCTGAGAACCAGTCACAGAGAGGCCGATTCTAGACTAAGCAAACACGACTATAGGCACTATGTAACACAACAGTACGCAGAGGGAGATAGATCAGGCCACCTACTGGCTTGGCTTGTGCGACAGAATTCTCATTCCTCTCCCATAGGGCCAATCAGTCTGGACATGGGTGTGATAGTCAACTCTCAAGTGGCAAAAAATGAGGCCTTTTATACCTACTATTGGTCATTATACGCATCCCCTCCTCCTCCTCCGGCTGAGCGAGTGGTTGGCTTTTTGAGCTCTACCCCCCAGTGACGCCTGCAACCTGAGCATGCAGACGTGCTGGATGGCCCCATCTGTCTGGAGGAAATGAGTCTAGCGTTGACCCAAATTTCCCAAAACAAGGCACCTGGGTCGGATGGCCTCCCGGTGGAGTACTTCGCATCTCAGGCGAATCACCTTTTACAACCCCTGCTCCAGGTATTCAATGAAGCGTATGACCGGGTGCAATTACTGGGCTCGATGTGCGAGGCCCTCATAGTAGTGCTCCCAAAGCCTGGTCGCTATCCTCTGGATGTTAGATCATATCGCCCTCTCTCTCTGCTGAACTTGGATTGTAAAGTGCGGGAAGGAATCACTACAAGTATCCCGCCTAAAATATTGTTTATTGCCCAAAATCGGACAACCAATTAAATAACCAGTCCCATAACCCTTTGTCCTCATATTGTTTTACTCCTTTCACCAATTCATGTAAAGTGTCAATATGGGACTGAATGGATTAAGGGCCAGATGTAGCAAGGTCCGAATCGCAAATTCGGATGCAGAACGGTGTCTCAGACACCGTCTGCGACTTGCTATGGGGTCGCAAAGACCCACCTCATTAATATTAATGAGGTGGGTCGCATTTTGCGAACCCATAGCTAGTCCCTGCACTCACAGGGATGGTGGCCTGCTGAAGACAGCAGACCTCCATGTCTGTGACTGCTTTTTCAATAAAGCAGTTTTTTTATTTTTTTATTTTGCAGCCTATTTTCCTTAAAGGAAAACGAGTTGCGAAATAAAAAAAATAACGAAACCATTTGGTTTCGTTTTTTCAGTGTAGGCAGTGGTCCATTGGACCACTGCCTGCTCTGAAAAAACCTTTTTGCCAACATTCACAAAGGGGAAGGGGTCCCCTGGGGACCCCTTCCCTTTTGCAAATGAGTTACCACCAGTGTGACACTGGTGGTAACTGCGAATTGCTTTGCGACCGCATTCGCGGTAACAAAGCTATTTTGCATTGCGATGCGAGTCGCAAATAGGAAGGGAACACCCCTTCCTATTTGCGAGTCGCATTCACAATTTGCGAGTCGGTACCGACTCGCAAATTGTGAATGTGCATCGCAGAAAGCTGTTTGCATGGCGCAAACTGCGATTTAACAGTAAATAATCAATAGGAGCCCTGTTCTCCAATGCAGCTTTTCTAGTATCTCATAGATCCAGCAATAATTCAGCTAAAGCAGTGGAAGTATGGTTGTTGTTATTAACCATTAAACATGGTTACTTGGTAATAACTCAAGTATTATAAACAGCTAATCCTGGAACTCCTACACTAGAAAGACTTAAGCTCATATATTCTCATTTAGATAAAAATTGAACTTCAGAACCATAATCCTGCCTTAATTGGATAGCGAGTATGTACAGAATGAAATGGAAAAAAGGTACACAGTCCACCAGTTATATTAGCAGGAATGTATATAAATGTGGTATATCCACAAGAGAATAACCCTCCCACAGGTAGTTTGACAAGCTTGATGTGACTAGTAGCAGTCATAATGTGAAGACAAGACATGTCATTTTTCATCCGTTTGCAATTTTCATCTGTTCAGCATTGACATAGTTTGTTGTTCCCTCGGGATCTCTTGAGGAGATGCTATTGTTGCCTCTAAGCGCAGTTGAGCAATTTTTAAATTTTGTGAGAATCACAGGTCATGTTATAACATACATCGCCTTTAGTAATATTGTAAGTAATCACTTAGGACAAGTTGTCCCACTTTTCATCAATTGTTTCTTGGCAAAATCTACATTTCTCGTAGGGACTAAAATGGGATAACATCTGTTGGACTCTATGCTTATGCAGGGTCATCCCCAATCTTTTTACCTCCTGCCTACTACCTTTTCTGACCTCTTGCTGTTGGCTTTTGAACTCTGAGCACTTTACCACTGCTAACCAGTCTCCCTTAACTTTTTGCCTCTGTTTCCCAGGTTATTGGTGTGTGCTGGACTCTGATTTTGCTGATTTTGCTACTCTGGGCACTTTACCACTGCTAACCAGTGCTCAAGTGCTCCTTTACAAAATGTTTGTGTAATTGGTTTATCAATAATTTGGCATATTTGATTTATTAGTAAGTCCCTAGCACAGTGCACTAGAGGTGCCCAGTGCCTGTAAAACAAATGCTACTAGTGGGCCTGCAGCACTGGTTGTGCCACCCACATAAGTAGCTCTGTAATCATATCTCAGATCTGCACTGCAGTGTCTGTGTGTGCAGTTTTAAACTGTAAATTCGACTTGCAAGTGTACCCACTTGCCAGGCCTAAACCTCCTCTTTTCTTACATGTAAGCCCCCCCTAAGGTAGGCCCTAGGTAGCCCCAAGGGCAGGGTATGATTAAGGTAGGACATATGGTAATGTATTTTATATGTCCTGACAGTGAAACATTGCTCAGTTAGTTTTTCTCTGTTGCAAGGCCTGTCCCTCTCATATGTTAACATGGGGGCTCCCTTTAAATTTGATTAAAGTGTAGATTCCCTTTGGGAGTGGATGGACATGTGGAGTTTGGGGTCTCTGAGCTCACAATTTACAAATGCATCTTTTAGTAAAGTTGATTTTAAGATTGTGGGTTTGAAAATGCCCCTTTTAGAAAGTGAGCATTTTCTTGCTCATACCATTTCTGTGACTCTACCTGTTTGTGCGTTCCCTGTCTTGGTCAGTTTGACAGTTGGGCTGGTTGCACCTCACACTAGACAGTGACTCAAAGGGAGCTGGTGTGTAGTCTGCATTTCCTGATGAGCCATCTGTGCTAGGAGGGAGGGGAAGAGTGGTCACTTACCCCTGAAAGAGCTGTGCCTGTCCTCACACAATGCGGTCTCCGACCCCCTGGTGAGTGTCTGGGGCATGGCCTGGGCAAGGCAGGATTTCACATTCAAAAGAGACTTTGCATTGAAGTAGGCCTATTTCAAAGGAGAAAATGGGTATAAAAAGGGCACCCAAAACCACAGACTTTAGATCACTTCTGGACACCTGCCTGGAGAAAAGCTGAAGAGCGGAGGAGAAGTGCTGCCCTGCCTGTGACTGTGCTTTGTGGAGCTATCCTACAGTTGCTGCTTCTGCCAGAGTAAGAGGGCAAAGACTGGACTTTGTGTGCCTTCCATCTTGTGAAGAGATCTCCAAAGGCTTGATTTAAAGCTTGCCTCCTGTTGTTTGAAGTCTCTGGGACAACAAAGACTTCTCTCTGCCAGCACCTGGAGTCTCTGGAGAGACTCCTGCTCTGACAATTGGTGCCCTATCCAGTCCCTGGGCCCTTGGAAGGAAAGCTGGTGTAAATCCAAGGAAATCGACTTCGGACGACTTCGGACTGACGCGGCTGCTGAATCCGGTGACGCCCCCCGCACCCGACTCCGTGATCTTCGCTGGACGTGACGACCTTCGCAGGCCCGACGCTGCTGCAGCCCCGCTGAAGGCGGCAACTCCGTGGAAGTCACCACACCACGTCGTGTCCGGCGCCGCTGGTGTCGGCTTGGTGGGAACGACTCGGTCATGACGCTGTGAGAACACCTCATCGAAGCATTTTGTGTGTCTAAGCACAATTTTTTTAGTTTAATCTTTCAAAATTCATAACTTGACTTGTGTATGTTGGATTTTTGTCATTTTGGTCTTGTTGGTGTTGTGTTTTCATTAAGTTACTGTGCGTGTTGGTACAAATACTTTACACCTAGCACTCTGAAGTTAAGCCTACTGCTCTGCCAAGCTACCAAGGGAGTAAGCAGGGGTTAGCTGAGGGTGATTCTCTTTTACCCTGACTAGAGTGAGGGTCCTTGCTTGAACAGGGGGTAACCTGACTGTCAACCAAAGACCCATTTCTAACATTGGTGATCAGCGGTTGGGATTTGGACTTGTATTTGTACTTGACATACAGTAATTAAGTGTACACTACTGTTTTGATCTCAGACCACTATGTGGCCACATACTACTTGTTTGGTGATCTTTCATTTTTCTCTTAAGGACTCCTTCTTGTTCTACTTCCATGATTTTGCTGATCCCTTGACTGATTATTTTTACTTCATTGGGAACTTGTTTTCTGCCGTTGGAACTTTGCACTTGTTGCCATCATGTCTCAATCTGGAGATGCAACAGCTGGAGCTGTGTTTGAATTAGGGAAACTGAAGAGGTACTCAGTTGCTCAATTGAAACAGTTCTGTGAAGATCTTGCCTGTCCCATTAAGAGCTCAGCCAGGAAGGGGGAGCTGCAAGAGGCGTTGAGGGCCTGGGTGACAGCCAAGGAAGCTTGGGGGCACATAGAAGATATGAAAGGGAAAGTGCAGAGTCTACACAGTGGTGTAGTAGAGGTGCCTGTTACACCTGGGGGGGAGGGTCCCCAGGAGTGGTAGCAGTAGATCCTCTAAGGGTCTGACTCCTAAAGATGTGCAGGACAGACAGGCAGAAAGGGCTCGCCGGTTGGAGGAAGAAAAGTTGAGGGTGCAAAGTGAGTTCGACGAGTGGAAAAGGGACTTTGAGACAGAAACTATGATTTTGGCTTATGACCTAAAACTGGAAGAGCTGGCAGTCAGGAGGTCTGAGTCCAGCTGGAATGGTGGCAGCAGCAATTTTATATCCAGTGCTGCTGAAGAAGTGCACATGCCCAGAGATGTGGTGCGCTACTTGAAGGAGGGAGTTAACACATGCCAGGAGGTTCAGGGGTATGAGGTAGCTCCAGTGATGCACAGGGTCCCTGAGGTGGATTGGGGAACTGGCATGGGGAGTCATATTCCTACTGGTGGGAGGGACACTCTACTGACTCTAGGTGAGAGTGACAAGGAGAGGGGTTCCCCCCAGGTAGAAGTCCTGGTTATGGAGTGTGAAGACATCCCAGAAGAGTGTGGGTTGAGTGCCAGGGACAGTCAGGTACTGTCTCACCAGTCTCAGGAGGGTGCTGTGGGATGCTTTTTCAAAGCAGAGTCACTGGATGGTTTGTTGAAGGGCACTTTGGTTAATTCATGTGAGGTGCTGAGTGATGTAATTGCTGGAGAGCATATGTCTATTCCTCATTTTCCAGAGCTGCGCCAACACCTGGTGGAGTGTGAGTTCTCTGACCCCAGGGAACTTACACTGGAGGCAGACCTTTGGGTGAGTACCAGAGAGTCTGAAGAGGCATTGGGGGGTGCTCCTGAGAGACGTGGTCTAGTTAGTTCCCAACCAGGTGAGGTAGGGAAGGATTGTAGTGTCCCAGGTAGGTCCCAATGTAGTGGGAAGGGTGAGGGATCCCATGTCCAGTCTCAGAGGAGAGGGAATGGGGATGGGTTGAGGCCCAAGGTGCCCGAGATACGGTCTCAGGTCCTGGAGGGTTCCATGAGGGAACACCAGGAGGGGAGCCTACTTGTACCATAGGGCCATCTGTTGAGTGAGATCCCACAGTGTCAGGAGAACTTGGGGGAGCGGCTGTAGCCAGCGTCCGACCAGTTCTGGTGTCTGGCAGTACCACTCCTAGTGAGGGGGTGCAGAAGTCCAGAGAGAGGGTTGAGAGGGGGTTGCGAACCCCAGTGGAGAACCTGGAGGGTCAGGGGTCAGCTCTAAGAGCAGAGCCCCCCAGGAATAAAACTTGGTGAGACCTTTCAGGGTTGAGGGTAATCCAGACTCTGTCAGATGGGCAGAAGACAGGAGATCTGCACCAGTCAGACTCTTGTGTGGCCCTTGGGGAGGGTGTGTCCCTTGAGGGGGTAAGTGTGCTCTCCTGGAAGTCCTGGTGTGCTAGGCAATGGTTCAACCGCAGGGTGGTGACTCTGGTTTGAATGATCAGGTTCAGGGGGTAAACTCCGACCTGATGGGGGTAAGTGTGCTCCCAAGTAAGTCCTGGTGCGCCAGACAGTGGTTCAACCGCAGGGTGGTGACTCTGGGTTGGATGACCAGGCTCAGAGGGTAAACTCTGACCTGGTGGGGGGTAGGTATGCCCCCCTGGGTTGCCAGGCAGTGGACCAGTTTGTGGGTACAGACCCTGAACTGGAGGATCAGGTGCAGGGGAAACCCTGACCTGAAGGGGTGGGCAGTTTGCCCAATCACCCCCCCTGGTGTGATTTCGAGGAGTACTCTCCCCGAGGGGGGGGGTGCAGAACCCTGAGAGTAGGGGTAGGGGAGAGAGAGACTCACCCCAGTGCAATCTAAGGGTACAGACCCTGAATTGAAAGGCCAGGTACAGGGTGTCCCCCTGACCTGGAGGAAGGGGCCACTGCTAACATTGCCCCTACCATGTTGTCTTCTAGGGGGGCCACGCCTAACTGGGGGGTGCAGGACCCCAGAAGGGAGGGCAGGGGGAGGGAAGCCTCACCCCCGGGCCTAGTCCAACCTGAAGGTACAGACCCTAGGTTGGAGGACCAGTAGCAGGTTAACATCCCTGCACTGGTGAAAGAATTGTGCAGGACTGCTTCTACAAGCACCCTGACAAATTTGGACTCTGGGGGTGCCATTCCCGCAGGGAGGGTACAGAGCCCCAGAGGGGATGACCAGGGTCAGGTTGTCATCCCTGACCTGGTGGAAGGGAGAGTGGTCAAAGGGTGCCAGGCACCTGGGGCTACCACCCCCCACTCTCTATCTTATAGAAGCTGTGGATTTGGAGACTTCAGAAGAGGGGAAAGCTGAATTATTTTGCAGCTTTTATGAGGAGATATACAAGCAGACCACTGTGATAGATTACTCCAACATGACTATCTATCCACAATTGATCTCCCAGAGATTGTGCCTGATCAAAATGAGCAGCTGCAAGAATCCATTTCTGAGTAGGAAGTATTGAAAGCTATAGGAATGCTAAACTTACATAAATCCCTGGGAAAAGATGAGTTCACAGCTCATTTTTACAAGGTGTTTAGTTAAGAACTAGTACCCCACTTGACAGCACTAACTACATAGCAGAAGGGAGACAAGTGACATCCACTATGGGTGAGGCTATAATCACGGTTATTCAGTTATTCCTAAACCAAGTAAGGATCAACGTTACTGCAGATCTTACAGACCTATAGCACTCCTCAATCTGGATGCCAATTTATATTCTAAAATACTAGCCTCGAAACTGGAGAGCCTGATGCTGGATTTAATAAACTCTGACCAATCAGGCTTTATCACATACAGACAAACTTAGTTAATGTGAGAAGAGTGATGCATTTTATTGTGACATCCTCCCAAAAAGATATTCTGGCGGTTCTCCTTGTCCTCGGTGCCGAAAAGGCATTGATCGGGTAGACCTGCCCTTCTCATTTCAAACAGTTTGGCTTCTGTGATACCTTCATTGCAATAATAAACGTCAACTACGCAATGCCAACCTCCAGAGTGTTGGTCAATGTCATCTGCGCAAGGCATTCAACCTAGGGAGTGGGACGAGGTAGGGCTGCCCCTTAATCCCATTATTCTGCCTTAAGCATCAGCCATTGGCAGTTTAAATAAGGGCAACCCCATTGATAACTGGCATTCCACTTTGGTGATACCAAATGTAAGATTTTGTTATTCGCTGATGACATCTTGATGACATTGGCCAGCCTCTAACGATTCTTTGCAGCCTTACGGGAAGATTGCTCCTCTTCGGGTGATGATAAGCTTCTGCATAAATCTGGCCAAATCCTTACTGCTCAATCTGACCCAATCAGACAGGGATATGGAAGCTTTGCAGGACACTTTGCAGGACCCTTTCAATGGGCAAAAAAATAACTCACATATGTTGGTGGGAAAATCACCCCCACACTTACAAGTCTCTATCAAGCTAACTTCCCCCCACTTATACGACAAGTACAATCTGAATGAAAGCGTTGGGCACCAGTATACTTGTCCCGGCTGGGAAGAATCAATGCCATCAAGATGACACTCCTGCCGAAATTTCTGTATCTCTTTCAGAGCCTACATATAATGATCCCACGCACATTTTTCTTGTCACTACAACATTATAGAAATACTGCGCTATCCCATCCTGGAAACCCCAAAGTTCACCCTCCTGGGACTTAGAGATGACTCCCTGAAGTATCTAAGCAAAAGTGATAAAACAATAATGTGGCTTTAACTGGGAGTGGCGAAGCTGACAATTGAGACAGCTTGAAAAATGAAAGAAGCCCCGTAACTGTAGTGTCCTGCTGGACACGTTCTGGTGTTTGGCCAGCCTCTCTGCTGAGGGCTGGCCTCCCACATACACCCCACACCCACCCAACACAGGCGTCACCGGTCAGGTGACCCTGGCAATAAAAAGAGCCGGGCGCACGTGCCCAGGGCCAGTTCCACCCACCAAGAAGCTGTGTCGGTGTCGTTACCTTTTAGTAGCATGGGGGCCTAGGGCCCCAACACTACATTGGCGACGAGTGGGATCTGCAACCCCAAGTGGTTGCAGACATGAACCTGGATACAGGAAGCAGTGGAGAAAGAAGGCCGTTGCAGCCCTAGCCCTACTGGTGTGAACGAAGGGGGTGCCTATCAGCGTGTCCCGCAGCACTGCCAAAACGGCTGCGGGCGCAGTAAATAAAGCGCTACGAAGCGCGCTGAGCTGCTTTTCCCCCAGCCCAAGGAAAAATGCCCTGAGGTCGCCCCCGCCCTCCCCCCCCCAGAGTCGGATAGAGCGCGCCCGCAGGGCTGCGGGGTCCGTGCAGCATATGGGCAAAAGGCGCTGTTTCGCGCCATGAAAAAAAAAAGAAGAGAATGTGCCAAAAATGGCCGGGGCCGGTCGCCCCCTGGAAAGAATGCGGTCCGCAGCGTGTCAGGCTGCTGCGGCCGCGTGTGAAGAACATGGTGCCATCGGGCACCGAGAATAAAGAAAAGGGGCCGTTTTCCTTTTTTTTTCATTTAAACTGGTGCTGTCGCGCGCCGTGCGCAGTGAAATTGTGCCGGCCGGCGCCCCTTTTCATTTTAATTCATGGTGCCCTTGCGCACCGCAGAAAATATGCCCAGGGCCGCCCCCACCCCAAAAATGCCACCAAGACGGCCCGCAGCACAAAGGAAGGCTGCTGCGGCCAAAACGAAACTGAAAGTATACCATGGTGCAGACATGCACCGAAAACAGTGAAATACATGGTGCTGACACGCACCAAGCACAAGATAATTGCCAAGGGCCACCCCCTCCTTTCTGAAAAAAACGAGAACAAGGAAAACAAGAGAAAAGCACAAGGGGCAGACACGCACCGGAAGTAATTTGAAACAACATGGTGCAGACACGCACCAAAGCACCAGGTGCCCAGGGCCGCGCCCCCACCTCCAACAA
Organism: Pleurodeles waltl; assembly: GCF_031143425.1. NCBI lineage: Eukaryota > Metazoa > Chordata > Amphibia > Caudata > Salamandridae > Pleurodeles > Pleurodeles waltl. Next base: position 1,525,506,840 of record NC_090444.1, read on the forward strand.
ATAACTAAAGAAGTGAGGTGCTCACACGCACCTAGATAGAAAAAAAACAGTGCCCGGAGCCCCCACCCCCTTCTCTGAAATTCGTGCCATCTGCATGCCTCTTCAAACGAGGCTGTGCAGTTTTGGAAAAAAATTGGACATAAGAAAAAAAAAAAAAAAAAACATGAAGAGAGAAAAGCGAGAAAACAAATAAAATTGCATTTACCTGCAGCCCCCACCAGCATGACAAAGTCCTCCCAGCAGCATGCCCTCCTCACCGGCATCTGTTGAAACAAACGAGGCCGGTAACAGAAAAGACTGTCTTCAAGCTAGAAAAAATAAGTGCACTACTGGCATCCAGTGGCCGGAATCGGTACTGCACCCTATTTCTGTCTTAAAGGTAAAAGAAGCTTGGATGAAAGCAAGTTTACAGCAGCACCTTCAGAAAATGACTGCTCCAAACCAAGAGTGCGCCCATGGACAGAAACGGTGCAGAAGACAGAAACGGCGAGGAAGAAGGAAGCGACGCGGGCGACGCTGTAAAAGGGAAGGAGAAGACTGCAGCAGTCCCAGCCAAGCTGCAACGACGAGAAATGGACGCAAGTGCCACGCGAGGCACGAGGAGAGCGCGCATGGACTGCGCAGCCCCTGGCGGCTGTCCGCCGCCGCCACCGATTAAAGAACGCCACATGCCCCAGCAGTGATGGACATCACGGCAGGACATTACCACAGGACAAGAAAGGGACATGCCAGACAATAACAAAGGACACCCAGAAAAGAAAAGAGACTATGTCACATGTGCAGAGAGCTGCACCAGAGAACGTGACGACATGGAAAAGCGCCCACAAAATTGGAGAGAGCACCCGAGAGCGTGACGTAACGCACGGGACAAGAGGCCGTGCCAGCCGGCCTTTCTGCAACACAAGATGGCCACCGTTGGCCCATCACACAGAAGGTCATCAGAAGCGACCAACCCTGCAAAGCACACAAAGACTTCAAGCAGGACCCAGTGCCGAGAAGGCACTGCCTTAAGGTGCAAGCACTGCGTCCTCCAATGAAGAAGAAGCGGAAAAGAAAGTGACCCGCCGTCACTGCCCTGCAACGGGCCAGAGACTCAACAAGGAGGGTCCTCCCCCACACTGCCTCAAGACGGAGTCGGCAGTTACCCACAACAGGCAAGAGGAGAGTCGCACACCCCAAGTGGCATGATGCAACCCAGTAACACTGAGAAACACCTAGTCCTTCGGCAGGACAGGACCTTCGGAAGGTCCACACGAAAGGGAGACAAGTGGCCAGACGCCACAACAAAGGAGAAGAAAGCGTGGTGTAGCACCACGCTATGAAGAAGGAAGAAAGGAGACTGTGTGACATCACCTGTCACACTGCAGCACCTGACGACCACAGAAGAACAAGAATGGAAGATCAACAGGGTGAAGAGATGGAGGACTCACACAACAAAGGAAGAGTGCACCCACAGACAAGACAGCCACCAGAGTGCGGTGACGTCACTGGAGACAGTACGGCAGGAGTGCCAAATGTAAGACGCCATGCGCGAACTGCGTACTTACCCCACATGTCAAAGGTGACCATCCAAGCCAACTGTCATCGGCTGCTTGAAGCAGAGGGCACCACTGCTAGCATCTGCACATGAGCAAAAGAAAGACTGCACTCGCTGTGACAAAGTTACTCCAATCACCCTCACTCCAGCAACATCACTTGTCGTCCAGGTCTCCAAAGGGCAAACATCATCATTGCCATGTGCATCACAGTATTCATCAAAGAACCAGTTAAACAATCAGACTGGAGTCCTACACCTCTGCTTTAATGCTCTGAAGAACCAGTCAACCAATGACCAACTGCTCGCCCTGTCTGTATCCTGCTCTCGGTGGCAAGAGCAAAGTCGTGACCTAGACCCATCTATCCCTGTAATTGCATGCGACTAGGCAGTGGCTCCTAGGAGGTCATGCAGCTGCCCTATGTGGCACACAAGCAGCCCCAGCGCAAACCACAAGCAGTCCCTTGACATCCCAGACAAGGGGCCTCTCAAGCTTGAGATAGGACTGGACATTGCCCCACCGATGAAGTCAAAGAGACAAACAGGGCTGTGCAATGGAGACTCCCAACAGGTCACAGCACACCAAGACTGTCTTCAGTGAACTAACATGACACCAACTAGACACCCTCCTGGCGACGTGATAGACAATTGCCCTGAGACCGTCTGAAAGCCCGCATGCACCTGATCAATGTCTGCCAGCGCCCTGACCATGGAACATCCACCCTTGTGGTTGCACGAATGATTTGACCATGGCTCCTGTCGGAGAGCCTGCAGCAGCCGGCAGATGGCCCACACGCAGCACAGTCCATGCCAATCCTGTGGCAAACCCATCGAAAAGGCCTCGAGGAAGTTCCATAGTGAAGAATCCAAAACCGAGAGGTGGTCTGGAAGCAGCTCTGCCATCAGAGGGTCAGAACATACAAAGGCTTCAGAGGAGGACCTCACGCTATCACAGATGTCATCCGTCTTCAAGGGATTGGCCTTCGTGAAGCCAGGATGTCTCGGCAAGCAGATTCACAGTGGACTCCACCAACGCTTGTGATGCACCCAATTCGGGTGATGCACCCATTTCGAATGACACACCCAATTCGAATGATACGCCCTATTTGAACAAATTGAACTGTAAACACCACCAGCCTCGCCACGAGTGCCCACCGGACTGAAACACGGTGCATCAGTGGACACTTGTCCAACCATCTGACTGTCAGAGTCCGGATTTCTTCCACACCGTGTTCGTGCCCGGCTGTGACTGGTTAAATCATGAACTCGTGCAGAAGGATCCGGGTGCTCCTAGCTGCACCTGCCCACGGCAATCCTGCGGCCTGCCTTCTCGAGGCCGAGAGACTGATGGTGGTGTTTTTTTACTGTGTTTTTTCTCTTGCAGGTTGGACTTTGTTTTTGTTCCTTAAAGTTTTGGAGGAATGAAGTGTCCTGCTGGACACGTTCTAGTGTTTGTCCAGCCTCTCTGCTGAGGGCTGGCCTCCCACATACACCTCACACCCACCCAACACAGGCGTCACCGGTCAGGTGACCCTGGCAATAAAAAGGGCCAGGCACACGTGCCCAGGGCCAGTTCCACCCACCAAGAAACTGTGTTGGTGTCGTATCCTTTTAGTAGCATGGGGGCCTAGGGCCCCAACACTACAGTAACTATTGCAGTGGCACGCTAGACTCTGGCGAGCCATAACAATGGAGCAATTAGCAGAGATATTCAGGGATGACTTCAAAAACTTTGAATATTCATGGGGTCCACTGGTGGAATACGTTTCAAGAAGGCTCCCCTTGACGACTTCCTCCCCTTGTGTAAGAGCACTGCACCTAATTCAGTTTTAAGGGATACACAGAACTATGACCGATCAACAATACCTGGAATGTCATCTGTTTCTATTGATTTCATGTTTCTGTTTAGTTACTTCTTGTTAATTTCACTTTTTCCTTCTTAGTTTTTATAATACACCCATGGTTTATTGAAAATATGATGTACCAACATAATTCTTCGTTTGCTCCTTAAGGCTAGTAGAGGCCACGGTTGTATGAAATAACACTGCATTGTACTATACCTCCTCTTGAAGTACTGTGTAACCTCTTCTTGATCGTGAAAAACTAATAACAGTTTTGACAAAAAAATCACCAAATATGGTGATTTATTCCAGTTGTAATTTAAACGTGTGGTTGAAATAATCACGAAGCCAAATTATGTGAAGGATTTGAGAATTCTAACCACAAGTTAGAGAATTTAGGCATCCAGGTGCGAAAACTGTTTTTACAATCCGTCCTAATAGAAGTATTGAACCTTTTTCTGGGCGATCTGGTTAGACGCTAATGTAATGTACAACACCTCAGCTTTTCATCTTTTCTGTTCTCATGTAATGGGATAAAACCATCTTCCTTAAAACTGATTCATGAACAGGTAAATTTGGGCTCTGTGATAGTCAAATACCTGAGACACTATAAACTATGTGATGAGGCTCTCTAAATAGCAAATCAATTACTGTGATGTCAAGAGAGAGTTATAAATAAAAAACCTGTTACTGCTTTTAAAGCACAGGTGTACACTGAAAAAGATTCCTTTTATCTAGTGAGAGGATCTACGTTTCCAAAGGATTACCATTGATTAGAGAGAGACAAAAAGAAAGATGCCAACATGAGAAATCTACTTTAGAAATTTTCTGAAAGAACAATTAAGATTTAAAATATATATAATCTAGAGAAGCCATTTCTTGTGAGTGGAAATTTTATTTTTGACAAGCATTTATCAAGCAATGAACAAAGGGGGTCAATATGTTCCAAAAAAGACGGACCTCGAAATTATGATGGCATGAAAAAACATCTTAGGGAGGGGAGATATGAGTGGCAGAAGTACGATGTTTTTCACAAAAGGGAGGTTTGCACAGCAAGCACACTTGCTGTAAGGGGAGTGATTTCACAACTAATACATATTTATTAAGAAGTAAGGCACAGACATGTATGGGCTTATTTACAAGGAGCTTGCACTGCTGCTGCATCATTTTTTTAAGCAGAGGCAATGCATTCTTAGCTTCATATTTACAAAGTGACCCTAGAGGTCTCTAGCATCACTTTTCCCTCCATTGTGTCAATTTGTCCCAGTGCCAGATCCGGCTGTGTGAGGTAACAGCAATGATATGCAGGTAGGTAGGGGTTCCCTCTCAAAACACTACGCAGAACTGATACAGCCGTATTTACAAGGGTTTTGAAAAATGAAGAATGCATCAACAAAATTAACGTCTTGTCAGGTCAGGCATTAAAATGATACATTTGCACTTGTACTGTAGGAGAACATACCCACATCACCATGGACTTACTCTTACTGCGCTTGGAGCACCTAGAAGGCCACCACAACCATCACCACCACCACTACCACAGAGGAAGGGCAGGAGAAGGGAGCGCATCTATCATCAGCATACGTTACTAATTTGACTCAGGGAAGAAGAGGTAATTACCCACTACCATCTGAGGAGTGAGTCCATTGTACAGCTGCTACACCTTAGTGCACCAGGACTCCAGTCAACAGTGGACGGGTTACAAATATTCCTCCACAGACAAAACTCCTGGCTTTACTCCTTGTGCTGGCCTCCAGAACCTTCCAGACAACAGCCGCCCTAGTAGGTGGAATCTCTCAGCCATCATTCTCCTCATTCCTACCCTCTGTCCTGGATCCATCTGACACCCTGCTACATGCTCTTCCCCAACACCCAGCAACTGCAGCAGGAGATCAATCAAGGATTTTATGCTATTGCTGGGTTCCCACATGTGCAGCATACCATTTACTGCACCCATGTGCAATTAATTCCTCTTGCTGAAACGTTCCATCTCTACTGCAACAGGAAACACATCCAGGCCATTGTTGACCAGTGGGGGCTATTAACAAATATGCTGGCAAAATAACCGGCAGTGTTCATGATGCATACATATTCCGGCACTCAATCATCCACGAGGAGCTCCAGGATGAACATTATGCAAATGGCCTACTTGTAGTTAAACAAAACTCATGCACCTAATAGACCCATTAACTATTTGAAACGGGTGACAAAATACACATCAGTGTCTGCCAACACAGATAGGAACTTCAGTATGTTGGCTGTACCACATACATGCACCATCTAATTACATATGCAATGCTACTCCCGCAGCCATACATGTGAATACATCTGAAGCCAGTTTTACATATGTTGCATGGTGGAAAGGCACAGAGCAATGCATGGCAGGCAGGAATTATGGCTACCATCACTGTGTGCAAGGGAATGTTTCATGTCCGTTGTGGGGGGTGTCCCCCTGTGATTACCGCAGTCCATCAGGCATGTCATGGATTCGTCACCAGGAACTAAATGCAAGGTGAAAAACCACACCTCATGGATAGGTGCTGTGTAACTGTCCAAATGAATAGTAGTCATCAATCACTCCAATGTCCTATGTGTGCTGTGTGATGTGGCACACATCCATCACTCAACATGCCTCTGAGGTTGCATCCTTGGCTGGAATGTGCTCCTGCGCACACTAATAAAATTGTGCATGCAATGAAGAACCGCTAAAACCCCATATGCAAGTGTAAATGTATACTTGCCAGGTCCATTATGGAGGAATTTTAAAGATCTGGCTGCCCCAAATATTGTGTACTAATTTCTCTTCCCAGAGATTTTTGTGCAGTGCAGGAAGTTGTGTAGCTGGACTGCAGTGGACCACTCTAAATCCTTAGGATCCATGTGTTGTGTCCACATATTGGGTACAATGCTGCTATACATTTACACAATGTTCCCCCACCGTGATATGCACTCATGGATCTGGCAATGGCAGGTGTGATACCATGCCATTCAGTTGGTATGTGTGAGTGCATTCTGTGTGGGTGGTATCACGTTAACTGCCATGGTTAAACATTGACACACAAAGGCCTGTGCTAATGTCTTGTAGGCCACCACAAACATCTTTGGATGACCATGGACCCACGCATGTGTAAGTTATGTGTAGTATGTTACCACCTACCTAGGGAGGATCCCCAAGAAAAAAGTCTCATCCATATTCTGTCCCTTCACACATGTAGTGAAAACACATAACATTGAGTGGACTTACCCATATAGTCCCCTAATTGGAGAGGTTCTATAAGAGGACTTGCATCCACCATTAGGGAAGTGTTAGTGAGCCCTCTCTTAAATCCTGGAAAGACATACACTGAACTTGCTCCTCATAACCAGTTGTCAATTCTAAACATAAAGTACAACATACTGAGTAAAATACTAGCCAGTACCTCCTTAAACATCCATTGGTGTGAGAGAACAGGGCTGATTGCAGAGGCCCTCTAACTTTTTGCCCCAATTTTCCACTTTTTGCTGGTGTTTTCCTGACTCTGATGGTGCCCTTGGTACTGCTAACCAGTCCCAGGGCCGTGCTCTGTGTAAAATCAGTATGCAAATTAGGCTAATTATAATTGGCTATGTCAACCTACCTATAAGTCCCTAGTATATGGTAGGGCATGTAGGTTTAGGAACCCCAGCATAGGTAGTGCACCCATACGTGCACTGCAGAGGTGCCCAGTGTCCTTTTAAAGGCAGGCCTGCCTTGCTGGCTGCTTTTAAATTAAAGTTATATGCAAATTCTACTTTGGAATTAAAAATAGTTCCAAAGTCTTAAACTACCTTATTATTACATATAAATCACCCCTATGGTGTGCCCTAGGGCTGGGTGCCATGTAACTATAAGCAGGGACCTTAGAAAAATAGTTTTAGAAGCCCTGGTGAGGTAAAAACAGCCACATTCGTTTTTCCCTGAGTGTAGTGAATGGCCTCCATAGGCTAGAATGGGGAGACTTTATTTTAATTTTACAAGTCCCCTTAAGTAACAGATACCAGATGTTTGGTGTCAAATTAATTGTTATAATAAATCCCACAACTTCCAATTGTGGGATTTAATATAACTTGTTTTTGCTGCTGTGCTCTGATTGGTCAGCCTCTGGCAGCCTGGCCAGGCTGCATTGATGAGGTGTGAAGTGGCCTGGCTTCACACAAAGAGATGTGCCTGTGGGAGGAGATATCCCCTCAGCAGATGGTGAGGCAGGAAGGGGGAGGGCTGCCAAACTGGTCTTCAAAGACAGAGAAGGACATTTGGATCAACCCAGCAACACCCCCACATCCTGCAAACCCAGACAATTAGGTGCCCCCTTGATTAGATTAGGAGAGGGCAGGAGAGGTGGGTGTTTAGGACTTTTAGCCACACCAGTGGGTGGGCTCAGCCAGATGCAACCTCCAAAAATCACTTTCAGCCATGATGGATTTTTGAGGAATGTTGCTCCCTGGGATTGATTTTTGCTACACTTCCCAGGAAGAGGTCATCACAGGGCGAAGGACCCTGCACCTGATTGGGGAATCAGGACCCCCCTGTTTTTCACACAGGAGCAGGGATAAAACTGGCAGACCTGCACCCACACCTCAGTTCCTTACCAGATCCCCATCAGATTCCAACAAGGAAGAACCACAGGAGAAGGAGGACTGCCCTTCTGGACCTCTGGCCTGCACCTGGACCCTGCGCTCTGAAGGACTGCACCAGCTGCACACTTGGGCTTCATCACAAGAAGGACTTTGCCTGGCTTCACCTGGTTCAAGGAGGAACTCCCTGTTTGCTACAGGTGACAAATTGCTAACCAGAGTCCTGTGCACCAACTCCTGAAGAAACCAACCAGCTGACCACTGTCCAGTGGCCAAAAAGGAGTTTGTGCCAGGTGCATGCTGGGAGTTGTAGTCCACAACCCCAAGGATCATCAAAGAGCCTCTGGAACCTTGGGGTGAGCTGTGGATCCCAATATAGCCTTAAAGGAACATCTGGAAGAAGATCAGGAAGTTTGGAGAAGTTTGGAGAACTTTTGAAAAAAAGCTCCATAGAGGGATCGACCCGCCGCAGCAACTCTAGCCGGCTTGCCTCAAACGTGACCTGGCCTGACTTGCAGGTTAGTCCTGGTGAAGAAAATCTCCAAAAAAGAGACTAAGGTTTACCGCCACAATGGCCCCGGCGGATGTAATCTGCCAGGGCAGCGATGCTTGCAGCGCTGCCCAGGGGATTACGACTCCCCGACCGCCAGCCTTTTTCTGGCGGTCTGAACCGCCAGGAAAAGGCTGGCGGTACGGGGAGTCGTGGGGCCCCTGGGGGCCGCTGCAATGCCCATGCCACTGGCATGGGCAGTGCAGGGGCCCCCTGACAGGGACCCATGCTGCTTTTCACTGTCTGCTGTCCATTTGGAGCCGGCTCTCATGTTGCGGCCCACATCCCCGCTGGGCCGGCGGGCGGAAACTTGGTTTCCGCCTGCCGGCCCAGCGGGGATGTCCAAATGGGCATCGCGGGAGTGCGGCCGCATTGGCGGCCGCACGGCGGTTACAGCTTGGCGGGCGGCGATAGCCGCCCGCAAATGTTGTAATGAGGCCCCAAGTCTGAACGTAGAAAGTTGACCGGGACCTCCCAGTCAGCGTATCCGAGGAGGGCTCCAAGGACGTTGGATCAAGATCCAGATTTGCCCCGGTCAAAGAATTTTCACCTCGAAAAACGGAGAAGAGTTCCAGGAGGTCGGATTGGACTGGCAGGTTCGTCCCGTTGAATAAAATCTTCAGAAAAACGACTAGGTCCGAAGGTAAACTTTTGACCGGGGCCTCCCGTGGGCTGAAGCCGAGCCGGCCTCCATCGTGGTCGGCCTTAAACTTTGACTTTGCCCCGGTCGAGGTGCGACCAGATGACCCGATTGGCGCTTTTTGTTTCTAGGAGCTAGAAAACAATAATTCTTTTAAAATTCATATCTCCGGTTCCCCTTATCCAATTTTATTCATTTCTTTGTCATGTTAAAGATAAAAATATAATCTATTTTTATAAATTGGTTTTGGATTTTTAAACTGTTTCCTGTGTTTTATTTAATTACTGTTTTGTGATATTTGAATGCTTTACACTCTGTCTCCTAAGTTAAGCCTTGTCACTCATTGCCAAGCTACCAAGGGTTGAGCTGGGTTTAATTTACTGAGACCTAACTGGAACTAAGTGGAGGTTACTGGCCTATGGCTAAGTGTACGTACTTATCTGCCCTTACCAATGACACATTTTCAAACAATTGGCTTTTTAGTGTAATTGAGGCTGTTTTGGATCATAATCCATATGCCGGCTGTGTATCTCTGGATGTTTACCATGCCTTTGCACACTCAAGTGGGAATTCATGTTTGCTGCATTAGCCTGTTTTGGAAATCCTCCAACCTTCAGTAAATGAGTTAACCTGTCATACTCATCACCCACGGCCAGGGCTCGGACAGGCCACCACATTTCAAGGGCATATCAAGTGTTGAATGGAACACCACAAGGATGTCCCTTATTCCCACTCTTATTTGTACTAGCACTAGAACAGTACATGTGATAGGACTCTCAAGAGTGAAAAATCCCATGCATTGTGCGCTTTATTCAATCTCATCATACACTGATGACATGGTACTATATTCAAAAGACCTCTGAAGAGATTTGGGCAACCTTGTGAGGAAACTAACCACCTTTGGATGAATTTCCGGTCTCCTGATAAATGTGGACAAATCAGGCACGCTCCCTTTAATGTCAGTGACAGTAGATCACACCATGCAATTTAGAGACATGGCTGTACAGGTCACTGCATATACCTTTCAATATGTAGATGTCAATATTTACCTTGAAACAAAGGATATTCTTGATGGCAACCTTTTCATGATCAGTATATTTCCTCAAAGGGCAAAATGACTTCAGGGTTGTGTTGCCCTTGTCTGTAGCCGACTCTCTCTCCTTGGCTCAAATGGTAAGGTTACTGCTGCTCTTATACTATTACGTTGATCTTCTGGTGGTGGTCCCTGCGTGGGTGTTCAGGCTAATGAACATGATGTTGCTGGGACTTACCTGAGGACGAGGTTGCTGCAAGATTAGTGTTGCCAAATTGCAGCTTTCTGCAGATAATGGAGGCAGGAGGGCTCAGGTCTTCAAAGCTTATTGTCTGGTGGGACAACTACAGTGGCTAGCCTATTGTCCGGCTGGACTCAATCTGATAGAGATAGGATTCACTACAGCACAAGTGAGCCAGGGCCAACTACACAAGCTAATTTGCCCTGGTGTTACACTCCACTAGCCACATAGCTTCTTTTGCAAGTGGCCCTTGCCTACTGGAGACTAGTGGTGAGATATACTACTCTAGTTCTGATGTATGCACTGAACATCCCACTTCTTGGTGTTCCCACTCCTCCAGGTACCCTGACAGCACAATGGTTTAGTGCTTGGGAACAGAAAGGGGAACTGGCAATCAGCTCACTGTTCCATGATGGATCGCTTATGTCCCACACTGATTTTATTCATGTCCATGGCTTTCATGAAACCTCGTTTCTTACTAGTGCTTATTTAATTTGCTATGTCCATCAACATTGGTGCCCTGATGGGACAGAGCCACCCACAGACATATTATACACCATGGGACATGGTAGACACCTTGTATGTTGGCTTTAACATAGAGCCAGGGTGCATCTTAGGGCCCGTCTTGTCCCCCTCAAACTTAAAAGAAAATGGACCTGGTGAATCCTTGGATAAGGACTTGGTCCACATACTAGAATACCCCAGAAAAGCACCTTACAACACAAGGTCCAAGGTCATACATTTCACAATGTTACATAGGGCATTTTTAACATCCCACAGGCTTAGTGTCACATTTCCCACCTCCTCCTCAACATGGCCTAGATGTAAGGCCTTAGATGCAGATCTCCCACATTTGCTATGGGTGTGCCCTGCAATATACTCAAACTGGACAGGCATAGCCACAATTATGACAACCATCCCTGGCCTTGAACAGTAGAATATGCCTGTGCAATGTCTGCTGGGTCTGAATCCTAGATACAGGTCCTCCCTGACCACAGTAGGATTTGCTGAGTTAGCCATACTGTTGGCAAAACAAAACTTTACAGAATACTGGAGTTCCCTAGTGCCCCTAAGGTCAAATATTAGCAAGAGGAAGTAGAATGCTGGAGACAGGCTGGAGGTTAGGCTATCTCTAGAGAGGAATATGGAGGATTACGCAAAAAGGCCATCTCACTAGAATTGCATGCCATACTGGAAACATTTAAGGTGCTAGGAACTGCCTCTAATGAAAGAGAGTCAGTCAAAACCACAGGAGCATGGAAATATTAGAGATCCCCAGAAGCCCACCACCTCCTAATATGCACCCATACTCAACACCTGCTCCCACTAATAATAACACTACCTACCTTACACAAGGTGAAGCATACAGTTGGATAGGGATAGAATTTTGAAGGATTAGGTTCAGTTCACACTATAATTAGATGATGCTTTGATGTGCCCCATTGTGTTGAGTACAATATAACACCATTTACTGTGATAATATGCTAATATAAGCACATTGCTGGAGGTACAATGCATCAATACTGAGGTGCACTGTTTGCAGCTTACTGAAAATGCAATAAAGTTTGTCTAAAACAAAAAAAAACATTGAGTGGACTAGAGCAGTGGCAAATAGCCACCACAAGATTCTGCTGCATTAACAGGACAGTCAGGCTGTAGATTTGTATGATGTATCTGCTCCTGCACTGCATTTGACATCACATAGATTGATTGAGGAGTCCCCTGTAAGCACCAGTACACAGATATGAGTAACACATCATGTGATCACAGCTTGGAGATCTGCATGACATTCCCACTACACATAACACACATGTGCATGAATGTGCCCAACGCAATTATCCTAAACATTGACACTGTCTCTTTTTTTTAACAATTTTAGCTGATCAAGAGTATGGGATACAGCAGTGGGTAATGACCCCTTATGCTAACCCCAAGGCAAAGTCAGAGAAAGGGGTTAACTGGGGAACAGTGTCAAGACTGATTTGCATATATCTGGGTCCAAACTGGGGTGACTTGGCGAGCAAAATAACAATGGATTAAACCCAGATCTGTGACCGGAGTTGAGTGTTTGAAAAGTTTCAACACTCTGTCCATCATTTTATTTTGTTTTGTGATGTTGCTTTGTGCACCCTAAGTGACAGGGGTATGCTCAGACGTGGGTCTCTTGCTCGCTGCACCACTAGATTTGAGCTAGCCTGGCTAATGAAGGGTGATACCCTGAAACCAGTCCCAGAATGCTTGTTTACTGTCCAGGGAGGACCTGGCCTAGCAGTTCGGGCTGGACTGTTCCCATGGGGAACAGGCTCAAGACTGATTTGCATATGGCTGGGTCCAAACTGGGGTGACGTGGCGAGCAAAATAACAATGGTTTAAACCCAGATCTGTGAGTGGGGGTGAGCATTTGAAAAGTTTCAACATCATTTTCTTTTGTTTTGTGATGTTGCTATTTACTAATTTCACCCCTACTTTCTGTGCCGCTGACAAAGGATATTGTCTTCAGGTGTGGGTGATAAATCCCCATAAATACCCCCAAATGGAAGTCCAGTGAAACTTTCATCATGCGCTAAGCAGGACACGTCCATCATAGAGACAACTTTCAGGGTCTTCAAAAAACGCTTCAGGTGCCAGGATATGTCTGGGGGGCAATTACACTACTCGCCACCAATGGTTTGAAAACTGATGCTAGTGTGCTGTACATTGCATAACATTTGTGTATGGACATATGTCCCATGGCCCAATAACAATGAGAAGAAGGATGTTCCAGACAAGGATGAGGAGCACAAAATGTCCCATCAGTAACAGCAACATGACGGAAGAACCCTATACTATGAATTTTTGTCACAAATGCGTGAATTAGTTTTACAGTGTCACAAAATCTGACTAAATAAACAGGTGTACCTATGTGAAAATAAACATATAAGCACTACCACTGTGTACGCAACTTAACTTCATAGCCACAGAAAACATCTGAACACTCACATCACATCTGCTAATTGCCACACAGAAATGTATGTATCTAAGTGTGAGACAAAGCAGTATAAAACATCTTGTGCATCTAAAATAGTATGCAGGGCAACAATCTGTTCCAAATAGCGCTCTATTGCCAAACACAATTAATATGTTGTGCTGACGTAGGTAGTGTGCAATTATTGTGTGTGTCCCTTGTACAGATAGCCAATTGTACAGCCTCATACTTGTAGAGGATAGAAGAATTCACTCATAGTACAATATCTGTGAAGTGATCTACATAGTATGTGTCTAGAAACAGTCCAAATATGTCAGTCTACCTATGCAACGTACAAATATGCAACCACATATATCCATTTGTAGATCTCATATCACACATACAAATGCTAAATAATAAACTTTATCAGTGCCAGAGTGTCTGCCTAGTAACGTTGGGCCTCATTGCGACTTCAGCTGGCCTTTTACAGCACCGCCGAAGCTGCTGAAAGCAAAAGACCGCCAGTACTGGAGGTCTTTTGCCCACATATTAGGAGTGTTCCCGTGGGCCAAGGGGTGAAAATGGGCCGTAATTCGGACAGTGAAATGCATGATGGGGCTGTGCATGGGGGCCCTTGCACTGCCCATGCAAAGTTCATGGGCAGTGCAGGAGCCCCCAGGGGCCCCTAGACACCACCATTCCACCAGCCTTTCCATGGTGGTGTTAACTGCCATGGAAAAGCTGGAGGATGGGAACTCGTAATCCCCAGGGCATCGCTGCTTGCAGATTACAACTGCTGAGACTGCCAGGCTGCAGGCTAGTGGCAGCCTGGTGGTGTCGGCAATTGGACTGTGGCGGCTCCGTCACAGTCATAATGGGGCGGTCTGACCGCCCTGTCTGCGGCGGTTTAACCGCCATCACAAGGCTGGCGGTCTTAAGATTCTCTGCCTCGTAATGAGGCCCAATGTGCCCACATTTGGCCCACGAGGCCACAATGCCAATGGAAACAGCAGTGATATAGGCTACCAGGTTTGTGTGTTGCAATCAGATACAATGGCTTCACTGCCATGAGTACGGTCTCAGTGTAAATGTGAAAACATAATGCTAAGATTCTGAGTGGGAAACATTTCTCCATTACAAAACACAAAAAGCAAGGTTCATCCACCCAAGGTGCCAGTCAGTGATGCATCTCAAAATATGTTGTCTTGATGTGGCTGTAAATTTGCCGGGGAACATTGTGTCTAAATGCATACCCCTTACCCAAATTCAAGTAACCACACATTATATACACATATTGTGATGAGTGTCGACGGTAAGCGTATATGTGATTGCATTCTACCTGACTAGTTGTGGCTAGGCAAAGTGACTTTGTGGTCCACAGTTTTGAGAGTAAGATTGTGGGTACTGAGTAGGAGCTTTTGCAATGTGACTGTGCAACACATATTTTCGAAAACATAAGGCCATACAGCTGATGCTTGTGTGGTACTACATGCTATGGTGTGTGTTTCTGAAGTCTTTCTGTTAACTGTTAGTATGCACATATCAACATGGATCATTAATTCCACCACACAAACACAGCAAATGTAGGGAGCCAGTTTGTCACTTGTATGCCACTTACACTGTCGAGTGGTTGAAACACACAATGTTGGTCACTCTGAGTGGTTACACTGCAACCACAAACCATCCTAGGATGGCAATTCATATAGATAGGAGCCTAGGTACCACAGATCTGTGGCACTGGTGTTACCCCACTCCCAGCCCATATGGTGGCACGAGCATCTAAAGAATATGCCTGAGCCCATGCAAAGTCTAGTTGTGTGGATAATCCTGGAATCATAGCTTTGGAGTAAATGAACTCACCCCAATAGTCTCACAAGTGTTACTCAGTTTATTTGATGAACATTGTTGGTGCATTATTGCTGGACAACCCCAATGGATAATCGGGATGACGCATGTAAACATGTTAATGCTAACACGAGGCTCCATAAAAGACCAACAACTCTACCAAATCTCTGCTGTCAGTTTACGTAACAGATCTCTCAACACTTACATGTGCATAAGCCATTCATGGAACAGTCCCACATGGTTAATGGGAGCGCCTGAATGTGGGACACATGGAAACAGATGAGCCAAGGTTGCATGAATTGATACATCCTTGCTCAGCCTCTACTTGTGATGTCTGACAAGTTAGTGAGCAAGCCTGGACCACATAAGTCTCATTACCTGTCAGTGTCAAACTACATGGGTATTTCACGTGAACACCCAATGCTACACACAAGCAACACCACCTTGATGCAGAGTGTAATGATGGTGTGTTGCACACTACCTTGCTGTCCTCAGTATGTCAGAGCATGCATGGTGCTCTAGCATTGCACCAAACATCAGGAGTGAGAATCATGTGCACCACAAATGATGTCAATTTGACTATTCAGGGCACCTTCACATGCTACCCCATTTGAAAATGGCAACTTTAGTGCCACAGTATTCACACCAAAGTGCTGTTTGGTATAAGTACTGCAGATGCACAATGAGCCTTTGCACACACTTTATGGTCCCCCAGGGTCCCAGGAAATGCCTGAAGGTGCTGCATATGCTTGTGCCAACATTCATGACAAAGCTGTGCTGTAGGAACACTGATAGTGGCTGTGCAATCAACATAGAGCATTTCCTCTTGTGCAGTGGTGTCTGGTCTCATGCTGATGTGATTATCACTCTGATTTTGACCCTATGCTGTATGTAAGATGTGGTGCTAGATGCAAAGTCAATCTCCCTAGATGCACTAGCAGTATGTCCCCTGGTGGGAGCCCCCTGGAAGGGGTAATGGGGGCATACAGCCTCATCCACACATCCCTTTCCATGTGTGTCCAGGCAATCCCAACACTTGCCTGCAAGGGAGACTGTAACCCCCTCCCAATTTGTCTGACAGCCTGTTGCCTGCAACTTAGGGCATGCACAGATTGGCAGATGACTGCGCTGTCTTATGTGTGGGTGTGCTGACCCAAATACCAGTGCAAGTATGTGGTATACCTAGATGTATTTTAAGCAATGTAATTGGGTGCCAAGACATAGTTGGCACATTGGGGACCTACTGCAAGATGTGCATCAGATGGATTGGACCCTATGCCTAGTATGATCCTAGTAATGCATATACTCTAACATATGTACACTGTCAACACATACATTGCACACATACAAAGACATGCAGCAGGTAACCACAACTATTTACAGGCAACAGAGCAATCAATGTAACTTTTTATATGCACTGGACATCAAACTATACTTAAAAACACACATTTGCACCATCGTGTAAAGAAAAAGAGGTCGCAAGCAGCCAATGCGTGTTTTTTCAGCCATTGCATCAGCCAAAAATGACGCATACCATCCAATGTGTTGGAATTGTCACATGGTGCTTTGACAGGCCTAGTGTAAAATCCATGCATTGCCGTGAAGCATCAAAAAAATAGACACATCTGCTTCAAATTTGATACATCTGCATAGAAGGATGTGTAATGGATCACCCATGCTGCAAACCACAAACTGTGAAGCTACTTTGAGTTTCTCTCTAACTCACAGTCTATCTGTCTGTGCTTGGGAGAGGTTGTGTTGTTGCTGGAGAGATTAGTGGTGTTGGAGTTGGTTGTGCTGTTTACTGTCTTTGCAGTGTCCCTGACTTTTGTCCTTTGTACTTTTATTGTACTGTACTGTGTTTTGATGGGGGTATGTCTTTGGGGTATTACTGTTGTTAGGGATAGTTAGTGTACTTTTGGCTTTTTGGGGTTTTAGGTTGTGCAGTGTGTGTTTGGAGAGGTACATATCAGGGAAGGGAAGAAAATGAATGCTGCTGAGTTTGGCGGGTCCCTGTGGTTGATAACCACTACCTTCCAAACATGGTGGCCATGAAAGTCAGAGTCATGCAGGGTTACAAGACCGAGACACGGAATCTATGGTGGGAGAAGGTCCACTTTCATATGCAGAGGCTGATCAAGGTGGAAGGCCACCCCACCAACCAAAGCATCATTGGGCAGTTTTGATAAGCCAGGAACGTGACCATGTGGACTAACTCGGGATTGAAGTTGGTGAAACTGTTGGTAAGTACACATGGGTTGTGAATATTGTTTTGGCTATAGATGTTTTTTGCCCATAGGGCCTCATTTACTGTTTTGGTGCAGGGCAGCGATGCAAGCCTTTTTGCTGCACTTCCCTGCACCAAAACACAAGACCAAGAATTCTCTGTCTCTATAAGAAATGGCACATTCCTGTTATTTTCCCCTGTGCTTGCACACAACTTGCTGTCTCGTGCCAATGGAGGCTCTCTTGTGCAATGGTGCCTGCGTTGCACGGATGATTCTTTGTGTGCAGGAAGAGAAACATAACAAGCAGCACACATAGAAAGATGAAAAAATGGTGAGAAATGATGTAATATCTCCCCATTGTGCCACTTTGACACCACCCCTCTGAGGTGGAATAAGGATCTGAAGCATTCACAGCCATGTAAATCTGGGAATGTGTCAGATTCCATCAGATTCCATGGATATTGCATGGGAACACACTCAGTAAGAAAAATTTAATGCCTCTTTCACACAATGTTATGCGTGGCAGGGGTCCATATTTACAAGGCCATAATAAACCACGCAGGGTGGCTATGGTGTAGCCTTGTAAATATGGTTTGACACACTGTGCCACAAGAGCGTAAAATAATGACATTCTGGTGGGTCATATATGGCAGCACACAAATGGCATGCCCAAACAACACATTTTTTTAAAAGCAGAGAATGCCACAGAGGCTTCCAAATATTGCACTGTCATGCACTCCCACTGACCAGTGGCCTTTAATTAACTGTGTACACAGGTCTGACATGCACAAAGTCATACATCTGAACATACCTCACACATGTTTGTGTCCGAATTGGAAAGACTGAGTTTGAGGATGCACAGGAAATGTATGGGCAATGTCTGTAGCTATGCAGCACTGATAGATACTGATATCCGTTAAATGAAGGAACGAGGATGGCTAATTTGTGATGTATATAGCATAGGCATGTACATGAAAAGAAAAGGGTACGGCACAGATATTAGTATACCTGGCTGAGTGTGCTCTGTGAGTCATTTAGGTGCAGAGTGCCAAGAAAGTCTGCTATCCTTGTGAAATATTTTGGTAGTCATTTCAAATGGTTCAACAATGTGCCCACTAGAAGTATGCTTATATAATAAGTGTGTGCATGTCAGTCTTACTTGCAAATGTGTGTTATTAAGACTTGTCAAATGAGCCATTTTAGTTGTTACAACCAGAAGGGTAATACAGCCAATTGCAATTCATGTGTTCTGTGCAATATTTGACCACAATGTATGTGTTCTACAAACAAGTGCAATGTCTCATGTCAGTCTTGTAGGTGGACCCGAGACTTAAACCACTGGAGAGATTGAGAGCTTCAGTGACCCAAATGCTACCTGTCAGTGTCATCCTGAGTGCGTATTGGGTAGTGCACGGATTGTGTGTGATGTTGGCTGCTTTATGCAATGCTGTGTTCAGTGTGCATCTATTCCAAATCAAAATCCATAAGTTACATTAAAATATGGACAGAACGGTAAAGGTTGCGTTTTGGATGTGCAGTGTCCTCTGATCAATGTCAAGGAGAATATGATTGCTATCACTGAAGTGCCACATGTTTGCTTGTATGACTAAAGTGCAATGACCACAGTGCCAGAATCTGTTAACATATGTGGTAGTGGATTCATAGGTGGACATGGCAGGGGATACATAACAAATGCACTTCAAATGCAAAGATATGTTGTTGTTGCTCAAAATGCAATCTATGTTGGATGTATACAAGTAGCCCACACTAGTGGGGGGATTGACAACATAGTAATGACTGTAAGAATATGTGCCTTAATTATAGGGTCACAACAAGCCATGCAGGGTGGAATCATATAGTTATGCAAACATTTTCCTTCTGGGTGTGCCATATGACCCTCATAAAAAGTGATATCCTTCTGGGACTGAGGTGACTTGTGAATTAAGCCTATAAGTGTAGCAAGACGGATGGCAAAATCCCACACTTGGATATTGTTCGAAATGGGGTCTCTCTAGTTGGCAGCGGTTTGCACCCAGTCCAAGTAGGGGCCACCACTCTAGTCAGGGTAAGTCAGATACACACCCTAGACTAACCTGTGTTCACCCTCTGGTAGCTTGGCGCAGAGCAGTCAGGCTCAACTTAGGTGGCAATGTGTAAAGCATTTGTGCAATACTTAAACTACAGTAACCCAATGAAGACACCGAAAACATTCTCCACACAGGTTTAAGAAAAATAGGAAATATTTCTTTGTATCTAATAAGGCCAAAATGAAAAAAATCTAATCAGTAGATAAAGAGATAGAAGTTGTACAAGAATAACTGTTGAAGCAGTGTTTAAATTAACTATCCTCCTCATAGAGCCTTTACGGTAATTCTCCATAAGAACAGCACAATGACAGAGTCAGACTCTGGACTCCCAGTGTCCTTAGAAGGTCTTGAGGAGACCGGAATGCTTCCAATTAATCCCCCCCAGCGGCCTGCAATGTCACAGGGGTCAGCAGCAGAGACAGCATAGTCCCTGGGATCACAGTACCTTTTTCTATGACTGCAGTCACAGGTCAGTGAATCACGATGCTCCACTGCTTGTGCAGGAAGGCTGGGCTAGGGCTGAGCCATGAGCAGTGCTGGTGGCTTCATACACTGGGTCCACATGGCAGTGCACTGTTCCTTGCTCCATGTTGATGAAGGCAGGGCTGTGGGCAAAGCCCATTCCTCTCAGGCAGGGCCGCTTGTGAAGCAAAGTGCAGATTTCATGCTCCGGCCGAGTGCTAGTATTATTGAGCGGTCAATGTTGAAAGTGAAGTGATGTGCTTCCTCCTTGTTCGCACTAACTGACAATCAGACGCGCTCTAACAGAACAGAGCGCTTGTCCTGCAGATCAGCCCCCAGTGTGTGAATTACATTAAAAAGCAGTTGATAATAAGGTCTAGGATGCCTTAAGACCTCTGGGCCAACAAGAGGGTATGTCAGCAAGCTTTTTACAAGGTCATTGCTCTCTCAAACAGATGGCGCACAGGGGTAAACAAGCAAGTCCTTGGAGTCACTCTGGAGGGAACTTTATTTTTCTGTTTGCAGGCCAGAGGTCAGCAGGTAGCAAGGCAGCACAAAAGGGCAGCAGTTCCTGGGAACAGTCAGTCACAGCAGGGTGACTGTCCTTCTGGTGCATCAGCCTTTACTCCAATAGAGTTTCTTCATAGTCCAGTAGTGTGCTGTCTTAGTGGGTCAAGAGGTCCAGTACTTATACTAGAAAGTGCCTTTGATGTGGGGGAGAACTACAAAGGATTTCTGTGAAGTACACAGCCCCCCCCCCTTTCAGCTCAGCCTCGGCTACAGATCAGTGGTTTGTAATCAGCTCCTTTGTGTGGGCTCTGGTCACTACCTTTTGAGATGTATGTGTGAGCACTTACCAGCCTACTCCCAAGGAGGACCTATCAGTATGCAGATGAATGCAGATTTAGCCGAGTATTCTGTGGTGTGGGTGTCTGAAGGGAATGCACAAGTGTAACTGTCACCTAACCCAAGGCAGATGTGTATTGGACATAGGTTGTAGGCACACAAGGCAGAGAAATGTCAACTTTCTAAAAGTGGAATTTCTAAACTAGTAATAATAAGTCTGATTGTACCAGTAAAGGGGATTTATAATTACCATTTCAATGATACTAAACATGATGCATCTACTCCTCTCATATGAGAAATTACAGCTTAAAGATATTATAAGGAATTCCCAATGCTGGCCCGTGAGAGGGGCAGGCCTAACTGTAATGAAAAATGACTTTAGGAGTTTTTCATTGCTAGGGCATGCAAAACTTAAAGGTGCATTTCCTACCTTTTTCTTACATGGCACTCTGCCCTATGGGCTACCTATGGCCTACCTCAAGAGTGACTTGTATGTAAGAAAAGGGAAGTTATGGGCTTGGCATGAAGTTTTAGATGCCAAGTTGGGGTGGTAGTGAGAATGCACACATAGGCTGTGTGGTGGCAGGCCTGAGACATGTTTACAGAGCTGCTCCTGTGGGTGGCACAATCAGTGCTTCACGCCCACTAGTACCATTTAATTTACCAGCCCTGGATATATGGTACATCACTTAACAGGGGACTTACAGTTAAATTAAATATGCTGGTTGTGGCTAAAGTACTATTACTCTGTTTAGAGGAGAACCACATGCACTTTAGCACTGGTTAGTAGTAGTAAAGTACTCAGGGTCCTAAGGCCAATAAAAAGATATTGTAACAAAACAGGAGGTAAAAAGGCAAAAAGTCTGGGATAAGACCACCCTAAGGGTGCGAGGTATAATAGTAATGCAGCTGAAGTAGCCAATCATGTTGTGTGATGCTCCCTACTATGTTAGATAGATCAACATTAGTATCCCCTGGCATCTTCACAGATATGTCATTGTGTGTTGCACCAGAGGAACGTTTGTACAGCATAGTCATAATGCAAACAATCTTGAGCTGCTGGCCATGAGTCTCCAACATGTACCTCAAACAGGGTGATACTTTGGACGGCATAAGCCATTGACATCGCAACATCCCTTTGCAGATGAGATGTGGGGCATGAATGCACACACCCTTCAAATGATTGTGCTGAGTGCTGGTGTGCAGCAAGGTAACCTGAATATCTGACACATATGTACGGGCAATAGGCTGCTTAGTGTGACACCTGCAGTGTATAAAGTTGTGACACAGCCCACAACGTACTTACAAGAGTTCATATAGTTGTTTGGTGTGAGTAAGCTATCCACCCTGCATTCTTACATATGATACCTGGCACATGTAAATCCTATGTAGCAATGTGTCCATATATGTGTCCTTGACATACCAGGCACCCAATATTGTGAAACAATACCTGTAATTTTCACATCTTGCTCATCTTACTTTAGCTAATGGCAATGGAATCAAAGACATTGATGAACATTACAACATGAAGTGTGTACTATACCATGGTCACAATACAGCATTGTCCCTAAGCATACCCTATACTGACATGGTCATGCCTAGATGTTCAAAGACAGTGCATTTATATTACACAAGATTTGATAAGCCTTGGTAGTTTGACCATAATAATATTGGAGATGATAGCTATTAGGCAGATGTATGATTACTTTGACCTTTGAGATATATTTGGGATATGGAAAGTGCGACATGTGTTTGAAGATAGGATTAATGTTCATTTTCCAAGTTACCCTTTGTATGACATGTTTTCTTTATAATTACATAGAGAACATGACCCAGGAGCAGAAACGGCAGCACCAGGTCCTGGAAGTTAGGTACTGCCACATCCAGAAAGTCCACAAGGCCTATCACAGAGTGGCCAAAACCTTTGAGAAGGAGAAAGCATCTGGCAGCTGGGTAGCATTCCCTCAGGGGGCACCAACTCTGGACAGGCCAACCACCAGCAAGGCTCTGGGAGCAGAAAAGGGTGGATCTGCAGGAGCCAGACCATCCACCTCTAAAGGCAGCCACACACATGGACAGGTTTCCCAAGCTCTAACCCAAGGACTCACTGCAAGATTTGAAACTGACATGCGCCATGAGATTTCTGACCTAACATTTTGCGTAGCCAGACTGGAGCACAGAATGGACAACGGTAATCCGGCTAAGGGAGATAAAGCAGCCCATCCAAAAACCCTAGGAGGCTAGCTGAGCCACAGTGACCCTTTCTTCCCTTTGTACACATTTTTTTATATTGTACATGTTTTCTATAGCTTGGTAGTTTGTATTTTTTAGTAGGGGTGGGTACATTTGTAGGGGTTTGGTTTTATTAGGATTTTTAGTGGGTGGGTTTGATGAGTAAGTTATGTATTTATATAATATATAATAATATAACAAAATTGAAAATTATTTTAAAAATTCATTAAAAAATATATTTGTTTAGGCCTGAATGTTAGTTAGTTGAGGTTTACGTTTAGGTGTTACCACGTCTGCTCAGGTAATGTGAGGTGCATGCCTTAGTCTTTGCCAGTAGTGCCTGTGGACAGGTAACTGTCGGGTTGGCCATGGAACTTACATGAGCTTTGTACAAACATCATTGAGCCATGTATGTGACATTCTGGATGTGAATGGATACACAACCCAACACAGGTATTCACACACTGTTTCTTGTGTAGGTAAGTCATGGGACTTGCATTAGTGTGATGTTGTTGCAATTGCACTCATCCTAATCCAAGAATCTTTAACTCACACACTGATGCCTGCCCCTACACAATCACTCTTGCATAATTTGCTTGTCACATCAATGCTGATTGGTTGCTGCTATCCATGCTTAGCCCAGCCACCTGTGGTGTGAGTTACATCAGCTTCAACAATGACTTCTTGATACCTGTTGCACTAATTGCTTGAGAGCTTTGGTAACTGCTTGCTAGTCAACATACATCATGTTCAGAAAATATGTTTCAATATGTGTAGCTTTATCTCTGGCTGCAACCCATACACCCCCCTTTGGCAAGTAGCCAGTGTATTTGCATCATGCAATGAAACATTTTCATGAAAGTCCTGCTTCAGACACACATACAATATACAGATTGTAGTTCATGTTTTTATTTACATGTGAAAAATGATATGATGTTCAGTGGTACAATTCATAAGGCAACAACCTCCACAGATGTTTCAAGCCAGTGGATATCCAGACAGAGTCCATGGGGAGAACATGCCATGGGATGTGTGTAGGAGAGGAGTGTTTCAATGAGGAGGAGGATCACATTGCCATTAAGGTAGATTAGCCACAACAACAGTCCACAAATGTGTAAGGTGGACAGAGGGAGAGTCAAAGGATTTTTGATTTGACACTGGCATGTTCTTAAGCACAGGGCAAAGGAGAAAGAGAGTTTGTGCCACAGAGACTTTTTTGGGGTCAATGATGTGCAGTCCACATATTCTTCATCTGACATATGCAGTGCATCCAGTGACAGGGGTGTTGTTGGTGTCGAAGTAGAGGGAGGCACATACACATCAGGGCTGAAGCTATGGATCCTGTGTACATGGGAGCTTTCATCTCTGGCAACAAATAAGGCAGCACAGCAGCAAGGAGGATCTGCTGGTTTTGCATTACAGCAGCAATGACATAGTGGTAGGCACCCAATGTGGAAATGAGGGAGTTCTGCTTCCTCTCCACGTTTGATTGCCCCGAGCTGGTTGGCATCCTCTTTAGTGACACTTTGGCAGGCCACTTGCTCATGCCTCTGCCTCAAGACACCAGCGATGTCAGCCAGGGCATGCTGGAGGCCACTGAGTGGAGAATAGGTGCCTCATATGGTGGAGCAGTTGTCTTTATTAGGGCTGAGGCACCTATGGACTGCCTCTAGGATGCCCACCATGGTCTCCATTCCCACCCGTACCTGATCTACCAGCTCCTGCTGAACTCCTATTGCAGTCTGTTGAAAACTTAGGTGTTGTTTCTGGGAGTCCTGGTTGGGTGGGCAGGTGGTGTATGTTGGATGTTAGGCAGATCATCTGGAGACCCTCAGTGCTGTGAAGCCTCCCCACAATGAGACATGGTGTCTGGATGGAGCCCAGGATTCGCTGAAGGATGTCCCGGTAAATGGTTTACAGCTTATCATCCACATCATCAGTAAAGTCCAGGACAATCAGCTGGCCAAGAGGTATGGGTTCATCCTCTGCAGTGAGATGGAGAAATGTTGATGGTGATATCTGTTAGATGTTAACGC
Source organism: Pleurodeles waltl (assembly GCF_031143425.1). Taxonomy (NCBI): domain Eukaryota; kingdom Metazoa; phylum Chordata; class Amphibia; order Caudata; family Salamandridae; genus Pleurodeles; species Pleurodeles waltl. The sequence goes on from NC_090444.1 coordinate 1,525,531,952, forward strand.
GTAATCAGGTTGACATTCAAAGTTTCAGATGTGGCACTTTAAGTTCACCAGTGATGTGTAGAACACTTGTTAGGCATGGGTATTGATGCACCTTTTCATACTATTTCCATTACAGATGGTAGTATCTCTGCATTGTTCCCACAAGCACTGTGTGCCTACAAAGACGGGATGGGCCTTGTCCTACTGGATAGACAACAATCACTGACATGCTCCCCATTTTATCATGTTCAGTGTTGTTTATCTGCAGAGTGTCACACATCATGTGACTCAAGCCCACCCCATTGTATGTGTGCATGACTCCTCTGATTTGCCACTTTTGGGTCCTGGTACATGGGCTAGTGCCACACAATGATGCTACCCAGATCATACATTCATTCTCACATGGCTACAACACATGGATTATGTGTGACTAGTGACCATGTCCAATGGTGCTACATGTTGCTTTGTTATTGAAATCTATGGGTCAGGTAACACACCACATGGTAGTAGTGCTATAAATAGTGGCAAGTACCTACACGTGATTCCCACATCACTAGGCCCACCCACTTCAGCCTGGGTACTTCCTTGACTCATGTCATTTGTGATGGCTAAGTGGTTCTTGGCATCCCTTGTTTGGCCCCTGTTTGATATCCTCCAACATATACATGTGGTAACTTGAGACAAAGTTGCATCAGATTCCCTCCTGGCAGGTGTTCCATCTTCCCCCAGGTCCATTTAACTTGTATGTTGTGGTCCCTCAATGGGCTGTTCTCTGCCATCTCTCCTTAGGTGTGACACAAGTGTTGCACAGTCAGTCCCAGCAGTGCATGTGTGTTAATGAGCCTGCATTGCAGTACAAATGTCCATTCTCACCTCCCCATTATGCACAATCTCCTTATTTGTACCAAATGGCAGTTACCATAGCCTACACCTGACCCCTCTCTCAGGTGAGTTGTTGCTCCTGTGACACAGCAATTCCTCTCTGAGGATTTACATTCTGGATTAGTGTGCATGGGCCAAAATGAGACCAAGTAGCTACATGGTGCAAAGTGGCCTGCATTGTCACAGTCAGGTTGTGCAGGGTAGCAGCGTGCATACTTATTGTATTATTAAAATCCATCTTTTTTGCTGTGTATTCTGACAGTTGTAGTTGGGGTGAGTGCTGTTGTACATTACACTGCAAGTGCCAGTAAAAAAGAAAGGTAAATGTGGACTGAAGCTGCACTTCAAACATTGCAGGGAGTAAGGTGACAGATCTGGACTGAGTTGTGCTAATTGTGACAGTGCGCATTACATTTATTTGATGTTTAACCATAGATGAGCCAGCATATTACCCTTTTAACTGCATACAGGACGTTGTAGTGCTGTGACATAGGTGTCTGCACCTCACTACATTACCTAGTTACCACATTGCCCCTCGTTGCATCTTACCCTGTGGTTCTTGTTGCTCTTCATAGCCCGCAGTGTCATGTCCCGAGACTCCTGTCACCAACTCTTCAGGGATGACAGCTCCCACCATCTCCTCCAACTCATCTAGCTGCTCCTGAGGCACCAGACTTACACCTCTGGTCTGCAATGCTGCCTGTTTCTCCTTTGACCTGCCCTTGCAATCATGCTAGTACTTCTTACAGTCAATCACTGTCCTCTTGACTTCTGACACACTGTGACCTTGTCCACAATAGACTGCCATATGGCCTCTTTCCTCCCTAATAGGAATTTTGAGGTGACGAATACCTTGTGCTGATGCTCCGTCACCTCAATAATCAGGATGTTATTCTCCTCCTCACTAAACTTGCACTTCCTCTTCTCAACTCCCATGGGAGTCTGCCTGGACATCGTGGTTGGTACTGAGTTGCTGGGGCTGTCCTGGAATCTCTGGTCTCCTCTGTCCTTCTTAGCCACTTCTGGAGTGTGATCCATTTTGTTTTTCAAATGTAGCCTGTTTGAGCTTTAGGCACTCAAAAGCAAAGCTAGGATGGCTTATGTTGATTTATGTGCCGCTATTCAGCCTAGTGCCACATTGCAGCAGTAACATCAGGTTTTCTTCTGACATGGCGCACAGGCTGGCATAAGTTTTTTTTACGTAGCCAGGATTCTAACGCCATGGTGCTCCATACTGTAAATACAGCGCAAGCATCACATTAGGATCTGTTGTACCACGGCGTTAAACTTTTTGACACATTGCTGCATAGCGGCAGCAATGCATCATTTCTTGTGAATGAGGCCCTCAGGGGCTTATTTATAAGCCCCTTGCGGGACCGGTGTGTCATTTTTTATGAATCTCCAGCGGCGCAGAGTGCAGACCCATGTCTATGAGGCCAGGCAAAGCCACTTTGCTTGGCTTTTCATGACCTCGTAGATATGGCAATGCAGCACAAGTTGCTGCGTTGCCTCACACTGCATTGGGGAGTGTTCCATGGGCATTGCAGTGGGTTTTCCTATGCAACACCTGAGGGTTTTGACCCATTCCCAGATTAACAATGATGTGTAAACCTGGTAGTGTTCGAAATCATACGGCGCCACAGAGTAGATGAAAGGAGGAGAAATATTTTTATCTCTCCTCATTTTTCCCTGCAGCTGACAGAAAAAGGGAAAAAGCCTCCATAAATTATTTTTGCACAGGGATGTTCACCTTTCTGCACAAAAACAATCCTGCAAACAACGCAGACACCCTTGCACCATGGTGCAAGTTGCCTGCGTTACTGCTACGTACTAAATATTGTGCCGCCACTGGCTGAAAGGACAAGAATGCACCACATCTCATAAATGCAGTGCATTCCTGCCCTTTTGAACCGGCATAGGAAAGTGAAGCAATAAGTATTGTGGCACTGCCTTAAGCAAATACTTTGTGAATATGCCCCTTAGTTTTTACGACATTGAAAGGACCCGTGATTATTGAACATTTTTCCCTACTTTGAATTATTCATTAAACATGCCCTTAATCTATTTCAAATTCCATAAAAGGCAATGTTGTGTATCAAGTTTAATTATTTGAACAAGACAATACAAGGAGGTAGCTATATTAGATAAAGACTTTGTTTGAGGAACAACAATTAAAGGTGGATTTTTTCTCAGAGAATACAAAACGAACATTTACATAGAGAAACCTATCAAAGTAAATTGCACAAAAGGGTAGTTTGTAATGATTGATGAAATTAATGAAACTACACGCTAAATAGCTTTCAATTGATGTTAATTAAAAGATTCTTAAAGACCGGTGAAAGTCAGATTCAGTCATTTGTAAAATTGCTCTCTCTAATCTGATTAGTAGTCGGCTGTGTTTGATGTATTGCTTTTAGAATGATGGCACCACACTCTTCATGGAGAAAAACATTAACCCACCTGGGAAAACTAACTAATTCATTATGAATCATTATATTTGCTGATCTGTTCAATATAATTGATATATGTTGGTTCAATGGTGGAAGCTTCTTTTACAAAAGGCTAGCCATGTCTACCAAAAAGTGGCAACTACACAAGATGAAGAGATTTTCAATCGAAGCACAGTAAATATTAATTGCATTGAAGGTAAAAACGTATTTGTAAGAAATTGGAGTATTAGTTGTGCAGTGTGAGAACTCACCTCGAATAATAATCACAATCCATGGCAAGATGAACCACATAAGTCACTAAAGAACCCTATGTCTAACAAACAGTCAGGCTTAACAGAAACAGAGTATGTAATGTATTTATGCTGCCCTCGAGTGGTAATAAGTGAAAACATGACACAATAAGAATCATATACCATTTCAGAATATAGAGACAACTATCTTAATTGTTAATTACAACCGGAGTCGATGTTTTTAAAAATATTAGACAGAAATAGAGCCAAAAGGTGCTGAGCACCAACTGTAGGTATCTGGTTGCACTGGACCGGAAGAAAGTTTCAAGTTTAGCCTGACTGTGAGATATCATGGGCTGAGTACAGGACCAGGCTCTTCCTGCTGGAAGATGTACCTTCTGCTTTGACATAAATATGGTGCAGTGCAGCTGTGCATGGCACTGTATTGACCTAAATCTTGCCTTGTTGGACCAGATGAGGCTTTCATTTGGGAGCTGCACAGCGCTGCATGGCTTTGTCGCTGTGCATCAGATCCACTAAAGCCTGCAATAAGGATCTGCATGGTAGTGGAATGGTGAGGATTTGTGTTTCTCTGCATTGCATCCTTGAAGCCTTGATGAAGATCTGCGTGATATCTTCCATGAACCAGAATACAAGCAACCCAAGACCGGTTTTGCCCTGATTGGTGCTTTCAGTTGAAAGGGCAGAACTGGTCTAGCGTTGCTTGTGCTCCGTTTCAGAAAGGGTATAGCTTGGCAGATCTAGCTGGACTGTTCCTATTGGAACAAGATAAGGACTGGCTAGGTCTAATCTGTGGTGGCGTAGTGGGCAGAGAGTGATAAATTGGAATGCTACCCTGAGTGATTGCCAGTGGTTAGAATTTTAGCAAGCATCCGCATATGTACTTTTGTGTGCTTAATGTAAAACTCTATGTGGCCAAGGAGGTGCCCAGACATGATTCCCTTATTCATAGTGCCACTGGAACAAACCTTCACTGACTTAAGATCCCTAATTAGGGCTAAACCGGCATGGGTTGCATGTCCTCCAACTCAGAGAGGGCCGGGCTTGGCAGTTCTGGCTGGGCTGTTTGTATTGGAGCAGGGCGAAGACTGATTTAGGTATGGCAGGGTTTAATCTGAGGTGACATGGTGGACAAAAGAATGATGGGTTGAAATGCTACCTTGAGTGATTGTCAGTGGTTAATCCTATTGCAAAATCTTCTTATCACCTTTTGTATGTTTGATCCCACTTTTGTACTTATTGATAGCCTGTAGTTTGGGCATACACCTTTTTTCTAATCTTAATACTGGTTTTAGTTGGGTTTTCTTTTCCCCTCAATTTGGCTCCAGTCTGTTTAGTGAATCAAAGGGCAAGTAGGGCTAGATGTGAGCTGCATTTGCCAGTAACAGGGTAGATGTTTTGGTGCTACACAATGGTGGGTTTCTTGGTTGTACACAAACTTAGTCAATACTAGGGGCGGAATTGGCAGAACTTGGCGACTCCACATTACTCATGTAACATGGAGTTCCAGCCAAATTCTGCCAGTTGTGGATTTTTTTCCTGCAAGGCTCCAGAAATTTGAGCTAGTGAGCAAGGTTTGGTGTTCCCTAGCATGATTTTCTAACAAGGGCAGGTGTGGTCAGAGGACTGTTTCTCGAGTGGATTTCTGCCACTTGAGTAGATTTTCTACTTGAGTGGCAGCAAAATCAACTTGAATGGCAGCGCACGTTTGTGCACCTAATGGTGCCGTTTGCACTGATTTTTTCATCGCTGCTTGCATGACTGGAGCTAAATTGGAGCACAAGCAGTGTGATGTGCATATGTTCCACCTGTTGGCAAATGTCCTTGAAATCTTGTTGAGTTTTAATGTACCTTCATGGAATTCCTTCCACTAAAGAAAAGTCCAGTGAATTAAAGTGGGTCATACAATTAAAGGTATTCTGTAAATTGGATACATTACAATTGCTGAAGAGCTTTGGAGTGTTTTTATATTGAACGATGGTTCTATCAAGAGTAGGAATTGGATATTATTTGTAATCAAGAGTAGGACAATTGAAGATTTCAAATACAAAAACAGTAGCTAGAAAGGGACTGGAGAGGTAGAATGTTTTTTTGTGAATGAAAAAGGGAGGTTAGAAGATAACGTTTAAAACAGGCAATGTGGTTCAGAGAATAAGGTAATTTTAGTCGTTCTTTGCAGATTTGGCGTGTGATATGATGGTCTAGACTGTGATGCTTACACCCCATTCATTATGCACATTTGTTGATAAGGTCTCAGATACGTCTTGAATGTAAAGATTATCGACAAGCGTTTTGGGTGCTACAGACCTACAGAAGGGCACATGATGATAATTTTCCAGCTAGTTTTCAATTCATTAAGCATACAGTAAAGCTCACTTTACAGCAGACAAAATAGTCCTCTCTTTCTTTTTATGTTATGATTACAAATACCATATATAGGTAGTATGTATTGAAAAGAATGTGGTTTCTAGTTGTCTTATAGCTGCATTATAAATCCTCATAACCTCTTAGTGGGATGCAGTTGAATGCGCTGTAAAGATAATATTCAGCTACCCGAGAGATAGTGGCCAGGGGGAGTACTGAAAAGGCATTATTGTCTTTCTCCTAATCAGAAAGGAACTCATCAGCTGTGTATGGAAAATGGGTAGTTGTACTTCTCTGCATAAATTCCTGTGATTCACTTGGTAATTTACACTTTGTCACTTCTCAAGGCTATTCTCCTCTGTTGCTGGGGAACCCATCTACCTGGCTCAGGTGTATCCACACAAAAGATGCAGGAGGTTTGCCATCCTGCCAGGTCACATATCCATTTGAAAGAGAGACTTAGCACTAAAACCCTTTGAACAGACCCCATCCTCAGATATGTGGAACCACTCACAGTGGAAAAGAAGAAACAGTAGTCTGCTTGTTTTTAAAAGATGGGCAGGCAGTCCTGTTTACAGTAAAAGTTCACTGAGTTACTCTAACTGTAATTCCATTTCAGACTGTTCTTGATATTGGTGTTATTGTATATACATTTGCAATCATATTGTTCTATAATGATTTATGCTGCTTCATTTTCTTTCCATAGGCTTTGATCTTGTTAGATGTGAGGATCCTGGTGTTCCAAAGTATGGCTATAAAATCAAAGATGAAGGTCATTTTGCTGAAACTACAGTACTATACAGCTGCAATCCTGGGTACACAATGCATGGGAGCAACAATATCACATGTTTAAGTGGAGATCGAAGAGTGTGGAATAGACCTGTACCAACATGCGTAGGTAAGACCAAACAGTTTGTTTTCACAAAAGGATTGAGTTTTATCTTTGTTACCCAAGAAAAATCACCAGCTTTCTTTCCAATTGTGCATGACTGGAATTTAACTTATGTGTAGCATAATATTAGAAATGGGGTTTCTGGCTGGCCAGGCACAATCCACAACTCTGTGCAGGGCAAGTAAGTAACACACCAAAGATAACCTTTCTTCAACCCATGGTAGCTTGGCAGAGAGCAGTCAGGCTTCTGTTCAGAAGTCATGTGTAAAGCATTTGAGCAACACACTCACACCAAAGACACAATTAATACACCACAAAAGAAACTCCACATGTGGCTTTAAAAATATGTAGAATATTGTACACAAACATAGACCAAAATGACATAAAACATAACCCCAGTGCCACAACAACATATCTCCATAGTTACATAGGGCAGCAAGAAAGATATTACATTGAGTACGGTCATTGGTGTGGGTGCCCAGAAAGACTTTTGAGCCGATCAGATGTCTTATGCTGGTCTCAGTGAGCTCCTCCCAAAGGTGGAGACAGCAGTGCCTGCTCACCTGCAGTAGGCAGAAACATAAATGCTCCCAAAAAGAACATGGCAGTCCGAAGCCCTCCACGAAGTTTGGATAATGGCCTCACCAAGCTCCCATCACCACAGGGAGTGCCAAACACAATTGAGGGTTGCGGGGTCCCCCATTTTGGAAATCACAGAAAGGGATTGGGGCCCCCATCTGTAGCCTCCCTTCAGTGCGGTGGGGCCACCCCAAATGGGTTCCTTTCCTGGCATCACTGTAGTCCTATGAAGGAGACTGACAGGCCTCAGGTGCAAAGCCTGGCCTGCCGGCATGTCACCCACACTGAGCCTGGTTCTGGAGCAGCGTAGACTTCATGTGCTCCAGGTTAAAGGCACCGCAGAGGAATCTGGCCCACTGGCCAGGTTGATGGGGCACAGTGTAATGCGTGAAAGGGGTCCATATTTACAAGGCCATGCAAAGCCACACAAATTGGGTTTGTATGGCCTTGTAAATATGGGTTGGCACATTACACCATTGGAGGGTCAAAAAACATTATGCTTCAGTGGTGCAGTGTGCCACTAGGGCCTCAGAAATTAGGCCCTACGTTTTTGAGGAGACAGCAGATGCACTTTATCACTGATTAGCGGTAAAGTGCCCAGAGTCCTAAAGTCAACAAAAAGAGTGTCAGAAAAATAGAAGAAGAAAACCAAAAGGTTTGGAGATAACCCTGCTGAAAGGGCCATTTCCAACACATAACCTTTCATTTCATCAATAGCTCAGGTCGAGGGGTTCCACACATTAAAATTTAGCAGCAGCACCACTAGGTCAGGAGCTCAGGGCTTTATCAAATCCTTCAGTTTTGTTTCAGTCCAAGAGGAATTGATCAGCATTTAGCTCTACACTATCACCAACAGTAACATTGTGCAAGCAGTTCAAGGTCCAAATGATGTTCTGTGCACTGCAGGGCTCCTCACACTTTAATTCCCAAAGGCCAGTCACATGCAGTGCATGAGTGCATTTAGGAAATGTAGCCAATCAGGCTTGGCCACATTTTCACTCTTCATGAAGCCCAGGAAGAGTAGAAAATCTCCTTTCCAGGGAACTGCTGTGCTAGTAAAATAAATGGACTCACCTCAGACAGGCCTTATAACAAATATGAACAGGATATGAAATGCTGTGGCCAAGGGCTCAATTTGACTATGAGACCATGGGCAAGGCTCTGCAGTCAGGCGGGATGCCAAAGCCATACTCTTTAGCAGACATGGTTATACCATTTTTCTCTTTCATTTGGAACACTAGTGTGAGTAGTGGTGGCAGCATACAATTTTCAATTCACAGTAGTAGACAGGCATTTTTCTCTGTTCAAAGTGACAGTATGATACACATAGGCCCACTCATGTAAAGTTTTGCTTACGTCATGCCCAAACCTGCACTGACATCTCAGTATGTAAGTCAAGAGTGCATATATGTGTGATGGATGGCAATAAAACACTCAATCAATCAATCAGTTTTTGTAAAGCGTGGCTACTCACACGTGAGGGTCTCAAGGCTCTGGAGGGGAGGGTCCTCATCCGAAAAGCAAAGTCTTGAGGTTCTTCCTGAAGATGGTGAGCAACGGGTTTTGTCTGAGGTGCAGGGGGAGGTTGTTCCAGCTCTTTGCTGCAATGTAGGTGTAGGACCGTCCTCTGGCGGTGGTTTTGCGGATGCGAGGGATGGCGGCCAGGGCCATCTCTGCAGAGCAGAGGGATCTGGCAGGGATGTGGAAGTAGACACGGGGGTTCAGATAGGCTGGTCCTGCATTGTTGGTGGCCTTGTATGTGTGGATGAGTAGTTTGAAGGTGATTAGTTTCTCGACCTGGAGCCAGTGGAGGATCCTCAGGTGTTGGCAAGATGTGTTCTGGGCGTGGGTGATCCAGGAAGAGTCTGGGGGCAGCTTTCTGGATGAGTTGTAGTTTTTTGATGTTTCTAGTTGAGGTTCCGCATAGAGGGGGTTGCTGTAGTCGAGCTTGCTTGTGACTAAGGCACGGGTAAATGTCCTGGGACAGCCTACTGGGATCCATCTGAAGATTTTCCAAAATCTGTGGATTGTGTGGCAGCAGTAGGAGGTGACTGAGTTTACCTGGCGGGTCATAGATAGGGAGGAGTCGAGGTTGATGCCTAAGTTGCGGGTGTGCTCAGTCGGTGAATGGGGGGGCTGAGGGATGTGGGCCACCAGGAGTCAATCCAAGCTGAGGTGAGCTCAGTCTTGTTGGAGTTGAGCTTGAGACAGCTTTCTCTCCACTAGGTGGCGATGGCTTCCATTCTTGAGTGGAAGTTCCTTTTGATGTATTCGGGTCCTTTGTGAAGGAAATGATGAGTTGTGTGTCATCAGCATATGACACCATGTTCATACCATGGCTTCTGATGATGGCTGCAAGAGGGACCATGTGTACGTTGAACAGTGTGGGACTCTGTGAGGATCCTTGGGGGACTCTGCAGTTGACTCCTGTGGGTCTGAATGTGTAGGGTGGGAGTCTGACCCTCTGCATCCTCCCAGAGAGGAAGGAGTGGAACCATTCCAGGGCTTCGTACGTCGTGCTTACTGAAACAGTGGGATCAATTTTAGTTAACACCTTGTTTGGCTGACACAAGAGGGAAGTTATGATGCAGCCTCTTGCCAGACAGTGGAAGTGTATCACATGCATCCCTGAGCTGGAGGTTATATCCCTAGATCCTGATGTTTAGAGGAACAGAGACAGGGCTGCCTTTACAAATTCTTGGCAACCTTTACATGAGGGAGTTGCTGATTAGTCCTTCCTGCCCATCATCTTTTGGCTCAAGGTGGTGAAATGTGGGTGAGTCAATAGATGCATATGCTAGAGGGAAAAAGATTTCTGGGCAGGATGAGGTCCCTTTAGTCTTTCCTTTCAGTGGCCTACCCAAGAAGGCTGAAGTCTGCCAGGTGCAGAACTTCACATTTATTGTGCTTATGTAATGGTTGCTTTTACTGAGAGCGAGCCTCATCACTTACTGCTGGGAGAGCCATCATCTTAGGCAAAGCATGTGTCTACACTCCTGCAAAAAAATTCAATGTTATTAGGAAACAAATCAGGCTGGTTTGTTTATTTTTTACAGCATATTCCCTTTCTAAAATCATACTTTCCTACTTTGCTCCGGTTGCAAGCTTCTTCACTGACCAAGGATGTGATCATTTGCTTAGTACTCAATGAGCTGCAGCCAGTCTCCTGGAGGTGAGACAACATTACCTGAAGTGAAGTCATTCTACTCGTAAGCTGTGGGTCTGAATGTGACCTAGGACCTTGCCTGAAGTTTTCCCCCATACAAGAACATACTAATGAAAACCAGGTGATGCATAAAATATGAAGCATGAGGTTTCCCCTAGGGATTAGGGGCCCCAGAATCTCGCTCAACCTATCAATATTTATGGGAACATTCAGGGCCAAAGGGAAAATGATGGGCAGGCACAGCTGGGAGGATAGTTCTGCACTTCAATGCCATCACTTTCCGAATAACAATAATGTCAAGAAATTAAGAATTTAAAGCTCCAGACTCGAATTTAGCACAAGTGAATAACTCAATAGGGAAAAATAAAACAAACATAATGAAAAAAGGATCAAATGTTAACTAAGCCACAAGACACATTGAAAAGAAGGGTAAAAGTAATTGCATTGAAGCTTGATAGATAGAGAGGAATTACATGAGATTGTAAATTTTTCTGCCTTGAGTTCACCTGCGACCATCGCATTTCAACTGATCAGTTCACAAGTACTGATATTAATTGTAATTCCATTTATATAGCACTTACTACCTCTGATGAGCCATCAGAGTGCTACTTAGCAAGTAGCATGCTACTCCAAAACAGAAAAAAAGGATTAGTGGTGGATTTGTATAGGAAAATATGAGTTAATTTGAGTGGTAGACATGAGTCTGTTAGTTTGACTGAATAGGATAATAAAGAGATAGAGGAGGGAAGAGTCTAGAAAGTGAGGTTTGGGATGAGTAAAGGGGGAGATGGATGTGGGTAAAATCCAGAAAGGGATTATGGAGATCATAATAGTAAAATGAGGTTTGGGATGAGTCAAAGGAGGGATACATGAGGGAGGAGTTTAGAAAGAGTTATTTATCATAGAAGTAAAATGAGATTTGAGTGAGCCAAGAAGGGATAGAGGAGGGTAAATCAAGACTGGTCAAATGATTCTATGGTGTTATTCTTTGTTTTTTTATTCATATATTTCCTATGTAAAAATCAATTTAATAGTAGCATTTTTTCAATCTAATGTTTCTATTTTTTTTAAATCAATTGTCGTCGTCTTTTTGCAGATGATGAGGACACCACTTGGTAATCCCATTAATTAGGCAGAATGCTCTCTGCACCTAAACTTCTCCAACCTTCTGGACTTTCCAAAAGCACATTCCTCCAGCAAGTATTTTGTCTTTGAGTTTGGCCCAGTTTCCCATCCCTTCTAGGTCAGCATACTGTCTCTTTGTGCTTAAAATTAGATCCCAGAGAGAAAATATTCAAACAGAATAAGAATAGAAACAACTTCTCCATGTACTCTAGCAGGTAGGATGGGATTCTATTTCTCTCATAAAGAGGTGCTTGTTAGTATTAAAATGATCAAAGCATGTGTTGAGTATAGACACAGTCCTTTCTGAAATCAAAAGTCCTTATCACTAACGAGTTCAGCCCATCAAAAGCATTCAGGCATCATCAGCTGGCAGAATACCAGCATATACCACATAGCAATGGTAAATTCCCCCCCTCCTTTCTGATTGGAACAGTGTGTTAAAAAAGGACTATTCACTTCTAAAGTTCTACTTTCCATGTGTATAAATCCTTGTTAGAAATGGGGTCTGTGGTTGGCAGTCAGTTTGCACTCTGTCCAAGCAGGGACCCTCACTCTAGGCAAGGCAATGGAGATACACACTCAAGATAACCCCTGCTCACCCCCTTGGTAGTTTGGCACAAGCAGTCAAACTTATCTCAAAGCCAATGTGTAAAGTACTTGTATCAACAGACACAGTAATACATGGAGAACACTACACAATTGATACTACAACAGTTTAGAATAGTAGGAAATATTTATCTAAATCAAACAAGACCAAAATGACAAAGATCCAGCATACACAATACAATATAAGTTTTCAAAAGATTAAGGCCCTCATTACAACCCTGGCTGTCGGTGTTAAAGCGGTGGTAATACCGTCAACAGGTCAGCGGTTAAAAAATGGAATCGCAACCATGGCGGAAACTGCCAACACAGACAGCCACTTTAACCCTCCGATCGCCACGGCGGTAGAAACAAACAGCGCAATGGTAACCACCAACAGATAGGCGGAAGACAATGGGGGTTATTCTAACTTTGGAGGAGGTGTTAATCCGTCCCAAAAGTGACGGAAAAGTGACGGATTTACCACCAGCCGTATTACGAGTCCATTATATCCTATGGAACTCGTAATACGGCTGGTGGTATATCCGTCACTTTACCGTCACTTTTGGGACGGATTAACACTCCTCCAAAGTTAGAATAACCCCCAATGTATCTCCCACAGTATTACGAGGCACCAATCCGCCAGCTTTTCCGGAGCGGTACCAACGCCATCAAAAGCACGGTGGAGACAGTACTTGGAACGGAAACCACTCATCTCTCGACACCGAACGAGGAACCAGGACGCCATTGAGCCCGAGTTACAGGTGCTACCAATGTTGGTTTACCTCCTCTTCTACCAGGAGCAGCAAAGACGGCAGTGACGACCACAGTGAGTACTGCACTAGCACACAGGGGAGGGGGGAGGAAAAAGAGAGTGACACACACACGCAACATGCAAAACCTCCACCCCCACCCTCACCCACAACACCATACACACAAATACATGCCGCAACATTACATATACACCCTGTAACCCTCAGGAAGAACGCAAGAACAAAAGGAAATGATTGTAACAAGTGTAATCATCTAAAATTCAGATATGGAAACAGGTCTGTAACAGATCAGTATATTCAAATATGTACAGCAACTACACAAGTCCGGATAGTGTTCCATTCATTGTCTGTGGACCAGTGGTCCCAAAATGCACGGGCGAAGCCCACACTTGATACTTGCCTCTAAACGGAGAGAACACTGCTGGGGCATCAGGTCGAAAAAACACAGGCACCTCAGGGGGAAGGGGAGGGGGGAACCTCAGCTGGATGAAGGGATGACACCACTGCTCCACGAGGGGGCTCCATGCCCACTGATTAGTCCTGGGGAGTGCAAAGCCACAGTCTCACAAGTCTCTCAAGTGGGTGGGTTGCCCACTGTTTGGTCCTTGGGAGTGCAAAGCCAACCACAGTCTCACAAGTCTCTCAAGTGGGTGGGTTGCCCACTGTTTGGTCCTGGGGAGTGCAAAGCCACAGTCTCACAAGTCTCTCAATTTGGTGGGTTGCCCACTGTTTGGTCCTGGGGAGTGCAAAGCAACAGTCTCACAAGTCTCTCAAGTGGATGGTTTGCCCACTGCTTGGTCCTGGGGAGTGCAAAGCCACAGTCTCTCTAGTGGATGCTTTTCTCCACTGGTTCTGGAGGGGGCTTAGTGCCCAGAGTGCTTCATCCTGCCAAGGACTGGGTGAGTGGATGCGGCTCTCCACTGGTTCTGCAGGGGGCTTAGTGCCCAGAGTGCTTCATCCTGTCAAGGACTGGGTGAGTGGATGCTGTTCTCTACTGGTTCTGGAGTGGGCTTTGTGCCCAGAGTGCTTCGTCCTGCCAAGGACTGGGGTAGAGGATGCTTTTCTCCACTGGTTCTGGAGGGGCCATGGTGCCCAGAGTGCTGCACATGGTGTGTGGCAGGTCCCATTCCCTCACCTGGGTGTCAGAGCCACGAGACTTCCTGGGAACAAGTAGCATGATACTCCATAGAGGCAGAGACACACTCCACCCTGCGCGACTCAGCCTGCCAACTGCTGGTCCTGCCAGTGCTGGTTGTGATGCCTCATGTACGCTGTGCAGGGTCCCGGACGTCTCATGCAGCCTCGGACGACTGCCCACTGGGGATGATGTCCATGTCGGCTGTGGTGGCACAGTCTGAGTACGTCGGGGCAGGTGGCGGTGGTTGCGGCGGTGTCAGCGGGGGACATGCTGGCGGTAGTGCATGTGTCAGCACCTGTGGAGGGAGACACCAGGACGTCTCCTGCAGCCTTGGACGGCTGCGCACTGGGGATGATGCTGGGGACTGGAGCAGAGGCAGCAGATGTGCAGGTGGCAGTGCAGGTGGTGGTGCAGGTGGCAGTGGTTGTGGCGGTGTCCACTGTAGTACAGGTTGCTTTTCTGACCTGCAGAAGGGGTGTCAACAGTCCCTCACCCTGAGGCTCAGTGCCCTGAGCTGACTTCCCTTTAGCCTTGTGTCCCTTCCCCACCTTGGAAGTCACTGCTGGGACCTTGGCGCTGTCCTCTTTTGTCTTGGAGTAGGCCTTGCTGCTTGGTTGGTGCGGCTTCTCCTTACAGCATGTTGTCCCCTTCTTCACCTTGGCAGGTGGCAGAATAGGGTGATCCTTGGCCTCATTAGGTGGCCCGCTGGCAGCCCTGATGGGTGCCGGCTGTGATGTTACAGGACTTGCAGGGACCACAGTGCTGGATGATTTTGTGGCTGAGGTGCTGGGCTGGGATCTGGACATCCTGGCCCTAGGGGAAGGACGGGGGGAGGTGTAGGGAAGAGGTCAAAGTTAGTGAGGAAAAGATTTTTAGACACACTGGGACAGGAAGATGGAGTGGGTTTGGGAGTGGAGGAAGAGGTAGTGGCTGTAGGAGGTGTATGTCTGCTGAATGTGGGCTGGAGGCTGTTGTGAGGTGGATTGCTGTTGAGTGGGTGTGTGCCGCATTTGTGTACTTTGGGAGGAGGGCTCACAGACACACTGTGAGAGGACACAGGGGACGTGTGAATGGTAGTGGGGGTGGTGATTGCACATGAGTGGTGTGTGGTGATGGGCGTGCTGGTGATGGAGGTAGTTGCTGAGGATGTAGCACATGCAGGTGTGAGTGGAGACGAGACTGGGAGGGAGGAGGAGGATGTGGAGGAGGGGGACACAGTGGAGGCAGTGGATGTTGGCGTGTCTGCATGGGGATGGTGCTTGTGTGGGATGTGTGGTGCTTATGTTTGCCATGTCCACTCTTGTGTGTTGATGAGTGTGCATGCTGGTCTGATGGTGTGCTTGGGATAGGCTGAGGTACAGGGGATTGGGTCTGGGTAGTGGAAGTTGGAGGGGGAGGCTGGACACAGGGACAATGGCTTCCATCAGTGTTGAGGCCAGAGCCTAAAATGCTCTCTGTTGGGCTGCCACGCCAGAATAAATGCTCTCCAGGTATGCATTTGTTTGCTGCAAATGCCTCTCGATACCCTGGATGGCATTCAAAATGGTTGATTGCCCAACAGTGAGGGATCTCAGGGGGTCAATAGCCTCCTCACTGAGGGCAGCAGGGCTGACTGGGGCAGGGCCTGAGGTGCCTAGGGAGAAGGAGATGCCCACCCTCCTGGGTGAGCGGGCATGGGAAATTCAATGAGGGGCTGCTGGGAGGGCTGTGCTGATGGGGGTGTGGCGGCTGTACCTGTTGTTGCGGTGGGCACAGAGGTGCCCACCACTGCAAGGGAGCTCCGATCAGAGGCGAGTCGCTTTTGTCTCCTCCTGTCCCCTGTCGTGGAGCTCCCCTCGCCCTCCGTCCCACTGGTGCCTTCAGACTCCATACAGTCACCCTCCAGGGCCATGTGGATTGCAGCTCCCTCCTGCTCCGGTGCCACTGCTCCTACGCCAGATGATGCTAATGCACACATGTACAGGGTGACAAAACAAAAAGGGGGGTAAAGACAGAGGAGAGGAATGGTCAATGCCTGCAACAACACCACCGTTGGCGGACACAACACACAGGGAGCAGCCCTATGCACTAGGCCATGCACTAACAGTTCAGGGGAAAATCACATGCCCATGGTGGACTGTGCCTATACCCATTTGATGCACACCTGGAACCCACAGGAGCATGACTAGGTGTAGAGGGCCACTACCACTTTTGGGGATGGACTGGCAGTGAGCCTGCCAACAATGGATCTACCCTGGTAAGTTTGCCCTACCCTAGGAGAACCCACAGTCCTCTTCCCACACCCAGAAACCTCAAAAGGTGCGCAGAGTCAGCTGCATGAGACAGTACTTATCCCCTTGTGGCTGCTGTGATGCCCTCAAGCGCCCACCCAACTCCAGATATGCTACCGCCAGGATCGGGCACATCAGGGGGGTCATGGTGCGATGGGCACCCCTTACACGTTGTGAGGCCATGCCCAGCCGGACCTCCGCTGTCTTCTTGGTCCAGCGGTGCAGGTCCTCCCATCTTTTGCGGCAATGGGTGGTCCATCTGTGGTGGACCCCCAGGGTCCGCACTTCCTTGGCGATGGCATGCCAAATTCCCTTCTTCTGGTGGACGCTGACCTAGCGGAAATGTAAAGTAGGAATGGATTTTACTCTCCCGTCCAGTTCTTCTTACTCATTGGCCACAACCACCCACCCTGGCCCACAAACACATACACTGACAATGCTCACATGCATGGCCTCTGCCCACCCCCTACCTTTACCTTCCATCAACGCCACTCCATACATTCATGTCCCATCCGTCATGCTCACAGTGTGCTCACCTGTTTGTCTGGTGGACCGTAGAGTTGCATGTACTGGGGGAGGACCCCATCCACCAGTTTGTCCAACTCCTCTGCAGTGAAGGCAGGGGCCCTTTCCCCAGACACTGTAGCCATTGTTGCTTCCAGACTCAGGTCACAGCAGCACTTGCAGTGTAGGTCCTCTCCTGTTGAAGGTCAGGTATCAAGTGAGTGAACAGATAGAAAATGGCAGTCACCTCCGCGGCAGTGCGTACCATCACCGCCGGCGTACATTGTCATTGGCTCCTGGAACCCATAGGGCCCAATGATAACCAATGCTGAATTGCGCCGCGGTCTTCATCCGCCTACCGCGATGGTGTACAACGCCAGATCAGTTACCTCATTTCCCTTTGTCCCTCCTTACAGGTCAGGCAGCCGCCATTTCAGGTGGCCACATGGCAGGCCAACTAACTGCGTCACAGCAGTTTTGTGCAGGAATACGGACATACAGCGCTAAACAGAGATTACATCACATTTGTTCTAAACAGCCTTGTGCAAGCTTTGTGGTGTATGACCCTTTGCTCACTCTTCTCCTCCATAGGCCTCGTCCGCTGGGGCAGATGATGAGACGGCGTCATCCTCCAGTATACAGACCCCTAGTGGACCCGTTGACAATGGAAGACAGACGCATCATCATCACCTACAGACTTGATCGTGCCACAATCCATGAACTGTGTGCCCAGTTGGAGCCAGACCTGATGTCAGCTATCCGCCATCTCACAGGAATCCCCCCTCTAGTGCAGGTCCTGTCAGTATTCCATTTCCTGGCCAGTGGGTCCTTTCAACCAACAGTGGCCATGGCATCAGGGATGTCACAGCCAATGTTCTCTAACGTGTTGTCCAGAGTGTTGTCTGCCCTGCTGAAACACATGCGCAGCTACATCATATTCCTCCAGGTGGAGGATTTGCCCACAGTGAAAGGTGAATTCTATGCCCTGGGGCATATCCCCAACATCATTGGTGCCATTGATGGTACACATGTGGCATTTGTCCCCCCCCCGCAGGAATGAAAAGGTGTACAGAAACTGCAAAAGCTACCATTCTATGAATGTTCAGATGGTGTGTTTGGCAGACCAATACATCTCCTGTGTGAATGCCAAGTATCCTGGCTCAGTGCATGACGCTTATATTTTGAGGAATAGCAGCATCCCTTATGTGTTGGAGCACCTCCAGAGGCACCGGTGTGGCTAATAGGTGAGCCCAAGGTCCCAACACAGATTATATAGGTGTCTGGCTATGGGAGATTCCCTAATGGTTGCTGTATGTCTCACATTTGTCCCTCTATATTTGCAGGTGACTCTAGGTACCCCAACCTGTCATGGCTACTTACCCCAGTTAGGAATCCCAGGACAAGGGCTGAGGAACGCAACAATGAGGCACTTGGGTGGACTAGGAGGATAATTGAGCGTACTTCCGGCCTCCTGAAAGCCAGATTCCGGTGCCGCCATCTGACAGGTGGCTCCCTATACTTCTCACCGAAGAAGGTGTGCCAGATCATCGTGGCATGCTGTATGTTGCACAACCTGGCTTTGCGACGCCAGGTGCCTTTGATGCAGGAGGATGGGCCTGATGTTGGTCTTGTGGCAGCTGTGGAACCTGTGGACAGTGAAAAAGAGGAGGCACAAGAAGAAAATATAGACAACCGAAGCAACATCATCATGAAATACTTCCAGTGAGACACCGTTAAGTGACTGGCACTGCTCCTCTCATATCAGACTACTGTAGGACATTGCATGATTCAGCATTTTTGCCTCTGTGTATGGACCCTGACAGTGCACATTGGCTTTCCATTTTACAGATCTGTGTACCACTTTCTGCCTTCTGCTATGTTTACTGCTGCCCAACAACTATCTGACATTGGTATGTGACAATGAACATTGACATTGCTATTTTTCTAAAAGTTTGCAATAACACATTTGTGAAAGTAAAGACTGACTCCAGATTGATTTGTGATTCAAGGGTGTTTATTTCAGAGCTAATAAGTGGAGGGGACTGTGCAATGGGCTGGCGTCATGGTGGAGGAATGTCCATGGTAGAGTCCAGTCTATTGGCATCACAGGTGCATTGTCCAAGGGGGCATAGGAAGTGGAGTAATGGCAGTTGAAAGTGGACAGGGTAACTGAGTGGGACAGAAGGGAGACTATCAGAAGAGCCCTATTTCCTGGCAGGGGCCTTGGCAATGTTCTTTGTCCTCTGCCTGGATCGCAGGGACCGTTTGTGGTGTGGTTCTCCTTCTGCAGGGGGTTGGGTGCTGGTGGCCTGTTGGTCCTGTGGCGGCACCTCCTGTTCACTAGCGCCAGCGGAGGTGGAGGGCTGTTCATCGTTCAGGCTAGTGTCAGGGGCCCGTTGGTGTGCCACTGTGTCCCTTTTGGTGTTGGCCATGTCTGCCAGCCCCCATGCAATGGTGACCAGGGTGTTGTTAATGGACTTCAAGTCCTTACTGATCCCCAGGTAGTGGTCCTCCTGCAGCCCCTGGGTCTCCTGAAACTTGCAAGTACCGTGCACATGGATTCCTGGGAATGATGGTATGCTCCCATGATGTTGGAGAGTGCCTCGTGGAGAGTGGGTTCTCTGGGCCTGTCCTCCCCCTGTTGCACAGCAGTCCTCCCAGCTTCCCTGTTATCCTGTGCCTCTGTCCCCTTAACCGTGTGCCCACTGACCCCAGGTCCCTGATTGTCTTAGGTTAGTGGGGTTGCCTTGGGTCCCCGTAGTGGTGGACACACTGCTGATTGACGTGTCCTGGGGACAGTGGCATGGGCCCGCAGGGTGGGTGCTGTGGAGGTGTTTCCTAAGGGGGGAGGTTCTGTGGTTGTTTGTGACAGTGGCAGGGGATCCCACTGTCCTGAGGTCCCAGATGGGACGGGCTAGTCATCTTGATCCAGGCGTGCAGAGCTGCTGTCTTCACAGTGGGCCTCTTCTGTGGGGAGACTGGATATGTCTGACACCTCCTGTCCAGTGACGTTGGGTAGGGGCCCTGTTGGGGGGTAAATGCATAGTTATTATATCTGTGTGTGCCCTCTTTTTCAAAATGTGAGTTACCCTCTATTCATGTAGTTGTCTTATTGTCTTTGTGTGATTGTTAATTTTGGGGCCTGGGTGAGTATCTGTACTGGTCATGCTTTGGTGATGGGAATCCATGCATTGGTGTGCCATGCAGGCCTTGGAATTGGGATGTGTGGGTTGTGATAGTGGGGTATCTGTGGGGTCTTGGGGTGATGGGTGTGAGGGTAGGGGTAGGAGTTTGTGATGGCATGCATGTAGGGTGGGGGGATAGAGTAGTAAAGCTTTGACTTACCAGAGTCCAGTCCTCCTTCTACTCCTGCGAGGCCCTCAGGATGCATTATTGCCAAGAATTGCTCCTCCCGTGTTGTTAGTTGTGGTGGAGGAGGTCGGGGTCCACTGCCAGTCCTCTGTACTGCTACCTGGTGTCTGGATACCACTGAACGCACCTTCCCCCGTAGGTCGTTTCACCTCTTCCTGATGTAATCCCGTGTTCTTGGATGCTGTCCCACTGCGTTGGCCCTGTCGACATTTCTCCACCATAGCACCATCGTCCTAGCAATGGATGTCTGCTGCACCTGTGATCCAAATAGCTATGGCTCTACCCGGACGATTTCCTCCACCATGACCCTGAGCTCCTCCTCAGAAAACCTGAGGTGTCTTTGGGGTGCCATGATGTGGTGTGAGTGATGTGTGAGGTGCTGTCTGATGTGATGTGTGGGAGGATGTGTTGGTGTGTGTTGTTTGAGGTGCGTGGATGTTGTATGAGTGATGGTGTTGTGTACCTGTGGATGCTGGTGTTGTGTTTGCTATTCTCTCTCTCTGAGCTTCTTCCAAACAGGTCGTTGTAAGGGGTTGTGGGTAATGTGGGTGTGTGTTTTATAGTGGTGTGAGTGTGTGGGTGTGGTGTGTGTATGTGTGTCAGGTGTGTGTGTTTTGAATTGTCCAATGTGTTTGTGTTTTGTAAATGTGTGTGTATTTTGAGCGCGGCAGTGTGTACCGCCAATGGCTTACCGCAGTTGAATGACCGCCACGTTGATTTGTGGGTCGTGATACTGTGGGTGTAGTTCTGTTGGCATGACGGTGTAGGTTTATCACTGACCTTTGGTGTGGCTGACTTTTGTGGGTGACTGTATTGTGGCGGATTACGAGATGTGGGTCGTAATACCTGTAGTGGATTTCCACCGCGACCACAGTATCTTGATGTCCGTCACCACGGCGGTAAGCGGGCTTTACAGCCAGGATTGTAATGAGGGCCTAAGAGTCTTACCTATAGAAAACAATGGAAATGTTGATTTTACACAAAGTAGCTGGTTTGTGTAAAAAAAAAAAAGCCACACGGGCGAGAGTGGTGGAAAACACTGTGGGGTTTGTCTCGTTTATCAGCAGCTGCAAGTGGGTGTTGTCGTTTCTTTAGCCACGATGCAAAGTGGGTTTTGCATTGTTTTTCAGCTGCTTTGCAGGTGGTGCATCAAAAATTTCCCCGCACAGTTTTCTGCACATGGGTTTCCGCTCTTGTTCTGCCAACTTCACCTCTCAAGGGCCCGGAGACTGGCTAGGGTACCACTTTGCATGGCAAGAGTCTCAGCAGAGAGTCCAGGTGCTGGCAGAGGACGTTTTTGATGGCCATGAGACTTCAAAACCGGAGGCAAGCTCAATCCAAGCCTTTGGAGATTCTTCACAACCAGGACTATACCACAAAGTCAGGTCTTAATCCACTCTCAGGCAGAAGGAGTAACTGCAGGCCAACCCAGCAAAGCACAGGCAAAGGGACAGTACTCCTCCTCAAGCTCTTCTCCTTGGCAGAGGTGCCTCTTTATTCCAGAAGTAATATAAAAATCTTGCGCTTTTAGGTCCACTATTTATAACCCTTTCTTCCTTTGAAGTAGCCAAACTTCAAAGGAAATTCTCTGTTGCTCAGAAGATCCATCCTTGCCAAGGTCTGGCCCCATACACACACCAGGGGGTTGGAGACTGCATTGTGTGAGGGCAGGCACAGCCCATTCAGTTGTAAGAGATCACTCCTCCCTCCATTATAGCTCAGAAGGCTCATCGGGATATGCAGGCTACACCCCAGATCCCTTTGTGTCACTGTCGAGAGAGGATTCACAAACAGCCCAACTGCCAGTCTGACGCAGAAAAGAAGTGCACAGGCAGGCAGAGTCACAGAATGGTTTAAGCAAGAGAATGCTCACTTTTGAAAAGAGGCATTTTTAAACCAACAATTTAAAAACCAACTTTATCAAAAGATGTATTTTTAAGTTGTGAATTCAGAGACCCTAACCTTCTATCTTTATCTGCTCTCAAAGGGAAAGTGCACATTAAGGATATTTAAAGACATCCCCATGCCAACCTATGAGAAAGATAGGCCTTGCACCATTGAAAACCAAATTTGACTGTATTCCACTGTTAGGATATGTAAAACACATCACTACATGTCCCACCTTTAACATACATTGCACCCTGTCCATGGGGCTACCTAGGGCCTACCCTAGGGGTGACTTGCATGTATAAAAAGAAAAGGTTTGTCAGGTTGAATTGGTAGTTTAAAATTGCACCCACAGACACTGCAGTGTCAGGTCTGAGCAATGTTTGGAGGGCTACTTCTATGTGTGGCACAACCAGTGCTGCAGGACCACCAATAGCATTTGATGTATAGGCCCTAGGCACCTCTAGTGTACTTTAGTAGGGACTTCTTAGTAAATTAAATATGCCAGTCATGGAAAAGGCAAATACACATATACTTTACACAGGAGCACTTGCATTTTAGCACTGGTCAGCAGTGGTAAAGTGCCCAGAATATCAAAAACAGCAAAAACAAAGTCCAGGACACAGTCAAAACATGGGAAGCAGAGACAAAAAAGACTGAGGAGACCACACCAAGGATGCCAGGTCTAACAATCCTGAATTCACTTAAGGTGGGTTTACACATGTAATCGTCACTCAACTCAAAAGAATCAATATCTATTCTGATGACATATTTTAAAAAATAGAGTACTTCATGCTTTTGAGACATTGGTCCTGAAGCTTGGATACCAGCGTTCTAAGTTGCATGAAATTTACTTTCAATTAGAAAGAAATATCCTTCTCCACAATTCCATAAAATGTAACAGTAACTGAAAGGGGAGAATGCACTTGTATCTTTGACTTTCATCTCAATTATTCTACAATGTAGGCGTGATGCCCTGGATAACAACTAAGAAAATTTAACAGCAGCAGTCGCTACGCCAGCAGTTGCACACAATGCAGAACATGTGTCTGCATCTGTTTCTGAGGCCTGATCTACGACAGATATAAAATACAAAGAACCAAAAAAGTGATAAACAAAGGAAAATCAACTATACAGATAGATATTTCCACATATTAAATCATTGAAACTATTTGTTAAGGTATATTACAGGTGGTACTTGAAGAGTCCTGCTTAAAAGACATCAAGGAATCTTTAAAATAGCTGAGATGTACCACTCGCAATTCTATATCTCATGAATGTTACAGAACTTCCTTTTTCTAGGTTGGTTTTTTTCTAGTTAATATCTAACTCATTTTTATAACTTGTGCAAGTATTTCGCATTTTCACATATACACTGTTGCATTTTATTGAAGAAAGCGGTCCCATAAGTCTCTGCATTTCCTGCTTTATACACAGCACATTCTCCTCTTCTTTGCACACTCAGTCAGTCATTTGGAATCCATTTTTACACCTTTGATGCTCCATAATACATAACTTTTATTTTGACTTCAAAATATTCATGGGGTTTCTGATCTGCAGTCTATATGGAGTGACTAAATACCATCAACACCTTTACTGTACTATTTTATTGAAAATATTTGTATACCCATGAAAGAGCCCCGTATGTAGCCTCCCGCCATTTTAACTATGTGTAAACGTGCACGCCGAGCGCTAAATGTCTATCACTGGTAAGCAGTAGAAAAAAGAATGCAACGTGCACGACTGTCCACAACTTAGTATATTGCAATATTATTAAAAAAGACCCCCATCTACTTGAGGAAATTTCACAAGCTGCTTGAAGGATACCCTCTTTCACCATGTGGCTTGGCACCAGCACAAGTCTCCAACAAGCATAGATTCACAGATTTAAATTGCTGACTCGTCACTTCCTTTATTTACCCTCTTTACCCCCGTTCCTATATTGATTCTTAGGGGCATATTTATACTCTGTTTGCGCCGGAATTGCGTTGTTTTTTTTTACGCAATTCTGACGCAAAACTAACTCCATATTTATACTTTGGCGTTAGACGCGTCTAGCGCCAAAGTCCATGGAGTTTGCGTCATTTTTTTGCGTGGACACCTACTTTGCGTTAATGAGATGCAAGGTAGGCGTTCCCGTCTAAAAAATTGACTCCGAGGCATGTGCGCCGTATTTACACTCCTGGGCAAAATTCAAGCCTGGGAGTGGGCGGGTCAAAAAAAATGACGTACGCCCGCTTTTGCGCCGTTTTTTAGCGCCTGGACAAGGCAGGCGTTAAGGGACCTGTGGGCTCGGAAGGAGCCCAGAGGTGCCCTCCCATGCCCCCAGGGACACCCCCTGTCACCCTTGCCCACCCCAGGAGGACACCCAAGGCTGGAGGGACCCATCCCAGGGACATTAAGGTAAGTTCCGGTAAGTACTTTTTAAAAAACAAAATAGTGGCATAGGGGGGCCTGATTTGTGCCCCCCTACATGCCACTATGCCCAATGACCATGCCCAGGGGACAGAAGTCCCCTGGGCATGGCCATTGGGCAAGGGGGCATGACTCCTGTCTTTGCTGAGAAAGGAGTCATTTCTATGGGGGTTGGGAGTCGAAAAAAATGGCGCAAATCGGGTTGAGGCGAAAAATTTGCCTCAGCCTGACTTGCCCCATTTTTTGGCGCCCAAGCTCCATATCCCCCTACGCCGGCGCTGCCTAGTGTACGTCGTTTTTTTTCACGCACACCAGGCAGCGCCCGCCTGGTGCTTCAGAATGGCGTTAGCCGGCGCTAATTTTTTTGACGCAAAACTGCTTTAGCGCAGTTTTGCGTCAAAAAGTATAAATATGGCCCTTAGTTTCATTGTTGCCGAATAAACCAATCAGTAACATACATGCTTGAAGTTTGGGAACGGGAAGGCTTTGGTTCTATTTCCATCGAAGCGGGAGTGGCGACTTCCTGGTGCCGGTAGTCGGGACTCATAACTCAGAACTCCCGACGATGTCTACCATCATGAACTAGCTAGTCATCTGTACTACTTAAGGCTTCACCTTCACACATCAACCTTCAAAACTACATTTGTGTGCTTTACAGGCGACACAAACACACAGGCTTTAACAGACTTTCTGGAAAACTGACCTAAATATTTTGGAAACTTAAAAAAAGGAATATTGAAGGCAAGAATTGATTACAGTGTTAATCAGATTCATAATGACATACCCTGTATTGAGATGTTTATAGATGAATGGCCCAGCAATACTTAAACTGCTGTGTCTTTGCTCATTATTTTCCCGTATTGAAAGAGATTTGAAGGTTAGTAAGACAATTATTAGACACTTTTTTCTGCCAGTGAAACTGCAATACTACATTTAATGTTGTTTTTATGTATGAGGCAGTAAAGTATGTTTAGAGGTGATGGAATCAGTTGAAAACAATATGAAAACAAAGGTGTGTTTGATTTATTTATAGCTGAATGTGGTGGGCGAGTCCACGCTGTCGCATCTGGAAGAATTCTTTCTCCAGGATACCCTGCACCCTATGACAACAATGTCCATTGCACATGGGTGTTAGAAGCTGATCCAGGAAAGACCATCAGGTACACGACAATTTCATGTGATCACTTATAATTCTGCGTGACTTGCCTTGCACGCGAATATGTTTTGTTCCAGCACCATCAAGTGGAATCTGTCAACACTCATTTATTTTACCAGACACAAGCCTTCACCTGTACTGTGACTAATCGTTTTAGACGACAGCAAACATTTCATTTGTGCATGTTTTATTCTTTTGTTGTTTTGCGTGCACTACATACTCAAAGGTTAGGTAAATAGGGGCCAGATGTAGCAAAGTTTGGCGAGTCGCAAATGGCCCGAATCGCTATTTGCGACTGTGCAAAATCGGAAATGGGATGCAAAAACCCCATTTCCGACTTGCAAAAAGCGATGTGAGCCATTTGCAACTCGCAAAAATTGCGACCCCATTTTGCGACCCGCAAATAGCAAGTCGCAATTTGCGAGTCGCAAACCATATGCAATAGCAACTCGCAAATTGCGAGTCGCAATTTTTTTCGTTTGTTTCCTACATCTGGCCCTAGATTACAAAGCGGCTGCACGGTCGCTCTTCCAGGCTGAAAATCTGCATTCCATATGATAATGAACTGTTCTTATTTCCAAGTTCATAACATGTCTTTCTGCTATGATTTTTAGTACGGACTAAAATAAAACTAGACAATCCAGCTTTATATCAATTGTAACTCTGCTGTATGTAGCAAGGTTTTTAGAAGGCACGAGGTTTACAGCTTCAGAGATTATATTTGTGTAAAAGTGAAGTTTAATTACTTACCGACCTTGTGAGCATAAGGCTGAATATAGAAAAAAAACATAAAGGGAAATACAGATCATTCTAACCTTACCCAAGAGGCAACAAGGAGGTGGAATCGCTTGTGTAATTCTGTAGCTGGGGATCAGAGTAGATTTGTAATTGTAACCTAGGCCTACATACTTTTATTTAAGAATGCAAACCTTGGCCAATGGGCCTTGATTTAGGAGTAATAGGACCAAATTGTCCATTTATAGACCAGAATTTTTTAATTAGATGGTCTTGGCACATCTGCTTAGAATACTATATAGTTCTGAGCTTATTATAGCATTTGAACACATAGCTGTCCAAAGTGCACATTTGATAAATGGATTGTCCTAAGAGATATTAACTTTTATTGAGATTTCTTTAGTTCGAATATAGGTCTATTGAATATGTTGTGAAACCTCTGTGAGCTACAAGCTAGTAGTTAAAGAGGATACTTTAAAAGGCATTGATCAAGCTATGTGTTTTCATGAGGAAGTGAATGTGTTAATTTGGGCGTTCATGTTGAGTTTGCTGCCAATGATGATCCCAGGGTTCTTGGCATTTGTGGTGGAAGTGGGTGTTGATCCTAGCTCTGTTGGCCTCAAGTGGAGCCCCACAGTGAACTGCTCTTCCCAAAGATCACAATTTAGATCTTGTTGGTGTTCAGCTTCACATAGTTTGTCTTCATCAAATGGTCGATTTCAGTCATGCTGGTATTGATCTTGATCTGGGTACTGGGCATCTTGTGTGTGAGGGAGTGAAAGAGTTGTGTGTCATAGGAGAGGATGTTGATGTTACGAGAGTGGATGATATGTATGCGTTGAAGATGGTCAGTCTCAGGGGAACTCCGCAGATGAGGTCGCAGGCACCCAAAGTATTTGTGTCAGGCTGACTGCCTGGGCTTTTCCTGTGAGAATGAAGCACATCAGAAGGATTGCCTGACCCTGGATTCCGATGTGGTGAAGATGTTGGATTGAGGATGGGGTAAGAGAGAGTGTCAAAAGCTGTGGCGATGTCCATGAGAATGAGGGCTGCCATGTCTCCTCCATCTAGAGTCATGTGGATGTCATCCCTGGGGGTGGTGAGGGCCGTCTTTAGGCTGTGGTTTGGTCTCAAACTGGACTGATTGGTGTTGAGGAGTTAGTGGTCTTTGAGGTATTCTGTGAGGGATCTGTTAAAGATTTTGTCTAAGGCCTTGGGCAGGAATGGTAGCAGGTCGATTGGTCTGTAGTTGCTGAGTGTTGAAGGGACTATTGAGGGTTTCTTTAGCAATAGGAGGATAGTTTTGTGTCTCCAAGTGTCTGGGAAGGTCTCAGAAGAGGTAGAGGCATCCAGAATGGGTATGAGCATGGTAGGTGTAGGAAAATCTTCCTTTTTGCCCTGGTCACCCCCAAACCTTTTGGACAGGTACTGGTGGTTACTGACTCCTGGCTGTGCACTGGGTCAGCTTACTAGTCCAAGGGCCAGTTTTCTGTGTAAAGTGGATATGCAAATTAGGCTAATTATAATTGACAACATTAACCTACCTATATGTCCCTAGTATATGGTAGGGCATGGAGGTTTAGGGACCCCAGCATAGGTAGTGCTTCAATAGGTGCACTGCTGAGGTGCCCAGTGTCATTTTAAAGGCAGGCATCCCTTGCTGGCTGCTTTTAAATTAAAGTTACATGCAAATTCGACTTTGGAATTAAAAGTAGTTCCAAAGTCTTAAACTACCTTATTTTAACATATACATCACCCCTAAAGTGTGCCCTATGTGCCCCTAGGGTTGTGTGCCATGTAACTATAAGCAGGGACCTTATAAAAATAGTTTTATAAGCCCTGGTGAGGAAAAACAGCGACATTCGTTTTCCCCCCATTGCAGTGAATGGCCTCCATAGGCTAGAATGGGGAGACTTTATTTTAATTTAAAAAATCCCCTTAAGTAACAGATACTACAAGTTTGGTATCAAAATTAATTGTTATAATAAATCCCACAACTTCCAGTTGTTGGATTTAATATAACTTGTTCAGGTAAAGAGTTTTACACGTTACCTGAAAAGTTGACAGCTTCAGCCCTGCAGTGTTTATGCTGCTTTGCTCTGATTAGCCAACCACTGGCAACCTGGCCAGTCTGCCTTGATGAGCTGTGAAGTGGCCTGGCTCAACACTGTAGGAGGCTAAACGGGTTTATAGTGGGTACTTTCGGTACTTACAAAAGGTCCAGTTATCCCTTGTTAGTAAAGTAGTAGTGTTCTAGCAGCTTAGCCTGATAGAGGTAGCTATAGCAGAGCAGCTTAGGCTGAACTAGGAGACATGCAAAGCTCATGCAATACCACTTTTAGTTACACAGTATTTATACACAAGTAAAGACAATACTCAGTGTTACCAAAAATAAAGGTATTTATTTGGGTGACACAGTACCAAAAATATCTTAGAGACAATACTCCTTCTGGAGGTAAATATTATACACAATATACACACTAGACACCAAAATTAGACAAGTAAGTAGTCATAGAACAATGCAAACAGTAGGAAATCCTATAGAATGCAATGGGAGAAAATTGGTCTAGGGGCAACACAAACCATACACTAAAAAAGTGGAATGTGAACCACAAATTCCCCTCTAGACAAGTGTCATGTGTGCAGAATCGCTGGGAGAGTAAGAATACATTAAAGGTAAGTAAAGCACCCCACCCCAGAGCCCAGAAAAGCAGGAGTAAAATACTGCAAGTTTCCCTAATACACACTACACCTCGCTTTTGGGATTTTGCAGCAACCAACCAAGTCTGCAAAGAACATCTGCTGGATTATAGGACCTAAAGACCTGCAAAGGAAGGGGACCAAGTCCATAAGTTGAAAGAAGTTCTAGGAGGGACAAGAGCCCCAGCCAACCCAGAAGAGGGTGCAACAGAAGAGTCCTTGGTTAGTTGAAGACTGCAGAAATGCACCCTAGGAAGATGCCAGCGGGTTCCTGCATGATGCAAAAGATGTCCCACGGTGTGAAGATTGTTGCAGATGAGAATTCGTGTTGGAAGGTGCCCACAAGCCTTGGCTACGGCAAAAGGGAATTTTCCATCAAAATGGCACTGGATGAACCCAGAAGGGACCTGGGGGCCTCAACTCTGTGTGAGGAGGAAGAGGGAGCTCTCTGCACTTTAGCGAGCCCTCAGGATGCCAGCAAGCACCCCCAGAAGCCATAGGATCTGGGTTCAAAGGAGCTACAAAATGCAGTTGATGCAGCACAAAAAAAGAATGTCCCACGCCACCAGAGAACAATTCAGCGAGTTGAGCATTGCAGAGTGGAGTGCTGGGGACATGGACAAGGCTGTGCACAAAGTATTTTTGCAAAGACTGCACAGAGGCCTCAGGAGGCAAAGAAGACAAAAAACACAGGGGTAGTGTCGTTCTTGGGGAAGTCAAGGTCTTACCTCCTCCAAATTGCATCAGCAGGACCTCAGGACAGTCTATGTTGATGATGTCTACCCTCTGTTTCCTTAGGAGTAAGCTCGTCACCGTGAGAGAAGTCCCAGGGTACTGCTTGTTGCCTTGGAGGGTACCTGCTTGGAGCAGGGGAGTGACTCTGTCACTCCACGGGAGATTTCTTTGGTCCTTCTGGTGCAGGATGAAGACAGGGAGTCCCCAGAACATGCACACCACAGAAACTGTTGCAGTTGCTGACTTGGTGCTGAGGTTGCTGAAGAAAAGTGTCTTTTGTAGACACTTTGTTGCAGTTACAGCATTTCTTGGAGCAGGCTGCGGTTGATACGAGGTCAGAGGATGCTGAAGTTGTTGCAAAGGATTCCTGAAGGAAACTTGCAAGCAGAATCTGAAGAGAACACACAGGAGAGACCCTAAATAGCCCTGAGAAGGGGATTGGCTACCTTATCAGGTATGGACCTTTCAGGAGGGGTCTTTGATGTCACCTGCTGGCACTGGCCACTCAGAGCCCTCCAGAGTGCCCTCACACATTGCAAAGCAAGATGGCTGAAGTCTGGGACACACTGGAGGAGCTCTGGGCACCACCCCTGGGGTGGTGATGGACAAGGGAGTGGTCACTCCCCATTCCTTTGTCAGTTTCCCGCTAGAGCAGGTGACAAGGGGTCCCTGAACTGGTGTAGACTGGTTTATGCAAGGAGAGCACAATCTGTGCCCTTCAAAGCATTTCCAGAGGCTGGAGGAGGCTCCCCTCCCCAGCCTGTAATACCTATTTCCAAAGGGAGAGGGTGTAACACCCTGCCCTCAGGGGAAATGCTTTGTTCTGCCTTCCTGGGATGGCTGCACAGACCCCAGGAGGGCAGAACCCTGTCTGTGAGGTAGCAGCAGCTGTCGCTGCAGTGCCAGCCTCAGAGAGCTGGTTTTGGCAGTACTGGGGGTCCATGGTGGAGCCCCCAGGATGCATGGAATTGTCTCCCCAATACCAGATTTGGAATGGGGGACAATTCCATGATCTTAGGCATGTTACATGGCCATATTCGTAGTTACCTTTGTGAAGCTACATATAGGTATTGACATATATGTAGTGCACGCGTGTAATGGCATCCCGCACTCACAAAGTCTGAGGAAATGGCCCTGAACTATGTGGGGGCACCTTTGCTAGTGCAAGGGTGCCCTCACACTTAGGAACTTTACACCTAACCTTCAGCAAGTGAAGGTTAGACATGTAGGTGACTTATAAGTTACTTAAGTGCAGTGAAAATGGCTGTGAAATAGTGTGTGCACTATTTCACGCAGGCTGCAGTGACAGTCCTGTGTAAGAGTTTGTCTGAGCTCCCTATGGGTGGCAAAAGAAATGCTGCAGCCCATATGGATCTCCTGGAACCCAATGCCTTTGGTACCTAGATACCATATACTAGGGACTTATAAGGGGGGGTCTAGTGTGCCAATTGAAATTGGTAAATGAAGTCACTGGCCTACAGTGACAAATTTAAAAAGTAGAGAGAGCATAAGCACTGAGGTTCCGATTAGCACAGCCTCAGTGACACAGTTAGGCACTACACAGGCATACATATTAGGCCACAAACTATGAGCACTGGGGTCCTGGCTAGCAGGATCCCAGTGAGACACGTAAAACATACTGACATATATGTTTTTATCTATGAACACTGGGGTCCTGGCTAGCAGGATCCCAGTGACAAGGTAAAAAACACACTGTCACACACTCACAAACAGGCCAAAAGTGGGGGTAACATGCAATAAAGAGGCTACTTTCCTACAAACACAAAGAGATGTGCCTGGGGTAGCAGATCTCCCCTCAGTAGATGGGGAAGCAGGAACAGGGGAGGGCTGCCAAACTGGTCTTCAAAGGCACGGTAGGACATTTGAAGCAACTCAGCAACACCCTCACATCCTGCAAACACAGACAGTTAGGTGCCCCCTTGATTAGATTAGGAGAGGGCAGGAGAGGGGTGTGTTTAGGATTTTTAGCCACACCAGTGGGTGGGCTCAGCCAGATGTAACCTCCAAAAATCACTTTCAGCCATGATGGATTTTTGAGGAATGTTGCTCCCTGGGATTGATTTTTGCCACACTTCCCAGGAAGTGGTCATCACAGGGGGAAGGACCCTGCCCCTGATTGGAGAACCAGGACCCCCCTGTTTTGTGCTTATTATATCTCTGCCACAGTAGGGCACTTTCATGACCTTCATGACATTTGTAACACTCCTTTAGCTGAGTCCACCAACTTTAAAATGTAGGCAGATATCCAACACTGACAAAACTGAGATGGAGAAGCAGTGAATCAAATGCTGAAGAATCAATGGGAATTAACATGCAATTTAAAGGTGAAAGATCAATTACAATTTATTATGAGTCAGACGTTTTGTTGTGCTTTATTCCTCCCATCATTGAAAATTCTTATAATTCTTTTTGGGGGTATTGATACGGATTAGAATATAGGAATACACTCAATCTGCAAGCCTGACCTCAGTCCTAATATTACCCGGTTTCTAAAATCCTGGTATCATTATCACATGCATGCTAGAAATGCCATGCCTTACCTTGACATTGTCTCAAAGTCATCATTAGGCAAGCACCAGGCTTGAACTCCAAGTTAGAGAGCCATCCATTGATTCCAAAGCACACTTCAATATTCAGGATAAATATGCAAATGTTATTTTAACCTGACACTTATTGTATATATTAAACCTGCATTGAGGAAACTTCATTTTGACTTTAATGGCTTTCACCTCCTGGGTAAGCCATTATGACTAACACATTACTTTTAGGCCAATGTGAAAAGTGAATGATTGAAATTTCTAGAGCATTTTCATGCCTGCCGTGTCATTATTCCATTCCATATACCTGCCAAAACTGAAAAATGTTGTTGATTGGAGAATCATTGTTTGTTAATGATTAATTAACATTAAAGGAAAAACAACATTATACTCAATTTAGGAGATATCTGCAATGTATTGATTAAGACTGTTCTTCGTTCGGTTAATCATCTGGGGCCCGATACACAAAGGTAAACTTAGACCAAAAGTCTAAGTTTAGACCACAAGGCTAGTTTAGACCTAAGTTCAAACTTTACCAGTAGTAAAGTTAGACTTTTGGTTTAATTTTAGACTTTTGATATAAAATTAGTCTTTTGTTCTAAGTTTACCTTTGTGAATTGGGCCCTTAGGCCCATATTTATACTTTTTTAGCACCGCATTTGCGTCATTTTTTTATACAAAAACTGCGCAAACTTGCAAAGTACAATTGTATTTTGCAATCTTGCGCTGTTTTTGTGTCAAAAAGCAGCGCAAATGCGGCGCTAAAAAAGTATAAATATGGGCCTCAGCGTCCATATTTAGAATTTAAGGAACAGGTTACTCTATCAAAACGTGGTACTGTCCATCATATAGATGGTGCAATTGACTATAATACACTTCTAGCGGACGTGGCACGTGCTCTGTTTTGATGGAGTACCTTGGGCTATCTCCAAGCTGTTTCTCTTGAAAAGCAAGCCCAGGCATTTCTGTCAAAATGTTATGTTCATTAATATTGCAGTGTTTGTAGAGTGAGCGATGAATTATATATTTTTTCAATTTTTAGTGACATTAAAGAAACGTAACCTTGGTGCACATGCGTTTTTTTTTTTTTTTACATGCGACGTTTTCTCTGAGGTAAAAAAATAATTTGCCTGTTTGGCTAATAAAAGAAAGATCTTTCCGTGTTTAATTAGCCAAATAATGGTATTCCCATTAACAAATGTTCCGTAATCCAAGTACGAACGTATGTCTAGATGTTGCATAAAGGTGTTTATCCAATTTATTTTAGCATGACGTTTGAATTGGCCTTGGATCTCCGGTGGCTTAGTTTACAGTGCTTTTACTGACACATGCCACGTTTTGTGAAGTCATTTGCCATTTGCCTCTCCCGTTATCAATTAATAGTGAATAATGTAAAGATACTTGCTGCATTGAGTCAAGGCAGTGGTATACCTTCGCCAAAACCCTATTTTTTATGTATTACAAAAACACAGTGTTGTATTCTGTTTTTTAATGTAATATGTTTTAACGTTTAAATGACTATGCAAATACTGACACCAGACATAAACTAGCGCACGATCATGGGATCTCCTTGATACCACTGTACAGTAAGGTTAATAAAAAGATAACACCAAGTCACAGTTCAACATTAGATAAAGTATTTAATTTCTGTCTTGCCAAAAATATGTAGAAAGCATGATTATTACTGATACATTTCCAATATCGTCAGCAACCACACACTGCAGGATTTAAATCAGTCAATGAATCTGTTGGACCGACGAACCCACATAATAACTAGTTATCTTTGGATATTTCCCACTGAATGATATTGTAAGTTAGTTTTGAAGTGAGGTTTACGAAGTCCCTTTGAAAAGCCAGTCTTCATGTTTTAGACCCTCCTTGATTGCTAGTGTCTGATTATCCATATTTTTAATCTCATTAGACCACTAAAATAAATTTCTCTTATAAAGTTAGATCCAGGAGGCACTTTTGAGAACAAATTCAAAAGTGTCACTCAATTGCTTTCAATATTCTCCACTGGGGTGCCATCTGCAGTATAGGAAACATATCTGTTTGATTTTACCATATGACTGCATTCTTGAAAGTACTCCCACTCCACATCTGATGCTTCATAATTTTATTCGAATTGCCACTCTAGACTTTTTTCCATGAGCCATAATGCTTTCCAAAATCATATCATCTATTATGTTATGTGCTTTTACCACATTTGTGTAACTTCTAACAAGCTATAATTCACTATCAACAATGACAGTGAAATAAACTGGTTCAATAGGGAAGTCAATTAATAAAAAATCACTAAAAATAATTACAAATTATGATTAATAGTATTGTAAGTTATGTATTTCCTCTATATTTTCTTGATGTGATATATATTGTAGCAGTTTAAAAAGGGCAATCTGGGCCTAAGGTTATCAGACCTGTTATGTAAGAAGTAGATTTTTTTTATCTAAGATATATATTACACTTCTTTGAGCCATGGTGAGGTTAAGAGATTTTCCCAGAATTACATGATGATGAGCCATTGCCAGGGTTTGAACTTGGTTTCGTAGTCCCAAAGTTGAGTCTGATAGCTATTCCTTCCCTTGCTTTCTGCAATAGAAACTGGATCTTCAGTAGGTTAGTAAAACATCAAAAGATTTAGGCCCATATTTATACTTTTTTAGCGCTGCATTTGCATCGCTTTCTAACGCAAAAGCGACGCAAACTTACAAAACACAATTGTATTTTGTAAGCTTGCGCCACTTTTGCGTCAAAAAGCAGTGCAAATGTGGCGCTAAAAAAGTATAAATATGGGCCTTAGTGGCCATTTATTCCCTTTGATTTTGACTTTGAGTGTTTGGCAGGATAAAGGAAACCTCTAATAGGTATTGGGAGAGAATTCCACTGTTTGTATAATAACATCCTCTTTTTGTTGACTGATATTGCTGTATTGTTTTATTTTGCACACAGGGGTGCTGCTGTCCAGTCCCCAGTGTATATGATCTGACACATGGTAACATTGCTTAAGTTCCAATAACAAGAATTACCTTTGAAATAAAGCCATATTATGTGGTGCAGGAAAATACACCAATAGCATTGAAAGTTAAATGTCGTCTGTGGACTGCTGCTCAAATTGTGTCATCTAAACTGACAAGGAAAATATGGCTTCAAGCCTCTTCAAGCTTTTAAAGCTGCAGGTAAAGTTGTTAGGAAGCAACTCTTCCTTGAAATATCATAAAAATCACGTGTGTAGGCAGTTTGCTCCCCAAGATAGGGTGCCTATTGTTCAAAAGTGGAACATGTAAGAATATCATGTTGGCATGTTCCTACAGTGGCAAGTACCAGCAGCTTCTTTCTGGTTTGGGCTTCTTCTGTGAGAAAAACTAAAGTGTAATTAAAATGCATTCGTGTTATCTTTGCTTTGGTATAAGCCACAAAAATGATTTGACCACAGTTTTAAATATTTGTTAAAAATCCAACTCATTGGTAAGTTGGATTTTTGTTACAAATTTAGGAAACATAACTTTGAGAAAACTAGACCTTCCCTACCCGACATTACAGTAGCCTAATTAGCATTAGCCTTCCAGAAGCTGCCCCTATTGGTGCTTTTCCTAAGGGGTACGCAGACTGTACGCAGACTGCTCACAAAGCAGGAACAATGGCTTAGATGATTAAAGAGGAAGCCAAGCGTATGAGGAATATAGAGCATACACTCTCTGGAAGGGGAACTGGAGAGCATTCAGAAGCTTAATTAACTTGAAAGGGACATGGGTGAGGATTGGCCATTCATAGGTAAGTGAGAGAGACCTAGTGAAGGGAGTTTACAAGGCACATTGTAGCCATCCTGGTGCCAACCATATGGCAGGGGGAGATGGTCTCACAACCAGTTTGATATGGTTGAGGATGATGGGACTGTTCTATCCTCTGATTGGGCCACCAGCCTCATCTAATGGCAGGCACAAACGTTCTTAGCACTTGTGCACTTTTGGTTAACTTGCACTAAGACAAATGTTATGTGTTGAAAAAACTGACAAGGTGTGCCTTTGGGAACTTTTATACCATTATTAGGGAGTGTTCAGGAGTCATCTTCACCCATAGGACAGTACTTTCTACAAAACTGATACCTCCATCCAGCATCTCAGAAAATGTGTTGGGCCTATCAAAGAACAGAAGAAGACTAGACCTTTGGGCTGTGACCTGGGCAGAGACTTGAAGGGCCAGTCCTGATCTACCCTGTGTCAAGGGCAAAGCAGTGGGCTCCAAGGATCAACCGTCCACCCTCATGTCAGAGGCCCTTCTCCTGGAGTGACCAGTGAACCAGTAGCATGTACCATGCTACTGGGCTCTGCTGAAGTGACTCATGGCTTCTAAGAGCTGTCATTGAGGTCATGGAAGTGAGCTAAGGGAATTGCAGTGGAAACATTGAAATCAGATCTCCAGAGCTTCAGCATGACTTGGTGGCAAAGGTATCTAATCTCAAAAGGACTTCTCCAGAATTCACAACAGGCTTGCTCCACTGGAAGATTTCGAGCAATGAAAAAGAGAAAAAATGCCCTGGTTTAGAGTTTGCAAATGGGTACTTCTTCACAAATGTGACAGATATCCCATCCACCTCATCATAGGATCCATAGGCTACAATGCACTTATAATAACCCCAACACTAAAAGTAAAAAGTTTGACAGACGAAAGGCTCAAAAAGTATCCAACTGATGAAAGGACTTCAGTCAGCACAAATTTATAATTTTCCCATTCAGAACTTTTCTTTCTGAACTCAATTCGACCTCAGCTATAGGGTACCCTATATGAATCGAACTTACAGCCTTCAAACTGCACCAGCAAAGGATTTTGACATTGATTTAGGAGACTAAGGGCCTTATTTGGGCCTTTTTCAAAAACCGCCGAGGTACCGCCATGCTGAAGACCACCAGTGCAGGCGGTTTTCCACCGAGCGTATCATGACTGCTGGCAGCCCTCTGCCCTTTTCCAGACGGAGAGCCGCCAGGAGTCATACTGGCGGTCGGCGGTGAAGTGGAAGCTGCTCCACCTTCACCACCACGTCATCAGATCACCACCCACCGAATCACAACCCAGGATTCGTGTGGCGTGTTCTGGTGACGGGGAGCTGACGGCGGAGCTGCCCCCATGGATCCCGTTCCCTCCCGGAGGATCACCAGACCAGGTAAGGTGATCGTCCGTTAGGGGAGGGAGATTGGGGGTGTTGTGTGTGTGCATGGGGGTGTGAATGTGAGTGTGTAGAGGGGTTGTGTGAGTGCGTGTATGCATGCTGGGGTGTGTTGTGTGTATGGGAAATGTGTGCATCTATGTCTGTGTGCATGTGTGCACGTATGTCTGCGTGTATGAGTAGTAGTAGTGTGAGTGTGCATGTAGGGGGTGGGGAGTGTGTGTGTCAGTGGTTGGGGGTGTGTGGAGGGGTTCCTGCCACCTTTGATGGGTGGTAGGGGGGTCGTGGGTTTGGGGGGGGATTCTGGGGAGGGGGGGAGACCCCTATCAGTGCCAGGGAATGAATTCCCTGGCACTTATAGTGCCTTTACCATGGATTTTGTGGTGGTACAGAACCCCACGAAATCCACGGCGGTATGCGGGGTCATGATACCGCCGGCGGTCTAGTGACGGCCGCCGGGCTGGAGACCGAATTCTCCAGCCCAGCGGTCATTGCCACATTTGCGGTCGGAGTGTAGAAGTGGCAGTTCGGCGTGGCAGTAACCGCCATGCTTGTAATTTCATTTTTTTTAGCAGCCTGCCTGTTTGCGGTATTACCGCCACTTCTATACTGACCGCCAGGGTTGTAATGAGGGTCAAAGTCTGAAGGCAATATCTTTCACCAGGGTCACCCTCATGGGTGATGCAACCCCTCCTCTATTGCAGGCGGCCTGAAATCATGACTCGATCTTAGTCCACCATGAACAAGTGCCTATGAATAGTAGTATACTTTTTCTTGGCACTTTTTTCCCTACCAATTTCAAATTTCTTATCTCTGAGTTCCAATTACTGGACTCTAATGATTTTCTGTGGCATTTTTCAGAGTAGAATTTTCTCTTTTTTTAGAAATTGTTTTTGGGCTTTGCATTGTGTTTTGTTTTGACTTAATAGTTGCTTTGGTATAGCTCTAAGTTAAGCCAATCTGCTCTGTGTCATAGCTACCATGGGTTGTGCGCAGTTTGATTTATTGAACTTGTTTGTTGGTCCTAAGAACGTTTCCGACATATTACTGTGAAAGGACTCAAATCCTTCCCATCTAATATACAATTCTTTTACTGTAACTATTTATGTAATTCATTTATTGGCTGATCATGTATATAGCATATGTTTTTGGGAGGTCAGCCCTATTTTCTCTACATACAAGCCTGCAAATTACGTGCGCATGCTATTCTATCACAAACCAGTGCGGAATTTCTCTTTGTCTTTAAGTTTAATAGGATTTTATTGAGGTTAACGGAAGAGACAATGCAAGCCTGAATCATTGAGGTGTACATAGAGAATCATCACGAAAAAATAGTAGATATTTCATATAGCAAGAAACATAATAATAAATGTAAAATGGAACATAACTAAAAACTCTGGTAACCATCGTAAATCAGATCTTAGCTTGAAGAGTTTGTGCACAAATTGTATCCATTCTGACTGTCACATATGATTCCTCCAAGTGAAGTATTTATTTTCTTGAACTACAATGTTTCCTTTGTCTTGTAGGTCAGGAAGCAAAGTAAATCCCTGTTCTGCTCTGACTTAATCGTAGTTTTATGTTTTA
This sequence comes from Pleurodeles waltl, assembly GCF_031143425.1. Classification (NCBI taxonomy): domain Eukaryota; kingdom Metazoa; phylum Chordata; class Amphibia; order Caudata; family Salamandridae; genus Pleurodeles; species Pleurodeles waltl. Next base: position 1,525,571,213 of record NC_090444.1, read on the forward strand.
TACCACACAACATACCTCTTCAGATTCAGATTATCTTAATGAACATATGAAAGACATGCTTTATGATGTATGCTGTAGAATGAAAGCACACATTATTACTGATGTGTTTATCTACAATACCAAAGGCTATGTAGAAAATGAAATGATTATTGCAAATGTGCAAAGTTGTGAGCATTAGGGAAAGTTTAAACGTATGCAATAGAATCAATGTTCTATTGACACTTTTTTCATAGGTCAAAAGGACATATCAGGCTGCAGGCTGGGTCATAGGGAGGCCTCAACTACTGAGGCCCGAGGAAGTGCAGGTTCTTGGTATAAGCCTAAGCTCTGATGGGAAACTTGTCAGGGACATCATCAATGGTGGGGAAGCTCTAAGAGGGTGAAGTTTGGACTCTGTACTCAGGAAGGACTTGTTGGATGCTCTTCAACAGTAACCCCGGTGAAGCCCCTATTCGTTCAAAATTAGAAACTTTTCTGACAGTCAAAGTCCTTACAGCACAAGAAACCTGCAAATTGAGTCCAACTGACCCTTTGATGTAGGTGGCTACAGCTTTCATTCAGGTCACGGCTTGTTTTCTGGAGAAAACGTTTTGAAAAAGTGTTCAGTTTTGCAGATTTTTAAGGTCATTGAAGTACACACTAACATCAGCTAAGGGTCCAGGATCACTTGGGAGTTGGGACACACTCTCCCAGAAGCCACCAGCAGAATCTAGGGCACAACTAGTTAGAGTTGATCAACAGCGCTCTTGAAAAAGATGGCTTCCTGAAGCTTTTGCAGCCCTGTAGCTTTTCAAGAAGTCAGCCAAATGACCCTTGGATTCTCGGTCCTGTGTTCAAGTTGGTCCAGGTCCAGCCTTCAAGGTCACTTTCCACAAGATGGACAGCCAGGTGCACTCCTTCTGTCTTCCACAGGTTCAGATATGTTCTGCATCAGGTATTCAGGGATGCCTCAGTTATGCTTGGCACCAGCTAGTGGGTGGGGGAAACTCCTTGACCAATAGGGGAAAAGTTACTAGGGCTAACCATAGTCACTTTGACATCCCTTCTTGGGGCTTTGGTCCTAAACAATGCCGTAGTACACCAGTCTGCCAAAACTCAGCATGGCAGAACTTTTCTTCACCGGAGCAGAGCTCTGTGCACACCTCTGAGGTGTGTCTAGGAAAATGAGAAACTCTCCCTCAAACCAGTTCTTAAGAAGGTGCCCTCCCCCATTGTGATTGGTGCCATGCTGACTACCTGGACAGTAGGAATGGCAGACCTAGATGTGAGTTACATCTGTCTGCTATAGAGATACCCTTGTGAAGCATGGGCATTTGGTGGGCACATCCCTCAGGCCATCCTGTCCGGAGAAAGTCATACCTCCTCCCACCCACAGCTCTTTAATTCCCTTTCCTGGAAGCCATTCACATTTGTTTTCTGGGGGCCAGCAGGTTGCCAGGTGACATGTAGGGATTAACTCTGAAAAGGCTATGAGTGACTTTGGGCAGGAAAAATAATGCTTTTCTAAAGTCATTATTTCTGAGGCAAGATAAAATACAACTTTACCATTTTGTTGGATTTTATGTAACTATAAAAGCGACTGCTGGGATCATTTTTCTACCAAGTGCCAATGTGAATTTAGCTTTATTGAGTGTAATAAAGAAACCTGGTGTTTTCAATTGTACTGACAGCACTGCTACAATGAACCTGTGTGGGGCCTTTCTCACTGTAAGGACATGTAAAAAGCATTAAGTCCACATGTCCTACTTTTTATTACTATGCATATTGCCAGGGCTGGAAATGCCTACACTATGGGTGACTTACTACTATTTAAAATGAAGATTTAGGCCTGTTAAAAGGGTGATTTTACCAGATCACAGTGGTGGTTTTAAAATTGCCCATCTAGGTTGGTGTGGCAAGCCTGGAGTCATGTTTTACTTGGTCACCCTTGCGATGGCACAGTAAGTATTGCAGTCCAATAGTGACATTTAATTTAGAGACCCTGGCCATCTGTTTTACTATATACTAAGGTCCTATATCGGGGTCCGAATGAATATAGTCCACAAACCAACAGCATCAGTGGTGGCCAGCAGAACTCGGACCCGCTTCCAAACCCACAGGCCACACACGCAACTTCGACATCATTCTTGACAGTGCACTGACTATGAAGCAGCAGATCAACACAGTTGCCTAATCCTGCTGCCACACCCTCTGCATGCTCTGCAGCATCTTCAGATGGGTCCCAGCTAACACAAAAAAACCATCACCCAGACCCTTGTCACCAGCTGCCTCAATTACGACAACACCCTTTAAGCTGGCATCTCCTCCCAGCTCTTAAAAAGACTCCAGACCATACAGAAATTGTCAGTCAGACTCATCCTAGGCCTCCTGAAGGGTATCTACATCACCCCCACCTCAAACTCCGCCACTGGCTCCCCATCCAGAAGAGATGCCTTTCAAGCTCCTCACCATGCCTATAAAGCCCTACACGATCAAGGACCGGACTACTTCAGCCACCGACTACACTTCCATCAACCAGCTAGACACCAGTACTCCTCCTCTCTGGTCCTCACACACACTCACAGAATCTGTTGCAGTCATAGCAGTGGCTTCTCTTTTTCCTACATCACCACCAAGGCCTGGAACAACCTACCCTCCCCCTCCAAACTGCCCCCTACTCATTGACTTCAGGAAGAGACTTAAAACTTGGCTATATAACAGAGAAATCACACCCAGCACCCAGATACTCCCATGGGTGACAGTGCTGCACTCTACAAATGATTGATTGATCAGTACAAAAAATTAGGGGGTGATTATAAAAGAGACATTTCCTTACATGGTCTGGTTTCTAAATGAAAGGAGAAGGACAACTCAACAGTTCCCCAGGTGTAGTTATCATCTAACTGTAAGAACTTGTAGAGGCCATCTGAATTGGCATGGTAAGTCCAAGGTCTGTGTTCCACTGTAAAGTCCATTCCCTATAGGGAGGTGGATTACCTCAACATTCTGGGGTTTCCCATCTCTTCTGCAATATCCATCTGAGAAGCCTGTGGTCAGTCTGAACCTTGAAGTGAGCCCCAAGTTGGTATGATCTCAAGGATGAAATCACAGCAGAAGCTCCTCCCTCAAGGGCACTCCAACATTTATTTCAGTGGAGGATCCTGGCCCTCATCATTAACCTATGTTAATACTTCCCAATTCCATTTTCTGAAACATCTGTCAGGACCATACATCTGTGCTTAAGTCAGATGACTTGATTATAGAGGCTGTGCATGATGTCTCTTTCAGGGTGTCAAAGGCCTTTTTTCCTTTTTTTCACTCCTCAGTCAAAATTACTTTATTGGTCTGTTTCTTTGAGGTGAGTTCTGTCAGGGTGCTAACAATGGTGCCATGCCCTTTCACAAATCTCCTGTAGTACCCAGTCAGGCCCAGACAGGCTCTGACTTGAGTCTGTGTTTTGGGAGGCTCCCAAGCCATGATGGTTTGGATCTTAGGTTGGATAGGGTGTACATGTTCTCCTCCAGCACAGCACAGCAGCAGATGGACCGTTAGCACTTACTGAAACGGTTTGCTGGACTGTTTTCCTGGGATCTGGCCAGTGGTCTATCTATGATATAGACACTAGTGACAGTTTACCTGTCAAAACAAAACCTACAGGCTGTCAGACAAAGCCAAGTCCGGCAGTCAGGCTGATGTTTTTAAGATTTTGTACATAGAGATGATTAAGCCCTCCAGTAGACACTTAGCCAGCTCAGTAGTGCTGGTGCCCAAGGACAACCGCAAAGGGGGAGGGGGCATAATTGAGGTTATGTGTGGACTTCACAGCACTCTAAGTCATCATCAAGACAGACTCACATTCCATCCCTGGAGCTGATGAGCTCATTGCAAAACAAGGAGCTGCCTAATATCTCAGTACTTCTGATCACACTTCTTGGTACTGATGGATTGCCTTAACTGAGCAAGGAAAATTCAGCATTCTCCACTGCATTTTTAGTTTATAATGATGCCTTTGGCCTGATGAATGTGCCTGCCATCTTCCTGCACAGGATACTGTCAGGGTTGGATACCTTTTGTGCAGCATATCTTGATGATAGAACTGTCTTTAGCTTCACCTGGCAGGACCACCTGACCCACCTCAGAAATGTATTTCATGCCCTGCAACAGGCAGGCCTGACTATCAAGTCCAGCATGTACCAGATAGGGCAGGGAACTGCAGTGTATCTAGGCCAAAACATGTCATATATCAAATGGAGAAATGTAAACTGAGCCATGTGTTCTACCACCAACTAATGACTTTCTAAGATGGCAAATAAGGCATATTTGTGAGTTATGTACTCCTTGCATCTTCATCAGGCTAAGTGCTAGTGAGCCCAGGCTTACATTAATCTTATTTTAAGATCATACAAGCTGCAGCAATAGATGCATGCATTTACACTGAGATGTAGGCTGGGCGCATCTCAACAAAGAGGGTGCAAGATAACATGAACTGTAAACAAAAGCTGTGTTTCCTAAAGTTTTTTTTCTTTGTGATTGGGGAAGGCACCATACCTATGCTAGCTGGCCAGATAAAATAATCCATATTAATCCCACTTTTTTCCCTCCCAGAATTAATACTTCTGTCTGTCTGGATAGTGTTGCACTATCTGCAAACATTGAAAGAGTCAGGTCAGAGATGCAGGGACATGCTGGTCAAGACAAGTAATAAACTGTCAGCCACAAGACTGAAGCAGCATGTACAAATCACAACTATATTATTAAGAGCAGAGGGTAAGGAGATAACCCTTGAGGGACACCCAGGGAAGACATGTTATAATTTGACATAAAAGTAAGGAAACTTAACAGATTGTACTCAACTTGCCAGAAAGATTTTAAACCAATAAAGGATGACTCCAGATATGATTGACTTCTTCAAATGAATGGGCAAGATTTTGTGATTAACCACATTGATGTCTGTGGAGAGATCCAATAGAATTATTCAGGACCTATCTCCTTTGTGAAATGATTGCCTCTTTCCATAAATTCCAAAAAGTGAATAGTCACCACACTCTCTAAGACTTTTCTCAAAGCTGAGAGAAAGATGTTGAGATGATAGTGACATCTTTTCAGTCTAACATTACCTTTTTCAACAGAGGAGATGTGTAGGAAAAAATGGTTAATAACTGAAAGGGGTAGGACCTTACTCAAGCAGCAGCTACAATTCTTGGTATGGTGAAACACAAGCACCCACAAATTAACCTGTACTTAACCCACTGATAGCTTGGCACAAAAATAGTCAGGATCCACTTACAAGCAATGGTTAAAGTATTTATGCAGCACTTCAAACAGTAATAAAGTGAAAACTCAACTCGAGAAAAGTCCCTCACCAATTCAGAAACGAAGAGTAAAACTCAATACATTATTTGAAATCAAAATAATGAAAATCTAATCAATAGAACTGGAGATATGCAATTCTAAATGTTTTGTAAAAGTCAAGTGCTAAGAAGTGAAAAGCACCACTGCAGTTATCAGGTCAGGGTAGACCAGGCCTAAGCCATAGGTTTAAGCTGACCTTGATGGTGTGTGTGCCAGATACAGGACTGAGTTCAGTCCACTGAGAACGTACCTTGGGCATCGAGATGTAAAGGCCAGCATCGAGGAGCCATCGATGAGGAGCTGCAATGCAAGGTCGAGTGTCGAGATGCATCGCACAGCACCAGAGTTGAAGCCCATCGATGAGGAGCTGTGGCGTAAGATCGTTGTGGGTACTCCTTAGTACCTAGGCTTGACATTCTTATTTTAGCATTAGGCATGTAGCATGTATCTTTAAATGCATACAAGTTGTATTCCTTTTAATATATTTTAGTACAGCTAACTTTTCAGCTCATTGTTTTTATTTTTATTTTAATCAGCTGCCTTTTCTGATAAGGCATTTGTGTTGTACATTTTAGCAGCACCCCCACATGCATTTCACTTTGTGCCCTGCTCAAGGCTGTCATGCTTGGTACATGATATTCTAACACTGATTGCCACTCCAGGAGTTATGGAGACACCACTTTTCCCTAGACATATTAACGTGTCAGGCCTGTTCATGGAACACTGTTTTGTTTGTTATATAAATACCATGTAGGCCTAGGGAGGCACAGGGCATTCCAGTCATGGCCATCTGTGAACAAACATCATTCCATTGACAGCTCTGTTGATCCTAGCATTGACTCTTTAGCCTACCAGGAGGATTTCCAGTAGACAACAGATATACCCTTGCTCATCTTTCAGATATGTGGTTGTGCATCTTCCCATAGACTGGGGCAGACAGAGTGGCTAAAACCAATATGCTCTCAGGGTTTAGACATTAGGGAGTAGATAGAAATCATTCAATTTTATAATCACACCAAGATGGACAGATTGTTTATTCTCATCACTTTACTGGTAACCATAATCACTTTACTATGATTCATGTGCCTAATTATCGAGGCCCATGATTTAAAAAAAATCGAATGCAAATGCTTCAATAAATATATTGAAACCTATCTTTTATCTATTGGTTTGCCCAGGCATGTGTGAGACTTTTGATCTGTTCACCACAGCTTCCCTGAGGAGTCAGAGCGTCATGTACTTAGGCTGCCACAAATCACATTTACTTTCTGAGTTTGGGGTGGTGTGGGACTGACTCAGTCACCCACACTTGGTGATGCTTGGTGGTGCTGTCACCCTAAAACTACACAGTCTTATCACCAAGGTAAGAGTTTTCGACAAGGTCCTGCATAACCATTGAGGAAGCTTGTGGGGCTTGCAGAGACTTGAGCTGCAATGTGTCAGCTTAGGGGACAAGATGCATCATGCTCACCCGGTATCAGCATCAGATTGCAATGACATCAAAGAAGCCACTGACTGGTACTTGTGAGAACCTGTGATGAGATACATCAGTGTCACAAAAGTCTGTTAAGTCCCTGTGGCTTTGAACAGGGGGGCAGCCAAATGACCATTGGAGATTTAATGAAGTTCCATGTCCACAAAGGCAGGCTGGATTCAGCAGGGCAGCTCAAAGCAACAGAAAGTCTTGGTGCAGCAACAGCAGGTCTAGGCAGCAAAGCAGCCCTTGGCCAGCAAGCAGGCCAGCAGTGCAGACCTCTAAACTAGGCAGTCCTCCTTTCTGGCAGAGTTGACAGGTACATAAGTGATCTGAACAGTTGGGTCTGAGGGCCTACTATTTATATCTGGTGCCAGCTTTTAAGTAGAAGAAGGTTCTGGAGGTTGACACCCCCAGAGGTGTTTGGCATTTTATGCCTCCCTGTTTGGGCCACAGTTTGTAGGGGACATAAAATATGAGTGAGAAACTCTTTACGAGTGTGCTGAGGCAGAGCCTTTGTGATGTACAAGTGTGGCAGGTGACATCTTCACCACCCTATCAAGTCAGCTATGTTCAATCATGGCAACACCTACTCTAACTTTGTATCCTTGTCTGGAAGTTATACACTAACCCCAGCTGCCAGCTACACCTAGTCATTTAACCCAAGAGACAGGCTACGGGCATCAAATTGTTGGGACAAGAAAACTCCAACTTTTTAAAAAGTGGTATTTACAGAGTTGTGACTTACAATACGACTTTATAATTACAGAGGGGTTACAATTCTTTAGACACCAAATTCAACATTCTACTGACTCCCTATTGAAAGTTATCATGTATTAAATGTAATAAGGTAACCCAATATTATCTTGTATGAGAAATAGGACTTGCAGTAGTGAAAAACAAATTTAAGAGTTTTTCACCACCAGGACATGTCTAAGTTTCTAAATACACTTCAACCTGCCCTATGGTCTACTTAGAGCCTACATTATCGGTGACTTATATGTATTAAAAAGGCAGGTTTAAGCCTGGCAAATGGTTTATTTTGAGAGGTCAAAATAACAGTTTAAAACAAGACACACAGGCTGCAATGGGAAGCCTGAGATATGTTGGACAAGCTCCTTCAGTGGGCGGTATAATTAGTGCTGCAGGTCCACTAGTAGCCTTTCATTTAAATGCTTGGCGTACATGTAGGGCCACTTTATTAGGAACTTACAACTATCTTAAATGTGCCAGTTGGGTATAAGCAAATGTTATCATGTCCTAGGGAGTGAGCACCCACATGCTAGTACTGGTTAGCAGTGGTTTCACAGGGTCCTAAGGCAGACAAAAATGAGATCGGCAAAAATGAAGAAGTAAGGCAAAAAGTTTGGGTAAGTCCACCCTATATATATACCTCCTCAATATTTAAGTGGTCTGAATTGTCCATTAACATCATGTGCTGTTGGTGTGTAACTAAGCCATCCGCCTTGTTCCATCACAGCCTTTGCAAACAAAGTGAGAAGAATTCACAACTATTAGACAACAAAATAAAATCACTGATTCGTTGAGTTCAATTAAGGCTATACTGTACATGCCAAAACCATGAAGTAAGACCACTTTCACAGCCACATATAGCATTCCACAACCATGACTGTCAGTTAATTGCACCAACAGCCGATTGACATAGCCTGTTATGGCCCATTGTGTCCTCCTCTATACAGCACATCACCTGAAGATGCAATGGTCTGAATTTAGTGTGTACATCACTTGGTTAGTTAATCACGATCCTATGAGTAGCAGCACGGTAAGAATGAGGGGCTGAGGATCATTGTTAATGTCTGACTCCACACTAAACGTTTTCGTTCTCTGCAATGTACTCTCTCAGCATAAGCAAATAAAAGTACTCTATAAGCACGAACATATCTCAAGGCTGTATTGACTGCAGAGTTCTTTGTAGAACGTATGAAATGTAGAATTGCTTCAGGTCTTGTTCATCTTGTGCATGAAGAAAAGTATATACGCATAGGAATTAATTGCGTTCTACCTATCAACATATCCGGAGATGGAAAAGACTGAAAACGTTCCCACCTCTTTCCTACTAGCAAATTATCCAAAGATCTATGTTGACTTTGTTTCGAATGATCCGTGGACAAGAGGCATATCATTGTGGATGAAATATTGCTGCCTCGACATTCAGCTGAAATGTTTCCTCCATCAAAGGAGCTTTTTATTTATTTGTATGTAATGCATATTAAGAGCTTTTATTACAAATATTTTTTTCAAACATTTTTTATTGAGGTTTTGTTCTTTACATCACTGGTTGGTACAGCGTGAAGGAAGACAAAGTAAATGACATGCGACAATCATGTTACAATTTTGGTATAGAGAAACAATCTTGATAAAGAGAATACAGTGCAGTAGGATTCACTTACTTGACAGTGGGCATGGGCTAACAACAAGAGAGGTCGAGAGAAAAAAAAGAAACATTCTTTGTCTCAAAGGAATTGATGGGGAATTTATTACAATGATATTTTATATGTAGTTTCCTGTGCACTTGAGGTTTCATACATTTGTAACTGCCTTGCTCCAAATGTTCAACATTTAACTTAAGCAACAGGCTACTTCCTATTTCACCACACAACTTTCGTTCCGAGCGAACGGGAAAAAATAGCAGATTGGAAACATGTTAATGCCTGCGTAACATTGAAACAAACAAGAATAGGTAGTGCATCCCATTCCGGACAGGATCTTAGATGGGGGATGTTGGACTTTTGCTTATGCAGGGTCATCCCCAGACTTTTTTGCCTCCTGCCTCCTATTTTTTCCTGACATGTTGCTGTTGGCTTTTCAACTCTGAGCACTTTACCACTGCTAACCAGTGCTAAAGTGCATATGCTCTCCTGTTTAAATTGTATGTAAGTGGTTTATCCATGATTGGCATATTTTGATTTACTAGTAAGTCCCTAGTAAGGTGCACTAGAGGTGCCAGGGCCTGTAAATCAAATGCTACTAGTGGGCCTGCAGCACTGGTTGTGCCACCCACATAAGTAGCTCTGTAATCATGTCTCAGACCTGCCACTGCAGTGTCTGTATGTGTATTTTTACACTGTAAATTCGACTTGGCAAGTGTACCCACTTGCCAGGCCTAAACCTTCCCTTTCCTTACATGTAAGGCACCCCTAAGGTATGCCCTAGGTAGCCCCAAGGGCAGGGTGCAGTGTATGGATAAGGTAGGACATATAGTAATGTGGTTTATATGTCCTGACAGTGAAATACTGCCAATTTCGTTTTCACTGTTGCAAGGTCTGTCTCTCTCTCATAGGATAATATGGGGGCTACCTTTAAATATGATTAAAGTGTAGATTCCCCTAGAGAGTAGATGGACAGCTGGAGTTTGGGATCCCTGAACTCACAATTTAAAAATACATCTTTTAGTAAAGTTGATTTTGAGATTGTGCGTTTGAAAATGCCACTTTTAGAAAGTGAGCATTTTCTTGCTTAAACCATTCTGTGACTCTGCCTGGTTTGTGGATTCCCTGTCTGGGTCAGTTTGACAGTTGGGTTGTTTTTCACCTCACACCAGACAGTGACACAAAGGGAGCTGGGGTGTGATCTGCATTTCCTGATTAGCCATCTCTGCTAGGAGGGAGGGGTGGAGTGGTCACTCTCATCTGAAAGGACTGTGCCTGCCTCTGACAATGCTGTCTCCAGCCCCCTGGTGTGTGTCTGAGGCCTTGCCTGGGCAAGGCAGGATTTCACAAGGAGGTATGAGTCCCCTTTGAAGAAAGGTGACTTCAAAGACTAAAATGGGTATAAGAAGGGCACCCAAACTTACAAACTTTAGAAACACTTCTGGAATCAAGGGGAACCTCTGCCTGGAGAAGAGCTGATCGCTGAGGAACAAGTGCTGCCCTGCCTGTGACTGTGCTTTGTGGAGCTTTCCTGCAGTGCTGCTTCTGCCAGAGTAAGAGGGCAAAGACTGGACTTTGTGTGCCTTCCATCTTGAAGAAGAAATCTCCAAGGGCTTGATGTAGAGCTTGCCTCCTGTTGTTGAAGTCTCAGGGATAGCAAAGACTTCTTCCTGCCAGCACCTGGAGTCTCTGGAGAGACCCCTACTCTGCTCTGTGGTGCCCTTCCAGTTCCTGGGACCCTGAAAGGAGAGGCTGGCAGCCTAAGGACAAAAATACACGCACCGAGCGCCGTGCGGAGAAAAGATCGACGCGAATCCGATCGCGGCTGAGAAAACGACGCGACGCCGGCTCCGCAGCTGAGAAACGACGCCGCAGGAAACGCGACCGGAGAATCGACGCCCGGAGCAGGAGAAACGACGCGCAGCATCGCTGACGAAGGCTGAGAGATCGCAACCTGCGCCGCGGGACTTTCGGACCGTCGCGTGGCTGGCTTTTTCAACGCGCATCGCCGTGCCGAGCTGTTTTCGACGCATATAACCGTGCAGGGTTATTTTCGACGCACACCGCCCGTGCGGGGTTATTTTTGACGCAAACCAGGTACATTTACACGCTAGCAGCGCTAGTGTGTTGTTACAACTACCTAAAGACTCTTTTTATTTTAAACCTTTAAAAAATCATAACTTGACTTGTGTATGTTGGATTTTTGTCGTTTTGGTCTTGTTTTGTCTAGATAAATATTTCCTATTTTTCTAAACTGGTGTTGTGTCATTTTGTAGTGTTTTCATTAAGTTACTGTGTGTGTTGGTACAAATACTTTACGCCCAGCACTCTGAGGTTAAGCCTACTGCTCTGCCAAGCTACCAAGGGGGTAAGCAGGGGTTAGCTGAGGGTGATTCTCTTTTATCCTAACTAGAGTGAGGGTCCTTGCTTGAACAGGGGGTAACCTGACTGTCAACCAAAGACCCCATTTCTAACATTGGTGACCAGCGGTCGGGATTTGGACTTGTATTTGTACTTGACATACAGTAATTAAGTGTACACTACTGTTTTGATCTCAGACCACTACGTGACCACATACTACTAGTCTTGTGATTTTTGTTTTTTACTTGGACTGTTTTTCTCTGCATTCAGTTTCTTTTTTTCACTGATCCCGTGATTGACTTTTCTGAAACTTCATTTGAGAACTTGCTTTTCTGTTTTTGGAACTGTGCATATTTTTTTTAACCTCTCATCATGTCTCAGTCTGGAGATGCCCTAGCTGAAGCTGCTTTTGACTTGGAGAAATTGGAGAGCTACAAAGTGGCTCAGTTGAAGCAGTTTTGTAGTAATGTTGGCTGTCCCATTAAGAGCTCATCCAAGAAGGATGAGCTGCAAAAGGCGCTGAGGGCCTGGGTGACAGCCAAAGCAGCTGAGGGGCACACAGATGAGGAGCCAGAGGGGGAAGAGGAGTTGCAAGTCACTCACACTGATGTAGTGGGTGGGCCTGCTATGTCTCAGGGGAGAATCTCCAGGGCAGGTAGCAGTGTGTCCTCCAAGAGTCTGACACCTGGAGAGTTACAGGACAGACAGGCAGAGAGGGAGTACCAGTTGAAGCTGAAAAGGCTCAGTCTAGAGGTGGAACAGAGAAAGCTGACCCTTGAGGTGGAACAGAAAAAGCTCGATTGGGAGCTGGAAGAAAGGAGGAGGAACTTAGAGATTAAAAAAATGATTTATGCTTACGAGCTTAAATTGAAAGAGCTGGAAGTCATGAGGGCTGAGTCCAGCTGGAATGGTGGCAGCAACAATTGTATATCCAGTGATGCTGCAGAAGTGCACATGCACAGAGAGGTGGTGCCCTACTTGAAGGAGGGAGTTAACACACGCCAGGAGGTTCAGGGGTATGAGGTAGCTCCAGTGATGCACAGGGTCCCTGAGGTGGATTGGGGAACTGGCATGGGGAGTCATATTCCTACTGGTGGGAGGGACACTCTACTGACTCTAGGTGAGAGTGACAGGGAGAGGGGTTCCCCCCAGGTAGAAGTCCTGGTTATGGAGTGTGAAAACATCCCAGAAGAGTGTGGGCTGAGTGTCAGGGACAGTCAGGTACTGTCTCACCAGTCTCAGGAGGGTGATGTGGGGTGCTTTTTCAAGGCAGAGTCACTGGATGGTTGGGTGAAGGGTACTTTGGTTAATTCATGTGAGGGGCTGAGTGATGTAATTGCTGGAGAGCATATGTCTAGTCCTTATTTTCCAGAGCTATGCCAACACCAGGTGGAGTGTGAGTTCTCTAACCCCAGGGAGCTTACAATGGAGGCAGACTTCTGGGTGAGTACCAGAGAGTCTGAAGAGGCATTTGGGGGTGCTCCTGAGAGGAGTGGTCTAGGTAGTTCCCAACCAGGTGAGGTAGGGAAGGATTGTAGTGTCCCAGGTAGGTCCCAGTGTAGTGGGATGGGTGATGGACCCCATGTCCAGTCTCAGAGGAGAGGGAATGGGGATGGGTTGAGGCCCAAGGTGCCCGAGATCCGGTCCCAGGTCCTGGAGGATTCCCTGCGGGAACCCCAGGAGGGGAGCCTAGCCTGTACCATAGGGCCATCTGTTGAGGGAGACCCCACAGTGTCAGGAGAACTTGGGGGGGCCGCTGTAGCCAGCGTCCCACCAGTTCTGGTGTCTGGCAGTACCATTCCTAGTGAGGGGGTGCAGAAGTCCAGACAGAGGGTTGAGAGGGGGTTGCGGACCCCAGTGGAGAACCTGGAGGGTCAGGGGTCAGCTCTGAGAGCAGAGCCCCCCATGAATGACCTTGGTGAGACCATTTCTGGGTTGGGGGGAATCCAGACTCTGTCAGATGGGCAGAGGTCAGGAGACCTGCGCCAGCCAGGCTCTTGTGTGGCCCTTCGGGACAGTGTGTCCCTTGAGGGGGGTAAGTGTGCCCCCCTGGAAGTCCTGGTGTGCCAGGCAATGGTTCAACCGCAGGGTGGTGACCCTGGGTTGGATGACCAGGTCCAGAGGGTAAACTCTGACCTGGTAGGGGGTAGGTATGCCCCCCAGGAAGTCCTGGTTTGCCAGGCAGTGATCCAGTCTGTGGGTACAGACCCTGGATTGGGAGGCCAGGTTAAGGGTGTCCCCCCTGACCTGGAGGAAGGGGCTACTGCTAACAGTGCCCCTACCATGTTGTCTTCTGGGGGGGCCACTCCTAGTTGGGTGGTTCAGGACCCCAGAAGAGAGGGCAGGGGGAGGGAAGCCTCACCCCTGGCCCTGGTCCAACCTGAAGGTACAGACCCCAGGTTGGAGGATCAGTTGCAGGTTAACATCCCTGCACTGATGGAAGAATTGTGCAGGACTGCTTCTACAAGCACCCTGACAGTTTTTGACTCTGGGGGTGCCGCTTCTGCAGGAAGGGTACAGAGCCCCAGAGGGGAGGACCAGGGTCAGGTTGACATCCCTGACCTGGTGGAAGAGAGAGTGGTCAAAGGGTGCCAGGCACCTGGGGCTACCACCCCCCACTCTCCACAGTCACAGTGGTTAGAGAGGCCTGTGGTCGGGCTCTCATCCCTGACAGTTGTCTGGGGCCACTGTGGCTTGCTGTCCTGGTGGACAGAGTTGCCCCTGGGGGGGGAAGGACGAGAGTCACACCCCAGGGGTGGAGTGGGCAACACCACTGTGTTGGCCCTGGTGGTACTATCTGCCCATTGCAATACATCTGTGAGCAAAGTAAAGTTAGGTGTTGCACAGATGGTGTCTGTAGATGTGGAGAAGGGTTCCCCATGGGTTAGCTTAGTGGGCCCTGAGAGTATGGACAGAGGGATCCAACTGGAGTCAGGAAGGCGTAGAACTGGAGCATGCCCCTGCTGTTGTGGGCCTGGGTCCCTGTTCTATCGCCCCAATCAGGGAAGTACATCAAGGTATTGATTGTTCTCCCCTGGCTTTAGGCTGGTAGGGGGTCGTGTTGGACTTTTGCTTATGCAGGGTCATCCCCAGACTTTTTTGCCTCCTGCCTCCTATTTTTTCCTGACATGTTGCTGTTGGCTTTTCAACTCTGAGCACTTTACCACTGCTAACCAGTGCTAAAGTGCATATGCTCTCCTGTTTAAATTGTATGTAAGTGGTTTATCCATGATTGGCATATTTTGATTTACTAGTAAGTCCCTAGTAAGGTGCACTAGAGGTGCCAGGGCCTGTAAATCAAATGCTACTAGTGGGCCTGCAGCACTGGTTGTGCCACCCACATAAGTAGCTCTGTAATCATGTCTCAGACCTGCCACTGCAGTGTCTGTATGTGTATTTTTACACTGTAAATTCGACTTGGCAAGTGTACCCACTTGCCAGGCCTAAACCTTCCCTTTCCTTACATGTAAGGCACCCCTAAGGTATGCCCTAGGTAGCCCCAAGGGCAGGGTGCAGTGTATGGATAAGGTAGGACATATAGGGCCTGATTCTAACTTTGGAGGACGGTGTTAAACCGTCCCAAAAGTGGCGGATATACCACCTACCGTATTACGAGTCCATTATATCCTATGGAACTCGTAATACGGTAGGTGGTATATCCGCCACTTTTGGGACGGTTTAACACCGTCCTCCAAAGTTAGAATCAGGCCCATAGTAATGTGGTTTATATGTCCTGACAGTGAAATACTGCCAATTTCGTTTTCACTGTTGCAAGGTCTGTCTCTCTCTCATAGGATAATATGGGGGCTACCTTTAAATATGATTAAAGTGTAGATTCCCCTAGAGAGTAGATGGACATGTGGAGTTTGGGATCCCTGAACTCACAATTTAAAAATACATCTTTTAGTAAAGTTGATTTTGAGATTGTGCGTTTGAAAATGCCACTTTTAGAAAGTGAGCATTTTCTTGCTTAAACCATTCTGTGACTCTGCCTGGTTTGTGGATTCCCTGTCTGGGTCAGTTTGACAGTTGGGTTGTTTTTCACCTCACACCAGACAGTGACACAAAGGGAGCTGGGGTGTGATCTGCATTTCCTGATTAGCCATCTCTGCTAGGAGGGAGGGGTGGAGTGGTCACTCTCATCTGAAAGGACTGTGCCTGCCTCTGACAATGCTGTCTCCAGCCCCCTGGTGTGTGTCTGAGGCCTTGCCTGGGCAAGGCAGGATTTCACAAGGAGGTATGAGTCCCCTTTGAAGAAAGGTGACTTCAAAGACTAAAATGGGTATAAGAAGGGCACCCAAACTTACAAAATTTAGAAACACTTCTGGAATCAAGGGGAACCTCTGCCTGGAGAAGAGCTGATCGCTGAGGAACAAGTGCTGCCCTGCCTGTGACTGTGCTTTGTGGAGCTTTCCTGCAGTGCTGCTTCTGCCAGAGTAAGAGGGCAAAGACTGGACTTTGTGTGCCTTCCATCTTGAAGAAGAAATCTCCAAGGGCTTGATGTAGAGCTTGCCTCCTGTTGTTGAAGTCTCAGGGATAGCAAAGACTTCTTCCTGCCAGCACCTGGAGTCTCTGGAGAGACCCCTACTCTGCTCTGTGGTGCCCTTCCAGTTCCTGGGACCCTGAAAGGAGAGGCTGGCAGCCTAAGGACAAAAATACACGCACCGAGCGCCGTGCGGAGAAAAGATCGATGCGAATCCGATCGCGGCTGAGAAAACGACGCGACGCCGGCTCCGCAGCTGAGAAACGACGCCGCAGGAAACGCGACCGGAGAATCGACGCCCGGAGCAGGAGAAACGACGCGCAGCATCGCTGACGAAGGCTGAGAGATCGCAACCTGCGCCGCGGGACTTTCGGACCGTCGCGTGGCTGGCTTTTTCGACGCGCATCGCCGTGCCGAGCTGTTTTCGACGCATATAACCGTGCAGGGTTATTTTCGACGCACACCGCCCGTGCGGGGTTATTTTTGACGCAAACCAGGTACATTTACACGCTAGCAGCGCTAGTGTGTTGTTACAACTACCTAAAGACTCTTTTTATTTTAAACCTTTAAAAAATCATAACTTGACTTGTGTATGTTGGATTTTTGTCGTTTTGGTCTTGTTTTGTCTAGATAAATATTTCCTATTTTTCTAAACTGGTGTTGTGTCATTTTGTAGTGTTTTCATTAAGTTACTGTGTGTGTTGGTACAAATACTTTACGCCCAGCACTCTGAGGTTAAGCCTACTGCTCTGCCAAGCTACCAAGGGGGTAAGCAGGGGTTAGCTGAGGGTGATTCTCTTTTATCCTAACTAGAGTGAGGGTCCTTGCTTGAACAGGGGGTAACCTGACTGTCAACCAAAGACCCCATTTCTAACAGGGGAGAATCCTTCATAAATACTTTTTGATAAAATGAAGACAAAACCTGCATTTATGTTTTTTTTTTTTTTAACTCGCAGTTGTTATGCTGTAAAATCCCTCAGCAGCACCAAAGCGGGCACTTTGACAAACGTCCAGTCTCTTTGTGTCCAACTGTGCCCCTGTTTCTAACTCATTGTAGATTACACGATAATTCTTTAAAGGCTGCTCTTTCTTGAATCATTCATGAACTTCTCAGCCGAACACTTTGTTTGGAATTCTACTTGGGTAAAATAATGCATTACTCCCCTTGCTACGTGATTCTATCATATATCAGGATAGAACTTTCAACTTTACCTTTCAAGTGCTAGCTGCATTCTGCTTGCATCCGCCGCCCTCATATAATTCATATTAGTAATGACTAGTTGGCTGGCACATTCTTCAGAAAGCTTAGTGTGGGACGGCAAATCAGATTCCATCGAGGGCAGCCATTAACTACCCCTACAGGTCTGGTTGGCATCCTCTCACAGAAATAACAATGTTCAGAGCACTGTCAACAAGCAGTGAAGTAATGGTTAGAACAAAGGAGAGAGATGGTAGGGAAAGAATTACGTTTCTGACTAATGGGTTACAATACCAGCATATCCGGGTGCCTATTAGAATTAGAGGCATCATTAACGCTAGTTATTGCTCTTTGTTCTGATATTTTACCCTTCTTGTGATGAATGCTCACTGCCCGTTCAAGCTCATTACTCTGGTGGGGTCCAAAAGCTATCATTAATGACCAGACACAAAGGCCCCTCATTATGACTTTGTCGGTCCATGGACCACCAGGGCCACAGTGATGTTCTCACCACAGCAGGACTTCGATGCAGACCATCATATTACGACTGCAGTGGTTTGGCCACTGCAAAACCACTGCATCCCTGCCCATCCCATCATTTTACAGTGGCCCGCCCGACTGGAGGTTTCCACCTGCAGCCCGGAAGGAGTTGAATAACCACCAAGGTTATTCCAGCTGGGGGTCCCCGCCAGCATTTTCCTGGCGGTCTCACCGCCACGAAAATGCTGACAGAAAGGTATCATAACGACAGGAACTTGTGTTCCTGTCACCGGGATACCCCTCAAACACCTCTGCACACACGCAGACACGCATGCACCCACACAGACACACCCCCACTCACACATGCACTCACAAGATTCACCCCCTTGACACACATACATACACATCACAAACACACACATATACACTCTCCATCCCCCCACCCACTCCGTTCAACTACATACATACACACACAACCTCCACCCCTTCACTCATCTTCACACAGCCACCCAATCTTACCCCAATCTTAGCTCACCGCATGCACACACACGATATGCACATAAACATACATGCACCTGCATGCATTCACACACACCCCCTTTACCCATTACTCATTCACCCATGCACACACCTCATCACCTGTCAGAATGCATACATACAGGCATCACCAAGTTTATACACAGACACACACGCATGCATGCACAATCACTCCCCCCCACATTGATGACATGCATACACACACTCACGCACACCCATTCAAACACACCCACCACCCTCCCTTTGAGGACAACACTTACCTTGTCAGACGAGGTGCTGTTCCATGAGGGGCGGGACCCATCGCTTCCACCACTGGCACCGCCATCCCAGTAAAAGACCGCCATACAGAATTACTGATTGTAATTCTGTGTGAGGTATTTTGCTGGCGTGGCGGTGCTGGCAGTGGAACCGCCTAAGCGCCGCTGACCTCCGTAGTGAATGGCGCCGGATATCAGACCGCCTGCTGTGTGGATATCAGGTGGCAGTCAAAATATGGCAGTCAGAAGACCGCCAGCACTAGTGGTGTTCCAGTGGCTGCGGCTACGCTATCTTGGGAAAAGGCTGCCGCAGTCATAATGAGGGCCATAATCTTAAACATAAAAGTAGCCCCAGTTATTTAGCACTTTTAAAAACATCTGCCTTTTGACCCTGTGTTTTGCATCAACACCTCAAATCAGGAGGACTTTCAACGCTTTCTGAATCTCTCTGCTGGCCTGCTCTGTTGTGACCGTGTATTATTAAGGATGGAATATGCTGAGGAGAAACGGAGATAAATCTATTAAAACTGACTTTGTTTAATATATTTATTATAATCCCAAATCATGTTGTTTTTGTTGCCGTTAAGAATAGGGGTTGCATCATACTGTGCTCTATTGTTTATTTGCTCCCTTAAAAATAATCACAGAAAGGAATATTTTGTATATTTAAATGTATTGAAGTCAACTTTCATAAGGAACTTGAGTCAAGAGAGGTGTTTTGTAAACGTTGCGACAACTACGCAAATAACTTATTTGAGACAATATAGCCAGAAGCAACAGACTGGCAATGAGCCCAGGCAAAAATATTCATGAAACTAAAAAGCCAATATTTATGAACCAGACAAAGGCAAGCATCTGTTTTGGTGTTTCTTATGCGCAAGTACAAAATGTTGGGACAGAGTGAATAATGGTTCAGAGGCAGAAACACATTTTCAAAATTGTACCTAAATCTGTTCGCAAGTTTAATGGGTCAAGATTTTTTTATTCTGGTACACATTGTTTCCTAGCGTCAACATATTGGACAAACTGCCAAAGAGCTGTCACCGTGAGCATACAGATTCAACACTAACACTGGAGATTTAGGCTCCTCTACTTCCCTGGGGAACCAACAAGTCAGAGAGCATGCTTTCAACAAGCCTGTTGCTAAAGATATACCTAGATTCTACAAAATACCAACACGCATTGTAGCTGCAGGTTCACACAAAAAACAAATATATATACTGTATATATATATATATACATATTTTATGAAAATAGTTCACCGCACTCCAAAAGCCCCAAAATCACAGTCTTTATCGATGGAACAAGAACAAGACTCTTTTTGAGTTGAAACTCGTTGGTAGTTGCTTAATTCCGTCAATAAAGACTGTGATTTTGGAGCTTTTTGAGTGCGGTGAACTCTTTTCATTTAATAAGATTAACTTGAGGTTGGTTCTCCTCGTCACCGGCACCGACAGTGGAATGCGCTGTTTGTGTAAATTTTGGACGGTTTGTTTTGGATATATATATATATATATATATATATATATATATATATATATATATATATATATACATATATATATAGCCATTAAATAGCAAGAGGGGCATTTAACTTAACACCCTTTCCGTGATTAATCACAAAGAAACACTGCAAAAATATAAAAAGTTAGTGCGGTGATTATAGATTATTAAATATTAACACTTTCCTTAAATTCCACATGGCAGTACTAAGTATATGATAACTCTTCAGGACTTCACACTACCCACCCAAGCAAAGCTGAACATAAGAAAAAAAGGAATACAGTCATCCTTGCAAATAAGCAAAAAGTTGCTGTGCTTAGGAACTATTTTCTCCCTAGTTTTTCCTTAATAAATTACTTCACTGTGGACTGGTGCTTCAAGACAAGCACCTACATTTTTTAAGGCCATTGAAATTCCAGTTGCTTAAGTATATTCTAACAATATATCTAATTTTACTACCCTTCATATGATGCTCTGTTCAGCTGTTTGGAAGTCTTTTCACAGATGTAGCAAAGCAAATTCAATTCAGAATCTGCATTTAGTGTTCTAATGCTAATTAGTGATACTTGTTGTATCAAATGAGTTTTGCCCAATTATCCCCTGGACTTTTCGCATTTGACTACTGTTTGTTGGACCTTTACTGTGAGCGAGTCTCACCGCCGGAGTCCAATGAATGGTAAATTCATGGTAAACGTACTGAGAGTGCTAACCACCATTGTCAGCCTTTGAAGATAAGGTCCCTGCTGCACAACTATGGAAAGAGGATCTAGACTGCCTACACATGAGCACATTTGTGTGCCCACATGTGCACGTGCTGCACATGTGAGACTACCATCTTGCCAGCCCAGAATCTGCGCACAGATACCTTGTCACAGAAGGGACCATTCCGAATATGAAACTGACCTTGGTTTGGGATAATAATGTGAGCAGGCATTTATAACATAGTTTGGTAGAGCTTACAGAAGGTGGTAAAATTCATCTGCACATTATAGGTGAAATCTGCACTAAAGTACAATTTTGCTCCACTTAGGCCTTCAAGGGATAGCAAGATGTCAATCTAGGAGTAATTATGCTCTAATTTGCAGCTTGAATAGGCCTTTTATACAGAGGCTATTAAACTTTTATTAGTGCTGCATCATTAAAATATACTATATTTGATCAATTAGACTTTCTACATCAAACTAATTACGCACAAGCTCATCACTTCTCCTTGTTCATGATTTCTTGGGGTTTGTTTGTATTATGAGGCTAAGGTCTCAATTATGAGTTTCTGAACATCTCATGAAGAGTTCTCTCACTCAGTAATCATAGAGAGCTCAGTAACTAAGAATAGTTTGAATCAGAATATCATTGAGCATAAAATATAAAATAGCAAAAAGGAAAATGTGTCTGAGACTGCCCATCCACAAGCGCTATCTGGCTCAGATTGCCAATGAAAATAGTGAGAGAGAGAAAATCCTAATCTCCTGCAGTTTTACAGTCATTGTAATGCCTAATAATGCTCTAGTCTTTCCATGGTACCTTTTTTATATTTAACACAATGTTGCAAAGGTTTTAACGCTTTTCCAGATAAAATCATTCTTCTGTCCACTCAAGGAACGAAGGCTCCATGGGACAAGGGCATGTTCCATTGAGATGGTAAGTTCTAACAAAGAGCATTCTGAATACTCAATACGTTTACTAAACTTTTAACAACTTTGACTAAAGTTCTGATCTGTATTGGGTTTTTTGAAAGACAGAACATTCATGTAAGATTTATGTGCAAATACATATTGTAATTTCCACTTTCACACGTCTTTACACTAGAAGCCTATTCATAAACAAAAAATTGATAATATTTGTTAAACAAAATAGCAGTTTCATCGCAGGTCAAGCACTTAAACTGAGAAAGAAAATATTTCTTCTTTGTTAAGCATTTGCATCATGAAGATTATGTAAATGGCCATGGCAACTGAGGTATAGCAGTTAGGAATTTGCCAATTTTGCATTTATTTAATATGCTGTGTTTGTTTAGGCCTACATTTCACTCATATGGGTTATTGTTTTAATGTATTTATTTATTTTGATATCTCTAGCAAATGCAATAAGCAACCACCAGGCAAACACGTTTTGGTACAGGGTCTGTAATAGTGTATTGTTCGAAGTTTAAATCAAAATTGTAATGGGGACGAGATGAAGTAAATACTGCAACATGCAGAAAGTTTGAACATCTTGATGAGTTCTGGTTTGAAAACTAAACCTGTAATAAGCCATACATATTGCATCCCTGAAATGTGCTATCTTTGGATGTTGAACTGATGTGACAAATGTCACATCCCCACTCCAACACTCCAAACCAAGGGGTCAGTCTGTTACTATCAACTCTCTGTTAGAAATGGGATATTTGATTGACAGTCAGGTTACCCCCTGTTCTAGCAAGGACCCTCACTCTAGTCAGGGTAAAAGAGAATCAGCTGACCCATGCTTACACCCTTGGTAGCTTGGCAGGACAGTAGGCTTAACTTCAGAGGGCTGGGTGTAAAGTAACTGTACCAACACACACAGTAACTTAATGAAAACACTACAAAATGACACAACACAGGTTTAGAAAACAGGAAATAGGAAATATTTATCTAAACAAAATAAGACCAAAACTACAAAAATGCAACATACACAAGTCAAGTTATCAATAAAAATGCAAAAAGAGTCTTCATGTAATTTTAAACACAATGCTAACGCTGTTAGCATGAAAATGTACCATGGGTGTGTCAAAAATAACCCCGCATGGGCGAGTGTGCATCAAAAAAGGGCTTGAGGTGCATTGATTTTACTCACGAGCGAGACCTTGCCTAGTTTCTCCTTTAGTCGGTTCGGCGTGTTAACCTATGAGAGGGACAGGCCTTGCAACAGTGAAAAACGAATTTCGCAATATTTCACTGTCAGGACATATAAAACACATTACTATATGTCCTACCTTAACCATATACTGTACCCTGCCCTTGGGGCTACTTAGGGCCTACCATAGGGGTGTCTTACATGTAAGAAAAGGGAAGGTTTAGGCCTGGCAAGTGGGTACTCTTGCCAAGTCTAATTTACAGTTACAAACTGCACACACAGACACTGCAGTGGCAGGTCTGAGACATGATTACAGAGCTACTTATGTGGGTGGCACAACCAGTGCTGCAGGCCCACTAGTAGCATTTGATTTACAGGCCCTGGGCACCTCTACTGCACCTTACTAGGGATGTACTAGTAAATCAAATATGCTAATCATGGATAAACCAATTACATACACATTTTGTAAAGGAGCACTTGTACTTTAGCACTGGTTAGCAATGGTAACGTGCCCAGTGTAACAAAAACAGCAAAAACAGAGTCCAGTACACATCAACCTGGGAAACAGAGGCAAAAGGTTAAGGGAGACCACTCCAAGGATGAAAAAGTCTAACAGCTTTCGTTTAGAAAAGGTGCATTTTAGTCTCCTTTAATAATGTGTACACTCATGCACATAGTTTAGATAGACCTAATTACGAGAACATGCTCTATATGTATTATCTTTAAAACAATGACTGCCAATATGTAAACACGCCTCTTTTTTTTCAGCCTCCACTTCATCGTTTTCGACACTGAGGTTTCCCATGATATCCTAAAAGTCTGGGATGGTCCCATGGACAGCAACATTCAGCTGAAGGAGTGGAGTGGATCAGCTCTTCCCGATGATATTCATAGTACATTTAACTCCTTAACACTGCAGTTCGACAGTGATTTTTTCATCAGCAAGTCTGGTTTTTCAATCCAGTTCTCAAGTAAGTATGACCATGTAAATGGAATGCAGATTGGACAATGAAATTAATACATTTAGATGACCCCAGCTGAGCAGGTCCTTTCCTGTTGTAGGTGAACATTTAATTCCCACTTGATACTTCCTCACCAACAAGTAGTATTTGGAATGACACGGTACCGTGACCTAAGCATCATGGCATTGTTGTATACAGTGAATAATGTTTTTACCTTATTAAATACAATCTTTACAGGAGTCGTCATCTATAAGAAATAATAATCAAGAAATACATTTTAAATCAATAAAATTAGTACGTGATATGTTACCCTGTTTCAAAGTATAAAACTATGAAAAGCATATTTGTGCATTGCAATAAAAGAATGTGATGATGAAAAGCAAACCTTCCTACAGCTTGCCTAACTCACAGGCTGTTCACTGCCATCTGCCGCTAACTAAAACTAAATTGGGCTAAAGTTGGACTGGAATTTTTAACAGTATAGCGCTGCCAGATGCACCAGGTTTTTTTGGTCCTGATGATGTGATAAAGAGTATGACTAAGCATAAGCAATCCTACCAAATAACTGAGTAAAAACATTTTTACGGCATTGAAGGGAGGAAGAAATCTTCACATTTCATGGATATGTCATAGATTTACTTGAAGGGCATGGATGGAAATCCACAATGTGCACTGGTTTCCACGTGCACTTCATAGGATAGTCAAGCAAGTCTCAAACATATGCACATTTTGATGGCCATCTACAGTCCGTTCTGTACATTTCTGATTGGGAACCACTGCCTTCAATATTAACTCTGTGAGGGCTAGTAGGCACTATAAAACAATTTAGAATTACAGTCAAAATTAATATGGAGGTTAAAGGTAATGATGACTGCAGAATTATGATTGGCATCATTACTGATTTGGGTGAAGGAGGAATTTGTTGGAATTAGCCACGATGCATTTACAGTACAGCAGAAGAACAAAGCCGAAGCGAATAATTACACAAAAAGGAAAAATTGAAAGTTTGTTGAAATAAATGTGTATTGTTGAAATGACCATCTATTGCGTGAAATTCTAACGTTTCTGCCTTGACTGTCTTTGTTTGCCCTAGAACCCTGTGCACTTTACCCAGTGGTAAACTGCTCGGCTCCCCTTTAAACCTCATGAAATTGGTATACATCTGATTGACACATTTAACTTGCATATGGATTCATAGCATAGGGTACAAACTTTAACCAGGTCCTGAAAGTTAAATGTCAACAGTCGTGTGCAGCACCAATTGTGCACCCACTCACTGACACAGCCATCCTGACTCAAGACCCAACATTGCAGCCTGGCAGTGCAGTTTAAAATTGCCAGTTTGATCTGCCAAAATTAACCCTTAGACAGTCCTAAACCCTCATTTTCAATTTCTGTAAATCACCCCTAAGGTTAGCTGGGTCATGATTTTAAAAGTAGGGCATGTAAAAGTTTAGTGTGAAAAAGCTTAACACTTATTTAGTTATTATTATCATAGGCTGGCAACTCACATATGAAAACCCTGGATTTCATTATTCCATTTTATAATACTAATTTTGGGTTGGTATCAGCTACAAAAATATTTCACAGACTCTATTTATTTGTTAGACAAATTCCAATTTGATCTTGAAATGAAATTGTATCTGCCTAATAAGAAAAGGTTACTTTAGAAAAATTGCCCTTTTGCCTTCCTTAAAACTCTAACACCTTTTCTGGCCTTTTCTGTAAGTATTCCAACTGTCACCTGGCAACTGATGGTTCCCAGCATAATGAGATGTTAATTGGGTCTTGGGTGTGAGGAAGTGTTGTCCTTTCCTTGACGCAATGGCATGTCACTGTTCTCAAGCACTTGAAAGGAAGCCTACATTGTCAAAGGCAGATGTAGCTCAGACATGGGCCTGCCCTCTTTGTGGATCTTCCAGTCAGACTGGCACCAATCCTTGTGAGAGGGGAGCAGCACCAGAAAAGGTGTGGAGTGTCTACAGTTCAGGGGTAGGCAAGGGAGCTCTGACCAGAGGTAGAAAGGTTCTGATGTGTTTGATTTATGGAGAGAGGGGCACTATGGCATAGTTTACAGTAAGACATACAGGAAAAGCTGCAAATGTGGGTAGAGTCACCTCTTGGGGTTAGGGAATGGCCAATGGTGTTTGTCATCCACAGCCTGTTACCATAAATAAATGTGGCACCCACAGAACCCTCCAAATAACACTGCTGAACCTAAGAAAAATTTACAACATGGCAGCTCTTCTGTCTGAAGACCTAAGAAGACTGGACGTGCTTTCCCTGTACCAAGGACCCCAGTAGTGACTCCGAATGTCAGATGGGTGTCTTCCTGTTGAGCTACAGGAAAACACAAAGCATTCCCTGTATTCCCAGCTGCCCAAGCCCAATTGGATCTCCACTCAAACCAACTGCTGGCCTCTGCTGGAGTCCTCACCCTAAATTGCTGTCCCCAAGGTCCTGGAATCTTGGCAGCGATCAAAGTGTACTCCTCCGTGTCTAACCCTAAAACCTGGAGCTTAAAAACTGTTTGCCAACTTTTTACCTACAGAAGTATTGGGAGACCGGGACCAATCTGCTCAGCAAGTCCACTGAGGGTGCATCACTGCTGGGCCTGACTTTGCTGTAGTACCCACCACATTGTTCCCTCCATATGGGAATCCATTGATGCTGAGCCGTCTTCGGCTCTAGCAGGCATCTTTAATCCGCTGAGGAAATGCGAGCTTCAGTCAAGTTCAATGTCCATTGTAGAAAGCTTCACTAGTACCACAATCAAACAGGATCAGATTAATGCCAAACATAATCAGGGTGAAAAACATTTTCTTCCTAAACCAACAGCTTCACTGAGAATCTGTGCCAATGCCGCAATCTGCCAATGTGGTTCAGCTAATGGTTATCAATAACCTTAACGCTTCTATGTGTAAGGGTAACATTATGACTAAGACAAACCTGGTACTTTTATCTGACCCATTTTCCATTGTATTCAGCATTAAACCTTGCCCTTGTCTTGTGCAACCAGATGACTATTGATTGGGCTTTTTCTATTTTGATTTCATTTTATTTATGACAATATTCTCTATTTTTTTCTATATTGGCATGGGATTTTTCTTGTGATGTGTTTTGCCTTTATTACGGTTTGAGTACTGTATAAAGTATTTACACATTGCCTCCAATTTGAGCCTGTCTGCTGTGTACCATAGCTACTAATGGGTTGAGTTCAGGTTAATTGAGAAACATGGAGGTTCACCCTGGCATGGATCCTGATTGTTACTTGAGTTGGGTTAACCCCCAACAACTAATAACCCAGTCTCTTAAACCCATCATTAACAGATGCTTGAAATCAAAGGGGAAGATTCCATGCCTGGGAAATATTTTTACCACTTGAAACACACAACAGTTTGCCTCCCTCCCCCATTCTGTATTATGAGCCAATGAATGAGGTACCGGGGCCACTGATATTATGTGACTGTGTGGCTGTGGCGATTTTGTATAATTAGAGATTTGCTGCATTGGCCACATAATCCTTCATCTACCACATGACCTGCAAATTACAACAAAAAAACATTATTTCTAGCTCAAACAGTTCAAAGGCTACTAGAAAATGCAGAAACGTGTGGATGCACAGTGGAAGGCCATTTGCATAACTGACTGGCACCTTTCTGTTGCTTATTGCTTTAGCTTGGTGTTAAACCGGCACTAATCAGGTTTAATATGACAGCCAGATTAAAAGTCTGACATCAACACCACCATTGGCCAGTGCTATGCTCAAACAAATAAGGTACAAAAAACAGTTAAGAACATATTCTACTAACATATGCAAGCTGAATTTGACTCTGTGCTGAACGGCTACCTGAAAATTGTGATTGGAGACTTGAATACTAAATGTTTGTGCTGGTGGTGGTGTTGGCCAGAAGGTGTATTGCAATCCACTGGAAGGTAGCCAATGATCTAGCAATAAAGCTCTCTCTGGCAGACTTTCTTGAGTGGTTGTTAGTGCATGAGCAACACATAAAATGTATCTGAAGGGATGACGAGATGGGTGAGGAAATTAGAGACCTGGGGAGGAATGATAGAGTTGGCTCAATTGGTGTGTGTCGTAAAATGGACATGGTTTGTCACTTGGTGTTTCTTTGGGTATGTGGTCTATTTACAGTTTTTTTTTTACAGATGTTAATGATTAGTAGACTGTGAGTTGTTTTAAATATATGGTGGTTTGATATTTGAAACTTTTAACTTTTATGAAAGATTTGGGATTTTGATTGATTATTAGGAATATATTTTTTGTAATAATTTGTTCATATGTTGGTATTTAATCGGCCTTGAAAAAGTCCTATAGCAGGACGAAACACGTGTCGGCTGAATCCCGTCAACATTGGCTGAATCCTGTCATCATTTGTTAGACTATCTACTGATGAACTTTTCTTGAATTGTCTAAAATTAGGCTGGATGGATGAATCCTGTCAACATTTGTGAGATTGTCTACAGATGGACTTTTCTTGAATTGTCTAAAATTAGGCTGGATTATACATTACATTTTGAAATCTTTTTAATACATTGGAATTAGGATTGTCAGGAATTGTATTTTGTAATGGATATATTTGTGTTGAATTAATAGGGTTATTTATAATAATTTGCCACATATCCATTCATATTTTTAGTAATTGTGGCCCATATTTATACTTTTTTAGCGCCGCATTTGCACCGCTTTTTGACGCAAAAACAGGGCAAATTTACAAAATACAATTGTATTACGCAAGTTTGCGCTGCTTTTGCGTAAAAAAATTACGCAAATGCGGTGCTAAAAAAGTATAAATACGGGCCTTTATCTTTAAATTGTACCTTTGTTTTCTTGTTGATTTACAATGATCATTGAATTTATTACTCTGGATAGTTAGGACTTATATATATGTGGGCTCCACTAACTGTTTGTTTGATTTGCCATTAACTGGTATAGATTTCTTTCTATCCCAGCATATGTACTTTGGCAGCAAGTATGTGCTTAGATTAAATTTGCAGGAAGGTGCAGCTGAATAATAGTCATTGTTGCCAAAGTTTTTAGTAACACTACAGGGCAGAAGGGACTGTGGGATGTCCAACTAAATGTCTTAATGCGTATGCTGTCATGTTTGTTTCACCTACTAATCGAAAAAAAGCATGCAGATATTGTAGTACTGTTTTTTGTAAAACATCAGTAAAAAAAACTTTCCCAAAAAAAGTTAAACTCCTGGCGGACACGGAAGATATGTCTGAGCCAGCTGCTTAAGCAGCCAACATGAAATGAGAGCAGATCGCACTGAAGAGAAGTAAATTATGCTGAGGGACTAAGATTATGAAGAGTAAAGAATGGATAAGGCAAGACACATGGCAAGCTACTGAAGACAAGAATGCAGCAAAAAAGAAACTCATAGTGGCCACATCAGAAAGGCTGCAGGAGAAGTACATGAAGATGACAATAAAATGTCATCCCAAATATTGGTAGTTTGAAAATGTTTACATTTTCTGTCTCACAAAGAGAACATTCTTAAATTAATTGATAGAAAATGTTCAAAATAATGTTGTTTAAAAAGCACATTTTTTAACCTTGGGCCTGATTTATCTTGCACATTCTCTGTACTTTGCTTTGAAAATCATATTTTCAAAGTGCATGTCCTTTGTAGTTGTCATTGACTTGACAGTGGAGCTCCATGCATGTAAATGCAGCAGCAGAACGACTTTTAGACCCCATTATTGGTCCATTGTCTTGGTAGCTGAGCACAGCATGTATAACACGAGGACATAAACTGACTAGTACGATTATGTTAATTGTAATCAGCCTAACATTTTTCATTAACATTTAATTGCCGTTTAATCATGCATAAAAAGAGGGAAAATGAAGCTTGCTGTACAGAAATGACCCTTGCTCCATGGGATAAACACTCTGAAATTGCAGATTATAAACTGGTTTGTCAACTAGCGGCTCTATCAAAAACAATGAAAGTATTTAAGTAAGAATCCATGATGCTTTCATTTCTTATGACCTTATACTTGTCCGGAATTTTAGTCATTCGCAACCTTGTGATGCACTCTGAGACATTAAGGTCTGTTTGCCGTAGAATTATTGCACGTCCCACAGCACTAATACAGTTCCTTGATTGGCATGTGCATATGCAAGGGCTTGATAATCTCTCTAAAAAAGTATCATTGTTCATTATTCACATTGGTTAGAGTTTTTCTTGATGACGTCTAGTATCTTAAAACATGCCACAGAGATTCCATCTGAATAGGGCAACAACGCTGCAATGGGAAAGGCACACAGTCGCAAAGCGCAACATTGCATACAGTAAAATCCATTGTAATTTATCTGAGATTTATTTATCATTAGATTACAAACTTGAGATATATTTGTTCCCAACAAATCCCTTTTTCGTTGTCAAATCGCAACCATATTTTCCCCCTACTTTTTCTTGCAAGAATCCTATTGTTTGGTTATTAGCAGTATCCTGCTTTGGGATTTATGAAACAATATAATATATTTCAGATTAGGTTGCTCCTGTTTCCCAACAGTGTAAATTCTAGTATTAATCAAAACAGGAGGCATACTCAGGAGTTTGTGCTTTAAAATTTGGGAGTGTCATAGGACACAGTCCTAATAGCATAAATAAGGACAATACAAAGGCAAGAAAGGCAAAATGACGAAATGAAAAGCTGGATTCCCTATATAATAAAAGTAAATTGTACCCCATAGGTGACAGAAAAATATACACAGTTCTGATTGGTAGTTGGCCCTGACAGCCGTAGGTCCTGAACTAACTGCATGTGCTGTTCTAAATGTAGCTACATACCTGGTGCACCCACAACCTAGTTTAAAGAAATAATCATGACTGGGTGTTTCAAGCTAAAACATTTCTGAATACACACACATTTGTGATCATGTTGAATAATATGCCTGAGTGACAATGAGCAATCTGTTGTGGTAATCCTTACCACACTAAAGCAGAATTTGTTAATAAAAATGAATGACAACAAGAACAAATCTTCGGAAAAAAAATATATTTTTTCTTAATATTTCTTTATCTGGATATTGTCCAGCCTCCGCAAAGCCCAGCAACAGGAACAAAATAAAACAAGGAAGAGCTTGAATCCATGGCAACCACTTTTCTAAAGTACTGCCTGTTAAATGTTTTAATCCATTAATTTAGAACTATAATCTGTCACTTTTTCTCATCCCACACAAAGCCCACAATAATCCCAGAACACCTACATAAAATGTAAACGTTTTTTTCTGCTCAGAAAAATCTCTACCTTGTTGTAGAAAGGGCATTACATCACTGATCACTTAAAGAAACTCTATCCAAAACACTAGGCAGCAAAGTCACATGTATCTGAGATAAACATGAAGCCAATTTGGCCGACCCAGTCACCTTTTTGATTCTGAAAGCTTTAACAAGTCTTTCAAGAGAGCACGAGGTGACACATTCCATTCACCTCATTTACTGTCTGCTTTGCTCAACAAAACTTATCATTCAGCTACTTTGTTGAGACTTATGTAACAACAGATAGTAACCACACTTGGTTTCACCTGCAGCCTACCACCTACTGCAACGTGCTGCAAATCAGAATGGACTCTATTGGAGGGTAGTAATGTATTAATCAATTAAGAAAATCATTGTCATGTGTATATGTTTAGTGCTTAAGTAACTTGAATCTAACTACATAACAACAAAGCAATGCCTACAATATGTGCTTTAAATTAGTTTGCTCCAAAAAATTGGAAATTGGATGAGGCGTTGACAGTGAAGTAGAGAAAAGTACAGGACTGAGGCTTACCTCGATACTCGAGTAGTAGTGAAAGCGGCAGAAGTTATGGGTGGGTGATGGGTAGGAATGGGATTTCTTGCAGGTGGTTTAACATTTGACTAATTCCATTGTAATGGAGTCATCCACGGCTAACCTTGGACATTGTAGTTTTGGATTCTATATACAACATTGCCATTTGAACAAAATCATGTACATTTACAGAATTGTCTTACTGTCCCAGTACCTCAAAATTTAATATGCTGATTGTTAATGATAGCAAACACATATTGCACCCTTTACTACTATCTAGAGACCCATTACATTATCCTAAATGTTCTGTCTTAATATCTCAGATTCCATATTCTAAGTTTAATAGGGCCCCTGAAAACATACTGTTTTATATCTTGAGACATCAACTATCTATGAGTACTGCAGGTCTCATGTTGACAATCATAATGGATGATTGCTGTTGGAGCGACAAGCGGATCCCGCTAGAGCTCCACCTTGATGGTCACTGTGGGTGGTTATTTCATGGCTCAGAAAGGTCACTTTGCAGTTGCAAGGAGCCCAACATTTTTGTATCTTCACATTTTCCTTAGGAAGAGTTCACTCTGATTCCAGCCAAGGCACCAGGGACCCAGAGGGGCACTTCATGAGAATCAGGACTGAGGTTGGCAGAGGCCAGTAGAAGGGTCAAGCAGGTCCACTTAGTCCTGTCAGCCTTAGGGACATATTTCCCCAAACGTTTTGCATGCTTGCCTCATATTTCTGCTGATTCCTTTTGTTGTCCTTAGGACTTTGAGAATTTTATCCCTGCTGACTAGTCCTCAGGTCAATGCACTTCTTCTCTAAACATGGTAACATTGGTGTGTCCACAAATGGCAGATTTCATTTACTTGTAAGTCCCTTGTAAAGTGTTATACCATATACCCAGAGCCTATAATTTAAGGGCCACTAGTGGGCCTGCAGCACTGATTGTGTCACTAACCTAAGTAGCCCTTTAAATATATCTCAGGCCTGCCACTGCAGAGCCTGAGTGTGCAGTTGACTGTCACTTTGACTTGGCAATTAAACCCCCTTGCCAAGCCTTACACCCCCATGTACTTTTACGTTTTACATGTCCTTGTAGTGAAAAACTCCCAAAATTGTTTTTCATTACTGTGAGGCCTTATCCTCCCATAGTACAGCATTAGGAATTCCTTAATATACTTTTGAGCTATAATTCCTGACCAGAAAGGATAAGCTGCATCTTATTTCTCAAATACACATCTGGGGTGGGTGACATCTACAATTTGTGCATTCACTCTAGACAGCCACAATTCACGAAGGTTAGTGTGTCTGAGTACTCATCTACATTCATCCTTAATCTCATAGCTCTTCTTAGGCAGAATGCCAAAGGGGACGCTGACACTTACACCTAAATAGGGAGTGCCTGTCCTCACACAAAGTTGCGAATACCCCCTTCTGATAGTCTGGAGCCAGGGCTAGGAACATCTTTGAAGTTACCCCACTTTAAAGGCACATTTGAGTACAAGAACTGAGTCTCTGACCTTACCAAATAAGTACATTACTGGACCTGTGAAACACTCTGTCAGAAGTAAGGACTGCTGTGCGACAAGGAGTGTCATTTTGCTTGACTGCTGCCCAAGAAGGACTGCTTTCTGCTTTGATGATTTACCCTGCTGAGGATAAGGACTGGACCCATCTCATCTGAACCCTTAGTGACTATAAGGGCTTGTTGGCTGCCCCAGTTGTTCTTCAGTCTTAGTGACATCAAGGCTGCTGCAACCTGTAACCAGCACCTGGACTCAGTCTGCTATAAGTCCTGCTCTGCCAAGTGGTGCCAATCCAGTCCTGGGCCATTGGAAGTGAGTACCCATGCTGCAACTCAAAGAAAACCAACGCATCAGTGATGTTTTGCTGGTGTATTTCAACTCAACATGGACGCATTACTGCTGCATGCCTGAGTCACTGGTACCACATTGTCAACTGCATGGCAAATTGTCCCCAGACTCTGATGCATCTTTGACTTGGCTCAGCTTGGCACTGACTCATCGCTTCATGCTGGATGCAACGTTTCCAGCTCAGCGGTTTGATGATAAATCATTTTATGCAAGCACATCACTGCCTGGGCCTGGTCTTTCATGCCTATTGATGCTGCACAGCTCGGAACTGACGCATTGCCGATATCAATTCAGTTGACAGTGACACATCTCCTGTTCTGCTCCACGCATCAAGTCTTCGAGATCGATGTTTCTTCCATCCAAGATACTTTGTCAGCAGGCCCTGCATGGGTCCTAAAGCCTGCCTGCTCTTCATCACAGTCGGCCTGAACTTTGGATTTACCCCAGTCTAGTGGGATCTCAAGTAACCTCTAAGAGCTTTTGACTTCTAAGCACTACGTTTTGGTTTATTCTTTAAAAATTCATAACTCAATTTCTCGACTTTTTGTCCTTTTGGTGTTGTTTTACTCAGAAAGGTATACAATATTTTTCTAACCCTCTGTGGCATACTTTTCTGGTGTTTTCATTGTGTTACTGTGTGTGTTGCACAAATATTTTACCCATTACCTCTTGAGAAAAGCCTGAAGGCTCTGTGCCAAGCTGCCAGGGACAAACACAGGTTATCTCTAAGTGTGTATCTAGCTCACCCTAACTGGTGGTTCTTGCTTGTGCAGCCTGCAAACTCTGACAACCAGAAACTGTAGTTCTAACATGGTCAACCGGACAGTTGCAGGATGCCTCTGGATGCTTGTTGTGTTCCTGTATTTCAAACAGGAGATCAGCCAGCTTATAGTAATTTCTGGAGACCTGGCCTAAAAGCCAACTGGTCATATCTTCCTTCTTCAAAGAGCAGGACGCTCTTCATCTGAATCTTCCACTGTTAGACTTTTCATCCTTGGCATGGTCTCCCTCAACTTTTTGCATCTGTTTCCCAGGTTGTTGATAAGTGATGGACTCTGTTTTTGCTGTTTTTATTACTCTGGGCACTTTACCACTGCAAACCAGTGCTAAAGTGCAAGTGCTCCTATACAAAATGTGTATGTAATTGGTTTATCTATGATTGGCATATTTGATTTACTAGTATGTCCCTAGTACAGTTCACTAGAGGTGCCCAGGGCCTGTAAATCAAATGCTACTATTGGGCATGTAACACTGGTTGTGCCACCCACATACATAGCCCTCTCCCAGACCTGCCACTGTAGTGTCTGTGTGTGCAGTTTTTAACTGAAAATTAGACTTGGCAAGAGTACCCACTTGCCAGGTGTTGGACTTTTGCTTATGCAGGGTCATCCCCAGACTTTTTTGCCTCCTGCCTCCTATTTTTTTCTGACATGTTGCTGTTGGCTTTTCAACTCTGAGCACTTTACCACTGCTAACCAGTGCTAAAGTGCATATGCTCTCCTGTTTAAATTGTATGTAAGTGGTTTATCCATGATCGGCATATTTGATTTACTAGTAAGTCCCTAGTAAGGTGCACTAGAGGTGCCAGGGCCTGTAAATCAAATGCTACTAGTGGGCCTGCAGC
This sequence comes from Pleurodeles waltl, assembly GCF_031143425.1. Lineage (NCBI taxonomy): Eukaryota > Metazoa > Chordata > Amphibia > Caudata > Salamandridae > Pleurodeles > Pleurodeles waltl. The sequence continues at coordinate 1,525,606,307 of NC_090444.1, forward strand.
ACTGGTTGTGCCACCCTCATAAGTAGCTCTGTAATCATGTCTCAGACCTGCCACTGCAGTGTCTGTGTGTGTATTCGTACACTGTAAATTCGACTTGGCAAGTGTACCCACTTGCCAGGCCTAAACCTTCCCTTTTCTTACATGTAAGGCACCCCTAAGGTAGGCCCTAGGTAGCCCCAAGGGCAGGGTGCAGTGTATGGATAAGGTAGGACATATAGTAATGTGGTTTATATGTCCTGACAGTGAAATACTGCCAATTTCGTTTTCACTGTTGCAAGGTCTGTCTCTCTCTCATAGGATAAAACGGGGGCTACCTTTAAATAGGATTAAAGTGTAGATTCCCCTAGAGAGTAGATGGACATGTGGAGTTTGGGATCCCTGAACTCACAATTTAAAAATACATCTTTTAGTAAAGTTGATTTTAAGATTGTGCGTTTGGAAATGCCACTTTTAGAAAGTGAGCATTTTCTTGCTTAAACCATTCTGTGACTCTGCCTTGTTTGTGGATTCCCTGTCTGGGTCAGTTTGACAGTTGGGTTGTTTTTCACCTCACACCAGACAGTGACACAAAGGGAGCTGGGGTGTAATCTGCATTTCCTGATTAGCCATCTCTGCTAGGAGGGAGGGGTGGAGTGGTCACTCTCATCTGAAAGGACTGTGCCTGCCTCTGACAATGCTGTCTCCAACCCCCTGGTGTGTGTCTGAGGCCTTGCCTGGGCAAGGCAGGATTTCACAAGAAGGTGTGAGTCCCCTTTGAAGGAAGGTGACTTCAAAGACTAAAATGGGTATAAGAAGGGCACCCAAACTTACAAGCTTTAGAAACACTTCTGGAATCAAGGGGAACCTCTGCCTGGAGAAGAGCTGATCGCTGAGGAACAAGTGCTGCCCTGCCTGTGACTGTGCTTTGTGGAGCTTTCCTGCAGTGCTGCTTCTGCCTGAGTAAGAGGGCAAAGACTGGACTTTGTGTGCCTTCCATCTTGAAGAAGAAATCTCCAAGGGCTTGATGTAGAGCTTGCCTCCTGTTGTTGAAGTCTCAGGGATAGCAAAGACTTCTTCCTGCCAGCACCTGGAGTCTCTGGAGAGACCCCTACTCTGCTCTGTGGTGCCCTTCCAGTTCCTGGGACCCTGAAAGGAGAGGCTGGCAGCCTAAGGACAAAAATACACGCACCGAGCGCCGTGCGGAGAAAAGATCGACGCGAATCCGATCGCGGCTGAGAAAACGACGCGACGCCGGCTCCGCAGCTGAGAAACGACGCCGCAGGAAACGCGACCGGAGAATCGACGCCCGGAGCAGGAGAAACGACGCGCAGCATCGCTGACGAAGGCTGAGAGATCGCAACCTGCGCCGCGGGACTTTCGGACCGTCGCGTGGCTGGCTTTTTCGACGCGCATCGCCGTGCCGAGCTGTTTTCGACGCATATAACCGTGCAGGGTTATTTTCGACGCACACCGCCCGTGCGGGGTTATTTTTGACGCAAACCAGGTACATTTACACGCTAGCAGCGCTAGTGTGTTGTTACAACTACCTAAAGACTCTTTTTATTTTAAACCTTTAAAAAATCATAACTTGACTTGTGTATGTTGGATTTTTGTCGTTTTGGTCTTGTTTTGTCTAGATAAATATTTCCTATTTTTCTAAACTGGTGTTGTGTCATTTTGTAGTGTTTTCATTAAGTTACTGTGTGTGTTGGTACAAATACTTTACGCCCAGCACTCTGAGGTTAAGCCTACTGCTCTGCCAAGCTACCAAGGGGGTAAGCAGGGGTTAGCTGAGGGTGATTCTCTTTTATCCTAACTAGAGTGAGGGTCCTTGCTTGAACAGGGGGTAACCTGACTGTCAACCAAAGACCCCATTTCTAACATTGGTGACCAGCGGTCGGGATTGGACTTGTATTTGTACTTGACATACAGTAATTAAGTGTACACTACTGTTTTGATCTCAGACCACTACGTGACCACATACTACTTGTTTGGTGATCTTTTGATTTTTCTCTTAAGGACTCTTTTTATTCTACTTCCATGATTTTGCTGATCCCTTGACTGATTCTTTTTACTTCATTGGGAAATTATTTTTTTCTGCCTTTTGGAACTTTGCACTTGTGACCATCATGTCTCAATCTGGAGATGCAACAGCTGGAGCTGTGTTTGAAATGGAGAAACTGAAGGAGTACTCAGTTGCTCAATTGAAACAGTTCCTTAAAGATCTTGACTGTCCCACTGAGAGCTCCACCAGGGAGGGGGAGCTGCAACAGGCACAGAGGGCCTGGGTGACAATCAAGAAGGCTGGAAGGCACACAGAGGAGGAGAATATGGGGGGGGAAGTGCAGAGGATACACAGTGGTGTAGTGGAGGAACCTGTTACGCCTGGGGGGAGGGTCCCCAGGAGGGATGGCAGGGTGTCACCCAAGGGTCTGACTCCTGAAGAGTTACAGGACAGACAGGCAGAGAGGGAGTTCCAATGGGAGATGAAAAAGCTCAATTGGGAGTTGGAAGAAAGGAGGAGGAACTTAGAGATTAAAAAAATGATTTATGCTTACGAGCTTAAATTGAAAGAGCTGGAAGTCATGAGGGCTGAGTCCAGCTGGAATGGTGGCAGCAACAATTGTATATCCAGTGATGCTGCAGAAGTGCACATGCCCAGAGAGGTGGTGCCCTACTTGAAGGAGGGAGTTAACACACGCCAGGAGGTTCAGGGGTATGAGGTAGCTCCAGTGATGCACAGGGTCCCTGAGGTGGATTGGGGAACTGGCATGGGGAGTCATATTCCTACTGGTGGGAGGGACACTCTACTGACTCTAGGTGAGAGTGACAGGGAGAGGGGTTCCCCCCAGGTAGAAGTCCTGGTTATGGAGTGTGAAGACATCCCAGAAGAGTGTGGGTTGAGTGTCAGGGACAGCCAGGTACTGTCTCACCAGTCTCAGGAGGGTGATGTGGGGTGCTTTGTCAAAGCAGAGTCACTGGATGGTTGGGTGAAGGGTACGTTGGTTAATTCATGTGAGGGGCTGAGTGATGTAATTGCTGGAGAGCATATGTCTAGTCCTTATTTTCCAGAGCTATGCCAACACCAGGTGGAGTGTGAGTTCTCTGACCCCAGGGAGCTTACAATGGAGGCAGACTTCTGGGTGAGTACCAGAGAGTCTGAAGAGGCATTTGGGGGTGCTCCTGAGAGGAGTGGTCTAGGTAGTTCCCAACCAGGTGAGGTAGGGAAGGATTGTAGTGTCCCAGGTAGGTCCCAGTGTAGTGGGATGGGTGAGGGACCCCATGTCCAGTCTCAGAGGAGAGGGAATGGGGATGGGTTGAGGCCCAAGGTGCCCGAGATCCGGTCCCAGGTCCTGGAGGGTTCCCTGCGGGAACACCAGGAGGGGAGCCTAGCCTGTACCATAGGGCCATCTGTTGAGGGAGACCCCACAGTGTCAGGAGAACTTGGGGGGGCGGCTGTAGCCAGCGTCCCACCAGTTCTGGTGTCTGGCAGTACCACTCCTAGTGAGGGGGTGCAGAAGTCCAGACAGAGGGTTGAGAGGGGGTTGCGGACCCCAGTGGAGAACCTGGAGGGTCAGGGGTCAGCTCTGAGAGCAGAGCCCCCCATGAATGACCTTGGTGAGACCATTTCTGGGTTGGGGGGAATCCAGACTCTGTCAGATGGGCAGAGGTCAGGGGACCTGCGCCAGCCAGACTCTTGTGTGGCCCTTCGGGACAGTGTGTCCCTTGAGGGGGGTAAGTGTGCCCCCCTGGAAGTCCTGGTGTGCCAGGCAGTGGTTCAACCGCAGGGTGGTGACCCTGGGTTGGATGACCAGGTTCAGAGGGTAAACTCTGACCTGGTAGGGGGTAGGTATGCCCCCCAGGAAGTCCTGGTTTGCCAGGCAGTGATCCAGTCTGTGGGTACAGACCCTGGATTGGGAGGCCAGGTTAAGGGTGTCCCCCCTGACCTGGAGGAAGGGGCTACTGCTAACAGTGCCCCTACCATGTTGTCTTCTGGGGGGGCCACTCCTAGTTGGGTGGTTCAGGACCCCAGAAGAGAGGGCAGGGGGAGGGAAGCCTCACCCCTGGCCCTGGTCCAACCTGAAGGTACAGACCCCAGGTTGGAGGATCAGTTGCAGGTTAACATCCCTGCACTGGTGGAAGAATTGTGCAGGACTGCTTCTAGAAGCACCCTGACAGTTTTCGACTCTGGGGGTGCCGCTTCTGCAGGGAGGTTACAGAGCCCCAGAGGGGAGGACCAGGGTCAGGTTGTCATCCCTGACCTGGTGGAAGAGAGAGTGGTCAAAGGGTGCCAGGCACCTGGGGCTACCACCCCCCACTCTCCACAGTCACAGTGGTTAGAGAGGCCTGAGGTCGGGCTCTCATCCCTGACAGTTGTCTGGGGCCACTGTGGCTTGCTGTCCTGGTGGACAGAGTTGCCCCTGGGGGGGGGAGGGCGAGAGTCACACCCCGGGGGTGGAGTGGGCAACACCACTGTGTTGGCCCTGGTGGTACTATCTGCCCATTGCAATACTTCTGTGAGCAAAGTAAAGTTAGGTGTTGCACAGATGGTGTCTGTAGATGTGGAGAAGGGTTCCCCATGGGTTAGCTTAGTGGGCCCTGAGAGTATGGACAGAGGGATCCAACTGGAGTCAGGAAGGCGTAGAACTGGAACATGCCCCTGCTGTTGTGGGCCTGGGTCCCTGTTCTATCGCCCCAATCAGGGAAGTACATCAAGGTATTGATTGTTCTCCCCTGGCTTTAGGCTGGTAGGGGGTCGTGTTGGACTTTTGCTTATGCAGGGTCATCCCCAGACTTTTTTGCCTCCTGCCTCCTATTTTTTTCTGACATGTTGCTGTTGGCTTTTCAACTCTGAGCACTTTACCACTGCTAACCAGTGCTAAAGTGCATATGCTCTCCTGTTTAAATTGTATGTAAGTGGTTTATCCATGATCGGCATATTTGATTTACTAGTAAGTCCCTAGTAAGGTGCACTAGAGGTGCCAGGGCCTGTAAATCAAATGCTACTAGTGGGCCTGCAGCACTGGTTGTGCCACCCTCATAAGTAGCTCTATAATCATGTCTCAGACCTGCCACTGCAGTGTCTGTGTGTGTATTCGTACACTGTAAATTCGACTTGGCAAGTGTACCCACTTGCCAGGCCTAAACCTTCCCTTTTCTTACATGTAAGGCACCCCTAAGGTAGGCCCTAGGTAGCCCCAAGGGCAGGGTGCAGTGTATGGATAAGGTAGGACATATAGTAATGTGGTTTATATGTCCTGACAGTGAAATACTGCCAATTTCGTTTTCACTGTTGCAAGGTCTGTCTCTCTCTCATAGGATAAAACGGGGGCTACCTTTAAATAGGATTAAAGTGTAGATTCCCCTAGAGAGTAGATGGACATGTGGAGTTTGGGATCCCTGAACTCACAATTTAAAAATACATCTTTTAGTAAAGTTGATTTTAAGATTGTGCGTTTGGAAATGCCACTTTTAGAAAGTGAGCATTTTCTTGCTTAAACCATTCTGTGACTCTGCCTTGTTTGTGGATTCCCTGTCTGGGTCAGTTTGACAGTTGGGTTGTTTTTCACCTCACACCAGACAGTGACACAAAGGGAGCTGGGGTGTAATCTGCATTTCCTGATTAGCCATCTCTGCTAGGAGGGAGGGGTGGAGTGGTCACTCTCATCTGAAAGGACTGTGCCTGCCTCTGACAATGCTGTCTCCAACCCCCTGGTGTGTGTCTGAGGCCTTGCCTGGGCAAGGCAGGATTTCACAAGAAGGTGTGAGTCCCCTTTGAAGGAAGGTGACTTCAAAGACTAAAATGGGTATAAGAAGGGCACCCAAACTTACAAGCTTTAGAAACACTTCTGGAATCAAGGGGAACCTCTGCCTGGAGAAGAGCTGATCGCTGAGGAACAAGTGCTGCCCTGCCTGTGACTGTACTTTGTGGAGCTTTCCTGCAGTGCTGCTTCTGCCTGAGTAAGAGGGCAAAGACTGGACTTTGTGTGCCTTCCATCTTGAAGAAGAAATCTCCAAGGGCTTGATGTAGAGCTTGCCTCCTGTTGTTGAAGTCTCAGGGATAGCAAAGACTTCTTCCTGCCAGCACCTGGAGTCTCTGGAGAGACCCCTACTCTGCTCTGTGGTGCCCTTCCAGTTCCTGGGACCCTGAAAGGAGAGGCTGGCAGCTTAAGGACAAAAATACACGCACCGAGCGCCGTGCGGAGAAAAGATCGACGCGAATCCGATCGCGGCTGAGAAAACGACGCGACGCCGGCTCCGCAGCTGAGAAACGACGCCGCAGGAAACGCGACCGGAGAATCGACGCCCGGAGCAGGAGAAACGACGCGCAGCATCGCTGACGAAGGCTGAGAGATCGCAACCTGCGCCGCGGGACTTTCGGACCGTCGCGTGGCTGGCTTTTTCGACGCGCATCGCCGTGCCGAGCTGTTTTCGACGCATATAACCGTGCAGGGTTATTTTCGACGCACACCGCCCGTGCGGGGTTATTTTTGACGCAAACCAGGTACATTTACACGCTAGCAGCGCTAGTGTGTTGTTACAACTACCTAAAGACTCTTTTTATTTTAAACCTTTAAAAAATCATAACTTGACTTGTGTATGTTGGATTTTTGTCGTTTTGGTCTTGTTTTGTCTAGATAAATATTTCCTATTTTTCTAAACTGGTGTTGTGTCATTTTGTAGTGTTTTCATTAAGTTACTGTGTGTGTTGGTACAAATACTTTACGCCCAGCACTCTGAGGTTAAGCCTACTGCTCTGCCAAGCTACCAAGGGGGTAAGCAGGGGTTAGCTGAGGGTGATTCTCTTTTATCCTAACTAGAGTGAGGGTCCTTGCTTGAACAGGGGGTAACCTGACTGTCAACCAAAGACCCCATTTCTAACACCAGGCCTAAACCTTCCCTTTTTCTTCCATGTAATGGACCCCTAAGGTAAGCCCTAGGTAGTCCCAAGGGCAGAATACAGTGTATGGTTAAGGTAGGACATAGAGTAATGTGTTTTATATGTCCTACCAGTGAAAGATTGCTAAATTCATTTTCCTCTGTTGCTAGGCCTGTCCCTCCCATAGGTTAACATTGGGGCTACCTTTAAATCTGATTAAAGCGTAGATTCCCCTTTGGGAGCAGATGGACATGTGGAGTTTGGGGTCTCTGAGATCACAATTTAAAAATACATCTTTCAGTAAAGTTGATTTTAAGATTGTGTGTTTGAAATGCCACTTTTAGAAAGTGAGCATTTTCTTGCTTATACCATTTCTGTGACTCTCCCGGTTTGTGGATTCCCTGTATGGGTCAGTTTGACAGTTGGGCTGGTTGCACCTCACAATAGACAGTGACACAAAGGGGGCTGGGGTGTAGCCTGCATATCCTGATGAGCCATCTGTGCTAGGAAGGAGGGGAGGAGTGGTCACTCACACCTGAAAGGGCTGTGCCTGTCCTCACACAATGCAGTCTCCAACCCCCTGGTGAGTGTCTGGGGCCTGCCCTGGGCAAGGCAGGATTTCACATTCAAAAGAGACTTTACTTTGAAGTAGGCCTACTTCAAAGGAGAAATTGCGTATGAGAAGGGCACCCAAAACCACAGACTTTAGAACACTTCTATTCAAACCAAGAGGAACCTCTGCCTGGAGAAGAGCTGAAGAGCTGAGGAAGAAGAGCTGTCCTGCCTGTGACTGTGCTTTGAGGAGCTATCCTGCAGTTGTTGCTTCTGCCAGAGCAAGAGGGCAAAGACTGGATTTTGTGTGCCTTCCATCTTGAGAAGAAATCTCCAAGGGCTTGATTTAGAGCTTACCTCCTCGTTTTTGAAGTCTCAGGGACAACACAGATTTCTCTCTGCCAGCACCTGGAGTCTCTGGGGAGAATCCTACTCTTCCCTGTGGTGCCCATCCCGTTCCTGGGACCCTGAAAAGAGAAGCAGGTAGCCCATGAGTGAGAAATCCACGCATAGAGCGTCGTGCAGGGAAAAGATAGATGTGACTCTGATCTGCGGCTGAAGAAAAGATGTGCCGTCGGCTCTGCGGCTGAAAATCGGTGCTCACCGGAAATGTGACCAAAAAATCGACACACGGAGCTGGAGAAACGATGCGCAGCATCGCTGACGGAGACTCGGAGATCGAAACCCACTCTGCGTGGTTTTTGTATTATCGTGCTGCTGGATTTCCGACGCAAGTACAGCTGGGCATGTAAAAACAACGCAAGGCCTGCCCGGACCCGAGAGTGCTGACTGGATCGACGCATCGCTCTCCTGCGGAAAGAATGAAAGACGTTGCCTGACCCGACGAAAGGAGAAATAACTCAATGTCCCGCAGTATGAGGCTGGCCTGGCTTGTAGTGGGTACCAAGGGGTACTTACACTCTGTACCAGGTCCAGTTATCCCTTAATTAGTGTAAAATAGGTGTTTCTAGCAGCTTTAGGCTGGTAAAAGGTAGCTAAAGCAGAGCAGCTTAGGCTAAACTAGGAGACATGCAAAGCTCCTACTATACCACTGGTGTCATATGCACAATATCATAAGAAAACACAATACACAGATATAGTAAAAATAAAGGTACTTTATTTTTAATACAATATGCCAAAAGTATCTCAGTGAGTACCCTCAGTATGAGGATGCCAAATATACACAAGATATATGTACACAATACCAAAAATATGCAGTAATAACAAAAGGAAGTAATGCAAGCAATGTAAAGTTACAATAGATTGCAATAGGATCACATAGGTATAGGGGCAACACAAACCATATACTCCAAAAGTGGAATGCGAACCACGAATGGACCCCAAACCTATGTGAGCTTGTAGAGGGTCACTGGGACTGTAAGAAAACAGTGAGGGTTAGAAAAATAGCCCACCCCAAGACCCTTTAACGTAGGTGTAAACTGCACCTCCAACCCCCAGAGAGCACAGAAGTCGTGATAGAGGGATTCTGCAAGGAAGACCAACACCAGCAATGCAACAACAGTGGATTTCCAGACCTGAGTAACTGTAAGACAAGGGGACCAAGTCCAAGAGTCGCGACAGTGTCGAGAGTGGGCAGATGCCCAGGAAATGCCAGCTGAGGGTGCAAGGAAGCTGCCACTGGATGGAAGAAGCTTTGTGTTCTGCAAGAACGAAGAGGACTAGGAACTTCCACTTTGTAGGATGGATATCCCACGTCATGAAGAAGCTTGTAGAGGTGTTCCCACGCAGAAAGACTGTAAACAAGCCTTGCTAGCTGCAAGGGTTGCGGTTAGGGTTTTTGGATGCTGCTGTGGCCCAGGAGGGACCAGGATGTCGCCACTTGGATGAGGAGACAGAGCAGGCGCCCAGCAAGTCAGGGAGCCCTCACAGAAGCAGGCAGCACCCGTAGAAGTTCTGGAACAGGCACGTAGAAGAGGAGTGAACTGGAGTCCACCCAAAGTCACAAAAGGGAGTCCCACGACACTGGAGGGCAACTCAGAAGGTTGTGCACAGCAGGTTAGAGTGTGGGGGACCCAGGCTTGGTTGTGCATGAAGGAAATCCTGGAAGAGTGCACAGGAGCCGGAGCAGCTGCAAATAACGCGGTACCCAGCAATGCAGTCTGGCATGGGGAGGCAAGGACTTACCTCCATCAAACTTGGACTGAAGAGTCACTGGACTGTGGGAGTCACTTGGACAGAGTTGCTGAGTTCCAGGGACCACGCTCGTTGTGCTGAGAGGGGACCCAGAGGACAGGTGATGCAGTCTTTTGTTGCCTGCGGTTGCAGGGGGAAGATTCCGTCGAGCCACGGGAGATTTCTTCAGAGCTCCTGGTGCAAGAAGGAGGCAGGCTACCCCCAGAGCATGCACCACCAGGAAACAGGCGAGAAAGCCAGCAGGATGAAGCGATACAAGGTTGCAGTAGTCGTCTTTGCTACTTTGTTGCGGTTTTGCAGGCGTCCTGAGCAGTCAGCGGTCGATCCTTTGGCAGAAGGTGAAGAGAGAAGTGCAGAGGAACTCTGGTGAGCTCTTGCATTCGGTATCTGAAGAATTCCCCAAAGCAGAGACCCTAAATAGCCAGAAAAGGAGGTTTGGCTACCTAGGAAGGAGGATAGGCTAGTAAGAAAGGTAAGAGCCTATCAGAAGGAGTCTCTGACGTCACCTGATGGCACTGGCCACTCAGAGCAGTCCAGTGTGCCAGCAACACCTCTGTTTAAAAGATGGCAGAGGTCTGGGGCACACTGGACGAGTTCTGGGCACCTCCCCTGGGAGGTGCAGGTCAGGGGAGTGGTCACTCCCCTTTCCTTTGTCCAGTTTCGCGCCAGAGCAGGGCTGGGGGATCCCTAAACCGGTGTAGACTGGCTTATGCAGAGATGGGCACCATCTGTGCCCATCAAAGCATTTCCAGAGGCTGGGGGAGGCTACTCCTCCCCAGCCTTCACACCTATTTCCAGAGGGAGAGGGTGTTGCACCCTCTCTCAGAGGAAATCCTTTGTTCTGCCTTCCTGGGCCAGGGCTGCCTGGACCCCAGGAGGGCAGAAACCTGTCTGAGGGGTTGGCAGCAGCAGCGGCTGCAGTGGAGACCCCAGAAAGGCAGTTTGGCAGTACCCGGGTTCTGTGCTAGAGACCCGGGGGATTATCGAATTGTCTCCCCAATGCCAGAATGGCATTGGGGTGACAATTCCATGATCTTAGACATGTTACATGGCCATGTTCGGAGTTACCATTGTGACGCTATACATAGGTAGTGACCTATGTATAGTGCCCGTGTGAAATGGTGTCCCCGCACTCACAAAGTCCGGGGAATTTGCCCTGAACGATGTGGGGGCACCTTGGCTAGTGCCAGGGTGCCCACACACTAAGTAACTTTGCACCCAACCTTCACCAGGTGAAGGTTAGACATATAGGTGACTTATAAGTTACTTAAGTGCAGTGGTAAATGGCTGTGAAATAACGTGGACGTTATTTCATTCAGGCTGCAATGGCAGGCCTGTGTAAGAATTGTCAGATCTCCCTATGGGTGGCAAAAGAAATGCTGCAGCCCATAGGGATCTCCTGGAACCCCAATACCCTGGGTACCTCAGTACCATATACTAGGGAATTATATGGGTGTACCAGTATGCCAATGTGAATTGGTGAAATTGGTCACTAGCCTGTTAGTGACAATTTGGAAAGCAGAGAGAGCATAACCACTGAGGTTCTGGTTAGCAGAGCCTCAGTGAGACAGTTAGGCATCACACAGGGAACACATACATATAGGCCACAAACTAATGAGCACTGAGGTCCTGGTTAGCAGGGTCCCAGTGACACATAACAAACATACTGACTACATAGGGTTTTCACTATGAGCACCGGGCCCTGGCTAGCAGGATCCCAGTGAGACAGTAAAAACACCCTGACATATACTCACAAACAGGCCAAAAGTGGGGGTAACAAGGCTAGAAAGAGGCTACTTTCTCACCCCCCCCCCAAACGAAGGACAATAAGGCTAACCTTGGCCAGTTGAGACTTTATTGTCTAAGTGGTGATAAATGGAGAGTAGCTCTGCAATAGACTGGTTACTCACTTTATCATCCACTATATGGTTACTTCCCTGTGGGGATGTAAACCACCCTGTTTGAAGTTTTTTAGCTAACCAACAATGTGAAGATATATTTTCAGAGTTCCTGTCAGTAAGTTTTAGTTTAGAAGAGTGGGAATTGTCCACTGGACCTATTTCTAGTGATGAGAATGCCAGACAGGGATGCTGTCTCAGTAAAGCCATAGCTGGGCAAAACCTTTGTCCATCTGGCTGGAAGAGAGAACAGGGATACTGTTTCTCTTGAGTTGGAGCAGGGCAGGGATGCTGTCCTATGAGCTCCACACTAGGCAGGGCTGCTGTCCTAAGTGTTGTGAGGCAGTGCAGGGTTTCTGCACTAAAGTTTCTCTGGGAGGGTTGGAGGGATGCTCCATGTTAACTAAAATGGTGCCCTTTTTCTCACCAATATTAGATATCCCACAGAGAGGTACTTCCACCTCAGGGAGTACAGCTATGCCAGCTGATGATTCCCTTGGTACAGGTGCCACCCCAGGAGAGGTTTCTCCTACCATAGGAATGGTATCCTGAATGGCAGGGTGGGTAGTGAATACTGTGATACCCTTTTTACCTGTTGTTGGAGAGGGATCTTGAGTTTTCAGGCCTTTTTCTCTCCTTTTCTTTTTCATTTTAGTAGAAATGAGAGGGAACAATTCCTCAGGGATACCCAGCATGGCTGCATGGGTATAAAACTCTACCTCAGCCCAACCTGAGGTCTCTAGGTCATTACCTAAGAGACAGTCTACAGGTAAGCTAGGTGACACTACCACCTGCTTAGGGCCAGTAACTCCACCCCAACTAAGCTGAACTATAGCTAAGGGAAGAAACTTAGCGGAGTTATGGACATCAATAATCTTGTACTGTTGTCCAATGATGTGTTGTTCAGGAGGCACTAAGTTTTCAGTCACCAAAGTGATACTGTCACTTGTGTCCCTGTAGGCCTGGGCCTCAACACCATTTATTGAAACTGTCTGCCTGTACTTATCCATTGTAAGGGGACAAGCAGCCAGTGTGGCAAGGCCAATGCCACTAGCTGTGACAGAAACTGTCTTGGGACTGACTACCCCAGTTTCTATGATGGACCCATAAGTGAACCCAACTACACCCTTAGTTTGACTGTTGCTAGCAGTCCCACCACTATTACCACTACTGCTAGGGGCACTAGAGTTTGATGTATTAGTGGTGGTAGGCTCAGGGGGTTTACCTGGACAGGATTTATCCCCTGGCCTATGGCCTTTATTTTTACACACAAAGCACCAAGGCATTTTAATGTGTGTATGTTGTGAAGAAGAGGAAGAATTTGATTTATCCAAACCCCCTGAAGAGTGTTTAGGATTTGAAGAAGGATCTTTGGTTTTACCCTTATCCCCATGCTTATCCTGAGATTTTTCACCATCTTTCTTCTTGCCATCCTTGTCACCCCCTGTATGAACTTTTCTGTTCACTCTTGTTCTGACCCATTTGTCTGCCTTCTTTCCCAATTCTTGGGGAGAAGTCAGATCTGAGTCCACTAGATATTGGTGTAACAAGTCAGACACACAGTTATTCAGAATATGCTCTCTCAGAATTAGATTGTACAGGCTTTCATAGTCAGAAACTTTACTGCCATGTAACCACCCCTCCAAGGCCTTCACTGAACAGTCAACAAAGTCTATCCAGTCTTGTGAGGACTCTTTTCTGGTGTCTCTTAACTTAATCCTGTATTGTTCAGTGGTGAAGCCAAATCCATCCAGGAGTGCATCCTTCAAAACTGCAAAATTATTGGCATCACTTTCTCTCACAGTAAGGAGCCTATCCCTACCCTTTCCATTGAAAGATAGCCACAGGATATCAGCCCACTGCCTTTGAGGGACCCCCTGTACCATACAGGCCCTCTCAAGTGCAGCAAATCACTTGTTAATGTCATCCCCCTCCTTGTAAGGGGGAACTATCTTGTGCAGATTCCTGGAATCATGCTCTCTCACAGGATTGCTATCAGGAATACTGCTGCTGCCACCATGGGGTCCAAACCCCAACCTCTGTCTCTCCTTCTCCAGGTCTATGGATTCCCTGTCTAGAGCCAGCTGTTGCTGTTTAAGCTTCAGTCTGGTCTCTTCCACTCTCAACTTGTTGAGTTCCCTTTCTAACAATTTGTCTTCAGGGTGGGTGGGTTGGGAATGCTTGGACACAGAAGATATATTGGAATTAACAGAGGGAGACCTGTCCCTAACAGCTTGCACTCTAACAACCTGGCCTTCAGGAACAAAAACATCCCTACTATGATGAGAGCTTCTATTACTACCAGCATTGCTATGTGGTCTGCTAAGGGGCAGATTTAGAAGAGAACCCTGTACCACTCCCACAAGGGGCTCCCCTGAGTCAGAGTGTGAGCTATCTACTAACTTCTCAGATGAAGTGCCACCTAGGGACTTATCATTCTCAATGAGCATGTTAGACACAAATTCTCTAGAAGGGTTCTTTCCTACCACTAAACCTCTATCAATGCAGAGACTCCTTAGGCTCTTAAAGTTAAGATTGTCATATGTTGTATTGACCATTTTAAGAGAAGTTCCTACATCAGACATGATAGAAGAAGGTTTAGGGACAGAGAGAAGAGAGAAAAAGTTTCAGGACTTTTTAAAGAACAGAAAAAAAAACCTTTTTCAAACTTTTTGAAACGTTTAGAAAGTTTAGGAGTACTTTTCAGCACTTAGCAGAAAGTGTAAAAGAAGAAAAGCAAAACGTTTTGGTTAGGTGTACATACACTGAACTTGTTTTGTATATTTTTCTCTTATGAAAAGTACAATATGACAAAGTGGTAAGTAGTTACAAGTACTTATCCCACAGCTGCACAACCAATGTAGGAGGCTGGCCTGGCTTGTAGTGGGTACTAAGGGGTACTTACACTCTGTACCAGGTCCAGTTATCCCTTATTAGTGTAGAAGGGGTGTTTCTAGCAGCTTTAGGCTGATAGAAGGTAGCCATAGCAGAGAAGCTTAGGCTGAACTAGGAGACATGCAAAGCTCCTACTATACCACTGGTGTCATATGCACAATATCATAAGAAAACATAATACACAGATATACTAAAAATAAAGGTACTTTATTTTTATGACAATATGCCAAAAGTATCTCAGTGAGTACCCTCAGTATGAGGATGCCAAATATACACAAGATATATGTACACAATACCAAAAATATGCAGTAATAGCAAAAGGAAGTACTGCAAGCAATGTAAAGTTACAATAGATTGCAATAGGAGCACATAGGTATAGGGGCAACACAAACCATATACTCCAAAAGTGGAATGCGAACCACGAATGGACCCCAAACCTATGTGAGCTTGTAGAGGGTCGCAGGGACTGTAAGAAAACAGTGAGGGTTAGAAAAATAGCCCACCCCAAGGACCCTGTAAGGTAGGTGTAAAGTGCACCTACAACCCCCAGAGAACACAGAAGTCGTGATAGGGGGATTCTGCAAGGAAGACCAACACCAGCAATGCAACAACAGTGGATTTCTGGACCTGAGTACCTGTAAGACAAGGGGACCAAGTCCAAGAGTCGCGACAGTGTCAAGAGTGGGCAGATGCCCAGGAAATGTCAGCTGAGGGTGCAAGGAAGCTGCCACTGGATGGAAGAAGCTTTGTGTTCTGCAAGAACGAAGAGGACTAGGAACTTCCCCTTTGGAGGATGGATGTCCCACGTCATGAAGAAGCTTGAAGAGGTGTTCCCACGCAGAAAGACAGCAAACAAGCCTTGCTAGCTGCAAGGGTTGCAGTTAGGGTTTTTGGATGCTGCTGTGGCCCAGGAGGGACCAGGATGTGGCCACTTGGAAGAGGAGACAGAGGGGGCGCCTAGCAATTCAGGGAGCCCTCACAGAAGCACGCAGCACCCGCAGAAGTTCTGGAACAGGCACTTAGAAGAGGAGTGAACCGGAGTCCACCTGAAGTCACAAAAGGGAGTCCCACGACGCCGGAGGACAACTCAGAATGTTGTGCACTGCAGGTCAGAGTGTCGGGGACCCAGGCTTGGCTGTGCACTAAGGAAATCCTGGAAGAGTGCACAGGAGCCGGAGCAGCTGCAAATCACGTGGTACCCAGCAATGCAGTCTAGCGTGGGGAGGCAAGGACTTACCTCCACCAAACTTGGACTGAAGAGTCAGTGGACTGTGGGAGTCAATTGGACAGAGTTGCTGAGTTCCAGGGACCACGCTCGTCATGCTGAGAGGGGACCCAAAGGACCAGTGTTGCAGTCTTTTGTTGCCTGCGGTTGCAGGGGGAAGATTCCGTCGACCCACAGGAGATTTCTTCAGAGCTCCTGGTGCAAGAAGGAGGCAGGCTACCCCCAGAGCATGCACCACCAGGAAACAGGCGAGAAAGACAGCAGGATGAAGCGATACAAGGTTGCAGTAGTCATCTTTGCTACTTTGTTGCAGTTTTGCAGGCATCCTGAGCAGTCAGCGGTCGATCCTTTGGCAGAAGGTGAAGAGAGAAGTGCAGAGAAACTCTGGTGAGCTCTTGCATTCGGTATCTGAAGAATTCCCCAAAGCAGAGACCCTAAATAGCTAGAAAAGGGAGGTTTGGCTACCTAGGAAGGAGGATAGGCTAGTAAAAAAGGTGAGAGCCTATCAGAAGGAGTCTCTGACGTCACCCCATGGCACTGGCCACTCAGAGCAGTCCAGTGTGCCAGCAACACCTCTGTTTCCAAGATGGCAGAGGTCTGGGGCACACTGGAGGAGCTCTGGGGACCTCCCCTGGGAGGTGCAGGTCAGGGGAGTGGTCACTCCCCTTTCCTTTGTCCAGTTTCGTGCCAGAGTAGGGCTGGGGGATCCCTAAACCGGTGTAGACTGGCTTATGCAGAGATGGGCAGCATCTGTGCCCATCAAAGCATTTCCAGAGGCTCGGGGAGGCTACTCCTCCCCAGCCTTCACACCTATTTCCAAAGGGAGAGGGTGTTACACCCTCTCTCAGAGGAAATCCTTTGTTCTGCCTTCCTGGGCCAGGGCTGCCTGGACCCCAGGAGGGCAGAAACCTGTCTTAGGGGTTGGCAGCAGCTGCAGTGGAGACCCCGGAAAGGCAGTTTGGCAGTACCCGGGTTCTGTGCTAGAGACCCGGGGGATCATGGAATTGTCTCCCCAATGCCAGAATGGCATTGGGTTGACAATTCCATGATCTTAGACATGTTACATGGCCATGTTCGGAGTTACCATTGTGACGCTATACATAGGTAGTGACCTATGTATAGTGAACGCGTGAAATAGTATCCCCGCACTCCCAAAGTCCGGGGAATTTGCCCTGAACGATGTGGGGGCACCTTGGCTAGTGCCAGGGTGCCCACACACTAAGTAACTTTGCACCCAACCTTCACCAGGTGAAGGTTAGACATATAGGTGACTTATAAGTTACTTAAGTGCAGTGGTAAATGGCTGTGAAATGACGTGGACGTTATTTCACTCAGGCTGCACTGGCAGGCCTGTGTAAGAATTGTCAGATCTCTCTATGAGTGGCAAAAGAAATGCTGCAGCCCATAGGGATCTCCTGTAACCCCAATACCCTGGGTACCTCAGTACCATATACTAGGGAATTATATGGGTGTACCAGTATGCCAATGTGAATTGGTGAAATTGGTCACTAGCCTGTTAGTGACAATTTGGAAAGCATAGAGAGCATAACCACTGAGGTTCTGGTTAGCAGAGCCTCAGTGAGACAGTTAGGCATCACACAGGGAACACATACATATAGGCCACAAACTTATGAGCACTGGGGTCCTGGCTACCAGGGTCCCAGTGACACATAACAAACATACTGACTACATAGGGTTTTCACTATGAGCACCAGGCCCTGGCTAGCAGAATCCCAGTGAGACAGTGAAAACACCCTGACATACTCACAAACAGGCCAAAAGTGGGGGTAACAAGGCTAGAAAGAGGCTACTTTCTCACACCCGGTCGTGAGTGGAATTGACGTATCGCAAGCCCTTTTTGGCGCACACTCCCCTGTGCAGGGTTAGTTTTGACGCACCAAAGGTATATTTTCACGCTAACAGTGTTAGTGTGTGTTTTAAACTACATAAAGACTCTTTTTGCTTTTAAATATTTCCAGTTACAAATGGGGTCTTTGGTTGACAGTCAGGTTACCCCCTGTTCAAGCAGGAACCCTCACTCTAGTCAGGGTAAAAGAGAATCACCCTCAGCTAACCCCTATTTACCCCCTTGGAAGCTTGGCAGAGCAGTAGGCTTAACTTCAGAGTGCTAGGTGTAAAGTATTTGTACCAACACACACAGTGACTTACTGAAAACACTACAAAATGACACAACACCAGTTTAGAAAAATAGGAAATATTTATCTAAACAAAACAAGACCAAAACAACAAAAATCCGACATACACAAGTCAGGTTATGAATTTTTAAAGATTAAACTTAACAATAGCACTTAGAAACACAAAATGCTTCGATGAGGTGTTAACACGGCGCCATGACGGAATTGTTCCCAACAAGCCGACACCAGCGGCGCCAGACACGGAGTCGAGTAGACCCCCAAGTACAATACCTTTGGTGAAGAGTTAAAACAAGTCGATGAGCCTAGTTGGGGGTTGCGGTGTATGTGCGAAATGTTGAATATGCGCACTTTGAGCGGCGTCGGTCACAACGTGGTGAGGTGACTTCCACAGAGTCGCGGACTTCAGCAGGGCTGCAGCGGCGTCGTGCCTGGGAAGGTCGACTCGTTCCAGCAAAGATCACAGAGTCGGTTGCAGGCGGCATCACCGGATTCAGCAGCGGCGGTGGTCCAAAGTCGTCCGAAGTCAATTTCCTTGGATTTCCACCAGCTTTTCTTTAAAGGGCCCAGGGACTAGGTAGGGCACCACTTGTCAGAGCAGGAGTCTCTCCAGAGACTCCACGTGCTGGCAGAGAGAATTCTTTGCTGTCCCTGAGACTTCAAACAACAGGAGGCAAGCTCTAAATCAAGCCCTTGGAGATTTCTTCACGCAAAGTCCAGTCTTTGCCCTCTTACTCTGGCACAAGCAGCAACTGTAGGATAGCTCCACAAAGCACAGTCACAGGCAGGACAGCACTTCTCCTCAGCTCTTCAGCTCTTCCACAGGCAGAGGTTCCTCTTGATGTCCATAAGTGATCTAAAATCTGTGGTTTTGGGTGCCCTTCTTATACTCAGTTTCTCCTTTGAAGTAGGCCTACTTCAAAGTAAACTCTATTGTGAACGAGAAATCCTGCCTTTCCCAGGTCATGCCCCAGACTCTCACCACTGTCGGAGAAACAGGCAGAGTCACAGAAATGGTATAAGCAAGAAAATGCTCACTTTCTAAAAATTCTGAGCTCAGGGACCCCAAACTCCACATGTTCATCTGCTCCCAAAGGGAATCTACACTTTAATCAGATTTTAAGGTAGCACCTATGTTAACCTATGAGAGGAACAGGCCTTGCAGCAGTGAAAAACAAATTTAGCAATATTTCGCTGTCAGGACATATAAAACACATTACTATGTGTCCTACCTTAACCATACACTGCACCCTGCCCTTGGGGCTACCTAGGGCCTACCTTAGCGATGCTTTACATGTAAAAAAAGGGAATGTTTAGACCTGGCAAGTGGGTACACTTACCAATTCGGATTTAGAGTTAAAACTCCACACACAGACACCGCAGTGGCAGGTCTGAGACATGATTATAGAGCTATTTATGTGGGTGGCACAACCAATGCTGCAGGCCCACTAGTAGCATTTGATTTACAGGCCCTGACACTTCTATTGCACCTTACTAGGGACTTACTAGTAAATCAAATATGCCAATCATGGATAAACCAATCAACCATACAATTCACACAGAGAGCATATGCACTTTAGCACTGGTTAGCAGTGGTAAAGTGCTCAGAGTTCAAAGGCCAACAGCAACAGGTCAGAAAAGATAGGAGGCAGGAGGCAAAAAGATTGGGGATGATCCTGCATAAGCAAAAAAGTCCAACATGACCCCCCACCAGCCTAAAGCCAGGGGAGAACAATCAATACCTTGATGTACTTCTCTGATTGGGGCGATAGAACAAGGACCCTGGCCCACAACAGCAGGGGCACGTTCCAGTTCTACTTCTTCCTGACTCCAGTTGGATCCCTCTGTCCATACTCTCAGGGCTCACTAAGCTAACCCATGGGGAACCCTTCTCCACATCTGCAGAGACCATCTGTGCAGCACCTAACTTTACTTTGCTCACAGAGGTATCCCAATGGGCAGATAGTACCTCCAGGGCCAACATAGTGGTGTTGCCCACTCCACCCCCGGGGTGTGACTCTCGTCCCCCCCAGGGGCACATCTGTCCACCAGTACAGCATGCCACAGTGACCCCAACCACTGTGACTGTGGAGAGTGGGGGGCGGTAGCCCCAGGTGCCTGGCACCCGTCGACCACTCTCCATTCCCCCAGGTCAGGGTTGACAACCTGACCCTGGTCCTCCCCTCTGGGGCTCTGTGCCCTTTCTCTAGGAGCGGCACCCCCAGAGACAAAAATTGTCAGGGTGCTTGTAGAAGCAGTCCTACACAATTCTTCCTTCAGTGTAGGGCTGTTAACCTGCAACTGGTCCTCCAACCTGGGGTCTGTACATTCAGGTTGGACCAGGGCCAGGGGTGAGGCTTCCCTCCTCCTGCCCTCTCTTCTGGGGTCCTGCACCCCCCAACTAGGAGTGGCCTCACCAGGAGACAACATGGTCTTGGCACTGTTAGCAGTAGCCCCTTTCTCCAGGTCAGGGGAGACACCCTGAACCTGGCCTTCCAATCCAGGGTCTGTACCCTTAGATTGCACTGGGGTCAGGGATGAGTCTCTCTCTCTCCTTCCCCTACTCTCAGGGTTCTGCACCCCCCTTCCCCGAGGGAGAGTACCCCTTGAAATCACACGGGGTGATTGGGCAAACCGCCCCCCCCTTTCAGGTCAGGGTTTACCCCCTGCACCTGATCCTCCAGTCTATGATCTGTACCCTCAGACTGGACCACCGCCTGGCAACCCAGGACTTCCTGGTGGGAATACCTACCCCCCACCAGGATGGAGTTTACCCTCTGAACCTGGTCATCCAACCCAGAGTCACCATCCTGCAGCTGAACCACTGCCTGGCGCACCAGGACTCTCTTGGGAGCACACCTACTCCCCATCAGGTCAGAGTTTCCCCCCTGAACCTGATCATCCATGCTAGAGTCACAAACCCTGTGGTTGAACCATTGCCTGGTGCACCAGGACTTCCTGGGGGGCACACCTACCCCCCACCAGGGAAACACCTTCCACAAGGGCCACACAAGAGTCTGCCTGGCGCAGGTCTTCTGACCTCTGCCCATCTGACAGAGTCTGGATTCCCCCAGCCCAGAAATGGGCTCACCAAGGTCATTTCTGGGGGGCTCTGCTCTCAGAGCTGAGCCCTGACCGTCCAGGTTTTCCACTGTGGTCCACAACTCCCTCTCAACCCTGTGTCTGGACTTCTGCACCCCCTCACTAGGAGTGGTACTGCCAGACACCAGAACTGGTGGGATGTTGGCTACAGCCGCCCCCCAAGCTCTCCTGACACTGTGGGGTCTCCCTCAACAGATGGCCCTATGGTACAGGCTAGGCTCCCCTCCTGGTGTTCCCTCATGGAACCCTCCAGGACCTGGGAATGGATCTTGGGCACCTTGGGCCTCAGCCCATCCCCATTCCCTCTTCTCTAAGACTGGACATGGGGTCCCTCACCCATCCCATTACACTGGGACCTACCTGGGACACTAAATTCCTTCCCTACCTCATCTGGTTGAGAAATACATAGACCACTCCTTCAAGTACAGCACCACATCTCTGGGCAAGTGCACTTCTTCAGCAGTACTGGATACAAGATTTTTGCTGCCACCATCTGAACTAGACTCAGCCCTCATGGCTTCCAGCTTCAGCTCTTTACAGCTCAGCTCTCGAGCTGCAATCCTTTCTTTTTCCAGGGCTAAGGCTCTCTTCTCCTCGGCCCTCTCATGTTCTGCTTCTAGCTCTCACAGACTCCGTATTCGAGCTAGGAGCCATTCATCTCTTTTTGTTCCCTCCTCAAGACCACTGCCCTCCTCCTTGGAGTAGTCCTCCTCCTCAGAGTAGTTCTCCTCCTCACACTCATTTGGTGGTGTTGCCTGACAACGTTTCAACTCATACTGAAACAGGGCTGACTCAAGATCCTCCCTTCTGGATTTCTTGTTCACAGCCAGTCCCCTTTCCATGCAGAATGCTTTAAGCTGCCACTTTTTATACATAAATAGGTGCCA
This sequence comes from Pleurodeles waltl, assembly GCF_031143425.1. Lineage (NCBI taxonomy): Eukaryota > Metazoa > Chordata > Amphibia > Caudata > Salamandridae > Pleurodeles > Pleurodeles waltl. Next base: position 1,525,628,032 of record NC_090444.1, read on the forward strand.
GAAATTGACTTCCCATTCTGCAAAGGCTTCACAACCAAAAACCAGAGTCCAAAAATATTAGCAATATTTCCAGGAGGACATCACAGAACAAAAAGCAGAATCACAAGACAAGTAGTATGTGGTCACATAGTGGTCTGAACTCGAAACAGTATTGTACACTTAATCACTGTATGTCAAGTACAAATACAAGTCCAAATCCCAACTGCTGATCACCAAGGTTAGAAATAGGGTCTTTGGTTGACAATCAAGTTACCCCATGTTCAAGCAAGTGTAGGAAGGTAGCCTCTTTCTAGCCTTGTTACCCCCACTTTTGGCCTGTTTTTGAGTGTATGTCAGGGTGTTTTTACTGTCTCACTGGGATCCTGCTAGCCAGGACCCACCCCAGTGCTCATAGTGGAAACCCTATGTTGTCAGTGTGTTTGATATGTGTCACTGGGATCCAGCTAGCCAGGACCCCAGTGCTCCTAAGTTTGTGGCCTGTATGTGTTCCCTGTGTGGTGCCTAACTGTATCACTGAGGCTCTGCTAACCAGAACCTCAGTGTTTATGCTCTCTCTGCTTTTGAAATTGTCACCGCAGGCTAGTGACTAATTTTACTAATTCTGATTGGCACACTGGAACACCCTTATAATTCCCTAGTATATGGTACCTAGGTACCCAGGGTATTGGGGTCAACCGGTCAGAAAAGATAGGAGGCAGGAGGCAAAAAGATTGGGGATGACCCTGCATAAGTCCAATATTTCCTTTTTTTCCAAACCTGTGTTGTGTCATTTTGTAGTGTTTTCATTAAGTTACTCTGCGTGTTGGTACAAATACTTTACACCTAGCACTCTGAAGTTCAGCCTACTGCTCTGCCAAGCTACTAAGGGAAGAAGCAGGGTGATTCTCTTTTACCATGACTAGAGTGATAGTCCTTGCTTGAACAGGGGGTAACCTGACTGCTAACCAAAGACCCCATTTCTAACATTGGGGATCAGCGGTTGGGATTTGGACTTGTATTTGAACTTGACATACAGTAATTAAGTGTACACTACTGTTTTGAGTGCAGACCACTAGGTGACCACATACTACTTGTTTGGTGATCTTTGATTTTTCTCTTTTGCTTGGTTTTTTCCCTACATCCATTTTTGTGGTAATCTTTGATTGACTTCTGAACTTCATTTGGGAACTTTTCTGCTTTTTGGAACTTTGCACTTTTGTTGACTTTTCATTGTGTCCCAATCTGGAGATACATTAGTTAGAGCTGCTTTTGACCTGGAGAAATTGGATAGCTATACCAAGGCTCAGTGAAAGCATTTCTGTAAAAGTTTTGACCTTCCCATTAAGAGCTCATCGAAGAAGGACAAGCTGCAGAAGGCACTGAGGGCCTGGTTGACAGCCAAGAGCACTGGTGGGTACACAGAGGATGAGGGATATGAGGTTGAAGGGCACTCCATACACACTGGTATTGTGGGTGGGCCTGTTATGTCCAGGGAGAGGGTCTCCAGGGCAGGTAGCAGTGTCTCTTCTAAGGGTCAGACCCCTGAAGAATTGCAGGACAGACAGGCAGAGATGGAACACCAGAGGGAGTTGGAGAAAATGAGGATGGCCCTAGAAGAGAAAAAGATTTTGTTGGCTCATGAGCCTAGCTTGAGAGAGCTGGATCAGAGGTGCCAGTCTAGTAGGGATGGTGGCAGCCACATCACAGTGCAGCCTGAAAGAAAGGAGGGTGCACATTCCTGAAGATCTTGTGAAGGATTACAAGAGGGAGGATGACATATACTTGTGGTTCAAGTGGTATGAGTCTGCTCTCCACATGAATCTGGTCCCTGAGGCTCATTGGGGGCCAGGTCTGTGGAAGCACTTTGAGGTAGAGGGTAGGGATACACTGTCAGCCTTAGGGGATGCTCAGAATCTCACCTATTCTAGCATGAAGGATGCCTTGCTTACAAGGTATGGTCTTACCCCTGAGTAGTACAAGGATAAGTTTAGGTCCTACAGGAAGAAGGAATCCCAAACATGGGTGGAATGTGTTGATTCTTATTGCAGGTCACTGTATCGTTGGGTGAAGGGCAGTAAGGTAACTACATATGAGGGGCTTTACAATCTGATTGCTTGGGAGCATGTGTACAGTTTAGGTTTCCCAGAGCTGCGTCAGCACCTAATTGACAGCAAGCTGACTGACCCCAGGAAGCTTGCGCAGGAAGCAGACCACTGGGAGAGAACCAGGGTCCAAAAGAGGTATGGGGAGACCACTCCAAGGTTGGGCAGGGTCCCTCTCAGAAGAAAGGGGGGTAAGGGTAAAGAGGGGGAGTTCTCTAAAGTGTCCCAAACTGAGTCCCAGGGTAAGGATTCCCAATCCCCCAGTGATAAGAAGCCATGGTTCTCCAAAGGGAAGCTAGTGGCAGGTGGTCCTCCACGTGAGTGCTATGCATGTGACCATGTGGGTCATGTGAGGGGGGGCCCCCAAATGCCCCAAAAGTACACCGGCACACACTGGTGCGCCATCCCAGGGTTTGGCCAGTGTAGCGCTTGGGAAGGAGTTGGTTTCAGGTGGGTGGGAACCAGCTGAGATGACCCTTGTCTCACTAGGGGACAGTGATATGGTCCAGAAAACCCTAGTGCCTGAAAACACTAAGAGGTACAGGCAGTGTGTGACCATCAATGAACAGAGGGTGGAGGTTCTGAGAGACTACAGTGAGGAGTCAGCTGGTGTCTGTAGAGCAGATAGTTCCCCGGGTACTTCACCAAGTAGCTGTAGTGGACAATTCAGAGCGCCTGTGCAGAGTGCCGCAGGTTCCCTTTGAATGGGATGGGGGTCTTAGGTTCGTTGAAGGTAGCTGTGAGTCCAACCATGCCTGTTGATTGTTTGCTAGGCAATGACCTGGAGGTTTCCCCTTGGAAGGAGGTGGAACACAGGTCTCACTTGGAGATGTTGGTCTGCCTGGGTGGGTATGCGTATCCACACGGTCAATGGCAGCCTGTCAGGGTGGTCAAGAGCCCCTGAGCCTGAAACAGTGGCACAGGCGACCGAACCTACACCTAGCACTCTGAAGTTAAGCCTATTGCTCTGCCAAGCTACCAAGGGGAGAAGCAGGGGTTAGCTGAGGGTGATTCTCTTTTACCCTGACTAGAGTGAGGGTCCTTGCTTGAACAGGAGGTAACCTGACTGTAAACCAAAGACCCCACTTTTAACAAATACCCACAAAAGCCAAGTTATTGCACATACCACAGGGTACCACAGCACCTCAATTCCACCAAGTTTCAAAATACCTGGATGATTCTTTTGAAAGAATATGATGTCCACATTGCAGAAATGTTTGAGGAAAAAAGAGAAAAAATGTTTGAGAAAACATCTGTAACTTCAAATCCTACAACTAGGGAGAATGAAATATGTTGCAGAAAATGTTTGCTTCTGTCTTTACACAACAGTGGATGGCCTGGGATTGCTGCACTGCCTGAGTCAGAATGTGTGCATGTTTAGGAAGCTATGCACAGTTAACTCACCATATATGAGCTCTGCAATATTCTGGGATTGTAATCATATGTCACTATTCTCACAGCAGATGACTTTCCCATGTAGCGGTTATGTGAACTCCAAGGAATACTTGGAAACAAAAGAAGTCATCACTCAACCTATTAATATTTAGAAGTAAATTGACATATTGCTATCCTCCCTTTTTGATTATTTTCTGAGTTTGCACACATCTGCACATAAAAGAGATCTCTTTTATCCATGTTTTAAGTGCCCTTACATAACTGATAAAATAGCATCTTATAAGTAGTCCTCCTCAAAAATGCATTTTGTGTATTAATTGATAACCGCTATATTGCTTCACCTACTATGTTTCTCATACGAACTGGTATCTTTAGTCTCCCTGTCTCTATCACACAAGAATGGCTCAATATTACTTCATGAACAATGGGCTACCTAACACCCAACATCTTATCAATGACCAATGTGAGTATGGACCAAATGCTGTGGTGCCACTCTACTGCTCGGGGCGGGTGGGCACAGGGGGTGTGGATTGGGGAATGATCTCGTGCAGAGCCTAAAGGTAGCTTCTAAGTGTGCCTGAAATGCATCTAAAAACCTTTTTCAGCATACTACACCAAAAGCCTAATTTAAAAAAAGTGTAATTCATTCTAGGACCTCCAACTGTTGTTAGCAATTTAGAGTACCTCAATACTCAGTATTCTGGTGGTTTTCTACTCAGATTTCTAAAATTATCTTTTATTATTTTTTTCTTGTGTTTTTCTATTTATTCCTTTCAGTTTACATAATTGTACTCACACCTTCTGGGAAGTGTGCCATGTAACTGTCTGATATCTTCAACTTATATTGTTGATAGTTTGGTGCCTTAAAGAGCAATGAAGATTAAAGTACAATATGCTGAATTGCTGCTGTAGGGCTCATCATCCATGATTGGTAGTGTACTGCTCATGTTATTTTTCAAATTCTGTCCATTGGTCACACCACATCTCATCTACAGACTGTTTAGCTGTCTATGAGCCTGGCCTCAAGGCAAACCAGTCAAATCTTCCTTCATCAAACAGCAGGGCAGTACTTTTTGTGCATTTTCCACAGGTACAGGAGTGTTGTGAAGAGAGGTTCTAAAGATATCACTTTTATCCCTAGTTCCAGGCTTTGCATGTAGGAATTCTCTGGCCTATGCTCAAAACTAGTTCTGATCAGTTCACGACCCTTCTTCTGGACCTGCCTCCAAACTCTCATTGTTGACAAAGGCATGGGCATGCCTAGTGTCCGGTCCATTTGCGTGCAATAAAGGCAGGACCCTTTAAAATATAATAAGGGAAGACTACAGCTCCTTCTCTGCTATCCTGTCAGGTAGACCCTCACACTTAGATTTCCTTTTTCTCTCTGTCTGGAAGTTATACACAACCAACAACAGCAAAGCCATCCACAGTCATGTGTCCCAGGACACTGGCAGAAAGACATATTTGTTTGAGACAGAAAAATGCAACTTAAAGTCCAAGTTGACTTTTAAAGCAGATTTTTTATTACAATTCAATCAATAATCTTTATGCGATCACTTAGAAGCAGATCATAAAAGGCACAAAGCATACATATAATTACCTCATAAATGCAACATATATTGTAGATCAGAACATTAGTAAGATAAAAATACATTGTCAACCATAAAAGCAAGAAAAATCACATTAAAAGATCATTAAATTATGCATTTATTTTGAACTTTTTAAAAATTGACCCACAGCTGAGCACATGTCGAGGCAAACTAATTGTTAAAAGTAAAATAGTGTCACTTACAACATTTGTACTTGGGTAAAAGAGGCAATAAATAATGTTGTGTGAACGAAAGATAAAACTTACACAAAAAGACAAAGTACAGCAAAGTCTAGGTAGACAACTCATCAAATGGGCACCTTCTTAAAGGAGCTAAAAGGACCTTTTTGATAACTTAATAGGTATCTGATGGAGCCCAATATGTGGCGGGCAACATACACTCCCAGGATCCTGAGATCAAATCCAGAAAGGGTGCAACCCCAGCACAGCTTGTACCAAATAGTATTCCATAACAGTGGGCTTCATTTATTCTCTGCAGTCCATTTAGGCCCTTCTGTCTGATGAAAAAATATCCTGAATCCATCTCTTGTCCTTCTTACAAATAACAAAACTCTCAAAAATAGAAGGGCATCCAAGAGCAACAGTTTAATGTATTTATGCCAGGAGATGTTACTTCCACAGGCACGAGAGATACAATCTTGGATTATCCCCCTATTTAGACTAGTCTACACATAGCACAAAATTGAGCATCATAATTATAAAGGGGCAGGTTTGATTAGTAAAATGTGATGTTGTCAAGGGGACCCCGAGTATGTGAGGACCAACTCTATTTTCTTCAATTCAAATACAGACCACATCCTTGTAACCCCATGATCCCCACTCCTTGGAAAAGATAGGAATACATTTTCTTTTGTATATCTCAATTATAGGGTGTGTGGGCTTTTTGCCTATAGCAGAAGCAAGGGGAAAATCATAGTGACCGCTTGTAGAAAATATTTGTCCTGTTGGTGACACATGGTGCCCAAGCACAAGAACTATCAAAGGTTAAACCGAGATATGGGAAATTGGACACTTTGCAAATTATCCTATTGCTGATGCTCATGGAACAAGTTTTTTCATTGTTGGGAGAGCTTCATCTGTGTACAGAAGCACTGGAATGGGTTTTTTTTGGTTAACCGTCTGAACATCAGATCTAAGGATCACAAGGGGGGATTCTTGTCCATTTACATAAAGCAAGATCAGAATAGGTGCCACCACACAGCTGTGATGAACCCTACCTTACAGAAAAGAAAGCAGTGTGTTCCCCTCTTTCCCCATATCTCAAAGAGGCATCTAGGTCCTGATGTAAGGATGTCAAAAAGTCCAGCAAATCCCCTTCAAGACCCATGGCAGTCAGTTTTAATCTATTTACACAGTTGAAATCACTGAATAGGCCCACAAATGCTAGGTAGAGAGAGCTACACTTGGCAAACGTATATTTACAGGCTGAAAGGTTCACGTCTAAGCATTGTTTTGTTATTCCAAGCCCTTTCTTAAACCGATATTGGATCTGGGAGAAGATGTTATTCTACATGGACCAAAGAAGCAATCTATCCAGGACAATTCTCCCAATAATCCTGACCATAGAGACAAGAAGGGAGAATGGGCAATAACATTTTAAGTCCCGCTCATTCCCCTTTTTGAAAACAGGGACAATTGTGGACGAGCTGACAACCTTACATGCTGAGTTAATAATATTTGAGATCAGGGGAGCCGAAAACCCAGGATTTTCCTTTAATAGATCCATAGGGATTCCACACAACCCAAGGGCCTTTTAGAGGGGCTGTTATTGTTAGCATAAAACACCTCTCAGAAGAGAATGAAATATCTAGCGGAGGACTGGACAATCACCAGTCTCTCTAGCCTGGGTTACAATTATTAGGGCAGTAGATTTTACAACAGTGTTGCACCTACTCTTCAGGGTTATTATAAATGCAAACTACATTGGAAGTGCTATATAAAGGGAGACCGGCATGTACTGTCTTCCACAAGACTTGGGAATATTTAAGTTTACAAGCATACATTACTTTTTCCCACTATTCAGTTTTTGAAACGAGGATTCTCTTTTTAGAGACAGTATGTATTCCTTCCTACAAGCACTTATAGCTTTCCTATCTCTGAGAATGTTCTTTAATTCCATTCTGAGTCTGTCATTAGTGTTGCTGCATGCCTTCTTAAACCAGGACTTAGTCAGCAGGGCACTTCTATTGGAATTTAGCTCCCCCAAAATACCTGGAATTACAGTAGGGTCACCTTCACCAGAAAGACACGAATTAATTAAACCCTCACAACCAGCCGCAATTTATGCAAAATTAGCAACATATTTGCAGAGTTTCAGACTAGTCTACATGCTGAATTTGTTGTTGAGATAGACAGTGTTAGGCCAATTACTGGCTTCAGCCCCTGCTTATGCATTCTTAGCGGGATGGTTACAGGGTTATGATTGTTGTATATACTGGGAGAAACTTCCCCATTAGAAACATAATTATACATACTTCTGGACATAAAGACATAGTCAATTTTCAAACAAATCATGCTACCCATATCTTTTGGCACATCATGCTGCAGTGAACTATTCATGGCACTCTCTAGATCAAATGGCACCAGATAAGGAGATAAAAGGTGACCAAGGTGACCCTTACGGTCTGACTTGAGATCGAAGTTGTACTTCCATTTTGAGAGGGAGAAAGTAGAAGATGACAAACTGGGTGGAACACCCAGTTTTGCATCAACGTCAGACAATAATAGGTTAAAAGCTAAGTCCAAACATGAATTTCAGTTAACCACTTTATCTATAAAGTCCAATAAACAATTAAAGTTTGATTATCCTTGACAGAAAAGTCATTATTATCAAAGGTAATTAAGACCAAACCAAAATTGGGTCACCACCTTAGGTCACTTTTTTTTCCCTCAGCTGGGAAAATCACTATATCACCAGAAATGAATATTTAAAACCAGGTAGCCAAGCCACCTTTGGCCAGGCTGGAAATGTATATCATGTGTAGCCATAAACAAAAATGTCATGTTGTTCGCAGGTCTCTTGCAATAAAACAATGTCAATAATATTGATGAATGTAGACCAATCTTCAATCTGGAGTTCAGAGGATAAGCCTGCAATGGTCCAGTTCAACAGGTTCAGGTTGAAATTAGAGGGAAAACTCTGCATGACCACCTGTTTCTGTGCTGTAGACGCCAGATAGGAGGGGTACAATGCTGTTCCTCAGAATGGCAGCTAGATATAGGTGCAGATTTGTGTGCATTTATATAAATGGATAAGTTAAGTCCATAATGCTGTTTTGGTACAGAACTAACATGGATAACTGCTAATGGAGAATTATTAATGATGATATAATCTGGACTGACTTCCATGGAAGGTATGATTGGGGCCAATAGGTAATTTGGATCCAGCTCCATAAAACTTTGTCAGTCATAATTCTTCAGACCAGACAGGGCCACGGGCCATACATTTGATTGGAGATAGAAATTAATCAGCATCATATACCATCAGAAAAGTTCCATTGCGTAATGGAAAATACACTGGGTTAATAGCTTTATTGGGCTTGCCTGTAGTGTTCCTGCCCTAGTTTGGGACATAATTTCATCCACAACTTTTGTCCACCAAAAGGTAACAGTTATTTGGTCTTCTTGAAACTTCCTTGGCAGGGGACCCACTCCCCCAAACCTGCGAACCAAATAATTTAATTATAAAGGTGGGCATCACACTTTACATTTGAATGAAACCAGTACATCTTGTTTTTTAACTGAGATGGAAACTACATCACACCTGGGGCCAGACTTGAAATACCAGTCAGCACGGCCACATATGGACAGAAGTTTGTTAGAAGGTGAGGGATCTGATTACAATTCATTTAAGTGTAAACATAGTTTCTCTATCTGCTCACAATACAATGTTACCATTTACTAAATGTGATAAGTTAACTCATTGCTAGTCTATGAAAAAGATAAGTCTTACGGCAGTAAAAAATGACTTTAGGATTTTCTCACTGTAAGGAAAGTCAAATTTAAACACTCATGTCCTACTTTTTAAATACCATGCACCCTGTTCTTTAAGCCTTTGAGGCTTACCTCAGAGGGGACTTAGGTCATAAAATGAAGGGTTAAGCCTGCAAAATGTTTATTTTGCCAGATCGGTAAGGCGGTTTAAAACTGCACTACAGGCTGCACTGGCAGGCCTCATACATCTTTTACAGTACTACTTTAGTGCATGACATAATGGGTGCTGCTGTCCACTAGAAGCATTTAATACAGACACTGGGTACAGGATTACTAAGGACATACAAATAAATTAAATGTGCCAATTAGGTTACATGTTTTAGGAAGAGATCACACTCACTTTATCACTGAGTACAGGGGCTTAGTGCACTGAGTCCTAATGCCAACTAAAAACAATTTCAGCAAAGTAAGGGAGTAAAGACAAAATGTTTGGGGGAATACTGCACCAAGGATGCCAGGATTTATACCCTGGAAACCCAATAGCATAGTGGCTGTATTGGAATGGGTTTCTTGTAATAGAAAAATCCATTCCAAGATGGCCAGACACATTCACGCACATGTGCCTTCCAACATGCTATTCCTTGTCAGTTTAAACCGGCATTAACAAATGTTGCAGCTTGTATATTTAATGAAGGGACCTATTGGCTTTGCTAGTACATATATATTTTAAATCTTGAGAAAAGTTTAGTGAGTTCCAAAAATTCAAAATCACACTGAAATGTATGTATAAATATGACCTACAACGTATGACGCAGCTCAATCTTTCAGTGGAGAACTGTCTGAATTTCAGAATGATCAAAAAGGCTACTGACAACTGTAGGACATTTTAAGTGAGTATTTTTCGGCAGGTTTGATAAAATAGTTAGGCCTGGAGAAATACAGTTTGTTCAAAAGTGAAATAAAATTGTTGAAGGCAATTGTAGGCACTGTCATTTTGCATAATAAAGCGCTAACGATGATGGACCAGTCGATTACATAAATAACCTAGGTGCGTTGATTGTTCAAAGTCATATCAAGGGACATTAACATCATATTGTCATTAACTGGGCAATTGAGTATGGCAAAGGTTAGAGGATAGCGTGATAGAATAATGTAAATGTGTAACGTATACTGTAAGCATGATTATTAGTAGCCATCACCCCTAGAGTATTATGTGACACAGAAGGAATACCACTGAATAGCAAACCAAACAAACTTGTTCAGTGAAGAACACAGTATTGATTGTAGGCCTCATTAATAGCATTTCAAGTGTTAAATAGGAGAATAATTTTCATTATGAGCGTCATAATTAGGTTTTATTTAGCACCAACGATGGAGATTTATTTTATGGGTGAAGTTTGAGGTTGTAAAGGACAATACATAATTCGAACAATAGGCGTTTGTTCATGTTGAGAAAATCTCAGTTATATTCGAAAATTAAATGATATGCACAGTGCATATGCGGTTTTAAGAGGCTGCTAACATCTGCAGCTAACCAGATAAAGAAACTGTTGAAAGAAGCTATGTAACTTGTGAGCAAATGAGGGATGACAACGTTTTAGTGCTACCAAACTGAATTACTCTCGACTTTTTTTTCTGGCTTTGCACTTCGACGGCCAGCATTACACTTCAGGAAATTATTTTCTTTTTTGTCTTAACATGTCAATCAACTTGTCTGACCATGGTAACACTGCATTGTTTTCCATTGACCCTTTATAAAATTGTATTGGGTAGGTCCAAATATGTATACACACATCGTAGCTCGGTAGAGTGAAACAACTGTAAAGTGGTGCCTACACATCTCTTGTTCCAAAATTTCAAAATATGTCCATGGCCAGATGTATCAATGGATTTTGCATTCGCAAACGATGTGAATCACAAAATTCCACCATTTGCGAATGTAAAATTGCCATTCAGGATTTATGAAAGAAATTCACAATAAAATAGCGATTCCTGAAAATTGCGACTTCGATTAGGGAATCGCAATTTGTGATTCCCTAGATAGGGAATCGCAGATAGGGAATACCTATTTGCGATTACCTTTTCTCTTGTACCATGCATTTCCTAAATGCAAATTTGGCATTTAGGAAATGCAATTACCACAAATTAAAGTTTGGTAGTAAGCATGTGCAATTTTTAAAAACGCATTACAAATGCATTTTTAAAAATGACATGTAGCACACACATGCCCCTTGGGCATGTGTGCACTTTACATGTCCACACATATTTTTTTGGGGTGCATCAAAGGGGGCCTTAGGCCCCCAGGACCCAGGGGTTTGCATTACTTAATTTGTGAATTCCTAATAGGAATTCGCAAATTAGGTAATACAAAACCATTCACACCTATGGGCCGACAGGCCCATAGAGATTAATGGAGTCCCATTCCCTAATTGAGACTCAGTAATAGCAATTGCGACTTTTAAGAAATCGCTATTACTGAATCGCAATTTTCATACATCCCATTTTGCATTTCTTAAATAGCGATTTCTTAAAAATCACTATTTAGGAAATGCAAACAGGGATGATGATACATCTGGCCCCAAATGTATACTGGGTGTAGAAAATTAGAATTCGCAAGTTAGCAATTGTAAATTGTAAAAATGCCTGTGCTTCTAATTAATACAGATATGCACATTACTTTTTCAAAAGGTTGGTGCACATTTTATGAAGTTGTGCCTAAACGATTGCACAGACTCATTTTCTTCGAATTATGACCCTAGACCAGTGGTTCCCAACCTGTGGTCCAGGGACTCCTGGGGGTCAGTGACAGCTCAGAAAATTAACTAATATTAAGAGATTAACAATGTGTGTATAAATGAAGTGGGTAAATGTAAAATTGAAATTTTTAAAACGTACTGTAAATGTCAAGGAATTTGAAATTGGAGGCTATAATTAAATTAGTATCCTCTGATTGATGTGTGGGTGTGTTGAAGACACACCAAACAGACTATAGTATGGAAATGTGCGGCTTCAATTGAACTTAGAAATGCTTCAATCTTCCTATTAATGTGAACATTTGTACTTTTTTATTTTGTTTGCAAATTTAATAAAATGTGTTATCATTTGGGTATGTGTTTGATGGAATGCTTGTCTCTACATTTTGTGTGTATTGTTTTGCGGTTCAAATCATCAACAGTGTTTAAACCTGGGTGCCGGCTTTCAGTAATGACTCATTGGGGGTCCTCAGATTCCAATAATGATATACTGATACAGTTGGGTTCCCCAGGTTCCAGTATTGAGAAAGTGAGGGTCCACAAAAGTCAGAAGTTTGGTAACTATTGCCACAGACACTTTATTTGTCTCTAACAAATGACACACAACCCTAAAATCACCACAGTCCTAGATTCTAAATTGTCTTAAAAGTCCGTCTAATGTTCTTAAAATTCTTCTCAAACGTCCATTACGAGCAGCACTAGAACAGAAATTAGATTTCCACCTGGAAATGAGTTTTTGGTGTGTTTTTTTTTGTACTTCCACCTTAGGCTTAAATTAGATGTGTACTATAGATCAAGAAAATATATAGTTTATTTAATCTAATGGACTAGTTTGCTTTCGTACTAACTGGGACACATTTCTAAAACTTATGAAAACTTAACTCACTTTACATAAATTATTTCTTTACACTATGAACACGTTCTCGTATTAGTTTTTTAATTGAGTCTACATAAATTATTCATTTTTTTGCAGCATCAATAGCAGCAACCTGCAATGACCCTGGAACTCCACAAAATGGAACTCGATATGGAGACAGCAGGGAACCTGGCGACACAGTTAACTTTCAGTGTGACCCTGGATACCAACTTCAAGGACAGGCAAAAATCACTTGTGTTGAGTTGAATAATCGGTTCTTTTGGCAACCAGATCCTCCAACATGCATAGGTAAGTGGTGAAATGAAGTTGAGTCAAATATTCTTCAATACTCTTTCAGCAAACTGTTGTTGATGGCTACGAGATACAATTTTTAAAATATCTTTTATCTGTTCCACAGTGCTATATGTTTTTAGCGAATAACCTTATGAAATATTACGCATTTAATAATATATTGTATGCTAATCGGGTACTTATGGATGTTAAAGATACCTTAATCAAAACAAATGAAAGCATAATAAAGAATTGAAGAGTGAACTAATTGGTACCTCTTTTGAAAGTGTCCCATATACATTTTGAATTTTTAACTGTCCATTATAGATGGTTAATTATGTGCTAAAAGTTAAGGTCAAGCTACACTTTCACTTTTTAGCGTTCTGTTCTGTTAAGAATTCGACGCCCCATCAGGGGTAGTAAGCATTATATATAAATATCACATGTAGTTCAACAGTTACTTATACTTACTAGACATATGTTGAAGATATAATGTTGCAAGATGGGTATAAACAAGAAAAATGTATTTATCTATCACTGAATCAAGGGTATATTAAACCAACACATTTTAAAGTGATGTTAATTAGCCAATGGCTCAATGGCTGCACAGTCTATGTAGTAAATATATTCAGCACTTCCTGTTTAGGTGCCTCACCGTCTCTACCCCAAAGTCCCAGCAGCCTTTTAACATTAGGAGAGCCATTATGAGCTGGCAGTACAACAGCCAGGTAATCCCTTTCTACCTCCATAGATACTGATAGTACGGACATTTGTTAATGTCAGGCAGGGACAGATTTGCCCCAATTGTTGTATTATCTTGGTTCTCCTTCGGAGAGCATTGTAAGCCTTACACATTTCATATTCATTGCATATTCAAGGAACCGCTGCCTTCTTAATAGCACGTCAGTCATTCATCTTAGAATACCTCTCCTTATGCCAACTGTACACTGCATGAAGGCTCTAGATCAGTGGTTCCCAACCTGTGGTCCGCGGACCCCTGGGGGTCCGTGAAGCCTCCACAGGGGGTCCGTGACTGCATAGAAAATTACATAATATTAACAGATTAGGTCCCCAGCTATTGGTAATGACACAGTGGGGGGGTCCCCGAAATCCAATAAAGATTCAGAGGGGGTCCCCGGGCTCCAGTAATGATAAAGAGGGGGTCCACATTAGTCAAAAGGTTGGGAACCACTGCTCTAGGTCTTTGGGTGGTCACTGTTAATCACCTGAGTAGATGTTTGCAGCACTCCCTCTTTGTACACAGACGCCAGTGACCTGGGTTACGAGGGTTTTTTCTTAGCCTGTTTCTATTACACATTTAATCCATTAGAACACTGGTTGATGCAGTGTGAAATAAAATGAATGTGTACACATTATATTTATACAACCCAGTGCTTAATTTGTAAATAAAAAGGTGCCGGTGCCCAATACCCTCCTCTTAAACTTGCAGATGCATCAATTAAATGTTTGGACACGGAATACTGAGGCGGCGTAATGCTGAAGCCGTCTCGGGCCTCTTCAATGCATTTAAAGCCAATCCCTGCCCCTTCAGCCATAATCCTGAAGCCATCTCGGGCCTCTTCAATACATATAAAGCCAATCCCTGCCCCTTCAGCTCACTCTTTCAGCTTTCTACTTTCTCAATTTGTGATGCTTTTTCGTTTTTCCCTTCCTCCGTCTGTCCCTTATGTTTCTTTTGCTCGCAGCAAATGCTTGAGGCAGAAGAATAAGCCCCGTCCATCAAAAATAAGTGCCGGTGCTCAGCACCGGAAACAATAAGCACAAACTAAGCACTGATACAACCCTTTCTTCGTGGTAATTTTTTTTTTTACTATATTCTATTATACCTCCTATGTCAAAAACGTAAAAGTACATGTACTTAAAAGAAACAGGAAATTTCAATATGAAAACATTCCAATAATTATTAATTGCCGAATTTTAAGGTCCTAATTTATTCACATGATTGTTAAAATTATATGTAGAATGTTGCCTTAATATACTAAGGCATAATTTCATATGTTGATGGGGTTTTCTATCACTTTTAATAGAGAAGCTGCCCATAGTGCACAGTACACACATATACCTGTGCATATTCAGTAATAAAATGGAAAACTCCTCACTTTAATCCTGAGACATGTGTCAGAATTGACTAGAGGCATGCTTGGTGAATCACTTTCTCGGCCACTTAAGCAATGAATGTTAAACATCGGAGACTGGCGTCTCTGCAGTGTCACTGGGCAGCTGTGTTTTGAAAATGCTATCTCATTTTAGCGATACTGATACCACTTAACTGTAATTATTTCACTCTCCTGGCTCAACACCAAGTCCAACAACTGAAAGAAGTAGAAAAAAACTGTGATTTGAAATTGAAATTGAATGAGTTAAATTTTTCCCTTACTCATTTCAGAACCTTCGAGTGCAGAAGGGACTTGGGGCCAGATGTAGGAAGCGTTTTGCATTGCGCAAACTGCGAAAATCGCAGTTTGCGCCATGCAAAACACGCATCGCGATGCACATTCCCATTGTGCGAGTTGGTACCGACTCACAAAATGGGAATGCGACTCGCAAATAGGAAGGGGTGTTCCCTTCCTATTTGCGACTTGCACCGCAATGCAGAATTGCTTTGTGACCACGAACGCGGTCGCAAAGCAATTCGCAATTTGCAGTTACCACCAGGGCCACACTGGTGGTAACCCATTCGCAAATTGTGAATGTCGCCATTAATGTTTTTTCAGAGCAGGCAGTGGTCCAGTGGACCACTGCCTACTCTGAAAAACCGAAACCAAATGGTTTCGTTATTTTTTTGTATTGCAACTCGTTTTCCTTTAAGGAAAAGAGGGTGCAATACAAAAAAAAACCTGCTTTCTTTAAAAATCAGTCACAGACTTGGAGGTCTGTTGTCTCCAGCAGGCCACCATCCCTGTGAGTACAGGGACTCGCTATGGGGTCGCAAAATGCGACCCACCTCATTAATATTAATGAGGTGGGTCTTTGCGACCCCATTGAGATCCTCAGACGGTGTCTGAGACACCATTCTGCATCAGATTTTGCAAATCGGAAATTGCGAGTCACACCGACTCGCAATTTCCGATTCGCAAAATCGGAGTTTACTACATCTGGCCCTATGTTGTCTCCGCTGCCTTTTTCTCCTTGCAACCACCCTACCCACTCACTCTTAGTTTTTTAATTGAAAATACTAGTAACTCATCAACTCCTCGTGGGGTTAATCAAACGTCAACTTTCCTGCCTCCAACCAAAGAAAAAAAATATTTCGAAATTATTTTCAAATTTTATAGGTATATTTTTCCTTCTATTTTTCCTTTACCGTCTATTTACCGTTCTAAAAAAAGGTGATAGCAGAATGTGCACACCTAAATATCCTCTTGGTCTTTGCGTGTTAACTTTTCTAAATCCTATAACATAAAACACCATTAACTTATAACCACACTCCAAATTGTAGAACCTCGGATAGTCAGAAAAATGTAACTATTTTAGTTATACCCTGAAACTTCCCTGAAGAAGTGAAATAAATAGGACCACCAATCCACTCCTTGGATTAGTCAGACTTGTTAAAAAACAAGAAAAAAGAAACAACCCCTAAGTTCAAAATCTTCGTTATGGGAACGTATCCTGGAGACAAGCAACACACCTGCCACCGCAGCTGCTCTTAAAAACATGAGATAGAGTTTGCTTACTGATTCCATGTTCATGCAGAAAGTGATGTTGCTTCCTGTTCTATCCAGAATGAGTGCACTGAACCTTTTTTAGGGATGCTTTGGCTTCACCAGTGAGTGGTGTGTTTCAAGAGCTGTATTTTAAAGGTTTCCGCACTTCCTTTTAGAATTGTGGAACGTGTTGAAAACCTGCCCACTCACGATTGCGGGCACTTGCTGGACCAATTGCTGGGGCTAGATTTCTCACGCACCTGTTTGTCTGGAGGTGATTGTTTAAGGCACATGGTTTGACTGGGTTTGGCTCCTGCACAGGCGTACTGCATTAAAACCTTCATTCTCTCATCAACATTCAGAAGGCAGGTGTCAGCCCATAGCTCAAGAAATCGCCAATATTCCATCCTACACATTTTCAAACTCAGTCAAGAGTCAGATTGTAACTGTCATTGTCACTGTAAAACTCACGGATTTTAAATGTTGTACGGGAGATTTTACTTTGTAGCGCAACATCCATGTGAAAACTGTAAGCAGGATTCGGATGAGAGTGCCCGTTTTAATTGTGATTCTTCTGTCTGGGGAGTAGTAGCCAAAGCCAGGTTGACCAGAGGTTCGCTTCTTGAAGTAAATCAGTGACACCACCGCAATGGCCCCTAATGCCCAAATCAATTACCTTGTGATAGAGGAATATTTTACAAAAAGATAACCAGTGACACTGAGCCTCGGCAGGATAGTGGAATCACGGGCAGAACATTTTCTACAAAAAGCTAACCTCTGGTGATAAATACTCACACACCTGGACCCAAGTTAAGCACTGATTGTAGAGAAACATTTTGTTTACAAACATTTGTAAAGGCAGTTACCATAGTATTATTATGCTTTTAGATATCAAAGATTATGGACTAATAATAAAGCAGTATTTTTGCTTCATTTAATTGATAAGTACAATATAAAGTATTAAAAACTTTATAGAAAACTTTACTTGTTATTTTCTTTTTTTTTTATTAGGTGAGTTTGCCTTACGTGCGTGCTTTATCTTCAAAAGTGTAGATAATATTCGAAACGTTGTGTTAAAGACAGGTGTCCATTTAATAAGGTCCTTTAGAAAGGATGAACGTGATGGACTTAGTGTACATATTCATTTTAGCTTCACATGATGTGCGGTATTTAAATCCTCTGGGGTCTAGGGCAAGATTATAAAATTAGTACTGGAGTACACTGAGAATTTCTACACATAATATTTGCACTTATTAGTATTCTGCACGTTGTCAAAGAACCATTCTTGCTCATTGGGTACTCTGTGCTGATTTCACACTTCATAACTTGCCAGAAAACAGACATATGGTTAACCGTGTGCTGATTCATCAGGAGGCACGCAAAAGATGCACATTTTTATTAGTGCATTATGGAAATAGACATCCATCAAGCTATTTGAAGAGCACTTCGCAAATAAATTGTAGTATCCTTTTTATTCTAATTGGTGATGTGCCAATATTATGATGCAAAAATATTGTTTTTCACATATGGGGAAGCAGATTCAAATAGCGCAGTTCAAGTGTCAGCAAGGAACAGTGCATTCACTGGTTTTCCCCGTTTGACTGAAATTAATGTATCTAAGCACGTTCTAGGTGATTGGTGCTACATCGCATTTTTAATATTAATAAAGCAACTCTTTCAAAAGTTATGACTAAACCATTTACCAAGAAATTCCTTCCTATACTGATGAGCATGAGTTACATTATTTGAATGTTGATGAAAAACACACTTTAAGTCAGATTTATTCCTCATATTGGAGACCATAATACACCAAATCCAACACTGTCTGAAGATGGGTGAGCTCTACTACCCTAGTTTCAAATGTGTGACTTCCTTATTCACCTTTGTTCAATCATGGTGTTAAAAATATGAATAATGTTATTTTCGAAAGTTGTATTTGTGCTGTCATCTTTGAAAGGCATCCTCGATAGAACACGAGCTTATCCTGAGAAAAGAAATGTTGCTGTAATAATAGCAGCAAGAGTTACACACAATAGGAATAACAAGCATTGTGGATCCTTTGTGGTAGAACTGACTATGCGGATGCGTCAGACTTGATACTATTCTTAACACATTGGAGGATCGATTGCCTTCACATTATGTTTTGTGTTATAGGTCTGATGGGCCTTTAAAGTCACTATCCCAATGTGTTATGTTTGTGAGAAACAATAGTTTCATGATATTTGGAATTTGGGTGGGAGAAAAACACTTTGAGAGGAGTAGAGCAACTTTGGCCGATGGATACATGTCGATGCATTTAAACAAACTTGCAAGGACAGTCAACCCTGTATAAAAGCAGATATTAAGAAAGTATTTCTGCCATGTCCTAGTCCACGTGCACTTCTCAAATTAATAACCACAGCTACAATCCACCTGAATAGAGTTCCTTGTAACAGCTTCAAACAAGCGTAGACCAAGGAGAAACTCTCCAACAACAACATGGGCTGAGATAAACTGCTGTAGATTGCAATACCACAACCATAGTCATGATAGGTTCTGTTGCCTCAGCACAGAGCCGAAAGCCTGTTTCTATGCACCTGCAGTGCCCGAGGTTGATTCATATGTCTAAATATTTCATCGAGTGAGTTATTGCATTTTTATCATACAGCACAGCTCAAAAATAGAAACAGACAAATCCTTTGCTCATTGTTTCCGAACTGTGCTGTTTGAGACATATTGGGTTTAATGAAGTCACATTACATACTACAGGCACTTTAAAACCTGAGCTCGGCTCTTTGCTGAGTTAATAGAGCCCACCATCATAGGGCATCTAGAGAAGCTATTTTTTTAACTTTAAAAATAAAGTAAATATCTTAAAGTAATATTGAAATACTTAAAGCAACAGGAAACGCTCCTTCAGAAGCCACATTACAATAAAAATTAGGACGGCCTAATATCAGCAATTCCTCTTCCGCAAATACAACCTCATGTTGATACAACTTCAAACCTACCTGCGAGCCATGGTCCAAATTGGTTAGAAAACACCTTGATTACTAGCATCCTTTAACTCTCATTATAACAATGAAATAATTGTCCGTACTCAGGTGCCAGACTCTTCAAAATTCTAGGGAGGAATGCCCATAATTTCACTCCCAGACAGAACCACGTGGACTCCTTCTTCAGGCGAACATTACACTTAACATATGTTGTGTCATTTTGGAGGAAACAATCGTAGACATGCCATCCTAATGAGCTGAAAAAATAACCATCTCACTAGGTCAGTGCAACGCATAAGAGGAACCTGCAGGATTATTGGTTCGAGCCGATTTAATCCCCTGGAATCTTTGCTTTTGAATTAACAGAGTCATACTGTAAACGCTGCTAAAATTGATTGGGAATGCTAGCTGCTAGTGTGTTCCTTTTATAAACAAAAAAAAGATGCCACTGCTGCCCAGTTAGGGAAAGGGGTGTAGGGAGGCTGCACATGAACAGGTCCACACATATGTGTGCATGCTGAGCTATTGGTACTACTGTTTGGCTCAGACTGGTATCCACACACCGGTATCCTGCCACATAAGGGACAATTCAGGGAATGCTGTTGACCTGGGAAGAGCCTTATAAAGTGAGTAGGCAATCAGAGCGTTAGTCTGAAGTGCTGAAAAGAGTATGTGCTTATGGATGTGAATGTTATGAGCGAACCATTCAACCAAAATACCCTAGTTAGCCCAAGAGATTAGTGAGGCATACCAATTTTAGGGAAAACAAGCCTCAGAAAAGCAAATATGATATTGGTTCCACCATTCCTTCTGACATGTTAGTTTTTTCATAGCTCCGAGTCAGTGCCAAATTTAGATTTCTACTTTTGAATTTCCACTGTTGACCAGTCAGAGGATCAAAAATATTCCCCACACAAGAGGGGCATTCATCTGGATTAGGCCTGGGCCTGGTAGAGGCAGGGGTGGGGACAGAACTTGAATTTGCTGATGGAACCTTCCACACTGCACTGTGCCTTGAAGAGCCCATCCCAATTAGAACTAATGAAGGCAGCTAGACCTCTAGAGCAAAGAACAGGAGTGGCTCTCCTTTGAGATTCTGAGGAAAGGGATCTGGCATCTGTGGCAGCTAGATGTGTAGCTTCAGGTTGTCAGAGAGGTCTTTCAGCGGACCACTTCAAGATACCATTTGGAAAGTCTCATGACTCTAGGCAAGAGGTTCGGACCAGGTGTCATGCAAGAATTTGACAGTGGTGCCTGCCTTCTGGAATTCTCCCCCCACTTAAGAATCCTCTTCACATGAGAGAGAAAAAGGGAGAAAAGATTAATTTTGCAGGACCCGGAAGAAGACCAGACCCTTGTCTGAGGTGCTGAGGCACCATAGACATAGTCTGGTTGGGACTTGTAGCTCCTCATTTTCAGGACCAACAGCATGGGCTCCCTTGTGCCCTTTGAGAGACAGTAGTGGGATGGAGGTGCTAGTGGCTTCTGGAGGAGACAGGTTCCCTGAGTATGTTTGTGGACTGGGCCCTTAAGAGTTCATCAGAGGCTGCCCCATGGCCAATTTGGGGGCACACAGGAGTCCCTCAAGAGGCCATAGGAGCCATGGGTCCTTAAGAGTGCAGGATAGAGGGGTTTCTGTCATGAGGGTGGTGGGATGCCACTGGAGGCAACCCCAAGCTGAAGAGTACAGCATGAGCTGGATGGAGGACAGGTCCCGAGGAGGGGGAGCAGTAACAGAAAAAAAATCAAGCAAGGAAAAAACAATTTGGAGGCCAGAAGGTCTGCTTAATCCTCTCCTTTTGTCTAAAGCCTGCCACCAGGAGCAGAATGCCTCCTCCCCCTTCCAAACCAGCCCAAGAGGGCCTGAGAAAACAGGATTTCTGGGATTCCCCCAACCCTGGAAGGGCTAAGGGCCCGAGGGTCGGTGCAAGAAACAAATATGAAAGATGGGAGACAGGCATGCCTGGAACCCTCTCTAGTGATGCTTTTGTCCCAAAGGCCCGTATCTTCCCAGGGACCTATGCGGATGATAACCTGGAACAAATGAGCCTAACTGCGCTCAGAGGATGATGTCATCCTCTGATGCTCCTCAAACCCTCATTCTCATGTCAGGCGAGGGCAGGTTACAGGACACAGAGCACAGACTCTCTCCTACTGGAATGCCAAATCAGCTGCTCCTTATGTCCAAGCAGAAAGATAAAGGTTTTCAGGTTCCATACTGGCTCTGGAGGAATGAGCTTAGCACGAGGGAAAAGCAGAAGCCACAGGGGCTTTGATGATCCGCTGTGCCCCTTTCATGGAGCTGTAGAATGGGTACCTGTTTGGGGGTCGAGCACAAGAATTAAAATAAAGAGAGACAAGGAGTGGGCCCATGCTTTGGAACAAATCGTTGTTTGCAGGGCAAGGCCTATAATAAATTATGCACACTGTCAACACATGAATTAACATTTTCTACGTCTCTGGTGCCCCATACAGGGTGGGTCACCACAAGAGGATTTGTTGGGTGTTGTGGCGGCTGCCAGATATTCAGCAGCCACCAATAAACTACCTTAGAAATTCTTCCCCGTAGCCTCACAGGGAGTTATATGGATTGCCCCAAGAGAAGTTTCAATAGTCTTCAAGCACTGTTGGAGCTTTGGCCCCTGTTGGAGTGTTAGCATGTTCAAAGTAGAGGACTGACTCATTCACACAGGTTGTTGAAATTAAAGTGTTTTATTGGCAAATATAATAGTGTATCTGCATATACTTTAATGAAGGTCACAGAAATGCTTTATTGACCATGACAAAGTTAAAAGTGAGCCATCACATGTCCCTTTGAACGCCATTGTAACAAGGTACCACTCTTAGTGATTTTAATGGATGGTGTTGACTTAAATTACCATGATACATTTGTGCTTTTATTTATGTAATGCCGCCTTGACAAGTTTTGTCCTTTGATACCTAATCCCCCTCATATGGAGTCTAATTCATTTAGGAAGTACTGTGGTAATCAGGACTGGGTTTGTTAGGGATGTTCATGATTAGGAGGGTGTCACCATAGGTATTTTAACCTTCTATCATATGGAAATGGGTAAATTAATGTGTAGTATTGAGTAGTGTGCAGAATAAAGTATTTTTCGTTTTTGTAAGTAAAAGCATTGACTGGGCAATGATTTACTGTATGTTGTTTGTTTTGTGCCTGCAGACTTGGGGTAACTATCCATGCCACCTTCCCTGGATGGGCATTGGACTGCTCTGGATAGCTAACCTGAGAGAGCCAGGGATACAGCAGAGTGCTTAGTCCCTAGTAGACGGAATGATGCATACTTATTGTTTGTGAAGGAACACCATCTTTTGTAACTAATAACCTACTTTCCTGCAATGCCCAAAATAAACCATGAAACTACATTCGTTCTGAAGGTATATGTTAGAAATATGGAATTAAATTCCACAATAAACTTTATGGATCCTCTCAACTACAATCATGAATGCACCTGCCAGTATCCCTTCACTTGTGGGTTGGAGATCCTCGTCTTGCTATATACTGCCTTGAATTGTTCACTACTCCATTGCAATGCACATAATGTATTTTGAGTAATGCAAAACGCAACCAAAAACAATAAAACATGGATGCTCTCTAGTTATGTTATTCTATGCATTCTTAGGGATCTAACAAAGGGTTGCTCGTTTTGTTAATCTGTTTCAGATATTATACTTACTTACGTATATTTAGTCCTTAATATAGCAAATCTGACCTCCAGAGAGGAGTCAGAGTGCTTTATACTGGTAGCAGATACGAACAGCAAACCTCATGTTACAGATAATGTGCCTGGACTTCAAACATACATATTATATGAAACAAAATAATTTTTAACAAATATGAAGCAATAATAAACCTGAAAGGGTTATCTGACAAAGTAGGAGACATTTAGTTCAATGGCTGAAACGCAATATAGTCAGCAACCTTACATAAGTTAGCTCAAATCTGAGCCAAGTAAAGAACAGGCAAAAGTCACGCTAATTTACAGATGCCACCAAGGGGTTTGACCTGACATACTATAAACCGTGTTGTGGTAGGGAATCTCCTATGTATGCAATAATTTCATGGTACAAAGTTAATTTGACAGGGTATAAACTGCAGAAAGAAATCGGGAAACGGAGATGTGAAGTTAGGAGATTAGAGTATGCGTCTTTTTGGGTTATGTATGAATGTCTTATTTATTCACAGATGAGTGTCCATAGTAGCCATGAAACATTACATTATTAATCTATCTGAATTATTTCCCATTAATTCTAAAACATTTCACAACACTGTAATTATGCACTGACCATACACCTTTTCTCACGCCTAAGTATGACATTTCCATGCTGGAACATAATTATTCTTGAGGTTTGGGGTCATCAATATCTCACTTGGTCAGTTGGACGTATTGTCCTAAAACACCAGACAAATGTACAGCATTACAGTTTGAAGATATTTTTGTTTGGCTAAATTACAAATCACCCGACCAGCAATTGTTCTTCCTTGCAAACTGCACTTTGCCACATTACAGTACTTGTGTTTCTTTAAGTCTTTGTAACTGAAAGCAAGTGCAAGTGTTTTCGGAATAAATGTCCTGCATAGCTCTTACGAGTCAAAATCATGTAGATTTCCTAAATCAATTTCGGTTTCTATATGAAATCTGCATTTTTATGTTTCGTCTCTGAAATGTCTGCTTTTTTTTAACACTAGAGTGTTAGTATTTTGGAATACTTAACCTTTGGACAGCAAGAAACTGCTAACCAAGCTCTCACTGGTTATGCTTTTATCCTAAAAACAAACAAAATTGATAGGGAACAATTTTAGGCATATTTGATGTTACTGTAGAGCCAGCAAGACATAGCCTAACCCACGCAGTGGGTTAAATGGGTTAAATAACACTATAGACACATACTCAGGGTTAAAATGTTAAGGCAAGCTATTTTGACATAAAGATCCTAAATCTGTGTTAGTGACCTGTAAGTGTGCTGCTCAATCGGAAGGCCAATATGTATGCTTCAGTGTTCACATGCAGAAGTTGTGGTAGACTACACATTGCAAAGACTCTGCTCCCTAGGAGCAAGGGCGTTGTCATGTAGAAAATGCACAGTACTACAAAAAAGATAGTTTCTGGGACTTTTGAAAGCAATCTGCAAAAATCCTAATTCTCACAACTTTATACCAACTGGTGAAAATACAATATTTCAGCAAATCTAGATCTTTAATCCAAATGTCACAAAAATTGTTTGTTAAACTACCGATACATTTTGCACTTCTCCAACCCGGTTAATAAGAACCAATATTGTGAGAAATTACTGGTGTTGATAATGTGAGTTCTTTACTTGGATCCTACACTATCAATGCCCACTCACATTATAAGGCCAACCCAGGCCAGTACATATCTCTGAAGGGGCCCTTCTGTTGCGGGCTTCCTGTCCACAGGTACCTGGCTGTTTAAAACAGTAGTCTCACATGTACAGCTTGTGCACGCATGTGATCAACCGTTCATGTATAACAAGCCCAGAGCCTCCTATTCTTTTTGCATAGCAGAGATTGTAAAAGGTGAACAACACTGCTGGTTAGTATTGTCAGTATATTTTCTTAGTTGTGAGATTCTACAAAGAAAAAGTAAATAAAAACAGATGATCAAATGTGAAAAATCCAGGGGGATTGAATGAAGAGAACCAATTTATTACAATTATGAACTGGAGGACTGCTCTGGTGATTTCATGATAGTGTTCCAACCAGCTCCAAAGTACTAAATTATGTTGTCTGCTAAATACATAATGGTCTACTGATTAAAGGATTTGACCCAGACAAAGGCTTCTCATCTATTTGTTTAGAATGCAGTTGTGAAAGAAGGAAGATATGTTTGACAACTTAGGCAGACAAAGATAGGCTGGACATTTTGCCTAAACAAATAACTACATTGAAACTTCACTCCACGGGTGACATTTTCCTCGCCCCTCTGTTACTTTGGGTAGTGAGGTGCCCAACTCTTTTATCCCTAACATTGCTATGGCAACACCTAGCTTACCCACTGAGGTCACCCAGCATTTGAGCAATCCCACCATGACCAACAGGGTCCGGGGGCTTAGCTTGCTTTAGGCCATGGGGTCTGCCTCCCAAGCCAAGTACAGTGCTGCAATGAAGGCCAGCATCCAGCAGAGGATACTGGCAACTGTCATAATTTTGAACCACAACCTAAGATCTCCATTGACATGTGTGTGAGCTGTTTTAGGGTCAACTGTGGGTTATTGGAGCCTCTCTTGCTGTTTAGATTGGGGGGCTAACACGTCCTATGACAGAAACCTTTCTTCCACCCTCCCGTCTGTCAGTGTAGTGGTGACAACTTGTGCTGACCAGCTACCTGATTGCTCAGGACTTCTTTGTGGTCAGGTGAAGCCTTACCAGTGACAATTATGGGCTTCCCTCTTACTGGGTCAGAAGGACCTTGGCTCACCGGACCTCTCTTTAGGAGTGGCTTACCTTTCCTCCTCTTTTTCCCTTTCTTTTGCGATCCCTTTCTCCTAATTGTAGGGACTGGCTGTCCAGGATCTTTGGGTTGCAGCACGCCCTGGTGGATTGCCCCATCTGGGATCAGACTAAACTCTGGGCAGCCACTGACTAGGATACAATCTAAGGGGAGGTCAGCACTGTTTACTACATTATACCAGCCAAGGGTACCCTCCCTCTCCAGGGGCACTATGGCTACAGGTTTGGTTGTGACCTCACCTTGGGGCTACCCTCACTCACTTGGTTTCTCCTGGCACATACATGTCTGGGGACACCAACCTATCACTCACTATAGTGTCACTGGCACATGTGTCTCTTAGGCCAGTGATAGGGATATTATTCACCTGAATGGAGTGGAAATACTTACTTCCACCATCAGGGATCGCCAGCTTACCACGTGGACCTGTCTACCAGCAAAATGCTAAGAGCACCTCCTCATCTGAGGTGTCCTCTACTAGGGCTACACTGGACAGCCCAGTGCAAGCCACCTTCATGGGACGGGCTGCATCACCTCTGAGGTGTCCTGTCTGCTGACAGTCAAAGCAGGAACTGGGACTAACCGCAGCTATCTTGTCACATTTCACTGGGTCAAAGTTTGAGGCAGACGGTGATGGAGCCTAAGTTGGATACACTGAGCGGTAGGCCTCGTCAATATTTTACCTTCGGACTTAGTCACCTTGCTGGAGCTTTTTCTCTCAGTTTAGGTCTCCTCCTCAGGCCAGCTTTTGGTTCAACAACAGCAGCTTGGCTCAGCGCAATGCCTTGGTCAACTCCTGAAAGTCTCAGAGATGACAAAAAGCTCCAGAGCTTCAGCAGGGCAAACCTGAAGTTCAGGCTGGGTCGCAGTTCGTCAGGTCGGTCCATTTGTCCTCTTATGGAGCTTTTTGACAAAAGTTTTGCAAATGGTTCCAAACGTCTGGACATTCTTCCAGAAGGTACTTTTGGTATCTTGAAATATCCAGAATGACAATCCAAGGTTCCATAAGCTCTGAGTTGCTCCTTTGAATTTGGGATTGCAATTCCTACAATGCACCAGGTCAAATCCTTAAAAGTCCACTAGACCCTTTGCAGCTGGGCCCTTCTTGCAGGAGTTGATGCAGGTGACTCTTGGTAGCTCCTTTATACCTATACAAGGAGTCCACTGCTGAATCCTTTGAAGCAAGGTAAAGTCCTTTCTTTGTGAATCCGAGAGTGTGCCGCAGGTATAGTCTTTGTGAGTGCAATTGATCTTGGTGCAGACCATGAGTTCAGCAGGGCACTCATTCTTCTTGATGTTTGCAGACAGGGAATTGAGTTGCTGGGCTGCTCTCCCACTTTTATCCAGGTTTCTGGACTAGAAAGCAGGGGTGCACCCCTGAACTATGGGGTACGGGACGCCACCCTCTATGGTTACCACTTCCTGAGATGTGTGGCACATTTTTGTCCCTGAAAGTATTGTTCCACAAAAATCCAAAATGGAGAAAATCTCTCTTGGAGGTTCAGGTCTGGCTAAGTTCACCCACAGGTGTGGGTAACTTTCCCCTTACTACCCTCTCTTAATCTAATTACAGGGGCCCCATCAGGCTGGGCGTGCAGGAAGTGGGAAAGGTCTGGTTTCCGTCCCACCTGTCTTTTCCTCCTTTGAAGACCAGTTTGGGCACCGAGCCCTATTCCTGCTCTGGCATCTGCTGCTGTAGTTCTCCTCCCACCACAAGGTTCCTTTGCCTCAGGCCAAACTAACCACTTCACACCTTATCAAAGCAGCCTGGCCGGACAGTCACAGGTGGACCAACCAGGAGAGGCTGTTACAGGGCTAACTTTAGGTAACATTAGGAAATAGTTCTAAAACCCTTTCCCTGTAATAGTTTTGATAATTCTAACATTGGCAAATTGTTAGATGTATCTTAACTGTTATTTTGACACTTTAAATCAAATTGTTAGTCCACTCTTATCAAAAGATAGACTTTATTAATGTCAATTAAAGCCTTCCCATGTTAGCCTATGGAGCTAATGTACTACAATGGGGAGAAACGTAATTGGCAGTTTTTCCCACATTTGTAATGCCCCTGCTTTGATTACAGTGCATCTGCCCAACCCTCGGGGCACCTCTGGTAGATCTTAGGGTGAGTATATGTAAAAATAAGGTAGTTTAAAACTTTATAAGTACTTTAGTTCTAAAGTCGAATTCGGACTTGGTCTTATTTTAAAAGCAGTCGGCAAGGCAGGGCAGGTTTTTTAAATAATAGCAGGCACCACATCAGTGCACACTTAAGTGCATTCAATCTGCTGGGCCTCAACACAAACATGTTCTACCATTTACTAGGGATTTACAATATACCTTTTTACACAGAGCACTGGCCTTGGGTCTGGTTAGCAGAGCCCAGGACACAGAGTCAGAAAACACCAGTTTCAGTCACAAATGAGGGCAAAAAGTGAGGAGATATCTGAAAAAAGCCCAATTTTCTCACACAAAGGAACATAATCTTTGGATTCACCTTAAAGTTGGCATTTCTAGAGACAACTTACACCCTACTTCCTAAAAGAAGAGGGGGAAACAAATACGTATTCAGCATGCATTTGTTTAGCTTTGATCATAAGGAGACTGACCTTGATTAGCATGGGCATACTGAGAGGTGCTTTTATGAAGCTGAATGGGAGGAAACTGTGTATCCCTCTCCTTAATCATACCAAATAAACCAAAGAGTAGTAGTTCATCTGGTAATATTTGAAATAAAGAAATAGCAGTAATGCAAAAATCTAGGAGGGGCCAGAGGATCTCAGAACAGAGTGGAACTTTGCTGCCCTATAGAAAATCAGCAGACACAAGAGAAACCAATCTTCTTCTGTTGCCCATAAGAGAGTATTTAATAATCCTATATTCCATTAATATCTGTTGACTGTTCACCTAGGAAAGGATCCTGAAAGGTTAAGGAAAATGGAAGCATCCAGGGAAAAGGTCTTCTCTTCAGCTTTTGATAATGTTTTAATGTGGACATTTATCTGCTTATGTTTGACTGGGACAAAGGGACAACCCTTCTCAAATAGATACAGACTGCATGGTACTTATTATCATGTTAATCCTACTGCAAGCTTACAAGTATGATATTCGAGACTTCGATAGGAGAGAGAAAAGAAGGTAAATATCTTCTGGGACCACTTTGATCACAGTTTCCGGCCTTGCTCTGATGAAAGAATCTGAACTATAAAAAGGTTTTTAATGTGTTGGTTGTGACACACAATGAGGCTTTGCCTTGCCCTCCCTCCTTTGCAGTCATGCATGAAAGGTGGTTTGATCTAGGAAAACACTTCTATTGAATAGCATTGCAAAGCTAACAAAGTGGGATTACACCATTTTATTTGGCTAATAAATTATGATTGATGGGTGTTGAAGCCCATAAACATGTTATTACTGACTTGTGGGATACCCAGTGTTTTCTACAGATTCTTTTTTAAGTTCCTTAACATTTCATAACTTAAGATTTGTTAAACATTTTATGTATTTTAGGATACTTTTTAAGCATTTCATTGCATTCTTTTTTGCTAAATTGTTTTTTAAAAATTCCTTTTATAGATTTCTAAACTGTAATCTCGTTATGGTGCTGTTAAATACCACATGTATGTCTACTCACGACAGCCTGAGGTTTTGTGACAAACTACCAAGGCTAAGCTGAGGATTTCTCACACAAATATGCTTTTAATGTAGGGGTGACTTTGCAGGACCTCACCCACTGTTCACATCAACACTGAAATATCTCTCTCTCTCTCCTTGCTCTACTCTGCAAAATCTCCATCAATCATAGTTTCTCAACACAATAATGACTGTATGGCCCCAGCCGTCAAGCCTTTCCATTTTATTCCATTGTAGTATTTTTTTTAGCAAATTAACTACAAAGAAGTGCCATTCTGTGGAAATTAAACAATTCAACGTTCAGTTAGAGATTCTGACACATTGGTTGAAAGTGTGAGACTGACAACATGATACATGGACACAGGTATCCAATACAGGCACATTTTGATTATGCATCTTGGTGAATCTAAGGGCCAGATGTATCAAAGGATTTTGCATTCGCAAATGGGGCGAATCGCAAAATTCCACTGTTTGCAAATGCAAAATCGCCTTTCATGATTTGTGAAAGGAATTCAAAGTGTAATTTTAAGGAAACCCAAAAATAGCGATTCCTCAAAATTGCGAGTCCAATTAGGGAATACCTATTTGCGATTACCTATTCACATGTCTCATGCATTTCCTAAATGCAAATTTTCCATTTAGGAAATGCAATTACCACAAACTCAATTACAAATGCATTTGAAAAAATGACATATAGCGCACACATGCCCATTTACATGTTCACAAATATTTTGTTGGGGTGCATCAAAGGGGTCCTTAGGCCCCAAGCACCCTGGGATTTGCATTACCTAATTTGTGAATTCCCAACAGGAATTCGCAAATTAGGTAATGTAAAACCATTCGCACCTATGGGCCTACAGGCCCATAAGGATGAATGGAAGCCCATTACCTTATTGCGATTCAGTAATAGAGATTGCAACTTTTAATAAATTGCTATTACCGAATCGCAATTTTCATACATCCCATTGTGCATTTCTTAAATAGAGATTTCTTAAAAATCGCTATTTAGGAAATGCAAACCGGAATGATGATACATCTGGCCCTAAACATCATGCAATCAGCAATTATTTAAAGACTGATCGTCTTTTTATCCCACAATATCATTACGTACATCAACACTTACTGATGAGTGATGAGAAAAAGAGACCAACATTAAAATTACAGTAGCAAAATATAGTCCAAGAATTATCTAAAAGGACAAAAAAAATTTTAAACATCAGCAGCAATGTTGTGATAAAGAATTTCACAATGTGCACTAAAAGTGACTGGGCATCATAAGTATCACACATACTCGCTTGCTAGTCATTCTCTCAATTGAATCCTGGAAATATATGATCATCAGAAAATTCCAACAATAATTTCACTCACAAAATTCATAAAGATCAGCACAAGCCTGTGTTTCATCTGTTAATTTATTTATGAAATACACATCAATGTCCATTGATAAATGTTTGTTTACATTAGCCTAGATCCTTCCTTCTTGTCTATATGCTAAAGTTTGTTTGTTAATATACACTCAGTGCCATTTCTTAGAAGTTGGGGAACTTTCTGAGCATGAGATACTATAGTGCTATATCCATCAACTGAAGATTAATAAGTAGGACAATCCTCTGCCTATTTGAGAAAGAAAGTTTGATTAAAGCTAACAATGGCTGCCTTTGTCAAGTCATGCTTGTTTGTTACCTGCATGTAAGTGGCACAATAAATTTAAAAGTGTGTTGATAACGAAAATGAAGTATAAACAATGGATTATTAAATTGAAAAGATCTTCCAGCTCTGATGATTAGGACTAATGGATACTTAAAAAACATACTGAAGAATTAAACAGTGAAAGTAGTTTTATGTTCACAATTCTGATCATGCAGTTTACGAACTTGTGTTTATCTATATAATAATCTCCATATTCCCGAATCAGTGTTGCCTGGAAAATCCCAACACTAAATACCTCACATTGTGCAGTGCATATTGCTCACCTAACCCAGAAACAGCAAGCATGTTTATTGATCCTTTTTCTATTAATCCTCATGTGAATTCATAACTTAACCCATTCCTATCAGCAGTATTTCTTCTGTATCCAACCACAGCTATTATTTGTCAGGATAATTCCTGCATTCACTTCATAAGCAGCAGGAAAGCCGAAGAACCTTCTCGTCAGTGACTTATCACCCAGTTACTTACTTTGCATCTATCTATCTGAGGACCTGCCCAACCAGGTTGCCCTTTCACCACACTCCTGTTTCTCTCAGCTGTACATGGGTGTGCCCCAACCACTGGCTATTGACTTACTCTTTTCCATCCGCTGTTCACTATTGTGTATTTGATATGATTCCCTTGCAAGAACCATTATTGTGTAATTTCATACCAATCAACCATATCATCAGGTATTATGCAGTGTACAAGCACATGTATTGAGTGGGGGACCTTACTTCACCCTTCTGTCTACTGTGCCTCAGTATCAACACCTTCTAGTGAATCACTCCGTATTTTATGTAGCTTTCACAACTCTGACTGCTGCACCAATTACCCCATGCACTTCAGTTAGGGATTATGAAGGTCTATTAGCTAACCTATTATAGAAGGTGTGCCCAAACATCAATACCAGAATTGTGCTGCAGCTACATGTTGGGATAGAAATTCACAAACGTCCTCCTCCTCCATCTCTACAGTACCAGTTTTTACATGCCTAGCGTTAACCATACCTTAGCACATATATATACACATTTATATATTCATAAACATATATACATTTATTTATTTATTCTGAGAGCCCAACATGAAAGATGTATACAAGTGGAGTGTGAGGTTCCCCAGTGAATCAGAAAAGGAAACAGAACAGACAGTCAGCTGGGATGGGTCTTGGCAAGCAGATCAAGGAGATGTGATTTCTCAGAAGCAAGAGTCCTCACGCTCCCAGATGGGTGTCATGATTCATCATTAGTCAGCTCCTCATTGGGCCGTGCTGCAATGCCCAATGGACCCCTGAAGGGGGCTATTTTGTCAGAGGTCTTTCAAAATAAGATGACACGATGAAGTGTAAGTGGAGGTGCTGTTTGTGTAGACTGGTATAAGTGTGGTTTAAAAATAACTAAGAGAGACCCTGAATGTTTTAACATGTAGGACCTCTAGTTATAAATAAAAAACAAAGGGTGGCTGTGTTGGAAACAATGATATGTTACAACTCACAGGGAAGTGAGAATGTCAGTCAAAATGTGTCATGCCTTATAAAGTCCCTGCAGATCTGGGCACCTCATCAGGACCCCATAACCTAATCCAACAATGATTGGGGTTACAATAGTGGTAGTTAGCAACAGTAGCCAATCTTAAAAAGTCACCCTCAAAGTGTAGGGTATACCTTATGATATGTAAAATCTGACCCAATTTGAGTAAATAAATAGCCCCTTCGGTGAATGCAGAGACTGCACTAGCTGCAGAGTTAAAGGTGTCCAGCACGCTATGAAACCTGCAACCTATCCTCACTGCCACCCAAACAAGCTCTGCTGTTGTGCTGCTGGGTTAAGAGGCTTTGGGTTTCCTGCATACAAGCACAAATGCACAAACATGTGGACTGATTGAGTGGGACTACAGTTCAGCTCAGCCAGATATCCGTGCACAGTAACCTGTCTCAGAAGAAACCCATCAGGAAATAGTATTGTATTGGCATAGGTCTTGAAATGTGAATGGGCATTCATAGTTTGTCTGCAGTGCTTAACTGAAAAGGGTGTGCCCAATGTATTTTACATTATGGAATAAATTTGCATCAAACTACATTTTTGCCAAAAGTGGGCCTCATGATAAGCCTGGCACACCAGTTATATGATAAGAATGGATCCCAAGTGCAGATGCAACGTCACTTTTGTCATCTATGCACTCCTTTTGGCACTTGAGGATTTGTAATATTTTACTGACTTGGCTCCAAATGCTGTTCTCCTACTGGGGAAAGCTCTGTTAGCCAGCTGGAGGATCAAAAGATTCCTTGTGGAAGAGGACCACTTACAAGTTCTTGGGACTGTTTTAGGAAAGAAAAAGGTGGGGATGGAATCTGCATGTAATAATTACATGTTGCACTTCACCAGCCTTTGGAAACCTCATTGCAACAAGGACATAGGGGACAATGCCATGCCTCTGAAACCAATCACAGTAGGTGTTAACTGTTGACATTCTGAAGGAAGGGAACCAGACAGTTTTGGCAGTTACAGTTGTGATTTAAGGTTGTCAGACAGGTCTTTCAAGAAACCACTTCAAGTTGCCATCTTGAAATATATTAAAATGCTCTGCGTGTGCAGGAGGGCTGCAATGGGGTAGAATGATGTCAGAACGTTCCAACTCCACTTAAAAGCACGTACACATGAAAGAGAAAGGGAGGGACAAGATGGATTTTTCATTAACCTGAAGAAGATCAGAGAATGTCAGGGGTGCTAGAGAACCCTGGACTTGTATTTGAAGGGTCTCTGTAGCTCCACCTCTCCACTTCCCTCTTATTCTTTCTGAGAGTGAGTAGAGGGGTGGACCTGCTGGGGAACCAGGACAAGGATTCCCCTGGAACTTCTGAGATCTGAGCCTATTTGGGGGGGTAAACCTCATCAAGGGGCCACCCCCTAACATCTTCCATTGTGTGAGTGTCTTTCAAGTGACACAGAGGCTATTGGACCTAAGAAGTATGGGCATGGAGAGAATTCTGCTTTGAGGGCTGCTGGGTACTGCTGGAGGCCACTCTAGGCGGAAAAGAACACCAGGTGTTCAACAGATGACACATCCTGAGTATGGAGCTAAAGCACAACATAAAAATGTAAAACATTAAAGGCCAGGAGTCCTAATGGCGAGAGCCAATTACCAAGAGCAAAACAACATTAACATTGTCCAAATTAGCACAACCTGGCCCATGAAAACATAGGAAAAAAGGGCCACCCCAGTGGACTCAGTCCAGCTGCAATATGAGTAGCATCACCCTCCCATTTCTCAAGATATCTCCAAGGAGGGCATAGAGCCCCCGGGGGCCTGCACAAGAAAAAATGGAGGATAAGAGAGGGCATTAATGGGGCCTCCTACCCAGTGAGGCTTTTCTCCCTAGGAACCACAATCTCTCCAGAATCCCAGAGACTGATACAACAACAAAGTCCACCAAACAAGGATAATGAACACCTCTGCGCTTACTGCAAAGTTGCTCCAGGGAGGCAGAGTCCAAAGATCAAAGCTGTGTTTTTCCTCTGCCCCACATGTATATGTCTGAGTGGGCAAAGAGCATACCATGCTACAACAACTTACCTGTATAGATGCAAATGTGAGGATCTAAGATGTCGACTCCTGCTGATACAGGTGTTGGCCGAGGTGGGGGCCTGATGAGCACCAGAGAAGTTTGTGCATAATTAACTTTTATATGAAACATCACCAACTGGACAATGATTTATTGAGAGTTGTTTGTTGTGTGCCTGCGGACCGGGGTATTTGCCCACACCACATCGCCTGAGTAGACTGTGGACGGCTCTGCCTCGCTACCCTGAGAGAGTCAGTTGTTACAATTTGGTCCTTAATTACCAGGAGAGAGAACTTTGCAGACATATTACTGGTGAAGGACCCACATCCTTCTCAATTAATAACCCACTTTCTTACACGTTACTTATATTCTGGTGGGTAAAATAAACTTGCAAAAAGCCATGCCTCTGTGTGTACTGGTAATTGTCACCACTAATTTGTATTTAGCAAATATTCCTCATGGACAATTTGTGTATTTTAATGTAACAGTTTCAAAATTACAGCAACTGGCAGCATGAGTATCCTTATACTGTGTAGCTTTATTTGAATGTGTTTGAATGCATAAGTATGTCAATTTCGGGGGTTGTACGCCCCTATTCATAATAGACTTTATTAACTGTTAATGTCGTTTCAAGACACAGATGCTGAAAAGACAATATCCAGTAAAGATAACAAAAGTCGTTCTAAACGAGATAGTAAATTATATAAGTGTCTTCTATGCTGTTTTTTCTTAGGAGAATTGCGTGATAATTATTTTAAAGGGAAAGCAAATTTCGCATCTGAAGACGTACGATCCTAACATGGAAATCATTATTCTAAAACATACTCCGTTATGTTCAGCTTAACATCTGATCTTTCTATTTTTCTATTTCCTTTTATGTTGTGACAGCTGCGTGTGGAGGGAATCTGACGGGCCCTGCAGGTGTTATTTTATCACCTAACTTCCCGCACCCCTATCCTCCTGGAAAAGAATGCGACTGGAGAATAAACGTGAATCCAGACTTTGTCATTGCCTTGATATTCAAAAGGTACAATTTCCAAAGGAACACCACAATTTAGCAAGTTTTAAATGTCAAATTCAAAAATTGCTTCATCTATCACTTCATTGTGCGCTTAATTACTTTTCCTAGCTGTGCCCCGAGCTTGTAGCTAATGCCTTCCCCAGCAGTGTTGCCAAGTCGAAGAAAATATATTACATGGCTTTTACATCAGTTTTGAATGCCATTCTTCTACATTGAGTAGCAGAAACAAGAGAAATTGGTCAAATATGCTTTCCAACAATAGTTTGAAAAGATTTGCATTTGAAAAAACGTTAGCAAGACGATTCATGGGTTTTGTTTATGTCAACAAAACCGACTATAATATATTTGGAGCATATTTCATAGTAACCTTTACACACTCATACATTTTAAATCTATAATTAAGCAGAACACATTGTTCTTTCACATCTTTCACATCTGTGGCAATCTTTGTTACTCTGAGAGACCTTACACAACATATGTGCACAATACGAATAAACATGTCCGTTCCATTGTGTTAACGAAATCGTTCACACCTACAGACATGCACATTTTGGAAATACCTCAAGACTTAATAACCCCACTCATAATTATTCTGTTGACACCAGCGGTTCTTGTTCACAGACCCAAGGAGCAACACAGTTACCTTCTTTCTATTTCTGACATTGCACCACTGGCGTGACCTCATTATCAAGTGTCAAAAATGCAAGCACCAGTTTTGATAAAGTATAGGGATGTGTTTGTAACACTTAACAACATTCTAAAATATCGCGTGGAGTTGTAAAAATGGTCGCATGATCTTATTAGTTGTGTTAGAGATATTATCTGTTTTCCTTGGCATATGTTGGAATTAACCATGTGCCAACAATTAAGTTTTATAATCAATTTGAAATAGATAAATATATTGGTTTGGTACTGAGATAACTTTGGAAGTGTTGGAATAAAACCTAATCAATACTGCTTAGTTTCGATTTCAGAGTACATTAGTGATATTTTATATCTTTTTCAAAAGATGCCATTCCCACCTCTCACCAAAGCTCCTACTTACAGAATATAAGCCACATTGTCCACCCCCCATATCCTTGTGAGTTTTGATAGAATAAAAACTATGGGGGTCACTTCAAGTTTGGCGAATGGAAAGCCCATCCAGCAAACTCCTGACAGGGTAGCTGCCTACACGCCGACAACCCTGCTGGAGTCATTATGAGGTTCCTGCTAGGTTGGTGGGTGGTAACCTGAATGAGCATTGTGATGGTGCTGGGCAGGAGGGGGCCTGCACTGTCCATGCCAAGTGCATGTGCAGTGCAGGGCTCCCCTCTCCAGCTTCCCCCTAAACCCGTCCTCCGCCAGCCGTTTCATGGCAGTGTTACCACCATGAAAAGCCTGGCGGAGAACAAGGTTGTAATCCGCGGAGTAGTGCTGCTTACAGCCCTGCCCTGGAGAATTAAAGTCTCCTCCACCACCAGACTGCCGGGATCCATGATCCTGGTGTAGCTGGCGGTTCCCCGGTGGTCTAACTGCCAGGGTTGTAATGTGGCAGACTGCCACCGCAAGTGTGGCAGTCTTAAGACCCAGAACCTTGTAATGACTCCCTATATGCCTGAAACATTTTTTTAATCTGGCATCAAAGCTGTATTTCTATGATATGCATATATTTCACATTTTTTTTACTTAAAAATGCTGTGGACAAAAAAATCTGAATGGAAATCTATATAGATTGTAATTTCCAGGCATTCTTAACATCTATTAGACTTCATGCTGCAGACTGTCTGCTTAGCAATTCATACTTGTGTATGACTTAAGGAATTGTGCTGCTGCATTTTTATTTCTTTTTTATTCAAGGGCATAGTTTTCCCTATGTAGAAAACCTGTGCTTTACCACTCCTTAGGATATATGGATATAATTTTTTTCTTCTCCTGCTCAAAGAGTCGCTTAATTACTTACAGTGAAAAATAAACTGCAAATATTTGATGAATACCACAAATATGAGTTCATATTCATTTTCAAGTCAAGTATTAAAAATGAAATAGATATACTTAAGCGCCTTACCGATAGATTGTCTCCTCTAAATGTAATCTCTGAGCGGAAGTATATGCAACTTCTGTTTGCACAGTAACTTAGGCCCATATTTATACTTTCCTTAGCGCCACATCTGCGCCGCTTTTGGACGCAAAAACGGCGCAGACTTACAAAGTACAATTGTGGCCCATATTTATACTTTTTGACGCTAAACTGCGCTAACGCAGTTTAGCGTCAAAAAATTTAGCGCCGTCTAACGCCATTCTGAAGCGCCATGCGGGCGCCGTATTTATGGAATGGCGTTAGCCGGCGCAAGCAGACCGGCGCTGCCTGGTGTGCGTGGAAAAAAACCACGTACACCAGGCAGCGCCGGCGTAGGGGGAAATTGGCGCTAGGGCGTCTTAAAATGGCGCAAGTCGGGTTGACGCTAAAAAATCGTCTTAACCCGATTTGCGCCATTTTTTCGACGCCCAGACGCCATTTAAATGACTCCTGTTTTAGTAAAGACAGGAGTCATGCCCCCTTGCCCAATGGCCATGCCCAGGGGACTTATGTCCCCTGGGCATGGTCATGGGCATAGTGGCATGTAGGGGGGCACAAATAAGGCCCCCCTATGCCACCCAAAAAAAATTGAAAAATATAAAAAATTATACTTACGTGAACTTACCTGAATGTCCCTGGGGTGGGTCCCTCCATCCTTGGGTGTCCTCCTGGGGTGGGCAGGGGTGGCAGGGGGGGTCCCTGGGGGCAGGGGAGGGCACCTGTGGGCTCATTTTGAGCCCACAGGCCCCTTAACGCCTACCCTGACCCAGGCGTTAAAAAGTGGCGCAAATGCGGGGTTTTTTGACCCGCCACCTCCCGGGCGTGATTTTTGCCCGGGAGTATAAATACGACGCATTTGCGTCGCCGTCATTTTTTTAGACGGGAACGCCTTCCTTGCATCTCATTAACGCAAGGAAGGCGTTCACGCTAAAAAATGACGCTCTTTGCCCATACTTTGGCGCTAGACGCGTCTAACGCCAAAGTATAAATATGGCGTTAGTTTTGCGCCGAATTTGCGTCGAAAAAAACGACGCTAATTCGGCGCAAACGGAGTATAAATACGGGCCAGTATTTTGTAAGATTGCGCCGTTTTTGCGTCAAAAAGCGGCGCAAACGCGGCGCTAAAAAAGTATAAATAAGGGTATCTGCACAAAGATCAGTTATCATAAGCAAACATATCTAAGAATCAGCCCTTATTGGCATGGCACACATAACACTGTGGAAACAATTTAGCAAATGACTTCTTGCCACGTTCATTACTGCCTTTGTATTTGCTACAAGTACGTTATGTTTGATGGACAACAATGTACTTTAAATGTCATCATCGTAAACAATTTGTACCACAGTGTCAATATCGCGCTTCCGATTTTGGCAGGCAAACGATTCGAAATGAAGAGTGGGCTATATAATTAAGATACTATACTAAACATGATACTATATAACCCATGTTTTTTACATTTGAACTGAAGAACATCTGAAAGTCCATAATAGAAGCACTGAAGGCGTAATGTAACTCTGTTATTAGCATTCAAATTAAATTCTAATTAAATCTATAATGTTGAGCAAATATATCAAGTTGAAATTTATAGGATAATTCAGTAGCTTCTGTTTGTTGACTTCATAAACTCAGCCACTAAATACATTCTTTTTTTTGCAGTTTCAGTATGGAGCCCAGTTATGATTTCCTGCATATTTATGAAGGTGAAGATTCCAACAGTCCGCTAATTGGCAGTTTTCAAGGCTCCCAAGCACCTGAAAGAATAGAAAGCAGCGCTAATAGTTTGTTTTTGGCATTTCGCAGCGATGCCTCTGTTGGCATGTCAGGATTCGCCATTGAATTCAAAGGTATTGTTGACTTTTAAAATAGTTGTCTACATATGAAAGGTGAATGAAGGTGGCATTTATGCTGATCACAATTGATTGAACACTACACAGTACATAACATTGCGTAAACATTTTACATTCTGAATGTAATCTGAATTTTCTGTTGCATATTTTAAAGATTGTGTTGCTTTTCTGGCACATTACTTCACAAGGGTTTTAAGAAAAACATCAAGTACCCATGACACTCATACCACCCTCATGCAAAACCTAAAAAATTGCCATGACATTGACACCCCACCATCAACCTAGCTCCTAATGCGAAGTTACTTGAGACTGTACCCGTTTGTCTATATGCTGAGAATAGACACTTGGCATACATATTAACTTCCTCAGCATCGTTCATAAATTTCACTTCTAGTGCTGCTAATCATTGTACCAAGGACGTCCCTGTACAATTTATTTGCAAGGATGTTGATGTAACTCATCAAAGCCTCCTCATCCACCTCAAGCCTTCTCATGAATGCATCAGTACCTTCCACAGCTCAACACACATGCTTTTCATGCGTCTCATTCCATGCAATCCTGACAGACATCTGGTGCTTAGTAAGGCTGGTGCACTTAGTGATAATGCTAAATAACAGGCCGTTATGCAGGCCTGATCAATAATCATAAGGCTCTTACGACCTTTACGAACAAGGACTCATATTGTTGACTGCCCAGCCTCTGTTGGTTTGCAGATCTTATCCGTCTGTTATCTCTACTGGAACACTAGACTTTATGCTGCATGACAACCTATTCATGTTAGAATCGGATTGCCCTTGCCTGCAGTAAAGCAGAGGCTGACTTATTTAAAATGCTGCCAATAACAGAAGAGGAATTGCATTCAAGCTTTCTTCATAATGTGCCATTATGACGGATCCAGTCTCTCACCCCCCAAACAGAAGAATGGAGTAGGCTAACAGCACAATATGACAATTTTATAAGCCTCATTATGTATTGATCCATATCTCTTCCAAGGTGGTTGTTAGAAATGGGGTCTTTGGTTGACAGCCAGGCTACCCCCTGTTCAAGCAAGGACCCTCACTCTAGTCAGGGTAAAAGAGAATCACCCTCAGCTAACCCCTGCTTACCCCCTTGGTAGCTTGGCAGAGCAGTAGGCTTAACTTCAGAGTGCTAGGTGTAAAGTATTTGTACCAACACACACAGTAACTTGATGAAAACACTACAAAATGACATAACACCAGTTTAGAAAATAGGAAATATTTATCTAAACAAAACAAGACCAAAACGACAAAAATCCGACGTACGCAAGTCAAGTCATGGATTTTTCAAGATTAAACTAAAAAATAGCACCTAGAAACACAAAATGCTTCGATGAGGTGTTAACATGGTGCCGTGACGGAGTCGTTCCCAACAAGCCGACACTTGCGGCGCTAGACACAGAGTCGCGTAGACCCCCAAGTACAGTACCTTTGCAGAAGAGTGAAAAGAAGTCGATGCGCAAAGTCGGGGATCGCGCCGTCTGTGCGAAACTTTGAATCCGCACACTTCGAGCGGCATTGGTCACGACGTGGTGCAGTGACTTCCACAGAGTCGTGGACTTCAGCGGGGCTGCAGCGGCGTCGGGCCTGTGAAGGTCGTCGCGTTCCAGCGAAGATCACGGCGTTGGGTGCAGGAGGCATCACCGGATTCACCAGCGGTGTCGGTCCGAAGTCGTCCAAAGACGATTTCCTTGGATTTCCACCAGCTTTCCTTTTAAGGGCCCAGGGACTGGATAGGGCACCACTTGTCAGAGCAGGAGTCTCTCCAGAGACTCCAGGTGCTGGCAGAGAAAAATCTTTGCTGTCCCTGAGACTTCAAACAACTGGAGGCAAGCTCTAAATCAAGCCCTTGGAGATTTCTTCACAAGATGGAAAGCACACAAAGTCCAGTCTTTGCCCTCTTACTCTGGCAGAAGCAGCAACTGCAGGATAGCTCCACAAAACACAGTCACAGGCAGGGCAGCACTTCTCCTCAGCTCTTCAGCTCTTCTCCAGGCAGAGGTTCCTCTTGTTTCCAGAAGTGTTCTAAAGTCTGTGGTTTTGGGTGCCCTTCTTATACCCAATTTCTCCTTTGAAGTAGGCCTACATCAAATTAAAGTCTCTTTGTTATGTGAAATCCTGCCTTGCCCATGCCAGGCCCCAGACACTCACCAGGGGATCGGAGACTGCATTGTGTGAGGACAGGCACAGCCCTTTCAGGTGTAAGTGACCACTCCTCCCCTCCCTCCTAGCACAGAGTCACAGAAATGGTATAAGCAAGAAAATGCTCACTTTCTAAAAGGGGCATTTTAAAACACACAATCTTAAAATCAACTTTACTAAAAGATGTATTTTTAAATTGTGAGCTCAGAGACCCCAAACTCCACATGTCCGTCCGATCCCAAAGGGAATCTACACTCTAATCAGATTTAAAGGTAGCCCCCATGTTAATCTGTGAGAGGGACAGGCCTTGCAACAGTAAAAAACGAATTTAGCAATATTTCACTGTCAGGACATATAAAACACATTACTATATGTTCTACCTTAACCATACACTGCACCCTGCCCCTGGGGCTACCTAGGGCCTTCCTTAGGGGTGCCTTACATGTAAGAAAAGGGAAGGTTTAGGCCTGGCAAGTGGATACACTTGCCAAGTCGAATTTACAGTTAAAAATGCACACACATACACTGCAGTGGCAGGTCTGAGACATGATTACAGAGCTACTAATGTGAGTGACACAACCAGTGCTGCAGGCCCACTAGTAGCATTTGATTTACAGGCCCTGGCACCTCTAGTGCACTTTACTAGGGACTTACTAATAAATTAAATATGCCAATCATGGATAAACCAATTACATACAATTTTACACTGAGAGCATATGCACTTTAGCACTGGTTAGCAGTGGTAAAGTGATCTGAGTTCAAAAGCCAACAGCAACAGGTCTGAAAAAAATAGGAGGCAGGAAGCAAAAAGACTGGGGATGACCCTGCAAAAAGGGCCATTTCCAACAGTTGGGGTATAATTTAAACTATCAGCGTTTCTGCTCTTCCTCAAGAATGGCTGAAATTATACAATTGAAGAAAGAGAAACACAATTTTTACAAAAAATGATTACTTACAATAAAAAAAAAAATCTACATTGCTTTTTATTTTATGTCACATTTATATCTGTTTATAAGATTTCATCTTTCCTCCATTTAGGAAACCATGTTGAAGGCTTTTTGTTACAATCCCTGCCCTGGGTAAGCTTCCTATAGGGCATCAGTTACTTGTTTCAGTCACAACTTTTCACAGCTCATGAGACATGACAGGCTGCAGAGTTATACATCTTTCTGAGAACAAAGGGAATCCTGGGCTCCAACCACCCCCTTTCTTGAAAGCCATCTGTGTGAAGTGATCAAAGATCTATTAAAAAATGGGACTAGAGTCTTGTCAGAGCCTCATACCATAGCAATCACTGTCAAAGAAGTGAACAATAATGAAAGGACAACTTAAATGGGCATCCTACATTCTGTTTTTACAACTTGGAGGCAACGATCATCAACTCTAAGACGTCCCTTGGAAGTTATAAAAACTCAAAATCTACCAGGAGTCTTTATTTCTGGTAGAGTGAATGCTCTGGTGTTTTGAAGGGGTATGTTTTGCACTGATCATAAAGGGGTCAAAGGAGGGTGGCTTTCAATGGAACGTGATGAAAGGAACATAGGGATTGTGATAAGGCTTCACTCGATCATCTTTTAGGGTGGGCAATGTGGCATGTTGATATTTATTTTAGAATAGATGACAGGAACTTAGGCAACCTGCTGCATGGGAGATCTGCTAAGATGTGTTTCTAGAATTCAGCCAATCACTAGTGGGTCAAATAATAACACCCTTTTCCCTTCACACTCTAGAAAAGGGCCTCCCTAATAGATTGGAAAACAGACAACTAGAGATTTCTTTTTTGCCTGTGAACAACTAAAGAATACTGTGCCTGCTCCCCTTTGAATGCCTGAGTTTAGGAAGCTATTCTCATTGTCATGAACTTAGAAAGTGTCCTGTAGTTGACCACAAACAGAAGATAGTCAAAGCTCTCTGTAGGGTAAGTAATGCTCCTGTAATGTTATGAGGCCATCTTGGTTCCACGTTGTCTCTCCATTTTAGTTTAGTTTTATATTTTACATTTTACACATTTTAGCTGACGGTGCTTTTAGCAGTGCAGTGACATTTTACACATTTAGGCTTGCAAAATATTATTCTCAGAAATGATTGTACGAGTTGCATTTTTTTTTAGCCTTTCTCAACATATTCTCTACACTCTTTTCAAGGCTAGAAACACAGTACAAGATATCCTAATGCTTGTGTTGCCCATTCAGGGACAGCTTCTAACATATAGACATAATATTCTATCAGAGCTGGGCCTCTAACACAGTGTGGCTTTGATTATATAAATAATACACTGACCAATAGGGGTCAGATATACACTTCAGCCACGACCGTCTGGGGACGAATGCTGTGTTCAACATGCACCTCTGCTGGCACTGATCTTCCAGTTTGCAGAGAAAGATTGCCATCTACAAGACATGCAGATGTCCTGGTTCAGTTTTCCAGGCATGGGGGCTAAG
This sequence comes from Pleurodeles waltl, assembly GCF_031143425.1. Taxonomy (NCBI): domain Eukaryota; kingdom Metazoa; phylum Chordata; class Amphibia; order Caudata; family Salamandridae; genus Pleurodeles; species Pleurodeles waltl. The sequence goes on from NC_090444.1 coordinate 1,525,672,490, forward strand.
GCTATCTTCTTAGATCAGGTGAAGGCAGAGGCTAAATTCATTATGCTCTCAGTAAAGGGTAGTAAAGGGTTAGTGTTAGATAGGAATATCTAAAAACCATGTGCTGTCGGACTTTTTACTCTTTTTGCCATGTTCATAATGCTGGTAACTTTGCTTCATGTCATCTGCCTAACAATTTCTGCTCATTTTCTTTATGCAAGACTACGATTGTTTCAATAAATATACTGAAACTTATCTTGCATCTTTCTTGGGTTTCACCTGGGCATGCACGATTAAGACAACAAAAATTTAAGAGCTGTTTTCACGATTCCCTTGAGGATTAGAGTGTTATGTGAGGTTACCATAACCACCTTCCACCCCGGTTTTGTTGGGGGTTCAGGTGAAGTACTGTGAACTAGCCAGGATTTGGGTTGACAGGTTCTGATGATGTGGATGAACACAATCCCTACATACTGAAGTTCTGTTGTCCTAATAAGCAGTCCTATCATGTTAGTGGGAACTGAAGAACAGTAACCCTTTTTCCTGAAAAGAGAGGTATGGAAGATCTCAAACAGATACAGCAATACCTGCAAGAAAATAACCAACAAGGCCACTGGTACCTGCACTTTTAGCTGCGGTACTAACTCAAAGTGGGGAAAGATTTTTCCTCATTTGAACACATGGACTCATGTTCACAGAGAATTTCTGAAGTATTGTGAGTTTCTAGAACACCAGGGAAAAAGTAATAGAACTTTTGCTACAACTTCTGTAAGTTTGGCATTTTGTTTTATCTTCTATCTTTTAAAAACTTTTTAAATGTGCACCTTTCTGCATATCATTCACACTGTCTTTTAAGAGACACCACCTTTCTAAGAAATGTTAAAATGAAGGAAATGCATTGATTCAATGTCCACATCAATTATCTTGCTGTTCCCCAGCGACCCTGTTTGGAAATCACAACCAGCTTAATTGTTTATTGAAAACGTTACTTTCATAAACTGTCTATTATTAAAAGAATCCCATTGTTTCAATTGCTCCTGTCCTCTACATCAGATTTACTTCAGTTTGATGTTTTGTGAAAAAATGCATTCAACTGTGGATGGATTGGGAATTACAATACACCTATCTCTTATCTTTCATCGTGTTTTTGGATTTGCTGTGTAGGTATCAAATGCACTTTTTCTCTTAACAGTGTATCATTGTTTGTCCCACAAAGAAGCATGTCTTTTTTTTTTTAGACACTACATTTATTTGGCTGTATTTGGTCTTCCATAGCTCACATTAGGACTAAGGCCACTTTACCCCAAAATATTTTATTGGAGATATTTCTGATAATAATAAAACATAATATTTATCTTCACTGATGCTCAGGCATGTTCAAAAGTCCTAAATGGTAAAAGTGGTAGATGTGGTTTCGCAACTCATGTTTATATTCTGCATTTTACTGAAAAATGCATATTACTTTAGGATAGCTGCAGGGCGTGCAGATATTTCCTCTATAGACAGGTTAACTTACTTGGGAATTCTTTCAGTGGGCAGCAGGGTAATTCTATTCCATGGCTATTTAGCTTCATGCCCTATGTTCTTTGAATACTTCGAAGGCGATCATGGGACATATCCTTCCATGCAAATATCCCAGTGAAACAGGCAAAGCATGGTTCTTTAATTTTTGCCCTCTCAAGTTTGATATTGAATACTAGTGGTTTCAGACCCTATTTTTAAGGAGGACAGATTTGAATTTTGCTACTGATTACCAAAAAGTCAGATGTTCTCATAGCATTCCACTACACACATTGTGATGCTAGCTAAGCTTCATGAACGTATTATTGTGAAACTGTGACAAATAACATGGTGAAAAATCAAAAATGGTAAATTCAGTATTCAAAGTACTATAACAGGACCCTGATCTACCCTGAACAGTAATTCAACCCCATTAAATTAACATGTGTCCCTCACTCCTGTTAAAGATGAGGGACAAGGGATCACTACATAATGCAGATAAAGACAATCCAACATGGCCTGAAGTGGACAGATAGGAAATGTGACCTGAAAGTAAGAGTTATGACTAGGCTTGGGCATAGCACTGGAAATCTCCCACTTCAGTCAGTCAGTTAAAATACTATTATTCGACAAATCGTAGAGCCATAAAAGGTCCAATAAAAATAATAAAACATTACACTTTGAAATAATGTCAAAAGCACCCATCCATAAAAACACTTCAAGCCACACAATAAGATACAATCAACAGAATAGCCCATCCTACCAAATGTGTAATATAATCACCAAAAGAAAAACAAGCTTTAGTATCTGGAACACACTTTCAGAACACTTAATATAAAATTTTAAACAATATATATAATTCTTTGATTATCCAGATGGAGCAGAGTGTCAAATGGAACAGCATGGGACTTGGCTCCAAAAGCTCACTAAACAGGGTGAAAGAATTGCTGTCTTTGGGGTGCATAAAAAGTGCAGAACAGGACAAAGTGCAATGTGCTTTGTTCGACTGGGAGATTACAATGACAGTGAGGTAGAGTGGAAAACCAGGTCCCTTTCTGTGGAAAGGCCACTAGAAAATGTAGCATCCTAAGTCAGAACCGTGATAATAAAAGAAATATGTTTTCCATTTACGATAAGCTGCATATAAAGTGCAGGGTGCAGTGAAAGACAATAAGGACGGTCAACCACAGTTAGGCAAGGCCTAAAAGGGCAGGCGCTGCCAGAACGTTGTTTCAAGAATTCTTTAAATTGGCCAAGATGGACACTAGCTACACTTTCTGGATTATTAAAGAGGCTTGGCTTACCTATTCTGTCATACAGAAACTTGACATAATTTAAGCAAGACATGTCTTCATACTTCAGAATTAATACAATCCCTAATAATAATCCTACAGAGCTGCATCTCAGTGTTCGGTCAAATCCTATGCCACAGCACCACAGTGTGAAGCGCAATCTAATCGATCAAACTAGGGAGCCCAACATCTTTATGGCAAAGAGCAGTGGGAGTCAATCGTGGAACTCCCAGTAGCCTTCTTAGAAATTTATTTTCAATGATTTGAAGACCTTTACTGTCCACATATCCCCATCCCATACATGGCCACTGGGACACTTTCATTTTTGAAAATAAAAATAATTTATTTCGTAGGGTTGTGGCCCAGCCACTCAGAAAATCTAAAACGGGCATCTGTAGCTCATTGAAATTGCATCACTCTAACATTAATTAAACATTTCCAATTAAGACCTACATCAAACGGGATCCCCAGGTGTGGAATTTTCTAAATTTCCTTGTCAATTTCCTTGTCATTAATAACAAACTTTTTTGTTTTAGCAAGCTTGGGGCTGCATTTCATAGCACAAGATTTAGAGTGGTTAACCCTGAGACCAGAAGAATTCATGAACTTATTAAAAGCATCTAAAAAAATTTGAAGGGCTTCAGCTGTTCGGGTAATAAGAATAGCATCATCCATGTAAAGCAAGACCGGGATTTCCCTTGAGCCCATTTTGGGTAAATCGTTTCCCTGCCTAATCAGATAATTCCCAAACAAATTAATGTAAATTAAAAACAAAAAAGGGGCCAAGACTCAACCCTGCCTATCTCCCTTTACTGCTGGAAATTCCTGAATTATAATTCTTCTACTGTGCAACATTTCCTTATGGTAGGGGGCCAGGTTGGTATTTGCCAGGTCCACCTGCAGATACCAAATTGATAATCTCTCCAACCGCTTAGTATGCACAAAATATAACATCGTAAACCTCGCAATATCTTTGAGTGAAATTACAGATAATTTGAGTCAAAATGGCACATTTAAGACCAGAATCCTTAATTCTTTCAAATATTAATTAATATTATGCAGCCACCATTGACTATTGCGCGATTTATTCCTTTATGCATTTCACATGTACGCGAAGTCATTCACAGAACATCATTTGTGTTAGTTATTAAGAACAAAGAACAGGTTCTAATGCTATCCTACCAGGATTTTTGTCTTAGTTGAACAGAAGCAACAGAGGACATGCAGATCTAATTCATAGTTTGGTTAAGACTATAGTAATATCTTTCCATAAAGCCAAGAGATTGTGAATAAGCTGCTTTCTGTGCTAAGATCATAGCCAGTAATGTGTGTGTCACATATTAAAATGTGGCAGACTTTAAAAAAAAGTACCACCAGTAAGGTGTTATGACATTCTGCTTCCATTAAACATGATGCAAAAGAATAGCTATTGTTTTCATGGAGCTCTAGGTACCATGATCTAATATTCATGATCTAATTGCATACACAAGTGAGTACTGTCAATTGGTAAAATATGCTTATTTGGATAGTGCTGATTTGTTTTAACAGAGTTGATATTTATCATTTATCATTTTATGGTATTTTTAGGTCTGTCGTTAGCCAAGACCTTTTTTTTTTGTTTTTTACTAAAACTATCGCTAAAGATACTTAGTGGGTCCCTTTCATCCACTCTTTTTGAACAATTGTTCTGTTATAGAGTGATTCATAGTTTGCTCCCACCCACTACAGCATACAGTATGGGCAATGGGTCTGCCTGTTCCACCCACTGGCTTACCTTACTGTGAGTGGCAGCATTTTGACTGTTTACAGGCAGCTCCGTCTAGAGATGGAAATCATAATAGGTTCTCTTACTATAATCCTGCAAAATCGACATCCATCAAAATGCACAAGCAGTTGAATAATCCAAACTTCCTGCAACTGCTAAAAACAGTTAATTGTCATGCTTTGATTTTTTTGATCCCAAACGTCACTGATAAAATGGCTCGAGTTTTACAGTTATATGAAGTGCCTGCAGGAGCTCCACCTCCATGAGAGAGGAGTGTCGCCCCACTGAGAAAATGCCCCAGAGCAGCTGAAAAATAAAATGGTCATTAAGTTTATTTATTACCATTTTATTTTTCAGCAACCTGTCCTGAGTTGTGCATGTTTAAAGTGCGTATGTACCTTTGGTTGGCCATCTTGCGATGGCCAGCTTGACAAGCACACTTTAAACGCCTCTACCCAAGCTGTCTCAAGACAGCTGGGTTAGAGAAAGCACAGGCCTCCAGTGCTCTTACGAGTGCTGAGAGAGGCTACTCCTTCCAATCCTGATGCTTCTCCTATGCTGTGTAACAGCATGATAGCAATGTCAGGATAGGATACTGGGTCCGGAGCCTCAAAGACAGAAGATACCCAAGTGAGGAGGATGTTGTGGCAAGAAGAAAAGGAAAATGCCTTTTTTCCTATTATGTTAATGCAAAGTGGAGAAGCATACAGTTGAATAGCATAGAGTGGAGTTGCGTACACTTGAGTGGCAGACACTGGAATAGTGTACCTTGAATAGAAAAGAGTGGAGTGGTGTAGAGTGGAATAGCACAGAGTGAAGTGGCATTAGTGCAGTAGCATCTAGTAGAGTGGCATAGAGTGGAGCAAGGTACAGTGTATTGGCGAATATTGTAAACTGGAGTGGGATAGAGTGTAGAGGCATAAAACTTAGGGGGTCATTCTGACTTTGGCGGGCGGCGGAGTCCGCCCGCCAAAGTAACCCTGTCGGAAGACTGCTCCGCGGTCAAAAGACCGCAAGGGTCATTCCGACTTTCCCGCTGGGCCGGCGGGCGACCGCCAAAAGGGCGCCCGCCGGCCCAGCGGGAAAGACCCTGCAACAAGGAAGCCGGCTCCAAATGGAGCCGGCGGAGTTGCAGGGGTGTGACAGGTGCAGTGGCACCCGTCGCGATTTTCACTGTCTGCAAAGCAGACAGTGAAAATCTTTATGGGGCCCTGTTAGGGGGCCCCTGCACTGCCCATGCCAGTGGCATGGGCAGTGCAGGGGCCACCAGGGGCCCCACGACACCCGTTCCCGCCATCCTGTTCCTGGCGGTAAGAACTGCCAGAAACAGGGTGGCGGGAAGGGGGTCGGAATCCCGCAGCGCTGCCATGGAGGATTCCCTGGGCCAGGGGAAAACCGGCGGGAAACCGCCGGTTCCCCTTTTCTGACCGCAGCTTTACCGCCGCGGTCAGAATGGCCCTGGAAGCACTGCCAGCCTGTTGGCGGTGCTTCCGTGGTCCCCGGCCCTGGCAGTCATGGACCACCAGGGTCGGAATGACCCCCTTAGTGACCTAGAATGGAGTGTTGTAGAGTGGAATACAGTAGAGCATTGTAGAGTGGAGTGGCATACAGTGTAATAACACACCGAGGAGTGGTGTAGTGTGGAGTGGCACACAGAGGAATAGCCTAGAGTGAAGTGGCATAGAGTGGAGTGGTTTACAGTAGAGTGTTGCACAGTCAAATAATGTTCAGTGTTACAGGCGTACAGTGTAGTGATGGTGAGTGGAGTGACATATAGTGGAATAGTGGAGAGTGTAGTGCTGCTGGATGGAGTAATATAAAGTGTAGTATTGTACAGTAGATTGTCATAGAGCGAAGTGACGTATAATCGAATGGTATAGAGTGGAGTTATGTAAAGTTGGAGGCTGGGCTAATTTGTAGTGGTACCTGTGGTACTTACACCTTGCACCAGGTCCAGTTATCCTCTATTAGTGAAATGTACGCAGTGTCTAGAAGCCAGGCTCTCTCGGGTAGTGTTGATGAGCAACCATGGCCTAACTAGGAGACATGCAAAGCTCATGCAATACCACTGTAGTCACACACTACTCACACACATGAAAGAAAATACTCAGTATTACAAAAATAAAGGTACTTCATTTTAGTGACACAAATGCTAAAGATACCTTAGAGACTATACTCCCTTAGGAGGTAGTTAAATACACAGTATATACACTAGAATGCAGAATTAGCTGTACGAAAAAGTTAGAAAACTGTGCTAATAGTGAAAATCACAATAGTTAGAAATGGGCCTGGGGGAACACAAACTATATACTAAAATAGTGGAATGTGAGTCAGTTTCCCACCTAGGCAAGTAGTGTGTAGAGGGGTGCTGGGAGTATTAGAAAACAAAAAAGGTAAGTAATAGAACCCACCCCACAGCCCAGGAAAGCATGAGTAAATCACAGTAACTTACCTAGAACACACAAGAACACATGGTAGAAGATTTTGCAATAACCATGAGAGACTGCAAGACACCAACAATGGAGTCTTGGACCTCAAGACCTGTGGAAGAAGGGGACCAAGTCCAAGAAGCACTAAAGAGTCCAGAGAGAACAGGAGCCTCTGCTAACCCGGGTGAAGGTGCAAAATAAGAACCACCGGTGAAGAAAAACAGTCAGTACTGCACCCAAGAAGACAGATGTGGGTTCCTGCTTGGTGCAGATGATGTCCCATGCTGGATGGATGATTGCAGTCTGGATTGCATTTCTAGGTTCCAGCAACAAGCCTTGGTACATGCAAAGCTCACGATTAGCGGGAAATGTCTCTGCCCCGGACCAGGAGGGACCTGGTGGCCTCTACCCAGGAGGGGGACATGGGGGGGGCTCTAAGCAACTCAGAGAGCCCTCAGAAGACCAGACAGCACACACAGGAGGCCCACAGCACAGGGACAAAGAAGGTATAAAAGGAGGCCCCGTGCAGCACTACTCAAAGGGATCCCATGCCGGAGAACCATGCAGGAGGCTGTGCTTTGCAGGAATGAGTGCTTTGGGCTGGAGCTGCATGGTGCTGAAGCAGAGAAGTGACTAATTCACTTCAAGGGAGATTCCTTTGTTCTTCTGGTGCAGGCTGAAGACAGGCAGTCCTTGGAGGATGCACGACCTGGGAACAGTTGCAATTGCTGGCAGGAGCTGAAAATACAATGTTGCAGAAGTCATCCTTGCTTCTTTGTTGCAGTTTGTAGAGTTCCTGGAGGGTCCAGATGCAGTTACGTTGTTAGAAGGTGAAGCAGATGATTCCTGCTGGAGTCTTGCAATCCGAATCTGAAGACCCACCCAAGAGAGAGACCCTAAATAGCCCTGAAAGGGGGACAGGTCAGCGATCAGGTAAGCTCCTATCAGTGGAGGGTTCTGAAGTCACCTGCTAGCACTGACTACTCAGATGCTCCCAGAGTGCCCTGCCAACTTCGAATCCAAGATGGCAAAACCCAGGGACCCTCTGGAGGAGCTTTGGCCACCACCCCTGGGGTGTTGATGGACAGGGGGTTGGTCACTCCCCTTTCCTTTGTCCAGTTTCGTGCCAGAACAGGGACTGGGGGTCCTTGAACCAGTGTAGACTAGGTTATGCAAGGAGGGCACCATCTGTGCCCTTCAAAGCATTTTCAGAGGCTCTGGGAGACTACCTCTCCCATGCTTGTAACACCTGTTTCCCAAGGGAGAGGAGGTAACATCCCTGTCCCAAAGGAAAACCTTTGTTCTGCCTTCCTGGGCTTGAGCTGCTGAAGCAACAGGAGGGCAGAAATCTGTCTGTGAGGAGGCAGCAGCTGGGGCTGCCTGGAGAACCTCAGAAGGCTAAAATGGCAGTACTGGGGGTCCTCTATGGAGCCCCGTGAGTGCATGGGCTCATACAACTAATGCTTGCAAAAACATTGTGGTATGATTCCAACATGTTTGATACCAAACTTGGCCATATTCTGAGTTACCATTGTGAAGCTGTAAATAGGTAGTGACCTATGTATAGTGTATGCGTAAAATTGAGTCCCCGCGCTCATGAAGTCTGGAAAAATGGTCCTAGATGATGTGGCAGCACCTCTGCTAGTGCAGGGGTGCCCTCACACACAGGTACTCTGCACCCAACCTTCAGGGTTGGAAGGCCTGATGTACGGGTGACTTATAAGTGACCTGATGCAGTGTAAATGGCTGTGAAATGGTACACGCACCATTTCACACAGACTGGAATGACAGTCCTGTAGAAGCCTCTGTATGGGCTCCATCCCCTGGATCCCCAATACCCTGGGTACCAAGGTACCATATACTAACGACTCATAAGAGGGCACCAGTATGCCAATTTGGGCTGGAATATCCTGGGTTACAAGTATGCAGTGACAGATTTGAGAGGAGAGAGAGCATAAGCACTGAGATCCTGGTTAGCAGGACTCCAGGGGTAACATGCCAAATAGAGGGTACTTTTTCACAAAAATGAATTGGTGTACAGATGAATAGCGTGCAGTGTAGTGTTGTACACTGAAGTGGCATGGTATAGAGTGGAATACCATAGAGTGGAGTTGCATACAGTAGATTATCATACAATGGAGTAGCGTAAAGTGGAATGGCATATAGTGCATTGGCATACAATGGAGTGTCATAAAATGGAGTGGAGTACAGTGTAATAGCGTACAGTGTAAAGGTGTGGAGAAGAGTGGCATACAGTGGCTTATTATAGAGTGGAATGGCTGACAGTGGAGTGGCATAGAGTGGAGCAGAGTGGCATACATTGGAGTGTGTTAATTGAAACAGACATAACATGCAACGTGTTAGTAGATGTAATGTGGCAGGGACCATCTTGTACACTAGAGGCATCCTATAAAGTATTTTATATTAATTGCTGATTCATCCCAGTGTTTGTTTCATAGCCTAGCAAAATGATATGCTAGTCTCATGTTAATGCTAAATACAGTGAGAGGGCAATAGGCACTTTTTTCTAGAGCATGCAGATGGAGGTTCTTTGTGAGCACACCAGAGGTCGGAATATTAGTTAACAAAAACCTAAACTTCTAGGACAACACCATGGGGACATTAAGTTTCTTATAGCTATCTTTAATTAACGATTCAGCATTTATATTGATAGTCTACGATGCAAACATTTACCTACATCTGAATAACACATTTTTGAATCTGAAACTTCTTCTTTTATTTAGTTTCACCAAGTGGATCTTAACTTTCTCTTAGAAAATATATGAAGTTTCTATTACTAGCTCTCTATATTCCAAATAAATATCCCATCAAAGTGTTTTTTCTGTAATTGTGACGCTCATTACCAAGGAATGCCCCCTTTTTACAATGCATTGTCCATCTAGTAGAAACTGAAGTCATGTGTGACTTGAAAATCCAAAGGTAGTTTTTATCTATTATAGAAACCACTAGTCCATACATGTATTTAGAGCACGATTTGTAAATTAATTGGCCAAAATAGCTCATTTAAATTGTTTCCACACCCACACTTATTTGAAATCCATTTTATTAATTGTTCTTATGTGAAAATACATTTTAAGAATATGGTTATATCTTCATTCATTTTGAACTCTGAAATTATTTAAAAAGTGATATTTTCAGCATATGTTTTCACATTGAGGGGGTCATTACAACCCTGGCGGACGGTGTTAAAGCGGCGGTAAGACCGCCAATAGGCCGGAGGTAAAAATTTTGCAATTACAACCGTGGCGGAAACCGCAAACAAAGACAGACACTTTAACACTCCGACCACCACGGCGGTACAGACAAACAGACAGGCAGAAGCCAATGTACCGCCCACAGTATCACAACCTACCAATCTGCCACCTTTTCCGGGGCGGATTCCCCGCGGATAAAAACACGGCGGAAACAGCCTTTTCAAAGGGAAAACGCTCACCTCTACACACCCCACGAGGAAAGCTGACACCATGGAACCGGAACTCCAAATATTTCCTGTGATAGTCTTCCTGCTCCTATACGACCATCATCAATGCCGGCGGCGAAGACAACGGTGAGTACTGCACCTATGACATAGGGGAGGGGGAGGCAAAAGTCAGGGACACACGCACGCAACACCCCCACCCCCACCCCAACCCTCACCCACTACAACACACACACCAATGCATATCCAAACATTACAGTAACAACCCCCAACCCCGCCAGAAGAATGCAAACACAAAAGGAAATGAGTTCAACCATTGTAATATATCAAAATACAGTAACCAAATATATACAGATATAATTACACATTCAACAAAATATACATCACGAGTAGTAGTGCAGGTAATGCACCATTCATTGTCCGTGGACCACTGGGCCCAAAATGCATGGGCGAGGCCCACATCAGATACCTGATCAAGAATGGAGAGAACACTGCCGGGGCATCAGATAGAAATACAACAGGCACCTCAGGGGGAAGGGAGGGGAGGCACCTCAGCCGGATGAGTGCACCACGCCAGATCAACGATGGGGCTCCATGCCCATTGATGTATCCTGGGGAGTGCAAAGCCACAGTCTCTCAAGTCTCTACAGTGGGTGGTTGGCCCACTGTTACATCCTGGGGAGTGCAAAGCCACAGTCTCTCAAGTCTCTACAGTGGGTGGTTTGCCCACTGTTCAATCCTGGGGAGTGCAAAGCCACAGTCTCTCAAGTCTCTACAGTGGGTGGTTTGCCCACTGTTACATCCTGGGGAGTGCAAAGCCACAGTCTCTCAAGTCTCTACAGTGGGTGGTTTGCCCACTGTTACATCCTGGGGAGTGCAAAGCCACAGTCTCTCAAGTCTCTACAGTGGTTGGTTTGCCCACTGTTACATCCTGGGGAGTGCAAAGCCACAGTCTCCCAAGTCTCTACAGTGGGTGGTTTGCCCACTGTTCAATCCTGGGGAGTGCAAAGCCACAGTCTCTCAAGTCTCTACAGTGGGTGGTTTGCCCACTGTTACATCCTGGGGGGTGCAAAGCCACAGTCCCTCAAGTGGATAACAGTCTCCACTGGTTCTGGAGGAGGACTGGTGCCCAGAGTGCTTCATCCTGTTAAGGACAGACGGAGTGGATGCATGTCTCCACTGGTTCTGGAGGGGGACTGGTGCCCAGAGTGCATCACTCTCCCCGTGACGGTCCCAGTTGCGTCACTGCCCCTCATGGGCCAGCGGTGCTTGAGTTCGCAGTCTTTGCCCTGTTCAGCGGTGCTTGAGTTTGCAGTTTCTGACCTGTTCAGCGGTCTTTGCCCTGTTCAGCGGTCTTTGCCCTGTTCAGCAGTGCTTGCCATGGCGGTTTTTGCCCTGTTCAGTGGTGCTTGAGTTGGCGGTGCTTGCCCTGTTCAGTGGTGCTTGCCATGGCGGTCTTTGCCATGTTCAGCGGTGCTTGAGTTTGCAGTTTCTGACCTGTTCAGCGGTCTTTGCCCTGTTCAGCGCTGCTTGCCATGGTGGTCTTTGCCCTGTTCAGCGGTGCTTGAGTTTGCAGTTTCTGACCTGTTCAGCGGTCTTTGCCCTGTTCAGCGGTGCTTGCCATTGCAGTCCTTCATTGCCCAGCTGCGCTGGGGCTGGCAGTCCTTCATTGTGCAGCTGGGCTGGGGCTGCCGGGGCCCTCCTGGGCAGCTGGGCTGTGGCTGGCGGTGGCCTCCCGGCCAGTGACGATCGTGCTACCCTCCTGGGCACTGACTCTGGCCTCCTGGCCAGTGACGATGGGGCTTCCCTCCTGGGCACTGAGTCTGGTGGTGGCCTCCTGGCCAGTGACGATGGGGCTGGCAGTGGCCTCCTGGGCAGCGGGGATGATGGCGGTCTTCTCCGCCGTGCTGCTCCTCCCAGACTTTGGCTATTTCTTCTGCCTCTTCCCCACCTTGGGTGCAGTCACAGCTGAGTGGACACTCCCCCCGGGACCCTTGTGAGCGGCTTTGCTGGCTGGAGTCTTCCCCCACTCCCGCCGGGCACTGCCCAACTTCTGGTGCTTCACAGGGGGGGGACTGGCTGTGCAGTGGCTCCGTGTCACACTGGCTGCCCTGGTGCCCGGTGCACTCCACATACCTCTAACAACAGACACCACTGGTCCCAGAGATTTTTTGGCTGAGGTGCTAGTACGGGACCTATGAATTGGAGGGGGGGGGGTGGGAAAGAGGTCAAGCTTGGTCAGGAAAAGTTTCTTAGGAACACTGGGACGGGTAGCTGGAGGGGGTCTGGGAGTGGAGGAAGAGGAGGTGGTTGTAGGAGGAGTAACTTTTGTGGCTTTGGGTGCAGGTGCATGTGCTGGAGGCTGTCATGAGGTGGATGTATGTTGGGTGGGTGTGTGCCTGCGTTTGTGTACTCTGGGAGGGGGCGTCAAAGACACACTGGGAGAGGACACAGGGGACGTGTAAATGGTAGTGGGGGTGGTGAGTGCAGGTGAGCGGGGTGTGGTGGTGGGTGTGCTGGTGCGGGACCTAGTGGCTGTAGTGGTAGTGCATGCAGGTGAGAGTGTAGACGAGACTGGGAGGGAGGAAGGAGACGACGAGGAGGGGGACACAGTGGAGGCAGTGGATGTTGATGTATCTGTATGTGTGTGATGCTTGCGTGAGTGCCTGTGGGATGTGTGGTGCTTATGTTTGCCTGAGCTTCCCTTGTGTGTTGACGTGTGTGCATGCTGGTCTGATGGTGTGCTTGGGATAGGCTGGGGTACAGGGGATTGGGTCTGGGTGGAGGAAGTTGGAGGGGGGGCTAGAAACAGGGACAATGGCTGCCATCAGTGCCGAGGCCAGAGTTTGCAGGGTTCGATGAAGGGCAGCCTGACCAGAATGAATGCCCTCCAGGAATGCATTTGTGTGTTGCAACTCCCTTTCTACACCCTGGATGGCATTCAAAATGGTAGACTGCCCAACAGTGAATGACCTGAGGAGGTCAATGGCCTCCTCACTGAGAGGAGCAGAGGTGACAGGGGCTGAGGTGTCTGGGGCGAAGGTGATGCCCACCCTCTTGGGTGAGCGGGCACAGGGCGAACACTGAGGGGCTGCTGGGAGGGCGGTGCTGGTGGTGGGGTGGCAGCTGTACCTGTAGAAGTGGGGAGCACAGATTTTGCCACCACCACAAGGGAGTTTCCATCGGAGGACGAGTCTGTGTCACTGGTTGCAGATCCTGTGACCGCCGTGAAGCTCCCCTCGCCCTCCGTTCCACTGGTGTATTCCGAGTCTGTGGTGTGGCCCTCCATGGCCATGTGGGATGCAGCTCCCTCGTGCTCCGGTGCCACTGTACCTCCGCCTGATGATGGTGATGCACACAAGAACAGGGAGACCAAAAAAAGGGGGAGGGAACGACAGAAAAAAAACAGGTTGAGTGCATGGCTTACCGCTACCGTTGGCGGACAATACAGACACAGCAGCCCCCTGCACTACGCCACCCTGTTGGGCTCTACAGATGCAGTACCTGGGATATGGCCTACATGGCTATGGTGGACATCTGCACACATAGATGACACAAGGGCATGTATACCTGTACTTGGCACTCTACAGAGGTGGGGTGGAGTGCCGCATGGCCTGCATTACGGAGGGGCCTAGCCTACGGAACTCGCCCTGGCCTAGGGGAACCCACAGCCCTCCTCCCCCACCCAGACACCTTCACTGCGCGCAAAGTCTGCAGAATGATGTTGTACTCACCCCCTTGTGTCTGCTGTGATGCCGTCAAGCGCCCATCCAACTCAGGGTAGGCCACTGCTAGGATCCGGAACATCAGGGGGGTCATGGTTCGACGGGCACCCCTCCCACATTGGGAGGCCATCCCCAGCTGAGCCTCCGCCGTCTTCTTGCTCCAGCGGCGAATTCCAGGGGAAGAAGAGAAGTCATTAGCAACTGCACCGTCGAAGTGAGTGGCCCACATCCCTAGCCTTGCCATGTGGCACATGCATTCACAGTCCTTCATGCACGCAGAACTGTGGGCCCTTCCTTCTTACAACCAGCCCTCTACACTCAGGCATAGACCATACAACGTGCTCCCTGTGTACTTACCTGTTGGTCTGGAGGACCGTAGAGTAGCGTGTACTGGGGGAAGACCCCATCCACAAGCTTCTCCAACTCCTGTGCAGTGAAGGCAGGGGCCCTTTCCCCAGACGCACGAGCCATTGTCTCTTCCAGACCGAGGTCACAGCAGCACTTGCAGTGTAGGTCCTCTCCTGTCGAAGATCAGGTATCAAGTGATTCAACAGATAGAAAATGGCGGTGACGTCTGTGGCAGTGACGTCCGCGGCTGTGCGTATCATCACCGCTGGTGCACTTTGTCATTGGCTCCTGGGACCCATAGGGTCCAATGTTAACCAATGCAGCATTGCTCCGCAGTCTTCGTCCGTCTACCGCAACGGTGTACAACGCCAGCGCAGTTACCTCACATCCCATTGTCCCACTTTAGAGGTCAGGCAGCCGCCATTTCAAGGGCCCACATGGCTTCATTTTCAACTGTGTCACACATACCTAGGCCTAGACTCAACACACATACAGGCAACTTTTTGGATTATGTTTTGTGTTCTTTGCAGAGTGTGGGTACATACCTCTGAGTTGTTTGACTCTGTGGTCGCTGTTGTCCTTCCTAGGCACCGTCCGCTGGGACATGTGAGGAGATGGCGGAATCCTCCTGTGTGCCGACCGCTGGTGGACCTGTTGACAATGGAGGAGCGAAATGTAATCATCACCTACAGGTTTGACCGTGCCACAATCCAGGAACAGTGTACCCAGTTGGAGCCTGATCTGATGTCAGCAATCCGCCATCCCACAGGGATCCCCCCTCAAGTGCAGGTGCTATCAGTGCTCCTTTTCCTTGCAAGTGGGTCTTTTCAAACAACAGTGGCCATGGCATCAGGGATGTCCCAACCTATGTTTTCCAACGTGTTGTCCAGAGTGTTGTCTGCCCTGCTGAAACACATGCGGAGCTACATCGTTTTCCCTCAGGTGGAGGATTTGGCTACAATTAAAGGTGACTTCTATGCCCTTGGACATATCCCTAACATCATAGGTGCCATTGATGGGACCCATGTAGCTCTGGTCCCCCCCCCCCACAGGAGTGAACAGGTGTACAGGAACCGGAAGAGCTATCATTCGATGAATGTACAGATGGTCTGTTTGGCAGACCAGTACAACTCCCAGGTAAATGCTATGTTCCCTGGCTCTGTGCATGACGCCTACATCCTGCGGAATAGCAGCATCCCTTATGTGATGGGTCAGCTCCAGAGGCACCGGGTGTGGCTATTAGGGGACTCTGGTTACCCCAACCTGTCATGGCTACTGACCCCAGTGAGGAATCCCAGGACCAGGGCAGAGGAACGCTACAATGAGGCCCATGGGCGGACTAGGAGGGTGATCGAACGCACCTTCGGCCTCCTGAAGGCCAGGTTCAGGTGCCTCCATATGACAGGTGGTTCCCTATTCTACTCACCAAGGAAGGTGTGCCAGATCATCGTGGCCTGCTGTATGCTTCACAATCTGGCTTTGCGACGACAGGTGCCTTTTCTGCAGGAGGATAGTCCAGATGACGGTGTTGTGGCAGCTGTGGAGCCTGTGGACAGTGATGAGGAGGAAGCAGAGGAAGAAGACATTGACAACAGGGACTCAGTTATCCAGCAATATTTCCAGTGACACACAGGTGAGAACACATCCCTGCCTTCTACAAGTACTTTCACACTTCTACCTCTATCCTGTCTGTCGATTTCAACCAGTATATGGTAACTGAGTTGTACATTTCCATTACGGTTTCACAGGTGTGGTTACCAATGTGTGTCATCTACTTAGATTCCTCATGGACTTGAGATGTGTGACATAGGTATGTTGACATTACATTTGAGGACGGATTTTTTCACTGTCATTGCTGATACACAGTTTCATAATCACAGACTGACTCCAGATTGTTTTGTGCTTCAAGAGTGTTTATTGAAGTGCTAAATATTAGAGGGGGTGGTAAAATGGTGATGGGTGATGGTGGAGGAATGTCCATGGCAGAGTCCAGTCTATTAGTCTCACAGGTGCACTGCCCATATGGGCGTAGGGAGTGGAGCTGGGGCAGTTCCAATATGGACAGGGTTACAAAGTGGGACAGTGGGATGACAATCAGGGTGGTCTCATTTCTTGGCGGGGGTCTTGGCATTGTGCTCTGTCCTGTTCCTGGATCTCAGGGACTGCTTGCGGTCTGGTTCTCCGTCTGCAGGGGGTGGGGTGCTGGTGTGGTGGTCCTGTGGCGGTGCCTCCTGTCCACTAGCGCCGGCGGAGGTGGTGGGCAGTTCTTCGTCCATGCTAGTGCCAGGGGCCCCTTGGAGTGCCACAGTGTCCCTCCTGGTGTTAAGTATCTCCTTCAGCACTCCTACGATGGTTCCCAGGGTGGAGCTGATGGTTCTGAGTTCCTCCCTGAACCCCATATACTGTTCCTCCTGCAGGCGCTGGGTCTCCTGAAACTTGGCCAGTACCGTTGCCATTGTCTCCTCGGAGTGGTGGTAGCCTCCCATGATGGAGGAGAGGGCCTCGTGGAGGGTGGGTTCCCTAGGCCTGTCCACCCCTGTCGCACATCCGCCCTCCCAGTTCCCCTGTGTTCCTGGGCCTCCGTCCCCTGGACCGTGTGCCCACTACCACTGCCCCCAGGTCCCTGTTGTTGTTGGGGTGGTGGGTTATCCTGGGTTCCCTGTAGTGTTGGACACACAGCTGATTGACGTGTCCTGGGGACGGAGGTATGGGCCCGCTGGGTGGGTGCTGTGCTGGTGTTACCAGAGGGTGGAAGGTCTGTGGTGGCCTGTGAATGGGTGTGGGGAACCGACTGTCCCGAGGCCCACGATGGTCCGGGCTGGTCATCTGTATCCAGTTAGACAGAGCTGCTGTCATTACTGTGGGCCTCTTCTGTGGGTGGGTTGGAGATATCTGGACCCTCCTGTCTGGTGACGTTGGGTAGTGGTCCTACAGGGGAATAAAAGCATGATTATTGCATCTGTGTGTGTCATGGTGTGCAATGGGTGGGTGAGCGTGTGCCCCAGTGCTAGCATTCCAGTGTGGGAGCTTGTGTGATGATGGTTGAGGGCGGTGGTATGGGTATATGTAGTGGGCATGCTTTAGTGATGGGTGTCCATGCTTTGTTGCTGCATGCAGGGCTTGGTGTTGGGATGTGTGGTTTATGTTATTAGTACATTAGTGAGGAGTTGGAGTGATAGGGGAGGGGGTGAGGGTGGGTGTCTGTGATAGCATGCAGGTAGGGTGGGGGATATGATAGTTAAGATTTGACTTACCAGAGTCCATTCCGCCACCGACTCCTCCGAGGCCCTCAGGATGCATAATAGTCAAGACCTGCTCCTCCCATGTTGTTAGTTGTGGGGGAGGAGGTGGGGGTTCCGCCGCCAGTCCGCTGTACCGCAATGTTGTGCCTGGAGAACACGGAACGCACCTTCCCCTGTAGGTCGTTCCACCTCTTCCTGATGTTGTCCCGATTTCTTGGGTGCTGTCCCACTGCGTTGACCCTGTCGACTATTCTTCGCCAGAGCTCCATCTTCCTAGCTATGGAGGTGTGCTGCACCTGTGATCCGAATAGCTGTGGCTCTACCCGTATGATTTCCTCCACCATGACCCTGAGCTCCTCCTCCGAGAACCTGGGGTGTCTTTGCCGTGCCATGGGGTGGTGTAGGTGATGTGTGGGGTGGTGTATGTGGTGATGAGTGTGGTGATATGTAGTGGTGTGTGGTGTTTTGTGCGTGGAAGTAGTGTGGGTGATGGTGTTGTGTGCCTCTGTATGGTGTGGTTGTCTATGCTGTGCTGTCTCTCTGGCCTTCATCTATATTTTTGGTTGTAGGGTTTTGTGGGTGATGTGGGTGTGTGTTTTATATAGTATTGATTGTGTGGGAGTGGTGTGTGTATGTGTATCCGGTGTGTGTATTTGGAATTGCCCAATGTGGCGTTGTTTTGGTGATGTGTGTGTATTTTCAGCGCGGCAGTGTGTACCGCCAATGGAATACCGTGTTTGAAAGACTGCCGCGTGGATTCGTGGGTCGTGATAGCATGGGCGTGTTTCTGTTGGCGTGACGGTGGAGGTTTTGTTTTCGCCAGTTTATCACTGACCTTTGGTGAGGCGGAGTTGTGTGGGTGTCTGAATTTTGGCGGATTCCGAGATGTGGGTCATAATAGCTGTGGCAGAATTCCGCGGCGGTATGTTGGCGGTCTTCTGCACGGCGGTAAGCGGCTTTTACCGCCAACGTTGTAATGACCGCCTGAATCTGTAAGAGACATAGGGGGTTATTCTAACTTTGGAGGAGGTGTTAATCCGTCCCAAAAGTGACGGAAAAGTGACGGATTTACCACCAGCCATATTACGAGTCCATTATATCCTATGGAACTCGTAATACGGCTGGTGGTATATCCATCACTTTACCGTCACTTTTGGGACAGATTAACACTCCTCCAAATTAGAATAACCCCCATAGTACTATGTGCATTTCCCCCTTTCTATCTAAGGACTCCCTGAGTCTCTCTGCTTCTTAACATTTATAGTTAGGAAATTAGATTATTATTTCCCAACTGGTTTCAGTTTCTGCTTCTGTACTTCTTTCATAATAGTGCAAACAGTGCTTTTTCTGGGTGTATAGAAGTGGTCTTCTTGCTGGTGCAATGCTATAATTTTTGGAGGTAGCAATGTAACTGGATGGTAATGGTTTGTCTGTAACTTGTGACCTATCCAAGTAATTGATAATAGCAGGTTTAACTGATTGATAGCAAGGTGGCATGGATCTTAGATATTCTGACTGCTTCTTCTTCCATCTTTCTTTTAGCTTTGGTTCACTACTAAGTTGTTTAAAGATCAGAAGAATTGTGGTATACATTGGTGGATTCATATAACTGAGAGATGGATCACCCAACTGTTTCTGCTTCAGGAGGCAGCTGAATCATATTCATTGGTGTTCGTTTGGAAAGAAGCCAAGTATTGCAAGGATGAATTCACTATGGCTTTAGTTCCTGACTCACTTGTATCCCTACAGTGCAAATCTTGGGATATTTGTTTAGGGAGTGGTAGAGTGTTACATTTATTTTTCATTACTTAGACTTAATGTAGACTAAAATCAAAGAGTACTGTTCTTGGATCATTTCTAATTAATAAAGCCACAGTTTAAACACTTTACTAAAATGCATACAACAGGATTGAAAATGTAAGCTCAGAGGCATAGCGCTCCAGATTTTTGATTAAGTGACTGACACGGCTCTATCACAGTGAGAGGCAGATCTGAGTTTAGAGATCTGTAAAAAAGCACTGGACTGCAGATCGTTCAAGATTCTAAATCACCCAGATCATCTGTACAGTGAGAAGTTTGAAGCCAACAAAGCAGTAATGTTCTGATGAACGGTTTTGTGTATAATTATCATTGTTTTGTACATAATTCTACAAGGGCTAGCCTTAATGCTGGTAGCGCACAGTGCAACAGTCATATTTTGGCACCGCCCATGGCCACCTCCTCAGTTTCCCTCACTACCGCCGGACAAATGCGCCCCTCATCTCTCCATAGCCTTTCTCTTTCATGCATTTCAGTTGTTTTAAAGCACTGGTAAAAGTTGGCTTTACCTACTTCAATGGATATCTACCCAAACTCATTTTAGCAACATTAGGAATAAAGAATCAAAGACTTGGGGTGTGAGGGGAGAATAACATCCTAACCTATCATTTGCAGTTTTCATGAAGCACTTTGATGACAGTTAGTAACAGACACTGTTCTATATTAAAGTTGTATCTTATGAACTGCGGCAACAAAAGTACCTCTGTGACAAAAGTAGTCATCCACTCAGCTATCAACATAAAATACAGATCTGTGATCTACCCAGTACGTGCTCTTTGCAGCAGGCATATTAACTGCCACTAAACAAAACTCCAACTCTCTCTCTTTAGCAGGAACATTAATCGCTAGAGTTATCTTGACATTGTTATTGCTGCCTCAAAGATGGACACACAAGGAATTCTGCAGCAAGTGTTATTATTTTCTACCTTATTGCTAAATGCAGAGCCCCCCCTGACGTCAGCCCCCACCCCACGTTAGCAGCCAGTGGTGCTGCTCCAGTCACATTGCCCTAAAACCAGCCCTGAATTCTACTATGGAATTCAGATCACAGATTAAAGAGCAAAAGAATGGATCCTTGTGCAGTCACACACTTAAGTAGTTTAGAATTAAAAGAGAAAGCGGCAAGGGATACAGGTTGCAAAATATCTTTCAGAAACACCTGAATCTACTTTAACATTAATATCAACAACCCCATCTCTTCCAAAGTATCAATGAGTATAGTGAGGTTCATGGTGTTACAACTGAGTGATCTAAAAGTAGCAATACACCAAAACCACTGCCGTCTGCCAGATAATCTGCTGCCAGAATAGTTATTACCACAATGATGTAATTTGGCCTGAAGTCTGCTTGAAGGAACTGTAGTAGTTTTTCTGAGAAAATCTGTAACTGGCAAAAAAACGTTTTTTCCCAGCAAGTAAACTACATATGAAAGGAAGATTGTGGACCAGTTCCAGAATTCTGATGCGGTGTTCATTTGATGGCCAATCTCAAACTCCAGGACTATATGGAAAGAAAACCTATATATTCTCTAATTCAAATAAATGAAAGGACTGTCCATGCCCTGATTGAGATGATTTTTGTCAGATTTTACCAACAATTTTGCAAAATTTGGGGAGACTTGTAAAAAACGCCTTTGAAGTGCACATAATCCCTGACCTTCCTGACTTGACCCCAAACACACTACAGGCTTATAAAGCCCTTTGTGAAGGTTCAGGACCCAGCCTATTCAGGTGTAAATGCCAGCTTCTCCTCCCCATCCTGCCCAGATGACCCATGAAGATGTTAATCAGCCATCAGTATGTCGATGACCCATCAGGCACACCTAGGCTCCCCTTGTGTGCGACTGTCTAAAGGGAATGCACAAGAGCCTAGCTGTCTCCCACCAAGACGTGTATTCAGTGACAGGCAGAGGCACAGAACTGTTGAAGTAAGAAAATGCCAACTTTTTAAAAGTGGCATTTTCAGACTTGCAACTTAATATCCAAATTCACTATAACGTCACTATAAGTTGGTATTTTAAATTGTGAGTGCAGAGACATACAATAAAAAATATCTATCTAGTCCCAATTTAAAATGACACTTATAAAATGCAATAAGGTAAAAACAAATGTTAATCCATAGGAGGGTTATGCCTCATGAAAAACAAATTTAAGAGTATTTCACCATCTGGACATGTGAAACCTAAAAGTACATGTCCAGCTTTCTAGATGCACTGAAACCTGCACTTAGGGCTGTCAAGGGCGTACCCTAGTGGTGTCTTATATGCATTAAAAAGGAAGGTTTGGGCCTGGCAAGTGGGTTAACTTGCCAGGTTGACATGGCAATTTACAACTGCACACACAGGCTCTGCAAAGGCAGGCCTGAGTCATGTTTAAAGGGCTACTGAATTGAGTGCAACAGTCAGTGCTGCAGTCCCTTTAGTAGTATTTCATTTACAAGCACTAGAGAATTTTAAGAAAAATAAAAATAAATTGTGGATAAGCCAGCGTTACCATATTTTAGGGAAAAAGCGCATGCACTTTAGCACTGGTCGGCAGTGATAAAGTGCTCAGAATCCTAAAGACAACAAAAAGAGTCATCAAAACAGGAGGTCAGAAGACAAGAAGTCAGGGGAAACCCTCCCAAGGATGTTAGGTCTAACAATAAGTCACACAAGAGAGTAAGAGTTCAGTTTATAATTGCAAGTGTTTATCTGTCATAATTGGGTTAATTTTGATCAGCATAGAAAGTCCAGTGTCAAAAGAAAGTGCAAGATTATGCAATACACCTTGGGTTCAGAGCTGTATGATTTAGTGGAATCTTATTACCCCCACTCCCTGCTTAAACAGGCATCTAATTACAGACTCTTAACCCTTTGAATAGGTAGTTCAGGAAGAGGCTATGGCCCACCACAAATTTTCTGATTCCACCTTAAACCACATGCTTCTAGGGCATCCCCATAGGAGACAAAAAAATAAACGTAAATGGAAGCGTGTGAGTGAATGCATCAACAGAAATATATTACAAGAGAAATAACGGGAACCAGAAATCAAACAGCCTAGTGGTAAGCATAACCCCGTGCACTCTGAGGAACAAACTGAACTGTTTAATAAAGGCAAGGTTTTGTCCCTCCTAACATTTTCGACATATTCAAATTGAGAAGAGAGATACTAGATGTTCTTTGAAAAAATAAAAATAAAAATACTTTTTTGTCAACAATAAATTGGAAAGTCAGAAATCAATCATACCGGTTTGAGGAATACATCCTTCTTCTGCCCACCTATTAACAGCATACAGCCAGGGGTTCTGGGTTTCAGACAGGCAGTGATACAAGAAGTAGAAGAGCTAGGCCGTGGCATTAATACCCTTCTTTCTAATGTGAAGAGGGGAGAAAAACTAGACAAAGGAGATCTGAAATCTATCCCAAAAAATATCATAAAGCCAACTGACAAAAGGGAACGCAATAGTTATCTAAACTAGAGAGGTGTGCACAAAGGAGTGCTTCAGACTTGTGGATTACATAGGATTCTATAGAATATTGAAACTAGACCCAACAACGAGGCTGAAAACAGAAATCTAAAGAAGAGGTGAGGGGGAAGTGAGTTTTTTTTAATACAAAAGAATCAGAGGACACCGTAATTCTACATTGGCCTGAAGAGCTACAAACCCACCCCACCCATCTCCCACTCCAGGATGTCTATTGTATCAGATATCAACTTGATACGAGAACCATTTTCACAGTTTTATGACCACTTCTTAGAGCCCTTCCAGTGAAGCAGAGGTCATTATATATTAAAGACACAAGGGCATGGTGAACATCATTATTGACCTTCCTTTTACCCAACATTTTGAACTGTGTATCAGTTTAGATGTAGAATCATTATAAACACATATTTACCAAGAAGAATCTTTGAAGATCATTGATTATTCCTTCAACAAACCAATTGGGCCATCCATCATACATATAATATAACAAAGACCTTTTCCAGAGTCATGCTGACAGAAAACTTCTTGAATTTGAAGGGAAACTATCATTACAATCCAACAGTGAGTTTGTGGAAACCGCTTTTGCTCCATTATAGCATGTTTGTATGTTCAAAAGATCAGGTTTGATTCCATCTATCAAAACAGCAATCCATTTGAAAGCAACATAAAAATTTGGTGTCAATACACTGACAATATTGTTAAGATCTGGCAGGGTGGCATTGGAAGATTCAAGAAATTATTTATATGGATTGGCAATCAGAACCAGTACTTAAACTTCTCACACTTTATCCAACACAAAGCTAACCATATTGGTCCTCTGCTATTTTCCAGGGGATCATTTCCTTGAGACAGATATCCAAAACAAAAACACAGATAGCAATAGCCCTCTGTTATTTGATAGTTTCCATCTCCACCCTTTAAGGGAAAATCTGCTCTCAAGACAATTCCTGCAATTATGTCATAATATTTTGTCTACCTAGGATCCTCAGAGACAAGCAGGAATCTTATCTACCAAAGTATGGGAATATCAGCACCGTAAAATATTCAATACCACCAAAACACAAGAGTCTTTTGGAAACATATCACAAGGGAAACAAGACAGATTGATATGTGCTACAGCATTTGATACAGCATCCAATCGCATACAGAAAATCACAATAATTGGTCAATTCTCATATCAAAAACTCTTAATTTTAATAAATCTATGTTTTCATACAGGACAGGTGATACTATGCACTACTACTTTTTTGGGACTCCCACTGATACAAAACCATGAACTGTGCAGACGTTGCAGTGTAAGCCAATTAACCAAATCCACCATAGAGGTTGACCTTGGCCTTTCAAATCCTTGAGTTTTAAAGAAAGGTACAACTTACAATCCTACACAACTCATTTACATTTTATTTGCCCTTGTGATCTCCAACACATTGACATGCCCACAAGGAAGTCAAAAAGAAGAATGCAACATAAGATGCAAAAAAAGGCATTACCTGACTAACATGTAATTTCTTAGAGAACGGACACATTGAAGAGGATCTTTTTGGCTGATTACGTATAAACCTAAGATCAAACCCTCAGATCCAGGCTTAAACATGTTGTACTAGACAATTAACAAAGGATGGATTATTTCTCTCTCTCTCTCTCCTTCCCTCTCTTTCTTCTCATTTCCCTCCTCCTCATCTCTTTCTTAGGGAATCATTTCAACTCCTGAAAAGCAGTTTTAGAAGAATATGAACAAACACGAATCTCTACCACCTATAATGCACTATAGGTTGGATTTATGGACAGTGGCTCAAACTCAAAAATAAGACAATAGCAAAGTTTACTGCCAGGCATAGTAGTCTGCACTGCCAGTATGAAGAACTGAACATTATATTCAAATCAAAAATCCTTTCCCTATGGAAAACAAATAAAGGCAATAAAAATGTTCATAGAGCTCTACATTCATACCACAAGGAAACCCTTCCACCAGCAGAGTTCTTCTGTTTTGCCGGGTATGGTGGCTAGTGTTTTTTGAGCAAAGAGGTCTGGTGAGGGAGTAGAAGGTGATGCAGTGGTTGAGGTAGATGAGTCCTACGTTGTGGAGGGCCTCGTATGCATGTATGAGGAATTTGAAGTTAATCCTTTTCTCGATAGGAAGCCAGTGGAGGGCTCTTAGGTGACTGAAGATGTGTTTGCATCAGGGACTGGCCAGGATGAGTCTGGCGGAGGTATTTTGGATGTGATATAGTTTCTTCAGGTTCTTCTGGGTGGTTCTAGTGTAGAGGATGTTGCCATAGTCGAGTCTGCTGGTAACCAGGGCCTGGGTCATGGTTCTGCGGCAGTCCTTTGGGATCCATTTGTAGATCTTCTGGAGCAGTCGTAGAGTGTGAAAACAGGAGGATGTGGCTGAGTTGACTTGGGAGACCATGGTAAGCGATGAATCCAGGATGAAGCAGAGGTTGCGTGCATTGGTCTGTAGGAGCAGGGGGGGTGGCCAAGGGTGGATGGCCATTAGGAGTCATTCCAGACTGATGTGGAGAGACCCAGGATGAGGATCTCGGTCTTTTCAGAGTTTAGCTTGAGGCAGCTCTCCTTCATCCAGGCGATGACGGCTTCCATCCCATACAGGAAATTATTTCTGGCAGTTGTGGGATTTTCGGTCAGAGAGATGATCAGCTGGGTGTCTTTGGGAGTTCCTGGGAATCTCCCTTTCCCAGGAACTCTGCAACTTCTTGGTGGACCACTTCCACAACATGATATCTGCCACCTACAGAAACTTTAAACCCCAACTCACAGACCCCTACAATCTACTCATACTGCCAGATGGAATCCACAACCACCCAATCACCCCATGGGAGCAGCTCACCACCTAGGACACCACATCCACTATGAATTCCGTCTAGTCCGGAGCCTCCACAGACCCCTGCCCCCACCACTTTTGCAACCTGGGAGCAAGGAAGTCAGCAACAAACTGACTGCCTTCCTCAACACATCCCCCATCATGGCCAACTTCCCAGACAGATGGCAGCACACAAAGGTCAGACCACTCTTGAAGAAACCCTCTGCTAATCCCACCATCTCAAAAACTACTGCTCCATCTTTCTGCTCCCCTTCACCACCTAAGTCCTTGAGAAGACCACAAACCACCAAATCAATAGACACCTGGAGAGAAACAACCTGCTGGACATCTCCCAGTCCAGCATTCGCAGAAACGACAGACACCAACACTGCCATGAATAATCTTTCAGCACTTCTGGACTGGTGGGTGACAGGGCCTCTGATCCTACTTGACCTCTCAGCCGCATTTGACACATCAGATACTCATCAACAGGCTACACCACTTTGGGATCCAAGGAGACACCCTTAAATAGATTGCAGCATTCCTCACTGGATAAACCCGCAAAATCCACCCACTACCCTTTACCTCTGAACTCAAGAGCACCATCTACAGCATCCCTCAATGAGCATCACTCAGCCCCACTCTGTTCAACACTTACCTGAAGCCCACAGTCAGAACCCACGGTCTCATCATCATTTTTTCCGCAAAGGATACTCAGCTCATCTTCTCATTCTTAGAAGACCCTACCACCGCAAAGTACAACTTCCACAGTTGCATGAGAAGTGCCACCAATTGGATGAAGACCAACTACCTGAAGCTCAAAATGGACAAATCTGAAGTACTGATCGTTGGGAACAGCATCTCTCCATGGAGTGACACCTGGTGGCCTTCTGAACTCTAACCCACACCGACAGACCATGCCTCCAATCTCTGCATCATTCTGGACAACAAACTCACCATGAAATGTTGGATTAATGTAGACTCCTCCAACTGCTTCCACACCCTTCACCTACTCCAAAAGAGCTCCAAGTGCTTTCCCATCATTGCCAGGAAAACTGTCAATGAGGCCCTAGTAACTTGTCACCTGGACTACGGCAAGACATTCCATGAAGGAATCACCACGCAACTCCTGAAGAGACTCCAGAGTATTCAGAAAGCAGCCACTAGACTCACTCTTCACCTCCTCAAATGAACCCATATCGCCCCCTCCTCCCCTGGAACCTCTACTGGCTCCCCATCCATAAAGGATGCCACTTCAAGATGCTTACACATGCCTACAAGGCCCTACAAGACATAGGCCCAGCATACATCAATCACCTCAGTCGCCAATCATTTTATAATCTGTGACTTGTGGCACACCAAGACACTGATTGTAAAGAAAAGACATCAGAACTAGACTATGATGAGGTTATTACAGTCACGTTCTAATGTCACAATTCCTGCTGTGAGAGCCAGCAGGCAAGGTAAAAGGCAGGCCAGATCACCTAGCATAATTAAAGCTGCTATTTTAAGCAACAAATAGAACATTGCTTTTCTTTCTTCTGCTCTGTTTCAATAGCTTACAATAGCTGACATTGACAAGAATAGAGAATGTTTGTTTTTTGCACTCCTTAGTAAGAAAAAAGCTCACACCAAGGATGTAAGTGGTTTGTGGGAATGGTGATGTTGTGATCATGTAGTATATGAGATAAAGTGCCCTGGCGTACCTGATAATGATATTGCAAGTCACTTTGTAGTTCCATACCCTTAAAAAGGAACTCACTATCGGCTTTGTTCCTCTATATGGCTATGGAACTCCTCTGTGACTTGCAATCAATCTTCTTTCAATGTACTGCAAGGGGTACTATCATATATATATATATATATATATATATATATATATATATATATATATATATATATATATATATATATATATATATATATACACACACATGCACACATACACATATATATATACATATGTGTGTGTATATATACATATATATATATATATATGTATGTATATATATATGTAATATTTCACAGTTTTGTACGGTACCTAGTTAGTTACCTGAAGGTACGTCCATGTGAGGTCCTCATCTCACTTACCAATTATAAAATGTCCTCTTCATCTTAGAAAGAATAGGCGCACACTCCAACTTTCTCTGTTCACAGCACTTTTATTCATGTATAGAACACCAACACCTACGTGTTTTGGACCAAGCAGCCTTTTCACAGATGTTTCATGATCAGGCAAAGTGAAAACATATCCACCTAAAACAAATTTGATGATGTCCATGCTTTAAAGAATATACCCATGCACTAGTATGATCAAAGCCTGAGGCAACAAATAAACTACAAATGCTAATCAATTATTTAGTGTTATCAAATTCATTTCAGAACTAACCATGTTAATATTAAGACTGTTTAGCTGCATTCAAATTTCATATGGCGATTCTTCGAGTAACATGTTCTTGGTCATCTTATCCAGCACTTCAGTCATATGATTCCCACTGCCATACACATACATCAATATTATAAATAATATTATAAATAAAAAGAAATAAAAGATACAAATAAATATAGCAAATATTACTGTACCTGTGCTCCTACTTTGTGCCTATTTATCTGATGTTGCAGAGTCTGCATATCGCTAAAGTGAATAAGAACGCGGACAACTCATATGACTTAGTGTATTTACTTTGAAAGACGATGTATTTTGAATCGCCAAATCACATAGAAAATTAAAAATAAAGAGCTCCAACTAGAGTGATGTAACCCACCCCAACACACACAAAGGGCCTGATTACGATCTTGGCGGATTACATACTCCGTCACTAATGTCACGGATATCCCATCCGCCCTATTGCAAGTTCCATTATATCCTATGGAACTTGTGAACGGTCAGGCAGGATATCCATCAGGTTTGTGGAGGAGTACCCAATCCGCCAAGATCGTAATGGTCATCTGTCTGTCTTTAGATCCTGACAGTGAAGCATGCAACAATCTGTGGGTGAAGGATGTTTTTACAAAGCCATAAATATCTTTTTCCAAGGTGTTAGAAATGGGGTCTTTGGTTGACAGTCAGGTTACCCCCTGTTCAAGCAAGGACCCTCACTCTAGTCAGGGTAAAAGAGAATCACCCTAAGCTAACCCCTGCTTACCCCTTTGGTAGCTTGGCAGAGCAGTAGGCTTAACCTCAGAGCGCTAGGTGTAAAGTATTTGTACCAACACACACAGTAACTTAATGAAAGCACTACAAAATGACACAACACCGGTTTAGGAAAATAGGAAATATTTATCTAAACAAAACAAGACCAAAACGACAAAAATCCGACATACACAAGTCAAGTTATGAATTTTTAGAGATTAAACTCAAAAAGAGCGCTTAGAAACAAAAATGCTTCGATGAGATGTTAACACGGCGTCGTGACGGAGTCGTTCCCAACAAGCCGACACCAGCGGCGCCGGACACGGAGTCGTGTAGACCCCCAAGTATAGTACCTGTGGTGAAGAGTGAAAACAAGCCGATGCGCGAAGTCGGGGATCGCGGTGTCTGTGCAAAACGTTGAATCCGAGCACTTCGAGCGGCATCTGTCACGACGTGCTGCGGCAACTTCCACGGAGTCACGGACTTCAGCGGGGCTTCTGCGGCGTCGGGCCTGCGAAGAGCGTCGCGAAGAGGTGCAGGCGGCGTTACCAGATTCAGCAGTGGCGTCGGTCCGGAGTCGTCCGAAGTCGATTTTCTTGGATTTCCACCAGCTTTCCTTTCAAGGGCCCAGGGACTGGATAGGGCACCACTTGTCAGAGCAGGAGTCTCTCCATAGACTCCAGGTGCTGGCAGAGAGAAGAATTGCTGTCCCTGAGACTTCAAACAACAGGAGGCAAGCTCTAGCTCAAGCCCTTGGAGATTTCTTCACAAGATGGAAGGCACACAAAGTCTAGTCTTTGCCCTCTTACTCTGGCAGAAGCAGCACTGCAGGAAAGCTCCACAAAGCACAGTCACAGGCAGGGCAGCACTTCTTCCTCAGTTATCAGCTCTTCTCCAGGCAGAGGTTCCTCTTGGTTCCAGAAGTGTTTCTAAAGTCTGTAGATTTGGGTGCCCTTCTTATACCCATTTTAGTCTTTGAAGTCACCTTTCTTCAAAGGGGACTCACACCTACTTGTGAAATCCTGCCTTGCCCAGGCAAGGCCTCAGACACACAGCAGGGGGTTGGAGCCGGCATTGTCAGAGGCAGGCACAGTCCTTTCAGATGAGAGTGACCACTCCACCCTTCCCTCCTAGCAGAGATGGCTAATCAGGAAATGCAGGTTACACCCCAGCCCCCTTTGTGTCACTGTCTAGTGTGAGGTGAAAAACAACCCAACTGTCAAACTGACCCAGACAGGGAATCCACAAACAAGGCAGAGTCACAGAATGGTTTAAGCAAGAAAATGCTCACTTTCTAAAAGTGGCATTTTCAAACGCACAATCTTAAAATCAACTTTACTAAAAGATGTATTTTTTAATTATGAGTTCAGGGACCCCAAACTCCACATGTCCATCTACTCTCTAGGGGAATCTACACTTTAATCATATTTAAAGGTAGCCCCCATATTATCCTATGAGAGAGACAGGTCTTGCAATAGTGAAAAACGAAATTGGCAGTATTTCACTGTCAGGACATATAAACCACATTACTATATGTCCTACCTTATCCATACACTGCACCCTGCCCTTGGGGCTACCTAGGGCCTACCTTAGGGGTGCCTTACATGTAAGAAAAGGGAAGGTTTAGGCCTGGCAAGTGGGTACACTTGCCAAGTCGAATTTACAGTGTAAAAATACACACAGGGACACTGCAGTGACAGGTCTGAGACATGATTACAGGGTTACTTGTGTGGGTGGCACAACCAGTGATGCAGGCCCACTAGTAACATTTGATTTACAGGCCCTGGGCACCTCTAGTGCACTTAACTAGGGACTTAACAGTAAAACAAATATACCAGTCATGGAGAACCAATTACGTACACATTTTAAACAGGAGCAATTGCACTTTAGCACTGGTTAGCAGTGGTAAAGTGCCCAGAGTAACAAAAACAGTAAAATCAGAGTCCAGCACACATCAACAACCTGGGGAACAGAGGCAAAAAGTTAAGGGAGTCCACGCCAAGGATGAAAAGTCTAACACAAGGACTATGGCAAATAAAACCATAAATATTAACACAAATCATAGCATAGTAGAATTGTTGTTGCCTAAGTATGAAAAGTCACATCATCAATGTAAAATACAACGATATGGAATCAAACTCGGTATAGCTAGTTTGGAAAGTAAAGTGGAGCAGTCAAGTAAGTGTTTGCAAGATTTGTGTAGGGAGGGGAGGACTGCATAAAACAGTTATACCTCAGTATTTATGCTAAATGGAAAATCGTTTGAATCTATTATACTTTATGCACAATTTAGGTCAGGAAAATGGATGCACAACTCGAACCAATCATATTTAAAGCAATGTGTATTTTATTAGACAGTTAAATGCGAATGTGTGAAGTTTTACATATGTGTACGTACAACATCACTATTTATCTCTAAAATACCAGACAGGGAAAAGGATCCAGAACATGGCCTAATTATTCCAAAGGCCAATACTTTCTACTCAATTGGATGATAGCAATTGTGCCCCTAAAAGTGGCTTACAGAAGAAAGGCACGAAAGTGACCTACTTGGTGCGCAGTTATATAAAAGAAAAGTGGACTGCATCCTCATTGTTTGCCTTTATAAATGTTAGACTTGGTAAGATGAGAGAGATTTCTTGATTGTCTTTTTGTACTATGGTTACTTCATGTCTGTCATATATTCAGCACAAAAAACCTTACAAGTCCAATGGAGGATCGCTCCTATCTTCAGTGTGATGGGTAAAGGAAACGTCCACAAACACTGGGTGAATCTGATAGGAAAGACAAAGTCAATACAAAGTCTTCTCTCATGCTTAAACAAGGCTTCATTTGTTTGAAAGGGCAACTTTTGTGGAAATATTTTTGATATATTGTTTTCCTTTTTTCTAACCTGGTTGAAATAAAAAATGCAATACTGTTTATAGCGATAGTGATTTGCTTATTTGTGAGGACTGTTTTTTTTCCCATCAAAGTATCTGATATGAGCAGTGAAAAGGGCTAACATATTTCTTTTTAAATCTGCACATTTTGTAATCGATGGCCCTTCAATAAGAAATGTTCCTCTTAATGTTTTTACTTATTAGCTCCGTCTTTCTTTATCTCCTTTAGACATAGTGGTGATTCAGTGATGTTTGTGGGTGTCTGCTGTGGAAGATAAACCAAATATTATGTTTACAAACCTTCACATAAATCTTCGTTAAATGGCGTGATTCAAATCATTTTATGTGAATTGATAACCTGCAGCTCGCTAGCCTGCAGTGAAAATTGGTGCTGCATTGAGAACTGTTAATTTTGTCATAACAGAGAAACCACGAGAAGCCTGCTTCGATCCCGGCAACATCATGAATGGAACACGGATAGGGACCGATTTCAAACTTGGCTCATCTGTAACCTATCAGTGCGATTCAGGATACAGGATTATTGAACCGTCGACAATAACATGCGTGATCGGCGCAGATGGAAAGCCTGCTTGGAACAGAGCCTTGCCTTCCTGTAATGGTATGTATTCATTTAACAGACATCCACTATGAGGAGCAGGAACTCATTGAAGTGTGCGTTTATAAAGACCATAATTTCTCCTTTTAACAAGTGCTTAATTTGTAAATAAAAAGGTGCCGGTGCTCAAAGCTCTCCTCTTAAACACGCGCCTGCTGCAATTAAATATTCAAGCACATAATACTGAGGCAGCCTAATCCTAAAGCCATCTCGGGCCTCTTCAGTCCATTTACAGCCAGTCCCTGTCCCTTCAGCTCACTTTTGCAGCTTCCTGCTTTTCCCCCTTTCTGGTGCTTTTTCGTTTTTCTCTTCCTCCATCTTTCTGACGTGTCTTTCGCTCGCAGTAAACGCTTGAGACAGAAAACTAAGCGCCGGCCCTCAGAAATAAGTGACGGTGCTCCGCACTGGAAAAACAACAACCACAAATTAAGCACTGCTTTTAACTGTCCTAATCCCTGTCCACAAATTAAGCACTGCTTTTAACTGTCCCAATCCCTGTCCAAAATCATTAACACTACTATCCTTCTTTTTTAATAAGAAGTCATCCAGGTATTTAATTACAGCTTCTAAGGAGACACTTGGCTTTAAGGGATTTATGATGCAGCCTTAAATTGGAAGTGTTGCATCTAAGAGTCTTTGATACAGGCGTCTTAGAATTTAGCTGGTGAACTTAATGTTTTTTTGTTTTTTTTTCTGCCCTTAATTTTATTTAAGTTGTATATCTCCGGTTCTCTTGATTGGATTTTTGTCATTTTGGTGTCTGATAATTTATTACATTTTACTCTTTACTATTTGTTTAAAATATGCTGGGATTTTTCTTGCATTGTGTTTTCACTTTATTACTTTTTGCATTGCCGCTTAAATAAGTTACACATTTCCTCTAAGTTAAGCCTAACTGCTATGTACCAAGTTAAAAGACGGATGAGCACAGGTTAATTTGGGGTTTGCCTTTGCCTCACCCTGACAAGAATTGTGGTTGCTTATTGAGTAGGGGTTTCACCCTTTATACTGGTAAACCAGTTTCTTACAGTAGGAAGTTGGGATACTGGTTGAGGGAGGTGAAATCATACCCAAGCAGGAAACACAATTCTTGTCCGGGTGAAACACAAGTAAACCCCAAATTAACCTGTGCTTATCCCTCTGGTAGCTTGGCACAAAAGCAGTCAGGCTTAACTTAGAGTCAATATGTCAAGTATTTATGCAATACTTCAACAGTAATAAAGTAACAACATAATTTAAGAGAAATCCCACACCAATTTAGAAAAATTGAGTAACATTTAACACAACATTAGACACCAAAAATGACAACGATTCAATCAGTAGAACCAGAGATATGTAATTAAACAAATTAAGTAGTAATAGTGCTTAAAAACATAAAGTGCCAACGGTGAATATGTGGTTGCGCCAGACTAGGACAAAGTCACAGGTTCAGGACAACCACGATGGAGTGCACACCGGATACATGGAACTAGTTAGGGCTGCTGGGCAAAGTACCGTAGATCTTGGTTGCTGAGCGCTGTGAGGTCCCAGGTCCATGTTTTTCACAGAGCAGCAGGTTTGGGGAGCTGTGGGGCTGCAGTGAAAGGTCATGTGTTGATCAATAGAGGTTCTGAGGAGCTGTGAGGGCCAACATCAGGGGTGCACAGAGCTGCGAGACGAAGTATCACTCTATGACAGTTCTAGTAAGACCACAGTTGAGCTGACAGAACACCTTCAGGCTTACTTTCAAGAGTCCAGGACTAGGGTGGTGCCACTCAAAGAGCAGGACTCATAGCAGCAGAGTCCACATGCATGGTTCAGGGTGGTTGGAGCCTTTTCTGTTCCTGAGGCTCTGATCAGGAGGCCAGAAAACTGGCCCTTAGAAATACTCTGGTGTCGCTGGATTCAAGATGCTCATCCAGTCCTTCTCAATCAGGCAGCAGTTCTTCTTGCATCAGAGCAGCATAACAGTCCTTCTGAGTCTTCCACAGGCCCAGAGATGTACTGAAGAATGGGCCTGAGGGTCCTTATACAATATATAGTGCCTTCATTTAAGTAATAGATGTTTCCAGAGGTCTTTCTTTGAAGTGCTTGGTATTTTCTCCCTCCCCTAACCTGGCTCTGGCCTGACTGCAGGCACAATGAAGTGGTGTGAAGTCCTTTGTGTGAAGTCAGAGCACTGCCTAATGATTTGCAAGTGGGGCTGTGTCCAACAGTGACCCTCATCCTGCCAGTGGTAGTTCATTCAGGCACACCTAATCCCTCCATTGTGTGGCTATCTGGGAGGAAGAAACACATTCCAACTGCCAAGTACACCCAGGATCAGGGTGCAGGCACCAAATAGTTAGGGGAGGAAAATGCCAATTTACTAAAAATGTCAGACTCGAAACATGAAAGTCCTACTTGTTACCAATGAAATGTTAGCACTTATTAAATGTGCTAACACAACCTTTTGTTATCCTATGGGAGAGGTAGGCCTCACGGTAGTGAAAAAGGAATTTCAGAGTTTTTCACTACCAAGACATGTGAAACTTAAAAGTACATATCCACCTTTTGATTTCCACTTTGGAGGAGCAGGGGCGGCTTGTATGT
The DNA here is from genome assembly GCF_031143425.1 of Pleurodeles waltl. NCBI lineage: Eukaryota > Metazoa > Chordata > Amphibia > Caudata > Salamandridae > Pleurodeles > Pleurodeles waltl. The sequence goes on from NC_090444.1 coordinate 1,525,707,515, forward strand.
AATAAAAGGGGAGTTCAAGTCTTAGCATGGGAGATGGAAGTTATTTAGTCAAGACGAGTTAGCAGTTAAAACTGCATTCAGGCTGCAATGGCATTCTTAGGACATGTTTGAAGGGGCTACATAAATGGGTAGCACAATAAATGCTGCAGGCCCCACCAGTAGCTTTTAATGTACAGGCCCGGGCTTATGGTATACCACCTTACTGGGGGCATATAAGTAAATTAAATAGGCCAAAGAGGTTTAAGCAAATGTTATCATGTTTTAGGGTGTGAGTACAAGGAATGCAGGATTAGTTGGCTATGGTAACGTGTACAGAGTTCTAAGGCTAACAAAAACATATTCAGCAAAAATAGGAGGTGTGGAGGCAAAATGTTTGGGAGTGATGCTAGAGAGAAGACTAAGTCCAACACTCAAGGTGCCTTTGAAATAGCTGCCTGCTTTGTGCTTCTAAACAGGAAGATTCAGTACAGTACAGTAGGAATCTGGTGTCTGGGGTGGTACTGAGTTCTAATGGATGAAGATGGCATAGGGGCCAATGTGGTTTGCTTCCCATACTCTAACTCTGATAGTTTAACCACCTCTTCTGTGCATTGATTCAAGAAGGTATAGGATTTGACATCTTGTCGCAAACTAATTCTTGTGATCAAAACTGGACCGTAGGTGTAGGACCTGGCATCCTTGGTGTGGTTTCCACTGACATTTTTTATAACCTTCTGACCTTCTGTTTGCTAACTTCTTTTTTGCAAGCTGTAGGGCTCTGGGCACTTCCTCACTGCTGACCAGTGCCAAAGTGCATATGCTAAACTGCTTGTGCAGTTTCCCTGAAAAACATCACTATTGGCTTATGCCGAGGCCTGTAAATTACATTCTACAAGTAGGCCTGCAGCACTGATTTTCCACCCACTTATGTAGTCCTTTAAACATGGCTCAGGCCTGCAATTGCAAAGTCTGTGTATGCATTTTTAAACTGCCATGTGGACCTGGCAAGTTAACCCTCTTACCAGGCCTAAACCTTCTTTTTTAATACTTAGAAGTCACACGTACGTTTGGCCTCAGACAGCCTCAACGGCAGGGTGCACTGTAGTTAAAAAAGTTGGACATGTATGTTTAAGTTTTACATATCTAGGTAGTGAAAAACACTTTTCACTACTGCACGCTCTATCTCTCCCATAGGTTAACATTGGGATTGCCTTCTTAGTTTTTTTAAGTGTCATTTCTAATTGGGAAGAGAGTGGGACCCTAAGTTTGTTGTCTCTGGAATCACAACTGAAAATCACAACTTATGGTGAAGTTGGATTTTAAATTGCAATCCTGAAAACACCACTTTTACAAAGTTTGCATTTTCTTAGTTTAAATCATCTAGTGCCTCCTGCCTGCCTCTAAACACAAGTGGGTGTCAGCTGGGCTCATGTACATTCCCTTCAGAAAGCCACAAACAAGTGGAGCTAAAGTGTGACTGAGTAGCCATCTGCATGTTGATGCCCCATCCTGGGCAGGATGGGAGGGGAGGAGCTGACCCCTGAATGGGTTGGGCCCTGAGCCCTCAAAAGGGCTGCATAATTCCCTGTAGTGTGTCTGCAGCCAGGGCAAGAAGGGCAGGGACTTTGTGAATTTCAAAGGCCTCCTTTTGAAGTCTCCCTACTTCAAAGTCACCACTGGGTGTAAGAAGTGGACTCCTGACCGCACCAAATCAGGACACTTCTGGACCTCAGGACATTCTGTCAAGGAAGAAGGGCTGCTGTGCTGCTAAAGGGACTGCCAAGCTGCTGGAACTCTGCTGACTTTGTGGGACTCCTGCTTTTCTGTGCCTGCCCTGCTGCCTGATGCCCTGCTTGCCTGGGAGTGAGAAGGATTGGACCTGCATATGTACATCCACAGAATCAAAGTGACTCCAAAAGATTGCTGGCTTACCTCCTCTTGTGAAGTTTCAGGGTCATTAAGAGTTCACTCACCTCTGCTACTGCTGATCGACTTTACCAACTGTAAGTTCTGCCCCGCCAAGTGACGGCAATGCAGTCCTGGGACCTTGGAAGTGAGATTCCTTTTGCTGCTCGAGCAGAATCCACACATCGTTGTCACTGTGCCAATAGGAACCCCTGCATCTCTCACCGATGCTTTGCCACTGCCGCTGAGGATGAAAACATCGCAGTACCAACTGCAGGGCTCAGAACCAGCGCATCACCCTTAGCCCGAAGCCTCACCTTCACATCACCTGCTGCACAACTTGACATCTACGCATTGTCTTTATCGAATAGGGTTTGACTGCACACCACTGCACAAGCATCGATGTCCGTGTGGCTCAACAATGATGCATCTCTAAGAGCATTGATTGGAACTGACGCATCACCTTCACATCACCTCGTCTGCTACTCACATCAGATCTTTGACGTCGACGCAGCTCTCTACACAAGTTACAGTGTCAGCGGGGCAAGGTTGGTCCCTGTAGCTAGCCCACACTTAATCGCAGTTGGACTGAACTTTGGATTTACCTTGATCTAGCATGACCTGATAGCCCCAGTTGCCCGTTTCTGATTGTAAGCGCTGCAATTGCAGACGGTCTTTAAGAAGTCATATCTCAAATTCTTCTAATTGGATTTTTGTCATTTTAGTCTTCTTTTGATCATTAAGTTAGGATATATTCTTCTAACTTGGTGTGGAATATTTTTGTATGGTGTTTTCACTGTTTTACTGTTGTAAGTGTTGCACAAATAATTTACCACATTACCTCCTAAGTTAAGCCTGTCTGCTTTGTCTCACGCTACCACAGGGTGAACCCAGGTTAAATTAGGGCATGTCACTAACCTACCATGACTAGGTTTGTGGTCCCTACTTGGATAGGGAACATATCTCTGCCCACTAAAGACCACATTTCTAGCAAGAGGTATAAAGGCAGACTTGGGAGAGTGCAGGAGATCCTGGCTTGCATACATACCTGCAACTTGTCTTGTTCTGCCTGAGAAAGATGAGCTCCCTTGAAGCCTGAGATCAAGTGTGGGGGATAGGGATCATTCTAAGAGATCCAGAGACCTGGCGCACAATGCTCATTGAATAGAGAAAAAAAGAAAAAACGAGATTCAGTGTCCAGCTTGTAGACTGGATGTAGTGTGGTACATCATAGGCATTGTGGGGAGATTGAGAGTAAGCTGGTGTGTTTTAATGCATGACTGAACATTGCCTGAAATGTGTTGGAGCGTTTAAACGCCTACATTCATTCCAATGACAACCCCTCTTGTTTCTCACATGCCTCAAATGACCAGAGCCGTGCTCTTATGGACCAGAGGTGTGTTATCAGCATTTACTGCTACTAATGTAATCAGGTTATATTAATGAAAAATCTAAGATATGTTCTCAATATTTCTCATTGTGCATGAGTGTGTGTGGTACATGGCGATGCTTGACAGCACATTTCTCTGTTCTTGGTGTCCCTTATGACAGTGCTGTGAGGGTGCCTCAGGTAGAGTGCCAGCAAACATGAGCATGGTTACTTCTAGAAAGAGCAATTTTGAGAGCACAACCAATACCATGTGTTGTACCATATGATATGTATATGTTAACTGACCAGAATTTAGGTCTGCGGTGTGGACTTGATTTGGCACTGGTGTTAGAACATGAGTGGAAAGGGGCAGGCCATCACATGCAGCATAAGGACGTGAGGGGAAGGTGACCTCATATCTGCATGGATGTTTGGGATTATGGCTGATTTTGCAATTGCAATCCCAGTTCCCGATTCACATTACATAAAAAGCTGGATCCTTCAAGAAGAAGGGTGTTGACATGGTGTGTTTTTGAATACTTTTTAATAATTTATCCAACTTAAATCTTGGTAAACATATGCCATACAGTAAGCTCTTTCCAGTATTATAGACACTGAAATACATAGGCCCTCATTCTGACCTTGGCGGGCGGCGGAGGCCGCCCGCCAAAGTCCCGCCGTCAGGTTACCGTTCCGCGGTCGAAAGACCGCGGCGGTAATTCTGACTTTCCCGCTGGGCTGGCGGGCGGTCGCCTTCAGACCGCCCGCCAGCCCAGCGGGAAAGAGGCTTCCACGATGAAGCCGGCTCGGTATCGAGCCGGCGGAGTGGAAGCTGTGCGACGGGTGCAGTTGCACCCGTCGCGTATTTCACTGTCTGCGCAGCAGACAGTGAAATACATGTAGGGGCCCTCTTACGGGGGCCCCTGCAATGCCCATGCCAGTGGCATGGGCACTGCAGGGGCCCCCAGGGGCCCCGCGACCCCCCCTACCGCCATCCGGATCTCGGCGGTCCGACCGCCGGGATCTGGATGGCGGTAGGGGGGGTCGGAATCCCCGCGGCGGTGCAGCAAGCTGCGCCGCCGCGGAGGATTCAATGGGGCCGCGGTACACTGGCGGGACCCCGCCAGTGGTGCCGGTCCGACCGCGGCTTTACCGCCGCGGTCGGAATCCCCATTGGAGCACCGCCGGCCTGTCGGCGGTGCTCCCGCGGTCCTCCGCCCTGGCGGTCAAAGACCGCCAGGGTCAGAATGACCACCATAGTGTGTTCAATAGCATGTTGTATATTCTTATTTGTACACCATGATGTCAGCCTAGCACATTGGGAGAATTTGGGTGTATTATATGGTACGGTTGTGCAACCTACTATGTACTGTCTCGGGTCTAGTCAGGTTCACCTGTAAATCTTTTAGCTCAATCCTGAGTAGCTCTGGCACCGAACAGCAAGGTTTAAACAAAGGAACTAGTGTGAAACATTTAGAAGCATCAAACAAGAACATATGAGTTACACAACAGAAACGAAATCTCACATCAGTTTATAAAAATAGAATATATTTTTATGAAGCTCTAGTGACCAAAAGGGCATAATCCATCAGAGGGTTCTGGAGCAATAGATTTGAAAGAAAACCTAAATCTCACTTCAATCACAAATGAGTCTTTGTAACTGTAAAATTTGTAAACTTTTGAAAAGTTTGAAAGAGTTGTGTTTTGTTACTCCGGCCTGACTGGGTTGACAAATCCCAACAGAGAAAAGATCAGGAAGGCGACCAAGGAGTATTTGGAGAGTTACCAGGTCACCAAAGCTTTCCTCAAGTCCAGTTCTGAACTTTACAGCACAATTAACTTAGATTTAGCAGGGGTGGTCCTGATGCTAAGGATGCAGTAGATGGAGGATGCACAGGGATGCTGGGGGTGCTGTGCATTTGATGGGGGAGTCCCTGCACTTACTCCTCAGTCCATGGATGAGGTGGGACAACTTTAGCAACAGAGGTAAGGGTCCCTCAAAGTCCTCTTTGAGCCAGCAGAATGCCAGCTGCTACTGGGCTACATATCTCTGTACACATCAACTCCAGCTGTGTCCTTGGGTGGAGACTAGTGTCCCTTCTGGGTGACCAATCTGGATTCAGAAGATACTCACGGGTCCAGCAGGCTCATGTGCAATTTTTGGCCATCGAGAATCGGTCTCTTGGGGCGACCGGGATGGACAGCTGCGATTCTCCTGAAGTGGCTGCTGACTTGCAGAGTTGTGTTACTCCAGCTTTAATAGCCCTGGTGCTGGTTCCGGGAGGTCAGCCCACTGTTCCTTGGAGTCACTTCTTTAGTCTAGGGCTTGAGAGTGAATTTTCCTTAAGACAGGAGTCACATGCATAGTCATTGCTTCACTAGTCTAGGATGCGGCAGATGCAGGCCAGCAGACTGTGCAGCCTCTCTTTACCTAGTACAGGGGCTGCAGGGCAGTCCTCCTTTGGTCTTTCTCCAGTTCCTTTAATGCACTCTGAGTCAAAACACCAACAGCATCAGTCTAAAACATTGGAGCTAATCATGCAAAAAGAGGCATTTCCTTACCCACATTACAGCTATACTGGAGAGATTGGCTGTGATAATAAACATGCTATTATGCAGATATGATGTAAACTTAAAGGAGCTGTTCAAGTGGAAAGGGTGCTTTAAAGAGCTGGAATATTTGACAGATTATATTTGCTAAATACAGTCCTGAAGACTGGTAGATTTTTACAATACTTTCATTTGCATAAGATGTGTAATCACAGGAGGCAGGGATAATAAAACCCTAGCATCAACATACATATAGCATTCCATCAATCAGCAACAGTCTAGTACATCACCAAAAGCCTCTCTCTATGCACAATAGGACAAGAGAGTATATTCATTACCTAGGTCTGTGTAATGCTGTGGGGGTGCAGACCCCTCTTAGCATAGTGCAGTTGATTTCACAAAGGCCAGGCACTCACCATCTCAGGCATTCCTTCCCCGACCATTCTTTAATATTAATAAAGATGGAAACAATTCTGGTCAAAACAAAAAACACCCTCTCAATCAGTAATTTCTCTAAGTTTCCAACCCTGATGCATGGCAGTGAATCTAATACAAGCCATATTACAACATTTAGCAGCCAGACAGAGATGTGAAAGGAGGACAAACAAGCCCTAATGGATTAATTTGTCAACAAAGAGACCAACATCTATTCTCTAAAGAAAAGAGTGAGTATACAAGAACATGTTTCAGTAAGGTCAAATCAGACCAATGCAAATATCAGAACAAATAAGGACACTACACTAAATGGAGTAATTAAAGAATATCAGCTAGTGGTGAGGTGGCAGTGATTGCTATTCTAGGACCTCCAAAAAGTGAGTATACGTGAGTGTGAATAAATAGGAATGAATGGGAATGAGTGAGAGTAAGTGAACATAACTGTGAGTGAGAAATATGGAGGATGCAAAAGTGAAAATGAGGATGTGATAGTGAATGTTGAATGGCTAAGTCAGAGTGAGAATGAGAATAAGTGAGAATAAATTAGAGCAATAGTGAGGGCCAGCGAGTGAGAAAGTGTGAATGACTGACTATGAAGTTGTGAGATTAAGATTTGTGAGAAGCAGTGTGGGTGAGTAAAATTAAGTGAATATGAGTGAGAATGTGATTATAGGCTTGTAAGTCGGCCAATGGACCTGGCATAATGAAGCTAATTCTTGGGTTATACAGGGACCCAGGACAAAATGCCAGCACTAGCATATTGAAGGCAGAACCTGACTGGCAGGTGTGACAAAATTCTGCTATTTAGATATTATAGGTAATACTAGGCATATGGGACACCCTCGAGAAATATTCTTGCACTAATGATAATATTTGATATAGGAGCACCTGTGGAAAAATGTAGGCACTGGAATACTGAAGGAAATTCTTAGCATGTTGACACCCATTATAAAATGTAGTGAATGGTGCATTGGAGGTATTTCTTCTCATAAGGAAGGGCAACCATGACAAAATGCTATCTTTGGTATAACAGAGACATTTTAGACATACGAGTCATCTCTGGTATTTAGATTGCAATAAAGCAAACTTCTGGTGCTGGCATATTGAATATAATTTTTGGCATGAGGGAGAATTTATTGAATATGGGGGTCACCCATAAAAAAGTGCTGGCCCTGGCACAATGGAGGTATCCATATGATATGCAGGGGCACACCTAGCACAACACAAAGGAAAAGAGGATGATCTCTTAGGGCGCACCATGTTTCATTGACTTGACACGCAATGAAAAGTCTATTTAATGAGTGGCCATTTACAACCAATTGCTTCTTAGCAAGTGTCCTTGAACATCGGGCTTCTAAAGCACTATTTACCGTATTTTGTTCAAAGTGTTTTGGGGTGAGTCCTTATAATGATATGTATGTTTTGACCACTGACTCCACTTTGCACCACATTGCACTTAGCTTAGCTGTCCTCCGTCACATTAGTGGTCACCAGCTACAGCCTCCATTTTGTATTCAGCTTAGCCTTAGCTTCACCACCACGTTAAAACTGCAAGTAGTTGTCTGTTCATAATATGTTATGCAACATGTTTTTACTCTATGTGTCTGCGTGTTCTTTCTCATCAAGGGCTAAGGCATAACATGGGGGAGTTAGGCTGATAAGGATGTTCTAGGATTTATGGTACGGCAGGGAATGGTTTGGTTTTGAGAGAGCACCTTGGGAACCTGGCCAGTTCCAAAGTGTTCCTTTCAAAACTAACCTGAAATACCCAGCGTTTTTTAACAACAACTTGCGGAGCTGGAGGAGTTTTCTAGAAATCTCCTCTCTGTTAAAGGTATACAAGAGACCAAAAACTGGATTGATGGTGAATTGATTCAGACCTCTGGCAGGGATCTCTTTCTCTTCACAGTCGATCTGGGGTCAACAGCTTGTTGCTGGCAGGAGAAAGATGAAGAAAACTTCTCAACTGTGCCCCCTGGTGATCAATTTTTAACCCTTACTATCTGCTTTGCATTGTCTATGAATATAAATGTGTCTTTGCATATACATGTTTGCTGTTTATAGATTGAAGATTCTTTGTACATGTTTTCATTTCATTGTTGCGCACATTTTAAATGTGCACTTTCGGTTGTACTGACCTTCCGTTATGAGCCTGACAGAGTGATTTAATAAATGTATTTCCCATACTAAGAGTTGCATAGCAGAGATTCCTTTTCAGTTTGTGTGTGGGTGTGTTTCATCTTGGTCAGCAGTGAAGCAAAACAGTCCCTCAAACCCCACTGACCTCATTTAAAAGATCACCATCTGCCATGGTAAGAAAAGAAGGAAAACAGTATCTTGATGATCACTGTTAGCTTTCTGCCACTTCTACTGGGACTTTGATATTATGATTTAAGTTTTGTAAAATAACTTATTTAAGCAGTGCAATACATACTCTTCTAATCATGTTACAAAAACAAAAAATCAAACACATTTCTAAACATTTTGTTGCCTTGTTTCATTATTGAGAAGAAGGAATAAATTATGCGTTTGAATAAAAGCTTCTCCTTTGTACTTCTCATAATTGATAGTGCCCTCCAAATGATCATACCTCAAAATGTAATAATAGTAAGACAAACTGTAAGTCTGGAAAATAGTTGCTGTTCAATATAATTTCTATAGCTGTTAATACATTTGGACATAACTACAGTGTTTTTATTTTATTTCCTCTACCAATGATTTTTCAATACATGTCTTGTTGTGATGTACACTTGAGGAACTATTACATCTTGACAACATGTGTATAAAATATTTAGGTTTCCATGGCCATTCTGTTTGTTGTGTCAGCATATCCTGTAAAATGAATACATACTTAATCATGCAATACAAAGAGAAATGAGTAATGCTCTCCTGATATTTTGTGTCAGCAGCCTGATATACGTATGTCTAAAAAGGTTGTTGTCTTTATTCTGTTCTATTTTAGTTATTATATAACTTTGGGGCTTTCAATTCTGATCTCATCAGAGTTAAGGTCATGTGGCAACACCGCCTGGGAAGGTTCATGGTCAAAGGTCATATGATTTTATTTACTGTGATGCCATTAAAGTTCAAGTATCTGTGATGTCACTTCCACTTTCCTCAGCATTCCCTGAATTGACGTCCATGTACAAAGAAATCTTCATTGATGTAAAAGTTACAAAGGCAATTCTTGACGTAAGAAGGAACAAGCCTTGAGACCTAATATGATACTACTAGTACTGAGATCTCACTACATCAGACATGCCCTTACTCATAGTGGAGCACAATGTAATTCAGCATTATGAGCAATGCTTTGAAAATGACCCTAAATTGTACAAAGCCATCTGCTCTTTTCCCATTGAGTAAACTATATTCCAAAACCTTTCCAAGATGAATTCAAGGTTAATTCAGATGTCTATTCTTCAAAACTGACAAAGTCTTTGTGTTTTTGCATATCGTGCACAGACACAGTACCGTGAAACAAATGCTATTGTATTTGGTTTTATTGTACCGGCTTTTTTTGTGGCTCCAATCAAAAGACTAGGGTGGAAATTGTATAAACTGGAAATTAAGTAAGTCTGCCCTATCGTTCCTCAATATAATGTGTCAAGGCATCACCTGCCAAGTGGGAATGAGCCAAAAAGGGAATGCCACAACAATGTGTTTCCAAACTACAGGTGAAATTAAACAGGGTGGTCAGCTTGCTTCATGTTTGTCCATAATGTACATGAATGATATGTACATGGAAGCATTGTTGATGCACACAAAATGTTCCTACCATAGAGAGCTTACAGTTGCCAGTGCTGCTGTATGCAGATGACTCTATTTTGACTGCAAAAACTCCAAAAGGCTACAAGAACAGTTAATAGCCATAGAGGACTATTGAGAGCAAAGTGACTTAAAAATAAAATCTAAGCAAAGAACGATAAATGTTTTTTTTTAAGAAACTGGTTGCAGGCAAGGAACTATATATTCACAGGCACACATTTGAATGTATTTAGTGCCTTCCCATATCTGGGTATACATCTCTCTGGTAACATGAGCTGAAAGGAACACATAAATGAGGCAATAAGGAAATCAGAAACATCTTTCAATGCAATCCATTGATTCATCTGCATTCATAGACACTATTTTTTCACAGAAAATTATTACAGTTGTGTAGCCAAAGTGTGAAACCTAATAGTATATGGAGCTGAACTCTGCTACTAGGGATACATAGACAGCCAAAATGTATCCCCATGGAAGAAGGTTTTGGAAAACTCTAAATCCTTAGAGGATTGCTTACTCGTAAGAACTTAGATGAATATTGGGAGGGTGGTAGTCCACCACAAGAAATAACATCACTGTTCGAGTTAGGTCCAGTAAAGGATTAAGTGGGGCAAAGCGGAAAGCTCTGAAGGGCTGATGATGGATAGCCATAGGATAAGGTCCTGGTGACGGCATTGACTTTTGGCAGGAAAACTCTGAGCAAGAGAAATAAAAAATATGAGCCCAAGTAAGATGCTGTGCTGGCTGGATAATTTTGTCTCCTTTGCCCAGTGAAGATTTCCACTTTGGAACATTTTTTGGGAGCTTGGGTTTCTCTAGCAGGGCAAGCCGGCAAGTTGTATCTCAGCAGGGCTTCGGAAGGCCACATACCCTCCATGCTGAAATGGTTTTGCTGCTGCAGAAAAGTTCCTAGAGAGAGCAACCTCAATCTTTGGCCCAGCACCTATGCACCTTTGTGAGATTGACTTGGCAGGTATGATCCTGGTTTCACAAATCTCATTGAAACCAAAAGGTTTATAAACCCAAGGTTTTTCAGGATGTTAAGATGAGTACACATTTACAAAGCCAATGATCCCAAGACCACAGGGGCATCACTTGAGGGTCAAGACTTACACCAGCATGTCCACGGCATGTCCTATTGGAACTCATTGAATTCAAACTTCAGGAATAGGGGGTTCTTGTAGGTTGTTATGTCCCTGTAGCTCAACATGTCAGTCAACTGACACTTGAAGGCAACTTCCTACTGCAAGTCATCCCTCAGTACCCCTCTCTGTCCAAAACTAAGATGGTGGAGCCCTGCCCCCTTCTGCAGAGCTTGTGTACCCATCTCAAATGTACAGGCATGGAAGTGAGCAGCCCTTCCTCTGTTGTAACTTCAAAACAATTCATGGGGCAGTTCATCTACAACTGGGATTAATGGCTGCTTGACTGTGGAAACAATGAAGGACCCTGCCCAGCTGGCAGATAAAATTTGCACGTAATATGGTAGGCCTCTTTGATATTAATCAAGTTCCTGGGCATAGCCAATATGGTCATCCTGCCAGAAAAACAGAACACCACCCACACCGAAGGCACTTGTCCTGCTATTGGAGCAGTTCACTTCATCAAGGGGGGTTTTCAGCTGCCAGGTGAAAGCTGGTGCTTAAACAAATGGGCCTCCAGAACCTGTTGGCAGGGAAAAGATAACTTTTTAAAAGTACCTTCTACCAAATATTTAATACATATCTGACTTCACGAGTAATTTGGTTTTGGAATAAATATTTCAAAAAGTCTAATAATCTCCTAGCTGGAGATAACATTATTGTATTTAATGCTTTATTCCAGTGCTTGCCTTCAGAACATTCATCCCTGCTACTGTGAAAATAGGTTTTGTGGCATTTTCACTGAAAGGACAAGTTTAACAAACATCTTTCACATGTCCTTCCTTTAAGTACAGGCCATCCTGCCTTATGGGCAATGAGGCCTTTTTAGGGATGACGTAGTAATATTTAAAAGGATGGTTTAGGGTCATTATGGTAGGTTGAATTTGCAATTTTAAAAATGTACGGCCATGCTGCAGTGGTAATCCTGCAGTCATGTTTTCACTCTCACTGTAGGGGTAGTCACAATGCATGCTACAGTCCACTATTGACATTTAACTTGCAGGCCTTAGGCACATTTTGTACCATAGACTACGGACCTATAGGTAGATTACATTTGCCAATTAGAAGTATAGAAATGTTTGACATATTTTAGGGGCCAGGGCACATGGACTGGGGCCTGGGTAACAGAGTCCCAGTGTACAGAGTCAAAAAAGCATCAGTACCCAAAACAAATGGACATCTTGAAAACGAGGCATTTTCCTACTATATTCTTAGCCAGGACACACATGTCAGCTTTAGTTACAGGTCCATTTTCAATATGTTACATTTTAATTATCAGCACATATGCACCAAGGTTTAATGGTCCATGTCATTTTTCAAATTTACATTAAATGATTCAATGTCAAACTCAAATCATCTGAATTACAAGGCATGGTAGAAGCACTGAGAAATGAGCACCAGTCAAATTACATGAATGCATGGACTACAGAAGCAACACATCTGTGTTTTAAAACAGCACTTTCAAATGAATCTAAAAAATTCTAACAATATGTTGTGCAATAGCAAAAAAAGTGTGAACATTGTTGCAAAGAAAGAATACTGCAGTCCTTTTACACGTTCTATGTGCTGGACATATGTATTTGATGTTTAGGGGCTTGCTCAGGGTTACCTGACAAGGCTACCAAGGCTTCCCAGAAAGGAAAATGTTTGTTATGTCAAGAAGTGGTTCCATCCTGACTAGACCATTACTGAGGAAGAGAAATCTGGTATCAATATTGGCATTTATCCTCTGCATGTGGAAATCAGAGAAGGGACCTTGATCTATTATTTAGGAACACCTACAAGTATGGAGAGAGACCATGTTTTAGCTACTCTGACATTTTTGATTCCACAACGAGACTGATGGGACAATATCTGGCAAAGGGCAAAAAAAAATATAAGGTAATAACTGTTTGCATGTGGGACCATGAGTAGGGTGTGGCCAATTACCCTAACTGTGCCTAACCATGTAGCTGCAAGCTAGTTAGCTCTCACTAACATGCACCGTAAGAGGGTGGGTGGGATTCCTCTGTCCAAAAAACCCAATAGAGCTGAAGAAAAAGATTGTCATGTTGCACTTTCACGGCGTGAAATAAAATTAAGATAGTTGCTAACTTGTACTAAATGTGGGTACAAAAATCATGTCTTGTCTTTTTCACTGAAGTAGACTTTTTCAGACCTCACTTTTATTTTAATTATAATAGTTTTTCATTCTTTTTGTTTTTAATGATTGTATGTATTTGTGTGATTCACTTCTGCTGAAGGTATACATGTTGAAAACTATCAGATAAAATGTCTCAATGTGACCTTCCGGTTTTCATTTTATACACTCCCATCTATTGCCTATGCTGTTATTGCCTATCATCCTAGTATTGTTGTCAGCTTCACAAGTACATCTCCCATTATTCACTGTTGTTATTATAGGACAATATTCCACACCAAAACAACGACCCGGTTTATAGTGTTAAAGCCCATTGTTGGCATTCCATATTAGATTTAAAGTAGAGATGGTACGTACGCATTTAAAAATACAAATCTGTCCTAATCATAATTAGGTTTTTAATTCTTTGGAATAGGTATAAGGAATGCAAATCTTTTACTCACAACATTTTGGTTCATCTTACTAAATTGTAGTTAATTATTACCAATTTGTGTTTGTGATGAAACCTCAGATGATCAAGAACATTTTAATGTTTATCCAGTAGTCTGCAGATGAACTGCATTAACATATTCGTACCTCTTTCTGCAAGTTTTCATTAGCTAAAGCAGTGTAGTTTTACATAAGACATCCAACTGCCCCTGGGTAGCATATACTGTGACACAAAACCAACAGGTTTCATCAGTGCCTGAGGCTTTCCCTATAGTTCAGTAGACCTCCTAGAAGTAAGTTGATCAGACGTAGTCAACCACATTCAATAGGATCAATAGGATGACATTTACTTTTTATAAATCTACGGCTTTCTATGGGTAATCTGTCTTGTTTTTTATATCACTTTTAATGATTTGGACAGTTTGGTCTGTTTCCAAGAAAGCCAATTTTGATTGAACTCAAGCAAAAACATCCCAACTACAACTTATAAAGTAAAAAGCTATGTCATAACAGTCATATATTTTGCTTTCAGTAAGCAGGTTTCTAAGACCATAATGCAACACTTAGCTTCTAGGATTTCATCAGAAAGACATTTGAGTTTTGTTTTGCTAGTATGACTTTTTTTGGTCCTCTATTTAACTATGATAGATTTACACCCGAATAGGGACAATGTTTCACCTTTTCAAATTGTGTAGTTTTGAGGGCACAAGTCTTTGTGAACATTTGTGAGTTTCACAAATTGTATTCTTTGGTTTATGCATTTGTTTTTCCAGAAGCAGTTAGTTGAAGCAGTAAGAAGGTAACCAATTTTTAGCTGGTCGTGAAGATCATTCCTTGTGGATCATACTATGTAAGACCGCTGGGTAGCATAAAATGATGCCCCTGTAGGAGGCTGGACTGGCTTGTAGTGAGTACCAAGGGGTACTTGCACCTTGCACCAGGCCCAGTTATCCCTTATTAGTGTATAGGGTGTCTAGCAGCTTAGGCTGATAGATAATGGTAGCTTAGCAGAGCAGCTTAGGCTGAACTAGGAGACGTGTGAAGCTACTACAGTACCACTCAGTGTCATATGCACAATATCATAAGAAAACACAATACACAGTTATACTAAAAATAAAGGTACTTTATTTTTATGACAATATGCCAAAGTATCTTAGAGTGTACCCTCAGTGAGAGGATAGGAAATATACACAAGATATATATACACAATAGCAAAAATATGCAGTATAGTCTTAGAAAACAGTGCAAACAATGTATAGTTACAATAGGATGCAATGGGGAAACATAGGGATAGGGGCAACACAAACCATATACTCCAAAAGTGGAATGTGAACCACGAATGGACCCCAAACCTATGTGACCTTGTAGAGGGTCGCTGGGACTATTAGAAAATAGTGAGAGTTAGAAAAATAACCCTCCCCAAGACCCTGAAAAGTGAGTGCAAAGTGCACTAAAGTTCCCCTAAGGACAAAATAGTCGTGTTAGAGGGAAAATGCAAGGAAAACACAAATCAGCAATGCAACAACGATGGATTCCTGACTGAGGGTACCTGTGGAACAAGGGGACCAAGTCCAAAAGTCACAAGCAACTCGGAGATGGGCAGATGCCCAAGAAATGCCAGCGGTTGGTGCAAAGAAGCTCTTACTAGGCTGAAGAACTGTGAATACTGCAGGAACGACAAGGGCTAGAGACTTCCCCTTTGGAGGATGGATCCTGCACGCCTTGGAGAGTCGTGCAGAAGTGTTTTCCCGCCGGATGGACGCCAACAAGCCTTGCTACACGCAAATCGTGCGTTTGGCGTTTTTGGACGCTGCTGGGGCCCAGGAGGAACCAGGAGGTCACAAATTGGACCTGCAGAGAGAGGGGACGTCGAGCAAGAGAAAGAGCCCTAACTCAAGCAGGTAGCACCCGGAGAAGTGCCAGAAACAGGCACTACGAGGATGCGTGAAATGGTGCTCGCCGAAGTTGCACAAAGGAGTCCCACGTCGCCGGAGACCAACTTAGAAAGTCGTGCAATGCAGGTTAGAGTGCCGTGGACCCAGGCTTGGCTGTGCACGAAGGATTTCCGCCGGAAGTGCACAGGGGCCGGAGTAGCTTGCAAAGTCGCGGTTCCCAGCAATGCAGCCCAGCGAGGTGAGGCAAGGACTTACCTCCACCAAACTTGGGCTGAAGAGTCACTGGACTGTGGGGGTCACTTGGACGGTGTCGCTGGATTCGAGGGACCTCGCTCGTCGTGCTGAGAGGAGACCCAAGGGACCGGTAATGCAGCTTTTTGGTGCCTGCGGTTGCAGGGGGAAGATTCCGTCGACCCACGGGAGATTTCTTCGGAGCTTCTGGTGCAGAGAGGAGGCAGACTACCCTCACAGCATGCACAAGCAGGAAAACAGTCGAGAAGGCGGCAGGATCAGCGTTACAGAGTTGCAGTAGTCGTCTTTGCTACTATGTTGCAGGTTTGCAGGCTTCCAGCGCGGTCAGCGGTCGATTCCTTATCAGAAGGTGAAGAGGGAGATGCAGAGGAACTCGACTGAGCTCATGCATTCGTTATCTAAAGTTTCCCCAGAGACAGAGACCCTAAATAGCCAGAAAAGAGGGTTTGGCTACCTAGGAGAGAGGAAAGGCTACTAACACCTGAAGGAGCCTATCAGCAGGAGTCTCTGACGTCACCTGGTGGCACTGGCCACTCAGAGCAGTCCAGTGTGCCAGCAGCACCTCTGTTTCCAAGATGGCAGAGGTCTGGAGCACACTGGAGGAGCTCTGGACACCTCCCAGGGGAGGTGCAGGTCAGGGGAGTGGTCACTCCCCTTTCCTTTGTCCAGTTTCGCGCCAGAGCAGGGGCTAAGGGGTCCCTGAACCGGTGTAGACTGGTGTTGGACTTTTGCTTTTGCAGGGTCATCCCCAGACTTTTTTGCCTCCTGCCTCCTATATTTTTCTGACATGTTGCTGTTGGCTTTTCAACTCTGAGCACTTTACCACTGCTAACCAGTGCTAAAGTGCATATGCTCTCCTGTTTAAATTGTATGTAAGTGGTTTATCCATGATTGGCATATTTGATTTACTAGTAAGTCCCTAGTAAGGTGCACTAGAGGTGCCAGGGCCTGTAAATCAAATGCTACTAGTGGGCCTGCAGCACTGGTTGTGCCACCCACATAAGTAGCTCTGTAATCATGTCTCAGACCTGCCATTGCAGTGTCTGTATGTGTATTTTTACACTGTAAATTCGACTTGGCAAGTGTACCCACTTGCCAGGCCTAAACCTTCCCTTTCCTTACATGTAAGGCACCCCTAAGGTATGCCCTAGGTAGCCCCAAGGGCAGGGTGCAGTGTATGGATAAGGTAGGACATATAGTAATGTGGTTTATATGTCCTGACAGTGAAATACTGCCAATTTCGTTTTCACTGTTGCAAGGTCTGTCTCTCTCTCATAGGATAATATGGGGGCTACCTTTAAATATGATTAAAGTGTAGATTCCCCTAGAGAAGAGATGGACAGGTGGAGTTTGGGATCCCTGAACTCACAATTTAAAAATGCATCTTTTGGTAAAGTTGATTTTGAGATTGTGAGTTTGGAAATGCCACTTTTAGAAAGTGAGCATTTTCTTGCTTAAACCATTCTGTGACTCTGCCTTGTTTGTGGATTCCCTGTCTGGGTCAGTTGACAGTTGGGTTGTTTTTCACCTCACACCAGACAGTGACACAAAGGGAGCTGGGGTGTGATCTGCATTTCCTGATTAGCCATCTCTGCTAGGAGGGAGGGGTGGAGTGGTCACTCTCATCTGAAAGGACTGTGCCTGCCTCTGACAATGCTGTCTCCAGCCCCCTGGTGTGTGTCTGAGGCCTTGCCTGGGCAAGGCAGGATTTCACAAGAAGGTGTGAGTCCCCTTTGAAGGAAGGTGACTTCAAAGACTAAAATGGGTATAAGAAGGGCATCCAAACTTACAAACTTTA
This sequence comes from Pleurodeles waltl, assembly GCF_031143425.1. Classification (NCBI taxonomy): domain Eukaryota; kingdom Metazoa; phylum Chordata; class Amphibia; order Caudata; family Salamandridae; genus Pleurodeles; species Pleurodeles waltl. The sequence continues at coordinate 1,525,725,174 of NC_090444.1, forward strand.
GAAACACTTCTGGAATCAAGGGGAACCTCTGCCTGGAGAAGAGCTGATCGCTGAAGAACAAGTGCTGCCCTGCCTGTGACTGTGCTTTGTGGAGCTTTCCTGCAGTGCTGCTTCTGCCAGAGTAAGAGGGCAAAGACTGGACTTTGTGTGCCTTCCATCTTGAAGAAGAAATCTCCAAGGGCTTGATGTAGAGCTTGCCTCCTGTTATTGAAGTCTCAGGGATAGCAAAGACTTCTTCCTGCCAGCACCTGGAGTCTCTGGAGAGACCCCTACTCTGCTCTGTGGTGCCCTTCCAGTTCCTGGGACCCTGAAAGGAGAGGCTGGCAGCCTAAGGACAAAAATACACGCACTGAGCGCCGTGCGGAGAAAAGATCGACGCGAATCCGATCGCGGCTGAGAAAACGACGCGACGCCGGTTCCGCAGCTGAGAAACGACGCCGCAGGAAACGCGACCGAAAAACCGACGCCCGGAACAGGAGAAACGACGCGCAGCATCGCTGACGGAGGCTGAGAGATCGCACCCTGCGCCGCGGGACTTTCGGATCGTCGTGTGGCTGGCTTTTTCAACGCGCACCGCCGTGCCGAGTTGTTTTCGACGCACACAGCCGTGCAGGGTTACTTTCGACGCACACCGCCCGTGCGGGGTTATTTTTGACGCAAACCAGGTACATTTTCACGCTAGCAGCGCTAGTGTGTTGTTACAACTACCTAAAGACTCTTTTTATTTTAAACCTTTAAAAAATCATAACTTGACTTGTGTATGTTGGATTTTTGTCGTTTTGGTCTTGTTTTGTCTAGATAAATATTTCCTATTTTTCTAAACTGGTGTTGTGTCATTTTGTAGTGTTTTCATTAAGTTACTGTGTGTGTTGGTACAAATACTTTACGCCCAGCACTCTGAGGTTAAGCCTACTGCTCTGCCAAGCTACCAAGGGGGTAAGCAGGGGTTAGCTGAGGGTGATTCTCTTTTATCCTAACTAGAGTGAGGGTCCTTGCTTGAACAGGGGGTAACCTGACTGTCAACCAAAGACCCCATTTCTAACATTGGTGACCAGCGGTCGGGATTTGGACTTGTATTTGTACTTGACATACAGTAATTGAGTGTACACTACTGTTTTTGATCTCAGACCACTACGTGACCACATACTACTTGTCTTGTGATTCTGCTTTTTGTTCTCTGATGTCCTCCTGGAAGTATTGATGATATTTTTGGACTTTGTTTTTTGGTTGTGAAGCCTTTGCAGAAATGGAAGTCAATTTCTGGCACCTATCTATGTATAAAAAGTGGCAGCTTAAAGCATTCTGCATGGAAAGGGGACTGGCTGTGAACAAGGAATCCAGAAGGGAGGATCTTGAGTCAGCCCTGTTTCAGGATGAATTGAAACGTTGTCAGGCAACACCACCAAATGAGTCTGAGGAGGATAACTACTCTGAGGAGGAGGACTACTCCAAAGAGGAGGGCAGTGGCCCTGAGGAGGGAACAGAAAGAGATGATAGGCTCCTAGCTCGAATCCGGAGTCTGGAAGAGCTTAAGAGGGCCGAGGAGAAGAGAGCCTTAGTCCTGGCAGAAAGGAGGAGGGACTTAGAGATTAAAAAAATGATTTATGCTTACGAGCTTAAATTGAAAGAGCTGGAAGTCATGAGGGCTGAGTCCAGCTGGAATGGTGGCAGCAACAATTGTATATCCAGTGATGCTGCAGAAGTGCACATGCCCAGAGAGGTGGTGCCCTACTTGAAGGAGGGAGTTAACACACGCCAGGAGGTTCAGGGGTATGAGGTAGCTCCAGTGATGCACAGGGTCCCTGAGGTGGATTGGGGAACTGGCATGGGGAGTCATATTCCTACTGGTGGGAGGGACACTCTACTGACTCTAGGTGAGAGTGACAGGGAGAGGGGTTCCCCCCAGGTAGAAGTCCTGGTTATGGAGTGTGAAAACATCCCAGAAGAGTGTGGGTTGAGTGTCAGGGACAGTCAGGTACTGTCTCACCAGTCTCAGGAGGGTGATGTGGGGTGCTTTTTCAAGGCAGAGTCACTGGATGGTTGGGTGAAGGGTACTTTGGTTAATTCATGTGAGGGGCTGAGTGATGTAATTGCTGGAGAGCATACGTCTAGTCCTTATTTTCCAGAGCTATGCCAACACCAGGTGGAGTGTGAGTTCTCTGACCCCAGGGAGCTTACAATGGAGGCAGACTTCTGGGTGAGTACCAGAGAGTCTGAAGAGGCATTTGTGGGTGCTCCTGAGAGGAGTGGTCTAGGTAGTTCCCAACCAGGTGAGGTAGGGAAGGATTGTAGTGTCCCAGGTAGGTCCCAGTGTAGTGGGATGGGTGAGGGACCCCATGTCCAGTCTCAGAGGAGAGGGAATGGGGATGGGTTGAGGCCCAAGGTGCCCGAGATCCGGTCCCAGGTCCTGGAGGGTTCCCTGCGGGAACACCAGGAGGGGAGCCTAGCCTGTACCATAGGGCCATCTGTTGAGGGAGACCCCACAGTGTCAGGAGAACTTGGGGGGGCGGCTGTAGCCAGCGTCCCACCAGTTCTGGTGTCTGGCAGTACCACTCCTAGTGAGGGGGTGCAGAAGTCCAGACAGAGGGTTGAGAGGGGGTTGCGGACCCCAGTGGAGAACCTGGAGGGTCAGGGGTCAGCTCTGAGAGCAGAGCCCCCCATGAATGACCTTGGTGAGACCATTTCTGGGCTGGGGGGAATCCAGACTCTGTCACATGGGCAGAGGTCAGGAGACCTGCGCCAGCCAGACTCTTGTGTGGCCCTTCGGGACAGTGTGTCCCTTGAGGGGGGTAAGTGTGCCCCCCTGGAAGTCCTGGTGTGCCAGGCAATGGTTCAACCGCAGGGTGGTGACTCTGGGTTGAATAATCAGGTTCAGGGGGTAAACTCTGACCTGATGGGGGGTAAGTGTGCTCCCAAGGAAGTCCTGGTGTGCCAGGCAGTGGTTCAACCGCAGGGTGGTGACCCTGGGTTGGATGACCAGGTTCAGAGGGTAAACTCTGACCTGGTAGGGGGTAGGTATGCCCCCCAGGAAGTCCTGGTTTGCCAGGCAGTGATCCAGTCTGTGGGTACAGGCCCTGGATTGGGAGGCCAGGTTAAGGGTGTCCCCCCTGACCTGGAGGAAGGGGCTACTGCTAACAGTGCCCCTACCATGTTGTCTTCTGGGGGGGCCGCTCCTAGTTGGGTGGTTCAGGACCCCAGAAGGGAGGGCAGGGGGAGGGAAGCCTCACCCCTGGCCCTGGTCCAACCTGAAGGTACAGACCCCAGGTTGGAGGATCAGTTGCAGGTTAACATCCCTGCACTGATGGAAGAATTGTGCAGGACTGCTTCTACAAGCACCCTGACAGTTTTTGACTCTGGGGGTGCCGCTTCTGCAGGGAGGGTACAGAGCCCCAGAGGGGAGGACCAGGGTCAGGTTGTCATCCCTGACCTGGTGGAAGAGAGAGTGGTCAAAGGGTGCCAGGCACCTGGGGCTACCACCCCCCACTCTCCACAGTCACAGTGGTTAGAGAGGCCTGAGGTCGGGCTCTCATCCCTGACAGTTGTCTGGGGCCACTGTGGCTTGCTGTCCTGGTGGACAGAGTTGCCCCTGGGGGGGGAAGGACGAGAGTCACACCCCAGGGGTGGAGTGGGCAACACCATTGTGTTGGCCCTGGTGGTACTATCTGCCCATTGCAATACATCTGTGAGCAAAGTAAAGTTAGGTGTTGCACAGATGGTGTCTGTAGATGTGGAGAAGGGTTCCCCATGGGTTAGCTTAGTGGGCCCTGAGAGTATGGACAGAGGGATCCAACTGGAGTCAGGAAGGCGTAGAACTGGAGCATGCCCCTGCTGTTGTGGGCCTGGGTCCCTGTTCTATCGCCCCAATCAGGGAAGTACATCAAGGTATTGATTGTTCTCCCCTGGCTTTAGGCTGGTAGGGGGTCGTGTTGGACTTTTGCTTTTGCAGGGTCATCCCCAGACTTTTTTGCCTCCTGCCTCCTATATTTTTCTGACATGTTGCTGTTGGCTTTTCAACTCTGAGCACTTTACCACTGCTAACCAGTGCTAAAGTGCATATGCTCTCCTGTTTAAATTGTATGTAAGTGGTTTATCCATGATTGGCATATTTGATTTACTAGTAAGTCCCTAGTAAGGTGCACTAGAGGTGCCAGGGCCTGTAAATCAAATGCTACTAGTGGGCCTGCAGCACTGGTTGTGCCACCCACATAAGTAGCTCTGTAATCATGTCTCAGACCTGCCATTGCAGTGTCTGTATGTGTATTTTTACACTGTAAATTCGACTTGGCAAGTGTACCCACTTGCCAGGCCTAAACCTTCCCTTTCCTTACATGTAAGGCACCCCTAAGGTATGCCCTAGGTAGCCCCAAGGGCAGGGTGCAGTGTATGGATAAGGTAGGACATATAGTAATGTGGTTTATATGTCCTGACAGTGAAATACTGCCAATTTCGTTTTCACTGTTGCAAGGTCTGTCTCTCTCTCATAGGATAATATGGGGGCTACCTTTAAATATGATTAAAGTGTAGATTCCCCTAGAGAAGAGATGGACAGGTGGAGTTTGGGATCCCTGAACTCACAATTTAAAAATGCATCTTTTGGTAAAGTTGATTTTGAGATTGTGAGTTTGGAAATGCCACTTTTAGAAAGTGAGCATTTTCTTGCTTAAACCATTCTGTGACTCTGCCTTGTTTGTGGATTCCCTGTCTGGGTCAGTTGACAGTTGGGTTGTTTTTCACCTCACACCAGACAGTGACACAAAGGGAGCTGGGGTGTGATCTGCATTTCCTGATTAGCCATCTCTGCTAGGAGGGAGGGGTGGAGTGGTCACTCTCATCTGAAAGGACTGTGCCTGCCTCTGACAATGCTGTCTCCAGCCCCCTGGTGTGTGTCTGAGGCCTTGCCTGGGCAAGGCAGGATTTCACAAGAAGGTGTGAGTCCCCTTTGAAGGAAGGTGACTTCAAAGACTAAAATGGGTATAAGAAGGGCATCCAAACTTACAAACTTTAGAAACACTTCTGGAATCAAGGGGAACCTCTGCCTGGAGAAGAGCTGATCGCTGAAGAACAAGTGCTGCCCTGCCTGTGACTGTGCTTTGTGGAGCTTTCCTGCAGTGCTGCTTCTGCCAGAGTAAGAGGGCAAAGACTGGACTTTGTGTGCCTTCCATCTTGAAGAAGAAATCTCCAAGGGCTTGATGTAGAGCTTGCCTCCTGTTATTGAAGTCTCAGGGATAGCAAAGACTTCTTCCTGCCAGCACCTGGAGTCTCTGGAGAGACCCCTACTCTGCTCTGTGGTGCCCTTCCAGTTCCTGGGACCCTGAAAGGAGAGGCTGGCAGCCTAAGGACAAAAATACACGCACTGAGCGCCGTGCGGAGAAAAGATCGACGCGAATCCGATCGCGGCTGAGAAAACGATGCGACGCCGGTTCCGCAGCTGAGAAACGACGCCGCAGGAAACGCGACCGAAAAACCGACGCCCGGAACAGGAGAAACGACGCGCAGCATCGCTGACGGAGGCTGAGAGATCGCACCCTGCGCCGCGGGACTTTCGGATCGTCGTGTGGCTGGCTTTTTCAACGCGCACCGCCGTGCCGAGTTGTTTTCGACGCACACAGCCGTGCAGGGTTACTTTCGACGCACACCGCCCGTGCGGGGTTATTTTTGACGCAAACCAGGTACATTTTCACGCTAGCAGCGCTAGTGTGTTGTTACAACTACCTAAAGACTCTTTTTATTTTAAACCTTTAAAAAATCATAACTTGACTTGTGTATGTTGGATTTTTGTCGTTTTGGTCTTGTTTTGTCTAGATAAATATTTCCTATTTTTCTAAACTGGTGTTGTGTCATTTTGTAGTGTTTTCATTAAGTTACTGTGTGTGTTGGTACAAATACTTTACGCCCAGCACTCTGAGGTTAAGCCTACTGCTCTGCCAAGCTACCAAGGGGGTAAGCAGGGGTTAGCTGAGGGTGATTCTCTTTTATCCTAACTAGAGTGAGGGTCCTTGCTTGAACAGGGGGTAACCTGACTGTCAACCAAAGACCCCATTTCTAACAACTGGCTTATGCAGAATTGGGCACATCTGTGCCCAACAAAGCATTTCCAGAGGCTGGGGGAGGCTACTCCTCCCCTGCCTTCACACCATTTTCCAAAGGGAGAGGGTGTCACACCCTCTCCCAGAGGAAGTTCTTTGTTCTGCCATCCTGGGCCAGGCCTGGCTGGACCCCAGGAGGGCAGCTGCCTGTCTGAGGGGTTGGCAGCAGCAGCAGCTGCAGTGAAACCCCAGGAAGGGCAGTCTGGCAGTACCAGGGTCTGTGCTACAGACCACTGGGATCATGGAATTGTACCAACAATGCCAGGATGGCATAGAGGGGGCAATTCCATGATCATAGACATGTTACATGGCCATATTCGGAGTTACCATGGTGAAGCTACATATAGGTAGTGACCTATATGTAGTGCACGCGTGTAATGGTGTCCCCGCACTCACAAAGTTCAGTGAATTGGCTCTGAACAATGTGGGGGCACCTTGGCTAGTGCCAGGGTGCCCTCACACTAAGTAACTTTGCACCTAACCTTTACCAGGTAAAGGTTAGACATATAGGTGACTTATAAGTTACTTAAGTGCAGTGTAAAATGGCTGTGAAATAACGTGGATGTTATTTCACTCAGGCTGCAGTGGCAGGCCTGTGTAAGAATTGTCAGTGCTCCCTATGGGTGGCAAAAGAAATGCTGCAGCCCATAGGGATCTCCTGGAACCCCAATACCCTGGGTACCTCAGTACCATATACTAGGGAATTATAAGGGTGTTCCAGTAAGCCAATGTAAATTGGTAAAATTGGTCACTAGCCTGTTAGTGACAATTTAGAAAGAAATGAGAGAGCATAACCACTGAGGTTCTGATTAGCAGAGCCTCAGTGAGACAGTTAGTCACTACACAGGTAACACATTCAGGCACACTTATGAGCACTGGGGCCCTGGGTTACCAGGGTCCCAGTGACACATACAACTAAAACAACATATATACAGTGAAAAATGGGGGTAACATGCCAGGCAAGATGGTACTTTCCTACACAACCCCCCCCAAACGAAGGACAATAAGACTAGCCATTACCTGATGAGTCTTCATTGTCTAAGTGGAAATATCTGGAGAGTCCATCTGCATTGGAGTGGCTACTCCCAGGTCTATGTTCCACTGTATAGTCCATTCCCTGTAGGGATATGGACCACCTCAACAATTTAGGATTTTCACCTTTCATTTGTTTTAGCCAAAGTAGAGGTTTGTGGTCTGTCTGAACAATGAAGTGAGTGCCAAACAGGTATGGCCTCAACTTCTTCAGAGCCCAGACCACAGCAAAGGCCTCCCTCTCAATGGCAGACCAACGCTTTTCTCTAGGGGTCAACCTTCTACTAATAAAAGCAACAGGTTGATCCTGGCCCTCAGAATTAAGTTGTGATAGGACTGCCCCTACTCCTAATTCAGATGCATCAGTCTGGACATAGAATTTTTTAGAGTAACAAGGGCTTTTCAGGACAGGTGCAGAGCACATGGCCTGCTTCAGCTCCTCAAAAGCTTTCTGACAGCTTGCTGTCCACAATACCTTTTTAGGCATTTTCTTGGAAGTGAGGTCATTAAGAGGGGCTGCAATGGAGCCATAGTTCTTAATGAACCTCCTGTAATACCCAGTGAGGCCTAGGAAGGCTCTCACCTGAGTCTGTGTGGTAGGGGGAACCCAATCAATAATAGTTTGGATTTTCCCCTGAAGTGGTGCAATCTGTTCCCCACCAACAAGGTGTCCCAGATAAACCACCTTACCCTGCCCTATCTGGCACTTTGAAGCCTTGATAGTGAGGCCTGCCTTTTGCAGGGCCTCCAAAACTTTCCATAGGTGGACCAGGTGATCATCCCAGCTGGAGCTAAAGACAGCTATATCGTCCAAATATGCTGCACTGAAAGCTTCCAGCCCTTGCAGGACTGTGTTCACCAACCTCTGAAAAGTGGCAGGTGCATTTTTCAAACCAAAAGGCATTACAGTAAACTGGTAATGTCCTCCAATGGTAGAAAATGCAGTCTTAGGTTTAGCATCTTCTGACAATTTGATCTGCCAATACCCTGCAGTCAAATCAAAAGTGCTTAGATACTTGGCAGATGCCAGTGTATCTATGAGCTCATCTGCCCTGGGTATAGGGTGAGCATCAGTTTTGGTTACCAAGTTGAGACCTCTATAGTCTACACAAAACCACATTTCTTTCTTTCCATCTTTAGAATTGGGTTTTGGTACCAGTACCACAGGAGAAGCCCATGGACTGTCAGAGTGCTCAACCACTGCTAGTTCCAACATTTTCTGAACTTCTTGCTTTATGCAGTCCCTGACATGGTCAGGCTGCCTATAGATCTTACTTTTGACAGGTAAACTGTCTCCAGTATCTATAGTGTGCTCACACCAAGAAGTGGTGCCTGGCACAATGGAGAAGAGTTCTGAAAATTGTCCTAGGAGATTTATGCAATTATCTTTCTGCTCAGCAGTAAGACAATCAGCCAAAACTACACCTTCCACAAGAGCATCTTGTTCTGTGGAAGAGAAGAGATCAGGTAGAGGATCACTGTCTTCTTCCTGTCCCTCATCTGTTGCCATGAGCAGGGTGAGATCAGCCCTGTCATAGTAGGGTTTCAGGCGGTTGACATGGAGCACCCTAAGGGGACTCCTTGCAGTGCCTAAGTCAACCAAGTAGGTGACTTCACCCTTCTTTTCAACAATTGTGTGGGGTCCACTCCATTTATCTTGGAGTGCTCTTGGGGCCACAGGCTCCAAGACCCACACTTTCTGCCCTGGTTGGTACTGAACCAAAACAGCCTTCTGATCATGCCATTGCTTCTGGAGCTCTTGGCTGGCCTGAAGGTTTTTACTGGCCTTTTTCATGTACTCAGCCATCCTTGATCTGAGGCCAAGTACATAGTCCACAATATCCTGCTTAGGAGCTTTTAAAGGTTGTTCCCAACCCTCCTTTACAAGTGTGAGTGGACCCCTAACAGGGTGTCCAAAAAGAAGTTCAAAGGGGCTGAAGCCCACTCCTTTCTGGGGTACCTCCCTGTAGGCAAAAAGGAGGCATGGTAGAAGGATATCCCATCTCCTGCGGAGTTTTTCAGGGAGTCCCATAATCATGCCTTTGAGAGTTTTGTTAAATCTCTCCACCAGTCCATTTGTTTGTGGATGATAGGGTGTTGTGAACTTGTAAGTTACACCACACTCCTTCCACATGGCCTTTAAGTATGCAGACATGAAATTGCTTCCTCTGTCTGATACTACTTCCTTTGGGAAGCCCACCCTGGAAAATATTCCCAGGAGGGCCTTTGCCACTGCAGGAGCTGTAGTGGTCCTTAAAGGAATAGCTTCAGGATATCTTGTGGCATGGTCCACTACCACCAAGATAAACCTATTGCCTGAAGCAGTAGGAGGGTCAAGGGGGCCAACTATGTCAACCCCTACCCTTTCAAAGGGGACCCCAACCACAGGCAGTGGGATAAGGGGTGCCTTTGGAGTGCCACCTGTCTTGCCACTGGCTTGACAGGTTTCACAGGACTTACAAAATTCCTTTGTGTCCTCAGACATCCTAGGCCAATGAAACAATGGTACCAATCTGTCCCAAGTTTTCATTTGACCCAGGTGCCCAGCTAAGGGAATGTCATGTGCCAGTGTTAGGAGGAACTTTCTGTACTCCTGAGGAATCACTAATCTCCTGGCAGCTCCAGGTTTAGGATCCCTATGCTCAGTGTACAAGAGGTTGTCCTCCCAGTAAACTCTGTGAGAGTCACTGACATCCCCATTAGCCTGTTTGACAGCTTGCTGTCTGAGACCCTCTAATGTGGGACAGGTTTGCTGTGCCACACTCAGCTCCTCCCTGGCAGGCCCCCCTTCACCTAAAAGCTCAGCAGTGTCTGCTTCCAGCTCCTCTGGTGTAGGTTCTGCACAGGGAGGGAATTCCTCTTCCTCAGAAGTAGAATCCACTGTAGAGGGAGGGATAGTATGAAGTGGTTTGCTTCTACTAGCCCTAGCTTTAGGGAGCACTTGGTCCATTGTTCCAGGATCCAAGCTTCCCTGTCCTTTTTGCTTTTTGGCCTGAGCCCTTGTCAAAGCAAAAATATGCCCTGGGATGCCCAGCATTGCTGCATGGGCCTCCAACTCCACATCTGACCAAGCTGATGTCTCCAAATCATTCCCTAATAGACAGTCTACAGGTAAATCTGAAGCTACCACAACTTTCTTTGGACCAGTTACCCCCCCCAGTTGAGATTTACAACAGCCATGGGGTGGCTTTGTGTTATGTTGTGAGCATCGGTTACTTGGTACTGGTGTCCAAGTATGTGTTGTTCAGGGTGCACCAGTTTCTCAATCACCATTGTGACACTGGCACCTGTGTCCCTGTAGGCCTGGACCTCAACACCATTTATTAGGGTTAGTTGCTTGTACTTCTCCAAGTTATGGGGGCAAGCAACCAAAGTGGCTAAATCAATAGCCCCTTCAGAGACTAAAGTAGCCTCTGTGGTCTCCCTAATCAGACCAACCCCAACTAAATTACCAAAAGTGAGCCCAGCTACTCCCTTGGATTGGCTATTAGTAGGTTTGCTCCCACCACCACTGCTATTAGTAGGGACACTAGGTGTAGCAGTAGGGGTTGTAGTGGTAGGAGCTGTGGTGCCTTTCTTTGGACAACTGGGATCTGTTGTCCAATGGCCTTTTATTTTACATAAATAGCACCATGGTTTCTTTTCCTTGTTCTGATTAAAGGAGGATTTGGGCCCACCACCCCCACCAGAGTGTTTTTGTGGGCCTGATGAAGACTCATTTTTAGATTTGTCCCCACCCTTGTCAGAAGACTTACCATCCTTCTTTTTGTTGCCATCTTTGTCACCCCCTGTATGAACTTTTCTGTTCACTCTTGTTCTGACCCATTTGTCTGCCTTCTTTCCCAATTCTTGGGGAGAGGTCAGATCAGAGTCCACCAAGTACTGGTGCAACAAATCAGACACACAATTATTAAGAATATGCTCTCTCAGGATCAAGTTATACAGGCTGTCATAATCAGTAACTTTACTGCCATGTAACCACCCCTCCAAGGCCTTCACTGCCTGGTCAATGAAATCAACCCAGTCTTGTGAAGACTCCTTTTTGGTCTCTCTGAACTTTATCCTGTACTGTTCAGTGGTTAAGCCATAACCATCCAGGAGTGCATTCTTAAGAACTTGGAAATTATTGGCATCATTTTCTTTCACTGTAAGGAGCCTATCCCTACCTTTTCCACTAAATGATAGCCATAGGATAGCAGCCCACTGCTTTTGAGGGACATCCTGTACAGCACAGGCCCTCTCAAGTGCAGCAAACCACTTGTTAATGTCATCCCCCTCCTTATAAGGGGGAACTATCTTGTGCAGATTCCTGGAATCATGCTCTTTTGCAGGATGACTATGGGGAATACTGCTGCTGCCACCATGGGCATCTAAACCCAACTTCTGTCTTTCCCTCTCTATTTCTAAAGACTGTCTATCCAAATCCAGCTGTTGCTTCTTGAGCTTCAGTCTGGTTTGTTCCACTCTCAATCTATTGAGCTCCCTTTCTAACAATCTGTCATCAGGGTGGGTGGGAGGGACATTTCTAGATACAGAGGTATGATGGGAATGAACAGAAGGAGACCTGTCCCTTACAGAGGGCACCCTAACAGCTTGGCTACCAGCATAATGTGAGAGCACATCATCAGTATGATGTGATTCAACCTCTGTACCAACTATGCTAGACTGTCTAGTAATGGGCAGGCTGAGAAGTTTCTTTCCTGAACCTTTTCCTGGGGGAGTCCCTGGATCAGATTGAGAACCATTAGCTACTTTTTCTACAGATTGGGCACTTAAGGCCTTATCCTGTACTCTAAGCATATTAATTAACAGTTCTAAGGAAGGATTCTTCCCTACACTCAAACCTCTCTCTATGCAGAGACTCCTTGCTCCTTTCCAGCTAAGGTGATCATATGCAAGTTTGGACAGTTCAACATTTTTTCCTGTGCCAGACATTTTTTAGAGAGAGTTAAAGTGATAGACAAAGAGAAAAAAGTTTTCAGAACTTTTTGGAAAGACAGAAAAAAAACTTTTAAAACTTTTAAGAACTTTTTTGAAAGTTTAGAAGTACTTTTCAGCACTTAGAAAAGAGTGAAAAGAGGAAATGCAAAACTTTTTGGCTATGTGTATATACACTGACCTTGTTTTGTATATTTTTCTCTTATGAAAAGTACAATGACAAGAGTGGTAAGTAGTCTCAAGCACTTATCCCACCACTGCACAACCAATGTAGGAGGCTGGACTGGCTTGTAGTGAGTACCAAGGGGTACTTGCACCTTGCACCAGGCCCAGTTATCCCTTATTAGTGTATAAGGTGTCTAGCAGCTTAGGCTGATAGATAATGGTAGCTTAGCAGAGCAGCTTAGGCTGAACTAGGAGACGTGTGAAGCTACTACAGTACCACTCAGTGTCATATGCACAATATCATAAGAAAACACAATACACAGTTATACTAAAAATAAAGGTACTTTATTTTTATGACAATATGCCAAAGTATCTTAGAGTGTACCCTCAGTGAGAGGATAGGAAATATACACAAGATATATATACACAATAGCAAAAATATGCAGTATAGTCTTAGAAAACAGTGCAAACAATGTATAGTTACAATAGGATGCAATGGGGAAACATAGGGATAGGGGCAACACAAACCATATACTCCAAAAGTGGAATGTGAACCACGAATGGACCCCAAACCTATGTGACCTTGTAGAGGGTCGCTGGGACTATTAGAAAATAGTGAGAGTTAGAAAAATAACCCTCCCCAAGACCCTGAAAAGTGAGTGCAAAGTGCACTAAAGTTCCCCTAAGGACAAAATAGTCGTGTTAGAGGGAAAATGCAAGGAAAACACAAATCAGCAATGCAACAACGATGGATTCCTGACTGAGGGTACCTGTGGAACAAGGGGACCAAGTCCAAAAGTCACAAGCAACTCGGAGATGGGCAGATGCCCAAGAAATGCCAGCGGTTGGTGCAAAGAAGCTCTTACTAGGCTGAAGAACTGTGGATACTGCAGGAACGACAAGGGCTAGAGACTTTCACTTTGGAGGATGGATCCCCCACGCCTTGGAGAGTCGTGCAGAAGTGTTTTCCCGCCGGATGGACGCCAACAAGCCTTGCTACACGCAAATCGTGCGTTTGGCGTTTTTGGACGCTGCTGGGGCCCAGGAGGGACCAGGAGGTCGCAAATTGGACCTGCAGAGAGAGGGGACATCGAGCAAGACAAAGAGCCCTCACTGAAGCAGGTAGCACCCGGAGAAGTGCCAGAAACAGGCACTACAAGGATGCGTGAAACGGTGCTCGCCGAAGTTGCACAAAGGAGTCCCACGTCGCCGGAGACCAACTTAGAAAGTCGTGCAATGCAGGTTAGAGTGCCGTGGACCCAGGCTTGGCTGCGAACGAAGGATTTCCGCCGGAAGTGCACAGGGGCCGGAGTAGCTTGCAAAGTCGCGGTTCCCAGCAATGCAGCCCAGCGAGGTGAGGCAAGGACTTACCTCCACCAAACTTGGGCTGAAGAGTCACTGGACTGTGGGGGTCACTTGGACAGTGTCGCTGGATTCAAGGGACCTCGCTCGTCATGCTGAGAGGAGACCCAAGGGACCGGTAATGCAGCTTTTTGGTGCCTGCGGTTGCAGGGGGAAGATTCCGTCGACCCACGGGAGATTTCTTCGGAGCTTCTGGTGCAGAGAGGAGGCAGACTACCCCCACAGCATGCACAAGCAGGAAAACAGTCGAGAAGGCGGCAGGATCAGCGTTACAGAGTTGCAGTAGTCGTCTTTGCTACTATGTTGCAGGTTTGCAGGCTTCCAGCGCGGTCAGCAGTCGATTCCTTATCAGAAGGTGAAGAGGGAGATGCAGAGGAACTCGGCTGAGCTCATGCATTTGTTATCTAAAGTTTCCCCAGAGACAGAGACCCTAAATAGCCAGAAAAGAGGGTTTGGCTACCTAGGAGAGAGGAAAGGCTACTAACACCTGAAGGAGCCTATCAGCAGGAGTCTCTGACGTCACCTGGTGGCACTGGCCACTCAGAGCAGTCCAGTGTGCCAGCAGCACCTCTGTTTCCAAGATGGCAGAGGTCTGGAGCACACTGGAGGAGCTCTGGACACCTCCCAGGGGAGGTGCAGGTCAGGGGAGTGGTCACTCCCCTTTCCTTTGTCCAGTTTCGCGCCAGAGCAGGGGCTAAGGGGTCCCTGAACCGGTGTAGACTGGCTTATGCAGAATTGGGCACATGTGTGCCCAACAAAGCATTTCCAGAGGCTGGGGGAGGCTACTCCTCCCCTGCCTTCACACCATTTTCCAAAGGGAGAGGGTGTCACACCCTCTCCCAGAGGAAGTTCTTTGTTCTGCCATCCTGGGCCAGGCCTGGCTGGACCCCAGGAGGGCAGCTGCCTGTCTGAGGGGTTGGCAGCAGCAGCAGCTGCAGTGAAACCCCAGGAAGGGCAGTCTGGCAGTACCAGGGTCTGTGCTACAGACCACTGGGATCATGGAATTGTACCAACAATGCCAGGATGGCATAGAGGGGGCAATTCCATGATCATAGACATGTTACATGGCCATATTCGGAGTTACCATGGTGAAGCTACATATAGGTAGTGACCTATATGTAGTGCACGCGTGTAATGGTGTCCCCGCACTCACAAAGTTCAGTGAATTGGCTCTGAACAATGTGGGGGCACCTTGGCTAGTGTCAGGGTGCCCTCACACTAAGTAACTTTGCACCTAACCTTTACCAGGTAAAGGTTAGACATATAGGTGACTTATAAATTACTTAAGTGCAGTGTAAAATGGCTGTGAAATAACGTGGACGTTATTTCACTCAGGCTGCAGTGGCAGGCCTGTGTAAGAATTGTCAGAGCTCCCTATGGGTGGCAAAAGAAATGCTGCAGCCCATAGGGATCTCCTGGAACCCCAATACCCTGGGTACCTCAGTACCATATACTAGGTGTTAGAAATGGGGTCTTTGGTTGACAGTCAGGTTACCCCCTGTTCAAGCAAGGACCCTCACTCTAGTTAGGATAAAAGAGAATCACCCTCAGCTAACCCCTGCTTACCCCCTTGGTAGCTTGGCAGAGCAGTAGGCTTAACCTCAGAGTGCTGGGCGTAAAGTATTTGTACCAACACACACAGTAACTTAATGAAAACACTACAAAATGACACAATACCAGTTTAGAAAAATAGGAAATATTTATCTAGACAAAACAAGACCAAAACGACAAAAATCCAACATACACAAGTCAAGTTATGATTTTTTAAAGGTTTAAAATAAAAAGAGTCTTTAGGTAGTTGTAACAACACACTAGCGCTGCTAGCGTGTAAATGTACCTGGTTTGCGTCAAAAATAACCCCGCACGGGCGGTGTGCGTCGAAAGTAACCCTGCACGGCTGTGTGCGTCGAAAACAACTCGGCACGGCGGTGCGCGTTGAAAAAGCCAGCCACACGACGATCCGAAAGTCCCGCGGCGCAGGGTGCGATCTCTCAGCCTCCGTCAGCGATGCTGCGCGTCGTTTCTCCTGCTCCGGGCGTCGGTTTTTCGGTCGCGTTTCCTGCGGCGTCGTTTCTCAGCTGCGGAACCGGCGTCGTGTCGTTTTCTCAGCCGCGATCGGATTCGCGTCGATCTTTTCTCCGCACGGTGCTCGGTGCGTGTATTTTTGTCCTTAGGCTGCCAGCCTCTCCTTTCAGGGTCCCAGGAACTGGAAGGGCACCACAGAGCAGAGTAGGGGTCTCTCCAGAGACTCCAGGTGCTGGCAGGAAGAAGTCTTTGCTATCCCTGAGACTTCAATAACAGGAGGCAAGCTCTACATCAAGCCCTTGGAGATTTCTTCTTCAAGATGGAAGGCACACAAAGTCCAGTCTTTGCCCTCTTACTCTGGCAGAAGCAGCACTGCAGGAAAGCTCCACAAAGCACAGTCACAGGCAGGGCAGCACGTTTTCCTCAGCTATCAGCTCTTCTCCAGGCAGCGGTTCCTCTTGATTCCAGAAGTGTTTCTAAAGTTTGTAAGTTTGGGTGCCCTTCTTATACCCATTTTAGTCTTTGAAGTCACCTTTCTTCAAAGGGGACTCACACCCTCTTGTGAAATCCTGCCTTGCCCAGGCAAGGCCTCAGACACACACCAGGGGGTTGGAGACAGCATTGTCAGAGGCAGGCACAGTCCTTTCAGATGAGAGTGACCACTCCACCCCTCCCTCCTAGCAGAGATGGCTAATCAGGAAATGCAGATTACACCCCAGCTCCCTTTGTGTCACTGTCTGGTGTGAGGTGAAAAACAACCCAACTGTCAAACTGACCCAGACAGGGAATCCACAAACAAGGCAGAGTCACAGAATGGTTTAAGCAAGAAAATGCTCACTTTCTAAAAGTGGCATTTCCAAACGCACAATCTTAAAATCAACTTTACTAAAAGATGTATTTTTAAATTGTGAGTTCAGGGATCCCAAACTCCACATGTCCATCTACTCTCTAGGGGAATCTACACTTTAATCATGTTTAAAGGTAGCCCCCATATTATCCTATGAGAGAGAGACAGACCTTGCAACAGTGAAAACGAAATTGGCAGTATTTCACTGTCAGGACATATAAACCACATTACTATATGTCCTACCTTATCCATACACTGCACCCTGCCCTTGGGGCTACCTAGGGCCTACCTTAGGGGTGCCTTACATGTAAGGAAAGGGAAGGTTTAGGCCTGGCAAGTGGGTACACTTGCCAAGTCGAATTTACAGTGTAAAATTACACATACAGACACTGCAGTGGCAGGTCTGAGACATGATTACAGAGCTACTTATGTGGGTGGCACAACCAGTGCTGCAGGCCCACTAGTAGCATTTGATTTACAGGCCCTGGCACCTCTAGTGCACCTTACTAGGGACTTACTAGTAAATCAAATATGCCAATCATGGATAAACCACTTACATACAATTTAAACAGGAGAGCATATGCACTTTAGCACTGGTTAGCAGTGGTAAAGTGCTCAGAGTTGAAAAGCCAACAGCAACATGTCAGAAAAATATAGGAGGCAGGAGGCAAAAAAGTCTGGGGATGACCCTGCATAAGCAAAAGTCCAACACTAGGGAATTATAAGGGTGTTCCAGTAAGCCAATGTAAATTGGTAAAATTGGTCACTAGCCTGTTAGTGACAATTTAGAAAGAAATGAGAGAGCATAACCACTGAGGTTCTGATTAGCAGAGCCTCAGTGAGACAGTTAGTCACTACACAGGTAACACATTCAGGCACACTTATGAGCACTGGGGCCCTGGGTTACCAGGGTCCCAGTGACACATACAACTAAAACAACATATATACAGTGAAAAATGGGGGTAACATGCCAGGCAAGATGGTACTTTCCTACAGCCCCCATGCAGAATGTGATGCGGAACCCCTTCGTGACCCGTACAGATAGTCATTCACTGTTGCCTAAATGGGGTCCTCTGAAGGGTTGGGTGGCCCCTGAAGAGGTGAAAGGCTCCCTGCACTGCAGGGACTGCAAGGGGTTGTGTTTTGTGTTATGTCCCTGTGTAGGACAGTCGGCTCCTGGCTTTCTTTCCCAGTATTATTTTTCATATATCTGTAAGGTTGGTGGCCAGTAGCCGATCTATCATCCATTACACAAAATTAGTAGACTATTTGATATAAATTCTATATGTTGGATGCCTCGCTTTTCTTAGTTAGTGTACACTCAATACTTTTAGGTTGAATGAGTGTTAGCATTAAATTAGTATATCAGCAACAATTTTCCATCAGCCTTTCTATTAGATATTAGCTGTTTATCCTCGCTGTACAGCGTTTAGTAAATGTCTGAAGGAACATGTCAGCTCTAGAGGAACCATTCAAGGGCACCTCTCTTCGGATTCTAGACAATGGCCACAAATTGAAATGTCTACAAATGTTTGTTTTTTTCCAATAACAAGCATTGCTGCAAATGTAGGGAACCATAACCCTGACCTAGAACATGAATCTGATCCATAGAAGACACAGTTTCACTCACAGGAACAATGTTGGTTGATCGACTTGTTTCTGCATCTTAACACTGCTTAAACTGTCTGCTTATTTTGTCAGTGAGAGCCAACAGCACTTATTTTTGGGGACCAGCAATTATTTCTCTGCGTCAAACATTTACTGATAGCAAGATAAGCAAGACACGCCAAGCAGAAATACAGACGAAGAGAAAGATCAGGAAATAGTCACAAAGGAAGAGAGCAGGAACCTGACAGACTAAATAGTAATCGAAAAAGTGGTAGAGGATTAAAAAAAAATTACTATACAGCTTTGGTATTCGAAAGTCTGGTGTTAGACCTGACAGCCTTAGGGTGGTCACCCCTAACTTTCTGCCTGCCTCCTTCCCCTTTTTGGATACTATTTTTGCTGCTTTTTTAAGAGTCTGTGCACTTTACCACTGCTAACCAGTGATAAAGTGCACATGCTCTCTCCCTTTAAACATACCCAAATGGATCTATATGTGCCAAGGGCTGGTAGATTAAATGATACTAATGGGCCTGCAACACTGATTGTGCCACCCACTTAATTAGCTCTTTAACCATGTCTCAGGCCTGCCATTGCATGTACTTGCCAAGCCTAAAAGCCTTTTTCTACATATAAGTCACCCCTAATCTTTGCCCTGGGTAACCCATAGGGCAGGGTGCTATGTAGGCAAAAGGCAGGACATGTTCCTGTGTAGTTTACATGTCCTTGTAGTGTAAAACTCCTAAATTCGTTTTTACTCTGCTGTGAAGCATGCTCCTTTGATAGGCTAACATTGGAGCTACCCTCATATTCTGTTTGAGTGGTAGCTGCTGATCTGAAAGGAGTAGGAAGGTCATATTTAGTATGGCCAGAATGGTAATACAAAATCCTGCTGACTGGTGTAGTTGGATTTAATATTACTATCTTAGAAATTCCACTTTTAGAAAGTGAACATTTCTCTGCACTTAAATCCTCCTGTGCCTCACAATCCATGTCTGGCTGGGTTCAGTTGACAGCTCCCTTGTGCATTCACTTAGACAAACCCCAAACCCAGGATGCTCAGCCTCACTTGTATACATCTGCATTTTGAATGGGTCTTCCTGGGCTGGTAGGGTGGAGGGCCGGATACTTACATGTCAAATGATAGTAGTCTGTCCTCACACAAAGGATTGCCACACCCCCTACTGGGACCCTGGCAGACAGGATTGAACTGAAAGGTGACCTTGTGCACTTCTAAGCCACTCTTTGAAGTCTCCCCCACTTCAAAGGAACATTAAACAGGGCCTCTGCCTCTACCAACTCAGACACTTCCTCGAGAAGAGAACCTGAACTAGAACTTGCAACCTGCCAAGAAGAACTGCCTGGCTGCCCAAAGGACTGACCTGACTGCT
Source organism: Pleurodeles waltl (assembly GCF_031143425.1). Classification (NCBI taxonomy): domain Eukaryota; kingdom Metazoa; phylum Chordata; class Amphibia; order Caudata; family Salamandridae; genus Pleurodeles; species Pleurodeles waltl. The sequence goes on from NC_090444.1 coordinate 1,525,744,625, forward strand.
GTGAAGGACTGCTGCCTTGCTGTTGCCCTGCTGCCTTGCTGCTCTCTGGCTGTGCTGAAAAGTGCTCTCCAAGGGCTTGGATAGAGCTTGCCTCCTGTTCGCTGAAGTTTCAGGGCCAAAAAAGACTTCATCTCTGCAAGAAGGACTCCTTGTGTGACGAAAATCGATGCACAGCCTGCCAGAAATAATGCACAGCCTGCATCACGGTGAAAAATTCACTGCACGCCGAATCTGAATGATACAGTCCAAGTTCACAATGAGAAGATCGATGCAGCGCCAGCGTAGCAACAGGAAATTTGACACACGGCCCACTGGATCAACGCACAGCCGAGCCAGAATGACGCAACCCGACTTCCAGAGAGGAATCGACGAAGCACCTGCAATGCAGTAGTCATTTCCATGCAATGCCCACTAGATCGACGCAGCCCCTGTGACTTCATCCTGTCAGTCCTGGAAATCCACGCATCATCCCCGGGGCAACCCCACAACCGGAAGAGGATCCAAGACTGAGTGCCAGAAATCAACGCAAAGCCTTCCCTGAGCAAACAATAAACAACGCATCGCCGCATGCGGACCAAGAAATCGACATACACCTCCCTGTTTTCCATGCATATCCTCCTCTGTGGTTCTTAGCGGATATTTTGAATGCAAACCAGGTACTTTGTGCTTGCAAGAGACATTTATTGCTTTTAAGACACTAAAGACACTTTATATAATTTTTACAGTGATATCTCAACATATACTTATTGCATTTTAATCGTTTTGACCTGCATCTTATCAGATAAATATTATATATTTTTCTAAACATTGTGTGGTGTATTAGTGTGGTGTTCTACTGTGTTAATGCATGATTTATTGCACAAATACTTTACACATTGCCTTCTACGTTAAGCCTGACTGCTCAGTGCCAAGCTACCAGAGGTTGGGCAAAGGATCATTTGGATTGTGTGTGACTTACCCTGACTAGAGTGTGGGTCCTTGCTTGGACAGGGTGTAACCTGACTGCCAACCAGAGACCCCATTTCTAACGTCTGGCATTTATTTGCAGTGGCCACAAGCATTGGAGCAGAGCTTTGGGCACTGGTGCTCATCCTTTTATAAACTAAGCACTGCCTAAAATGTATAACTGATACAGTGCTTCTCAACAAAATAATTGCTGAGAAATGTACCTCTTAAATGAGACAGGTTGTGGGTTGTCTGTAAACTGCACTGTCACAACATTACCACATTAATATTTGGAACTGTAGCAGCATCTTATTGGATGTATCTACCTATGAAGGGGAAAAATCCTATTAGCTTCAATTAACATCGTTGGTTATCAAAAGTATCATGAGAAACCATTTTCCCTTCCTGGAATGCTACAAATATATTTAGGCCCTAGAGAGGCCTGAGACATGACAAAATTATAGACATTAATTAGGGGCTGTAACTTCCCATTTTACTTTTATGTTTCTAGAGAATTATGATAGGAACACTCTGGGTAATTTTAGTGTGAGGGTCCACTGTTACATAAATTCCACATGCTACAAAGATGTACATCAATTCTATTTCTGTGATCACTTTGTAAGTTAACTAATGGGCATACAAAAGAAATAAACAAACTCCCTGAAAACAAATTTATTCCTTCTGTTATTTAGCACCGCCCCCTATAAAATCAATGTCTTGGGTTGTAGAGTGCACCCAAGGAAGCAGCTTGCCATCTATTGTAGGAGAAGGCCTACGATTCTGCTAATTTCTCAAAAATGAATAAACATTTTTTACATACAAGTTTATTTTCATGAAGCTAGTTTTCTGTGAGCACTCACAGACCCCCTTTGCAAGTCACACCATGTTTCTGGTCTGTCTTCCTTTGATTGTTGTTAGAAACAGAAATCAACAACCAATCAATCAGTCAACTGGCGAAGTGCACCTTGTCATCTGTGACAGCATCTAAGCACTGGCAGGGTCTAGGGTCACAGTCGAAGAGCCAAGAGGGAAGGAGTGTCCTCCTGGTCTGCTGCATTGTATGCAGAGGTTATAGGCCAGTCCGATGGAGGTGGAGCAGAAGTGTCTGGAGGGTTTGTGGAATCTCAGGCAGTGGCTGATTTAGACAGGGCCGCTATTATTCAGGACATTGGATGCGTGGGTGAGGAGCTTGAACTGGCATCTCTTCTGAACCAGGAGACAGTGTTGTTGTTTAAGGTGCGGGTGATATGGGTGTGACGAGGGAGATGCAGGATGAGTCTTGCTGCAGCGTTCTGGATTGTCTGTAGTCTTTGAACTAGGTTGGCCTTGATTCCCATGTTAGAGTGTGTTTCCATAGTCCAGTCGACTGGTGACAAGGACTAGGGTGATGGTGTCCTGCATTTTGGGGAAACACTTGAAAATCTTGTGTAACATGTGCAGGATGGAGAAGAAGGAGAAATGACATTGTGTTGGCTAGGGATCTCATGGTGAGCTTTCTGTCCAGGATGATAACGAGATTCCTGGCATGCTCAGCTGGGGTTAGAGTGGGGCTCAGTTTTGTGTCTATGTTGAAGTTGAAGGAGTTATTCCTCGTCCAATTGGTGACACTGGTTGTGCATTGGTGGAAGTCGGTTCTAGCGGTGACGTTTCTGGGAAGGATAGGGCCAGTTGTGTGTCAACACCGTAGGATATAATGTTGAGTTTGTGGGATCTGACTATGTTGGCAAGTGGGGACATGTAGATGTTGAAGAGGGAGAGGCTGAGTGATGGGCCTTGAGGGACTCCACAGAGGACTGGTTTGGGTTTGGAGGTGAAGGGCGGAAGGTGATCTTGCTGTGTTGTGTTGCTGAGGAAAATGGCGATCCATTTGAGGGTGGCTCTTTGTATTCCTATGTTGTGAAGACTGGCGGGTCTAGTGGGAGGCTGTGTCAAAAGCTTCTGAAACATTGAAGAGAATAAAGGCAACTGTCTCTCCTTTGTCCGGAGTGCCCAGATGTTGCCTGTGGCCACAATCAGGGCTGTCTTGGCACTGTGGTTGCTATGAAATCTGTATTGGTAGTCATCCAGGAGGTCATTGTGTTCCATGTAGATGGTGAATTATTTGTTGATGGCTTTTCGATGACTTTGGCTGGGAAAGGGAGCAGGGAGATTTGTCTGTAGTTGCTGAGTTTGTAGGGGTCCACTGAAAGTTTCTTCGGCAGAGGTTTGATTTCTGAATGCTTCCAGTCTTCTGGGAAGGAGGCAGACTTCAGTGAGGTATTGAATTGGGTGGAAAGTTTGAGGCCCATCCTGGATGCTCCTAAGTTGAAGATTTGGTGGTGACACGGGCAAAGGGCCCCTGAGTGGATGGATTTCAGGACAGTGATGATGTCTTGAGCAGTGAGGTGATTCCAGGTGGTTAGCATTGGTATGGTTGTGTGAGTGGAAATGTGCCTGTTGAAAACGTCTTCAGGCTTCTATGGCAGAAATTTATCAAACATGAAGTGATGGTTCAAGTACAGAGATTTTAATAACATTTAATCCATTAGAGTTGCAAAAACGCTTTCATTAAAATCTAGACGAAATGCAGCAGATGGTGGCTAATGTGCGGTGTGGATCATTTTATTTACAAAGAAAGCTGAGACAATAGAATTATGATACTCTGTTTGACCTGACCCTATGCATAGCATCTTCCCAAACATTCACCTATGGCTGAGTGTCACAGTAATTAAAGTCTTGACGAGGCTTCCAATACAAATACATGCCAAGACAATTACTATAAATTAGCAGTATTACTTGTCCCATTTGTTCCTCGTTGAAATGGAGGTGAAATGTTTCAAATAGTCAAGAATCAGAAATACAAAGTTGGAACTAGCTGCTGTTTCATCAAATGCTTTTTTATCAATCACAACCTGTTAGTTAATGATGGAAGGCAAGCTTTTATCCAGAATCTGTTATTTTCTAAACACAAGGAATATGATTTATGTTGACATTTTAGGACCATATTTATAACTGAAGCTGTATTCAATTAATATACTAGTCTTCCACCAAAGTGACGTTATTGACATTTAAAAATCTCCAAGCCACATTACTAAATAAGGGACTTGGTAGGATATTGCAGTGTACCATTTGTAACTAGTGGGCTGTGAATGGCTGCTAGTTTTACCATTATAACTAAACATCATTCTTCAGCACACTTACAAACTGGACATAGTTTTGAAATCATGAAATTGTGAATTAGTTAACATACTACAGCCCACTCTGGCATTTTTGTTTACCTTTATGAAGCAGCAGAGTGTATTGATTATTACATATTCCAGCAGAAAGAAAAATATGCAGAATTAATGTGATTAGGGAAGCAACTACAATGATTTTTTGTGGAAATAGTGGCTGTTTCACTGTGTCGCCACAACTAACGAACCTCCATTTCATATGGCCTTAGGTCTGGTCATACCCCCAAAACCCTCACAGTCAGTCAAGGGGTAGACCACAGGGCTTTTTCCTTGGACTAGCCTTCAATGAACCCCACTGTAAACAGCTACCGAGGTCTAGATATAGAAAGATGTCACAGAACGCAGCACAGCACCCAAGTTTACGGCACTGAATTGCGTGGCAGGGAGAGAGCAGGACAGTGCCATTTTTACAGAGATATGGCTTGATCCTGCTTTCTCCTTACGGCTGGTGCCAAATCATGCTTTGTTGCACCACTCAAACACCTTTGCACCATAGTGCAATGGTATGTGCGTGGTGTCTAGCATAGGTATTATGCTGGAAGGGTACTCCTCTAGTACAAAATGTAATGCCTAGATAAACTTTAAAACCTTTCCTACTTTGGATGTGTGCTGTACAGGGCAGCACATGTGCAAAGTAGGAAATCTTGGAAAAAATAAAATAATTTCTCTTTTTAACACTTACCTCAAAGTGGCATTCATTTTTGATGCAAAACCCTCTTTAATATTTTTAGTAGATAGGGTCCTAAATCAAAAAGCATTGGTGGTTGCATGGGAACACCCAAGTTCCACCCAAAGAATGCCCCCTGATACAGAGCAAATCACAGCAACACTTTGTGCTGATTTGAGTTACTTTCAGAGAACTTACCAGCACAAAACAAGTTTTGCTCTGGAGAGTAAATAACACATGTTTTTTTGCATTGATTCTCATCACTTTTGTGATGTCAACTAGTGCAAAATGTATGTACATTTGAGCCACAGAATGTATTATTCTGATCTAATTTTAATGCCAATGTTTAAAATATGATAGGTTGCAGACAATGACCCATTTTAAGCTTATTGTAATAGTTTCTTTTTTCACATTAAAAGTTGTCTCTAAAAATAACCATTTGGCGAGGAGGTTGTATTTTTGTTAATGTCTTTTACATTTAGATATTTATGCTCTAAATCATTTACTTATAAGAAAAGTCGAAACAACCACTTGGACTTATAGCAAAGCCCTGGAGGAAAAAATGAAGAAGACAAAATTATTCTAGAGTGGATCTCTCTCCTGTGGTCCATTGATGGCTTCTTTTGTGTGTTTATGTGTTTTGCTTTCAATGCAAAGTAGTGCTTCCTCACTGTTTTTGGATACACCTCCTGTTCTTCCTACTGCCCCTCAGCAGCAACAGTTGCAGAACCCTCGCTGGCAGTTGGCTTATTTGATTGTTAACCTTCTCTTCCAACATGGCTGATGGTGTGACTGGATCTTAAGTGATTGCACAGAGTGATTGTCCCAAAGGAGCACCTTCAACTTGTTCCCCTGCAGAGTTCCTGCTTGCAGAGCTTGCAAACTACTTTTCAAGCAGTAACTTTCATTTCATTTGGATAGATGGATGAAGAACTCCATTCCCACAACTTCTCCATGCTCTAGCCCTATTATCCTATGTGGTGATTATATCACTAAATTTAATGACACTTCTAGAATTGTGTAATAGGAAGAAGTACTCTGGGGTGGTGAGCCAAATATTTGTGTCCATGAATCTACTGCTATTCCCCTTCCCATGAAAGCCTTGTTTGTTCAAATGTAATGAGATGTTGCAGTCATTCAGAAAGCTGGATGAACTCACTGTTCTTTAAATAGCCTTTTCTTACTCCAGAAAGCACTGTTAAATGTGGCTTAAGGTACATGCAGTGTCAGTTACCAAAACCTCAGAATGCCTCTCAGCTCACTAAAACCTGCCAACATTCCACATTGCTAAGCATGGTGGGTTGCAGACTTGAGTTAGAATTCAGGAACTCAATATGTTTTTAAAAAATTTTTGTTCATTGTAAACACATCCTATAAAACCCAATCCGACCACAGCCCACTCCTAAAAAATGTAATGTGGAGAAATTACATTTTTTTAATGCCATCCAAATGTGTTGAGATTGCACACTCTAAATTGGTCAACAGGATTATGATGAACTCAAATGTGAGTCCACAGACTTATGACACACCCATGCAGTTTGTCCTAAAAGTCCACAAACTATGCCAGGAATCCAGTATTGTTCGAAGTGTTTCATAGTTCACAAATTCTGTTCATAGTCTGCAAGTACACCAACAGGACACCCAAAACGGATCTTTGGGCCTCTGCAGTTCTCAAAATCTATATAGAGTCACCACAGTATGGCAGAGGAATAATAGGTCCACAAGTTTCATGGGCACTAAATAGTGATTAGAGACTGTGAATTGTGAGGCTTGATTTCTGGGAGTTAGAGCTGTGGTGGTAACCAAACCATAATCCAAGTACATAAAAAACACACACTGAACACATTTTTCTTCATTTTATTAAAGCTGAGGGACCCGTTGGGGATCCCCTTACTTAGTTACATCAAAATAGACTACACACTGCTAAACACACAGAATAAATCTATAGCTCATCAGTCTTTCATTACTTACATCAAACAACAGAGAAGCTTAGCCACCAATAACACTTTTCATTAAATGATACAATTCAAATATTATAATTTTAATTCATAATTTATTTGCCAAACCACGGTTTTTCTTTTCCCACATACAAATTCACTTATATTGTACAACATATTTTCAGGGCTGAAGTGATCACAAGTAGGCGTTTAATTTTAGAAAAAAATATATCCTCCCTCAAATCCTTACCCACTTACATAAAACATGAGAAATGTTTTAAAAGCTCCATCACCTGTCTCAGTCATTCACACTCATTTAAACTACAAATGCTCAACCCACAAATACTCAATATTGCAAATCTCATTAAATCAATAGAAAGACTGTTGTTTTTTCTTTCTTGATTCTAATACATTAACCATTAATTTGTTGTCACTGATTCAATTAGTTATCATCACATGACATACAGAATAAATAACTGTGGCCCTCTTTATGACATTGGCGGTAAATGCCATGCTCACGGGCGCCAACTTACTGCCGCGCTGGCAAATATCCGTCCTCCATATTATGACACACACAAACACCAATCCAACAGAATACAGCCACATATACAAATCTGCCAGACCAAAGGTCAGTGCTAAAGTGGCGGTCCCAAAACCCACACCGTTACGCCAACAGAACAATGGCCATCACATTATGCCCCATGAATCACCACAGAGGACATTCAATGTTGGTAAACCATTGGCGGTACATACCGCCACACTCACAGTGGACAACCCACATACAAAACAACACTACATTGGACAATTAAATCATCAAACACCTGACACCCATACACACACCACACCCACACCATTATATAACACACACACACATTACCCACAACTCCTTACGAATACAAATCATTGCCACCAGACAGACACCAAGATCATTGCCACAACTATACACACACACCACTCACACCCATACACCCCTCACGCACTCCACATCACACACCCCAACACATTACCCAACACACCCTCACCATCACACATCACATAACATTCATGGCACCACAAAGGCACCCCCATTTCATTGAAGAGGAGTTAAGGGTCATGGTGGAGGAAATCGCCAGGGTAGAGCCACAGCTCTTTGGAGCACAGGTGCAGCAGATATCAATAGCCAGGAAGATGGAGCTATGGCGGAGAATCGTGGACAGGGTCAACACCATGGGACAGCACCCAAGAACACGGGATGACATCAGGAAGAGGTGTAATGACGTAAGGGGGAAGGTACATTCCACAGCAGCAAGACACCAGCTCGCTATCCAGAGGACTGGTGGTGGACCCCCACCTCCTCCCCTACAACTCACAGCATGGAAGGAGCAGATACTGGCAATATTGCATCCTGAGGGCCTGGCCAGAGTTGGAGGTGGACTGGACACTAGTAAGTCAACTTTTAACAATTATCACCCCATACCTGCATGCCATCACACACCCACACCCTCACTCCCATCACTTCAGTCCATCCCACACAATCCACCATCACATCACACTAATCCCAATGCTAACCCCTCCATGCTGTACCAATGCATGGACACCCCTCCCAGCCCTGCATGGACACTCATCACCAAAGCATGCACAACATAGGAAAACTGACATAACCACGATACACCAACATACACAAGCAAAAGCTGGAAAGGGAACAACAACCATAGAAGGGAAGCTACAGAAGTACAAATGTCAGACACCTGAAGCATAATAGATCATTTACATCCCTACAGGCACCCCAGCCAATGTCAGTGGAGAGGAGGTGCCACCACTATCCAGTCCCCCAACAGAAGAGGCCCCCAGAGATGAGAGTAACTCTGGACTTCAGGATCTGGGCAATCTACCTGGCCCATCAGGGATCGCTGGAAAGTCGGTCACCCAAGCCCAGTCACGGACCACCACAGAGCCTCCCCCATCAGGAACCAACACCATAGAACCCACCCATCGTACCCACACCTCTGTCCCCAGGACAAGTCAATCAGCAGTGTGTCCACCTATACAGGGACCCCAGGCCACACCTCGCACACAAGACAATCAAGGACCTGGGGTCAGTGGCAGTGGGCACACGGTTCAGGGGACAGAGGCCCAGGCCAACAGGGACACTGGGAGGACTGCTGTGCACCCGGGGCAGGACAGGGCCAGGGAATCAACTTTCCAGGGGGCACTTTCTGAGATCCTGGGAGCCTACCAACATTCCCAGGACATGATGGGCCAGATCCTAGACAATGTGCAGGAGAAAAGGCGGCTGCAGGAAGGACAGTATCAGGGGATCAGGGAGGACTTGCAGGCCATTAACAACACCCTGATCTCCATAGCAGGAGTTCTGTCAGACATGGCCAACATTATGAGGCAGGCAGTGTCACACCTGCAGGCCCCTACCACTCGCCAGTCATCTGAACAGCCTCCACTTCCGCTGCTACTAGTGCTCAACAGGCCGCTAGCACCCCTCCCCCTGCAAAAGGTGAACCACCCCGCAAATGTTCCCTGCACACCAGACAGAAGCCAGAGACACTTGCCAAGACCAGTGCCAGGAAATGAGACTCTCCTGATTGTCCCTCTCGTGTCCCACTCAGTCACCTTGTCCACCTTGAACTGCCATTGCTCCCCTTCCTATGTCCCCATGGACAATGCACCTGTACTCCAAACAGACTGGAACAATACCCTGGACTTTCCCCCATCATCACCCCATCCCATTGCACTTCCCCTTCTAGATTTTAGCATTACAATAAACACCCTTGGATAAAAATCGACTACTAGCAACTCATGTATTGCAAACTTGTATTGATTGAAGCAGCTACAACCATTGTAAAGGAATTGTACATAGAATGAACATAGAAATAATGACCTGTTGTGATCACACCAGGAGAATGTGTCATATCACCAACATCTGCAAAATAATATCCTGAGGTAACAGTAAGTAGGGCAAAGAAGTAGGTAGTGCCAGCATGGCAATGCCACACAGAATACACCAATAGTCATAGAAATGTAAAGTTGCACTGTCTCACCTGTGTGCAAATGGAAGTACTGACGTATCACCAATGTTCTGTTGTCCACATCCTCATCCTCTGCCTCCTCACCCTCACTGTCCTCGGGGTCCACTGCAGCCAAAGGAGCATCTCCAGTCTCCTCCTCCTGCAGAAAAGGTACATGCAATTTGAGTGCCAGGTTGTGCAACATGCAGCATGCCACTACTATCTGGCAGACCTTCTTGGGTGAGTATTACAGGGATGAAGGCACCTAAACCTGGCCTTTAGAAGGCCAATGGTCCTTTCTGTGATCCTTCCGGTTTGCCCATGTGTCTCATTAGAACGTTCTTCTGCCCCTGTCCTGGCATTCCTGAAAGGGGTTTGCAGCCATGACAGATTTGGGTAACCAGAGTCACCTGCAAATATTGAGGAACAAAATTTAGCCACACACTATACTATATGGCCAATACCATAGGCATACACCAACATATATTGGGTGGGAACCAGGGCTCACCTATCAGCCACACCCTGTACCTCTGTAGTTGGGGCATCACATTTGGGATGCTGCTATTCCTCAGGACAAAGGCAGCATGCACTGACCCAGGATACTTAGCATTGGCGTGGGAGATGTAGTGGTCCGCCAGGCACACCATCTGCACATTCATGGAGTGGAAACTCTTTCGATTCCTGAGCACCTGTTCATTATGGCGGGGGTACAAATGCAATATGTGTTCCGTCAATCGCACCAATTATGTTGGGTGTATGTCCCATTGCATAGAATCCGACCTTCACAGTGGCCAAATCCTCAACCTGGGGGAATGCAATGTAGCTGCACATGTGTTTTATCAGGGCAGACAACACTCTGGTTAGCATGTTTGAGAACATTGGCTGTGACATTCCTGCTGCCAAGCCCACTGTCACTTGGAAAGAACCAGTTGCCAGGAAATGGAGAACTGACAGCACTTGCACAAGAGGGGGGATCCCAGTGGGGTGACGGATAGCAGATATCAGGTCAGGCTCCAATTGGGCACAGAGCTCTGTGATTGTGGCCCTGTCCAGTCTATAGGTGAGTATTATGTGCCTGTCCTCCAGTGTAGCCAAGTCCACAGGGATCTGTACACAGGGGGTTTGTCTCCATCCCATATTCATCCACATCAGTAGGTATCTGAAGGACACAAGAGTGAGTAGGCTGTCACAAACTGAACAATGGAGCCACAACAGCACTCCACAATGTGCAAACATGTAATGTGACAGTGTAATTAGTGAAGTATGTGCCTATTGATCCTGTGATACAGCAATAATCGATAGGCCTGTCCAACCCCCCTGAACTGGCGACCAACTCTCCTGTGTGGAGGGACAGGTGGAAGTGAGGTAATGCCACTGACGTTGTGCGCCTTGGCAGTAGGTGGTCGTGAACTGCCATGCAATTCCTCATTGACTAATATTGGGCCTTATAGGGTACAGTGGCCAATGGGGATCTACGCCGGTGGTGACGGTATGCACCGCCGTGGACGTGACCACCATTTTCTATCAGATTCCTCACTTGTTTCCTGACCTTCCATAGGAGAGGACCAACACTGCATGTGCTGCTGTGACCTGTGTCTGGAACCTACCATGTTCTCTGTGACCGGGGAAAGGGCCCCAGCCTTCACTTCTGAGGAGTTGGAGTGACTGGTGGACGGGGTCCCACCCCAGTACAGACTGCTGTATGAGCCTCTAGGCCAACAGGTGATCACACCTTGTGCAAGTGCATGTGGCTTGAATGCTTGGAGTTGTGTGTGAAGGCCTTCTGTAAGGGGGTGGGTGGATGTTCTCTTGGTGGTGTACATTTTGTTGGCTGGGTTATCTGTGTGCCAATGGTGATGAAAACTGATATGTTGGGCCATTTGTGTGACAGGTTCAACTGTTTTTCTAATCTTGTTCTACTGTCTATATTGCCTCTGCAGGTCAGCGGTCATCAAAAGAAGGGAGTTGGGCATGCCATCGCCAAGGACGTGCGGACCCTGTGGGTCTATGGCAGGCGGAGCACCCATTGTCGCAAATGGTGGGAGGACCTGAGAAGCTGGGCACAAAAGACGGCGGAGGCCCAGCTGGAGATGGTCTCCCAGCGAGGAAAGGGTGCCCATCAGACCCTGATGGCCCGCATACTGGCGGTGGCTTACCCTGATCTGGGGCATCAGATCGACAATAAACAACACCTCACGGGGAGGGGGGCACCTCAGCCTGATGAACGCACGACGCCACTGCTGCACGAGGGGCCTCCATGCCCACTGCTTTACCCTGGGGAGTGCAAAGCCACAGTCTCTCAAGTCTCTCCAGTGAGTGGTTTGCCCACTGCTTTATCCTGGGGAGTGCAACGCCACAGTCTCTCAAGTCTCTCCAGTGGGTGGTTTGCCCACTGCTTTAACCTGGGGAGTGCAAAGCCACAGTCTCTCAAGTCTCTCCAGTCTCTCAAGTCTCTCCAGTGGGTGGGTTGCCCACTGCTTTATCCTGGGGAGTGCAAAGCCACAGTCTCTCAAGTGGATACCTTTCTCCAGTGGTTCTGGAGGGGGCTTAGTGCCCAGAGTGCTTCATCCTGCCAAAGACTGAGGTAGTGGATGCCTTTCTCCAGTGGTTCTGGAGGGGGCTTGGTGCCAAGAGTGCTTCATCCTGCCAAGGACTGAGGTAGTGGATGTCAATCTCCACTGGTTCGGGAGGGGGCTTGGTGCCCAGAGTGCTTCATCCTGCCAAGGACTGAGCTAGTGGATGTGATACTCCACTGTTTCTGGAGGGGGCTTGGTGCCCAGAGTGTTTCATCCTGCCAAGGACTGAGGTAGTGGATGTGATACTCCACTGGTTCTGGAGGGGGCTTGGTGCCAAGGGTGCTCCATGTGCAGTGTGGCCGGTACAATCCCTCACCAGGGTGTGCGTGCCACGAGATTTGCGAGGTTCTGGTAGCATGATACGCCATAGAGGCAGCGACATACCCCACACTGCTGCAGCTGCGCCTTCCACCTGCAGGTGCAAACAGTGATGGAAGAAATGCCTTATGGAAGCTGCCCAGGGTCTAGGAACTCAGACAGCTGACCACAGGGGATGGTAGCCATGTCAGCGGTGGTGCCTGTGTCCGAGGACGCCGCGGGCCGGTGGTGCTGCTTGCAGCGGTGCATGGCTCACTACCTGGTGAGGGACACAGCAGGATGTCTCCTGCAGCCTCAGATGGCTTCCCACTGGGGAAGAGGCTGGGGACTGTTGCCGAGGCTGTAGACATGCCGGGTGTGGTGCAGGTGGCGGTGCTTGCGGCGGTGTCTGTTGTGGCGGTGCTGGCGGCAGTGCATTGCTCAGCACCTGCTGAGGGATACAGCAGGACGTCTCCTGCAGCCTTGGACCACTGCCCACTGGGTAAGAGGCTGGGGACTGTCGTTGAGGCTGTAGATGTGCCAGGGGCGGTGCAGGTGGCGTTTGTGGTGGCGGGGCAGCTAGCGGTGTTCGCTGCCGTACAGGTTGGTGTGGTTGTGGACAGAAATTGTGACACTGGTCCCTCAGTCGGTGCCACCATGCCCTCTCCTGACCTGCTCTTCAGCTTTTGGCCCTTCCCCAGCTTTGATGGTGCCGCAGTTTCTCTTGTCACTATCCCCTTTGATGATGGTAAGCTCCCATGATGTTGGAGAGTGCCTCGTGGAGAGTGGGTTCCCTGGGCCTGTCCTCCCCCTGTCGCACAGCAGTCCTCCCAATTTCCCTGTTATCCTGTGACTCTGTCCCCTGAACTGTGTGCCCATTGCCACTCCCCCCAGGTCCCTGATTTCTTGGGTTGGTGGGTTTTTCCTGGGTTCCCTGTAGTGGTGGACACACTGCTGATTGACGTGTCCTGGGGACAGAGGGATGGGTCCACTGGGTGGGTGCTGTGCTGGTGTTTCCTGAGGGGGGAGGCTCTGTGGTGGCTTGTGACAGTGTCAGGGGAACCGACTGTCCCGGGGTTCTTGATGGGCCGGGCTGGTCATCTTGATCCAGTTGTGCAGAGCTGCTGTCATCACTGTGGGCCTCTTCTGTGGGGGGACTGGATATGTCTGGCATCTCCTGTCCGGTGACGTTGTGTAGGAGTCCTGTTAGGGTGTAAATACATATTTATTGTATCTGTGTGTGCCATCCTGTGCAATGGGTGGTTGACCCTCTACTCCAGTGCTTGCATTATTGGCTTGGTCCTTGCGTGATTGGTGATTTTGGGGCATGAGTGGACTGGGTTCTAAAGGAAGGTCCGGCTACTCATATAGCTGGTCATACCCTCAACGGGATCTTTACTCGTCCTGAGGAAGATTTAAAGCTTATTACTGCCCGCTAAATTGGATGGACCATTCACTTTTGACTTTTAAGTTCACTGAGAAACAGTTTCCTCTTATACACACACCCCAAATAGACTATTAAGACAATGGAAAACCATCAAGGCCAAATCGCTGGAAACAGCACTAAAACTCAGCTGGAAGGATCCTAAAGTGTCTGTTTTACCGCCACTGGCTTGCTTTAACCAGGGAATTACTATGGCAATTGACTCATTAGCCCCTCTGAAGGTTTATGCACCACGTATAGGTAAAAAACCCAGCCAACCTTGGTTCTCCCAGGACCTTAAAGCACTCCAGAGGAAATATAGACAGCAGGAGCGACGCTGGAGACTCAATTCTCGTGTCAGTGAGAAATTTCATTTTAAATTAGCCTTAAATAACTATAAGGAGGCTTGTTTCAGAGCTAAAGCAGACTACTTCACGCTAAAAATTAGGAAAGCTACCAATTCTCCTAGAGAGTTATTCAGAGTTATTAATGCCCTTACTACCCCCCTCTGTACGACTAAGCTGGAGAACTCTCAAGATCTCTGCAACAAAATAGCAAAATTCTTTGAAAGTAAAATTTGAAACATTCACTCTAGCTTCATTTCAGATAAGACTCAGGGGCACTCTCTTCTCACCGACACGTCGGTATTGCTTTCCTCTACCTCACCTAGCGCTACGTCTGATAATGGTAGTTTACTCTCTAAATTTAACATGCCATCCCAAGACACAATCTGCAAGCTGCTTCAGGAATGTAAATCTGGTTCTCCGCTAGATCCCTGCCCTCCGGCTATTTTGCAATTGGTTCCGGAGTTGGTGGCAACTGCGCTGGTCCCCATATTTCAGGAGGTCCTCACTTCCAGTATTTACCCTTCTGCCTAGAAAGAAACTATCATTAGTCCCCTAAAGAAGAAGGAAACTGGGAAACACGATGATTTGACCAATCTTAGCCACATAGCCTTGCTGCCTTTTCTGGCCAAAATGTTTGACAAATACATTAACAGAGAATTGGTCAGCTTTTTGTCAGACTCAGAGGGGTTCGATCTTTCTCAACATGGATTCCGGAAATCTCATAGTACGGAATCTGCCCTCATCTCCTCTTCTGACACTATCCGTAAGCTGGTTGATGAGGGTCAGGGTGCCTTCTTGGTCCTGTTGGACCTATCAGCAGCATTTGACACCATTGCTCCCCACATTATGCTCAAACGCCTACATCAGGTAGGCATTAGGGATCTAGCCCTGAAGCTTATTGAATCCTTTGTCTCTAACAGGTGGTCCACGGTAAGCTGTGGAGATTTTAGATCCCCTGCTTACCTTTTGCCCTGTGGGGTTCCTCAGGGCTCGTCGCTCAGCCCCACTTTATTTAATATCTATGTGGCTCCCCTGGCAGAACTAATACGCTCTTTTGGCTTCATCCCTACCTCATACGCGGATGATACGCAACTCATCATCTCGATTAACAAAGACGCAGAGGTAGTTGCTGTCCGTTGTAATGCTTGTATGTTGGCGGTAAGCAGCTCGATGAAGGCTAACTGGCTAAAATTGAACTGCAATAAGACTGAGGTTCTTTGCTTTGGGATAAGTAGGGCACAGTGGTCCCCTAATTGGTGGCCTAAAGAGTGTGGCACCCTGCCTCTACCTGGTTCCACGTCAAGGAATGTAGGATTTCTTTTTGATGATCATCTGTCTTTGCAAGCTCGGGTCAACCAGACCATAAAATCCTGTATGTGGATTTTGAGGAAATTGAAGAAAATGTTCCCCTACCTTTTATAAGAATGGAGAATTACTGCCACCCTAGCCCTGGTCTGGTCCAGATTGGATTATGGCAATTCTCTCTTGCTCAATTTGGATAAAGGATCACAAAAAAAACTGCAGCTGATGCAGAACACAGCGGACAGACTAATATTGAACTTTCCACAATCAGCCTCCACTACGGAGACCCTCAGGAATCTGCATTGGCTTCCTATAGCCCGACGGATCTCTTTTAAGGCACTCTGCATTGTACATAAAGCCATTCACAGGATCGGTTCCAAGTACTTGACTACCAATTTACAGTGGCATCGACCTACACGCCTGCTGCGCTCTGTCAGCACCTTTCAAATTCTAGTCCCCCGTACCAAGAAAGTGAAGTGGGGGGACAAAGCTTTTCCTATCGTCGTGGCCAGGATCTGGAATTCTCTTCCGCTGAATCTCAGGAAAGAGCACAATTACCTTACCTTCAGGAAACGGGTCAAGACCTGGCTGTTTCCTCGATAGTTGGCACCTTTTTCATTTATAGATAGTGCACTGCCTCACCTTAGTTAGCGCTTCGATGCCCCCGGGCCAGAATGCGCTTTATAAATACACCGTACATACTTACATACATACATCAGTGAGTCTCTGTAGTGGACACGCTTGGGTGATGGGTGTCCATGCATTGGTGTTACATGCAGGGCTTGGTTTGGGGATGTGTGGGTTGTGTTGGTGGGGTATATGTGGGTTGTTGGGGTGATGGGTGTCAGGGTAAGGGTGGGAGTGTGTGATGGCATGCAGGTGGGGTAGTAAAGATTTGCCTGACCAGAGTCCAGTCCTCCTGCTACTCCTGCGAGGTCCTCAGGATGCAGTATTGCCAAGACTTGCTCCTCCCATGTTGTTAGTTGTGGGGGAGGAGGTGGAGGTCCACCGCCAGTCCTCTGTACAGCAATCTGGTGTCTGGAGACCACGGAACGCACCTTCCCCCGTAGGTCGTTCCACCTCTTTCTGATGTCATCCCGTGTTCTTGGATGCTGTCCCACTGCGTTTACCCTGTCGAAAATTCTGCGCCATAGCTCCATCTTCCTTGAAAAATTGATGTCTGCTGCACCTGTGATCAGCATAGCTGTGGCTCTACCCAGACGACTTCCTCCACCATGACCCTGAGCTCCTCCTCAGAGAACCTGGGGTGTCATTGATGTGCCATGATGTGGTGTGGATGATGTGTGAGGTGGCGTCTGTTGTGATGTTTGAGGGGGGGTGTTGGTGTGTGTTGTTTGAGGTGTGTGGATGTTGTGTAAGTGATGGTGTTGTGTGTCTGTGGATTCTGGTGTTGTTTTAGGTATTGTCTCTCTCTGGCCTGCTTTCAAATTTCTGGTAGTAAGGGCTTGTGGGTAATGTGGGTGTTTGCTTTATATTGGATTGGGTGTGTGTATGTGTATCCGGTGTGTGTGTATTTGGAATTGTCCAATGTGGCTGTGTTTTTTAAGTGTGTGCGTATTTTGAGCCCGGCGGCGTGCACCGCCAATGGATTACCGCGGTTGAAAGACCGACGCGTTGATTCGTGAGTCATGATAGTGTGGGCGTATTCTTGTTGGCGTGACGGTGTCGGTTTTGTTATCGCCAGTTTATCACTGACCTTTGGTGTGGCGGACTTTTGTGGGTGTCTGTATTGTGGCGGATTCCGATATGTGGGTCGTAATACCTGTAGTGGAATTCCGCAGCTGCAGCGGAATGTTGGCGGTCATCTGCACGGCAGTAAGCGGGATTTACCACCAGGGTTGTAATGAGGGCCATAATGTCTCTCTTATCATCACCACAAATGACCTACCACATAAATACCTTGTACTAAGGAAAATAGTCCTATAGACGATACATAGAAGGAACAAACTTTAAAATGTAATTTGAAAGAAACGAGAGAGAACTAAGCACAATCAAAATGATCAAAGAATTACTACAGTAAAGGACTTAACATATTAATAAATATCCAATACCAACAATGGCTTTTTAGATATCTCAATTGTCTTGAACATAGTGCAAAAACATTCTGGCCCTCATTCTGACCCTGGCGGTCAGTGATAAAGCGGCGGCCAAGCCGCCAACAGGCCGGCGGTCTAAAATATGCAATTGTGACCCTGGCGGGAACCGCCAACACAGCCCGCCAACTTAACACTCCGACCGCCACAGCGGTACAAACAAACAGCGCGGCGGTTCCCGCCAACAGCCCGGCGGCAGACAAAGTACCGCCCACCCTATTACGACCCACCAATCTGCCACCTTTTCCGGGGCGGGAGCACCGCCGATAAGAACACGGCGGAAACAGACTACGAACGGGAAAACGCTCACCTCTACGCACTCCACGCGAGATTCCGGCAGTATGGAGCCAGAGTTGCAGGTCATCCCCGCACTCCTATTCCTGCTCATATACCAGGAGCACGCCCGGCGGCGCGGAAGACCTCGGTGAGTACGGCACCTACGACACAGGGGAGGGAAAAGATTACCGGCACACACCCACCCACCCACACCCACTACAACACACACATCAATGCATTCCCACAGATCACTGTCACAACCCACAAACCACCCCCCTCCGAAATAATGCAAAGACCAAAAGAAGAGATCATAAACGGCCAGATATATTGAAATATGTACACCATTAATCCCAATAAATAAATAAACTATGTACAAAATATATACAGCTACTAAATGTAGTCCAACCACTGTCCGTGGATCACAGGGGTCCTGTGCAAAGGGGCAAGGCCCAGTCCCACGACAAGAACTCCACCGAGAGAACACTGCAGGGGCATCAGAAAGAAAATAGGACAGGCACCTCAGGGGGAAGGGAAGGGGGGGCACCTCAGCCACTTGAGTACACGACGCCAGATCCACGAGGGGACTCCATGACCACTGGCCCATCCTGGGGAGAGCAAAGCCACAGTCCATACAGTCCATACAGTGGGTGGCCTGCCCACTGGGCCATCCTGGGGAGAGCAAAGCCACAGTCCATACAGTCCATACAGTGGGTGGCCTGCCCACTGGGCCATCCTGGGGAGAGCAAAGCCACAGTCCATACAGTCCATACAGTGGGTGGCCTGCCCACTGGGCCATCCTGGGGAGAGCAAAGCCACAGTCCATACAGTCCATACAGTGGGTGGCCTGCCCACTGGGCCATCCTGGGGAGAGCAAAGCCACAGTCCATACAGTCCATAACAGACCCCACTGCCACTGGAGGAGGCAAGTTGGCCAGAGGACATCCTGCAGCCCTGCCCGAGATAGATCCTGCCCTGCCACGTCTGCCAAAGGGCCAGCGGTTCTTGCCCTGAAGGGCCCAGTTCAGCGGTTCTTGAGACGGCGGGGCCCAGTTCAGCGGTTCTTGAGACGGCGGGGCCCAGTTCAGCGGTTCTTGAGACGGCGGGGCCCAGTTCAGCGCTTCTTGCCCTGAAGGGCCCAGTTCAGCGGTTCTTGAGACGGCGGGGCCCAGTTCAGCGCTTCTTGCCTTGAAGGGCCCAGTTCAGCGGTTCTTGAGACGGCGGGGCCCAGTTCAGCGGTTCTTGAGACGGCGGGGCCCAGTTCAGCGGTTCTTGAGACGGCGGGGCCCAGTTCAGCGGTTCTTGAGACGGCGGGGCCCAGTTCAGCGGTTCTTGAGACGGCGGGGCCCAGTTCAGCGCTTCTTGCCCTGAAGGGCCCAGTTCAGCGGTTCTTGAGACGGCGGGGCCCAGTTCAGCGCTTCTTGCCTTGAAGGGCCCAGTTCAGCGGTTCTTGAGACGGCGGGGCCCAGTTCAGCGGTTCTTGAGACGGCGGGGCCCAGTTCAGCGGTTCTTGAGACGGCGGGGCCCAGTTCAGCGGTTCTGGAGACGGCGGCCGGTCTCTGGCCAACTGCTAATTGCCTGGTGGTGCCCTCCTGGGCAGCGGGGATGGTGCTCCTTCACTGCCCACCTGGGCTGTGGGTGGTGGGGCCCTCCTGGCCAGCTGGGCTGGGTCCTCCCTGGGCAGCGGCTATGGGGGTGGTGGGCTCTCCCGGGGCAGCTGTGCCGGTTCCTCCCGGGGCAGCGGCTATGGGGGTTGTGGGCTCCTCCTGGGCAGCAGGCCTGCTGCCTGACCTCTCCGACTTGCTGCCCTTGCCCTCCTTAGTCGGGGGCCTGTGGCCCTTTCCTCCCTTTGGAGCTGTGGCTGGTGACTGTCTCTGGGTGGTGTCCGGGGGGGATGTAGAAGGCGGGCTCCTGCGGCGACCCTTCCGCCTTCTGCTCCTCTTCCCAGGGGGTGGGCTGGCTGTCCCCTTGCTGCTGGGCGAAGATCCAGACATGCGGGCTGGCGGGCTCCAATACCCCTGCACCCTTGTCAAGGGGGCTGCAGGGCTGGTGGTGGCTGAGGTGCTCTTCTTACCCCGACGAGAAGGAGGGGGGGGCTCAGGGTCAGGAAAGAAGTTAGTAGTGGCGAGGAAGAGCTTCTTGGGACAATGGAGAGTGGTAGGTACAGTGGGAATGGGAGTGGAGGGAGAGGATGTGGTTGTAGGTGAGTCACGTTTGCTGTCTTTGGGTGCAGGTGCAGGAGGGATAGGCTGTCGTGAGGTGGATGGCTGTTGGGTGGGTGGGTGGCTGCGTTTGTGTGGTGTGGAAGAGGGGGTGACAGACACAGTGGGAGAGGACACAGGGGACGTGTAAATGGCAGTGGGGGTGGTGACTGCACGTGTGCGGACTGGAGTGGAGGGTGTGCTGGTGATGGAAACATTGGCTGATGGTGAGGTGAATGGAGGTGTGAGTGTAGACGTCACAGGGAGGGAGGAGGGAGACGAGGAGGTGGGGGTCACAGAGGTGGTAGTGACTGTTGGCATGTCTGCATCGGAATGTTGCGTGTGTGAATGTCTGCGTGATCTGTGGTGCTTATGTTTGGATGAGCTTCTCTTGGGTGTTGAGGTGTGTGCAGGCTGGTCTGATGGTGTGGGTGGGACAGGCAGAGGAACAGGAGACTGGGAGGAGGGAGTTAGTAGAGGCAGGCAGGAGACAGGGACAATGGCTGCCGTCAGTGCTGAGGCCAGAGCCTGGAACGATCGCTGATGGGCAGCCTGACCCGAATGAATGCCCTCCAGGTACGCATTGCTGCGATGAACCTCCCTCTCCACCCCCTGGATGGCATTCAAAAGGGTAGTCTGCCCAACAATGAGCGTTCGGAGGAGGTCAATGACCTCCTCACTGAGGGCAGCGGGGGTAACAGGGGCAGGGCCTGAGGTGCCTGGGGCGAAGGAGATGCCCGGCTTCCTGGCAGAGCGGGCACGGGGCGAACGCTGAGGGGCTGCTGGGAGGGCGGAGATGGTGCGCTGGGTGGCGGCTGTACCTGTAATGGCGGGGGGCACGGATGGTGCCACCCCCGCAAGGGAGCCCCCTTCCGAGGACGTGTCCGTGTCGCTGCAGGGTCCAGTCGTCCCCGTCGTGGAGCTCCCCACGCCCTCCGTCTCACTGGTCCAGTCTGACTCTGTGGCATGGCCCTCCTGGGCCATGTGAGATGCAGCTCCCTCCTGCCCCTATGCCACTTCTCCTCCGCCTGATGATGCTGATGCACACAAGCACAGAAAGACAAACAAAAAGGGGGGGGGAGAGAGAAATAAAGGGATATTGAGTACATGGATCTCCGGTACAGTTAGCGGACATGACAGACACAGATGCCCCCTGCACTAACTTGCGCACTTGGGGTCCGCTACGCATTCCGTGGAACATGCCCTACACGCCTAGAGTTGACAACTGCACCCATGGATGACACGGCCCAGGGATGGCTGTACTGACAAACTACTGAGGGTGGTGGCTGGGGACACAGGGGCTTACGGGGGTGCCCAGCCTACAGATATCGCCCTGGCCTAGGGGGACCCCCAGCCCTCCTCCCCCACCCAGACACCTCCACTGCGCGACAACAGAGTAGATAATGCCTGTACTCACCCCCTTGTGTCTGCTGTGCTGCCCTCACGCGCCCATCCAATTCAGGGTAGGCCACCGCCAGGATCCGGAACATCAGGGGGCTCAGTTGACGGCAGGCACCCTGCCTACGTTGGGAGGCCATCCCCAGCAGAGACTCGGCGGTCTTCTTGGTCCCGCGGCGGATGTCCTCCCACCTCTTGCGGCAGTGGGTGCCCCGTCGATGGTGGACCCCCAGGGCCCGGACTTCCTTGGCGATGGCACGCCAAATCCCGATCTTCTCATGGGCGCGGACCTATGTGACACGTACAGGGAGGGAGAAATACCACGTTCAAGTTTCTCAGCATTTTCCTTTCCAGTGGCCCAACATGCCCCCCATCCCCGCCATGCCCCCCGCCATGCCCCCCGCCATGCCCAACATGCCCCCCATCCCCGCCAGGCCCCCCGCCAGGCCCCCCGCCAGCCCCAACATGCCCCCCATCCCCGCCAGGCCCCCCGCCATGCCCAACATGCCCCCCATTCCCGCCATGCCCCCCGCCATGCCCAACATGCCCCCCATCCCCGCCAGGCCCCCCGCCAGGCCCCCCGCCAGCCCCAACATGCCCCCCATCCCCGCCAGGCCCCCCGCCATGCCCAACATGCCCCCCATCCCCGCCAGGCCCCCCGCCAGGCCCCCCGCCATGCCCAACATGCCCCCCATCCCCGCCAGGCCCCCCGCCATGCCCCCCGCCAGCCCCAACATGCCCCCCATCCCCGCCAGGCCCCCAAGCCAGCCAGTGGCCCCAAATCCATATTGAATTAAACTCACTTGTTGGTCTGGAGGACCGTAGAGTAGCGCATACTGGGGGAGGACCCCATCCACAAGTTTCTCCAACTCCTCTCCAGTGAAGGCAGGGGCCCTTTCCCCAGTCGCAGCAGCCATTGTCCCTTCCAGACCGAGGTCACAGCAACACTTGCAGTATAGGTCCTCTCCTGTGAAAGTTCAAGTCGCAAGTGGATAAGTAGATAGAAAATGGCGGTCACGTCCGCGGCGGTGCGTACCGCGGCGGTGCGTCCCGCCACCGCCGGCGCCCTTCGCCATTGGCTCCTGAAACCCATAGGCTTCAATGTTAACCAATGCGGCTTCGCGCCGCGGTCTTCGCCCGCCGCCCGCCGCGGTGTGCCACGCCAGCGCATTGACCTCACATCCCATTGTCACACTTCACAGGTCAGGCAGCCGCCATTTCCAGGGCCCACATGGCTCAATTTCAACTGCGTCACACAGGCCTAGGCCTTGCATAGCCACTCAGACACGCCATTCACTGCATAGAGAATCGTATACTGTGCTAGCTGTGAGTACGTACCTGTGGGTTGCTTGACTGTGTGCTCCATGTTGTCCTTCCTAGGCACCGTCCGCTGGGTTGGGCTAGGAGACGGATGAATCCTCCCGTGTACCGACCGCTGGTGGACCTGTCGACAATGGAAGAACGCCACATTATCCTGACCTACCGTCTTAACCGTGCCACTATCCATGAACTGTGTGCCCGGCTGGAGCCCGACCTGATGTCCCCCATCCGCCAACCCACAGGGATTCCCCCTCTGGTGCAGGTCATGTCAGTACTACATTTCTTGGCAAGTGGGTCATTTCAGACAACCGTGGGAATTGCTTCCGGGATGTCTCAGCCCATGTTTTCGAAGGTGTTATCCAGAGTGTTGTCCGCCCTAATGAAATCCGTGAGGAACTACATCTTTTTCCCTGAGGTGGGTGAATTGGCTACAGTGAAGGGTGATTTCTACGCCCTTGGACATATTCCCAACGTAATTGGTGCCATTGATGGGACCCATGTGGCTTTGGTTCCCCCAAGAGACAGGGAGCAGGTGTACAGGAACAGAAAAAATTACCATTCAATGAACATCCAGGTGGTGTGTTTGGCTGACCAGTACATCTCGCATGTAAATGCCAAATTCCCAGGGTCAGTGCATGACGCCTACATCCTCAGGAATAGCCGCATCCCTTACGTGATGGAACAGCTACAGAGACACCGTGTATGGCTAGTGGGGGACTCTGGGTACCCCAACCTGTCGTGGCTACTGACCCCAGTAAGGAATCCCCGGACCAGGGCAGAGGAATGGTACAATGAGGCCCATGGGCGTACTAGGAGGGTGATCGAACGCACCTTTGGCCTCCTAAAGGCCAGGTTTCGCTGCCTGCATATGACAGGTGGATCCCTAATGTACTCACCTAAGAAGGTGTGTCACATCATCGTGGCCTGCTGCATGCTTCACAACCTGGCTTTGCGCCGCCAGGTGCCTTTCCTGCAGGAGGATGGTCGAGACGGTGGTGTTGTGGCAGCGGTGGAACCTGAGGAGAGTGACGAGGAGGAAGACGACGGGGCTGAAACAGACAACAGGGACAGAATCATTGAACAGTACTTCCAATAGGACACAGGTAACATTTCAAAGATAATTTAGTAAATGTTAACTACTCTCCAGCATCTCTGCTGCCTGTCTATTTGCCCCAGTGTATGATGACTGAGTTTTGGCTTTTCCCTCCCTATTTCAGATCTGGGGTCCCCACTACGAGTCCTGTGCTTCGTTTCCCCATGGACTACAGCTTTGTGGCAGCTGTTTGTTGACTTCACCATGTACAAGGACATATTTGCACTGTCATGTCAATTACAATCTATTGAAATCACAGCCAGACTCCTGATATTTTGGTGCAAAATAGGTGTTTATTGAAGTGCTCAAAATGGGATGGGTGGTTTCAAGTGGGTGGGGGCTATGGTGAAGGAATGTCCATGGCAGAGTCCAGAGTAACAGTCACACAGGTGCATTGTCCAGAGGCCTGTGGAGAGATGGAGCATGGGCAGTTCAAGGATGGACAGGGTGACAATGTGGGACAGTGGGATGACATCAGGTGGTATCCTTTGCTGGCGGGGGTCTTGACATCCTACTCTGTCTTCTTGCGAGATCTCAGGGCCCTCTTGCGGGGTGGTTCTTCTCCTGCAGGAGGTGGGGGTCTGGTGGGCTGCTGCTGTGCGGGGGCCTCCTGTCCACTAGCGCCGGCGGAGGTGGATGGCTGTTCTTGGTCCAGGCTAGTGGCAGGGGCCCATGGGTGTTGTTCAGTGTCCGCCCTGCTGTTTACGAGGTCCTGCAGCAGCCCTACCATGGTAACCAGGGTGGTGTTGATGGCTCTGATGTCCTCCCTGTACCCCCGATAGTGTTCCTCCTGCAGCACCTGGATCTCCTGGAACCGGGCCAGTACCGTCGCCATCGTCTCCTGGGAGCGGTTGTATGCTCCCATGATGGTGGTGAGGACCTCGTGGAGAGTGGGTTCCCTGGGCCTCTCCTCCCCCCCCTGTCGCACAGCTGCCCGCCGAGTTCCCCTGTTTCCCTGGGCCTCTGCCCCCTGGCCGGTGTGCCCACTACCACTGCCCCGAGGTCCCTGTTGTTGTTGGGGTGGTGGGTTATCCTGGGTGCCCTGTAGTGGTAGACACACCGCAGATTGACGCGCCCTGGAGACAGAGGCATGGGCCCGCTGGGTGGGAGCTGTGCTGGTGTTCCCAGAGGGGTTTGGGTCTGTAGTGGCCTGGGCCTGTGTGAGGGGAACCGACTGTCCAGAGGTCCCCGATGGTCCGGGCTGGTCATCGGTGTCCAGGTCGACAGAGCTGCTGTCATCGCTGACGGCCTCTTGGGTGGGGGGTGTGGAGAATTCTGGCCCCTCCGCCGCGGTGTGTTGACGGTCGGGTCCTGCAGGGGTATAGAGGTATGGTTATAGTTTAAATGTGTCGCATATGGGTGTATCTGTGGGTTCTCGTGTCCCCAAGTGCTGGCATTCGTGTGTGGGGGCTTTGGTGAGGGTGGCTTGTGGGGGGGATGTGTATATGCATTGGGCATGCTTTGGTGATGGGTGTCCATGCTTAGTGGACGCATGCAGGCCTAGGTTTTGGGATGTGTGGGTTGTGGTGGTGAGACATTGGCGGGGAATAGGTGTGCTGGGGGTGGGGGTGAGGATGGTGGTGGGGGTGAGGATGGTGGTGGGGGTGAGGGTGGGGGTGAGGATGGGGGTGGGGGTGAGGGTGGGGTTCGAGGATGGGGGTGAGGGTTGGGGTCTGATTTGGCATGCAGGTGGGGGGGAAGCAGTATTGAAGCTTCAACTTACCAGTATCCATTCCTCCGCCGACTCCTGCGAGGCCGTCAGGATGCAGGATGTTCAAGACTTCCTCCTCCCATGATGTGAATTGTGGGGGTTGAGGTGGGGGTCCTCCGCCAGTCTTCTGCACGGCGATGTTGTGCCTGGATACCATGGAACGCACCTTCCCCCGTAGGTCGTTCCATCGCTTCCTGATGTCTTCCCGATTTCTGGGGTGCTGTCCCACTGCGTTCACCCTGTCGACAATCCTCTGCCATAGCTCCGTCCTCCGGGCAATGCTGGTGTATTGTATCTGTGTGCCGAACAGCTGGGGCTCTACCCGAACGATTTCCTCCACCATGACCCTGAGTTCTTCGTCTGTGAAGCGGGGTTGTCTTTGGGGTGCCATGGGGTGGTGTGTATGATGTGTGGGGTGGAGTATGTGTATTTAAGTGAGTTGAGTGTGGTGGTGTGTGTTGTTTTGTGTGTGGATAGTGTGTGGGTGATGGTGTTGAGTGGCTGTGGCTGTTATTTTTTGGATGCTGGTGTCTCGCTCTTGCCTTCTTTCCGAATTTTTAAGCGTAGGGGTTTGTGGGTGATGTGGGTGTGTGTTTTATATTGTATTGTGTGTGTGGGAGTGGTGTGTGTATGTGTATCAGGTGTGTGGGATTCAAATCGTCCAATGTGGCTGAGTTTTGTTCGTTTGTGTGTATTCTGACCGCGGCGGTGTGTCCCGCCAATGGAATACCGCGTTTGAATGACCGCCGCGTGGATTCGTGGGTCGTAATGGGATGGGCGTATTTCTGTTGGCGTGGCGGTGGAGGTTTGGTCACCTCCACCTTTCCGCCGACCGCTGGTCTGGCGGTCTGTTGTGGCGGTCGGATTTTCGGAGGTTTGCCTTCTGCGGGTCAGAATGACCGTGGCGGGTTTCCACGACCGCGGCGGGATTATGGAGGATTTCTGACCGGCGGTAGGCACCTTTTACCGCCGAGGTCAGAATGACCCCCTCTATGTCTTGTTTTTACTGAAAAACATAAAATTTCATCTCTTGTATGGATGTCACTGACGATCCAAAGTATTCCTGTAACCTATAAAGATGGCAGAAGTGCTTCACAAATACCATTGCAGCAAACTGTGCACTTCACATATATGGATACTGGAGAAGGAAAAGAACCACTAATTTGGTGCAAGCCTTGTATAGAAGGCTCCAAGCTGGTACATATTTTCTATTTCATTAGTATCTTAATGGCACTACTCGCCTCTGAGAGCATAAACAGTTCTAAAAAAGAACTGCATGTATATGGACCACACATTTTCAGATAAACCAGATAACACTGAAAGTCCTTATTGTATGTCGCATTCACATCAGTATATCGGGGGCTAAAGTGACTCCATGCATAGGTAACAAGTTCCTTTAAAGCCTGCTCTATCAGCTCCCTTATATCTGTCTCCACCTTCCATTCTATTGTATGTTGTCTCATGGGGACATGACCATCCAAGAAGAATATAAAGATCAAGCTTATGACTGCATACCACTTTTAGGCCCCACTACGGTTCGGAAACCCCTTACCTTGTATATTTTTAATGTTCTCTATAAGTTCTGGGCCTCAAATCTAGTGCTATAGGAATTTGTAAAAGCTATTTTGTTCTTTTATAAATAGCTTGGTACCCATCACCGTGTTCCCAGTTTATAGTCGTGAAAGTAGTGGCTCTGCAGCTCGAAAAGCCTTGGCATCTTGGAATAGTTCTTAAAACATCTTCCCCATATAAAATATATAGTTGATGTAGCCAAACAACATTTAAAATGTTGACAACCCATAGATAGGGACACAAATAACTTTTTTTGCCATAAAATACATTTCGGATCTTATCTGATCCTCTACTGTGCCTCTTATATAAAGGAAGGTACTGCAATATATATCCTATCAAAACAGCTAAAGTTGATTAGTGACAGTTGTGTGATGGTGTACTCCCTGCCAGTTCTAGGAAATTAAGGAGATTTGGACCGGGATTAAAAGATGAATTAATTGATCCAAGATGAACTAAATGTGAAGTAGTTGTCAATTTCATATCAAAATATAAAGTCCACAAGAAGGGTGGAAGATACATGGTAATCACCATTTAAATCCTATATGAAATGAAATGAACTAACCAATGGCATTTTCCCTGGGAATGATTCCAGTCAAAGCTTTGGTATTTGTACCCAGAGTAAAAATCCAATACACCTCCCTTTTTTACTGTATCTACTGCCATCCCTCCCTTTCATCAGGTGGATCTTCTCTAAAACGAAGTCTATTTAACACTATTTTCAGAATTAAAATATTATGTCTAATGTTGTACCAAGGGGGCAGCAAGCTTGTTATTGTGTATAGCTGATTTGTGTTCACTATATCTTACCCTGAAATCACATCCATTTCACCTGTGTATCCAATCCACAAGGACAAAGAATCAGGTAAATCACATTACGAGTACAACAATTTGTCATCTCTTTAAGGACAATCTTGATTCCTTTCCATTCAATTTCAGAGGGAAAAATATCTCCATCACATGCATGACAATGTCCACATCTATTGTGTTCAGTCACTGGGTTTTGGCCACTGATTTCAGTACCAAGGTCCCAAGATGGTTCTGCTATACCAGCACAATCTGATTGACTGGCTGCAGCATGAGAGAAAATCTTGCAGTCATTATTCCTCTCCCATTGTCTGTTTGAGAGTCCTGCAAAAAGTTTAGAAAGGGATAGGAGCGACCAACCATGAACACCAGGCCTATGTGGAAGATGGTGGAATCCCAAAGTAATCGTCCCTTTGCTTAAACAAGTATGTACAATTGTTGTCAATATCACAGTTCCAGTGTCTTAATAAACAATACACGGCGTGGCTCCTCTTTGGTACCACAGATCTAACCTAGTACTGTGGTACCAAAACATTAAAAAAAAACAAATAGAAGATCCTGGCCATAATCTGAGGCCACTGTGCAGGCCAAATGTTGTGTGCAGGAAGTTGTTAGCTGCCTGCAAAGGTTTGGCTGAAGGGACTTGGTAGAAACCAGGGCCTGCAGCCAACCTCCTGCTGTGCGAGGCCAAAGGCCATGGGGTTGACCAATCACAAGATGTTGGGTGCAGGATTTGAAACAACCTCCCCATGAGGACAGCACGTCTTCAGCCTGCACCAAAAGAGTGAAGAAATCTCCCTTGGGGTGAAGGAGTCACTCCCCTGCTTCAGCAGGCACTGACTGCAATGACGGCCTGCTGCGTGGCTCCTTTCTCCTGCTGAGCTGTGTGGACCCTGCATCACAGGTGGTGGACTGGAACGGTCCTGACCGTCCTCACATCCAACTTTGCAACTTTGGTGGAGGTAAGAGCTTGCTCCCCACGCATGACAGTACCCCGATACACTGTGTGCTTTGCAGCTGCCAAGGCTTGTTGGAATGTTTCCACAAAGTTCTTCATGCATCTTGTGGCTCTGCCCCCCAGCACACTATCCTGCGATGCACAGCTTCCTGAGTGGTTCTCCGGCGGCGTGGGAGCCTTTGTCGTCGTGATGCACGGGCCTCTTTTGCACCTTCCTTGTCCCCATGCTGTGGGACTCCTGTGCATGCTGCCTTATCTTCTGTGGGCTCTCTGAGTTTCTGAGAGACCCCTCTGACTCTCCCTCCTGGGTAGAGTCCACCTGGTCCTGGGCAATGCCATTTTCGGCTAAATGCGAGCTTTGCCTGTGCCAAGTCTTTTTGGCGGACTCCAGCAACGCAAACCAGACAGCAATCCTCCATCCGGCGAAGGACATCACTTGCACCTACCAGGAACCCGACTCCTTCTTCTTGGCTGCAGTACTGACTGTTCTTCTTCACCAGTGGTTCTTCTTTTGCATCTTCATTTGGGTTAGCAGGGGCTCCTGTTCTCCCTGGACTGTTCTGTGCTTCTTGGACTTGGTCCCCTTCTTCCACAAGTCCTCAGGCCCAGGAATCCACTGTTAGTGTCTTGCAGTCTCTTCTGGTTCTTGCATAATCCTTCTTTGCGTTCCTGTTGTGTGTCCTGGAAAAGTTACTCTGATTTACTCCTGCTTTCCTGGTCACCAGGGTGGGTTCTAGTACTTAGCTTTGGGGTTTTCTAGTACTTCCAACTCCCCTTTACACACTACACTTACCTAGGTGGGAGACCGACTTTCGCATACCACTCTTTTAGTATATGGTTTGTGTTCCACCTAGGCCCAATTCTAACTATTGTGATGTCCACTAATTGCACTGTTTTCTAACTCTTTATATGCCTATTTCCACATACTAGTGTATTTGTGTAATCCTTACCTCTTAAGGGAGTATATAGCCTCTATGATATTTTTGGTATTTGTGTCACAAAAATAAAGTACCTTTATTTTTGTAAGACTGTATTTTCTTTCATGTGTGTAAGTGCTGTCTGACTACAGTGATATTGCATGAGCTTTGCACGTCTCCTAGATAAGCCTTGGCTGCTCATCCACAGCTATTTCTAGAGAGCCTGGCTTCTAGACACTGCCTACACTACACTAATGAGGGATTACTGGACATGGTATAAGGTGTAAGTACCGTAGGTACCCACTACAAACCAAGCTAGCCTCCTACAACCAGGTATAGTTTAGTGAGCTAAGTAGACCCTGGGTCTTCTACATGCAGAGCTCATGACCTCACATGCTACATAACTCCTGACAGGGTACATGGCATTGATGGGATCGCTGACCTCATTGATAACATCACTAATGTTATCATCAATGATACTTGCTACCACATTACTCCAGAAACCATTAAATTGTTTTAAAAAAGACCATTATTAGCAAGGTACTTAAAGTCATATTCTTTATAGAAATATTGTGGTTGCATGTGTGGGTGGATAGAATGAACTTAGTGTAGGTCCTGGAGCCATGCCTGAATGTCAATGGTAAAAGTTATATGGTGCATGTTATTTTTTACAATACCTGTAACCATTGTTTTAGTTTTTTTAGTGAGCTTCTGTGTGTTGTGAATATTTTCTTAGTTGACCATAAGCCCCGCCCCCTCAAGTAAACCGCACTGCCCACAACACAGTCTTCAGCTGTGCACAGTGAGAGATTGGTGGCAGGCCAAGCCCTGAGTCAAGGCCGTAAAATTAACCCCTTCACTGCTTGCCTTTCTCTCCCCTGTTCCAAGGCTTTTATTTCACTATTTGTGGTAGTTCACGCTTAGGCCTCCATAACTTTTTGTCCACATAAGGTATCCATGCAAAATGTGTGTCCTAATTTTCCAAAATCTTGGGGATTTTAAAGGTACACAGGGTTTGTGGATTCCCATGGAAGGGACTGAGGAATTAGCCAAAATACCCCTAAATGTTGGGATTTTTGGGAAAATTTTGAAAAAAGCTGCGGAAGAAAGCATCTGGGTATTTCCCTGCCAATAAAGGGTTTGCGGTTCTAAAATCACCATCTTTCCATCTTCCAGGAACACATAGGCCCTCATTACAACTTTGGCGGGCAGCAACCGCGACTCCCCTTTCCGCCAGACTTTTAATGGCAGTTCCTACTGCCATGAAAAGGCTGGCGGGAGGGGGACTCGTAATCCCCTGGGCAGTGCTGCAAGCAGCGCTGCCCTGGAGGATTACAACCGCCGGGACCAATGTGGCGGGAAACCGCCGGGACCAATGTGGCGGGAAACCGCTGAGACCAATGTGGCGGGAAACCGCCAGTCCCGGCGGTGCGACCGCGGTCGTAATCCCTGAGTTTGTACCGCCAGTCTGTTGGCGGTACAAACTCCAGAACAGCCCTGGCGGTCTTTGACCGCCAGGGTTGTATTGAGGCCCATAGACTTAAGTCAGAAACCCAAATCTTCTAACGCACTTTTATCATTTAAAAAAATATATATATATTTATTGGTATATTAACAACAAACACATGGAAAATCAACATTCCAATTAGACAACCCCACCCTTGTCCCCTTTTCCTCATATCAGACTCCATCTCCATATATTATGATCAATGTTCAGGTAGTGCCTTTCCAGAGGTACATTAAAGTCAAAAGTAGCCCTTTCCAATGTTTTACAGACTGGGAGCTTTCCCACTGTCCAGGTCATCCGATGATGTGTTATGCCCCCGAGTATCAAAGTCTGGGTCTTTAAGGCAATTCAACATGCGGTCCCATTGCCGTGCTGCATCTGCTGATCCCGCCCCCTTCGCTACTTCCTGGTGCATAGTTCTTCCCTCTGCCTCAGCCCATTTAATTAGCATATCCCGCTATCTTTGTATCTGAGGGCCCCTAGGGTATTTCCAGTGCATTGTGATCGCCCTCTTAGCCAGGACTAATGCCAGGTGTATGTATTTAGTTGTGGTTTTCTGTTTATGAGGGCGAGGAAATCCCCACAGTAGGGCCACCACTGGGGACAACTGAAGTCTCCTATCTGTTATCGCTTTTATGCTTAGCAGTACTTTGTCACAATAGTGTTCCAGTCCTGCACAGCTCCAGAGCATATGTATCAGGTTCGCGCCTGGTTCAGAGCACCTGGGGCATCCACTATTCATAGTTTTGTACATTGACCCAATCTTGGCGGGAGTGAGGTATGCTCTGTGAAATATGTATAGGTTAATCAGGTTGAAATGGGCATTTCTAGATACTGTGTTTATATGTGCTGTAATTTTCCCCCATCGAGGTTCATCTATGGGCGTCCCAATGTCTTCTTGCCAGAGAACTCGTGATTTGTCAAAGGGGAGTAGTGTGGCCTTATGTAATGTTGTATACAGTGTGGATACAGCTTATTTATCCCCTCCTATTGTACATGAAGCCTGACACCCTGTGTGAGTTGGAGGCTCGCTTAATCCCTGTCTCCAGTGTCACTGTATAAGTGTTGTGCATAAGGAACAGACCTGGAGGGACTCCAAATCGCTCCATCAGTGCTTCAAAGGACAGTAGCTCCCCATCACAGAATAGGTCTCCAATTGTGGAGATGCTGTGTGCCACAAATCATGTAACTCCCACTGCTGCATTCCCACCAGGGAGTGCATTAAGGCAGTTCAGTGGTAAGTCCAGTGTATAAGGAGAATTTGTTCTTGTGCGCTGCAAACTGCGCTTCCAAAAGGCACGCATTACATGGAGATCTGACAAGTGTACTACCCATTTCCCCTTGGGAAGCAAAAGTATTCCTAGAAGGGTTTTGACTGTGTGCTCCGCATGTTGCTCCCTGGTCGTGCCTGATTGTGCTGCATACAATGCCTTTGCCAGTCATTGTAACTGGCATGCTAGGTAGTACATCTCAATATCCGGTGCCGCCATCCCCCCTCATCTGTAGGGCATTGGAGTTTGTGTAAGGCCAGCCTATGTCTATCTGTCCCCCAGATAAAACTGTTTAAAATAGTGTCAATGTCCCGAAACACCAAGCGAGGAACAAGCAGAGGCAATGTTGAGAAATAGTACATTAATCTCAGCAGATCTATCATCTTTACCAGTGCTATACGTCCCGCCACTGATAAGGGTAAAGTCTTCCAGAAATGGACATCTGTCCGTATTTTCCGGATAGCTCTATTCACGTTCCCCTCCAATAGGTCTGCAGGTTTATGATGAATATTTACTACCAGGTACCAGAAAGTGGAAGAGGTCCACTCCAATCCCCGGGAGTTTGCAACTCTAGGAGTCCCCTCATGCAATGGAAATATGAGAGATTTCTGCCAGTTAATACGCAGCCCAGAGATATCTCCAAACTTCTCCAGTAGGTCCATTGCTCCTGGTAACTCCCTGTCTGCATCCTCCAAAAACATTATCATATCGTCCGCATAAAGTGTGATTTGATGAGAGTGGTCCTCAATACTTAGTCCCCTATAATAACGGTTCCATTGCTATGGCAAACAACAGAGGTGACAGTGGACAACCTTGTCTGGTCCCTCTGCCAATCGTGTAAGACCGTGAGGTTATGCGGCCTGTGTGTACGCGTGCAGTGGGAGCTGTGTATAACAACTTCATCCACTTGAGGAATCCCTGGCCCAGACCCATCCGTACCATTATAAGATTATAAGATCCAGAAAATCCCACTTAAATCTGTCAAATGCTTTTTCTATGTCCACTGCTATAATCTCAACAGTTCTTAGGTTCGGGCACTGAGATTGTAGTATCTGATCAATCGTCTAACGTTAAGGTCAGTGCTACGTTGCGGAATGAATCCCGTTTGGTCTGGGTGAATAAATTTTTGCATATGAGGCAACAATCTTGTAGCTAAAACCCTGCTAAGTATTTTATAATCCATGTTTAACATGGATAAAGGGTGATATGAGCGCACGTCAGTGGCCGGACGTCCTGGTTTCTGCAGGGGGACCACCACAGCTTCATTGATAGACGGGGGAAGCACGTAGAGTTCACTGAACCGCAGCGCCAAAAGATCTATATAGGCACTATAAAACTCTACAGGCAGTCCGTCTGCGCCGGGTACCTTTCCTCTAGCCATCTTCCCATCCGCTATGGTGATATCCATGGGGGATATTGTTTCCTCCAGTGCCCGTCGGTCCTCCTCCCCCAAAACAGGAAGTCGGAGGTCCTTCAGACATTGCAATTGATCTGGGCCCAGATTCTCTGACGGGGGGCATATAGCAATGAGTAATAATCAGTAAAACTAGTGTTAATATCACTTTGCCCGTAGAGTCTTTTCCTTGTTGGGTCTATAATTTCCATCACCAGCGATTGCTGCCTCAGCGGAGCCGAAAGCCAAGCCAGCAATTCCCCAGTTTTGTCCCCCTCTGCATGCTGTCTGGCAACATACTGTTTATAATCAAAGCCTCACAATTTGCCAGTAGCCATAGCAACTTGTTCCCTAGTTTCAGTATTGTGAAGGGCTAAATCCAGATCTTCAGGTCTCCTACGTTCTAGTGCTCATAGGGCCTCTTCGTGCTTTTCTAACTCTCCCTCCAGAGATCTCCTGACCCCCACTATACTAGCCATACATTGACCTCATATAGTTGTTTTGAATGCTTCTTATTCTAATGCCCGAGATGAGGCAGTGCCCAGGTTATGTCTAAAATATTCGCTAATAGTATCTCTGGTGGATTGTCGGAAGGTGCTGTCTTCCAGTGTTTCTACTCTAAGCCGCCAATCCGGAATTCGGAGGCGTTCCCTTTTCCAGTCCAACATAAGCAGTAAAGGATTGTGGTCAGACACTGTGCAGCACAAATATTCGGCATTCAGTACTGTACTATTGACTTTGGGGGATGCCAGAAAAACATCCAGCCAGACATGTAAGTCATGTATAGCAGAATAAAAGGAGGAATCTCGCTCCCGTGGGTGAAGGTGTCTCCATGAGTCCTTGAGGCCCCAGTGGCGTTGCTGTCAGTGAAGATCTTGGCCGTCTTATTTGTGGGGGAGTGCCACGGGGGTGGGATCTGTCCAACTCTGTATCTGCAATGCAGTTAAAGTCGCCGCCTATCAAGATTGGCTGGGTAGGGTGTCGTCCTAAAGTGTGTGATAGTGCATTTAGAAAGGTGCCTTGGTCTTGATTAGGTGCATAAAGTCCTCCAATTGCAATATCCCTGCCCTCCAGTCGGCCAGACACCAGGACATATCGGCCCTCCTTGTCTATCACCTACTCCTGGTCGTACCATATCATGAGCCCTCTCACGTAAGCTGAGTATGCTGTGGCATAAACCTGACCTCACAATCGTTTAGTGATAGCCTTAACCTCCTTGTCTGTTAGGTGCGTTTCTTGGACGATTGCTATATGCCCTTCACGTCTCTTTAGCTGACTGTAGACTTTATATTGCTTGCTCATACTATTTAACCCTCTTAAGTTCCAGGTCAGGAATTTATAAGCTAGAGATCTATCCATAGTCTGTATGTAAGTGTGTCGTTGCTACTCTTTTCCTCCTGAATGGCCATGCTGTGTGAGGCAGTACCACTAGCCCTACCTGTATCAGTAAGTGAGATGGAGCTGATACCCTTGTTGTCGACCAATTAACATTAAACAAAAGAATTCCCCCAATTACAAAACTCCATCTCCCCAGGTACCAGTAACAGAACTATCCCCATCCAAACCTTCATTAACAATTCAAACATTGTGGTGGAGGCAACAGTCAAAAGACAACGAGCTAAGCCCACGGCCCATCCCCCATCTACTGGTTGTATAATGTCAAGTGTTATTACCAGGCCTTGGTAATCAAATTTCAGTTACCATGTCATTGTTGGGCGCGTGTATAATCTGATCCACTGGGATGAGGAGTACCTACACAAGTATCCCCCAAGCAGGGGTGCATCAGCGGTGCCATAAGTCACAAGTCAAGGGGCTCCTTCAAGACCTCTCTCCAAGTAGGGCAGGTAGTAGAAGGAAAGTGTGGTATGTTTCAAAGGATTTCGTCCGAAGTTCCTGGTGTTACTTTCGTCAGACCATCAGAGGCATCTTGGGAAGAGTAGGAGGTGCCACCAAACATAGATTCTGATCAGAGTGAATTTCAGAGTGGGGTGGGAAGCCAGGCCCTCTTCCTCTCCAAGATGCAGTGGCATTTACTGCTGCTCGCATTTCCTGTAATGCTTGGCTCTGTGGCAGTGCTGCATTTGTCAGCAGTTTCCCCTTCTTCCTGCGAGTCTCGGCCTGGACTCGCATGGTCCCCCCCCAGCTTCTCCGCTGACATCAGTTCAGTCGACTCTAGCCACTCCTGTGCCTGTTTCAGTGAAGTAAAAAAAAGTGTGTCGTCGTTTGTGATGATTTTCAGTTTAGCCAGAAACAGCATGGCATAACGTATGCCTCTTAATTTCAGTTTGATCTCGACAAAAGAGGCTCTTTGCTTCTGAGTGTCTCTTGTGAAGTCCGGTCATATAATTATCTGCTGATCCCCCATCTTAATTTCCCCTTTCAGTCTTACTTGTGTCAGTATACAATCCCTGTCCTTAAAATGGAGCAGCTTAGCAACGATTGGGCGTGGTCTGGCACCCGGAGGTGGCAGTCTCGCTGGCACCCTGTGTGCCTGCTCTATTGCAAAGTGTTGCGACAGGCCTTCAACAGACACTTCTGTGCATATCTAATGTTCCAAATAAGCTTCCATGTTAGGCGCTCCCTCTTCCGCTTTTTCAGGGAATCCAATCAGTCGTAGGTTACTTCTTCGCGCCCTATTTTCAGCATCTTCCGCTGGCACCTCGAGCTTCTTAATCCGCAACGTTAATTCTGACACCGTTTTGGTTACCTTTTGGGAGTCCAGGGTAAGTTGTTCCAGGGATTTTTCATTAACAACCACTCTGTCCGTCAGACGACGATGGTAAGGAGCGTCAGATCCACAGAGAGTGTGCCAATTTTAAGTTCTAGAGCATCTTGGGATGCCTGTATTGCTTGCAGTATAGTATCCAGAGTGCTTTCTTGGTACAAGGCCGTGCTCAATTCACTGACACCGCCTTCCTTTCGGGGTCGTCTTATCTCTTCATCTTCAGGGCTATCTCACTTTTTTGGCTTACCCTTGATTGTACTCCCTTCTTTTTCTTTATCTTTCTCAAGTCTGGGGTTTCTCTCTGCAGTATCTCAGGTGACTGTGTGTGTGTACACTCTAATGGCTCCAACGTTACGGACCGCAACCCATCAGTGCTCTGTCCGCTCTTGCTGGCACCAGGTTCCCAGACCACTCATTGCCCTCCGGATCGTGGTACGGGGGCCACCATGTCCCATCTTCTCAGGGAAGGTATCTGAAGACCGCCCCCCCTCAGGCGCGGCGCAGTGATCTCGATTAAGGGTCCCAGAGCAGCATGCAGCAGTAGGCCTCCCTGCGTGGGTCCGGCGTTAGTATCCTCAAGTCTGGGCCCCAGGGTGTCGCCACCGCCTTCCCCGCATGCTTACCTCAGAGGAGTGAGTCCCCGGCAACTATTGGCCCACTGTGTTCCTCACCGGTCCGTCAATAAGTATGCCTCCCTCCAAGGATCACCATGGGATCTACTATGTTCTGTCTCTCCAGGGGAGACACCAGTGCTCCAGCCCTCCTGCGAGCACGACCCAGTGATTATATTTAATGGTCACCAGTCACATCTATTCGCTTGACTCTCTGCCCAGGTCCGGCGTCAGCGTTCGTAACTCCGGGGCCCCAGGTCTGCGCCACAGCCTCCTCTGCACACCTACCACTAGGACGCGAGAGACCGGCATGTCTCACCTCTTCCCGACGTTTCTGTCCGTGAATCACTCCCAGTGCCGGGGCTCCACCATGCCGGGCTGCAACGGGCACCTCTGCCCTCCGTCTCTCTTCGATAGTTTAGGCACCCTCTCCAGAGTCCCAGCACCGCGCACAGTGTCGTGTTTAGTGATGCCGGAGCGGCTCCATCTCACTTGGCTGCCGCTCTCCTCAGACCGGGCGGTTGTGTCATGCTGGGCGGTACCAGAACTCCGCAATCCACCCTTGGAAGAATGCCAGGTGTTCCGCTTCACCCAAAGTTCCGCTGTGGGTTGATGTTGGCGGCCGGGGCATCAGGATGAGTGTGAAATGGTCGGAGGCCGCCGGGAGCTTCGCGTTACCCGCACAGCTCCATCGGTCTCAAGCCACGCCCCCCCAACGCAGTTTTACCATTATACTGGGACAGCCCATTTTATTTCTTTTTTCTGCTTTCAACCTCCTTCCAGTTAGTGATAGAAATTGGTGTAGAACCAATTGTGGATCCTAGAAAACTATAGATTTCTGTAAGGTAGACAAGATTCTGAATTCGGCAAGGGGTCATTTGTGTAGATCCTTCAAAGTTTTCCTGTCAAAAGTAGGAGCTGAAATTAAAAAAATATTGAAATTGAGTTAAAAAAAACTGTCATTTGTGTCTATAGTTTCATCTGTAACTCCTCCTAACTATGGCAGATTTTCAAAACCAATATACCATTACGTCCGCTGGATCCTTCAGGTTGTGGAAATATATAAGGTTTATAGATTCACCAAGACCCCGAGGTATCCAGAGACAATAACTGAGCTGCACCTTGTAGTGGTTTTTCATTGTGTATCAGGTATACAGCAATTAATTTGGTAAAATAGTGAGTGAAAAATAGATGTCAAGGAAACCAAAGTATTTCCAAAATGGGCACAAGATATGGAGTTTAGAAGCAGTAGTTAGTGGAACATCTCTGAATTTGTGGGTGTCCATACTAGCATGTCAATTAGAGGTCATTTCTCAAAAGTACTTCCTTTTTACACATTGTCTTACAATTGGAAGGCACAAATGCAGAGAAAGACAATTGGCAATAACACTTGTTCAACTATTCTGTGTTCCTCTAAGTCTCCAAATTAAAATGTGTGTGGGTAGGCATAGTACCTGTGACAGGAAATGACCCAAAACGCAACGTGGACAAATCACATTATTCCACTGAAAACTGACCCTTTTTTTGCAATGTGCCTAGCTGTGGATTTTGGACTCTAGTTCATCTGGCACCTAGGAGACCTCGCAAACCTTTATGAAAACTAGACACCTAAGGGAATCCAGGATCAGGTGACTTTTGTGGCTCTCACCACATTTGTCTACCCAGAATCCATTGCAAAGCTCAAAATCTGTTTTAAAAAACACATTTTCCTCACATTTCTGTGATGGAAAGTTTTGGAATCTGAGGAAGCCACAAACAACCTTCCACCCAGAATTCCCTTAAGTCTCCAGATAAATATAGCACCTCACATGTGTGGGTAGGCCTAGTTCACGTGACATGGAATGGCCCAAAACACAACATGGGCACATCACATTGTTCCACCAAAAACGGACTCATTTTTTGCAATGTGCCTAGTTGTGGATTTTGGGCTCTAGCTCAGCCAGTACCAAGGGAAACCTAGAAAACCTGTACATTTTTGCAAACTAAACACCTAGCGATGTCCACAGTGGGCTGACTTGCCTGGCTTCAACCACGTTGTTTTACCCAGAATCCCTTACAAACTTCAAACTGTGACTAAAAAACATATTTTCCTCACATTTCCGTGATTTAAAGTTCTGGAATCTTTGGGGAGCCACAAACTTCCTTCCACACAGCATTCCTCCAGGTCCCCTGATAAAAATGGTACCTAACTTGTGTGGGTAGGCTTAGTCCACGTGGCAGGAAACCAGCAAACACATCATGGATAAATTGCAGTTTTCCACCAAAAACTGACCCTTTTTTTTACAAATGTTGGTAGCTTGAGATTTTTGACCATAGCTCCACCAACACCTAAGGAAGCCTACCCAGCAAGTATATTTTTTAAAACTAGACACCGAAGAGTATCTAGGGATGGCTGACTTGCATCTTTTTACTCTGAATCCCTTGCAAATCTCAAACGTTCACTAAAAAAAACACACAAACCCTTGCAAAAATCTACGTTTTTGGAACCATGCTCAGTAGCCATTTAGGGAAATCCACCAAGCCCAGACATTAATGAAAATTAGGCACCTGAGGGAGTCCATGGAGATGTGGCTTGCATTGATCACAAACATTTTCTTACTCAGAATCCCCTGCACATCTGAGATTTAGCTAAAAAAAACCACTTTCCTCACATTTCTGTGTGGAAATGTTGTGGGATCACCACATTGACACAAATTTCCTACCAACCATCGTTCACCTAGGTCGATAAAAATGACAACTCACTTCAATGAGTGGGTCAAGTGCCTGCAACAGGGAAGTGTCAGAAACATGAAGAAATTGAGAGGGAACCAAAGTGGGTCCAAAAGGGCAGTTTATTTTTGTCATGCGCATTTACGGTGACTCTGCTGATGTTTTTTCAGTAGAGCTGAGGCAATGCTGGGTGGTCAGAACTTTGTGAATTCTTGCAGATTCTGGAAGTTTCCATCACAGAAATGTAGCCAAAGTTGGTGGTTTGCAGGGCATTGTGGGTAAGAAAATGGTGTGGGGTGCATGTGAAGAATGCCACTCTGGACTCCCCTAGATGTTTAGTTTTCAGAAGTATCAGAATCTGATAGGTGTGTTCAGGTGA
Organism: Pleurodeles waltl; assembly: GCF_031143425.1. Classification (NCBI taxonomy): domain Eukaryota; kingdom Metazoa; phylum Chordata; class Amphibia; order Caudata; family Salamandridae; genus Pleurodeles; species Pleurodeles waltl. The sequence goes on from NC_090444.1 coordinate 1,525,785,286, forward strand.
CAATGTACCCAATTCCAAAAAGTGCAGATGGTCACCATTGCAAGTTAGACAATATTGGGAGTTAGCCAAGTTCTCCTCTCTTGTATGTAAAATCAACACCCAAAAGAGTCAAATGTCCTCTTGCTTGCCATTGAGATGAGATGCCTTAGCCTACGGCGTCAGAAAGACTGTTGCCCCTTTCAGTTGGGGTGGGGGCATAAACATGCCCATGGTGGTAGTCAGCCACACCCCTCCATTTTTTTATTTATTCTGTGGTGTCTAGTGGGCTATATGTCCCCCAAGGGGGTGGATCAGGGGTAATTAACTCTATCACCCTCCCAAGGAGGCAAAATACTGTGTACTCATTTATTTGGGGTGGGGGAATGGCTATGCCCATGGTGGGCAGCCCTCACTCCTCTTTTCATTAAAAATAAAAAAATCCCTGGCATCTAGTAGACTTCCTCCCCACCCCCTGGGGGACAGACTGGGGATAATCACCCCATCTGCCCCCTAAGGAGGCAGAAAGACTTTGGTACCCATTTATGTGGGGGTGGGGCATGGCCATGCCCATGGTGGGCAGCCTGCCCCTCTCTTTTATTAAAAATTAAGAAATCCTGGTGTCTAGCGGGCTTTCTGCCCCCTTAAGGGCAGATTAGGGGTAGTGAACTCCCTCTACCCCCCCCCAGGGGACATAAAGAAAGTTCCCATTGGGGGGGGGCGGGGTAATATCTTGCCCATTCTGGGCAGCCCCCTTCTCTAAATAAAGAAAATAGTATTTGGTGGCTAGTGGGCTTTCTCCCCTCAGGAGGGGGGCAGATTAGAGGCTTTTGCCCCCATCTGCCACCCAGGAGGGCCAAAAAGACAGATTTTCTTTATTTTTTTAAAAGGGAGCAAAAGCCCTTCCACAAGGGGCCGATACACCCTCTCTTGTGGCCTAGTGGAGGGGATACCTGCTTGGGGGTTGCCTTCCTGAGGGGATCCCCAAGCTGGGATCAATGAGTGAAATCTACTTTTAGAAAGGGGCGATTCTCCCATTTCCAATGATACCTCTCCCATTGAAATCGGTGCTCAAGGTGCTGAGTTATGCCCCTGAGCACCAAAGAAAATGAAAAGCAAATGAGCCCATTGGCTCATTTTACTTTAATTTTCCCTGTAATGACGTTGGCATGCACAGTGTGCTAATAGTAATTTCAGGGTGGCGATATTTTTAGTCTTGGTTGCTGGGAAAACTCTTCCCCAGCAGCCAAGGCTAAGAATATCCAATTATAATCACTCTGGTGCCTGCACCAGAGTGATTTCAAGTGCTATGTGATTGGTTGGCTGAGAGCCATCTGATGCACATGAGCATTGTGGCGTAGAGCGGGTTCCGGCCATCTGACGCACAAAAGGGTTAATCAGCGACACTGGGTCAACAAACCCTAATTGTGCATAGCTTTCAGCAGTGCCAGCAGAGGTTGGATGCATTGATATCATATTGCTTCATGGGTGCACTGGTTGGGTCTTGAGGTAATTCAGCTGTACTCAAGAAATAAACTACATTTAAAAAAATGTAAACCAGTGGGGGCATAGTGCCCCGCAGTTGTTTAAATCTAGCAAAAATAAAGTAACTCATTGCAGAGAATCACACTGCCTTATATTCCTGCCTTGCATTACCTTGAGACAGGAAGTTGCTGCATGGGCGTTTCATTGCACATACCCATCTATTTTGGCACAAACCTATATCTACAAAGACTTGTAAACTTGAATTTGAGACAAAATCATGTGCCTCCCTATCATTATTTCTGCTCATTATTTCTTCTTTGCATGTGTGGTGCAGAATGCCTCACATACCTTAGAGTATTGTTTTTTTTTCATACAGGAACATACCCCTTCCTGCACAAAAACTATCCTGACTAAAAAGCTGACACCTTTGAAATACAGAAGATGGGTGCTTGTGTTGGCGCTAGGTGACAAAAGCGCACCAGCTCATGGAGAGAGCAGAACTATGACATTTTTTGAAGATATGATGTAATTCTGCTAACTCCAGGTGATGCAACACAATCTGCAAATTTGCTTTTTGCACTGTGGTACGCCACTTTTTAGTAAATCTGCCCCTATTGTTTAAAGAGGGGCTTGGGTTGGGAATGAAGGGGATATGAAGGGCATATCCCTTAAAAACATAATTATTTTGACTGTTGTGAAATATGTACGCCTACAGTACTGAAAATAGTTACATCTGATAAGCTGTGGGAGCTGTTAATCCTGGTCACCACCTCAGTTCTGCAGTACCTGCTGAATCATGTTCTGCTGCACAGAAACGAAATAGTTGACTGGCCACAGCAAAAAGAACAAAAATGTGCAGCTGCCACTAGAGGACTCAAGGAGTCAGTCCACATATTCTGAAAATGTTTTCTATTTCTTTGCTATTTTGGGGGGAAACCAGAGGTTCTCCCCAAGGGGCCATAAAATGTTTTTTTACATTCTGTTGGTTCTGCAGTACTCCCATAGGACGCAACATGGCCTTCTTATCAGCTACCCCAGTACTAGCATGGAAACCTTTACCCCACTGTGCTGCAATAATATATAAGCTTGTTCCGGTGAAGTTTGCAAGGTACAACAGTACCTTGTGGGTAAAGTTTGGTGCTGGTACTACACAGCGTGGGGATTGGCAGCCTGCGGGAATTTGGATGCATAACCTAGCTAATTCAGCATCCAGTACTATTTTCTTAGAACAAAGTGCACCCTTGCATCCAAAGTGGAGCCGAAGATGCGCTAAAAAATAGCACTAAATCTAACAGACCACAAACAGCAGCAGCCATTCACACTCCCTAAGTTCTTTGTTCCTTGGCTCTTATAGTAGGATTTTTGTGGCAAGTGTGAGTTGGGTTTTGGTGGGTAGATGAGTCTTGGCAGAGGTTTGGCACGGAGCCTGCCTTCCGGGAATGCCCAGCGGTGAACCCCCTGCTCTGCATAGCCAAAGGCCATGGACTGTGGTGATGTGGCAACCTGTGGCAGGGTTGGTTGCAGGGCCTGGCCAGAAGCTAGGACCCTGTGGCTAAACCCTACTATATAGCAGGGTGTTGGCAGCCTGCGGGACTTTGGATGCAGTGGCTAGACAATGGCCAGGCTGTTTGTCCAACCACTCGCTGCACAAAGGAGCTTATGAAATGTGATCACAAACTAGGGTTGGGTGTAACTCACATAACTGGACTACATTGCACAAGATTGCACTGACTCACACGAGAAGTGTAACCCAGTGTTCAACTCTATTTTCTTAGCCCAAACTGCAATCCTGCATCGAAAATGGAGCCAAGAAAATACCACTGAATGCAACACAATGCAAACAGCAGCAGCTACTCGCTGTCACTAAGTTCATTGTTCCTGTGCTCATGTAGTAGGACATTTGTGGCAGATTACTCATAGTTATGTAATTATGCATAATCACTTAATTTTCAATAATTTTGTCTAAAAAAAAAAGTAATAAAAAATGACTGAAATTACTCTGGCATAGGTACATTGTTGCGCAACCCTACAAAACACCTCATAAATTCAGTGAAAAAAACAAAAACAAAGGCTAAAGTGACATTATAGTTAGGCATGGTAATAAGATTTCCCCATACCTTAACAAAATTACAGAGATTCATTGTAAACACCAAAGGTTAAAATGATGCTATAGTTGGATGGTATTAAAATCATAGTTTACGTAAAACTCACCTCCCCTAGAAATTTACTGAAAAATGCATAGTTTGAAGCTAACTGTAATTTGTATCCCAGTGATACAATACCTATGAGCTTACATATTGATTACTTATGTTATATGACATCATTGCTGACATCACTTATGACATCTCAAATGACATCATTAATGGCCACTGATGAAATCATTGTCCTCTATTCTTTGTGGACTTGTCGTGAATCACCATGTTACACCTGTTGACAGTTTTCTATTCACCTTAATGGGACTACCTCCTTAAATACTTCACAAAACTCTCACTTTTAAGTAAAAAGTTTTTCAGGTATACATTTTCTACTGAAAAGACTCTTTCTGTCAGGCCTTATGAAAAGCTTCCCAGTAGTGTATTAAAACAGCCTTCACACTTTCCTGAGATAAGTATAATTTCCTACAAATCTGGAGCCATGCTCATAACATCAGTGTTAAATAAACCACCTCTAAGTGTGACACAGATACATTCCATAGCATTCAAAATGTGTGATGTCTCTAAATCATCAGTGAAGTTATGAAAATAAGCACCCAGATGTTAAAAACGTTTTTGTTGCATTTGTCTATAGCACTGTATTACAACTATCTATCATGGACACTTGCCCAGATATCCACTAGTAGATAACCTATTTTCAGTAGAAGCTTTGGCATTTCTCACAAATTATTTTGAACAGTCTTTGGCTTTAAGCCTCAACCTATTTTCAAACACAATCTGCATCAAATGCACTTAAACTTTTCCTTTTTGCGTGGAGTAATATTTGCACCCCAAACTGTAGTGTATTTAAATACTGTACCATCAAATGTTAAACATGCACCATTCAGCTTGCCAGCAAAGCCTATGCTATTTCCATGTTGTGCACCCACATGCTTATGCTCAGTAATTCTATTCTGTATGGGACTGTGATGTTTTCAGGGATGACTTTAATGATGTTATCAATTATCTAATTTAGCATGCCATGAGTAATGTAATATGTGACGTCATAAGTACTGTATGGCACAAACACTAGTTACAGTTAGGTCAGTAAACGCTAACCTTCGGACCACCACTGCGAGGCTGGTGGTCTGAAGACTGCCAGCCTCGTAATGAGGCCCTTTTGTCTTAGAAAGTTTTGGGAGACCCATTATGTTACCCGCAAAACATTTCACGGGCAGTATTACTAAAGCATGTTAAAAAAAGCAATGAAGAACTGATTAGTCATTACGCACAAACAATTATCTGGGAAACATTGTACTACAAGGCAATTGCAAAGCCTGTTTCACTCCAGTGCCTTGGAGAAATGAAAGGATTGGTTTGTCTGGAAGTGGGGGTAAGTATATGGTATTGATTTGGCACCACAGCCATTTGAACCTCAACATCCCATACTATACTAGATGAGAGTCAGTGCCAGGATCCTACAGCAATGTTAGATTACCCACAATTGATTATCAAGGTAAAGTGCACATCCTTAACACAAGCAGAGCCAAATTCCTGCTACAGTACTGGGTTTTACATACTGCCCTGGTTTGATTGGCAGAGTATGCACCCTGTACAAGAGGGAAACACATTCCTAGTCAGAGTAAGTCAGATACTCACTAAAAGTTAACATGTGCTCACACTCTAGTAGCTTGGCACAGAGCAGTCAGGCTTTTCTAGAGATGCAATGTGTAAAGTATTTGTGCAACGCACAATAGCACAATGAAAACACCACAAAAAAGACTCCATGCCAGGTTAGAAAAATAGATAATAATTTTATAAATAAATCAAGACCAAAATAACAAAAATTTAATAAGTAGAAGTTGAGTTATTCGTTTTTAAAGAATAAAAGGAGTTCTTGCTCTTAGAAGCAATAATCTTAAGTGTGGGCTGTTTGGTCATGCTGGACTGGGGCAAAGTCAACTTTTCAGGCAACTGCGATGGAGTGCAGGCTGTGGACAAGAGCATTGCAGGGCTGGTGAACAGAGTACCTTGATCCTTGTCGCAACAGTGATTTGCGAGGTGCAGAGGAGCAATGAATTGAGTGATGCTTTGCTGTCCGGCCCAGAGTCGAGGTGATGCATTGATTTTTTTCACACAGTGGTGGTGATGCATTGGATCCGAAGATGACACACCGAGCTAAGATGCTTTGGTTCTGAAGTACGATGCACCGGGTTTCTCCATTCAATTGAGGGGTTGTGTCGATCTCTCCAAGCTGCTATGACAGCGATATGTGGTTCAGATTGTTAGGCTCTCAAGGTGATGCATCGGTTCTGAGAGCAAAGCTCCGGCTCTACTGCCACAACAGGGTCAATGTGCTGGTTCTGCTCCAAGCAGACTGGATATGCCCCAATTTTTGGGTGTAAGTATCTGAGTCCACTTCCAGTGAACCAGGCACAGAAGCAGGGGTAGAGACTTTGATATCCCTGAGTCTCAAGTAACAGGAGGCAAACCAGCAAGTCCATGGAGATCACTTTGCGTGCAAGGCACAATTAAGCTCTCGCTCAGCAGGGTCTAAGAGCAGCAGAAAGCAGGACAGCACAGCTATAAAACAGCCCTTCCAGGTCAGCAGTCCAGCAGAGTAACAGTCCTTGAAGCAGCACAGCAGTTCTTCTGATAGTCTATTTGTGGTCCAGAAGTGCCTGATTGTCTGGGGTCTTAGACCCAGTACTTAAACCCAGTTGTGCCTTTGAAGTGGGGCTGACTTTAAAGAAGGATCTTTGAAGTACACAGAGGCCCTTTCTTCCTAGCCATGGCTCCAGACTGTCAATGGGGGCAATCAGCTCTTTTTGTGGTGACAGGCACTGCGTATTAAGGTACAAGTGCCAGCTCCCCTCTCCCCTTTCCTGACCAGGAAGAGCCATCAAAATGCAGACATATGCGTATACACACACAACCTTCCTGTGTTTGTGACTGTCTAGAGGGAATGTCAAAGTGGAGTTATTACCCACCGCAGAAATGTATTTGAAACAGGTTGCAGGCACAGAGAGCGCTATGGGCAGAGTAATGTCCACTATCTAAAAGTGCCATTTTCAAAATAGTAATGTTAATCCAACTTTACTAGTAAAGAGCATTTATCATTACCATTCCAATGATATGAAACATGACATAGCTACTCCTTATCAGTCAGGAATACCATCTTAAAAATGTAATAAGGAATTCCCAATGTTAACCTATGAGAGGAGTAGGCTGCATAATAGTGAAAAATGAATTTAGATGTTTTCACTGTCAGGACATGCAATACTTAAAAGTACACGCACAGCACACTGCCATATATGCTACCTATGGCCTTTCTTGGGGGCTGATTTATGGGTAGTAAAAGGGGAGTTTAAGTCTTGGCAAAGGGTTTTAAATGTTAAATGCCAAGTTGAAATGGCAGGACAACTACACACGCAGGCTGTGCAGTGGCAAACCTGTGACATGTTTAAAGAGCCACCTGTGTGAGTGGCACAAGCAGTGCTGCAGACTCACTAGTAGCATTTTAATTTACAGGCCTTGGGTATATGGTATGCCACTTTGCAGGTGATTGACAAGCAAATTAAATATGCCACCTGGGGATACACCAATGTTACCATGTTTATGGGAGTAGAACATGCACTTTTCCAGTGGTCAGCTGTGGTAAAGTGCTCAGATTCCTAAGGCCAACAAAAGAATCAGCAATAACATGAGGCAAGTAGGCAAAATGTTTGGTAGAAGACCACCCTAAAGCAGACAGGTCTAACATATATGATTTGGTTTTCACCTTCTTAAAGGCCAAACTGCTTCCAAGAACCTAGCCACCAGAAATATTATGCAGGGATTTCCATCCACCTTACAAATCCTCAGAGCCTTCTGTGTTGTCTAAACCCCAGTAGCATGCAAAGAGACAGGATCCAATGCTTCCTTTGTTTTTCGTATGTGTTGAAAAAGAATGGAAAATGTGTCTCAGTTTAGGGAGCAAACCCACTTGCACAGCAGTGCATATGCTAATTTTCCACACCGTGTGGCTGTAACTTTGTCTTACATGAGAAGGATTTCATTGTAAAAACTTTCAACTGAGGAACAATTTCCCAGTAAATTATCATGAAACTCTGGACCTACAAGATGAGTTGTGCTGGATAAAATATCCTACATAAACAATGGAACAAATATGTGAGACAAAACACTTGTATTAAAATTATCTTCCTTAGTTTCTCTCCTCTAGTCCTACACCCTAAATTCTTCCCATTTCCTTCAAGCCTAAAGAGGAACCAAACATTCAAACTGGTGAAGAAATGTTGTTAGAAATGGGGTCTTTAGTTGGTAGTCAGGTTGGTAGTCAGGTTACCCCCTGTCCAAGCAAGGACCCTCACTCTAGTCAGGGTAAGTGACACACAATCCAAAATATCCTGTGCCCACCCTCCGGTAGCTTGGCAGTGAGCAGTCAGGCTTAACTTAGCATGTAATGTGTAAAGTATCTGTGCAATGAATCATGCAATAACACAGTATAAACACCACAAAAATACACCACACAGGTTAAAAAAAAATGCTGAATATTTATCTGGATAAAACAAGGTCAAACGATTGATTTGATAAGTACTCATTGAAATATCACTTTAGAGAATGATAAATAGGCTCTTAATTTCCTAAAAGCAATGTGTCTCTTGCAAGCACAAAGTACCTGATTTGCTTCTAAATTATCCGCAAGGGACCACAGAGGATGAGATACATGGAAAATGGGGAGGTGTGCGTTGGTTTCTCCGGGCCCACACAGGTGATGCGTTGATATTTTTCACGCACCCAGAGCCTTGCGTCAATTTCCGGTGCATGGACTTGGATCCTCATCGGGTTGCAGGGTATTTGGATGCCCCAGGGATGATGCAGAGAAATCCTGGGCATGTAGGACTGAGTCACAGAAGCTGCGTCAATCCGGTGGGCGATGCAGGGAAATTTCTGTCACACGCCAGGCGCTGCATCAATTCTTCTCACAGGAAGTCAGGCTGCATTGTTCCGGCTCAGCTATGTGTTGATCCAGTGGGCCGTGAGTCGGAGTTCCGGTCGCAACGCTGGTGCTGCGTCGATCTCCACTCTGGTAGTCAGGCTGTGTTGTTCCAGTTCGGCGTGCCGTGATTTTCTCATCGTATGCAGGTTGTTCTTCATTTCTGGCAGGCTGTGCATTGAAAGTTCACTGCAAAATGAGTTATTTGCAGAGATGAAGTATTTTTGGCCCTAGGACTTCAGAAAACAGGAGGCAAGCTCAATCCATGCCCTTAGAGAACACTTCTCAGCATAGCCAGAGGGCAGCAAGGCAGCAGGGCAATAGCAAGGCAGCAGTCCTTTTCAGCAAAGCTGTCAGGTGAGTCCTTTGGGCAGCCAGGCAGCTTCTCTTGGCAGATTGCAGGTTCTGGGTCAGAGTTTCTTCACCAGTGTTGGAGGCCCTGTTTAAATGCCGAAATGTGAAGTAGGGAGACTTCAAAGAGTGGCTTAGAAGTGCACAAGGTCCCCTTTCAGTTCCATCCTGTCTGCAAGGGTCCCAGAAGGGGGTTTGGCAGTCCATTGTGTGAGGGCAGGCCACTGACCTTTGACATGTAAGTGTCAGGCCATCCACCTCCCAGCCCAGGATGATCCAATCAGTATGCAGATGTGTGCAGGTGTGACTGAGCATCCTGTGTTTGGGGTTGTCTGAGTGGAATGCACAAGGGAGCTGTCAAATAACCCAGCCAGACGTGGATTGTAGGGCACAGAAGGATTTAAGTTCAGAGAAATGCTCATTTTCTAAAAGTGGCATTTCTAAAATAGTAATATTAAATCCAACTTCACCAGTCAGCAGGATTTTGTATTACCATTCTGGCCATATTAAATATGACCTTGTTACTCCTGTCAGATCAGAATCTACCACTCAAACAGTATATGAGGGTAGTCCTAATGTTAGCCTATAAAAGGAGCAGGCCTTACAGCACTGTAAAACGAATTTAGGAGTTTTACATTACCAGGGCATATAAACTACACAGGTACATGTCCTGCCTTCTTCTTACATAACACCCTGCCCTATGGGTTGCCTACGCCTATCTTAGGGGTGACGTACATGTAGAAAAAGGGGAGGTTAAGGCTTGGCAAGTACTTTTAAATGCCAAGTCGAATTGGCAGTGAAACTACACACACAAGCCTTGTAATGGAAGGCCTGAGACATGGTTAAGGGCTACTTATGTGGGTAGCACAATCAGTGCTGCAGGCCCACTAGTAGCATTTCATCTACAGGCCCTGGGCACATGAAGTGCACTTTTACTTGAGACTTATAAGCAAACTAAATAAGCCAATTGGGTATGAGCCAATGTCACAATGTTTTAAGGAAGAGAGCCTATGCACTTAAGCATTTGTTAGCAGGGTAAAGTGTGCAGTCCTAAAACCAGCAAAAACAGTGTCCAAAAATTGGAGGGAGGCAGGCAAAAAGTTAGGGGTGACCACCCTAAGGCTGTCAACTCTAACAAATATGCTACTAAGGTTTTGTCATTTATATAGTTGCCTTAGTTATTTTCCCCATCTTTACCAAAGATTGTTTAAAAGTGGATGAATTTAGGATTTCTGCCCACCATGGTAATACCACAATAAGATATCCTTTAATTGGGTTCTCTTGACAAAGAAAGTGTCAAATTGTGAGACCCTGATAGAGCGCCAGACAGTGTGACAAAATAAACCATTGTGACCTCTATAAAGGGCCACTGGAATTATGTGGCAGAGGAGGACCAATTTAGGCAGTAGGCGGGACTAAATTGTGCAGCCAGAAAAGGCAAATTAAGCTGCATACAACTTGTCAAAGTATTACTTCAGTGCTTTGTTATTTTTAAACTTGGTACTACTGTTGTTGAAAATATTCTTCCTTATTAGTATCAGTTTATTACTCAAACACAGTCAAATAAGTAACTGAAAGATGACCACTCAACCTTTGCAATTGCTTTTCCAGTGCTAAAGAGCACGTGTTGCCATGTTTTTAGTAAAGTTGATCCGTTTTAGCTAGAAACAACATTTGTTTGTTAAAATCTGCAGATTATGTAAAAGATGGGGTGATGGATTATGGGACAAATGCTGCAAATCCATAATTATGTTAAAAAAAAAAACTGCAGCTGCAGAATCCCATAATTCCTTGTGGACCAGCCTCTGACTTATCTCTTCTTAGCTGCCGAACAGACTATATTTGAGTGGTTAAATAGCACATGTGCAAACATAATCATTTTATGAGTTATTAGATTTTGAGTGGATTCATTTGCGAGGTATTAGAGTAGGTGAGTATTGTGTTTTTACTTTACTTGCTGGAGTGTTTTTGCTGCCACTGCAAATATTTAGTAATAATCATGAGGTAAACAAAGTTTATATTGAGGACTTGGCTATGCAGTTGATACAATTATTCATAAATATCCTCATAACTGTTTAGATAAAAAGAAGAGAGTATGAGCAAACTGTTAACTGATACAAACAGATGGGGATAATTCGAAAAAGGATAGAATACAAAACAGTGGTAAGGTACATTTGATCAGCACACTCGATTGTTGCAAGCCAAGTAGGTGCGTAGATGTCAACGAAAATCTTTCAAAACCTAGACAGAATGCAATAGCTGGTGCTATTTTATACAAAACAGTTTCTTTTAACATTTGGGGATGTGTGTGGAGGAATCAGTAATCAAAAACCAGGCCTTTCATAGTTTTCCAAATTGTCAGCATTTTCGAAGAGCTTCAAGGAGTATGTTTTATATCATTTTAAATTCAATGAACGGGCTCCTCTTATTTATTTCAACTGCAATTTATATGCATGGAAATGTGGAAGCACCATAGTGGTGAACATGCATTGCTCTTGAATACAAATGAGAACTTGGGGCCAAATGTACAGAAATTAGGAAGTGCGAGTTGCAAGTTTCGATGCTTACTGAATGTCAATTAGGAAATTGCAATTCCTGATGTAAGAAACCTTTGAACTTTTAATTAATGATTCCAAGAGGGTTGCATTGACCTACATCATGAATATTGATGCGGTAGGTTGTAGCTTGCTACCCATTAGAGGTGATGGCCATCAGATAGATGGTGGCCAGCTGAGGTCAGCAGACCATGATGTCTGTGATTGCTTTTAAATAAAGCAGTTTTTTAATTGAGTCCATTTTCCTTAAAGGAAAACAGGATGTGTTTAGAAAAGAAGAAAATTTTACTTTTGAGATTCATTTTTTAAGAGTAGCCAGAAATGTTTTTGTAAGGTGGAAGCTGTCCCTTTGGAACCATTTCCTATTTTAGAATGGTTACCTCTACCTCTTAGTAGTAAACATAAAAAGCTCATGTTTGTGACTGTAATTCAGTTGCTCACCATTAATAGTTACCACAGCGATCCTGTGGTTGGAAGGGACCGTAACAAGTCCCTTTGAACTACTGAACCACTAAATCAAATTGCAATTCAGTAACAAGTTGCTGAATCACAATTTGGCAATCGTATAGAAAAAAAAAATAATTCTTTGTGGTTGCAAACGACCTAAAAAACGTTTGTAATTGTGGCTTTTGGTTTCTAGTCAGCTATCAAGTGAGATAAATATTTCAAAAAGGGAATTCCGATCTTTTTGAGGGAGTTGCATGTTGGAGACTTACAGCAGTGATCGTTGGCCTTGTTATCAGCTGCAAAGAATATGGGGAAATCACTTTGAGGCGAGTGAACTTCCATATATGGCTAATAATGATAGGTGGAAAGATAAGAGAAATCAAGAAGGGGCAACATTCTGATTACTTGTATTACTGGCTCTTCCAAGTGGACCGAAATTGAGATTAGTTTCTTTTGTATTTTAAATTATACGCAAAATCGAAAGGTTTTGATTTGTGAGAAAAACAAAAACAAAAAAAAAAAACAGACATACTTTCAAATGATTATTTATTCAAAGCATCATTAGAATTACAAAGAACGTTTTGGGTCATGTTTATATTTATTTGCTGGAGTTCTTTTCGAACACGGTCTTCCACAGAAATAGCATGGATACCGACTTGCCAACACAGATGCTGCTGCTTAGAATATTTTCCGTGAAAGTTACAATTTTACCTTTAATGCATAAAAAAGACACGTTGAATCGAATAAACGCTGTAGGGTGCCAACATTTTTGTAACTGTACATAAAATGAAGGCTTGATCTTTCATCAGTTTGTAAATGTCGGACTGTTGTAGGTGCAATGGAGTACAGCTGTGCCATGCCTGCAAAGTAGAGAATGCTGCACATAGAGAATAGACACTGTTATTCCAGCCTTCCACTTTCTTTGCCTGCAGTTCAATTACTTTATAGGGTAGATATAAGGAAGGATTTCTCAAATAATTTTGTCCCAGTGATACACTGTGTAATTCTGCATGGCAGCTTTGAAATTGCATGTGCTTGCTGTTTTCGTCGAGTGACGATTACTGCAGGACTGGAGAAGAAATTGCTGTACTGTGGAGTTATTTGTCATGTGTCAGAATATGTTTTATTTGTCGATTACCCCTGTGTTGTCTCAGACGAGATACGGTCTCCTTTAAAATTAGAAATATATTCTAATCATTCACAGCGATGAGGTACCGGGAAAATTATTGCTATAAAGAATGCCTTGCTGTATTTATTGATAATCTGTTTTAAACAATTTTGTCACTTTGATGCCTTATTAATTTACCACCGAAGCTAACGTTTGCAAGTCAGCAATCTACGTATGTTTGGACGAGTGTGTGTTGTGTTGCTGATAATTTACTACCCTTTTTACCCTTGGATATGCATCCACAAAAAATCTACTTTAACCAATAGACATTGTTGGAACAGAATAGGAGCTTCGTGCGTACCTCAGTTTTGAGTGAGTACATTTAAATGAACAAATGCAATTTGCCCTCCCTCTCCCATTGTAAGTGAATTGAAATACAAGGGCTCCGTAGAGTTGGTGATAGTCACAATAAAGGGGCACTCCTTAAGTTCAATGAGTACAATACTTTGGGAAACTGTGATCTACACGTGATTTTAATCTATTTATGAACATGCACTTCTTGATATTATTTACTAACTGCCTCAAAGACCTCCTCTCTAGGGCTCAGTACAGGGGCAGAACCATTATATCAATCAATCAATCAAAAAATGTATAAAGCGCGCTACTCACCCGGGAGGCTCTCAAGGCGCTGTGGGGGGGGGGGGGAATGTCGTATTACTGCTCAAAAAGCCATGTTTTAGGTGCTTTCTAAAGGTCAGGAGGTCCTGGGTCTTGCGTAGGTTGGTGGAGAGGGAGTTCCAGGTCTTGGAGGCGAGGTAGGAGAAGGCTCCCAACAGACCTCAAGAAGCATAATTAAAAAAGCTGCTTCAGCTGGTGTAAACATGAGAAAAAGTATGTATTGAACATTATGATACATTTTAAAAGCTATTTCAGGTAGGACACTGTAAGTGACCTTTCCTAGATTTACAAAACAATTGTACTGATATTACATATTTCCTGATTTCAAGGCTCGAACAGGCATAAATCTGCATACACTGCATTTATACATTTAATGCAGTATGGTTAGAGTCCATGATGAGAGTTTGAGTTGTATATTCAAGATTTTATTAAATTAATAATCAAATTCTTTATTAGCAAATTGTTAGAGGACGGTTCTGACCATCAGGTCTGCCCTGATTTTTCGATTTTTGACCACCTGGTTTTTGACTGTTTACTGTGAGGAAGCCTCCTATGAGATTACTCCCGCACAATAAACACATGGTAAAATGGACTGCACGTGTTTACCACTGGTGTTGCCGTGCTAAGGAAAGGCTGCTGTGGCGCAGCAAGGCAGGAGGCCCCGGGCAGGTTACATGTGATCATGTGTGCGCATGGATGTGCACCCAGGTGAGGGCTGTGGGAGGAGGATTCCTAGTGTGCGCAGCCCTAGAACTGCGCTTCGGTAGTCCTGGTGCAGGAGGAACTATGCAGAGTGGGTGGTGACCTGGAGTAGGTCTCATGAGAGGGGTGTATATATGTGAGGGGGAGTCAGTGTGCTTACTGTCTTTTCACTGTAGGGACACCCAGTTCAATGCCAATGTCAGGGTGCTTGAGATATTTGCATTGGGGGGATACTCCATTAAATGCCAATGGGAAAGGAGGGCCTAGGGTGCAACTCCAGTTCTCTGGGGTCCACCGAGACCAGAGTCACACCAAAGTACACTGTAGCCTGTAAGAAAAGAATGATGCAGTAGGTTACAGGAGCATAGTTGTACAACTTATGGGTCATCCAGGGATGTCATCTTTCTCTGCCTCAGCTCAGGATTAGGGCCAATTACTGCTCTGTCCAGTTGCTGGAGCAGGGCCTAGCATCAATCAGCCAGCTGTCACTCCGTGCCAGGAGCAGGCTGGAGAAGCCCTGCGATGAATGTCAGGAAGGAGGGGCTGAGACTTTCAGAGCACATGTGGCAACTAACTCCTGGAGGATGCCATCTTGAGCTATCCCAGAAGACTGTGCAAGAAGGAGGGGACGGGGGCAAGGAAGTGATGTTGCACATCTGGATAGGCCAGAGGTGCAGACCTGCTGGACACTTCCGCCCCCACTTAAAAGGTCCTGCACAGGGGAGAGCTCTCTTTCTTGGCTGTGTTGGTGGTCTGCTGTCTCCAGCAGGCCACCATCCCGTGAGTGCCTAGACTCGCTATGGGGTCGCAAACTGCGACCCACCTCATAAATATTTATGAGGTGGGTCTTTGCGACCCCATAGCGAGTCGCAGAAGGTGTCTGAGACACCTTTCTGCATTTCCTTTTGCGAGTTGCAAATTGCGAGTCGCTGGGACTCACAATTTGCAACTCGCAAAAGGAAACCTACCTACATCTGGCCCCTAGTCCCTAAACTAATCTATTTTCAGGGTAAAGATTAAAGTTCAGTAAAACCTATTGAGAGTTCTGATCTCAGATGTAAGAGCATATAATTTGTAAAGAAGTATCTCACTGCCAATTTTCAGTAGACTCTCTCAGCCATAGGCTTATGCAACATAAAGTTGGTCTCAGAATGAATCCAAGATACACCAGCAAGAGAATATAACAAAATGTGTCAGAGTGCTCTCTCTAAAGCTGAGCTGAGCTTTTAGAGACCCTAGCGGATCATGCCAGTCTTGCCTCTATCTGAGTCTGGGAACACACTTTTATAACATTATACAATACAACAAATTACAAAGCTTGAGTAGATAATCATCAGCTCTGACCGATCAGAGCTTGATGTCTTCATGTGAATATGACATTCTAAACACAATACATTTAACTATCATCCAAGTACTAATGAAACAAGCAAGTTTCTTCCCAACCGTTAGTGTCTATAAGGCAAAGAACTGTTAAGAAAAAGTGAGATGCATTTCAAGTGACTTTACTTTCATTCTCACATAACTTTTTAATATAACCTATTCATCGAGAACCAGTTTTTAAGAATAATCTAACATTGCAGTGACTCTTTTCCTAAGTTAAATGGTCATGAAACAAAGCTCTAACATTGTTTACTCATTTATTTGTTACCCTGGAACATTTGAGTCATGAAATGTTATACATATGACCATGACACAGCTCAAAACTAACAAAGAGGAAAGAATGAAGGAAGTAAAGAAATACGAATTTATCCTTGTCCATGTCATTGTGTAAGCTTGAAATGCAAAACCCATGTTTAAAATGCAGGGTTTAGTTAAGGCCTAACAAAATCCTTTCATACAAGAATTTTTTTTTTTATTCTTATAAAAGACGCTCTCTCTCTCACACATAGAAACCATCTATCTATCATTAACCTTCTTGTCAATATTTTGTTTGGTTATGATGTGTGTATGCATCATTTCATGGCCTCTCTTATTACGGTTATTTGGTCAATGTTCTTCAGCATATTTTACCATTTAAGCTTTCATTAAAATATCTTTGTAGTTTGATGTGGTGTTACAGAGGGCTGAAATTACTGATTCTGGTCAGCGTCCCTAAACTAAAAAACAGGAATTGTGGGTTATTTTCCCAGAATAGGGAATGCTTATCACCATTCTTGGAAAATAGCCCAAAACCACATTTAAGTCTGATTGGTGCAAAAGGAAGCAGAAACTTTCTTTGGACACATGATGTATCTGGTCAAGAGATGGTGCAGACGAAGTGAGGTGAGTGTTAAAAGTATCATTGCATGAACAGGGCAAATAAGTGTGTGCTGTAGCAGCTGTCTGAAGCACTTCTTACAAGTCCCATTAGGTGTCTCTCAGTCTGGAATTTCCAGGTATAGACTTTGTGGCTATGGTGACTTCCAGCCATAGGACACCGGGTGTTAGAATGCCTTGAAACCATATGGCAGAAGACTTTAAACTTGATGCTCTCAGAGACTGGCAAACAGTGTAGAGAGGCCAAAGAAAGGAATGAGATGGTCATGCTAAGTTGTCTGGATGCACTATTCTGCTGCTCCAATTGTGTTACGTAGCACTGTAGACGTAGATAGATTGCACTATATCAATTGATCCTAGTAAAAGTAAAGACATTTACAAGTATGCCCTTGTGTGATATAGTAAATGCATGATGGGGTTTCCTGGAAGTCCAAACCAGAAAAAGAGTTGAGTTCCTGCTTGATCTGAGTAGTGATTGTTGAATCTGACATCAATTTGTCTCTAAAGTTTTCAACAATGAATACTGGGGTTTGAGATTCGTACTTATTCCAGTTCATGCAAGACAGTTATTATCTCCATTTACATGTTGCAGACAGGCTGGAATCCAGCCAACATGCAGGGTAAGATGAGATTTGTTTCGATTAATTCCTGAGTTGATAGAAGCCTCTCTTTCTAGTAGTTTAGCCATAAAATACAGTTTTGCTAACTCTTCAGGGGCTTGTGAATATGTTCTTTTTAGCTACAAACTAGAAGGATGGTCTTGAAGGCTGAGAGTCCCATGCTGGAAGCCAATGAGGCATTTTTAATGGTGATAGGCAGTTGAACATTTTCCCAGGATTTAATTTAAATATGAACCTGAAGTCTTATCTTTCCAATCAACCTATCAGGTCCCTCAAGCTGTTTAGAGTTGATATACCTAAACACAGGAATTAAATTAAAGCCTTAGGCTGTCATCTTGAAAAGTGCTTATTATTGTCTGAAATACTTTTCAAACTTGATGCTCATCTTATCAGACCTGCTCCAACGTAGTTGAAACATTTCAGGCTGGACACTACAGCTAGAGTGGATGAGATAGTTGCTGCCATGTTAGGGACAGGGAAAATCTCATTGGTGTAGCCCGGTTTTGGTCATATCTTTATTTACTAATATATTAAAGCCAATGCAGCTTTAGTAAAAGTGCATTGTTTTAAATATAATTTACGTTCTAGGTCTCAAAGACTTTATTTGTACTGTTTCTAAGAGAAAAACCGAGTGTTGTGAGGTTTTGTTTTTTTTCTCTAATGGGTATGTAACGGAGGGATCAGGTTAAAGGCGCTAGTTATGTGAGTACTAAAATTAGATAACAAAGATAATATAAATGCTGGGTCATTGTTAGATGAACAAAGACATGGTTCCAAGGTAGACATTAAAGCCTCATGGGTAACTGGGCACCAGCATCTTGTAGCGAAGGCAGGGGGGCAGCGAATAAGAACACACTGCCTCTTGCAATGTGTGAAAGAATGGAGCACTAAAGTGGTGAGTCCATGGAAAAATTATGTAAATCAGTCTTGACCCTGACCCAATAGGAACAATCTACCCTAAACTGTTAGGCTAGGTCCTCCGTGAACCAGAATACAAGGATCTCAGGACCGTTTTTGCCCTAGTTAGGGATAATCAGGCATGTTTACCTTGCTTCCAGCGACACAGTGTGCATGGGACCCAAGTCTGGGTATACCCGTCCCAATTATGGTGACACACTAAAGTATTTTTAAAAAGTGATGGATAGAATCTCAAATTAATGATAGCCACTGGTAATTACTGGTGCCACATCTCAGTCCATCGTTATTTTGTACACTATGCTGCCTTCATTTGGACTCAGCCATTTTCAAATCAGTCTAGACCCCGCTCCAGTGGAAACAGTTTAGCCTCAACTGTAAGGCCAGGTACTCCATGAACTGGAAAGCAAGAAGCTCAGGACCAGTTTTGCCCTAGTTAAGTTGCATCTGCCCGGTATAGCTTTAGGATTCATCAGTCAGGTATAGCTTGGTTCCAATGACAGTGTGCACGGGATCTATTGGATGAGATTAGTTCAAGCATTCCATTCCTCACCTTGTTGTTGTTAATGTTCTCCATACTGGCATTATGAAGGGTAGAATATATTTTTTATGTCAATTCTCAGAAGATTATATATCACTATTTTTCTTTAATGAGGTGCCTGTGATTCTTCAATTTGTAAAACATTGGAATGTTGGGAGCTTCATTGAAGGAAATGAAGTGGCTTAGGGCTAGTAATTAATTGATAGTATAAGCCTTCTAATCCAACATTCCAATATTTGTCTTTTTATTTCTTCCTTCTTAATTTAGAACATTCTACCCTTAGTGGGTGGAATGTTCCAATACCCTGACAGCCTTCTGCCTTGGGCTACACTGGTTGTTAAAAAATGTCTCCCTCCTTATAATCCCTCGCCTGCCGTTCAGTTCTGTAACTCAGGTTTGGGGCCTTTAACAACTGGTATAGACCTCGACAGCTGGGTATAAGACTATATTACATACTCTGTATAGTACTTTATTTACTAGTAACTGTATTTCAGTGAGAACAAGGGCAATATAAAATCACTGCTACGGTATCAATGATTATGCTGCAGCAGTTCGGAGGGATTATTAACACCGCAAGGATTGCTGTATATTTGAAATTGAATACTTTGAACAGTTTTCTTCATTAGCTCATCTCAGTGATCATGAGTTGTTCTGTTACCTTTATATTTAAGGTTTCATCTGTGCTCTGTATTCGGCAGAAAATGCATGTTAACTAGTCCACAGCTCCTGGACATTTTATGGGTTAGTATGGTAGTTTCATTGAATTTGTTTTATGCCACATTAATAAGAGTTTGTCACATCAATGTGCTGGTTTGATGATCAGTGATAGGAAAAATTAAAAGACATGAATTTATTCACAACTCATTTTGCCTCGAAGTGAATTAAGATCATGACCATTTTGACATTGTTTCTCTTTTGTTTTCAGCTCCATGTGGTGGTCAATACATTGGATCAGACGGTGTTGTTTTGTCACCAAATTATCCAAACAATTATACAACCAGCCAGACTTGTGCTTACTCAATAACTGTCCCTAAAGAATTCGGTGAGAAATTGTTTTATTACTTTATTACCAACTAACTTATTTTTGCTCCGGGACTATGTTTTTTAAGGAAGTTATTTTTTGTTAGCAAGAAAAATATGTTTTCACAAAACACTACCAATGCACTGTAATTTACAATGATATTTGGCCACAGAGTAGACTATACTACCAACCTGTTTTCAAAGCGTTCATTTAATATAATTTGAGCATGAGTAATATATATTTTTGAAGTATATGTTTTAAAGACTAACCACGCTTTGCTTCCGGGTTTTGATTTTTAGGTTCTAGAAATAAAACATGTCATTGGCTCAAATGTTTTTCTTTAGGCATGAATAACTACTTATTGAGCTCATCTTTTATGTACCCAAGTGATAAGTGGTTAAGAAAATCGCAAGGTAAAACATGACTAAAAACAATGACTACTGATGGTGCATTACCTAAATGGTGCATGTTACCCTAATCTGCAGACAAATGCACCATCTTTAGGGTGGGCACAGGAGCTCTCTACAACATGTTACATAGGCTCAAGATCATCATCAGTCTCTTGTCACAACACTGGTAATAGTCACCATCTCTGTTACAGGTTACTCATCGTACTTCAAAGAGAATATTCTACCTCCTCCCTCTTTGGTCGTGGTATTTACCCAACCTTGTTGTTTCTTGGGCCATTTTACCTGAAATGAAAAGTGGTCTTTATCTATACTGGTACTACCTCCCAGCCTGACTACCTCCATTCCTATGGTCTGCACAAAATAAGAAGGACCTTTTAGCACAATTGTTACTACAATAAATCAGACTCTATCTTCTTTGGTGCATCCTGGCTTTTATACAAGCAATACCCTTCCTTTTCATTGTCCTTCCCCTCTCCTGGGCTTACTGTTGTCAAAGCACCTTCTACAACCCTCTTGACTCTCCACCCTCTTGTGTTCTTGCTTCTCCATACGTGTAGCTATAAGTTTGACAAAAGTATGGGTCCCATCCCCTTCTCATGGTCTGACTATTGAGTTCTCAGTGTTCGGGCAACAGGCTTTATCCATTTACTCAAGTATGTAAGCCATTGTTTACCACTAAGCATTGCCTGCCATAGCAAATCCAGAAAGGGATTTCTGTGTCTGCATCTGGAAAGAATGATTGTTGGGCCTGGTCTTTCTAGATGTTGTCGTAGGAACTGTCAGTGTGTGGGTTACCATTTCCGGTTCTCCTGTTTCTATGACAGAGATCTCTTGTTAAGAGATACTCTACCACCATTAGAGGTCCCTGAAACAGATGCCTCTTTAAAGGGGGGTTTGATTGTAACGTGGCTCTATCGGTATTATTCCCATATTCAAACTCCTTACTTTAGCTTAATGATACTATTGTTACAACTTACACATTTGGTTTCTGGTGTAACTCCAGTGGTATGCTGATCCAATATCATGTTTTATCTCATTGACAACGTATACTATCTCGGTCTAATTACACTTCTTTTCACTTACATCGTGTAAGTGGTTTCAGTTATATACTCTAGACTGTTTAACCCATTGGACATCTCTCTTGGGGGATTGGTCACCGGCTCTGGGTCCAGAACCCCGGGTGCGTACTAACATTCCTTTCTGCAGCAAGCTTCTGTACATATGATGCCATTCCAAATCTCTACTCTAATTGCCAGAGCTCTGAAAACTAGCTCAGGTGAAGTTTGCAATATATAAGAATATATAATATATGATTTGGACGAGAAATAACTTAAACACATTTTCTTCCGAAGTCCGCAGATACAGATTATTTGCTGGCTGACGTTGCTGACAGTGCTGTGGCCTCTCCAGGAGAACGATTGATACCTTTAAACATTAATTCAAAAATGTAAATAGTAATTGATGAATGACAAGCTAACGTCTTCTCCAAACTGTTATTCATTCAATGTGACAAGAAGTGATGGTATTATTTTCTTGTGTAATAATTTAGGGCGAGCTTTTTGCCTTTAATTTACTAATTGGACGTTTTGTGTAATTAATGTTATAGTTTACATTTTTAGTGAACTAGGAACATAGGTTTTATATCCGATTTCAAATAAATTAATCTCTTTAAAAGACTTTTAACGATTAGCCTTTGGCAAGATTATGCAGAGCCTGAATCTACATACCAATGTTCTAATGGTTATTTTCAGTTTCAAACCATGAAACTAGCAAATGTTACCACTACCTAAACATTCATATAAAATTATTAAATGTTGGGAAGGTGATAAAATGACTTGGCCATCATTGGATTCCAACATGTGATGGACATGTCACATGTAGATGTCAGCAGCCACCTCACTACACAACTTCTAGCATGCAACAACTCAAGTATGTAATGTATTTATTATTAGTTTTGATTTGCAGAGTTGAGTTTTTCTCATATAAAGGTTCAACCTTCCTGCCAAGTATAACGTCTATTTTATTTCCAAATACAGATGGTAATAACTGATTTGTTCGAATCAGCACAGCCATGCATCTCGCATATAGGTCGTTTTTCTGGCAGTCTTTGAACATTATTTAGTATGAAGGTTTTTGTATACACCTGAATAGTGAAGCAATTACATTTTTCATTTACATGTCGTTGGAAAAATGTGTTCTCATTCCAAATATGCTGAGACAGGTGTTTCCTGGTACAATTTATCATAATGCAGATTTTAATGGACTGGTCTAAAATGGAAAGAATATAACAGTAAAACTAAATTATTCCACTGTAGTATAGCGATTGTGCCACATAACATACGTGGGGCACATGAAAGCATTCACTTGGTCAGCAAACTACTTTGCGGCTCTTTATTTAATGTTTTCTGATTTGCTATGGCACATACCAATGTCATGGTTCAAAAATATTTGCATTAACTATTTCATACACAGAGGAGGTTAAGTGCCATCGCTAAAATATTTCAAAGAAGTGCAATGAACGATCTTACGATATCCAGAATATCGTAATCAGCAAATATTCCATTTCTCGCTAGGAATAGAAATATATTTCTATATTTCAGAAAAGGTATATCTATAATATCTAAAACTATTCCAGGGTCCTAAGGAATGTACTGCCTCTTTACTTCTGAAGCATCTCTATCTTAGATTTGACAGTCAAAAAAATCTGCTACTGACTTTCTCAGCAGAAATTGCCAGTAGTTTTGATTGAGAGAAACTAAACATTAAGCACTCAAGTTAAATCAAGATTTTGTGCAACATTTTAACTGTATCTTTGGACACAGCCACATAACTAGTCCTAAACAAAGGTCTTTCCGTCAGTCACAGAGATGTTGTATGTGATTCTTAGTAAGATATCTGCACAGTAAAAGATAATGTGTCATGTTTACAAGAAAGTGGTGCATCGGTCGTGATGCGCCACTTTTCTGGCGTCACCTCTGCCCCACCTAACAACACCATGGCTGCACCACATTTAAAATACAGCACACCATGGCGGGTTCTTAGAACAATAGCATCAACAGTTTTGATGCTACTTTGGTGCTTTGCAGCACTAGCGTTAAAAATGTTGACGCTAGTACAGCAAAGCACAGGGAGGGCCGTTGATTAAAATGGATGTATCATCTTAATGCCTGCTTTGAGCAAGCTTAAAAAATGACCTAAAAAATGGCGCAGTGAAATGTTGTAAATTTCACTACGCCATTATTTTGGGCATCCTTGCGTCAGAAGGTTCCCCTTGCATACATTCTACCTGGCTCAGGCATTATGTGGCACAAGGGGTTACAAAGTGGTGCAATGCATGCATTGGACCACTTTGTAAATATGGCGTGGGAGAAAGGCCTCAATGCTGCCTTAGCATAAAAATATGCTAGGTGACGCTAGGGGCTTGTAAATATGCCCCAATATTCTTTATAACTTGGCTGTCAATGTAGAGAAGATTTCCTTATAAGTGGTAACAGTTGGTTAAGTAAGGGTTTGTTAAATACAATAAATGCAGCAATACATGCCAATACATACTAGGATTAAAAACATGATGACGATTCGCAAAGAAAATATTTTTCTCCTATATAGTTTATGCTTAGATCTCAGTAAATTAACACGTTTTTCTAATGCTCCATAAATTCAGTGGCGTAGAAGCACTGTATATAGTGATTAGGCAAGATTTATTGCTTATCAATAAAGCTATTTAGGTCCTCGAGACCTTGGAAAGTGCTAGCGAATTTACTAGTGCACCGTCTAGAATTGTTCTGTATTGATAATGTGTTAAAGATTATAGCAGAAGATGTATCATGTCCCTTTACCAATAATTAAAAACAGGTTAATGTGGGTTGGTTGATAGAAATTGTCTTCACACAATTAATAATTTTCTGGAATTAACAACAGCTTTTTAAGCTTGGCAACCTGTAAGCAATACTACAAGAAATCACAGGCAAAAAAGATATGATTTGAAGCAGGGTGCTAAGAAACACTCAGGAGTCTCTCTTTGCTTTATTAGTTTCTTTACTAGATCTGCCTTTTTATGCCTTTTCTCATTATGCTCGTCTCCCAACTGATGGCTCTTTCTACTTTACATTTTCTATATTTCTCTCACTAAGGCACCTCTCTGCCTGTCTATCTACCCTTACCTCGCTTTACATGTCCCTCTCACTAGCTCACCTCTCTCTCTCTCATTTGCCCTTT
The DNA here is from genome assembly GCF_031143425.1 of Pleurodeles waltl. Taxonomy (NCBI): domain Eukaryota; kingdom Metazoa; phylum Chordata; class Amphibia; order Caudata; family Salamandridae; genus Pleurodeles; species Pleurodeles waltl. The sequence goes on from NC_090444.1 coordinate 1,525,809,694, forward strand.
TCTCTTTACTTTACCTTTTTCGGTTACCCAATCCCTCTCGCTACAATTCCTTCTCTGTATCTCAAGCTCTCCTCCTTATTCTTCATATCTTTCTCTTTGCTTCACTTCTTTTACCTACCTCTTCCACTTTCTGCCTTTCCCTATGTCTAATTAACATTTCTCTAACGTATGTCATTCATTACCTCATCTCTAGCTATACCCCCACCCCCGTTACTGTACCTCCCTCACTATGTTAGTTTTACCTCTCAGCTCTTGTCCTGTCATCCACTCCCTCCCATTTCACATACTCAGCACAGAAAGAGGTTGCAAGAAATGGGTTATTAGTTGTTAAGGTTGTGAGAGCTGCCCAAAGTAATGTATCCAGACACTTGTCAGCTCCTCCACAAAGGCACACTAAATAAACCTAGGCTTAACCCCTGGTAGCTATGGCACCAAGCAGACCAGCTTAACTTAATAAAATGTGTATAGAGTATTTAGCAATACCAAAACAATGAAAAATTCAAAACAAAACAATAAAAATCCCACAACCAATTTCTAAACATAGAGAAACAACACAACAATGATTAAAAGCAAATCAGTGAATCCAACTGTATGAATTTCTAGAGTTTTAGGGAAAAAAACATCAATAAATTGTAAAGCGCCGATTAGAAAGCCACTTCTGTTGTTTGACTGTGGCCTAGATGCAATTAAAGGCTGACCATGAGGGAGCAAAGATCACATACACAAAGCAGGTCATTTCAGTGAAAGACTGTACTTACTTGAAGGTCACAGGGTATTTCTGTTGAAGTTCTCTTGCAGTCACAGGATCAATCAATCAATCAGGGATTTGTAAAGTGTACTGTTCACCCATGAGGGTTTCAAGGTGCTGAGGAGGGGAGGGGGAGAAAGTTGGGGGGGAAGGTTCTGCTACTGCTGGAACAGCCATGTCTTGAGAAGTTTCCTGAAGGTAAGGAGGTCTTTGGTCTGGCACAGGTGGGTGGGAAGAGTGGTCCACGTTTTGGCGGCGAGGTGTGAAAATGATCTACCGCTGGTTGTAGTTCTGGGGATGTGTGGGACAGTTGCGAGGGCAAGGTCAGCGGAGCGGAGATGCCGGGTCGGGGTGTAGAAGGAGAGTCGTTTGTTGAGGTATTCTGGTCCGGTGTTGTGCAGTGCTTTGTGAGCGTAGGTGAGGAGTTTGAAGGTGATTTTCTTGTTGACTGGGAGCCAGTGAAGGTTTTTCAGGTGATCTGTGATGTGGCAGTGGTGGGGGATGTCCAGGATGAGGCGTGCAGAGGCATTCTGGATGCTTTGCAGGATGAGGTCTCACTGAAGCCACTGGTTTGGGCTGGAAAAGCTCACAGAGGGAAAATTACAATTTCATGCCCTCTAAAGTCCTCTTGTCTTTCAGATATTTTTCACACCTTTTCCTGGTCAAGATTTCTACCTTTTTTGATGGAGGTCAAAATAATCCAGCAAGATAAGGCTGAAGCTGTATTCAAAATTTCCTCTCAAAATTGAACACCTTTGATGCAAGGGCCCTCTGAAGCTACAGAGGACTCGGACATCCAGCAGTTTTCCACGTCTCATTCATACTTCCTAGATCAGTTCTTCCTGGCCTGTTCCAAGGGTCTCAAGGAGCATTTAGGACTCACTCCAGAAAAGGGTACCTACAGGACCCATTCTAAATCCAGTTGCTATCTATTAACTGGTCATTCAAAAAAAGCCCTGCTGTGGCTTGTTGTGAACAGGAGGTAAGCCAACTGACCCTGCAAGTCTACATCTGAATCCTGGGTTATGAACCAATTAGATGAGGTACAGCCCCTTCCAGCCCACATATAGGACTCAGATAGGAGATCTGGTCATCTTGTATTCTTCCACAGGCCCAGAAGGTGGTCTGATTAGCATGGGTTTGGTTGCCACTTTGGTCATATTCACTAGTCAGTGGGTAGAGGTAACTACAGGACACTCGAAAAAAGGTCACAAGGGCAAATTATCCCACCTTTGGAGCACACCCCTATGATATGTTTAAAGAGCCATTTAAGTGGGTGGCACAATCAGTGCTGCAGATGTAAGAGTAAACAAGGATAACCCAATGTTCCCACGGGATCTGGGTAATTGTGTCAACAAAAATTACAAACTACAGTAGATGTATGCGCTTCTTCAAGAAAAGGTGGAGAGAGGGGAAGCTGTCAGTTGGAAAGGAGGGGGACTGACCAGCTGGATCTGATGATCTGATTGGTCAGAAGCTAAAACCCTCACAAACCCAAATGGGTGTCATGCTTCAATATTGGGCTGTTCCTCAGTGGGCCAGTACTGCAGTGGCGTAACAAAGGCCCCCACAGCCTGCCCATGGCCCGAGCTTCAGGGGCACTACCTGAGCACAGTACTCTTGCTTTCGAGCTCCTGGGTGAGTCTGGAGGGGGGCCTCTACATTTACTGTGCAGGTAGATCCCCTCAAGTTTTGTTACGCTACTGCAGCGCTACAGTCCCCAACGGGCTCCTCAAGGGGGCTCTTTGCTGGACATCTTTAATGAGAAAATGCCATGATGATGAATGCAAGTGAGGGGGTTGTATGTGTAGGGTGGTGCAATCAGTAGTTTAAAAATATCTAAGGGGTGCGTGATGTAATTTAATATGACTGTCTCCTTGACTGTGATTCAACTTCAAGAGTCATTAATATGTCTCTGTCTGTTGGAAACTCTAACCCCTCCATTGTATTGATAAATTGCATTCTGTTACGTATGTATGATTGTATTTTAGGGACTTCGTCCTTATATACTAGTCCACAAATTTGCATAATGTTTTCAATACAGAACCGCATCCGAAGCTATTGAGCAATCCAGTGGTTTATATGCATTCTCCTGAATCTTCATTGAGATGTAAATCGCTAGTGTCCTGTGCTGTGGTTGATTAAGGGAGGCAAACTCTTTCACAGTTATGGTACCTTCCTTGAGACCATAATGTAAATTTGCTGACCAACACACAGAGAGCAATGTCCCTTAATAAAATCATATGTATGAGAAAGCATTCAATTTATCAATATGGCTGAGAGGCTTGAGTTTTCAACAGACAAAGACATAATGGTGACTCTCAATGTTGAATCACTTTATACCAACATCCCCCAAGATGGGGCAGTTAAAGTAATCAGAAAATGCATTAGACTGACTGAATTAGATGATGACTTGTGCGAACTTGTGAATGTGACCAAAGCTGCACTGAGAAATGAATTATTTTCTTTTTTTTAAAGATTTCTACATACAATGCAAAGGTGTTGCCATGGGAGCTTGTTTTGCTTTGAATGCGGTACATTTATTTGTAGGGGTATTTTAGGACAATCTCCTCTACGACATTGCAAACCAGTTCTCTCACAGAGCAGCAATTAGAGGTGATACAGTAATGATGCGTTCTTTATTTGGCAGGGTAGGACAGATGAACTTGAGTCCATTATACTATGACTCAACAACCAGAGCTGTGATTTACACTTCACTATGCATCGAAGTACAGTGGAAATCAGTTACCTACATTTTATTATAAGACACAGTAATGGAAACTGTACACTATTTGTTTTTACCACAAACGCACAGGCACTAATTATTTCTCTCATTACAACAGTCACCACCAAAGGGCCTTGAGAGATAACCTTCCATATGGGAAAAGTTTAAACCTATTCAGAATCTGTACGCACAAAGACTATTTCAGAGAGGTTGAGACTCTCAGGATCAAACTCCTAGAGAAGGGATACTCGAGAAAAAATATTTCACGAACACTAAAAACAGCATGGTTCTGCCCCAGGCAAACCTTACTCACTCCGAGACAGTGTAGTGAAAAACAGAACCGCATAGTCATGGTCGGCACATTTCCCCCGATTAGCTATGAAGTTAAAACTATCATCAACATAAACTGGTCCCCTTTAAGTGATTCCTGTAAGCAAGTTCCACTGTTTGCATTTAAAAGAAACAGAAACATTAGGAACTTTGATGTAAGAGAATTTAAGGAACCTCGCACCCCCCCAAAAAAACTGATATCGGACAAATGTGGAATCTCCTTGACTTAGCGAGACACTATAGATTTGGAAATTGTTCTGTGTTTATTTTTCGCGGCAATACCAAAAGTTCGATAGAGGATAAAGTGTTTAAACAATGTTCATTTTCGAACTGCAGTACATGAAATGTCATTCATGCCATCCAAGGCACCTGCTAGCAATGGTATGGAGGCCAGGTCACACAAATGGTCGACCAACAAATCTCACAGCACAGAAGCAGACTAAGGTGTCATAGGGAAGGTGCACCATTGGTATGTAATTTCATGGAACAAGGACATACATCCCATGACAACTGCTGGCAATTGGTGGAAGTGATCAAAGAGGGTAAGACATTGGACACCTTCTCAGTATATGGGATTCTACGTCAATGTAAAAAAACATATATACAAAAGGACTCAATTACACCAATGATATGCGCAAATTATTGCTGTTCCAAGCTTTAATTTACAACAGTGTCTGGTACAACATGCAGGGCTTATGCTGTTGATACCATATTATCATATGTTTTTTTCGGCCTTAATGCACAAACTGAAATAACATATATTTTTTTAATTTTTTAAGTTGTAACGTTATTCCCTGGTTGTCCCAGTAATAAGAGGTTTGCGGGCTGAATCAATGGTCTGGATGGTGATTTGTGAAGGGTTTGTGCAGAACATTCCTCAGAAATGCTCTACTGAGATGAGGACATTATTCTTGTGGTACATTGCCACGCCCGGGCTTTCATACAGTCAGGAGACTTCACAGTATGACACTGAGGGGGTCATTCCTACATTGGTGGGCGGCGGTCGCCAAGCGGGAACCGCCAGAAGGCCGCCCGCCGGCCCAGCGGGAAACCCCCTTCTACGAGGATGCCGGCTCCGAATGGAGCCGGCGGAGTCGAAGGGGTGCGACGGGTGCAGTGGCACCCGTCGCGATTTTCAGTGTCTGCTTTGCAGACACTGAAAATCTTAGTGGGGCCCTGTTAGGGGGCACCTGCAGTGCCCATGCCAGTGGCATGGGCACTGCAGGGGCCCCCAGGGGCCCCACGACACCCGTTACCGCCATCGTGTTCCTGGCGGTGAAAACCGCCAGGAACAGGATGGCGGTAAGGGGGTCGGAATCCCCATGGCGGCGCTGCAAGCAGCGCCGCCATGGAGGATTCCCTGGGCCAGGGGTAAACCAGCGGGAAACCACCGGTTGCCCTTTTCTGACCGCAGCAGAATGGCCAAGGAAGCACCGCCAGCCTGTTGGCGGTTCTTCTGTCATTTTAGCCCTGGCGGTCGCCGACCGCCAGGGTTAGAATGACCCCCTGAGTGCGGTTGATGCTCCAGAATTGTCCTGCTCGTAGCATGGTGTAGTAGATAAATGAATTTCTGTAGTGTCTTCATTTTGGTTTAGTAGACATGTGCAGTCGGAGACAATGAGGAGAACTTTTAGCTCCCAGCTTCTGATGAGTAGAAGTCATGCAGGAATTTGTAAGACTGCCTGCATGATGGCACCAGTGACTTGATATTGATTTTATATCATTTAAGGATACAGCAACTTTGCAGCACCTTATTGTTATTGTGGACATGCACAATGTGAAGCATTTGTGTTTCTCAGTTTCGTTTAATTAAGTCGCATGTTTCTACATGGTGAACGTTATGGGATGTTAATGCGGGTGCCTGTCTTGTATTAACAGACTATGGCCCTCATTATGACCCTGGCAGTGAGTGATAAAGAGGCGGTAATACCGCCAACAGGCTTGCTGTAAGTACCCCCAAGTTATGCCCATGGTGGTGATAACTCCCATAGACAGCCAATGTACCACACCAACTGCCAGGGTGGAAACAACACTCACCACGGTGGTAGCTGCCAAGAGCCAGACGGAAGACAAAGTACCACTCACCATACTAAGACATGCGAATCCGCCACCTTTTCCGGGGCGGTACCAGTGCCATGAAAAGCCTGCCAGAAAAGAGAAGAGAAAGGACTCACTATCGACACACAGGGAAGAACCGTGCCGCATGGAACCCTAACTGCAACTCTTCCCGATGATCTTCTATGTTATGCTCCACCTGGAACACCAACGCCGACCAAGACGATGATGGTGAGTAAAGCCGCCTAGCACACAAGGGAGGGAGGAAAACGAGAGTGACACACATGCACAACACACACCCAACGCGCACACACCATACACACAAGCAGCTGCACACATATACCAATGGCACAGCACATAGCAGAATAACACAAAGACCAGAGTACGGATGTACAGAAAATGTATTAGCATAGCAAAACCCACCACACAAACCAAATATATATAAATGTTCACAAAGGGCCAATGCCCAGTCCAAAGTCATAAGGGCACACAAGACCACAGGGCACAGTCCAAGGCCCAACTTGTATCCTGACATAATCCGGAGAGAACACTGCAGGGGCATCATTTTGCAAGTGGGCAGGCACCTTAGGGGGATGTGGGGCACCGAATTCAGGAACTTCCCCACTGATTTTGGAGGGGGCTCCATGCCCATTTCACTCTGCTGGGGAGTGCAAGGTCACAGTCTCTGAGCTGGGGAACATGCCCATTGGTTCTGGAGGGGGCCCCATGCCCATTTCCCTGTGATGGGGAGTGCAATGTCACAGTCTCTGAGCTGGGGAACATGCCCACTGGTTCTGGAGGGGGCTGCATGCCCATGTCCCATTGCTGGGGAGTGCAAGGTCACAGTCTCTGAGCTGGGGAGCATGCCCACTGGTTCTGGAGGGGGGCCCTTGTGCAGCAGTCCCTGGAGGGTGGCCTACACGTCCACTGTGGTGGTGATAGCTGCACTGCCTCAGCTGGTGGTGAGGGCTGATCTGTGGCAACAGGTGATGGTGCCTCCTGGCCTGCCTCTGCTGGCAGTGGTAGCTGCACTGCCTCAGCTGGTGGTGAGGGCTGATCTTTGGCAACAGATGATGGTGCCTCCTGGCCTGCCTCTGCTGGCGGTGCAGACTCCATGACCACAGGTGGTGGCAGTGTTGGTTTCACCCTCCCGGCCTCTGATGTAGTTGTGGGCATCATTCCCTCCTTGACACCGTCCCCTTCCTGGCTGAAGGTGATGTGGGCTCCTTCTCCTTCCTGGCTGTAGGTGTTGTGGGCTCCTTCCACTTCCTGGCTGTAGATGTTGTGGGTTCCTTCCCCTTCCTGGCTGTAGGTGTTGTGGGCTCCTTCCCCTTCCTGGCTGTAGATGTTGTGGGATCCTTCCGCTTTCAGTCTGTTGGAGTGGAATCCGTCACAGTCCAGCCTCCATGACTAGTGGAGTGTTTGGCTGAGGTGCTGGGCTGGCTTGTTGGCACCCTGGTTCTATGGTCAGGACGGGGGGATGGAGAGGGAAGAGCTTAAGTTGGGCAAGGAAAAGCTTTTTAGGGACGGTGGGGTGGGAGGAGGGAGGAGGGATGGGAGTGGAGGTTGAGGGAGTGGTTGTTGGAGGTGTACGTCTGCTGGACGTGGGTGCAGGTGCATGGGCAGTGTGCGTGTGTGAGGTGGATGGATGTTGGATGTCTTGCGTTTGTGTCCTTTAGGAGGGGGGACAGACACGGTGGGAGAGGACACAGGGGACCGGTGGATGGATGTTGTGGAGGTGTCTTCTAGTGAGGTGTGTGTGCTGCTTGGTGTGGTGATGCTGGTGGTGGATGTTGATGTTGTGCATGCAGGTGTGAGTGTGGACATGACTGGAAGGGAGGTGGAGGAGGGGGGGAGACAGTGGAGGCAGCGGATGTTCTGTCTGCAACTATATGATGTTTGCATGAGTGCTTATGAGATGAAGTGTGGTTCTTGTGTTTGCCTGTGCCACTCTTTGGTGTTGATTTGTGTGCATGCTTGTCTGTATGTGTGCTTTGGATGGGTTGGGGTTGAGGAGAATGGGACTGGGAAGTGGTAGTTGGAGGGGGGATGGTAGAAACATGGACAATGGCTGCCATCAGAGAGGAGGCCAGAGCATGAATTGATCTCTTTTGGGCCGCCAACCCACCGTGAATGCCCTCCAGGAATGCATTGCATTGCTGCATCTGGGATGCCAGCCCCTGGATGGCATTCAAAATGGTTGATTGCCCTACAGAGATGGATCTCAGGAGGTCAATAGCCTCCTCACTCAAGGCAGCAGGGCTCACTGGGCCAGGCCTGAGGTGCCTGGGGCAAAGGAGATGCCCACCCTCCTGGGTGAGTGGGACCAGGCAACTCGCTGAGGGGCTAATGGGAGGTCAATGCTGGTATGGGGGATGGCGGCTGTACCTGCAGCTGGGGTGGTCACAGAGGAGTCCACCACCACCCGGGATTTTCCATTGGAGGAGGTATCTGAGTCTGTGTTGTCTCCTCCAGTGTCCGCCGTGGGGCTTCCCTTCACCCTCCGTTCCACTGGTTCCCTCAGCGTAGGTGGACTCTACCTCCAAGGTCCTGTGGGATGCAGCTCCCTCTGTCACCAGTGTCCCTGCTCCTCTGCCCGATGATGCTAATCTACACAAGGACAGGAGGACAAAACAAGAAACGGGGGAGACAAATGATACACTGGGTCAATGACTGCACCAATACCACTATTGCCATGCACATCAGCATCACACACAGGGAACAGGCTTAAGCACTATGCATTGCACTACCAGTGATATGGCTAGTCCCTAAGGCAAGATGAGGACCACACACTGCCAGCTGCAGCACTCCTAGGACCCACAATGCCCTGCCTGAAATGGACTGCTAACAAGCTAGGTTACCTGTATTTGACATACACCCATTACCCTTCAGTTGATGCACGCTGCAATGTCTGTCCCGGCCTTAGGGTCACCCACTAACACACATCCACCACCCAGATACCACCCCACCAGGCAAAATATGTATTGATACCCACTATACTCACCCCCTTGTGGATGCTCTGATTCCCTCAAGCACCCATCCAGCTCGGGGTAGGCCACCACCAGTATGCAGGTCATCAGGGGGGTCAGGGTCCGAGGGGTACCCCTTCCTTGTTGGGAGGCCATCCCCAGCTGGGCCTCCACAGTCTTCCGTGCCCAGCATCTCCAGTTCTCCCACCCTTTGACAGTGGGTGCTCTGCCTGCCGTAGACAAGGAGAACAATCAGGAGAGTCTCATTTCTTGGTGGTGGTCTTGGCAAGTGTCTCTGGCTTCTGTCTGGGTCACAAGGAACATTTGCGGGATGGTTTACCTTGTGCAGGGGGAGGGAATGCCGGTGGACTGTGGGTCCTGTGGTGGGCCTCCTGCCCACTAGCAGCAGAAGTGGAGGGCTGGTCGATGGACTGGCCAATGGTAGGGGCTCGCTGGTTCCTGCTGCCTCCCTCATGATGTTGGCCATGTCTGCCAGCACCCCTGCTATGGAGATCAGGGTGGTGGTAATGGCCTGCAAGTCCTCCCTGATCCCCTGATACTGTCCCTCCTGCAGTCGCATGTTCTCCTGCACATAGTCTAGGATCTGGCCCATCGTGTCATGGGAATATTGGTAGGCTCCCACGATCTCTGAGAGTGCCTCCTGGAGAGTCGGTTCCCTGGTCCTGTCCTCCCCCTGATGCACAGCAGTCCTCTCAGTGTCCCTGTTGGCCTGTGCCTCTGTCCCCTGAACGGTGTGCCCACTGCCACTGACCCCAGGTCCCTGATTGTCTTGGGTATGAGGTATGGTCTGTGGTCCCTGTACAGGTGGGCACTCTGTCCTGGGGACAGAGGTGTGGGTATGCTGGGTGGCTGCAGTGGTGTTGGATCCTGATTGTGGAGGCTCTGTGGTGGTCTGTGAGTGGGCTTGGGTGACCTGCTGGCCAGTGGTCCCTGATGGGCCAGGTTGGTCATCCAGATCCTGAAGTCCAGAGTTACATCATCACTGGGGGCATCTTCTACTGGGGGACTGGATAGTTGTGGCACCTCCTCTCCAATGAAATTGGCTGGGGATATAAGTTGTGTAGTATGCTTCATTAGTATGACACATTGTACATCCCTGGCTTCCCCTCGATGGTTGCTGTTGACCTGCACCTTTGTTTGTGTATGGTGATGTATTCTGTGATTGTTAGTTTCCCTATGCTGTGCATGCTTTGGTGATGGGTGTCCATGCAGGGCTGGGAGGGCTGTCCCTACATTGGTATAACATGCAGGGGTTGGCATTGTGGTTAGTCATATGTGTAGGTGCAGTGTGTGGGATGAAGTGGAGTGATGGGAGTGAGGGTGAGGGTGAGATGGCATGCAGGTATGGGGGGGTGATAAGTAGTAAATATTGACTTACCAGTGTCCAGTCCTTCGGCTACTGAAGTGAGTCCCTCAGGATGCAGTAATGACAGTACTTGCTCCTCCCATGCTGTGAGGGAGGAGGTGGGGGTCCACTGCCAGTCCTCTCTATGGCGAGCTAGTGCTTTGCTGCTATGAAGTGTACCTTCCCCCATAGGGCATTCCACCTCTTCCTGATGTTGACCCTTGTTCTTCAGTGCTGTACCATGGCGTTCACCCCGTCCACGATTCTCCACCATAGCTTCATCTTCCTGGCATTGGAAATCTGCTGTACCTGTGCTCCAAACAGCTGTGGCTCTACCCTGACAATTTCTGTCACCATTACCCTTAACTCCTCCTCAGTGAAACAGGGGTGCCTTTGTGGTGCCATGGGCGTTTTATGTTGTGGGTTGGTGATAGTGTGTTGAGTAATGTGGTGGGGTGTGTAATGTAGGGTGTGTTAGGGATGTATGGGTGTAAGTGGTGTGTGTGTAGTTGTCTCTGTGATATCGGTGGCTAACTCATGCAGTCTTTTGGTGTTGGCAAAGGGGTGTGGGTAATGTGGGTGTGTGTTTCATAGTGGTGTGGGTGTGTGGGTGTGGTGTGTGTGTATGAATGTCAGGTGTGTGTTTTTAGTAGGCCAATGTAGTGTTGTTTGGTTTGTGGGTGTCCATTCTGAGTGCAGCGGTATGTACCGCCAATGGTTTACCGCCATTGAGTGTCCACCGTGGTGATTCGTGGGTCATGATGTGGTGGGCGTTGTTTTGTTGGCGTAACGGTATGAGTGTTGGTTCCACCACTTTAGCACTGACCATTGGGCTGGCAGATTTGTATGTGTGGCAGTATTCTGTCGGATTGGTGTGTGTGTGTCATAATATAGAGAACGCATTTTAATATTGATATTAAATCAGTGTCAGTTCTGTTACAAATACAACGTCTTCCAATGATGGCTTAAGATATAGAACACAGACTATACGTGTATCTAGTTCTGAATGTTGTGGTGGTCCTTATGTCGTGGCTTGATCACAGGCACTTTAGGGCCCTGGCAGTAGTGGTTGACCTAGTTAGTGTTGTAGAATGGATGTTATCTAACAATGAGCCCTTTCTTGTTTTTAATATGATATAGGTGTCTACAGAACACACCAAGAATTATATTGGTGAGTAATCTTCTCAGTCTTGCACACCCCAGGCTTGACACTTTGAATAGAGGCTGTGACCCTGGTTATCTCCCTGGTTATCTCGGTTTTATCACATTAGGTGTGGTAGTCAGATGACAGCATCCTGAGGAGACAACTTTTACTGTGTTGGGTCGAAACGGTGACATATATTACCTAATGGTTCTGTTTTGAAATCAAACCAGAAGATGGCCAGACCCTGCTTGGCCCCTGACCAAAAACATAAATTGAAAAGTTACCATGGGAGATATACAGGGCCTGATTAGGAGTTTGGCGGATGTAGTCGGTGGACGGTTTTCACCATCTGCCACACTGGTGACCTCCCTGCCGAACCCATTAAGAGGTTCCCACTATGATGGCGGCCAGAAACCTAGGTTTCCTCCCACCAGCCTAGCGGGAAACAGGCTACAGCATTGTCTCTGGCTCACAATTGAGCTGATGGCAATGCTGTGCCAGCAGGGTGCACAAGCACCCTCCCAATGTTAAAATGGTGTTGCTGCCATGAAAATGTTGACAGACAATGAGGTTGTAATTTGCAGGGCAGCGCTGCAGCAGCATTGCACTGGAGGATTAGGATCTCCACTACCGCCAGACCTCTGGGATCCAAGATCCTGGCAGACCTGGTGGTCAGACCGCCAGGGTTGTTATGTGGTGGAAGGTCCGTCACCGGGAGTGTGGCGTTCATAAGTCTGCCACACTCGTAATGAGTCCCACAGTCTCTGTAATTTTTGTTAACTGTTGTTTAATTCACTGTTTGTACCATACATCATCTGCACCATTTCACACCATCACGCCAGATGAATAATGTATATTTGTATGAGACTAATACAAGCATTTTCAAATATTTTAGATGTCCATCACTTTATTGATGCAATTATACAAATAAGAATTTTATTGCTGCAGATCAAATCTTAAACATATTAATTCTACTGACTGAGTATATTAGAACTTATTAACACAACCCTATAATCCACATATGAGGTTTATGTCTTTAAATGAGTCCCTTGTGATATATTGTAATTGTGTTTGGCAGGCTCAGTAGTAGCATGCAAAAAATACATGCAGTACTACTTTACTAAGGATTTACAAAACTATTAAATATGCAAGTTATGTATAACCCAATTCTACCATGTTTTAATAGGAGAGCACAAGTACCTTATCACTGGTTAGTATCGGTAAAGTGCACAAGGTCCTCAAGACAGCAGAAATAATATCAGCAAAACAAGAGAATTGAAGGCACCACCTTTTATGGAAAGCCACACAAAGTATGGCAACTCTTACAATAATTGACTAAAAATAATTTATTTATTTTAATATCTGCAATATTCAATCACCTATTGGGATCTACAATTGCATGATTCATAAGTATGTTTTTGCTGATTTTAATAAATACAGGCAGCTTATTTTTATTGTATTACTCAGTTGTAAATATCGCTTATTTTACTAATGCATCAATATGTGGAAGGGTGATATTGTAGGGAGCCTTTCCAAATGCTGGCTTGGTATGAGATGCGTCAATTTTGTGTGCCAAAAAATCTAATTGAAATTTTAAAGCCTTTGGAGTTGAAGCGGTAAGGTATCCACATAAGGGAAGGAGTTCCCTATATGAATGTAAAAAAACATTTGTTTGGGATAGGCATTAGTTCAGGACATCACTGACAACTCTTAAGTAAAATTGTATTTGTAAATACAACACTATTTCCTTTAAGTAAAACAGGTTGTGATTTGTTTCTGCAAAATTTACTTTGATAAAAAGTGATCATAGACACTAAAAGGCCACTATCTCTGTGGTGGTCAAAAATCGGAGTGATTCACAAATTGTGATATTCATCAATAATATTCATGAGGTAAGTAGGTTGGCATCCCACTCCGAGTTGTAAATTTACAAAACGACCTATTAGTACATTTGCTGGTTCATAACCATGTTGACGTCTGAGAAAATGTTACACGTGTTTTGTGACCATTGCTGTACATTCATGGTGCTATACTGAAAATACAAATTAAATAATGAATTATGTATATTATAAAGTTTGTGTGACTCTCACCTAGATATTCACATAAATATTCATTTCACACTTTTCTGCACATTTTCCGTTCCTTCTTTTTCTCTGCCAGAACACACTTCATTTGTTATGAGAATTCTCTGGCCTAGTTATTCAATCTCAGTCTATTATAAAATATTTGTTTGGAGACATAAATTACATTTGGAAAGAGAAGCAGGAATAAGGACACATGTACACTGTTATACTTGGCATTGTTGGCGTGTTCTCCCCTAACTTTTTGCCTCTGTTACACAGGTTGTTGATGTGTGCTGGTTTTTGTTATTTTTGTTACTCTGGGCACTTTACAACTGCTATCCACTGATAAAGTGCCATTGCTCCTATTTAAAATGTATATGTAATTGGTTTTCCATGATTGGCATATTTGATTTACTGGTAAGTCCCTAGTAAGTGCATTAGAGGTGCCCAGGGTCTGTAAATCAAAGGCTACTAGTGGGCCTGCAGCACTTGTTGAGCCACCCACATTAGTAGCCCTGTACACATGGCTCAGTCCTGCCACTGCTGTGTCTGTGTGTGCAGTTTTAATCTGCCAGTTCGACTTGGCAAGTGTACCCACTTGCCAGGCCTAAGCTTTCCTTTTCTTATATGTAAGACAACCCTAGGTAGGTCCTAGGTAGCCCCATGGGCAGGGTGCAGTGTATGTTTAAGGTAGGACATATACTAATGTGTTTTATATGTCCTGACAGTGAACTACTGCCAAATTCGTTTTTTTACTGTTGCAAGGCCTATCTCTCTCATAGGTTAACATGGGGGCTACCTTTAAAAATGATTAAAGCATAGATTCCCTTTGGGATCAGTTAGCCATGTGAAATTTGGGGTATCTGAACTCACAATTTAAACATACATCTTTTAGTGAAGTTGGTTTCGAGATTGTGTGTTTGAAAATGGCACATTTAGAAAGTGGAAATGTTCTTGCTTAAATGTTCTTGCTTAAACCATTCTGTGACTCTGCCTGTTTGTGGATTCCCTGCCTGGGCCAGTTTGACAGTTGACTGTTTGACAGTTGGGCTGTGTGCACCTCTCTCTAGACAGTGACACAAAGGGAGCTGGGGTGTAGCATGCATATCCTGATGAGCCAGCTGTACTAGAAGGTAGGGGATGAGTGGTCACTCACACCTGAAAGGGCTGTGCCTGCCCTCACACAATGCAGTCTCCAGCCCCTGGTGTGTGTCTGGGGCCTGGCCTGGGCAAGGAAGGATTTCACAAATAAGAGAGACTTTCCTTTAAAGTAGGCCTACTTCAAAAGCAGAAATGGGTATCAGAAGAGCACCCAGACCCCTGAAAATTAGATCACTTCTGCAACCAAGAGGAACCTCTGCCAAGGAGAAGAGCTGAGGAGAAGTGCCCTGCCTGTGACTGTGCTTTGTGGAGCTGTCGTGCAGTTGCTGCTTTTGCCAGCCGGGCGCCATATTTAATGAATGGCGCAAGCCAGCACTGCGGTCCGGTTAGCGTCAAAATACATGACGCTAACCCAGTAGGGGAGGCATAGGGAGAACTGGAGGTTGTGTGGGAAAGAATGGCGCTAGTCAGGTTAGAGTTAAAAAAATGACTCTAACCTGACTAGTGTCCTTTTTTTGACGCACAGCCCCATAGACATGACTCCTGTCTTAGAAAAGACTGGAGTCATGCTCCCCAGCCCAATAGCCATGACCATTGGGCACAGTGCCATGTAGGGGGGCCCAAGTTAGGCCCCCCTATGGCATTTTTTAAAAACAATGGGTGGGGTCAGTGGGGGTGTCCCGACCATGGAAAAAGGCTCACAGGTTACCTAACGCCTGCCCTGACCGAGGCTTTAAAAAATGGTGCTAAGGAGACTTAGCACCGATATTTAAGGCCCTCTTCCTCCCCTGCGTGATTTTTGCACGGGAGGATAAATAAGGCGCTAGGGCCTTTGAGTCATTTTATGCCCGGGAACGCCTACCTTGCATCTCATTGACGCAAGGTAGTTTTCCGCAGGCAAAAAGTGACTTTAACTCCAATATTTTGGTGCTGGAGTTAAGTTTGTGCCAGATTTGCATTAAAAACAATGACGCAAATCCGGCGCAAACAGAGTATAAATAAGCCCCTTACTATCTACTCCTTAGCGCTCACCTGTAAATGTAGTTTTCTAAAACTGAAATAACATTTTGTGAGCTAATTTGCACATTTGACCCTTCAGTGAGTTTGTAACATGTCCGTAAATTTGACACACGCAACATAATTTTCATATGGATGGGTGATCAAGGATGTAGGCCTGTTCTTGAAAACAAAAGAACACGTTTTTGCATTTTAAATGCCTGATTTAATACTTTTATAATTTGTCTATCTATCTGAAGGGTCTGAGCACCTGCAGTGTTCAAAAGTATTTCACAGTATATATCCTCACTTACATATCAAATGTTGCATACCTGACAGGCCGCGTCAAGTGCAAAATTTGTGGCTTTCCCTGTTTGCCCAACCTTTGGCTGGAAAAGGTTTGAACAAGTAAGCAGCTAGGGCAACAGTTAGCTATAATTATACATCTGGTAAGCAGTGTGTTATCTCTGCTATGTTTTAGGTAATGTGAACAAAATTCATATTATCTTCTCCTTGGCAGAACTCACTGTGGGTCACAGATAATTGCCCCTTTAAATGGCTCACCATTTCAGAAACACCATGGCCATAGTTGCATCATTAGAAGCTTTTAGTAAAATTATTTCTGGGAAGGCCATGCCCCATATTCACAATATTGTCTCTCTGCGCATATTAGCTGTGCAACCTTTTAAATATATCTCAGAGATTTTCTGTGATCCTCCGGAGGTAAGAGTTGGCTTGCCTTGGATGAAGTTTTAGTGAGAGCTGGTGGAGAGGTTTTAGGAAAGCTCAAGTGTTTGACCTGACAGCCATAGAGTGGTCACCCCTAACTTTTTGCCTGCCTCCCCCCATTTTTTCGATACTGTTTTTGCTGGTTTAAAGACTCTGTGCACTTTACCACTGCTAAGCAGTGCTGAGGTGCATATGCTCTCTCCCTTTAAACATGGTAACATTGGATCATACCCAATTGGACTATTTAATTTACTTAAAAGTCCTTAGTAGAGTGCACTATATGTGCACAGGGCCTGTAAACTTAATAATACTAATGGGCCTGCAGCACTGATTGTGCCACCCACCTAAGTAGCCCCTTAATCTTGTCTCAGGCCTGCCATTGAAAGGCCTTTGTGTGCAGTTTCACTGTTAATTCGATTTGGAATTTAAAAGTACTTGCCAAGTCTAAAACTCCCCTTTTTCTACATATAAGTCACCCCTAAGGTATGCCCTAGGTAACCCATAGGGCAAGGTGCTGTGTAGGTAAAAGGCAGGACATGTAGCTGTGGAGTTTACATGGTAGTGTAAAACTCCTAAATTCGTTTTTACACTGCTGTGAGGCTTGCACCCTTCATAGGCTAACATTGGGGCTACCCTCATACATTGTTTGAATGGTAGCTGCTGATCTGAAAGGAGTAGGAAGGTCATATTTAGTATGGCCAGAATGGTGATACAAAATCCTGCTGACTGGTGAAGTTAGATTTTATATCACTATTTTAGAAATGCCACTTTTAGAAAGTGAGCATTTCTTTGCACTTAAATCTTTCTGTGCCTTACAATCCACGTCTGGCTGGGCTTAGTTGACAGCTCCTTGTGCATTCACTCAGACACACCCCAAACGCAGGGTACTCAGTCTCACCTGCATACATCTGCATTTTGAATGGGTCTTCCTGGGCTGGGAGGGTGGAGGGCCTGCTCTCACACAAAGGACTGCCACACCCCCTACTGGGACTCTGGCAGACAGGATTGAACTAAAAGGGGGCTTGGTGCATTTCTTAGACACTCTTTGAAGTCACCCCCACTTCAAAAGCACATTTGGGTATTTAAACAGGGCCTCTGCCCCTACCAACTCAGAAACTTCCTGGAGAAGAAACTTGAACCGGAACTTGCATCCTGCCAAAAAGACCTGCCTGGCTGCCCAAAATACTCACTTGTCTGCTTTCTGTGAAGGACTGCTGCCTTGCTATTGCCCTGCTGCCTTGCTGCTCTCTGGCTGTGGTGAAGAAGTGCTCTCCAAGGGCTTGGATAGAGTTTCCCTCCTGTTCCCTGTTGTCCCAGGACCAAAAAGACTTTGGGGGTCATTCTGACCTCAGCGGTAAAAGGCCCTTACCGCCGGTCAGAAGTCCGCCATTCTACCGCCGCGGCCGCGGTAAACCGCCACGGTCATTCTGACCACCAACTGTGAATCCGCCAAAAACCCGACATCCAAGGAAGGCCGCCTCATCAGCGGGCCGCGGAAAACTGGAGATGACCAAACCTCCACCGCCACGCCAACAGAAACACGCCCATGTCATTCTGACCCACAAATCCACGTGGCGGTCTTTCAACCGCGGTATTCCATTGGCGGTACACACCGCTGCGCTCAAAATACACACACAGCTCCAAAACACAGCCACATTGGACAATTTGAAATACACACACCTGATACACATACAAACACCACTCCCACACACCCAACACAATATAAAACACACACCCACATCACACACAAACCCCTACGACCAAAGATCAGAGACGAAGGAGAGAGAGACACATCACAGAATAGAGAGCTACATCACACAGAGGCACACTACACCATCACACACACCACATAGAAGCACAAAGCACCACACACCAACACACTCATCACCACACACCTCATCCACACCACCCCATGGCACCCCAAAGGCACCCACGCTTTTCGGACCAAGAACTCCGGGTCATGGTGGAGGAAATTATAAGAGTTGAACCCCAGCTCTTCGGCTCACAGGTGCAGCACACCACTATAGCCAGGAAGGCGGAGCTATGGCAGCGGATCGTGGACAGGGTCAATGCGGTGGGACAGCATCCCAGAAATCGGGACAACATCCGCAAACGCTGGAACGACCTACGGGGAAAGGTGCGCTCGATGGTCTCGTGACACAACATCGCAGTGCAGAAGACTGGCGGGGGACCCCCACCCACTCCACCCGAATTCACAGCATGGGAGCAAGAGGTACTAAACATCCTGCATCCTGATGGCCTCGCTGGAGTACACGGAGGAATGGACTCTGGTAAGTACAATCTCAACTACTTCACCCCCCCCCAGCATGCTAACCCCCACCACCACCCTCTCCCCCAACCCCCCATCACACATCCTCCCTGAGAATGTCTCTCCAGCACAACCCACCCAACACCAACCCCTGCATGCCACCACAAACTATGGACACCCATCACCTAAGCATGACCACTGCACATACCCCCCCCCCCAAACACCCTCACAACACCTCCCCCAAGGGAATGGCAGCACTGGGGGACAAGGGCACCCATAAATCGCACGCAATAGCACACACAGAAACAATAACCATACTCTCTTACCCCATGCAGGACCCGAACGCCAACACACCGGTCAGGAGGGTCCAGAAATGTCCATCCCACCCCCGGAAGAGGCCCCCAGTGATGACAGCAGCTCTGTCGACCTGGAACCTGATGACCAGCCCGGACCATCGGGACCTCTGGACAGTGGGTTCCCCACACACAGACACAGGCCACACCAGACCCAACCCCCTCTGGGACCAACAGCACAGCTCCCACCCAGCGGGCCCATGCCTCTGTCCCTAGGACAGGTCAATCAGCGGTGTGTCTGCCACTACAGGGCACCCAGGCTAACCCACCACCCCAACAACAACAGGGACCTGGGGGCAGTGGTGGTGGGCACACCGTCCAGGGGACAGAGGCCAGGGGAAACCGGGCAACTCGGAGGGCTGCTGTGCGACAGGGGGGGGAGGAGAGGCCCAGGGAACCCACTCTCCAAGAGGCCCTCACCACCATCATGGCAGCCTACCACCACTCCCAAGAGACGATGGCGACGGTACTGGCCAGGTTCCAGGAGATCCAGGCACAGCAGGAGGAACGCTACATGGGGTTCAGCAATCAACTCACCACCATCTCTACCGCTATGGGGAGCATAGTCCAGGCCCTGAACCGTATAGAAGACACGTTGCGGGACCATGTGGCACCACACAGGGCCCCTGTCACTAGCCCGGACCAGGAACAGCCTACCACCTCCGCCGGCGCTAATGGACAGGAGGCCCCACCACAACGACAGGCCACCAGAACCCCACCTCCTGCTGAAGAACAACCACCCCGCAAGAGGAGCCTGAGATCAAAAAAATAGACAGAGTATGATGTCAAGACCCCCGCCAGCATGAGATACCCCCTGAAGTCATCCCACTGTCCCACATTGCCACCCTGTCCAACCTTGAACTGCCCCTGCTCCATCCTTCCACAGGCATATGGACAATGCACCTGTGAGACTGAGAACTGGACTCTGCCATGGACATTACTCCACCCCCACCCATCACCGTGTCAATATCATGTACCATTATCTAGCACTACAAATAAATCACTCATTGCACTGAAATCTATCAGGAGTCAGCCTGTATCATTTACAAATGTATAACACATTACAGATCAATTATGTTCGGTTAACTTTGTGTTGAAAACATACCGAGGTCAATAAGCATTAGTCCATGGGCTAACCAACCAGAAGTCACGCAGTGGGTCATACAGCACTGAAAAGGGAAGGGAAAATCAAACATCAGTCTAAAAGAACTGGGGGGAAATAGACAAAGTTGAGATGCAGGAGTCTTCAAGTAAATGTAAAATGGCGTGGGTGATTCTTACCTGTGTGCTACTGAAAATACTGTTGGATAACTCTGTCCCTGTTGTCTGTGTCGTCTTCTGAGTCTTCCTCCTCTTCACTCTCCTCAGGCTCCACAGCTGCTTCAACACCACCATCTGGACCATCCTCCTGCAGGAAAGGCACCTGACGTCGCAATGCCAGATTGTGAAGCATACAGCAGGCCACGATGATCTGGCACACCTTCTTTGGTGAGTACATCAGGGATCCCCCTGTCATATGCAGGCACCTAAACCTGGCCTTCAGGAGGCCAAAGGTCCTTTCTATGATCCTCCTAGTTCGCCCATGGGCCTCATTGTACCGTTCCTCAGCCCTGGTCCGGGGATTCCTCACTGGTGTCAATAGCCAAGGCAGGTTGGGGTAACCAGAGTCACCTATTAGCCACACACGTTGTCCCTGTAGCTGTTCCATCACATAAGGGATGCTGCTATTACGCATCACATACGCGTCATGCACTGACCCAGGGAACATGGCATTTACATGGGAGATGTACTGGTCAGCCAAACAGACCACCTGGACGTTCATAGAATGATAATTTTTCCTGTTTCTGTACACCTGCTCATCGTCTTTTGGGGGTACTAAGGCCACATGGGTCCCATCAATGGCACCAATGATGTTGGGGATATGTCCAAAGGCATAAAAATCACCCTTCACAGTGGCCAAATCAACCTCCTCAGGGAATAGAATGTAACTCCGCATGTGTTTCGTCAGGGCAGACAACACTCTAGACAAAACTTTTGAAAACATGGGCTGAGACATTCCAGATGACATGGCCACTGTCGTCTGGAATGAACCACTTGCAAGAAAATGGAGGACTGACAGAACCTGCACCAGAGGGGGAATCCCTGTGGGTTGGCGGATGGGGGACATCAGGGCTGGCTCCAGCTGGGCACACAGTTCATGTATAGTGGCACGGTCAAGTCGGTATCGTAGTATGATGTGGCGTTCTTCCATTGTCGACAGGTCCACCAGCGGTCGGTACACGCGAGGATTCATCCTTCTCCTCGCAAGTCCCAGCGGACGGTTCCTAGGAAGGACAACATGGAGCACAGAGTCAAGCAAATCACAGGTACGTTCACCACAGCTTGCATAGCACACGGTTATCTATGTATTGAAAGGCGTGTATGTGTGGCAATGCAAGGCCTAGGCCTGTGTGACGCAGTACAAATTATGCCATGTGGGCCCTTGAAATGGCGGCTGCCTGACCTGTCAAGTGGGACAATGGGATGTGAGGTCAATGCGCTGGCGTGGCGCACCGTGGCGGTAGGCGGTCGAAGACCGCTATACGAAGCCGTATTGGTTAACATTGAAGCCTATGGGTTTCAGGAGCCAATGACGAGGTGCGCCGGCGGTCGCAGTACGCACCGCCGCGGGCGTGGCCGCCATTTTCTATCTGATTAATCACTCGAGACCTGATCATCCACAGGAGAGGACCTATACTGCAAGTGCTGCTGTGACCTCGGTCTGGAAGTGACAATGGCTGCTGCGACTGGGGAAAGGGCCCCTGCCTTCACGTCTGAAGAGTTGGAGAAGCTCGTGGATGGGGTCCTCCCCCAGTATGCGTTACTCTACGGTCCTCCAGACCAACAGGTAAGTACACCGGGTGCACATGGAATGGGCGATGCCTGTGTGGAGTGGGGTGGATGTAAGTTGGTGGGGTGGGGGGCGAATGAGGAGTGCAACGCACAACAGATGAGAGCATGTGCCATTTGGCAAAGTTGGTGAGGGGGGGCCAATCACATCTAACATGCAGTTCATTGATGAATGTTTCCTTCCCACCCTGTACATGTCAAATAGGTCAGCGCCCATCAGAAAGTCGACATTTGGCGTGCCATCGCCAAGGAAGTCCGGACCCTGGGGGTCCACAACAGACGGGGCACCCACGGCCGCAAGAGGTGGGAGGACATCCGCCGTGGGACCAGGAAGACCGCCGAGTCACTGCTGGGGATGGCCTCCCAACCTAGGAGGGGTGCCAGTCGTACCATGACCCCCCTGATGTCCTGGATCCTGGCGGTGGCCTACCCTGATTTGGATGGGCGCTTGAGGACATCACAGCAGACACAAGGGGGTGAGTATCAGCACATTCTCCTATCTTTCTGCGCAGTGGAGGCGTCTGGGTGGGGGAGGAGGGCTGTGGGTGACATTAGGCCAGGGCGCTTTCTGTAGTGTAGTCCCCTCCCTTAGGCATGGCCCTGTGCTCCCGGCCCCCACCTCTGTAGGGTGACAAGTACAGCTATTGATGGTCCAGCATCACACATGTGCGCGTTTGTCGTCTCTAGACCTGTTGTCCTAGTCAGGAGTACTGAGTAGTGTACCCCGAATGCGCAGCGTAGTGCATGAGGCTCCTCTGTCTGTCCTCTCCGCCAACGGTGTTGACATTGCATGCACTCAACCTGGTCTTCGTTTTTCTCCCCACACCCTTCTTCTTCATGTTCTTGTGCATGTGTGCATTAGCATCATCAGGCGGAGGAGATTTGGCATCGGAGCACGAGGGAGCTGCCAGTCACAAGGCCCCGGTGGGCCCAGGAACAGACACCGAGGGCACCAGTGATCCGGAGGGCGAGGGGAGCACCACAACGGGGACCGGTGGTGAGACCAGCGACACAGACACGTCCTCGGATGGGTGCTCCCTAGCGGTGGCGGCAACATCCGTGCCCCCCGCCTCTACAGGTACAGCCGCCACCCAGCGCACCAGCCCGCCCTCCCAGCAGCCCCTCAGCCTACGCTCCGTGCCCGCTCGCCCAGGAAGGCGGGCGTCTCCTTCGCCCCAGGCACCTCAGCCCCTGCCCCTGTCACCCCTGCTGCCCTCAGTGCGGAGCTCAGTGACCTCCTGAGGATGCTCATTGTTGGGCAGACTACCCTTTTGAATGCCATCCAGGGGGTAGAAAGGGAGGTGCATCGGAGCAATGCCTACCTGGAGGGCGTTCATTCGGGTCAGGCTGCCCATCAATGATCGTTCAATGCTCTGGCCTCAGCACTGACGGCAGCCATTGTCCCTGTTTCCAGCCTCCCTCTTCTGACTGCCTCCACCCTGTCTCTGTCTCCTGTTCCTCAGCCTATCCCATCCACACCATCTGACCAGCCTGCACACACCTCAACACCCAAGGGCAGCTCATCCAGACACAAGCACCACAGATCCCACAAACACTCACCCAAGCAACACCCAAATGCAGACATTCCAACAGTCACTACCACCTCTGTGTCCCCCTCCTCCTCGTCTCCCTCCTCCCTCCCTGTGACGTCTACACTCACACCTGCATGCACACCAACATCAGCCAGTGCTTCCATCACCACCACACCCTCCAGTACAGTCTGCACACGTGCAGTCACCACCCCCACTGCCATTTACACGTCCCCTGTGTCCTCTCCCACTGTGTCTGTCACCCCCTCTTCCAAGACACACAAACGCAGGCAGCCACCCACCCAACAGCCATCCACCTCACGACAGCCTACAGCACCAGCACCTTCACCCAATGACAACACACCTGACTCTCCTACAACCACATCCTCTTCCTCCACTCCCATCACCACTTCTCCTACCCTTTACCTTGGTCCTAAAAAACTTTTCCTCGCTAATCTTGACCTCTTTCCCTCCGATGACCCACCCCCTCCATCTGCAAAGAGTCCCAAGAGCACCTCAGCCACCACCAGCCCAGCTACGAGTGTCACTGTTGTGCATGGGTTCTGGAGTCCACCCTTTGCCAGCAGTGACACTTCAATCAGCAGCAAGGACACATCCAGCCCCCCCCCAGGGAAGAGGACCAGGAAACAAAAGGGCCGCCGTGAGAGGACTGACACGGCTGCCCCCAAGGAGCAAAGTTCGCCCACTTCACCTGCCACAACATCTAGGGGAGGCAAGGGCCCGAGAGCCACATCTAAGGAACGAAAGGGCAGCAGGGCGGAGAAGTCAGGCAGCAGGAGCACGGAGCAGGTGGGCCCCACATGCCACATCCCAGCTGTAAGGGAGGACACCCATGGGCCCAGGACTCCGTCACCGAAGGGTCCAGAAACATCATGGTCGGAGGGGGACTGAGCAGGGAGTCCAGCCCAGGTCTGGCTCCCTTGACTTACTGGATGAGCACCGCTGAACAGGGCCCCGCCGTGTAGATAGGCACCGCTGAACAGGGCCCGCCGTGAAGATAGGCACCGCTGAACAGGGCCCGCCGTGCAGAAGAGCACCGCTGAACAGGGCCCCGCCGTGAAGATAGGCACCGCTGAACAGGGCCCGCCGTGCAGAAGAGCACCGCTGAACAGGGCCCCGCCGTGAAGATAGGCACCGCTGAACAGGGCCCGCCGTGCAGAAGAGCACCGCTGAACAGGGCCCCGCCGTGAAGATAGGCACCGCTGAACAGGGCCCGACGTGCAGAAGAGCACCGCTGAACAGGGCCCCGCCGTGAAGATAGGCACCGCTGAACAGGGCCCGCCGTGCAGAAGAGCACCGCCGAACAGGGCCCCGCCGTGAAGATAGGCACCGCTGAACAGGGCCCGCCGTGCAGAAGAGCACCGCCGAACAGGGCCCCGCCGTGAAGATAGGCACCGCTGAACAGGGCCCGCCGTGCAGAAGAGCACCGCCGAACAGGGCCCGCCATGAAGATAGGCACCGCTGAACAGGGCACGCCGTGCAGAAGAGCACCGCGGAACAGGGCCCCGCCGTGAAGATAGGCACCGCTGAACAGGGCCCGCCATGAAGATAGGCACCGCTGAACAGGGCCCGCCGTGCAGAAGAGCACCGCTGAACAGGGCCCCGCCGTGAAGATACGCACCGCTGAACAGGGCCCGCCGTGCAGAAGAGCACCGCTGAACAGGGCCCCGCCGTGAAGATAGGCACCGCTGAACAGGGCCCGCTGTGCAGAAGAGCACCGCTGAACAGGGCCCCGCCGTGAAGATAGGCACCGCTGAACAGGGCCTGCCGTGCAGAAGAGTACCGCTGAAGAGGGCCCCGCCATCTCAAGCACCGCTCCGCTGGGCCCTTCCTGTCAAGCACCGCTCCACTGGGCCCCCGCCGTCTCAAGCACCGCTCCGCTGGGCCCTTCCTCTCAAGCACCGCTCCGCTGGGCCCTTCCTGTCAAGCTCCGCTCCGCTGGGCCCCGCCGTCTCAAGCACCGCTCCGCTGGGCCCTTCCTCTCAAGCACCGCTCCGCTGGGCCCTTCCTGTCAAGCACCGCTCCGCTGAGCCCCGCCGTCTCAAGCACCGCTCCGCTGGGCCCTTCCTCTCAAGCACTGCTCCGCTGGGCCCTTCCTGTCAAGCACCGCTCCGCTGGGCCCCGCCGTGTCAAGCACCGCTCCGCTGGGCCCTTCCTGTCAAGCAATGTTAACGGTTCACTGTGCCCACCATGCCTCCTCCTTGACCAGTGGAGACTGTAATCCACCTGATAGACTGTGGCTTTGCACTCCCCAGGATGGCACAGTGGGCAATCCACCCACTGTAGAGACTTGTGAGACTGTGGCTTTGCACTCCCAAGGGTGGCACAGTGTGCAATCCACCCACTGTAGAGACTTGTGAGACTGTGGCTTTGCACTCCCCAGGATGGCACAGTGGGCAATCCACCCACTGTAGAGACTTGTGAGACTGTGGCTTTGCACTCCCCAGGATGGCACAGTGGGCAATCCACCCACTGTAGAGACTTGTGAGACTGTGGCTTTGCACTCCCCAGGATGGCACAGTGGGCAATCCACCCACTGTAGAGACTTGTGGTACTGTGGCTTTGCACTCCCCAGGATGGCACAGTGGGCATGGTGGCCCCTTCGTGGATCTGGCGTCGTGGACTCATGTGGCTGTGGTGCCCCCCCCTTCCCTTCCCCCTGAGGTGCCTGTAGTTTTTTCATCAGATGCCCCTGCAGTGTTCTCTCCAAAGGACTCAGGTCTCCTGTGTGGGCTTTGCCCTTGTGTTGTTACACTTTGGCCCACGGACACTTCGATTTACTTTTGATGTACGGAACTAATTGCCTCGGTTATCCATTGCAGTGTATATAGTATTATTTTGGTATGAATAGTTTGCATAGTTGACCTATATTTGTCAGAGCCTATTTATTACATAAATTTTTCTTCACAATTTAATTATGTCTTTGCATTTTTCAGGGGGGTTTGGGTGGTGTCACTGTGACTTGTTGCTCTGCATTGGTGTGTACATAGTTTGGGGGGGTGGGGGTCGCATATGTGTGTGCCCGTAACCTTTCCTCCTCCCCCCTCCCGTGTGTCGTAGGTGCAGTACTCACCGTTGTCGTCTGCGCCGGCGTTCGTACTCGTGGTAGATGAGCAGGTAGACGAGAGCAGGTAGGATGTTTAATTCGGGTTCCATGCTGTCCTCCGTACTCGTGAGTGTGTTTCGGTGAGCGTTTTCCCGTTCGTGGTCTGTTTCCGCTGTGTTTTTATCGGCGGTGCTCCCGCCCCGGAAGAGGTGGCGGATTGGTGAGTTATGATAGTGTGGGCGGTACATTGTCTGCCGCCTGCCTGTTGGCGGTGACCGCCGCGCTGTTTGTCTGTACCGCCGTGGCGGTCGGAGTGTTAATGTGGCGGTCTCTGTTGGCGGTTCCCGCCAGGGTCAGAATTCCATTTTTTGGACCGCCGGCCTGTTGGCGTGTTGGCCGCCGCTTTATCACCGACCGCCAGGGTTAGAATCACCCCCTTCATCTCTACAAGAAGGACTCCTTGTGTGGCGTAATTCGACGCACAGCCTGCCAGAAATGACGCACAGTCTGCACTGTGATAAAAGGTTCGCTGCACTCTGAACCAGAATGATGCAGCCCAACTTTGCACCAAGAAGATCGAAGAAGCACCAGCCTAGCGACTGGAAATTCAACGCATGGCCCACCGGAAAGACACAGAGCCGGATCGGAACGATGCAGCCTGACTTTCAGAGAGGAATCAACGCAGCGCCTGCATTGTGGTAGAAAATTAGACGCAACGCCCACCGAATCGATGCAGCTCCTGTGATTTTGTCCTGCCAGCGCAGAAAATCCATGCATCATCCCCGGGGCATCTGAAAACCCTGCAACCCGAAGAGGATCCATGACCGAGCGCTGGAAATCGCCGCTAGCCATCCCTGCGTTAAAACTAAACAATGCATTGCTGTGTGCGGCCCGAGAAACCGATGCATACCCCTTTGTTTCCACACATCTCCTCCTCTGCAGTTCTTTGCAGAGAATTTTCACGAAAACCAGGTACTTTGTGCTTGAAAGAGACTTTGCTTTTGAAAGACGTAAGTCACTTTATATCACTTTTGCAGTGATATCTCAACATATACCTATGGCATTTTAATCGTTTTGACCTGCATCTTATCAGACAAATATTATATATTTTTCTAAACACTGTGTGGTGTTTTTTTATGGTGCTATATGGTGTTATTGAATGATTTATTGCACAAATACTTTACACATTGCCTTCTAAGTTAAGCCTGATTGCGCAATGCCAAGCTACCGGAGGGTGGGTACATGATCATTTGGATTGTGTGTGACTTACCCTGACTAGAGTGATTGTCCTTGCTTGGACAGGGGGTAACCTCACTGCCAACCAAAGACCCCATTTCTAACATCAAGGATGAAAAGTTTTTTTTCTATAGATTGAGGCTCTCTGATATAGAGTTTACAGGAACATGCCTTTCTAGAAGGGGTTGCAGGATGATGTGGTGGGTGGGAAAGCTGCAACAAATTAGTTGGACGTACTTAAGGGCTGTTGCCAATCACAACTGCAATAACATTTAAAAATCTTCTAAAGATCCTCCCTGAGGTGGTTGGAGGTGGGTGGCTGGCTAGAAAAAAATAAGGGTAGTAAGATAAGTCTGCTTTCTGTTTGCTCAAAAATGCCTATAAAAATGTGCTAAAAAATGACTTATGACGTGCGCTGGAGAAACGTCCTACTTTTAATCTGTGAAACTGGGAGTTTTCTCTAAGGGCTCAGAAAGATCAACATATCCTGTTACACAATGATAAAGGGGTCCAAGTTCCTGACTAGTCGATTCCACTCACCTCTTGGAAATTTTCTGCCAATGCTGCAGAGATCTGAATGTCAAGACAAAGCTCACTGAAGGAGAACACCCAAAGCAGTTGCAACTGAACATTTAGCTGTATACCTGATTGGAACTTCTGGGGAAGCATTCTACCTGCACCTGTGGCCTGGTATTCAATAATATTCTCCTGAAAATGTAGAAGATTGTTGATCTCAGGGAAAAGCTACTGAACTTTCCTTATTTTTCTTACTTAAAACGTGTTAGTCTTTGGAAGGCTGCAGTGAGGTGCTCAGACTCGCCAAACAGTGTATGTAAGCAAATTGTATTTGTATATATTGCCAAAATACAGAAGGATCAAAAGCAAGCATACAGTGAACAAGTGGAGAGGTAGAATAGGAGAGGTAAGTGTGTCCTCGATGCAAGACCCTGCTATGCAAACAATAAGCAACCTTGGTGGCTAAATTATCCAGACTTTTCCCTGTTCAAAGCTTTTAACTATGAAATTTGAGGCCTACGTAGGATCAGCAAAATTGAGGAATATGCTTTGTGGAAGTGAGCTTAGATGCATCTTCTAGCCTTGCCCAGATGGCTGAAGATCTTTTACCTCCAAAAATCTTTCAAAGGGTGAATTTGTAACAGCCCATTTGAAGGGTTGTTTATGTCATGAACACCCATACCCATTCAGTGGAGTGAATCAATACTATGTGTTTGACGTTGCTTCAATACTGGTCAACCTCAGTGAGCGCCTATATCCCAGTCAACAAAGTCTATTAACCAACACTGATTTCCCTACAAATACGTTTTTATGTTGGTGTCATTTTGATCATTAAATTGCTTTTATTTGAATTCGATAGGTTTGGGATTATGAAACACTTATTTCTTAACTGTGACGTATCGTTGTTTTGGTGGTGCTGTACATTTAGGACATGTAATTGTCATAAGTGAAGGAATTGCTCCTCATCCTTAGCTACAACGGCTGAGACAGAGTCTAGACACAATCCTGTTTAGCAGTTGTAATTAGATTGCTTAGGTTTTATGGGGCCTCAGCCACTCTTTGCACCACAAGATTGCCGCCTCTCTCTCTCATAACAGTCTACAGGGAGTGCAGAATTATTAGGCAAGTTGTATTTTTGAGGATTAATTTTATTATTGAACAACAACCATGTTCTCAATGAACCCAAAAAACTCATTAATATCAAAGCTGAATATTTTTGGAAGTAGTTTTTAGTTTGTTTTTAGTTTTAGCTATGTTAGGGGGATATCTGTGTGTGCAGGTGACTATTACTGTGCATAATTATTAGGCAACTTAACAAAAAAAATATATATACCCATTCCAATTATTTATTATTACCAGTGAAACCAATATAACATCTCAACATTCACAAATATACATTTCTGACATTCAAAAACAAAACAAAAACAAATCAGTGACCAAAATAGCCACCTTTCTTTGCAAGGACACTCAAAAGCCTGCCATCCATGGATTCTGTCAGTGTTTTGATCTGTTCACCATCAACATTGCGTGCAGCAGCAACCACAGCCTCCCAGACACTGTTCAGAGAGGTGTACTGTTTTCCCTCCTTGTAAATCTCACATTTGATGATGGACCACAGGTTCTCAATGGGGTTCAGATCAGGTGAACAAGGAGGCCATGTCATTAGATTTCCTTCTTTTATACCCTTTCTTGCCAGCCACGCTGTGGAGTACTTGGACGCGTGTGATGGAGCATTGTCCTGCATGAAAATCATGTTTTTCTTGAAGGATGCAGACTTCTTCCTGTACCACTGCTTGAAGAAGGTGTCTTCCAGGAACTGGCAGTAGGACTGGGAGTTGAGCTTGACTCCATCCTCAACCCGAAAAGGCCCCACAAGCTCATCTTTGATGATACCAGCCCAAACCAGTACTCCACCTCCACCTTGCTGGCGTCTGAGTCGGACTGGAGCTCTCTGCCCTTTACCAATCCAGCCACGGGCCCATCCATCTGGCCCATCAAGACTCACTCTCATTTCATCAGTCCATAAAATCTTAGAAAAATCAGTCTTGAGATATTTATTGGCCCAGTCTTGACGTTTCAGCTTGTGTGTCTTGTTCAGTGGTGGTCGTCTTTCAGCCTTTCTTACCTTGGCCATGTCTCTGAGTATTGCACACCTTGTGCTTTTGGGCACTCCAGTGATGTTGCAGCTCTGAAATATGGCCAAACTGGTGGAGAGTGGCATCGTGGCAGCTGCACGCTTGACTTTTCTCAGTTCATGGGCAGTTATTTTGCGCCTTGGTTTTTCCACACGCTTCTTGCGACCCTGTTGACTATTTTGAATGAAACGCTTGATTGTTCGATGATCACGCTTCAGAAGCTTTGCAATTTTAAGAGTGCTGCATCCCTCTGCAAGATATCTCACTATTTTTGACTTTTCGGAGCCTGTCAAGTCCTTCTTTTGACCCATTTTGCCAAAGGAAAGGAAGTTGCCTAATAATTATGCACACCTGATATAGGGTGTTGATGTCATTAGACCACACCCCTTCTCATTACAGAGATGCACATCACCTAATATGCTTAATTGGTAGTAGGCTTTCGAGCCTATACAGCTTGGAGTAAGACAACATGCATAAAGAGGATAATGTGGTCAAAATACTCATTTGCCTAATAATTCTGCACTCCCTGTAGTCCTATAGAGACCATTGGGGAGTGCATGGCCAAAGGCATTGCTTCACACCTGCGTTGTAAGACAGGTGACTTTAATTTATAGTTATTACTAGCACAGATATTGAGCAAATATCATTGCTTGTGGCGACTCCCTCCACCAGTGCTTTCTATGTTTGGCATGGACCTTGTACCCGCAAGGCATTATATGAACACACAATTAGTGTTAATTCAATAAATTCAGTGATATGTTTTTAAATATGAGCTGTGTATGTTCTACTAAGAAAATAACTAAACAATGCTATCATGAGAAATGTTAAATCCCTTTGAAATCATAATTTGACCTTCTGTTTTGTTTAATATGCCCAAAAAACATCTACTCATTGACATTTACCAGTGAGATTTACCGATGCAACCATACCGCTCCCAGAGCACTACTGATGACTTCTGTCTTACAACCTTCTTATAAGCCAATGAAGGTTTGAGCAAACAAGATGGCTATATGTAAGCTATATGGTCACAAATCTCGAACATTCTATAGCCAGTTGTAGCTGAGCATTTCAAAGGCAAATGTAAATCTCCCCACTTCTTGAGAAGATATTTGCATCTTAGACAGTAAATAATGGATCCAGTAAAAGGAGAGAAAGCAATTGAGTGAAGCATTTTTCAGTGCAGTGTTCATCTACTGGCATCATGGTATTAGGACTGTAACCAATTGGGATGATGTGAGACATACAGTAGCTATCCAGGTGCTTGCTACAATGGGTACAGCAGTAGCAGTGGCACCAGGACCCATAACCCTGCAAGGCCAATTGCATGTTCACAACTGCTGTCGTTTACTCCCCAAACAGCACTCAAAGAGACCATTTTCTTTGCTTTACTCACAGTCTCATGGAATCCTTGCTACCTACAACATCTAAACCCGTATAATGATAATTAGAAATCAGCATTAGCAGGTAAATGTCTTAAGAAGGTTTCCATGATCAAAATCATGACCAAGAGCTACCATTAGCTGATTAGTGATGTTTACTAATTGAGGCTTGTCCTCTTCTACATTTTGACCAGATGCCGTGGAAGGAACCCTGTAAGTTATTTCTCATTTTTTTGTCACAGTTTCAATTATTAGGTGGGTGCAATTTGTTCATCCTTTTTCCCATGTGCCTTTTATGTATTCAGATTTTACTTCACCCTTTGTGTGTTCTGTTCTAGAGGTCCCCATATTGTTTTTTGTCCTGTTGAGACCCCATATTGTCTGGAGGGATAAAATTTTGTTGAGTAAACCTTAACAAACCCAAACGTTGCCTTACTGATTGTGGCATATGAAAGGACATTATGTAACAATGGATCATGATTGGTTTTCTGGTGGAAACCTTACTTAATTTCTATTCACTTGAATTGTTTGTTTCCTTGCTCAGGGACATTGTACAATCTGTTTATGCGCTTTATGTGGGGTGTTTGTCATTGCACCGTGCACTAAAATATAGGTTGGAAATTTTTTGAGAGAGAACTATTTTATTGATAAGAGTGGTGCCTCTTAGTGTGTCCTGCTGCTATATAAATTGTGATTACTGTTTGGCTTTTCATCAGGTACATTTGGCATGTTGCATACAAGAAGCACTGTTGTTTATAGTACAGTAATTGGCCCAAGTTTGTATGTCTTAGGGCTGCCTTTGTTAATATATAACACTTTTAGAAAGTAGGCAGTTCTCTGCTCTTACTGCTTTGTGTGCTTTGCAGCCTGTCCCCAATACACATCTGAATAGGTGACAGCTAAACTTTGTGCATTCGCTCTAGACAGCCACAAGCACAGTAAGGTTAGGTGTGTCTGTGCATTCATCTGCATACCGCTGAGCCTTCCTGGGCAGGAAGTGTAGAGGGGAGCTGACACTTATACAATGTATAGGGAGGTGCTTGTTCTCACACAAAGGGCTGATTACCGCCTACTAATAGTCAGGAGCCAGGGCTGGGAAGAATGGAGGACCTGTCGAGGATCTGCTTTGCAGTCATCTCTGCTTCAGAGGCAAATATGGGCATACGAACTTGGATCTCTGACTCCTAGCAAATCAGTACACTACTGTACCTAGGAAGAACTCTGGTGGGGTAAAGACTGCTATGTTGTAAGGACTACCACTTTGTTTGGACTGACTGTGCTGAGGAATTGCTTCTCTGCTATGTTGAGTTGCCCACCTGCCTGCTTATCTCTGCCCTGCTGAGCACAAGCAATGGACCCTCTCACTTGAACCCAGAGTGACTCCAAGGGATAACTGGCTTGTCTCCTGTTTTCTGAATTCTCAGTGGCACAAAATACTTCTTGCAACTCTCCTGGTGCTGCCAGACTCTTCCACCTGTGAGTCCTACCCTTGCCGGAGGCACCCCCTTCTGTCCTGGCCCTCAGAAGTGAGTGCTGCAGCTGATTTCTGCCAAAAACGTACACATCCTCATCACTGTGCCGGTTGTAACCAATGCATCACTCCTTTGATGCAGAGGCTATTCGATGCCAATGGATTCACAGCCTGTGGAGCCTAACAACGTTCTTAGTGACTCGACAACAAAGCATTACATTAATTTTCATGGAGCTCCATGACCACACCTGGGATCCCACTGTGTGAAAAATATTGATGCATCACCTTTGCATTTGCTCCTCGACAGCGCTGCTTGCTCCAGCCAGGGTAGTTTTTCAACTGACCCTCTGTGTGTTCTGTAGCTGGCCTATACTCTATTGTGATCAGCCTGAACTTTGGATTTACACCAATCCTTCATGACCTCATATAACATCTTGACTGCTAATGACTTATAAGAACTACTTTTAGTTTATTGTTTAGAAATTCATTTCTTAACTTCTACTGATTAGAATTTTGTCATTTTGGTCTTCTTATACTCAGATAAATATTCTAAATGTTCCTAAACCTGTGTGGAGTCTTTTAAGTAGTGTTCTCAGTGTGTTACTGTGTGTTGCACTAATACTTTATGCATTGCCTCTTTAGACAAGCCTACCTGTTCTGTGCCAAGCTACCAGACGGTGAGCAAAGGTTATCTCTAAGTGTGTATCAAGCTTACCCTGACTAGAAGTAATGGTTCCTGCTTGTACAGGGTGCATACTTTGACAACCAGAAACCCCAGGTCTAATAGGCATCACCTGAAATCTGTGCATCTTTCTGGAAGAACTGTGACCTGGAACTCTGCTTGATTTCCTACGCAGGTCGGAAAAATTGTCCGGCCCCATAAGAGCTGAGAAGCAGAGGGAGGAAGAACCAGATGGCTGGACCAGCAGATCAGAATATTTGTGGGAGAGTAACCAGAACTGACTTGGGTCTTGTCAGCGATCTCTCAGCCTCCCAGAGCGTGCTACATTTAAGTAACATAAGCTGAATAAACTGTTTGGCCCAATCCCTCTTAGCATGCCCAGCAAAGACAGACAATGGATTTGTACTTATTCTACCTTCAATAGAATTTCTGGTACCTTCGCAATGAACCAGAGGATAGACGTCAGCATCTGGGAATGCTAGAACCTTTCAGTTGGAGCTGACTTTCTTAGAGCCACTATACTAGGCCCTGTGTGATGAGAAAAGCAGGGGGGGCATGTGGCCAAGTTATTGCATTTGAGTGTGTGTGCTTGGCTGTGCAGTTTTGGCCTGCACATTTGCACTTATACCTAAAAAGTGCTTCACAACAAAGGTAAAACCATTTCATGAACTGAATATTGACTGTGAATTATACTATATGTATATGCTGGATCCACGATTTAGCAAAAATCCAGATCAAAGAAAACTATCTAGCAAAGGAAATATGTGCTAGCCTGCAGGCCACATAAACAAATAAATCTGCTACTGTGCACTCAAAGTGAGCCTGCATTCGCCTTTTGATCTGGTCTATGGATTACTGTGCAAATAACTCCCTTAAGATCATTATTACATTACCTTGTGGTCATTAACTTTATGTACCATTCATTACTTATGTGCCACACCTCTATTGAGAACCTTTAACAAATAAACAAATCTAACTACTTTCCTCAGTTATATTGTGGGTTTAGTTTGTAGCATTTTCATTATAATAGAATATGTTTTAGAAATATACACTCCTATTCTAAACACATATGTCCTGCCACGTAATTGATTTCCTACCTCTCTGACGTGGAGGCCTAATCATACTTTTAATGACATTATTCATGCCCCTGACTCTAGCCGGTTGCAATTTTAACATGTTTCCAGATTAGGTGATATTAGATGAGGCAACACTTGATTAAAAGCCTTAACACAAATTAGTTACGCTAATTGAAACTCTGGTAACAAACTGATGATATACAATATATTGTGCTGAAGTAATTTAGCAGTAGATGCATTCCCCGCTACATTAGGAATAGCTATTTCATCACTGCCGTACTTTCATCCAAGAAATAAGCCAAGCTGGCAGTTTAATTCAAAAACAAGAACCGAAATATACCTTCATTGCATATTTGTTCATTTAATTTTGTTTCATTAGTTCAAACGTGAAATTGTTTAATTACTTTAAAATGAATGTTTTCTTTTTGAGGACGGACTTGCAGAGAAAACTGTACCTAATTCACTAAAGATGTTCAACATTTGCTTATAACCTTTTGGACCTGTACATTTTTTCTGAGTTATCCCCAAACCTCCTGCCTTCTACCTCCATTTTATCCTCACCTGTTTTTGTTGGCTTAAGAACACTGGGCTCTTCACCACTGTTAAGCAGTGCTAAAATGCATATGCTCTCTGTCTAAATTGTATTAGTGATTGGTCTATCCATGATTACCATATCTGAGTTTGATATGTCCCTGGTAAAGTGCACTATGTGTGCCCAGGGCCTGTAAATCAAAAGCTACTAGTGGGCTTGCAGCACAGATTGTGCCACTCACATGAGTACCCTGCATACATGTCTCAGATCTGTCACTGCAGTGTCTGTGTGGGCAGTTTTAAACTGCCATTTCGACCTGGCAAGTGCACCCACTTGCCAGGCACAGACCTTCCTTTTTACTACATGTAAGTCACCTCTAAGGTAGGCCCAAGGCAGCCCCATGTGCAAGGTGCTGTGTATTTAAAAGCTAAGATATTACTGGTGTGGCTTACATGTCCTGATAGTGAAATACTGCTAAATTCGTTATTCCCTATTGCAAGGACTATCATCCCCATAGGGTACATGGGGATTGCCTTGAAATATCTTTTAAGTGTAATTTACTATTAGAAGAAATGGAGTTTGGGGCCTCTGTACTCAAAATTAAAAAATACAACTTTTGGTGAAGTTGTTTTTTGGATTCTAAGTTTGAAAGTGGACATGTTTTTGCTTGACTACTCTTCCCCTGCCTGTCTGTGGAATATATGTCTGGGTCAGTATGAGTGTTGGACTGTTTGTAAATTCACTGTAGGCAGTCACTCAAAAGTAGCTATTGTATTCTAAGTGCTATACTAATATTTAATCTTTGAAAATGTGCATCTTTACTTGTGTAAGTTGGACGTTTGTCATTTTGGTCTTGTTTTATTCAGATAACCATTGACTATTTTCTAAACTGGTGTGGAGTACTTCTGTGGTGTTTTCATTGTGTTACTGTGTGTGTGTGTGTGTGTGTGTGTGTGTGTGTGTACAACTACTTTACATATTGCATCTGGGATAAGCCAGACTGCTCATGCCAGGCAACACATACAGTGAGCAGGGGTTATCTTAACTTTGTGATTTTCCTTACTCTGACTAGAGTGAGGGCCCTTACTTGGACAGGGTGCAAACATTGTCAATTAGAGACCCTATTTGTGACATACACATTTACGTCTAAGTTTGGAAAACATCTGGAATACACTCAAGAATTCTTCTTGGAAATGTAATTCTTACTGCTGTGAGGACATATTCACGAGAAAGAAATAAGCAGTAGAAAATGTAGCAAGTGGGCAGTTTTGATCATATTAGTGTATAGCATCAATGCATTTGGGCTTTATAACATTTTTCCTCTGTGAGGAAAATATCTACCCCAGAGGAAGCGTTACTTAACCTAGTGTATGGGAATGTTAATTTACCATTCCAACTCTGAAACTTCATTTAAACCTTCCCTTGACGCAAGACAAACTGCACACAATTACATTGTGAGAGCTACAAACAAAGATTTGAGAATAAACACAGCCATACAGTTTATGCATGTCCATCACTTGCCTACTTATGTGAGGGTGACATGCCTGCTCCAAAGTTTTAGGGGAAAATAGCACCAAAGCACAGTAAGTGCCAACTGCAGCTATCTGGTCATGCTGGACTTGGACCAAGTAAAAGGTTCTAGCTGACTGCAATGGAGCACAGGCCAGATATTGAACCAGGTTGATTCCACTTGAAGTTTTTTCTTCTTACTTTGAAGCAAACGCGGTGTGGTGTGACTCTGTAGGCCTCTAAGTCATCTTGTGTTGAGCTGTGTTGAATCAGGTGAGGCTTTTAGTTAGGAGCTACAAAGCTCTGTGTGGTACTGCATAGGTCAACGCTTGATCAGGAGGAACCTAGAGTGAAAAGCTGTGTGGTACAACTCCGTAGGATCCTATGTTGCGTTGTGCTGGTTCTAATAAAGCCACAAATCAAAAGCTGCATAGTGCTGCAATGCAAGGCCGTGTATGCATGATCTGATGAAACATTGAGGACGGCAAGTGGGGTTCACTCCCACAGAGGCCAGCAGAGGGAACCAGCTCATGTCCAGTTGTGGCTAGTCAGCTGGAAATCAGGAAAGGCCTCTGGATGCTTGTTGTGTCTTTGCTTTTCAAAGAAGATGTCAGCCAGTGGACCCGTGTAGTTGTAGTCACTTTGGAGGGCCCAGATTCAAGGCAAGCAGACCCAGTCTTCTGTCTTCAGACAGTAGGGCAGTTCTCCTTCTGAATCTTCTCAGGTCAAGGAGTGTTCTGAATACAGGTTCTGGTGACATTCCTTGTGTGCCCAGTGCCAGGAAGGAGGGCACACCTTTGTCTAACCCGAAAACTGATTCTGATCAGTTCTTTCCTTTCCTGAGGTTTAGCTCCAGTCTGTCTTGTAACATAAGGGACAGACAGGCCGAAGTGTGAGCTGCATTTGCCAGTGACTTAGGCATCTTTCTGAAGTCAGGAAGGGACTGGGTATAGCCCTCAGAGTATCCTTTAAAACTCCTGCTCAGGAAGGGAACACCTTTCCCCATAATTTATTGTCCTGTGTCTGGAAAGAATAAATATTGCACCACAGGTGAGCCATTAACAGCCAGGTGACCCTGGACACTGGCAGAAAGACATATTTGGCTCAGGCAGCAACATGCCAAACTGCATTTTTGAAATAGTAATTTAAAATCCAACTTCATCATTAAAGGCAATTTTTAATTATGATTAGCATGAGTGGAAGAAGTATTTTCTAGGTGTTCTCATTCTGAATATAGAACCTATTATATGTAAAATGGTTAAAGTCTATACGAGGCCAGCCTTAACACAGTAAAAAATTACTTTGGGGATTTTGCACTGCCGGGACATGTGAATCTTTAAACATACTTGTCCTACTTTTTAAATGCTGTGCACCCTGCCATATGAATATTTTGGACCTACCAGTGCTGCTTTGGTGGGTATCACAATGTATGCTGCATCTTACTAGCAGCATTTAAGTCACAGGCCCTTTGTACATGTAGTACCAAATGCTAGGGAATTACAAATAAGTTAAATATACCAATCAGGTGTATACCAATATGACCCTGTTTGGAAGGTAGAGCATATCCCCACAATCCAAAATGCCAACTTCACGTTGTCTCTGGTAAGAGTTCCTCTAAGAGTCCCAGCTCTGCTCCTTGATGACACAGCTGTTTGATTGCTTCCCATCAAAACTTCAAAGGTGAGATGCAAGCCCCCGATGGATTGATTCCTGAAGTCTGGGCTTCTGGTTTTTGTTTCTGTGAGCTTGGACAGTCCCAACCCATGTCCAGTGTGATCATTTACAGATGCAGATTTCTTCCTTTTCTACAAACTGGGCCAAATACTGCTGATTGGCCTTAAATATGGGAAGGCCTTTCATCCATCAGTTGAGAAGTGTAATTGACTAGGCTTAGTAGTGGGGACAAAGGCCTGGTATTTGATTGTGAGCTGAGTCAGAGAACTATGACAAATCTGGATATCCCTTTAGATGTGTTGGTGGAATTTTGGGAACTGACAATACATACTCTGGGTGCAATATTTATTCCAGTTTGATATTATGGTGGACTTTGCAGGCTTAATAGTGGAATGTTGTACTTTAGTGCAGATTTCACCTGATGGAAAATGCAGTAAGCACCACCGATATTCCAGTAAGCGCTACAGACTTACACTATGAATGCCCTCTCATATTATAAGGCCCCAGGTTTATACTAATTCCTGAAGAGTTTCTTATGGCCAGGCTACCTGTTTGCAAATTCCAGGCTGTGGACGACAGTAGTTTTACACACACAGCCCACAGAGGTGAGTGGGCATGTGTTCATGCGTAACTATCTCAGTGCTCCTTATCCTTGCTGAGCAGCAGAAATATTATCTTAAAAGGCTGACACTGGCAGTTAGCACACTGAGACCATTTATCATGGATCTACTGGGAGTGAGACTTAAGTAGTGAGAGTCACTCTTAGTAAAAGTAAAAAAAAATGGGTAGAGAAAAACAAAAAATCCTTGTGGACTAAATGGGTGGAATCCATTAGCTACAAACCACATAAGCAATCATATGAACAACAGATCCAAAAGTAGGAGCAGGTCTGATTTGTTTTAGAAATCAGAAATTATTTGATTGAGGTCAGTGCAGAACTTCAAGCCCACCACATACAAATAATCAATCTATATGCTGTTGTTGGAAATGTTATTTCCTGCAGGGTCATCCCCAAAAATTTTGCTTTCCTCCTCTCCATTTTGCACAGTATCTTTTTGTTGGCTTTATAACTCTAGTACTGGTTAGCAGCAGTAGTAAAGTGCACAAAGTGCTTGTGCTCTCTCATCTAAACATGATGATATTGGCTTTTCCCCATCTGGCATATTTAATTAACCTATAATTCCCAGTAAAGTGCACTACATGTGCCCAGGGCCTGTAAATTAAATGCTATTAGTGGGCCTGCAGTACTGATTGTGCCACCCATTTAAGTAGATCTTTAAACATATCTTGGGTCTCCTATTGCAGAGACTGAATGTTCAGTTTCAACCCACCATGGTGACCTAGCAAAATACACCTTTTGCCAGGCCCAAACCTTCCTTTATAATACATACCAGTATCTCCAAGGGTAGGCCATGGACAGCCAAAAGTACAGGGTGCAATATATCTAAAAAGCAGGGCATCTACTTTTAAGTTTTACATGCCCTAGTCGTGGAATAATCATAAATTTATTTTTCACTACTATCAGGCCTATCTCTCCTATAAGATAACATTGAAGTTGCCTTATTACCGTTTATACACATAATTTACAGAAGGGTTAACCCCTTCAAGTTTAGTGTCTTGGAATCACAGTTTAAAAGCTTAATGTATGGTGTAGTCCGATTTTAAATTGCAATTCTGAAAATGCCACTTTAGAACGATGGCATTTTATTGCCTTAGCTATTTGATGCCTGAAGCCTGTCTTTGGTCACATGGTTGGGTGTAGTTGGCAATTAGACTTTGTATATGCACCCTAGAAAGCCACACACAATGGCAGCCAAGGTTTGCCTCAGTGGCCCATCGCTGGTAGGATGGGAAGATGGACCTGGACCCAGCCTGAATTATAACTGAATAGACTGTAAACCTTCTATAGTTAGTCTAGAGCGAGGGCAGGGAGGCCGGGACATCTATGCACTTCAACAGCATATCTTTGAGTCTCCTGCCTCCTGCACTTCAAAGGCACCACTGGGTATAACCACTGGACGCCAGGCACACCACTTCAGTACAATTCTGGACCTGTGGATACTCTGCCAGAAGGGAGGACTGCTGTGCTGCTGAAAGGACTACCACTCTGCTGGACTGCCACTCCGAAGGAGGTGCTGCATGCTACCCAATTGCCTAGGGAAGACGAACTGGACCTTCAACTTCATCTTGAATTTAGGTCTGCCAAATGGCTCAAAAGGCAAGTAGGCTGGCCTCCTGATCTTAGCCTCGTGGATTTAACGGGCTGCCCACAGATCCTGGACCCATCCTCAATGAGTTCCTGACCCCCAAGGTGCACCGCTCAGGTCTTAGGGCCTTGGTGTGGCTCTCGAGCTCTTAAAGTCAAGCTTTTCTGTTCTTTGTGACAACAAATGGCCCTATTCAGACTGAAACCATGCGGCTTACACAAAAATCAGTGTGTGGGGGTTGTTGTGTGTCTGTGTGGGTGTGTGTGTGTCTGTGTGTGCGTGTGTGCAGGTGTGTGATGTGTGTTGTATGTTTGTGCATGTATGGACTTGTGAGTGTGTGTATGTGGTGTGTCAATGCGTGTGTGTATGAATGTACATCAGTGTGTGTGTATGTGTGTGTGTGTGAATGGATGTATGGATGCATGGATGACTGTGGGTATGACTGTGTGTATGCGTGTGTGCATGAAGGTGTGTGTATGTGTTGGGGGGTCTAGGGAGGAGGAGGGGGGAATCTGGGGAGGGGTAGGGGGCAGGGAAGACCCCTATCAGTGACGATGAAGGGACTCCCTGTCACTGATAGTGCCTACCGCCATGGTTTTCATGGCGGTAATGGAGGCACGAAATCCATGGTGGTAGGCGGGGTCATAATCCTGGGCCAGTCAGGATTTCACAAACAAGAGAGACTTTTCTTTGAAGTAAGCCTACTTCAAAGGGGCAAAATGCGTGCAGGAAGGGCACCCAAAACCACTGCAAATCAAGAGGAACCTCTGCCTGGAGAAGAGCCGAAGAGCTGAGGAGAAGTGCTGCCCTGCCTGTGACTGTGCTTTGTGGAGCTATCCTGCAGTTGCTGCTTCTGCCTGGTGAAAGGGGACAAAGACTGGACTTTGTTGTGCATTCCTGCTTGTGAAGCAATCACCAATGTCTTGCCTGAGCTTTCCTCCTATTGTTGAAGTCTCAGAGCCATTAAAGACTTCCCTTACCAGCACCTGGACTCTCTGCTGAGACTCCTGCCTTGCCAAGTGGTGCCCTATCCAGTTCCTGGGGCCAAGGCAGGTGAAGCTGGCAGACCAAGCCTGAAAATCCACGCACAGATAGCAGTGCGAGGAAATATATAAAGCAACCTCCGAGAGCAGCTGAAGAAATGATGTGCAGCCGGCTCCATGGCTGAAATCAACGCATCGCTTCCAGCGCGGCTGGAAGATCGATGCACACGGTTGGAGAAATGACGCTCCGCATCGCTGGAGGAGGTTGGTATCGTCGCAACCCACACAGCATGGTTTTGCTATCACCGTGCTTCAGGATTTTCGATGCAAACCGTGCTGGGTGTGGAAAAATGACACAGCGACTGCCCGGACCCGAGTGCTGCCCGGAACGACGCATCGCTCCCCTGCAGGGAGGAAAAACTATGCACGTCGGTCCGACCGGAGAAAGAGAAACGATGCACAAGCTCGCTTGCGGCTGAAAAATCGATGCAAAACCTACCTTTTTCTGCGCCCATGCGTGTTATTTTAACGCGACCCAGGTACTTTTCAATGCTAACGGTGTTTTATCTGTTTACAAAAGGATTTAAGACTCTTTTTGCTTTTTAATTAATAACTTGACTTGTGAATGTTGGATTTTTGTTGTTTTGGTCTTGTTTTGTTTAGATAAACATGTCCTATTTTTCTAAACCTGTGTTGTGTCATTTTGTAGTGTTTTCATTAAGTTACTGTCTGTGTTGGAACAAATACTTTACACCTAGCACTCTGAAGTTAAGCCTGCCTGCTTGTGCCAAGCTACCAAGGGGGTAACCGTGGGTTAGCTGAGGGTGATTCTCTTTTATCCTGACTAGAGTGAGGGTCCTTGCTTGGACAGGGGGTAACCTGACTGACAACCAAACACCCCATTTCCAACATTTCATCTTCTCCAATTTGATCCTTTTACACAATTTACATATTCACCATATTCCAATATAGCAAATCATAATAATCAATATCCCTTGTATTATTTTCAATAATATCCCTTTCCCAATGTTGCTGAGCCAATTTCCCACTGAAGCAAATCCTTTGCCAAATTTCTCCCATACACCTTGTTCTTTCAGCTCTTTCAAATCAGTATTCTCATTAGTCAGATTAGAAAGAAGCTTCTAATTTCTTTACTATTGGCAGGAATGAACAGACAGTAATGCCTAGAATTAAGCATTTTGCAATCTCTGCCATCCTTTGCTAAAATAATGCCTAATGCAAGGAGGTTCTGAAGAGTCATAGCTCTTTCAGCAGCTCATTCAGTATCTATTAGGATCATGGCTCCTGAAAAATGTGTTTGCATGTTATCCACACTAGTAGACAACTTTTGAATCTTTATCGAATTCAGAACATCTCCCACTGAAGGAATTACTGCTTCAAATACATATTCCACTATACCAGAAGCAGACTCTATTCTGTGTCTCTTATGATGTAACTCAGACACTTTCGGTAAGTTGAACAATCTTTGGGAAAACTATCCCCAAATAGCATGTCCCATACCATCCTTTTGGAAGACAGTAATAAGCATTAGGACCACCAATGCAATATATTCTAGGAATTGCAGGATCCTGTCCATTCAACATAAAAGTCAATTTACTCTGAAACAAAAACACGTCTGCATTCACTTGTTCCCACAAATAAAGTGTCACTGTGAGATTTAGGCCTATGTACGCAAAGCTTCCCTACATGTTATACATCTAAAGCTAATTTCCCCTGTGTTTTTATTGCACTATAAGAATAATCATTTGTGTAAGTCCTTTTCTCTAAGCCTTTTTCTAACTTCTCCTTCAATGCTTTTCTCCTGTCATCTGTGTGAGCTAAGAAGCTCTTTTCTAAAGGTGTAAGCAAGCATGTCAGGTTATTCCTGTGAGCGTTAGCTGTGCCAAAAGTTAATGTAGGTTCAAAGAAACCCCTAACTAATACTATGTCATTATCCTTAGCTACTCTACTCAGGCACCTAATTATGGGGGCATACGAAAACACCACATTGTGGTTGGAATAGAAGCACTGAATGTACTCCTGGGTATAAAATCTTGTTAGTAACATATTATGACTTTCCCCATTGGTAAGAGGCAAACTAAAACAGGTAACTCCTTCTTTGACTGATGACGGAATCTTCGTACACACATACAAATTATTTGCATCCATCATCTCAACATACTCACTCAATAAGCGATAGAAGACATTAGAAGAAAGTTCCACTTGGGCATTCCTACCTATGTGCAAATACTTTCCACCTAACCTAAACTTCTCTATTGAAGTTAATGCAGTAGTTGTCTCTAAAGCTGAAGTATGGTTGGCTTCTTTTTTGTCAAGAACAGTCACTCCCACAATCAATATCACAAATAATATCCCACACATAATGGACAAACTAATACTCATTAATTTATAGCACCTATTCTTCCTACCCTGTTGGCTAATGTTACTCATGATCTGTAAAGAATCAGAAAGAAGAGAAAATGTGGATTATGCGGCAAAAATCAAAAACTAAAATCTTCTTCAGCAGCTATTTACAGCTCTCAGTCTCTCTTCGTGGAACCTTTGTCAAAAATCAGTTTAGCAGCTTGTCAAAATAAGTTTTTCAAAAGTCAATCAATTTTTTAAAGTCTTTTCCGGTTTCTTTCAACAGTGTCTTTTCTCTTTGCACTTTTCTCAAATTGTTTCAACA
The DNA here is from genome assembly GCF_031143425.1 of Pleurodeles waltl. Lineage (NCBI taxonomy): Eukaryota > Metazoa > Chordata > Amphibia > Caudata > Salamandridae > Pleurodeles > Pleurodeles waltl. The sequence continues at coordinate 1,525,854,116 of NC_090444.1, forward strand.
GTTCAGTTCATTAGCTTCCGTCAAGTGCCAAAATATTGACATGAAATGTCTTGATTAAAACAAAGACAAAGATTATTTCTGCCATTTACTTGTAGTTGCATACGTCCATTCCGGACCTGCGTACCTTTGACTTGCTATTCTCTTTCTTTTCAACTTTTGATCTTCATTCAATTCTCCTTCACTTAAATCTTCTCTCCTTGTTGTATTTACTTCTTCCTGGATTGTTGTGTCAACAACTGATTCCTTCCTTTTTTCTTGTGACTCTGGCCACTTGTCTCCTTTCAGTGGACACTTGGTCAATGCTCTTTTCAGTGTTGAACTTGAAACTTTTTTGTGCTCTCTGGTGTTTTCTCTTGACAGATCTGCTACTGGTTCAGGAGGATTTAGATCACAATGGCTTTGATCCGCCTCAACTCCTTCCCCCTCGTGGTCGGGCAACTGCTCTGTTTGTCTCTCAAAATTGTCTACTTCTGGGAGAGCCCACCTCTGACTAGTCTCTCCTGCTGTCTCAATTGAGATAGGGTACCGTCACCCTCCTGGAGGTCTTCTCCTTCGTCTCTCACAGGAGTGACTGAACCATCCTTAAAGGGCTCAGATCCGGCTTCATTTCCTCTTTTTTGTCTTTCCAGCTCTGAGGCTTGTCTTGTTGCAGTTGTTGGTGCTCTCAACAACTCTTCTTCATTGTCCAAAGGACATGGCACTTTCTTTGTGTGGCCGGCGTGAATCCAGTTTGGAACTCCAGCGCACATCACAGCTGTGGTAGTAACAAGAACTACCTCGAACTGTCCTTTCCAGCGAGGTTCCAAACACGTCTTCTGCATGTGTTTCCAGACCACAGCCCAGTCTCCGGCTCTCAGTTTTTGCCTTGGGTCATGGATCCGTGGCAGTGTGATGGCCTCCACCTACTGAGTGAAAGAGTGAACCACATCAGCCAGACCTTTGCAGTAGTCCAACACCATGTCATCTGTAACATTGACGAGTGCATTTGCAGGCACCGCTGGCAACCTCATGGCTTGGCCCATAAGGATCTCATGCGGTAAAAATCCTGTCCTCCTGTTGTGTGTGTTTCTCATTGTCATGAGAACTAAAGACAGTGCGTCGGGCCATTTCAGATTTGTGGAGGAACAGACCTTTGCGGCTCTTGACTTCAAGGTACCATTCATCCATTCCACTAGTCCTGATGCTTCAGGACGGTAAATACAATGCTTCTGCTCAATGTTCAATGCTGCACAAAGTAATTTGATTACTTCATTGCTGAAGTGACTTCCCGTATCGGATCCTAAAGAGATCAGAAACCCAAAACATGGTGTCAGTTTCCTAAGCAGTAATTTCCCTACTGTGAGGCTGTCATTTCTTTGTGTAGTGTACTTGTCAATCCAGTGACTAAAAATGCAGACAATCACCAACACATATCTCAAATCTCCACACACAGGCATCTCAATAAAACCCTTTTGCATTCTGCTGAATGGACCTCCTGCTCTGCCAATGTGGCTCACATTAACCACGGTCCCTTTCCCCGCGTTCATTTGTTGGCAAATTACGCAACGATGGCAAACTGCTTCAACAACCTGTCTAACCCTTAGGTTGAACCACTTATGCTTATGCAGGCACAAATTTGCATCCCTCCCAACATGTGCTTGACCATGATAAAACCTAGCCATTTGAAAAAGCAGACTATTGGGCAAAATCAATTGACCCTTGTCTGAAACCCACAGTTCATCTTCTCACTGTACACATTTCATTTTGCTCCATGAGCGTTTTTCCACCCTGTCAACATTATTCTGCAATGCTTTCAATTCTTCCAATGTATCTATTACTTTCAATGCATAACTTGGACATGTTTCATCTTCTTCAGGTAATAGTTCCCACTTATCTTTGAATTATATACAGTTCAATGTGCAAAACCTTGTGACTTGATCTGCAAATCCATTTCCCATTGACACAAAATCTTGTGTTTTCAGATGTGCACTGCATTTAACCACAGCAATCTTTTCAGTCATTTGGATGGCATGCAAGAATTCCGTAATTCTCTTAACCTTTCTCACTGGTGAACCAGAAGAGGTCATGATCCCCTGTGTGAACATAACTGACCACAATCATGGACTATTCCAAATCCATACTGGCTATCTGTATACATGGTAAGTTTTAAAGTTTCAGCGGAGCAGAAAAATGGCAAGCTCTAGTAAGAGCTACCAGTTCCGCTACCTGTGCAGAATATATTCCTCAAAGCCAAGACGCTTCCAGGACACCAGAAATTGTGCTCATGGCATATCCTGCTCTCAGTGTCCCAGTATTATCTCTTAGACATGAGCCATCAATAAAGACAATTTTGACACTTTCTTCCAATCGGGTGTCTCTAATATCAGGTCTTGGTTTTATGCACAGATCAGTTACTTCAACACAATCATGCTCAATGTCTTCCACCTTTTCAATTTCAATATTTTCATTTGGAAGTAAAGTTGCCGGGTTCAGCACTGTACATCATCTCAATGACACATTTGGTGACCCTAGAATACTCGTCTCATATCTGGTCAACCTTGTACCTGTTAGGTATTGGGTTTTCATCTTTGTAAGTAGTATCTCAATGGAGTGAGGGACCATGATGGTTAAGGGATGTCCCATCACAATGCCTTCACACTGTGTAAGGCTCTGTCCAACCGCTGCAACTGAATGCAGACAACCTGGTAAGGCTGCTGCGAATGCATCAAAAGCAGCTGAAAAATATGCTACTGGGGTGGTTCACACCTCCATGGACCTGCGTCAAGACAGACAATGAATGTTCACCATGCTCATGACAAAACAATGTGAAAGGTTTAATGTAATGAGGCATACCCAAAGCCAGAGCCTTGCACAGACTCTCTCTCATTTCAGAAAATGCTTTCATGCAAGCCTGGTCTAATACTATGGGATCAGTAACCTCCTTGTGAGTCAGTTTCTGCAAGGGCTTGGAAATGACTGAAAAATTGGGAATCCATTGGCGGCAGTAGCCTACCATCCCTAAAAACATCCTGACATCTCTCTGAGTAGCTATGGGTCTCATCTGCAATACTGTTGTGACCATTTCTCTTGTTATTTTCCTTGATACCTTCTCAATCCGGTGACCCAAATATTTCACCTCAGTACTGCAATTTAAGTGTGTACACTTATGACCATTCTTTCCTAAGTGTTTCAGCAAGGCAATCGTGTCATACTTGCACTCGTCCCTTGTTTTGAATGCAATCAGCAAGTCATCTATGTACTGTGCCAAAGTCGACTGGAAAGGCAATTCCAACAACTCCAAATTCTGATTCAAGATCTGATTGAATATGAAAGATGACTCTGAAAACCCTTGAGGAATTTGGCACCATCAGTAAACTCAGTCTAAAAATCTGAAACAAAAGAGAAATTGGCTGTCCTCATGAAGAGGCACAGAAAAGAAGGCTTGTGACAAATCTATGGCAGTGAACCATTCAGAATCACATGGAATCTGAAACATTATCACAGCTGGATTTGGTACCATGGGGCAACATTTGATCACAATGTCATTTATTTTTCTCAAATGTTTTCTCATGTTTTGGAACGAGTTGATGTCATTAGTTTGCTGAATGACACCTTCCTGCACCATCATCGGACACTCCAGTTTCCATTGTCCAAACGCTCCGCAAGTGTGACTAGGCAACAATTTCTTCATTTCCTGCACATCATTCTGAACCACTACAGTACCCATATCTGGACAGAGGTTTACATTACCTCTGTGACCTCTACCTGACATCTGATTTTGAAATACAATGTTTCCCTGCTGCTGCTGTTGTAGCTGTTGTGTAAAATTTTCCTGCATCCCTGTTTGTGCAGCTTTTATTTGCATCACCATCGCCTTTTCTTTCAGCTTTCTTTGCTTCAATTCAATCTCATCACTACAGTATTTGACATAATGCAGCACCTTATCAATCGGCTTTGCTTTCCAGCAAATCAAATTACTCTTAATCATCTGGCTAATTTCAGGTCTCAATCCTTCCAAGAACCTGAACACAAAATGAATCATGTCTTTTGGCTCAATTGTCTCTGTACCACTGTAATGCTTGAACGACTGCAACAATCTCTCGTAGTATGCATGTATTAACTCTTTGGCTTCCTGTCTATTCTCTGCCAGTCAATGTTTTTGGGCGAAATTCTCATTTTCAAAAATTCATTCATCTTGTTATAATGTTTCATTACCTCAGGAGACAGCGCACTCGTCACCTGATCTCTCTCTGGTTCTTTTTCGGCCAATCTATACTCCTCTTGCACTCCATCCACAAATCAGCTGGAACTACTATCTCTAAGTGTTCAAGTCCTCCCACAGGCACTTTGCAAGCTTCATAAACCTGTCTGTCTGCTGGTACCATTCTACTGGTTTCTCTCTCAAACTAGGATAATCATTTGTAAACGATAGAATGTAAGCTCTGCTCCAAGGGACATGAACAAAATTCCTTCCTGGAATCTGCCTCATTGGTAAAAATTTTCACTGGTTCCTTTCCTGCTGCACATTTGCAGTTAACTCTGCAGAATCCCTTTTCTCTTATCTCTTTTCTTTACCCATCTGCCTTCTCATTTGTCTAATGCTCCCCAGATCTGGGTACTTTGAAGTAACTCCCTAAGGTGTGCTTTCATTCCGGCAGATCTCATGTGCTCAAAATCTTTGGTCTCAAAGTCTAACCTGCAATTCCTTTTCAAATCTTTTCTCTATTTCTGCCGTACTTATCTGCCATGTCTGCTAGCTTTTGATGACCATTGTTCACTTCCCTCATAATCTTCTGGCATAGATACTTCAACTCTGCTTCTGTGTAGGACTCTAACCTAGTCACACACATAATTCCCTCAATGAGCTCACCCGCTTCTATTCCTAGTCTAGTGTAGTTCACGTACTCTTCTCTCTTCGGAGCACTCTGTGTAGTGTTCAGCTGATCTAGCCATTCAGTCAATTGCTGGGCAGTCAAACCTTGCTACGAAATGTTGCTGGCCCAGACAGGTGGTACTTGTTGCACAATTGCAGTCGGGGACTGTGTAAGTAATTTCAGGCTCTGACTAATGTTCGACCCTATCACAGTATCTGGAGACTCCTAATGGACTAAGGTCTAGCAATGATCTAGATCCGTCAAAGGTCTGTCCCACAGGAGAGGCTACTTGATATTCTCATTAAGTCCTCCCCTCGTTGAATTCTGACTTAGGGCTCCCTGTCCATTCACACTGTTTTTCTCTTGTGCAAACATAGGCACAGTCGGATCAATAGTAACAAGTACAGATACAGTTTCTGGGCTTGTTCTAGCACATAGGTTCTGTGACTGCATAGCTCCCAGTACATATCTGTCTGGGTCCCTGTTTTTGGAGTGTATTTCGGCATTAATTGTGGGTGCACTTGCCGGAGTAAAAGTGGAGTCGGCTCTGACTGAACCAATGTCTGTCCCAGGAAAACCTGTCCTGTAAGTATAATTAAGTTTATGGCAGTTTCAACAATGGCCACATCTGGGGAAATTCTCTGGACATTTGGCTGTGGCACCTGATTTTGTACTACTGGAGTAGTAGGTGCATTAAGACTGCTCTGTACTGGTCTCTGTGTTTGGCTAGGATTAACCTGCACTGGACTTGTAACATTAACTTGTGTCGGAGCTGAAGGATCAGCACTGGTACTCAGACGACTCTCATGTGCTGTATGCGGTGGTGGAGGATTTCTCAATAACTGTAAGATAGACTCATCATTGTCTGACATCTTCCTCTATTGTCAAAGATTTTCTAGCCTCCCTACTGTCAGAAGGGCTTTCGTTAGTCTTTCTGGTAGCTTTTCTTCCTTCTCTCTCACCATCTTGTGTAATCGCAGGGAACAACTTAATCCCCTGTAAAGTCTCGGTTCGCCAAAATTTCAGAGCACGGTCCCATCTGGCCTCCTCCAGTGTCTTTTCTGCCATTCTCATTATCCTCTAAAATTTCTGTTTTTGTCTGGCTACTAACTCCCAGAATGACAATGCCTCGAACTGTGCTGGTCTCAGAGGGGGCTTCAGATCATGCAGCACCCTTCTCATATTCTCTAAACTCCTCAAATTAAATGTTCCGTTAGCAGGAAATGCTAGGCTCCCATCCTTCTCTGTCACTTTGCACCATTACTTTAGCCAAAGACATGGCACAGCTCCCTTTTCTTCAAATACAACGTAAGCTGGTGTATCTTCTGATGGTGCTATAGCCCTATATTCATTGTAATGTATGTATCTCCCCTTAAAGCACTCTTTAAAGCTTTGAAAACTTTCATTTTTGCAACCTTTATGTTTCTCTAAATCAAATCAGGAAATGACTTTTAATCCCAGAATTCTCTTCACCCACCTTCTCAACAATTTGCGCTTCATGGACGGCTGCCAATCCATGCGCGACCCTTCTCACTAACCAACCTGTCCCAGCGCGGCTCCAATGACGTCACAATCACACATACTGCGACTGACAAAGTCTTGGGGCTTGCCCTCCTAAACTCAGATTCACACAAAACTAATGCAAAATTATTGCAAACCCTAAACAAAATCAAAACCTGATTTATTGGTTTCCTACAGGTAGGGTAAACAATTGCTTCAGAAACTACGGATTTTTCACTGACGGCTCTCGCTCTATCAGCTACTTCTTCTCAGTTTCCCTGATTCACAAGCAAAATTTGACCAGCAAATTTCACTATCAACTGATCAGTAGGTCTGTCATGGTGCACATAGGACTTGCCAGGTCTCAGTCGAAAATCATTTCACTCACTTTGACTCACACTCTGACTTGTCAACCACACCCGATCGGCCTATTAAACTAGACAAATTACAACAAAAAACAAGTGTCTCATTCACTTTTCAGTGTACTCCGGATTTTTAGACCACACAGGTTCCATACATCAACAACCACGTGGAAAATTTGTGAGCACAAAGCGCCACAGACATGTGAAGTTCAACAAGCTCCCTACTCTCACACTGCGGAGTACGCACAGTCCTTCTACACCTTCATTTGGAGTACACAAACTCCCTAAATGCTCCCAAACATCACAATTCACCTGCAATTTGCTTAAGCTGTGCAAGCACAAAACCTACTCCATTCACAGTGTCACTAAAATGCCAAGAACATCCTCAGGCAACCATTAGCAAGCTCCACGATTCTGGGAAAGTCATTTCAGGACTTAAGGGCACTTTTTCTCTCCAATCTGTATAATTGAAAAAATAAATGAAATCCAAATATCAGTGATGATGAGCTCTTGAAAGACAAGACCATGTACCGGTCCTCTATGATAGGCTCTTAAGGATACAAACCATCAAGCTGCTACCATCTCTGCCTTGCGTGTCTGACCTTAATAAACTTACAAGAGTACGCAACTATATCGATGAACCTTATGACTACACTTAAGATTTTCCCACCATATAAACCCCATACCAACACTGATCAATAACTTATCATTAACATCAATAATCAATAAAAATCAATAACATTAGTAATCAATAGGAGTTAGTAATTGGCACCTACCATGACATCGCAGTCATGAATAATCACACCTTTATGTAAAAGTTAGAAGATTTATTTCCCTATATTAACAATGCTAATGTCATGTAGGTTAATCTCAAAATCAGTTGATAAACATACAGAAATAAAACTGACCTAAATCATGAAAAGATCTAATCAAAACTTAAACTACTACACATTCCTTGTTGGTTACTTTGTGTCTCCCTGGAAAGTCAGTGTATTCTGTGAGATTGTGCGAGTGTGCAAAAGTATAGGAACATGACCGTTTCTATGGGCGTGAACATGCATTATCCGCATAGGCACTGTTGAGGCATCCTGTCATGAGAGCTGTGAATGCAATAATGCACAGATCTCATGTCGGGCAGATGGAACAATCATTTCACTGTAAATTGGCCATGTTTGATCCTTTGGTTCCTGAATACGTGTCTTTCCTTGTTTCATATTTCTAGTCTGCATTTCCCTACATGCTGATGAAATTCAAGTCAAGAGTTCTGAATAGTTGAGTCTTGTTCATTAAGTTTTCTAACATATACTTTTTTCATTATTTTTTTTAGAGTTTCCATTTGCTAGCATGTCTGACCTTAATAATAAACTTACCATGGGATGTGAATAGGTCAATGAACATTTTGACTACACTTAAGATGTTCCCACAATATAAACTCTGCACCAATACTGATCAATAACAAATAATTAATCATTAACACCAATGATGAATAACAATCAATAGCATTAGTAATCAATAGAAGTCAGTAATTGGTACACAGCACGACCTTGCAGTCATGAATAACCACACCTTTCTGTAAAAGTTAGAACATTTATTTACCTGTATCAACAATGCTAATGTCATGTAGGTTAATCTCAAAATCAATTGATAAACATACAGAAACAACACTGGCTGACTGAAACAATGAAAGAAACACAATCTAATCAAAGCTTGAGCTACTACACATTCCAAAATTACAGTGCAAATTAACAGAAAGAATAACTGTGCAAACGATATCACATACATTTAGATTCAGCAAAGAAAATACATCAAATGTTATTCCATGTATTGAGCTTCATTAGTGAGGATCCTAACTAACACCAGATTAGAATATCATGTTTGGGCTTCATGCAAAACAATTTAGTCAACACAAATTTGGAAAAACATCTAACTATAGCTCTATCAATATAGCAGTTGGTACCTAGAAACAAATGCAAATAGACATAGCAAACAATCTTATCATCAATATACCTATCCTCAGTTTGGATGAGCAAGCTGTGACAGTCTTCGTCCTCAGGTCATCAGTCTGGTCAGCAAGGCATCAGGATTCAGCATCAAAGTTCAGAAACTGCAAAGTTTTTAAAGAAATTATGTTAAACATGTCTCCTCTCAAGACAGAAAATGGGCAAATGGGCCAAACTGGCTTGTTGGGCAGTTTGAAAGTAATGACGGTCTCTCCTCTCTGTGCAGTCTGGCTAAGTTACATTTCCTAAAACTGCTTCCCAAGTCCCTATTGGTCAAGGAATCGCATGTTCACACTTTGTCCAATAAAACTAAAACTTCAAATCTACATTTCTACTAGTACACGGTTCGCATTTCGATAATTGACTCCTTTTGTACTGTTCTCTTCATCCGGCTCATCAGGTAAAAATATTGTTGCAGCTTATACTCCGGTCAGTTTCTCCATTGTATTCTCCTGAGAAAGTCAGTCTTACACACATTGCATAAAACAATGTTGCATTAGCAAGTACAGTATCTCCTAGCAAGCGGTTCTAATGAGAAAGACTTTTTAGCTACAAGCACATTAGGTCAGCACAGTGGAAAATCACAATTCAATACTCTAAGCAGACATTTTATTAAACACCTAATAAATGCAGCTTCACATGAGGCCATGCAGTTAGGCCAAGACCTCCGCTAAGTTAAGGCATTCAATTATTAAAGCTAATACATAATGCATAACTCTAAATATGATATGTTACTACATTAATCAAACATAAGCTCAGCATTTCATATTAATAAGCCATTAATAAGTACACTTCGTGAACATTGGCGGCCACTCACGTGGGCGTACCTTTAAATTGTGTGCATTATTTTCCTCTATGTTATTACATTTTCTCTGCAAATTCAAGACTCAGAATACATGAATACTCATTAGTAAAATCAGCAGTAACAGTTTCAACATATGAATTATTGTCTGCTCCGTGGGTGGTGTTATCTGGGCTGTTTATACAAACCATAGAGGCTTCCATAGATGACATAACTGCTGGGCACTCTGAATAGAGGATGATGAGGGGTAATATTTTAACCAGATGGACTCTGTTTCTCCATTTCCAGATAGAGGAGGAGATGGATAGATGGTTCTCGGCTTAAGCTAAAATACGTATTATTGGAAGTGCTCCCCTCTGATTGGGCCCATTTAAAATTAGGGTTGTCTATTTTGTCATTTTTTGCAAGAAGCCCTCAATGAGTATTAAAATAGTTATTTGATACAATTGAATGATTAGATAGTTCTGCAATCATTATGTTGAATACTGTTGATACTGTTTAGTAGATGAAGAATCTTGAGAGGGTAAGATGAACTGCAGTTTCTCCTCGTCTATTTTGAATGAGGATGTAATGTTTAGAATAGAGGTTACACTCTACCTTAATAAATTCCCGAAGGACATCTGATGAACTTGGGTTAGGTAAAGTATTTATACAGTCCTCCAGTAAAAATTACTTTGTTGGTGACGAAGATGTTAATGCTGATTATGATCTTTTTTTTTTTTTTTTTAGAGTTTATGACAAAAGTAGTGGTCAAATATGTTTGGGCGCTGGTTGTCCGTAAGCCTTTCAATATTTCTGCTTGAGCTAGCATTCTTTTCATGCTTAGGTAGACTGATGGTTGTTGTTCGTGAATGTGAAAACCCTCCAGAAACGTTCCCACTGTGGATTTAGTGTTATTAGTGCACTACTTAGTTGGGAATGTTGTGTCTTAGGGAGCTTGGGCCGGCGCATTGTAAGGTAAAGCTGTCCTGGAGATTAATGATTGGATGTTTTGGTGACCTTGCCTAAATATTTCTTGGTGAGGGCGACCAGGAGAGAAAGAGAAAAGGGAAGAGGAGGAAAGAAAGAGAGAAGGAAGAAGAAAAAGAGAGAAGGGAAGGAAGAGCAAAATAGAAGCAACAAAAATGAAAGCAAAGTAAAGGAAGAGAGGGAATGAAGGAAAAGAGAGAATAAATGAACGAGAAAGAAAGAGAAGGAACATTAAAGAAAGAAAAAGGAATAAAGAAAGAGAAAGGAAAAAACAGAAAGAAAAAGAAGGAAAAAGAAAATTCTGAGAGAAGGGCAGAATAAAGCAACAAAAGAAAAAAGTAGGAAAAATAAATAAAGAAAGTATGAATGAAGGAAAGAAATTAGGAAAGAAGGAAAAAAGAAAGGAGTGAGAGGAAAAAGTAAAAGAGGATATAGACTACCCTTTCCTAGTGCTTTCATGCATCCCTGCAAATCTGCACATTGTCGGCGATTCACAATAAGTACGGCGAAAGACTATGCAGTGACCATGGCCTCAGCTAAGATAAAAAAACACCCTGAAATCAAGATGGTATACAAAAAGTGGGAGGGTCCAAAACCACTCTTCCCAGAGGTTTCAGAGGAGCAAAACTAACTAGACCAAATCACATTCATACGGCCCCAAGAAACACATACACACAGTAGAGTAACCCCTGAATAAGTCATCTTGCAAGAAAACAAACTAGAGAAGTCTTATGTCTCCTACTTCCTTCTCTCCTCCTAGAAAAGTGGATGCTGTCCAAATAAAAGCATCCAGAAGAGGAATTTGCAGATACCAGTAAATATGAGGCACGGGAATGCTGTTAATCTCTAAATCTGATAAACAAATGTATTCATTTAGCTGTAAATGGTGTTCTCCGAGTTGTTTTCTTGATCAAAGGGTTTAAATGTTGATTTGAATGTGACAACTCCAAGGTTTATCAATACATATTTTGTTTTTCTAACAGTGGTTTTTGGACAATTTGCCTACTTCCAAACAGCACTAAATGACTTGGTTGAATTATTTGATGGGGCGCATCCTCAAGCCAGACTACTCAGTTCATTATCTGGATCTCACTCAGGTAAAATGCTACAAACACAGTGCTAAAAGTAAATATTTGCGTATCATAAATTTAAATGTTTGCTGTGGAAAATATATATTTTGTTCAAAGCATGAGTGAATAGCATACATACACAGCTACATATGGATTACTTGACATTTTAGGCACCACTTACATTGTCATACAAATTGGCACAGGGTACTAAGAGAAATTTTCATATTAATAATTATTACTTTGTTTTTAAGTTATAGTTTGTCAACAGTTTGTCAACAGTTTTTAAGCAGCATACTAATTTTAAAAAACAAGCTTTTTCACCGCAGCATACAGAAAACTATCAATTATAAAAATAGCCCTATACCATAAAATTTCATTATGGAATGGAAATTCTCATTTACAATTACAATGTATTACAATGTCTTATCATCATCATCAAAGTGTTAAAAATATCCAATCTAGTTTCTAGTGCTGAAAGACAATGAGGCCCAGGTTAAGAAATATTTTGTGTGGGGTTGCATCACAAATGTGGCACAACCTGTCCAAACTTTTTTATGTACTTTCCAGCGCAAAACTTGTTTTGCACTGGAAAGTCCCCTCACAGAACACAAAGGAGTACTTACAACTGCTTTGCATTACTCTGTGTCACTGGAATGTTCCATGTGTAGTAGATGGGTGTTCCCATTTAAACACTGATGGTTTTGATGCAAACCCCTGTCTATTCAAAATATAAGGCAGGGTTTTGTGCTAAAAATAACACTATATTGAAGCATACATTAAAAAGGAGAATGCCTTAACTTTTCCCCCTTCCCATGTGTGCTGCACTGTACAGCACACATCCTAAGTGGGAAAAGTTTTAAAGTAAGTCTGAGAATTTTTTTTGTACTGGGAGGGTAACCTTGCAGTACAAAACCTATACACATACACCCTTGAACCATGGTGCAAAGATGTGTACATGACGTTCGGCTCCTCATGACTGTGCCAGCCCTCTGGACAGAGCAGGATACTGTCATATCTATGAAGATATGGCGCTTTTCTGCACTCTCCTTGCCATTCAATGCAGCACAGCAACTTTGGTTGCTGAGCTGGGTTGTGTGACAGTTTTGATAATGTGGGCCCACATCTGTTGGAGAGAGTTCACTAATGTTGGTATAAACTCAGGACTTTGTCAAATATGTACTTCTGAAAAAGGCAGAGACTTCACCACACACTTCTCAATAGGATATCAATGAAGGTGGCAGAGATGGTGATAAATGGATGTCTAACAAGGAAGATCTATAAGATGCCTGGCTGCAATATCTTAAATAAGGTGAAACTTTTGTTACTAGTATATACAGAGAGCCAAACCCAGCACATCTCAACAATCCAATCTGGTGCCTATTATAGCATGAATAACGGTAAAATGAGGAGAGGAAGGATTTGGTTTAAGTAGGTGGTAATAAGTTTATCTTTTTGTTCAGGTGCTAGACTAAATAACCTGGCAAAGCAGGAATCCAAAGGGGAACTTTACTTAATATTCAGAGCCACAGTGAACATCTTTGTTGCATCTACTGGGAGAAACCCTGGAGCAGCGTCATTGTTGTGTTGCTGCTTTTCCTTTAAAAGACTTTGCTATTGAAACAGTCAAATGTGTTGTAACTCATTTTGAGTTCCGAATAGAAATGTGAACATAGTGATTCCTAGAGCTCTATAGGAGGGCTAACCGTTGTAGGATAGGGTTCACAAAAAAAAATCAATTTGTAATTCATAGGTTGGTGGGTGACCATTTACAGCATGACTACCAATCCTGCTTCAGATCATGTTGCAGTGAGAGACTGCCACCTTAAACATCATAGACAATGCCCTCTTAACTCCTACTTCCTGATATTGCTGGAGCTCTCAGCTGCCTTCAACACTGTGGAGCATCCCACCGTCATACTGACGCTCGAGTTGTGAATGGGATACACCAGCAAAGCTTTTCACTGTTTTTCCTCCTATCTTTCCAACCAACACCATGTTGATGACATGGGCACCTCCTGTTGACAAAAGATCTCTGTCACGTATGGGCTTCCATACTGTCTCGTGTTATCTTCAAAATTTACACTGAATCACTCTGAACTCTACTCACAGATAATAGCATCAAGATTAACCAATATGATACACAACATTACTGAAAGTCTCCTCTGTTTCCGACATCCAAAACCTCCAACACTGTTTGCACATCACCAGTTCTGGATGTCCAGAAGGCCAACCCAACCAAGACATAATTCTTATTAGTTGCTAAGAAAGACAAACAAAATACTTTATATCTGGCTCAATGACATCAACCTTGGCAGCTTCAAGCACCAACTCTCTCTGAATTCCGAATCACTTGGATTCACCTTGGGCATCATCCTCACCCTCTAGGGACACATTGAAATGAAACAAAGATGCCCTGGCACAATATCTCCTAAAGAAAGTGAAATTATTTCTCATAGAGAGTGATTTAAGACTGCTGTTCAAGAATCCCCACTGGCACCCCCAAGGGGTGCCTAAACGCTGCAGCCTGTCTCATCCAGAGTCCAAAGAAATATGACCAGACCACCCTCATCCTGATGGATTGCCATTGGCTCCCTTTTCCTGTCCGACCCATCTTCAAAACCAGCTGAATAATTAATAAAGCTATTACAATAAGTACAGTGATGTGAACCACTCCACATTTTTAGATTTCCCCATCAATTGCTGGCACAGAAACATGTGGTAAGAGCAAGGCTTTCTGTCAGTGCACTAATAGACAGCATGACAGAAGCAGAGACACTTCATGCTACAGCCTCACAGAGATGAGGGAACATAAACAACACAAGAATTCAGAGAGGAGAATCCGCAGACAACAATGCTGGCAAAGCATCTGATGAAGATCAGGGAGGGTGGGAGAGAGGGAGCTCATGGCTGAGCCATTTGCCTGCCTCAGATTGAAAAGAAAAAGCTGGCATTTTACCCAGCCTGCTCCCACTGGACAGCGAAGAAGGCATCATGGATTAAGATAAGATACCAATTAATTACATTATTATACTATTGCAAGTGATCTTGGCGTGCACTTCCTTAGTAGAGGCGCATGTCCTTTAGCCTCAGGCTTATATAGGGGGTGGAATGCCTCAGTGGCTTTCAATATCATTATATTATACAGCTGAGTGTCTATCATCCCATTTAAAAGAGACTCTGCTCATATTTGAACATCTGGTTAATTCTACGCATTGTTGTGCGAAACATATCAAGTTCATAAGCACTGGCACTGATGACATGATGATGTTGAATCAATAAATGTTTGAGTACAAAATGCATTAAACAGGTACCAAAATGGTATTGAATTACAGATTTAAACCTTTGTGGAGATATGGGGAAGACCTTTAAATTATTGAATAAACAGAGGAAATATGTGATATCTATTGCCAGTGTTTTCATGCTGCTTCCTAAAACCACTGTGAACTATAGCTTATTTGTGAGAAAATTCGGAAACGTTTACCAATCACCTCTGTGCAGTCATGGTTATTACAACAGAAACGTTTCACTTAGAGAATGTCTGTCTGAAGTAAATGGGATATAGTTTGAACTCGAAATATAGCTTAAATTAGTAAATTAAAATTTGTGCTAGAGAAACTAGGATATAATTAAAGTAAATATGGGGGTATATTCCCTCAAATGTTTATGTATGTATCTTAATCGTTTCCTTAATCAAATTTTCGCAGGTGAAACTTTGCCATTGGCCACATCCAATCACATTTTGTTGAGATTCAGTGCAAAAAGTGGTGCGTCAGCAAGAGGTTTCCACTTCGTATACCAAGGTAATTGTAATGAGCTTTTTCGGCCTTTTCTGGCGTGTAACGATTCTATCAACCGAGTTGTAGTCTACAGCCATTCCTGGAGGCATATCACCTACCAAGAATGGCTATGGCTGCAACACCGTGACAAACAATAAAGGATGAATCGCAAATTCTAAAAGACAGATTCAAGTTAACTGTTACTATGGCGAAAGAAATGAAGCATCAGGCATCTATTGTTCAACGTTGAAATTCAGTTTACGGAAACACAGCTGCAACGCCGTGCACTTTCCTACATACATCGCAATTGTGAACCTGGCAACATAAATAATTTGCTATTGAGTCACAGGACCGTGAATGCTGGCGTCGTTTGCTGTTCAGATATTAACTAGTTGAATTATTCACTTGGGGCCAGATGTAGGAAACAGTTTGCGACTCGCAAACGGCAAAATTTGCCGTTTGCGAGTCGCAAACCGGAGTTTCCTATGCAGAAATGCATTTTGCGAGTCGGAACCGACTCGCAAAATGCATTTCCGACTCGCAAATAGGAAGGGGTGTTCCCTTCCTATTTGCGAGTCTGAGTGGGATGCAATACCATTTGCGACTGCGTACGCGGTCGCAAATCGTATCGCAGTTACCATCCACTTCAAGTGGATGGTAACCCACTCGCAAATTGGAAGGGGTCCCCATGGGACCCCTTCCACTTTGTGAATGGACCCAAAAATATTTTTTCAGGGCAGGGAGTGGTCCCAGGGACCACTCCCTGCCCTGAAAAAATACCGAAACTAAAGGTTTCGTTTTTTTTTTTAAGTGCAGCTCGTTTTCCTTTAAGGAAAACGGGCTACACTTAAAAAAATAAAAAACTGCTTTATTGAAAGCAGTCACGAACATGGAGGTCTGCTGACGACAGCAGGCCTCCATGTTTGCGAGTGCCTATACTCGCTATGGGGCCGCAATTTGCGACCCACCTCATGAATATTCATGAGGTGGGAAATTGCGACCCCATAGCGAGTCGCAGTCGTTGTCTGAGACACCGTACTGCATTGCAAATTGCGACTTGCAATTTGCGAGTCGGATGGACTCGCAAATTGCAAGTCGCAATTTGCAATATTGCTACATCTGGCCCTTGGTGTGCGCGCTGTAAATAGCACGATTTTTCTGAAAAAAAAAAACTAGCGTATCTCGTTCTGCACTTGTGTTCCGGTGCAGAATGGGACAATGGTATGCCCTTGGTTTAAAGTTTTATATCTTTAAGTGATGCGATTGTCTATACCACGGCTCACTGTTACAATACAGTCGGGTATTGGTTCATTTGCATTGCAAATTAAAATGTTCCTAAACAAAGGAAAAGAACTAACATACCAAGAGATAATAGTGAATATTTGATCTTACCTACATAATATGACATTTAATCATGCAGATATAGAAAGAAACGTGATGAATATTAGTTACGATGTTATATTTATATTAAATGATGTAATTGTAGGGAATTCACCTGCCTGGTTATACTGGTGAGGGGCTTCAGATTTGATATGAGCTGTTGGTGAACTTCTACAAATGGAAATTATGAGTGTGTGAATTTCTCCTAATTTATTTTTGCAGAAATATGCGAAATTTTGTGGAAATTCCATGAAATTACATGTAATTGCATGAAACTCATAGCTGTTATTTTGTGCTGCAGATTCTGATACCACAGGATACTCAACATAGGCTCGAATGGGAAGAGTTATTTAGAACTGCTGGAAAATATTAATTGCTTGGTTCGTGTTACTGATAGGCTGGGAAATATCTAAATTCCAATTTTTCCTCTGGAAAATTGCAAATTATTTGCTTTTGGCATGTCTTGGCATTTATCTCACATTTTCCCTGGGTAAGGCTGGACAATTTCAACCTGCAGAATGCAAATGGTGAAATGCAGGGTTGGAGTTATTACTGCACATATAATTGTACCCACTGTGAAAAATGTTTACACAGGATATGATCTTAGTCCTGAATTTATAATCAGGCCTAATGTTTGCATTCAGGTTTAATTACAAATCCACCATTCTCTAAGTACATATGAACATTTTGATAGCTGTGGAATTAGTTTGAAAAAGGCAAGTATAATTCTACGTACGCTGAAACCGTTTGGCAAGAATATGGGACCATAATGTCAGAAACCTATTTCAAGTCAAGGATTGCATTCTATTGTAGTAGTATTTGCAGAGCACTTCATAGCCCTTGGTCATGGGACATGCCAGAACCATAAAAAGTCCCACAATGGCGCTCTCAAGCTAGCCTATTTGCCAATACCAGAGTGCCTGACAGGCTAGTCCAAGAAAGTCCTTGTTGAGGGATTCAATGACTTCTTAGCGTGCCAGTACATTTTTTTATTGTGCAGATAGACTGTGGTTTTCAAATGTTGTCTATGTTGGAAGAATGTTGGGGTCACATATAAAGGCTATGTGCTCTAAAAGTGTTACAGTGAATATGTGCATGTACCTGTGATTGGTGTGAACTGAAGAGGAGTAAGGGAGACATCTGTATTTATGCATGCACACTCATATTTTCTGTGTGTGAGTAAAAGTCTGTTCCATTGTTATTGCTTTCAGATGGTTGATGGTGAGTTAGAGACGTCCCCTTGTTGGATGGATTTTGGTGTACATGAGTTTGTTATGATGATGTTATGTCAGACTGTGATTACTCATCATGAGAAGTACAGACTGCAAGAAAATGTAATACTTTTCGGGTGGGCAGTTGTTCTCTTCAAAGAATAATAACACAAACTTTCAGGCTGAACACTAAACTTACTAAATTAACCTGCGCTCTAACCCCTAGGAGCTATGGCACAGTGCAGACAGGCATAACTTAGGGCAATGTGTGAAGTTATT
Source organism: Pleurodeles waltl (assembly GCF_031143425.1). Classification (NCBI taxonomy): domain Eukaryota; kingdom Metazoa; phylum Chordata; class Amphibia; order Caudata; family Salamandridae; genus Pleurodeles; species Pleurodeles waltl. The sequence goes on from NC_090444.1 coordinate 1,525,872,318, forward strand.
TATGCAGTACCAAAACAGTAAGTAAGTCATACCACCAAACAATAAGAATACCAAACTGAATTAGAAAAAAATAGCTTTTGGGGCTGAGAAGATAGTGTAAATATTAATAAGTAAAAATAAACTAAAATGACAAAAATCCAATAAGGGAGAACAAGAGAGATGGATTTTTAAAGTTTGAAATAAATATATTGCAATAAAAGCTCTAAGAGACAAAGATAATCTATGGAAGGGATAGACCGGGACTTAGGCACCATTTCAGGCCAACCACAGTGGAGCAGATACACCAAACAGGTTCATCACAGTCAAAGGTTTTACCTTCTGACTTGAGGCCTGAGTTAGAGTTTGGCAGAAAGGCTACTCGGTTGCAACTGCAACAAAGTGCTCTCTCTGTCAAACCATCAGCCAGCTCACCTAATTTACAGGAGGGCAGAATTTTAGCATGTCACTTATGGAGCCTACTCAACCTCTGCCGGTGACATTCTCTCCCGGCAGCCCAACTGAGCCCAGGCTGACAGAACAATGGCCGTTTGACCGGCCATCCATTTTAGAGTGTGTGGTTAAATGGTCAGTTTTCAGTCTCACTGACTGTGAGAAGAACGTGGCTTTAATTACATTGAAAACCTATAAATTGCCTCTGATACCACGGGAGACAACTCCCAGGGTGTGTGGGCCATTAGGTTTTGTTTCTTCAAAAGCAAAATCCCACTTTGTCAAAAGCTTGTGGATTGCCACCATATCTGACAGAGCTGTTCATCAAATTGTTAACACATTGATAGGGACCACTATGAGGGCAGTTCCTGCCAACATTAATGGATGTCTAAAGGACCAGTGGATATCTCTAAATGTGTAGGATGGGTACTCTATTTGGCATAAGGAAAAGTTTACTCCGTTACCTTCACCACACTCTAAATCACCCCCCTAGACGTTTCTCTGGTGCTCATAAATGCCATGTGGGACCAGTCTGAAGTTCTATTCATGGAAGCTGTCTCAAAATCAGACACCTTTTCTATGAGGTCCATCTCATAGTTATGGATGTCTTGGAAGTTCAGAAATATTTTAAGTCACACCTTTTCAGGGAACAACTCTTCTTGGTTACTGTCACTGTCCTCAAATTCCCCAGGATTCTACTAATCCTTGTGAACAATATATGGTATCAAGACACTATGGTTAAAACAATGTATCCCAGCCTCCTTGCCCTGTAGTCATGTATTCCACCCTTTAGTATCTTGATATAACCTGTACCATATTTCCTCTTGATAGGTCGCTAGTACAGAGTTCATTTTTATGGGTGAGCGTCCTTTCGCTCTTGTTATTGTTTGCATTTCATTTTTGGCAGTGGCGAGATACTGAGAGAGAACACAGTAACTCATTGCGGCCATCCTGGGTGCAGTCTGGTATTTTAACTGTGTCTAAGCCTTTGCGCCCGCTTTTTCTCGAGCCTTTTGTGGAGGCAACATCGGGGAGAGCAGCTTTGCCAGAGAAGAGCATGACGCAGCTCTGCTTGCCACATCATGCTTCCTGAATACTTCCCTCTCTACGACGCCGGTTTGGTTCTTCAAATGCCCCTCCACTGTAAAACAAATTACTGTGAGTAATCTGGAACTCCTGTTAAAACATTCTCCCGGTCCTGCTCCACTGCAAGGCAAAAGTCTGTGAGTAATCTGATGTGCACTTATATTACAAAGTATTGAACTCACACCTAACATTTGCCAACTTTTAACCTACAGACTAAAACCCAACCGAAGACTAACAGCACTGAATAGTGCTGGAGCGTGTGTGTACTTACTAAGAGTAGTTATGCATCGCACAGTGATTTTTTTCACCAAAGATTCAACCAAAGTGTTGAATGAAAATTTCACTAACGAACAATTCAACCCAGAATGCGGAGTACTCTGAAAACAGAGATCTCTGCAGATAAGTTAGTTTATGAATGCTCTACACTTCACTTTGTAATAATTTTAGATAATGTTTGAAGTCCAATAATCATACCAAAAGAAGTATCGGGAAGCCAGGAGAATCAGAGAAGCATCTGTTGATCTCCCACAACCAGACGGATGTCACACTAACAGGTACACTATCGCAGGTTTGACAACTTCACCCAGTGAACGGAAATGACTATGTCCACACTAGGGCCTCTTCCCTGGCTCTTACCATGTTCCCAGTGGAATATGGTACTCACAGGGCAGACAGGTAGGGAACTCGGGGTTGGGAACATATCATCTGTGCAAAGCAAACAGTTCGGGCTTCAGGTAAGCATGCATTGTTATTACTCAACAGTCACTTCTAAGGCTTCCAGGACCTCAGGACAGCACTTAGGGGCCAAGGCTTACTCCAGCTAATGCCACTACCAAGGTCTAGTCCAGTCCAATTGGTAGAGGTGATCTGTTCACTTCAGATAAATGGCATCTTGCAGCTACATCAGGTTCAGCCAATCAAACCTTGGATTCCACTTATTTATCTCCAGGTAAAAGAGGGAGCAGATCCAGTGGTCCAGCTCTTCAGGGCTCCTCTTAAATCACAGACAACAGGACTAACCCCCCTTATGATTTTATGCAGGTCCAGACAGGTTTCTGAGGAGAAATCCAGGGGTTACCACATTTATAGTTGATGCATGCCAGTGGGTGGAAGTGACTCCTGGACACTCTCTGAAAAATGGAGAAAAAGATTCTGGGGTAATCCTGCCCACTTTTTCAGTTCTTGTTTCCCCTACTGCAGACAACCCTGCAGTGTCGCTCACACCAAAAATCCAACATGAGGGACCCCTTTTATCTTTGTGCACAGCTCTTGTGACCTCCCAGAAATGTGGCTAGGGAAATGAACACTCCCCTCCTCTGTGTCCACTCCAGACCACTTCTCGGGGTAGCTTCCATCCCACTGGGGTGTTGACAGCCTGGCTGAGGATTCAAAGGGTTTCCTTCTTATGGTCCTACCTTATACTTGTGAAATGTCTGGCCACTTTGCAACTTGATGAAGCTCCTGGGTCCATCCTAACTGATCGTTCTGCAAGAGGGAGAAAAACACTTCCACACACACAGGCCATTGTTCCAATAAATTGGAGTTTCAATAGAAATGAAGTATACTGTTTGAATGACTATTTTAGCCATTTTTGGTCAAAGGTTATAGTATACACTTTGACAATTCGGATACAACTCTACTGGTGAAAATGTTTTTTTGAAGAGTGATGGGAAGTTTGTGTGCCAGTGTTAAGCTCAAAGTCTTATTCTATTTCTACTATTGAAGTTTCACTTTAATGTGAGATTGGCTGGTGCATTAGTTGAGCTGTGAACAAGAAATCTTTGTAGGAGGTCCTTCAGTTCATTGAGTGTCAAAGAAGTATTTGCTGGGGTGATGGCATATAGTGACCTAGGCATAGGTTTAGCAGTTGCATTGCTGCCAAATTCTCTATTCTCTGTAGTTTTCATACTGGCAGAGGGGAGCTCTGAGTTATAGACTCTTAGCACAGCCCAGGAGTAACAGTACCAGTGAGATGGTAGTCTGGACACCCTGAGGAAAATCTAGCAGAGTGAAAACTTGGCTGGCAGTATTGCTTAGTGATCAGACAGAGGATTTACTGGTCTTGCTGTCTCTGAATATTTGTATTTTAAGGCAAAACTGAAAGAAGGAATAGGATTTTAAAAAATGCAAAACTATAGAGCTCTAACATGTTAGCTTCTATCATGGCTGCATGTTTTAAAAGAACACATTTTGATGTGTATTCAACGTAAAATCTCAGTATGCCAAATAAAGGGTTTGAGCTTCCTCTGATGTGCTAACATATTTCAGTTATAAATCCATATACCAAATGAAAATATTATGCTAACCATGCTGCATTTTATTTTCATATTCTAAATGAATATCTTGCAATACTGATGGTTTGCATTAGCCCCCTACCTAAAACTGTCTTAACCCAAGGTATATGTACTAAATATATATTACTCTACTCTTATAAACCGTGTTCCATCTCTAGTCAACCATAATAAGACCTGCAAATTGTGCTCACTTCTTGGTTAACTTAGATCTGACAATTAACCCCTTATTTATGTCAACACTATCCACATATGATTCTCTGAAAAGTGCTGGTGGCTGTCTTTATAATAATATCAATCCTGTCACAATCCAAAAATAAACTAAATACCAGATCAAACTAAAGGATATAATGTGAAACAATCTGGAAGCACTGTCTGACATATCTAATACAACTCCTAAAACCATCAAACACTTTACTGTGTCCTCAATCTGACTACTGGCACTGTCATGAAAACTAAATTGACTGATGACGTCTGATAAACTATTTAATTCTTAGCTGAGACACACATGGATTAATTTCTGCCAGTGACAATGTCTTCTGATTTTCTAAACCTGAAAAATAGTTGATGGAAACAATATAGCTCACTGGATTCAGTACATAAAAATGTGAAATTCACTTTAGAGTGAGTGAGAGTAGAGAAATTGTAATGTAGGTGTCAGACATCTAGTCACCAACATATTCTCTCTGCTCAGACCAATCTCAGCGTGAAAAATAGATAGCCCTTAGAACTTTTTTCAAAGATGAAACAAAGATAGAATATATCTTTGTTCAACTGCCGAACAACTCTTGAATATGATATTTTGTCAATGGGCTAACAACCTACCTAGATTCCCCAAAATAAGTATCTTCATAATGCCAACATAATTCCAGTACCATAATCAGACAAAATCACCTAAACAAGCACATTCCAACTATAGTGCTCAAACCATAACCATCATTCATAATCTGGGTAGTCTTATGCTAGCTCACTCCCAGGTGATAGATGTGGGAAAATGGCACCTTGCTGCAGTACCCCCTTTCCACACTTTTTGCCTGTTTTCTGGAAGCAGTTTGGACTGTAGTGCACTGTGAACCTTCAAACCAGGTTTCCAGTGCCAATGTTCTTTCCCTAAAAATTGCAAAGGTAATTGGCAACACCTTAAGCTGCCACTATAGGTCCCTGGTAAATGGTACTAAGGCATGTGGTACTAAGGATACCCCTGAGGGCAGCAGCACTGATCGTGGCACCCTCTAGGGCCAAGCATCCAGATGCACCCAGCACTGCCACTGCAGGCTGAGTGTCCTGGTGCAAACCTAAAATGCAAACTCGACATGGCACACTGCCTGTGTGCCCTGTCTACTAAACACTGCATGCAATATAGATAAGTTATTCATCTGGCAGGACTTCCTGCCCAAAGACAGGATGCCCATACTGTATGTGAGGGCACAGCTGCATGAGCAATATGCCCCCCTGTGTTCTTGCCGAACCTGGGACATAATGAGTGAACTGAGCAGCTATTTTAAATGCATGTCCTGGACACTGGTCAGTACAAGATTCACAGCTACATTATGGCCACTCTGAGCCCTGGGTTGTTTGGTGTCAAACAACTCGGAATGATAGATCCAAACGGGTACCTGTATTGGATTTATTATTAAATGTACCCATGGGTCACCTTACAGGTGCCCCCTGCAAAGGCTAGCTACCTTGGCATGGTTGCTGGCCAGTCCCAAGTACCCTGCCACTTCCAAACACAACTCTGAACCCCTGGGGTGAGAGCTCCTTCTCTATGGGATTCAGAACAAAGACCTTCCTGTGTGGAGGTGCTAACAAAACCTCCCTCAGGAATGTGCACTGCCCCGCTGGTGAGTTTCAAACAGCTTACTGCCCTTGAAACATGACCCCCAGGCCTGCTGCAAGCAGCAGATTGCTGCCTCTGTTGCAAAACCCCACTTTTAATGGGAGCAATGGCTGGAAAACCAAACAAAGGACAGGAGGAGTAGCCCCACTTAGCCTGCACCACAGCTAAGTTGTTGCATGTAAAGTGGCCTCTCCATTTCATTTTCCTCCATCTTTGTTGTGTAGGGTGTAGGGAAGTAACATCTTGCCACAGGAAGTGATCACTTAGTGGGTGTAGCCACCCTAAGGTGGATGACCCATTGGTCACTACCAAGTTCCCCATAAAAAGCCCACTAAATACAGTATTTAAAGGGTATCCCTACACCAAGAAAGCAGATTTGATTTACAGAAGAAGACCAGCAACAAGAAGATCCAAAGGCATTAGAACAGTGGGCATGCTGCAACAAGAAAAGGTGCCTACTCCTGCCTGCTGCACCCAGGACCCGGCAATTGCTGCTGAGGAGCTGTTGGACTACTGGAAAAACTCTAAAGAACCCCAGAGGACATCCATGCTTCACAAATCACCAGAGAACTCCCTCCAGAGTGGAGGTATCACTCTAAATCCACAAGGAACCAACAAGCCAGAGAGGTCCACTTCACAGACTGGATGCTAACTCTGGAATAGGATGACACAGCTGGGCCAATCTTCACACCAATGACTGCTAGGAAAACCCTGCAAGTGTTTCAAGATTGATGGCACTGTGCTCTATAGCAGCTGAATCGTACCAATAACTGTGGTATTGATCACTTGACTTTGGACACCAAGAAAAACAGCCCACCTGGGACTGTAAAAGGACTAGGAGGAAGCCCCAGTTGAGGGACTTCAAAAATAACCTGGACTTCCCACCAGAGTGCCCCCATTGTCCTGCAATCGATACTTGAACCGACTTACCTCATACTTCTGAGGGCATCCTTGCACACAGCTCCTGGCTCACTGATTGCTCAGCACCCGGCCACCCTATGCTCTGCACCGGAGAACCAGTTGTGCTGTAAGGGTCCCCCACCCCTTACAAACTCGACAGTCCAAGGGGACTCCCAGGATCCACCTTTAAACTTAGCTGTGCAGTGCTTTTCCAAGTCATCCCCTGCAGTGGCCCTGCAGCAGCTCAAAGACCTTTCCCCACTGCTCCCGCTGGTACCGGTTACCACCTAAACTTCTCCAGCTGGCACAGTGTGCCCACCAAAGGCCTAGACCAACCTGCAAAAGAAGAACTGTGTAACCCTATTGTATTATTTTATATGAATTTTTAAAAGTTATCCTCCATTGATTCCTATGGTGCGCAATTACGCGCAAAAAGACTAAGGGCCTCATTATGACCCTGGCAAGCTGCCGGTAATACCGCCAACAGGTTGGCGGTGTTCCGCCAGATATTATGACCGTGGCGCTATAGCCACAACCAAACCGCCGGCCCCTCCACTATACCGCCAGGCTTTTCCCTGGCGGTCATAATCCCCAGGGCAGTGGTGCAAGCATCACTGCCCTGGGGATTATGAGTCCCCGACTGCCAGCCTGGCCATGGCGGTAAACACTGCCATGGAAAAGCTGGAGGTAAGGAGGGTTTGGGGTGCCCCAGGGGGCCCCTGCACTGCCCATGCACTTGGCATGGGCAGTGCAGGGGCCCCGGGCATAGCCCGTCACGCATTTCACTGCCCGAATTTCGGGCAGTGAAATGTGCAACGGGTGCTACTGCACCCGCTGCACATCAGCATTGCCGCCAGCTCTAGTACGAGCCAGCAGCAATGTTGATGTGACTTTTCCGCTGGGCCAGCGGACTGAAACACTGTTACCGTCCACTGGCCCAGCTGAAAAAAAATAGGGAGCTAGAAATATTGCCAGCACTGACGGTATTCTGACTCCCGCAGCATTGGCGGTGTTTTAAAAAGACCGCTGAGGTTGTAATGAGGGCCTAAATTTATTAAAATTCAAAAAGTCATATCTCAAAAAGTACTTAACCAATTTTGATGATCTTGGTTTTAAGAATGACATTAAAATCTGAAGCATTTTTATGAATTGGTCTTGAGTTATTCCTTTACGCATGTGAGTTGCAAGATTGATGCTGTGAGTACAACAAATGCTTTGCACTCTCCACTTCTCCAAGATTGGCCTACCTGATTGACCAAGCTACCTTAAAAATTAGAGAATTAGGTAGTCTAGTTTTTACCCCTGTAAACCAGCATACGGTTGCCTGGAACTCCTGCACAGTGTGCCTATCTTTGCACACTACATAGATGGCTAGCCTCCTACAACAGAGACTTGAGCCTCAAAGCGGTGCATGCTTTTCCAAATAGAAACGTAGTTAACTCACACGTCGCAGAGTTCTATCAACATTATCTCATGCATTTGGGTATAATACATTTTGATATGGCTGTCAAATTAAGACATAATATCAAGTGACATTATTTTACTTAAACTAAAACCCCTATGAAACAATGTAGACCCAGCACCATCTTATTCTCCATAGCATGGAAATCAGAATCCCATCAAGTCATTAAACACCATAACAGTTATCTTATTTCACACCTGGCAGGAAACAACTGTAAGTATGTATCATGAGTATATCGTGATATGCAAAAAATGTGATCCATGCTTTTTGATTCTCTGGATTTTTTGCTTTTGGATATCCTGGTTATTGGAGTTTTATTGTGCATGAGTCTCACTCACTATACAGACTGTTAAAATGAATTGAGAGTACTAGCCATCACTGCCATTCTTTCAAAACATTGTCAATTGCTCAACAATTGTGGAAAGAGGCTCTGGATTGGCTGAACCTGAATAATTCTGTGCATGTGTATGCACGCGTGCAGGTGAGAATCCATCAAGCTTAGCCCTATGTTTTTTACACAGTTAGCCTGTCCTCTTCCGAAATCCGTGCTGACCTAGTGCAGGCCTTATAATGGGAGTGGCATTCATAGTGTAAGTTTTTAGAGCTTAATTAAAAATAGTATGTGCTTTATTAAATTGCCAATTCAATTTCACTCAGCACTCCTTGTGGCACTTGAGGGTTTGTCAAATTTCTCTGATTCAGCTTCCAATTAGATTGTAGCTTTTTGCTCCCCCTACTGGGCCAAGGTAATTAACTTGCTGGCTAGCTGGTGGATTAGAGGATTCCCTGCACAGAGCAGCTGTTGGCCAGTGCTTTTGCCTGTACTTAGGAAAAGGAAAGGATGAGGACAGAATCTGCATGTGATAATTACTTTTTACACTGCACCAAACCTGGGAAGGTTCATCCCAGGGAGAAGAAAAGGGTAAGGCCGGACCTCTGGAGTGAATAACAAGAGGGGTTCCACTTTGACATTTTAGAGGAAATAGACATGTTAGCTCTGACAGTTTGGGGCTGAACATAGGCTCTCAGAGAAGGCCTTTCAACAGTCCACTTCAGGTTGCATCCTTGAAATGCCGTGCAGGAGGTTTGGGACAAGGATGAAGTGTTGATAAATAATCCTGGCATAGAGGTGCCCGCCTTATGGAATTTCCATCCCTACTTAAAAATCCCTGCACAGGGGAGAGAAAAAAGTGAATAGAGAAGGTGGTTTTTGCAGGACCCTGAATAAGACCTGACTGCCCCCTCCCACTTTCACCTTGAATTAGCTTGGATGGGACTCTCTAGATTCACTTTTCCTGTGTCAGTGGCACTGGTGACCTTATACCTTCTGAGGAGCAGTGGAGTGAAGGATCTGCTAGGGGACCCGGGAAGAGAAAGGTTCCCCTGGAGCTCCCATATCACTGGGAACAGAAACAAGTGACAATTCCAAGGTGAGGGCACCAGCGGCCTCCTTCCTTTTGCTAGACGTTTAAGGGATCTCCGTTTCCCAGGGAATGGTTCATGGAGAAACAAATCCAATTCATAAACAAAACTTGAGCACTACTGCCCTTTAGGTTTCCTGGCTCCCAGCCAAAGCACAGTGGCCTGTGAGGTGAGGGGATCCCCAGGACTAACGCTGCTCACTGGTGCTCTTCCACAGGAGTGGGAGAGCTGAAGCAGCAGTGTCTTGGGCAGGGGGAAATATATTATTGCTACCACCCAAGCAGTGTTGGTTGGGCAGGGGATCCCACTTAAAGGCTAGGGGATTGCTTGCTGTCACAGGCCAGGTCTTGTCTGCTCCATGGGAGTGTCAGGAGAATCTGGCACCAAAAAGCCATGGTGAGATGCCACAAAAAATGCAAGGCCAAAAGAGTGCTTCCGAATCTTCAGGGGCAATGGGAACTTTGTGTTTTCTGTTGTGCCACAGAAATGGCAAGATCACACTTTTGTATAGCAGAGCATTTGTGGGAGTACAGCAGTCCCAACAGGAGCCCCCACAAAGTTCAGTTTCATGTCACCAGAAGTATTCTGGGTGAGGAATTGCTAACCCGAAGAGAAATGTCATCACATTTCAAGTAATTCTGGATCGTGAGATTTTGCTAAAAGGCTCTGGAATGTGGGACTGCTGTTGGTAGGTCCTGGGGCTTTATAGAAGCAGGTAAAAATAGATCAAAGACTGAGAACACAGTTTATTGAAATGCCTTACTGACAGTGGCAAAGTTTGCAGTGAACCAATATTTGTATTGAATAAGGTGATTGAAATGCTTTATTGAAAATCACAAAGTTAACAGTGAGTCCTTAAATGCCCTAATGAATGTCTTTGTAAGCTGATACCATCCATTGCTATTTTAATGGTATTCTTTTGGTTTCTTTTGACATAGGTATGCTTTTATTCACGTTGTGACCATCTGACAAAGTCAGTAGGCCTGCATTTTAATAACTTCGTCTCATTGCTTTACATCTGAAATATGTGGAGGTTACTGTAGTTATATTGTTCAGGGCTTCCTAGGAGCATAACCTGTTAGGAGGGTGTCACCATAGGTATTTTCACCTGCCATCATGTATATATTTGTAAATTATTGGATAGTACTGAGCAGTGTATGCCTTTTCCTTGTTATATGTTAAATCACTGACTGAACAATGATTTATTGAATGTTGTATTCTGCGTACAGCAGATTGCTATACTAGCCAACACCACCTCTCTTGAGTAGGCATTGGACACCTCTTCCTTACGACCCAGAGATAGTGAAGTGCTAGAACAATGAACAGTGGACGTGATTCCTAGGAGGTAGACAGTTGTGGACCTATTACTGGTGAAAAAGCCCACATCCTCCACAACTAATAACTGGCTTTCTTATACTTTATAATGTTAAGTACTTAGCATTGAATATGTGATGTTAAGTGACCTTAACCTACAAACTGCAATGATAATTCACAGAAAGCAGTCACAGCACTCATCCTTGTGCTACATGAATACAGTTAAGCTATATTTTAACAGAAGCATACACAATTAGAGATTAATACAAGATTTAATCATTGTTGTGCCATATCATCACAGCATTGACAGAAAAGGGACTACGCACCATGTAATTTTAAGCAAAAGGTCTCAAGGTTTAGTGTTCTTTTGCAAGAAGGCAATGTTATTCTTCCAGAGATGTTTCAATATCGAGCTAGGTATCTGTAATATTAAGTCTTAGTGCTCAGTAGATAATCCCTGCTGAAATAAATGTATCCTTCTTTTGGAGATGCTCCAGGTTTCATAAGTGATCTTGCTTGTTTACCTGGTAGTATACCTTGAAAAACAAATAGTTATTACAGTGTTGGTAAATAGATAAACATTTCAACCTCAGTCAAATACAAATAAGCATCCATGTATTACGCAAACATCTCTCTGAACTTCTTCCGCAATAAGTGGGAACATTATAAAATATATACTCATTTGAAAAAAGGAAACATCCAAATTTGATTTTCCGTTTTTGAATTAAAAAAAACTGATTGTTACATCATGATAGCTCTCCATTCCAAAATATTTTGATTTTGGTGATTTAGCCCAGCCATTCCCAATGTGGTTTAGCAGCCAATAAAATAGAAGTAATACATGCCAGGGGAACTTTTGACCGCTTCCTCTTTGAGGTCCTGCTACGGAGCCCTTCCTGAGACTTCACACTCCTCCCTCAGCTGGATGCTTGGAGCCTACGAGACAAGGAAATCCAGATGAAGCTCAGGGAAGGGGTGGAACCCTATTTCTCAGAAAACCTGGGTTCGATCCCCACTGTGGGCATGAAATGGAAGGCCTTCAAGTCAGCTATAAGGCAGGCACAAGCCTTAATAGGTGCAAGGAAATATGAAACACAGCTGGAATGCACTGCAATAGAGGGAGACATAGCCCACTTGGAGACAGTGGCCCGGATTTCCAGGGTACTCGCCAACTGGCATAGATTTGTCAGCAGGATTTTAAAGCTCCAGCAGAGAATCAGCCCTGAAAAGCATGATCTCGCAACACATTATTGATTGTATGATGTGGACGAGAAGGCTAGCAAATTACTGGGTGGGGTGGAGCGTAGGGACAGGGAAAACTCTTGGGTACTCAGAGTGAACACTGGGGCGGGAGCATCACAGAAAACAAATGCGGCCATTGTTGAAACCTTTGCAGCATACTATGAGGGCCTAAATGACTCCAGCACAAAGATGAGGTTTGAGGACTGTGCCGATTTTCTAGGGGCATTCCTTTTTGGAAAGTCGCTGAGAAACATAGAGAAACTCTTTTGGTGGACCTAACGAAAGAGGAGCTGTAACTGGCGTTGCAAGACCTGCAGTCTGGCAAGGCCCCCAGCCGTAATAGACTCCCAGCCAAAATGTACAAGAGAATGGCCAGCATTATAGCGAAACCACTGTTGGCCATGTTGAGGAAGTGCTATGACCTGGGCAGCCTTCCAGGCGTCCAATGACTACATCAATAGTGCTACAACACAAGAAGGGCAAACCTCCAACAGAATGCAGCTCCTATCAACCTACTTCTTTATTGAATATGGAGGTCAAGGTGTTGGCCAAATCTCTGGCATCTAGACTCCAGAGGGTGATTGTCTTACTCATCCATTTTGACCAATTGGGCTTTATGCCCAATAGGAGAATGAGGCTTAGCCTTCCACCCCTTTATGGTGTGCTCAATATGATGACGGACCCATCCGTGGAGCAGGCCGTCATAATGGCCTTAGATGCCAAAATGGCCTTTGATTCTCTTGAGTGGGATTACTTGTTTGCCACTCTTGATTGATTAGGGTTTGAGCCACGCTTCTGCACCTGGGTGCTGTTACTTTACAACTCTCCCATGGCAAGGGTAAGGGTAAGGGTAAGTGGTGTGGTATCCCAAGGCTCTGGATCACAGAGAGGTACCCAACAGGGCTACCCCATGTCACCCATGCCTTTTGCCCTGGCATTGGAACTGCTAGTGGCACCGGTTCACTGTGACCCCCTGGTGCTGGGAATACAAGCACCAGGAGGATGGGAGGAGCACATATCTTTATATGCTAATTAAGGCCTATAATTATACTTTTTTAGCGCTGCATTTGTGACGCTTTTTGATGCAAAAATGGCGTCAACTTACAAAATACAATTGTATTTTGCAGGTTTGTGCCGCTTTTGAATAAAAAAATTACGCAAATGCAGCGCTAAAAAAGTATAACTATGGGCCTAAGTTCTCTTATATGTGACACAGCCCTCTCTTACTTTTGGCAGTCTTATGCAGATTTATGGCATTTTCAGAGACCATTCGGGTTACACAATTAATGTAAGTTTGTACTGTAATATCTTGCTGATGGGAGGCCCAGACTGCCACAGGATTGTGCAGCTCCATCACCCATGAAGGCTTCAATTATCTCAGAATTTATATTACGCGGGATCCACGGGAATTCCAGCGTAAAAACATATCTTCCCAGGTAGTGAGGCTCCAGGGTGATGTAACTCATTGGCGTGGTCTCCCTCTGACGTTAAAGGGTAGAGTGGATCTGTATAAAATGATCAGCTTGCCGCAAGTCTTCATATTTTGCAGGGTCCCTAGGGAGGTCTTTCAGTACACTGAAGGGAAGGTCTGTCTACTACTCTGGAATGGGGGGGTGCCTAGGATTGCCCTGGCCAAGCTCCAAAATGCTCTCTATGATACGGGCATGGTGATCCCGGATGTTGGGAAATATTACTGGGCAGGACACCTCTTAATAGCTAATGAATGGATCTTTGTGGATCAACAAGATCCATCTTACGCGGTGGATAGAAGTACAATGGGGAGGGGAGACCCAAAGGCCCTGTTAAGCGATTCACAATGAGGGAGAATCCTCCTGAACCACACACTGGCAGTGGGCCGGGCATAGAGGGTTGCAAGCATATTCTTCGGCTGGAGGGGGGGCTAACTGACCTTACCCTGCACTGGCACAGTGACCTGTTTTCAGAGGTCTGGGGCTTTCAGGGGTTCCAAAAGTAGGAGCTGATAAGAATTGAGCTCCTGGGAGACATATGTAGGGAGAATGCAATAATTAGTTTTGAGCAGCTCCATCGAGACTTTGACCTATCAGAGACCGAAAGCTTTGGATAACCTTCAGTTGGAGATATATTAAGGAAGGCGAACAATTACCTGAGGCTTCCCCTTTGGAAAATGCAATACTAACAGAGCCTAGACTGGAAAAAGGGGGTTTACTGATCTACTGGACATTGGTCAACATTGCACCAGATCTGCTGGGGGGCTTGAGGGAGGCATGGACCGAAGACCTTGGTACCCTTGTGGATGAGGAGTGTAGGAAGGCCCTTTTAGGAGCCCCAGGAGATTGCTATCAGGGCTCGCTTCCAGCTGATGCAACTTGAAATATACTATCCACAGGCTCTAGTACACAAAATAGTGAGAACTGACTCACCACTGCCTAAATGGCTGGAGTGAGGAAGGCACATTCTTTCACATAATATGTCAATGCCCGCACATACAGGAATACTGGTCTAAACTAACCAGGGTAATGTCCCAAGTCGTGGCACTCAAGGTCCCCTTGGAGGCTAAGGTATTATTGCTGGGTGAGGAGGGAGACATCACGTGGCCCAAATATCAGGGGATTTGGTTGAGGCTGGCTACCGGGATAGCAAAATGCAATATAGCGAAAGCCTTGGGTAAGCCAGTGGTTCTACGATTGGCAGCCTGGGAAAGGGATTTAGATTAGTGCCAGAGAGAGTCATTTACAAGGGAAGGGACTACCTCAAAAAGTGAGAGAGGTTATGGGATGGCTCAAGGAGGCTCGAGCCTGTAGGAAACATTTGGGAGGTAATGGAGGGGTCGGAGCATGAGGGATTTAGCGGAAACTGTATTACTAATGATTGAGCCGTACAACTGCCACTGTTCTCGACTGGCAAAATTGCATTAAAAATTGCAATAAATTAATGGTTGGTCAAACTGAAATAACTGCAATATATTGTATAGACATGATTTCGAACCCCCTCTGTTTAATAAAATGTTTAAAAAAAAAAAAAAAAAATAGAAGTAATAGTCTCGTACATTTTGAAAAAGAAGGTTGCAGTCTTGCACATAAATAATTTCTATTTTATCACTATATAAGATTTTTAGGCCACAGTGATCACATTACTAATACAATTGTTCAGACCAAAAGGGACCAAGTGCATTGATAATGTCCAAGTGAAAATCTGAATCAGCAGTTGGATCCTCTCCCAAAGCAGAAATATGTGTAAAGTTCACAACCCAGGAATGTGATCTTTTACATTATAGATTTATCTGGTTTCAAAGAGCCTGATGTGAATATCCTAGCTGATTATTTATTCACACAATATTCTATAAAACATGAAAGTATAGAGAAGGATGTGCATCCCAAAATTCCAACTATGTCAAACCCAATACCTAGCTCATGAACCAGAGTTTCCATAAATACCAAAGTTAGCTGCTTGCTGTCACACATGACCCCCTGTTCTGCTTTCAGGTGAAGAATAGCTTTCTGATTTTCTAAATTAAAACAAGGAAGTTATGGTAAAGGGTGTATTTGCAGGTACTGATTTCTATGACTTATAGAAAGAATATGCTGCACACACACACACTGCTAAAGGCCTGTAAACTCTGCAGAATTCCTATGCACCATCAATCAATCAATTAATCAATCAGTAAAGCAGGCACTTAATGTGGGCCTCATTCAAATCGCCAAGTCTTGAGCCCCTTCCTGTATTCTGTCAGCAGGGTGGAGTTGCGAAGATGGAGAGTGTTTCAGGCTTTGGCTGCTAGATGGGAGAAGGCACTATTCTGATGTGGTAGAGGTATGCGTGAGGGATCTGTGGCAGGTCTAGGTGAGCAGAGTGGAGTTTCCAGGGGCAGTGGAAGTGTAGGTGCTGGTTCACGTAGGCAGGTCCTAGGCCATCGTAGGCTTTGTAGGCATGGCAGGAGCTTGAAGTGGTATCTCTTCTGATCAGGGAGCCAGTGGAACTCTTTTAGGTTCTGTGTGATGGATCAGTCTGGTGGCTGCTTTCTGGATTGTTTGTAGGCTTTGCATTAGTTTGGTGGTGGTTCCTGCATAGAGTGCATTGATTTGTTATGAGGGCATGCGTTACCATCTTCCTTGTGTTGGTAGGGAGCCTCTTGCAGATTTCATAGAGCATGCAGAGTGTGTGAAAGCAGGCTTAGGAGATGGTGTTAATCTGGCATTTCATGGAGAGCTTGCTGTCTAGGATAATGCTGAGGTTGCGGACGTGTTTTTTTTTTTATTTGGGGTGGGTCCAAGCTCAGGTGGCAACCAGGAGTCATTCCAGAGGTTGGTGTGTTTGCTAAATATGAGAACTTACATCTTATCCATGTTGATTTTTAGGCAGTTGTCCTTCATCCACTTTGAGACACTCTTCATGAAGTTGTGGTAGTTCACTTTAGTTGAGGTGGGGTCAGCGGAGAGGGATAGGATAAGCTGTGTGTCATCAGCGTAGGGGATGATGTTGATGCCGTGCATTCTGATGATGTCAGCAAGAGGTGTCATGTGGATGTTGAAGAGAGTTGGGCTGAGGGATGAACCCTGGGAATCCTGCAAATGATGCACTTGCCTTGTGATGTGAAGGGGGACGTGGACTTTCTACATGCACCCTGTGAGGAAGGAGACCATCATTCTGAGTGTGTTATTGGTTATTCCAATCTGGTGCAGGTGTCAGTGAGTGTATTGTGGGAGACCGTGTGGAAGGCGGCACATAGGTCAAGCAGGATCAAGGTGTCAGATTCTCCTCTTTCTAGTAGTGCATGGATGTCGTCTGTTGAAGCGATGAAGGCTGTCTTGGTGATTTCACTGGTCCTGAATGCATATTGGGAGGAGTCTAGTAGGTTGTTTTCCTCCAAGTGTTCAATGAGTTGGAAGTTGAAGGCCTTCTCCAGGACTTTGGGAAGGGGACAGGAGTACCGATATGGGTCGGCAGCTCTGGAGTCTGGATTGCGGAGGGTTTCTCGAGGAGGGAGAACCTTGGGGAAGGTGACAGAGGTTAGCAAGTGGTTGATGATGGGGGTGAGTTGATGGATAATCTCATCTTTTCCAAGGTTGAAGTCAGTTGGCAGGGGTCAGTTGTGCTCCAGAGTGGATGGAGTTCATAAAGGTGGATGTGTTAGATGAGCTGAGTTCTTTCCAAGCGGTGAGGCAGGTGAACGATAGCAGTGTTGGAGGTTTGGGGATTGAAGCTGGATGTAATCTTGTTGTGGAAATGATTGATGGGGTTGTCGCAGAGTTCCTGTGAAGAGAGAATTGTGTTTTTGGTGCCTGTTAGGCAGGTGAACTCTCTGACAATGTTGAAGATTCTCTTTGATCGGTTGGTGCTGGAATTGATTCCCAAGGAGCCTTCCTCTTTGTTGCTTTGATCTGTCGATGGTAATCTTTGAGGGTTGAGGAGCGAGGGTTGAGATGGTGTCCCAGATTTCAGTAGCATGTTTGCAGAGAGATCTGGTCTTGAGTAGGATACATCTGAATTGGGAACAACACTTGCTGGAACCACGCATGCCTTTTTCTCTGCCTTAACCACGTATGTGCCAAACTATGCATATGTGTGGTTAAGGCAGACAAAAAAGCAAAGAGCTTGAGAGAGGATGCGGTGAGGTAAGTTGAACTGGGGCAAGGTTGGGGGGTAGTTCTTAGGGGTGGGCTATGGATTAAGGGCTAAGGGTGGGTGGGGGTTTCAGAGGTCTCTAAACCCCTCTCTACACTTCCAACTTACCGTCTGTTGGACTTTTGCTTTTGCAGGGTCATCCCCAGACTTTTTTGCCTCCTGCCTCCTATATTTTTCTGACATGTTGCTGTTGGCTTTTCAACTCTGAGCACTTTACCACTGCTAACCAGTGCTAAAGTGCATATGCTCTCCTGTCTAAATTGTATGTAAGTGGTTTATCCATGATTGGCATATTTGATTTACTAGTAAGTCCCTAGTAAGGTGCACTAGAGGTGCCAGGGCCTGTAAATCAAATGCTACTAGTGGGCCTGCAGCACTGGTTGTGCCACCCACATAAGTAGCTCTGTAATCATGTCTCAGACCTGCCCCTGCAGTGTCTGTATGTGTATTTTTACACTGTAAATTCGACTTGGCAAGTGTACCCACTTGCCAGGCCTAAACCTTCCCTTTCCTTACATGTAAGGCACCCCTAAGGTAGGCCCTAGGTAGCCCCAAGGGCAGGGTGCAGTGTATGGATAAGGTAGGACATATAGTAATGTGGTTTATATGTCCTGACAGTGAAATACTGCCAATTTCGTTTTCACTGTTGCAAGGTCTGTCTCTCTCTCATAGGATAATATGGGGGCTACCTTTAAATATGATTAAAGTGTAGATTCCCCTAGAGAGTAGATGGACAGGTGGAGTTTGGGATCCCTGAACTCACAATTTAAAAATGCATCTTTTAGTAAAGTTGATTTTAAGATTGTGAGGTTAGAAATGCCACTTTTAGAAAGTGAGCATTTTCTTGCTTAAACCATTCTGTGACTCTGCCTTGTTTGTGGATTCCCTGTCTGGGTCAGGTTGACAGTTGGGTTGTTTTTCACCTCACACCAGACAGTGACACAAAGGGAGCTGGGGTGTGATCTGCATTCCTGATTAGCCATCTCTGCTAGGAGGGAGGGGTGGAGTGGTCACTCTCATCTGAAAGGACTGTGCCTGCCTCTGACAATGCTGTCTCCAGCCCCCTGGTGTGTGTCTGAGGCCTTGCCTGGGCAAGGCAGGATTTCACAAGAAGGTGTGAGTCCCCTTTGAAGGAAGGTGACTTCAAAGACTAAAATGGGTATAAGAAGGGCACCCAAACTTACAAACTTTAGAAACACTTCTGGAATCAAGGGGAACCTCTGCCTGGAGAAGAGCTGATCGCTGAGGAACAAGTGCTGCCCTGCCTGTGACTGTGCTTTGTGGAGCTTTCCTGCAGTGCTGCTTCTGCCAGAGTAAGAGGGCAAAGACTGGACTTTGTGTGCCTTCCATCTTGAAGAAGAAATCTCCAAGGGCTTGATGTAGAGCTTGCCTCCTGTTGTTGAAGTCTCAGGGATAGCAAAGACTTCTTCCTGCCAGCACCTGGAGTCTCTGGAGAGACCCCTACTCTGCTCTGTGGTGCCCTTCCAGTTCCTGGGACCCTGAAAGGAGAGGCTGGCAGCCTAAGGACAAAAATACACGCACCGAGCACCGTGCGGAGAAAAGATCGACGCGAATCCGATCGCGGCTGAGAAAACGACGCGACGCCGGTTCCGCAGCTGAGAAACGACGCCGCAGGAAACGCGACCGAAAAACCGACGCCCGGAGCAGGAGAAACGACGCGCAGTATCGCTGACGGAGGCTGAGAGATCGCACCCTGCGCCGCGGGACTTTCGGATCGTCGTGTGGCTGGCTCTTTCAACGCGCACCGCCGTGCCGAGTTGTTTTCGACGCACACAGCCGTGCAGGGTTACTTTCGACGCACACCGCCCGTGCGGGGTTATTTTTGACGCAAACCAGGTACATTTACACGCTAGCAGCGCTAGTGTGTTGTTACAACTACCTAAAGACTCTTTTTATTTTAAACCTTTAAAAAATCATAACTTGACTTGTGTATGTTGGATTTTTGTCGTTTTGGTCTTGTTTTGTTTAGATAAATATTTCCTATTTTTTTCTAAACTGGTGTTGTGTCATTTTGTAGTGTTTTCATTGAGTTACTGTGTGTGTTGGTACAAATACTTTACGCCCAGCACTCTGAGGTTAAGCCTACTGCTCTGCCAAGCTACCAAGGGGGTAAGCAGGGGTTAGCTGAGGGTGATTCTCTTTTATCCTAACTAGAGTGAGGGTCCTTGCTTGAACAGGGGGTAACCTGACTGTCAACCAAAGACCCCATTTCTAACATTGGTGACCAGCGGTCGGGATTGGACTGGTATTTGTACTTGACATACAGTGATTAAGTGTACACTACTGTTTTGATCTCAGACCACTACGTGACCACATACTACTTGTCTTGTGATTCTGCTTTTTGTTCTCTGATGTCCTCCTGGAAGTATTGATAATATTTTTGGACTTTGTTTTTTGGTTGTGAAGCCTTTGCAGAATGGAAGTCAATTTCTGGCACCTATTTATGTATAAAAAGTGGCAGCTTAAAGCATTCTGCATGGAAAGGGGACTGGCTGTGAACAAGGAATCCAGAAGGGAGGATCTTGAGTCAGCCCTGTTTCAAGATGAATTGAAACGTTGTCAGGCAACACCACCAAATGAGTCTGAGGAGGATAACTACTCTGAGGAGGAGGACTACTCCAAAGAGGAGGGCAGTGGCCCTGAGGATGGAACAGAAAGAGATGATAGGCTCCTAGCTCGAATCCGGAGTCTGGAAGAGCTAGAGGCAGAGCTTAAGAGGGCCGAGGAGAAGAGAGCCTTAGTCCTGGAAGAAAGGAGGAGGGACTTACAGATTAAAAAAATGATTTATGCTTACGAGCTTAAATTGAAAGAGCTGGAAGTCATGAGGGCTGAGTCCAGCTGGAATGGTGGCAGCAACAATTGTATATCCAGTGATGCTGCAGAAGTGCACATGCCCAGAGAGGTGGTGCCCTACTTGAAGGAGGGAGTTAACACACGCCAGGAGGTTCAGGGGTATGAGGTAGCTCCAGTGATGCACAGGGTCTCTGAGGTAGATTGGGGAACTGGCATGGGGAGTCATATTCCTACTGGTGGGAGGGACACTCTACTGACTCTAGTTGAGAGTGACAGGGAGAGGGGTTCCCCCCAGGTAGAAGTCCTGGTTATGGAGTGTGAAGACATCCCAGAAGAGTGTGGGTTGAGTGTCAGGGACAGTCAGGTACTGTCTCACCAGTCTCAGGAGGGTGATGTGGGGTGCTTTTTCAAAGCAGAGTCACTGGATGGTTGGGTGAAGGGTACTTTGGTTAATTCATGTGAGGGGCTGAGTGATGTAATTGCTGGAGAGCATATGTCTAGTCCTTATTTTCCAGAGCTATGCCCACACCAGGTGGAGTGTGAGTTCTCTGACCCCAGGGAGCTTACAATGGAGGCAGACTTCTGGGTGAGTACCAGAGAGTCTGAAGAGGCATTTGGGGGTGCTCCTGAGAGGAGTGGTCTAGGTAGTTCCCAACCAGGTGAGGTAGGGAAGGATTGTAGGTCCCAGTGTAGTGGGATGGGTGAGGGACCCCATGTCCAGTCTCAGAGGAGAGGGAATGGGGATGGGTTGAGGCCCAAGGTGCCCGAGATCCGGTCCCAGGTCCTGGAGGGTTCCCTGCGGGAACACCAGGAGGGGAGCCTAGCCTGTACCATAGGGCCATCTGTTGAGGGAGACCCCACAGTGTCAGGAGAACTTGGGGGGGCGGCTGTAGCCAGCGTCCCACCAGTTCTGGTGTCTGGCAGTACCACTCCTAGTGAGGGGGTGCAGAAGTCCAGACAGAGGGTTGAGAGGGGGTTGCGGACCCCAGTGGAGAACCTGGAGGGTCAGGGGTCAGCTCTGAGAGCAGAGCCCCCCCATGAATGACCTTGGTGAGACCATTTCTGGGTTGGGGGGAATCCAGACTCTGTCAGATGGGCAGAGGTCAGGAGACCTGCGCCAGCCAGACTCTTGTGTGGCCCTTCGGGACAGTGTGTCCCTTGAGGGGGGTAAGTGTGCCCCCCTAGAAGTCCTGGTGTGCCAGGCAATGGTTCAACCGCAGGGTGGTGACTCTGGGTTGAATGATCAGGTTCAGGGGGTAAACTCTGACCTGATGGGGGGTAAGTGTGCTCCCAAGGAAGTCCTGGTGTGCCAGGCAGTGGTTCAACCGCAGGGTGGTGACCCTGGGTTGGATGACCAGGTTCAGAGGGTAAACTCTGACCTGGTAGGGGGTAGGTATGCCCCCCAGGAAGTCCTGGGTTGCCAGGCAGTGATCCAGTCTGTGGGTACAGGCCCTGGATTGGGAGGCCAGGTTAAGGGTGTCCCCCCTGACCTGGAGGAAGGGGCTACTGCTAACAGTGCCCCTACCATGTTGTCTTCTGGGGGGGCCGCTCCTAGTTGGGTGGTTCAGGACCCCAGAAGAGAGGGCAGGGGGAGGGAAGCCTCACCCCTGGCCCTGGTCCAACCTGAAGGTACAGACCATAGGGTGGAGGATCAGTTGCAGGTTAACATCCCTGCACTGATGGAAGAATTGTGCAGGACTGCTTCTACAAGCACCCTGACAGTTTTTGACTCTGGGGGTGCCGCTTCTGCAGGGAGGGTACAGAGCCCCAGAGGGGAGGACCAGGGTCAGGTTGTCATCCCTGACCTGGTGGAAGAGAGAGTGGTCAAAGGGTGCCAGGCACCTGGGGCTACCACCCCCCACTCTCCACAGTCACAGTGGTTAGAGAGGCCTGAGGTCGGGCTCTCATCCCTGACAGTTGTCTGGGGCCACTGTGGCTTGCTGTCCTGGTGGACAGAGTTGCCCCTGGGGGGGGAAGGACGAGAGTCACACCCCAGGGGTGGAGTGGGCAACACCATTGTGTTGGCCCTGGTGGTACTATCTGCCCATTGCAATACATCTGTGAGCAAAGTAAAGTTAGGTGTTGCACAGATGGTGTCTGTAGATGTGGAGAAGGGTTCCCCATGGGTTAGCTTAGTGGGCCCTGAGAGTATGGACAGAGGGATCCAACTGGAGTCAGGAAGGCGTAGAACTGGAACATGCCCCTGCTGTTGTGGGCCTGGGTCCCTGTTCTATCGCCCCAATCAGGGAAGTACATCAAGGTATTGATTGTTCTCCCCTGGCTTTAGGCTGGGAGGGGGTCGTGTTGGACTTTTGCTTTTGCAGGGTCATCCCCAGACTTTTTTGCCTCCTGCCTCCTATATTTTTCTGACATGTTGCTGTTGGCTTTTCAACTCTGAGCACTTTACCACTGCTAACCAGTGCTAAAGTGCATATGCTCTCCTGTCTAAATTGTATGTAAGTGGTTTATCCATGATTGGCATATTTGATTTACTAGTAAGTCCCTAGTAAGGTGCACTAGAGGTGCCAGGGCCTGTAAATCAAATGCTACTAGTGGGCCTGCAGCACTGGTTGTGCCACCCACACAAGTAGCTCTGTAATCATGTCTCAGACCTGCCCCTGCAGTGTCTGTATGTGTATTTTTACACTGTAAATTCGACTTGGCAAGTGTACCCACTTGCCAGGCCTAAACCTTCCCTTTCCTTACATGTAAGGCACCCCTAAGGTAGGCCCTAGGTAGCCCCAAGGGCAGGGTGCAGTGTATGGATAAGGTAGGACATATAGTAATGTGGTTTATATGTCCTGACAGTGAAATACTGCCAATTTCGTTTTCACTGTTGCAAGGTCTGTCTCTCTCTCATAGGATAATATGGGGGCTACCTTTAAATATGATTAAAGTGTAGATTCCCCTAGAGAGTAGATGGACAGGTGGAGTTTGGGATCCCTGAACTCACAATTTAAAAATGCATCTTTTAGTAAAGTTGATTTTAAGATTGTGAGGTTAGAAATGCCACTTTTAGAAAGTGAGCATTTTCTTGCTTAAACCATTCTGTGACTCTGCCTTGTTTGTGGATTCCCTGTCTGGGTCAAGTTGACAGTTGGGTTGTTTTTCACCTCACACCAGACAGTGACACAAAGGGAGCTGGGGTGTGATCTGCATTCCTGATTAGCCATCTCTGCTAGGAGGGAGGGGTGGAGTGGTCACTCTCATCTGAAAGGACTGTGCCTGCCTCTGACAATGCTGTCTCCAGCCCCCTGGTGTGTGTCTGAGGCCTTGCCTGGGCAAGGCAGGATTTCACAAGAAGGTGTGAGTCCCCTTTGAAGGAAGGTGACTTCAAAGACTAAAATGGGTATAAGAAGGGCACCCAAACTTACAAACTTTAGAAACACTTCTGGAATCAAGGGGAACCTCTGCCTGGAGAAGAGCTGATCGCTGAGGAACAAGTGCTGCCCTGCCTGTGACTGTGCTTTGTGGAGCTTTCCTGCAGTGCTGCTTCTGCCAGAGTAAGAGGGCAAAGACTGGACTTTGTGTGCCTTCCATCTTGAAGAAGAAATCTCCAAGGGCTTGATGTAGAGCTTGCCTCCTGTTGTTGAAGTCTCAGGGATAGCAAAGACTTCTTCCTGCCAGCACCTGGAGTCTCTGGAGAGACCCCTACTCTGCTCTGTGGTGCCCTTCCAGTTCCTGGGACCCTGAAAGGAGAGGCTGGCAGCCTAAGGACAAAAATACACGCACCGAGCACCGTGCGGAGAAAAGATCGACGCGAATCCGATCGCGGCTGAGAAAACGACGCGACGCCGGTTCCGCAGCTGAGAAACGACGCCGCAGGAAACGCGACCGAAAAACCGACGCCCGGAGCAGGAGAAACGACGCGCAGTATCGCTGACGGAGGCTGAGAGATCGCACCCTGCGCCGCGGGACTTTCGGATCGTCGTGTGGCTGGCTCTTTCAACGCGCACCGCCGTGCCGAGTTGTTTTCGACGCACACAGCCGTGCAGGGTTACTTTCGACGCACACCGCCCGTGCGGGGTTATTTTTGACGCAAACCAGGTACATTTACACGCTAGCAGCGCTAGTGTGTTGTTACAACTACCTAAAGACTCTTTTTATTTTAAACCTTTAAAAAATCATAACTTGACTTGTGTATGTTGGATTTTTGTCGTTTTGGTCTTGTTTTGTTTAGATAAATATTTCCTATTTTTTCTAAACTGGTGTTGTGTCATTTTGTAGTGTTTTCATTGAGTTACTGTGTGTGTTGGTACAAATACTTTACGCCCAGCACTCTGAGGTTAAGCCTACTGCTCTGCCAAGCTACCAAGGGGGTAAGCAGGGGTTAGCTGAGGGTGATTCTCTTTTATCCTAACTAGAGTGAGGGTCCTTGCTTGAACAGGGGGTAACCTGACTGTCAACCAAAGACCCCATTTCTAACACCGTCCATCTTCTCTAATGGTCTCCTTCTTCTCCTTTAGGGAGGTTGCACCCTTTGGCCCTGTACTTCATCAAACAACCCTCTCACCTTTTGTTTACTCCCAACACATCCAACCCCATCTGTAATACACCTCATCTCTCTTGAACGTGTACACCCCACGGACTTCAATTTTTATCCCTTCTGCCAATACTTCTTTTACTCCTCATTATAAACATTTTTCAACCTTCCCTTTTTTCTTCTATCACAAGACAGTTGCTACTTCCTAATTTATTTACTCCCTAGCTGATCTTGCACTCTCAGCCACACTTTCCCAGGTATACAGCATCCCTCTTACTGTTGACTCCTATTCTATTATCTTCACTACTGTTTTGTAAGGATCGGGAAATTAGTGATCTGCATATCAGTGAGTGGGCTGTGTTTTGCACGCAGCTGTTTAGAAGTGCTGCAGCCCTGCGGGCTCTGTAAAAATGAATTACGCGGCAAAGAGACTCCTAGCTATCTACGTCTTTTGGCAACACACCAGCCCTTTGCTAAGAGGTGTATTCAGAATGTCATTTTATTTTTACAGACAGAAAGAAATTGATTTCGAAAAAGAGAAAATGCTCCTTTCAGCAGCACAAAATGAGTCAAGAAAACCCAGTTGCTCAGCTCAGGAAAACCTTGTTACAATTCAGATTGCAGTTCTTTTCTACTCATTGAAAATGATAGATACATTAGCACCTGCACCGAGTACACATTGCATGAGATCCAATGCGTTTGTGACATTTAATTACATTTAATAAATATCCGTCCCCAGTTTAGGGTTTTCTCTTTTCCAAATGAAGAATCTGAGCACCTTCCTACTCTGTCAGCTTTATAAACGCCTTTGAGAAAAGCATCTACTCTGAATAAACACACTAATTTGGCCTGCAAAGTCAATCATTTTATTTATCACCCTCTATCCCACGTTGACCTTATTCTCTTTTCACTTTTCCACTGTGCTGATTTCAATTTTGTTTCACAGCAGTGTGAAGCATTTACTAAAGGAAGGTGAATAATTACAATAGGAAATTGAAATTCTCTCCAGTGCATTCAGAGAACCTGAGCCTTATCCTGCCTGCTCAGTTACCAAAGACTGGGATGGAAATAAATATACCCTTGAGCATGCGACAGTTCACGTTCCAGTCAGAAAGTGATGATATGTGACGCTTACATGCATAGATTTGAAAATCCCCATGTCACCTTTTCAGAAACACAACTATGTATGGCTGAGTGCTAACTCGTTCACTCTGAATTGACTGGTAAATATTTTCTAAACTTCCAGATGAAAGTTAGGACATCAAGAGAAAGCTACTGTATGCTTAGAGTGTGATTTGACCAATTGCGATGAAAGGGCTAGTCAGAATCGCATATTAATCACAATTCATGGAAACCTCTTCTCATGCTTTTTAAAACTCCATTGCATTATTTATTTCCTGGTTAATTATTCATCTATATTTATCACACTCATATGTCTGTGCAAATATCCAGTTTAAATGTGGATAATGAAAAATACATCTAATTTCATTCTGAGTATCCAAAAGGATAAAACCTGATATATTTTGGATTTATGAGAAAACATCCACTTAAATCATTAGAATTTAGTTATGATGAACCTGTTTCAATAGTTGCTCTAGACTGGATTTTTTTTTTGGTTTAAACTATCTTGTACTTCAAACATGACTAACCCACCTTTCTGTTCAGCGGGGGACTTGGGAGCAGGACCTTGTTGTTTGGCAGTCGGGGGGTGCGTCGAGCGTGAAATTCTTCTCTGTAGTAGTTACTCCATATTAACACACTTTATAGCTTCGAAAATCAAGGATCTTGCTTGAAACATATTTGACAAATGATCTTCCACCCTTTGCGTTTTAAGTTGCGCCACTGTTTCCACGTTTCAACAAAGGAAATCCTTTATATTGATGTAGCTGGTTCTCAGTTAGTTTTTTCTCCTCCAGAGCGGGCATTTTAGATATTTTGCAACAAAATGTTTTATTACCTAGTCCCTGGACTTAGCTTGGGTTACATGCATATTTATTTATTATGTATTTCACATTTTATAAAGTTCATCGCAAACGAGGTGACTGCGCGCTGTGCTCTTGAACCAAACTGATTAGTTTAGTAATGTTTTACAACCAACTTTTAAAACTATGGGGGGTCATTACAACCTTGGCGGTCTTGCAAAAAGACCGCCGAGGCTGCGGGAGACAGAATACCGCCATTGCCTGCGGTATTCCTGGCTCCCTATTATGACATTTCTGCTGGGCCAGTGGACGGTAACAGTGTTACCGTCCGCTGGACCAGCTGAAATGTCACATCAACATTGCTGGCAGCTCGTAATAGAGCCGGCGGCAATGCTGATGTGCAGCGGGTGCAGTAGCACCCGTCGCGCATTTCACTTCCTGAAATTCGGGCAGTGAAATGCGCGACAGGGCTATGCCTGGGGGCCCCTGCACTGCCCATGCCAAGTGCATGGGCAGTGCAGGGGCACCCCAAGTCCCCGTACCGCCAGCCGTTTCATGGCGGTGTTTACCGCCACGGACAGGCTGGCGGTCGGGGACTCATAATCCCCAGGGCAGCGGTGCTTGCACCGCTGCCCTGGGGATTATGACCGCCAGGTATGTTGGAGGGGCCGGCGGTATGGCCGTGGCTATTGCGCCACGGTCATAGTTGCTGGCGGAACACCGCTAGCCTGTTGCCGGTGTTACCGCCACCTTACCGCCGGCCCCCAGGGTCGTAATGACCCCCTATACGGTCAAAGTGAACGTAAACATTGTTAACCCTTTAATTCCCGTATCTGCAGAAATCAAATCCGCGCCTTCAGAAAACAGAACACTAAGCAAAGGGTCTAAGCTGCAAAAGGGAAAGAGAAAATTGAAAGAGTTAAATAAAAGATGGAAGGACTACAGATTTGAGAATTGAGGGGGAAGGACGGGTTAATGTTGTGGGAAAAGTGGATTAGTGCAATATATAGATAAATGAAAGGGAGTGTAAGAAGTAATTTGCTATGTGCTAGTGCATGAGAAACAGGGAAACAAGAGAATGACAACGAGGGAGAGGTCTAGAAATGATTAGAACAGAATGGAACCAATCTCAAATTGAAAAGGTAAATTAATGCCTCATTACTTACCGCTAATATCCTGGTCCTGTTGTCCTCATCCCATTCTTGACAAGTGAGGTGTACCCACCTCGTCTGACAGAAAAAAGAACAGAAGAATTCTGTTGTTGCCCCTCCCCAGAAAGCTGGAGTCTATATAGGCAATACTTACTGAGCATTCCTCCTGAACTGTCAAGCCACAAACCATGAAGGCTGGGAGTCCGTGAGAGTGAGGGGGGCCTGATGAATGGGACAATGAAGCATTACCCCCGGGACCGCTTGTTCTTGTCCCCTTCATTTAAGAAAGTATTACCTTAGCAACCTACAGCAGACTTCATATGCAACAGAAATAAATCAAAGGAGAGAATACAACCAAACTGCAGCACCCCAAAGTGATTTATTCAACAATTAACTATCTACATATCAAGAAACCAGGGAATGCAAATATCCTCATATCAAAATTAACATCATCATGTAACACATTCTGCAACCTATAATGTTTCACAAAATTATTGGGAGCAGCCCAAGTAGCGGCTTGAACAATTTCTGATGTAAACCCCTTTCAATTTTGCCCAGGTTGCTGAAACCCTTTGGCTGAACCTACTGTGATTCCCAGCTGGGCAAACAGTCCCTGACAGAATAGGCCAAAAAGATCCCCTGCTCGAGCCATCTACTTATAGACAAGGAGGAAGCCTTTCCCCTCCCTGGAAGCACCAAAGGACACAAACAGGAATCTGACTTGTGAAACAGCTTCAATTTGTCCACATACACTAATAGAGCCCTCTTAAAATCCAGTAAACTCAACTGAGCCTAAGCTGCAGAACACCCTTCATGAGGTAATGCATGAACGACCACTTCTTGATCCCTATGAAACTGAGAAGAGACCTTGAGAATAAATGCCGAAACCAGACATTGCACAACACCATTGCAAAAAAGACCAAGAAATGCTCCCAGGCCATAAAAAACCCAATACACCATTGTACCTGGCTGAAGTAATTGCTACCAGAAAACCAACCTTAGAGGTCAAAAATGTGAAGTCAGCTAAATCCAACGGCTCAAAGGGTTTAGAGACCAAGGCATTCAACACCAGAAGCAGATCCTCTTGAGGAAAAAAGGTTTGGCAAAGATCTGGACAGTGAAAAACTGCGTAATGACCAAGCCACCAAGTCCTCTGCATCTGAGAGGTTGCCCCATGTATCCCGAATTAGCTGTCAGTTTGGCACCCAAGGTGGAAACTGATATTCTCTTTTCAAAACTCTCCCACAAAAGTTGGAAGATATGACACATTACAATCAAAGGGAGATAGGTTCTGAGGAGAGCACCACCGCCTAAAACTACCCAAATCCCTATCATAAGAATTTAATGTGGATGGCCTATGAGAGGATTAAATGACAACCACTAAATGCTGGAGCAGGCCCCTTCTGCTGCAATCCCATATTTTCAACTTCCAGACAGGAGAGTCATGATACAGAATCATCCACAGTTCCTGAACCACTACGGCCTGCAGTAGAAGAAACCATGATCTTCTGGGCTAAAACTGCACTGCCACCATCATTTCGCTCTCATCCACCAACAGCAAGGTCTGCTGCATACCCTGTAGGGGACAGAGCTTGGCCAGAAATCGGAGCTGAATGATTTTAGCCAGGTCTTTCCACTCACGTTTAAGAACATCCATAATTTATAAATGGACTGGCAGATCCAAAGGAGCAGAACTCTGAAATTGCCTGAGCAGAGAACTGGAGGCCGTCTCTGGCATCTCCTTCTCAGGAAACCCTATACTGCTTTTTACATGAGAGAGTTAATCAGGCAATAAGTCCTTCAAAATATATTTCCTCTTATTTTCCTCCCTACCATGAGCCTCATCATCAGAGTCTGACGCAGCTAATGAAACCACCATCTGCTGTTCCCACATTGGGCCCTTATTAGGAGCAAGCTCCAACAAAGTCTCACTAATCGGGCACTTTAATCTGTCCTCCTTGCTTTCTCTCTGAACTGTTTAAGGGCAGGGGAATGGCTGATGAATCGGAGGAGGTGGAGGACGACTCCACTTCGTCAAGTCGTTCACCATCAGAAGAGCACCAATTGCCACAACAGCTGTCCAAAACAATAAACATAGACCGTTATGAGGACTTACCCTAATATCAGCAATTTTATCACCCTGCACACAACAAGACACCACGATAAAATGCACACTGTCTCCCATTACTGTGCATGTTTTTGCATCCTGGCTCCCATGACTGTGTGTGCGCACACTGCAATCAGGATGGAGCAGTGTCGGCAAACCACAGAAGTGCTGACTACTCTCTGCGGCCACCTGTGTTTCCTGCATACTTCCTTATCACTTTCCAAGTCCCGAAGGCAGAGAAATGTGTACTTTGCCGAAACCCACCAGCATTGATGCCTAGCTTGAACAAAGGTAGATTCTGCCAGCATCATGGGAGGTCGAACAACTGCAGAAGCTAACCTCTCCACGTCCTCTTCATTGGCAAGACAGAAAAAAGAATAGGAGAAATGATAGGTAAGTATTGCATATATAGGACACTAGCTTTATGGGGAGGGGCAATAATTGCATTCTTCTGTACTTTTTTCTGTTCAGTACTCACTTGTGATGAAGAGGGTGAAGACAAGGGGGACCTGTGGGTAATGAAAGAGACAAGATGGGAAAAGTACAAGGTTGAAGGTTCCGGGCATTCAAGGAAATACAAAAGAGCTCAGAGGAAGGAGAAAATGTGGGACACACTGTAAATAGAGATTAGCTGAGAAAAGAGGATATTGAGAGAAAATATAGAGTTTAACTGACAGGTGAGAATGTATTTGTTTCAGGAAGCAGTAGGGGGAGAGGAGGAGGAGAAAAGTCATAACCACAGATCAGAGAGGAAACTGAAGGCAAGGTATGGAGACTAGCCTGGATACATTTTGACAAGATCTATTTTTAGTTCTTTGCAGAATTAAAAGGAGGTCTTTTTCTCATTTCAGATCAACTGGCAATAAATTCCAGATGGATGTAAATGCTCTGAGGGAGCCTAGTTATTTCAAATGTGATATAATAACATTGCTTTAGCTTCTAATAAAATAAATCATAAATTGGGACATTGTTATAGACTGTTAATACGTTTTGAGGTCTGGCAGCAGCATAGTAAGAAGACTCTTCAGCAAAAAATAAAATTGGCACATATTTTAGGAAAGATTAACACAAATATTTATGAAACTGCCACTATCCTCATTACGGTCCTTTCGTTAGATGTAAGGACGCTGAAAAGAAATGCAAGTCTTAGAGCAATGAATGTGACCAGTAGGTAATAAGGTGATTTTCAATACAAGTAAACATTTGCAAACATGGCGATCACTGCACTACTTTGATTCCAATCTAAAAATGTATTTTCAGGTCTGCTGTACGTTTTAAACTGATTAGACCTTGTGATCAGCACAATACTTAGTGACAGTTCTAGAGTCAGTGTCTGTCATGTATGTGAAGGTCACAGAATCCTATCTTCACCCGCAAAGTTTCACTTTTGGAGAACTGTTATTCTCAAGGTTGATTTAGGACTTTTTTTTTATTTATGCGGTTTGGCTCTCACAGTAACGCATTCCCAGCTCACATTTGTGTGCTATCCTACTTTCTATTGTTACTTTAGCCCGATCAGTGAATCATTGGCAGTTTGATAGTATTCAGACAGATTAATTTCTGATTATTCTAAACATTCAGCGGTCAATTAGTCTTTGTCACCTGGATTTTAAATTTTTTACTTTCAAGAGAAAACACAACATTTTTAGTCATGCTACCAAATGTGATCCAGTTTAAGGAATTTCGAAATCTCTTACTGTGAAGCTATTGAATATTTTAGTATTGTGCTAGCATGCATTTTTCACTTAGACAAAAGTAATCTGGTATGGTGTATCGCATAACACCTAATTATTGGAGGCTGGATGTGTTCTTTTGTGATGTGTCACACTTCTGTGTCCCAAAACGCTTACGAAAGTAGTAGCTAACACGATAATTTGAAAATGTTTTACAAGTTAAAAAAAGGCATATTACTTTTGATTCACAAACTCTATTAATTGTACTCTGATGTACACTAACGTGACAAATACTGATGATGTCACATCTAACATTGTAAAACACGTGCTTGGAAACTTTTTTCTTAGTAAAAAGAAACCTAACTACTTCCAATGACAGGCTGGTCTACCGAACACCAGCGAGGCATCAATTAATAACTATCAAATTTGCTAAGGCAGGAAACCAAACATAGACAATCACCCAAAGTCGCTATATTGTACATTTGCATGAGTGTACATCCAGAAAGTGATGCAATGTAAATGTATATCCCCTCTAGGTTTGTGCCTGTTTGTAATGAAGGATTTCGCTCTGTCTTTGCATATAAGCATAAAACGTTTGTTTACGGCCAATTCGCCAACACCTGATAAGATTCCTAACTCTGTAAAACAGTAAATAATATTTCATTATTAAAACAATTGCTTGGAACAGAGGTGCTGTTGTCATTCTGTCCCAAATTAACGAAAATTGCGACAGATAAGGGCCCCTGATAGTTTAGCTTCATGCATAATATGCAAAACATAACACAACTCTTTAAAATTGGTTTTGATGGAATATATTAAGTTTTTGAAAAATAAGAGCGTATGCAGAAAAGACATTAAAAGCATTGAATCAGACGGCACGCTAGAGAAGGCAATTCATGGGGGCACCATTTTCAGACTAGACATTGCCCTCAGCTAGCTAGATGTGAGTTGATTTATTTAATAGTGTTTGCTGGTGGCTTGTGATTTTCAGTTGCTCAATAGTCTTTCGTCTTTCAAGCAGCAACAACTTAACAATGTTTTTTTTAAAATGCTATTTTTGTATTTTTAATTCTGTTTAATGAACTGCAAAAGCTGACTTCAATTCATTTTGTTCTTGTGACTACTCCGTATGCAAACAAGGCCTTTTACTTTGCTTTTAAAAACAAATTCGAGTGGCTTGGCATTAATAATTAACAACCCGGCTTTGTCCAGCATTAACGCTTTTTAAGAGGCCATAGATTTATTGAAATTATTGTTCACTCCTTGTAACATTTGTGACACCTACCACACACTAACATTGCATCTAAGAACAAAGCGATTATTCGAAAAAATTTTTTGCACAATATGCATTAAAATTGATGAGGGTGTTGGATCACCAAATAAGTCCAGAAATTAATATCAGAATGCAAATGTTATAATGTAGGTATAAAGCTGAAGACAACCGGTTATGTAAGGAGAGGATGACTGGAGGCTTGGCTGTTTGCTTTCGTATGTGTGTGTGGACAACTGTAGTTAGTAACGTATGTGGCAGCCTCATCCCAGGTTTGTGTTCCGAAGGAAGTTCAACCATACCAGTCCATTTGTTGTGGGAAAAATAAGATATCAATCGAGGGAGGACAAGCCGCCTAAGTCACCAGCACAAGGTATTTTAAATTACATCAGGAGCTTGAAACAGCAAGATGGGAGAGAGTTGGCAAAGTCTTGTCATTACAAGAGAGTATTATCTGTGCCTTTCATTGGATGAGTCAGATCCTGTATGTACAATCGGGGAAACAAATGCTCTAAAATCAATGCAACATTTCAAATCTTTATTGTAAGTGTATGCAAGTGGATTGGTGGTGGAGTAGGTTAGCAAGTCATTTTTGTCATGCATCACTTCCCTTCTATCCTGCTATCTTAGTGTTCACAGCACACTGATTCCTCGGAACCTTAGTTTCTTCAGTGCTACCACAAAGTCGGTCATCTGTTACAAGGGTTGTGCAATATAAAGGTATAGTGTATTCCGCCGCAAATGCCGTTGAAAATAAATAATGTTGCATTTCATACTCAACGACTGGTTACACCTGTAATTTCATTAATAGATCCTACTGTAGAGTCCTATCCTTCCTCCAAGACTGTTTTTTCTCAGAATCCCTTGCTTAGGATGGCTAACGAGGACAATGCATCTATTAGTCTGACAGGCCCTTGATCTTAATGCCACTTATGTCCTTATTTCTTGCTATATGCTCCTCTGGGGTCTTGGCCCTTTTTTCTTAGGGACTACTCAGTTCTTTCTACCAGATGACAATGTTGGAAGCATTCTGAGAGCTGAGTTGATTTTTCACAGTAATTCTCCTATTCAGTTGTACCTTTAGGGGCTTTCTATAACCCAATAATACCTGCGAACATTGTTCCATAAAGGATGGTTCATTTGTTGTCAGTCATCCAGTCCAAAAAGAAACTAGTCACACATCTCTGTGCATCAATGAGTATGCTTTTTCCACCATGTCTTCGGAAACTCTGAAACATTTAAACTTGTATTACATTTTCTAGTATTCACAATGATGGAAGATGAACACAAGTTGAAAATGTGCATGCTTGCATGCTTTTAAAAATGCATTTCCTTTTATGATGATGTATTTTAGAGTGCCCATTGCACTGTTAAATATATATCCTTTATACTACTGAAAGCACAATGTCCCAGTGGGAGCTGCAGAAAGCAAGCAATAGTCTTGAGAACAATGATTATCTTTTGTACTTGCCACCACTTCCTCCAGATCCGAAACCACAAGTTGTAAGATCCATGCCAGGGATAAACCATGGATTGCCAACTCCTGGCCACCCCTAAATCTTGTCCATTACAATAGACCTAGGTCTACGGTAAAAACATCAACGTTGATCTTTTTTTTTTAACAAGATTAAGTCAAATAAACCATCAGAATACCATAGGACATTACCTGTTTCTCAACTTTCTGGTGAGTCAAGCCACTTGGTTTACAAGTGTTATTACTGCAATACGAAAACTCTGCGAAGCCTAGTCATAGATTTAGAGGAGTGCTGAAGGTGATGTCGAAAAACATTGCTGGCTTCCAGAGTAAACTGTCATCTGCAAATAAGGCAGATCTTTTAAAGACGTATCATTCTGTTATATTGCAGAAAACATTGGTGGTGGCAATATGATATTTAAGTGGTCACAAAATGTAATTTGTGCAGTTGATTCTTTCCCTGTTTGGTCCTCCCATGAGAGGTGTTTGGTTTCTTTGGATATGTCTGATAAGGTGGTGAGTATTATTAATAACCCTTACAACACCTGGAAAATAATTTCCCTTATGGCAGGATCCTCCTAGTGTTTTAAAATAATATAGGAATTTAAGCTGGAATGATATGGCAAGATAGTGCAAGATTAAACCAAGATCGGATTTGGTAAGGAGTATCCCAAGGAACCAGCACGGAAGGCAACACTGTTTTGGTTTTCAAGGCCAGGCATGAATATAAACCACCAAGATTACTTTTTATTCAGGACATTTTAGCAACATATTGGGAGCTAGCAGGTTCAATGATTGGATTATGGTTTTGTCCAATTCAGTCAGTTTATTAGATTGACCAACATCACTAGCAAGGAGAGTTGTCACAACACTATCACTGTGACACAGTATGGCTTCACACTCTCCTATATCATAAAGCTAAAAAGGAAGCTGCAACTTACATTGCTCAGATGAAAAAAGTCATATGTATCTCAAATGGGAAAAAAATAGGTTTTCCTAGCATTACTGGCGTCTCTACTTATTCATATCTTGAAATGGAGGAAACCATAATTATTTCAACATTTTTAGAAAAATGAAGATATATATTTGCTTGTTGTTTATCTTCAGTAGTTTTAACCACCTTGTGGGTACGGTAAACATGTTATAGAGTAGTGAGTCACAATAATATGTATTGCATGGTAGAGCAGATGGCAGTCCATCTGGTTTGTGGGGTGGAAACCTTTCATAAAATAAGCCTATCACACAATAAAGTAGAGCAAAAGTGCTGTGATCCTGGGTGACAACTTGAAGTCAGACAACTTGAAGTCAGTTGTAGAAGTTTGACCAGACAGGGAAACAGATCCAACTGCCATGAAGAAGATACGATTATTCAAATGCCAAGAAGAAGAGATGAACCTTAAGGGCCTTCTGTATTTTAGTCTCAGATGTAGGTGAGGGGACGTCCAGAAGGAGAAGCCTTAGTCATGAAAACATTGACCTTTGCCTTTCTTGTATTTATATGGTAGGGGTGTCGGGCCATGGTCGGTCATCTGAACCTTCAGGGTAGATTCTAAATATTTTTACAAGATAATTAGATGATTGGCAATTGAACTCTTATGTATGAGGCACAATGTTTTAAGGCCAATTATTATTTTACATGTTGCCAGTACAGTGAGCACAGGACCAGTGTGAAGTGATATGCTGGTTTGGATCCAAAAACAAGTAAGCTGCAAAATGTAGTCTTTGAATTTAGTGAGAGGTATTGAATAGGGATATGACTATAACTAGCACACCTTGACTTGCAAGTACATTTTGCAAAGTTAAACAGTAAAAGAGAACCATGTTTCATGGATATAGTTTGTTTCTTATAAAACAATATTTTATTCATGTTCAATTGTAATATTAAATCTCATAAAACAGCCGGGGGTGTTTCAACAAAATATGGCTTCCCTAAAGCCCAAATTAATATTGTAACACCCTATAAAGGGAAAATATGAAACAACACACATGCAACCAAAATGTTTTTGAAAGGTTGGCTCTAGTCTTCTTTCTTATACTGCATGGTGCTGACAAACTATCATACAAGTCAGAAGCTCAAAATTAAGCATATTTGTATCCTTGAAGTCATATTAAGATTTCGGTGATAACTCCCTGAAATTAAAGCAGACAGTGGTGGAAATGTAATTGCAAGGTGCATTGGTACACAGTTAGGAATATTTCATTTCAAAAGAGTGTTTTAAACTATATGAATATACACTAGCTATGATGTAAACACAAAAGTGTATGCTGGAAGAAAACTGAATTAAATATCGGAAATGCCTGGCCAATCCCATGATAAAGCATGATGACAGATATCACAAAGCATGCATTCTGCATTCCACTGTAATGGTCACATTAGTCAAGTATCAGTCAATTGTTCTAAATCTCGCAAATATGGTTTTACTGAAATTAACCAAGAACTTTTAATGTACATCAGCCTACCACTCCAAAGGCTCCATGGACTTTTTTGAGGCAAAAATCAGGAAAGTATGACATAACATCGTTTTTAAACTGGAAGAATCTTATTTAGGAATAAAGAATTCCTCCCAGGGTCACACCTGTGACCCTTTCCAAGTCCGTAGCAGGAGGGAAAATACAAATGCCGAGCCTGGTACCTAAACTATGTTTGTCAGCCCGTGTTTAAAGTCATATCAACACATTGTCACTGGGCACATTTTTTGTCATTTGCTGGAGAGACACAACAATCTATGTATTTTTTAGGGGGAATTGATGAATATTTGGCATATAGATAGGCATGCTTACAATCAACAAAAATGAGTGACAATCACATACACTTTCTTGCTTATGGCTACTAACCCGCCTAGGGTGTAGGCCTTTAATCAGGACTCTCTAGCCATCTCTGTACCTGGCTTTTCTTTCTATCTGACTCCAGGTGTAACCCATTACCTTGCACTCAACCTTGAGGTCATGTGCCAGGTGTTTCTTGAGCTTCCTTTTTTCTTTTCTTTTGAGGGTTCCATGTCAGGGCTGGTCTGGTGGTGTGTGATGCAGGCGTGTGGAGGGTGTGTCCTACCCAGCCCCAGTGTCTTTTCATGATTTCTTCATGTCATGAAGCAAGGAGTTGGAGGGTCAGCTGCCTTAGGTTGTTGCAGATGGTGTTTGGCAAATGGATTTGGAGGATTTTCTCAGACAGTTGTTGATGAAGGTCTGGACCTTGTTGACGGTGGTCACTGTTGTCCTCCAAGTTTCTGCTCAATACAGAAAGACCGATTTTATATTGGTGTTACAGATCCTGATCTTAGTTTGCAGCTTTAGGTCCATGGATATCCAGACCTCCTTCAGCTGAATGAAGGCAGCCCTTGCTTTACTGATTTATGCCTTGACACTGGCATCTGTGCCACCCTGCTTGCCTATGATACTGCACAGAGAGGTAAAAGCCTCAACTTGCTTATCTATGAGATTTCCGAGGTAGCTGAAGGCCTGCAAGTGTGACTGCAGTTGTGCCTATGTTAGCCTTCAAGATCTTGTTTTTTTCCCTGTGGATTTTGAGGTCAAGTTGTCCTGACGTGCCTGCCATATTGACGGTCTTCTCTTGCATCTGGAGATGGGTATGGGAGTGTAGGTCAGGTCATCTATGAAGTTCAGTTTGTTGATCTGCGTTCAAGGTGTACACTGGATCCCAGGTATTCTTCTTGGTGTGGATGTCTTCATGATCCAACCTATGGCCAACAGGAAGAGAAAAGGTGAGATCAAACAACCCTGGCAAACTCCAGGCCCTAGTAGAAACGCTTTTGAGAGTTGTACTCCGTGGACTATTAAGCAGGTCATTCCCTAGAAAGAGCTCTTAATGATTCCTATGAGTTGATCTGGCACACCATAATGGTGGAGAAGTTTTGAAAGGGTCTCACAGTCCACGCTGCTGAATGCCTTCTCGAAGTCGGTGAAGTTGACATAGAGGGGGAGTTCCATTCCATCAACTGCTCAATGATGATGTGCAGAGATTCAGTCGGATCTGCACAGGATCTATCTTTGTGAAATCTAGCTTGCTTATCTCGCAACTGACCATCCACTTGTTCCATCACTCTGTTCAGGATGACTCTGTTGAACACTTTGCCGTGTGTTGATAAAAGAGTTATCCCTCTGTATTTTGTGCAATTACTCAGGTCACCTTTCTTGAAAATCTTGATGAACTATTCTTCCTTCCAGTCTGATGGCACTTTTTGTTCTCCTCAGACCTTTCAAAACATGGGGCAGAGCTTGCTACTAACGTTTCAGTGTCTGACTTTAGTGTCTCTGCCTGAATTTTGTCAGGTGCGGCTGCCTTCTCTCAGATGTTTGATGGCTTGGCTGGTTCAGCAGATCTTCAAAGTGCTCCTCCCATTTTTGTTGTTGGACTTCGTTACTCATGGTGGGGCCCAGTATCTCCTGGAAGGTTTATTTCACTGTTTCTTTGATCTGACTTTCAACTGGGTCTCAGTTGTCATCTAGTTCTTGCAGGACATGTTACAAGGGTGACTGAGTAATCACTCCATTTCTGTGCATCTTTGAGGAGAGTTGTGGTATATTCCTGTAGTTGGTTTGTCAGTTCCATCTACGATTGCTTTAGCCTGGCCATGACAAGGTGATGGTGTGATGCCACATCTAATCTTCACATCACTTGCACATCCTACAAGGACCTCCAGAACATCTTAGCAGTGCACACATGGTTGATCTGATTCTGTGTTGGATGGTCTGTTGACACCCACATTGCCTTTTGTATTTGTTTGTGTCAGAATACACTACCGCCTATTACCAGACTGCTCAAAGTACAGAGATCTGCAAACCTGTCACCATTCTCGTTCATGTCACCAAGGCCATGGCTTCTTCGTAACCGTGATGTCATGTGCAATCATGCCATTGAGGCCCACAATTAGTATGGAAATGTCTCACTCAAGGAATTTTGCACGATGGATTGGAGACCTTTGTAAAACTGTTCTTTCCCTCTTCTTTGCCATCAGTTGTAGGTGGATATCACTGGATGGCATTCATGTTGATCCCCTTTTTCTTTGGGTGGAAGGTCGCT
Source organism: Pleurodeles waltl (assembly GCF_031143425.1). Taxonomy (NCBI): domain Eukaryota; kingdom Metazoa; phylum Chordata; class Amphibia; order Caudata; family Salamandridae; genus Pleurodeles; species Pleurodeles waltl. Next base: position 1,525,911,843 of record NC_090444.1, read on the forward strand.
CTGATAATACTAGGATAGAGGGCTTCCCATCCAACCAAAGCTCTGTTGGCTGCTGTTGTTAGCATCAGTGCTATATCTGAGTATGTCGGGCATTCTCTTCCTTGTGTATGGATTGTGTCCATCTGGTCTACTTGATACCAAGCAGGGAAAGGTTGTATTTTTTTTTCTCTGCTGCCACTTGACTGTCTTGCCTGTCTTGTACATGGTTCTCATTTTCCATGTTCTGATGGTGATGGTTTAGTTCAAAAGCAGATGGATAAACTTTGTGGCTTCCAAGGATCTCTGGCTTTCACCACAAAGTGTCATAGCTCTCCATGAGTGGGAATCCTCTCTCCTCTGGTCTTTGGGATGATGTTTCTGTAGCTAGGATTTTTGTTTTGTATTTTGGGGTAGCTAGCCCCATGCATAATGCATCTCTGCACAGGTGGGCTTTGGACCAGCCATGGTGGAGTAATAGTGACATATAACATGTTACAAAAAACATCTCTTAAATTTGTATGTTTTACAGAATTATTAGGTGAATTTATGATAATCCAGATACATTTTTGAAGGAAGAAACATTTTATTGAAGCACAGTAGATATGAAAAACGCTGCAGCCAACTTAGAGAAGGGCACATGTAAAAAAAAAAAAAAAGAATTAACTAAATGAGCTAAAACTGTGTAAATGAAAAGAAAGAAAATGGATAACCTCAGAGCAACTATCCAGGGAGGAGCATCTTTCTATATTGTGATGGAGACAACCTGTGCGGTGTGCTGCCAGATCCCAGCAGAAAAAGGGTACACAGTTGTTGGACTTTTGCTTATGCAGGGTCATCCCCAGACTTTTTTGCCTCCTGCCTCCTATATTTTTCTGACATGTTGCTGTTGGCTTTTCAACTCTGAGCACTTTACCACTGCTAACCAGTGCTAAAGTTCATATGCTCTCCTGTTTAAATTGTATGTAAGTGGTTTATCCATGATTGGCATATTTGATTTACTAGTAAGTCCCTAGTAAGGTGCACTAGAGGTGCCAGGGCCTGTAAATCAAATGCTACTAGTGGGCCTGCAGCACTGGTTGTGCCACCCACATAAGTAGCTCTGTAATCATGTCTCAGACCTGCCACTGCAGTGTCTGTATGTGTATTTTTACACTGTAAATTCGACTTGGCAAGTGTACCCACTTGCCAGGCCTAAACCTTCCCTTTCCTTACATGTAAGGCACCCCTAAGGTAGGCCCTAGGTAGCCCCAAGGGCAGGGTGCAGTATATGGATAAGGTAGGACATATAGTAATGTGGTTTATATGTCCTGACAGTGAAATACTGCCAATTTCGTTTTCACTGTTGCAAGGTCTGTCTCTCTCTCATAGGACAATATGGGGGCTACCTTTAAATATGATTAAAGTGTAGATTCCCCTAGAGAATAGATGGACAGGTGGAGTTTGGGATCCCTGAACTCACAATTTAAAAATGCATCTTTTAGTAAAGTTGATTTTGAGATTGTGCGTTTGAAAATGCCACTTTTAGAAAGTGAGCATTTTCTTGCTTAAACCATTCTGTGACTCTGCCTTGTTTGTGGATTCCCTGTCTGGGTCAGTTTGACAGTTGGGTTGTTTTTCACCTCACACCAGACAGTGACACAAAGGGAGCTGGGGTGTGATCTGCATTTCCTGATTAGCCATCTCTGCTAGGAGGGAGGGGTGGAGTGGTCACTCTCATCTGAAAGGACTGTGCCTGCCTCTGACAATGCTGTCTCCAACCCCCTGGTGTGTGTCTGAGGCCTTGCCTGGGCAAGGCAGGATTTCACAAGAAGGTGTGAGCCCCCTTTGAAGAAAGGTGACTTCAAAGACTAAAATGGGTATAAGAAGGGCACCCAAACTTACAAACTTTAGAAACACTTCTGGAATCAAGGGGAACCTCTGCCTGGAGAAGAGCTGATCGCTGAGGAACAAGTGCTGCCCTGCCTGTGACTGTGCTTTGTGGAGCTTTCCTGCAGTGCTGCTTCTGCCAGAGTAAGAGGGCAAAGACTGGACTTTGTGTGCCTTCCATCTTGAAGAAGAAATCTCCAAGGGCTTGATGTAGAGCTTGCCTCCTGTTGTTGAAGTCTCAGGGATAGCAAAGACTTCTTCCTGCCAGCACCTGGAGTCTCTGGAGAGACCCCTACTCTGCTCTGTGGTGCCCTTCCAGTTCCTGGGACCCTGAAAGGAGAGGCTGGCAGCCTAAGGACAAAAATACACGCACCGAGCGCCGTGCGGAGAAAAGATCGACGCGAATCCGATCGCGGCTGAGAAAACGACGCGACGCCGGTTCCGCAGCTGAGAAACGACGCCGCAGGAAACGCGACCGAAAAACCGACGCCCGGAGCAGGAGAAACGACGCGCAGCATCGCTGACGGAGGCTGAGAGATCGCACCCTGCGCCGCGGGACTTTCGGATCGTCGTGTGGCTGGCTTTTTCAACGCGCACCGCCGTGCCGAGTTGTTTTCGACGCACACAGCCGTGCAGGGTTACTTTCGACGCACACCGCCCGTGCGGGGTTATTTTTGACGCAAACCAGGTACATTTACACGCTAGCAGCGCTAGTGTGTTGTTACAACTACCTAAAGACTCTTTTTATTTTAAACCTTTTAAAAATCATAACTTGACTTGTGTATGTTGGATTTTTGTCGTTTTGGTCTTGTTTTGTCTAGATAAATATTTCCTATTTTTCTAAACTGGTGTTGTGTCATTTTGTAGTGTTTTCATTGAGTTACTGTGTGTGTTGGTACAAATACTTTACGCCCAGCACTCTGAGGTTAAGCCTACTGCTCTGCCAAGCTACCAAGGGGGTAAGCAGGGGTTAGCTGAGGGTGATTCTCTTTTATCCTAACTAGAGTGAGGGTCCTTGCTTGAACAGGGGGTAACCTGACTGTCAACCAAAGACCCCATTTCTAACATTGGTGACCAGCGGTCGGGATTGGACTTGTGTTTGTACTTGACATACAGTAATTAAGTGTACACTACTGTTTTGATCTCAGACCACTACGTGACCACATACTACTTGTTTGGTGATCTTTTGATTTTTCTCTTAAGGACTCTTTTTATTCTACTTCCATGATTTTGCTGATCCCTTGACTGATTCTTTTTACTTCATTGGGAATTATTTTTTTTTTCTGCCTTTGGAACTTTGCACTTGTGACCATCATGTCTCAATCTGGAGATGCAACAGCTGGAGCTGTGTTTGAAATGGAGAAACTGAAGGAGTACTCAGTTGCTCAATTGAAACAGTTCCTTAAAGATCTTGACTGTCCCACTGAGAGCTCCACCAGGGAGGGGGAGCTGCAACAGGCACAGAGGGCCGAGGTGACCATCAAGAAGGCTGGAGGGCACACAGAGGAGGAGAATGTGGGTGGGGAAGTGCAGAGGATACACAGTGGTGTAGTGGAGGTACCTGTTACGCCTGGGGGGAGGGTCCCCAGGAGGGGTATCAGGGTGTCACCCAAGGGTCTGACTCCTGAAGAGTTACAGGACAGACAGGCAGAAAGGGTTCGCCGGTTGGAGGCAGAAAAGTTGTGGATGCAAAGGGAGTATGACAAGTGGGAAGAGTTGGAAGAAAGGAGGAGGAACTTAGAGATTAAAAAAATGATTTATGCTTACGAGCTTAAATTGAAAGAGCTGGAAGTCATGAGGGCTGAGTCCAGCTGGAATGGTGGCAGCAACAATTGTATATCCAGTGATGCTGCAGAAGTGCACATGCCCAGAGAGGTGGTGCCCTACTTGAAGGAGGGAGTTAACACACGCCAGGAGGTTCAGGGGTATGAGGTAGCTCCAGTGATGCACAGGGTCCCTGAGGTGGATTGGGGAACTGGCATGGGGAGTCATATTCCTACTGGTGGGAGGGACACTCTACTGACTCTAGGTGAGAGTGACAGGGAGAGGGGTTCCCCCCAAGTAGAAGTCCTGGTTATGGAGTGTGAAGACATCCCAGAAGAGTGTGGGTTGAGTGTCAGGGACAGTCAGGTACTGTCTCACCAGTCTCAGGAGGGTGATGTGGGGTGCTTTGTCAAAGCAGAGTCACTGGATGGTTGGGTGAAGGGTACTTTGGTTAATTCATGTGAGGGGCTGAGTGATGTAATTGCTGGAGAGCATATGTCTAGTCCTTATTTTCCAGAGCTATGCCAACACCAGGTGGAGTGTGAGTTCTCTGACCCCAGGGAGCTTACAATGGAGGCAGACTTCTGGGTGAGTACCAGAGAGTCTGAAGAGGCATTTGGGGGTGCTCCTGAGAGGAGTGGTCTAGGTAGTTCCCAACCAGGTGAGGTAGGGAAGGATTGTAGTGTCCCAGGTAGGTCCCAGTGTAGTGGGATGGGTGAGGGACCCCATGTCCAGTCTCAGAGGAGAGGGAATGGGGATGGGTTGAGGCCCAAGGTGCCCGAGATCCGGTCCCAGGTCCTGGAGGGTTCCCTGCGGGAACACCAGGAGGGGAGCCTAGCCTGTACCATAGGGCCATCTGTTGAGGGAGACCCCACAGTGTCAGGAGAACTTGGGGGGGCCGCTGTAGCCAGCGTCCCACCAGTTCTGGTGTCTGGCAGTACCACTCCTAGTGAGGGGGTGCAGAAGTCCAGACAGAGGGTTGAGGGGGGGTTGCGGACCCCAGTGGAGAACCTGGAGGGTCAGGGGTCAGCTCTGAGAGCAGAGCCCCCCATGAATGACCTTGGTGAGACCATTTCTGGGTTGGGGGGAATCCAGACTCTGTCAGATGGGCAGAGGTCAGGAGACCTGCGCCAGCCAGACTCTTGTGTGGCCCTTCGGGACAGTGTGTCCCTTGAGGGGGGTAAGTGTGCCCCCCTGGAAGTCCTGGTGTGCCAGGCAATGGTTCAACCGCAGGGTGGTGACTCTGGGTTGAATGATCAGGTTCAGGGGGTAAACTCTGACCTGATGGGGGGTAAGTGTGCTCCCAAGGAAGTCCTGGTGTGCCAGGCAGTGGTTCAACCGCAGGGTGGTGACCCTGGGTTGGATGACCAGGTTCAGAGGGTAAACTCTGACCTGGTAGGGGGTAGGTATGCCCCCCAAGAAGTCCTGGTTTGCCAGGCAGTGATCCAGTCTGTGGGTACAGGCCCTGGATTGGGAGGCCAGGTTAAGGGTGTCCCCCCTGACCTGGAGGAAGGGGCTACTGCTAACAGTGCCCCTACCATGTTGTCTTCTGGGGGGGCCACTCCTAGTTGGGTGGTTCAGGACCCCAGAAGAGAGGGCAGGGGGAGGGAAGCCTCACCCCTGGCCCTGGTCCAACCTGAAGGTACAGACCCCAGGTTGGAGGATCAGTTGCAGGTTAACATCCCTGCACTGATGGAAGAATTGTGCAGGACTGCTTCTACAAGCACCCTGACAGTTTTTGACTCTGGGGGTGCCGCTTCTGTAGGGAGGTTACAGAGCCCCAGAGGGGAGGACCAGGGTCAGGTTGTCATCCCTGACCTGGTGGAAGAGAGAGTGGTCAAAGGGTGCCAGGCACCTGGGGCTACCACCCCCCACTCTCCACAGTCACAGTGGTTAGAGAGGCCTGAGGTCGGGCTCTCATCCCTGACAGTTGTCTGGGGCCACTGTGGCTTGCTGTCCTGGTGGACAGAGTTGCCCCTGGGGGGGGGAGGACGAGAGTCACACCCCGGGGGTGGAGTGGGCAACACCACTGTGTTGGCCCTGGTGGTACTATCTGCCCATTGCAATACATCTGTGAGCAAAGTAAAGTTAGGTGTTGCACAGATGGTGTCTGTAGATGTGGAGAAGGGTTCCCCATGGGTTAGCTTAGTGGGCCCTGAGAGTATGGACAGAGGGATCCAACTGGAGTCAGGAAGGCGTAGAACTGGAACATGCCCCTGCTGTTGTGGGCCTGGGTCCCTGTTCTATCGCCCCAATCAGGGAAGTACATCAAGGTATTGATTGTTCTCCCCTGGCTTTAGGCTGGTAGGGGGTCGTGTTGGACTTTTGCTTATGCAGGGTCATCCCCAGACTTTTTTGCCTCCTGCCTCCTATATTTTTCTGACATGTTGCTGTTGGCTTTTCAACTCTGAGCACTTTACCACTGCTAACCAGTGCTAAAGTGCATATGCTCTCCTGTTTAAATTGTATGTAAGTGGTTTATCCATGATTGGCATATTTGATTTACTAGTAAGTCCCTAGTAAGGTGCACTAGAGGTGCCAGGGCCTGTAAATCAAATGCTACTAGTGGGCCTGCAGCACTGGTTGTGCCACCCACATAAGTAGCTCTGTAATCATGTCTCAGACCTGCCACTGCAGTGTCTGTATGTGTATTTTTACACTGTAAATTCGACTTGGCAAGTGTACCCACTTGCCAGGCCTAAACCTTCCCTTTCCTTACATGTAAGGCACCCCTAAGGTAGGCCCTAGGTAGCCCCAAGGGCAGGGTGCAGTATATGGATAAGGTAGGACATATAGTAATGTGGTTTATATGTCCTGACAGTGAAATACTGCCAATTTCGTTTTCACTGTTGCAAGGTCTGTCTCTCTCTCTCATAGGACAATATGGGGGCTACCTTTAAATATGATTAAAGTGTAGATTCCCCTAGAGAATAGATGGACAGGTGGAGTTTGGGATCCCTGAACTCACAATTTAAAAATGCATCTTTTAGTAAAGTTGATTTTGAGATTGTGCGTTTGAAAATGCCACTTTTAGAAAGTGAGCATTTTCTTGCTTAAACCATTCTGTGACTCTGCCTTGTTTGTGGATTCCCTGTCTGGGTCAGTTTGACAGTTGGGTTGTTTTTCACCTCACACCAGACAGTGACACAAAGGGAGCTGGGGTGTGATCTGCATTTCCTGATTAGCCATCTCTGCTAGGAGGGAGGGGTGGAGTGGTCACTCTCATCTGAAAGGACTGTGCCTGCCTCTGACAATGCTGTCTCCAACCCCCTGGTGTGTGTCTGAGGCCTTGCCTGGGCAAGGCAGGATTTCACAAGAAGGTGTGAGCCCCCTTTGAAGAAAGGTGACTTCAAAGACTAAAATGGGTATAAGAAGGGCACCCAAACTTACAAACTTTAGAAACACTTCTGGAATCAAGGGGAACCTCTGCCTGGAGAAGAGCTGATCGCTGAGGAACAAGTGCTGCCCTGCCTGTGACTGTGCTTTGTGGAGCTTTCCTGCAGTGCTGCTTCTGCCAGAGTAAGAGGGCAAAGACTGGACTTTGTGTGCCTTCCATCTTGAAGAAGAAATCTCCAAGGGCTTGATGTAGAGCTTGCCTCCTGTTGTTGAAGTCTCAGGGATAGCAAAGACTTCTTCCTGCCAGCACCTGGAGTCTCTGGAGAGACCCCTACTCTGCTCTGTGGTGCCCTTCCAGTTCCTGGGACCCTGAAAGGAGAGGCTGGCAGCCTAAGGACAAAAATACACGCACCGAGCGCCGTGCGGAGAAAAGATCGACGCGAATCCGATCGCGGCTGAGAAAACGACGCGACGCCGGTTCCGCAGCTGAGAAACGACGCCGCAGGAAACGCGACCGAAAAACCGACGCCCGGAGCAGGAGAAACGACACGCAGCATCGCTGACGGAGGCTGAGAGATCGCACCCTGCGCCGCGGGACTTTCGGATCGTCGTGTGGCTGGCTTTTTCAACGCGCACCGCCGTGCCGAGTTGTTTTCGACGCACACAGCCGTGCAGGGTTACTTTCGACGCACACCGCCCGTGCGGGGTTATTTTTGACGCAAACCAGGTACATTTACACGCTAGCAGCGCTAGTGTGTTGTTACAACTACCTAAAGACTCTTTTTATTTTAAACCTTTTAAAAATCATAACTTGACTTGTGTATGTTGGATTTTTGTCGTTTTGGTCTTGTTTTGTCTAGATAAATATTTCCTATTTTTCTAAACTGGTGTTGTGTCATTTTGTAGTGTTTTCATTGAGTTACTGTGTGTGTTGGTACAAATACTTTACGCCCAGCACTCTGAGGTTAAGCCTACTGCTCTGCCAAGCTACCAAGGGGGTAAGCAGGGGTTAGCTGAGGGTGATTCTCTTTTATCCTAACTAGAGTGAGGGTCCTTGCTTGAATAGGGGGTAACCTGACTGTCAACCAAAGACCCCATTTCTAACAACAGTCTTTCTGTGGGGCCAGTCAACAGCATTCTAAGTAGTTTAATCCACCATAACTATAACCATTAACCTTTGAATGATCATTGCATAGTAAGTAAAGATAGACATAATTTATTCAGCAATACACCTCAATTTTAATCATGAGAGCATTCTGTCTGTCCTGGCATCTAATTTAAACAATATTGCGTTCCAATCCACACCATGCATGGAATGGAATGACCTATTGCACCATGCTGTGTCCTTAGTACGGTGATTGTGGCTCCAGTCCATTTTCCCCCACATCCCACAACCATGGATCTTGTTCTGGGGTGTCCCCAGCCCTCTATCCTATTGCAAACGTGCACTTGGCCAGTCCCAGGGCCAGGTCTAAAAATCTGGCTATCTTTTAGTATTTTTTAAATTTGGACTGCCCCCTCAAGAGATATATGTCTGGTGATAACAAAAAGGTTGCACCGTGACATCACTCAGTAAGGAAATTACCTTCATCCAAAACCACATTCCAATAACAAATGATATAAATCTGCCTGAGGGGTCCACAATGGGGGCACTGATTCTCTGCATCCCAATGTATCCTGGCTATTTTAGCCAAGGACAAGTATGTTAGGTATAGAAAAATGAATTTGTGTGTATATGAGTGTTAGACTGTTCATCCTTGGCGTGCTCTCCCTTAACTTTTTTCCTCTGTTACCCAGGTTGTTGATGCGTGCTGGACACTGATTTTGCAGTTTTTGTTACTCTTGGCACTTTGCCACTGCTAACCAGTGCTAAAGTGCAAGTGCTCCTGTACAAAATGTGGATGTGATTGGTATATTTGATGTATTAGTAATTCCCTAGTACAGTGCACGAGAGGTGCCCAGGGCCTGTAAATCAAATGCTACTAGTGGGCCTGCAGCACTGATTGTGCCATCCACATAAGTAGTTATGTAATCATGTGTCAGACCTGCCACTGCAGTATCTGTGTGTGCAGTTTTTAACTGTAAATTTGACTTGGCAAGTGTTCCCACTTGCCAGGTGTAAACCTTCCCTTTTCTTACATCAGACACCCCCAAGGTAGGCCCTAAGTAGCCCCAAGGGCAGGGTGCAGTGTATGGTTAAGGTAGGACATATAGTAATGTGTTTTATATGTCGTAACAGTGAAATATTGCTAAATTTGTTTTTCACTGTTGCAAGGTGTGTCCCTCTCATAAGTTAACATGGGGGTTATCTTTAAATCTGATTAAAGTGTAGATTCCCTTTGGGAGCAGATGGACATGGGGAGCTTGGGGTCCCTGAGCTCACAATTTAAAAATACTTCTTTTAGTAAAGTTGATATTGAGATTGTGTGTTTGAAAATGCCACTTTTAGAAAGTGAGCATTTCCTTGCTTATACCATTTTTGTGACTCTGCCTGTTTGTGGATTTCCTGTCTGGGTCAGTTTGACAGTTGGACTGGTTGCACCTCACACTAGACAGCAACACAAAGGGAGTTGGGGTGTAGTCTGCATTTCCTGATGAGCCATCTGTGCTAGGAGGGAGCGAAGGAGTGGTCACTCATACCTGAAAGGGCTGTGCCTGCCCTCATTCAATGCAGTTTCAAACCCCCTGGTGAGTGTCTGAGGCCCGGCCTGGGCAAAGTAGGATTTCACATTCAAAAGAGACTTTACTTTGAAGTAGGCCTATTTCAAAGGAAAAATTGGGTATAAGAAGGGCACCCAAAACCACAGACTTTAGAACACTTCTGGAAACCAAGAGGAACCTCTGCCTGGAGAAGAGCTGAAGAGCTGAAGAAGAAGAGCTGCCCTGCCTGTGACTGTGCTTTGTGGAGCTATCCTGCAGTTGCTGCTTCTATCAGAGTAAGAGGGCAAAGACTGGACCTTGTGTGCTTTCCATCTTGTGAAGATCTCCATGGGCTTGATTTAGAGCTTGCCTCCAGTTGTTTGAAGTCTCAGGGACAGCAAAGACTTCTCTCTGCCAGCATCTGGAGTCTCTGGAGAGACTCCTACTCTGACCTGTTGTGCCCATCCAGTTCCTGGGACCCTGAAAGGAGAAGCTGGCAGCCTAAGAGGAAGAAATCCATGCACAAAATGCTGTGCGGGGATAAGATCGATACGACTCTGATCGGCAGCTGAAAAATCGACGCGCCGCCGGCTTTGTGGCTGAAAATTGACACTCGGCTGCAACGCGACTGAAGAATCGACGCACAGAGCTGGAGAAACGACGCGCAGCATCGCTGACGGAGGCTGGGAGATTGCGTTCCACGCTGCCTGGTTTTCGGATCATCATGCGGCTGGATTTCCGACGCAAACACCGCTGGGCATGTAAAAACAACACAAGGCCTGCCCAGACCTGAGAGTGCTGACCAGATCAATGCATCGCTCTACTGCAGAGGGAAGAAATGACGCATCTGATGCAAGGTTCCGCTTGTGAGTGGAATCGACGCATCACAAGCCCTTTTTGTCGCATACTCACCTGTGCAGGGTTATTTTTACCACACCCAAGGTACACTTGCACTCTAACAGTGTTAATGTGTGTTTAAAACTACATCTAGACTCTTTTTGCTTTTTAATTGACAACTTGATTTGTGTATTGTGGATTTTTCACGTTTTGGTCTTGTTTTGTTTCAATAAATATTTTCTATTTTTCTAAACTTGTGTTGTGTAATTTTGTAGTGTTTTCATTAAGTTACTGTGTGTGTTGGTACAAATACTTTACACCTAGCACTCTGAACTTAAGCCTACTGCTCGAGCCAACCTACCCAGGGGGTAAGCAGGGTTTAGCTGAGGGTGATTCTCTTTTACTCTGACTAGAGTGAGGGTCCTTGCTTGGACGGGGTAACCTGACTGCCAACCAAAGACCTAATTTCTAACAACGAGCTGATGATTTCTCCTAACCGCCATTACATATTCTAAAATGCTTGCCAATTCAACATCCATCAGTTCACTATGGAGGTTTGTCCCCAACTGTTGTTTAATCTTTGCAAGGTCTGAGTAATAAGCAGGTGGTAACATGGGATACAAAGCCAAGATTGTCCTTCTGCCTGTCCCTAGTGTCAGCAGCAACATAAGTGGTGTTCTGAAGGACCAGTAACCCAGATTTTCTCACAGCACCAGACAGTGCTTCAAATGCTAAAAAGTGATACGTCCGTAGGCGGGTCTCCTCTCACAGTCCCCTAAAGGAATGTATTAGCCATCTAATTCCTGCATCACTCTCTGGACGGGGAAAAGGTCAACCTTATTGTGAGAGTCTGTAGATGGCACCCTTGTTACCATCCTTTTTACCCACAAGATATCTGATCTAGTGTAGGAAATTGGGTTACTGGATGGGACGGTGATACTCTTCTCAAGCAGCAATCATAACTCCTGTCAGAGTGAAGCAAAAAGGACCTACAAATTAGCCTATGCTTAACCCTCTGGTAGCTTGGCACGAAACAGTCAGGATTAGCTTAGAAGCAATGCATAAAGTATTTATTTAGTTATAAAGTCAAACCACAACACTAGAAAAATACCAAACAAATTTAGAAAAAAAGAGTGAAATGTAAGTTATGAAATTATATCAAAACAATAACAATCCAATCAGTAGAACCAAAGTCATGAATGTTTTAAGTTTCTATTGAAAATAGCACCAAAAAGCACAACACGTAGTTATCTGGTCTTGCTGGAGTGTGGTAAAGTCACAAGTCAGGCTAACCATGATGGAGCAAGGGTCGGATACATGGACCAGGTTTGTCCCACTGAAGATGTTTTCTTCTCTGAGTCCAAGATGACATCCACACAGGAAACTGCAGTGGAGCTTTGTGCTGGCATGTGATGCGAGCAAATGTTCTTGGCAGGAGGCACAGGTTCGAGGTCATGGATGGTCATTGTTCAGTGCACAAAGCCAGTCATTGATGGAGCTTCGAGTTGGTAGTGATACGGATAGGTGCCATTGGTGCTAACTCTTGGAGCAGAAGCGAAGAGCAGGTCGTCGCTGGAGATTTGTGTCAGCGGGCATCGAGGATGGTGACCAGCCAATGCAAGGAGTCGCTTCATGGTCCCAAGTAGCACTTCTGAATAATTACCTCAAACTCAGGATTTGTGGTTTGGAGGCCAGAGGAGTACACTCTGATGATAGCTAAGGGGCCAGGACCTGGAGAGGCTTCTCTTGGGAATCAGTACTCATTCCAGCAGGGGCCCGTAACAGGGCTCATGCAGGCTAGGTGGGTCCAGTTGGTGCTGGCCAGCTGGGCAGTTGCAGGGAGGCCCCTGGAAGCTTGTAGTGTCTCTGTAGCACAAGCAGAAAATCAGCCAACTGACCTATGGAGTCACTACTAGGGAGCGTATGTTCAAGTCAAGCAGGGCAAGTCTTCCTTTTTTGGACAGCAGCACAGTCCTTCTCCTGAAACCTCTATAGGTTCAGGAGTGTTCAGATGGAAACTTCTGAATGTATGACTTGCACCCCCAGTGCCAACCTTTGGGTGAGGCATGCCCTCTTTGTCTAACCTTTTCCCATTTCTGGGTGTGTGACTCCAAACTGTTTCAGGTAACGAAAGGCAGGCAGGCCTATGTGTGAGTTGCATTTGTCAGTGGCAGGCCAGCAGCTTTTAGAAATCAGGAAGGGGGTGGGTGAAGCCCTGAGGCTGTCCCTGAAAGCTCAGGAAAGCTGGGTACAACCCTCAGGACATCCTGCTCAGGAGAGGAGCAACCAAAGCCCCTTTGTCCCTCTGTCTGCAAGGAATACACAAAATACCATAGGAGAGCCATTCACAGTTGTGACCCTGGCAGTAGGGCACATTTATGTTAGGCAGGAAAATGCCAACTTTATAAAAGTGGTATTTTCGGAATAGTAGCTTAAAATTCAGTGTTCACACTAAAGAGGTCTCTAAATTAAGATTCAAAATAGGTGAAAGAAGTATTTCTCTCTCTGGTCCCACACTGAAGTTATTACTTGTTAATTATAGTGAGGTGACTGAGGGCTAGTCTATGAGACAGGTAACCTTGCAACAGTGAATACAACTTTAGATGTTTTTCAATGCCAGGACATGTAAAATGTAAATCCACATGTCTTAATTTTTAAATACCATGCACACTGTCCTGTGAGTGGTTAGGGCCTAACTTAGAGGTGACCTATAAGTATTAAAAAAGGTTTATTTTGCCAAGTAAGTGCTATATTAAAACTGTGCTTCAGGCTGCAGTGGCAGGTCTGTGACATGTTTTACATAGCTACTTTAGTGAATGGCACAATACATGCTATAGCCATTAGTTGAATCAAATTTACAGGCTATGGGTACAAGTAGTACCATTTACTAGGGACTTAATAATAAATAAACGTTTACTATGTTTTCAAGGGCGAGGACAAAAGAATGGGTTCAGCAAAAATCTTGAGTGACCCTGCGGATAGAGTCTGGTCCCACACTTGAGGTTTGGAAAGTATGGTACTGCCGCTGGACCAATGAGACTTTCTCCATGTTTAAAGGTAGACAATTTTGAGACTGTGGGCTATTATTGTGGGGATATGTTCTCAACAAATTACTCACATAGGAACTTGTCAAGCCAAAAAACGTTTTCAATGAGAAAACACGTTTTACCTGTGGTATCAATGACACACATCATCAGGATTTACCATAGAGAAACGCATGCTAGGTATTCTAGCAGCAGTTAACCAGCATTAAAATCAAGATACAGGCCAATAGAATACCCAAACCATTTTATTAAAATAGTAATGTTTTGAAAAATTAGTATTAAATGACAACAAAATCTAAAAGCATTTCAAACTTTTAAATTGTAGCCTCCGGTGTCCTCTCCATGGAGCATTCTCTTTAGCACTTTCCCCCCCCCACTTAACTTTTACATTCAGACGTATTTTGGAGCTCAAAATCTTTCAGCTAGGCATCACATGATGTTGTAGATGCAAATGGTACTGGAACCTCAAACGTCCTACCAGAAAACTTAAGTAGGCCAAACTGGCATATCTTGGTCCCTGTGATTACATACTTTTCAGGGATCTGTGTAAACTTTTTTCAATCTCCCGGGGGAGGAGGGTTGAAAAATTGCAAATTCACAGCTTTTTGTAGGTGCTTGATATCTTTCTTCTGGACATTCTCAAAGCTCTCAGACAGCTAGTTAAGAAGCAATGTCACAAATGACAGCTCAACCACTCACTGCATCAGTGCTCCAACTAAGTCCAGTCCAGTTCACTCCAAACTGGTCAGCGGGTTCTTTGACACAGAAGCCATTTTCTTGCTGTATATGCCCCCTTGACAACAGAACAGAAGGATAGCTGGTCTTATACATGTGAATGTCCTCCAGACCCTGGGTAAAAGTAGACAGGTGGTAAAGCTTCAGTTCTTCCTTCATGCAGAGACATCCTCAAACAACCTCTTGTAATCTTCACTAAGGTGGTCATTTTGACTTCAGTGGTCTTTACACAGACTGCCAAAGCCGCAGGTGGCAGAAGACCACCAGTGCTGGCGGTCTTCTGATCACCATATTACAAGTACTGAAGGATTTCACTGCCACACCACAAGGACTCTGCCCGCGGTATTATGAGCAGCAACACAATGTGGCGGTGCCCTGATGGCGGGGCGCTGCCAGAGGTGGAAGCGCATGTTCCCATTCCCTAGTGGGTGACCACCCCACCGTACAAGGTTAGTCGATCATCTAACAGGGGAGGGGTGTGGAGGTGGGGGGAGTTGTGTATGCATGTGTGAATGTAAATGTGTATGCATGTGTGAATGTAATTCTGTATGCGTGTGTGAATGTAATTGGGTATGAGTGTGTGAATGTAAGTGTGTATGCATGTGTGAATGCATGTGTAATTGTTGAAGTGAGTGCATGTTGGTATGTTTGTGTGAATGTGTGCCTGTTGGTGGGAGTGAATGCGTGTATGTATGCGTGTTGGTGAATGCGTTTATGTATGCGTTTTGGTAAATGTGTGTTTGCGGGGTGCGTGTGGGTGTGTGTGTGTATGTGGAGAGGGTGGGGTGGGGGAAGGAGGGTGCTGTCTTGGAAGGGGGAGAAGGGAGTTGTCTGCCGGTGACAGGAAAGGAATCTCCTGTCGCAGGCAGCCTTTCTAGCAGGGTTTTCATGGAGGTGCTACTGCCGCGAAACCCTGGCAGACAGGCAACTCCTACTACCGCCAGCGGTCTTCAGTGGACAGCTGGCCCAGAGGTACTATCCTCTGGTCCAACTGTCCTACCGCCCTGCTGGTACCAGCGGAGATGTAGCAGTTTGGCAAAAGCCAAACTGCCACACTCGTAATGTGACGATCTTCACCGGCAGCCATTGGTGGTGAGACTACCACCGCAACCCTGGCGTCTTCGGACTGCCACTGTCAAAATGAGGCCCAAAGTCTGTTCTGAGAAGCTAGTTGTGGGACGTCTGTGTAAAGTGGTCACTAGCAGTGCATCACCCACATTGGAGTGTCCTGTCTAGATGAGGAAACTTTTTTTTTAAATCAGCTCTGTGCGGTATGGAAATATGGTAGAAATACAGCCTCCTTCACTGGAGGCCAGTGAAACCCTAAATGGGAGCAGAGTACATTTAATGCCACACTTCTGCATCACACATAAAAAGAGGAATTTGTCTTTTTGGACTGTTTTTGTGCAGGAATGTATGCCTTCCTGCAGAAAACAACCCTGTCTGCAACACAGGCACCCATACACCATGGAAGAAGGGTGCCTATGTTTGCATTAAGCAACACACAGTGCTCCAGCACTAGGAGAAAGCGGAAGTGTGCCAATTCTTAGTAAATATGACACATTTCTGTTCTCTCCCTTTCACTCAATGCAATGTAGCAAGTTACCTTTCTCTGCTGTGTGTAATATTGATCAATCTGCCTCTCAATTAACTGCATGTGGTGCAAGGGGCTACATTAGTCTACAAAGTTACTCTTGACATGAATATCAAATGTTTTAAACTCTACAACCCTGTTATTTTTTTAGAAATATTTTTTCAGTACTCATTTACGAGGCCCTAGCAGCACACTGCACCACCAGAGTGTGTTTTTTTTTTACGCTCTGGTGGCGCAGTGTGCCAGCCCATATTTCCAAGTCCACGCAAACCCATCTTGCATGGCTTTTCGTGGCCTTCTTAGCATGGACCCTTTCACGCATAACACTACTTGAAAGGGGTGTTCTATGGGTGTTGCTTGGGGCATTCCCACGCAACACCCATGGAACCCGAAGGAATTTGATGCACTCTCAGATTTACAAGTCTGGGTATGCATCAGATTTCTATGCCTCTCAGGGGTGGCGTAAGAGTGATGCAGCGTTTGGAATTTATTTATTTCTTCCTGTTTTTTCCACTTTGAATGTGTGCTGCAGTGTGCAACACACATAGAAAGAGGAAAGCACCTCTTGTAATTGTTTTTGTGCAGGAAGGTGTCCCTTCCTGAAAAAAATACAATCATCCCCACAATGCAAGCACCCTTGCACCGGGGGAGAGGACAGAAATGTGCCAGATCTTGTAGATATAGTGCATTTCTGCCTTTTCCTGGTGTCACCACCATGCGCCATGTGCCTTGTAAATGAGGCCCCAAGAGTTGGTGCGTGTGATGGTGTATGTGTTTTATGTTACACTGTGATAGAGGACAACACGTACTTGGCCAATGCACCTTAAAGCCAGGGCACACTTTAGGGCAATGGCCTCTAGTAACCTATCAGGTTCAGCATATTAATAAAACATAATGCTAAAAACAAAACTATTTAATGGTAAACTCAAACTTCGCGAGCCTTTGAGACAGAGTACCCTGTTTTCCAACCTTTAAGTTAGGGTATCCGTCATTGCACTATATATTATAAATCAAGTAAAAATAACGAAAATCTTTAATGCATTGCATTGTGATACAGCTGTGTTTTTCAAAAGACTGTTATTTAAGTACGTTATGTAATTGCGTTTTTTCATTAATAACCAAATATCTGTATCCTTTTCATAGCCGTGCCACGTACCAGTGATACGCAATGCACCTCTGTTCCGGAGCCTAGGTATGGAAGGAGGATTGGTTCAGAGTTTTCTGCCGGTTCTTTAGTACGTTTTGAGTGCAGTCCTGGTTATCTCCTCCAAGGATCAAAAGCAATCAGATGTCAGACAGTGCCTAATGCCTTGGCACAGTGGAATGACACAGTTCCAAGCTGTATTGGTAAGGAAAACAAATTTATATTGAGTTAATGTATTGATGGATAGATGTCAATTAATAACAAGCATGTTCCAAACCAATGGAACTAACTTCTTTTTTTGCATATGAGAATGAACGAATGGGTGGGTTGTTACAAGAGTGAGTGGATGGGCGAATTAATTATTTTCTGCTTGCTTTCAGCTGAATATAGAACTTACAGTTGGTGCAGCGGGAAGGCGACTCTATTGTGAGGGTTGGTCAGACTCGCAAGGTTATTGGAATATCCTTCTGGAAGGGTTTTAGCGGCTGTTAGTTCAGAGGGGTGGTCACAATACTGGATGGCCTGAGGTGTCACAGAACTAATGTATTATGGTAGAGCATGAGCTGGGTCAAGATGTCAGGTACCAGGGACACAGCATGTTAGGACATTTAGGTCATTGAGACAGCTCTTTACAAGTGCACTTTTGTATTTAAAGATCAGTGGGAACAGACAGAATATGGAGGTCACTCTGTAACTTCAAACACCAACATTCCCACACTTGTATGCTGTTTAGCTACATGAGTTGTCAGACAAATTGACAGACAATTGTCCTGTGTATGCAAAAAAGGAAAAATCTACTTTCTTCCAATAACACTGAATTAAACTATGGAATAAAGCTCTAAGGGTGCTGGATCCAGTGACGTTAAGTAGGTGGCCTCTGCTTACATTACAATGATCACATGGTTTCCCTGACATAAGAGAAATGTGAACCAAATTAGCCATCCTATTTCGTCCCTATTAAAAGCATATTATAAACTGTATCTGAACAGAAATCAGATTTCACATATGAGCTCTCTGTTAGAGAGCCAGTGGCTAGAACTGACATCTGAAAAGATGACATTGTTTCTCTGCAGCATAGGTTTGTGGGAAAGGTAATATATGCACCTTTAGATGTTATTTTCACATAGAGCCACAGCAAAAGTGAAAGTACAAATGTGTATGCCACTTGGGGGAGGCATGATTGGTGTGGGGCAGTGGGAGTTGCATTACACGTTATCCTGACTCCCTCCGGCCTACTCACTTTATTATTCAACTCATCTGCAGCAGTGCAGAAGTTTCATCTTACTCTCCATCAGCACGTAACTCAAATCTATAATTTGCATGTCCACAAACTACCAAATTGAGGTCTAGCGTCATGCACAGGTACACTAACCACAGATGGGAAGGGAATTTCACTGCAAGCACACATTTCTAGACAGGCTCTTATGTTCATCCATTTTCTTGTCTTGCAGTAAGCCCCATTCTGCTCTCCACAGATATCTTTTGACCTGGCTCACCACGAAAGCCCATTACCCATCTAAAAGACCAAGCTGCCTGATCTTGGGAAATCAAATACTGGTTTATTCTAATTATAGCAATGTGCTTTTACCATGTGTATGTATAGCATCTCAGTAGAGAATTGGGAGCAAGAGCCCATCTGCTGCAACAACTTCACAAAAATTCAATGTTAAGAGTATTTGCATGATTAATTAAAATCTTTGCAAACACATAATTAGCAGATAAACATAAACAAAATGTCTCTAAAACTTGTCCAGGTATAAAGTCACAAATATTGGAACACAATTCGCCCTAAATACGTATGAATAATATTGTGAAAAAAAAATACCATTAAAACCAAAATATAGAAAAAATGTAATCTATACTTTCCTATAAAATGCATTATTTATAGTTAGAAATAACAGTCGATACTGCAAGATATAGCAGCAATATGTGGCACTAGCTCCTGTTAAGAATTTAAAACCCATCGCACTAGTAGTGCCCTTAATAATGATACATAATAAGATCCTGTCTGGTGATTTAAGTCAAGGGTCTTTCATGCACTTCCAATTTTTTTGTCACCAGTTTTAGGAATTGTATATACCTGCAGTTCGAAGGGGTATCCGATGACCTGAGACATGAAATTAGTGCTTTTCGGCATGTTCTCACATGCTACTGGTTACAAAATGTTTTTTTTAAGAGCTGCTTCCTATTTTTCAGTAATGCTGGGCATATGCAAGTTAAATGGATAATATTTTCTTGCCTTGTTGAACACAACCTACAAAGAGTACTTTTTATGTCCTGGATCCAAGGCATTTATTGCATGAGAGAGACTAGGCAGGATACTGAAACACAACATGATAAAATAATTTTTTGAAAGCTTGGCCATCCTGCCCTTAAATAGGGCAGTGGTTTAAGAATCTTGTATTTGTTGGACTTTTTTGCTTATGCAGGGTCATCCCCTATCTTTTTGCCTCCTGCCTCCTATTGTTTCTGACCCGTTGCTGTTGGCTTTTGAACTCAGAGCACTTTACCACTGCTCACCAATGCTAAAGTGCATATGCTCTCTGTGTAAATTGTATGGTTAATTTGGGATATTTGATTTACTGGTCAGTCCCTAGTAAAGTGTACTAGAGGTGCCAGGGGGCTGTGAATCAAATGCTACTAGTGGGCCTGCAGCACTGGTTGTGCCACCCACATAAGTAGCTCTGTAATTATGTCTCAGACCTGCCATTGCAGAGTCTGTGTGTGCAAATGTAAAAGTGTACCCACTTGCCAGGCCTAAACCTTCCCTTTTCTTACATGTCAGACACCCCTAAGGTAGGCCCTAGGTAGCCCCAAGGGCAGGGTGCAGTGTATGGTTAAGGTAGGACATATAGTGATGTGTTTTATATGTCTAACAGTGAAATATTGCTAAATTCGTATTTCACTGTTGCAAGGCCTGTCCCTCTCCTAGGTTAACATGGGGGCTATCTTTAAATCTGATTAAAGTGTAGATTCCCTTTGGGAGCGGATGGACATGTGGAGTTTGGGGTCCCTGAGCTCACAATTTAAAAATACATCTTTTAGTAAAGTTGACTTTAAGATTGTGTGTTTGAAGATGTCACTTTTAGAAAGTGAGCATTTTCTTGCTTATACCATTTCTGTGACTCTGCCTGTTTGTGGATTCCCCGTCTGGCTCAGTTTGACAGTTGGGCTGGTTGCACCTCACACTAGACGGTGACACAAAGGGATCTGGGGTGTAGTCTGCATTTCCTGATGAGCCATCTGTGCTAGGAGGGAGGGGAGGAGCGGTCACTCACACCTGAAAGGGCTGTGCCTGCCCTCACACAATGCAGTCCCCAACCCCCTGGTGAGTGTCTGGGGCCTGGCCTGGGCAAGGCAGGATTTCACATTCATAAGAGACTTTACTTTGAAGTAGGCCTACTTCGAAGGAGAAATTGGGTGTAAGAAGGGCACCCAAAACCACAGACTTTAGAACACTTCTGGAAACCGAGAGGAATCTCTGCCTGGAGAAAAGCTAAAAAGCTGAGGAAGAAGAGCTGCCCTGCCTGTGACTGTGCTTTGTGGAGCTATCCTGCAGTTTCTGCTTCTGCCAGAGTAAGACGGCAAAGACTGGACTTTGTGTGCCTTCCATCTTGAGACAAAATCTCCAAGGGCTTGATTTTAGAGCTTGCCTCCTGTTGATTGAAGTCTCAGGGACAGGAAAGACTTCTCTCTGTCAGCACCTGGAGTCTCTGGGGAGACTCCTACACTGCCCTGTGGTGCCCATCCAGTTCCTGGGACCCTCAAAGTAGAAGCTGGCAGCCTAAGAGGAGGAAATCCATGCACAGAGCGCTGTGCAGGGAAAGATTGACGCAACTCCAATCTGCAGCTGAAGAAATGACACACCAGCGGCTCTGCGGTTGAAAATCAACACTCACTGGAAATGCGACCAAAGAGTCGACGCACGTAATTGGAGAAATGACGCGCAGCATCGCTGACGGAGGCTGGGAGATAGCAACCCGCGCTGTGTGGTTTTCAGGTCATCGTGGGGCTGGATTTCTGACGCAAACACCGCTGGGTGTGTAAAAAACGACGCAAGGCCTGCCAGGACCCGAGAGTGCTGACCGGATCGATGCAACTCGGAGAGAAGAAACGATGCGCCCAACCCGACGAAAGGAGAAACAATGCAAGTTCTCGCTCGTGAGTGAAATCGATCCATCGCAAGCCGTTTTTGGCGCACAATCGCCCGTGCGGGGTTATTTTTGAGGCACCCAAGATACATTTTCACGCTAACAGTGTTAGTGTGTGTTTGAAACTACTTAAAGACTCTTTTTGATTTTTAATTAATAACTTAACTTGTATATCATGGATCTTTGTCATTTTGGTCTTGTTTTGTTTAGATAAATATTTCCTATTTTTCTAAACCTGTGTTGTGTCATTTTGTAGTGTTTTCATTAAGTTACTGTGTGTTTTGGTACAAATAATTTACACCTAGCACTCTGAAGTTAGGCCTACTGCTCTGCCAGGCTATCAATGGGTAAGCTGGGGTTAGCTAAGGGTGATTCTCTTTTACCCTGAGTAGAATGAGGGTCCTTGGTTGAAAAGGGGGTAACCTGACTGTCAACCAAGGACCCCATTTCTAACAGTATTCCCTTATTATCGCACATGCATGAGATCTGTTAGAAATGGGGTCTTTGGTTGGCAGTCAGGTTACCCCCTGTCCAAGCAAGGACCCTCACTTTAGTCAGGGTAAGTCACACACAATCCAAATTATTCTGTGCCCACCCTCTGGTAGCTTGGCACTGAGCAGTCAGGCTTAACTTAGAAGGCAATGTGTAAAGTATTTGTACAATAAATAATACAATAACACAATATAGCACCACAAAAATACACCAACCAGTGAAAAATATATGATATTTATTTGGGTATTTGCAGGTCAAAACGATAAAAGATGCAATATGAAATTGTAGAGATATCACTGAAAAATGATATAAAGTGTCTTCAGTCTTTAAAAAGAAGCAAACACAGTCTCTTTCAAGCACAAAGTACCTGATTTGGAGTGGAAAATCTCTGCAAAGGGACGCAGAGGAGCAGATGCGTGGAAAAATAGTGTGTGCGTCGGTTTCGCCCCTTCACACACGGACTTGCGTCGTTATTTTTCAGCGGGGAAGACTCGTGTCGTTTTCCGGCACGGGGACAGGTCTCTCTGTGGGCCGCGGGATTCCAAGATGTCCCGGGGTCTGTGCGTGGAATCCTGGGCTTGTTGTCTGGCTGCGCGTCATTCCGATGGGCTGTGCGTGGAATTTTCTCCCTCACGGCAGGTGTTGCATCAGTTTCCTCTCTGGAAGTCGGGAGGCGTTGTCCAGGCGGGCCGTGCGTCAAAGTTCCGGTCGCACCGCAGGCATCGCGTCGATCTTTTCCTTGCGGGGTCGAGCGGCGTCTTTCCAGATCAGCGTGCGTGAATTTTTCACCGCGGAGCAAGCTGTGAGTCAAATTTTTCGGCGCACAAGGAGTCCAGTTGAAAGATGGAAGTCTTTTTGGTCTTGAGACTTCAGGGAACAGGAGGGAAGCTCTATCCAAGCCCTTGGAGAGCACGTCTGCAGCAAGGCAAGCGTTCAGCAAGGCAGCAGGCCAACAGCAAGGCAGCAGTCCTTTGTAGAAAGCAGTCAGGTGAGTCCTTTGAGCAGCCAGGCAGTTCTTCTTAGCAGGATGCAAGTTCTGGTTCAGGTTTCTTCTCCAGCAAGTGTCTGAGGTGGTAGGGCAGAGGCCCTGTTTTATACCCAAATGTGCCTTTGAAGTGGAGGGGACTTCAAAGAGTGGCTTAGAAGTGTACCAGGTCCCCTTTCAGTTCAATCCTGTCTGCCAGGGTCCCAGTAGGGAGTGTGGCAGTTCTTTGTGTCAGAGCAGGCCCTCCACCCTTCCAACCCAGGAAGACCCTTTCAAAATGCAGATGTATGCAAGTGAGGCTGAGTACCTTGTGTTTGGGGTGTGTCTGAATGAATGCACAAGGAGCTGTCAACTAAACCCAGCCAGACGTGGATTGTAAGGCACAGAAAGATTTAAGTGCAAAGAAATCCTCACTTTCTAAAAGTGACATTTCTAGAATAGTAATATTAAATCCGACTTCACCAGTCAGCAGGATTTTGTATTACCATTCTGGCCATACTAAATATGACCTTCCTGCTCCTTTCAGATCAGCAGCTGCCACTTCAACAATGTATGAAGGCAGCCCCAATGTTAGCCTATGAAGGGAGCAGGCCTCACAGTAGTGTAAAAACGAATTTAGGAGTTTTACACTAACAGGACATGTAAACTACACAGGTACATGTCCTTCCTTTTACCAACACAGCACCCTGCTCTAGGGGTTACCTAAGGCACACATTAGGGGTGACATATGTAGAGAAATGGGAGGTTTAGGCTTGGCAAGTACCTTTAAATGCCAAGTCGAAGTGGCAGTGAAACTGCACACACAGGCCTTGCAATGGCAGGCCTGAGACAAGGTAAAGGGGCTACTTGAGTGGGTGGCACAACAAGTGCTGCAGGCCCACTAGTGGCATTTAATCTACATGCCCTAGACACATACAGTGCACATTACTAGGGACTTATAAGTAAATTAAATAGTCCAATTGGGTATGATCCAAAGTTACCATGTTTAAACGGAGAGAGCATATGCACTTTAGCACTGGTTAGCAGTGGTAAAGTGGGCAGAGTCTAAAAGCCAGCACAAATGAGGTCAGAAAAAGAGAAGAAGGAAGGCAAAAAGTCTGGGGATAACCCTGCAGAAGGGCCATTTCCAACAAGATCTATTTATAAACATCTCTTTATCTTCTAGTGATAAGATTTTTTTTACATCTAGCCATTAATAGCTTTTTTAAAAGACTCCAGATGCAAGGGCATTTCCAATAATGGGCAAACCACCAAATGATCAATTCCTTGTTCTAAATACTGCCAAGACGGGCCTTTGTACTTATTTGTAGGTCTTACCAGAGATCTTGACATAGTTGACTTGATTCCTTTGACTTGGTTCTTTTCCAAATTTTAATTTATGCCCCTTTCCTTGCAACTGTATGATTTACTAGGCCGAACTCTAATCTTATTTGAGACAGTGAGGCATTACATTGTAGATGAAAAAGCAACCTGTTTTATTTTGAAAGAACTGTATTCAAATTTAGAGAACCCCCGCCCCCCAGTGCCTCACATTCATGGGTAATACTTGGTAGTAATTTAGCAGATAGCACGTTTCGTAGTGCTAGATGACTTGAAACCTTCTACTGACCTCTGTAATGTACAAAATGTAAGTAGAAGTGTTTTTCCCTTTCTTTGCATGTCCTCTTTGTATTGATGGAAGAAGCCCCTTTCATCAAAAAGGACTCTCGGGTATCAATAACTTTTAACCTGTTCCAATTGTTGGTCTTGTAGGTACATTTTGAACTTTTTCTGTACTCTGTTATTAGCATGATCTTACTTTTCTTTTTGTTTATTTGTCATACCATTAGCCATGCAATAATGAGATACTTTATTGATAAGGCGTTGTAAACGAACTTTGGTTTGGCTTAAAAGAATGACATAATCTGCATAAAGGAGGTTCCATATATGCTAATTACCCAGCTTTGGTGGATGAGCATTTTCTTCATCCAGCGCGTCTGTCAAATCGGCCAGAAATTGGTAAAACAAATAGAGTGCTTGGATGCATCCTTGCTTCAAACCCTGTGATGATTCAATTTTCCTAGAAAGGAAAGATCCATCCCCTATTTTCACGCTTACCCAAATATCCGAATACAACATCTGAATTGCTTTTAAAAGGCAAGAAGGGATACCCAAGCATACCAATTTTTGCTGGAGAATATGTTGTACGCAGTCGAACACCGATTTAAAGTCCAAAAAATGCACGTAAATTGATTATTTATTTAAAGCGAGGTGAACAATGCTGAACCTGCTGAGCCCTGGTACCACCAAATCTCTAACCGCCAGCCACCAGAAACAGCTACGGGAACAGTGGTCACAATCCTGGGAGGTGATAGGTGGGTGAGGTCTGCTGTAAGATGGCTGCCCCATTTACTCTGAGTCTTTGCCTTAGTAGTCCAAATAATGAAGCGTATTTTGATGTATGATTCCTAAAATGTAAAGCTAAAAACTACAGTCTTGGTAGCTTACCAGTGTTTCATGGGCCAGAAAATCTCAAGATACTTCTCCTCTACATTGTTCACTGCTCTGACTCCTATCCACATAGCATTGTTTTACATGCATACTAAAACTGCCTAACGAGGAGGACTGCATCCCAACATGCGAACTCAGGCCTTCATGGGCTATTTATATAGAATCCGTTCAATAAAGCTATCTTAAGGTCCATAAGCTCACCTTTTGTATCAATAATATAGAGAATGCACTTCTCAAAAGAAATTCCTGGTATATTAACCAAATAATGTAGTAGGAAAATAAGGAGCCATCATGTTCGAACTGAGTCTAAACTTTAAACAGAGAACTGTAATTAAATAAAAATAAAGAACCACGGGCCTTAATCAAAGGACTTATAAACAGCAAGTACATTCTTTGAAAGTCTATACATATTAGAGTGGTACTTATTGAAAAAAACAGCAGGAGAGAAAGAACCCTGGAAACATAGAAGCAGCACAATCCCTGGATGCCCGTCTTTAAGTGCTGAGTGGTACATCTCTAACCTGCAGTGTTTTCTATTTGATTTGTTATCCAGTTAGTATGGATCGAACCAACATATAATTATTGATGAGGCTCTTATCAGACTGGGAATGAACCAGGCTTGCTGCCAGGTTTAGTTCTGACTCAATTAAATAAATGTGTGACCCAAAGACCTCAAAGTGTGTGACAGCAAAAAGTTGAAGTTGTTGCAGACCCTAAGATTCAAGTTACTTTCCATTGTAACCAACGCAATGTCGACAGTGGAAGGAGTTCAAGCCAACACTCAATATGGAAATCTAGATAAAAAATGGCCAAATTGAATCTCTTAAACGTTCAGTAGGACAGCACAACTACACAGATAATGCTTGATGGAGGAGCTAGTCTGAGGCCACATCTTTAATACAAGTAAATGGTGGGTATTTTTAACTATCCATGGCCCGAAGCTGATAGAAAGGCTCAAAGAGTGTACTTGCAGGTTTACCATATTTCAATTATCCTGTAAATCCTACGTGCTAATTCCAAAAATCCCGAACAATTTGTGCATGCCTTTCTTGTTTAGCAGTGTTCTAGACTAATAGATAATATAAGCAGATTACGTAAATACAGAGCAAAATGAGGTTTGACCACCAACTATATATTTTTAGGTCCTGAATAGAACTGTACACCTTCAACACCTCCTCCCTCCAAATGGAAAGTCAGCAACAATGGCCCAACTCTCGGCCCTGATCGGCACTGCGAGCATTTTCACACTGTTGTGGGATGAGCGTTCATCATTTTCTTTTTACTTTTTTTTTTTTTAATTTCAGCGGTGTTCACTTAGAAAATGTGGTGGCATCTAAAAACACAAAAATTAAAAAATCCTTTTGTTTTTGCAACTTCACACATCGTATCATTGAATGCTGAGTTCCTTCAATCATTGTTTACACTGTACCATACTTCAACAACTGTTTTTCAATGTATTACAGTTTCACGCTGAAAGAAGTACTCTCTCATTCAAGTATAGCAAGATTAACATCCATGTAACCGATCTGGATGGATATTTCCAGGACTAAATTACTATGTCTGCAGAAAGCTGTTACTTTTGCTTACTTGATAATTGTGTGCATGCTCAGAGCATTTTCAGGGGATTTGTAATGGAATATTTCAAACTGAAAATCTAAAGAATTACAGATGTCCTAACCCTAAAATGTGTAAAAGGACTTTTCCTAAATTCGGGTGGTTTACTCGTACTTCAACTAGCGTGCATACGTTGTTAAGGGAGAGTTTAGTGAAAAGGCCAAACATATGTACCATACACTCGTGCCAAGGAGTGAGTTAAAACTATATAGTAAGTCAGATTTTGCATGGGATCGTAAATATATCCGAACATCGTTACGGTATGCATAAATATTAACAATTGGCTTGGCCATTGCTAGATATACTTTTTTGAATTTAGAATAGATCTCAATACAATGATCCAATCCCTGTGCTCCAGTAGCACAGTAGATGGTCCATGTTAGGAATGTGTTCTCCTGGCAATCAAGCAATGTGTCTGGGCAAGGAGTGGTGTTCAGAGTGCAACATATACTTTAAAAATATGGAATCTACATTTATTTTAAAGAAAGGTAAGATCATATGGGTACAGACATAGCCAAGCAGTAACTAATACCACCCATTTTCCCATGTTTTTAGCTAGAAGTCCTCTGCTAAGCTTGTATTAATATTGCATCCATCAAAGCTATTAGAATAGTTACATTACAAAACAGCACAGGCCAGGTAAAAGACATCAGATCACATTTTTGTGAACGATTTAGATTTCCTCTTACTTAAATACACCATTGAATTAACATTTATGGTGATTTCCAAAGTTAGTAAGCCGTTCCCCTCCTCACTATACAGATCGGAATTAAACCATTAATATTTTTTGTGACATATGTCCCTACCAGTAATTGGCATTGAACATTTCCATTCACATGAATATTATTAAATAATACGTCTATTTAAACAGATATCCTCGTTGTCTGTAAAGCTATGCAAATTCCTAAGTACTCAGTTAATTTATCAGGAGTCATTCATAGTTATTTGAAAACTGAATTTTGTTAATCGAATATTAGGGAGAACCCTAATTTGTTTTCAAAGTTACAGTGCTATTAAACACGGTTATAAGATCATTGAGGACCTCAATTACAGATTGAGAAACAAAATGTTGTCGTGCTCATTAGCAGAAATGGCATATCTGCCATTTAGACCTTGAAGTGCTAAAACGTAACAACGAAAATTGCACCAGTGAAGTTTGCAATAATGTCTGACACAGCGTTAGCAAGGTTATGGAAACATATGATACATCTCCACTTGACTCGTGAAGCTTTTTACTGTATTCGCTTTAATACCGCATCCCAAAAGACACTCCCTATGTTTGAGAAAATCGTTCACCCTCCTTCATGATGTCTCATGCTCAGAAGTTCCAGTGGTGGTCAATATATTACACTCGCAAAATTGATGAGCTTTGTACTAGCTGACCTGGGGTCTGATTACACCAATGTCACTTTACCGAGAAATTAATTGATCCTGGCTTGATACACCCCCATTTCACAAATAAATTAATGAAATGATTAATTAATGTAATGATTTGAAGATAGCATAGGCAATACTTTATGATGTCTAGTGTTATTCTAGTCACTAGTTGCCACTACATCATATTCTGGGTGTTGGATTCCTGTCTAATTCGAACAGCACACACCCTCATGTACTATGCCTTTGTTGCGTTCAAAATGTACTCAAATCAGCAGACTGCTGCATCTTTAGTTTACTCAAAGCTATGTATTGTATCTGAAGTGTTAAATAAGCATCAACTAGAATCATTCCATACAAGAAATAATTTGGTGGCCTGAATGTATGGTATAGTAAATGTGAACTGAAGCCGAGGTCCAAAGGAATAGCATCTTTTGCCCCATCAGCATTGAGTATCTACTGCCCTATACCCCACAGCTTGAGTAATAGTTTTAATGACAGAAATAACGTCATGACCACTTACAATCCCCTACATGCTATGACCTCTTACATATCCGGTGATTTCTATGACGTCCTATTGTTTCTGATATGAATCAACTGACGTGAATTTACTGCAAAATCTTAGTGTGAATGTTGCTTTGCTATTGTATTTTGGCCGGCAAGTGTTCCAACCAGTTTTTGAAAACCCTTTATAAATGGGCATTGCCCAATTTCTGGAAACTCCTACTTGAGGACATGGACTTTCAGTAGAAAAAGAAAACTGTAACACAAAACCAGCAATATTTCTGTTTGAAGTTTCCTACAAATCAGTCCATAAACGTTTAAAGTTTGTGAATTCTTTAAATGTCTCACAAATTTGTTTTGATTCTAAATGCATTTACTTTTCAGTTCCCTGCAGTGGAAACTTAACAGAACGTCGAGGTACAATTTTATCTCCAGGTTACCCTGAACCTTATGGAAACAGTTTGAACTGTGTTTGGAAAATTATAGTAACAGAGGGCTCCGGTATTCAGGCAAGTCGTCATCCTTCTATCCACTGTCATTGGTTTCCTTTTCATTCATCAAAATTTAAAGAATTAATTGACTTTCATGATTGTGCATATCTGTCTACCTATCTCTATCTATCTATCTATCTATCTATCTATCTATCTATCTATCTATCTATCTATCTATCTATCTATCTATCTTATTTTTTTATTTAGAAATGAAGCAGTGAAAACTATACAAAAAAAACATTTCTATCAAGTTGTATCAAATTGTATCCAAGAAATAGACATATATGAATAAAAAACATCTCATATTCAACACAGCAATAGCTCATACATCTCAATGGTCTTGCCCCTATCAAACGTGCATAATAAAGACGTCCACACATCCCGCCCTCCTTAACCCAGAAATGCCTGTGATTTTTACTTAAATCAATCTTGCCAAATTTTACTAAACCTTATCATAGAACCCACCCCCTTTGCGTGTAGAATAGCAGTGAAAACTATACAAAAAACATTATTTCTATCAAGTTGTATCAAATTGTATCCAAGAAATAGACATATATGAATAAATAAACATCTCATATTCAACACAGCAATACCTCATACATCTCAATGGCCTTGCCCCTAACAAACGTGCATAATAAAGACGTCCACACATCCCGCCCTCCTTCACCCAGAAATGCCTGTGATATTTACTTAGACCAATCTTGCCAAATTTTACTAAACCTTATCTTAGAACCCACCCTCTTTGCATGTAGAATTTCTCTATATTGCACTCTTATTCATTTTCGTTTCCCAGTCTGTAAATGATGGAATTTTAGTCAATACCCATTTGCTTAAATTTAATGATCTGGCTACTAAGGCTGCAATAAATACGAGCTGTTATTGTCCAGTGGTCAGATCTAAAGCTGGCCTTGCCCAGATGAATAACGCGATCTGAGAGTCGGATGGAAAAGTCAATTTCAATTTACACTCTAGTTCCTGGAAAAACATCTTGCCAGAACTTCTTCAATAGCGGGCAGACAAAAAACATATGCAGCCAACTTCAGTATCCTGATTACACCTAAAGCAAATCGGCGACACTGCAGGGTACATCTTGTGAAGTGTTTTGTTGGAATGTGGTATAACATCCATTTGCTATATAAGGCTATTTTTCTCAGATTAGGCACTCTGACTGCCTTACAGTTAATTTGGTTATAGAACTGCCATTACTTTGCATTAATATTGTAACCTGTGGTACTTGCGATCATCTGAAGATCACTCGGAATTAAAGTTGTGTTCTTTGCAGAAATCAGTTATCTGTACCAATTCCTGATACCCTAGACTAAAATACAACTGGTAGAGTTTCTCTTCTTTTGGTTTATTGCCCTCCCTGTAGCCTAAACAAAACTTCCTAATTCGGACACAGCTAAAAAAGAAAGAAGCATTTATATCAGTGCTCTAGCCCATCAGATGCTGCCAAGAAAATAAAAACTGCCCATTTGAAAAAATCTCACAGCCGATGAAAGCCTAAGCCTGACCAGCTCCTACACAGGGTTAGGCTTACTTGTATTCCTAGCAAGATACACTCTATTAACTTCATCTGAAGATGAAACCCGGGAATCTCATAGCTCACACAAATCTTCTGGAATCGGTCAACAATTATGTGAGGTATTTTATACCGTGATTTTTTTAGGCAGCCTGGGAAACAAGCCACTCTCCTACTCTTGTAGTGTGAGATTTAAATTGAAATTTGCATCATAAAGGGATAAGCGGGTAGATCAAATCAGCGAATCCAGACGCAACACCTGATAGTAAGTTTTGAGATCAGGTAGCACCATCCCACCTCCCTCAGAGCACAACTGCTGAGCTTATAGTTTGAGTCTCGGTTAATTACCGTGCCAGACAAATTATCTAATGTCCCTGTTTGCTAACTCAAAGAAGTCATGCAGAATATGATCAGAATATTAATGAATAGAAAAAGAAGTAGACGAAGAATAGACATTTTAATTAGTGCTGCCCACCACGATAGGGAAAGCTCTTTCCATTGAGAAAATAGTTCACTCGCCTTCTTCAGAGTAGTCTTGAGATTAAGAGTATAAAGTTCTTCGATTTTGGAAAAAACACAAACTCCCAAGTATCGTATGGATTCTAATGGTGACTAGTGAGCTTGTATAGTAATGGGTAGTATCTCAGGAGTGCAATTAAACAATATCGCCATAATGGCAGCTAACTAAAGTGCCATACTGTTCGCAAACAGTTTTAACTTTGCGGATCCATCGACTGGGGCCTGAATAGATTTATATTGTTGAATTGCTAAGGACTGCTGGCTTACCGTTAATGACTATTGAGGCTTTCTCATGCAGATACAGATGTTCTATTACTTGAACAAATTGTTCTGGGAAAGCAAACTTTGCTAATATCGTGAAGAGAACATTACATAGTACACTGTCAAATGTTTTTCCCGCATCGAAGAAAATAATAGCAGCACCAATATATCTATCTGTGAGGAAACTATTCTGATCTGAATAAATAACTGATCCTGCCATGGGTGAAAGACGATCAGACTAATGCCCTCATTTTGACAATGGCAGTACAAAATGCCTACTGCCGTAGCAACGGCCACCGAAAGATGGTCGCCGCGGCTACCAGCCGTCTGCCGTATTATGACCACAGCAGGATTTCTGCCAGAAGGGTGGTGGAAATCCGACTGTTGCCATGCCGGCGGATGGTGGTAAGGAGGTGCTGCTGCCACCAGCAGTGCCAATCCAGTAGACTGCCGCAAGCCGTATTATGACCCATAATACAGCCTGGCGGTGTTCTGCTGGTGGGCGCTGCTGGTGGCAGCAGCACCCTGTACTGTCTCCTGCTGGAGGACCCAATGAACACAGGTAAGTCAGTTCTCTGACAGGGGTTGGGGTGGGGGGTGTTGTGTGTGTGTGTATGTTTGTGTGTGCGTGCATGCAGATGTGTGTTGTAGGTTGGATGCGAGTGTGCATGTATGGAGGTGTGAGTGCGTGTATGTTGTGTTTTGTGACTGCGTGTCTGCGTGTACGTTAGCAAGTGTGTGCAGGTGTGTGTGAGTGGATGTATGCATACGTGAATGTTTGTGGGAATGAGTGTGTATATGTGTGTGTTTGTGAAGGAGACATGAATGTAGGGGGGTGGAAGAGGGCTTTGGAGAGGCAAGGTTTGTGGGGGGTAACTGGAGAGTGAGGGGGCGACCCCTATCAGTGACAGGGGAGGGATATCTGTCACTGATAGTGCCTACCGCCATGGTTTTCGTGGCAGGAAGGAAGCCACAAAAACTATGGTGGTAGGCGGGGTCATAATCCCGCAGGCGGTACAGTGACTGCCGCCGGGCTGGAGCTGGATATCTCCAGCCCGGCAGCTGTTACCGCCGTGGCGGTTGGAGTGGTACATTGTGTCAGAGTCACCAGATCCTCGGGGTCTGTGCATGTTCCCAACACTCCACCACTGAACAGCTCCAAGACTCTGATAGATAAATCACAGAGACTGAGAAGGTACAAGAGGGGAAGAGTGGATTAGGAAGGAAACAGCTGGGAAGGAGACCTGTAGTAAGAAAAAGGTTAGAACACACAATAAGAAAATTATATCTCATAAAATCAATACTAGACTATGATTCTAAGCCTAGTCACTCTGAAAACATGAACAATCTAAGAGTTAAGTTTAAAATGACTAAGTTTCAAGATGGCCGGATACCTGTAGGGGAATCAAGATTAATTATGATTAATTAAATGAAAACTTTCTTATTTAAGTACTTTCCTTTACATGAGAATCAGAAAAACATTCTGACTACATTTTAAACCAGTTACCTAATCCTGTTTTGAGAATGTATACTAGGACCATACAACATTGCATTTAGAAACTCTGGTCTTCTGTGTACTCTTAAAATGTTTCAACACAAATTGCACATATTGCAGATATATATATATATATATATATATATATAGTAAACACCATAAAAGGATTGTGCACCATGAATAACACAATATGGATTCAGGAAACAAATCACATAACTTGTCAACTCGAATATTATATAATAAATATCTTAGAATAGTGGCATACAATAAACAACATGAATTCAACTTGAGGAGAGAATCGTGCGTCTTGCCGATTCGAGTGTCACCATGTAAAATACCAAGAAATGGTAGCACGCAATGAATATCAAAGTCAAATCATCATTAATCGAATCGCGCATCTTGCCGATTCGTAAAACACGATGTAAATGTCAAGAAATAACAGCTCACAATAAATAACAAGATCAAAGTACAATGAAACGAATTGCACTTCTTTTACCGATTCTTAAGCCACCATGTAAATGTCAAGAAATGGTAACGCGCAATAAACAACAAAGTTAAATCCTCATGAAACGAGTTGCGCGTCTTGCCAATTCGTAAAACATCATGTAAATGTCAAGAAATAGTAGCGCGCAATGGACAACAATGTTTAAACACCATAAAACGAATCGCACGTCTTGCCGATTCTTAAGCCACCATGCCAATGTCAAGAAATGGTAGCACCCAATGAATAACAAAGTCAGACCTTTATGAAACAAATTGCGCGTCTTGCCTATTTGTAAACTACCATATAAATGTCAAGAAATGGTAGCGCGCAAGTAATCTGTTACTCATTTAAGAATTAAACCAAGAATATGAAAATTATAAATAACGGTGTCGGGATAGTCCAACCACCGTCTTACCGCCTGGAACAATGATCACCAATGAAGGATGAAGGGCAGAAGACTGGAAGATCCAAATAGGCCGCCGGGACAGGAGCTCAGGACGAAGCTGCTGCTCTGCACCGGGACCTCTGAATAGTGAGCACTGGGAGTTGGGCTGGCTCTCTTTTATAGAGTCTTGGCCCAGCCCAGAACCACGCCCAGGCATGTTGCAGGGAAAGTCTCCGGAAGGCCCTGGAAAGGGACCACACCCTAACACACTCTGAAAACCTGCAGCAATACATTGCAAAGGAACAGTATTTGTAAGCATATTAAAAATAAGTTTCCAGGATTGAACTCTGCAATGCATAAGGTTAAACCACAACATATCAGCACAATGCATAAATTACGTTGTTTTGAGAGTGCTGGGTTTTTGCATTTTTGTCGCCAATAGAGCGCGTACTGCTCTGGTGTTGACACATTGGCGGGTTGGCTTCAGCGAACCCGCCAATGTCATAATATGGCGGGAAGTGCCGCCAGCCTGTTGGCAGTACTTCCCGCTATATTACCACCGACCGCCAGGGTTTTAATAAGGGCCTAAATGTTCATGAACATTTTATAATCTACATTTAGTAGGCTGATGTGGTGCTATGACTGAACATCCTGAGGAGGCCTCCCCTTCTTCAAGAAACTAACCACCACCACTTGAGTGAAGGTATCTTAGACCTTTTCTCCCTGTAAAATACTAATAAATAAAGTGACTAAGTATGAATTTAGTTGGGGAGTGAACAGTTTGTATTTTTCTGCCAGAATCCCATCCGGTCCACAGGCTTTTGCATTGGGCATAGAATCTACTGCTACGTTAACCTCTGCGAGGGAGATGGGTCTAATCACCAAGCTCAGCTGTGATTGATGGAATATTAATAGCTGCTAGCAAATTTACAATCGCTTAGAAAGGTAGTTTTAGCACATCAGAATATAGAGCAGTATAATGGCATAAAATATCTCTGCTATCTCCTCTCGGACTGATGTAGCTGTCAAAGTACCTGAATCATAAATATGTGTAATCTTGTTTGTATTGGCCTTGCGCTTAACTGGCCAGGCCAAAAATATACCAGTATGCTCATTTTTTCGTAACTTTGCTACACATTGTGTTGTGATTTACCATCTTTAATAAGAAAATAATCCTTAAGATATTGTTGAGCACAGGTCAATGTGATCTTTCCCTCTTGTGAGGGCACTGCAAAATATGCAGTCATTGCCTTATCAAGCGTAAGTTGTAACTGCTGATAAACGGCCTTCTCTGACCACTTTAGCTGCATTTTGAAAGCTATTACTTCACCAATGAAACAGCCATTAAGGGCCCCCATACTGCAAATTCTGGGGCCGCATTAATATTACACTCTCAAACATTTTTGTAACACTACATGCATCTGTGAGACACGTGCCTCATTAACTAAAAGAGACTTATCAAACGTCCATCTTGATAGTGCCTAATATTGACCTGTAAACTTGAGGATAAGAATAATTTGCAGCATGATCTGAAAAAGGGTTTGCCGTTATAGCTGTCTGTGTTCTTGGCAAAGCATGGGACATAAGAAAAAAGTTGATGCATGATGATGAAAAAAAAGGCTTGGAGTGGCAAGTGTGAGCTCTCTCTGTGGATCACATCACAGTCAATCAGGGTAAAAGCGCTCATGAAAGTCTGGAGGGCTTTCGTAGATCTTGGTTTTGTCTGGCCTTTTTTTTTTTTACATGCGAACAATTCCCCACTGCGTCGCATAATATATTGAAGTCACCACCCATCACTAACAGATGCTCCGTGCCCTTAGCATAGTTATGAATATCAACCAGCGATTCAGGGGAATCTTCTATGGGACCATAAATACTGACCAAATGAATGACTTGATAATAGAGTTTCATTTGGACCCACACCCATCTAGCATATGGGTCTTTGTAGACCTTCATTATTTCTACAGTAATATCTTTGTTAATTAATATTGCAACGCCACAGAATGCGGAAATGGCTGATGCTAAGAAAATGTGCTGAATGTGCCCAGGGAATTTAATTGGGGCTGCTGATAAGTTGAATGTGTCTCCTGTACAAAAATGATGCTAGCCTTCATAGATTTAAACCACTCTAGCATTGCTCTCCTCTTCTGGCAATGTTTATGCCCATTCACATTACAAGATACAATAGTAAGTGATCTGAAGCTCATCACAGGGATATTTCCTTATCAACCCTTGCCAAGCCATGCTGAACATTGAGATGGGCTACTTTGAGGGGGTCATTTAGAGTTTATCGAACGGAAAACTCTGTCTGCCAAACTCCTGATAGGGTGACCGCCGCCTACACGGTGACCTCTCTGCGGGAGTTAAGGATTTCCTGATAGGTCGCGTGGCGGAAAGCTAAGTTTCTGTCCACTGGCCTAGCAGGAAACAGGCTACAACATTGACTCAGGCTCCTAATTGAGCCAGCAACAATGCTGTAGCCAGCAGGGTTCACCAGCACCCTCGCAATGTTCACAGTCTGCAAAGCAATGTTCACTGTCTGCAAAGTAGACAGTGAACATTGCGATGGTGCTGGGAAGGGGGGCCCCTGCATTGCCCATTCCAAGTGCATGGGCAGTGCAGGGGCCCCCCATGGACCATTGCACCTGTTCTCCACTAGCCTTTTCATGATGGGGTCACCGCCACCACCTTGTTGCCCAACCCGTGTTCCTTACCACCCTCCCCCCTAACTTGAAGCAACGAGGCCCAAAGAACCCACCCCTCTTAGGGCTCTCAAGAAAGAACCACCCAAATATTACCCCTTAGCTGAATGCCTTGATATAGAACCAAGAGCCCACATCCAGGGATCTGTCACGTGTTGCTGAATACAAAACAACTTGCGTCTTATTCGGCGGCCCCCAGTGACTAGCCAGTTACATCAGTGTTCAAGGTCAGCAAATAATCATGCAGTGGCTGCCATATACCTTTTGGCTATGATGTGGGTAATTGCAGTGCAGCATAGAGTTTGCTAGTAGTGTCATAGTAGATCATGGTTTTAGCCATTCAGCTTCAGTGGGACAGTGTTTACTACCCTAGCGTAGTGCCAATCTCCCTTTACAAGTAATAGCACAAATGCATTGAAACTGCGCACACCTGTTGGGACAGCTTTGACATAGCCTAGAAGGGCCATTAAAGGGTTCGGTTTAAGGGTGATTTCACTCATGGTGGATTTCAAGGAGAGTATTTTGGTCCAGTACACCTGTATCTGAGGACATGTCCAAGTCAGGTGTATAAAATCAGCATCCTCTGCCCAGCATTTTGGGCAATGATATGGGGTCAGTTCTAGCCAGGCCATGATGTGTGGTGTATACACGATGGAGACATTTATAGTGCAAAAGCCCTCTCAGCAGCCTTCGATGCACTCTTCCAGCACACTCTCATCAAAGGGCTTTACAACATAGGCATCTATGGAGCTGCCCACAGATGGATCACCTCTTTCTCATAAGAAAAAGACAAAAAGTATGCCTTCCCTCCTACCCCCCTCAACTCTGATCCCAAGGCAATCATCTGTGGAGTACCTCAAGGATCCTTTCTCAGCCCCACTCTCTTCAACATCTATTTGACA
Organism: Pleurodeles waltl; assembly: GCF_031143425.1. Classification (NCBI taxonomy): domain Eukaryota; kingdom Metazoa; phylum Chordata; class Amphibia; order Caudata; family Salamandridae; genus Pleurodeles; species Pleurodeles waltl. The sequence continues at coordinate 1,525,949,153 of NC_090444.1, forward strand.
CATCTGGCCAGCATCTCCAAAACCCACTTCACACCATATTCTTTGCTGACAGCACACAGATTGTCCCTTCCCTCTCCGAAGACACTACCAGCACCAAGACTAACTTCCACAACTGCATGACAGATGTCGCCAACTGGATGAAGGACAACTGCCTGAAGCTCAAGATGGACAGGACAGAGGTACTGATTTTTAGAAACACAACCTCCCCATGGGTGCATACTGGTGCTCACTGGACTATGGCAGCGCTCTCTACACAGATCGCAGCTGAACTCTGGTGACTACAGACCATGCAGAACTCCACTTCACTGGCTCCCTGTACAGAGAAGGGGCCCGTTCAAACTCCTGACCCATGCATACAAAGCCCTATACAACTGCAGACTCACTTACGTGAACCACCACCAGAAATTCCACCAGTCTACCACTCCACATCCCTTTCTCTAACCCCCAACCTCCCCAGCAAACATAGCAGATGCAGATGTCACTCCCTCTCCTACCTAGGAGCAAAAACATGGAGCGAGCTACTGTTTTTTCTATAGAGCCCCCATAGCTTCCAGTGTTCTGAAATTCCCTGAAGACCTGGCTATTCAGCTATCAACTGGACTCAGACAGTGCCTGAATACCCTCATGTGTGACAGGTTGCACTCTACAATCTACTGATTGACTGATTGAATGTTTCCATGATTAGGGGAGATAAGCTTTCTTTGGATGCAAAAATAATGTCAGGTTCCATCAGGCAATGAGTGCCCCAGATCATGCTCACATGCCTCCCGGATACTTGTCACACTCCGGTGTTAGGGTGATGCATGGCTGGTACATGCTGGAGAACAGTCACTTCCCCTCTGCAGTAGTGATGACTGAAGTTAGTGGGGGAAAGTCTTCTGGTTACAGTGGGTACGAGGGTATCCCAGCACATAGCATGTGGCCAAGACATGTGCTAATGTTGTGCAGCGCACCTATGTGTTTTGAAATGCTCATACCACAAGTATATACCTTAAAGGCCTCCCCTACGGTGGTTTGTGTGTAAACTGAGTTGGTGTTAAGTCATGAAATAGTCTATAACTGAGTCACGCAGTCCTGAGTGGAAAACCTCATTATGAAGAGTGATGTTGGGGCAATGCCACAGGCTGCACCAGGCTCAAATGGCCCTTGCAGTACCATTCTAACTAGGAGTATGCTCTGACAGCATGCACAGAAGATGACTCATGTTAACCAGTCACGGGATGCATTTGTGGAGAGGAACCAATGGTCAAACTGCTTCCACACACCATAAATGGCGGAATAGAATGTATATTCCAAGGTCATGGCATTACACAACTGCCATATGTCTGCTAGTGTATAGATTTCGATAACATACCAGAAGACACACAGGCCCTCATTCTGACCTTGGCGGGCGGCGGAGGCCGCCCGCCAAAGTCCCGCCGTCAGGTTACCGTTCCGCGGTCGAAAGACCGCGGCGGTAATTCTGACTTTCCCGCTGGGCTGGCGGGCGGTCTCCTTCAGACCGCCAGCCAGCCCAGCGGGAAAGAGGCTTCCACGATGAAGCCGGCTCGGAATCGAGCCGGCGGAGTGGAAGCTGTGCGACGGGTGCAGTTGCACCCGTCGCGTATTTCACTGTCTGCGCAGCAGACAGTGAAATACATTTAGGGGCCCTCTTACGGGGGCCCCTGCAATGCCCATGCCAGTGGCATGGGCACTGCAGGGGCCCCCAGGGGCCCCGCGACCCCCCCTACCGCCATCCGGATCTCGGCGGTCCGACCGCCGGGATCTGGATGGCGGTAGGGGGGGTCAGAATCCCCGCGGCGGTGCAGCAAGCTGCGCCGCCGCGGAGGATTCAATGGGGCCGCGGTACACTGGCGGGACCCCGCCAGTGGTGCCGGTCCGACCGCGGCTTTACCGCCGCGGTCGGAATCCCCATTGAAGCACCGCCGGCTTGTCGGCGGTGCTCCCGCGGTCCTCCGCCCTGGCGGTCAAAGACCGCCAGGGTCAGAATGAGGGCCACAGTGTCTTTGGTTTCTTCCCAACACTTGAGCATGTGGAGCCCACTAGTGGATCACACACCAAGTTCAAACCCCTCCCCAAACAAAGTCCACCTCATCCTGGCCCGTGAGTGCCAAGAGTCTGTGGTAAAACTAAGAGGTGTCTATGTCAGGGGCATTAACAGTGATCAGGAGTATGCATTTGTCCAACAGAATGCCTGAAATAATAACATATTTCCTGGCAGCATCTATAACACTGGCCTTATGTTCAAAGGTAACACTCCTGTATATCAGCATGCACAGCCCAGGGGAATATGCCCTATAGTAAGAGAAATAGCGGTTGCCCCCCATGTCAAAGCAAATGTGCACGTATACTGGAGTAAGAGATGTGTCTCCTGTAGAAACATCACTTAAATGCCATGTCGTGCGAGATAGGAGAGCACTTGCTTGCCTTTGCAGGGGTTAAGTCCATTAATGTTACATGTCACACATGCCAGCTTCCGCCACTTGTGCTCTATTAGCCTGAGTTAGTGTCATCTAAGAGTGCATATGATTCGACCTACATATGTGAGGTTCATTAAATCAAATAGGAGCCTGGCAGCAGATAAGAAAACAAACAATAATCAAACTTACATACAACATCCCACCCCCACCCATACCAGATATTAGAGCATCCAGCGAATCCCAAAATAACAAAAAAATACCCAAACTATTAGTGATGTGGCATATACCTTGGAGGTGGACAACTCCATGGCAATTGAGGCTCATATAAAAAGTGATACCTACGTGTGAAACATAAAAATGGGTTTTGGTTTAGTAGCTATTCCAAAACGTATCAGAGAACTGTCTGAAGAATCTTTGGCAATACACTGAAAGGCCTTCATTGATCATGTATGCTAGTCCTGGCACATAGCAGTCACAGGCAGTCTGAGTTCCACCAGGAGGGGAACGATCAGCACCCCAAGCCACCGCAGAACGAGAACGATTTGGTGTGTTGTGGCGAGAAGGATCTTTCCCGATGCTGTGTTGTTTGCAAAAGTCCATATCCACCGCAGGGGTAGAGAGGGATCTGAATCTTTCGATTGACCTTCACTCTCAGATGAGCTCGGTACAGCATTCAATATTTTAGTCCTAGCTTGTGGAGGAATATTTTTGACATCCAAGAACATACGCCTCCCTCTTGCACTGCTAAGGTGAAGTCAGAGAACGGGGATAATGGGGGAGCCCAGGAGTTGCCCCGCTCCTGGGGCAAGTGCAGTGCCGTGGCATGTCCATGTAGTTGAGTAGACATAAAAAGGTACTCAACAAATGAATCTGGTGGGCCCATATCCATGGACTCTGCCACTTCTATGACCCTACATTTTTGTGGCAGGACCGCATCTTAATTTTCTTGAGGCATTTCCTAGCCAATGTGGAACCCTTTCTGGCTCTGAAATGCACCCCTCTGCTCCATCTAGCCTGATATTTTGATGGTCCAGCCATTTGGCCATGCAATCCAGCCTTTTGGTAAAGGTGTCACAGCGGACATCTATAGATGAATTCCAGCACAAAGTTTGCCCATTTTGGTAATGGTGTTGTTCGCAGTCCCAGACACAGTGTCTCCCACAGGGCCCTCCTCAGTGTCAGAAAGGGAGTGTTGATGCTGCGTAGGCTTTTCGCTATTAAGGTGCTTGGAATCTCCTCTTTCCATTCTGAATCCAGGTGGGGGAGTCAAGGGGTCAGAATTTGTCAGCAAGAATTGCACTCTCATGGGTAGTGTTGTGTAGTGAGTCCCCATTCTCAGCCTCCGTTGGCATCACCAGAAACACAGTGGGGCCAAAGTTGCGGCAGGTGGTGCAGGAAATTAGCATGTATAGCAGAAAAGGCCACATGGGTCTCTCGGAGCAGATGTTCCCACATAGCCAGCACTATAGGTGGTGAGGGGCTCTCCAATTATGTGATGAGGCTGAATCCAATGTATGGAATCCAATTATTCACATCCATTCCCAGCTTCACAACCTCTGACAGCTGGCATCATCGCAGGTAGAATACATCCCAGTGGGAGGCAGCACCCATCACATAGCAGTCAGACCTATGTAGCCCCGCTCTGCCATCCCAGACTTTGTTGGAAAGTGGGCAGCAACTGGAGGCAGGCCCCCAGTCATCCCCTTGGAACGGAAGAAGTAGGCTGCACCAGCAGCAGCACAGCACAGCAGGTAACCAGAGCAGTATTATGGCATGGCCAGATTCTGCCTGGCCTCCATCCAATGTCACCTTGGACTCGCTCGTAGGCAGCAGACTGGCAGCGGAGGCCCTCTGATGTTCACCATGGTCACGTCTGTCCTATAGTCTGAAGTTGATTGTCCCCTCCTCAGCTGCACCGCGGGCCGCCCAGCATTCAGGTCCACTCCTGTGGCGGTACTGCCAGTTGAGTAGTCTAGGGAGGCTCAACAGTCTCAACCTCAGGTTCACCCCCACCCCCGTCATCACTGGACTTCCGAGGACCATGCTTGGCTGCTGTAACCAGATGGTTCAGCCTCAGCCAGTCACTGTCAGGGCTGCTGCACCCCAGTCCAGGGGCTCATTCAGGACTGCAGCAATTTAGGATGGCTACCTTTACATCTCCAATGGATCCTGATGGAAAAAAAGGCTCAGAAACCCAACATTAATTACCCACTGGTGCTGGAGCTTCACAGACATTTTGGTCACTGGTGTGTCCCTTTATAGTTTAGTGATAAATGAGACCTGGAGAAGAGAGGTCTTATGGTCTGAGGTTACACCTAAATCCTTTTGGTCCAGTCCTAAAGGAGGAAGAAACAGGGCCAGATTCAGTTTGGTGTGGTTGAGTCGGAGGGGACTGCTTGTTACCCCAGACACACTTTTGCGCTTCCGCAAGCCTCCTCCAGGATCAGAAAGGTTATGCCAAGTTCGGCTTCACAAAAAGTGTTGCATTGTGGGATAGTTCCCAGTAAGATAACCAGAATGTGCTGGAAAATAGAAAAGGGTTACCCTTCGGAACTTTTTGTCCATTTGTCAAGATATATCCAGGAGTTACCCCACTCACTTGTTTAACAAACATTGCACCTTACCCCCAGCTGTTCGGAACACATCTTTACATTTGGACATGTTGAAGATCAGAAGTCTGAGACCTGTGTGGAAACTTGACTTTCTGGACCTGCTCACAGTGACTGAAAAGAGGACGCCAAGGGTCAGTTGGCTGATCTCCTATGGATACAGGAGGCCTTTTCCTGCAGTGATCAGTTGGAAAGTGGACCCTGACTAGATTGTCCAGGTGGGTTCTGTGAGAGAGGGTCTTACACTCTGTGTTGTCTCTGAGGTCATTGGAGCCTTAAAAGTAACCAAGAAGAGGTACTCTAAAATGCAGTAAAGTTGGCACTTAAAAAAATATTGATCTCTGGAGGACCAAAACTATCCACACACGCAACCTCAGTTGGCTGGGAACTCACAATAGTCCCAAATTAAGCTTTTTGCTGCCTTCTAGAACACTTTAACAGAACCTCATGGGTAAGGGATCCAGTTTATATGCAATCTACCTGACAACAGATTGTATTCTTCACTCGTTCTGGGTTTCTGAGTTCCAAAATTAGAAACCAAGTCCATCCGTATTACTTTAACTGGATGAACACATGAAAGGTATTGATTGATGAGAAAACTTGAGGTGCAAGATTTTAATTTGCCTTCTAGGAGCCTTTTCCACCAAAACCAAGAGACTCAGTGGGGCCTCAGTCAATGGATATTTGTCTTTGAAACAAATTCATAGACTATAGTTTACACTCTTGTCCTGATAGGGGATTTTGACTTCAATAAAAAAGACTAAGGATCAAATTTAATGCATGGCAGCCAGGGAACTACATCGTAACAAGTGTGGAGTTCCCTTCCTCATCAAGTCAATGGCCTGACTGCTCACTTTAAATGGGGTAGATCATAGTTTGACGATGGTGGAGACTACTCCATCTCCACCAAGATGAAACTCCTTAGCGGTCAAGCAATATGTCCACCCAGCTAATTTAGGTGGATGGACATGTAGCTGGTCTTCAATACAGGTAGGGAAAACCTGGTAATGGGCATTGAAAAGTGATCAATGCTTTGCTAGCCATGGTAGGGAACGCCCCAGGGCAAGGGGGAATTGTGTTTTTTTTATTTACAAAAAGAAAATCATTCTTTCTGAATTTGTGTCTTGAAAATAAAATATTTTTTTTTAGCTTTGTTGCACTGTTCCATCATGATTGACAACGCTGTACGACAAAGTTACAATACTTTGGCAAGAACTGCCTTAATGGGGCATGAAATGTCCACTGGACTAACGGACATATCCTAATTTGACTGTAGGCACCTCTATCAACAAGTACATTTCTCCACTGCTCTGTTGGAGGTGGGGTCAAACACCAAAATTTAATCAGGCTCTAAGTCAGAAGGCAGCTTTTGTGTCCAGGTACTCCTATTAGACCTAGCTGGCCTCTGGTGCATCACTGTAGGGCTCAACATGTGCTTATGTCCTGGTCTACTACACCTGTGGATGCTCTGCTCTTTCTTTATATCTTAAAAGTTTAGACATTCATATCTCTGGTTCCCTTCATTTAACTGTGATCATTTTTATTATCACATTTAAATGGTTTGTAGGATTTTTATTGTTTTGTACTTTGACTCTTTAACAGTTTTGGCACTGCTTGATACCTTACATATTTTCCTAAGTTAAATCTGTCTGCCCTTGCCAAAGTTAATAGGAGTTGAGCCCAAGTTGAAGTAATTGAAACTATATGCTCTTGTGGAGCTATAAATCCTTTTGTGGAATTGGAAGAATTTGGGTAACTCCCTGTTATGTTTGTACTGGGAGTTCCTTATAAATTCTGCCAATCAGTGTGTGGCGTAAGTGTTATGCCTTTCAGAAACAATGGAATGCTTCACATTGTGCACTTGCGATTGAGATATGCCAGCACCTTGCACAATTTCCAGTTTTCACGGATCCTTCTGGCTTCAAATTACAATGTATGCAGATGCGAGCCGTGGTGGTCAGAGAGGACGGTTGTTCACATAGATTTGCTGTCAGTCAAGAGGATTTTCCACTCGAGTTGCACAAAAGCAACCTGAATAGCCGCCCACTCTTGCATAACCCTTACCACCATTCAGGCAGATGTTCAGCCCTGCAACCGCTACCGGTGCAAAATTACAGCACGAGCAGTGTGATCTGCATATTTTCCACTCATTATGAAATCTTGTGGAGTTTTTCTGTAACTCTGTGAAATTCTATAAAGTGAAACTCTGCAAGCTTAGACCACCTTTAGTAATTTGTTACAGTAGTACAGAGTCTTGGAAAGTGGTTTATCAGTAGGTGTGGGTAGGTAACCACCACTTCTAATAAGGCCACAATCAAAATATAAAGTCCAGTCAAGGTCTCAATAATATTCCCTTGCTCAGCCTTGGTTACTGGCAATGAGCAGGCAGGCTTAACTTAGGAGACAGGTGCGTAAAGCATTTAAAACACCAGTACATGGAATAAGTAAGACACAACAGACAATAAAAATGCAACACCATTTTATAATGATAGGAAATATTATATGATTAAAATGACACCAAAACAACAGAAATTCAGTGTAGGGAACAGCAGATATCATTTTTCTTAAAGATTAAATACTTTCTAGTGGCAAATATCTAAAAATGCCACTCTGGGACATCTGGTCACAATTGACCAGGACAAAATCAAAGTTTCAGGCCAACAGTGATGGAGTGCAAGTCGGATACCCCTTAGCTGTAGGGCTGTACACGTTTTTACTTTCTGGCTTAGTTACTTTTTTGCAGCATTTTCTATTGTATCGGGCCAGGCTCTTTACTAGACAGGGTTGCGAGTTGATGATGGTGGCTTGGCCCAGTGTGATGCTTCAGTCACCTGCTGGAAGTCTTGTCATCGGCGAAAGGTTACGGAGCTTCAGGGGGGAAAAACTGGATTTCAGAACGGGATGTGGTTGGACATTGCCAGCTTGACTTGTCGGAATGAGGGCTGAATTCTCCAGTTGTCTCCAAACTTATGAATCTTCTTCCAGAAGTTCCTCTTTGAATCTCCAAGTATCCACAACATGAATCCAAGGGTCTACAAGCTCTGAGATTGTCCTTAGGATGTTGTAACTACATATCCCAGAATGCATCCGGCCCAATCCTTAAACACCCACTGGAGTCTGGCCAGCTGGGTTTTTCTTCGTGGAGATGCTGCAGTTGAAGCTCTTTAAAACTATTGCTTTCAGAGAGTCCACTCCTTCTCTTATTGAAGCAAGGCAATGTCCCTAGGGCTGTAGTTCCACAGTGTGGAGAAGGTACAGCTATTCAGAGTGCAATCCTTTGGTGTACAGGCCAGGGTGTACACTTGGGGCAGTGCTTCTTCTCCTTGTAGTTTCAGGCAGGGATCTGAGTAGCTGGACACCTCTCCCATATTTATCCAGTGTTCCTGGGTGACATCCAGGGGGACACCACTGACCAATGGGGTGCAGGGTAACACCCAGAAGTATGACAACTTTCTCCAAAGTGTGACATATTTTTGTCCCAGAAAGCAATGTTCCTTCAAAATCCCAAATGGAGAAACTCTTTGCTGGAGGTAAAATCTGGCTAAACCACTCCACTGGTGTGGCTAAGTTTCCCTAACACTTCCCTTCCACCCCTTCTGCTAATTCAATTACTGGGGCTCATGTCTGGCTGGGGGTGCAAGAAGTGGGGATGAGCCTTTGTCATGTCCTAACTAGCCATTACCTCTTTGAAGACCAGGTAGGCTACTCAACCCCCATTCCTGTCTATTTGCTCAGCAGCCTGCAGATCTCCACCCACCAGATTTATTTTGTCTGTATACAAGCCACTACACACCTCATTAAGAAAGCTTGGCTCATCCTGACAGAGGCTGGCCAATCAGATAAGGTCTGCTAGAGTACTGGATTTTGGCTCATCGAAAAAACAAGTTCTATAGCTTCTTTTCTGTGATAGTTCTATTAAATCTAACAGTGGCAAGTTGTTGCATTTATTCTAACTATAGTTTTGGTACTTTGAAGTATATGTTTAGCTCATTCCTATCAATAGTTATATTGTAACATATTAGCTAAACATACAGGAGCAGCAAGGGATTCCTCATGTGTAACTTGCAGTTTTTAGGGCATTAACGAATTATATTGAGAGAGTATATACATGCTCTATACCTTTCCATATTCTAAAGTTACAGCATTTCTTTGAACTTTTACCATTCTCAGAGGTTTGGAAAATGTGCTGCCTTCTTTCTGAAGTGAATCAGGGAGTTTGACAACTGCCTGTTAACCCACTTTCCAATGCCTATCTTTGGTCCCATGTTTCCAGTTGTACCTGCTTTTGTATTTCATTTGATACTGATGGACTTTCTCACTCACTTCCTCTCTGTGTAACCATCTAAGTTCAAACCCTTTAACCAATTTGGATTCAGTTTGGAGGCTGGAAGTCTCCCTCTCAAAGACAAAAATTGAAAAATCCCAGTGACAGCATTACAACCACAGTATCTTCTTGAGAGCTATATCTACAGGTTCTCTTGAATTAGTGGAATGCTGTAAACATTCCTTAATCATCTATTTACCCTTTCCATCAATCCATTAGCTGTTGGACAGTAAACGGCTGTCCTATAGAGATGAATATACATTTTTTCCAGACATTTGATCGTGGTGTCTGTGAACTGCATCCCATTGTCTGTAATTAACGTGCTTGGTATCCCCTTTGTCACAAAATCATCTGACATTAAAGTGAATAGATCCTGGCTGGTCGCATGATTCACTACTCTGGTAACTATCCAGTGGGAATGATAATCCACCAAAACCAACATTTATTTTCCTACCCAGATAAAGTGACTCTAAGGACCTTTGAGGTCTAACCCCAGTTTCTCCCAAGGTTTAAGGGGCACTTTCAATGTTGACATTGGGGTTTTACAGGTGTATTTAGCTTTATCACTCAAAGCATACCTGACACATTCTTTTACTTTGTTGTCTACTATATGGTCCATTGCTGCGAACCAGTAAGTAGCTCTGATCTTTCACTTGGTGATGCTTTTTCCCAGATGACCCTAATGAGCTATGTCCACTAACGTTTCCCATAACTCTTCAGGGGTTACTATTTTATCCCCTCTTATTACCATGTTATTGGATATGCTTAATTTCATGAGAACATCCCAGAAGCCCCTGAGTTTTTCCTGTAGTTCTTTGGGTTTTGATAGCCATCCATGGATTATTTTCTCTTTGAGTAACTTTAAGAAAGAATCATCATTAACCCCTCTCTTTCACTCATCCTTTATCAGACCTGGTATTTTAGCACATAAACAGGATCAAGGGGAGCACTGAATCTCTTCTTCAACATATATTCTTAGACAACCTGAATAGGCAGTCAGCAGCCAGGTTTTTCCTTCCCGTGTGCCATTTGGCTACATGGGGAGTGGTGTTGACTATACCCTTACAATACAATACAATGTATTTTTAAAGCTCTGAGCTACCAAGAAGGTGTCCCAGATCTTGTGGAAGAATTTGCCCCCCAATAAAACCCAACAAGATTAGCGTGGACTTGAATCAAACAAGTGAGTTTTTAGGCCCTTCCTGAAGAGTCACTTCTAAGTACAACCTCTGAGAGGCAAGGGCAGAGCGTTCCACAGTCTGGCTGACAGGAAAGAAAAGGAGCGACCACGGCACCTGAACGTATTTATCCTAGGAGTTAAAAATATACATGCCCTGCTAGTTGAAACTGATTCCTGAGGTACCCAGGACCCTTTCTATTACAGACTCGAAATGCAAAAGTATAGGCTTTGAATTATATCCTGATAGGGAGCCAATAGAGTTGGAACAAATGGCTGGAAATTTAAATCCAAGGGGGAATCTTAAGAATCAGGCAGCCAGTAGTGTTTTGTATAATTTGTAGGTGGTGAATCAGATAGTTGGGAAGGCCTAGATAGAGACTGTTACAGTAATGTAGCTAGGAAGTAATTAATGTGTGAACAATGTCTTTTGATCATCCATCTGGACAAGGTAGAGCATCCACCTGAGTGATCTCCTGGTCAAAAAAAAGGGAGCTAGAAAAATATATAATCTGAGGCTCAAAAGAGAGCACAGAATCAAATTTGACAACTAAATTCCACACCACATGTGCAGGGCAGGGAGTGTGACATAGGTTCTCATTATGCTAATGAGGCTACTAAATGTGGGCGGCAGACTCAAGTGGATCGTGGGTACTAAGTATGATTCCACACCTTATGACACCTGTTGGCCTAATCCGGGTTCTCCGGCTAACTATCAGTGCCTCATCTATGGCCGAGATGATTGTGTCAAGCGGGCGCATGACAAGAAAGACTCCTAAGGGGAAACGTGGTCAATCTGATCTCACCCCTTTCTCTCAGTTACCAAAGTCTCATATAGACAAGATCACATCCTGATCTAATGAGCCTATCAGATTTATCGAAGTAGACTGGAGGGTTTCGATCAGAATCAAATCAGTAACTTTATACCAGGGTCTGGACAATAATTTGATTCAGCAAGGGGCAGCAGAAGTAGAAAGTAGTGACATCTCAAACGGAATTTATGTGTGGTCAGACCAGACAAAGTAAACAACTGGTTGAATCTTAACATAAAGAGGATTGGCCACAACCATATCAAGGGGTATGGCCAGCAGTGTGTGTAGGGACTTTAACTAGCTGTTCAAGGTTAAATCCTTCAAGAGTACACACAAATTGCTCAGAAATCTATTTAGAGGATCGTCCACATGGAAATTCCAATCGCTCAAGATTAAAGGATTAGCATGGGAGGAACATAGTTGTCCCAAGGTGTCTGTTAGAGTTTCCAACAAAGTGGATGCTGCATCTGGAGGGCTGTAAATCAAGCCATCTGACACAGAAAAGGTCAGAGACAGTATAAATAAAAATGACAGACCCTCAATAATATCCTGTTGGACCTGGCCCTTTTTACTGGGGCATCCCCAAACCTTTTGCCTCCTTCCTCCTATTTTTCCTGACCTGTTTTTGTTGGCTTTTGAACTCTGAGCACTTTACCACTGCTAACCACTGCTAAAGTGCATATGCTCTCTGTGTAAATTGTACTGTTGATTGGTTTATCCATGATTGGCATATTTGATTTATTAGTAAGTCCCTAGTAAAGTGGTGCCCAGGGCCTGTACATCAAATGCTACTCGTTGGCCTGCAGCACTGATTGTGCCACCCACATAAGTAGCACTGTAATCATGTCTCAGACCTGCCACTGCAGTGTCTGTGTGTGTAGTTTTAAACTGTAAATTTGACTTGGCAAATGTCCCCACTTGCCAGGCCTAACCTTTCCCTTTTCCTACATGCAAGACACCCCTAAGGGAGGCCCTATTTAGCCCCATGGGCAGGGTGCAGTGTAAGGTTAGGGCAGGACATATAATAATGTGTTTTAATTATCCTGACATTGAAATACTGCCAAATTCGGTTTTCACTGTTGCAAGGCCTATCTCTCTCATAGGTTAACCTGGGGGCTGCCTTTAAACATGATTAAGCGTAGCTTCCCTTTGAGAGTAGATAGACATGTGGAGTTTGGGACCTCTGAACTCACAATTTATAAATGCATCTTTTAGTAAAGTTGGTTTTAAGATTGTGTGTTTGAAAATGCCACTTTTAGAAAGTGGGCATTTTCTTGTTTGAACCATTTTTGTGACTCTGCCTGTTTGTGGATTCCCTGTCTGGGTTAGTTTGACAGTTGGGCTGTTTGCATCTCTCTCCAGACAGTGACACAAAGGGGGCTGGGGTGTAGCCTCCATATTCCAATGAGCCATCTGGGCTAGGAGGGAGGGGAGGAGTGGTCAATCGCACCTAAAAGGGCTGTGTCTGCCCTCCCACAATGCAGGCTCCAACCCCCTGTTGTGTGTCTGGGGCCTTGCCTGGGCAAGGCAGGATTTCACAATCAAGTGAGACTTTCCTTTGAAGTAAGCCTACTTCAAAGGCCAAAATGGGTATAAGAAGAGGACCCACAACCACAGACTTTAGACACTTCTTGGGGTAGACACTCTACCTCACAGACATTTCCTGGAGAAGAAACTTGTAACCAGAACCTGCATCCTGCCAAGAAGAACTGCCTGGCTGCCCAAAGGACTCACCTGACTGCTTTCTGTGAAGGACTGCTGCCTTGCTGTTGCCATGCTGCCTTGCTGCTCCCTTGCTGTTGTGAATAAGTGCTCTCCAAGGGCTTGGATAGAGCTTGCTTCCTGTTCCCTGAAGTCTCAGGACCCAAAAGACTTCTCTCTTGCAATTGGACTCCTTGTGCGGCAAAAATTTGACGCACAGCTTGCTAAAACCGACGCACAGCCTACCCCGTGGTGAGAAATTCACTGCACGCCGAGCTGGGACGACGCAGCCCGAGTTCGCAAGGAGAAGATCGACGCAGCACGTGTGTTGCGACCGGAACTTCTACTCACGGCCCACCGGATCGATGCATAGCCGACCTGGGACGACGTGGCCCGATTTCCAGAGGGGAAATCGATGCAGCGCCTGCAGTGTAAAAGAAACTTTCATGCAACGTCCACCGGAACGATGCAGCGATTGTGACTTCGCTCCACAAGCCCAGGATTCCACGCACAGACCCCGGAGTGTCTGAAAACCCCGCAACCCGAAGAGGATCCATGACCGAGTGCCGGAAATCGACGCACAGCCATCCCTGCATGGAAACTAAATGACGCATCACCGTGTACGGCCCGACTAATCGACGCACACCCCCTTTGTTTCCACGCTTCTCCTCCTCTGCGGTCCATTAACGAGATTTTTCACGTGAACCAGGTACTTTGTGCTTAAAAGAGACTTTGTTCGCTTTAAAAGGACTTAAGACACTTATATCACTTTTCAGTGATCTCTCTTCATTTACTTATTGCATCTTTGATTGTTTTGACCTGCAAATATCCAGATAAATATTATATATTTTTCTAAACACTGTGTGGTGTATTTTTGTGGTGCTATATTGTGTTATTGTATGATTTATTGCACAAATACTTTACACTTTGCCTTCTAAGTTAAGCCTTGCTCAGTGCCAAGCTACCAGAGGGTGAGCACAGGATACTTTGGATTGTGTGTGACTTACCCTGACTAGAGTGAGGGTCCTTGCTTGGACAGGAGGTAACCTGACTGCCAACCAAAGACCCAATTTCTAACATATCCATATTAGGAACAGTGCAGTGCAGTGAGGAATGATGTATAAATGCAATCCTGCCACCGGATTTGTTACTACTGTCAAAATGCCTGATAGAAAAACCCTGAGGAATAGCTAAGGCACTAGCAGCCACTGACCTTGTCTTCAATTATGTCTCGGTAAAAAAATAAAGCATCCCAATTGTTATAGATTAGGAGATCAAATATCTCCAGGGCATGTTTAGGTAGAGAGTGACAATTTAAATGTCCAACCCTTAGCTGAAAAGAGAAATGTGAGGGGTTTGTGGTGTGCTCTCAAAGTGAAAGGCAGTCTCCATTGAAAGAACCTGAAATGAGTCACAGCCCAATAACAAGCTAACGCCTCATCTTCTATGGTGGAGCAGTTCTGTTCTGCTTCTCTGAGAGCCCTCAAAGCAAAAGCTATTATCCTTTTTTTCCCCATCAACTATTTGAGATAATATATCACTCATGTCCTTACAACTCACATCCGTAGTAAGTACTGTCTTTCTTTTTGTGTCTAAGTTTCCTAGATTAGGAGCATTCGCAATAGCTATCTTTATTGCTTTAAAGGAACTCTGGCAGTCTTGATCCAAAACAAAAGAATTACCTTTTTCTTTATTAAGGCCCTCAGTGGTGCAGTCACATCAGAAATTGTTTTAACAAATTTGGCCATAAAATCTGCCAAGCTGAGAAAGGATTTCAGTTCCTCCTTATTGGTGGGTGAGGGAACTTCTCGTGCAAGAACTATTAAGTCCAATTTGGGTTTAACCCTGTCCTTGGAAACAGTGTGGCCAAAATACTCTACAGACCCTACTTCAATCTGACACTTATCAATTTTGAGTCTCAATCCTGCTTCATTCAGGACCATGAACATTTTCCTCAATGTGTATTTGTGTACAAATTTCATGACCCCATACACTAGGATGTTGTTTTGGAAGATCATCATGTACTCAATGCCGTCCAAGATATTCTGCATACCTCTTTGGAAAAGGGCCACTGCAGAGGCTAATCAAAAGGGCATTCTGCAGAATCTGTACCCACCATCTGGGGTTATGAATGAGGTGAGAACTTTGGAGCTTCAATAAAGTTCTATTTGATGATTTAATGATGATAAGTCAATCACACTAAACCAACTAGCTTCTCCTATCATGCTTATCATTTCGCTTATTCTTGGAAGCAGGAACCAATCTACCCAAATGCTGGTGTTCAAGTCTCTTAGATCAATACTTAGTCTGAATCCCATGCCACCTGTTTTTTTAGTATCTACAGTGGGAGTCAATCACAAACAGCGCTCTATCAGCTCAATAACACCTTGATCAACCAGTTTTCTTAAATCTATCTTTAGGGGTTCCTACATCAGATGTGGGATAGGTCTAGCTTTATGCACTGCTGGTACCGCATTCTCCTTTAACCTAATGTAGTTCTGAAAGTTTTTTAGATGCCCCAGTCTGTTTTCAAACAATCTAGGAAACTCTTTGCAAATCTCAATTCCAGGCAAATACCTAAATTGTCATGACTTGTTCAGTATTATTTGGATCTAATTTTATTTCTAATTCCTTTTGATGTCTCCCTCCCAATACGTTTGATCCCTTCTCTGAAATGTATACTTTTTCTACCTTCTGGCAATCCTTAAATGTGATGTGCATTGTTAACATCCACACTAATGATTTAGGATCCCTAATGTATTCTCCCGTTTTGATATCCACAGATTGAAAAACATACCCTTTATCCTGAAATCTGTTTTTGAAAACGTGTTGGTCAATTAAAGTAACACATTAATTCCCTCTGGGGCAAGTTCACATGTATGTTGTGTATTATCCTGGTCCTCTTCATTCATCTACAATATAAATTTGCCACTTGCTGTCACTCATGTCTTCAACCACATGGACAGGTTTTTTCACAACCTTCACATTCTTACAAGCTCAAGCACAACGACTCTCCCTTGGCATTTTCTGCATTCGCTGTCTTTTGCAGGGGAGCTAGGACAGTTTGCTAAAAGATTGCTATTTCTACATTGCTAAAACCTGTTTTTTGCTCCTGCCTTAGCAGGGTATGAGTTCTTCTTATAATGCACTTCATATACATGTTGTCCCTCCCATTAGATAACTGTGTGGTCCACCTGATTCATATGTTCACTTACCACTTTTATGGCGTCTGTTTCAGTGGTCTGTTTTATTTCTTTAATACCTTCTGCAGTGCATCTAACACTCTTAGCAATGTCAGTTTCTCTTGAGTCTGTGAGTTGTTGGTATAACAAACCAACTGGCCCCTTATAAAAGAGTCCCCTAAGGATCCAAATTCACAGGTTTTTGCTTAGCCTCTTAAACAAGCAATATAACTGAATACCTCCTCATTTTTTCAGTGTATTCTACTAACAATTTTATGTCTTTCCAACACTGTATTAACCTTATGACCAAGGTGACTCTCTAGTTTGTGGAAAGTTTTTTGATAATTGTGTAGTGTATCTTCCACCTCTTCATTGTCTACATTCGTTTCTGTAAAATGTTCATATATCTTCCTCCCCTGTATACCTAAGTTATGCAAGGTAAGAACTTTTCCCCCGATAGCTATTAAATATGACTTAAATAATTTTGCCCATTCTTTCCACACTAGAATTGACACCCCTAGGTCACTGAGAAAAGTTGGTGGTTGAGTCATACTCACTGCTACCATTGTGGAGTGGAAGGCTGAGAGTATAGGGTATAGTGCAGCTTGATACTCTTAATGCAATATATGATGCAATAGGATCTATGTTTCACCTTGAAGACACAGGATGAGGGAAACCAAGAGCAAGAGTGAACACAAAGTTTAAGTAAAATATTACACAGTTGTTTTGGTCATATGGGCAAAAGTTCACCTATACTAGTTCAGAATTCACCTTATGTAGTTTAAAATAACCAATTCATTACACTTTGAGAGTAAACTCTATCTTCAATGACTGTTATTTCTTCAAGTCGGA
Source organism: Pleurodeles waltl (assembly GCF_031143425.1). Taxonomy (NCBI): domain Eukaryota; kingdom Metazoa; phylum Chordata; class Amphibia; order Caudata; family Salamandridae; genus Pleurodeles; species Pleurodeles waltl. The sequence goes on from NC_090444.1 coordinate 1,525,966,230, forward strand.
TATCCCTATATAAATGTTAGAGTGCCTGTATATCCTGTAATGAAAATCAAAACATCACAGTATATCACCTCTATATACTTTTAAAAAAACTACATTGAAAGTGATTGTTTATATTATTGCCCTTGCAATGTCTCCCCCTCAAGCAGGCAAGGAGAGAGAAACCTGCTAGTGGGGGAATTATACCCCGTGCGCCTCCCCAGCTTCAGTTAGATGGATTCAAACTGGGGTTTGGATGGTCCCTAATCCTCCTTTCTTCAACCTGTTCCTGGATGAGGCGTTCTTTGGGACAAGGCAGCCAGCCTCAATCTCTGCTTTGCTGAGAGGGCTTCCTCTTCACTTGGCCGGAATCCAATATCATGTTCCATTGGCACTCACGCCAATCTTCTTGACTCCCCATCAAACATAATGGAACAGAAGATGAGTGGCCCACTAGACGATCACTCAAAGCAGTTCCTTGATTTAGAGTTCAGTGACTTCCTGGTCACTATGCTGTCTCTTGTATAGATCTTGCACTGCTTAACAGAGTCTCACAGGCTACAGCGCTGCTTCTCATCTTGATTCTGCACTGCTCTACAGATATTCACAGGCTGCTGCACTGCTGCTCCTCTCCAATCCTTTGCTGCATCAGCCAAATGGGAAATTATCATCTCCTCAGACAGGGTGGACTTCACGCTCCCCGTCTGGTCAAGTTTCACTCAGCACCACAACCTCCAGAGTGAAAAGGGGAACCTGTCTGCTGTTTTCACAATGGCAGCTAGGCCCACGTCCACTACCTGCAATACCACTGTAGGTTGCCTCAATTGTAGCATACAGAGCAGTGTACAAACTAGTCCTGTGAGCAATCTCCTTTTCGCTTCAAATACTTGTCAGCCATAGACAACCAGATGTGACCAGACCAAGCTTCCCTTCCAATGATGTTGAGGGTTTAAGTTCTAACTGGTCAAATCTTAGCATCCACCTACATGCCCAGCATGCTTTTCTGGACCTGGCACCAGAAGACATTCACCAGAGCTCTAATGCTCAGACTGGGTCAACCATCACCACTCGTAAGTACAACCAGCGGGAAACATCCTTCAATATATTTCCTTCATGTATTTGGCTTGTCCCCGCATTAATAAACAAGACAGTACCTGTGTAGTCCAAATGTGTTGTAGGGACGTGTATACAGATCAGCCAGAAAATAGTTCACTGTGCCTCATAGGCCTCAGGAACTAGGCACTAGGCTATAAGGTGAGGTGGCTCTCCATAGCAACTCTCAGGTGTGAGGTAGTCATTCACTACCCCCTGCGCAGTTTTGATCCCATCCTCATCACCATAAAAGAGTGAAAAAATTCTTCAAATTCTGATAGATATCTCAGAACTTTATACAGTTGCTCACGACTCCTCAAGCCACTTCCTCACTCCTCAGTTCCACTATCCTATTCTGTTACAGCCTTCAGAATATTCCAGTGTAGTAAAGGGAAGAAATGTACCATTTAACCAATTAATACAATTACCCTGTATAGACAAGGATGTCAAGGATTATACAGATGATGTACAATAACTACCACAGTTCATTATATTGACCAATATAGTAGCTTAAGGATTGTAGGAACTGCAACCAGATAAATTACAACAGTTATATTTGTAACCTCTATAAACTACATAAGGCGTGCATCACTTCACAATTTCCATTGCTATGAGGAATTGTACAAGGGAATTACATCACAATATATTCATGCATAATCAATTTATATTTTCCATTAATTTCTCATGTGGTAATACTGCTGGATGATTTCTTTCACACAGATCCAAGTTATAAGTTTTGCAACAGAGCATAACTGGGATTCACTTGAAATATATGATGGCAGCGATCTGAATGCCCCAAGGCTTGGAAGTTTTTCAGGTACGTTACCATAGTTTAAAAAACAAAACTGTATTTTTGGGCACATTATCTTTCCACATGGCAAGAGCGATTTGCATGTGTTTTTGTGAGTACAATCAAAGAGGACAGAGGGTTTCTGTAAAATGTTACATGAAAGTTCTTTCATGTAGATTTCAGGCTTGATAATATCAGAATTGAGAGGTCAGTCTGATTTATAGTTTTTTGTTTAATTTCAACTTTTTAACCAACTTGAGTTAGGATCCTAAATATGAAGAAGTGTGAATTTGGAGGACTGGGTTGCTTTTTCGATGTCTGCTGTAAATTCAGCTGACAAAATCCCCCTTTTAAAATGTTAAAGATTCTTCTACAGAAAAAGTAAACCTATGATAGACGTTATTGTCCGATAATAACATGCCACCTGAGACAGGGATCCAAACTCAAAAGCTACGATATAAAGTCTCAAAATGGAGAAGGAAGATGATCACCTCTTTGTTCTGGCAACAGCATTATCTATTTTTGTTAATAAATAATAATGGTAATCAAGCAATCCCAAGGTTGTATTCATCACCACCACCCCATAACAAAGGGGTTACCAATACCACTTTTTCTAGTAAATCTAGGTTGAGATACATTACTCCTGGCTACGGGACACTGGGGAATAATCTGCGTGACTTGTGCTCTTTCTGGACTGATTCTTCTACATTTTCCCTCTTTTTTGTGAAAAACTTATGTGACACGGTGTTACAGCACTTGCAATGCTCCCAGAGAGGCTAGTGACCCCTGCTACCACTCATTCAAAACACTACTGCACTTAATGAGATCTTACACCCTTTGATTAATTAATGAGATTCAAACAAAATTGCAGGTGGTGCCTGGCTGCATCCACATCCCCCTCAGTCAACCTCACACACACACCCCGCATACATTGTAGCTCCTTCTCCTACACAGCTGTGAAGTCCTGGAACAGCCTGCCCCTTCACCTCTGAACAGCTTCCTTTCTGGCGGACTTCAGAAAGAGACTCAAGGCGTGACTTTTTGACTGAGAAACAGTGCCCAGATACCCTTAGGGGTGATAGTGCTGCACTGTACAAATGCTATGATTGATTGATTGATTCCAGCACTGACTATGGTTGCGATTTTTCATATACAAGAGAGCACTGAGGCAGGATAAAAATGCATAGATGGTATGCCCAGCTCCACAGTAGAATTCTTGTGAAAAGGTTCTTTCTTTGTTGATAGTCTTATGAGATGAAAGACATGACAGCACTCCACACACACACATTTTTCTGATCACTTTCAGAGATGTTGTGCAACTGAAATCACAGAAAAAGCCATTGTTGCAATACTATAATTTCTTCCCTTTATACCAGTCACCAAAGAGGAGAGATCAATTTGCTTCTTGCCAAGACTGTGGGTTTTGTTTCACCTTTTATCATGCCATACACACTGAAAGTAGGAAAAGTAAGAACTGACTTGCTACCCACATTAACAACATTAGTTAGCCTTGGCAGCAGGGTTTACCATAGTTTTAGGCATCTAGGCCCTTATTATAGGCACTGCCAGCCTTATCATGCCCGTGGCGCGTCCGCCATGGTAATACAGCCGGCAGTATACCGCCATGGCGGTCATAATCCACCAGCCTGTCCATGGTGGTATACACCGCCATGGGAAGGCTGGCGTTAAGGGGACTCGGGGTGCCCCTGGGGGGCCCCTGCACTGCCCATGCACTTGACATGGGAAGTGGTGGGGTCCCCAGGCACAGCCCCATTGTTCATTTCACTGCCCGAATTTCAGGCAGTGAAATGTGTGCTGGGTGCTACTGCACCCGCTGCACATCAGCATTGCCGCCGGCTCTATAACGAGCCGGCTGCAATGTTGATGTGACTTTTCCGCTGGCCAGCATACTGTAACACTGTTACCGTCCTCTGGCCCAGCGGAAATGTCAAAATAGGGAGCCAGATATACCGCCAGCACTGGCGGTATACTGGCGCCCGCAACCTCAGCGGTCTTTACAAAAGACCGCTGAGGTTGTAATGAGGCCCTTAGTATGCATGAAATGTTCATTTTTTTATTGGCACCTCTGAAGAATCTGCAGATTCAAGCTTTGAGCAAGAATCTGATCTTTCCAGTCCAGAGAATAAAGCACTTCCTATGTTCTGAGTACTTACTTAATATCGCGCACAACTCATTCCTTTAAGAATATTTCAGTGCTGGGCTGTACAGGAAGAGAACCTCAAGAATAGCCATGTTTTCAACAATTTCTTTAAATTGCTTAAATTGAGACAGGTATGAATATGCAGAGGGAGGGCATTCTAATGAAAGGGGGCTAGATAAGAAAAGGCCCAACCCCCAAATCTAGTGGTACATATGTTGGGGATTTGTAGCACAGTTTTATTGGAAGATCTTAACTGTCTTGTGAGCACATAGATCTTCAATTTTTTAAAAAGAACACAGGCTGGGCCTGATACAAGGCCTTGTGGGTTAAGCAGCAAAGTTTGAAGATTGCATGTTTTTTATTTGCAAGCAGTGCAATGTTTTAAGGATAAGAGCAGAGGATGACTAAGCTGGCATGTTGCAAATTAGTCTGGCAGCGTTATTTTGCACTACCTGTAGTTTGACCTGGAGATCGAAGGTAACCAAGGAAAAACCTTCTTTAGTGATTTCATTGTGGCAAAGCAGATGCCACAAATTGTGTTGACCTGATCTCGCACAGATAGCGCCCAATCAATTTTTACTCCTAAATTCTGCACTACCTGCTTAGAAGGAGGTGCGGGTCCAAGATCAGAGGGCCACCAATCTGGTGCCCACAGTTCCAGTGCTTTCCCAAACAATACGATGTTGGATGTGTTGCTATTTAACTGTAGGCAATTTGAGGTCATCCAAATAGCGATTTCTCTCACACAATGCTTAAATCACTGCTTTGTCTGGCCTGGATCTTCTCCAAAGGCGGTAAGCAGCTGAGTGTCAACATATGACATGATCTCAAAGCTGTAAGATCTCATAATACAGGCCAAAGGGGGCAAATATATGTTGACTAGTGTAACTAGTGTAGGGCTCAATCAAGAGCCTTGAGAGACTCCTTTGTCAACTGATAGCTTTCTAGATTTTAAAGGTCCCAAACACATTTATTATGAACGATAGCCAAGGAAATCCCTTTGCTACAGCAGACCCCTGCCAAGGAAACCAGCTTAATTTTAATTACAAAGCAGTGGGAGAATGTGTCAAATAGTGCCAATAGAACCAGTAGGACTATAATAATTGGAGTCCATATGTCAAGTCATATATGGATTCTGTTCATGACAGCTACCAATGCTGTCTCTGTACTGTGTAGTGCACAAAAGCCAGATTGTGTAAGATCATGTTTTCCTCTAAATCCAATGTTAATTGTTTGTTAACATGGCTTCCTAATATTTTATCAAGCAGAGGTAATAGCAAAACTGGTCTATAGTTTGTTAATTCCTCTGGGTAAGCACTTGAGAAGGGGTTTTATTTGTCCACACTTCCGATCTGCTGGAAATGTAGCGGAGGTTAATGACAGGTCAAACAAAGCCTTTATTGACATAACAAAACTGTGCTAAACTGGAAGTGATTCTGGAAAGGCAGGGGTCGAGCAATTAACCAGATTTCGCCAAAGTCATCCATTTCTGTACTTATTGCATAGAGCAGACTTCAAAAACCTCCAGAGAAGCTTTGGGTACCGAATGAGGTTGTTTCAAATCCAGAATAATTTCTGAAGGATGTAAGCATACCGGAATTTTTTTACGTTATCACATCTATTTTAATTTTAAAAAGTTGACAACCAAACCACAAAGATTCTGAGACTCAGGGAGAGGGGTATCACAGGCATGAAGTCTCACAAAAGTATTTAGCGTGTTATATAACTCCTTTGGGGAGTTGCCCGATAGTGTAATTTTGGAGATGATATAACTTTTCCTGGATATTTTAATCTGCTTGTGATAGCTTTAAAGCCTCTTTCGGTATGCTGTTTTATCAGTAAGGAATTTAGTAGCCCATAAATGCAGTTCTAGGTGCTTACATGTTAATTTTTCTTGCTGTAATTCTTTCGAGTACCACAGTGCCTGGTTCCTACAAACAAAAGAGGGCCGATATGTCTTAAAAGGCCCTAATTGATCAAAGGTGGTTATTAGAGACTTGTGATAGGATTCCAACACCAGGTCAATATCTGTAGGGGATGTCAGTGAGTCTGCCTGAAAACATTCTACAAAGGAATCAGTGGTTACAGCCGTCCATGAACCGTGTGACTTCCATACCTGTTCTTTGCGTTTTTCAGGTTGTTTATGCCATGGAATAGAAAGTTCAATTACCTTGTGGTCTGAAAACATAATTTGCATTGGAAAATGGTTGTTTACTTCCATTACCTTTGAAAACATAAGGTCCGGGGTGTGCCATGCTCTATGTGTGGGGCCAGTAACTATTTGTTTATGCCGTAGGGTCTGCATGTCAGCTAAAAACGGAATTACTTCAGGGTTGTTTCAGTCCTCAGCATGATATGTTACATTGCCTAAGAAGAGAAACAAATTGGTGGATACAATATGGGATGCAATATGGTCTGTTAGCAACTGGCGAAAATCTATTTTTCAGCCTGGAGGATGATAAATCAATGCCCTTCTCTAGACTTCAGTTGTTGTTATTGAAAGTCTAAAAATACACATCTCAAACCGCTCTGACATCAGTAAATCAATTATTGGAACTAGTATAGAGTTATGAAAAGCTATCATATCACTTCCTCCTGGGTGTGTCTCCCTGTCTAGTTTGATTAGTGAAAACTGATCTGGTGTTGCTAATGTAATGTTAGGGAGCACTCCATCACATACCTAAGTTTCAGTAAAAAAAAAATATAGTGGGGTTATAAGAGGTGAATAAATCCCAAATCTCTATTGGACCTAACCTAATCTATCTATGGACCTAACACTGCAATATACTACTACTAGCTTTTCTTAACCCTTTTTAAGGGTGTACTGTATCCTCTGCTTGAACCGGTATATATGCTGCATTGTCACCTTGAACAGGAGACTTTACAACAGAGCAGCTTTTAATTGGGCCAAGCTCAAACTAGTATGTGCTGGCTTAGCCCTACTGTAGGAGCTAATAACAAAATCTAGGCATGAAAAGTGACAAATTCTGCAGCTCTCTGGTCTTTCTAGGAGTGAGAATTGTTGACTACAAAGGAGAGCGTGAGTAGATTGTTAGTTAGAACTTCCCCTAATGTTGGCAGTTCTGATGAAGAGTACTATGTGCCATTTGTATGGTTATGTGGCTAAAGTGCTAGGCAGGGAAAAAGGAAAATGTGCGGGGGTCCTGGCATCTGGAGTTGTCCTGGCATGGGCAGGTGCAGGTGTGCTTGCCTTAGGTGCACCTATGGCAGCTTCCTTAATGGTGTGTCAACCTGTCAGGTCCACCAGCGTCTAGACCGCTGACTTGCCCAAAATGGGGGTGGTCTAGTGGCCTACAGGAGGAAAGTGACATGTGCCCAGGAAAGGAAAAGGACAAGCCCTGACTATCTCTACACAAACGGCACAAGCTGTTGAGGACTGTAAAGAGGTAATACCCCAGAAAGTGTGAAAGTGCAAGGTGCTTGCAGCAGTCTTTATATTTAAAATCTCCCTGTAGCAGCAATTGTTGCCTCCAGTTGTTTATGCCCCCCCTAAGTAAAATACAAAAAACAATGAAGATCAATTCTCAGCACTATTAAAAGTATAATGAATTAAAAAAGCTTTAAAAAGTCAGCTAGAAGTCCACCCTTGCCAGTCAATGCAGCACCCGGTGTCGGCGCTCTGCAGGTGTTAAATAGTGTGCCATCCTGTCAGATCCTGCATTTTAGACTGATTTAGGTAAGTGGTGTCTAAGCTCAACCTTCATGGGATGCCTCTGCTAATGAACTAAAACTGCTTGTTAATAAGACTAATTTGCAAGGCACGAGAAGCACTGGCTACACAGAGTGCACAGAGAGATGTAAATGACCAAAACTTCTTTACATAAGCACCGACGTTCGTATCTGTTTCATGACAGTTTTGACATCTGAACCACTCTGTGACCAGCTTACTGGCAGCTGCCCTAAAAATGGTAAATCAGATAGGACATATAACAACAAGAATGATGGCGGTTGAACAATGAACACGTATGCTGGAGGATAGATAAAGCCCAATTAATAAAAGCTTATTTTAAAATGAGGGAAGCAGTCCAGGTGCATCTTAGCAGCTCGAGGATCTTGACATTGTCTCCTCCATGATAATCTTTGATAGAAGAATGGCTAGGAAGGTGCAGAGTGAAGTAACATTCAGCAATTCATAGCCCATGTTTTTTTAGAAAGCATTAAAATATTTGTCAAACAAACAAATTAAGCACTGAGCAACAGGCCATACTTAGTAAATGTGGTTCTGTGCTGATCTCTACCCGTTGTGCAATGCACCCCAGCATCCTTAGTTGCTGGGCTGTGTTGTGCTTTATTTTAGTAAATCTGCCTCCTGCTGCCTAGTCCAAGGCATTTCTCACTCCAGAAAAGAAGAATGCAGTATGAGGAGCAGGCAGAGTCACTTTCAAAGGTAGCTCAACTTTTACAAAAGGGACAGTCTCTGGAGATGATGTGGCAAAACGTTAATTGATAGTTAGCTGCAGTAGTAAGATTTGATTTCCATTAGGCAGAAAAGATTGTTTACCTTTATGGTCACATGCACACTACGTGATATTTCTGGACTCCTTTGGGCACAGCGACTGAAAGCTAAGAGATGGAAATATAAAACCTCAGCTAGGCTGAATGGTGTAGGGAAATCTGACATATTGCATTATTTGTGAGGTGCTTTCCTAAAAGAAACAACAGCACAACCTACGGAGAGAGGCTCTGGGGTAACTGCCTCTATGTTTTGACAGGAAGCTGAGTACAGAGTTACATCAGGGTCATTTATGTAGGTTTTGCCTGCACACTGATTGTGTTGTGCTTGTGAAATATATTGTATTTAATATCAATCTTAAAGGGGCTTGCATCCTGCCCCCTTTCTTTTCTTGATTTTAATTGGTTCCTGCGGTTTCCAATTACTTTTCCTCCATTTCTATTGGCTGTAGCATTGTTTTCTGCCTTTACCAATACTTGCTCCTCCTGTGTTTGCTCTTATCAGTGTCCCAAGGTGCAAGCACTGTGTTCATATGCTTTGGTTTCAGAACTTATTTTCCTAATTGATATGCTACTTTACACATAGCACGAACCCCAAGGAAGGTATCCGAACACTTCACAAGCACAGAGAGATTAAGTGATTTGCACAGTCAAAACAGGCACCCACTCTAGTCATACATTTTGTTGTTGAGGCCAATGCTTGTTCCTTTGGCCAGTGCCTTTAATGCAACAAAGCTGTACTGCCCACTTTTTTCCATACCAACTACAACATATGCTTCATGTTGTCTGGGTTAGTCAACAAATTGGGATTGCCACACTCTGCCGGCCGGCCCCAGACTACTACTCCCATCAACCTCTATGCCTCCTCGTGAGTTAGGACTGCTAATCAATCTTTCTGATGGTCCTGCAGTTTACAAAGGCTGATGTGTGTAATGCTCACTGTTGATTCTCGTGGATCAGTCCTTTGTGGTCTGTGGATGTAGAGGGTGTAAGCACGTCACGCCTCAGTGTCCTTGTTCTGTCTTTGTATTTACAGTGATCCATGCCTTCTATTCGCGTGCCTTTCACCCGAAAATATTTAGCCCGCTTAGGCTCACGATGCAACTGCCTCTTTACTCTCTACGTTCAATAACGTGCAGACACACATTGTGACATTTTATCTGTCACCCATACCATGCATTCTTAATATAGTGATTCCCTCATTGCATTGCTGCACCTTGTCTTGACATAACAGAACGTGCACTGTATTTACTAGGCAGAACCTAATGCATTTAACCAATTTTTATGTAAATTTTATTAGGTTTTATGAAAGCTGTCAGTAATGTAACTATGGATATGACTGTTCCTGCTCTTATATTTACATTTGTTGATTATCGTTATCTATCCTGTAATCAATAAAGTAGACTTAGAATTTCTAACTCAAATTTCCAGTGCATAAACAAAAGAACCTGGGATGAGGAAAATACGTTCTGCCACCGCCTGCAGCAGAATGTCTGGAATAAAGCGTTACTGAATCTGACCCTTTAAATAATATTTTGCATTCACTTTACATTTATACCCAAGTCTTGTACCTTTTTCCTTTCAGAAACACATGGCATCGTGGTTACTGGTATTGGAAGTGGGATGGAAAACAGCTTATCTCAATAAAAATAAAAACTGTCTTCAATTAGTTGTTCACTTTAGCATAGCTTCATCATTTCCCAGTAGTAGCCATGACAGCAAAAGTGTGCAGTGAAGACCTTTCTTGAATGATGGTCAACGTCCCTAGAACATATGTTTTGATTGGTATTTTAAGATATTGTTGTGTAGCATTTTAGAGTATCTCCAGCTGTTAATACAGTGTTCCTGATGTAATTATATTTAATTGTCCAGTTGCTGGCAATACATAACTTGTGCAAGAGCAGAAATCTTCTGTGGATGTACATCAACAAAGAGGATTTGAGATGCACTAAAATCACATTTTCAAAGGCCACCTTGAGTGTGCATGCATAGATATACATTAACAGTTGTATAAATGTATGTTCCATGCACATTGCAGGTAAGCTCGTGGCCAAGGTGATGTATTCCTTTTTGGCAGTACATTTGTGGTTCTCTATCAATGCGTCCTTAATGGAAGGCCTTCAATCATGCCACGTCACCAGTTGGCTGAGCACTAGAAGCCTGCATGCCATCTGCTTAACAAATACTTTATTATTTATGCTAGACATGCACTTGCAATTACTCCCAGTGCAGAAGTCATGTGTGAACACCCAAATTGCGTATTTGGCTGCAAGAGCTGTTATGGAGGAGTCTTTATGTTTCTTTCAGACTTCCTCATTTCCATATCGTCAGCAGGACAGGTGTTCTCCTCATGGTGACACCTTAAAGTATCCAAACCCGTAGCATAAGCATTAAATTTACTTATTCTATTTAAGTTCCAAATTCGGCCATCACTCAGTTTAACAGCATTAGTGAAAAGTTTCACAACCTTTAAAGGAAAACAAAATCTCTTACTACTAGTCTTCAACACAGGATTCTTGACCATAACCCAATCACCAACACTTACAAAAGTCTTCTTCACCGCATTCCTTCTATCAAAATAACTTTTACTCTTAAAAGATTTCTCTTGTTCCCTGAATTTCCAATCCTCATTAACACTCTTTCTTCCTTTCTCCCTCAAAAATTAATTGACCCAATGTGGCTCAAGAATGGTATTCCCTCATCTTCCTCGAAACAAAACAAAAGGAGTCTGTCCCGTTGTAGAATGTGGAGTATGTCTATATACCGCAACTTTATTAATTATCTCTTGTTTCCAGTTAAGATGATTATCTTTAGCCAAGGATATAGTTTCTTTTAAAACTCGGTTCAACCTCTCAACCAATCCATTACACTCAGGATGATATAACGCACATAACTTATGCTTTATACCACATTTCTTAAGAAAATCTTCCATCTCTCTCGAAGTCAATTAAACCCCATTATCAGTAAGTAAGGTGGAAGGAATGCCTTCCCTAGTAAAAAGAGTTTTAAGATTCTCTATTACTTTCCGCGTATCAATCCCTCTGGTGAAAAATATCTCAGGCCATCTGGAATACATATCCATGACCACAATAACATAATCAACAGCACCATCACCATATATAGGACCCAAAATGTCTAGTGAAATATCCTCCCAAGGTCCCTTCGATTTGTCTCTAACTATCATCGCTTGAATCCTAGACTTCATCGTCTTCTCATTAAGAGCACACTGTATACAGTCACGAACAACTCTCTCTACATGAGTATCCATCCCAGGCCACCAATACGATGATCTCAACCTCTCCTTCGTTTTAGATATTCCCATGTGACTGTCATGTGCTTAACCAATAAGTAAACCTCTTACACTAGATGGTGGAATCAACCTGATCCCTCTAAGTAATAAATCTCGATCAACACTTAACTGATCTCTCACATTCCAAAACTCTCTGCACTCTACACTGCCTTGATTTTTGCTCTTCCAACCAGAACACATTAACTTGAGTACTTCCTGTAAAACTGTGTCAGACTTGGTATCTTCACGCCACTTTTCTTCAGGAATCATTTCAAGATCCAGCACACAAACACTATCAAATTGCTCGAAGTCCTCAACATCTTCAAAATCTGACGTTTTAGGAGATACCAATCTTGATAACACATCAGCAGAGTAATTATCAGTCCCAGGAACATACTCAACTAGAAAATCATACTCTTGTAAAGCTATGATCCATTTGGTAAGTCTGCTTGAGATTGCATCAACACCTTTGGACTTAAAAACTTCAACCAACGGTTTGTGATCAGTTTTCACAACAAAAGGTCTTCCCCACAAAAACTTTTTTCATTTCTTTACTGCCCAATAAACCGCAAGAGCCTCTCTCTCTATAACAGAGTAGTTTGTCTCAGTATCTTTCAGACTCCTGGAGATGAATGCTATGGTATTCTCTGCACTACGTAATCCTTGTTGCAGAACCGCACCCAACCCTTTACCACTGGCGTCAGTTGTCAGTATAGATTGCAGTTTAGGATTAAAATTCTTCAGTTTGGGAGCGTTACACAAACAATTTTTTAACTTAATGAATTCTTTCTCACACTCCTCATCCCACAGAAATTCTTTACCTTTCTTTAATAACTGTCTCATATTGAAGCATGAACTTGCAAAATCTTGAACAAATTTACTATAATACTCAGCCATCCCCAAAAATCTCATCAGTTCTTCCTTAGAGGTAGGAGAAGCCAAACCCTTAATCGTGTCAACAAGATCTTTCTTGGGAAATAAACCACCACCAGTTATAGTATGTCCAAGGTAGTCAATGTTCCCCACTGCAAATTTGCATTTTTCCACCTTAATGGTCAAACCATGTTCAGAAATTTTCATTAACACCCTTCTGAGGATTTCATCATGGGCACCACTGTTCTCCCCATAAATCAGAATGTCATCCTGATATACACACACACCACTGATCCCTTTTAAAATGCGTTCCATTGCCCTTTGAAAAACAGACGCAGCCGAGATTAAACTGAAAGGCAATCTAATGAATCTGAACGTACCAAAAGGTGTGACAAAAGCCGTTAGATCTCTTGAAGATTCATCTAAGATGATCTGATGATAAGCTGAAGTTAAATCAATTGTAGAGAAAACCTTAGCACCCGAAACCATACTTAAGAAATCAGAAATGTTGGGAAGAGGATATCTGTCCACCATTACACATCTTGCTTGCGAAGCTTGCGAAGATCAACACAAAGCCTGATTTTACCATTAGTTTTTTTAGCTACAACTATGAGGGACAACCAATCAGTTCCCTCCACTTCTTCAATTATCCCTTGATCTTCTAATTTTTTGAGTTCAGATTGTAACTCATCCCTTTCCGCAAAAGGAACATTCCGCACTTTACTACAACACGGTATAGCATCAGGAAGCAACTTAATTTTATGAGAATATCCCTTCATGCAACCTATTCTGTCACTGAAAACATTCGGAAATTCTTTACGCAAGTTCTCTGTGAGATCAGTTGTTGAAATTACATCCACAGCACCCAAATCCCCTAAATGTTTCACTATAATAGGAGGCGAACTGTTGGGATCAAGCATCACACCAAGATCTTTCTGATGGCACCAACTTATGATGCTATCTCCCTTTTTTGAAACATAGACTTTTCCAGAGGTGAATCGTTGATCATACTCTATCAACCCAACAAAATAACCATGTAAATCAATGGGCTCACCACCATAACCACAAGGTTTGATATCAGGTTTCAAAAGATTAACCTTACCCTTTAACTCATTTTGATAAAACTTATTAGACACAATAGAAATCTTCGCCCCTGAGTCAAAAAGTACTTTAGTTCTTTTACCCTCTACAGTAATATAATCTAGACGGCCAGACAACTTGTTCCCAACTTGAAGTATAATTTGACCACAGGCAAGATCAGATTCAGCCTTACAGACATCAAAATCATTATCAACCACTCTCACATGTTGTTTTGTTCTCTTCAGATTACACACCACCGAAAAGTGACCCTTCTTTTTGCAAAACAAACAAAAATTATTAAGAGCCGGGCAAAGCTTACTATTAGCAAGATGTCCCCCTCTTTCACACCTAAAACATTTCTTGCTAGCAACACTGGAGGATAATTCTTTATCAAGAGGTTTGATTATTTTGGGTTTAGTATCACCAACTACATGAACCTCTTTGAAATCACAGTGTTTCACAGCATCAACACACTTAAGAGAATGTTCAATTCTTTTAGCTAAAGAAATAACTTGATCAATCTGAGGATCATCTAAAAGCCATATTACATCCCAACATGAATTGGTCACGAATTCTCTCATCTATTGTGGACCCAAATTTACATGATGAGGCTAAACGTCTCAAATCAGTGATATAATTCTCAATAGATTCACCCTCCAATTGAAAACGCTTCCCAAAATAATACCTCTCAAGAATTGTGCTAACCTTAGGAAGATAATGTAAATCTAGCTTTCTAATACATATTTCATACTCATTCAAATTGATCGCTTCATTGTCTGGAAAATCAGGAAGATGGTCAAAAACCTCCTGACCCTCTGTTCCTAAACAATGAAGAAGTAAAGCAGTCCTCCTCTCATTACTCAACGAAGTACCACACACTGTGGAGTACCTCTCGAATACTTTCTTCCATTTAGCCCACTTAATTGGGGGTTCAACAGGAGTGGAAAGAAAGAAAGGAGGAGAGGAAACATTCTGCATATTTGTAGAAAGAGTAAATAATACTAAGTAATTTATCTAAACTACCCCGTAACAGATATACCCATAAAAATATTTATACTTATATAAAAGCTATTCTTAGTACAACAGAACATAAAAGCTTAAACCAAAGTCGTTTGAAGAAGCATTGTTAATAAAACATTAAATGCTAAGTCTAAAGTTGCATGAATATCACCATCACAACATATACAGAAATTACAAGAAAAAAAAATTCTCGAGCAAAATGTACTGAAAGGGTTTCCCAATGATATGTGAACAAGCGTCTCTAGTTGCCGATGATTCACAGAAAAGCGTCTTTTGGTTGCCAAGAGAAAACGAAGGAAAGAACAAAAAAAAAAACCCACCAGGTGCGGCACGATGACGTCTGAATGATTAGGAGCAACACGGCGGGTTGACGTTGTGCGCGCGTTGCTAGGAAACAGCATGCGCTGTCCTTGACGAATGTGTTTTCATAAACACACAAAAGTCCAAGAAGAAATAAAACTCTTGAAATAATTGGTCGATGACAGCCGGAAGAACTCTTCTCGTCTCCGCCTCCTGATCCGCAGCAGAAAGAGCTGACCTCAACTCTGCCTCCGCTCCAAGACTTGACCGGTTCCCCAAGAAAGCAGACGATCTGGAGCACCGCCGAACTCAAAAATACAAAGGAGTTGGGATGTCAACACGCAGAGTTGACCACCCTCGTCGCCAGTGTTATGAGGCATCAAGGACCCAGAACAGGTAAGGAAATGATCCTTTTATTCTTTATTTCTCCAAGATCCGAGTTTCCATCAGTAAAATCCCAACCTCCTCTCAGGAACCAACCGTCTCTCCACAACCCTCGCGCCCCGCATTCCCGAACCTCCCGAGGTTCTAATTCTACCTCCATTACAACAAGAGCTCAGATAGATAGTTTGTCTACAAAGCCACCGGACAGGATGTTAGTGTTTTCACCCTCCTTGTGAAAATACAGACTACTACTCTGGACAACTATTTTGAGTGTTACCAGTCCGCCATACTATCTCAAATGCTTTCCTTCGAGAGAGAGAGATGAGTTCACATATTGTGATTTGTTTCACATCATTTTGAATTAAGTCAGAAAGATTTCACAACCTCATAAAAGAATAGTCTGACAAGAAAGTTTAGCAAATTTGTTTTTAATTATTGTGTAAAATGTAATTGGAGCGAGAAGATGCAAACAAATCACCTCTGCAGCAACATCTCCTACCATTGCTCATCATGTTTTAGCCAAACAGAAAATGTAATTAACACTTGGTTTATTGCTCAAATGAGGTTGCTGCATATGATACAATCTGTAGCTTTTTATCTTTTAAAAACACAGTAATTCTTAAAAACGCAGACGTATGTTAAAGGTAATATACTACTTAACTGAAACCACACATTTCCATATGTACCCTAACTTCCTCCCCAACTCTGTTTCAGTCCTTGTCCCTCCCATGCCTATGTAGCTGTTCACAACTCAAGTGTGTTTCATTATTTCACCATAGTTGGTCAGTGGGTAACCATAAACAGGAAAGTATAGCTTCATTTTGCAATTGGCTACTAGTATAATGTGTCCTTTTGACGATTATTACTATTCAAAGCTTGGTGGGAAATGTTATGTATCTTTTTCTGAGCGATGTTCTTATTATTCCGGCCTTAAGATTGATATAACAGTTGGACATCAACAATTACCTCTTCAAGTAAATCTCTTGAAAAAATATTTTTTGATTATTTTAAGTGCATTTGTATAGTGCCTGTGCCTACAGCCTGGTCAGTGATATGTATTGTGCCAAAGAATTGTTAATTTCCAGTAAATTATTGTAACATTTCAATACATTAAAGAACTTCCCTATATCAGAAGGTCCATGGCTTGTCTGACACAGCAATAGTAACTTCAGCTTAGTGAAGCAGCCAATAATTACACTTTCTCAAACCCATATATTACTCTGATTACTCTGGCCTCGCCCACTCGCTAAAGTGGGCCAGATTTTATCAGGTCAAGCTAAATTTGAAACCTACTAGCTTGTCACATTTGCTCTTTGCTCTGTGTTCAGAGAAATGGATCAAACATCAGTTGACTTCTGTAACTGCAGAGTTCAAGGATTTTCTAAAGTGAACTGTCTGTCTTGCTGTACAAAGAATGTTAACTGAGAGGCTGAGGGGTGTCATATTTTTCTTAACACACAACCGTTAAATAGGTAAGTCAACTGTACCAACATTTCAAAATATGTTTCAGTGGTTGTGAAAGCCCATTTTTTGTTTTTCTGTGGGATGAAAATAAATTGAATAGGAAAAAAAGAAATCAGAACACTTTACTCGGTGATGTACAAATGATAAATGTTTTCTAAATGTTTTTCCAGATTATTTATAATGCACTATGTAATTTTATCTTTAAAAGCTCCAAGTTCATGGGAATGGTTTTGGCCACTTCAATGGGAAATTTACTGTTTGTAAATGACAATGTGCTACCACATCATGCTTTAGTAATGTATTTATTAAAATGTAGTGTTTATATATGAACTGAGAAACACTCCTGCCTTTGCCCTGATGGCAATGGCAATGAACTAACACGCAAGTCAGTGATCATGTGTATCCTATATCTAGGCTAGATTCTTATTATACATGAAGCAAATGTTTATTCATTCAAACAGAAGATTTTTTGTACAGCAGAAATGCTGAACTCACATATTTGAAGGTGCACTCTTATGTGAGAATGAAGAAAAAAGGCAGCTCTGTAAATTAAAATATTTGCCTAGGATTACACAATTAGAGACCAGTTTACAGTTCAAGTACATTTCAGTTAGGTCAAGTAGATTGTTCAAGTTACTCGACCTGCAGGACTAATAACATTTTTATGATTTTGTGAGACCTGTTACTCATCTGTCTTCTATTTCTCATGCCTTCTGTTGTCGATCCTCTCTACCACCAACATAACTTTATTGCTTTACTGATGAATCTTCATAATTTTTTTTACAATTTAGAAGTGTCATATGCTGCAGAATGGTTATCAGAACACACAAGATGGAACCATGCCCTCATGAACACACTAATGCTCATAGCACTATTCCCACTGTCTCGTATATTAATTCCTAGTTTGCTACTACTACCCATCCTCTCAACCTCAACCTTAGGTAATCCCTTCCCTCTCCCCCACTCCCTTACCTTACTTCCGGAACCCAATCGTATAAATGCCACAACCCACACATTTTTGCTTAGCATTAACCAGTAGCCATATTCCCCTATTGTCATGCCCTATACCACACAACCAGTTCACTACACAAATCCGCTCCTTTTTCTTATTCCCTCCAGTAACTGTTCACACAAAACAGTTTAAGTGTAACCATAGCTTCCCTATCTAGGCTGAAAACATATGTATTACTTTGCAGCACTGATGCATGGATACTCTCGCCCACCCCTTCTAAATCAGCTAGTAAATACGAATACTTAGCTGTTCATTGTTTTTGTCATCACTCTCGGTTTACATTAAAGATTTCAACTTCACATGCTAACTGCGGTCAGTACTGTATACTTTGATTCCACCAATAACAGAAAAGATATATGCTGCACAATCCTTGTCAATACAACATAATTAAAATATGACAAAGTATAAAACTACTTCTCTTGTACGAAATGTACTTTCAAGTTGGAAGTTTGGAAAATCGTTTTCGGAATCCTATTTACCCTCGCGGGTATCACTGTGGCCGTCAGAAGACCACTGGACTGAAGTTCCCTTTGGCGGCCATTTTAGTTGTACAATAGGAAATGCTACATGTTGTGCCAGCTAAATTTGGTCCTTACGGTGGATTGTACATGAACATTTTAAAATCACTGCCACCATCCTTTGTGGTATTAACGTATGATTCAAAGGCGTCTTTGTGTCTAAAGAGGTATTTTTTTCTGCTGTGTTCCCTGTGAATCAGATGCATATTATTGTGCCTGTAGTAAAAGGGATCTTAAGACAGGCAAAGTTTCTCTTGAGCTGTTACTCTGAGGACAATGAGCAAGCCGAGTAAGAAGAAAATGCATTAGAGAGATTACTCTGACCCCAGCAATTCTGGACGTTTGACAAGTAAAAGCACTTTTAAATCACTGCGACTTTTAACTTCCACCTTTTATCTCTGAATTATCAGGGAAATTGTTGCTAACAGAATGTCAGTTTTAATAGTTCGGACCAGGAGGAAGAAAAAAAATGTGAACACATGTTGAACATTTTAGCCTTTTGGGTTTTGCATTTTTAAAATGTATTTAGTCGTGCTTATGAATATCACATTAAGCTACTTCCCGTGATTGGCACTGTAGGAGTTATGGAGTCCGCCCTTCAATCACCGCAATTAAATCGAGCCCAGGCGCCCAGAACAAGCAAGCTAACCACTGGCGACTATCTGCTCTTTGTGATTTTTTGTGAAATGCACGACTTTAGAAATTGCTAGCAAGGCTCTGGCTCTGTGCTATTTGTACTTATTACCAATATATTTCCATTTACGTGTCTCCTAGGTACCACTGTGCCAGCTCTGTTGAACAGTACATCTAATCAACTTTACCTCCACTTTCACTCTGACATCAGCGTGGCAGCAGCAGGCTTTCACCTGGAGTACAAAAGTAAGATTGATTGTTTTTGTATCCATTTTGAAAAGCGCCTTTTAAGACTTTTTTTTGCGAAGAGATTGTGAACAATAGGTGCATCTGTGTGCTTAAAAGAAGGAAACGTTTTGTATGGCAAATGATGTCACAGGCAGATGGCCTTTTCATATGCACATTTTTTGTATGACACTATTTAGAATGATACTTATTAGAATGTCAGACATATGATTTAAAACACCTACATGGGATAATGTTAGTGCGTCAGTTCTTAATATGTAAACTTACCAGGGGACGCGTATAGGTCGATGAAACTTTTGACTCCTTTAAGATGTTCTTACCATAGCTCCAGAACAGAAACAATAATCAATACAAAATAGTCAATAATCATTAGTCAAATCCATAATCAATGGAGTCCGTAATTATCACACACCATGACTTTTCAGCGATAATTAACAACGTCAGCTGCAATAGAGATATATGATACATAGAATTCAGCAAGATAGTTCATCAAACATTTGTCCCTGTAATTCATCTGTCATCATATGAATAGCCTCAACTAACCCAGATTAGCGTCAGCATGTTGGGCTTCATGCAAAACAATTTAGAACACAATTTAGGAAAACATCTAGCAAAGGAAAACTATCAAGACAGTGCAGTTGGTACCTTGAAAGGAAAGGCATAGAAATGCATTACACTCACATGGTCATATCTACCTATCCTCGGTAGGGGTCAGCAAACAGAATCAATCTTCGTCCTCAGGTCATCAGTCGATCAGCTAAACATCAGGCTTTCGGCTAGAGAGTATGAGCCCAATGACAGAATCTCAAATCTCTTCTTCTCCCAAAGTCACTTTGGATCTCTGGTCTCATTGTCTGTCTAAGTTCCCTCTATTGCATTGTGATATCAAAGTCACCTAAACTATCCCCTAATTCCCTATTGGTCAGTTAATTGTACGTTTATATACTACCTAATAATATTTCTATACCAAATCTATGAATTCTAAAATTTCGATCTTCACACAAAGTTGATTGGTCCACCTTACGATGTTCTCATCATCTGGCTCGCCAGGTAACAAATTTGTTGCATCTTCATCTCCAGTCAGTGTCTTCATTATTTGCGTCCTGGAAAAGTACATCTCACACATGTTACAAACAGCTTGTTATAATTTTGGGACACTGTCTCCTGTTAGTTGGGTTGGTTCTCATGGAAAGCTTCTGGTAGCCACTTTTAACAAGACAATGAACATTTTACAGTTTAATTCATTCCATCAGTATTTTTATTAACCGCTAAGAAATACAGCTTCTGCATGAGGCCGGGCAAACCTAGGCCAAGACAATCACTAAGTTAAGGCCTACAGTTAGTAGCTAGAACATACTTCATAACCCTTAATATGACATATTACTGCATTAATCTAATGCATTTTCAATATTTCATAAGTATTAATCATCAATTAGTACATTTCACTGGTGGACATTCTCTGAAGTCACATTTTCAAACGTGTGCTTTATTTTTCTCTACATTATTCATTTTCTACATAATTCGTTATTCAAAACTCATAAACATTCATTAATAATTTCTAATTATGACATCTGCTTCAGCAGTCTGTATGGCCAATTTCTCCTGTACAGCAAGTGGGTGTACATATGCTGCGGCCATCCTTAAATGCATTTTGTTTAATTTTTAAGACTTCTGTTAAAAAAAGGCCACCATGGGTGTGCGTGCATTTTCAATAGCCGTTTGTTAAACAATGAAGAAAAAATAAAAATGCCCACTGTTCATATGGCTAGAGGGGGCTTCAGTCAAATTAAATATTTTAAGTTGGTTTTCCTCCAGGCAGACAAAAATTAGTGAGAGGGGATGTGGCAAGAGATGGAGTTAAGGTAGAGGGGGATAAAACAAGACACTCGGTGGGAAAAGAGTGGAGAGACAAGAAGATAATGACGGTGAGCAAGGAGGGAGAGACAGGAAGATGGAATAGTCTGTCACATGTACTGCAATACAAGTATGAGGTCAGCAGTGGAAAGACACATAAGCAAAATCAAAACACTGTATGACTGAAAGATTCTTAGGTTACACAAACGTAAACCACCCAATCACCAGCAGAGGTCTGATCCAAAGCTGTCTCTGTGAATAAGTAATGAATTGGAAACATTATCACTGAGCTGTAACCGCCGTGCGGCCGCCAATGCGGGCGCACTCCCGCGGACCCCATTACAACATCCCCGCTGGGCCGGCGGGGGCAAACCTAGTTTACGCCTGCCGGCCCAGGGGGGATGCGGCCGCAACATAGGAGCCGGCTCCTAATGGAGCCGGCGGTGTTGCTGCCGTGCGACGGGTGCAGTAGCACCCGTCGCGCTTTTCACTGTCTGCTATGCAGACAGTGAAAAGCTGCACGGGTCCCTGTTAGGGGGCCCCTGCACTGCCTATTCCAGTGGCATGGGCAGTGCAGGGGCCCCCAGGGCCCCCAGGACTCCGTTACCGCCAGCCTCTTCCTGGCGGTGCAAACCACCAGAAACAGGCTGGCGGTAGGGGAGTCATAATCCCCAGGGCAGCGCTGCTTGCAGCGCTGCCCTGGCGGATTATCACCGCCGGGGCTAAAACGTCAGGAAACCGCCGGCCCCGCCGGTGCTACCGCGGCGCTACCGCCGCGGTCGTAATACGGGTCTCTGTACCGCTAGCCTGTTGACAGTACGGACGCCACATTACCCCTGGCGGTCTCTGACCGCCAGGGTCGTAATGACCCCCTATATGTCCTACCTTAGCCATATGCTGAACCCTGCCCTTGGGGCTACCTAGGGCCTACCTTAGGGGTGCCTTACTTGTAAGAAAAGGGAAGGTTTGGGCCTGGCAAGTGGGTACACTTGCCAAGTCGAATTTACAGTTAGAACTGCACACACAGACACTGCAGTGGCAGGTCTGATACACGATTACAAAGCTACTTATGTGGGTGGCACAACCAGTGCTGCAGGCCCACTAGTAGCATTTGATTTACAGGCCCTGGCACCTCTAGTGCACTTTACTAGGGACTTACTAGTAAATCAAATATGCCAATCATGGATAAACCAATAAACCATACAATTTACACAGAGAGCATATGCACTTTAGCACTGGTTAGCAGTGGTAAAGTGCTCAGAGTTCAAAAGCCAACAGCAACAGGTCAGAAAAAAATAGGAGGCAGGAGGCAAAAAGATTGGGGGTGACCCTGCATAAGCAAAAAAGTCCATCATTCATCAAGAACCCTATGTAACCAGAACCAATAAATGAGCTGCACCTTGCAATGGGCTTTAATTGTACACCGGGTATACAACAATTCATTTGGTGAAATATAAATAGTGAAAAATAGGTATCAAGGAAACTTTTGAATTTCCAAAATAGGCACAAGATAAGATGTTTAAAAGCAGTGGTTATTTGCCCATCTCTGAATTCGGGGGTCCCCATACTAGCATGTGAATTACACAGCATTTCTCAAATACACTTCTTTATTACTCACTGTCTTACATTTGGATGGAGAATATGTAGAGAAAGACAATGGGCAGTAACACTTGATCTTCTATTCTGTGTCCCCCCATGTCTCCATGTCTCCCGATAAAAATGGTGCATCACTTGTGTGGGTAGGCCTAGTGCCTGATACAGGTAACACCCCAAAAAGCAAGATGGACACATAAAATGTTTACATTGAAATCTCACATGTTTTTGGGAATGTGCCTAGCTGTGGATTTTGGCATCTAGCTTAGCCGGCACCTAGGGAAACCTATGAAACCTGTGCATTTTTTATAACTAGACACCTATGGGAATCTGGGATGGTGTATCTTGTGGGGCTCTCACCAGGTTCTGTTACCCAGAATCCTTTGCAAACCTCAAAATTTGGCAAAAAAACACACTTTTTCCTCACATTTCGGTGAAAGAATGCCCTGGAATCTGAGAGGAGCCACAAATTTGGTACCTCACCCGAGTGGGTAGGCCTAGTGTTCGCAACAGGAAATGCCCCAAAACACAACATGGACACATCACATTTTCTAAAGAAAACGGACCTGTTTTTTGCAAAGTGCCTAGCTGTGGAGTTTGGACTCTAGCTCAGCGGCACCTAGGGAAAACTAGCAAACCTATACATTTTTGAAAACTGGACACCTAGGGAAATACATAATGGGGTGCCTTGTGGGACTCTCATCAGGTTCTGTTACCCAGAATCCTTTGCAAACCTCAAAATTTGGCAAAAAAACACATTTTCCACATATTTCAGTGATGGAAAGTTCTGGAATCCGAGGGGAGCCACAAACTTCCTTCTACCCATCATTCCCCCATGACTCCCCATAAAAATGGTACCTCACTTGTGTGGGTAGGCTAGAATGGATCACACAAGGGTCAATGGTATCCCTTGCATGAGGGCTACTGTTAACCCTGGAGTGATCCATTCCTGACACAGGCACTAGGCACAGGCACACAAGTGGGGTTGTGTTTTTATCAGGAGAAGTGAAAACAAAATGGGTGGTAGGAAATTTGTGGATCCCTGCACATTCCTGTAGTTTCTGTGATGAAAAAAGCAAGGGAAAATAGTGTTGTTAATCAATGTTTCACTTCTGCAGGGTATTCTGGCTAAGAAAACTTTGTGAAATTCAAACATGCCACATTTACGTGGACTGCCTCGGGTGTCTAGTTTCAGTAATGTCTGGTTTCAGACTAAGCCTTCTGAAGGTGAGCCATAAAGCCTCGTCCAGGCACCAACCTCTTTATGGTCCATTCAAACGCCAATCACGCTCAACAAACAACCCTTTCATACCACCGGCCATGGTCCCAATCCAACAAATCACTGCACTCACCTTAACTTACCACTGCCAGACAAGGGCCCATCACATTCATACGCCACAGGATGAAATACGTTTAACTACATTTTACCACCTGTCAAGTAACCACCTCTTTCTTCCTCAACATTACTGAAGGCATTCGTAACAAACCTTTACTAATGACTCCCATGACAGCCACCTGAAGCTCAGGAAGACATACTTTCATGCGCACTCACTGTGCTAAATCTAACTCCTTCCAGTTTGTGGATGCAAGTTGGGGGTGTCCGAGTATGACGTCCAAACGATTCCTTGAACTGAGCGAGCATATCTACCTTTAAAACTAAGGCAGGCATGCTGGGGAATTCTCGTGATTGTCCCTAAAGAGAAGGTCATAGGCTATGAAAAATTGTATTTTCTGGCACACAGGGGAGTCCGTGAGAATGTAGCATATGATTGGCAGGGCTGTGACTGTAATGCACTAATCACACAGCAAATTAAACATCTTCCAATTTCTGATGGAGGATGAACATGAAAAGCAGGTCAAACACTGACCCATACGTGTCATTGTCCTTCAGTGCTGGGATGGCACCAATGGTTTTGAACCCATAGTTGTAAATGATGTACATCTGTACTACCTTTACTCTCTGCCTTCTACCTGTGCAAAAAGGCACACCTACCATAAGCTTTCCTTGCCCGTTCGTGACTGTCCTCATCAGAGTCCCAACTAATCCGGTATAGTTAGCAAGTGAACCCATACTAGTTTGTGGATGCAAATTGGGGGTGTTGAGTATGCCTTGAGAGGCCTATCCCTCGAACTGAGCGAACATATCTACCATTGAAACTAAGGCAGATGTGTTGGTGAAGAAATCCTAAGGTCTCCAAAGTAAAAAGTCAAACAAATATTCACCAACACTACTACTTTTGCTTTGAAAGTGAAGCTACAAATTGAGTTTGCACACTTTCAAACAAGTAGAAATGTTGGTTAATTTATCGGACAGGACATTTGTTTGACTTATTACACTTACTCTGGTTCTCGTTGGCAATCATGATGGTCCTTGTGTAGCATACATAGGTTCTCTAACAAGTACTTCAAAATTCAGTCATGCCTTTAACATTTTGCCACAGAGGGTACTCTGTGACAACGTGGCATATGTTCTGTGCACTGGTATGTGCAGTATGGGGACTATAATACATGTTAATTGAACAGAATACCTACCACGTTCTGACGGTGGATATATGTGTCAAGCGGACCATAAGGAAGTCCATGATTTCCTGAAGGAGATGAAGTAAAATTCCATGGCTGCTTGCACAACGAAGCAGAGGCCCATGGATGTTCGGTATCCATGCACAGACACTGAAATGTTTACCCAACGGCAGCTCCACCTCAGTCGATTTCCCAGAACTTTGATTTAGTATGATGCAACGTAAAGCAAGTAGGGACACAGAGGCCTGGTTGAGATGGGCACTGGGGAAAGTAATACTGACTCTCCTGCCGCTTTCCATGCTTTGAGCACACTTTACAGCGATGACATTGCTGATCCTTTTTGGGTGCTTTAGGAATGCAATCAGCAAAGTGTCGCTCCTGCAGCCTTGCCACATCCTCCAGAACATCTGAGGTAGAGGCTGCTGCTGCTTCTGTAACAGCAGTGAGGCTTTCAATTACAGACAATTGGAAGTCAAGGAAAGTCATGAGTCTTCCTGTGGTTGTCTCACGGTAAGGAACATACGCATTGTATGTTGCCATCTGGATCAGGTGGGTGAACAGTTCCTTGTACCAAGTGTGAGTTTTACGACACACATTGTATGTTTAAGGAACCTTGTCGTTCTTCTCCACTCCACCCTTGCACTTATTGTAATCAAGTATACAGATGGGCTTGTGGACTTCGGCCATCTGACCCCAAACTGTGATGGGGAAGTGCTCTCATCATGAATTGTAGTGAGCATGTATACATCACGCCTATCCAAGAACATGACTACTGAGCAGTTCGTTGGAACACAACGCAGTACTATGGGATTTCTGGAGGTTTTTGCAAACAAGCTCCTGCTGGAATCTTTTGTGGTTACAACAAACTGTACCACAGGCCACAGTGCCAGCTTTTTAGAGCTCACTGAACAGTTCAACTCCTGTCTAGAAATTGTCCACATAAATGTTATAACCGTTATGAAGGAGTGGCTGGTCAAGTTCCCATACAATCCTACCTGTGACCGCTGAACGCGGGAGGGCAACCTACAGGGTCCTTCCTTGTATACACTCAAGATGTCATATAGCCAGAAGAACTCCCACAGGGCATGTACAGCTTTATGCCGTAGCAAGCTCTTTTGCTCGCAGTGCACTGTCTGAACAGCAGCCATCCTTTGTACAGGATCAAGGACACATCGACTGCTGTATTCTTTCAAGGAGTATAGATCTCTGGAAACCCGGCAGACAAGTGTTCTACAACAGGCCAAATTTTGAACAACCTGTCATGGTCTGGATGGTCCTGGGGCAATGCAGCAGAACTGTCATTGAAATGCAGCATGTGCTGCAGTAGCAAAAAGCGATCTCTACTAATGTATGGTGTGAAAATTGGGGTTACCCAAATTGTGCGAGTCGTCTAGTAGGACTGCAAGGTGGGTTTCTGCACTAACCCCATTTTGAGCGTAAGGCCCAAAAATATCTTCAACTCCGCCAGCGAAGTGGGAGTCCACTGGCATGCCCTAGAGAGGGGCCCTAGAGTGCCTCCATGCTCACTCAGAAATTGGTCTCCAAAAATAGATGGACGTAGTCGACTGGCAAAAAGTTGGCCGTCTCGACTTTACATCCAGCGTCATCACTAAAAGGTGGAATTTGGGACTGAACTAAATTGGGAGGCTGCCAAGAGAGCACTCTCTCTGTGATTGTGGCCGCACGCACCTGCTCTCTGGGTTCAGCTAACTGCTCGCTGCACAGACTGTGCTTGCAAAGGGACAGCAAGTCTGTCGTCATCGTCTCCCTCAGATTCACTAGAAGAGGTGTCATCCGATAGGACTCCGCCGACTGAAAAATCACTCCCAGATTCTGCTCTATTGTCCTCTCCCTCAGATGCTATCTCAGTCTCTGATCCTGCCTCAGAGCTATCCTCCATAACATGAGTAAGGGCTTGAGCAGCAGTCATCCAACGATATGCCGTCTCTGCTACTGGCTAAACTGTCCCTCTAAAGTACTAGCCTACGTAGAAGGCAGATAGAGTCACAAAATTGCTCATGGGTGTGTGTGATGTGTCTAGTAGTAAATGTCATCACCTTACCTTCACTTCTTCTCTGACTCACCAAATTCTTTGAAGACACTGAAAAAAACAAAAAAGACACACTATTACTTCACCTTACCAGATACCCATCATCACAGCCTTTAGCGCTGATGGCACCCAGTGCGACAGTCATTTTTGGTGCTCTGCCTCCCATGATCTCCTCTTCTAATTCCCTCAGTACCACCCAGCAAACATACCAATCATATCTTCATAGCCCCTATCCACATACATTTAATTTGTTTTAAAGCGCAGGTAACGCCTGGCTTTACTAATCCACTCAGCTAAATACATGTATATCCTTTGCAGCAGGCATATAAACCATCTGCGCTACTTTATGGCATCAAAACTGCCACTAGACTAAAGCCAGATCTCTCTCTCTCTCTCTCTCTCTCTCTCTCTCTCTCTCTGTCTCTCTCTCTACCTCTCTCCCTGGGGGGCGATTGTGGCTTCCAGAAAACAACACATGTAAAAAAAAGATATATATATATATAGATAGATATAGAGAGAGAGAGACTGACTCTCTACATAACTTCTCTTTTTTTTTTTATACATGTGTGCTTTCCCTATGGCCGATCATGACCCCATGGCAATGCACACATGCATACAAAAATGCCCCCATAGGAGTCAGCCCATGGACTGACCCCAACATTTTCTTTTTTCTTTTTAAATATCCCCTGGGGGGGCGCTAACTATATAACATATTACCCCCAGGGGTCAGCACGTGTAGACCCTGCCATTCTATTTTTTTTAACACATTTATTTCAAATTCTGGGGGCACGATCGCTCCCCCGAAGAGCCCCAAAATATTTTTATAAAATTGTACTGCCCCACCGGGGAGGGCGGCCACTTACACGGGGTCTGACCCCCCCAAACAAGATCCCTGGTGTCTAGGGGCATTTCCTGGCCATGGATCACAGCCGCGCTGCGATCCATAGCCAGGAAACGGTGCCAGGAAGGCATCAATGAAAAGGGGAGACTTTTCCTTTTCCATAGATGCCTCCCTTTTTTTCCCCACCAGAGTGGGGAGAGAGCGCTCACCTGCTCCGGTGGGGAAAAATGTGATGTCGCAGAGGGGTGACAGATGAGTGGGTGGGGGACGGGGGAGGCGCAGAAGTTCTTCCGCGTCCCCTGGGGTAGTAAAAAAAAAGAAATCCTCCCTAGTGTTGGACACTGGTCGTGACCCACACCAGGGAGGTAGTGTGGGCATCGGCCAGTGGCCGACGTCCGCACTAATGAGTTTAAAGTATTGACTCTGTGGAAACGGAAACAGGACTGTTTACAGACACATGCACTAACACAGTGCCTAATTTGAGCTGGTGGTTTCTGGTGCTCACAACCTGCACTTACTTGTCAATATGCCACTTATGCCTCTATGCCTTTTGGTGGCACTGTTTGTTTGTTTTAGTGGCAAGCATAACAGTTGTTTATTAATTCAATATACAATTAATATGTTTAATGCCTGCCGTCTAAGCCATTCTTATCGCTTTGGGGGTTGCTGGAATATTTAGAATTGTCACTCTTGTCCGACTATTATGGTTAGTAGTTTTGTTTTCATTGTAATTGAGAGCCGCAGGTGGGTGTTGTGAGGGGAAATGACCTCCTGGTAAGGGCCCAGGCACTGTTTTTTTCACACATTAAGCACTGTGCTGACTCTAAATAATGTGACATTCCATTAGTATCAAATTAAATCACTCTTGTTGGATGTGAAAATTGTGTCTGGGCTCATGCTTCAACTATACAAATACTGGGAAAATATTGAAAATGTCTTTAATACATTTTGAATGCAAGCGGGAGGTCTCCTGAAGTAAGGTTGCTAAGAGAGATGGGTAAAATAGATGTTTTAGTAAGCAAAGAAGGTAGAAATATGTTACACTCTGTTTTCGGTTGTAGGTGCTCAATTACTCACCCAAATACCTGCCGCATTACACTTAACATGAACAAGCAGGACAGAAACACAACAGCCCTTATAAACATAATGATCTCAGACAGTTATATCTCAGTGGCAAGACTCAAAGCGATAATTTCAGAATGATGGTTTGGAAGGTATAGTGGAATTAGAGATTACTTTATATGCCTTCGACAGAGACACGCTGTTATTAAATTATTGATTGTCTCTGTTGACTGTGGTAAATAAATGGGAATTATAAAGGAAATAAAATTCGAACTGTAGATTTTAGGTGTTTCTTTAACCCCTTCGCTGCCAGGCCTTTTCCCCCTCCTGTGCCGGGCCTTTTTTTGCCTATTTGGGGCAGTTCGCGCTTAGGCCCTCATAACTTTTTGTCCACATAAGCTAACCAAGCCAAATTTGCGTCCTTTTTTTCCAACATCCTAGGGATTCTAGAGGTACCCAGACTTTGTGGGTTCCCTTGAAGGAGGCCAAGAAATTGGCCAAAATACAGTGAAAATTTCGTTTTTTTCAAAAAAATTGGAAAAAGTGGCTGCAGAAGAAGGCTTGTGGTTTTTCCCCTGAAAATGGCATCAACAAAGGGTTTGCGGTGCTAAACTCAGCAGCTTCCCAGCTTTCAGGAACAGGCAGACTTGAATCAGAAAACCCAATTTTTCAACACAATTTTGGCATTTTACTGGGGCATACCCCATTTGTGCAATTTTTTGTGCTTTCAGCCTCCTTCCAGTCAGTGACAGGAATGGTCATGAAACCAATGCTGGATCCCAGAAACCTAAACATTTCTGAAAAGTAGACAAAATTCTGAATTCATCAAGGGGTCATTTGTGTAGATCCTACAAGGGTTTCCTACAGAAAATAACAGCTGAAAAAGAAAAATATTGAAATTGAGGTGAAAAAACCATCAATTTTTCTCTACGTTTTACTCTGTAACTTTTCCCTGCAATGTCAGATTATCGAAAGCAATATACCGTTACGTCTGCTGGACTCCTCTGGTTGCGGGGATATATAGGGCTTGTAGGTTCATCAAGAACCCGAGGAACCCAGAGCCAATAAATGAGCTGCACCCTGCAGTGCGTTTTCATTCTATACCGGGTATACAGCAATTCATTTGCTGAAATATAAGGAGTAAAAAATTGCTATCAAGAAAACCTTTGCATTTCCAAAAAGGGCACAAGATAAGGTGTTGAGGAGCAGTGGTTATTTGCACATCTCTGAATTCCGGGGTGATCATAGTAGCACGTGAATTACAGGGAATTTCTCAAATAGATGTCTTTTTTACACACACTCCTATATTTGGAAGGAAAAAATGTAGAGAAAGACAAGGGGCAATAGTACTTGTTTTGCTAATCTATGTTCCCCCAAGTCTCCCGATAAAAATGGTACCTCACTTGTGTGGGTAGGCCTAGCACCCGCGACAGGATATGCCCCAAAACACAACATGGACACATCACAGAAAACAGAGCTGTTTTTAGCAAAGTGACTACCTGTAGATTTTGGCCTCTAGCTCAGCCGCCACCTAGGGAAACCTACCAAACCTGTGCATTTCTGAAAACTAGAGACCTAGGGGAATCCAAGGAGGGGTGACTTGTGTGGCTCGGACCAGGTTCTGTTACCCAGAATCCTTTGCAAACCTCAAAATTTGGCTAAAAAAACACATGTATCTCACATTTCTGTGGCAGAAAGTTATGGAATCTGAGAGGAGCCACAAATTTCCTTCCACCCAGCGTTCCCCCACGTCTCCCGATAAAAATGATACCTCACTTGTGTGGGTAGGCCTAGCACCCGCGACAGGATATGCCCCAAAACACAACGTGGACACATCACAGAAAACAGAGCTGTTTTTAGCAAAGTGACTACCTGTAGATTTTGGCCTCTAGCTCAGCCGCCACCTAGGGAAACCTACCAAACCTGTGCATTTCTGAAAACTAGAGACCTAGAGGAATCCAAGGAGGGGTGACTTGTGTGGCTCGGACCAGGTTCTGTTACCCAGAATCCTTTGCAAACCTCAAAATTTGGTTAAAAAAACACATGTTCCTCACATTTCTGTGGCAGAAAGTTCTGGAATCTGAGAGGAGCCACAAATTTCCTTCCACCCAGCGTTCCCCCACGTCTCCCGATAAAAATGATACCTCACTTGTGTGGGTAGGCCTAGCGCCCGCGACAGGATATACCCCAAAACACAACGTGGACATATCACAGAAAACAGAGCTGTTTTTAGCAAAGTGACTACCTGTAGATTTTGGCCTCTAGCTCAGCCGCCACCTAGGGAAACCTACCAAACCTGTGCATTTCTGAAAACTAGAGACCTAGGGGAATCCAAGGAGGGGTGACTTGCGGGCTCGGACCAGGTTCTGTTACCCAGAATCCTTTGCAAACCTCAAAATTTCGCTAAAAAAAACATGTTCCTCACATTTCTGTGGCAGAAAGTTCTGGAATCTGAGAGGAGCCACAAATTTCCTTCCACCCAGCGTTCCCCCACGTCTCCCGATAAAAATGATACCTCACTTGTGTGGGTAGGCCTAGCGCCCGCGACAGGATATGCCCCAAAACACAACGTGGACATATCACAGAAAACAGAGCTGTTTTTGGCAAAGTGACTACCTGTAGATTTTGGCCTCTAGCTCAGCCGCCACCTAGGGAAACCTACCAAACCTGTGCATTTCTGAAAACTAGAGACCTAGGGGAATCCAAGGAGGGGTGACTTGCGGGGCTCGGACCAGGTTCTGTTACCCAGAATCCTTTGCAAACCTCAAAATTTGGCTAAAAAAACACATGTTCCTCACATTTCTGTGGCAGAAAGTTCTGGAATCTGAGAGGAGCCACAAATTTCCTTCCACCCAGCGTTCCCCCATGTCTCCCGATAAAAATGATACCTCACTTGTGTGGGTAGGCCTAGCGCCCGCGACAGGATATGCCCCAAAACACAACGTGGACATATCACAGAAAACAGAGCTGTTTTTAGCAAAGTTACTACCTGTAGATTTTGGCCTCTAGCTCAGCCGCCACCTAGGGAAACCTACCAAACCTGTGCATTTCTGAAAACTAGAGACCTAGGGGAATCCAAGGAGGGGTGACTTGCGGGGCTCGGACCAGGTTCTGTTACCCAGAATCCTTTGCAAACCTCAAAATTTGGCTAAAAAAACACATGTTCCTCACATTTCTGTGGCAGAAAGTTCTGGAATCTGAGAGGAGCCACAAATTTCCTTCCACCCAGCGTTCCCCCACGTCTCCCGATAAAAATGATACCTCACTTGTGTGGGTAGGCCTAGCGCCCGCGACAGGATATGCCCCAAAACACAACGTGGACATATCACAGAAAACAGAGCTGTTTTTAGCAAAGTGACTACCTGTAGATTTTGGCCTCTAGCTCAGCCGCCACCTAGGGAAACCTACCAAACCTGTGCATTTCTGAAAACTAGAGACCTAGGGGAATCCAAGGAGGGGTGACTTGCGGGGCTCGGACCAGGTTCTGTTACCCAGAATCCTTTGCAAACCTCAAAATTTCGCTAAAAAAACACATGTTCCTCACATTTCTGTGGCAGAAAGTTCTGGAATCTGAGAGGAGCCACAAATTTCCTTCCACCCAGCGTTCCCCCACGTCTCCCGATAAAAATGATACCTCACTTGTGTGGGTAGGCCTAGCGCCCGCGACAGGATATGCCCCAAAACACAACGTGGACATATCACAGAAAACAGAGCTGTTTTTAGCAAAGTGACTACCTGTAGATTTTGGCCTCTAGCTCAGCCGCCACCTAGGGAAACCTACCATACCTGTGCATTTCTGAAAACTAGAGACCTAGGGGAATCCAAGGAGGGGTGACTTGCGGGGCTCGGACCAGGTTCTGTTACCTAGAATCCTTTGCAAACCTCAAAATTTGGCTAAAAAAACACATGTTCCTCACATTTCTGTGGCAGAAAGTTCTGGAATCTGAGAGGAGCCACAAATTTCCTTCCACCCAGCGTTCCCCCATGTCTCCCGATAAAAATGATACCTCACTTGTGTGGGTAGGCCTAGCGCCCGCGACAGGATATGCCCCAAAACACAACGTGGACATATCACAGAAAACAGAGCTGTTTTTAGCAAAGTGACTACCTGTAGATTTTGGCCTCTAGCTCAGCCGCCACCTAGGGAAACCTACCAAACCTGTGCATTTCTGAAAACTAGAGACCTAGGGGAATCCAAGGAGGGGTGACTTGCGGGGCTCGGACCAGGTTCTGTTACCCAGAATCCTTTGCAAATCTCAAAATTTGGCTAAAAAAACACATGTTCCTCACATTTCTGTGGCAGAAAGTTCTGGAATCTGAGAGGAGCCACAAATTTCCTTCCACCCAGCGTTCCCCCACGTCTCCCGATAAAAATGATACCTCACTTGTGTGGGTAGGCCTAGCGCCCGCGACAGGATATGCCCCAAAACACAACGTGGACATATCACAGAAAACAGAGCTGTTTTTAGCAAAGTGACTACCTGTAGATTTTGGCCTCTAGCTCAGCCGCCACCTAGGGAAACCTACCAAACCTGTGCATTTCTGAAAACTAGAGACCTAGGGGAATCCAAGGAGGGGTGACTTGCGGGGCTCGGACCAGGTTCTGTTACCCAGAATCCTTTGCAAACCTCAAAATTTGGCTAAAAAAACACATGTTCCTCACATTTCTGTGGCAGAAAGTTCTGGAATCTGAGAGGAGCCACAAATTTCCTTCCACCCAGCGTTCCCCCACGTCTCCCGATAAAAATGATACCTCACTTGTGTGGGTAGGCCTAGCGCCCGCGACAGGATATGCCCCAAAACACAACGTGGACATATCACAGAAAACAGAGCTGTTTTTAGCAAAGTGACTACCTGTAGATTTTGGCCTCTAGCTCAGCCGCCACCTAGGGAAACCTACCAAACCTGTGCATTTCTGAAAACTAGAGACCTAGGGGAATCCAAGGAGGGGTGACTTGCGGGGCTCGGACCAGGTTCTGTTACCCACAATCCTTTGCAAATCTCAAAATTTGGCTAAAAAAACACATGTTCCTCACATTTCTGTGGCAGAAAGTTCTGGAATCTGAGAGGAGCCACAAATTTTCTTCCACCCAGCGTTCCCCCACGTCTCCCGATAAAAATGATACCTCACTTGTGTGGGTAGGCCTAGCGCCCGCGACAGGATATGCCCCAAAACACAACGTGGACATATCACAGAAAACAGAGCTGTTTTTAGCAAAGTGACTACCTGTAGATTTTGGCCTCTAGCTCAGCCGGCACCTAGGGAAACCTACCAAACCTGTACATTTCTGAAAACTAGAGACCTAGGGGAATCCAAGGAGGGGTGACTTGTGTGGCTCGGACCAGGTTCTGTTACCCAGAATCCTTTGCAAACCTCAAAATTTGGCTAAAAAAACACATGTCCCTCACATTTCTGTGGCAGAAAGTTCTGGAATCTGAGAGGAGCTACAAATTTCCTTCCACCCAGCGTTCCCCCAAGTCTCCCGATAAAAATGATACCTCACTTGCGTGGGTAGGCCTAGCGCCGGCGACAGGAAACACCCCAAAGCGCAACGTGGACACATCCTAAATTTTGGAAAAAAACAGAGGTGTTTTTTGCAAAGTGCCTACCTGTAGATTTTGGCCTCTAGCTCAGCCGGCACCTAGGGAAACCTACCAAACCTGTGCATTTCTGAAAACTAGAGACCTAGGGGAATCCAAGGAGGGGTGACTTGCGGGGCTCGGACCAGGTTCTGTTACCCAGAATCCTTTGCAAACCTCAAAATTTGGCTACAAATACACATGTTACTCCCATTTCTGTGGCAGAAAGTTCTGGAATCTGAGAGGAGCCACAAATTTCCTTCTACCCAGCGTTCCCCCAAGTCTCCCGATAAAAATGATACCTCACTTGTGTGGGTAGGCCTAGCGCCCGCGACAGGATATGCCCCAAAACACAACGTGGACATATCACAGAAAACAGAGCTGTTTTTAGCAAAGTGACTACCTGTAGATTTTGGCCTCTAGCTCAGCCGCCACCTAGGGAAACCTACCAAACCTGTGCATTTCTGAAAACTAGAGACCTAGGGGAATCCAAGGAGGGGTGACTTGTGGGGCTCGGACCAGGTTCTGTTACCCAGAATCCTTTGCAAACCTCAAAATTTGGCTAAAAAAACACATGTTCCTCACATTTCTGTGGCAGAAAGTTCTGGAATCTGAGAGGAGCCACAAATTTCCTTCCACCCAGCGTTCCCCCACGTCTCCCGATAAAAATGATACCTCACTTGTGTGGGTAGGCCTAGCGCCCGCGACAGGATATGCCCCAAAACACAACGTGGACACATCACAGAAAACAGAGCTGTTTTTAGCAAAGTGACTACCTGGAGATTTTGGCCTCTAGCTCAGCCGCCACCTAGGTAAACCTACCAAACCTGTACATTTCTGAAAACTAGAGACCTAGGGGAATCCAAGGAGGGGTGACTTGTGTGGCTCGGACCAGGTTCTGTTACCCAGAATCCTTTGCAAACCTCAAAATATGGCTAAAAAAACACATGTCCCTCACATTTCTGTGGCAGAAAGTTCTGGAATCTGAGAGGAGCTACAAATTTCCTTCCACCCAGCGTTCCCCCAAGTCTCCCGATAAAAATGATACCTCACTTGCGTGGGTAGGCCTAGCGCCGGCGACAGGAAACACCCCAAAGCGCAACGTGGACACATCCTAAATTTTGGAAAAAAACAGAGGTGTTTTTTGCAAAGTGCCTACCTGTAGATTTTGGCCTCTAGCTCAGCCGGCACCTAGGGAAACCTACCAAACCTGTGCATTTCTGAAAACTAGAGACCTAGGGGAATCCAAGGAGGGGTGACTTGCGGGGCTCGGACCAGGTTCTGTTACCCAGAATCCTTTGCAAACCTCAAAATTTGGCTAAAAATACACATGTTACTCACATTTCTGTGGCAGAAAGTTCTGGAATCTGAGAGGAGCCACAAATTTCCTTCTACCCAGCGTTCCCCCAAGTCTCCCGATAAAAATGATACCTCACTTGCGTGGGTAGGCCTAGCGCCGGCGACAGGAAACACCCCAAAGCGCAACGTGGACACATCCTAAATTTTGGAAAAAAACAGAGGTGTTTTTTGCGAAGTGCCTACCTGTAGATTTTGGCCTCTAGCTCAGCCGGCACCTAGGGAAACCTACCAAACCTGTGCATTTCTGAAAACTAGAGACCTAGGGGAATCCAAGGAGGGGTGACTTGCGGGGCTCGGACCAGGTTCTGTTACCCAGAATCCTTTGCAAACCTCAAAATTTGGCTAAAAATACACATGTTACTCACATTTCTGTGGCAGAAAGTTCTGGAATCTGAGAAGAGCCACAAATTTCCTTCTACCCAGCGTTCCCCCAAGTCTCCCGATAAAAATGATACCTCACTTGTGTGGGTAGGACTAGCGCCCACGAAAGGAAAGGGCCCAAAACACAACGTGGACACATCACATTTTTTTATAAAAAGCAGTGCCTACCTGTGGATTTTGGCCTGTAGCTCAGCCGACACCTGAGGAAACCTAGCAAACCAGTGCATTTTTGAAAACTAGAAACCCAGGGGAATCCAAGATGGGGTGACTTGCGGGGCTCTGACCAGGTTATGTTACCCAGAATCCTTTGCAAACATCAAAATTTGGCCCAAAAAACACTTTTTCCTCTCATTTCGGGGGGCAGAAATAGCCTAAATACAATTTGTCCCCCAGGGGAGCGACTTTTGCCTGATGGGTCGCTCCCCATCTCTAAAAAAAAAAAAAACAAAGAAAAAAAAAAAGAAAAAAAAGAAAAATTCCCCTGGCGCCTAGAGGTTTCTGCCCCCCCCCCCGGGGGCAGTTCGGCCTAATAATAGGCCGATCTGTCCCAAGGGGGGGCAGAAATGGCCTAAAATAAATTTGCCCCCCCAACCCCCACCACCCCCCCGGGAGCGACCCTTGCCTACGGGGTCGCTCCCCCTGCGTGACATTGGCGCCAAAAAACAAATCCCCGGTGCCTAGTGGTTTCTGCCCCCTTGGGGGCAGATTGACCTAAAATTTGCCAATCTGCCCCCAGGGGGGCAGAAATGGTCTAAATACAATTTGCCCCCCCAGGGGAGCGACCCTTGCCTGATGGGTCGCTCCCCATCTCTAAAAAAAGAAACAACAAAAAAAAAATAACACAAAAAAAAAATTGCCCTGGTGCCTAGAGTGTTCTGCCCCCCACCCCCCCCAGGGGCAGTTCGGCCTAATAATAGGCCGATCTGTCCCCCGGGGGGGCAGAAATGGCCTAAAATAAATTTGCCCCCCCAACCCCCATCCCCCCCCCGGGAGCGACCCTTGCCTACGGGGTAGCTCCCCCTGCGTGACATTGGCGCCAAAAAACAAATCCCGGTGCCTAGTGGTTTCTGCCCCCTTGGGGGCAGATTGACCTAAAATTGGCCAATCTGCCCCCAGGGGGGCAGAAATGGTCTAAATACAATTTGCCCCCCCAGGGGAGCGACCCTTGCCTGATGGGTCGCTCCCCATCTCTAAAAAAAGAAACAACAAAAAAAAAAACACACAAAAAAAAAATTGCCCTGGTGCCTAGAGTGTTCTGCCCCCTCCCCCCGGGGGCAGTTCGGCCTAATAATAGGCCGATCTGTCCCCCGGGGGGGCAGAAATGGCCTAAAATAAATTTGCCCCCCCAACCCCTATTCCCCCCCCGGGAGCGACCCTTGCCTACGGGGTCGCTCCCCCTGCGTGACATAGGCGCCAAAAAACAAATCCCCGGTGCCTAGTGGTTTCTGCCCCCTTGGGGGCAGATTGACCTAAAATTGGCCAATCTGCCCCCAGGGGGGCAGAAATGGTCTAAATACAATTTGCCCCCCCAGGGGAGCGACCCTTGCCTGATGGGTCGCTCCCCATCTCTAAAAAAAGAAACAACAACAAAAAAAACACACACAAAAAAAATTGCCCTGGTGCCTAGAGTGTTCTGCCCCCCCCGGGGGGCAGTTCGGCCTAACAATAGGCCGATCTGTCCCCCGGGGGGGCAGAAATGGCCTAAAATAAATTTGCCTCCCCAACCCCCACCCCCCCCCGGGAGCGACCCTTGCCTACGGGGTCGCTCCCCCTGCGTGACATTGGCGCTAAAAAACAAATCCCCGGTGCCTAGTGGTTTCTGCCCCCTTGGGGGCAGATTGACCTAAAATTGGCCAATCTGCCCCCAGGGGGGCAGAAATGGTCTAAATACAATTTGCCCCCCCAGGGGAGCGACCCTTGCCTGATGGGTCGCTCCCCATCTCTAAAAAAAGAAACAACAAAAAAAAAAAACACAAAAAAAAAATTGCCCTGGCGCCTAGAGTGTTCTGCCCCCCCCCCGGGGGCAGTTCGGCCTAATAATAGGCCGATCTGTCCCCCGGGGGGGCAGAAATGGCCTAAAATAAATTTGCCCCCCGAACCCCCCCCCGCCCCCCCGGGAGCGACCCTTGCCTACGGGGTCGCTCCCCCTGCGTGACATTGGCGCCAAAAAACAAATCCCCGGTGCCTAGTGGTTTCTGCCCCCTTGGGGGCAGATTGACCTAAAATTGGCCAATCTGCCCCCAGGGGGGCAGAAATGGTCTAAATACAATTTGCCCCCCCAGGGGAGCGACCCTTGCCTGATGGGTCGCTCCCCATCGCTAAAAAAAGAAACAACAAAAAAAAAACCACACAAAAAAAAAATTGCCCTGGTGCCTAGAGTGTTCTGCCCCCCCCGGGGGGCAGTTCGGCCTAATAATAGGCCGATCTGTCCCCCGGGGGGGCAGAAATGGCCTAAAATAAATTTGCCCCCCCAACCCCCACCCCCCCCCGGGAGCGACCCTTGCCTACGGGGTCGCTCCCCCTGCGTGACATTGGCGCTAAAAAACAAATCCCCGGTGCCTAGTGGTTTCTGCCCCCTTGGGGGCAGATTGACCTAAAATTGGCCAATCTGCCCCCAGGGGGGCAGAAATGGTCTAAATACAATTTGCCCCCCCAGGGGAGCGACCCTTGCCTGATGGGTCGCTCCCCATCTCTAAAAAAAGAAACAACAAAAAAAAAAAACACAAAAAAAAAATTGCCCTGGCGCCTAGAGTGTTCTGCCCCCCCCCCGGGGGCAGTTCGGCCTAATAATAGGCCGATCTGTCCCCCGGGGGGGCAGAAATGGCCTAAAATAAATTTGCCCCCCCAACCCCCACCCCCCCCCCGGGAGCGACCCTTGCCTACGGGGTCGCTCCCCCTGCGTGACATTGGCGCTAAAAAACAAATCCCCGGTGCCTAGTGGTTTCTGCCCCCTTGGAGGCAGATTGACCTAAAATTGGCCAATCTGCCCCCAGGGGGGCAGAAATGGTCTAAATACAATTTGCCCCCCCAGGGGAGCGACCCTTGCCTGATGGGTCGCTCCCCATCTCTAAAAAAAGAAACAACAAAAAAAAAAACACACAAAAAAAAAATTGCCCTGGTGCCTAGAGTGTTCTGCCCCCCCCCGGGGGCAGTTCGGCCTAATAATAGGCCGATCTGTCCCCCGGGGGGGCAGAAATGGCCTAAAATAAATTTGCCCCCCCAACCCCCACCCCCCCCGGGAGCGACCCTTGCCTACGGGGTCGCTCCCCCTGCGTGACATTGGCGCTAAAAAACAAATCCCCGGTGCCTAGTGGTTTCTGCCCCCTTGGGGGCAGATTGACCTAAAATTGGCCAATCTGCCCCCAGGGGGGGCAGAAATGGTCTAAATACAATTTGCCCCCCCAGGGGAGCGACCCTTGCCTGATGGGTCGCTCCCCATCTCTAAAAAAAGAAACAACAAAAAAAAAAAACACAAAAAAAAAATTGCCCTGGCGCCTAGAGTGTTCTGCCCCCCCCCGGGGGCAGTTCGGCCTAATAATAGGCCGATCTGTCCCCCGGGGGGGCAGAAATGGCCTAAAATAAATTTGCCCCCCCAACCTCCACCCCCCCCGGGAGCGACCCTTGCCTACGGGGTCGCTCCCCCTGCGTGACATTGGCGCCAAAAAACAAATCCCCGGTGCCTAGTGGTTTCTGCCCCCTAGGGGGAAGATTGACCTAAAATTGGCCAATCTGCCCCCAGGGGGGCAGAAATGGTCTAAATACAATTTGCCCCCCCAGGGGAGCGACCCTTGCCTGATGGGTCGCTCCCCATCTCTAAAAAAAGAAACAACAAAAAAAAACACAAAAAAAAAATTGCCCTGGCGCCTAGAGTGTTCTGCCCCCCCCCCGGGGGCAGTTCGGCCTAATAATAGGCCGATCTGTCCCCCGGGGGGGCAGAAATGGCCTAAAATAAATTTGCCCCCCCAACCCCCACCCCCCCCCCCGGGAGCGACCCTTGCCTACGGGGTCGCTCCCCCTGCGTGACATTGGCGCCAAAAAACAAATCCCCGGTGCCTAGTGGTTTCTGCCCCCTTGGGGGCAGATTGACTTAAAATTGGCCAATCTGCCCCCAGG
Source organism: Pleurodeles waltl (assembly GCF_031143425.1). Lineage (NCBI taxonomy): Eukaryota > Metazoa > Chordata > Amphibia > Caudata > Salamandridae > Pleurodeles > Pleurodeles waltl. The sequence goes on from NC_090444.1 coordinate 1,526,006,894, forward strand.
GGGGCAGAAATGGTCTAAATACAATTTGCCCCCCCCAGGGGAGTGACCCTTGCCTGATGGGTCGCTCCCCATCTCTAAAAAAAGAAACAACAACAAAAAAAACACACAAAAAAAAAATTGCCCTGGTGCCTAGAGTGTTCAGCCCCCCCCGGGGGGCAGTTCGGCCTAATAATAGGCCGATCTGTCCCCCGGGGGGGCAGAAATGGCCTAAAATAAATTTGCCCCCCCAACCCCCACCCCCCCCGGGAGCGACCCTTGCCTACGGGGTCGCTCCCCCTGCGTGACATTGGCGCTAAAAAACAAATCCCCGGTGCCTAGTGGTTTCTGCCCCCTTGGGGGCAGATTGACCTAAAATTGGCCAATCTGCCCCCAGGGGGGCAGAAATGGTCTAAATACAATTTGCCCCCCCAGGGGAGCGACCCTTGCCTGATGGGTCGCTCCCCATCTCTAAAAAAAGAAACAACAAAAAAAAAAACACAAAAAAAAAATTGCCCTGGCGCCTAGAGTGTTCTGCCCCCCCCCCGGGGGCAGTTCGGCCTAATAATAGGCCGATCTGTCCCCCGGGGGGGCAGAAATGGCCTAAAATAAATTTGCCCCCCAACCCCCACTGCCCCCCCGGGAGCGACCCTTGCCTACGGGGTCGCTCCCCCTGCGTGACATTGGCGCCAAAAAACAAATCCCCGGTGCCTAGTGGTTTCTGCCCCCTTGGGGGCAGATTGACCTAAAATTGGCCAATCTGCCCCCAGGGGGGCAGAAATGGTCTAAATACAATTTGCCCCCCCAGGGGAGCGACCCTTGCCTGATGGGTCGCTCCCCATCTCTAAAAAAAGAAACAACAAAAAAAAAAAACACAAAAAAAAAATTGCCCTGGCGCCTAGAGTGTTCTGCCCCCCCCGGGGGCAGTTCGGCCTAAAAATAGGCCGATCTGTCCCCCGGGGGGGCAGAAATGGCCTAAAATAAATTTGCCCCCCCAACCCCCACACCCCCCCCCCCCGGGAGCGACCCTTGCCTACGGGGTCGCTCCCCCTGCGTGACATTGGCGCCAAAAAACAAATCCCCGGTGCCTTGTGGTTTCTGCCCCCTTGGGGGCAGATTGACCCAAAATTGGCCAATCTGCCCCCAGGGGGGCAGAAATGGTCTAAATACAATTTGCCCCCCCAGGGGAGCGACCCTTGCCTGATGGGTCGCTCCCCATCTCTAAAAAAAGAAACAACAACAAAAAAAAATACAAAAAAAAAAATTGCCCTGGCGCCTAGAGTGTTCTGCCCCCCCCCCCGGGGGCAGTGCGGCCTAATAATAGGCCGATCTGTCCCCCGGGGGGGCAGAAATGGCCTAAAATAAATTTGCCCCCCCCAACCGGCACACCCCCCCCCGGGAGCGACCCTTGCCTACGGGGTCGCTCCCCCTGCGTGACATTGGCGCCAAAAAACAAATCCCCGGTGCCTAGTGGTTTCTGCCCCCTAGGGGGCAGATTGACCTAAAATTGGCCAATCTGCCCCCAGGGGGGCAGAAATGGTCTAAATACAATTTGCCCCCCCAGGGGAGCGACCCTTGCCTGATGGGTCGCTCCCCATCTCTAAAAAAAGAAACAACAAAACAAAAAAAACACAAAAAAAAATTGCCCTGGCGTCTAGAGTGTTCTGCCCCCCCCCGGGGGCAGTTCGGCCTAATAATAGGCCGATCTGTCCCCCGGGGGGGCAGAAATGGCCTAAAATAAATTTGCCCCCCCCCCCCGGGAGCGACCCTTGCCTACGGCGTCGCTCCCCCTGCGTGACATTGGCGCCAAAAAACATATCCCCGGTGCCTAGTGATTTCTGCCCCCTTGGGGGCAGATTGCCCTAAAATCGGCCAATCTGCCCCCAGGGGGGCAGAAATGGTCTAAATACAATTTGCCCCCCAGGGGAGCGACCCTTGCCTGATGGGTCGCTCCCCATCTCTAAAAAAAAAAAAAGAACAAAAAAAAAATACACAAAAAAAACATTTGCCCTGGCGCCTAGAGGTTTCTTCCCCCCCTGGGGGCAGATCGGCCTAATAATAGGCCTTCCCAAAAAATTGCCCCCCCTAGGAGCGACCCTTGCCAAAGGGGTCGCTTTGTTGCGTGACATTCGCGCGCAAAAACAAACTCCCTGGTGTCTAATGGTTTCTGCCCCCCTTGGGGGCAGATTGGCCTTTTCAAAATAGGCCAATCTGCCCCCAAGGGGGGCAGAAATGGCCTAAATATATATTGCCCCGTAGGGGAGCGACCCTTGCCTAAGGGATCGCTCCCCACCTAAAAAAAAAGAATTCATCACAAAAAAAAAAAAAAAAAAAAATGGTCCCTGGTGCCTAGAGGTTTCTGCCCCCCCTGGGGGCAGATCGGCCTAATAATAGGCCAATCTGCCCCCAGGGGGGGCAGAAAAGGCCTTCCTAAAAAAATGCCCCCCTGGGAGCGACCCTTGCCCAAGGGGTCGCTCCCTTTTGCCAATTTCAAGAGAAAAAAAAAAATCCCTGGTGTCTAGTGGGGTTTCAAAAGCCAGATTGAAAGCAATCCAGCTTTTGAAACCTGTGAGAGACTTCAAAGGGAAGGAAATACATTTCCTTCCCTTTGAAGCCTCTCGGGGCCTCCCCCATGGGATTGAAAAAGAAATGCAAAAGCATTTCTTTTTCAATCGCGCTGGAAGCTCTGCTTCCAGCACGATGGGGGAGACCCTGTGACTAATCAGCGCGCGCTCGCGCGCTGACGTCACAGGGGGGGTTGGGGGGGTCGGGGGTGGGAGGGGAAGGGCTTCCCCTTCCATCCCTGACTTGGGGGGGTGGGGGGGAACCCCACAGAGGGAGCGAGAGCGCTCCCTCTGGGCTGTGTGCCGAGGACGTAGTGGTTACGTCCTCGGCACAGCAGCACTGTGCCGCAGGACGTAACCACTACGTCCGCGGCACAGAAGGGGTTAAAAGTAATGTATGTTTTAGAAGTCCCTTTCTCATATGATTTATTGGGTAGTTGTTTTTTTTTTTTGTACAATTGAAGATGAATTCCTTGTTCATGACAAGTAAGTGAGAGGGGGCGTGTCTTAGTTTATTCTGCTTCATTGTGTTTATTTTTGCAATGATAATTCGATATATTGCAGTTAAGTACAACGTCTAGTTAGGACTGGACTTTACTCCCCCTCTATTCCAGAGCCTTTGAAAATGGAAACACATATCTTTTGACAACAATAATTGTCATGCAATAGCATCATCTATTTATCTTTATAATCACTTCTAGGACTCTGAAATGACTCTTTGCGCTTGTGATTACATTTTTATTAGAGTTTGTTTCAATAATTTTAAAATAAACTATCACTAACTCTAAGTTATCGGAGAATTGCTAGCCACCAAGGAACTTGTTAGTAAACACGTCAAGGAATGAGGTACCAGATTGCCTGCTTTCTTGGGGTTAAATAATTCTGAAGTTACTTGCAATTTTCTAATTATGCATGTGGGTATATTTTAGTCTTAGAATACACTATCCCTTAAAAATCTAGTCTGTAGTTCGAGAGAAATAGAAGGCATTAAATGCACATTTTCTATGTGTACAGCAAATATTGCAATTTATATAAAAAAAGAATATCGTTTAGGTAAAAGGGCATTTGTGGAAAAAAATAACAATTTACTACATAATGGACTGGTGTGAGTGTCTTAATAGTGTACACTTCAATTGATGTAGCTCAAGTATTTCACAACAGAATGCTTATTAGAAATGCCAGTAGTTAATAGATTCTGTAAACTTGTTAAGGTGATGGAAAAGTAGAAGACACTTTTCTAGTAACATGCAGTCGTTTCTTTTCTGTCATCTCACTTTCATAGATATAAACATTGACTAGGTACCATCAAATCTGCTAGCCACCTTGGCATGCAGGTGATAGTGTAAAGGCTCAATGTCTTAAAATGGTCATGGTGTCCTGAAAGTACTTGCAGTATCTATTTAATAAACCCTTGTTGTACTTTAATCCTTATAATATGGTCATTTATGGCTGCTTGATAGCCTTGTGTTTTGTATGACACCATCATCCAACACTGAGTAGATACATATTTTTAGAGATGAGAAGGGACAAAAGAGTTGGGTATCTTACTGTGTTTCCATTTCTACACATCCTCTTGGACATCAACTATGGCATGTGTACCTTTCCAAATGGTGGGGAGTGATGAACATATTGCTGAGTTGGCACACCTAACTTAAGGGTGGGTAGAAAGTTAGGTGGGGAGAGTTTAAGGGCACTGGGAACTAGCAGGTTGAAAAAAATGTAGAGAGCAGCTTAGGACAAGACTTGAGAAACTGGAGTGCTAAGATAATTCTCCATGATGCTACCTTTTCTATGGGGAGAAACATATTCAATGTCTTGTCCTTTTTTAGCTTTCCTCTCACAATTTCTAAAACCATAATCTCATCAACAACATCCATCTTCCTAAATGCCTCATCCTGGCATCATATTCAACCTACTTTTTGCATCTTGATGACAGTGAAACCTCAGGTGATCCCTCAAACACAATTTTATTGGCTGATGGGAGTCAGGATGATAGAATGGTGACATGGAGCTGGAATCAAAGAAGACTGAGGTTGTCCAATAAAATGCATCAGTCATACCTTATTTGTGCTCAACTGAAGAGCTAAAACTAACACCTCAACTTGACTAATTTAAAATTCTTATTAGTTTGCTACCTGCTTATTACAAGTGCTTTAAGAGCATTCCCAGTTTCTCTCCAAAGTCACAGTTGAGAAGAACTTCATAGATACCATAAAAGATCACTAAGTATTATTAAGGCTAGTGCAAAAGCCACACATGGGACTCACAGTTTTGCGTACTTTCTGATCATTTAATTATGCTTAGGCACAAGTCTGTACTTGGTCTTTCTGCTTCCTCCAATTGTTCTCTGTAAAAGTAACCTACACACCTTGTGTTTATTTCTGGCATCCTTGAGAAATTGTGGTTTTGAACACTCTATATTCCTGTCCTAATGTTATTTGGCTAAAATCAAAAGTATTTTGACCTATTCCTAGCTACCGCCTTTGACTTTGTGAGTGATTCTAATGAGAGGCTCTTTAACAAGCTGCAGTGAAGGACACCGAAATGATTGAAGAAGAACATAATAGGTAAATAAGACCTGGAACTCCACAGAATTATCAAACATCCTGATCACTAGGAAGATCCTAGGAAGGGGTAAAAAAATTCAAAACACAGAGGCCTCCTTTTCACTCAGCACTGAATATAAATGAGCCTTCTTCCTTGTACACATTGTGCACCATATTGCATATATTATATGTTTACCTGATCACATCTTTCAATTTGTGCATCATGCAATAGGTCCACATTCAATGTTCCCCCGTCACCTAGCTCTCATAGCAGTAAGTGGGGTCTATTCCATTTGTGAACTATATTTGTTTTGACCACTCCATACGGTGTATCATTTGATCTCTAGTATTTTCATTTGTCACCATCTGTTCACCAAGGGGAAAGTGACAGAGTGCTAAAATTAAACCATTGACAGTTCCTCTATAAAGTGATCTTAAAGGCAGTAAAGTAATACAAACAAGCAGTCAGGAATTAAAGAGAGATTAAAATAAAGCAATATCAGTCCACTATTGGCTTTGTGCATATTTTACACATGCTCAATTATTCTTCATGAAATCGATATTTTATTATTTCTCTTGATATTGTTTTCATTGTAAGATGCACCATTAACATTTAGTTCCAAAGTCTGTCCTTCCTGTTCATGTAATTAATGAATTGTATGGTTCTCAGTGTATACTAAAGCTTCAATGTATCCACTTGACAGGCTATTGTGAAATCTAGAGTTATTTATTTAGAAGGATCACACTATCTTAATAAAATATGTTATGAACTCAAATTACAGTTTACAGAGAAAATCTGAGATACCCCATTGTCTATGGTACCATATAGGAGGCTTTTCCTTAGAGAAATGTGTTAGAATTAAATAACACCAAACACAACATAATACATTCCTAAACCAATCCATGAACATGAAGAAATATTTAATAAAAAAAGACACAAATATGGTCATATGGTATTAAGGAAACTGGAGTTATGGAGTTTTACCATTTTAGGCAAAATCTCTCTGAGAGTGCAGAGCACCAATGAATGAGGTTAACAATGAACTAGGCATGATTTGAGAGTCACCACCAGGCAAAGGTTTTTAGCATAGAACTTTGCCTTATTTCTGGAAAGCAAACTTCTCTAGCGGAGCAAGGAACGCTGCTGCTGGTTTTCTCAGAGTTCGGTTTGTTGAGGCAGGGTTCGAAATGAAGCTTACAGTTGAAAAGTTAAAGTTGATGCAAAAAGCTTTGAGTTGGATAAAGCTGAATTTAACAGTTTTTGAATTCGCTTGACCCGTGCAGTAATTTTATCACTGTGTTCTAGTTGGAGTATCAGCTTCAAACGTAGTTACTGTTGGATGTTTTTGCTTAAGCAGGGTCATCCCCAATCTTTTTGCCTCCTGACTCCTATTTTGTTCTGACCTATTGCTGTTGGCGTTTGAACTCTGAGCACTTTACCACTGCTAACCAGTGCTAAGGTGCATATGCCGTCTGTATAAATTGTATGGTTTATTGGTTTATCCATGATTGGCATATTTGATTTACTAGTAAGTCCCTAGTAAAGTGCACTAGAGGTGCCAGGGCCTGTAAATCAAATGCTACTAGTGGGCATGCAGCACTGGTTGTGCCACCCACATAAGTAGCTCTGTAATCATGTCTCAGACCTGCCACTGCAGTGTCTGTGTGTGCAGTTGTCACTGTAAATTCGACCCACTTGCCAGGCCCAAACCTTCGCTTTTCTTACATGGAAGGCACCCCTAAGGTAGGTCCTAGGTAGCCCCAAGGGCAGGGTGCAGTGTATGGTTAAGGTAGGACATATAGTAATGTGTTTTATATGTCCTGCCAGTGATATATTGCTAAATTGGTTTTTCACTGTTGCAAGGCCTGTCCCTCTCATAGGTTAACATGGGGGTTACCTTTAAATCTGATTAAAGTGTAGATTCCCTTTGGGGACAGTGTCAGGAGAACTTGGGGGGTGGCTGTAGCCAGAGTCCCACCAGTTCTGGTGTCTGGCAGTACCACTCCTAGTGAGGGGGTGCAGAAGTCCAGACAGAGGGTTGAGAGGGGGTTGCGGACCCCAGTGGAGAACCTGGAGGGTCAGGGGTCAGCTCTGAGAGCAGAGCCCCCCAGAAACGACCTTGGTGAGACCATTTCTGGGTTAGGGGGAATCCAGACTCTGCCAGATGGGCAGGGGTCAGGAGACCTGCGCCAGCCAGACTCTTGTGTGGCCCTTGGGGATGGTGTGTCCCCTGAGGGGGGTAAGTGTGCCTCCTGGAAGTCCTGGTGTGCCAGGCAATGGTTCAACTGCAGGGTTGTGACTCTGGGTTGAATGATCAGGTTCAGGGGGTAAACCCTGACCTGATGGGGGGTAGGTGCGCTCCCAAGGAAGTCCTGGTGCGCCAGACAGTGGTTCAGCCGCAGAGTTGTGACTCTGGGTTGGATGACCAGGTTCAGAGGGTAAACTCTGACCTGGTGGGGGGTAGGTATGCCCCCAAGGAAGTCCTGGGTTGCCAGGCGGTGGTCCAGTCTGTGGGTACAGACCCTGGACTGGGGGATCAGGTGCAGGGGGTAAACCCTGGCCTGAAAGGGGGGCGGTTTGCCCAATCACCCCCCCAGTGTGATTTCAAGGGGTACTCTCCCCGAGGGGAGGTGCAGAACCCTGAGAGTAGGGGCAGGGGAGAGAGAGACTCACCCCTGACCCCAGTGCAATCTAAGGGTACAGACCCTAGATTGGAAGGCCAGGTTCAGGGTGTACCCCCTGACCTGGAGGAAGGGGCTACTGCTAACAATGCCCCTACCATGTTGTCTTCCGGGGGGGGGGCACTCCTAGTTGGGGGGTTCAGGACCCCTGGCCCTGGTCCAACCTGATGGTACAGACCCCCGGTTGGAGGACCAGTTGCAGGTTTACATCCCTGTACTGGTGAAAGGGAGAGTGGTCAAAGGGTGTCAGGCACCTGGGGCTACCTCCCCCACTCTCCACAGTCACAGTGGCTGGAGAAGCCTGAGGTCATGCTCTCATCCCTGAGAGTTTTCAGGGGTCACTGTGGCTTTCTGTCCTGGTGGACAGAGTTGCCCCTGGGGGGGGCGAGAGCCACACCCCGGGGGTGGAGTGGGCAACACCACTGTGTTGGCCCTGGTGGTGCTATCTGCCTATTGGGATACATCTGTGAGCAAAGTAAATTTAGGTGCTGCACAGATGGTATCTGCAGATGTGGAGATGGGTCCCCCATGGGTTAGCTTAGTGGGCCCTGAGAGTATGGACAGAGGGATCCAACTGGAGTCAGGAAGGCGTAGAACTGGAACATGCCCTTGCTGTTGTGAGACTGGGTCCTTGTTCTATTGCCCCAATCAGGGAAGAATATCAAGGTATTGATTGTTCTCCCCTGGCTTTAGGCTGGTAGGGGGTTGTGTTGGACTTTTTTGCTTATGCAGGGTCATCCCCAATCTTTTTGCCTCCTGCCTCCTATTTTGTTCTGACCTGTTGCTGTTGGCTTTTAAACTCTAAGCACTTTACCACTGCTAACCAGTGCTAAAGTGCATATGCTCTCTGTGTAAATTGTATAGTTTATTGGTTTATCCATGATTGGCATATTTGATTTACTAGTAAGTCCCTAGTAAAGTGCACTAGAGGTGCCAGGGCATGTAAATCAAATGCTACTGGTGGGCCTCCAGCACTGGTTGTGCCACCCACATAAATAGCTCTGTAATCATGTCTCAGACCTGCCACTGCAGTGTCTGTGTGTGCTGTTTTAACTGTAAATTCGACTTGGCGAGTGTACCCACTTGCCAGGTGCAAACATTCAATTCTCTTACATGTAAGGCACCACTAAGGTAGGCCCTAGGTAGCCCCAAGGGCAGGGTGCAGTGTATGGTTAGGGTAGGACATATAGTAATGTGTTTTATATGTCCTGACAGTGAAATATTGCTAAATTGTTTTTTCACTGTTGCAAGGCCTGTCCCTCTCATGGGTTAACATGGGGGCTACCTTTAAATCTGATTAAAGTGTAGATTCCCTTTAGGAGCGGATGGACATGTGGAGTTTGCAGTCTCTGAGCTCACAATTTAAAAATACATCTTTTGGTAAAGTTGATTTTAAGATTGTGTGTTTGAAAATACCCCTTTTAGAAAGTGAGCATTTTCTTACTTATACCATTTCTGTGACTCTGCCTGCCCTGTCTGGGTCCGTTTGACAGTTGGGCTGGTTGCACCTCACACTAGACAGTGACACGAAAGGAGCTGAGGTGTAGTCTGCATTTTCCGATGAGCCATCTGTGCTAGGAGGGAGGGGAGGAGTGGTCACTTACACCTGAAAGGTCTGTGCCTGTCCTCACATAATGCAGTCTCCGACCCCCTGGTGAATGTCTGGGGCCTGGCCTGGGCAAGGCAGGATTTCACATTCAAAAGAGACTTTACTTTGAAGTAGGCCTACTTCAAAGGAGAAATTGGTTATAAGAAGGGCACCCAAAACCACAGACTTTAGATCACTTCTGGACATCAAGTGGAACCTCTGCCTGGAGAAGAGTTGAAGAGCTGAGGAGAAGTGCTGCCCTGCCTGTGACTGTGCTTTGTAGAGCTATCCTTCAGTTGCTGCTTCTGCCAGATTAAGAGGTCAAAGACTGGACTTTGTGTGCCTTCCATCTTGTGAAGAAATCTCCAAGTGTGTGATTTAGAGCTTGCCTCCTGTTGTTTTAAGTCTCAGGGACAGCAAAGACTTCTCTCTGCCAGCACCTGGAGTCTCTGGAGAGACCCCTGCTCTGACAAGTGGTGCCCTATCCAGTCCCTGGGCCCTTGAAAGGAAACCTGGTGGAAATCCAAGGAAATCAACTTCGGACGACTTCGGACCAACGCCGCTGCTGAATTCGGTGACGCCACCTGCAACCGACTCCATGATCTTTGCTGGAATGCGACAACCTTTGCAGGACCGACGCTGCTGCAGGCCCGCTGAACTACATGACTCCCTGGAAGTCGCCGCACCACATCGTGACTGACGCCGCTCGAAGTGCGCAGATTCACGTCGCGCACAGACGCCACGATCCCCGACTTCACACATCGACTTGTTTTCACCCTTCACCAAAGGTACTGTACTTGGGGGTCTACGTGACTCCGTGGCCGGCGCCGCTGGTGTCGGCTTGTTGGGAACGAATCTGTCACGACGCCATGTTAACACCTCATCAAAGCATTTTGTGTTTCTAAGCGCTATTTTGGAGTTTAATCTTTAAAAATTCATAACTTGACTTATGTATGTCGGATTTTGGGGTTGTGTCATTTTGTAGTGTTTTCATTAAGTTACTGTTTGTGTTGGTACAAATACTTTACACCTAGCACTATGAAGTTAAGCCTACTGCTCTTCCAAGCTACCAAGGGTGTAAGCAGGTGTTAGCTGAGGGTGATTCTCTTTTACCCTGACTAGAGTGCGGTCCTTGCTTGAACAGGGGGTAACCTGACTGTCAACCAAAAACCCCATTTCTAACGTTACTTTTCAGTGCTTGAAATTCTCCTGCATGGCAAGGCTGAATGTTGTGGCAGAGCATGCCTTATTGAGGCTAGATATATATACTGACAGATCATGCAAGGGTCTTTGTCTTCACAGCAAAAAGCTCTTGGTAGATGTTAGAATTGGGGTTATGGTTGTCAGGGAACGTCCCCTGGACAAGCAAGAACCACCACTATAGTCAAGGTAAGCCAGATACACACTTAGAGATAACCTGTGCTCCCCCTTTGGTAGCTTGACACATAGCAGGCTTATCTAAAAAGGCAGTGTGTAAAGTATTTGTGCAACACACACAGTATCACAATGAAAACATAATTAAACGTACTTTACACAGGGTTAGAAAAACAGGTTATATTTATATGAGTAAAATAAGACCAAAACAACAAGAATCCAATAAGTAGAAGTCGAGTTATGAATTTTTAAAGAATGAAGCAAACATAGTTTTTAAAAGTCAATAACACTGAAAGATTACTTGAAAATTCCTTGGATGGAAGAAGTGTTGATGTTGAGGGTTCAATGAGGAGATGCGTCGCTGTCAATCAAGAAGATGTAGGCGTTGCGTCAGTTCCGTGCTGCACAGCATTAAGGATACTTCGAAGATCAAACACTGTTGGGTGTCGAGGCGATGCATCGTTGTCTAACCACTGGTTTGGAGTGATGATTCAATGACGAGCTGTACAAGGTCAGAGATACATCAGAATTCAGGAACAATGTGTCACGCAGTCAGCAGTGCGGAGTCTGCAGCCTTGGGAAGCAGCAGTGATGCATCAGCATCAAGAAGAAATGTGCTGGTTCCAATTGGTGTGACATCATTGATACATTGATTTCCTTGGGTTGCAGCACAGATGCTCACTTCCAAGGGACCAGGACTTGACTGGCACCACTTGACAGAGCAGGTCTCACAGCAGACTGAGTCCAAGTGCTGGTTGCAGGTAGTATTAGATGTCCCTGAGACTGCAGGAGATCAGGGGTCAACTCTTGGAGTTAAACTGGGTTACAATGGGAGGGGTGCAGTCTTTCCTCAGCAGGACAACAATCAGCAGGCAGCAGGATAACACATCAAAGTAGAGAGTAGTCCTTCTTGGAAAGCAGTCCAACAGAGTGGCACTCCTTGTAGCATAGAAGTCCTTACTTCTGGCAGAGTTCTTCACAGGTCCAGTGGTGTACTAATTCGGTGAGGACACAGACCCAGTTCTAAATCCAAATGAGCCTTGAATTAGGCATGACTTCAAAGAAGGGTCTATGAATTGAACAGAGGTCCTTTCATGCTAGCCCTAGCTCCAGACTATTAGTAGGGTGTAATGAGCCTTTTTTGTGGGGAAAGACACTCCCTATTCAGGTATACGTGCCAGCTCTCACTCTCTCTTCCTTCCCTGGAGTACCTATTAGAATGCAGATGACTGCAGATGAGTTCTGAGGCACACCTAGACTTCCCGTGTTTGTGGTTATCTAGAGATAATGCACAAAGTGCAGCTGTCACCCACCCCAGACAAGTATTGGAGATAGGCTGTAGGCGCACAGACAAACAAATGCCCACTTTCTAAAATGCTAATGTTAAATCTGACTTTACGTTAAAGAGAATGTATCAGTAACATTCCAATCATATGAAACATGATGCAGCTGCTCCTTTCTGATCAGGAATTACAGCTTATAAGTGTATTAATTAATTCCTAATGCTGGCCAATGAGAGGAGAAGGCCTCACAGTAGAGAAAAACACATTTTGGAGTTTTTCACTACCAGGACATGTAAAGCAAAAAGTATATGTCCTGCCTTTTTATTACATGTACACTGCAGTCTCAATGCCAGTACGCATGGGTCACCTGTTATTTTAAAAAAGTATTTATGTGAAAATGTTTGCACAAAAAACACTTTTTTCAAATAACGAGTGACTTATGCTTACTGGCATTGCCACTGCAATAAGATAGTGTGGCCAGGATACATGCCGGTGGTTAAGATTGACTTCTCAGAAGATTTATCAAGGTCTACTACCTGTTACAGATCATATTGCAACGGTTATAATTATTCCACTCATTGCTAGTTCAGTCGTTGCTGCCTTGTACAGTTCGAATAAGTGACATTGGTATCAGATCCTACATGGATCTTCAAATCAATTTGGGGATCGCCTGTCAAAAGCATTATTAGGGCAATAAGCACTGAACTTTGAAGCTGTTCTGATTTAAAACTTGGAGTGATGTTCTATATGGACTCATGGTCGAAATCTGGTTTGCATGATGACTCATGTTTGATACTAATTGGTTTTTGCAGAGCCTTGAAGAAGTCCTGATTGTGCATTGGGAAGTCAAGTAAAGGATGTTCTTCTGACTTAGATTTTCGACTATTTGCTTCATATACATTTAATATTGATTGGGTTGGTCTTTGCAGGGTTCTCTCTGTTCAAAACCTTCACATTTGGAAAACAGGTGTGCCTTAGCGTGTTGTGCACCATTGCTACAGTAAAATTGGTACGAAGTGAAATGTGCAGCAAACAGACAATTGCTACCATGTTCGAAGCCTAATTCTTTTTGTTACATAGCACCTTGCCCTAAAGGCTGTCTAGGGCGTACCTTAGGGGTGACGTATGTATAATAAAAGGGGAGTTTAATGCTTGGCAAGGGGTTTAAATGCCAGTCGAAGTGGCAGTGAAACTTCACCCACTGGCTCCATAGTGGCAGGCCTGAGATATGTTAAAAAGGCTTCTTAAGTGGGTGACACAATCATTGCTTCAGGCCCACAAGTAGCATTTAATTTACAGGCCCTGAGTATATGGTATACCACTTTACAAGGGATTTACAAATAAATTAAATATGCCAATTGTGTATACACCAATGGTACCATGTTTAGGAGAATAGCACATACACGTCAGCACTGGTCAGGAGTCCTAAAGTCAACAAGAAGATACAGCAAAACTGTAAGGCAAACATGCAAAACGTTTGGAGGGAAACTACCCTAAAGCTGACAGGTCTAACAGTAGGTAAACCTGTAAATCATGGCTTCTGAGGATGCTGACTTAGCACCTTGTCCTGGACCTCAGGAGGTCTGAAAATGACAAATGTCCCAGTCAGACTCTCAACTGCACACATAATGACCTAGTTGGCTGTTAAACTGTATTTGATTTCTTATGCAGTGACTCTAGGATCACCGTTTTCAGTTCAATGAGTCAATACCACAAATTCTTCTCACATATAGGCACTTTGGTCAATTGGCATTATTGCCACATTCAGTTTCTCCAGTTAGATGTCTGTTCTGTGTCCTGTGTTGTTTCCCATCATCTCTGGACAGAGGAAGCCTCAGCTATCAGTACCCCTCCTATCAGTGTCTTTTTCTACCCTGAATCATACCTCTCTATTCCCCACTTAAAATGCAAACACAAGGAGCTATTAGTGCAGCTCCTGCCAGTCTTGAAATTCTTGCCAACTTAGAGGAGGAGGTTCCTCATATAGTAAATAGCTTGTGATGATACTGACCTAAGTTACCACTTTATTTAATTCTAGGTTCATTGGTTTCCCCTTTTTTATTTCCTGTGCTGACGATAGAGCAGTGGATGGTCTAGTGCAAAAGAAGAGTGAGAATTAGCCCCTTTACAAGAGTGTCCCATCTCTATCTGAGACACCATGATGAGGAAACATATATAACCATTATGCTTGCTCTGCCACATTTGTGGTAAATGCCATTACAACTCTGGAAGGTGTTGAATGTATTAGTCAGTAAAGAGATTTGTTTTCTGGGGTGATGGGATCACTGATTGACTTTCAGCTCTACTAACTCCAATTAGCTTTCCAACTGCTGCTCAACTGTGGAAACTAGCAGTGAAGAGAGATAGTATCACCCACTTTCTCACCTCTGCCACAGTGCGTGATTGTAGTGGGTCTTGCAAATTGCATGATGAGGCATGGGATACCGAGTGTCAAGGGACATTGTTGTATGGAGTTCTCTTTTCAGTTTCTGTAATCGGTGTACCATGGTCCTCACAGACTATGTGAAAGTCCCACTTCTTTTCAGGTGCTGGAAAACATTCACTTGGTCTCTCTTAGAGCCTTCCAAATCCCATGGAAGTTCATGGGGGTCAGGTTGCACTCTGTAAAGGTGTTGAGCAGGCTTCCATGCAGTCCACACCTAACTGGTTAGCTGGGGGGCCCCTTTTCAGCCTTTTCTGGCCAAGTTGCAACTGGAAGGTATCTTGGCAACTGATACCTAAAGAGCACTTCTTTACCTAAGTGCAATTTGAGTGCAGATCATACATTAGCCTTCGCTTTCAACAACTCCTCCATCGCCTGTTTCTTTGTTGGGTCTGGTTATTTTCTTAGTGGCTGGTGGTGGAAGACATTTTTATAAATAATCATGCACACTCTCTACTGACTGACATTCTCTATCCCATTTTCAATTAATGTCTGCATTATAGCCTGTCTGATTGTCCAGTTGTGTTGTTTGATTTCATGCGAACTTTACCTACGTGCCGGCTGTGTATTCTAGGAAAGTGCCGTGGGCCTTATTCTACGGTCCAGAGTTCCTAAACTCTATGCAAGGCATGCCTTATTGCAGTGATATCGCCCATAAGCCACTTGCAGCCTGTGAGACCTTTCCATGCGGCCCCAATGAAAAGCAGCATAGTCACGGAGACCGACATTTTTCTGCCTTTTGGTTCTCTGGGCCACATTCACTGTAGAAGATACCAAAGGAGCATGCAGACAAAATAGTTTTTATCTGCTCAGCTGCTCCTTGTTTCCCACCCTCTGTCTTGCTCCATGATGTCACGTCATTTGTGGCTTAGTAGAAGAAGAGGCTTTTAAACAAGGTCATACAGGTTGCTGGCATTCCTTTCTAGCCCAATATGGACATTGTGACTCACCTGCCTTCAGGCTTACCTTGCCGCCCGTGTTTCCCCTCACCAAATGTGCATCACTGGTAGGCATACCTCATCTTTCCTCACCACCAGAAATGTCCAGAAGCTTGAGCTCCCTGCGTTACATTGGTCGCAGACTGCCTTGTCTCGCTTCATCAGCTTTGACCATGAGCTGATCGGCAGCCAAGCTGCTTGCAGCCCACGGGCCTCATTGAGGATCTGCAGACAGTATTCACATTTTGAACAGTAAGCCTGCTTGCCAGGAGCTAGGGAGATGCCTGGAGAACAGCGAGCCAAGGGCAGGGTGGGTTTGATGACGCAAGGGTAGAAACTCTATGGTTGCTGAAATGGTGGTTTTAAGGAGCCATGTGTATTATTTATTATGTGATTGAGATCAAAGTCTCATGTTTTTGATTTTAGTTAGAGATTAACTGTATTTAATTTGCCCATTTTCAATATTTCGTTTTTTATCCACCCAATATCTTTTTTGGTTGGTTTTTTTTCTAAGGGCATTGAGCTTGCCTTTGAACCCAGGTTTTTTTGTAGCTCAAGAAATGGTATTCAGTCCATCCCTGCTGTGCGAAAGTCAAGTGGTTTTCCTTAGCAGGTTTTACTTGATTTTCACACGTTAAGATGACCATAAACAAGGTAAATAATGATTTGGGCAGTTTTAAAAATCAACATAAAAAATAAAACGTGTTAAATCAGAAAATATTGTCATTGAAAAACATGTTTTTCTGTTGGCAGGAAGGACTATTGTGCTTCTTTCAATGGTTGTTATACGTATAGGTATGTGCATTTCTACATTATTATAGAGATGTTTGAATTAAGCCCCACTGCAAAGCATTCCTACAATTGATAGCTCCCAAGATGTCAGTGTTTGTGTCATTCCCATAGCTGCATTATGATCCAGTACACAATTTTACAGGCTTGTGTAACAATATGAGTGGCATTTTCCTACCAGTAGCTTGGGTTGCTACCTGCATAACTGCCAAGTTTTCCATGTGATTTTAAATGAACTTCAAGTATCACTTCCAGGCTTTACATAAATATGAAATATGAACACATGGGTGGTATTTGTCTTGTGGAAAGGTTGCAACCCTACAAGTAGCACAGTCAGTCATGTCCATGATGAATTTCACTATTGAGTTTTTTGTGCACTCCAGCGATCTATAAAGACTTCCCATACACCTAAAAACTGCCTGAAATGCTTATGACGAAGGTTGCCATGAGGCAGTTTTTTCCTGGCACGACCACTATTTTATTGTCCTAACGGGTACAAAAATGAAGAAATTCATCCCGAGCCAAATTTTTATTATGTTATGCGTATGCACCTAAAATAGCAAACTTCGAAAGTGCTTAAAAATGTGTTCTAAAGCTTCCTTCCTTATCCGTTATTGTTGCTAAGGCCCTGCTCTATTCCCATTTGGGTGAACTGCGACTCCTCTTTAACAGGTTTGATGCCAAGAACTAATAGGTTATGGCATAAACTTTGAGGTAGATTAACTGAACTTTATTGCAAAGCAGAAGGGGAAGTTGAAGCATTCTGTCAAAGGGAGAGAACAGAAAGCTGACATGTCTACTAAGATATAGCACAGATCTGATCTTTCGTAGTGCTAGTGCACTTCTGTCTGCCTAGCGCCAAGGCAGACACCCTTGTATTATGACGCAGGTGTATCTGCATTGTGGTTGGAATAGTTTTTGTTCTGGAAGACATACTCTCTATACATGTATACTGCAGAATGCAGCACACATGCATAGAGTAAGTAATAAGGAGAAATAAAACTATGTCTCTTCATTACGCCAGCCTTAGGTAGGTGGACCATTTTGGCCCAAACCCATGTTAAGGAACTTTAATAAAACTGGGTTTGTGTCAAAATACTTGGGTAGATGCATGGAGATGTCCATGCTTCACCTACACAAAGACTCTCCAATGCAAGATAATGCAAGGCAGTGCTATGTGATGCCTTGTTACCTTTGGGGTTAAATACTATGCAGATCCACACTTTTCATGATTTCTGTGGCTTTGTAAATTTAATTATTGGCCTTTTGTGTATTATTAACGTTCTATGTTTTCATTGCATTTCTTGTATTTGTATTAGTGGAGTAGTTGTGCAATGGAGAGAATGTTATTCCATGCTCCTGTGTGCAGTTGTTGCTTGCTCGCAGGAAAGGAAATGGTACGTCGGAGTCATGAGTGCAAGCTGTCTATTTCAGCCTACATAGAGTGTCTTATGTTGTTTGAGCCCATATATTACTATGCATTAAATGGCAGTTATAGGTCATGTGTGGCCTGCTGGGGCCTCTAGACTTCAGTTCAGTATGCAGGTAGCAGGCTATTCTGCTCAGCCACTATTTCAGCTGTCTGGGGGATGGGAAAAAGGATTTGAGGTAATGGATGCACTGTACAGATGTGAACTTATTTTATTAAGAAAGGGTGGTCCCATCTTCATTCTTGCTTCATGCCATTTAAAGACTAGGAAGGTAGGTACGGCTGTACATGAGATATTGAGACCAAGATGTACCATTTGTTGGTCAATAATAGCTATAAGAATAAATACACAAATACTTCTAAACATGTGCAGACATGGCTCTGTCAAAACATGCAATAACAATTGAACCCTCAATGTGCACATTTTGATTGTTTTTACCACCGCTTTTTATTTTCAAACTTTTTTCTCTGAGTAGCAGCAAACAAGTGTTACCTCATTAGTTGTGTTCAAAGCTGTATAACTGGACATGGTTGTGCCATCAGTGATGACATAAGGTTGTGCCATCAAAAATGCAACACAAATGTAGTTTTTCTGACCATTTTCATAGGGATCCCAAAAGAAATTGCATACAGCCTAGTAACAAAGTCTTGCAAAAGATCCAGACCCATACAGAGTGAACGCAGGGTGTTCAAGGCTTAGTGGGAAGAAGAATATCTTTTTGTTGAATGTCCAAAAGGGAAAGCTACTTCTGTTCTCTGCAAAGAAAAAGTTAATATCCTCAAAACATATAACCGTCAAATGGCACTATAGTAAGCAGCATTCTGACTTCACAGAAAACTTTGTAATATGAACTGTAGTCTACAAAAGTGGAATCACTGAAACAGGCCCTTTTGCACCAAGGTCTTTCTGTTTCAGATGAAGGAATTTTGGCTGTAACTGGGGCACCTTCAAAACCTGCTACTTAATAAGAAAACATAAAGAACCATTAACAGAGGCAGAGCTTGCTAACAAATGTTTTCTGTCAGCAGTAAGCATTTTATTTTACAACTATTCTAATAAATCTAATATTATGAACAAAATAGGTACGTTACAGCCATCTGATTCCACCTAAGGATTAGAAATTGAGTCAATGGATGGCAATGTTCTAGAACAGGTCATCAAAAAGTCCCCTTTCTTTAGCATTGCTGTTGATGAGTCAATAGCTGTAGTTGATGTGGCTCTATTATTGGTTTGGGTAAGGTATTTGGAACAATCGATCATTGCAAAGGAAGCACTCATGTGCATTGCATGGTCAAACAAGAAGAGAGCCTGTATTGAACAGCATGTGTAATTTCTTCCAAAGCCATCATCTGACATTTGACAGTCTTGTAAGTATAGCTACAAACAGGGTACCCTCCATGGTTGGACGTGAACGGGGCTTTGTAGCTCTGTTTAGGAAAATCTTCCATCATCCACTCTGCAATGATTATTATTGCATAATCCATCAGAAATCATTGTGTGCAAAAATAAAACATGGAAAACTAAATGATATTATGAAGCAAGTAATAAGAAGTATTTATATTTGAGCAAAAGCACTCAACCACAGACTTTTCAAATTATTACTGCAGGATGCAGAAACTGAATATATAGACATGTTGCCCATACTGAAGTAAGTTGGTTAGACAAAGGTAGATGTCTGGAAATGTTTATTATTTTGCTTTCAGAAATTGAAAACAATTTTAATCAGTTGAGGAGAGTATTTCCCTGAATTGTTTGACTTTCAATGACTGACTGTGCTCCATTTTCTATGTGACATTTTCTCAACTTCAACACACTCAATCTAGCACTTCTGGGTTGACAGTAACGTATGTCCTCAATCATGAGTACCATCTATTCTTTTGAAGGTACACTTGACCTGTTCGGAAAGCAGCTGAAGGATGGGAATTTCACACACTTTCCTAAGCTGCAGGCTTTAACACAAAGGGTTGAAAAATTCTATAAATGTTGTAGAGTCTCAATCTGTGTGCTTATTGGAAGGAAATATCTGAGGACATTGAGGTGACTTTCTCAGTTTAAAGTTTCATCCCTCTTTTCAGACTTATAGAAAATCGATTTATGAGTGCAATGAATCTTGAAGATGTAGAACTTTGTGTTTTGAAAAGGGCTCACGCTGATTTGGAACTAATTGATATGCAATTGTCCAGAAAAATGTGTCCTCTGAAAAAAACCCTCTTATTTTTACCTTGGCACAGAAAATACTATGTAAGTGAATGTTATTTTTCCACAATGGGTGTTCTCAAAGATAAACTATAAAGCAAACTGACTAATGTTCTTTAGGATCACCTCTTGAGACTTGCACTTTTAAAAAAAGTTTCAAAGTACAGGAAATAAATTGAAGACAAGAAGTGTAAAATTAGCCTGTGAACTCTGTGCCTTAGAAAATACTTTTCCTGCATCTAGTGTGCTTTTGAATGTTTACCTTCAGTAAAGAACCTTTAAATAAGAGTAACTCTCCTTGTGCTGCATAAAGATCAAGAACACTCTGCATGCTTTCTTCACAGAATCTATTCATGTGTAATATGAAGGAATTAGTTATACCTCAGCAACTTACCATCATTGTCTTCGAATATCCAATCAATTCCTGTATTTTCAATTTTCAACATTACCAGTGATACCTAATAGTGGAAATGCATTGAGTATCCAATCTGAATGCTACTCTTTTATCAGAATAAAAGTCCTTTTAATAAGTGTTGGGATGAATGCACTTTTAATTGACAGAGTTTATCATTCTTAACTCAGTGTGTGATTTTTCAACACAATGCACCGTTTTCTATGAATTAGTTGAACATTTCCCTTAAGAAGGTTAGATTTAAAACCTATGCACATGTTTTTTTTTTTTAATGCAGCATTTCCCTAATGTCTTGGAAAATGTACTTTTGTAGGTTGTCATAGCCATGCATGGTTTTACTCCCAGTGGTAAAATATATCTACCAAGCTCCCCACCATGTCATCCAGCTTAATCCCACCCTTAACCCACCTTCTCCTCCCCCATGGTCATCTGTGCAGTCCCCTGTGAATCCCTCAGACTGTACAGTTCGGCCCCTGAGGAAATGTTTGTGAGTACCAATGTCTTATCAAAATGAGGATCAATAAAGTGAAAAATCACAATAGGTACAGTTTAGAGTAAAATTGCCAGATCCTGTCTAATAATGTGTGATGATGTCAGTGTTGTAATTCACACACCCACCTTGACCCAGTGAGTGCTCCCCATAGCTCTTCTGTTATAAGAGCCAACTGTATTGTCACTGTGTATGAATGTATTTCACACCTCATCAAGATGTACATTACTGCCAGGAAGGAACAGCTCAACAGAAATTAATTAATTACTGCCAAATTGTTCTAGGCATTCAAAGTAGATATCTCTACTATTACCTTTTACTACCTGCAGACTAAAGCTACCATCACCGTTGCACTAACGTTTGATAAATAATAATATAGTCTAAATTTACATTTTAGTATTGTCTTTCCTGAATTGTTAATACTTGACATTTCATCACACGCAGATAGTTTCAAAATGAAAAGCCAATGTTGCCCGTAGACTAAAATTAACACTTGACAGCTAGCCATGGCAGGGGCATTCTATCTTTATTATTTAGAATGCCAAAATTGTATACCTTAACCATACAATGAGGGAGTCTATAAGGCACTCTTTGGGCTGATTTAGGTAGTTTAAAAGTAAAGTAAGTTCAACAAAGTCTCTTTTGATTTGCGCATCTGAAGTTTTGTAGGCTGCAGGCATTCAAGGACAAATGGGCGACCTGAAGTCAGCCATCTAAATAAGTGGTTTGGCTAAGGAGCTGTAGACAGGTCTGACTGGTGTCAGAATGATTCTGCCATTTTGAAAAAAGGGGCCCCTGGGTAATTATAAGGTGAAGAAAAAGTGCTCCACTAAGGTGAATCGCTACTACTGCAAAATTTGTTTAAAACCCATCTCACACAAACATATACACTATGGGCAAATTTGTCAAGGCTTTGCACTGGTGCAAACCAACAGAAAGTCCTGATAAGATTCCTTCTACCGCAAACATTTTTATGCTGGAAAGTTGTCTTAAAGTAATGTAAATAGAGGTTTAGGCAACCTGTGTTGCTTTGCATCAAGGGCCAGTACCAAGAAGTTACATTAGAGGTCTCATGCTTACCACCCACTGCTTTAATGCAAATCTCTATTGCCTAACACTCGTAGACAAGGATTTGCACCAAAGAAAAATACACTTTCTTGAGGAAAGTGCAAAGTTGGCAAAACTTTTTTTTTTCCTCTAAACATTTAAAAGTGCGCATGTGTGCCATACTGCAGAGCATGTGTAAGGAAATGCCTCCTTGGCATGTTGCCCCCTGACTTTTTGCCTTTGCTGATGCTATGTTTACAATTGAAAGTGTGCTGAGGCCTGCTAACCAGGCCCCAGCACCAGTGTTCTTTCCCTAACCTGTACTTTTGTATCCACAATTGGCAGACCCTGGCATCCAGATAAGTCCCTTGTAACTGGTACTTCTAGTACCAAGGGCCCTGATGCCAAGGAAGGTCTCTAAGGGCTGCAGCATGTCTTATGCCACCCTGGAGACCTCTCACTCAGCACAGACACACTGCTTGCCAGCTTGTGTGTGCTAGTGAGGACAAAACGAGTAAGTCGACATGGCACTCCCCTCAGGGTGCCATGCCAGCCTCTCACTGCCTATGCAGTATAGGTAAGACACCCCTCTAGCAGGCCTTACAGCCCTAAGGCAGGGTGCACTATACCATAGGTGAGGGTACCAGTGCATGAGCAGGGTACCCCTACAGTGTCTAAACAAAACCTTAGACATTGTAAGTGCAGGGTAGCCATAAGAGTATATGGTCTGGGAGTCTGTCAAACACGAACTCCACAGCACCATAATGGCTACACTGAAAACTGGGAAGTTTGGTATCAAACTTCTCAGCACAATAAATGCACACTGATGCCAGTGTACATTTTATTGTAAAATACACCCCAGAGGGCACCTTAGGGGTGCCCCCTGAAACCTATCCGACTATCTGTGTAGGCTGACTGGTTCCAGCAGCCTGCCACACTAGAGACATGTTGCTGGCCCCATGGGGAGAGTGCCTTTGTCACTCTGAGGCCAGTAACAAAGCCTGCACTGGGTGGAGATGCTAACACCTCCCCCAGGCAGGAGCTGTAACACCTGGCGGTGAGCCTCAAAGGCTCACCCCTTTGTCACAGCCCAGCAGGGCACTCCAGCTTAGTGGAGTTGCCCGCCCCCTCCGGCCACGGCCCCCACTTTTGGCGGCAAGGCTGGAGGGAACAAAGAAAGCAACAAGGAGGAGTCACTGGCCAGTCAGGACAGCCCCTAAGGTGTCCTGAGCTGAGGTGACTCTGACTTTTAGAAATCCTCCATCTTGCAGATGGAGGATTCCCCCAATAGGGTTAGGATTGTGACCCCCTCCCCTTGGGAGGGGGCACAAAGAGGGTGTACCCACCCTCAGGGCTAGTAGCCATTGGCTACTAACCCCCCAGACCTAAACACGCCCTTAAATTTAGTATTTAAGGGCTACCCTGAACCCTAGAAAATCAGATTCCTGCAACTACAAGAAGAAGGACTGCCTAGCTGAAAACCCCTGCAGAGGAAGACCAGAAGACGACAACTGCCTTGGCTCCAGAAACTCACCGGCCTGTCTCCTGCCTTCCAAAGATCCTGCTCCAGCGACGCCTTCCAAAGGGACCAGCGACCTCGACATCCTCTGAGGACTGCCCCTGCTTCAAAAAGACAAGAAACTCCCGAGGACAGCGGACCTGCTCCAAGAAAAGCTGCAACTTTGTTTCCAGCAGCTTTAAAGAACCCTGCAAGCTCCCCGCAAGAAGCGTGAGACTTGCAACACTGCACCCGGCGACCCCGACTCGGCTGGTGGCGATCCAAAACCTCAGGAGGGACCCCAGGACTACTCTAAGACTGTGAGTACAAAAACCTGTCCCCCCTGAGCCCCCACAGCGCCGCCTGCAGAGGGAATCCCGAGGCTTCCCCTGACCGCGACTCTTTGAATCCTAAGTCCCGACACCTGGGAGAGACCCTGCACCCGCAGCCCCCAGGACCTGAAGGACCGGACTTTCACTGGAGAAGTGACCCCCAGGAGTCCCTCTCCCTTGACCAAGTGGAGGTTTCCCCGAGGAACCCCCCCCTTGCCTGCCTGCAGCGCTGAAGAGATCCCTAGATCTCCCATTGACTTCCATTACAAACCCGACGCTTGTTTCTACACTGCACCCGGCCGCCCCCGCGCTGCTGAGGGTGAAATTTCTGTGTGGGCTTGTGTCCCCCCCGGTGCCCTACAAAACCCCCCTGGTCTGCCCTCCGAAGACGCGGGTACTTACCTGCAAGCAGACCGGAACCGGGGCACCCCCTTCTCTCCATTCTAGCCTATGTGTTTTGGGCACCACTTTGAACTCTGCACCTGACCGGCCCTGAGCTGCTGGTGTGGTGACTTTGGGGTTGCTGTGGACCCCCAACGGTGGGCTACCTTGGACCAAGAACTAAGCCCTGTAAGTGTCTTACTTACCTGGTTAACCTAACAAATACTTACCTCCCCTAGGAACTGTGAAAATTGCACTGTGTCCACTTTTAAAACAGCTATTTGTGAATAACTTGAAAAGTATACATGCAATTTTGATGATTTGAAGTTCCTAAAGTACTTACCTGCAATACCTTTCGAATGAGATATTACATGTAGAATTTGAACCTGTGGTTCTTAAAATAAACTAAGAAAATATATTTTTCTATATAAAAACCTATTGGCTGGATTTGTCTCTGAGTGTGTGTACCTCATTTATTGTCTATGTGTATGTACAACAAATGCTTAACACTACTCCTTGGATAAGCCTACTGCTCGACCACACTACCACAAAATAGAGCATTAGTATTATCTATTTTTACCACTATTTTACCTCTAAGGGGAACCCTTGGACTCTGTGCATGCTATTCCTTACTTTGAAATAGCACATACAGAGCCAACTTCCTACATTGGTGGATCAGCGGTGGGGTACAAGACTTTGCATTTGCTGGACTACTCAGCCAATACCTGATCACACGACAAATTCCAAAATTGTCATTAGAAATTGATTTTTGCAATTTGAAAAGTTTTCTAAATTCTAAAAGTCCTGCTAGGGCCTTGTGTTAGATCCTGTTTAGCATTTCTTTTAGAGTTTAAAAGTTTGTAAAAGTTTGAATTAGATTCTAGAACCAGTTGTAGATTCTTAAAAAGTATTCCAACTTTTAGAAGCAAAATGTCTAGCACAGATGTGACTGTGGTGGAACTCGACACCACACCTTACCTCCATCTTAAGATGAGGGAGCTAAGGTCACTCTGTAAAATAAAGAAAATAACAATGGGCCCCAAACCTACCAAAATACAGCTCCAGGAGCTTTTGGCAGAGTTTGAAAAGGCCAACCCCTCTGAGGGTGGCAACTCAGAGGAAGAGGATAGTAAGTTGGAGGAAAATTCCCCCCTACCAGTCCTATCTAGGGAGAACAGGGTCCCTCAAACCCTGACTCCAAAAATAATAGTCAGAGATGCTGGTTCCCTCACAGGAGAGACCAACACCTCTGAAATCACTGAGGATAACTCCAGTGAAGAGGACATCCAGTTAGCCAGGATGGCCAAAAGATTGGCTTTGGAAAGGCAGATCCTAGCCATAGAGAGGGAAAGACAAGAGATGGGCCTAGGACCCATCAATGGTGGCAGCAACATAAATAGGGTCAGAGATTCTCCTGACATGTTGAAAATCCCTAAAGGGATTGTAACTAAATATGAAGATGGTGATGACATCACCAAATGGTTCACAGCTTTTGAGAGGGCTTGTGTAACCAGAAAAGTGAACAGATCTCACTGGGGTGCTCTCCTTTGGGAAATGTTCACAGGAAAGTGTAGGGATAGACTCCTCACACTCTCTGGACAAGATGCAGAATCTTATGACCTCATGAAGGGTACCCTGATTGAGGGCTTTGGATTCTCCACTGAGGAGTATAGGATTAGATTCAGGGGGGCTCAAAAATCCTCGAGCCAGACCTGGGTTGACTTTGTAGACTACTCAGTGAAAACACTAGATGGTTGGATTCAAGGCAGTGGTGTAAGTAATTATGATGGGCTGTACAATTTATTTGTGAAAGAACACCTGTTAAGTAATTGTTTCAATGATAAACTGCATCAGCATCTGGTAGACCTAGGACCAATTTCTCCCCAAGAATTGGGAAAGAAGGCGGACCATTGGGTCAAGACAAGGGTGTCCAAGACTTCAACAGGGGGTGACCAAAAGAAAGGGGTCACAAAGACTCCCCAGGGGAAGGGTGATGAGACAACCAAAACTAAAAATAGTAAAGAGTCTTCTACAGGCCCCCAAAAACCTGCACAGGAGGGTGGGCCCAGAGCCTCTTCACAAAACAATGGGTACAAGGGTAAAAACTTTGATCCCAAAAAGGCCTGGTGTCATAGCTGTAAACAGCATGGACACCAAACTGGAGACAAGGCCTGTCCCAAGAAAGGTTCCACTCCAAACTCCCATCCAGGTAACACTGGTATGGCTAGTCTCCAAGTGGGATCAACAGTGTGCCCAGAGCAAATCAGGGTCCACACTGAAGCTACTCTAGTTTCTGAGGGTGGGGTGGATTTAGCCACACTAGCTGTCTGGCCGCCTAACATGCAAAAATACAGACAGCAACTCTTGATTAATGGGACTAGAATAGAGGGCCTGAGGGATACAGGTGCCAGTGTCACCATGGTGACAGAGAAACTGGTTTCCCCTGGCCAATACCTGACTGGAAAAACTTACACAGTCACCAACGCTGACAATCAGAGAAAAGTACATCCCATGGCAATGGTTACTTTAGAATGGGGAGGGGTCAATGGCCTGAAACAGGTGGTGGTCTCCTCAAATATCCCAGTGGACTGTCTGCTTGGAAATGACCTGGAGTCCTCAGCATGGGCTGAGGTAGAGCTAAAAACCCATGCAGCAATGCTGGGTATCCCTGAACTGGTGTGTGTGAAAACAAGAGCACAATGCAAGGCACAGGGTGAACAAGTAGAGCTGGAGTCTGGAAGAATGGCCCAGCCTACCAAGAGAACAGGAAAGTCAGTTGGGAAACCAACTGCAACACAGCAAAAGAAAGGGAACCTCTCTTCTCAGGAAGAAGTTCTGCCCTCTGAGGGAACTGAGCCTTTGGAGCTTGAACCTTATCAGGTTGAGCTCTTAGGCCCAGGGGGACCCTCAAGGGAGGAGCTGTGTAAGGGACAAGAAACCTGTCCCTCTCTTGAAGGCCTTAGGCAGCAAGCTGCTGAAGAGTCCAAAGGCAAGAAAAATGGAACACATAGGGTCTATTGGGAAGATGGACTCCTGTACACTGAGGCCAGAGACCCCAAACCTGGTGCCACTAGGAGAGTGGTAGTGCCTCAGCTGTTCAGGAAGTTCATCCTAACATTGGCCCATGACATTCCCCTTGCTGGACATTTGGGACAAACCAAGACGTGGGAGAGGTTAGTCAACCACTTCTACTGGCCCAATATGTCCAACATGGTTAAGGAGTTTTGCCTCTCCTGCCCCACCTGTCAAGCCAGTGGTAAGACAGGTGGGCATCCAAAGGCCCCCCTCATTCCACTTCCAGTGGTGGGGGTGCCCTTTGAAAGAGTGGGTGTGGACATAGTTGGTCCACTAGAACCTCCCACAGCCTCAGGAAATATGTATATCCTGGTAGTAGTGGATCATGCTACCAGGTACCCTGAAGCTATTCCCCTTAGGTCGACTACTGCCCCTGCAGTAGCCAAGGCCCTCATTGGTATCTTTACCAGAGTGGGTTTCCCTAAGGAGGTGGTGTCTGACAGAGGTACCAACTTCATGTCAGCATATCTAAAGCACATGTGGAATGAGTGTGGAGTGACTTATAAATTCACTACACCTTACCATCCACAAACTAATGGCTTAGTTGAGAGATTCAACAAGACATTAAAGGGCATGATCATGGGGCTCCCAGAAAAACTCAAAAGGAGATGGGATGTCCTCCTGCCATGTCTGCTTTTCGCTTACAGGGAGGTACCACAGAAGGGAGTAGGATTCTCACCCTTTGAACTTCTGTTTGGTCATCCTGTAAGGGGACCACTTGCCCTTGTTAAAGGAGGCTGGGAGAGACCTCTCCATGAGCCTAAACAGGACATAGTGGACTATGTACTTGGCCTTCGCTCTAGAATGGCAGAGTACATGGAAAAGGCAACCAAAAACCTTGAGGCCAGCCAACAACTCCAGAAGTTTTGGTACGACCAAAAGGCTGCACTGGTTGAGTTCCAACCAGGGCAGAAAGTCTGGGTTCTGGAGCCTGTGGCTCCCAGGGCACTCCAGGACAAATGGAGTGGCCCTTACCCAGTACTAGAAAGGAAGAGTCAGGTCACCTACCTGGTGGACCTGGGCACAAGCAGGAGCCCCAAGAGGGTGATCCATGTGAACCGCCTTAAGCTCTTCCATGACAGGGCTGATGTGAATCTGTTGATGGTAACAGATGAGGATCAGGAGGCAGAGAGTGAACCTCTCCCTGATCTTCTGTCATCAGACCCAAAAGATGGCACAGTAGATGGAGTGATCTACTCAGACACCCTCTCTGGCCAACAGCAGGCTGATTGTAGGAGAGTCCTACAACAGTTTCCTGAGCTTTTCTCCCTAACCCCTGGTCAGACACACCTGTGTACCCATGATGTGGACACAGGAGACAGCATGCCTGTCAAGAACAAAATCTTCAGACAGTCTGACCATGTTAAGGAAAGCATCAAGGTGGAAGTCCACAAGATGCTGGAATTGGGAGTGATTGAGCGCTCTGACAGCCCCTGGGCTAGCCCAGTGGTCTTAGTCCCCAAACCTCACACCAAAGATGGAAAGAAAGAGATGAGGTTTTGTGTGGACTACAGAGGGCTCAATTCTGTCACCAAGACAGATGCCCATCCAATTCCAAGAGCTGATGAGCTCATTGATAAATTAGGTGCTGCCAAATTTCTAAGTACCTTTGACTTGACAGCAGGGTACTGGCAAATAAAAATGGCACCTGGAGCAAAAGAAAAGACAGCATTCTCCACACCTGATGGGCATTATCAGTTTACTGTTATGCCCTTTGGTTTAAAGAATGCCCCTGCCACCTTCCAAAGGTTGGTGAATCAAGTCCTTGCTGGCTTGGAGTCCTTTAGCACAGCTTATCTTGATGATATTGCTGTCTTTAGCTCCACCTGGCAGGATCACCTGGTCCACCTGAGGAAGGTTTTGAAGGCTCTGCAATCTGCAGGCCTCTCTAACAAGGCATCCAAATGCCAGATAGGGCAGGGAACTGTGGTTTACTTGGGCCACCTTGTAGGTGGAGGCCAAGTTCAGCCACTCCAACCCAAGATCCAGACTATTCTGGACTGGGTAGCTCCAAAAACCCAGACTCAAGTCAGGGCATTCCTTGGCTTGACTGGGTACTACAGGAGGTTTGTGAAGGGATATGGATCCATTGTGACAGCCCTCACTGAACTCACCTCCAAGAAAATGCCCAAGAAAGTGAACTGGACTGTGGAATGCCAACAGGCCTTTGACACCCTGAAACAAGCAATGTGCTCAGCACCAGTTCTAAAAGCTCCAGATTATTCTAAGCAGTTCATTGTGCAGACAGATGCCTCTGAACATGGGATAGGGGCAGTTTTGTCCCAAACAAATGATGATGGCCTTGACCAGCCTGTTGCTTTCATTAGCAGGAGGTTACTCCCCAGGGAGCAGCGTTGGAGTGCCATTGAGAGGGAGGCCTTTGCTGTGGTTTGGTCCCTGAAGAAGCTGAGACCATACCTCTTTGGGACTCACTTCCTAGTTCAAACTGACCACAGACCTCTCAAATGGCTGATGCAAATGAAAGGTGAAAATCCTAAACTGTTGAGGTGGTCCATCTCCCTACAGGGAATGGACTTTATAGTGGAACACAGACCTGGGACTGCCCATGCCAATGCAGATGGCCTTTCCAGGTTCTTCCACTTAGAAAATGAAGACTCTCTTGGGAAAGGTTAGTCTCATCCTCTTTCGTTTGGGGGGGGTTGTGTAAGGAAATGCCTCCTTGGCATGGTTGCCCCCTGACTTTTTGCCTTTGCTGATGCTATGTTTACAATTGAAAGTGTGCTGAGGCCTGCTAACCAGGCCCCAGCACCAGTGTTCTTTCCCTAACCTGTACTTTTGTATCCACAATTGGCAGACCCTGGCATCCAGATAAGTCCCTTGTAACTGGTACTTCTAGTACCAAGGGCCCTGATGCCAAGGAAGGTCTCTAAGGGCTGCAGCATGTCTTATGCCACCCTGGAGACCTCTCACTCAGCACAGACACACTGCTTGCCAGCTTGTGTGTGCTAGTGAGGACAAAACGAGTAAGTCGACATGGCACTCCCCTCAGGGTGCCATGCCAGCCTCTCACTGCCTATGCAGTATAGGTAAGACACCCCTCTAGCAGGCCTTACAGCCCTAAGGCAGGGTGCACTATACCATAGGTGAGGGTACCAGTGCATGAGCAGGGTACCCCTACAGTGTCTAAACAAAACCTTAGACATTGTAAGTGCAGGGTAGCCATAAGAGTATATGGTCTGTCAAACACGAACTCCACAGCACCATAATGGCTACACTGAAAACTGGGAAGTTTGGTATCAAACTTCTCAGCACAATAAATGCACACTGATGCCAGTGTACATTTTATTGTAAAATACACCCCAGAGGGCACCTTAGGGGTGCCCCTGAAACCTATCCGACTATCTGTGTAGGCTGACTGGTTCCAGCAGCCTGCCACACTAGAGACATGTTGCTGGCCCCATGGGGAGAGTGCCTTTGTCACTCTGAGGCCAGTAACAAAGCCTGCACTGGGTGGAGATGCTAACACCTCCCCCAGGCAGGAGCTGTAACACCTGGCGGTGAGCCTCAAAGGCTCACCCCTTTGTCACAGCCCAGCAGGGCACTCCAGCTTAGTGGAGTTGCCCGCCCCCTCCGGCCACGGCCCCCACTTTTGGCGGCAAGGCTGGAGGGAACAAAGAAAGCAACAAGGAGGAGTCACTGGCCAGTCAGGACAGCCCCTAAGGTGTCCTGAGCTGAGGTGACTCTGACTTTTAGAAATCCTCCATCTTGCAGATGGAGGATTCCCCCAATAGGGTTAGGATTGTGACCCCCTCCCCTTGGGAGGGGGCACAAAGAGGGTGTACCCACCCTCAGGGCTAGTAGCCATTGGCTACTAACCCCCCAGACCTAAACACGCCCTTAAATTTAGTATTTAAGGGCTACCCTGAACCCTAGAAAATCAGATTCCTGCAACTACAAGAAGAAGGACTGCCTAGCTGAAAACCCCTGCAGAGGAAGACCAGAAGACGACAACTGCCTTGGCTCCAGAAACTCACCGGCCTGTCTCCTGCCTTCCAAAGATCCTGCTCCAGCGACGCCTTCCAAAGGGACCAGCGACCTCGACATCCTCTGAGGACTGCCCCTGCTTCAAAAAGACAAGAAACTCCCGAGGACAGCGGACCTGCTCCAAGAAAAGCTGCAACTTTGTTTCCAGCAGCTTTAAAGAACCCTGCAAGCTCCCCGCAAGAAGCGTGAGACTTGCAACACTGCACCCGGCGACCCCGACTCGGCTGGTGGCGATCCAAAACCTCAGGAGGGACCCCAGGACTACTCTAAGACTGTGAGTACAAAAACCTGTCCCCCCTGAGCCCCCACAGCGCCGCCTGCAGAGGGAATCCCGAGGCTTCCCCTGACCGCGACTCTTTGAATCCTAAGTCCCGACACCTGGGAGAGACCCTGCACCCGCAGCCCCCAGGACCTGAAGGACCGGACTTTCACTGGAGAAGTGACCCCCAGGAGTCCCTCTCCCTTGACCAAGTGGAGGTTTCCCCGAGGAACCCCCCCCTTGCCTGCCTGCAGCGCTGAAGAGATCCCTAGATCTCCCATTGACTTCCATTACAAACCCGACGCTTGTTTCTACACTGCACCCGGCCGCCCCCGCGCTGCTGAGGGTGAAATTTCTGTGTGGGCTTGTGTCCCCCCCGGTGCCCTACAAAACCCCCCTGGTCTGCCCTCCGAAGACGCGGGTACTTACCTGCAAGCAGACCGGAACCGGGGCACCCCCTTCTCTCCATTCTAGCCTATGTGTTTTGGGCACCACTTTGAACTCTGCACCTGACCGGCCCTGAGCTGCTGGTGTGGTGACTTTGGGGTTGCTCTGGACCCCCAACGGTGGGCTACCTTGGACCAAGAACTAAGCCCTGTAAGTGTCTTACTTACCTGGTTAACCTAACAAATACTTACCTCCCCTAGGAACTGTGAAAATTGCACTGTGTCCACTTTTAAAACAGCTATTTGTGAATAACTTGAAAAGTATACATGCAATTTTGATGATTTGAAGTTCCTAAAGTACTTACCTGCAATACCTTTCGAATGAGATATTACATGTAGAATTTGAACCTGTGGTTCTTAAAATAAACTAAGAAAATATATTTTTCTATATAAAAACCTATTGGCTGGATTTGTCTCTGAGTGTGTGTACCTCATTTATTGTCTATGTGTATGTACAACAAATGCTTAACACTACTCCTTGGATAAGCCTACTGCTCGACCACACTACCACAAAATAGAGCATTAGTATTATCTATTTTTACCACTATTTTACCTCTAAGGGGAACCCTTGGACTCTGTGCATGCTATTCCTTACTTTGAAATAGCACATACAGAGCCAACTTCCTACATTGGTGGATCAGCGGTGGGGTACAAGACTTTGCATTTGCTGGACTACTCAGCCAATACCTGATCACACGACAAATTCCAAAATTGTCATTAGAAATTGATTTTTGCAATTTGAAAAGTTTTCTAAATTCTAAAAGTCCTGCTAGGGCCTTGTGTTAGATCCTGTTTAGCATTTCTTTTAGAGTTTAAAAGTTTGTAAAAGTTTGAATTAGATTCTAGAACCAGTTGTAGATTCTTAAAAAGTATTCCAACTTTTAGAAGCAAAATGTCTAGCACAGATGTGACTGTGGTGGAACTCGACACCACACCTTACCTCCATCTTAAGATGAGGGAGCTAAGGTCACTCTGTAAAATAAAGAAAATAACAATGGGCCCCAAACCTACCAAAATACAGCTCCAGGAGCTTTTGGCAGAGTTTGAAAAGGCCAACCCCTCTGAGGGTGGCAACTCAGAGGAAGAGGATAGTAAGTTGGAGGAAAATTCCCCCCTACCAGTCCTATCTAGGGAGAACAGGGTCCCTCAAACCCTGACTCCAAAAATAATAGTCAGAGATGCTGGTTCCCTCACAGGAGAGACCAACACCTCTGAAATCACTGAGGATAACTCCAGTGAAGAGGACATCCAGTTAGCCAGGATGGCCAAAAGATTGGCTTTGGAAAGGCAGATCCTAGCCATAGAGAGGGAAAGACAAGAGATGGGCCTAGGACCCATCAATGGTGGCAGCAACATAAATAGGGTCAGAGATTCTCCTGACATGTTGAAAATCCCTAAAGGGATTGTAACTAAATATGAAGATGGTGATGACATCACCAAATGGTTCACAGCTTTTGAGAGGGCTTGTGTAACCAGAAAAGTGAACAGATCTCACTGGGGTGCTCTCCTTTGGGAAATGTTCACAGGAAAGTGTAGGGATAGACTCCTCACACTCTCTGGACAAGATGCAGAATCTTATGACCTCATGAAGGGTACCCTGATTGAGGGCTTTGGATTCTCCACTGAGGAGTATAGGATTAGATTCAGGGGGGCTCAAAAATCCTCGAGCCAGACCTGGGTTGACTTTGTAGACTACTCAGTGAAAACACTAGATGGTTGGATTCAAGGCAGTGGTGTAAGTAATTATGATGGGCTGTACAATTTATTTGTGAAAGAACACCTGTTAAGTAATTGTTTCAATGATAAACTGCATCAGCATCTGGTAGACCTAGGACCAATTTCTCCCCAAGAATTGGGAAAGAAGGCGGACCATTGGGTCAAGACAAGGGTGTCCAAGACTTCAACAGGGGGTGACCAAAAGAAAGGGGTCACAAAGACTCCCCAGGGGAAGGGTGATGAGACAACCAAAACTAAAAATAGTAAAGAGTCTTCTACAGGCCCCCAAAAACCTGCACAGGAGGGTGGGCCCAGAGCCTCTTCACAAAACAATGGGTACAAGGGTAAAAACTTTGATCCCAAAAAGGCCTGGTGTCATAGCTGTAAACAGCATGGACACCAAACTGGAGACAAGGCCTGTCCCAAGAAAGGTTCCACTCCAAACTCCCATCCAGGTAACACTGGTATGGCTAGTCTCCAAGTGGGATCAACAGTGTGCCCAGAGCAAATCAGGGTCCACACTGAAGCTACTCTAGTTTCCGAGGGTGGGGTGGATTTAGCCACACTAGCTGTCTGGCCGCCTAACATGCAAAAATACAGACAGCAACTCTTGATTAATGGGACTAGAATAGAGGGCCTGAGGGATACAGGTGCCAGTGTCACCATGGTGACAGAGAAACTGGTTTCCCCTGGCCAATACCTGACTGGAAAAACTTACACAGTCACCAACGCTGACAATCAGAGAAAAGTACATCCCATGGCAATGGTTACTTTAGAATGGGGAGGGGTCAATGGCCTGAAACAGGTGGTGGTCTCCTCAAATATCCCAGTGGACTGTCTGCTTGGAAATGACCTGGAGTCCTCAGCATGGGCTGAGGTAGAGCTAAAAACCCATGCAGCAATGCTGGGTATCCCTGAACTGGTGTGTGTGAAAACAAGAGCACAATGCAAGGCACAGGGTGAACAAGTAGAGCTGGAGTCTGGAAGAATGGCCCAGCCTACCAAGAGAACAGGAAAGTCAGTTGGGAAACCAACTGCAACACAGCAAAAGAAAGGGAACCTCTCTTCTCAGGAAGAAGTTCTGCCCTCTGAGGGAACTGAGCCTTTGGAGCTTGAACCTTATCAGGTTGAGCTCTTAGGCCCAGGGGGACCCTCAAGGGAGGAGCTGTGTAAGGGACAAGAAACCTGTCCCTCTCTTGAAGGCCTTAGGCAGCAAGCTGCTGAAGAGTCCAAAGGCAAGAAAAATGGAACACATAGGGTCTATTGGGAAGATGGACTCCTGTACACTGAGGCCAGAGACCCCAAACCTGGTGCCACTAGGAGAGTGGTAGTGCCTCAGCTGTTCAGGAAGTTCATCCTAACATTGGCCCATGACATTCCCCTTGCTGGACATTTGGGACAAACCAAGACGTGGGAGAGGTTAGTCAACCACTTCTACTGGCCCAATATGTCCAACATGGTTAAGGAGTTTTGCCTCTCCTGCCCCACCTGTCAAGCCAGTGGTAAGACAGGTGGGCATCCAAAGGCCCCCCTCATTCCACTTCCAGTGGTGGGGGTGCCCTTTGAAAGAGTGGGTGTGGACATAGTTGGTCCACTAGAACCTCCCACAGCCTCAGGAAATATGTATATCCTGGTAGTAGTGGATCATGCTACCAGGTACCCTGAAGCTATTCCCCTTAGGTCGACTACTGCCCCTGCAGTAGCCAAGGCCCTCATTGGTATCTTTACCAGAGTGGGTTTCCCTAAGGAGGTGGTGTCTGACAGAGGTACCAACTTCATGTCAGCATATCTAAAGCACATGTGGAATGAGTGTGGAGTGACTTATAAATTCACTACACCTTACCATCCACAAACTAATGGCTTAGTTGAGAGATTCAACAAGACATTAAAGGGCATGATCATGGGGCTCCCAGAAAAACTCAAAAGGAGATGGGATGTCCTCCTGCCATGTCTGCTTTTCGCTTACAGGGAGGTACCACAGAAGGGAGTAGGATTCTCACCCTTTGAACTTCTGTTTGGTCATCCTGTAAGGGGACCACTTGCCCTTGTTAAAGGAGGCTGGGAGAGACCTCTCCATGAGCCTAAACAGGACATAGTGGACTATGTACTTGGCCTTCGCTCTAGAATGGCAGAGTACATGGAAAAGGCAACCAAAAACCTTGAGGCCAGCCAACAACTCCAGAAGTTTTGGTACGACCAAAAGGCTGCACTGGTTGAGTTCCAACCAGGGCAGAAAGTCTGGGTTCTGGAGCCTGTGGCTCCCAGGGCACTCCAGGACAAATGGAGTGGCCCTTACCCAGTACTAGAAAGGAAGAGTCAGGTCACCTACCTGGTGGACCTGGGCACAAGCAGGAGCCCCAAGAGGGTGATCCATGTGAACCGCCTTAAGCTCTTCCATGACAGGGCTGATGTGAATCTGTTGATGGTAACAGATGAGGATCAGGAGGCAGAGAGTGAACCTCTCCCTGATCTTCTGTCATCAGACCCAAAAGATGGCACAGTAGATGGAGTGATCTACTCAGACACCCTCTCTGGCCAACAGCAGGCTGATTGTAGGAGAGTCCTACAACAGTTTCCTGAGCTTTTCTCCCTAACCCCTGGTCAGACACACCTGTGTACCCATGATGTGGACACAGGAGACAGCATGCCTGTCAAGAACAAAATCTTCAGACAGTCTGACCATGTTAAGGAAAGCATCAAGGTGGAAGTCCACAAGATGCTGGAATTGGGAGTGATTGAGCGCTCTGACAGCCCCTGGGCTAGCCCAGTGGTCTTAGTCCCCAAACCTCACACCAAAGATGGAAAGAAAGAGATGAGGTTTTGTGTGGACTACAGAGGGCTCAATTCTGTCACCAAGACAGATGCCCATCCAATTCCAAGAGCTGATGAGCTCATTGATAAATTAGGTGCTGCCAAATTTCTAAGTACCTTTGACTTGACAGCAGGGTACTGGCAAATAAAAATGGCACCTGGAGCAAAAGAAAAGACAGCATTCTCCACACCTGATGGGCATTATCAGTTTACTGTTATGCCCTTTGGTTTAAAGAATGCCCCTGCCACCTTCCAAAGGATGGTGAATCAAGTCCTTGCTGGCTTGGAGTCCTTTAGCACAGCTTATCTTGATGATATTGCTGTCTTTAGCTCCACCTGGCAGGATCACCTGGTCCACCTGAGGAAGGTTTTGAAGGCTCTGCAATCTGCAGGCCTCTCTATCAAGGCATCCAAATGCCAGATAGGGCAGGGAACTGTGGTTTACTTGGGCCACCTTGTAGGTGGAGGCCAAGTTCAGCCACTCCAACCCAAGATCCAGACTATTCTGGACTGGGTAGCTCCAAAAACCCAGACTCAAGTCAGGGCATTCCTTGGCTTGACTGGGTACTACAGGAGGTTTGTGAAGGGATATGGATCCATTGTGACAGCCCTCACTGAACTCACCTCCAAGAAAATGCCCAAGAAAGTGAACTGGACTGTGGAATGCCAACAGGCCTTTGACACCCTGAAACAAGCAATGTGCTCAGCACCAGTTCTAAAAGCTCCAGATTATTCTAAGCAGTTCATTGTGCAGACAGATGCCTCTGAACATGGGATAGGGGCAGTTTTGTCCCAAACAAATGATGATGGCCTTGACCAGCCTGTTGCTTTCATTAGCAGGAGGTTACTCCCCAGGGAGCAGCGTTGGAGTGCCATTGAGAGGGAGGCCTTTGCTGTGGTTTGGTCCCTGAAGAAGCTGAGACCATACCTCTTTGGGACTCACTTCCTAGTTCAAACTGACCACAGACCTCTCAAATGGCTGATGCAAATGAAAGGTGAAAATCCTAAACTGTTGAGGTGGTCCATCTCCCTACAGGGAATGGACTTTATAGTGGAACACAGACCTGGGACTGCCCATGCCAATGCAGATGGCCTTTCCAGGTTCTTCCACTTAGAAAATGAAGACTCTCTTGGGAAAGGTTAGTCTCATCCTCTTTCGTTTGGGGGGGGTTGTGTAAGGAAATGCCTCCTTGGCATGGTTGCCCCCTGACTTTTTGCCTTTGCTGATGCTATGTTTACAATTGAAAGTGTGCTGAGGCCTGCTAACCAGGCCCCAGCACCAGTGTTCTTTCCCTAACCTGTACTTTTGTATCCACAATTGGCAGACCCTGGCATCCAGATAAGTCCCTTGTAACTGGTACTTCTAGTACCAAGGGCCCTGATGCCAAGGAAGGTCTCTAAGGGCTGCAGCATGTCTTATGCCACCCTGGAGACCTCTCACTCAGCACAGACACACTGCTTGCCAGCTTGTGTGTGCTAGTGAGGACAAAACGAGTAAGTCGACATGGCACTCCCCTCAGGGTGCCATGCCAGCCTCTCACTGCCTATGCAGTATAGGTAAGACACCCCTCTAGCAGGCCTTACAGCCCTAAGGCAGGGTGCACTATACCATAGGTGAGGGTACCAGTGCATGAGCAGGGTACCCCTACAGTGTCTAAACAAAACCTTAGACATTGTAAGTGCAGGGTAGCCATAAGAGTATATGGTCTGTCAAACACGAACTCCACAGCACCATAATGGCTACACTGAAAACTGGGAAGTTTGGTATCAAACTTCTCAGCACAATAAATGCACACTGATGCCAGTGTACATTTTATTGTAAAATACACCCCAGAGGGCACCTTAGGGGTGCCCCTGAAACCTATCCGACTATCTGTGTAGGCTGACTGGTTCCAGCAGCCTGCCACACTAGAGACATGTTGCTGGCCCCATGGGGAGAGTGCCTTTGTCACTCTGAGGCCAGTAACAAAGCCTGCACTGGGTGGAGATGCTAACACCTCCCCCAGGCAGGAGCTGTAACACCTGGCGGTGAGCCTCAAAGGCTCACCCCTTTGTCACAGCCCAGCAGGGCACTCCAGCTTAGTGGAGTTGCCCGCCCCCTCCGGCCACGGCCCCCACTTTTGGCGGCAAGGCTGGAGGGAACAAAGAAAGCAACAAGGAGGAGTCACTGGCCAGTCAGGACAGCCCCTAAGGTGTCCTGAGCTGAGGTGACTCTGACTTTTAGAAATCCTCCATCTTGCAGATGGAGGATTCCCCCAATAGGGTTAGGATTGTGACCCCCTCCCCTTGGGAGGGGGCACAAAGAGGGTGTACCCACCCTCAGGGCTAGTAGCCATTGGCTACTAACCCCCCAGACCTAAACACGCCCTTAAATTTAGTATTTAAGGGCTACCCTGAACCCTAGAAAATCAGATTCCTGCAACTACAAGAAGAAGGACTGCCTAGCTGAAAACCCCTGCAGAGGAAGACCAGAAGACGACAACTGCCTTGGCTCCAGAAACTCACCGGCCTGTCTCCTGCCTTCCAAAGATCCTGCTCCAGCGACGCCTTCCAAAGGGACCAGCGACCTCGACATCCTCTGAGGACTGCCCCTGCTTCAAAAAGACAAGAAACTCCCGAGGACAGCGGACCTGCTCCAAGAAAAGCTGCAACTTTGTTTCCAGCAGCTTTAAAGAACCCTGCAAGCTCCCCGCAAGAAGCGTGAGACTTGCAACACTGCACCCGGCGACCCCGACTCGGCTGGTGGCGATCCAAAACCTCAGGAGGGACCCCAGGACTACTCTAAGACTGTGAGTACAAAAACCTGTCCCCCCTGAGCCCCCACAGCGCCGCCTGCAGAGGGAATCCCGAGGCTTCCCCTGACCGCGACTCTTTGAATCCTAAGTCCCGACACCTGGGAGAGACCCTGCACCCGCAGCCCCCAGGACCTGAAGGACCGGACTTTCACTGGAGAAGTGACCCCCAGGAGTCCCTCTCCCTTGACCAAGTGGAGGTTTCCCCGAGGAACCCCCCCCTTGCCTGCCTGCAGCGCTGAAGAGATCCCTAGATCTCTCATTGACTTCCATTACAAACCCGACGCTTGTTTCTACACTGCACCCGGCCGCCCCCGCGCTGCTGAGGGTGAAATTTCTGTGTGGGCTTGTGTCCCCCCCGGTGCCCTACAAAACCCCCCTGGTCTGCCCTCCGAAGACGCGGGTACTTACCTGCAAGCAGACCGGAACCGGGGCACCCCCTTCTCTCCATTCTAGCCTATGTGTTTTGGGCACCACTTTGAACTCTGCACCTGACCGGCCCTGAGCTGCTGGTGTGGTGACTTTGGGGTTGCTCTGGACCCCCAACGGTGGGCTACCTTGGACCAAGAACTAAGCCCTGTAAGTGTCTTACTTACCTGGTTAACCTAACAAATACTTACCTCCCCTAGGAACTGTGAAAATTGCACTGTGTCCACTTTTAAAACAGCTATTTGTGAATAACTTGAAAAGTATACATGCAATTTTGATGATTTGAAGTTCCTAAAGTACTTACCTGCAATACCTTTCGAATGAGATATTACATGTAGAATTTGAACCTGTGGTTCTTAAAATAAACTAAGAAAAGATATTTTTCTATATAAAAACCTATTGGCTGGATTTGTCTCTGAGTGTGTGTACCTCATTTATTGTCTATGTGTATGTACAACAAATGCTTAACACTACTCCTTGGATAAGCCTACTGCTCGACCACACTACCACAAAATAGAGCATTAGTATTATCTATTTTTACCACTATTTTACCTCTAAGGGGAACCCTTGGACTCTGTGCATGCTATTCCTTACTTTGAAATAGCACATACAGAGCCAACTTCCTACAGCATGCATACGCAGTGGGAACACTTTTAAAGTATGTTTAAGCACAGTATTTCATACTGGAAGGGTACCCCCTCCAGTGCAAATATTTTGCTAAATATCAGACAAATAACTTTGCATTATGGTGCAAAGGGGTGTGTGTGTGTGTGTGTGTGTGGATCTAGGCTGCCTAATTGTGCGCCAGTGCTTGGGCATTGTGCCGCTCTCTCACACAACAGAGCACAGTTACTTTTGCTGCTGCTTTGTATGAAATATTAGTAAACCTGCCCCTTTGTGTACATTGGCAATCCTATGATTAATTTATGAATATGTGACAAATTACATTTAACAGTTTGATCTACACAAGGAGGAGGAGGTATAGGATGGACCAGCAAAACATTTCTTCATAGTTTACAAGTACATTTCAACAAATCATTATGGAAGGAGGTGAAGTCACTATCCGTACTCGAGCAGAATCTTGCCAATAGGTCACCTTTCATCTGCTTAAAGCACCATTGAAGACAAATGAATGACTGTAAAATGACTGTAAAATAAATATTATTATGTCCCTCCCTCATTTGGTTCTCATACAGCAATATCTGTGTTGTCTGTTTTCTAAATTTCCAATGTTCTATTTTATTTTTCATTTCCTAATTCGTTTTATTGGCTAGTTCTTGATTTCCTAATCATGATAATTCAATCTCATTTCTTGTTAAAAAGCACTATCCTACCATTGGGCGCATCCTCGTTATCTTGAAAGCCTCTATCAACGAGAAGAGTTGAATAACTTACACCAAATTAGACTCCATAAGTAATGCTAAAAGATGTACGAACCCCACCATTTGTAGAGGTTGATCCTGTTCATATGGGACACGTATTTAGGCTCTATCGACTCCACGGCTGAGCTTTTTCAAGGGAACTTACAAACTAGTCCACTTATTCTTTAATGCTAGCATATGTATGAGTTCTAGCACGCAGGGAAGTAAACCACATTGTCTCTAGGAGACCTTAGGGTGCCTTCTGAACTATCCCTGACATAGGCTAAACTCACGCCTTTCTGTGACACCTTGTTATAAGACACATGCTAATATTTTTTCTGGTTGATTCTTTTGGAGCGTAATTATACATTGTAAAATGTACATCATTTGGAAAAAGTGACATTTCAAAATGTATTTTATGCTTCCATCTGAGCAAAATGTCATTGTCCCTCCGGTTCTAGAGTAAAGGATGTTAAATGTATGAATCAAGGGCACTGACTGAACTTATTTTGTGTTGTGTTAGTTCTGGAAAGACCTTGCACTCACTTCTGTATGGGAGGTTGCTTGCAATCCCTTGTTTTAAAAAAATGTTGTTACTTTGACTTTGAATTGTGTAACTACTAATCAATATATTGTACATGTATTATTATGTCAGACATTCCTTTTGAATGATTAACCACCAGTGCGTACGCAGTGACTGGTATTTAGATTTCCACTTGGTATGTTTCAAGTGCTCATTACCCCCCATTCGTCTCCCCCCCGTCAAGAAATACTGTTGTGATTGATTTGTCTTTTCCTCTGTGCAATTTAAAACCTCTATAAAGAAGGTATTGAAATACGTAATGGTATGTGAAATTTGAAATGCAACTAGATAGTGGGGTATCTAAACTGGCCTGCAGCAGTAACAAGAACGAATTATACATCTGAAAATATTTTTCTTTCAGTTTCTTTAGTTTAATAGTGGTTTTTCATGCACTTGGTCAGATCTTGCCACCTCCGAATGATGCACATATTAGTGTGTTTGCAAATGCAGCGTGCTTTATGCACACTCGGACATGGTTACAGTATTGAGCCTCGAAAATGTGCTAGCGAGATGCTTGATAAAAGAAGCGTGATGTTTTTTGTAAACAGACACAGATCATCAAAGTACAAGAGAAGGCTTTTCAGTTTTGACTTGACCATAGGGTCTGGCAGTATTTCTGGAAGAAAGTATGCACTGCCAGCAGCTGAAAAATTGCATGCTGTGTAAAGTACATTATTTATTTTCAATGGCACATTCTGCTGTTGCCTTCAACAAGGTCTCCGACTTCTTCACAGTAGGTACTGTGTGCTTGTTTCACAGAGACGAATCAGCTGTATGATAAATGTTCTTCATTAGTAGAAAACCACAGGATGAACCTCTGTTTCCGGTTCACCCAACCTACTTAGCAAGTCATTTAGAGGAAGAGGCCTTTGCATTATATTGTAAAATAAATGTTTTTATTGACATACTTGTTATCTCCACTGTAATGTCCAATTATGTTTTCTTTCACACTTAGGCCTACTATTTTTACCGATGGTATTTTGTTTCATAGTTTGTGCTCACTGTAATAAATACTTAACGAAATCGCAAAGCCAGTTTGACTGTAGTCCTTATCTGTGCAGCACCTGTGTGAGTAAGATGATTGAAATAATTTAAATAATGAAAAGTGTACAGGGTGACTTTTTTGGATCACGTGAAAGCTGTATAATGGCAAAAGGTTTGGCACTTGGCTTGGGAGGCAGTATGCTTTTAAATGTAATTCTTTATATCTCAGAGAATAATGCCATTTCACACATGCAGTATAGTTTTTGGTCCATTGCTATGTAATCACTTTCAATGTTCTCTTGAATTACAATCATCCCATCTAATTTCTATTTGTGAACATACTTCTAACCCACGGAGCAAATATACAAATATTTTTATCAGTTTGAAAGTGCATATGACTTGCTGATCTTGGGGCCGGAGGGAAATGTGGCGGCTAGCTGGCTAAGGGATGGACTGCTCTTGGCACCTCTAGCACTCGGAGCTGCAGAATGTGTTCACTCTGAGAGATTACCTGCCTCGCTGGTGGCGTATTCCAGTGTTGCTCATTGTGCCCATCAGCTCCTTATACAGCTCCAGTTTCCCTTATTCGACTTGTTCTGGCTGATGGTGTCCAAAGGTTAAGGACATGCATCTAATGCCTCAGCTGTCCCCAGCAGTCCTCGATCACGAGGGACTCACATTGCACAAATACAGGGGCATACTTACAAGAAAGGGGCGTACCAGCAATGATATGCCAATGTTCTTGTGTCCCTTATTGGCACCATGGGGTCACCGTATTTACAATATGCGTACCATGGCACACAATACCACAATAGCATCAACATGTTCGGTGCTATTGTAGAGCTGCTTTGCTGCACTAGTGCTTAAAATTTTTATACCAGTCCAGCAAAGCACAGGGAGGACCATAGATTCTGGGTGCATCATTTTAATGCCTGCTCCGAGCAGGCATTAAAAATGAAGCCAAAAATTGC
This sequence comes from Pleurodeles waltl, assembly GCF_031143425.1. Lineage (NCBI taxonomy): Eukaryota > Metazoa > Chordata > Amphibia > Caudata > Salamandridae > Pleurodeles > Pleurodeles waltl. Next base: position 1,526,050,295 of record NC_090444.1, read on the forward strand.
GCCATGAAATCTAGTAAATTTCACTGTTCAATTTTTTGGGGCCTCTAGACGTGGGAATGCCCCTATTACACACATTATGCCTGGTGCAGGCATAATGTGTCACAAGGGCTTACAAAGTGGTGCAATACATGCACTGCGTCACTTTCTCAATATAGCATGGGGGAAATTGCCCCCTTAACGTAAAATAAATTATGCTAGTGTGGTGCATAGCCAATGAAAGGAAAATCTATGACATTTTTGGCAACTGTGACACTGCTGATGGACTGGAAGTTGCAGGAACTGCTGACCTGAAACTGGCAGGGACTGCTGGCAGCTCATTATTGATAGGCTCTTCCCCACCTTTTCTTCTTCCATATGCAGACCTGCAGGAGCAGCATCTTCCGAGATGGATGCCGCCCATGTGGGGGCTTCTGCTATGGAGCTGACTGCCCAACAAGGGGATACAGATGGTAACTGTTAGAAATGGGGTTTTTGGTTGGCAGTCAGGTTACCCTCTGTCCAAGCAAGAACTCTCACTCTAGTCAGGGTAAGTCACACACAATCCAAAATTAGCCTGTGCCCACCCTCTGGTAGCTTGGCACGAGCAGTCAGGCTTAACTTAGAAGGCAATGTGTAAAGTATTTGTGCAATAAATCATACAATACCACCATATAGCACCACCAAAAATACACCACACAGTGTTTCGAAAAATATATAATATTTATCAGGATAATTATAGGTCAAAACGAATAAAGTTGCAATGTAAATTTGTAGAGATATCACTGAAAAGTGATATAAAGTGTCTTAAGTCTTTAAAAAGCACAAAGTACCTGGTTTGGAGTGGAAAATCTCCTCAGAGGGCCACAGAAGAAGAGATACGTGGAAAAATGGTGTGTGCGTCGATTTCTCCCCAGTACACGCGGACTTGCGTCGTTATTTTCCACGCGGGGAAGTCATGCGTCACTCTCCGGCCCGCGGACAGTCTCTTTCTGTGGATCGCGGGGATTACCAGATGTCCCGGGTCTGTGCGTGGATTTTCCTGCTTGTTTTCTGGCTGTGCGTCATTCTGCAGGGCTGCGCATCGAAGTTTCGCTCTTACGGCAGGCGTTGCGTCGATTTCTCCTCTGGAGGTCAGGCGGCGTTGTCCTTGCGAGGCCATGCGTCGAAGTTCCGGTCGTCCCGAAGGCGTCGCGTCGGTGTGCGGCGTTTTTCTCGCTGCGGAACAAGCTGTGTATCGAAAATTTCGGTGCACGGAGCGTCCAAGTTAAAAGAGAAGTCTTTTTGGTCCTGAGACTTCAGGGAACAGGAGGCAAGTTCTATCCAAGCCCTTGGAGAGCACTTTCACAGCCAGACAAGAGTTCAGCAAGGCATCAGGCCAACAGCAAGGCAGCAGTCCTTTGTAGAAAGCAGACAGGTGAGTCCTTTGAGCAGCCAGGCAGTTCTTCTTGGCAGGATGTAGTTTCTGGTTCAGGTTTCTTCTCCAGCAAGTGTCTGAAGAGGTAGGGCAGAGGCCCTGTTTTATACACAAATGTGCCTTTGAAGTGAGGGAAACTTCGAAGAGTGGTTAAGAAGTGCACCAGGTCCCCTTTCAGTTCAATCCTGTCTGCCAGGGTCCCAGTAGGGGGTGTGGCAGTCCTTTGTGTGAGAGCAGGCCCTCCACCCTCCCAGCCCAGGAAGACCCATTCAAAATGCAGATGTATGCAAGTGAGGCTGAGTACCCTGTGTTTGGGGTGTGTCTGAGTGAATGCACAAGGAGCTGTCAACTAAGCCCAGCCAGATGTGGATTGTAAGGCACAGAAATATTTAAGTGGCTAAGAAGTGCACCAGGTCCCCTTTCAGTTCAATCCTGTCTGCCAGGGTCCCAGTAGGGGGTGTGGCAGTCCTTTGTGTGAGAGCAGGCCCTCCACCCTCCCAGCCCAGGAAGACCCATTCAAAATGCAGATGTATGCAAGTGAGGCTGAGTACCCTGTGTTTGGGGTGTGTCTGAGTGAATGCACAAGGAGCTGTCAACTAAGCCCAGCCAGACGTGGATTGTAAGGCACAGAAATATTTAAGTGCAAAGAAATGCTCACTTTCTAAAAGTGGCATTTCTAGAATAGTAATATTGAATCCAACTTCACCAGTCAGCAGGATTTGATATTACCATTCTGGCCATACTAAATATGACCTTCCTACTCCTTTCAGATCAGCAGCTACCACTCCAATACTGTATGAGGGCAGCCCCAATGTTAGCCTATGAAGGGAGCAGGCCTCACAGCAGTGTAAAAACGAATTTAGGAGTTTTACACTACCAGGACATGTAAACTACACAGGTACATGTCCTGCCTTTCACCCACACAGCACCCTGCTCTAGGGGTTACCTAGGGCACACATTAGAGGTGACTTATATGTGGAGAAAGGGGAGGTTTAGGCTTAGCAAATACTTTTAAATGCCAAGTCGAGGTGACAGTGAAACTGCACCCACAGGCCTTGCAATGGCAGGCCTGAGACAAGGTAAAGGGGCTACGTAAGTAGGTGGCACAACCAGTACTGCAGGCCCACTAGTAGCATTTAATCTACAGGCCCTAGGCACATATAGTGCACATTACTAGGGTCTTATAAGTAAATTAAATAGTCCAATCAGGTATGATCCAAGGTTACCATGTTTAAAGGGGAGAGCACATGCACTTTAGCACTGGTTAGCAGTGATAAAGTGCGCAGAGTCTAAAAACCAGCAAAAACAGTGTCCAAAAAGTGGAGGGAGGCAGGCAAAAAGTTAGGGGTGACCACCCTAAGGCTGACAGGTCTAACAGTAACCCACAAGGAGAACCAGGTACTGTTGGGGAGGAAAGGTTATACTGCATTAAAATATATGACGTTACAATTGTGCTTGGGTGCTCATTGAGTGTTGTAAATAAAGGAAATATAAACTGATAATGTTGGTGTAAACAGCATACAGGGCTGCACAAAGCCACTTCAAGGTGCTCCTGGGCTCAGTATAACTGCCCTCTCTGTCTCTCTTAACTCGCAGTTCACAAAGTAATTAACTTCAAAGTTGATTACTGAAGGTGTGCCTGCTTAGATGGCTGTGGGCCAGGTCCATGCAAATGTACCCTGTCTAGTTAAAGCTTCTGACAGTAACTATATGGTTGCAGCACAGACTTCCATGCGATGTCAGCATCTCTTCACCATTAAAGACATTCTATCTCTTACTAACAAAGAAGTGGTGCTATCAACAATAAGTGGTAGAACTCTGACTGAGCCAATGGAGCCATTGGTTAGATTTAGTGGTGGCAAGGACAAGTTGAATACTAATGTGATATCAGGGAGAAGCATTGTGCCAGGTGCAAGGTTGTGTGAAGTGATCAGCCAGCATCACATGGGTAGCCCATTATATATGATGCAGAGTGTAGTATGCATTGACAATTACATAATGTTTTTCTCTTTATTTTATAATTAAGATGATTATTCTTTGGCTACAGATATTGCAAACTTTGTATGCAGTGAAGGATGGGGAGGAGCTATGGATAAGATGGGCAGAACCAATAAGGGCTTGACACAAAGGATGTCTAAAGAATAGAGGAAGAGTTGAGTTGAGAATCAGGGACTAAAGCTTCAATGGGACTTTTTTAGCTAATACTTTGTCTGAGTCAATCATTCTACGACAACCCCAGGATTCTCAGAGATGTGAGTGTCAGTCGAAGGGGATGTAAGGGAGTACCAGCTGCAGCAGCAACAGCAATTGCCATTGACAACATAGTCCTCTATTTATGATCTACTCTGCTTGTCCAGAGAGGAGTACGAAAGTTACTGCAGCACTCAAGACCTTGCATTATTTAAAAAACACAAATATCATTCTGCAGGCTGTTAAATAGCTAACTTCAGTGGGCAAAGAATGACAAGTACGGAGCAAAGAATATCTAATCCTAAGGCTAAAACACTGGCTCTGGATCAGCAGATGTGTGAACAAAAAGATTTTACCTCATAAAGTAGAAGATCTTGAAAATAGAATGCTGTGCAATGATCTCTGAGTCCTTGGTATACCAAAAGCTACTGAGAGGAATGACTCATGTATATTTATAGTGCATCTGATCATGCAAGCCTTCCTAGTCTCAGGGAGTGGGATGTTAATTTTCAGATACCGAGGGGCCACTGAATCCCATGTGTTAAGTCTAAAAGGAAGGGGGGTTTCGACCTAGAGCTATTCTAATTTATGTTTGGAATTTAATTTTTTGCCAATTATTTGACCAGATATTGTGAACCTAAAGTCCAAGCAAAGTAGGCAATATAGGTTTTTGTGACATTGGACTTTTGTCCTGCCACATTGTCTCGGCGCTTGCAACATTACTACCTGATTCCTTTACTTTAAGAACCAAGGGATCAGGTGTTCCTGCTGAAACCAGCCAAGTTAAAGATCATTTTCAAAGGATGCACCTTTGTTTATACAACAAATGCTCATACTGAAGAACTTCTAACTGAATGGAATAAGAATTTTCAAACTGTCAAGGGCTCTGATATGTAACAGGTGTGGATATGATAAAAGGCTTTCATCATGTAAATTTACCTACTAGGCCCAATAATGGGTAATTGATGAGGTCGCATGCTGGGGGCATCATGAGAGGTGTTGCGATTTACTTGAACTAGCTCTATTTGATGGCTAAAGCTAGAATATTGAGCTGAAGGATAAGACAGGCATAGGGGTCACAGATTCGTCCCTGAGCTTAAGTGGGGATATGGGTATGGAGATGTGTGGGACTTTGAGATGGTGGTCTGTGTGGGTTGGTCCAGGGAGATGGGTTGACAAGAGTGGAGAGGAATGGGTTGCAGAGTGGACATAAATATAATTTTTGGATTGTAAACAACATGAAGGATTATTTCTTTTACCTTAACTATTGATGAGTCATGTAGACAGTAGCTTGTACACATAGGGGTTGAACGTATTGTCATGGAATATTAATGGTCTATGATCTCACTTGTAAATGTATATGATTAGATTTGATCATATGTGTGTTAAACCTAAATAAAAATTCAGGCAGCTGGTATCACAAAACTCAAACGTGTGTTGCATTACAACATCTAATTTTATCATATGATCTGTTTAGTAGCTGGCACTTTACTGGATCTAATATTCTGGGTTTTATGTTTTATTTAGTTCCACATCAACAGTATTCACTAGCACAACTAAATTATTTCCATTCATATTATTGTATCACAACCTTCTGGCTATACCTATTTCTAAGAAAGGTTCTGACAAATTATTGATTCTCTCAGACAGACCTTTGTTAGGTCCCGTTTACTTGATGAAGCATATTGTGAGTTGATGTCTAATACTTTGGCAAATTTCTTTGCCAAGAATGCCATTGTATGGGATGCCTTGAAAACTGTCATATGAGGGGGGACATTAAGCTTTACAATATAAGGGAGTGTTAATGAACATAAATAAAATGAGCAATTACGTCAAACATTGAGGGATTTGTAAATTCAACACGCTGTTGCTGTATGTATAAATAGGGCAGCAGATGAGATTTTCTCTTTACAACAAAATGCATAGTTAAATAACAGTCAAGCATTATTTTGGGATAAGGTAGTGCAATTGTCTCAATACTAAATTAAAGTATTTTGGGAATAGCAAAGATATGCGCCATGTTTTGTCCTTAAAATTAAAGAAAGAGCCAGCAAAAATGCCATTAAGTTTATAAAGGGTGCCAGTGAGAATCTACAGATGGGTTCTGATAGGAGTATACAGGTTTTCTGAGAGTATTATTGGAAGTTATATAGGGAGGTGATAATAGTTTCCATATTAGAGTTCAACTACTATATAAATTTAGTAGCTCCTAAAATATTCACTGAGGTGGAACGCATATCTGTTTGACTCCCAATTCTTGACCCAGGAAATTATTAAATGCCTTCAATCACTATCCTCTGGTGAGGCAGCTGGATCAGATGCTATTTTGCCTGAATTTTTAGAAAAAAAAAATCCAATAACATCTAAATCATTTTCAGGTCGTGCTCACTCATAGGGAAGAAACAGGAGCAACACCTCCTTCGTCGTGTGAAACATTTATGAGAGCATTCCCTAAAAAGAGGAAATATCCCCTTGTCTGTTCTTCCTGTTGACCTATATCTCTGATCAATTTTAATGCAAAGTATTTCCAAAAATGTTGGCTAATTGTATTGCATCAAGTATAGCAAGTTGGGTGGAAGATGTTGTGCACATGAATTTGGCCATATGCATTTTTTAATTATGGGAATTCCTAGCTAGAATGACAATGCTGAGCACAGAAAGAGCATTTGATAGAGTCTCTTGGTCCTCTTCATTTTTGTAGGAGATCCTGCAGTCGCAGGCTTTGGTACAAAAATGTTGGTCACTATATTCAAATCTTATCACTAGGAATATTAGTACAGCAATGATTTCTGATAAAGTCTTCACAAGCAGAGAGACCACAATGAATGTTCTCTCTCTCTCCTTTACTATTTGCATTTTATCTTGAACCCTACCTGCATCATTTCAAGATGCCCAGTGTCCTACATCCCCTTGAAATCAAGTCAGCCGGTTTTAGTCTGGCTTTTTCTGCTGATGATGTACCCATCTTTAACTCTAACTAACATTTGGCTGTTTCTGCACTTGAAAAAGAAGTCACTACATTTGGCACACTGTCTGAAAATAAGAATAACTAGTCTAAAACCCAAATTCTGTGCAGTCAGACCACACCGCCTCAGGATAATCAATAGGGTGACTCTGTGATGTATTTATGATGATCTCCGTGAGTGGTACCAATAAGTGATGATAATTACCTCATATATTAGAAATGAGTAAGCTGTGAAACTATTTTTAGAACAATCTGACAACCCTAAAGTTGATATTGAGTTCCATAATAATGTACCAAAGATGTATGAAATCAACTGAAATATGTGTTAGGGAGCACTTTACAAACTGCCATTTCTCCCTTTTTGAAAGTGAATTAATTCTATATTGTGAAGGCTTACACATCTTTGTCATCAACACATATATTTTGGCTCTGGAGCTTTTGTTAGACTATGGAATGGACTAACTGAGATAGAAATCTAACTGCTGTGTCAGGTGACATTTATATCAGCAAAGCACATTAAAATAATCTCTGTAGAGGAGGATGACTCTCATTTGCTAATGAAACTGATATACTTTACTGCTAAATTTCCTCTGAGTGCTAAAAGATCATAGGTGAAATTTTTATGATACAAGCTAAATTAATGAATTTTGTTTGATGCAAAATTTCTTGTAGTTTTACATTACTCAATTTTACATAGTTTTTTTAAGGAACCACATGCTGCACCAAGACCTGCATCAGATACTAGTAGAGGACTAGTTCACATGGTTAATACCTTTCCAAAATCATTTCAATTTTCAACAAAATTCCTACTAGAATTCTTTATGCATGGTGCATGCTAAGTTATAACAGGTCACCTGAGATAGGGGAAAACTATTTCACTCTTAAAGTGGATTTTTTCTAAGTGTTAATGGAATTCAATACGATTTTTTGACAGAATTACACTATTTGCCTCTAGCTCAATATCTTCTTGACAATTCATGAACACTGCAATTCAAAGGAACTTAAATACAACAAAATGACAGCCTGGAAGTCACACTTGGTTATTTTATTACTTTTTTTTTTTACAAAGACAACTTTGCATGGTCATACTACCCTGTTAATGCAACGGTCTTCTAATCCCTAGTCAATGGCCCTTAGTACAAAATTAGAAGGATTATTTACTGAAAAACTGTCTAAATTTCTTTCTACTCTGATATCCTGGCAGCTAGGTATATTTCCAGAAGACAGAGGCTAGTTCTTGGGTCTAATAAAGCTGCAGGATTACACTAAGTCGTACAGCACGGACAGTGTAGGGATGTCTTTCATTCTTCTTAGCTTGCAATATCCTACAGCATTCCATGCACGGCCTCCCTCCACATTTTTTAAATGAGGCCCAAGGGAGGTGGTTTTCCCTAGGGCATTCTGTAGTTCCAGGAGGGGGATCTGCGTTGCCCCCTCTTTTTGGTTTTAAAACAAGCCCCAGGGAAGTGGTTGTCCCTGGAGCTCAATAAGCCCAATTGAGGGCAGTCCACACTGCCCCCTCCCATATGCATTGAAAGCCCTAGGGAGGCGGAGGGATATGGTACAGCAGCCATAGGACACCAGTGATCTTTATTGACAAAATTGGGGTCCAGTCAATCAATATAGCCTTCGACCTACCAGATGGATTCCTCAGGTGTGTTATTTGCAAAGATTTCATACCATTTATTTTTTTTTAAAACTATGTTGCCAGTCATGTGGTATAATCTTCGAGAGATCAACAAAAAGAAGTTTGCACATTAATCATTCACTTTTTAAATACACAAGTTGTTTTGCTAGAAATTAGCAAGCACAGTTAAGACTTTCTAGGCATACTTTCCAACTAGGATGCATGCTCTAGGCTCTAAAAGGTATGGCGATGAATATCCTTTAAGCAGTGAATTTTGATTCATGATAGCATATTTGCTTCTTGGAGAACTCATAAATTCTAAGTAGAATATAAGCGTGCTGCTTCAGAGCTGTACAAGTTATTATACATCTATTTTCATTTTCACAAACGCATGGTATGATTACTTTCTGCGTCTGATGTAGCTTAATTCCGTCTCCAGTACCTCTGGATAAGTTTGGGAGGCTGTTTCAGGGCAGGCGGATGTGTGAGTGCGTCCTTGATGTTCCTTTCTGCTTAGTATTGATGTAGGAAGTTGGCTCTGTATGTACTATTTCAAAGTAAGAAATAGCATGCACAGAGTCCAAGGGTTACCCTTAGAGGTAAGATAATGGCAAAAAGAGATAATTCTAATGCTCTATTTTGTTGTAGTGTGGTCAAGCAGTAGGCTTATCAGAGGGTAGTGTTAAGCATTTGTTGTACACACACAGGCAATAAATGAGGAACACACACTCAAAGACAATTCCAGGCCAATAGGTTTTTATATAGAAAAATATATTTTCTTAGTTTATTTTAAGAACCACAGGTTCAAGATTTACAAGTAATACTTCAAATGAAAGGTATTTCACTCAGGTATCTTAGGAACTTTGAATCAACACATTATCATGTACAGTTTTAGCAAAAATGGCCATAAGCTATTTTAAAACTAGACACAGTGCAATTTTCAACAGTTCCTGGTGGAGGCAAGTTTTGGTTAGTTTTGCAGGTAAGTAAAACACCAACAGGGTTCAAGGTTGGGTCCAAGGTAGCCCTCCATTGGGGGTTCAGGGAAACTCCAAAGTTACCACACCAGCAGCTCAGGGCCGGTCAGGTGCAGAGGTCAAAGTGGTGCCCAAAACGCATAGGCTTCAATGGAGAAGGGGGTGCCCCAGTTCCGGTCTGCCAGCAGGTAAGTACCCGCGACTTTGGAGGGCAGACCAGGGGGGTTTTGTCCGGCACCGGGGGGGGAGGGGGGACACAAGTCAGCACAAAAAGTACACCCTCAGCGGCAAAGGGGCGGCCGGGTTCAAAGTGCAAACAGGTGTCAGGTTTGCAATTGGTTCCAATGGGAGACCCAGGGGTCTCTTTAGTGAAGCAGTCAGGCAAGGGGGGGCTCCGTGGGGTAGCCACCCTCTGGGCAAGGGAGAGGGCCACCTGGGGGTCACTTCTGCACTGGAGGTCGGATCCTTCAGGTCCTGGGGGCTGCGGGTGCAGGGTGTTTATCAGGCGTCGGGTTCTTTGAAGCAGGCAGTGGCGGTCAGGGGGAGCCTCCGGATTCCCTCTGCAGGCGTCGCTGTGGGGGCTCAGGAGGGTCAACTCTGGCTACTCACAGGCTCGCAGTCGCCGGGGAGTCCTCCCTGTAGTGTTGTTTCTCCGCAGGTCGAGCCGGGGGCGTCGGGTGCAGAGTGGAAAGTCTCACGCTTCCGTTGGGAAACGTGGAGTCCTTTCAAAGTTGTTTCTTTGTTGCAAAGATGCAGTCTTTGTGGAACAGGGCCGCTGTCCTCTGGAGTTCTTGGTCCTTTTAGATGCAGGGTAGTCCTCTGAGGCTTCAGAGATCGCTGGACCCTGGGGGACGCGTCACTGTTGCAGTTTTTATCGAAGTGGGGAAACAGGCCAGTAGGGCTGGGGCCAAAGCAGTTGGTGTCTCCGTTTTCTCTGCAGGGCTTCAGGTCAGGAGTCCTTCTTTGTCTTCAGGTTGCAGGAATCTATCTTCCTAGGTTCTAGGTTTTAGGGGGGTGTTTAGGTCTGGGGGGTTAGTAGCCAATGGCTACTAGCCCTGAGGGTGGCTACACCCTCTTTGTTCCTCCTCCCTGGGTGGGGGGGGGGCTCATCCCTAATCCTACTGGGGGAATCCTCCATCTGCAAGATGGAGGATTTCTAAAAGTCAGAGTCACCTCAGCTCAGGATACCTTAGGGGTTGTCCTGACTGGCCAGTGACTCCTCCTTGTTTTTCTCATTATCTCCTCCGGCCTTGCTGGCAAAAGTGGGCCCGTGGCCGGAGGGGGCGGGCATCTCCACTAGCTGGGATGCCCTGTGGCGCTGTAACAAAGAGGGTAAGCCTTTGAGGCTCACCGCCAGGTGTTTCAGTTCCTGCAGGGGGAGGTGAGAAGCACCTCCACCCAGTACAGGCTTTGTTACTAGCCACAGAGTGACAAAGGCACTTCCCCACATGTGACCAGCAACATATCTGGTGTGTGGCAGGCTGGAAAAACTAGTCAGCCCACACTGGAAGTCGGGTATGTTTTCAGGGGGTATCTCTAAAATGCCCTCTGAGGTGTATTTCACAATAAAATGTACACTGGCATCAGTGTGCATTTATTGTGCTGAGAAGTTTGATACCACACTTCCCAGTTTTCAGTGTAGCCATTATGGTGCTGTGGAGTTCGTGTATGACAGACTCCCAGACCATGTACTCTTATGGCTACCCTGCACTTACAATGTCTAAGGTTTGGCTTAGACACTGTAGGGGCATAGTGCTCATGCACTTATGCCCTCACCTATGGTATAGTGCACCCTGCCTTAGGGCTGTAAGGCCTGCTAGAGGTGTGACTTATCTATGCCAGGGGCAGTGTGAGGTTGGCATGGCACCCTGAGGGGAGTGCCATGTAGACTTAGTCATTTTCTCCCCACCAGCACACACAAGCTGGCAAGCGGTGTATCTGGCTGAGTGAGGGGTCCCCAGGGTGGCATAAGACATGCTGCAGCCATTAGAGACCTCCCCTGGCATCAGGGCCGTTGATACCAGAGGTACCAGTTACAAGGGACTTACCTGGATGCCAGGGTGTGCCAATTGTGGAGACAAAGGTACAGTTTTAGGTAAAGAACACTGGTGCTGGGGCCTGGTTAGCAGGCCTCAGCACACTTTCAAATCATAACTTGGCATCAGCAAAGGCAAAAAGTCAGGGGGTAACCATGCCAAGGAGGCATTTCCTTACAATTGACTTAAGAAAAAGATGTGAAAGTAGATGTATTCTTCTTAAACTTGTGAAAACTTCAAGAAATGTTACATCTAAGGGCAAATTGGTAGTATGGGATTATTGAAATGTTGGTCTTTATAGTCACAAAGTAAAAGGCTAACTAGAACGCTAGCACTCATTTGTAAAAACCATCTGTTGAAGGCTGTCAATAGTGCTTCACAAATATCAGTACCTTTGATTGTTTCAGAAGTGACAAATAGGACACAAAACCGCTGGATATGTGAGACTGATAGTCATTATGAACCCACATTTTAGCAACCATGAGTTCTTTTAAAAATGTTTATTTAAAAAAAATATAATGTTGAGTTACAACACCGTTGTAAGTTTCAAGGGGCCACATGTAGGTACATTTGGTTTTGCGACTCGCAAATTGGGAGTCAGAGGGACTCACAATTTGCGAGTCGCAAAACCTTATGCACAACAGTGTCCATGGCACTGTTAGCGATTCGCAAGGGGGTCGCAAATGCCCACCTCATGAATATTCATGAGGTGGGTTGCAATTTGCAACCCCCTTGAGAACGGCAGCCCTCACAGGGATGGTGGCCTGCTGCAGACAGCAGTCCACCATGTCTGTGACTGGTTTTCAATAAAACAGCTTTTTTGTTGTTGTTGTAATGCAGCCCGTTTTCCTTAAAGGAAAACGAGATGCATTACAAAAACAAAAAATGAAACGTTTTCATTTAATTTTTCACTGCCTGCTCTGAAAAAAAAGTTTTCTGTGACATTCACAACGGGGAAGGGGTCCCATGGGTGCTAACTGCGGTCCCAAAACAATCCTACGTTGCACTGCGAGTCACAATTAGAAAGGGTAAACCCCTTCCTAATTGTGAGTCCCACACCCATTGTGCGATTCGGTAACCAGGTTACCGAATCGCAAAACGGGGTTTGTGCATCACGATGTGCTTTTTGCACGTTGCAGACAGCCAAATTCGCTGTTTGCGACGTGCAAAAACATTAATACATGTGGCCCAAGATACTTTAAGGGTGACGACTGAATTGAGGAGGCGGTAAATAGGCATTGCTTCTCCTATACAATTTAACATCTGTTATACTCGGTCATCCTAATGCCGGTAACAATCCCTGCTTGCCCAATCCTTCAATTAATTACAAATTTACATATTTTGTTCATGCAAATGTCAAGTCTAACAAAGGAGTCTTTTGCCATGAAAGTGCTTTTGTTTTGTGTGCAATCAATTCTTCAATCCGCAAGCGGTAGGTTGTTTGGTAGATTATCTAACTTTTTCTGTACGTAAAACAATGTGTCAGGTAAAACACATTTTCTACAAAATTAATGGGTAGGTCTAATTCTGTTTTTTAATAATAATTTGCAGTATTTTTGCTAAATTGCCGAAAGCTGCGATTAAAGCCAATTTTTACGAACAGTTTCCCCAGTCTAGATATACGAGTGATGCTTGACATGTATGAACCTCTGCTGAATTTTAAGTATCTGCATCTTTGTGTTCGGTAGATTCTTAATTACCAATGCTTTTCAAAGACAGAAATAACTGTGTCATTGAGAAGGCTGAAGCCAGCTAGGCATCTTCTTGATCCATGTACACTAATAAATGAGAAAAGATTCTGTAACCTAGAAGAGCAAGTCATGTAGCTAATTAGGGCAATTCAGCGTCATTCTTGAATTTTGATGGTATTTGTCATTTTGACCATGTTCCTAAATAATATTATTTATTATAGTATTTAAAAAATACCACTGACAATTTAAGAAATATGCCCTTGCCTTCTTTGGAAATGTAAATGTCATGGACCGAAACTGTGTGACAAAACGTAAACTCTTACAGTGATCACTGCACAAAATAATATTCATCTTTAAGATTATAAATGCCCACGATAGTACATTTTAGCTGTCATTCAAAAATCACAGCCAAAACTAAAAATATTACTGATTGCTCTTGAAATACAGATTTCTAAAATCTATTTACTGCAGAGATAAATCATATTCAATATTTAATTTCCATGTCGCCTTACTTGTGAATACTATAAGGGAATGAAAGGACCAATCTCAGTTTAATTTATTTGTTTCCATCCAATTAGCCTCAAAGCATTGCAATTCATGAAGATAATACAACCTCAAATCACATTGCAGAGCTTCAGCCATGCCTTTCTGTAATTAAAATCTCCTTCATGAGTGATGCAACACTGTTCTGCACAGGAAGGGACATCACTAGTTTCCTGTCAAAACACGTGTTTGAAATAAGGCAGGCAATACGCCTTCATGTCCTAGTATCTATTAGCACAGTAAGTTATAGTTCTTCAGTTTCCATCATTCAACTTCACAGGAAGTGACATCACTGGTTTTCTAGCAAACCCTTTACAAAAAAAAAAAAGACAGACAATAGGATTTAATTTCCCATCACCCATTTGCAAAGAAATTGGCATCGCTGCATTTCCCATTATCCCTCTGTTCAGGAAGTGCCATCACTTCCTGTGTTCTCTTTATGTGAGTCAACTCTCTGGGGCTTCTACCATGTCAACATCCTCCCAAACAAAAGATATACACAGACAAGGAGATTGATTATTTGGGCCTGTAATGGCCAGCTACACATAAGATGCTAATACTCTTCCAAATTACTACAACACATTTTGGGAAATTGGTTAACATCAAGTCTCCCAAAAAAACGCACAAGTGCAAGTCAAACTTAGTCCTCTGCACCCTGGTACTCTAAAGACTTCACTGACAATAAAATATGTTGCAAATTATTATCTTTTCTGTGGTGTTTCACCAGATGTTTGCCTTCTGTTGCTGAACCCATTTTATTGGCCATAGAATTCTCTTCACTTTGCCATCCACTGGTAAAGTTCTTGTTCCCTCCTTCTCAAATTTGGTAACATTAGTGTACACTTCATTGGTACATTTAATTTGCTTATAAGTTCACTGGACTGCAAAAAAATGTCTCCAGGCCTGCCACTGCATTCTTGGGGTGAAGTTTCAAACTTCCCTTTCAACCTGGCAAAATAAACCGTTTCCCAAGCCTTAACCTTTCTTTTTAAAACTGATAAGTTGCTGGTAAATTCGGCCTTAAAAGCCCACTGGGTAGAGTGCTTGGTATTTAGAAAGTAGCACATGTGCATTCAATCTTTTACGTGTCCTTGATCTACCATAGTTTACCTCTAGTTTACACTATTACCTTTAATAAATGCTAAATTCAGTTTGGGAATAGAGTGAAAAAAATTTAAGGATTCATTATAAGTAATAAAACAAATCCAATTATTGGTCAAGATGAATTTTGTATTAATATTTTGGAAATGGTACTTTTAGAAAGTTGTAATTGTCCTGCCTAAAATCAACTCAAAAGGCTTTCCTGCCAGTGTCCAGCGGCACCTGGCTTCAGATGAGTCAACTGTACTCAGACATATATTGCTACCAGACAGTGAACAAAGGGCTCTGGAGTATAGGGAGGGAGACTCCTCCCTTGACAGGATGGCAGGGGGGACTGTGACCAGCCCATTCCTGAGCCTCTATAGTGACTGGTAGATAGAGCTCACGCCTAAACCTCTCCCCTTTTACCTCTCTAGTCAGCCATGTACAAGAAATTACCAGAACTGGTGAATACAGACTTGCCATCCACCCACAATCTGACATAAAAGTAGACCCCACAGGCCTCTCCTCAGAACAATAATGGACCTGTGAAAAATCAGAACAAGGAGTGCCCTGCTGTCTGAAGAAACCGAAGGAAGACTCACCCTTCTTGATTTGAATGCAGGACCCCAGAAATGACTCAGACGGCCAGTTGGCTGACCTACTGTTTGAGCTACTGAGACACGATAATCTCCCAGAGGACTGTTACCCTACACCTGCCCAGTTCCAAATGGACCTGTTCTGGACCCTTCTGCTGTCCTCTGTTGGTGGTGCCACCCATGTCTTGGATGTTTATAAAGTGTACTCCTCATGTCCTCAAATTGGAAGACTTGGGACTTAGAAAAAGTTTGCCAACTTTCTGCCTGGAGAACAAATTGAGAACCAGATTGCTGTCAAAGCCGCTGATGTAAATTTCAAACTTTCATTTGGCCCGAACTTGCCATTTTAGGCTGCTGAAGGGCATGCAGCTTCCAGAAAACATTTAAAGTCCAAACTTAGAGGACTTCTTGTGACCAATTCTGAGGAGTGTCCAACTGACATTGAGGTCTTCCTTGGCACAAACAAAGGATTTTGCTTGCCATTTGCTTTCCTTCCTTCATTGGTTACTGCAATTAGTCCCTGCTCTTTAGCAAGCTGCCATTGTCAAGGACCCATTTGGATGCAAGCTGCCTCTCTGACAGCTCATTGACCACCATTTTTTCTTCTGTTCTCACCCATGCTCCATTTGTTCCGCCTTAACATTGGACTTTAACTCAGTCTAGCATGACCAGGATCTTCAGTTGGTGATTTTTTGCTATTTTTAATTCAAACTTTATAAATGTATACATTCATATCTCTGGTTCTGATTATTAGATTTTTGTCATTTTAGTGTCATTTTATTTATTAACATGTTCTCTGTTTTTCTAAATTTGTTTTGGATTTTTCTTGTCTTACATTTTGACTGTATTACTGTTTGAGTTCTGCATAAATACTTTACACATTGCCTCTATGTTAGGCTTCACTGCTTTGTGCAAAGATACCAGAGGGTTAAGCACAGGTTTATTTTGTGACTTTAGTAGTTCACCTTGACAAAGACTGATATTATTTGAGGTGGGTTCTCACCCACTCAGCTAATACTCCAATGTCCTGCACATTCCTTCTGCAAACAGGATTGAAAATGGAAGAAAAATAGAAATTCTTATGACCTATGTGCAACACACAAACAGCTCATCACTGCATCCAGAACAAAGGTCTATCCCAGCACCATCAATGAAGCCGCCAACAGAAGCAGAAGTCTTTTCAATACAATTAAGCATTTTGTCATGACCCTGTTTGATCTACCTATCTCATACTCAACATGCAAGTGCAAGGCCATCAATCTCTTCTTGAGAGAAAAAATAAATTTATGACAGCACTTCGACAAAACCATGCTTCTCTTTTTATTCTAACACCTTCTTACAGAATCTGACAATGGCCATCCTTCAAAGCCCTGTCTCTCACAGATCTCTTGAACCTACTTATGTGTCACAAAGCCTATGAAGATGATATCTTACCCTGATCGATTATAATGCTTACTTGTACAATTGCCAGGGATTAGACTATGTATAAGCACTCCACTGATTGTTTGATTTATCCTCTGTTTTCATCAAAGCTCTCTCCAGTGACTATAACTCACCCTTACTCACCATTGTCAATGCCTCCCTCACCTAAGGCAATCTCCCAGGAGCTCTTAAAATCAGCCAGGTCTACTCACTGTTACAGAAACCTGCATTACACCCTGATAACCAAACAAACTACTGGCCTATCAGTCACGTACCAAAGTACCGCAAAATCATTGAGGAAGCAGTCTTTGGTATACACAAACATCACATAAATGCTAAGCATCTTCTGTATGACTACCAATCTTGTATCTGTTCATACTGTAACACGGAGACCAAAACATTACACATAAACAACAGTCTCCTGGCCACACAAGATGACCCTTGCATCTTAATATTGCTTGACCTCTCAGCTATCTTCGCCATAGTCGCCATACAACCCTAAACCACATCTTGCATGCTGACGTCCCAAATGGGATTCACTGGTAATTCCTGTAATAAAAAAAGGAGGCCCTCATTTTGAGTTTGGCGGGCAGTGGAGACAAAAACCCGCCACTCTGGTTTTCCTCCTGCTGGCCCAATTATGAGTTTTGCACTGGCTCAGCGGAATACTCATAACAACATTGACCCCGGCTCGTAATCGAGCCAGCGGCAATGTTGCAGTGATGTGGGTGCAACAGCACCCGTCTCGCTTTTCACTGCCCGTAATTCAGGCAGTGAAAAGCAAAACAGGGCTGTCCATGGGGGCCCCTGCACTACCCATGCCATGCCAAGTGCATGGGCATTGCGGGGGCCCCCAGCACCCCCTTTCCACCATCCTTTGCATGGTGGTGGGACCGCTATGCAAAGGCTGGCAGAAACGCAGGTCATAATCCGGATGACCGTGCTGCTTGCAGCGCTTGGCTGGTGGATTGAGACTACCAGCACCACCAGGCCATTGGCTGGTGTCAACCTAGTGGTGCTGGCGGTCGCACTGTGGTGGCTCCACCATGGTCATAATATGGCAGTCAGACCGCCCCTGTCAGTGGAAGTCCAAGCACCACCGTAAGTCTGGTGGTCCATGGACCGCCAGACTCGTAATGAGGCCCTGAGTTACTGGTTCAGCAAGGTGTATCCCTAGACACGCATCAACCACAATCCTTGTCAGGGTGAGGCACAAGCAAACCCCAAATTAACCTGTGCCAAAACCCCAAATAAACCCTCTAGTAGCTTGGTACAGAGCAATCAGGCTTAACTGTGAGCAATGTGTAAAGAATTTATTCAACACTTCAAATTGTAAAGTGAAAACATAACCCCGAAAAAATCCCACACCAATTTTAAAAAAATAGAGCAAACCGATAAATAAATCAAGACCAAAAAGACAAAAATCCCATCAGTAGAAAAAGAAATAAGTGAAAAAGTGAGAAAGTCACACAGGTTCAAGCCAACTGCGGTGGAGCATGGGTCAGATACAAGAACCTGTTTAGTCCAGTTGAAAAGTTGCCATGTCAGTCCTGTTCGTGGTGGAGGGTAATGCGAGTCATTGCTGATGGTTGATGTAGCGCAAAGAGCATGCCTGACATTGCATACGGTCTTCGCTGTAGTGCCAATGTCCTCTAGTCATCAAGAATAGTTGGTCTGGAACTTGTGGTTGCACTCTTCATGAGCGATCAATACTGCAGCATGAAGGGTTGGGTTGACATAACTTCATGCTGGCAGGCAGTGCAAGTGACAATGATTTGGTGCCAACAGGCTTGCTTTCCATCGTGAAGCACACAAATACTTAAATTCAGCTCCACTGAGGTAACACCAAGAGTGCAGGACCTGAGAAGAACCACTTGGCGGTCAGGGACAGACCCCATCTGGATCTGGGTGGTGGTTCAGGTAATTGGGAGCTTGTTTTATCCATGTGGCTTTCAACAGGAGGTCAGTGGACTACCCCTTGGTATCACTCTGGGAGTCCTTGTTTCATGTGCACGTCAAGTCCCTCTGACTCAGACAGCACAGTAGCAATCCAGCAAGACAGTAATCCTGCAAGGTAGTAGTCCTGCACCCAGATGTTCAGCTGAATGCCAATCCTTCCAGCAGCACAGCAGTCCTTCTTCCTGGCAGAGTCCCCACAGTTTCAAAAGTGCACTGAAAGGTTGGTGTCTGAGGTCCAGTATTTATACTAGGGGCCAGATGTATCAAGCAAATTTGCATATGCAAACTATGCGAATGGCCGTTTGCGAATGCAAAAATGCCTTTCATTATGTATGAAAGGCATTTGCTATGCAATTTTAAGGACTCGCTAAAATAGCGATTCCTTAAAATTGCGAGGCCATTTAGAGAATCGCAAATTGCAATTCTCTAAATAAGAAATCGCAAATAAGGAATCCTTATTTGCGATTTCTTAAGCACATGTATCAAGCTTTTCCTTAATGCGAATTGGGCTTTAAGGAATCAGAATTGCCACCAAGTAATACTTGATGGTAACCATGTGCAAATTTTAAAAATGCATTAAAAATGCATTTTTAAAATTGACATGTAATGCACCCATGCCCCTTTGGCATGTGTGCTCCTTACATGTCCTCAAATATTTTTTGGGGTGCAGCAGAGGGGGCCTAAGGCCCCCAGCACCCTGGGGTTTTGCATTTCCTAAATTGCGAATTCCAGTTAGGAATTTGCAATTTGGGAAATACAAAAAATTCGCAATTATAGGCCTACAGGCCCATAGGTGCGAATGGGCTCATAATCGCTGTTTGCGATTCTGTAATAGCATTTGCGATTTTTAAGAAATCGCTATTACCGAATCGCAAATTTGATACATACCATTTTGCGAATCAGAAATAGCGATTTCTTAAAAATCGCTATTAGATATTTGCAAAGTGGTTTCTTCATACATCTGGCCCCAGGTGTTTCCTTTGACGTGGAAGAAGCTTGTAGAGGTTTCCCTTTGAAGCGCACAGGCTTCCTGCCTCCCAGGTAGCTATTGGGCTAAAATTGTAGGCCTGAAGCCATGTTTTCCTTTCTCACACTAATGGATGCCACAATGACTGCTGCAGTGCACAAGTGGCATTTTAACTTTCAATGCTATATGTATATTTCCTGCACCATATACTACAGCCTTACAAGAAAGTACAATAAGTCAGTCAGGGAGTAGCCTATCTCAGAGTCCTGCAAAGTCGGTCCTGGGGAGCCGGGTCCATGGCAGGTTTTTAGCATATCCACATTTAGAAAAAAGATGTTTCAGTAATCTTCATTTTTCTAAATGTGGATATGATAAAAACCTGGCATGGACCCGCCTCTCCAGGACCGACTTTGCAGAACCCTTGCCTATCTCTATATGTTTTATGGGTTACAGCACTACATATTATGCACTGGATAGCAGTACCCTAGTGTGTAGTGTCTAAAAACCTGCAATACAATTCAGCAAATTTGGGGGTGAAGGGCAAAATGGGGCATTTTTTACATGCAACATTATCTTGTGCTAACGTAACATTATTTCTACCTCAGCTGCTGAAAGCAGAAGTATTACTAAGTGGTATTTATATTCTGATTTCATTCAGGTTAGACACATACATTGACCCAGATGTAACACATGCAGGTATCTTCATATGGTCCTATTATTCCAGTAACTATCTCTGGAATAAATGGCTCACAGGTACATATCTGCAAAACATTCAATGTTTTCCAATATTCAGTGTTTTTTTTTCTCCATTTTCAAGGGTAAATAAAAGCTGGTTAACCAATGTTGCACTTGGGTGCTGCCCATTCAGGACACCTAGATGTTGGCTTTTCTGATCATCTGTTTTTTGTGCTTTTTACTGTGTGTGAGCCTCACTACAGGTGTTGCATCCATGGAAATCACATGCGAAATAGCCTGCGTGTGTTAACAACTAGAATCTGCCTTTTTAAGAAAAGGCCACTGCGACGCAGCAAGGGTAAGTGGCGCTTGGCTGGTTACAATGGAACATGTGAGCATACATGTGTGCTGCGTATGAGAGACTACTGTCATGCATAGCCCAGTAACAGCACAGGCAGCCTGGTACAATGGTAACTTTGCAGGATTGGGTATTCATCTGGGATAGGCCTTATAAGGATAGTGTAGACTAATAGGGAAAGTCAGTGTGCTTCACTGTTTTGGCTATAGTGACTGCCCATTATAGGTAAAGATAGAGAACTTTCTTAGAGTGTAGTTTCACCACCCCCCTTGGCCTACAGAGACTATTGATGTCTTGTATTGGAGTGTAACCTGCGTGAGAATACCAAACATGTGACTTCTGAAATGATAAATATACACCTTATGGATCATCCATTGCTTCCATATTTCCCTGGCTCACTTCAACATCAGAGCCCAGGCTTTTTGTCACGCTTTTGTGCCCAGTTGATTGTGTTTTTTTCTGTAGCCAGAACAAAAGCCACCCCACACAAAAGGAGCAATTAGCAATACTTCTCCTAGCTCCTGAGGAGGAAAAGGGTGGGGTGTAATGCTCTCCGTCAATCACCTTTAATAGTGATAGGCCTGCCCAAGCCCATTGAACAAAGGAGAGTGTCCAGACAACTGGAGCCAAACCACCAGGGGGTGCTCCCTTTGCAATTCTAGTGTGCAAGTCCCTGGGTGCAATGGCAGCAAAGGGTGGAGTTGATCTCCCAGATGACACCATTTTGGACTGTCCCAGCAGCTGTGCAGGAGGGGTGGGACAGGGGATGAGAGGTGATGTGGAACCACAGGAGTGGTTAGGGATGCCTGACCTTTGGAACCTTCCACTCCCCTTAAGAAAATCCTGTACAAGGCGGAAACTCTCTCTTGCCTGTGGACTTTTCTACACTCTGCTGCTGGATCCAGGGACCACCATGAAGAACTCGAAGGAGGAACCCCCTGATCTCAACTCAGGACCAAGGGCTCTGCCCAGTTGACCCCAGGACCATTAGGTCTTCCAGAGAGCCAGTGAAGCCAGCCCCCTTCCGCCCCCTGAGGAACAGTTGGGCAATGGTCCTTGAATTTTTTGCACCAAGAGGAAAAGATCAAGAGGGGATCTGGCTCAGGGAACCAGGAAGACCAGCAGTTTGAGGACTGCACCACTCTGGAGGTAAGGAAGGTTGAAGCACTTGCCCTTGGTGGAGAGAGCTCACCATCAGGAGTGAAATGAGCCTAGGATCGTTCAGATCAGCCCCAGAGAGCTCAAGTTAAGATATTTTAAGGTTTGGCAACCTTAGATTCGTAGTGCCACTGAGCTCGTAGTGCTCCACATCCGGGCCAGTGAAATTTCCCCAGGTTGGGCCAGGGCCCAGAGATGGCAAACGGAAGCAGTCCTGTTGCAATGGGGGAGACACCACTCCTTGATCTTACCTGAGGACCCCATCCACTGGGTGTTCTACTGTTCTAGGGGCCTGGACCCCATCCCCAGAACCCTGCAGCACAAACCAAAGGACAGTGTGGAAAAGCACTTGTGCACTTCCAAGCCAAAGCTGACAGGGGCCCAGGTCCCCATCACTGGGCCCTGAGCAACAGCCAGGAAGGTGGGGGAGTGCTGCTGCACATCCCCCACGTGGTCCACCTATCCTCTCACCAAGCCAGTGGCTGGTGAGAGCAGGAAGTCCAGCCACACAGTGCACATCTGCCTGCAGGAGCAGATACACAAGACTGAAGCTGCCAGCTTCCAAACACCACGTAGAAGTGCTGCTGGCTCTCCGTGGCAGTACATGGAATTGCTGCTGGGACGGTGACCTGGTGAGGGCAGCCGGTGGTGGGCTGTCCCGGTTGCCTTCGAACAAAGGAAAGATCCATAGGTTGGCCAAGTGAGACAGGGCACCCCTTAGAAAGAAAGGATGCAGAACAAGGCTGCTGATCAAATGTAGAAAACACCAAGGAAACCTGATTTGCCTCTCCTTAGTACAGTGGGTAGCCACTGCTACAATATTCACTGCACTCCACCAAAATAGCCCCAGAATGTCTTTTGAGGCCCGGTTATTTTGAATGCATTTTTGCCCATGTTTTTGCTTATGTTGGTCCCAGGGCGAGATAACCACTGCCAAACAATTCAGCTGGATCCCACCATTTTCCTCCATGGTTCTCCTGAGTGCTCACCCTAAGTTGGGTGGGGGCAAAATTATCACCTCCCCTGGATTTCTTTCACATTTCTAAGCACTCCCATGGCTAGAGCTTGTGCTCTGCAGCTGGAAGTGTTATGCCCTTTGGGGGCTGTTAGACTTTTCATCCTTGGCGTGGTCTCCCTTAACTTTTTGCCTCTGTTTCCCAGGATGCTGCTGATGTGCTGGACTTTGTTTTTGCTGTTTTTGTTACTCTGGGCACTATGCCACTGCTAACCAGTTCTAAAGTGCAAGTGCTCCTATACAAAATGTGTATGTAATTGGGTTATGCATGATTGGTATATCTGATGTAATAGTAAGTCCCTAGTAAAGTTCACTAAAGGTGCCCAGGGCACGTAATCAAATGCTACTAGTGGGCCTGGAGCACTGGTTGTGCCACCCACATAAGTAGCTCTGTTATCATGTCTCAGACCTGCCACTGCAGTGTCTGTCTGTGCAGTTTTAATTGTAAATTCGACTTGGCAATCCACTTGCCAGGCCTAAACCTTCCCTTTTCTTACATGTAAGACACCCCTAAGGTAGGCCCTAGGTAGCCCCAAGGGCAGGGTGTAGTGTATGGTTAAGGTAGGACATATAGTAATGAGTTTTATATGCCCTGACAGTGAAATATTGCTAACTTTGTTTTTCACTGTGGCAAGGCCTGGCCCTCTCATAGGTTAATAGGGGGGCTACCTTTAAATATGACTAAAGTGTAGATTCCCTTTGGGAGTGGATAGACATGCGGAGTTAGGGGTCTCTGAGCTCACAATTTAAAAATACATCTTTTAGTAAGTTGATTTTGAAATTGTGTGTTTGAAAATGCCACTTTTAGAAAGTGAGCATTTTCTTGCTTATACCATTTCTGTGACTCTGCCTGTTTGTGGATTCCATGTATGGGTCAGTTTGACAGTTGGACTGGTTGCGCCTCACACTAGACAGTGACACAAAGGGAGCTGGGGTGTAGTCTGCATTTCCTGATGAGCCATCTGTGCTAGGAGGGACGGGAGGAGTTGTCACTCACACCCGAAAAGGCTGTGTCTGCCCTCTCACAATGCAGTCTCCAACCCCCTGGTGAGTGTCTGGGGCCTGGCCTGGGCAAGGCAGGATTTCACAATCAAGAGAGACTTTCCTTTGAAGTAGGCCTACTTCAAATGAGAAAATGGGTATAAGAAGGGGATCCAAAACCACAGACTTTAGAATACTTCTGGAAACCAAGATGAACCTCTACTTGGAGAAGAGTTGAAGAGCTGCCCTGCCTGTGGCTGTGCTTGGTGGAGCTATCCTATAGTTGCTGCTTCTGCATGTGCTAGAGGACAAAGACTGGACTTTGTGTTGCCTTTCTTCTTGTGAAGAACTCTCCAAGGGTTTGATTTAGAGCTTGCCGCCTGTTGTTTGAAGTCTCAGGGACAGCAAAGACTTCTCTCTGCCAGCACCTGGAGTCTCTGAAGAGACTCCTACTCTGCCAAGTGGTGCCCATCTAGTTCCTGGGACCCTGAAAGGAGAAGCTGGCAGCCTAGGAGGGAGAAATCCACACACCGACCGCCGTGCGGGGAAAAGATCAACCCAACTCCAATCTGCTGCTGAAAAATCGATGCGCCACCGGCTTCGCGGCTGAAAATCAAAACTCGCCTGCAACGCAACCCAAAGATCGACGCCCGGGGCTGGAGAAACAAGGCACAACTTCGCTGACGGAGGCTGATGAGATCGCAACGCTGTGTGGTTTTCGGATCATTGTGTGGCTGGATTTCCGACACAAACACCGCTGGGCGTGTAAAAATTACGCAAGGCCTGCCCGGCCCCGAAAGTGTGGATCAATGCATCGCTCTCCTGAAGAGAGAAGAAACGACGCACGCCGACCCAACGAAAGGAGAAACAACACAAGGTCTTCCTCTTGAGTGAAATCGACACATTGCAAGCCCTTTTTGACACACACTCGCCCTAGCAGAGTTATGTTTGACGGCCCAAGGTACATTTTCATGCTGACAGCATTAGTGTGTGTTTAAAATTACATGAAGACTCTTTTTACATTTTTAGTGATAACTTGACTTGTGTATTGTGGATTTTTGTCCTTTTGGTCTTGTTTTGTTTAGATAAATATTCTCCATTTTTCTAAACCTGTGTTTTGTCATTTTGTAGTGTTTTCATGGAGTTACTTTGTGTGTTGGTACAAATACTTTACACTTAGCACTCTGAAGTTAAGCCTACTGCTCGTGCCAAGCTACCAAGGGGGTAAGCAGGGGTTAGCTGAGGGTGATTCTTTATTACCCTGACTAGAGTGAGGGTCCTTGCTTGGACGGGGGTAACCTGACTGCCAACCAAAGACCCCATTTTTAACAGGGGCCATGTATATGTGACATTCAAAAGGGCCTGGAAGGGCTCAAAATACATATATGTAATGTTTGTGTCGTTACACCCTCTTGGGGCCAAGTGTATGGTTTCAATGCAATTATATATCATTGTTACACCCTCTAGGGGATGATTGTACATCTGCAATTTGGTACAATAGGTATGAGAAATTCACATACACAGAGCATGTTGATGACAAATGCTATATTGGTTCATCATAATTACTGTGAATGCTTCATTGGTTTAGAATGCATTCTTGATCGCTGCATTAATGACAATGATTCCAGCTAACGGTATCTAATTGTGTTTCATTAGAAAACAAATGATTAAACTCACTTTATATGTTTGGGTGACCCCTATAGAGGGTCACCAGTGGCTACAGAACATCATCTATGGTATGTTTCATGTGCCAATGTATATATTTGTGAATTATTGTGTAGTATTTTGTAGTGTGTGTAATAAATGTACTTCAGCTATTTTTAAAGAAAATGTTCTTACTGGACAATAATTTTTGAGTGTCATTATTGAGGGCGAGTGATTGATGGTTACTAGCCCACATCACCTCCCTTGAGTAGGCCTTGAACTGTTCCTCTACCCTGTGAGAGCCAAGCAATACAATGGGGTGTTTGCTTCCCAGTAAGGATTGTGGATCTATTTCTTGGGCAGGCCACACAACTAATAGCTCAATTTCTAACAACCACTTAGACTGGATCACTGAGAGTACCTCTGAAATGCCAGCTTCTCACAATGAGGCCACAGCCTTGTTGATTGATGACATCTCTCACTCCATAATCATACAAGGCAAGATGATTGTATATTTCTTTGTTCAGCAGTTCATCTCCCCAGTAACAAAAGGGCCCTCTCCTTTCCCATTATTGACTGCCTACAATCTAATTAAGACTGTAAATGTACTGTAAATGTGATGTAATGTAAACAGTAAATATACCATAAATGTGCTATCATTAAGAAAATGCAGTCATCTTCTTAATCTTTTAAAGGTTTTTCTGGTGTTTACTATTGGAAAAGATGGACCTCCGTGGTCTGACAGAGGTGGTGACAGCTTTACAAATGTATGAGCTATATAGAAAGACTAGGCTTCTTAAAGCATCAAAACATAGCGCCCAAAAAAACATGGCTTTGTGAAAAATAAATCTTGTACTTTTCCTTATATCGTCCACAGCAAAATAGTCTGATATTTCATTTAAAGAAAAGCAAAACTTGTTTCTGTTTGAATAAGCCACCTGTTAGACATAGCATCCATGGTGTGGTTTCCCCTGTCTTTTTGTCTCTGCTTCCTGTATTTTTGACTTGTGCTGGACCTCGTTTTTGCTGGTTTTTATACTCTGGGCACTTTAACACTACTGTCCAGTGCTAAAGTGCAAGTGCTTCCTGTGTAAATTGTGCATATGATTGGATATCCCTGATTGGCATATTTGATTTACTAGGCAGTCCCTAGTCAAGAGCCTCACAGCAACAACAGGTACTCTACTCTGGTCGTAAGTACAGTTCCTGTGTACTTAGGGCCAGAGGTAGAGTTCCTGTTGCCCTTGTTCTTTGTTTGGTAGAGTAGAGGATCATTATTCCTTTCTACTCCCCTTTGTTTTTAATCTAGACCGAGATCTGTCACAACTAATAAATTTGTTACTGTGAGGCTCTCAAGCCAATTTTAATGTTTTTTCTCCAGCTCCCTTTCTGTTCACTTAGGTTTGAATACATTCCTACTGTCCTCTTGATGGCACGCATTTCAAAAGATCTCTTTCAAAGAGCCTGTCGGACATTGCAGCACCAGTCTGACGATGAGCAGACCCGATAATGAAGCATGACATCCAATGGATCTGTGATGGTTCTAGCTTCTACATTTAGAAGTGCCTTCCTGCCTTTTGATCTTTTTTGTGTAACAGTGCACTTTTTCTGATTTGCCTTAACCTTAGGGAGGCTGTACATTGGACCAGTTGATAAGCTCCCTGTCCCTCATATTTTTTTTACATTATCTTGCTTAACCATTTTGTGCCTCTTCCTGCCTGTGGAATCCACGTTGGAGCTACAATGGCACAAAGGGAGCTGAGGTGTGTTAGAAATGGTGTCTTTGGTTGGCAGTCAGGTTACCCCCCGTCTAAGCAAGGACCCTCACTCTAGTCAGGGTAAAGAAGAATCACCCTTAGTTAACCCCCACCCACCCCCTTGGCAGGTTGGCACAAACAGGCAGGCTTAACTTCAGAGTCTAGGTGTAAAGTATTTGTACCAATACACAGTAACTCAGTGAAACACTACAAAATGACAAAACACAGATTTAGAAAAATGGGTACTATTTTTCTAAACAACCAAGACCAAAATTACAAAGATCCACCATACACAAGTCAAATTATGAATTAAAACACAAAAAGAGTCTTAAATCCTTAGAAAACAGTGCTAACGCTGTTAGCGTGAAAAAGTACTTGCGTTGCGTCAAAAAAACACCACATGGGTGAGTGTGCATCAGAAAAAGCCAGCTATGCATCAATTTCTTACTCGCAAGCGAGACTGTGCATCGTTCCTCCTCCGGTCGGGTCAGTGTGCATCGTTTTTCCTCTCTGCAGGAGAATGATACGTCGTTTCAGATAAGCACCTCGGGTCTGGGCAGGCTTTGCATTGTTTTTCCATGCCCAGCGAGGATTGCGTCGAAAATCCGGTTGCACGGTATCAGAAAAAACACACTATGTGGGGTTGCAATGTTAACAGCCTCCGTCAGCAGGTGTTGCGCATTGTTTCTCCAGCCTCGTCCGTTGATCTTCCAGCCGCGATACAGGTGAAGCGTAGATTTTAGCAGCGAAGCCGGCGGCACGTCGTTTCTGAGCCACGTCTCTGAAGGTGCATCGAAAATTTCCCAGCACGGCAGTCTGTCCATGGATTTTCAGTCTTTGCCAGCTTCACCTGTCAAGGGCCCAGGAACTGGCTAGGGCAGGAGTCTCAGCAGGGAGCCTAGGTGCTGGCAGGGGAAGTATTTGATGGCTCGAGACTTCAACAACAGGAGGCAAGCTCAGGACAAGCCCTTGGACATTTCTTCACAAGCAGGAATGCACAACAAAGTCCAGTCTTTGTCCCCTTTCACAGGCAGAAGCAGCAACTGCAGGATAGCTCCACAAAGCACAGTCACAGGCAGGGCAGCACTACTCATCAGATCTTTAGCTCTTCTCCTTGGTAGAGGTTCGTCTTGATGTCCAGAAGTGATCTAGTTTTCAGACATTTGGGTGCTCTTCTTATACCCATCTCTGCCTTTGAAGTAGGCCTACTTCAAAGGAAAGTCTCTCTTGTTTGTAAGATCCTGCCTTTCCCATGCCAGGCCCAAGACACACATCAGGGGGTTGGAGACTGCATTTTTAGGTGTAAGTGACCACTCCTCCCCACCCTCCTAGCACAGATGGCTCATCAGGAAATGCAGGCTACACCCCAGCTCCCCTTGTGTCACTGTCTAGAGGGGAGTGCAAACAGCCCAACTGTCAAACAGACCCAGACAGGGAATCCACAAACAGGCAGAGTCATGAATGGTTTAAGCAAGAAAATGCCTACTTTCTAAAATTGGCATTTTCATACACAGAATCTCAAAAACAACTTTACTAAAAGATGTATTTTTAAATTGTGAGTTCAGAGACCCAAAACTCCACATTTCCATCTGCTCCCAAAGGGAACCTACACTTCAATCATATTTAAAGGTAGCTCCCATGTTAACATGTGAGAGAGATAGGCCTTGAAACAGTGAAAAACAAAATTGGCGGTATGTCACTGTCAGGGCATAAAAAACACATAAGTACATGTCCCACCTTTAACATACACTGCAACCTGCCCATGGGGCTACCTCGGGCCTACCTTAGGGGTTTCTTAGATGTAAGCAAAGGGAAGGCTTAGGCCTGGCAACACTTGCCAAGTCAAACTGGCAGTTTAAAACTGCACACACAGACACTGCAGTGGCAGGTCTGAGGCATGATTGCAGAGCTACTTATGTGGGTGGCACAACCAGTGCTGCAGGCCCACTAGTAGCATTTGATTTACAGGCCCTGTGCACCTCTAGTGCACTCTACTAGGGACTTATCAGTAAATCAAATATGCCAATCATGGAAAGCCAATTACATACACATTTTATATAGGAGCACTTGCACTTTAGCACTAGTTAGCAGTGGTAAAGTGCCCAGAGTACAAAAACAGCAAAAACAGAGTCTAGCACACATCGACAGCCTGGGCAACAGAAGCAAAAACTTAGGGAAGACCACACCAAGGATGCAAAGTCTAACACGTGAAAGTGGGGAGCAACTACCCAACCTCATGGGAGTTATCATCACTAAGGCAGAAGAATCTGGACAGACCATCAGCATTGGTGTGTTCTATGCCAGGGCAGTGTTCCACCATAAAGTCCATCTCCTGTAGGGAAATGGACCACCTCAACAGCTTTGGATTCTCACCCCCTCATCTGCATTAACCATCTGAGGGGCCTGTGGTTGGCCTAAACCTGGAAGTTAGTCCCAAATAAGTAGGGTCTTAGCTTCTTCAGTGCCCAGACCACAGCAAAAGCTTCACGCTCTATGGCAGTCTACCTACGTCCCCTGGGAAGTAACTTCCTGCTAATGAGGGCTGCAGGTTGATCTAGGTCCTCCTCACTAAGCTGTGAATAGAATGCTCCGATACCATGCTCTGAGGTGTCTATTTGCACAACAAACTCCTTGGAGTAGTCAGGTGCCTTCAGCACAGGTGCTGTGCACATGGCAGCCTTCAGGGCATCAAAAGCAGTCTGGCAAGCCTCTGCCCAGATTACCTTCTTTGGTTGCTTCTTGGAAGTCAACTCAGTCAAGGGGGTAACAATGGTGCCATACCCCTTGACAAACCTCCTGTAGTAGCCAGTGAGGCCTAAAAAGGCTCTCACCTCAGTCTCGGTCTTGGGAGGCTCCCAAGCCAGAATGGTGTCAATCTTTGGCTGCATGGGTGCCACCTGGCCACTTCCCACCTGGTGTCCGAAATACACCACAGAAACCTGCCCTATTTGGCACTTGCTTGCCTCAATAGTGAGGCCTGCCTTTTGCAGGTCCTCCAACACTTTGCAGAGGTGTTGCAAATGTTCCTCCCATGTGAAACAAAAGACAGCAATGTCATCGAGGTAGGCGGCACTGAACTCATCCAGCCCAGCCAACACCTAGTTGACCAACCTCTGAGAGGTGGCAGGGGCATTCCTCATCCCAAATGGCATCACTTTAAACTGAAAGTGCCCATCTGGGGTAGAAAATGCAGACCTCTCTTTGGCCCCCTCAGTCAAGGCAATCTGCCAATACCCAGACGTTAAATCAAATGTGCTGAGGTATTTAGCAGCTCCCAACTGATCTATGAGCTCATCAGCTCAAGGGATGGGGTGCGCAACAGTCTTACCGACCGTATTGAGTCCCTGGTAGTCCACGCGGAATCGGAGTTCTGGAGTGGCACCAGGTGCAGCGGCCTTTGGGACCAAAACCACAGGGCTGGCCCAGGGATTGCTGGAATGCTCAGTAACCCCTACGGTTAACATCTTGGATACCTCATCCTTGATGCCAGCCCTGACCTTGTCAGTCACCCTGTAAACCTTTTGTTTAATGGGTGTACTGTCCCCAATGTCCACATCATGTGTGCACAAGTGTGTGACCCCAGGAATCAAGGAGAACAGTGAGGCAAACTGTCCCAGCACCTGACAGTCCCTCTGCTGCTCTGCAGTCATGGAGGGGGAGAGGTTCACTCCCTCCACAGACCCATCTTTCTCTCCTACAGACAGGAAGTCAGGGAGGGGGCTCACTCTCCTCCTCCACCCTGTCATCTGACACTAGGAGCATGGACAATTCAGTCCGCTCAAAGTGTGGCTTGAGCCGGTTCATGTGCAGGACAATCAAAGGGTTCTTTGGAGTCTGCAAGTCCACCAGGTAGGTGATTTCACTCTTGCGCTCCACCCCCCCAAATGACGCCCCTGGTGTGTGTTTGGGGCCAGGCTTGGGCAATGCAGTGATCTTGTGAACAACAAAGACTTTCCTTTGAAGTTTGCCTACTTCAAAGGCAGGAATGAGTTTAAGTAGTGGACCCAAAACCCCAGACTTTTAGAACATTTCTGGATCAAGAGGAACCTCTGCCAGGGAATCGAGCCGAAGAGCTGGAGGAGGACTGCCCCTTTACTGTGTGTGCTTTTCTAGGTTGGCCTACAGTTGCTGCTTCTGCCTTAAAGAGGGTTAATAATTGACTTTGCTGTCTATCCTGCTTGCAAAGTTTCTTCAAGGGCTTGGACTGAGCTTGTCCCCATGTGAAGAAGTCTCATGGACATCAAAGACTTCACCTACCAGCCTCTGGGTTTGCTTACCGTGGACCCTAACTCACCAGGTGGTCCCTATTCCGGTTTCTCTGCCCTTGGGAATGAAAGCTGTCCTAAAAACAAGAAGAACCTGGAGCACTGACTCCTGACCACTCCAGGACCGATGCCACTGCCCAACTCCACAACGCCACCAGCAACCAAAGCTGTGGTCCCCGCTGAGGTGTGACGACCGCTACTGACACCGCAGGCCCGATGCCACTGCAAACCCGCTGACTTCCCACGACTCGGTGAGTCCCGATTGCTGTGTCACTGACATCCATCACATCTCACACCGCTGCACTGCCTGTAGCCCTGTGGCGTGACCGCGACCCCGTGAGGTCGCCCAATGCATCTTGACCAACCCGATTAAACAACCCCGCTGGATCATCAGGAACTGATGCCTTGCACCAACGCTGCATCCTTCCCTGCTCTGCATTAAGGAACCAACGCTGCACCGGATCCAATAACGCCTCACCTCCCTGATAGGTACCGGCTTGTTTCCCCGTTCACCAAAGGTACTGCACCTCAGGACTGTGTGGCTCTATGACCAGCACCTCCCTCCTCACGAGTGGTGTCAGATTGTTCAGTACACCTCCATCAACAACGATGCGATAGCCCAGTTGGAGTTATTGTGTTTCTAAACGTTATATTGAAGGTTAATCTTTAAAAATTAGTATCTTTGATTGTGTGTTGGATTTTTGTTATTTTGGTCTTGTTTTACTTAGATAAATATTGACTATTTTCCTAAACTGGTGTTGAGTGATTTTGTGTTTCCTTCAATGTGTTACTGTGTGTGTTTGAACAAATACTTTACACATTACCTCTTAGATAAGCCTGACTGCTTGTCTCAAGCTAACAAGGGGATGAGCAGGGGTTGTCCTAGATGTTTATCTCCCTTACCCTGAGTAGAGTGAGAGTCCCTGCTTGTACAGAGTGCACACTGACTGCCAACCAGTGTCCCCATTTTTAACTCCACCTTTTCATGTAGATTGAAACAAGGCATTGCAGGTAACAAGTGCACTGTGATTCTATATAGTCATCCTAATGCTCTGATGATTTTCCAAATCACTTTGACAACCGAACCCTTTCATGGCATGTGCGGAGTTTGGTATTTTAGCAAGAGTTGCTAGCCCATGAGATCATGCTATTGTGAGGCATGGTCTCACACATCTTGCTGTGCAGACACAGATATTTAGGGTTCCTCACTATCACCTTTGTCATTTAAATTGCTTCTTGTGATCTCCAAAGGCTGCAGAGCTGAGTATGCAACTACTGATAGTGTTTGGTTGCATTTCTCTGACATGCTATCTATCAGTGATAAACCAGAAGTGACACAGAGTACAATTACTTCAATTCCAGGGTGAAGATAAAATACAACTTACCTTTTATCACTGGTGGTATAAGGGTCTAGGTGCAAAATGTCTACACATCTAGGGCCAGATGTAGGTACGTTGCAAATTGCGACTTGCAATTTGCGAGTCCGAGCGACTCGCAAATTGCAAGTCGCAATTTGCTATGCAGAAAGGTGTCTCAGGCACCTTCTGTGAGTCGCTATGGGGTCGCAAAGACCCACCTCATTAATATTAATGAGGTGGGTCGCAATTTGCGCCCCCATAGCGACTCTGGGCACTCACGGGGATGGAGGCCTGCTGGGAACAGCAGACCTCCATGTCCGTGACTGCTTTTAAATAAAGCAGTTTTTTTTTTCCAAGTGTAGCCCATTTTCCTTAAAGGAAAACGAGCTGCACTTCGAAAAAAAAAACGAAACCTTTCGTTTTTTATTTTTTCAGGGCAGGTAGTGGTCCCTTGGACCACTGCCTGCCCTGAAAAAATAATTTTGGGTCCAGTCACAAAGGGGAAGGGGTCCCCTGGGGACCCCTTCCCGTTTGCGAGTGGGTTACCATCCACTTCAAGTGGATGGTAACTGCGACTCCATTTGCGACCGCGTACGGAATTGCATACCACTGCGACTCGCAAATAGGAAGGGAACACCCCTTCCTATTTGCGAGTCGGAAATGCATTTTGCGAGTCGGTTCCGACTCGCAAAATGCATTTCTGCATAGCAAACACACGTTTGCGACTCGCAAACAGCGATTTTCGACGTTTGCGACTCACAAACAGTTTGCTACATCTGGCCCCTAGTGTAGGAGCAAAGTGTAAATGTCCTCATATGAGTTGCACACAAACCAAATACATTCAGACTTTCTGAAATATGTAATTGAATTTAGAGGGACAAATAGCACGACTGCCCCCTTCTACATCAATGTCAAGAATAGAATACGTTCAGATTCTTTGTTTATGAAGCATTTTCCACAGAGAACTTTTTTTGAGCCACGCAATAAAGCAATAGCACAAGACTTATTAAGAGAAATGTTACAAAGAAACAAAAAACAAAAGGGTAGATAATATCATGTATGGAAAGGAAAGAATCCCATGAGAATCCTGGCCTGAAAAGGACTTCTCAAGTTTGGCAAATATACACGTGAAGTTACACTTTTAACCAATTGAAAGTAGGAGGAAACTAAGACAGATAGTGGTGTGGATATACGTGGCACTTGCCACTGGATATGCCCAGAGACATTGAGTGCAAAGCGAAGTAAATTACCAAATATTACCACAGTCCATGTTTCCTAGATCAACAGTCTTCACAGGACCCAAACCCACTGTTCATAGAATCTGTAGTTGCTGCTCTGCTTCCAATAACATTCCCAGCATAGACACCACTGCTTACCAAGTCCGCAATACACAAGCTTCGGTATAACCTGCAGGAAAGCTGCCTGCTCACGCTATCAGGTTTGGTGTTTGCAGGAATCGGGGAAATTGTTGGTAAGCTCTCTGTCTGATACATTTTTATAAATCCATGTGCATATCTGGTCAACTGATTCTCCTTGATACTTAGAAAAACACAGGTTTGAGCCAACTTGCCATCTTGAGTGAGAGAGACAGGCTTTGGCAACACTTACATGGATATAATGAGCATGGGTTAATGATCAAATCCAGGAATACTTTTTATTTAGATGTCGGTTACTACAACATCTTTCGCCAAAATACACGTGCACAAGAAGTTCTCTCTTTTATTTTAAAATGGTTTATTAAATCCATGTTTTATTGCAGCGCAGTATGTGAATATGCCTATTTGCAGATATAAACAATGGTAAGGAAATACGGCAAAAATGTACATTCTGTGAAAATTGGTTACATATTAGTAAAATAGATGACAATCTTTGATTGGATCAATGATAAAATACCTTATTCTTTAGCCCTAGCTACTGTTTACATTGTCACCAAAATAGTGCCTAAAAAGAGCTTTATAAATGGCTCACAGCACGTCTACTCACAGTTCAGAGCTTTCCACTGTCAATGATGAATCAAAGCTGGTTAGTTGCTCTTGAATGTCTCACTGAGAATCTCTCTGCACGGCAAGTCTCTAAATGATGAGGCCACAGCCATGTTTCTGGATTACTTATCTCAACCCATATTCCTGCAAGGTGAGATGATCATATACAGTATTTCTTATTTCAGGCGTGCCATCACTCATTTCTTACTGCTTCTAATCACCAATATAATGCTGTTTATGCACTCGTATGTACAGTCATTCACTTTGGTATTTGACACAATACATAATCATTTAGTGAAGTGCAAAATCCAATTACCTCTTCTGTGGCAAATGCATTAATCATGACTGCCTTCTTCACATCATTGAAATGTGTGTACATGTATAATGCTAATAACAAGTTACCAGGAAAAGTCTGCCAAATCTACCTTATGGAATTTGGGGAACTAGTGAAGTCGTTCATGTGCTACATAAAAATAGTTTATATCAACCTGACAGTGTATCATTTATAAAGGCTCTGAACAGTCTATGAAGCAGTGGAGCAGAACATTCTAGTTCCAAAGTATGCCATCCTGCCTCACACCCATCTGAGAAGACTTCACTGTCTCCCAGCACAGGTCAACACTAAAGCGGAAATCGGAGGCTCTATGACACTAGCTAGGAAGAATCCTCTCCCCCCCCCCCGTCTCCATCACATGTCTTCACGAGAAAATCAGAAAATACTACACACATTGTGCTCTGCACTGGTCAACATTCTGGTTATACCAAGGATTACAACATTGCAACAGACGCTCCACACTCAAGATATAGCCTGGTACAGTCTCTTCCTACAGGTCGCCAACGCCCCCTCTTTGCAGTTCAGAGCCACACTTCAAATATACCTGGTTTGTGCTCTATAAACTAACTTGTTTTTCTTTCTCTGCTAATAATGACTTCCCCTAGTTACATAATCCTGTCTCTTTTACTCATAATCGTGTTCTACCGTATAGATAACATAGATTTTTCAAACGTATTCGGTGCGATGCAGTGTAATCGTTTTTTATTTATACATGCCAGAGTTAAGTCACCTGACTATGACACGCATCTTATAACCATGTTATCTGATACCCACGCTGCATATAGCAGAAATGTTCACTCTGCAGTCACACACGCATGGATTTGAGAAACGTCCTGATTACGAGTTCCATGGTATTGGCATGACCCGATCTGAGAAGGTGATGCGTAAGCAGGTGGGAAGTGAGAGTTTGCGGGCCTGTGAAGGGCTGGGACAGGAGGTTTACGGATTGGAGGGACGTTGGTAAAATGCAGGGGAGTTTGTTTTATTTTACCCGTGACAATGGAAGTTTGGATGGGGGCTAGGGGATACGTTTCCGTCAATTTAACTGGCCAGATTTTACTTTCAGTTAAATCGGGGCCAGTGCACCTACAACTGGGAAGTCCATGTCACTGATGTCCACGCCATTTATAATTGGGCAAAGCAAGTATTTCACTTGAGATTATCGCTCAGCTCAATTTACAGTTAGGGCCTGGTGGCTTGAAGCCTCTGCAGACAGAGTAAGACGGGAGTGGTGTATTAGTTAAACTGCATTTTGTTTCTGTTTTTAGAGTGCTTCTGGCTTAATTACCAGTATCTCATGCAACAGGCGAACTGTAGAACATAGTGCTGCTTTTTAGTGACAGCTCCTATTAAGCACCGTGCCCAATGTTATTGAATAAGCAACTGGAAAACAATGTTTTTAAAATTATTGCAAATAAACATAGAGTTCGCGATTTTCTAAATGAAAATCCTGTTTATCTTTTAAGGTAAATTAGCGAAGTGCCAAATGGGATTCTACAGCAGTTTTTAGATATATGGCTATAGACGAATAACACAACCACAGAAGTTCAATGATTCCTCGTTTAATGCTAAAAGGAAGGGGAAGATGCACTCTTGCTCTATGCGAAACTAATTTATTGAAATGGTAAAAATAAATATTCTGGAGATATTTTGACTATTTTGCAGCGCGTACCAAAATGTGATTGTATTTTGAAGGTGTCTGTTCACAAATGCACTGCTTTCATTTCAGCTGTAGGTCTTACGGCCTGCCCAGAGCCCGTGGTGCCCAGCAACGGGATACGAATTGGAGATAGATACATGGTGAATGATGTGGTGTCTTTTCAATGTGATCCTGGATACACCTTACAGGTACTTCACTTAAAAATCATTTTTTAGCAAAATATGTCATTTCTTTCCATGCGTTTTCTGAAAGGCAGTTACAATGCCGACGGTAATCTCTTAAACCTATAAATAGTGTTTGTATATGTTTATAAATAGTAAATCGTGTATGTATAAGTTTACACATTGATAAATTCTATCGTCTGAATAGAGAAGTTGCATCTCTGTATCTAAAGGTAACACAACACTTAGGGGATGATGATTATTTGAGTTCTCCACTGATGCTCATGTGATGCAGAGCGACTTAAGGTATTGCGCCCATAGACAATTGCATTTTGTAAGTTTGCGCCGCTTTTGCGTGAAAAAGCAGCGCAAATGCGGCGCAAAAAAATTATAAATATGGGCCTTTGCTTCTCTGATAACGTTGCGCCTGCCTTCACACTTGGTCTATTGCACCCAATCACCGACAATAAGTGGCGCAGTGTGGTAAAACCAGGGCAGTGTTATATGGGCTGGGGAGGAGACCTTAAAAAAAAGCGGTTTTGACTTTTAGCAGAGAAATATCTCCGTTGATAAATTACGCCACTAGAAAAACACAGTAAGATAATACAATGCCCAAAAAAGTGCTCCCAATTCAGCAGACTTGTAGTGCTAAGCATATTTTGATGTTTTTCGTTTGATTATTGCTTTTCTACTGAGT
Organism: Pleurodeles waltl; assembly: GCF_031143425.1. Classification (NCBI taxonomy): domain Eukaryota; kingdom Metazoa; phylum Chordata; class Amphibia; order Caudata; family Salamandridae; genus Pleurodeles; species Pleurodeles waltl. The sequence continues at coordinate 1,526,087,789 of NC_090444.1, forward strand.
CTTTTTTTATATTATATGCATTGTGAATGTTGTGTGTTACATATAATGCTCATTATACAATAAACATGAAGAACATTTGAAAATCTGAATGGAATAGTTCTATTGTATGTGATTGCATCCATCAAGGGTTTCACAATTTGCAATTAAGGCTTAACTATTATTTTGCTTTGGCCCTCAATAAGGCCTCGGTCCATAATGTGTAACATGTGTAATTTGGTTCTATACTGCCATCTCATGATTCCGGTGAGGACAAACTGCTCACCACTCAGCCAAATTCACACGTTTGGGAGTATTCAGCTATTTTGTAAGAGAGTCAGTCCCTGTAACGCCCACTCTCTGCTGCTTAGGAGATAAGGTGCTCCCGCAATATTATGTTATGCGTGAGTTAATCACCTTATAAGTGGCCTTCCATGTTCTTTTTAATTGGACATGCTGTTTGAACACCTGTACTGCTTAGCCAATGACTTTGTATATTTGGCCCTCAATTGTAGCAAGATATTTTAAATACTTGTAACATTGCCTTAATGTTATTTTGTTTAATACATATTTAATTTGAACCTCACCGAAAGTTTATGCTGCCTAGCAATTCAATTCCTAATCTTTAGTCAGCACGATCTTTATTGGCCATACAAGAACAAAGGATACAATACAACAGCAAATAGTTAAAAGACAAATAAAGCAAAATAAACCCATGCAATATACAATCAGATAACAAAAGCCCGCCGCTCCAACTTCTAATCAACAGTTAAAATGTAATGCTTTTTCTAAACGGAATCACTCCCCAAATATATGAGGCAATATCAAAGAATAACAAGGGATTCTCGAGTGCACACAGAAAGCTTAACGTAGTATTGTAATCCCTAACGTTATGTGCAACCAAAATCCGTTTAAAATATGATTTCTTTAGGCCATCATAAAATCTGCAAAATAGAATAAAGTGCTGAGTGCCTTGTTTCGACATAACATCCCGCGGACACGGTACCGAGCCTCTAGGCCTCTGCTTCATAGTGGGAAAAGCCACAAGAAAATGTACTGTACCCAAACAGCCTACTTAGAACGTGGTGGTGTTGGCTGTTGGATACCAATCTCAAATATGGTTGTAAGTCCTTATTAACAGGCTTAGAGACTGTCACTTTGGGTGATGTTGTGCATGGAACTGCAGCCATGGTGGCTGATAGTGCTCAACATGTGCATATCTCTTTATTTAAAGCACCCGCTGCCTGCTTGATGCAGCAATCCAAAGAGGAAGAGTTCACGCCAGTCTCAGCTGGACTGACAGGATTAGCTGGATCCGAGACCTTTCGCTTCACCGTTCTAAAGGAAGGAGGAAAAGAGACTGTAAAATGATGGCAAATAGGAGGGGTGGCAACGAAGTCTCAAAGACTTCCACAAGTATTTAATGATGTTGCAGGAGGAGGGAGGTGCTATTAGTGCGAGAGGGCTCTACTGGGTGTTCAGATAGATACTGGGGGATGACGTCCCACCCGAGCCCCTCAACAATGTTTAAAAAACAAGAGCCTTATCTCCAGAAACAAAACCAAAAAAGGGGGGACTCAGTCCAGCCTCTTCCTGGTGAAGACGGGCTAGCTGTTGGCATGGTCTTCAACCAATCACACCCCATGTGTGCCCCGTGCAGCAGCAGATGATCAAAGCACTTTTGTAACACGTTGCAGCCCTTCCTCCTGGGCTGGATGATGACCTCTGGGGCATGAAGTCCCTCAGAGAGCACAGCCCTGGTGGCATCCCATACAGCAGGCAATCAAAGTGTTTTAGTAGTGCATTGAGGCCCCTCCTTCTGAGATGGATGATGGCCTCTGGGGGAGGGAGTCCATTAGAGGCAGAGACCACAGTCCTGCCTAACAATTATTTGTCCTGGTCTACTGCGCAAGCAATTGATGAAGAAATCAATGTGAATAAAGTTGTTTTTCAAAATTGTTTATTTCATGAAACCTATGTCTCTGTTAGAATTAGATAAGTTTTTGGGAGTAATACTTACGCTCAATGGTATTTTCCTTGAAGATGTAGATGGTTGATGCCATGAAGTTACAAATTCCTCTTTTGGAATACAGAACAGCAGGTAGACAAGCACTAGAAAACCTGCAAAAAAGGCAATTGTATTTTCCATAGATCTGCAGTCTAGCCTCAAATTGTTTTACCACTTTCAAATCATAGTTAAATTTACATCACATTATTGAATGTTTAAAGTCTGAGGAGAGATTACAGGGGCCTACACTTACATTTAATCTCCATGTGAATAGTTAATGATTCCCCAAATATACTGAACATATACCCTTCACTACAGAGATCTGTAATGGATATGCTGTTGGTCTCAGCAAGTAATGCAGATTGATATTTCTTGTGTTGAAAGGTACTAAAGCTAACTAACGAGAAATCTTTTAAAAATAAACTTGAATCACCATTTCTGAAGAGTATATTAGGAGGAGCAGAGACTGATGAGGTGTAGGAGGGAGCAGGATTGATAGAGTATTGTGTTGCCTGATTTTAGATGCATCTGCCAAGAAGGAGATCCCTCATTCTATTTAGGTATAGGAAAGCTCAGTTTGTTGATCACTAGAGGCAAAGGCTCCCAGCCTGCCCTAGGGCAATTCCTGACGCTGCATGTAAGCAGCATTAGGACTGGCTGCAGCACCCTGCCTTTGTGCTCCGAGGCAAACTGGGAGCCTTTGCCTACTCTCTTCAGCCCTGAAATACAGTGCCGGGTTGGGAGGAGCATAGTGTGCATGTATGTTTGACTGGCTGAGACTACTACTCCATCATACATGCACACTGAGGAGGACTGCTGTGCACTCCCTCTTTGTCCCCGTCACCCCCCTTGGCCCCACCCCTTTAACAATAAAATAATAATAAATATAGCTTATTACGGTTTTATTGTTAAAGGTTTGCAGCTGCTGCTGCTCACGGGGTGATGATCCTCTGCCATAGTAGAGGAGTCGCCGCAGGATACAGGCAGTCATGATGGATTCTTTATATAATCTCCTCAGAGTATCAGCTGAGCAATATGTAGTTGTTGGATGTAGCCCTTTGTTTTTTTAACCTGTTTTTTGTTGGCTTTTAGGATACTGCACACTTTACCACCGCTACCCAGTGCTAAAGTGTTTGTGCTCTCTCCTTTTAACAAGGTAGAATTGGCACACACCCATAGGCACATTTAATTTACTTGCAAGTTCCTACTAAAGTGGTATTACATGTACACAGGGCCTGTAAATTAAATGCTACCAGTGGGCTTGCAGCACTTATTGTGCCACCAACTAAAGTGGCATGTCTCAGACCTGCCATTGCGGCCTGTGTATGCAGTTTGGACTGCGCAAAATAAACCTTTTGTCAAGCCTAAACTTTCCTTTTTAATGCATACATGTCAACCCTAAGGTATGCCCTAAACAGACAAGGGGGGCAGCGTGCAGTGTATGTAAAAAGTTGGACATGAACCTTTAAGTGTTACATAACCTGGTAATGAAAACAGTAAAAAACATTTTTCACTGCTTCAAGGCCTGCCACTCCGATGAAATAACATTGGGTTAACTTATTACATTTGATAGGTGATAACTTTCAATTGAAAACAGGTAGGAACATCAAGTTAGGTGTCTCAAGAATTGTAATCCCAGAGAAGCTGGGGCCAGGACGCAAAGAAAGGACATTTCAAACACCTAAGGGTGTTGAAACTTCCAGATCCTCATTCTACATCAAAGTGGGCACCAGGTAAAACTATTGAACCCTCAGACATAGCTCTTCAGTACACCCCTAGACCTGTGAAAGGCAAAGAAGAACTGTTGTGCTGCTCTGCAAGTAGGACTGCTATTCTGTTGCTTTGCTGCCTAAGTAAAAACACTGGACCTGCATTTTGATCCCAGGACCATCAGAGTGACTCCAAGGGCTAGTTGGCTGGCTTCCTGATCAGATACTCAGGGACAGAAAAGGCTCTATCCGCAAGTCAGTGCATTGCCTTACACTGCGTCAGGGAGGCGTTCCATTGGCATTGCGGTGGGTTTTCTTGCGTAACACGCATGGGTTTTGACACATTACCAGATTTATAAGAATCCGTAAGCCTGGGAATATGTCAAAACTGTATACCTCCCAGGGCAGGCTCAACAAGGACAAACAGCATTATTTATTAAAAAGAATCCTGAAAAAAACACAGACACTCTTGCACCATTGTGCAAGTTTTCTGCCTTGGCGCTTAGCAGCAGTTTGTGTGTCAGGACAGATGTGCACCATATCTTGTAAATACTGTGCATTTCTCCCCCTTCAAATTGGCATAGGGCAGCAAGCTTTTTCTGCTGTGGTGCCCTACACCAATTCATTGAAAATATGCCCTACGTCTGGCTGCTTTGTGACAAGCTACCAGAGGTTAAAGCACAAGATAATTTGGGAGTTTGCTTGAGATTCAGCCTGACAGAGCCTGTGATTGCTGCTTGAGTAGGGTTTCACTCCCTCAACCAGTAACCTAGTTTCCAACAAAAGACATGATGTGCATACTGGCAGTCATAGTAAATGATCTCACATGTTTACGGGCAAATTAAAAGATAGCACAAGAGAGAACAGAAAATTCCATTTTAGTATAATGTTGAATGATGCCTCAGATTTCTTAACATTTGGCTGCTTGATCTAACAGTGATCTAAGTGAGCTAGCTTTAAGGAAACATTCATAATTCCAAAGCTGGTTAATCCAGTTCAGGTTCTATCTTTGCGATTTAAGACATAATTTTAGTTGTTCGTTGACTGAAAGATGGGTCAAAGGTAATTAAATTCTTCCATGTTCTGACAAAACATACATTTATTCAATACTTATAGTAAGTCTATTCTTTATGTAATTTGTCATCAATTTGTTATTTGAAAGAAGCATGCTAAACTGGGGAAGTTATTTTGACTATTTCAAGACGTCCCAACTTAAAAATAAAATTTGCTGTGTGAGAAGGCAGTGTGGTATTGGAGGGAGCCTGCCTTGGTGCTCTGAACTATCTCTGAGGCCCGTCTGACCCCATGTCCTGCCCCCATCGCCCTCCTTTCACCCTTCAAAAAAGTAAAAAATACAAAGTTTGCTGGGGCTGCTGCTGATGTCCTGGGGTGTAGTCACACCTCATAATGGACATCGGCTGCTTACAATCTCCAAAGAGGAGCTGGAAATCCTCATTTTTCAGTGGTTTTCAGCTCCTCACCAGGTGACCATGTGAAAAGAGTCAAAATTGTGTGACACACAGTGGAACCATGTGAGTTGGCAGGTCTGTATTTGAAAAACATACCACATTCTCTCCCAGAAAAGTTCCACCTATCCTAATAATTACAACAACATAAGCAAGTAGATTTATGCTGCTAACTCACTTGTTCTTCCTCTCTGGCATCTGCTCTGGCCTGTAGAAACCCCACATCTCTAAATGCATCTCTGTGACAAACAATTTATACTACCTACTGGCCTGTGCAAGGGTGCCATTCTCTTCTGAATATTGCTAAGCAAATGATAAATTACTCTATGAGCAAACGTTTTCTGTATTGAAATAATGGCACATTTATTAAATGGAGGTGAGTTGCATATGCTGAAGAAAAACACTGTATTTTTTTTTCAACAGGGGCATTCTCATATTTCTTGTATGCCTGGAACAGTGCGCCGGTGGAACTACCCATCCCCTCTTTGTATTGGTAAGTTTCCACCATCGCCATTTCTTGGCTACATAAAAAAAAAAATGTTAATTTACTATAGCTAATTTTTGCAATAAACCGCTACATGTAATTTAAATAAGGAAATATGCAGGAATACTCAGTTGATGAAGAAAATATAAATAGTTTGACCGGAAAGCACTACCATATCAACAAATGTTTGCTAGTTCCATCTAACTCAGAGATCAACACACACTGCAAAATTAAAAGGAAAACAAGGTATCAACAAAACATTTCTTTGGGAGATGCTTGACTTGCTTTAGAGAATGATAACTGTGACCCTCAGATGCTACATTGCAGAAATAGTGATGATAGTGAGCACGGATGGATGTTGTTGTGTTATGTAGATTTGTGGAAGGGTATTCTGGTGCTGATCAGGAGTGACTCTAGCCAAGCCTAAGTCCTAGTGCGACTACTCAAAAATCAGATCTTCAGCTTCTTGCAGAATTTAAAAAGTGAGGCGGAGACTCTTATGTGTAGTGGAAGGTTGTGCCATGCTGTTAAAGGAATGTCGTAGAAGGCTTGAATGCTGAGTCTGGTTTTCCAAATGTGTGAGATGTGTGCATGTATGAGTCCAGCTGTGGCACAAGCAGGCAGGCTTAACTCAGAGGCAATGTGTAAAGTATGTGTACCAGCACACACAGTAATACAGTGAAAACACTTCAAAATGGACACCACACAAGTTTAGAAAAATAGGTAATATTTACCTAAATCAAACAACACCAAGAAGACAAAAATCGAACATAGAGAAGTCAAGATATGAATTTTCGAAAGAATAAGAATCTTACTCCATAGAAAAAAGTTGAAACGATGATTTTGCACAATGTATCTGGTTAACGTAAAAAATAAAGCCTCACGGGCGAGCGAGCATCGTAAAAGGCAGTGATGCGTCAATTCCTTCCTCGCAAGGGAGGCCGTCCATTGTTTCTTCTCTGGTCGGGTCGGCGATGCTTCGTTTCTCACCCTCACAAGAGAGCTACGTGTCGATTTCCAGATGGGGCACCTTGAATCTGCGCAGAGTCGGAATGACTTGGACGCCCAGGGACGATGCATAGAAAATCCAGTTGCAAGGTGTTAGAAAACCGCACTGCATGGGGTGTGCGTCGTTATCAGCAGCCGCAAGCGGGTGTTGCACATCATTTCTCCAGCTGTGGTGCGTCGATCTCCCAGCCACGATGCAGGTGAAGTGTCGATTTTAGCCTCGATGCCAGTGGCGCGTTATTTTTCAGCTGCATTCCAGATGGCATGTCAACAATGTCCCCGCACAGCATTCTGTGCCTGAATTACAGCTCTTGTTCTTCCAATTTCACCTTTTAAGGACCCAGGGACTGGATAGGTCACCACTTGGCAGGGCAGGTGCCTCAGCGGAGAGTCCAGATGCTGGCTGAGGAAGCCTTTGATGACCCTGAGACTTCAAAACAGGAGGCAAGGTTAGTTCAAGCCCTTGGAGATTCTTTACAAGAAGGAATATACCACAAAGTCCAGTCTGTGTCTTCTTTTACAGGCAGAAGCAGCATCTGCAGGATAGTCCAAGGGAGCACAGTTACAGGCAGGGGCAGCACTTCTCCTCAGCTCTTCAGCTCTTCTCCTTGTCAGAGGTTCTCCTTGGTTCCAGAAGTAATCTAATAGTCAGGGGTTTTGGATCCAATACTTATACCCCTTTCTGCCTTTGAGGTAAGCCTACTTCAAAGGAAAGTCTCTGTTGTTCACAAGATCTTACCTTACCAAGGCCAGGCCCCTGACACAAACCAGGGGGTTGGAGACTGTATTGTCAGAGGGCAGGCACAGCCCATTCAGGTGTAAGTTACCTCTCCTCCCTCCACTCTAGCACAGATGCCTCATTAGGATATACAGGCTACACCCCAGCTCCCTTTGTCTCACTGTCTAGAGAGGATTCACAAACAGCCCAACTGTCAAACTGACCCAGACAGGGAATCCACTAACAGGCAGAGTCAGAGAATGGTTTAAGCAAGAAAATGCCTACTTTCTAAAAGTGGTATTTTCGAACTAACAATCTAAAAGCCAACTTCACTAAAAGATGTATTTTTAAATTGTAAGTTCAGAGACCCCAAAGTCCACATTTCTATTTGCTCTCAAAGGGAATCTGCACTTTTAATGTATTTGAAGGAAGCCTGCATGTTAACCTAAGAGAGAGATAGGCCTTGCAACTGTAAAGACTGAATTTAGCAGTATTTCACTGTTAGGAAATATAAAACACATCAGCACATGCCTCACCCTTAACATACACTGCACCCTTCCCATTGGACTCTCTTGGGCCTACTATAGAGGTGCCTTACATGTATGAAAACGGAAGGTTTAGGCCTGGCAAGTGGGTACACTTGCCAAATCAAATTGGGAGTTTAAAACAGCACCTACAAACACTCCATTGGCAGGTCTGAGACATGTTTACAGGGCTACTCATGTGGGTGGCACAACCAGTGCTGCAGGCCCACTAGTAGCATTTGATTTGCAGGCCCTGGGCACCTCTAGTGCACGTTACTAGGGACTTACTAGTAAATAAAATGTGCCAATCATGGATAAGCCAATTACACATATTTTTTACATAGAAGCACTTGCACTTTAGCACTTGTTAGCAGTAGTAAAGTGCTCAGAGTATCACAAACAGCAAAAACAGAGTTTAGCTCTCATGGGAAACAGAGACAAAAAGTTAGGCGAGATAACACCAGGGATACCAAGTCTAACAGTAGGCATTTTCTAAGAGTACTTGATCTTGAGAAGCACAAACTCAGGATTAAGAAAATAACACAGTGGTTAGCGTTGACTCTATTATTAAGAATGTATTTCTAAGCAAGCAAACCTTTTTAGCAGCATAAAGAAAATGAAAGACTGGGATTAAAAAATATAACTTTCGAGTTTGTGCCATTTAGTTTGCATGCAGCTCTTTGATGGCAGTTCATAGCTCACTGTGCTAGATTACGATCGTAACTTGCGAACTGCACAGTAAAAAAAGAATCTCTGTGACAAAAGCAGTAACCCACTCTGCTAGACACAAAAAATAAAAAAAATTGCAAGATACGCGTTCTTTGCAGCAGGCATAATAATGATCTGCGCTACCTTAGATGAGTCAAAACTGCCACTACTGAAACCTCCCATCTCTCTCCAGCAGGTACATTAATCATCAGAGTTATTTTGAACGTTTTATTTGTCCCTGAAAGCTGCTGGATGTACCTGAAACTTTGCCTTTCAAACTGCTGCGTAAATGAAGTAATACATGTAAAAACAGGCAGCAAGAGGCTCCAACTGGAGAAGGTCCTTCCTGCTGGCCCAGAGCTGCAGACGCCCTGGGAATGTGTCACTGACCCCTTGGGGTCAGCAGACCATAGGTTTGGAACTGCTGTTTTAAATACTTGGGAGCCAGGTTGTTCAGGTACCTATAAATAGTACTTATCAATTGTCTTTCCAAAATTGTGCAGAAGTGTGCTCAAGTCGCCGGTGCCCGCTGAGAGGTCAAACCACCTCTAATTCTATGTCTTTTTAGTCATAGCAATTCTCCATATGGGATGCTGTTAATTAGTGTATGTGGGTGAAAGATTGAGCCATACAGAATTGTGTTTGTGGATGTCTCCTTATGATACAACATTGTTTTAGGGTTACCTTTCGCAACATAAATGGTCAAATCAAGAACATTTACCAGTTCATTCTCAATGGTGTGAGTACATTGGAGGCCATACTCATTGTCTTTTAGGTTGGCAAAATATGTTTTAAAGTCATTAACAGTGCCATTCCATATTATGAGTAGGTCATCAATATATTGGAGAAATTATTTCACTTAGAGATCAAATCATGCTCTCTCTCTAAGGCTGTGGTTGAAAATAACTTTTATAATGTATTAACTATTACTTTGAACCAGGTTAAATGTATTGTAAAGTTGTGTAAAACCTTATCTACCAACAACCTCACACAGAGGCATATCATCATAGTAATTGACATGTTTTTTATATATATATATATATATATATATGTCTGAAAAAGGGTACAGTGTCATTGTTAGACAATAGAATTAAAACAAAACATAGAAATTCACTTAAAAAACTAAGATTATAAGAATGTTATTGTAAGGCATTGTAAACATACCAAACAATAGACATTCTCCTGCTATAGTTAGTTATCTCAGGTAACTAATACTCATGCCCTAAGGCAACTATAACTCACTCCCCTGCCATGCACATTTTTTTTTGTCAACAATGTTATTGCAAATATTAAATTGATATTATCAATGATGTTATCAAAGATATCCTGAGTGTCTTAATTTGTGGGGTAATTAGTAGTGTATGGTGAGGGCATGAGTTATAGTTACCACAGGGCACATGTTGAGTCCCTTGCGTTCTAATACAGCTTACCAGAGAGTTCTAAAGAACAACTAGAGTGCTAACAGTTTAACTTATGATAAAGGTGTGGCACACCTGAAGCCATCTTGATTGAATCAAACTAGTAAAATTTAAAACATTTAATTTAGAAAGCAACAACATGAGGGGGTTAATTTTGTCATAGAAAGTATGCTTAGTGCTGTAGAAAGAAAAATTAGGACATGTTTTAAGTGAGTTTTCAAATATTTTCCTCTTGTATTTCATTAAAACTTTCTGACATGCATACAGAATCATGTATACGGAATCATGCACTTTAAACACCAGCAGCAGACTGCCAATTAACTCCCTGGTGATCAGAAACTTTACCACAGTGTTCTAATAAACAACTAGAGTGCTAACATTCTGAATTAATGCCAAAAGTGTGGCACATCTGGAAACCATCTTGATGCAAGTAAAGTGGAAAAATGAAAGCATTTTCTTCTGAGGATACTGCAGTATATGAGGAAATTAGGGATCTTCATAATAAAAAAGTCTTCCAGGATGGCCACCAGAGTAAAAAAAGTAGCACAAATATCACCCAAATGTAGCCCGACGACAGAAATGTGAAAAACACTTAGGACCTCATTCTGACCCTGGCGGTCCTAAACCGCCAGGGCCGGGGCCAACAGGCTGGCGGTGCTTCAGTGCCCATTCTGACCGCGGCGGTAAAGCGGCCAAATGGCCGCCCGCCGCGGTCAGAATGACCGCCTTAGTTTTTTGTTATTGCTCAGTTTATTGGAGTGCAGACTTGACCTGATGGTATTGGAGTGCTTTACATGAGCATCATTTACATTACACAAGGACACATTCATTTTGGTTTTGGGCATCTGGCGATTAAATAATTTGCCCAGAATCACAGAATGTTTAGCTGATGCTAAAGCTCGAACCTGGTTCCTCCGGTCTGAATGTAACTCCACATCCTCTCCCCTAAGTGTAGCAAATAATCAAGTGATCAACTGGAAAAAATTATAAAGATAACTAATAATTTAAAAGTGCTATGTCCCAATTTAGAACTCAGAAAATATGTCCTCATTTTAGTTTTTTAGAGCACTAGTCAAAATTTCTATGGCAATAAGACCTGCTAAGACATTACAGTTTTGATTACATTGAGATGTTAGGCTTGTGCCACACTTCTATAATAAATATAGAATGTGAGCAATCTAGTTGTTCATTAGAGAACTGTGAGGAAGCAGAGGTCAGGGTCATGTACTCAGATAATTTAGGGCATGGAGGAGGGTGCAGAAACAACAAGTTGAACATGCTGGGCAGGCAGGAGGGGCAATGGTGGCACAACGAACCATTGAGGGCAGGGGAAAGGCAGGCAGGGGCAAGAAAACAATCATGGTGGATGGGCCAGAGAGACTTGGCAATTTAACAGGTCATTGAGGGCAGGAGGAAGTGGCATTAGAACCATACATGCCAACTGACCCGATTCAGACAGAGGCCTCATGATGTTTTAAGCCCAAAATAACTTTATTTTATCTGTCTCTTGCCTAAAATCTCTTCTTTTTCAATGTAAGTCAATGAGGAATGGGATAGGGGCATAGACTCATACAACAGAGGGCAGGAGGGTGATGAGCAGGGGCACCAAACTGACCTTACAGGAAAGCGTCAGGGGTTGTAGCAGTACAAGATACCACACAGGGGGAGAGCCATGGAAAGCACAGGACCATGCACATGGACAACAGAAAGCAGTGGTGAAAGAGGCAAGAACTGCAATCTAACCATACCGGACAAACAGGAAAGACAGTTGCAGCATAACAGACCATGAAGGGCAGGGGGGAGGGGACAGGGGCATGACAACAGACAAGACAAGGCAGAAGGTAGGAGATAGGGGTCTGCATATGGAAAACTGAGGGCAGGGGTGAGAGGGCAGGGCAGTAGTAGCAAGGGTACCATGGAGGGCAGGCAGGATGCACAGTGGAAGCACAACACACCAAGGAGGGTAACAATGAGATTAAAATAGCATACACACAGACAACAGAGGGAAGGTAGAATGGGTCAAGGGGAGCAAGCTGACCACACAGGGCAGATGGGGGAACTGTAGCAGCACAAAAGACCATGCATGGCAAGGAGGAGGGTTAGTGGCAGAGGAACAGCCATGGTGCGCAGGCAAGAGCGGTCTGTGCCATGTACAAAGGACCATGGAGGACAGAAGGGGCTGGACACAGACAAGAGAGGACAGGGGAAGGGGTGTCACAACAGACCATGCAGGGCTGACAAAAGGAGCAGTTGCAGCACAACAGAGCATGGAGGGCAGAAGGGAGTGGAGGACAGGAGCACTGGTAAGGACATCAAGTTAAATGGAGGGCAGTGGTAGCACATTGGACTATGCAGAGCAGGGGGGGTTGTGCATAGACTCAAACAAATGAGGGTATGGAGGAGGTGGATTGGGCGGCAGTTAATTTTTCAGGGTAGGTGGGAAGGGCACTCACAGAGCATCAGCCACATGCGGCTCTAATGAGGAAGCAGATGCATGGACTTGGACAATGGTTGGCAAGGAGGAGGAGGGAAGGAGCAGCAAGCATGGTTGGGAGCAGCACAATGCCAGGCCATGCATCCACCCCACCCCCCACCAAGCAATACTATGGGCATCTTACTTAAAGTTTAAAAAAATCCTAGAAATCCACTGAAAAAAGCAGAGATGTTATACTTAGAAAATAGAAGAAAACAAAAACTTGGAAAATTCACTAAAATACCCAAGGTTACAGGGACCTAACAATTTGGTTCAGATTTTACATGCACAAAACCATAGAAATTCAGCTGTCATAGAGTTATTTAAAGTAACTATAAATCATGCCCTAAAGTAACTATAACTCACGACCTTGTCATGCACTGCTAATAACCCCAGATATTACATCACTCATGACATCTTCTATGACAGTGTTGCTAATATCACAGTAACATTTGCAGTAAAATTATTGATGACAAAACTGTGCATGGCTAAGATGCGAGTTAAAGTTACCTTAGGGCATATATGTACATATATATTATAACGCTGCAATCCCAGGGGCTTCAAATCACTTGATTTGATCAAAAACAACAGTTGCATTACAAAGCACCACCAATGCTTTTCAACTCTTCCGGTCTATATCACGGAGGCTCTATTTGTTCCCCTGTTTCCAATGCGTGCCCTCATTTATCCTAGTGAGCATTCTGGTACTTGTAGTCACACACTATTACTTTCACATCATTGCTGGACTCGCAATCAATTGAAAGCCAGTCATTTCAATTAACATTTTTAAAATGAATAATGTCCAATCATTTAGGCACAGTGCTTGATCTTCCGCTCTGCTTTAAGCACTGCTTACAGTTCTCTGTAAATTGACATTCCACAAATCATATGTATTTTATCAGCACTCTCTTTGCTCAATTTTCACATCCAGAGCCAGGATTAATTTAACTTTCAGGTCTCTCGATACTTTGTACAGTACTAATAAGTGATACTCTTTCTAACATATATTATGTGGATGGCTGTCTGATTGTGTGTATCCATGTGTTAGTGGGTGTGTGAGTCACTGTATGGGTGTGTAAGTGGCTGTCTGGTTGAATAAGTGGAAGTAGCTGTATGGGTGAATAAGTGGGACTGTAAGTTGCTGTATGGGTGAGTGAGTGGGTCTATGAGTGGCTGTATGGGTGAGTAAGTGGGTGTGCGAGTGGCTGTGTGGTTGGGTGAGTGGCAGTGTGAGTGGCTGTATGGGTGACTGAGTGGAAGTGTGAGTAGGTGTATATGTAAGTGAGTGGTTATTTGAGTGGCTGTATGTGTGAGTGAGTGAGTGGGTGTGTGAGTGGTCTGATGGGTTAATGATTGGGTGTGTGAGGGGTTGCATTGATGTGTGAGTGGGTGTATGAATGGTTGTGTGGGTGTGTGAGTGGATGTGTGAGGGGTTCTGTGGATGATGTCATCATTGGTTTCATCACTGATGTAACTGGAGGTGTCATCAGTGATGTTATCAGTGATGTCACTGACCAAATCATGAGCTATGTAATATGTGATGTCATAAGCAGTGCACTGCTGGGGTGTAAGTTATAGTTGGCTCAGTTAACTGCTGAGTTTCTATTGTTTTGTGCATTTTTAATCTGAGTCTAAATATAATGTCCCTGTAACAATTGTTTTTTCCAGTGAATTTCTAATGTTTTTTACATGTTATTTTCTAATTATAACGTCCCTGTAACTTTTAGCTTTAGCAGTGAATTTTCAAGTTTTTTTAAAATTGTATTTCCAAACTGTAACCTCAGAGGATGCATTTGTGAGTGGCTGTATGGGTTTGTGAGTGGGTTACAGTTTGGAAATACAATTTTAAAAAACTTGAAAATTCACTGCTAAAGCTAAAGGTTACAGGGACGTTAACCTCAGAGGATGCATTTGTGAGTGGCTGTATGGGTTTGTGAGTGGGTTAGTGGATGTGTAAGTGTCTGTCTCAGTGGTTTTGAGAGTGTGCCAGTGGGTGTGTGAGTGATTGTATGGATCTGTGATTGGCTATTTGGGTCTGTGAGTGGGTATGTGAGTTCCTCTGTGGGATGGTGTGTGAGTACCTGTGTGGGTCTGTGAATGGGTGTGTGAGCGCCTGTGTCAGTCTGTGAGTGGGTATGTGAGTGCCTGTGGGGGCCTGTGAGTGGACATGTAAGTGCCTGTGTTGGCCTTTTCTGTGACTGGGTGTGTGAGTTCCTGTGTATGTCTGACACTGGGTGTGTGAATGCCTGAGTGGGTCTGTGAGTTGGTGTGTTAGTGTCTGAGTGGGTCTGTGAGTGGGTGTATGAGTGTCTGAGTGGGTCTGTGAGTGGAAACTTCCCCTCGACCTCAGTTTCGCATTGAAATACTGCCCACAATTGGGACACAGAGGGCCCCAGGTAGTTCTTGGTTCGGCACTACTGCCCTATTAGTAGCCACACCCAGGGTCAAAAACACCCTTCACTCAGCACCAAACTACCGCAGCACTGCTCGGGTGTAGTCCATGGTATGGCAAATACTTAAAGGTTACTACTGTTGCATTCCAGACAGGTGTCGCCGCCAATCAACCCCGCTTCTCGTCGTCTATGGTTGCCTTTAGGTATACCTACCTACCTTGGAGATTTTGGGACCCAGGCGAGAAATGTCTATGTCTTCTGATTTGCGTTCGTTGGTGGGTGCTTTTAGGTTAAGGGGTTAGTAAGTACATGGCTGATAAAATATGTAAATGTTGTTGACAAATGATTGCTCATCTTCCGCCCATAGGAATAGGGGACTGCTTTACGCCCTTGCAATAGACAGAGCGTGTTATACTCATCACTTCAGCAGATAATAACAAACTTTACTACTCTGACTTTGAACAATGCCATGCATGAACGGACAGTTTGTTAAAGACAATTCATTGTAGAAAACGTATAAATGCTGGTGTCTTGTTAACGAAATAACAGGATTGAGTTGCAGTGCCGCAAAACGCGTAAACGACGGGAGCGAGCGCTATATAAAAGCAAGTTATTGCCATTATTTTTACAGTGCTTGGTTACAAGCCGACAGACCAAACATGCAGTAATACTTTGAATCAGCACACATGTAGCAGGCCAAATTGGGTGTTTTCAGTGTTTACTAGAGTCGAACACGTTGTCTTCACAGCAGTACTTTGGAATTTGTGTTGATTCAGACACACTGAAAAAAAGAAATCCATACGTGCAGCGCATCTCACAAACAGTGTGATAATGTGCAATTATTCACTGGAATCCTGTCGCGGCGCTCCTTCCGATGGTCATTTCAGCATCACGTTCACTGGATGATGGATTTACTGCTTGATGAAACAGGAGCAGATGAACTGTGTATTTCTGCCGGCCTCGGTGGCGAGACTTGTCTAACAAACAGTTAGCTGTGTAACACACTTGGGAGCTGGGTGTGGGAATTGCCTATAAAATTGTCCCTCATTCTGGTGGTGTGACTTAGAGGCGCATGCTGTGTACCAATACTGCAAGAATTACTGATAACCTGTCCTCCCTCTTGCGGGATGTTTCCATATTGTTCAATGTGTTAGTGCTTCCAGTTAGAAAACTGCGTGCTTGCGTGTGTTTTTTCAAAATCCGCCCCGGAGATCCCTACCCAGTTTCATCTCTGCTCATTGTACATGGGCAAGTCAGGACTTTGGCAAGATGCTGAGCCGCCAGGGCTAAAGGAACCAAAGGCACCAGATTTTTGTTTCACGAGGCAATGCATGCTCCAGCATTTTTTATAAAGAAGGCCCACGATGTCAAATATATGTATTTACATGAGAGAGCTGGTAAATACGACACGCTTTTGAATTGAAATAGCCCGAAACGCTTGGGCTAGAGATAATTCCAGTAATGCACGAAGCACCAGTCGCCTGGTTCAAACTCCATAATCATTTTTAGGCGGCATATGCTTGCCCAAGTTCTGACACGTCTAGCACTAGAAAACACTATTACGGTTTCAATGCGCTTTTTTTATTATTGCTGCATTTACACGTTTTTATGGATATATTTGTTGGAAAGTGGTTCTTTGTCAGTGGTAAGTATGCACCTACCACTGGTAATAAGACCACTGACACAATATAGGGTCAGGAAAGGTCTCAGTAAATTAAGAACAGAGCAGGCAGGACTAACTTAGGAGACAAAAGTGTAAAGCATTCATAGATACCAATACAATAAATTAGACACAATAAAATTCTCACACCCGTTTCTAATTTTTTAAAATATTTTTATGAGTAAATAGGCATGAAAAATGACACAAATCCAATATAGGGAACCGGCTAAATGAATTTTTTAAGAATAAACACTTTTCTAGTGCTCCACCTCCTGACATCTGCAAATTCCTTCCTTAAGCCTGGTATGTGGCTGAGGGTTACAGGGTCTGGTGGTGATGGCCTGGCATGCTTTGCCTGTACTGCTCTACTTTGAGGCTGGATGATTTAGCATCCCTCCCCCTGCTGTGGCATTCCTGTGCAGCTGCAGTGCTCCCTTCAGCAGATAGTCTCTACACTGAACAGCTGCTTACTACCTAACCAAAGCAGCCTTGTTAATCCTGTTAACACTGACCAATCGGGGGGGGGGGGGGGGGACCTCCAAAGACTGGATTTTGGCATTCAGAAAGTAAAGACTCATAACTTCTTTTCTGTACAAGTTATGATAAATTCACCAATTGCAAATTGCTTAATTTATCAAAACAAATCTTTGAAGTCCTGGAATGACATTTCTGTGCCTTTCCTACCAATATTTACAATCAAATACAATATTGCAATGTTAGCCTTTAGAGCCTAGTATCAACAATGGTAGAAACATGAAATGAGCAGTTTTTCCTCACCAGGGTTATAAAACATATTGTATAAGGACCTTGAATATAGTTACATGACCCCCCACCACTGGGATACCTAGAGGAGACCCTGGGAGTACCTAATATGTAAAAAATAATGTAGATTATCACTTTTAAAGTGCCCATAGCACCAAAGTTGAATTGGGACACCATTTCTGTTTAAATGCAGTCTGCATAGTCAGGCTGCATTTAAAAATGATAGAAAACCCCAGGCAGTGCCCACACGCAAAGGGCAGCCAATCTGCTGGGCCTCTAACTTCAATGCCCTATTATCTACCAGTGTATTATAGGTAGTTGGCACCCCCTTGCCCTATTATCTACTAAAGACTTATAGTGGTTTTCATGCAAGTGGTAAGAATTTTACTTTTAAAGACAGGCCACAAGGCAGGCCTGCCTTTAAAATGCCAGTAAGCACATAGTAGTGCACACATGCAAGTGCACTACTCTTTATGCCCTATTGTTAGAAATGGGGTCTTTGGTTGGCAGTCAGGTTGCCCCCTGTCCAAGCAAGGACCCTCACTGTAGTCAGGGTAAAAGAGAATCACCCCTGCTAACCCCTGCTCACCCCCTTGGTAGCTTGGCACGAGCAGGCAGGCTTGACTTCAGAGTGCTAGGTGTAAAGTATTTGTACCAACACACACAATAACACAATGAAAACACAACAAAATGACACAACATAAGTTTAGTAAAATAGGAAATATTTACCTAAACAAAACAAGAACAAAACAAAAAATATCCACAATACACAAGTCAAGTTATCAATTAAAAACCAAAAAGAGTCTTCATGTAATTTTAAACACAACGCTAATGCTGTTAGCGTGGAAATGTACCTGGGTGCATTAAAAATAACCCCGCACGGGTGAGTGATCATCAAAAAGGGCTTGTGATGCATTGCTATCACTCACGAGCGAGACTGTGTTTCGTTTCTCCTTCAGTCGAGTTGGCGTGTGTTGTTTCTTCTCTCCAGAGGGGAGCGATGTGTCGATTTGAACCATACTCTCTGGTCCAGGCAGGCCTTACGTCGTTTTTATGTGCCCAGCAATGTTTGCATCAGAAATCCTGCCGCACGATGATCCGAAAACCACACAGCGCGGTTTGTGATCTCACCCACCTCTGTCAGCAATGATGCACGTCGTTTCTCCAGCTGCGTGCATTAATCTTTCAGTCACACTGTAGGCGAGCATCGATTTTCAGCCGCGAAGCCGGAGGCGCGTCAACTTTTCATCCGCGGATCAGAGTTGCATCGATCTTTTCCCCATACGGCGGTCGATGCGTGGATTTCTCACTCTTGTTCTGTCAGCATCTCCTTTCAGGGTCCCAGAAACTGGATGAGCACCACTTGACAGAGTAGGAGTCTCAGCAGAGGCTCCAGGTGCTGGCAGAGAGAAGTCTTTGCTGTCCCTGAAATTTCAAACAACAGGAGGCAAGCTCTAATTCAAGCCCTTGGAGAGTTCTTCACATGAAGGAAGGCACACAAAGTCCAGTCTTTGTCTTCTATCACAGGCAGAAGCAGCAGATAGTAGATAGCTCCACAAAGCAAAGTCACAGGCAGGGCAGCTCTTCTTCCTCAGCTCTTCAGCTCTTCTCCAGGCAGAGGTTCCTCTTGGTTTCCAGAAGTGTTCTAAAGTCTGTGGTTTTGGGTGCCCTTTTTATACCCTTTTTGTCCTTTGAAGTAGGCTTACTTCAAAGAAAAGCCTCTCTTGTTTGTGAAATCCTGCCTTGTCCATGCCAGGCCCCAGCCATACACCAGGGGGTTGAAGACTGCATTGTGTGAGGGCAGGCACAGCCCTTTCAGGTGTAAGTGACCACCCCTCCCCTCCCTACTAGCACAGATGGCTCATCAGGGAATGCAGACTACACCCCAGCTCCATTTGTGCCACTGTCTAGAGAGAGGTGCAAACAGCCCAACTGTTAAACTGACCCAGACAGGGAATCCACAAACAGGCAGAGACACAGAAATGGTTTAAGCAAGAAAATGCCCACTTTCTAAAAGTGCCATTTTCCAACACACAGTCTCAAAATCAACTTAACTAAAATATGTATTTTTAAATTGTGAGCTCAGAAACCCCAAACTCCACATGTCTATCCGCTCCCAAAGGGAATCTACACTTTAATCAGATTTAAAGGTAGCCCCATGTTAACCTTTGAGAGGGGCAGGCCTTGCAAAAGTTGAACACGAATTTAGCAGTATTTCACTGTCAGGCATATAAAACACATTACTATAGTCCTACCTTAACCATACACTGCACCCTGCCCTTGGGGCTACATAGGGCCAACCTTAGGGATGTCTTACATGTAAGAAAAAGGAAGGTTTAGGCCTGGCAAGTGGGCACATTTTCCAAGTTGAAGTTACAGTTTAAAACTGCACACAGAGACACTTCAGTGGCAGGTCTGAGCTATGTTTACAGAGCTACTAATATGGGTGGCACACCGGTGCTGCAGGCCCACTGGTAGTCTATGATTTACAGGCCCTGGGCACCTCTAGTGCACTGTACTAGGGACTTACTAGTAAATCAAATATGCCAGTTATTGATGAACCAATTACATACACATTTTGTATAGGAGCACTTGTACTTTAGCACTGGTTAGTAGTGGTAAAGTGCCCAGAGTAATAAAAACAGCAAAAACAGAGTCCAGCACACATTAAGATCCTGGGAAACAGAGACAAAAAGTTAAGGGTTACCACACATAGGAAAAGTCTAACACCTATGATTTACTAGGGACTTATAGGCAGATTGTACCTCCTTGCCCTATTTGCTACTAGGGACTTACAGGTCTGGCACGGCAATTGCGAGGGTACCCTAATACCTAGTGTACTCTACTTCATGTGTGTGTTTTAACATGGCACTGATCTGGGCCTAGATAGCAGGGCCCGGGACACAGTCAAAGTAAGTTACCATCAGTACCAATCATGAAACAAATGGGGGTAAACAGGGCAAAATGATGACTTTGCAACATTGCCCTCTACCAAACCAAAGACGATGGGTCACTAACCTGCCTCCAGGTAGGCCTCATCAGCTAAGTGGAAAAACCTGGAAAGTCCTCCTGTATTGGCATGGGCAACACCAGGTCCATGTTCCAATGTAAAGTCAATCCCCGTAGTGAAAAGGACCACCTCGAAAACTTGGGATTCTCTTCAATCATCTGCATGAGCCACCTGAGACATTTGCGGTCAGTTTGAACATGAAAGTGAATACCAAACAGATATGGTCTCAGCTTTTTCAGTGACCAGACCACAGCAATACCTCCCTCTCAATGGCACTCCATCTTTGTTCTCTGGAGGGAAATTACCTGCTAAGGATGGTGGCTGACTGGTCAAAGCCCTCCTCATATACCTGTGCCAACACTTCACCAATTCCCTGCTCTGAAGCACCCATCCACACCACAAATTCTTTAGTGTAATCAGAGGCCAGAAACACTGGTGCTGAACACATAGTAGCTTTCAGAGTGTCAAAAGACTTCTGACTCTCCGGAGTTCAAATCACATTCTTTGGCCTCTTCTTCAGAAGTAGGTTGTGTCAGGGGAACCACAATTGTCCCATAGTTCTAAACAAACCTTCTATAGTACCCAGTCAAACGAAAGACGACCCGGACCTGGGTCTGCGTAGTAGGATCTTTTAAATCCAAAATGGTTTGGATCTTGGCCCTGAGAGGTCACACATGGCCTCCACCTACTAGGTGACCGAGGTACACCAGAGAACTCTGCCCTGTTTGGCACTTGCTGGCCTTCATAGTCAGACCTGCCTGCTGCAGGGCCTGAAGCACTTCCCTCAAGTGGTTTAACTTATCCTCCTAGGTGGAACTATACATAGCTATATCAGCCAGATATGCTACACTGACCTGCTCTAACCCAGACAGGCCATTTTTTACCACCCTTTGGAGGGTGGCAGGGGTATTCTTTAAACCAAAGAGTACTGCTTTGAACTGGTAATGGCCCTCTGATGTGGATCATGCAGACCTCTCCTTTGCTCCTTCAGTCCAGGCAATCTACCAGTAGCTTGAAGCCAAATCAAATGTACTGAGATGCCTAGCAGCCCCTAACCTGTCAATGAGATCATCAGCTCTAGATATAGGGAAAGCATCAGTCTGTAAGACTGCATTCAGTTCTCTGTAGTCCACACAGAAGCTTAATTCCTTCTTTCCCCTCTGGGGATTAGGTTTTGGCACCAGCACCACTGGACTGGCCCAAGGACTGCCAGATGGCTCAATTAACCCCCAACTCCAGCATCTTAGCTACCTCAGTTTTAATGCTGTCTCTGACATGGTCAGACATCATGTACAGTTTATTGTTGACAGCAATGCTGTCACCAGTGTCAGTGTGGTGTACACAACAATCTGTGACACCGGGGTCAAAAAGAACAGACCAGCAAGCTGCCCCAACACCTGATTGCAGTCTGTGTGCTGTTGGTCTGTCAATTTGGGAGAGAGTACAACTCCCTCCAGTGACCCATGTTTCACATCATTGGAGAGGATGTTGGGCACTGACTCAGTTTCATTTTCTTCTCCCTTATCTATGGCCAATAATATGGTCATGTCTGCCCTTCATGGCAGGGGTTTCTATATGTTGACGTCCAGGACCCTCTAAGGATTCCTGGGGGTGTTAAGGTCTACCAGATAGGTAACCTCAACCTTCCTTTCCATAATTGGATCGGGCAGTACATTTTTCATTGGGGGTGCCTTGGAGGTACAGGCTCTAACACCCATACCAATTGTCCTGAAGTATAGTCAGACATTGCATCCTTTTGATCAAACCAGTGATTCATGAGCTCCTGGTTGGCCACCAGTTTCCTCCTTGCCTTGTACATGTACTCTGCCATGCAGGACCACAGACCCATCACATACTCAAGCACATTGTCTTTTGCTTCCTTGAGAGGCTTCTCCAAAGACTCCCTCAGCAGGCACAATGGCCCCTCACAGGGTGCCCAAACAAAAACTCATTGGGACTGAAACCAAACCCCTTTAGTGGGACCTCCCTGTAGTCAAACAGTAGGCATGAGAGGAAAACATCCCATCTCCTCCTGAGTTTGTCAGACAACCCATTGATCATGCCATTTAGAGTGTTATTAAACCACTTCACCACACCATAGGTCTGGGGATTAGATGGGGTGGCAAACATGTAGGTAACACCACATTCATCTTGCATCACCTTCAGATAGCTGGACAGGAAGTTTGTGCCCCTACCTGAAACAACCTCTTTTGGGAAACCTACTCTGGTGAGCACACGAAGCAGGGCCCTAGCCACCATAGTGGAGCTAATATTCTGAGAGGTATTACCTCAGGATATCTTGTGGCGTAATCCACAACTACTAAGATATACTTATCCCCGGAGGCAGTCGGTGGTTCTAGGGGACCAAGAATGTCCAACCCCACTCTCTCAAAAAGGGTCCCAACTACTGGTAATGGTATCAAGGGAGCCTTGGGTATGCCCCCTGTCTTTCCACTAGCCTGGCAGGTAACACAGGAGCTGCGAAGCTCCTTTCCCTTCTGAGACATATGATGCCAAAAGAAATGGTTCACCAACCGATTCCAAGTCTTGCTCTGCCTCAAATGTCCTTCCAAGGGGATATCATGATTCAAAGACTGGATGAATTCCCTGTACCTCTGAAACACTACCAGCTTCCTCATTGCCCCCACCTTGAGGCCACTGGCCTTAGTATACAGCAGCCCATCTTCCCAGTAGATCATATGAAGTCCATTGTCATCCCCTTTCTCTTGCTTTAAGGCAATCTGGCTCAAGGCCTCAAGGATGGGATTGTCTCTATTCCCCTGACAAAATTTCTCTCTCAAGGGTCCACCAGCTCCTGTCAGTTCTGCCATGTGCAACAGATCTGGCAGGGATGGAGTCCCATCCTCAGAGGTCAGATCCACCCCATCAAGGTCAGATTCCTACTGCACCTCTGAAGTTCCCTGGGCTGGCTCACCAGACCTAGCACCTTTGTCCATGGAGGCTTGGCCCCTTGTTCCAGGGTTCACGTTTCCAACATGTCCCTTCTGAGTAGTCTGTGACGTGGTCACAGTTCATTCCGCCTCAGGGAGCTTCAATATTTTCATATGGAGCCCTCTCTCCACTTCTGACCACTCAGATGCTTCAAGATCATTCCCATTAAGCACTTCACTTGGGGAGGGGGGAAAAGACAGAGCTACCAGTCTTAGGGTCGGTCACACCTCCCCACTTCAAATTCACCTTAGCCATTGGATGGGGTTTGGTCCTGCTGTCTGCACAGGTCACCTGGTGAGACATCAGTATATCTCTCACCATAGTCACACTGGCTGCTGTGTTTTGCGAGGCCTCAACCTTACTTCTATTGATGTTAAGCCTCTGCTTGTACATGTCCATGCTTGGAGTTGAGGCTGGGGTTGCAAGATCGACCCCACCAAAGAATACTTTGGTTGCCTCTGCCACTTTTCTACCCCTCCCTGTGGCACTCTCCACCCACACACTTACACTAGCAATCCCTGGAGACTGCCCAAAAGTGGAGGGCTTCTTTATGTAGACAACATTGCCTTTCCTGTGCCCTGGTTGACCAAAGTCAAAGCACTTTCCCACTTTAGAGGGATCAAATAACCTACCCTATTTTCCCTGATACCAATTCCACTTGAAGTTGGATTGGCTCAAGGCCCCCCACTTTCTCAGGTTTTTGTGGGTCTGTGGAGGACTCCTTCTGTTTTTTACCTTTTTTCCCCTGGGGAGAGACCTGTCCTCCATTCTTCTGGTGATGCTTGGCTATGATTGGAAACCCTTGTTCTGAACCACACATCAGCTGCCTTGACTAGTTCCCTGGGACTAGACAGCTTAAAGTCTACTAGATACTGGCATACATTCTCCTATACACAATGAGTTAAAATGTGTTATTTAAAAAAAAATGATACAATCCCTCATATGTTCTCACTTGGTTACCAACAATCCAGCCTTCTAGTGTCCTCTCTGAGGTATCCAAAAAGTCTACCCACTTTCGTGTACTCGCTTTCTGGGTGTCTCTGAACGCCACCCTGTACTGCTCTGGGGTAAAACCAAATTTCTTAACTGAGCAGCCCATCATGTGGATGTAGGATTTAGTCTCCTCCCCCTTCAGGGTCAAGAGCCTATCCCTCCCAGCTACTGGAATCAATTCTCATAAGAGTGCACCCCAATGCATGGGGCAGATCCCCTACATCTCTAGGGCCCTTTCAAATGCAGGCAGCAATTTGTCAATGTTGCTCCCCTCTATGTGCCTGGGTACTATTCTCTTGGGGAGCCTAAAATAAACCCCACCTCCCTTGGACACCTAAACATTTTCTTCATTGTGGCTGCCACCATTTCTCTTTGCTTTTTTCTCCTCTCACTGTTCCTTGGCTAACTCTAGTTTCTTCTGCTCCAAAGCAACTAAAGCTAATTGGACCTCAAGCTGTCTCTCTGCAAAGGACAGTGGTGGTTCCTGAGTTCGGGCACCTACCCTCCTCCCACCACTGAAGTGACAGACTTAGTACTGGAAGCAAGAACGCTGTATCCTCCTTATTCTCCTCTATGATGAGATTGGAGGGGTACACCTCTCCCTCCCTTTTGGTCTCTGGTGCTGGACTGGCCCAAGCCTTCAGGGAACTAACCAATGCTGCCTCCCTAATCTTTTTCATAGCTGATAGCCCCCTAGCCTTAAACAAACCCTAAGCTCAGCCACATTGAGTTTAGTCAGTTTAGCCAGGTCCAGCTCCATGGTATCCCTAGATTTGGGTGCAACAACTATCAATCAGACATGGAACAAATTTAGAAAAGTCAAAACATTGGATTAAAAATCAGCTTAGTACAAATTTCAAAAATCAAATGTTTTGTCCTAAGGTAATTTAGTAGATTTTTACTGATCTTAACTTAAACACTGTGGCCCTCATTGCAACATTGGCGGTAAAAGCCGCTTACCGCCGTGCACAAGACCGCCAACACACTGCCGCGGCTGCGGAAATCCACCACAGCTATTATGACCCACAGCACGGAATCCGCCAAAATTCAGACACCCACACAAGTCCGCCACACCAAAGGTCAGTGATAAACTGGCAAAAACAAAACCTCCACCGTCTCGGCCACAGAAATACGCCCACAATATGACGACACACGAAGTGGCGGTCTTTTAACTGTGGTAATCCATTGGCGGCACACACCACCGCGCTCAAAATACACACACACATACAAAACACAGCCACATTGGACAATTCAAAATACACACACCTGATACACATACACACACCCCTCCCACATACCCAGTACAATATAAAACACACACCCACATCACCCACAAACCCCTACGACCACAATTGAGAAAGAAGCACACAGAGAGACACCACCATCAACAATACTAGCATCCACAGGCACACAACACCATCATCCACATAACTTCCACACACCTCACACAACACCCCACTACATATCAGCACACTTATCACCACACACACCACCCCACACATCACCCACACCACCCCAAGGCTCGGCAAAGACACCCCAGGTTCTCGGAAGAGGAGCTCAGGGTCATGGTGGAGGAAATCGTCCGGGTAGAGACACAGCTATTTGGATCACAGATGCAGCACACCTCCATTGCAAGGAAGATAGAGCTATGGTGAAGAATAGTGGACAGGGTCAACGCAGTGGGACAGCCCCCAAGAAAGGGGATGACATCAGGAAGAGGTGGAACGACCTACGGGGGAAGGTGAGTTCCATGGTCTGAAGACACCACCTTGTGGTTCAGCGGACTGGCGGCGGACCACCACCTCCTCCCCCACAACTAACAACATGGGAGGAGCAGGTCTTGGCGATTCTGCATTCTGAGGGCTTCGCAGGAGTAGATGGCGGAATGGACTCTGGTAAGTCAAATCTTAACTATTACATCCCCCACCCTACCTGCATGCCATCACATACCCCACCCTCACCATCACCCCATCACTCCAACTCCTCACAAATGTCCCAACATCACAAACCACACATCCCAACACCAAGCCCTGCATGCAACACCAAAGGATGGACACCCATCACCAAAGCATGCCCACTGCACAAACCCATACACCCCCCTAAACCATCATCACACAAGGTCCCACACAGGAATGCAAGCACTGGGGTACACGGTCACCCACCCATTGCACACCATGGCACACACAGATGTAATAAACATCCTTTTATACCCCTGCAGGACCCCTACCCAACGTCACCGGACAGGAGGGTCCACACATGTCCACACCACCAACAGAAGAGGCCCACAGTGATGACAGCAGCTCTGTCCAACTGGATCTAGATGACCACCCATCGGGGACCTCGGGACAGTCGGTTCCCATCACACAGTCACAGGCCACTACAGAGCTTCCCCCTTCTGGAAACACCAGCACAGCACCCACCCAGCGGGCCCATACCTCTGTCCTCAGGACACATCAATCAGCAGTGTGTCCACCACTACAGGGAACCCAGGCTAACCCACCACCCCAACAACAACAGGGACCTAGGGGCAGTGGCAGTGGGCACACGGTCTAGGGGACGGAGGCCCAGAAACACAGGGGAACTGGGAGGGCTGCTGTGCGGCAGGGGGAGGACAGGCCAAGGAAACCCACTCTCCATCATGGGAGCCTACCACCACTCCCAGGAGACGATGGCAACAGTACTGGCCAAGTTTCAGGAGACCCAGCGCCTGCAGGAGGAACAGTATTTGGGCTTCAGGGAGGAACTCAGATCCATCAATTCCACCCTGGGCACCATCGTAGGGGTTCTGAAGGAAGTATTTAACATCAAGAGGGACACTGTGGCACAACAAGGGGCCCCTGACACTAGGATGGACGATGAACTGCCCACAAACCTCCGCCGGCACTAGTGGACAGGAGGCACCGCCACAGGACCACCACACCAGCACCCCACCACCTGCAGAGGGAGAACCACCCCAAAAGCGGTCCCTGAGATCCAGGACAAAGACAGAGAACGATACCAAGACCCCCGCCAAGAAATGAGACCACCCTGAATGTCATCCTTCTGTCCCACTTTGTCACCCTGTCCATCCTTAAACTGCCCCAGCTCCACTTCCTATTCCCATTTGGGCAATGCACCTGTGAGACTAATAGACTGGACTCTGCCATGGACATTCCTCCATCATCACCACTCACCATTTTGCAACCCCCTCCAATATTTTGCACTTAAATAAACACCATTGAAGCACAAAACAATATGGAGTCAGTCTGTGATTTCGGAATAGTGTATTAGCAATTACTGTGGCAAAAAGCTCTTTCAATTGTAATGTCAACATACCTATGTCACACAGCTCTAGTCCATGAGGAATCAAAGCAGATGTCACCCAGTGGGACCCACATCTGTGAAATCGTAAGGGAAAGTAACAACTCAGTGACCATACACTGGGTGAAAACGACAGACAGTAGAGAGGTAGTTGTGTTAAAGTACATGTAGTGGGCAGGTTTGTATTCTTACCTGTGTCTCACTTGAAATATTGCAGGATCACTGAGTCCCTGTTGTCCATGTCCTCTTCTTCTGCTTCCTTGTCTTCACTGTCCACAGGCTCCACAGCTGCAACAACACCGCCATCTGGGCCATCCTCCTGCAGAAAAGGCACCTGTCATCGCAAAGCCAAGTTGTGAAGCATACAGCAGGCCACGATGATCTGGCACACCTTCTTTGGTGAGTAGAATAGGGATCCACCTGTCATATGGAGGCACCTGAACATGGCCTTCAGGAGGCCGAAGGTCCGCTCGATTATCCGCCGTGTTCGCCCATGGGCCTCATTGTAGCGTTGCTCTGCCCTTGTCCTGGGATTCTTCACTGGGGTCAGTAGCCATGACAGGTTGGGGTAACCAGAGTCACCTGCAAATGGCGAGGGACAACTGTTAGACACACACTAACCTGTAGGGATAACCCCAGACCCAGACAACCATTCCCACTGTCTTGCTTCCAGGTGCTCACCTAATAGCCACACACAGTGCCTCTGGAGTTGACCCATCACATAAGGGATATTGCTATTCCGCAGGATGTAGGCGTCATGCACTGAGCTAGGGAACTTGGCATTCACATGGGAGATGTACTGGTCTGCCAAACATACCATCTGTACATTCATAGAATGATAACTCTTCTGGTTTCTGTACACCTGTTCACTCCTGCGGGGGGACCAAAGCCACATGGGTCCCATCAATGGCACCTATGATGTTGGAGATTTGTCCCAGGGCATAGAAATCACCTTTCTCTGTAGGCAAATCCTCCACCTGAGGGAAAACAATGTAGCACCGCATGTGTTTCAGCAGGGCAGACAACACTCTGGATAACACGTTTGAAAATATAGGCTGGGACATCCCTGATGCTATGGCAACTGTTGTTTGAAATAATCCACTTGCAAGGAAATGCAGCACTGACAGCACCTGCACTTGAGGGGGGATTCCTGTGGGATGGCGGATAGCTGACATCAGGTCTGGCTCCAGCTGGGTACACAGTTCCTGGATTGTGGCACGGTCAAGCCTGTATGTGATGATCACATGTCTTTCCTCCATTTTCGACAGGTCAACCAGCGGTCTGTACACTGGAGGATGCCGCCATCTCCTCACATTTCCCAACGGACGGTGCCTATGAAGAACAACAGCGAGCACAGTGTCAAACAACTCAGAGGTACGTACCCACAGCTTACACAGAACACGAATCCTAATCCGAAAAGTGGCCTGTATGTGTGTTGAGTCTAGGCCTAGGTATGTGTGACACAGTTAAAAATGAAGCCATGTGGGCCCCTGAAAATGATGGCTGCCTGACCTCTAAAGTGGGACAATAGTATGTGAGGTAACTGCGCTGGCGTTGTACACCGTCGCGGTAGGCGGTCGAGGACTGCGGCGCAATGCTGTATTGGTTAACATTGGACCCTATGGGTCCCAGGAGCCAATGACAATGTGCGCCGGCGGTGACAGTACGCTCCACCGCGGACGTGACTGCCATTTTCTATCTGTTCAAGCACTCGATACCTGATCTTCGACAGGAGAGGACCTACACTGCAAGTGCTGCTGTGACCTCAGTCTGGATGAGACAATGGCTCGAGTGTCTGGGGAAAGGGCCCCTGCCTTCACATCAGAGGAGTTGGAGAAACTTGTGGACTGGGTCCTTCCCCAGTACACACTACTCTACGGTCCTCCAGACAAACAGGTAAGTACACTGGGAGCATGCTAAATGGGCTATGCCTGTGTGGAGTGGGGTGGATGTAAAAAGGTGGGGGAGATTGCGGCATGCATGAAACGGCGGTGAGTGCATGTGCCACATGGCAAAGGTAGGGATGGGGGCCAATGACTGTGACGGTGCAGTTGGTAATAAGTTTCTCTTCCCCCTCTACAATTCATGTAGGTCAGCGCCCACCAGAAAAAAGATATTTGGCGTTCCATCGCCAAGGACGTCCGGACCCTGGGGGTCTACCACAGATGGACCACCCACTGCCGGAAAAGATGGGAGGACATTCGCCGCTGGAGCAAGAAGATGGCGGAGGCTCAGCTGGGGGTGGCCTCGCATCATGACCCCCCTGATGTTCAGGATCCTGGCGGTGGCGTACCTGGAGTTGGATGGGCCCTTGGGGGCATCACAGCAGCCACAAGGGGGTGAGTACACTCTCATCCTGCTGATTTTGCATGCAGTGGAGGTGTCTGGGTGGGGGAGATGGGCTGTGGGTTTCCCTAGGCCAGGGCGAGTTTAGTAGGCAAGGTCCCTCCGTAAGGCAGGCCATGTGGCACCCCACCCCACATCTGTAGAGTGCCAAGTACACCTAGTCATGCCCCTGTGTCATCCATGTGTGCAGATGTCGTCCATAGCCTAGTAGGCCATTTCCCATGGATTGAACAGTGGAGCCCAAGAGCGCAGCATAGTGCAGGGGGCTTCTGTGTCTGTCGTGTCCGCCAACAGTAGCGGTAATGCATGCACTGAACATGTCTTTCTTCTGTTGTCTCCCCCCTTTTTGTGGTCTCCCTGTTCTTGTGTGCATTAGCATCATCAGGCAGAGGAGCAGTGGCACCGGAGCATGAGGGAACTGCATCCCACATGGCCCTGGAGGGCGAGACTACGGACTCGGAGTTCACCAGTGGGACGGAGGGCGAGGGGAGCTCCGGCGGGGACAGGAGCTGACACCTGCGACACGGACTCGTCCTCTGATGGGAGCTCCCTTGTGGTGGCAGCAACATCTGTGCCCCCGAATCTACAGGTCACCCCCCCTACCAGCACCGCCGTCCAAGCAGCCCCTCAGCCTTTGCCCCATGCCCGCTCACCCAGGAGGGTGGGCATCACCTTCGCCCCAGGCACCTCAGCCCCTGCCCCAGTCACCCCTGCTGCCCTCAGTGAGGATGCCATTGACCTCCTCAGGTCCCTCACTGTTGGGCAGTCTACCATTTTGAATGCCATCCAGGATGTCGAAAGGCAGTTGCAACAAACCAATGCATTCCTGGAGGGCATTCTTTCTGGTCAGGCGGCCCTTCAGCGAGATTTTCAGACTCTGGCCTCAGCACTGATGGCAGCCATTGTCTCTGTCTCTAGCCTCTCCCCTCCAACATCCTCCACCCAGACCCAATCCCCTGTACCCCAGCCTATCACAAGCACACCTTCAGACCAGCATGCACACACGTCAACCCACAAGGGAAGCTCAGGTAAACATAAGCACCACACATCCCACAGGCACTCACCCAAGCATCACACACATGCAGACACACCAACATCCACTGCCTCCACTGTGTCCCCCTCTTCCTTGTCTCCCTCCTCCCTCCCAGTCTCATCTACACTCACACCTGCATGCACTACATCTACAGCCACTACTGACATCACCAGCACACCCACCACCACACTCCGCTCACGTGCAGTCACCACCCCACTACCATTCACATGTCCCCTGTGTCCTCTCCCAGTGTGTCTGTGACGGCACCTCCCAAGATACACAAACGGAGGCACACACCCACACAACATCCATCCACCTCACGACAGCCTCCAGCGCATGCACCTTCACCCAAAGTCACCAAACAAACACCTCCTACAACCACAACCTCTTCCTCCACTCCCAAACCCCATCCAACTACCTGTACCAGTGTCTCCCAAAAACATTTCCTGTCCAACCTTGACCGCTTTCCCACACCTCCCCCACCCCGTCCGTCTCCTAAGGCCCGACTCTCCAGGTCCCAACCTAGCACATCAGCCACAACATCTCCGGGACCAGTGGTGCCTGTAGTCACCGAAATCTGGAGTGCACCGGCCACCAGGGCAGCCAGTGTGGCACAGAGCCACATCACGGACAGTCCCCCACCTGTCAAGCATCAAAAGTTGGCCAGTGCCCGGCGGGAGAGGGGGAAGACTCCAGCCACCAAAGCCACTCCCAGGGGTCCCGGTAGGAGTGTGGAGTCAGCTGCGACACCTTCCAAGGTGGGGAAGGGCCACAAGAAACCCAGAAAGTCTGGGAAGAGCAGCACGGCGGAGAAGACCGCCATCATCCCCGCTGCCCAGGAGGCCACCGCCATCATCCCGCTGCCCAGGAGGCCACCGCCAGCACCTGCCCTGCTGCCAAGGAGGCCACCGCCAGCACAAGCCCCGCTGGGCTAGAGAGGACCGCCAGCACAAGCCCCGCTGGGCTAGAGAGGACTGCCAGCACAAGCCCCGCTGGGCTAGAGAGGACTGCCAACACAAGCCCCGCTGGGACAAAGAGGACCGCCAGCTCAAGCCCCGCTGGGACAGAGAGGACCGCCAGCACAAGCCCCGCTGGGCTAGAGAGGACCACCAGCACAAGCCCCGCTGGGCTAGAGAGGACCGCCAGCACAAGCCCAGCTGGGATAGAGAGGACCGCCAGCACAAGCCTAGCTGGGACAGAGAGGACCGCCAGCACAAGCCCCGCTGGGATAGAGAGGACCGTCAGCACAAGCCCAGCTGGGACAGAGAGGACCACCAGCACAAGCCCCGCTGGGACAGAGAGGACCACCAGCAGCTGAGTCACTGCAAAGGATACCCGCCGCCTCAAGCACTGCTAAACAGGGCACCGCCGCCTCAAGCACCGCTAAACAGGGCACCGCCGCCTCAAGCACCGCTGAACAGGGCACTGCCGCCTCAAGCACCGCTGAACAGGGCACCGCCGCTACAAGCACCGCTGAACAGGGCACCGCCGCCTCAAGCACCGCTGGCCCATGAGCACCAAGGGCATTGACGCTACTGAGTCCGTCACTAGTAGGATGAAGCACTCTGGGCACGGAGCCCCCTCCAGAACCAGTGGATATTCCCATCCACTACCTCTGTCCTTAGCAGGATGAAGCACTCTAGGCACCATGCCTCCTCCAGAACCAGTGGAGACTGTCATCCACTTGAGAGACTGTGGCTTTGCACTCCCCAGGATGGAACAGTGGGCAACCCACCTACTGAAAAGACTTGTGAGACTGTGGCTTTGCACTTCCCTGGATGGAACAGTGGGCAACCCACCCACTGTATAGACTTGAGAGATTGTGGCTTTGCACTCCCCAGGATTGAACAGTGGGCAACCCACCCACTGTATAGATGTGAGAGACTGTGGCTTTGCACTCCCCAGGATTGAACAGTGGGCAACTCACCTACTGAAAAGACTTGTGAGACTGTGGCTTTGCACTTCCCTGGATGGAACAGTGGGCAACCCACCCACTGTATAGACTTGAGAGACTGTGGCTTTGCACTCCCCAGGATTGAACAGTGGGCATGTGGTCCCCTCGTGGATTTGGCATTGTGCACTCAACCGGCTGAGGTGCCCCCCCTTTCCCTCCCCCTGAGGTGCCTGTTTTCTTGCTCTCTGATGCCCCTGCAGTGTTCTCTCCATCATGGTCGGGGCTCTTGTGTGGGCCTCGCCCATACCGTGTGGGCCCAGTGTTCCATGGACTTCATTGGAGCACTACCTGGACTACTAAGCTTGGTGTATATTTTGTTTATAGTGTATATATATATTCTTGCGTACTTGATTTTAATATATTACAATGGTTACACTCATTTCCTCTTGTCTTTGCATTCTTCTGGGGGGCTTGGGGGCTGTAACTATATTGTATAAATTTGTATTAGTGTGTGTGTTGTAGTGGGTGAGGGTGGGGGTGTTGCGTGTGTGTGTCCCTGTTTTTTCCCTGCCCTCTCCCCTGTGTCGTAGGTGCAGTACTCACCGTTGTCTTCGACGCCGGCGTTCTTGCTCCTGGTAGAGGAGCAAGACGATGAGGGCTGGCAGGATGTGCAGCTCGGGTTCCATATCGTCCGGATTCCTCGTGGGGTGTGTAGAGGTGAGCGATTTCCCTTCGTAGTCCTGTTTCCGCTGTGTTTTTGTCAGCTGTGAATCTGCCCCAGAAAAAATGGTGGATTGGTAGGTTATGATACTGTGGGCGGTACTTTGTCTTCCGCCTGTCTGTTGGGGGTGACCGCCAAGCTGTTTGTCTGTACCGCCAAGGCGGTCAGAGTGTTAAAGTGGCGGTCTTTGTTGGTGGTTTCTGCCACGGTCGTAATTCAATTTTTTTTACCACCGGCCTGTTGGTGGTCTTACCGCTGCTTTAACACTGTCCGCCAGGGTTGTAATGACCACCTGTATGTTGTAACTTGAAGTCCTCATCCACACTGCTAAAAACCAAATGTTGGAAAGTGGGTTATTGGCAGTGGTAAGTATGCACCTACCACTGGCAATAAGGGCTCTGACACAATTTAGGTTAAGTAAAGGTCTCAGTCAATTAGCCCCTTCCTCAAACCTTGGTAGATATAACAAGCAGGCAACCCTAACTTAGGAGACAAGAGTGTGAAGCATTTAAAAACACCAGTACAGTAAATATGTATGACACAACACATGATAAAAATCCCATACCAATTTATAAAAATAGGTTATATTTTTATGAGTAAATAGATACCAAAACAACAAAAATCCAATGTAGGGAACTGGATATATGAATTTTTAAAAATAAACACTTTCTAGTGATTAGAAACACAAAGGCCCTCATTATGCCGCCCGCCAATATCTGACCGCCGGGCGGCCGCCAATGCGCCCGCACTCCCGCCGCGGTCATTTTGAGATCTCCTCTGGGCCGGCAGGCGGAAACCTGGTTTCCGCCCACTGGCCCAGCGGGGATCTCGGCCGCAACACAGGAGCCGGCTCCAAATGGAGCTGGCGGTGTTGCGGCCGTGCGACGGGTGCAGTTGCACCCGTTGCACTTTTCACTGTCTGCATAGCACACAGTGAAAAGCTGCATGGGGCCCTGTCAGGGGGCTCCTGCACTGCCCATGCCTGTGGCATGGGCAGTGGAGGGGCCCCCAGGGGCCCCGCGACTCCCCATACCGCCAGCCTTTTCCTGGTGGTTCAAACCTCAAGGAAAAGGCTGGCGGTCGGTGGCTCGTAATCCCCTGGACCAGGCGGATTATCACCGCCGGAGCAAATGTGGCGGGAAACAGCCGGCCCCGGTGGTGCGACCGCGGCGCAACCACTGCGGTCGTAATGACCTTAGAAGCACCGCCAGCCAACAGGGTTGTAATGACCGCCAAAGTACCAAATCGGGAAATCTGGTTGCATTGACCGGGCTTTAGACCTGACATCCTTGGCGTGGTCTCCCCCTTTTTTTTTGTCTCTGCTTCCCATGTTTTGACTGTGTGCTGGACTCTGTTTTTGCTGTTTTTGGTACTCTCTGCACTTTACCACTGCTGACCAGTGCTAAAGTGCAAGTGCTCCTGTGTAAAACTGTACTGGTGACTGGGTTTTTCATGATTGGCATATTTGATTAACTAGTAAATCCCTAGTAAAGTGCACTGGAGGTGCCCTTGGCCTGTAAATCAAATGCTACTAGTGGGCCTGCAGCACTGGTTGAGCCTCCCACATTAGTAGCCCTGTAAACATGGCTCAGACCTGCCACTGCAGTGTCTGTGTGTGTAGTTTCAAACTGCCAATTTGTCATGACAAGTGTACCCACTTGCAAGGCCTACACCTTCCCTTTTTATAAATGTAAGGCACCTCTGGGCAGGGTGCAGTGTATGTTAAAGGTGGGACATGTACTGATGTGTTTTACATGTCCCAACAGTGAACTACTGCTAGATCTAGTTTTCACTGTTGCAAGGCCCACCTCTCTCGTAGAATGACATGCCAAGGAGAAGGGCTGAAGAGATGAGGAGAAGTGCTGCCCCTGCCTGTGACTGTGGTATCCTGCAGTTGCTGCTTCTGCCTGTGAATGGGATCAAAGACTGGGCTTTGTTATGCATTCCTGCTTGAGAAGAATCTTCAAGACCTTGAACTGAGCTTGCCTCCTGTTTTGAAGTCTGAGGGCCATCAACAACTTCCTCTGCCAGCACCTGTACTCTCTGTTGAGACTCCTGCCCTGCCAGGTGGTGTCCTGTCCAGTGCCTGGGCCCTTGAAGGGTGAAGTTGGCAGAACAAGAGCTGAAATCCAAGCACAGAACGCTGTGCGGGGAAACTTTTGATGCACCATCAGCAAAGTGGCTAAAAAGCGACGCACCGCTGGCTTCGCAGCTGAAATTGACGCTCCACCTGCATCACAGTTGGGAGATTGACGCATCATGACTAGAAAAATGATGTGCACCACCCGCTTGCGGCTGCTGATTACGACTCCAACCCCACAAAGCACTGTTTTCTAACACTGTGCAACAGGATTTCTCACATATCATCCCTGGGCATCAAAATCATCCTGACCCTGCGCGGATCCAAAGTGACCCATCCAGAAATCGACGCATTGTTTTCATGCGATGGAGAAAAATTATGCATCACTGACCCAACTGGAGAAGAAATGACTCACAGCCTCACTTGCGAGTAAGGAATCAACGCATTGCTGACATTTTTGACGCACGCTCGCCGGTGCAGCTTTATGTTTGATGCAACCAAGGTACTTGGTTTAAAATCAACGTTTCCATTGTTTTCTACAGAGTAAATCATATCTTGACTTGTGTATGTTGGATTTTTGGCATTTTTGTCTTGTTTGATTTAGATAAATGTTAACTATTTTTTTAAACTGGTGTGATGTCCATTTTGTAGTGTTTTTACTGTATTATTGTGTGTGTTAGTACAAATACTTTACACAGTACTTCTGAGTTAAACCTGCCTGCTTGTACCAAGTTATCAAGGGGGTAGGTGAGGGTTAACAAGGTGTGGTTCTTCTTTGCCCTGACTAGAGTGTGGGTCCTTGCTTGGACAGGGGCTAAAAACTGACTGCCAACAAAAGATCCCATTTCTAACATTGGTGATGAGCATTGAGGATTGGAATTGTATTTGTACTTGACACACAGTGATGAAGTGTACACCACTATTTGAAGTGCAGAACAGAACATGACCACATACTACTTGTTTTAGCTTTTTGTCTTTTTGGACTTTTTCCTGCTTCCATATTTTTGGTGATCTTTTTATTGATTCTTGAATTTCCCATTGGGAACTCTTTTTTCCTGCCTAAGAACTTTGCACTTTTTGCCATCATGTCTCAATCTGGAGATGCACCAGCTGGAGCTGGTTCTGAGTTATGGAAACTGGAAAGTTACACAGTTGCGCAATTTAAGCAGTTCTGTAAGGATCTTGTCTGTCCCATTAAGAGCTCTACCAGAAAGGAGGAGCTCCAAAAGGCACTAAGGGCCTGGGTGACAGTCAAGGAGGCTGGGGGGCACACAGAGGAGGAGGATGAGGATAGGGAGATGTAGAGTGTCCATATTGTGGTAGCGGAGGTACCTGTTCTGCCTGGGCGGGAGAGTCTCCAGGGCGGGTAGAAGTGTGTCATCCAATTGTCTGACTCTTGAAGAGGTACATAAAAGACAGGCAGAGATAGCTCACCAGTTGGAATTGGAGAAGCTGAGGATAGCCATAGAAGAGAAGAAGATTCTACTGCTTCATGAGCTTAGGTTGAGGGAACTAGATCAGAGGAGCCAGTCCAGTAGAGATGGTGGCAGCAGTACATCAGTGCAGCCTGACAGGAGGGTACACATCGCAAAGGACCTAGTGAAGGATTACAAGAGGGAGGATGACATATATCTGTGGTTTAAGGGGTATGAGTCAGCTCTACAAATGAATCTGGTCCCTGAAGCAAATTGGGGGGTCAGGTCTGTGGAAGCCCTTTGATGTAGATTGGAGGGAGAAACTCTGACATCCTTAGGGGATCCTTAGGGGCTCACTTTCTCTCTCATGAAGGAAGCCCTACTCACAAGGTAGGGTCTCACCCCTGAGCAGAATAAGGACACATTTAGGCCCTACAAACAGAAGGAATCCCAAACATGGTTGGAATGTGTTGACTCTCTTTGCAGCTCACTGGATGGTTGGGTGGAGAGCATTAAGGTAACAACTTTTGAGGGGCTGTACAATTTGATTGCTTGGGAGCATTTGCATAGTCTTTTTTTTCCAGAGCTGCGCCAGCACCTGATTAACAGGAAGCTGGCTGACCCCAGGAAGCTTGCGCAGTAAGCGGACCGTTGGGAGAGCACCAGGAGCCAGAAGAGGTATGGATCCCTCTCAGAAGAAAGGGGGTAAGGGTAAAGAGGGGGAGGTCTCTAAAGGGCCCCAACCTGGTTCCCAGGCTAAGAATTCCCAGCCCCCAGTTGAGAAGAAGCCATAGTCTTCTAAAGGGAAACCTACAGAGGGGGTCCCCACAAGTGTTATACATGTGACCAGGTGTGTCATGGGAGGGGGGACCCCACATGTCCCAAGGGGGCACAGGTACCCACTGGTGCTCAGTCACAGGGTTTGGCCAGTGTAGCACTTGGTGAGGAGTTGTTCCAGGTGGGTGGGAGCCAGCTGAGATGACCCTTGTCTTACTAGGGGACAGTGAGGCGGTCCAGATAACCCTAGTGCCTGAAAACATTAAGAAGTACAGGCAGTGGGTGACCATCAATAGGCAGAGGGGGGAGGCTCTGTGAGACACAGGAGCCAGTGTGACCACTGTGAGAGGTCACCTGGTGTCTGTGGAGCATGTAGTTCCCCATGCACTTCACCAAGTAGTTGCGGTAAACAACTCAGAGCACCTGTGCAGAGTCGCGCAGGTTCCCTTTGAATGGGGGGGTCTCAGGTTCCTTGAGGGTAGCTGTGAGTCCAACCATGCCTGTAGATTGTCTGCCTGGCAATCACCTGGAGGATTCCCCTTGGAAGGAGATGGAACACAGGTCTCACTTGGAGATGTTGGGTTTGCCTGGGTGGGTGGGTGTGTCCACCAGGTCAATGGCAGCCCACCAGGGTGATCAGGAGACCCTGGAGCCTGAAAGGTTGGCCCAGGTGTCTGCATGAAGGAAGAAGGATAAGGGGTGTGGGAAACCCGCTCCAAAAGTTTTCACGGTCCAGGAGGAGGCTGAACCTGAGGGGGAAGCCCTGGAGCCTGTAGGGGAACAAGTGGCTAAGCTAGGGGAGGTCCCTGAGCTGACTCAGTGGCAGCAATACGGGGGACCCAACAGGGAGGCCTTCTGTGAGTCATATAAGACATGCCCTACTCTGGACAGGTTGTGACAGCAGGCTGTAGAGCAGGTGTCTGGCAAACAGTCTGGATAACACTTGATCTACTGGGAGGAAGGCTTCCTGTATAGTGAGCCTATGGTTGCTGAGCCTGGGTCAGCCCATGTGCTGGTGGTACCCCAGTGCTTCAGAGCCTTCCTACTGGGTCTGGCTCATGATGTGCCTTTACTTGGTCATTTGGGGTAGGACAAGACCTTTGAACGGCTTGCCATCCACTTCTACTGGCACCAAAAGTGCAGGCACTCAGATGCACACTGTAGGTCTTGCCAAACTTGTCAGGAAAGTGGCACGAGTGGGGGGAAATGTAAGGCTCCCCTCCAACCTTTTCTTGTGGTCAGCACACCCTTTGAAAGGGTTGGTATTGACATTATTGGGCCTCTGGATCCCAAGATAGCCATGTGCAACAGGTTCATCCTGCTCTTGGTGGACCATGCCACCTGGTACTCAGAAGCCATTCCTTTGAGGTCAGTCACCTCCCCTGTGGTGGGATGTGCTTTGATGGTTTTTTTTATCCACATGGGGTTCCCCAAGTGAGGTGGTATATGATGGGGTGCCAACTTCATATCAACCTATATGAAGTCTCTGTGGAAGGAGTGCAGGTGACCTATAAGTTTACCACTCCTTACCACCCTGAAAAGAATGATCTGGTTGAGAGGTTCAACTGGTCCTTGAAATGCATGATCATGGGCCTCTCAGAGCCCTTGAGGCGTAAGTGGGACATCCTCTTGCCATGCCTTCTGTTCGCCTACAGTGGGTGCCTCAGAAGGGTCTTAGATTTAGCCCCTTTACGTTACTGTATTGCCACCCTGTCAGGGGACCTTGGAGTCTGATTAGGGAAGGCTTGGAGTAAGCCTCCAGTAAGCCCCCAAAAGGATGTATTCAGTTACATGCTGGCTTTTAGGAACTAGATGACTCGCTTCAGGAAGCTCTCCCAAGAAAACCTGGAAGCAAGCAAGGGAGGTATGAAGCGCTGGTCTGACCAGAATGCCGCTCTGATTGAGTTCCAGCCTGGCCAAAATGTTTGGGTGATGGCCCCCAGTGGAGCCTAGGACTCTCCAAGATAATTTGACTGGGCCATTTGAGGTAGTGGAGCTCAAGAGTGATGTTACCTATCTGGTGAACTTGCAAACTCTCAGGAACCCTTTGAGGGTCCTATATGTCAGTTTCCACAAGCCTCATTTTGAGAGGACAGAGGTAACAATGCTCTTGGCCACAGATGATCGAATGGAAGAAGAGAGTGAGCCTGTTCCTGACCTCCTGTCTGACAAAGAGAAAGATGGTTCAGTAGAGGATGTGAGCCTCTCCCCCTTCCTGACCCCCGAGCAACAGAGGGACTGTAGACAAGTGTTGGGACAGTTTTTCCCTCTATTTTCCTCGATCACAGGGGTCACTCATTTGTGTACACATGATGTGGACACTGCGGACAGTCCTCCTGTTAAGCATAAGGTGAACAGAGTGACTGACAAGGTCAGGGCCAACAATAAGGCTGAGGTATTCAAAATGTTAGCTTTTGGGGTTATTGAGTTCTCCTGTAGCCCTTGGGCCAGCCCTGTGATCTTGATCCCAAAAGCTGCTAATCCTGGTGCCACTCCAGAACTCAGGTTCTGTGTGGATTACTGGGGACTCACTGGGGACACTAAGACTGGCACAAGCCCCATCCCCCGAGCTGATGAGCTCATTGACCAGTTAGGGGATGCCAGATATCTCACCACGTTTGACTTAATGTCTGGATATTGGCAGATTACCCTGACTGAGGGGACAAAGGAGAGGTCTGCATTCTCCACCCCAGATGGGCACTACCAAATTAGCGTGATGCCCTCTGGGATTAAAAATGCCCCTGCCACCTTTCAGAGGTTGGTCAACCAGGTGTTGGCAGGACTGGATAATTCTGTGCCTCTTACCTTGATGACACTGCTGTTATCAGCTCCACTTAGGAGGAACACTTGCAGCACCTCTGCAGAGTGTTGGAGGCCCTGCAGAAGTCAGGCCTCACTATTAAGGCAAGCAAGTGCCAATTAGGGCAGGGTTCTGTGGTATACTTGGGACACCAGGTGGGGACTGGCCAGGTGGCACCCCTACTGCCAAAAATGTACACCATTCTGGCTTGGGAGCCCCCCAATACCCAGACTGAGGTAAGAGCCTTTTTAGGTCTCACAGGATACTATAGAAGATTTGTCAGGGGATATGGCACTATTGTTGTTCCCTTGACTGAGTTAACCTCCTAAAAGCAGCCCAGAAAAGTGATCTGGACTGAATCTTGCCAGACAGCGTTTGGTGCCCTGAAGGCAGCCATGTGCACAGCACCCATGCTGAAGGCACCTGACATTTCCAAGGAATTTGTCCTGCAGACTGATCCTTCAACGCATGGTGTAGGAATAGTGTTGTCACAGCTAAATGAAGGGGGCCTAGACCAGCCTGTAGTCTTCATTAGTAGGAGGTTACTTCCCCCGGGACTGTAGGTGGAGTGCAATTGAGCAGGAAGCATTTGCTGTGGTCTGAGCACTGAAGAACCTAAGACCCTACTTGTTTGGGACTCTTTTCTGGGTTCAGACCAGCCACAGGCCCATCAGATGGTTAATGCAGATGAGGGGTGAGAATCCAAAACTGTTGAGGTAGTCCATCTCCTACAGGGAATGGACTTTACAGCGGAACATCGCCCTGGCACAGAATACACCAATGCTGATAGTCTGTCCAGATTCTTCCACCTTAGTGATGAGAACTCCCATGAGGTAGGGTAGTTCTCCCCACTTTCAGCTGGGGGGACAAGTGTTAGACCTGGCATCCTTGGCATGGTCTCCTCCTTCTTTTTTGTCTCTGCCTCCCATGTTTTGACTGTGTGCTGGACTCTGTTTTTTGCTGTTTTTGGTACTCTCTGCACTTTACCAATGCTGACCAGTGCTAAATTGCAAATGCTCCTGTGTAAAATTGTATTGGTGATTGACTTTTTCATGATTGGCATATTTGATTTACTGGTAAGGCCCTAGTAAAGTGCACTAGAGGTGCCCTGGGCCTGTAAATCAAACGCTACTAGTGGGCCTGGAGCACTGGGTGGGCCACCCACATTAGTAGCCCTGTAAACATGACTTAGACCTGACACTGCAGTGACTGTGTGTGCAGTTGTAAACTTCCAATTCGATTTGAGAAGTGTACTCACATGCCAGGCCTAAACCTTCCCTTTTTATACATGTAAGGCACCCCTAAGTTAGACCATAGGTAGCCCCATGGGCAGGGTGCAGTGTGTGGTAAAGGTGGGACATGTCCTGATGTCTTTTACATGTCCTAGCAGTAAAATACTGCTAAATCCAGTTTTCACTGTTGCAAGGCGTATCTCTCTCATAGGTGTGCATGGCAGTTGCCTTTAAATAACTTTGAAGTGCAGAGTTTCTTTAGGAGCAGATTGAAATTTGGAGTTTGGTGTCTCTAAACTCACAATTTAAAAATACATCTTTTAGTGAAGTTGATTTTTAGATTGTTATTTTGAAAAGAACACTCCTAGAACGTGGGCATTTTCTTGCTTAAACCAATCTTTGACTCTGCCTGTTTGTGGATTCCCTGCGTGGGTCAGATTGACAGGTGGGCTGTTTGTGAATTCCCTCTAAACAGTGACACAAAGGGAGCTGGGATGTAGCCTGCATGTCCTGTTGGGCTGTCTGAGCAGAGGGAGGAGTGGTCACTTACACCTGAATGGGCTGTGCCTGCCCACTCACAATGCAGTCTCCAACACCCTAGTGTCTGTCTGGGGACTGGCCTTGGCAAGGCAGGATCCCGTGAACAACAGAGACTTTCCTTTGAAGTTTGTCCACTTCAAAGACAGAAAGGGGTATAAGTACTGGAACCAAAACACCAGACTTTAGATTTCTTCAAGATCACTGTTGGATTCAAGAGGGACCTCTGCCAAGGAGAAGAGCTGAAGCGCTGAGGAGAAGTGCTGCCCCTGCCTGTGTCTGTGCTTTGTTGGGCTATCCTGCAGTTGCTGCATCTGCCTGTGAAAGGGCGACAAAGACATTACTTTTTTGTGCATTCCTGCTTGAGGAGAATCTCCAAGCACTTAAATTGAGCTTGCCTCCTGTTTTGAAGAATCAGGCCATCAGAGACTTCCTCTGCCAGCACTTAGACTCTCTGCTGAGACTCCTGCCCTACCAAATGGTGTCCTATCCAGTCCCTAGGCCCTTGACACACAAAACACTGTGCAGGATATTTTTGATGCACCATCTGCAACGCGGCTGATAATGGATGTGCCACCAGCTTTGCGGCTTAAATCAATGTTCCACCTACATTGCAGCTGGGAAATTGTTGCATTGTGGCTGGAAAAACGATGTACAACACCCACTTGTGGCTGCTGATAATGACACAAACTCCACGCAGCACGGTTTTCTAACACCATGCAACTGAATTTCTCATGCACCGTCCATGGGCGTCAAAGTCATCCTGACCCTGCGCAGATCCGAATCTACACATCACTCTCTTGCAAGGGAGAAAAATGATGCATCGCCGACCTGGCTGGAGAAGAAATGATGTACGACCTCACTTGTGACTAAGAAATCTACGCATCACTGACTTTTCTGATGCACGCTTGCCCGTAGGGCTTTGTCTTTGATGCAACTCAGGTACTTTGTGTAAAATCAACATTTCCATGGTTTTTTATGGAGTAAGACTCTTAGGGGGTCATTCCTACCCTGGCGGTCCGAGACTGCCAGGGTAGGGGACGGAGGAAGCACCGTCAACAGGCTGGTGGTGCTTCTGGGGCTATTCTGACCGCAGCGGTAAAGCCGCGGTCAGAAAAGGGAAGCCGGCGGTTTCCCGCCAGCTTCCCGCTGCCCCTGTGAATCCTCCACGGCGGCGCTGCAAGCAGCGCCGCCATGCGGATTCCGACCCCCTTCCCGCCAGCCTGGTTGTGGCGGTTTTTACCGCCAGAACCTGGCTGGCGGGAACGGGTGTCG
Source organism: Pleurodeles waltl (assembly GCF_031143425.1). Taxonomy (NCBI): domain Eukaryota; kingdom Metazoa; phylum Chordata; class Amphibia; order Caudata; family Salamandridae; genus Pleurodeles; species Pleurodeles waltl. The sequence continues at coordinate 1,526,131,461 of NC_090444.1, forward strand.
TGGGGCCCCTGGGGGACCCTGCAGTGCCCATGCCACTGGCACGGGCACTGCAGGGGCCCCTTAACAGGGCCCCACATTGATTTTCAGTGTCTGCTTGGCAGACACTGAAAATCGCAACGGGTGCAACTGCACCCGTCGCACACCAGCAACTCCGCCGGCTCCATTCGGAGCCGGCTTCCTCGTTGCTGGTGCTTTCCCGCTGGGCGGGCGGGCTGCCTTTTGGCGGTCGCCCGCCAGCCCAGCGGGAAAGTCAGAATGACCGCCGCAGTCTTTTGACCGCGGTACGGTCTTCTGGCGGTTCCCGCCAGGCGGGCGGCGACCGCCGCCCGCCAAGGTAGGAATGACCGCCTTATTGTTTGAAAATTCACATCTTGACTTGTGTATGTTGTATTTTTGTCATTTTGGCATTTTTTGATTTAGATAAATATTATCTATTTTTCTAAACTGGTGTGGTGTCCATTTTGTAGTGTTTTCACTGTATTACTGTGTGTGTTAGTACAAATACTTTACACATTGCTTCTGAGTTAAGCCTGCCAGCTCATGCCAATCTACCAAGGGGGTGAGTGGGGGTTAACCAAGTGTGTTTCTCCTTTGTCCTGACTAGAGTGAGGGTCCTTGCTTGGACAGGGGGTAACCTGACTGCCAATGAAAGACCCCATTTCTAACATCAGGACAAAGTCAAAGTTTGGTGCCAACCATGATGGAGCCTTGGTCAGATAAACTAAGCAAGAGGCCTTGGTCAACATTTTACCTTCACACGTAGGAACTTTTCTGGAGATTTTTCTTCCGAGGACCCTCAAAGCTCTTCACCTGACCAGATTCAGCGAGTGTTCCCTGGCATGATTTTCAGGGAGCTACTAGTCAAATCATAGAAGTCGGACCGCCGGAGCTTTTCAGTAAGATAAACTTGAAATCCAGGCTGGGTTGTGGTAAGGGTTCGGCGGCTTAACTTCCCGGGTCGAGTCGGTCACCTCCTAGAGCTTTTTTACCAAAATTCTCTAAACTACTCCCAACTTCAGGAGATGTTTCCTGAAGTACTCTTTGCAGGTTCCAAGGGTCCAAAATAAAAAATCCAAGGGTCTGGAATCTCCAGGATGGTCCTTGAAAGTTTGGGACCAAAATCCCCACAATGCACCTGGCCAAATCCTTGAATTCCACTATATGCCCTCCAGGCTGAGGACTCGTCCTAGAGATTATGCAGGTGAAACTCTGTTAACCTGTAGCTGCAGGGAGTCCATTCCTTAGTCCTTCTTGAAGAAAGGCACAGTCATCAGGGCTGTGGTACCAGATTATGCAGCAGGCACAGTTCACTCAGAAGTGCAGGCAAAGGGTACAGAACCAGATTCCAGCAGGAAAGTCCTTCTTCCTCTTCTAATTTCAGGCAGCAGAACTGAGAGGCTATGCACCTCTCACATAATTTTTTGCAGCTCCTGGGCGTCAGGAAGGGGAGCACGCCTGACCAATAGAATGCAGGGTGACTCCCAGGTGCATGACCTCTTCCTTCAAAGTGTGGCATATTCCTGTCCCAGAAAGCACATTCTTCCAAAATCCATGATGGTTGAAATTTCAGCAGAGTAGTCAGAGCTAACTAAACCAACTTCCAGTGTGGCTCATTTGATTAGCTCTGGGTAGATTTCCTGACATACCCTGACTGTCGTGCATTCCTTTGAGGCTGGATGGTTCATTATCCCTCCCATGCTCTGGCATTCCTGTGCAGCTCTAAAGCTTCCTTCAGCAGATAGTCTCTCCCCTGGAAGGCCACTTATCAACTAATCAAAGCAGCCTTACTAATCTTGTTAGCACTGACCAATCAGGGGGACCTCCAGAAGGCTGGGTTTTGGCATACATTCTTTTATGTACAAGTTATGATAAATTCACCAATGGCAAACTTCGGTATTTATCAAAAGAAATCTTTTAAGTCCTGTAATGAAATTACATTTCTATACCTTTCTAACAATGTTTACAATAAAATACAATATTGCAATGTTAAGCTATGAAGCCCAGTATCTACAATGGGTAAAAATGAAATGAGCAGTTATCCCTCACCGGGGTTTGTAAAACATACTTTATAAAGACACTGCTTCAGTTACATAAACCCCCACCCCTGGGAGACACAGGGAAGACCCTGAGGGTACCTAATATGTACAAATGATGTAGACGATCACTTTTAAAGTGCCCATAGCACTAAAGTCGAATTGGGACAAAATTTCCTTTTAAATGCAGCCTGCATAGTCAGGCTGGATTTAAAAAGTGACTGGAAACCTACAGCAGTTCCCACATGCAAATGGCATCAAATCTGCTGGCCTCTATCTTCCATGCCCTACAGTTTGCACCCTCTTGCCCTTTTATCTACTAGGGACTTATAGGGAATGTCATGTGAATGGTAAGTAATGGACTATAAAAGACAGGCTGCAAGGCAGGCCTGCCTTTAAAAGGACGGAAAGCCCCCAGCAGTGCACACATGCAAGTGCAGAAATTCTGCTAGGCATCTTATCTCCTTCTCTTATTATATACTAGAGACTTATAGGCAGAGTGTACCCCTTACCCTATTAGCTACTAGGGACTTAAATGGTCTGTCAAGCTAATTGCAAGGGTACCCTCATACCTAGTGTATTCTATTACCTGTGTGTGTTTTAACATGGCACTGGCTTGGACTAGGATCTGGTTAGCAGGGCACAGTCAGAGTCAGTTACCATCAGTACCAGTCGGCAAAAAAAGAAATGGGGATGAACATGGCAAAAGGATGACTTTGCAACAATATTGTTGTAAAACATCTGTAAGTTCCAGTAGGATGCAAGAGAATTAGCTTTAGGACACATAAAGTTGGGAGGAAATGTCCTGAATACAGTTTAACAGTTTTTAAATGACATTGTAGGTTGCGTGCCTTAATAAATGAGCATCAGCGAGAATATACAAATTGATTTCCAAGCTTTAGGAGCTTCCTGGAGGTTCCGTTGGTAATGTACAACATTTCTACCCACTACATGTCTGTCATTGTTTTATACTTTGCACAGCTCTACAAACTAAAACAGAAATGGACTGGTCTGTGGATGGAATGGGATGGTGGGACTTGTGACATCTCTAAGAGTATCTTTTATTCTGAAAGAGGGACTAGGCCCTGTCAGAGTTAGATGCATACTAGATGTGGCCTAGGTCCCAATTTCATCCTTGTAATGCTGATAAAATAAATAGAATTGAGTAGCATTTATAAAACTATGGGGAGGGAGGGTATTTCTACCCTGCTCCCTTTTTTTTTTTCATGTCTCTTTTTTTGGGATTCGGCTGAAGCTGAGTCCCAAGATGGTTGAAGTGTTGACAGCCAATCAGAGCTCTGCAGATCTTTGCACAAGCTTGTTATTATTCATGAAGTCACTGCAGCCACAGATATTCAAATTTGGAATTACTTTAATATCTTACAAACTACTAAACATATTTACACCAAATAACAAAGAGTACAATCTGCAGACCAAAAGCTAGCTTTCTGCCAAATTTGATGTAGTTCCATCCAGCGGTTCGGGCTGCAGGAATCTCTAAAGAGTCTATGGGAATTAAGATGGGAAAACACACTCCAGTTTTTCTCTGCCCTTGCTCGATAGATCACCACAAAACTGTTCATGTGCAACTAGGATCACCGGCACACTTTTTGGGAAAATTTTGTGAATATTCGTCAAACGACACTAAAGATATAGGCAAATCAAAAAATGGTTTTCCTATTGAAACATGGTCCTAACTACCACCAGACAGTAGGTAATGTATATTTATAGAGTGAGAGAGAGAGTGAGTGTGTCCTTGAGCCTTCAAAAGGCTCAGAGGGGTCCCCACGCCCTCTCTTCTCATCTTAAAAAATGAACTAAGATGCTTGTAGTCTTCCTTGAAGGAGCAGGAGTACCACCATGCTTTTTTCCCCAAAAATGTTGTGGGAGGGATGCAGGAAGCACAATAGCCACCTGACAACAATAAAAACAAGCATTTGCAAGGTAATGGGTCTCACGTGAGCTAGAGTTAGAGCTATTGGCACTGTAAATTCCTAACTGGACTTTTCTTGCCACATAAGTTGAAAATGAAAAGTTAAACAGTTCACGTAAGCGAGCCGATTCAAAGCACCACGGCTGCCATGAGCATGAGGTGGAAGGAGAGACATAGAAGGAAAAAGAAGTTTGCTTGCAGTCAAACGTATCAGCAAATGTTCAATTATCCATGTAACAGGGTCGGTGTCTGAGGCGGTAACAAAACCGCCCGAGGAGGGACAAACGTAAAACATTTAACAATGATAACAAAGTATTTGCCCATGAACAAGTGAAAGTGATGGGCGTGCATTAGGCGTGGTGAAAAAGCCCACAAGACTTACAACAGGTCAAAGGGCTTGCATGCTCGACCTAAAAAGCACACCAGAGTAAATGTGGGCTGCTGCTTAATGGCGACTGTATGGCCTTGCTGCATGTGATTTCAACTAAAATGTGTTACGCAACATGAAATTGGGGCTAGAGCTCCATGGAAGTTTATAAAGAATATTTGCAAATGGTCTGTCACAGGTATACTTATTAAAATATTTTTTTTAATGGATTGGTTACATGGACTATCCCAACAAACTTGATGTCCTGCACAACTGACTGTATCTTACTGTTGTAGGGCTCCTTCCGAAAGGGATGATGCATCATCAGTAATAAAGTTGGGGTGTATGAAGAGAGGGCAAATTGCAAGTCTTAATCAATGGTAAAGATAGCATAATGGATGCTGCTGCGGGAAAGACCAAGGAAAGAGTAGAGAAACATTTACATGGATGCGGCAGCAAATCACGTACTTGCTCCAGCCTCTCAATTAAAGCAGAATTTCCCTAGTAGGATGGTAAAGACAATTTTCCTAGTAGGATGCTAAAGACAATTTCTGAGGAGCATTGTAGGAATTGTGGGAGCCATGAAGTCCACTGAACTAAGTTAACATATGTACAAGGTACAACAACATTTATTGATGATGGCCAGAGTGTGTTTGTTTCGCAAGACAGCGAAAAACACACGATAGGTTGTATTAAGCCACTGCCTGCTACTTACTGTAGGGGTAAGAGCATGTCTGCTACTCAATTAATGTCATTAATATAGCATATTAATTAAAATCTTTGTCCTCAGTTTTTTTCAGTTTCTCAGTAGAATTCATGAGAAACCCCCAGAACCTTCCCTTTCCTTTTTTATGCAGCACACTGATTCACATAAAGATGTTACTGCATTGTGCATTTGTATGGTGTTACTCTGCATAGCCTGACTTGGTGGAATTCTGAATTGGAAAGCATCTGAGCCATTCCTTCCAACAATGCATTATGACCTCCAATAAGTGTGAATACAAGTCTAGAAGCTGTGCTTAGTGTAAGATTTTGAGTTCCCAGGTGTGTTCTGGGATGTCCGTGAAAGTCCTCAAGTTCCATGTGTAAACATTAGAAAGCAAAGAAACAAAATCCTATCTGAACACTAGACAGGTTTTAGGGGCCACAAAAGATTGTGTTCTTGCACATCTGAAAGTGCATAAACAAAAAATGAATGTTATATGTCATACGGATAAAAATATAAGTTTTTATTATTTTGAACCCATCAATGGTTACGAAAGCGTGGAAGTGCCAAAGCTTAAAATGTACGTTTTGGGTGCCTTTTCTATAGGTTTATTAAAAGTGCCTCAACTAGTTTTCTATTCGATGTATATCATTTCGGAGGTGCCAAATTTGTATTTTTGTAAGTATCATTGTAATTGGATTGGTGAAGGGAGGCTCTAATCTGCTTTAGGAATCAAGTAAATATTACCTACGGCTGTAAAGGAATGGTCTTGCAGCCAAAATAATAGAAATGTAGAGTGCCTAACAAGAATATTAGCAAAGTAAGATTGCCTTTGATCACAATTTCTGGTCACAATTTCAGGGATACTAGGACGATTTCATAATTTAGTACTCAAACGTGCCCCCTCAACATTTTGTGCCTAAAGGTGAGAGATGCTCAATGCTTTTGGAGGTGTTAGAGGTTTGCCTGTAGGGTGAAGAGGCCCAACAGAGGGGCAATCTTCAAATGAGGTCACTTTACGGCATGAAGCAGCGATGTGAAATTGAATTAAAGTAGGTTTCTGCAAAGTTAACAAAAGGTAGTAAAATACTTAAAATAAGCTAAAGTTGATGTAAGATATTCGTTTTTTAAGCATAAAAGTGAAAGACTGATCCATGTGACAGAGGGAAACCTCTAAACTTAGCGCTACAAAGTAGCCTTAGAGCAGCAGTAGCCGCTGGACAAGAAATCTACATAGCATAATATCTAGGGAGTTAACTTTGTACATCAAACATTCCCTTGCTGCTATGAGCAACCGTGAAGCTGTACCATGGGTAATGCTTTCAGAGAAAGCCCACATGAGACAATAAAGTTGCACAGGCTTGGTGCACACACCAGGGATCTGAGCTAACTTTCTGGACTCTACATTTACCAGGTGTTATAAATGCCGTTTCTGGTTGGCTAGGGTATGCACCTCAGCCAAGCAGAACTTACCCACTCTAGTCAGGGCAAGGGAGTTACACGTCCAAGATAACCCCTGCTCACCCACTTGGTAGCTTGGCACGAGCAGTCAGGCTTAACCTGGAGGCAATGTGTAAAGTGTTTGCACAACACATACAACACATGTGACGCAATATCCCCACCACAAAGGAAACACAACACCAGATTATATGAAAATATACTGTATTGTACACAACACAATTATCAGACCGAACATCACATATCAGTACTACCCTGCTACCTTAGCAGTTGTCAGAACGTTACACATTAGTTACTCTGCAAATTAGCAGTAGTCACACATAACACATAGGTTACTCAGTATTCTGCAACATAAGTAGTAGTCAGGAAACACGTTATCACATTAGAACACTTGTCATAAGAATATCATAAAACGCCCATAGTAGGAACATTAGAAAACATATGGCAAGTTAGGGAAACATATTAGCAAGTCATGGCCATAAAAGGAACATTTGCATACACGTATGTAAAAACATCAAATGCAGGTAGGTAATATATGAATCAAACAAAAGTCTGTAGAAAGAACTTTGGATTGCAACTATATTGGTCCTTTAAACAGTACCTGGTTGGATGAAGGCACCTCCAGTGCCTAGAAGGCGAACAATGGGGCCCCCGGCGCTCCTATGCGCGAAACGGGGGCCTCCCTTATACTCTGGGATCTGAGGAGGGCGACATGCACTTCCTCTCTTTTATAGATAGGCCCCTGTGGGGACCGTGATTACTGGGGGCCCCCCAGGGCCTCAACCGGCCCTCACGAGGGGGGCCAAAGCCAGCAAAAACAACTTAGGGCAGGAGGGGGGAACCATGCACCCCCTCCGGTTTAATGACAGGCCCCTCCTGGGACCCGCGATCTCTGGGGGCCCCCCCGGGCCTCCACTGGCCCTTCCACCAAGGGGGGGGCCACAACAATGCCCGTTTTACCTAACAGCGGAAAAGGAGCGTCCTGCTCCTAACACAGAGGCCAGGGGGAAGGGGGCACTCCCCGCGCCTTCCCCTGGTCCTGCCGTGAAGCCACAAGAAGATCAGACCCCTCCTGGGGCCCGAGCAGACACTCGCCTCCACCCGATGCGGTGCGCGAGTGTTCTTCCAGCTTCCCGGGCCGCTGCGGTGATCTTATTTAAAGGGGCACAATGCAGCAAGGAGCCTACGAGCTCCCAAGGCTCCATAAGCGCGCTGCAATCAGCGCTATGGCAGCCGCAACCACAGAGAAGCACCCCTCGTGAAGAAATGGATGCAGGGGTCAGGGGCCACAGCACCCTGCCCCTGGGGAGCAGAATCTTAAGACAAGGTCCTCAGGTGGAGGGCCCAGCTACAGGCCAGCACAAGGGAAAGGCAGCAAGTGGCAAGTCTTTCACAGTGACCAGGCAGGTCACAGGTCAGCACAGCAGCAGCAGTCAATGGCGGTTCCTGGTGAGTCCTTTCAGCCTTTGGTGTCCAGTTCCAAGATGATTCCAAGAGTCTCCAAATTGTGGGGAAGATTCCCCTGTACTTATAGTCAGTTCTTACAGTGTTTTACAATGGTAGGGAGAGGAGGTTCCAGCCAGTTACAACTTGTACTGGGAGTGCCCCCTCTCTCCTTTCAGCACAGGCTCCAAACATCAGTGGGGGGTTAACGACCCTATTGTGTGAGGCCAGGGCACAGTCTTTACAAATACAGGTGTGCCCCGCCTCTCCCTTCTTTCAGCCCAGGAAGACTATTCAGTATGCAGATGCACCTCCTTGACACCTCCACCCTCCCTGTGTACAGGCTGTCTGAAAAGTATGCACAAAGCCCCAACTGTCACTCTGCCCAGACGTGGATTGGAGTCAAGCTGCAAAACACCAGAGTCATAAGCACAGATAAATGCGCACTTTCTAGAAGTGGCATTTCTGTGATAGTAATAAAAAATACACCCACACCAGTAAGCAGCATTTATTATCACCATCACAACCATACCAAACACGCCTACGCTACACCTCATAAATCAGACAATACCCCTTACACATAAGGCAGGGCATTTCTAATGCAATCCTATGAGAAGGCAGCACTCACAGCAGTGAGACACCAAGTTAGGCTGTTTGTCACTACCAGGACAGGCCATGCAATATGGCACATGTCCTGCCTTTCTACATACATGGCACCCTGCCCATAGGGCTAGCTACGGCATACCTTAGGGGTGACTTACATGTAGTAAAAGGGGAGTTCTGGGCCTGGCAAGTAAATTTAGATGCCAGGTCCCTGTGGCAGAAAACTGCGCACACAGGCCCTGCGCTAGCAGGCCTGAGACAGGTCTGAAAGTCTACTTCAGTGGGTGGCGCAAGCAGCGCTGCAGGCCCACTAGTAGTATTTAATTTACAGGCCCTGGGTATAGAGATACCACTGAACAAGGGACTTATAGGTAAATTAAATATGCCAATTAGGTATAAGCCAATCATACCAACTTTAGATGGGAGAGCACCTGCACTTTAGCACTGGTCAGCAGTGATAAAGTGCTCAGAGGCCCAGAGCCAACAGCGAGAGGTCAGAAAAACCAGGAGGAAGGAGGCAAAAAGACTGGGGATGACCCTGCGTAAGGCAAAAGGTCCAACACCAGGTACCTCGCACTAGATATGCTATTTAGCGAGTTGAAGCAGGACTGTGTAGGCCCATAAAACACACATTGACACAATTCAGCAATTACACTATAACAACGGGAGCAGTTCACAGTGAAATTAAACACAGTGCTCACAGGATAGGCGTGCCATGTGAATACAAGCATTTGCAATGCAATAGGTCTCGCATATTTTAAACAAGTTAATTGTCATCGTTTGACAACAGCACCCACAAGCAAGAAAACAAAAAGAACGTGAGTGGAGACCTAGAACAGACGACTTAACAAAATAAAATAAAGTTTGCTTTAAAAAAATAAAACTTTGCAATTTTGTTTGTCCTGCTGGGCAAATTTTTGGTGGGGCACGGGAATTTAGAACAAAATAGTACCTTGATCAAGTCAGGAGCAGCAGATGGGCACTAATTAAGTTGAAATCAATTAGTGCTTGATCCCTGCTCCACACAGAGGAATGATGCCAGACATGCTTTGATGAATTATGAGGTGGTAATGAACAGTGCCACGCAAACCAGCAAATGGTGAGAGGCAGACGGGATCCAAGCCCTTTACTGAAAACAACATTGTCTCGCATACGAGATGCATGTGCAAGCGCATGCACTTGCAGGCTCAAACCTAAAAAGAAACATACAGTAAGGCTCACGGGTCATCGAATTCATGACCTCAGGAGATCTTCACATTATTTTCAAAGCACTCTGAGCTGGAGCTGAATGTTCTTCAGCTAGAGTGCAGGGAACCCTTGTGGTTGGCCCAATTGCTGCACTTTGTGGCTTGAAAAATGTTAAAGATTCAAAGAAATGTTATTTTTTAACAAAAATGCTTTCATGAAGATACTTTGTGAAAATCACTGTTAGTAAGCATTTAAAGGTATGTGTTTATAGTATAGTTATTAGTGACTTTCTTACAAAGCCAATTGGTGTGCTTGGTATATGTCTATATGCTCACCTTCTGATAAATCCAATAGGCCACACTAAATACCTCAGAAACTCATTGAAAAAAACAAAGCTTAAAGTGACGTTATAGTTAGGTGAAAAATTCCAGTGAAAAAAATGTTTTAAACTCAAAAAATTAATGAAATTCATTGGGTATAGTTATCTGAAGTAAGTAACTTGTGCCTAGCCCTGCACTTCTGATATCCTCACATATTGCATCACTCGTGACATTTTCAGTGACAGCATTTATAACATTCCTGATGTGAACTGAATTTGCATCAGTAATAACAACACTGCTCATGGTGAGGGCAGGAGTTATTCTTCCTTTAGGGCATGAGTTATAGTTATTTGAGATGATTGTAACTGCTTAATTTTGTGTTATTTTTTACTTTAAATGTAGCCTTGTCACTGGCATGTTCACTAACTATAACCCCATGTTAACCTTTACTTTTTCCATGAATATAGATACTTATCTTCCCAATGTTTTGGAAGTCATATTTTATACATAAAATGTGCAGGTCTGTAGGTCAGCCTCGTTTGTCAATACATTGTATTGCTTTTCTAACTTCTTTTAATTTCCGAGGTTGAAATGCAAGTAGGGCCCAGCAGGGTATTTAAGTTATCAGCAATTTCTCTAGGGAACTGGAGACAGGGCCGGAGTTAACGCTGGTGGCATCCTGTGCAACATTTGTTTTTGCGCCCCTGAAATCTCCTAATGACCACCTCCTCGGATTCCCTCACTAAAACCCAGCAAATGTGCCCCTCATTTCTCCATAGCCCTTCTACATACATTGATTTCTTTTAAAGTGTGTGTAAAGGCTGGCTTTACTAATCCACTCACCTATCCACATAGAATACAGACCTGTTGTTTGCAACAAGCAAATTAACCCTCTGTGCTATTTAATGGCGAGTAACAGCTGCACTAGACAAAACTCCTATCTCTCTCCCTAGCAGTAACATTAATCCCAAGAGTTTTCTTGATATTTTAATTGTTTCCTGAAGGCTGGACGCACAAAAAACTTTTCAAAAGGTGCGTTTAAATCGCAAGTTTCGTAAGTACTTGCTAAACACAGCACCCCCCTAGTGCGGCCGCACCGCTCGCATCGCCCTAAAGCCGGCCCTGACTGGAGACATTGAATGCAGATATTCGACAGCCTAGACCTGCCGCTGGGCTGTCAAAAAGACTCTGCAGCACCCCTAGGTTTATTGCTTCAGGCACAGCTGAGTGAGAACCAGAGAATGAGATTGAAAACAGAATCAAAGAAAGAGAAAGGCTCCGGCTGGATTGAACGTTTTTCTATGGCTGCGTTTCATTCCCTGTCTGCACCCTGAATGCAATTATATAATCCACTTTTCATGACGAACATGAGCAGTGAAATACTTTCACTGCTGATGGAAACTAATTCTAGCCTCCTGATACATTGCTTCTTTGCCTGCAACTCGCCTTTGCCTTTGTGCAAGATTCATCTCATCTCTGACGTGGATGAACTGGGATATACACCTCCCGCACACCATGATGGCGCACACCAGAGCTGGTGACAGATGAATGTCCATTTAAAATGTTTTGACTTTGTCAATCCGAAATTGTATTTTACACATGGACAAAATGTGTTTTTTTCTGGTTCCACTAATGTTGACTGGGAAATAGTCAAATGTATGCAGGTTTCAATTCTCATTGAGAGTCACAATGAAAACTCGTTAAGAAACACATAACCGCCAACAAGTTGCAACAACATGCCACTGACTACTTTTCTAGCCTTTCTGGGATGAATCGCTAACCATAATTTATAATAAAACACCGTCTGATGTTAGAGATCCCACCGAGTAGGCTATTTCATAAGATCATACCAATAATTTTTTTTATAGAAAAGTGTCAGATATATTTGGCCTGAAATAATATATCGAGCATTCGTGTGTATGTATCCATAGAAGAAAAGGCTGCAACAACATAGTTATTATAAGTCGGTGTGCTGTTTAAATTCAGCTATATTCTAACTACATGAAAGTTCATAGAGACCCTTTGTACGATACCATTTAAACTTGGCTCTCCTTTACAAAGACTAAATTGTGAGCAAAATAAGGGGGTTTTCATGTAAAATTGTAAATCTGTGTAAGTAACAATGGATTCCTCTCCCATCAGCAATGACAAGAAATGAGATGACTAAAACGTGTTAGACCTAATGGTATACCCATTAGGAAAATCTTTTAAATACCTGGACCATACTAAATGTCTTCCAGTCCATAAGGTTATAATCTCCGCAGTGGATGTCAACGTTTTATGAGGATCCAGTATAGAATTGAAAATGCATACTGTCATTTTGTTTGATGCCTACAGTCAAGTGTGTCTGTTTAACTATATTAAATAGATATATTCCAGACTATGGCCCTCATTACGACCCTGGCGGTATAGAACCGCCAGGGCCGCGGCACGCGGGAGCACCGCCGACAGGCCGGCGGTGCCCCGCGGGGCATTCTGACCGCGGCGGCTTAGCCGCGGTCAGAGAAGGGAAACCGGCGGTCTCCCGCCGGTTTCCCGCTGCCCCCAAGGAATCCTCCAAGCCGGCGCAGCTTGCTGCGCCGGCTTGGGGATTCCGACTCCCCCTCCCGCCATCCAGTTCCTGGCGGTTCTCCCGCCGGGAACCGGATGGCGGGAGGGGGAGTCGCGGGGCCCCTGGGGGCCCCTGCAGTGCCCATGCCAACGGCATGGGCACTGCAGGGGCCCCCGTAAGAGGGCCCCAAAATGTATTTCACTGTCTGCATAGCAGACAGTGAAATACGTGACGGGTGCAGTAGCACCCGTCGCACCTTCCCACTCCGCCGGCTCGATTACGAGCCGGCTTCATGGTGGGAAGGTCGTTTTCCCCTGGGCTGGCGGGCGGCCTTTCGGCGGCCGCCCGCCAGCCCAGGGGAAAACTCTGAATACCCGCCGCGGTCTTCTGACCGCGGTGCGGTATTCACGACGCGCAACTTTGGCGGGCGGCCTCCGCCGCCCGCCGAAGTTGTAATGAGGGCCTATATTCTTTCAGCACCTGCTTACACCAGACCTTTATTATCATTTCCCTAATCCAAAATATTTTTGCAAGCACTTGTTTTTAAATTGTATTTGATTTTATGGATCAATTCTTTGTTATTCGTTTGAAATTAATACACCCTACCACAACCTCGTGTGGGGAGGGGGAGCAGCTGAAACTATGAGACGCATCTTAGGTTAGATAAGTATAAGTAAAATCTCAGACATGCCATATGTCCTGTGTAAGAACAATGGTTTTGGCAACAAACAGGAAAACACGCTTCGTTCCCAGCCCCTAGCACTCTGTTGCACAATCAAACCTTTGGAATTTCCCTGCCCTATCAGAAGAGCTTCGAAAGGTAGGCACCTACGTACCTCAGTGACCCTGCTGCTCATTAAGTCGATATGGTGCTGTGACTGATTAGCAAAATTGACTCTGTGATGTTAAACACTCTAGGGAACTTGCGGCACATATTTTCCTAATTCCGACTGTTTGCTCCTCCCTTCAAGTGTTATAAATATCTTGTCCATCCTTATCAGTTCCCAAATCTGGTTTAGCCAGACCCTGTGACTATGTTCTCCCTGCCTGAGAGTTTCAGGAGCCCCTATTTTGTTGTGCACAGTAGTAGTATGGTTAAGTCGATATGTGAGCCAGTCTGCTGCTTCTAAGATATTGTGGATAGGAAGCCTATAAATATATATATATTGAGAGATGAATATATATATATATATCTATATAGATAGATAGATATAGATATATCTACATATATATATATATATATATATATATATATATATATATATATATATATATATATTTTCTTTTTTCATTGAAAAAGGCAAAGGTTACAGGGACGTTATAGTTATGTTTGGAATGTACTTGCACTAAACAAGATAAATTCAGCAGGTAGAGTAATTTCAAGTAACTATAACTAACAGCCTAAAGTAACTATAACTCGCACCCCACCATTAACAGTTTTCTCTTTAATAACTTGGCTGGTAATGTTTCATTGATATTTTTCTTGACGTTATAAAAGTTTTCATGAGTGGTGTAATATCTGGTGTAATCAGCTAATAATAACTGGTGAATGTCTCTGTTTTTCGGCGAGTAAATTCAGAGCCTACCTAAAATGTCTCTGAAACATTTGCTTTTTTAAGTTGATTTCTATGTTTTTTAAATTCTATTTCCTAACTATAACGTCCCTGTAACCTTTGGTTTGTTCAGTGAATTTTTTTTTTTTTTACATAAAGGAATTTTCATTACTATATGTTAATTCAACCATCTGAGGTTGGCTGAAGGGCCTGACATATTGCCAGGCCCAGTGTCCAACCCCCATAACCAACCAACACTGTGCTGTGCATGGCTGGGGTTGGTGGCAGGGCCCGTTTCTTTGGGTGTGACAATAGGTGTGAGAGGGTTTCTCTGTGTGTAAGAGTGGGTGTGAGAGTGTCTGTCTGCATGTGAGAGTGGGTGTGAGAGGGTCTACATGGGTGAAAGAGTCCATATGAGAATGTCTGTCTTGGTTTGTGAGTAGGTGTGAGAGGGTGTCTGGGTGTGAGAGAGTTTCTGTGAGTGGGGGTGTGAGTGTCTGTGTGGATCTGTGAGTGAGTGCATGAGTGTCTCAGTGGGTCTGTGAGTGGGTGCATGAGTGAGTGGGTCAGTGGGTAGGTACATGAGTCTCTGAGTGGGTCAGTGAGTGAGTCTCTGAGCAGATCTGTGAGTGGGTGCATGAGTCTTCGAATCAGTGAGTGGGTGCTTGAGTCTCTTAGTGGGTCTGTAAATGGGTGCAGGAGTAGGTTTGCAAGTGGGTACTTGAGTCTATGAGTGCATCTGTGATTGAGTGCATAGGTTTCTGAGTGAGTTTGTGAGTGAATGCATGAGTCTCTGAGTGGGTCTGTTAGTGGGTATGTGTTAGCCATTTCATCCTTGGCATGTGCTCCTTTAACTTTTTGCCTCCGTTTCCCAGGTTGTTGATGTGTGCTGGACTCTGATTTTACT
The DNA here is from genome assembly GCF_031143425.1 of Pleurodeles waltl. Classification (NCBI taxonomy): domain Eukaryota; kingdom Metazoa; phylum Chordata; class Amphibia; order Caudata; family Salamandridae; genus Pleurodeles; species Pleurodeles waltl. The sequence continues at coordinate 1,526,146,523 of NC_090444.1, forward strand.
GTTTTTGTTACTCTGGGCACTTTACCACTGCTAACCAGTGCTAAAATGCAAGTGCTCTTTTACAAAATGTGCATGCAATTGGCTTATCCATGATTGGCATATTTCATTTACTAGTAAGTTCCTTGTAAAGTGCACTAGAGGTGCCAGGGCCTGTAAATCAAATGCTACTAGTGGGCCTGCAGCACTGGTTGTGCCACCCACATAAGTAGCTCTGAAATAATGTCTCAGGCCTGCCATTGCAGTGTCTGTGTGTGCAGTTTTAACTATAAATTCGACTTGGCAAGGTAGGCCCTAGTTAGCCCAAGGGTGCAGTGTGTGGTTAAGGTAGGACATATAGGGGGTCATTACAACCCAGGTGGTACAAGACTGCCAGGGCTGAAATGACGGAAGCAACGCCAACAGTCATTACAACCAGTTTCCTGCCACAATGGCCCCGGCGGTAGTAATCTAGCAGCGCTGCCCAGGGGATTACGAGTCCCCCTACTGGCAGCCTTTTCCTCCCTGGGGGCCCCTGCACTGCCCATGCCACTGGCATGGGCAGTGCAGGGGCCCCCTGACAGGGCCCCATGCAGCTTTTCACTGTCTGCATAGCAGACAGTGAAAAGCGCGACGGGTGCAACTGCACCCGTCGCATGGCCGCAACACCGCGAGGTCATAATGAGGGCCATAGACATGTGTTTTATATGTCCTGACAGTGAAATATTGCTAAATTCATTTTTTACTGTTGCAAGGCCTGTCCCTCTCATAGGTAAACATGGTGGCTACATTTAAATCTGATTAAAGTGTAGATTCCCTTTGGGAGTGGATGGACATGTGGAGTTTGGGGACTCTGAGCTCACAATTTAAAAATAAATCTTTTAGTAAAGCTGATTTTAAGATTGTGTGTTTGAAAATGCCACTTTTAGAAAGTGGGCATTTTCTTGCTTATACCATTTCTGTGACTCTGCCTGGTTGTGGATTCCCTGTCTGGGTCAGTTTGACAGTTGGGCTGGTTGTACCTCACACTAGACAGTGACACAAAGGGAGCTGGGGTGTAGCCTGCATATCCTGATGAGCCATCTGAGCTAGGAGGGGAGGGAGGAGTGGTCACTCACACCTGAAAGGGCTGTGCCTGCCCTCACACAATGCAGTCTCCAGCCCCCTGGTGAGTGTCTGGGGCCTGGCCTGGGCAAGGCAGGATTCCACATTCAAAAGAGACTTTACTTTGAAGTAGGCCAACTTCAAAGGAGGAATTGGGTATACGAATGGCACCCAAAACTACAGACTTTAGAACACTTCTGGAAACAAGAGGAACCTCTGCCTGGAGAAGAGCTGAAGAGCTGAGGAAGAAGAGCTGTCCTGCCTGTGACTGTGCTTTGTTGAGCTATCCTGCAGTTGCTACTTCTGGCAGACTAAGAGGGCAAAGACTGGACTTTGTGTGCCTTCTATCTTGAGAAGAACTCTCCAAGGGCTTGATTTAGAGCTTGCCTCCTGTTGTTTGAAGTCTCATGGACAGCAAAGCCTTCTCTCTGCCAGCACATGGAGTCTCTGGAGAGACTCCTACTCTGCCCTGTGGTGCCCATCTAGTTCCTAGGACTCTGAAAGGAGAAGCTGGCAGCCTAAGAGGAGGAAATCCACGCACAGAGCGCACTGCGGGAAAAGATCGACGCAACTCTGATCTATGGCTGAAGATTGACGCTCGCAGGAAACACGACTGAAGAATCGACACACGGAGCAGGAGAAACAACGAGCAGGATCGCTGACGGAGACTCAGAGACCAAAACCTGCACTGCGTGGTTTACGGATCATCGTGTGGCTGGATTTCTGACGCACGTACCACTTGGCGTGTAAAAACAACGCAAGGCCTGACCGGACCCTTGAGTGCTGACCGGATCGATGCATCGTTCTCCTGCGGAGAGAAGAACAACGCGCCCCGACCTGACGAAAGAAGAAATGACGCAAGGTTTCACCCGGGAGTGAAATCGACGCATCGCCAGCCCTTTTTGACACACACTCGCCTGTGCAGGGTTATTTTTGATGCACCCAAGGTACATTTTCACCCTAGCAGTGTTAGTGTGTGTTTTAAACTACATAAAGTCTCTTTTTGCTATTTAATTGATAACTTGACCTTAATATTGTAGATTTGTGTCGTTTTGGTCTCGTTTTGTTTAGATGGATGTTTTCTATTTTTCTAAACCTGTGTTTTGTCATTTTGTAGCGTGCTGTGTGTGTTGGTACATATACTTTACACCTACCACTCTGAAGTTAGGCCTACTGATCTTCCAAGCTACCAAGGGAGTAAGCAGGGGTCAGCTGAGGGTGATTTTCTTTTACCCTGACTAGAGTGGGGGTCCTTGCTTGAAGAGGGGGTAAGCTGACTGTCAGCCAAAGACCTCAATTCTAACAGTATGTGAGACTTAGTGGGTCTGTGAGTGGGTGCATGAATCTCTGAGAGGATCTGTGAGTGGGTGCGTGAATGTCTGAGTGGATCTGTGAATGTGTGCATGAGTGTGAGTGAGTGTCTGACTGTGCCTGAGAGTGGGTGTGTGAGTGTTATTGTGGGTGTGTCAGTAGCTGTGTGAAGGACTTGGCCATAAAGGAACCTCACCTGCCCTTTTGTCCAACAAGAGTATACAGCTTTGCACAAAATATGTACCCAAGTGGAGTTTGTTCTGCCTCCTTGGGTAAATGTCCAGTATGGGTTTTACTCTACAGCTACGTAATGCAGTACAAGGAAATGTCACCAATGACCTTGTGTGCATTTTGGCACCATGCCTGCTCCTGTTGCCTCTTTCTCTAGAAATCTGGGGTAACATGAATCCTCCTCCTAGAGAGGCAAACAAGATTACCAAGACATAAATCTCCATCAAACCAGGGTCCTTCCTCTTATCTACATGACATAAGTGCTTCTTTGTTTTTTGGAAATGTCCTAATATTCCCTGGCATCAATAATGTGCCACTAAAATCAGCAGGAAATAGACTGGGCCCCTTAGTAAGCTGTCCATTATCCTAGTAAAATGTGGAAAAACCTTTGCATACTACTAAGGTGGACAGTAGGGGGCCAGCTGGGTGCAGCTTTTAGGTAATTTGTACATTTGCATACTTGTAGCAATTTAAAGGAAGAGCTGTGGACTCTAGGAGAGGAAGGTTGTGCAGCCTCTCTCCCTGGGCCAAATTTTGTCCCCAAGGAACCAATCCCCTGGCCATGTCTCCTGGGTGCCCCCCCGGCACCCATTGTGCAATGGGACCGCAGGGGGAGTCTCAAGGCCCCTGCAGTCCCAGCCTGCTCCCTGCAGGAGCCAGCATTGCTATGGCCCACAGGGAACTGCTAAACATGCCCCCGTGTTCAAGCTCCCTGTGTGCAAGAGCAATAGTTTAATCTCTTTCCCTGCCCACATCTCTGCGGGCAGGTAAAGAGATCAAACCTCCACTTCCAGCAGGTGACAACACTTTGACAGCTACTGAAACCGGAGTGTTTGCTCTGACTTGGCGGGAACTGTCAAAGCTCCCGCCAAGTCAAAGCAAACAGCTGTGACCCATGGTGGGCACCTTGGGACATAGCAGGAGCCGGCTTTGGGTGTGGCGGTTCCCAGGGCCATGTATGGCTCCATGATGGGGGCAATGATTGCTTTAGCCCCGGAGCATTGGTGGTCCCGGGGGGCCAGGGGTTCACGATGGACCCCCTTTATTATGTTATTTCAGCCTCAGGGATGTGGCCATATGGGCTTCCCCCACTACAACTTACACTTTTGACCTGGGGAGGTGGTGGGCTCCCAGGCATTAATTTCATATTGAGCCCCGGGGAGGTGGTGGTCCCTGCGGCACGGGGGGGTCACCCGGCCCGCATATTGCAGTCTCATCACCCTGAGGAGGTGGTGGTCCCTGGGGCTAATACAAGGCTTAGGCCTTCTACCTATTACTTATTGTCCTATCACATCTAGTTTGAGGAGGTCAAACTAGGATGGGGATCTGCCATGAGGGACCTATAGGGCTTAGGCTGAATGTGTTCAACATCATCCTTAGTATTCAGCCAATTTTCATATGGGATTGGCTACCGCTTGCCTGTTCTTTGAGCTCTTTGTGAAACACCCTGTGTCTAATATGCAGAGACCTTATTCTTTCAGTCCCAGGCACCCCAAAGTCTGCCTAAATTTGGTCAAATGTTTTAAGGACCTAAGTGGCATAGAGGTCTCTCTACCCTTTTGCATCCTGCCAGCCTGCATATTGCCCCCCATCCATAGTACTGTGAAGTCTTCATTACCTATGAGTAGTGTGTGCAGAGGCAGAAAAGGTTGTGAGGCCCTTAATAATCATTACTGAGCCCCACAAAGCTAGGGAGGACCTGTCAATATGTGAGGAATATAACCATCACAATCTGTGCCTTTTTGCCAACCAAGCTGCTTTCCAGATTTGGTGGTTAGTTGGTTGGTGAAATATCATTACTTTTCCGCCCTGTTCTATTCGACCATAAATTACAGCTGTACTGTATGCTGGTAATGAAATGCATGTGGCATGCTGAATCCCACATCCTCTGATGAGCAGAACATTCTGGAACTAGTGTGGGTTTCTTCCCACGCCATACAAACTTATTGATAAGTCATTATGTTTCCTCCAAAGTGCCTTTGTGCCTGAAGAAGCTGCATCCTGTAAAAATCTAGTTAAAACTGTCATATTTGCCTAGCCAAGAAAATCCTCTAATGTGCCACTACTGTAGATCCATCTTTAGGATGCTTATAAGCTCACTGTAGATTCCCTGTGCTGTTTTCTCCAAGGAGGGAGATATTTTAAATCTTTGAAGAGCAATATGTCTTTTCTCTTTTCAAGTGGAAACCTCATCTGCAAGACCACTTTCTGCTATTCAAGGGCAGAAAGGTTCTGAATCTGTGAATTCTGCTAGTTAATTTTGAATCCAGAGGAAAGGTCGAACCACCTGTGCTCCTCCAGAAGAGGTGGCAATGAGGTGACCAAGTCTTTTAAGGCAACTTTCATGCTATCCACCTACATGAAAATGTTAGTCTTCTCTAGAGCTCTCACTCTTTATGCAAGTAATTCCCAATACAAGGCAAATAAGAGGGGTGACAGGGAGCATCCACTCCTAGTATGAAACAAGTCTGAGAATTCACCATTGACAGAGACCTTATCAACTGAATACCTATAGCTTCTTGTAGCCATATGTTGGCAAAAATTAAATTAAGGGTGTATGAAATTGATGTAATATGCTGTCACGTAATTAAACAAAACTTTTGCAAAAGTATGTGAAATGAACATTCTTCATTTTGGGCCATATTTTAGCACAAAATGGTCCCCACATCAATTTGTTAACACGAAGACACATTAAAAAAAAATTATTCACTCACCTTCTATTGTTCAGTGAAAAATGTTATGTTCAATGATGTGTCTCATGATAATTTTTTACACCGAATAGAGAATAATTATATAAAATTGTGTAATACTGTAATTTGAGTAATTTCAATTCAAGTGCAACACAAATTCCCAAAATTGCACAAATGAAACCAGGGTAGTTTCAATTTTGCCAAGCGAGCCAACACAAGAATCCTCCTGTGCATTTAGGAGGAATGGCCAATGTATCCTGGGAAATGTTGTTTCAGCATCAACAGAAAGGAGTAAGGCCATTTATTTTGTCCCTCAAACATTATCAAATACATAGATGAAATGTTTGAGCAGTTCCTCCCTAAAATAAACCCAGCTTGGTTTGGGTCAGTCATGATTTGCATCTTGGGGCCCAGTCACCTTTCCAGAATCCCCATAAAGAGTTTAACGTCCATATTTTATACATATAGTGGTTGAAAGGATGAACCACAGGGTTAAATCTTTTTGCAACCTGGAAAGGACCACTATCAGTTTCTCTGTTGTAGAATCAGCTTTAAGTCCCCAAATGAGTTGTACAGATGAACATGAACTGGAAACAGCATGTGACAGAAAGTTTTACTGAATATCTATGTGAAACTGTTGGGTCTCGGGGCCCCATGAGGTTGAAATTTGCGAATATTAATTTCACTTCATTATTGGTGATGTGTTTATCTAGTAAGGCAGCCTGGATATCTATAAGTCACACGAATGCCACACTCCAGAGATATCCCTAAATGACCACTATGTTCCCTTGCTCCATTGTATGCTACTCGTTATAGAAATACCTAAATGCATGTTTGAATTAAATATCTGCATTGACCACGACCCATGCTTTAGTTTTGATGGCCTTCCCCTTATTGTTTTGGCCCTAAGCTTGCAGGCCAGCAGCTTTCCTGCTTTATTCCTCCCTTTATAATATGCTTGCTTGACTCAGAGCAGTGTGTACTCAGCTCTGCCAGTGCCTAAAGCTCTAGACTTGGCATAGGCTCCCTCTAATTTGCAAGGGATCCATTGTTTTCTGGTCCTTTCATGAACCACCTTTTGTTCTCTTACCTATAGCTCAAGCTCCGCTTACTTTTTTCCTATTTCAATTGGTTTTGGGTGACAATTATATAAAAAATTCCCCAGGCAAACACCTTTAATGTTTGAAAGTGTGTGTATCCTTCAATCCTAAGCATCATTCTCCTTAAGGAATGACGCCATTGCTTCAGTCACGTGGAACTTACTTCTATCATTTTGCAGGAACCTATCTATAAAATGCCACCTCCCTAAAGACAACCAAACCTGGTGCATCCAAATTACCAGGTGAATTTGAGTGATCTCTGAAATAGAATCTGACCCCAATCGCCATCTCCTTTGTCCTGTTCATTAAGTGGGGGTGTAGTAAATCCTAGTTTGTTTCAATGGGATACAGGAGTTAGCTTAGCCTGTGGCTTGCAGACTTGTGCCCCCATCACCTAGTGACTTTTACCTTGCTTAGCTTGCTCTGTTTTAGCACATTTATTTAACTAAATCTTTTAAGATGGCTGCCTTGTTTTTATTTCGGCCCATGTTTTAGTTTGCGTTATCAGTGCCACCGCACTAAGGCGTCAATATCAAGCGACAAAGATAAACAACCTGTAGGTGTTCACTTGAGGTACTTTCCCTCTTCACACTTTTGAGGGAATTGTTTATATAAATTACTGTCCCAAGCATGCCTCATTATCTTTTGTTTGGGAACAGACCTACGTCAGGTGTCCAAACAGATCTGTATAAATCCTCCTCACTTAAACAGATAGTCAGAGGGATTCCGACCAGACGGCATCACTGCTATTGATGCTGCCCATCGCCATGATGCTGACCCAGTCTTCGTGTCCTTACGGAGTCTGAGCTAGAGACCTCATTCCAAGGAAATGAGGGTTGGGGGCTCTTCTCATGGACATGGCATTTTCAGATTAGGTTTAACATACCTAGCTCTCTTTTAGGTTACAGTTTAAGGCCTATCATGCTAGGGTATTAGCATGACTTCACATTTCGTATCTTTTCATGTTTTTGCAAGATGGTGAGGGTCTTTGTATTAATGACTCTTGTCTATACCATTCTGTTTCTTGCACTGTTCACTGTCTTAATCATTGCAGCCCATGCAACTTATCACACAATGCAGTTCTGCTAATCAAAACCTATTGAAACTTTACTGCATCTTCTTAATTGCCTGTGTTTGATTGAGACATGTTTTTTATGTGAGAAAGGGGAAATCTCTGTTTAACCATGACACTCCCTGAGATGTCACACTCTTGAGTCCATGCGTAAAGGCTGCCACAAATCACCTTTTACTATTTGGGGTTCTGGTGAGGTGCTGCTTGTGAGCCTGGAGGGTTGGGATGACAGTTGCGAGTTCTTGTAGGACTGGCATAGTCACCTACAAACATATGTGCTGTCATCCTTAAACCAGCAGTCTTGCCTAGAGAAAGAGTCCAACTATGACTGGGGGATCTCAGGAAGTAATCAAGCTGAGCATCTGGCTGCAGAGAAGAAAGGAAATTCTCTTCTCTCCTGGTGAATGCACCTGCATACATCTTTCAGACCTATTTCCTTCAGCCAGGCCTTGCAGCCCTGACAGAACTTGTTAAAATGTCACAATCTCCAGATTGAATGGCCCAATTTGCTGACCAGGTTAAGCTTGCTCCCTCTTATAAAGTCTTTATCTGGGGATTGGATTATATAGGCCAACCCCAACCTAAAGAACTTTTCTTGGCCCTCATTCCTAGTATAATGGAAGCCAGAGTAAATGTATAGTCAACCCAAGCTACACTGTTGGCAAGGGGAAACGCCCTGAAGGCCGACTCCGGAACAACGAAGTCGTGGGCATCGAAAGCGGAACTACGCTTTCCTTAACCACGACTTCGTTGTTTTGTGCCTTAACCACGCATGTGCTGAACAACGCACATGCGTGGTTAAGGCACAAACAAGGGAGTCGGCTGAGGAGGACGATGCGACGAGTCAGGTAAGTTGGGCCGGGGTGGGGGGTTGGGGTTTTAGGGGCGGGGGTCGGGGTATTTTTTGTTTTAGGGGTGGGGTGGGGCGTTGGGGTTTTAGTTTTGGAGCGGGGTGGGGGGTCGGGGTATTTTTAGTTTTAGGGGCGGGGGTGGGGGGTTTGGGGTTTTAGTTTTAGGGGTGGGAGTGGGGGGTAGGGGTATTTTTTGTTTTAGGGGCGGGATGGGGGGTTGGGGTTTTAGTTTTAGGGGCGGGATGGGGGGTCGGGTATTTTTAGTTTTAGGGGCGGGGTCGGTGGTTGGGTTTTAGTTTTAGGGGTGGGGGTGGGGGGTCGGGTCAGGTAAGAGGGGCGGGTGGGGGGTCGGGGTATTTTTAGATTTATGGGCGGGGGTTAGGGTTTTTGTTTTAGGGGCAGGGGTGGGGAGTCAGGTCAAGTAAGCGGGGCGGGGTGGGGGGTCGGGGTATTTTTAGTTTTAGGGGCAGGGTTGGGGGGTTGGGGTTTTAGTTTTAGTTTTAGGGGTGGGGTGGGGGGTCGGGGTATTTTTAGTTTTAAGGATGGGGTGGGGGTGGGGGGTCAGGGTTGTGGTATTTTTAGTTTTAGGGGCGGGGGTTGGGGTTTTAGTTTTAGGGGCAGGGGCGAGGGGTCGGGGTATTTTTTGTTTTGGGGCGGGGTTGGGGTGGTTTTAGGGGTGGGGGTTGGGGTAGTTTAGGTTTTAGGGATGAGGTGGGGGTTGGGGTTGTTTTAGGGGTGGGTGTTGGGGTAGTTTAGGTTTTAGGGATGGGGTGGGAGTTGGGGTTGTTTTAGGGGTATGGTTTGGGGTGGTTTTAGGTGTTAGGGGTGGGTTGGGGGGGTCGGGTAATTTTAGGGGCGGGGTGGAGGGTTGGGGGTCTCGGTTTAGGGGCAGGGTGAGGGGGCTTGGAGTAGTTTTAGGGTGGGGGTTGGGGTACTTTAGGTTTCAGGGATGGGGTGGGGGTTGGGGTTGTTTTAGGTTTTGGGGTAGGGTGGGGGTTGCAGTAATTTTAGGGAGGAGGTGGGGGGTTGTGGTAGTTTTAGGGGCAAGGGTGGGGGTTGGTGTGGTTTTAGGGGGGGCTGTGGTAATTTTTAGGGGTGGGGGACCTGGGGGAACGCATGCTGGAACAATGCATGCCTATCACTAATGTCTTTACCAGGAATGCCTTTACAACAAAAAATCGTTGTTAAGGCATTCGTGGTAAAGGCATTAGTGGTAACAACGAGGTCATTGTTCCGACCTCGTTGTTCAGGCATGCGTTGTTCCGGCAGGCTTGGTTCCAACATATATTCATTGGTGAGTGCCTTCCTGCTGGAGTCAGCTACAAATTCTTTAATGTCTGCTTTGAATGAGGTACGTAGCATGATGGCCAGGCCTCCCTTTTTCTTAAGATCAGATAATAGTGTTGGAAACATCTTGAGCACATATGGGACCTGCCTTTTTTAACACAATTGTTCTCTTGTAATAGACAGGTATAATTTTTGGACTCTCTCAGAGCTGAAAACACAGCAAACCTCTTCATGAGTGCATTGAGTCCTCATACATGTAGGGTCATTATTTTAAGCAGTTCCTCCTGTTTGTAATGAAAAGGATGAGGGTTTGTGTCAGGCTGGCGTATTGGCAATGTGCATTTATTATGTTACTCATAGAGGGGAGACCAGAAGCACTAACCTGCACCATAGTGACTGGTGGGCCCCCCTTTCCTCCAACCTCAACATCACAGTTAAACCACTGGAATAGCAACAAAATGTCATGTCCCATTCCTGTGGATCCAAGATGATTATCAATACCTCTTCCATCATAAATGCACATGAGTTTTCAAACAACAGTATTCACACTACCTGTTCCCTGAAGCTCTCTCTGCCCCCCACCGTCCGGCTGGGTCCTATTCAGACCTCCCGTCATCACTGTCACTACCTGACAACAGTCCTTGTCCTATTTTACCCAAATTGAAGCTGACTAGAGTTCATCCCTCAAGCCGGGATGGCAGTGGTGAGCATGCCCTTAGAGATGAGAAGGGATCGTTCACTCTCAGATGCAATGATTCCACTGTAATGTTTATTCCTTGATTTTTGTTTTGAACTCTCTGCCAGTTCTATGTTCCATAGATTTTGGGCTACTGTGTGTAGACAACGACCTAGGGACATGGATGTATCTGACAAGTCTGCGCACCCGTGATGTTTCTTACTTCAGTGCACTTGATGTAGATACCCGCCAGAAAGGGATTTGTCTGAAGGCAGGCCCAACAGGCCCCATACCCTTCACGTTTTATTGTCAGTATCTCAGTCACTAGCAAAACCTTTCCTCCAAAGTGGTCTGTTAGGTGGCCCAAAGTTGACAGGCAGATGTATTTCATAAGTATGTTCGAACTCAGATCCATTTCAAAGGGATATATTTATCCGAGCAAGTTTTATAATGTATAATGTATTCATGTGAAACAAAATTATATGAAAACCGAATATAGGAGCAAAAAAAGCATAACTGGTTCCTACAAATTGTGATATGCCTAAGACAATCAATAGCCCATTATATAAATACATTATTTCCAATTCCTTAGGGTTTCATTGACAATTTAAAATGTGAAATTGTATGCTAATAATGAAAGTAATTTTGTACCAAGTTTAATAGTACAATTTTCATAAAAACGTAATCACAACGTTTTATGAAAGTGAGCTAAACTGTTGTGTACTTTCCGATACCGATGGTACTATTTTATTTTAAAATGACAAATGATGTAGCTATGTATGCATTGTTCAACAAGCTCTGTTACATAAGACAATTATTCAAATACCGCATGTAAATATTAAGGTAATATGTCGAACAGTGTGTTTGATAAAGAAAGTGGGTTTTTCGAATTATTATTTTTTTCTTCATAGCAAAGTGCGGTGGTATACTGACAAGCGTGACTGGTGTGATACTAACGCCTGGATTTCCTGGGAATTATCGCAGCAATTTAGACTGCACATGGAAGATTATTTTACCAATTGGATATGGTAAGAAACAGTTAATTCTGCATATGCGTGTAACTACAGTTTGTGTTAAAATGTTAGTGCTAACTGCAGCACTGTGAGGTTCGCCGTTCATTAAATTAATTAGTGGCTTTTGTTTCCATGGCTTTTGTTCCTCTGCCGCAGCACATTTGTAGAACGCCGCACAATGAAATAAACCCATTCTGATGCGTGACATTTGAGATGCGCACATTATAGTACTGTTACATATGAGACTCCGCCTGCTTCCGGGACTTTCACCTTTTACTGTTTTTCAACGCATTTTCCCTGACTCAGACATGCTAACTCTTCTTAGAAAAAAACCCTCATCCTTTCTTTCTTTAAATGTTTCCACTGTGATTTAAAATGTGGTTCCTCTGATGCACTTGTAGTTAATTATATAATATTCCCTTTACTTTTTGTGGTCATGCAATGCCTAGTTTTAACGGCATCGCTTGTAATTGTTTGGATAAGTGCACAGCAAATCTAGCTCTCTTCACTTGTACATTTTTCTGTGTTCTCAATGCAATCAATATGTACAGAAAAGCGTGAGTGGAGATTGCAGGAGTACACAGCCACCACCCACAGGGAGATCTCAGAAAGGCAGGGATTATTGCTTTATTTGACATTTCATTGTCTAAAACCCCTATGGGGTGGTATGAACCTGACACAGGTTTTAACCTTCAAGAAGACAAGTGCATATTTGCAAGAAATCTTAAAACATAGCTCTTCTGATATATCATACTGTATAGTATTGTAAGACTATATTGTATAATATTGTAAGTGAACTGCAGTAAACGATTAATGTAGAATTCAGTACATATTTCCTTTTATATGGCATAAAGGTGCTGCAACGCCCCTTTATGGTAATGTTTTTGTCAACATTTTACCTATGTCATGCGAGACTTTGTGATAAATTGCACTGTATTCAGTGTCAGGCTGGGGAACCAAAAGCAGCTCTGGGAAACATGCTCAAATTAGCCCTCTCACAGCTTTTCCTCTCTGTCTCTCCCTTTTCATCCATCCTTCAAGCCAGTCGTTCTCTCTCTTTTTCTCTCTTATTGTTCTTCCCGCTTTCTGACTGATTTCTCTCTAACCTGCCCCTCTCTCCCCATGTCTCTTTTATGAAGCATCTCTATGCCTACCTAGAGCTGTTAACCTTGGGGAGCTGGGGAAAGTGGCTGGGGCTCTAAGAGCGGCCCTGGGCTTTTAAAATCGGCCTCCTAGGGCTCCAGCCCACAGGGGAAATGCCCGGTGAAAGGAAAGACCTGTCCGGCCCTGACTGCATTACAATGTAATATTCTTAAAACAAAGCCACATCTTAAATTATTTTGAGATAAGGGCCCGAATCAACAGTACAGTGGAAGTTATTATTTCAGTCTACAATACCACAGCGGGTCAATGTGGTCGTGGGAGTCTAAGATTATACTCAAATTGTAATAGTGCCACATCAGGTTAGAGTATATTCCCTGGCATAATGCACTGCCGACAGATTATAACACTATCAATCAAGCTATGGGAAAGTTAAGAGGTCTGGTTTAAATTTGCTAATCTCTGGAAGATGCCACTGCTCATTCACTAGCACAAGCGTTTACTAAATGATTATGTTGCTTCATCAGCATAAGTGTGTCGCACTACAGGTTTGCACTAGCAAACAAGTGAAATGGAAAATGTAAATAATGTGGTTTATGGAAATCTTAGACACAAATGTGTTTGTAAGGAACTAAATTTAGGTAATATTTTCTACATGAGAGACAATGCAGGTAAGGCCTTGGCAGAATATTTGCAGACACAATCATCTCAACATTATCTGCATAAACATGGCTGCACTCAGAGGGATGGTGGCCTGCTGGTGTCAGAAGACCACCATGTCTGTGACTGCTTTTAAATAAAGCAGTTTTTTTTTAGTGTTTTTTTTTTAATGCAGCCCATTTTCCTTAAAAAAGAAAAAAAAAAAAAGGTTTCTTTCCATTTCTTCAGAGCAGGCAGTGGGCCGTGAAACCACTGCCTGCTCAGAAAAAATATTTGCGCTGCCATTTACAAAGGGGAAGGGGTGCCAGGGGTACCCCTTCCCGTTTGCGAATGCACTGCAAATGCTAGTTTATCAAAGAATGATTTTCTTTCAAAGTAACAGATGATATTAAGCACTTCCATACATATTTCATTGATCAGACTTAGAGTACGATATTTTAATAATAAAGATCTTATTGCTTTTAGATGGCAAGCCCATCTTTCCAACATGGCGATGGCATTAACCAAATCGACCGTGCCTCGTGGTGAAAACAGATTACATTTTACATTACAATAGAAGTTCTTTCTATGACACTGATACAATACCCAGTAGCAGATTTGAGAGATGTATAGTCACTGAGCTCCTGGTCTCAAAGTCTACCTTGCATTTAGAAAAAGGTCTTCCAAATAGCTGTACGGTCAACTCAGGCTTGCAAAGAGAGACTACCCTTCACATCTCTTTCAGTGCACTGCATCCCTTGAGCTCGGCAATATTTACCACCTGAGAATATTATGTAAGAAATGAGTAAAAGAAAGAAGACATGTTCAATAAATTATAAATGACTGACCAAAATGGTCAGTGTAACTCTGTAAATGCATATCAGTGTGATCAAATGATGCATGTGCCTTCACAGCAACATCGGACAACATGTGCAGAATTGTTACATGTTATTAAAGGCATTTTCAGGAGACATAGCCTGAAATAAGGCCTAACGAGTCATGAAAGGCAGGGCTTCTGCACCACCAACTGTTTCTGCTGTAACCCCAGAGGAAACATCTATCAATGCAATACCAGTAGCATCCACCACCCAAATATGTGAGTGTAGGAAATGCTCTTAGTAGACGAGCTGAGTGTCTTTTCGTGGGAGGCTGCTATATACAGTGTTGAAATTAGGAAATCAAACACACTATTAAGAACAGGTTAAGATATGGAAATATAGCATGAATGGTAAATGTATTATTACTTGTGACCTGTATTGTGAACAATAAGAGAGACTATTGGAGAAGCACTAAGGGCCTCCTTTACAAGCCCCAAGCAGCACTCTCTGCCACTGGAGTATCATTTGTTTTATGATCCAGTGGCGCAGTGTGCCAGTCCATATTTACAAGGCCACGTAGAGTAATTTTACGTGGCTTTTTATGGCCTTGTATATTGGACCCCTTTCATGCATAACTCTGCGTAAAAGGGGCATTCCATGGGTCTTGCCGTGGGTGTTACCACATAACACCCATGGAATCTGATGCATTCCCAGATTTGCAAGCCTGGGAATGCGTCAGATTTCTACACCACCTCAGGCGTGGCATTAAAGTAGTGCAGCAGGGAGAAATAACATTATTTCGCCCCTTTTTTCCTCTTTCTATGTGTTGTACATTCTGCAGCACACATAGGGGAAAACAACATTAATGACGCAGCGCCATGCTACGTCATTTTTTTGCAAATGAGCCCCTGAGTGTGAAGCAAACATGAGTACAAAAGTTATTTTTAAACCCAGTACAACTACAGTCAATGATTGTATAGACATAACCAATTGAGCCTAAAATACAATGGAGGATCAATTGACTAACACTGGAAATATCAGCACTGACAAGTGACAGAAGTTTTACCCTCCAACATTGGGATATCAGTGTGGCATGGAAGCAACCTAAACACATGCTTCAGTGTTTTTCAGTGAGTAGTAGTCAGTCAGCTGAGTGAAGCAGTTCCTGCGAAGGAGTAGGAAATGTGCATGCAGGCATTTAGTATATAGGATTCATGTCCTACATTATGAAGTGTTGCAATCATACAAACATGCGGTTAGCCAGTGTATTCTTTTTACAATTTGTGAAGACCTGGAATAGATGAACACTAATGGAATCCAACACAGCATTGTCATCTATATATATATACACACATTAGTGCCTATCCCCCACCAAGGCAACTTATACTTACAAAGTTCATGAGGCTTAAGCAATTCAGTATCAGTTTAGCATTAGGCGTGAGGCAAGGTTATTGTAATATCCTTTACATGATGAAACAGTAGGTTTTGCCACCTAACAAGGCATGGCACATTAGAGACCATATTACTGAATGTGTCACTAGGATGCCACATATGAATGATACCCTTTTTGTTTCCCTGGAGTACTTTGGCATTTCCAAAGGAACTTCAGACAATGGATTGTGTTGGCATATATTTTTCACCTGCATACACCCTGAAGGATATTCACATAATTTGCATTGAAGTGTGGTCTTAAGAAAATGAAGTGCATTTGCCATTGTACTTGCACCATATTAAGTACATGGGTGTCCGGGAAAACAGCCCACCAGGAGGTGCCTTAACTGTATGCTACATGTGACGTGGCATACAATCAGTTCACCTCAAGGGTGACCCTTTTTGAGGCAGAACAGGGGTCTTAGGGAAGCAAAGGTATCCCCCTAAGTTGGGTACAATTTTACACAACACACACTACCTGCCCCCTCCTCAATATGCTGTCATTCCCTTTGCTTTGATTGATGGATCTGGAAGTCTGAAACCTGTAGTCTACCATTCCTTTCAATACTGCCATCTCTTGAGTGCGAGTACAACTATTTTTCTACTCTTGGGACACACTAATCCTATCTGCACTTGCTCCGGGCACAGACAGAGATAGGGCCCCATGACACATAATGTGGGCCTTTTTTGGGGAGGACTTCACCAAACTCCTCCCTTTTTAATCTACTCCGTTTCTGCATTTACCACTACCCACCATTAAACCCTAAAATTACACATTCCTCCCTCTAGCTATATACCCCCCCCTAAACTTAATATAAAATTATTTTTTGGGGGACCCTCCAAACCCTCTTTTCTTAATTTGCTCCTAATCTTCCTTTAGCACTATCTACTCTTACACTCTAAAATTGCTCTTACCACCCTTTACCAATACTCACCCCAAACCCTAACCTTTATATTTAATTCATTACTGTTTTGGTGGGGGCCTGTAACCCCTTTTTAGTTTACTCCTACCTTCTTCTAACCTTCCATCAGCACTACCCACTGTAAATCCCTGAAATGACCTGTACCACCTTTTACCTAAAACTACCCTTACTGAGTGTGTTGTACCATTTCTTTTTGTAGCCATTTATTCAGCAGAACGTGTACAACATGAAAAAAGTAATAACTGGCATTACCTGTGTGTTATGAGCACACTCTAGTATATGCATGAAATAAATAGATTGGGGAAGTTAACAGCTTGCTAATGAAGAAATTACATGCAAAACTGCATAGTGCCAAAGACCCACCATGCAAAATGTAGATGAAATAAATTGTAGCAGTTGTCTTATTCCTAACCAGTATTTACTGCTGAGTGTGCATTTCACACAAACAATAATGAGCAAAGTTAAATATGTAAGTGCATGCTGTGGTCACTTGTCTGGTTATGGCATTTGAGAAATTACTTTCCTAAGCCATAATGTATTAATGGCACATCACTAATGCTAATAACATCAGACAGGAGCTCTTCCACAATTCTCAAAATGTGTACAAAAAACTAATTTCTAACTAAGGTGTAAGGGAAGATGTATGTACTATAAATAATGAGCTACAAAATCAAGACATGGACATAATCAAGGTGGTCAACCAAGGTTTCCTTGATGGGTCTGTTAGAAATCCAGGTTGCAAGGTCCCAAGGCAATCAAAAGTTTCTAGGCTTTAATTATTTCAATGGGGTTTTCACTTCTGATGTTCTTGGGCCTCATTCTGTGGACTGTCACATTGGAGATCAAGTACTCCTTTAAGTACTTGACTCAGATTAGGGAATCAAAGTGGTCTCTGATCATGGAGCTACTGTGGACTAAACCCTCAAAACTCAAAAGCACAACAAATAACACTGAAGAAATTACTGTTCACTCAGTGCCTTCCTTAAAAAAAAAGAACTTCTGAACTACTGATGGAATGTGGTGTCTGGTCTAAATAAACACCACTAGTTTATTTTGATTTTGGACTACCCCATATTTTGTCCACTGATGTAAGCGAGCCTCATCGGTTGAGTCTCCCTCAGTGTAAGGTTCAGTAAAATGGATCTGAGTACCAATTGCCATTGTCTGCCTTTGAAATAAGAACCATTGTTGCACAGCTAGGGTAAAAGGTTCTGAAGAGGTTACACAAGAATACATGTATGCACGTGTGCTGCTGATTATTCAAGACTACGGTCTAACCCAGCCCAATATCTGTACACAGGTAGCATGTAACAGATCAAACATCCAATTAACTGGTCATGGTTTTTACAACACTTAAAATTTAATTGGCCATCCACAGGAAATCACCTTGACTAGTGTATGAATATACTGTACTTTAATGTGAAATTGCAGTGCTTCACTGCAAGTTGGTAGTGCTTTACTGTATTCCACTGTATGTGAAAGGTACACCAAAATAACTATCTCAGTGGCTCCACTTAGAGAAAGATGAAAGTCTTGTTTTATATGTTTGACACATCCATGATCAGAAATATAATGTTAAGTTGTTAATTTTGCATTCCTTCACATATTTGAGCCAGTCCTTGATAAGATGCATACTTTTACCTTTTGAGCCACTCTACTGGTTGCCTATAGATCCGTCTTCCCCAAGATAACATGCCTGTTTGAAGAGGATTAGTCTGCTGTTGGAAGAAAAAGAAGGTGGATGTGAAATTAGCATGGGCTCATTATTTCACACTTACTGACAGCTGTGGCATGCCCTTTCTCACATAAAGAATGAAATTCAGCCAAAACCCAAACATCACTTCCTAAAGGGGCTCTTTTATGTTTTGGAGTGAAGAAAGCAGTCTGCTGTGTCAAGAGTGAAGCAAAAGGCTCTGGAAGAGATGATTCTCACCAAAGATTGATTTTGCACTCTTGGAAAATTCCAAGGTGCTATGTAGGGGGGATCCAGGGGTAGAGTGATAATGTGGCATTACTAAATTGGTAGAGATGCTCACCTTCTAGAATACTCCACATCCACCTTTAAACTTTTGTGCAAGGGGTCAATGTGATAACATTCCTGGGTCTGGGAAGATGACACCTAAAGAAGAAGGTCCTGTTTGAAGAAAGAAGACTCCTACAGAAAAAAATGACTTATGGTATACTGATTCTTGCTGAAGAAAAGGAGTTAGGACTCCTAACTCTTGCTAGAAATAGAGTACTCAGTGACTTCTGACTTGTGCTGCTACCCAGTAGATGGAGATAATTTCTAGAGCTACTGGCACTGGCCTTCCAATTTATTTTTGAGACATTTAAGGATGGACTAGCTGGGGACCTTGAAGTAGAGGGTTCTGTGAACCTCCGTGGATTGGGCCTGTGAAAGGTACCCCTTAAGGGAAGCCTCTGTCTTCTGCTGGACACACAGGTACCCCATAAGTAGCCAGTAGGCTGTAGGGTCTGAGGAGTGCAGGGAGAGTAACCAGCCTAGAAGACCCTTTATTTCTGCTGAAGGAAGACCTAAGGCCAAGGAGATTAGTAGAACAGCAAAAAGGAGATTAGTAGAATAGCAAAAAGAAGAGCAAGTTGCAACTAAAGTGGCGTGGTGCTGGAGTTGCAAAAGATCTTTAAAAAATCATACAGAGGAGCTAAAGGGGTGGAAGGTAGCCCCTCAGCTCTCCATCTTCAGAAGCAGAGCTGTTTAAAACTGCTTGGGAAAAAATCTAAATATTTACAATACCAGGAGGCCTGAAATTGTGAAATTGACCGGCTGAAACACATAACCACTCCCATCCCTTGAAAACAGATTGTTAAAGTTCACACACCATTGTGTGTAAGTTATAGGTCTCTGTCAGGACTGGTAATCACCCCAAAAAAGGGCCAGTGCCCCAAGCGTCTTTTTCCAAAGAAGCATGTTTTGACTTCTTACTGAGGGGACGAGGGCCTTGGGGTATTTCTTCCATGCCAGTGGACATCCTCTATAAATCCACCTCCCCCATTAAATGAGGACCAATGTAGCTGTCAGATAACAAGCAACACCGGTAATGACCCCCCAGGAAAGGCCAGTGTCGCAGGGTCCTATTCTAAAGGAGTGCATTTTACTCACTTGACATTGAGAGGTCCAGGTCTTTTTCTCCAAACAGATCTGGCACCTTCTATAAAGCAATGATTCCAGGCAAGGCATGTGGCTGGGAGAGGATAGATGGCCCCAGGTGTTACAACAAACTGTGACCAGGGTGAGGGGGGTATTGGAATCACCAACCTTGCCTTCCTATGCTGAAACCAGTGAGCTAGAGAGCAAAGAGTCCCCTGTCGGCTCCTCTCCCGGCATTTGAACTGCGTCTGTGGAAATCAGAGCAGACTTCACTGCTTGTGATTGGGCTCCGAAGTAGTTTCCATCGAATTGATTCACGTTCCCTATAAGTGGGCAGAGGCAACTACAATGGGAAATAAGGTAACATATGCCAGAGAGTGCATTTGTGAATAAAGTAAAATTGAGTGGATATAGAAACAGAATAGGACTAATGTGGTATGCTCAGCTGAAACCATTGCCCCATAAGTCCCTACTACAGGTTCACAAACTCTGCATATTTGACATACAGGCCCGTATTTATACTTTTTTTAGCGCCGCATTTGCGCCGCTTTTTGACGCAAAATGGCGCAAACCTACAAAATACAATGGCATTTTGCAAGTTTGCGCCGTTTTTGCGTCAAAAAACGACGCAAATGCGGCGCTAAAAAAGTATAAATACGGGCCACAATGACTAAGGATGGCAAGCTTACTGCAAAATAAATTAGTTTGCTTCGAAAGCAACCAGTGCCAGGAGTGCTGCCTTCCACCAACATTTGAAATGACCATTCTAAATCTCCCTGCTACATGAAAAAAAAGAAGCTGAGATGTTTGCCTAAAGGCTCTGAGGTGCATGGACCTTTAAGACTCATACATTGCATTATGTTGCACACTGAAAACGGTTGATAGCCACACTGTTGACAGTGAAGTACTGTTTACAATGTTTAAAATCATTAAATGATTGAACCATCCCTAGGTTATATCATTGAAAGATCAAACCATCTTTATGTGCTTCAATATTGACTTACTCAGCATTCTATCCATCAGTTGTTCTCTTTGCATTTGTTGCTCTAAGTGGTAAGGGGATGCCCAGACGTGGGTCCGGTGCTCACTGTGCCACTGGATTCAAGCTAGCCTGGCTGATGAGGGGTGATACCCCCAAAATGGCCCCAGGATGTTTGTTTCCAGTCCAGGGAGGGTCTAACCTAGTAGTTGGGCTAGACTGCTCCCATGAGGAGTAGGGTCAAGACTGCTTTGGTATGACTCAGTCCAACCTGAGGGTGGTGTGATGAGCAAAAATAAATACATTGATTAAACCCACATCTGTGACTGGGGGTGAATATTTTATTTGTTAAACATCCCGTCCAATATCTATCTTTTAGTTTTTATTGCCCTAAGTGGGAATGGTATGCCCAGACTTGGGTCCTGCACTCACTGTGCCACTCGATTCAAGCTAGTCTGGGTGATGAGGGGTGATACCCCGCAACAGGTCCCAGGATGCTTGATGCTGGTCCATAGAGGACCTAACCTGGCAGTTCAGATTTGACTGCTCCCATGGGGGGCAGGGTCAAGACTGCTTTGCATATGGATTGGTCCAAACTGTGGTGGGGTGGTGAGCAAAAAAATGATTGATTTAACCCAAATCTGTGACTCGGGGTGAATGTTTGATTTGTTGAGCATTCCATTGATCATCTGTTATTTTTGCTTTTGTCACCCTAAGTGAGACAGGTAAGCCCAGACATGGGTCTTGTGCTCACTGTGCCACTGAATGCAAGCTAGCCTGCCTAATGAGCAGCGATACCCCAAAACTGGACTCAGGATGCTGGTTTCCAGTCCAGGGAGAACATTACCTGGAAATTCTGTCTGGACTTCTCCCAATGGGACCAGGGTCAAGACTGATTGGCATATAGCTGGGTCTAAACTGGGGTGGCATATTAAGCAGATGTTAGAAATGGGGTTTCTGGTTGGCTAGGGTATGCACCTCAGCCAGGCAGAACTTACCCACTCTAGTCAGGGCAAGGGAGTTACACGTCCAAGATAACCCCTGCTCACCCCCTTGGTAGCTTGGCACGAGCAGTCAGGCTTAACCCGGAGGCAATGCGTAAAGCGTTTGCACAACACACACATACATGTGACGCAACATCCCCACCACAAAGGAAACACAACACCAGATTATATGAAAATATACTGTATTGTACACAACGTAATTATCAGACCAACATCACATAATAGTACTATCCTGCTATCTTAGCAGTTGGCAGAACGTTACACATTAGTTACTCTGCAAACTAGCAGTAGTCACACATAACACACAGGTTACTCAGTATTCTGCAACATAAGCAGTAGTCAGGAAACACGTAATCACATTAGAACACTTGTCATAAGAATATCATAAAACGCCCATAGTAGGAACATTAGAAAACCTATGGCAAGTTAGGGAAACATATTAGCAAGTCACGCCCATAAAAGGAACATGTGCACACATATGTAAAAGCATCATAGAACAGGTAGGCAATGTATCATAATAGCAAAGTCTGTAGAAAGAACTTTAGATTAGGAACATATTGGTCCATTTAAAAGTACCTGTCTTGATGGGGAGGCACTTCCAGTGCCTAAAACAACTAATGGGGCCCCCGGCGCTCCTCTGCGCAAAAACAGGGGCCTCCCTCAACATGGCAGACCGAGAGGGGCGGCACGCACCCTCTCTGAATTTTTGACGGGCCCCTTCTGGGACCCGTGATCACTGGGGGCCCCCCCGGGCCTCCACCAGCCCTCTCCAAGGGGGGGCCCAAGTCAGGGAAATCCTTTAAAGGGGGAGGGGGGCGCCTCGCGCTCCCCCCTGGCAAAGATGTAAAAGATCGTTGCAGGGGTCAGGGGCCACAGCACCCTGCCCCTGGGAACAACTAAACAAGAAGGAGCACAGGGCTGGTGGGCCCAGCTACAGGCCAGCACAAGGGGTGCAGATGGTGGCAGTTCCTCCTAGTGACCAGGCAGGTCACAGGTCAGCACAGCAGCAGCAGTCCATGGCGGTTTCCTGGTGAGTCCATTCCTCAGCGTTCTGTGTCCAGTTTCAAGTTCCAAGAATGTTCAAATTGTGGGGAAAATTCCCCTGTACTTATAGTCAGTTCTTACAGTGTTTTACAATGGTAGGGAGAGGAGGTTCCAGCCAGTTACAACTGGTTCTGGGAGTGCCCCCTCTCTCCTTTCAGCACAGGCTCCAAACATCAGTGGGGGGTTAACGACCCTATTGTGTCAGACCAGGGCATAGTCTTTACAAATGCAGGTGTGCCCCGCCTCCCCCTTCTCTCAGCCCAGGAAGACTATTCAGTATGCAGATGCACCTCGGTGACACCTCCACCCTCCCTGTGTACAGGCTGTCTGAAAAGTATGCACAAAGCCACAACTGTCACTCTGCCCAGACGTGGATTGGAGTCAAGCTGCAAAACACCAGAATTATAAGCACAGATAAATGCGCACTTTCTAGAAGTGGCATTTCTGTGATAGTAATAAAAAATACACCCACACCAGTAAGCAGTATTTATTATCACCATCACAACCATAGCAAACACGCCTACGCTACCCCTCATAAATCAGACAATACCCCTTACACATAAGGCAGGGCATTTCTAATGCAATCCTATGAGAAGGCAGCACTCACAGCAGTGAGACACCAAGTTAGGCTGTTTGTCACTACTAGGACAGGCCATGCAATATGGCAAATGTCCTGCCTTTCTACATACATGGCACCCTGCCCATAGGGCTAGCTAGGGCGTACTTTAGGGGTGACTTACATGTAGTAAAAGGGGAGTTCTGGGCCTGGCAAGTAAATTTAGATGCCAGGTCCCTGTGGCAGAAAACTGCGCACACAGGCCCTGTGCTAGCAGGCCTGAGACAGGTTTGAAAGTCTACTTCAGTGGGTGGCGCAAGCAGCGCTGCAGGCCCACTAGTAGTATTTAATTTACAGGCCCTGGGTATAGAGATACCACTGTACAAGGGACTTATAGGTAAATTAAATATGCCAATTAGGTATAAGCCAATCATACCAACTTTAGATGGGAGAGCACCTGCACTTTAGCACTGGTCAGCAGTGATAAAGTGCTCAGAGTCTTAAAGCCAACAGCGAGAGGTCAGAAAAACCAGGAGGAAGGAGGCAAAAAGACTAGGGATGACCATGCGTATGGCCAAAAGTCCAACAGCAGATAATTTGATGGATTAAACCCAGATCTGTGACCAGGGGTGGATGTTTGATTTGTTCATTATTCTGTCCATCATCTGTTCTTTTTGCTAATATAAAAAGTTAGGCATGCTGATTATGTCAAACCCGTATTCATGTTTTAATTAGCAATAAAAAATGGGCCAGTTAATATCAATGAACATTTTAATGTGTTCCCACAATTATGAACATTATTGCTTTTTGAGCAAAACCTTCCAGTTTGGGACACTTTCCATAATGAACATGTCAGTAATATGTCAGAATATGTCAGAACATGTCAGTAATATGGTCTTCTTATTGAAGTAGGATATTTAATATTTACTTTTAATTCATTGGTACTAGTTACGGCTTGAAGACAATACTTGTGTCGTATTTCTTTAAAATAATTGTTTTTATTATATAAAAAGCTACAGGCACATGCATCTTTATTAACAGATCTTATAAACTAAGGCCAAGCACCAGGTTGTCTTGCGACTCTAAGACCTGATTTGAAATAAGTTAGCCACACTCCTGGGCTGCGCAAAAGCTCTATCCATGGAGCATCTGAAGCAATGCTCAACTCCTACCTGAATCACCGACTCAAAAGACATGAGCCTTAAGGTGCTGTTTTTATTCACTGAGCCAAGGGAATTTGAGAGGGGCTGCCACTGCGCCAATGTTCCCCCTAGATTCCATAAACTCTTTTTTGGTACCCCTCTGGGAGCTATACAGCAACCTTTTTTAAACCACCTTTGGGCCTTATGCATTAGTTCTTCGCCTGGTGAGCTAGTTTTGGAGAACCCTTAATGTGGCAGTGTCTTGTTTGTCATTTTGATTTCTCCTTTTTTAAACATTTTTTTGAAGTGGCCACTTACATTTCTTACTTGATCAGAGTGCCTCTGCCTTCCTGGTGCACCTCCTGGAACACATGAGCTTTATATTTCCACAAACCTCAACTGAGCCTAACACTTTTAGAGAGAATGTCAAACAGAAGATTGCTTTTAATGCTTACTCACCTCCGACATTTGGGTACAGGAAAGTGACCTTCATGTGTAGCGTAGATGTTGCAACAGTTCCCCCACCTCTAATTCTAGCAGGAAATTTATGGAAGTACTGCATTTGGTCTTCTGACCCAAAGGTACCCAAAACCACATAGTCTTTGGCAGAATGAAATACCAATTAAGCTTGAGATTATCTCTTGGCAGATGGTGCCTTGTCCATCTGGGTACACTATAAAGTGATGTATGGGTATGGGAATATGGATGTCTGTCCCGGTGGAACCTTATCACTTTGGTTTTCAAGTTGGGCTCCTTGTGGTGCACTTCAGCCACCAGGAGTGCTATTATCGGTCCTTCCGACCCCTAAAAATTGACTTGATGTTTTTGAGTGCTTCGTTAAAGATTTTGGTACCACTGCTGCCTCCTCCTCAGCAGCATTCATTGTAGGGCTCTGGACCTGGGCTGGACCAGCCTTTTATTCCAAAGGGCATTATCTCAGTTGGCTCGAGGCCGGATTTGAAAGCCCAGGTCATCTTCTGGAGCCTCTGTCCCTAATTCCAGAACCCCAACCTCCCCTGCAGCATGCATGGGATGCTTTGAGAGAGGTAGAAAGAGAGAGAAAGGTGGACATAAAGTGGTCAGAGGAAGGAGAGAATGAGGAGAGAAGGACAGAGAGTAGATGGTTGGAAAGAGAGCTTTTGCGCAAAGAGTCAAAGGTAGCGGGGCTGGTTTGAGCATTTTTGCAAGGGCTGCTTTTTGTTTCCCAGTCAGTCTATGGAGCTGGTATACTGTGTCCAGCTCTGCTGTCTCCTGACGTGGTACCTTCCCAGCAGGTTCTCAAACAGACCTCTCTCTCTTCCAGCATTCCTCAAGCACCCAGGGCTTCCACCAATTGCAGGGTGACTCTGTGTCCAACAGGAGTGAGTAGCAACCACTCCTGGGATACCTACAAAACACAGTCAGTCCACAGGTAACCAAAGTGTGGGGAGGTCCTTTGTTCAGCAAGTCCTCCCTCTCCTAGCCCTGAAAGGGAACCAGGTAGCTATAGCCACTAGCTCCAGAGTTGTTGTAAAATAAATATCAGGAATAAACGTTCAAAGTGCTCCCACCGCTCTCCAGTCTTGGGTTAATCAGCATGCTGGCCTGTCTCTGCCTCTGTTACTCATCTGCTTCTCACCCCTTATTCGCTGTTCAGGGGGTTAAAGAGTTCTAGATCCTGGGTGATGCAAGCAATGCCACATAACTTCGTCACGCCTACGGCCGTTTCAGGGTACCATCCCAAGGGCTGTCCAAAACCTTGCACAGATTCTGAAATCAGAGATTAATTCTAACTCCTGTGAATACAGGATTGTAATTTCGATATTTGACAGATTTTTGCAACATAAACCGTGGTAGAATTTAACAATGTGAAACACCAGGTGTGATAATCACTACACTCAAATGTTATAACTCTCTTGGATATGAGCAACACAGATTAGTATTTACTAAACCATATAAATGCCCCACTGCAGTGTATTGGTATTTGCTGGCTGTGGTAAACATCCCTCTCTATTCTACGCTACTCAAAATCAGGCAGCAAGTGTCTCTACAAAACCTTCTATTGAAACCCTAGCACACATGGGATCTGGCTTGATGGTGAGCGTGTGACAGTTGGTTAGGTCTAGAGTCCGAACATCAGCAAGAGGACTCATTCCAGCACCTATCAGACCAGAGCTCCATTATGCAAAAATGCTGCGTGGCCATTCACATTGAAGTAAACAACTAATTTATCAACAGTTTGAAGTAGCAGAATGTCTCTCAAATGCAACACAGCTTCTCTGAAGCAGTTGCTTATTTGCAGCTTTTATTCTACTTGTTGATCTGCAGAGGTTATGATTAGCAGACTCAGACCAAACAAGGATTCACACCCATATTTTCATTTTAAGGGAATTTGCAGGGAAGAAGTTTACAAATGCAGAAAAAGCGACATACAGACAGTGGTTTAGGAGCAAGCTGTGGCCTTTTTATTGACGTAGGATATTTAATATTTACTTTTAATTCATTGGTACTAGTTACGGCTTGAAGACAATACTTGCGTCATATTTCTTTAAAATAATTGGTTTTATTATATAAAAAGCTACAGACACATGTATCTTTATTAACAGATCTTATAAACTAAGGCCCAGCATCCCAAAGATGGTTGCATACTTCCAGTGAGTGTATCTTCTAAAATGCTGTTAGTCATTACATATACATCCATGGGGTTCCACATCAAAAAGAAACAAAGGATGTGCACAACACAAAAATTACAAAATATATACAAGGGGGGAGTGATGGGGTTGAAAAAAGAGTTGGGAGGGTTATTTAGAATTGTACAAATGTAGAGCAGTAGAAAAAGGACTGTATGGAATTAATTGTTGGCACATAAGGGTATTGCTTGCTTTGCATCCTACCAATATATCATCAAACAAACTGTGCAGTACTTATACCCTCTTATTTGATATACACACTCTCAACTGACCCTCAATAAGCATGCCTGTCATCATATCTGTTACATATCCTATTAAAAAAGTAAGTTGATGTGCATTTCAAGGTGTTCATAAAAACAATCCACACTTATCATATTAGTATCACTATTTTGCCTAGAGATCCACTTCTACCTTGACTCTAATAGACCTTCTCTGTCTTTTCCACTTTTGTGGTGAATGAGGCCTAACTTTCCACTAGGGAAAGAAATGTACTCCATGCCTTCTCAAATTGCTCATTAATCCTGCAATTGAGACTTTCTTGTACTACCATCACCATCATTTCCTTAAGGCATTCCTCTACGTAAAATGCAGCTTGCCACTTGCATAATTTGCATTTGTTTGCTACCACTAGGAATGGTGTAAACCACCTTCTCCCATATGACATTATCCATGCTATTTTGGAAAGGTCATTAGCATAACCAGCGTATCCATCAATCAAAAAGTATCATTACAGTTAATTTCCATCCCATTGTGTACCTGGAATAAAAACTGGGTTGGTGTTTGACAAAATACTATAATAGGAACTATGTACCCACACCTCCAGCAATTGGAGAGTTTGCAGAATCCTGACCTCTGTAGACCTCTGTAGTTTGCTTGAGGATGAGTGCCATCTATGGAGAATCTTGAAGGACTAAGGCCCTGATTTATACTTTTTGACGCAAAAATGCACTAACGCAGTTTAGCATCAAAAAGTATACCGCCGGCTAGCACCATCCCAAGACACCGACCAGCGCCATGCCAAGACACCGTCCGGGTGTCATATTTATGGGATGACAGTAGGCGGCGGTAAGGCCCGGCTAGCGGCATCAAAAAGTATGCTAGTTGGGTGGGGGAGGCGTAGGAGGAGCAGGGGGTTCAGTGTCAAAGGATGACAGTAGTATGGGCAGAGGCGTAAATTATGCCTCTAACCAGACTAACTTCATTTTCTGACGTTAAAACCCCATGGATCTGACTCCTGTCTAAGTTAAGACAGGGGTCATGCCCACCACCCCAATGGCCATGTGGGGGGGCCAAGTTAGGCCCCTTATGGCACTACAGAAAAAAATTTTTTTTTACTTACCTCAACTTAACTATACTTACCTGCAATGGGGTCCCTCATTCTCCGCTTTCCCTCAGGTGTGGGTGGGGGTGTTCCTGGGGCTACGGAAGGGCACATGTTGGCTCTTTTCATGGTCTCTGACCATCTAAAAAGGCCCACAGTTCCCCTTAAACCTGCCCTGACCCAGGCATTAAATAATGGCGCTAAGCAAACTTAGCGCCATTATTTAAATGTAAATTAGCACTTGTATAGCGCACTACTCACCCGTTAGGGTCTCAAGGCACTGTACTCATAGTGCTATGGAACCCCTCCTGGCTTTTCCCTGTGAGGCGCCCACTCCTGAGCACCCCCAGGGTGAAGCCAGGCATCCAAGCACTGTTGGGGCCATTGTGGAGATTAAGCAAGCTATTGCCCAGAGTTGCAGAGTGGGACCCATGAATTAGATTAGGCACCAAGGCGAGAATTACCTGGTCAAGGGGAATTGAGCCCAAGACCTGCCGAAGCAGGACTTGAACCCTGGTCTTGAGCCAGATCTCTGCTTCAGGGTCTGCCGCTCTAACCATTGAGCCACACTTCTCCACTAACCATTGAGCCACACTTCTCCACAAGGGCACTACATTTAGGCCCGCCTCCCTCCCGTGCACCATTTTTGCAAGGGAGGATAAATAAGGTGCCTGGGCCTTTGAGTCATTTTTTGCCCGGGAATGCCTACCTTGCATCTAATTGATGCAAGGTAGTTTTCCGCAGGCAAAAAATTACTTTAACTCGAATATTGTGACGCTAGGCGGGTCTAGCGTCATAATATAAATATGGACTTAAGTTTGCGCTGAAATACCATAACGAAAATGATGCAATTTCAGCGTAAACAGAGTAAAAATATGTCCCTAAGTTTCAGCCACACATTTTAAAGTTCCTCACCATTATGAAGTAGGCTGGTGGACCATTCTTAGTCTGTGAGTTCTAAGGAACAGGTCTGTTGCCAGTGTACATAAAATGTAAACTTTTTAGATGACCATGCTTTATTAGATTAATAATTTGTCAATACCTGCCATTCACCATTCACCCACAAATCAATGTTTATATTTTGCATATAGGAACAACATATACACATGTATGAATTTTGACTAAATTGTGCAAAGATTTCCATGTTTGCATGTTAGAAGCTATAAATTGGTTTAGAGCCACAGGTGGTCACTTATTTCCCTTAAAAAATATATCCATTTACCCGGTCACAGAAAGTAGAGTTATTTGCATTGAGGTCCACATGGGGAAATATTTTCCTGTGAGAACGGTCCTTCTTTTGGTGATTGGTTTTGCTCGTTTTTACCCTTTGCACCCTAGGGCACTGCTGACCAGGCCCCAGTTTATGTGCTTTGACCCATAATACAGAGCAAAATTGGCTAACTCCTAACTTGCCTTTACTTATCTTTCTAATAGTTTATGGTGGAGGAAATAGACTAATGGAAGGAATGGAAATCTTAGAAGCCAAATGTGGAATGCAGCACATGTCTGATGAAGAAAACAAGGCTCTTCTCTGTCAGTCTCAAAAGTGCAGCCTTTAAACGTACATGGGAACCATTAACATAATCCTTTGTAAAAGAGAGATAGGGTGCCTACGATTTAAAAGTGGTACACAAGAATTTAATGTTGGCATGTACCTACAGTAACTAGCACCTAAAACCTATTTTTATTTTGAAGGGCTGTAGCTGTCCTATGTGAAAAACGTTATATAAGTTAAGAATAAAATCATAACTCTGCTATCTCTGATTTAAGACATGCTACTGAAATAATTTACGTATTTTACATGTTTGTTAAAATTCAATTCAGTTCAGAAGTCAGGTTTTTAATAAATATTTATTGAAAGTGATGTTTAAAAGTTAGACTTTGGGCCTCATTTAGAATTTGGTGGATGGGTTACTCCAGCAGAAACGTGACAGATATCCTGCCTGCCGTACTATGATGTCCATTGGATGTTATGGAATCGTAATACGGCGGATGGGATATCCATCACATTTGTGATGGAGTAAAACCAACCGCCAAACTCTAAACCAGGCGCTTTGTCTACCTGAATCTCCAGTAGGCTAAGTACTGTTAGCCTGCTAAAAAATGGCCCTACCACTACTTTGGCATCGTGGCAGGAAGACGTGGTTGTGAAGTATGTGACTCACAGCCCAGAAAGGTCAACTAAATGAGGATGGCTCAAGAGCATTTTTAACTTGAAAGAGACCAGGAAGGGGTCTGCTGATTGATACTTAAGTGTAAAGGAAGAACTGGGGAAGTAAAACCTTTGCCCTTCGGGCCCTCACTAGCCAGCTTGGGACCAGCCCAGTATGATGGGGAGATTATTCTAGAACCAGTGTGCTGCAGCTGAAGAAGAGGGGACTGCTGAATTCACTGAACATACCTGCAACTGTCACACAAGTGTGGGTGTGTCCAGCCTTATATTTCCTTTGATAATTCATTTATAAGGTGTTAGAAATGCGGTCTTTGGTTGGCAGTCAGGTCACCCCTTGTCCAAGCAAGGACCCTCACTCTAGTCAGGGTAAATCACACATAATCCAAATTATCCTGTGCCCACCCTCTGGTAGCTTGGCACTGAGGTGTCAGGCATAACTTAGAAGGCAATGTGTAAAGTATTTGTGCAATAAATCATGCAATAACATAGTAAAACACCACAAAGATACACCACACAGATTTAGAAAAATATAAGATATTTATTTGATTAATTTAAGGTAAAAAGCAAGCAAGATTGGATAATCTCAAGTTGAAAATATCACTTTTGATATCAGTGAGAATAGTCTTAGCTTCTTAATAACAACAATTGTCTCTTGCAAGCACAAAGTGCCTGGTTTACGTCAAAATTGCATGCACGGAGACGACAGAGGAGGAGATGCATGGGAAACGAAGGATGTCCGTCTAATTTCTGGGTGCACGCAGGCAATGCGTCAATTTTTTTCCTGTGGCAAGGGCTTTGGGTGGAATTCTGTCACGCAGGCTTAAATCCTCTTGGTGATGCGGGGTCTTTTGATGCTCAGGGATGATGCAGAGAAGTTCTGGGCACGCAGGATGAAGTCACAGGGTCTGTGTCCATCCGGTGGGTAATGCGTCGGAGTTTCTGTCACACAACAGGTGCTGCATTGATCCCTCACAGAGCGTTGATCCAGTTGACTGTGCATCAAAGTTCCAGTCACAACACTGGTGCTGCGTCGATCTCCACTCTGGGAGCCGAACTGCATCATTCCAGTTCGGCGATGCAGAGATTCTTTCCCTGCTAAGCAGGCTGTGTGTCATTTCCGGCAGGCTGTGCATCACTTTTTCACCCCACAAGGAGTTCTTTGCAGAGATGAAGTCTTTATGGCCCTGAGACTCCAGGAAACAAGAGGCAAGCTCAATCCAAGCCCTTGGAGAGCACTTCTCAGCAGAGCCAGAGGCCAGAAAGCCAGTGGGGGAAACAGCAAGGCAGCATTCCTTCTCAGAAAAGCAGTCCAGGAGAGTCCTTTGGGCATCCAGGCAGTTACTCTTGGCAGGTTGCATGTCCTGGGGAAGGATGTCTTTCCCAAGGAGTATCTTGAAGGGTCCAGAAGTGTCTGAGTTGGTAGGGTCAGTGGCTCTGTTTAAATACCCAAATGTGCCATTGAAGTGGGGGAGATTTCAAAGAGTGGCTTAGAAGTGCACATGTTCCCCTTTCAGTTCCATCCTGTCTTCCAGGGTCCCAGTAGGGGGGTTGGCAGTCCATTGTGTGAGGGCAGGCATGTAAGTGCATGTAAGTGTCAGGCCCTCCCCCCTCCCAGCCTAGGAAGACCCATTCTTTATGCAGATGTGCAGGTGTGACTGAGCATCCTGTGTTTGGGGTTGTCTGAGTGAAATGCACATGGGAGCTTTCAGCTAACTCAGCCAGACGTGGATTGTAAGGCACAGAAGGATTTAAGTGCAGACAAATGCTCACTTTCTAAAAATTTGATTTCTAAAATAGTAATATTAAATCCAACTTCACAAGTCAGCAGGATTTTGTATCACCATTCTGGCCATACTAAATATGACCTTGTTACTCCGTTCAGATCAGAATCTACAAGTCAAACAGTATATGAGGCTAGCCCTAATGTTAGCCTATACAAGAAGCAGGCCTCACAGAAGTGTAAAACAAATTTTGGAGTTTTACACTACCAGGACATATAAACCACACAGGTATATGTTCTGCCTTTTATCTAACTTGCGCCCTGCCCTATGGGTGACCTAGGGCCAACCTTAGGGGTGACTTATATGTAGAAAAAGGGGAGTTTAAGGCTTTGCAAGTACTTTTAAATGCCAAATTGAAGTGGCAGTGAAACTGCACACACAGACCTTGCAGTTGCAGGCCTGAGAAATTGTTAAGACCTACTTATGTGGGTGGCACAACCAGGGCTGCAGTCCCACTTCTAGTATTTAATTTACAGGCCCTGGGACAAGTAGTTCACTTTGCTAGGGACGTACAAGTAAATTAAAAATGCCAATTGGGTAGGAGCCAATGTCACCATGTTTTGGGGAGAGAGCATATGCACTTTTGCAATGATTAGCAGTGGTAAAGTGCGCAGATTCCTAAAGCCAGCAAAAAATGAGGTTAGAAAAAGAGAAGGAGGAAGCCAAAATATGCCGGGGTGATCCTGCAGAAAGGCCATTTCCAACATAAGGTGACACGTGCAGGGTAAAAATCAATTACCCTTAGAGGTCGACCCGAATCTTTGGACTTAGATAGGAGTCAGATACCATCCTAACAGTGAATATCAATAAGATCAAATCAATAAACATCACTTTCAATATTGGAGTCAGTAATTTATACGCATCATGAATCACCACACCAATTCAATAAAGTTCAAACATGTATTGACCTTTAGATTCACAATGCTAGGATTACGTAAATCAAATGCATGACCAAATAAGAAAAATACAAGAATGACACAGGCTGATCAAACCTTCAAAAAAATCTTAGCCTAAACACAATATTTATCATTAAACATTCAAGAACCACCATGCAGAATAACAACAATAACAGATGAATGATAGAAACAGAATGCATTTAGTTATTGCAGATCAGTTGTTTGCAATCAAATTTTATGGAACAGTTCAATTTAGATTTTGGGATCCTTAGCTATTACTCTGATTCTATAAGCATGCTTGACTATGGTGCTAACCAAAAATAGCAGTTAGGTTTTCTAGAGACAGAAAACATAAAAACATGCAAGAAAGACAAAGCACATTTGGTTATATACTTTGTAAATGGATCAGCAAGCAGCTATGTCTTCATCATTGGAACATCTTCTGGTCTTCTTCATTAGGCAGTGGCATAAAAGGGAGCTGTTCAGTAATGTTTTGCCTTATGGTATCTGAACTGTCAATGGCAGAAAGCTAAAGACACAGCACATAATTACACTAGCAGATTAACAAATAGCTGAACTTACATCACCTAATTTTGTTATATTAAAGTCCTAGAAAGCAACATGCTAAGCTTCTATTGGTCAGACTATGTGGTAGTTTAGGTCAGACCCAATTAGCTTTTCTTCACATTTTAGAAGTATCTTTACTTCATTTTCTGCATTTACCATTGGCTCATCTTCTCTCACTGCAGTCACCAGTATCCACAATAGAATACAATTGATGCAGGTTATACATGAGCACTGAGGACTATTGTTCCTGGGTACACATTATCTCATCCCAGGAAGACAGACAAATGTTACAACATAAGAACACAACTTTTGCACAGAGAGCAAGCAACACAGATGACTTTGAGAAACATTATTTGCAGCGTTAAGACTGTTAAAAACATTGTCTCTGGAAAATTACTAAAATGTGAGGCCTTTTTAAAACCAATGCAAAAACATGAAGAATAAAACATTTAATAATATTTCATAATATTTAAACTATTAATCTTTTTGTTTATGGTGTCCACCATTATAGCTACAAATATTTATTTATTAATACACAATTTCAGTTAACCTTTTATTATATGTTATTTCATACTATAATTAAATAACATAATTTGTATTAATAAAGTTTGCACTCCAACACAAGCCACCTCCAAAGGCAGGAAGGATGTGCCATCTTGGATTTTCTTATAATACTGCACTGTGGG
Source organism: Pleurodeles waltl (assembly GCF_031143425.1). Taxonomy (NCBI): domain Eukaryota; kingdom Metazoa; phylum Chordata; class Amphibia; order Caudata; family Salamandridae; genus Pleurodeles; species Pleurodeles waltl. Next base: position 1,526,180,673 of record NC_090444.1, read on the forward strand.
ATAGTCTAAAGCAGTGGTTCCCAACTTGTGGTCTGGGAACCCCTGGGGGGGTCAGCGGATTAAATCAAATTAAATTAAATCATATTAACAGATTAGGTAATGACTCACTGGGGGTCTCTAGATTCCAATAATGATTCAGTGGGGGTCCCCAGAATCCAGTAATGATAAAGTGGGAGTCCACAGAAGTCAAAAGGTTGGGACCCACTAGTCTAAAGTAAGGCAAACAAGATTTGCTGCAAAGTAGGAAGGTTTTCACTTAGGAACTTTGGTTAGGAAGTGTCCAAGAATTGCCCCTACGCACTGGCTAGTAAATCCCACAAATGTGACACAACATCATTAGCTCATCATAACATTTTCTGAACCTGTGGAAAAACAGAAGAGGACTAGGCCTGCTATTTGAGACCTGTGTGGAGAGCTGAGAGGCTGGACATGCCCAGGAGTAACATGTGGACTCCAAGGTTCAGTTGCCTGACCTTCTGTTTTCTATAGGGACACAACAAGCTGTGATTGGGGAGTTAAATCAACATACAGCTCCATTGATGGTTGGATTTATTTAAAAAGGAAATAACTTTTCTTAAACTGAAAAATTAATTAAAAAATCAAAATGCAGAACTCATTTTTTGGATAGCATAGTTAAATGTGAGCGAGAATGATAAATCCCATATAAAAAGGAGAACTTTTAGGTAATTTGACATTAGAAAGGTAGTGCAAGAAAGAGATGGCCCTAACTCCATGTGGGGTACTTCTTGTCTATCACAGAATTTAGTACCCAGTGATCTGTAGGCTATGCCTGCAATTGCACACAAGAATTAAAGGACACGTTTAAAAAAGTTGAAACAGACCAGAAGGATACAGAGAGTGCTAACAGGATCACACGCCCTTTTAGATCCTAGCCATTCTCTCGTTCATAACAGTGTGCATTTTGACAACAATATTAATGCAGTTCCAGGTTCCAGCAGATCATATTGGGTGTCCTAATTCTTGATTTTTGGATGAATTGTGAGAAGGTTCCTGCATTTCCAACTAGTCTCTTGTGGGAAATCTCCTTCAATGGAGATTTTATGATTTTGAAACATAAGAATCATTGTTCCTTTTTGTTGGAGACTTGACATGCTTGCTGGTGTCATAGAAAACATGCTATTATCAATTTGGATGAGTTCTGCCTTGAAAAAGGATCTGCTCTGATCCTGTACTCCCTTTAGAACCCCAGTGGTGGAGAGCTATTAGACAGAATTTGTTGCATATGCTACTATTCTACTCGTTCAGGCACTCCTCTGAATCTAATGATGTCTCTTCTGCTGCAATCTTCAAAATTCAAAAGCTATTTTTTGTTTTTTGTTTTGCATAGATCCAGACTCTATTTTGGCCTCTGTTCATAAGATTCAGATGTCCTCCAAAGCTACAAATAATTCTTCATGTTTGTCTAGTTAGTTTGTTGTCTTTAGCCAAGTCTTTTGCCAACTTCTCTGATATACATCCCATTAGTATAGTATCTAGAATGTTGATAGTTTTACTCTAGTTTTCCCACATACAGCCTCCAAGAGTTAGGGTTGTCTTTGAACTTTCTCCTTAGACATATTTGGATTCAGTAGTTGTTGAGGTAGGTATTATAATATACTGGAGTCATCACTGTATGGGGCATACTGGATTGGTGTCCATGGAGGGTTTTAGCTATGATCCAGTGTGGTTAAATTGTCACCAGCAATCTACATAATATGGACAACTTTAGAGTATCTGCCTTCAGTATCACTCACTTTTATTTGCATTAGTGCAATTTTTGTCATTGGTTCACCTATTAAGCAAACAATGTCCAATACCTGTCCCAAAGTGAATACAAAATCAAGCATCTTGCTTCCTACCTTTGTACAGAATGTTAGGCTATGTGACAGTTCTTCAGTTGTGAGTTTTGTTCCATTATTCACCCATTCCTGAGTCTGCAGGTTTGTGGATAATGCACCCTTCATATCTCTGCTCTTAATTTGTGGTAAAATGGCCACTGCTATTCCATTATAGTGTCTGACGCAACATGGCAGACAGTTTTGCCACTCCTGTACTAAGGGCCAGGCCTCTTGATAATGTAGCATTTATGGTGGTAGAGGAGTATTCTGTGATAACAGATTGACACCTATCATGGGTCTCTCTTATAAGAAATGTTTACGTCACTGCACAGCTTCTGGGCCATGAGCTCTCTTCTCGCCCCTGGTTGGCTCTGCTGTTTCTCTTATCTATTCTGACACTTGAAGTCAGCTGCGTTCTGCGTGAAGCATCTTTTCACAGCCACTCTGCAGCCTAAATCACCTCTGTTGACAGTATGGCGTGCTGCCAACATTCCTGTCTGGCCCCTTGCTCCTCTACTTCTTTCACTTTAGCACGTCCTCTGGTCTTTTGTTCACTGTTGTTTACCACACGTCTATTTAATCATCTTCCAGTATAGTTTTGTACATTTCGTGCCAGTTATAGCTATGTTTAAAGATTAATATGCCAGTTGTGATAGAGCAGCCGGAGCTTAAGTACAATGCGGCCATAGTAGATACAGTCAGTCCTCACCATTGGCTCGGTTCTTTGTCATAGAAAGTCTTTTAGATTCCATGGTTTGTTGGAGATGCAGTGGTATCAATATAGTGACTTAATGGTGAGTAGTTGATGGCTTGTCTCTTAGCAGAGTCAATTTGGCTCTTTCATAAAGGTGTGGCTATGAGAGCACTGCTGGGAAAGGTCAAAGTACAACCCAGATGCTCTCATGCTGTAGGGTATTTAGAAAATATCACTATCAAAATTTTTAGCAAGCTGAATGACTGTGCCAATAACTGGCATCTGCCATAAAGAGGCCCTTGCAACAGAGTGGTCTTTTCAAGGACAATCTGGCCCTTTCTTTAAATGTATTTGTTTCTAGACTTTCACACCCCCACATCTATATTGGCTTTTGCAAACCTTTATTACTAAGAAGCACTCTTATAGTTTACAACGAGATATTAACTTTTACAAAGTTACCTGTTTCATACTTGAAGGTCCTGGAGGCTAATTTGCATTACCTTTCCAGCTTCTCCCACCCAATAAGGTGTAATTGTTGTGTTAAAACCCTCTTATGTGCTACAGAATAGGTCATTGGGATTGAAAGGTCAACCTGAATAGACGCTAATAACTCTCTTAAGCCGACCAAAAGGATGGGAACCTACCTCCCTGTTACCAAAACGTAAAAACCTTAGAGATCTGTTTCAGCCACATACATCAAACAGGACGAAAGGCAATTATTGTGTTTTCCTTGTCTGGTTGCTACAGGACATTGTTTTTTTCCTTACATCCATCTATCTCCTTGCTTGTTGTGGGCACAGGGCATGCTTCAGACTGGAGTTTAGCAGTAGTTGTAGAAGGACGCTTGTGATTTTCATAGTGCACTTCCTTGCAGACCCGAGTTTTGTGGCTGAAGACTTTGACCATCTTCGCATTACCCTAGCACAAGTCATTTTAGGACTGTTTATGATAAAGCAAACAGGAACAACATAAAAAGTGGATTTACCTGCTCCTGGGAACTGTTACCCCATTGGTTAGTGAGTGTTTAGAATCAGCCCCATCCAGTAACTAGTGCCAAGCATAAATATGATACCCAGAGGCACCTCCACAGAACTCCTTCTGGACCTGAGGAAGAACAGAAGAGGACTGGTCCTGCTGTCTGTGATCTGACAGGAGCAATGAAGGAATGGACTTACTTGACCTGCATGCAGGACAAAAAGTGGACTTCAAGGACCAGTTGGCCAACCTCCTTTGTGGATACAGGGACATAACAATCTGTCGGAGGTTTTTTCCTGAAATTCCTAGCTGGCCAGTGGCAACTGGAAATTGGACTCAACTTTGCTAGTGATCCCCGTCTGACTACCTGAGCATTTCTCAGTAACCCCCTGAAATCCTGGGGGTCTTGCAGCTGTCCGGAGCCAAGAAGGAGATTGAAACGTATGACAAACATCTGTTCCAGAGCTTTTCAGGGATCTGCAGCAAAATGTATCTGAATTTTAGTTCTATGATGTTGGATTGAATTTCAGGTGTGCCCCTCTGGGAGATCTCTAAACCTACAATAAAACAGCACAATCTTTTTAAAATCAACAGAAGCTTTTGAGGGTCTTACCAATTTTAATGTATTCAACTGTCAGGTCTACAGTGGAGGATACAACTTCAGATTTGTCCAGCAGAGAGAAGAGATTTTTTTTAAAAAAATGACAAAGTCCTTTTAGGAATAAGATGTAATGTTTGTAACTTATCTACTTCCATTATTCTGTGTGGCAAAACTACTTAGTGTATGCTAGACTTTTCATCCTTGGCGTGGTCTCCCCAAACTTTGTGCCTCTGTTTCCCAGGTTGTTGATCTGTGCTGGACTCTGATTTTGCTGTTTGTGTTACTCTGGGCACTTTACCACTGCTAATCAGTGCTAAAGTGCAAGTGCTTCTTTACAAAATGTGTATGTAATTGGCGTATCCATGATTGGCATATTTCATTTATTAGTAAGTCCCTAGTACAGTGCACTAGAGGTGCCCAGGGACTGTAAATCTATGCTACTAGTGGGCCTGCAGCACTGGTTGTGCCACCCACATAAGTAGCTCTGCAATCATGCCTCAGACCTGCCACTGCAGTGTCTGTGTGTGCAGTTTTAACTGTAAATTTGACTTGGCAAACGTACCCACTTGCCAGGCCTAAACCTTCCCTTTTCTTACATGTAAGACACCCCTAAGGTAAGCCCTAGGTAGCCCCAATGGCAGGGTGCAGTGTATGGTTAAGGTAGGACATATAGTAATGTGTTTTATATGTCCTGACAGTGAAATATTATTACATTTGTTTTTCACTGTTGCAAGGCCTGTCCCTCTCATAGGTTAACAAGGGGGCTACCTTTCAATCTGATTTGAGTGAAGATTCCCTTTGGGAGCGGATGGACATGTGGAGTTTGGGGTCTCTGAGCTCACAATTTAAAAATACATCTTTTAGTAAAGTTGATTTTGAGATTGTGTGTTTGAAAATGCCACTTTTAGAAAGTGAGCATTTACTTGCTTTTAGCATTTCTGTGACTCTGCCTGTTTGTGGATTCCCTGTCTGGGTCACTTTGACAGTTGGGCTGGTTGCACTCACACTAGACAGTGACACAAAGGGAGCTCGGGTGAAGCCTGCATATCCTGATGAGCCATCTGTGCTAGGAGGGAGGGGAAGAGTGGTCACTCACACCTGAAAGGGCTGTGCCTTCCCTCACACAATGCAGTCTCCAACCCCCTGGTGAGTGTCTGGGGCCTGGCCTGGGCAAGGCAGAATTTCCCATTCAAGAGAGACTTTACTTTGAAGTAGTCCTACCTCAAGGGAGAAATTGGGTATATGAAGGGCACCCAAACCACAGACTTGAGAACACTTCTGGACACCAAGAGGAACCTCTGCCTGGAGAAGAGCTGAAGAGCTGAGGAAGAAGAGCTGCCCTGCCTCTGACTGTGCTTTGTGGAGCTATCCTGCAACTGCTGCTTCTGCCAGAGTAAGAGGGCAAAGACTGGACTTTGTGTGCCTTCCATCTTGTGAAGATCTCCAAGGGCTTGATTTAGAGCTTACCTCCTGTTGTTTGAAGTCTCAGGGACAGCAAAGACTTCTCTCTGTCAGCACCTTGAGCATCTTGAGAGACTCCTACACTGCCCTCTGGTGTCCATCCAGTTCCTGGGACCCTGAAAGGAGAAGCTGGCCACCTAAGAGGAAGAAATCCACGCACAGAACACCGTGCAGGGAAAAGATTGACGCAACTCCCATCTGTGGCTGGGAAATTGACGGGCCACCGGCTTTGAGGCTGAAAATCTATGCTCTCCTGTAACGCGACCGAAGAATTGACGCACGGAGCTGGAGAAACAACACGCAGCATTGCTGATGGAGGCTGGTGAGATCCCAACCTGCACTGTGTGATTTTCGGATCATCGTGCATCTGGGATTCCAATGCAAACACCACTGGGCGTGTAAGAATTGGCCAGACCCGAGAGTGCTGATCGTATCGACGCATCGCTCTCCTGCGGAGAGAAGAAACGACACGCCCGACCCGACAAAAGGAGAATTGACACAAGGTCTTGCTTGTGAGTCAAATCGATGCATCGCAAGCCCTTTTTGAAGCACACTCGCCCGTGCTGGATTGTTTTTGGAGCACCCAAGGTACATTTTCACGCTAACAGTGTTAGTGTGTGTTTAAAACTACATGAAGACTCTTCTTGCTTTTGAATTGATAACTTGACTTGTGTATTGGGAAATTTTTGTCGTTTTGTTCTTGATTTGTGTAGATAAATATTTCCTATTTTTCTAAACTTGTGTTGTGTCATTTTGTAGTGTTTTCATTAAATTACTGTGTGTGTTGGTACAAATACTTTTCACCTAGCACTCTGAAGTTAAGCCTACTGCTCGTGCCAAGCTACCAAGGGTGGAAGCAGAGGTTAGCTGAGGGTGATTCTTTTTCACCCTGACTAGAGTGAGGGTCCTTGCTTGGACAGGGGTTAACCTGACTGCCAACCAAAGAGTCCATTTCTAACAGTTTATATGACTTATCTCAGTCTGCCCTTAATTGCCCATAGATCCCGATCTAACCCAACTACTGACTACATTGGCGCTTTCGCTTTCTAACTGTGTTTTCCTCTACAGCTTTAAAAATACATATCTCCAGTTCCCCGTATTGGATTTTTGTTGTTTTGGTGCCATCTCACTTATTATATTTTCTCTTTTTATAAATTAGAGTGAAATTCTTTACTGTGTAATGCTTTTGACTTTTCAACTAGTTTGGGACTTTGATATACCTTTAAATGTAAAGTAAAAAGAAAGCACGTTTTGGTGGACATTTGCAGATGCATCTGGGAACCTATCTGTAAGCACAAAGGGACAGCACATTCCAGGAGAAAGAACATAGCCACTATGTTGACCCACTCCCTTCTCTGATGGTTAACTGCTTAGCTTCTCTACTGTTACCTAGTGGCCTGTCTAGCAGGCTGGCCAGGCACAAAAACACACAACACTGCCTGCTCTCCTGTCACACACCCCTTTCCTGCACATAGGAGGATTACAGGTGGCTCTTGAGTCCCTTTTCACCTAAGGCACACAATTGTACTGCTTCCAAGAAGGTTTTCAGTTATATGGTAAACACAATACCAATCTATTTGAGCAAAGGTCTGTGCAGCAATCTGAAATGGTTGAAGTGTACACATGTCAGTCCTTTTCTAGTTGTTTGGGCTTGAAATGCATTCTACCTACACTTTTATTCCAGACAGTAGTGATTGTCTTCCCATCACACATACACAGAGACCTCTAGAGCATCCTTCACTCACTTGGATTGCCAAGGCATTCCATGAAGGGATAAGGAATTGGACCTGTTGTTGGTAGACACCATTAGTCCTCAAAATGGATTGATCATGCAGTGCAATGCTATCAGATCAAAGACAGGCAAACAGAATGGCTGAAATATCAGGTGTTTCAGAAATTCTGCCTCATGATTTGAAATGTATAGCTGATATCTGTGTTCAGGCCATTCCGATAGTCAGCTGTGGAGCAACTTAGAATGTCTTAATACACTCTTCCTTCCTGGCCTACTGTGATGCCAAATGGGGCAGTTGGATCAAAGGGCAGCTGGAGTATTGGCTCTATAATGGCATTCCACCCATATTTGCCGATTTGCCAATGATTTTAAAATTAATGTTATTCCTATCCCCAGTGACTGTTTCTATATGGGAATTTTCTTACTTTCTTTAACTCATTGTGTTATGATTACATTGCATCGGAGGTCAATATTTGTGTCAGAGGTCAACACATTGAATCTCATGGAGTTCCTAACCTATAGAAAACAATTCCTAGCCCTACCATTTAAGGTCTTGCAATGTTGTGATGAATTACTTACAGTTATTTGTGATGTGCATGCAGATTCAATTTTGGCACTCCACCTAACAAGTATTCGAAAGTCGAGTCCTAAAATAATAACCCCCCTATGTACTAGCCTGTAGGGATACCTACCTCTGCTGGTGTGTCATCCCTCCATTTTCCTTTGTCCTGGACAGATCCCCGATTCTTTCAATTTTGGTAGCACTTTGTGGAATGTCTAATATTGAGGCATGCTTCTAAAATTGGTGCACTCTTTAGTGGTACAATACCTTCATATGAAGCCTCAAGAGGATAGCTGCTGTGACAGCTTCTGTAAAGTACCAGGCAGTAGAAGTGTATCCATAGCTTTGAGGGTGCATACTCCAGCCAGAAGAGCTGCCTACTGACTTCCCCACTTAAGGAAGACCCCAGGCTTGGAGAAGACAGGGAACCCTTTCTGTTCCCTATTTGGTGTATGTTTGTGAGGCTCACAACAAAGATAGTGATCATGTCAAAATGTGCATATTGCAAACACTTCACTAGCACTGCCTTTGTACCTCAGACTAGCATTATCTTAACCTATCTGCAGGGATTTAATTTTGTACAATAGATGGTTGAATGGTGGCATATAGCTGCTACTGTCAGATGTCAACTCCCAAACCTTATTTTCCTTTGCAGGTCTTTATTTACATATTTCTCTGTAGAGACTAATTGAGGAGTCCCACCAGATAAGCCCCCATGAAAGGTGCACTTGGTCATCCCCACGTAAGCAATGGCCAATGCATTGCAATCCAAGTCTGAAGGCTTTCCCATACTCCTCCCTGAGTAGAGAAAATATCTACCAACTTGAATGGATGGACTGCTTGAACCTGAAGGAATAACTAACCATTTTTGGATGTGTACAGTTGCACAAAAACCTGAATCTGAATATACAAGGTGGATATTCCCAAAAGGTTGATGAATACCTTTGAACCTGACCTTGCTGTTGCTTCCAGAAAGGTGAGCTTATTGATGGCCACGTTCTGCTGGTTAGGAGCAAGACAGAAAGCACGGGCTGAAGTTTTAAAGTCTGCCCGCTATTGATCATGCCTGTGAGTTTCTTTTTTGCTGCCTACTATCAGTGACTCAAGTTAAATCCATTTGGCTGTGGTTTGCTCTCCTGATTCACAGAGCTATATTTAACAAGTCCTCCATCTTAACAGAACATTCTGTTTCTATGAATCAAATCAAATAAATCTTTATTCGACCTAAATAGGTCATAAAAGAAAAAAGAAACACAGTATCAAATCAACACAAATCAATTTGTCAAGCCACAACATTTAGATAGTGTAAATCGTTATTCAAGCATAGTCACTTTCCCTTGATCAGTTGATCAATAATTAGGCAGATCACAGATCCCTAGTCAAGATTTATCTACAAGGATAAATAAATATTATGCGTACTAAACAATGATTACCCATCCATTATCTTTTTAACATCAATTGCAGATTTAAAAACGAGCTAAAAAGAGCTTACATTGAATCATACTTCAAAAACGTTCACCAACAGCAGATAAAATTGCACTTCTCTGCACACACAGTGCCCTAACTTCTTTAATAGGGGTTTCAAAAAATGCTTGCGTGGGAAATAATAACAGCAAAAGAAAGTAAAATGTAATAAGAACTGTCAGAAGCGTTGTCACAAAGGCAAAGCAATGCAACGTTCCCTTCTAAGTCAAGTGCTCCTTTTAAACAGAGAAACCACCAGATCGTACCTGCTCTAAAATGAAACAGGAGCGATCTTTCCCAATGTGGGAGTGGATAATTTAGGTAAGGAGAATACTCCGTGGATGATAAGGCTTTATAATAGGTCAACACTGTGCGCTTGGATAGCTCAGCTTTCATTCTCTCTTCCTCAAAAGCCCTGAGAAAGAGATTTCTCACCCTTTAGCTTGTCCGTTTTACTTAATCTTCCGGAATCGATAAACAAGGAAGCCAGACCCAAGATGTCTATTGTTTTATGAATTTAATTCAGTCACGGAATTTTTTAGCTCTCTCCAGGTTTATACAGTCCGGAATTATGTCTCTAGAGAATTTCGTCTCTGGGTTGGATTTTACACTAACACCAGTGCTTAATTTATGCTTGTTGTTTCCGGTGCTGAGCACCGGCACTTATTTTTGAGGGCCGGGGCTTATTCTTCTGCCTCAAGCATTTGCTGCGAGCAAAAGACACATAAGGGACAGACGGAGGAAAGGAAAAACGAAAAAGCGTCACAAATTGAGAAAGTAGAAAGCTGAAAGAGTGAGCTGAAGGGGCAGGGGTTGGCTTTATGTGTATTGAAGAGGCCCGAGATGGCTACAGGATTATGGCTGAAGGGGCAGGGATTGGCTTTATATGTATTGAAGAGGCCCGAGACGGCTTCAGCATTACACCGCCTCAGTATTACGTGTTCAAACATTTAATTGCTGCAGTCGCGAGTTTAAGAGGAGGGCATTGGGCACTGGCACCTATTTTTTTTACAAATTAAGCACCGACTAACCCACAAGAACAAAGGAGCCACATGCACCTTGTCTGCTATAAAACCTTGGTGAAACTCTGAGGGGATAGTACAAATGGAAATGATCGGAGGCAGACAGTAGCCTGCAAAGAATTTGATTTTTCTCCATTTGAAGAAATGACGAATTGTGCAAGCCCCATACCTCAGCCCCATATATAGCAGCAGTAACACACTGCATGTTATACAATTTTAACGAGGGTAGGTTGGACCATTTGTCTCTTTATCTAGTAAGGTTGCGCAGCCCACCTGCCGATCTGCTGAGTTTATAGCAGGAGTTCTTAAGGTGAGACTGCTAGAGCTAGATTTTAAACCTAAATAACTAAAGTCACTGATACTAACAAGAGATTGGGCAAACAGAACCATCTGTGGCAAATGTAATAATATTCTTTTTGATACTGAATGTTTATGCTCAGAGTACTAAGTCTTGTGAAATTGGCCTCCTTGATTTCCCAGCAATTTCCCTAATCCACATTCTATATTTAAAATTAGTAAGGTTGCACTTTTTTAATTCTTTTCACATTTTCGAGCAAAAATTGGAACATTTCAGAAAGTGTCTTAAACTGGAATTTGTTTCTTCTACCTCGAGCTATTAGGAAGACCTACTGCTCAGCTTGTACTACCAAACAAAAAGCAGTATTGGAATTTAAATGATAATTTTCATGTAGTAACCTAGTTTGAGGTGCACAATAATTTCCACATAATTGTTCTTTTAATCTGTCATTTTAGTGCAATAAACAATTCACAAAATTAGTTTTTTGTTTTATTTTGACTTCCTATTTGTAATATTGCATATGATTGCATGTTAATGTCATTTTTAGTGTTATTGAACGATTTCAAACCTACATGTCTGTTTACTTCACTCTGTGAATATTTTCCCAGTGGTATATTTCTAGTGGTTTTAATAAAACAAGTAAACAAAGATACAGTTTCTAGTCTGGACTACTGTAGGGCAGATTCTCATGATTTGTGCGCCTAAGTAAAACCACCAAAGTGACTAGCCTCTTGGTTAAAGTCACTATGTCCAATTATTAGACAAGAGTCTTTTTTTTTTTAGTTTCAGTGCAGTGTTTCGCTATGTAGAAGTGCACTGTTGCTTTAATGGATGCGAACAACAGCGGGGATACCAATACTCATTTGACAACGTTGGTAGAATCTATCAACAATCATAAAGGTAAATGGATAAAGCAATGACAAACTATTCACAATCTTATTCAGGGAGTGGGTCCTGGAAGTCCTATTTATGGAAACAATTTGAGAGATTTGATAGCTATTTGGAACACTGCTGATTCCTTTACATTAGCCAATTGAGCTTGATCTTTATCTCCTGGGTAAGATTTCATGTTAGAGATCAATGCCTTGAAAGTCAGAGAGCAGAAGAAGATTCAAATGCTGCTAGGCAGAGGCAGCTGATGTAATTCCTGAAGTGAGGAATATACTGTTGCAATTATGAGCTCCTTGTGTGCCTGGAATGACTGATCGGAAACAGAGTTTGTGTCTCTAGAGTGATGGATGTTGTCGCCAGATAGTCTAAGACTTCTGGACAATGTGTGTCTTGAAAAAGGTGCACTTGTTCTCGTCAAAATTGAGAATGTGATGTTGTCAGAGACGTAAGTGGCAAATGCATTAATGTGAGTCATGAACCGTTCTTGTTTTTATGTTTGTCTGCTGTCATGGTAATGATGGCTGTGAAACAGTTAGTTATTAGTTGGAGTGGATGTGAGTAATCATCAAATATTAATGTAACAATTCTATACCAGATCCAGTTAGGTCTGCTAATTTAAAACTGAGCTCAAATTTTAATAGTTGTAGCACAAAGCAAACAGGCTTAACTTAGGAGAAATGTGGAAAAGATTTATCAGGACCAAAACAGTTAAAAAGCTAAAAAAAAAAATGAAACACTATCAAAATCCAATTCTAATTTATAACACTAGAGTACAATTTCCTGAACAAATAGACACCAAAATGGCAAAACTTGAACAAATTATGTCACTGGTTCCCCCATCTGATTATAAAGTTAAAATAGCACCTCAAAGCACCAATCACAGGTATCTGGTAGCACTAGATCGGGTCGTTAAGGCCAACACTGACTTACTTTCCATCAGTTACAGGGACCAGATTTTCCCTGTGAAAATATATCTTCTAAAGGATTGCAGGCTGGTTCTGAAGGAGGACTGGACGATGGTGGCCTGGTGAAGAGCAGATGAGTCTCCGCTTTGGCAGGAAACTTGGCATGCTCATCATTGCTGGTGAGAAGCTCCCAGTTGGCAAAATCCAGAATCAAAACTAGGAAGGTTTTGTCAGTGGTCAGAAGCTGCTCAACTTTGACCTTATGTTCGAAGTTAAAACATCTTACGGAGGTCCAAATCCTTTCTGTGGAGTAAACCAGCAAGTTGAATGTCACTTGGGATTCAACATCCCGCTGATTCTCTGGAGTAAAAGTTTTGAAAACCAGGACCTTGTGGGCATAGGACTCACTCTCCGAGAAGCCACCAGCCGGGTCCAAGGCTGATCCAGTTGGAACTCTTGGAAAAAGTAGGCATCTTGAAACTTTGTGGCTCTGTAGTTTAACAGGAGGTCAGCCAAATAACCTTTGGAGTCCACTTTTTTTCCTGGGTACATGTGGGAGGAAGTTCAGCCTTTGGGTCTCTCTTGACAGGTTTAACAGCAGGTGCAGTCCTTTTTCTGTCTTACACAGGTCCGGATGTGTTCTAAAGATGGTACCCAGGGATGCCACATGTACGGCTGGCAAAAGCTTGTGACTAGGGGAGACTTCCTACCCAATAGGGAAAAAGGTCTCACGGGCAACCCTACCTACTTTGACATCTTGCCTAAAAAATACCAGGGTGCACAGTTCTACCAAAATCGAACATGGCAGAATTGTATTCCCTCTAGGTAGACCTCTGGGCACAAAATTAGGTGGGTTTGGGGAAATGAGAAACTCTCCTTCACACAAGTTCTGAATGAGGTTTTCTTCCAATAGGATCGGTGCCATCTGACTACCTGGACATTGGAGAGGATAGGCCCAGGTGTGGGCTACACCTGTCTGTGATTGGGAATGTCCCTTTGAAGTTTGTGGAGTTAGTGGGCACATCTCCCAGGTCATGTAGCCATGTGTGGATATAGATTTACTACTGTGTCTTTTAAGTAAGTACTTACACTTGCAAGTCAGGATCCACCCGCTTATTTAGGAGGTGGTGACATGTAGATTACACCTTATGAGTAGCTTTGCACTCCGATTTTGTAAATAGCCAAAAGTAGTAAAGTTACCAAAAAGTGTAAATTACAGATGTAAATCAACTCACAAGTGTAAATTATCTATGTGTATAGCCCTGATCAATTCCCTAATAGCGTTTTATACAACAAATGCCTTAGTAAGTTTTCCAAAACAATTGCGGTATTTTTATCATTACATTTTTAATGCTCAGGGCAACAGGGTGTTTGAAAGCATCACATGTTCGGTGCTATTTGAATTGCAAGGTATGTCGCTGGCATTTTATTAGACACATTAGACTGGCTTTGTTTGTGACTTGTGAAAGTAATATGCTTTTCTGATATTAACATGCACGTGTCGTGGTTATTTATTTTTCCATCAAATGCACCATGTGAGTTGTACATATTTCCTTCAGGACAGCGCCCATTTTGCGTGACACTGCCTTCCAGTCTATAACAGTTCCAGCAATGAGGCAGCATGTACCATTGGGAAATACACTAAACAACACGAACCCTGGCCTTGCCCTGCTTGTAAAGCAATTCTTGCTACATTTCTCCTTCTGTCTGAATGCACTGTCAAACAATTCCTAATTATATTCATCCCAGCAGTCTGTCCGGCGACCCCTCAATATTTTGCTATGTATTACATTTGTTCATTATGTTTGAAAAACAGACCTAGGGAACAGTTCGCCTGTCTCTAATATAAACACAGAACAGACAGACCAGAAATCGGTTAAGACGTTTAGTTGCTTGGCTGTTGCAGTCTGACACCCTTGGAAGGCCGTTGATTAATTTAAAAGTATGATTTTGTTTTTCCACAGCACAATGCGCATTACACTGTCAAAACAGTCATTGTAAAGCTGCTGAGGAATTCTACAGGAAGCGGAGCACTTTCTAAAGCATGACGTTTCTCGTAATGAACGTGCCTGTTTAAAATGATACTTGTACTCACATACATCTCCTGTTATTGACATGTCATGAACTACGTGAAACATCGAATAATAGCTGAAGGTAGAACCAGCAATCCGGACGGATGATTGTAACTTTAGAAATGGTAGCCTGCAGCTTTTTTTCCTGGCATTTGCACTGACCAAACAGTGGGAAAGTGGTCCTTGCAATGATCAAGACTGTTACCCTAACTTCCCGGCGCAAAACGAAACTTTTGCAGTGGTTAGTGGGGTGGAAACTTTAGTGTTAAATGTCATTGCACTGTAGCAGTGCTGTGCTATCTGCCTAAAAGTAACATGCTTTATAAGTTTAAAAACAGTCAACTTCATGGTAGGGAAACTGGGCCAGAGATTCCAGGGCATTTAGGGGGCCCTGGCCACAATTGTAACAGGTGTGGTCTTCCATGACCTCAAACTGTGAAACACCCAAACTGTGTTGCTTTGTAGCACTTGACTTGGCCAGGGAGAGGAGCCTCCAACGCTTCTGCAGGACAGGAACTGTGAGACTGAGAACTTAGCGTATTAGCAAACAACACCTAATAATTCGCAGTTCGACCCATGATCAGAAAAGGTTAAGTACATTATTATACATTTTTACAACATAGCAGGTCAAATTACCTATGTAATACCCTCTACGGGGCCTCAATACACATAAAAGTAAGATCTCACATGTCTTTTACATTCCTAAATGTACACTGGACTCGTGTTGATGCACCACTCTGAAGGCAAGCAGGCCAAACCCCTAAAAATCCCAATCCTTAATCTCCTTGTTCCCAACATAACATTGAGGGGTAGATCTACTAACTTTTTAACTCAGACTGTGCAGCAACCAAAGATGCTGTAGTGAATGAAAGGGGGAGAGCAGAACAATACGATATCTACTAAGATATTGCACTGGTTTCCCCTCTCCCTACCTGGCATACTATAGGATATCATGCGCCAACACTTGCACTATGCACCCTTGCACCATAGTGCAAGAGCATGTGTCTGATCTCAAGTAAAGGGTTTATATTGGAATACTACTCTTCCAGTACAAACTACTTAGTTTAGCCATACCCCCCCAGTGACATCTGATGACGTCAGCGTGCAAATCACATGCTGACCTCATCAGAGGTCACCTCTGATCACGCTGGAAGCATGCTTCCAGCGCGATCCCGGAAGAGAAATGCAAAAGCATTTCTCTTCCGATCGGGAGGTGCGGCGGGAGAGACATGAAAGGAAAGACCTTTCTTTTCATGTCTCTCTCAGCCTTTTTGCTGCCCGATCGCAATGCGATCGGGTGGCAGAATTACCTACTAGACACCAGGGATTTTTTTGGGTATGTATTTCAAAAAGGGGAGTTGCCCCTTGGGCAAGGGCCACTCCCCAGAGGGCCAAATCATTTTTATGCCATTTTTGCCCCCCTGGGGCAAAAACCACTAGACACCAGGGAATGTATTTTTTATGCTTACGCATAAGGGGAGCGGCTCCTTGGGCAAGGGCCCTCTCTGGGGGGGGGGGAAGAGGGGAGGGGGCAAAATATTTTTAGGCCTTTTCTGCGCCCCCCCCCGGAGGCCGATCTCTCTACCTCCAGGGGGGCAAAGAAACCTCTAGACACCAGGGATATATATATTTTTTTAATTTACTTTATGTTTTCATGTATAGGGATCGACCCCTTAGGCAAGGGTCGCTCCCCTGGGGGCAAATTGTATTTAGGCCATTTCAGCCCCCCTTGGGGGGCAGATCGGCCTATTTTTGTAGGCCAATCTGCCCCCAAGTAGGGCAGAAACCACTAGACACCAGGGATTGGTGTGTGTGTATGTGTGTGTTTTGTTTGGTGGGGCAGCCCCTTGGGCAAGAGTCACTCCCCATGGGGGGCACATTACTGTTGGCCATATCTGCCCCCCTTGGGGGCAGATCAACCTATTTTTGAAGGCCCATCTGCCTCCAAGGAGTGCAGAAAGCCCATTGGAAACCAGGGAAGATTTTTTTTCAAAATAAGAGGGTGGGGTTATACACCCACCCCAAATAAATGGGGCCAAAGATGTTCTGCCCACCAGTGGGCAGATTGGGCAATTGCCCCCGATCCACACCCCATGGGGGGCAGAAAGTCTACTAGATGCCAGGGAATTTGTTTAAAAAAAAAATAGTGGGGTGGTGGCTACCAACCAGTATGGGCCTGTTTATGCCCCAACCCCAACTGAAGGCCTCTGCACACTGTTAGAAATGGGGTCTTTGGTTGACAGTCAGGTTACCCCCTGTTCAAGCAAGGACCCTCACTCTAGTTAGGATAAAAGAGAATCACCCTCAGCTAACCCCTGCTTACCCCCTTGGTAGCTTGGCAGAGTAGTAGGCTTAACCTCAGAGTGCTGGGCGTAAAGTATTTGTACCAACACACACAGTAACTTAATGAAAACACTACAAAATGACACAACACCAGTTTAGAAAAATAGGAAATATTTATCTAGACAAAACAAGACCAAAACGACAAAAATCCAACATACACAAGTCAAGTTATGATTTTTTAAAGGTTTAAAATAAAAAGAGTCTTTAGGTAGTTGTAACAACACACTAGCGCTGCTAGCGTGTAAATGTACCTGGTTTGCGTCAAAAATAACCCCGCACGGGCGGTGTGCGTCGAAAGTAACCCTGCACGGCTGTGTGCGTCGAAAACAACTCGGCACGGCGGTGCGTGTTGAAAAAGCCAGCCACACGACGATCCGAAAGTCCCGCGGCGCAGGGTGCGATCTCTCAGCCTCCGTCAGCGATGCTGCGCGTCGTTTCTCCTGCTCCGGGCGTCGTTTTTTCGGTCGCGTTTCCTGCGGCGTCGTTTCTCAGCTGCGGAACCGGCGTCGCGTCGTTTTCTCAGCCGCGATCGGATTCGCGTCGATCTTTTCTCCGCACGGCGCTCGGTGCGTGTATTTTTGTCCTTAGGCTGCCAGCCTCTCCTTTCAGGGTCCCAGGAACTGGGAGGGCACCACAGAGCAGAGTAGGGGTCTCTCCAGAGACTCCAGGTGCTGGCAGGAAGAAGTCTTTGCTATCCCTGAGACTTCAACAACAGGAGGCAAGCTCTACATCAAGCCCTTGGAGATTTCTTCTTCAAGATGGAAGGCACACAAAGTCCAGTCTTTGCCCTCTTACTCTGGCAGAAGCAGCACTGCAGGAAAGCTCCACAAAGCACAGTCACAGGCAGGGCAGCACGTTTTCCTCAGCTATCAGCTCTTCTCCAGGCAGAGGTTCCTCTTGGTTCCAGAAGTGTTTCTAAAGTTTGTAAGTTTGGGTGCCCTTCTTATACCCATTTTAGTCTTTGAAGTCACCTTCCTTCAAAGGGGACTCACACCTTCTTGTGAAATCCTGCCTTGCCCAGGCAAGGCCTCAGACACACACCAGGGGGTTGGAGACAGCATTGTCAGAGGCAGGCACAGTCCTTTCAGATGAGAGTGACCACTCCACCCCTCCCTCCTAGCAGAGATGGCTAATCAGGAAATGCAGATTACACCCCAGCTCCCTTTGTGTCACTGTCTGGTGTGAGGTGAAAAACAACCCAACTGTCAAACTGACCCAGACAGGGAATCCACAAACAAGGCAGAGTCACAGAATGGTTTAAGCAAGAAAATGCTCACTTTCTAAAAGTGGCATTTCCAAACTCACAATCTCAAAATCAACTTTACTAAAAGATGTATTTTTAAATTGTGAGTTCAGGGATCCCAAACTCCACATGTCCATCTACTCTCTAGGGGAATCTACACTTTAATCATATTTAAAGGTAGCCCCCATATTATCCTATGAGAGAGACAGACCTTGCAACAGTGAAAACGAAATTGGCAGTATTTCACTGTTAGGACATATAAACCACATTACTATATGTCCTACCTTATCCATACACTGCACCCTGCCCTTGGGGCTACCTAGGGCCTACCTTAGGGGTGCCTTACATGTAAGGAAAGGGAAGGTTTAGACCTGGCAAGTGGGTACACTTGCCAAGTCGAATTTACAGTGTAAAATTACACATACAGACACTGCAGTGGCAGGTCTGAGACATGATTACAGAGCTACTTATGTGGGTGGCACAACCAGTGCTGCAGGCCCACTAGTAGCATTTGATTTACAGGCCCTGGCACCTCTAGTGCACCTTACTAGGGACTTACTAGTAATTCAAATATGCCAATCATGGATAAACCACTTACATACAATTTAAACAGGAGCACTTGCACTTTAGCACTGGTTAGCAGTGGTAAAGTGCCCAGAGTAACAAAAACAGTAAAATCAGAGTCCAGCACACATCAACAACCTGGGGAACAGAGGCAAAAAGTTAAGGGAGACCACGCCAAGGATGAAAAGTCTAACACGTGTCCCCCCCAGCTAAAAGTGGGGAGCAACTACCCAACCTCATGGGAGTTCTCATCACTAAGGCGGAAGAACCTGGACAGACCATCAGCATTGGCGTGCTCTGTACCGGGTCGATGTTCCACCGTAAAGTCCATCCCCTGTAGGGAAATGGACCACCTCAACAGTTTTGGATTCTCACCCCTCATCTGCATTAACCATCTGAGGGGTCTGTGGTCGGTCTGAACTCGGAAGTGAGTCCCAAACAAGTAGGGTCTTAGCTTCTTCAGTGCCCAGACCACAGCAAACGCTTCACGTTCTATGGCACTCCACCTACGTTCCCTGGGTAGTAACCTCCTGCTAATGAAGGCTACGGGTTGATCTAGGCCCTCTTCATTCAGCTGTGAGAGTACTGCTCCAATACCATGCTCTGAGGCGTCTGTTTGCACAACAAACTCCGTGGAGTAGTCAGGTGCCTTCAGCACAGGTGCTGTGCACATGGCAGCCTTCAGGGCATCAAAAGCGTTCTGGCAAGCCTCTGTCCAGATCACTTTCTTGGGTTGCTTCTTAGAAGTCAACTCAGTTAAGGGGGTAACAATGGTACCATATCCCTTAACAAACCTCCGGTAGTATCCTGTGAGACCTAAAAAGGCTCTCACTTCAGTCTGGGTCTTGGGAGGCTCCCAAGCCAGAATCGTGTCAATCTTAGGCTGTAGGGGTGCCACCTGGCCACTCCCCACCTGGTGTCCTAAGTACACAACAGAACCCTGCCCTATTTGGCACTTGCTCGCCTTAATAGTGAGGCCTGCCTTCTGCAGGGCCTCTAACACTCTCCAGAGGTGTTGCAGGTGTTCCTCCCATGTGGAACTAAACACAGCAATGTCATCCAGGTAGGCGGCACTGAACTCATCCAGTCCTGCCAACACCTGGTTGACCAACCTCTGAAAGGTGGCAGGGGCATTCTTCATCCCAAAGGGCATCACATTGAAGTGGAAGTGCCCATCTGGGGTAGAGAATGCTGACCTCTCCTTTGCCCCTTCAGTTAAGGCAATCTGCCAGTACCCAGATGTTAAATCAAACGTACTGAGGTACTTGGCAGCTCCTAACCGATCAATGAGCTCATCAGCTCGGGGGATGGGGTGTGCGTCAGTCTTGCTGACCGCATTGAGACCCCGGTAGTCCACACAGAACCTAAGTTCTGGAGTGGCACCAGGAGCAGCAGCCTTTGGGACCAAGACCACTGGGCTGGCCCAAGGACTGCTGGAGTGCTCAATAACCCTTAGGTTTAACATTTTGGAGACTTCCTCCTTAATGCAAGCCCTCACCCTGTCAGTCACCCTGTAAACCTTATGTTTAACAGGTGTACTGTCCCCAGTGTCCACATCATGTGTGCACAGGTGTGTGACTCCTGGGATCAGGGAAAACAGCGAGGCGAACTGTCCCAGCACGTGGCGACAGTCCCTCTGCTGTTCCTCAGTCAGGGAGGGGGAGAGGATCACTCCCTCCACAGACCCATCTTTCTCTCCTGCAGACAGGAGGTCAGGAAGAGGCTCACTCTCTTCCTCCACCCCGTCATCTGTCGCTAGGAGCATGGATAGCTCAGTTCGCTCAAAGTGTGGTTTGAGGCGGTTGACATGTAGGACCCTTAAGGGGTTCCTGGGGGATTGCAAGTCTACCAGATAGGTGACTTCACTCTTTCTTTCCACCACCTCAAAAGGCCCAGTCCACTTATCTTGGAGAGCCCTAGGCTCCACTGGTGCCATGACCCACACTTTTTGCCCAGGCTGAAACTCAACCAGAGTGGCATTCTGGTCGTACCACCGTTTCATATCCTCCTGGCTTGCTTCCAGGTTCTCCTGAGCGAGACTCCTGAAGCGGGCAGTCTGGTTTCTTAGTGCCAGCATGTAGATAAATACATCCTGGGGTGGTTTACTAGGAGCTTCCTCCAAAGCCTCCTTCACCAGACTGAGCGGTCCCCTCACAGGGTGGCCATAGATGAGCTCAAAGGGGCTAAAGCCAAGTCCCTTTTGAGGCACCTCCCTGTAAGCGAACAGAAGGCATGGCAAGAGGACGTCCCACTTACGCCTCAAGGGCTCTGACAGGCCCTGAATCATGCCTTTCAAGGTGCGGTTGAATCTCTCAACCAGACCATTACTTTGGGGGTGGTAAGGGGTGGTGAACTTGTAGGTTACCCCACACACCTTCCACAGAGACTTCATATAAGTGGATATGAAGTTTGTACCTCTATCAGATACGACCTCCTTGGGGAACCCCATGCGGGTAAAAACCCCCATCAAGGCACGTCCCACCACGGGGGCAGTGACCGTCCTTAGAGGAATAGCTTCTGGGTACCGTGTGGCGTGGTCCACCAAGACCAGGATGAACCTGTTGCCCATGGCTGTCTTGGGATCCAGAGGCCCCACAATGTCAATTCCTACCCTTTCAAAGGGAGTACTGACTACCGGTAAAGGTTGGAGGGGAGCTTTGCATTTCCCCCCACTCTTGCCACTTGCCTGACAAGTCTGACAAGATCTACAATAAGCAGCCGACTGCTTGTTCATCAAGGGCCAGTAAAAGTGGGAGACAAGCCTCTTATAGGTCTTGTCCTGCCCTAGATGTCCTGCCAAAGGCACATCATGAGCCAAACCCAGTAGGAAGGTCCTGAAGTCCTGGGGTACCACCAGCATACGAGCTGACCCCGGCTCAGGAACCTTAGGCTCACTATACAGGAGGCCATCCTCCCAATAAATCAGGTGAGTACCTGGCGCCTTGCCAGCCGCCTAGGCTGCAGCCTGCTGCCGCAGTCCCTCAAGAGTAGGGCACTCCTTCTGCGCTGTGCAGAATACTTCCCTGGTGGGTCCCCCTTCCTGCTGCCACTGCGACAGCTCAGGGACCTCCCCCAGTTCAGCCACCTGTTCCCCTGTAGGTTCCGGGGCATCACCCTCAGGCTCTGCCTCCTCCCGGACCGTGGGAACTTCTGGGGCGGGTTTCCCGCGCCTCCTGCCTTTCCTCTTCTTGGCGGTCCCCTGGGCCACTGTTTCAGGCTCCAGGGGCTCTTGACTACCCTGATTGGCTGCCATAGACCGGGTGGATACGCATACCCACCCAGGCAGACCCAACATCTCCAAGTGAGACCTGTGTTCCACCTCCTTCCAAGGGGAATCTTCCAGGTCGTTGCCTAGCAAACAATCAACAGGCATGGTTGGACTCACAGCTACTTTCCAGGAACCTGAGACCCCCCCCCATTCAAAGGGAACCTGCGCCACTCTGCAGAGGCGCTCAGAATTGTCTACTGCAACTACTTGGTGAAGTACCCGGGGATCAATCTGCTCTTCAGACACCAGGTGACTCCTCACTGTAGTCACACTGGCTCCTGTGTCTCTTAGAGCCTCCACCCTCTGTCCATTGATGGTCACCCATTGCCTGTACTTCTTAGTGTTATCAGGCACTAGGTTTCTCTGGACCATCTCACTGTCCCCTAGTGAGACAAGGGTCATTTCTGCTGGTTCCCACCCACCTGAAACCAACTCCTCCCCAAGCGCTACACTGGCCAAACCCTGGGACGGTGCACCAGTGGGTGCCGGTGTACTTTTGGGGCATTTGGGGTCCCCCCTCACATGACCCACCTGGTCACATGAATAGCACTTACGTAGGGGACCACCTGTCACGGGCTTCCCTTTGGAAAACCATGACTTCTTTTCACTGGGGGGTTGGGAATCCTTACCCTGGGAATCAGTTTGGGGCCCTTTAGAGAACTCATCCTGTTTGCCCTTACTCCCCCCTTTCTTCTGAGAGGGACCCTGCCCACCCTTGGCGTGGTCTCCCCCATACCTCTTCTGGACCCTGGTGCTCTCCCAGCGGTCCGCTTCCTGTGCAAGCTTCCTGGGGTCAGTCAGCTTGCTGTCAATGAGGTGCTGGCGCAGCTCTGGAAAACATAAACTGTACAAGTGCTCCCAAGCAATTAAATTGTAAAGTCCCTCATATGTGTTTACCTTACTGCCCTTCACCCAACCATCCAGTGACCTGCAACAAGAATCAACACATTCCAACCATGTTTGGGATTCCTTTCTCTTGTAGGACCTAAACTTCTCCTTGTACTGCTCAGGGGTGAGACCATACCTGGTAAGTAAGGCCTCCTTCATGGCAGGGTAGGTGAGACTCTGAGCATCCCCTAAGGCCGTCAGTGTGTCCCTCCCCTCTGCCTCAAAATGCTTCCACAGGGCTGCCCCCCAATGAGCTTCAGGGACCAGGTTCATGTGGAGAGCTGACTCATAACCCTTGAACCACAAGTAGATATCATCCTCCCTCTTATAATCCCTTACAAGGTCTTTTGGGATGTGTACCCTTCTCTCAGGCTGCACTGTAGAATTGCTGCCACCATCCTTACTGGACTGACTCCTCTGATCAATCTCTTTTAAACTGAGCTCATGAGCCATGTTTATCTTCCTTTCCTCAAGGGCCAGCTTCCTCTGTTCCACCTCTAGACTGAGCTTTTTCAGCTCCAATTGGTACTCCCTCTCTGCCTGTCTGTCCTGTAACTCTCCAGGTGTCAGACTCTTGGAGGACACACTGCTACCTGCCCTGGAGATTCTCCCCTGAGACATAGCAGGCCCACCCACTACATCAGTGTGAGTGACTTGCAACTCCTCTTCCCCCTCTGGCTCCTCATCTGTGTGCCCCTCAGCTGCTTTGGCTGTCACCCAGGCCCTCAGCGCCTTTTGCAGCTCATCCTTCTTGGATGAGCTCTTAATGGGACAGCCAACATTACTACAAAACTGCTTCAACTGAGCCACTTTGTAGCTCTCCAATTTCTCCAAGTCAAAAGCAGCTTCAGCTAGGGCATCTCCAGACTGAGACATGATGAGAGGTTAAAAAAATATGCACAGTTCCAAAAACAGAAAAGCAAGTTCTCAAATGAAGTTCCAGAAAAGTCAATCACGGGATCAGCGAAAAAAAAAGAAACTGAATGCAGAGAAAAAACAGTCCAAGTAAAAAAACAAAAAAAATCACAAGACTAGTAGTATGTGGTCACGTAGTGGTCTGAGATCAAAACCGTAGTGTACACTTAATTACTGTATGTTGGACTTTTGCTTATGCAGGGTCATCCCCAGTCTTTTTTCGCCTCCTGCCTCCTATTTTTTTCTGACATGTTGCTGTTGGCTTTTCAACTCTGAGCACTTTACCACTGCTAACCAGTGCTAAAGTGCATATGCTCTCCTGTTTAAATTGTATGTAAGTGGTTCATCCATGATTGGCATATTTGAATTACTAGTAAGTCCCTAGTAATGTGCACTAGAGGTGCCAGGGCCTGTAAATCAAATGCTACTAGTGGGCCTGCAGCACTGGTTGTGCCACCCACATAAGTAGCTCTGTAATCATGTCTCAGACCTGCCACTGCAGTGTCTGTGTGTGTGTATTCTTACACTGTAAATTCGACTTGGCAAGTGTACCCACTTGCCAGGCCTAAACCTTCCCTTTTCTTACATGTAAGGCACCCCTAAGGTAGGCCCTAGGTAGCCCCAAGGGCAGGGTGCAGTGTATGGATAAGGTAGGACATATAGTAATGTGGTTTATATGTCCTAACAGTGAAATACTGCCAATTTTGTTTTCACTGTTGCAAAGTCTGTCTCTCTCTCATAGGATAATATAGGGGCTACCTTTAAATATGATTAAAGTGTAGATTCCCCTAGAGAGTAGATGGACATGTGGAGTTTGGGATCCCTGAACTCACAATTTAAAAATACATCTTTTAGTAAAGTTGATTTTGAGATTGTGAGTTTGGAAATGCCACTTTTAGAAAGTGAGCATTTTCTTGCTTAAACCATTCTGTGACTCTGCCTTGTTTGTGGATTCCCTGTCTGGGTCAGTTTGACAGTGGGGTTGTTTTTCACCTCACACCAGACAGTGACACAAAGGGAGCTGGGGTGTAATCTGCATTTCCTGATTAGCCATCTCTGCTAGGAGGGAGGGGTGGAGTGGTCACTCTCCTCTGAAAGGATTGTGCCTGCCTCTGACAATGCTGTCTCCAACCCCCTGGTGTGTGTCTGAGGCCTTGCCTGGGCAAGGCAGGATTTCACAAGAAGGTGTGAGTCCCCTTTGAAGAAAGGTGACTTCAAAGACTAAAATGGGTATAAGAAGGGCACCCAAACTTACAAACTTTAGAAACACTTCTGGAATCAAGGGGAACCTCTGCCTGGAGAAGAGCTGATCGCTGAGGAACAAGTGCTGCCCTGCCTGTGACTGTGCTTTGTGGAGCTTTCCTGCAGTGCTGCTTCTGCCTGAGTAAGAGGGCAAAGACTGGACTTTGTGTGCCTTCCATCTTGAAGAAGAAATCTCCAAGGGCTTGATGTAGAGCTTGCCTCCTGTTATTGAAGTCTCAGGGATAGCAAAGACTTCTTCCTGCCAGCACCTGGAGTCTCTGGAGAGACCCCTACTCTGCTCTGTGGTGCCCTTCCAGTTCCTGGGACCCTGAAAGGAGAGGCTGGCAGCCTAAGGACAAAAATACACGCACCGCGCACCGTGCGGAGAAAAGATCGACGCGAATCCGATCGCGGCTGAGAAAACGACGCGACGCCGGCTCCGCAGCTGAGAAACGACGCCGCAGGAAACGCGACCGGAGAATCGACGCCCGGAGCAGGAGAAACGACGCGCAGCATCGCTGACGAAGGCTGAGAGATCGCAACCAGCGCCGCGGGACTTCGGACCGTCGCGTGGCTGGCTTTTTCGACGCGCCTCGCCGAGCCGAGCTGTTTTCGACGCATATACCCGTGCCGGGTTATTTTCGACGCACACCGCCCGTGCGGGGTTATTTTTGCCGCAAACCAGGTACATTTTCACGCTAGCAGCGCTAGTGTGTTGTTACAACTACCTAAAGACTCTTTTTATTTTAAACCTTTACAAAATCATAACTTGACTTGTGTATGTTGGATTTTTGTCGTTTTGGTCTTGTTTTGTCTAGATAAATATTTCCTATTTTTCTAAACTGGTGTTGTGTCATTTTGTAGTGTTTTCATTAAGTTACTGTGTGTGTTGGTACAAATACTTTACGCCCAGCACTCTGAGGTTAAGCCTACTGCTCTGCCAAGCTACCAAGGGGGTAAGCAGGGGTTAGCTGAGGGTGATTCTCTTTTATCCTAACTAGAGTGAGGGTCCTTGCTTGAACAGGGGGTAACCTGACTGTCAACCAAAGACCCCATTTCTAACATTGGTGACCAGCGGTCGGGATTTGGACTTGTATTTGTACTTGACATACAGTAATTAAGTGTGCACTACTGTTTAGATCTCAGACCACTACGTGACCACATACTACTTGTTTGGTGATCTTTTGATTTTTCTCTTAAGGACTCTTTTTATTCTACTTCCATGATTTTGCTGATCCCTTGACTGATTCTTTTTACTTCATTGGGAAATTATTTTTTTTCTGCCTTTGGAACTTTGCACTTGTGACCATCATGTCTCAATCTGGAGATGCAACAGCTGGAGCTGTGTTTGAAATGGAGAAACTGAAGGAGTACTCAGTTGCTCAATTGAAACAGTTCCTTAAAGATCTTGACTGTCCCACTGAGAGCTCCACCAGGGAGGGGGAGCTGCAACAGGCACAGAGGGCCGGGGTGACAATCAAGAAGGCTGGAGGGCACACAGAGGAGGAGAATGTGGGTGGGGAAGTGCAGAGGATACACAGTGGTGTAGTGGAGGTACCTGTTACGCCTGGGGGGAGGGTCCCCAGGAGGGATAGCAGGGTGTCACCCAAGGGTCTGACTCCTGAAGAGTTACAGGACAGACGGGCAGACAGGGCTCGCCGATTCAAGGAGTTGGAAGAAAGGAGGAGGGACTTAGAGATTAAAAAAATGATTTATGCTTACGAGCTTAAATTGAAAGAGCTGGAAGTCATGAGGGCTGAGTCCAGCTGGAATGGTGGCAGCAACAATTGTATATCCAGTGATGCTGCAGAAGTGCACATGCCCAGAGAGGTGGTGCCCTACTTGAAGGAGGGAGTTAACACACGCCAGGAGGTTCAGGGGTATGAGGTAGCTCCAGTGATGCACAGGGTCCCTGAGGTGGATTGGGGAACTGGCATGGGGAGTCATATTCCTACTGGTGGGAGGGACACTCTACTGACTCTAGTTGAGAGTGACAGGGAGAGGGGTTCCCCCCAGGTAGAAGTCCTGGTTATGGAGTGTGAAAACATCCCAGAAGAGTGTGGGTTGAGTGTCAGGGACAGTCAGGTACTGTCTCACCAGTCTCAGGAGGGTGATGTGGGGTGCTTTGTCAAAGCAGAGTCACTGGATGGTTGGGTGAAGGGTACTTTGGTTAATTCATGTGGGGGGCTGAGTGATGTAATTGCTGGAGAGCATATGTCTAGTCCTTATTTTCCAGAGCTATGCCAACACCAGGGGGAGTGTGAGTTCTCTGACCCCAGGGAGCTTACAATGGAGGCAGACTCCTGGGTGAGTACCAGAGAGTCTGAAGAGGCATTTGGGGGTGCTCCTGAGAGGAGTGGTCTAGGTAGTTCCCAACCAGGTGAGGTAGGGAAGGATTGTAGAGTCCCAGGTAGGTCCCAGTGTAGTGGGATGGGTGAGGGACCCCATGTCCAGTCTCAGAGGAGAGGGAATGGGGATGGGTTGAGGCCCAAGGTGCCCGAGATCCGGTCCCAGGTCCTGGAGGGTTCCCTGCGGGAACCCCAGGAGGGGAGCCTAGCCTGTACCATAGGGCCATCTGTTGAGGGAGACCCCACAGTGTCAGGAGAACTTGGGGGGGCGGCTGTAGCCAGCGTCCCACCAGTTCTGGTGTCTGGCAGTACCACTCCTAGTGAGGGGTTGCAGAAGTCCAGACAGAGGGTTGAGAGGGGGTTGCGGACCCCAGTGGAGAACCTGGAGGGTCAGGGGTCAGCTCTGAGTGCAGAGCCCCCCAGGAATGACCTTGGTGAGACCATTTCTGGGCTGGGGGGAATCCAGACTCTGTCAGATGGGCAGAGGTCAGGAGACCTGCGCCAGCCAGACTCTTGTATGGCCCTTGGGGAAAGTGTTTCCCTTGTGGGGGGTAGGTGTGCCCCCCAGGAAGTCCTGGTGCGCCAGGCAATGATTCAACCGCAGGATGGTGACCCTGGGTTGGATGATCAGGTTCAGGGGGTAAACTCTGACCTGATGGGGAGTACGTGTGCTCCCAAGGAAGTCCTGGTGCGCCAGGCAGTGGTTCAACCGCAGGGTGGTGACTCTGGGTTGAATGATCAGGTTCAGGGGGTAAACTCTGACCTGATGGGGGGTAAATGTGCTCCCAAGGAAGTCCTGGTGTGCCAGGCAATGATTCAACCGCAGGATGGTGACCCTGGGTTGGATGATCAGGTTCAGGGGGTAAACTCTGACCTGATGGGGAGTACGTGTGCTCCCAAGGAAGTCCTGGTGCGCCAGGCAGTGGTTCAACCGCAGGGTGGTGACTCTGGGTTGAATGATCAGGTTCAGGGGGTAAACTCTGACCTGATGGGGGGTAAATGTGCTCCCAAGGAAGTCCTGGTGCGCCAGGCAGTGGTTCAACCGCAGGGTGGTGACTCTGGGTTGAATGATCAGGTTCAGGGGGTAAACTCTGACCTGATGGGGGGTAAATGTGCTCCCAAGGAAGTCCTGGTGTGCCAGGCAGTGGTTCAACCGCAGGGTGGTGACCCTGGGTTGGATGACCAGGTTCAGAGGGTAAACTCTGACCTGGTAGGGGGTAGGTATGCCCCCCAAGAAGTCCTGGTTTGCCAGGCAATGATCCAGTCTGTGGGTACAGGCCCTGGATTGGGAGGCCAGGTTAAGGGTGTCCCCCCTGACCTGGAGGAAGGGGCTACTGCTAACAGTGCCCCTACCATGTTGTCTTCTGGGGGGGCCGCTCCTAGTTGGGTGGTTCAGGACCCCAGAAGAGAGGGCAGGGGGAGGGAAGCCTCACCCCTGGCCCTAGTCCAACCTGAAGGTACAGACCCCAGGTTGGAGGATCAGGTGCAGGTTAACATCCCTGCACTGATGGAAGAATTGTGCAGGACTGCTTCTACAAGCACCCTGACAGTTTTGGACTCTGGGGGTGCCGCTTCTGCAGGGAGGGTACAGAGCCCCAGAGGGGAGGACCAGGGTCAGGTTGTCATCCCTGACCTGGTGGAAGAGAGAGTGGTCAAAGGGTGCCAGGCACCTGGGGCTACCACCCCCCACTCTCCACAGTCACAGTGGTTAGAGAGGCCTGAGGTCGGGCTCTCATCCCTGACAGTTGTCTGGGGCCACTGTGGCTTGCTGTCCTGGTGGACAGAGTTGCCCCTGGGGGGGGGGAGGACGAGAGTCACACCCCGGGGGTGGAGTGGGCAACACCACTGTGTTGGCCCTGGTGGTACTATCTGCCCATTGCAATACATCTGTGAGCAAAGTAAAGTTAGGTGTTGCACAGATGGTGTCTGTAGATGTGGAGAAGGGTTCCCCATGGGTTAGCTTAGTGGGCCCTGAGAGTATGGACAGAGGGATCCAACTGGAGTCAGGAAGGCGTAGAACTGGAACATGCCCCTGCTGTTGTGGGCCTGGGTCCCTGTTCTATCGCCCCAATCAGGGAAGTACATCAAGGTATTGATTGTTCTCCCCTGGCTTTAGGCTGGTAGGGGGTCGTGTTGGACTTTTGCTTATGCAGGGTCATCCCCAGTCTTTTTTCGCCTCCTGCCTCCTATTTTTTTCTGACATGTTGCTGTTGGCTTTTCAACTCTGAGCACTTTACCACTGCTAACCAGTGCTAAAGTGCATATGCTCTCCTGTTTAAATTGTATGTAAGTGGTTCATCCATGATTGGCATATTTGAATTACTAGTAAGTCCCTAGTAATGTGCACTAGAGGTGCCAGGGCCTGTAAATCAAATGCTACTAGTGGGCCTGCAGCACTGGTTGTGCCACCCACATAAGTAGCTCTGTAATCATGTCTCAGACCTGCCACTGCAGTGTCTGTGTGTGTATTCTTACACTGTAAATTCGACTTGGCAAGTGTACCCACTTGCCAGGCCTAAACCTTCCCTTTTCTTACATGTAAGGCACCCCTAAGGTAGGCCCTAGGTAGCCCCAAGGGCAGGGTGCAGTGTATGGATAAGGTAGGACATATAGTAATGTGGTTTATATGTCCTAACAGTGAAATACTGCCAATTTTGTTTTCACTGTTGCAAAGTCTGTCTCTCTCTCATAGGATAATATAGGGGCTACCTTTAAATATGATTAAAGTGTAGATTCCCCTAGAGAGTAGATGGACATGTGGAGTTTGGGATCCCTGAACTCACAATTTAAAAATACATCTTTTAGTAAAGTTGATTTTGAGATTGTGAGTTTGGAAATGCCACTTTTAGAAAGTGAGCATTTTCTTGCTTAAACCATTCTGTGACTCTGCCTTGTTTGTGGATTCCCTGTCTGGGTCAGTTTGACAGTGGGGTTGTTTTTCACCTCACACCAGACAGTGACACAAAGGGAGCTGGGGTGTAATCTGCATTTCCTGATTAGCCATCTCTGCTAGGAGGGAGGGGTGGAGTGGTCACTCTCCTCTGAAAGGACTGTGCCTGCCTCTGACAATGCTGTCTCCAACCCCCTGGTGTGTGTCTGAGGCCTTGCCTGGGCAAGGCAGGATTTCACAAGAAGGTGTGAGTCCCCTTTGAAGAAAGGTGACTTCAAAGACTAAAATGGGTATAAGAAGGGCACCCAAACTTACAAACTTTAGAAACACTTCTGGAATCAAGGGGAACCTCTGCCTGGAGAAGAGCTGATCGCTGAGGAACAAGTGCTGCCCTGCCTGTGACTGTGCTTTGTGGAGCTTTCCTGCAGTGCTGCTTCTGCCTGAGTAAGAGGGCAAAGACTGGACTTTGTGTGCCTTCCATCTTGAAGAAGAAATCTCCAAGGGCTTGATGTAGAGCTTGCCTCCTGTTATTGAAGTCTCAGGGATAGCAAAGACTTCTTCCTGCCAGCACCTGGAGTCTCTGGAGAGACCCCTACTCTGCTCTGTGGTGCCCTTCCAGTTCCTGGGACCCTGAAAGGAGAGGCTGGCAGCCTAAGGACAAAAATACACGCACCGCGCACCGTGCGGAGAAAAGATCGAAGCGAATCCGATCGCGGCTGAGAAAACGACGCGACGCCGGCTCCGCAGCTGAGAAACGACGCCGCAGGAAACGCGACCGGAGA
This sequence comes from Pleurodeles waltl, assembly GCF_031143425.1. Lineage (NCBI taxonomy): Eukaryota > Metazoa > Chordata > Amphibia > Caudata > Salamandridae > Pleurodeles > Pleurodeles waltl. Next base: position 1,526,211,671 of record NC_090444.1, read on the forward strand.
ATCGACGCCCGGAGCAGGAGAAATGACGCGCAGCATCGCTGACGAAGGCTGAGAGATCGCAACCAGCGCCGCGGGACTTCGGACCGTCGCGTGGCTGGCTTTTTCGACGCGCCTCGCCGAGCCGAGCTGTTTTCGACGCATATACCCGTGCCGGGTTATTTTCGACGCACACCGCCCGTGCGGGGTTATTTTTGCCGCAAACCAGGTAAATTTTCACGCTAGCAGCGCTAGTGTGTTGTTACAACTACCTAAAGACTCTTTTTATTTTAAACCTTTACAAAATCATAACTTGACTTGTGTATGTTGGATTTTTGTCGTTTTGGTCTTGTTTTGTCTAGATAAATATTTCCTATTTTTCTAAACTGGTGTTGTGTCATTTTGTAGTGTTTTCATTAAGTTACTGTGTGTGTTGGTACAAATACTTTACGCCCAGCACTCTGAGGTTAAGCCTACTGCTCTGCCAAGCTACCAAGGGGGTAAGCAGGGGTTAGCTGAGGGTGATTCTCTTTTATCCTAACTAGAGTGAGGGTCCTTGCTTGAACAGGGGGTAACCTGACTGTCAACCAAAGACCCCATTTCTAACACTGTATGTCAAGTACAAATACAAGTCCAATCCCGACCGCTGGTCACCAATGTTAGAAATGGGGTCTTTGGTTGACAGTCAGGTTACCCCCTGTTCAAGCAAGGACCCTCACTCTAGTTAGGATAAAAGAGAATCACCCTCAGCTAACCCCTTCTTACCCCCTTGGTAGCTTGGCAGAGTAGTAGGCTTAACCTCAGAGTGCTGGGCGTAAAGTATTTGTACCAACACACACAGTAACTTAATGAAAACACTACAAAATGACACAACACCAGTTTAGAAAAATAGGAAATATTTATCTAGACAAAACAAGACCAAAACGACAAAAATCCAACATACACAAGTCAAGTTATGATTTTTTAAAGGTTTAAAATAAAAAGAGTCTTTAGGAAGTTGTAACAACACACTAGCGCTGCTAGCGTGTAAATGTACCTGGTTTGCGTCAAAAATAACCCCGCACGGGCGGTGTGCGTCGAAAGTAACCCTGCACGGCTGTGTGCGTCGAAAACAACTCGGCACGGCGGTGCGTGTTGAAAAAGCCAGCCACACGACGATCCGAAAGTCCCGCGGCGCAGGGTGCGATCTCTCAGCCTCCGTCAGCGATGCTGCGCGTCGTTTCTCCTGCTCCGGGCGTCGTTTTTTTCGGTCGCGTTTCCTGCGGCGTCGTTTCTCAGCTGCGGAACCGGCGTCGCGTCGTTTTCTCAGCCGCGATCGGATTCGCGTCGATCTTTTCTCCGCACGGCGCTCGGTGCGTGTATTTTTGTCCTTAGGCTGCCAGCCTCTCCTTTCAGGGTCCCAGGAACTGGGAGGGCACCACAGAGCAGAGTAGGGGTCTCTCCAGAGACTCCAGGTGCTGGCAGGAAGAAGTCTTTGCTATCCCTGAGACTTCAACAACAGGAGGCAAGCTCTACATCAAGCCCTTGGAGATTTCTTCTTCAAGATGGAAGGCACACAAAGTCCAGTCTTTGCCCTCTTACTCTGGCAGAAGCAGCACTGCAGGAAAGCTCCACAAAGCACAGTCACAGGCAGGGCAGCACGTTTTCCTCAGCTATCAGCTCTTCTCCAGGCAGAGGTTCCTCTTGGTTCCAGAAGTGTTTCTAAAGTTTGTAAGTTTGGGTGCCCTTCTTATACCCATTTTAGTCTTTGAAGTCACCTTCCTTCAAAGGGGACTCACACCTTCTTGTGAAATCCTGCCTTGCCCAGGCAAGGCCTCAGACACACACCAGGGGGTTGGAGACAGCATTGTCAGAGGCAGGCACAGTCCTTTCAGATGAGAGTGACCACTCCACCCCTCCCTCCTAGCAGAGATGGCTAATCAGGAAATGCAGATTACACCCCAGCTCCCTTTGTGTCACTGTCTGGTGTGAGGTGAAAAACAACCCAACTGTCAAACTGACCCAGACAGGGAATCCACAAACAAGGCAGAGTCACAGAATGGTTTAAGCAAGAAAATGCTCACTTTCTAAAAGTGGCATTTCCAAACTCACAATCTCAAAATCAACTTTACTAAAAGATGTATTTTTAAATTGTGAGTTCAGGGATCCCAAACTCCACATGTCCATCTACTCTCTAGGGGAATCTACACTTTAATCATATTTAAAGGTAGCCCCCATATTATCCTATGAGAGAGACAGACCTTGCAACAGTGAAAACGAAATTGGCAGTATTTCACTGTTAGGACATATAAACCACATTACTATATGTCCTACCTTATCCATACACTGCACCCTGCCCTTGGGGCTACCTAGGGCCTACCTTAGGGGTGCCTTACATGTAAGGAAAGGGAAGGTTTAGACCTGGCAAGTGGGTACACTTGCCAAGTCGAATTTACAGTGTAAAATTACACATACAGACACTGCAGTGGCAGGTCTGAGACATGATTACAGAGCTACTTATGTGGGTGGCACAACCAGTGCTGCAGGCCCACTAGTAGCATTTGATTTACAGGCCCTGGCACCTCTAGTGCACCTTACTAGGGACTTACTAGTAATTCAAATATGCCAATCATGGATAAACCACTTACATACAATTTAAACAGGAGCACTTGCACTTTAGCACTGGTTAGCAGTGGTAAAGTGCCCAGAGTAACAAAAACAGTAAAATCAGAGTCCAGCACACATCAACAACCTGGGGAACAGAGGCAAAAAGTTAAGGGAGACCACGCCAAGGATGAAAAGTCTAACACACACTAAAACATCTTATCCCACGGCAAGCAAGAGGACATTTGATTATTTTGGGCTTGGTAACTCTCAAAATCGTCCCACTTGAATGGTGAGGGCTGCACTTTTTTTACTTTAAGACGTTGCCATGTAGAAAAATCTACAAGACCTAGACACAACTGAAAACCAAACTCCTGGTTGATTCCATGGTGGTGTGCTTCACATGCACCCGCACCATTTTCTTACCCACACTGCCCTGAAAACCTCCAACTTTGCTAGCAATCACACATTTTTCCCACATTTTTGTGATGGAACATTCCGAAATCTGCAGGAATCCACAAAATTCCCACCACCCAACATTGTCTCATCTATACCGATAAACATTCTGCTGCACTTGTGAGCCTGAAAATGTTTTATTTTTTTTCAAACTGCTCTTTTGGACCCTCCTTGGTTCCCCCTCAATTTCAACATGTTTTTGGCTCTTCCCTGTCACAAGCACTTAGCCCACCTATACAAGTGAGGTATCATTTTTACCGGGAGACAGAGGGGAACGTTGTGTGGTAGGAAATTTGTCCCGGTGCGGTGATCACACACAGAAACGTGGGAAAATGTATTTTTTAGCTAAATTTGAGGTTTGCTGATGATTCTGGGTAGGAAAACATTGGGGGATCCACGCAAGCCACACCTCCCTGGACTCCCTCGGGTGTATAGTTTTCAGAAATGTTTGGGTTTGGTAGGTTTCCCTAGATGGCTGCTGAGCCCAGGACCAGAAACACAGGTCTCCCCGCAAAAACATGTTGTTTTGTATTTGATAATTTTGATGTGTCCAGATAGTGTTTTGGGTCACTTCCTGTCGCAAGCACTAGGCATACCCACACAAGTGAGGTACCATTTTTATCGGAAGACTTGGGGAAACACTGGGTGGAAGGAAATTTGTGGCTCCTCTCAGATTCCAGAATTTTCTGTCACTGAAATTTGAGGAAAATATGTTTTTTTGGGCCAAAGTTTGAGCTTTCCAAAGGATTCTATGTAACAGAACCTTGTGAGAGCCCCACAAGTCACCCCATCTTAGATTCCTCTAGGTGTCTAGTTCTAAAAAATATGCAGGTTTGCTAGGTTTCCCTAAGCTACATGCCAAAATCCACAGCTAGGCACTTTGCAAAAAACAGCTGTTTTCTTTGGGAAAATGTGATGTGTCCATGTTGTGTTTTGGGGCATTTCCTGTCCCGGGCGGTAGGCCTACCCACACAAGTGAGGTACCATTTTTATCAGGAGACTTGGGTGGAAGCTGGGTGGAAGGATAATTTATGGCTCCTCTCGGATTCCAGAACTTTCTGCCACTGAAATGTGAGGAACAAGTGGTTTTTTTTAGCCAAATTTTGAGGTTTGCAAAGGATTATGGCAACAGAACCTGGTAGGATCCCTACAAGTCACCCCATCTTGGATTCCTCTAGGTGTCTAGTTTTAAAAAAATGTGCAGGTTTGGTAGGTTTCCCTAAGTGCCGGCTGAGCTAGAGGCCAAAATCTACAGTTAGGTACTTTGAACAAACAACAGGATATGGTCAGGTGTTTGGCAACAATCACATTTTGGGCCAGTACCTGCCCCAGAAAAAGCAGCATAAAATCTTATGTCACCTTTGCTAAGGACTTAAGGTTTGAAGCTCACGTAAGTAAGCAATTTCCTGTTGTTTCCTCCTTTTAAAGTAACTGGGAAAGATTCCCTAGCAAATTCTGCACAACTGGATAATCCTTGTAGAAAATGCAATGGTTTAAGTAGATTTGAATACTTACTGTACTACACTTCTCTTGGGAAATGCAATCACCCTAATTTACAAATGTCAACTGATAAAAAAAAGTTATCAGCACACCTAACTTTGGAGTACTTTCATGATTACAAGATTTCTGCATTTGACAAAACTATATTAGCTAAAAGTGGAAAAGAGAATTCAGGTTACAAGCCTATTCCTTACCATCTTAAAAACTGTCTAGGTATACTGCCCTGACTTCAGGAAATGATTTAACAGCTAAACCCATCAGAACTCGGCTTTCAGAAAATGAGATCAAATTTTAACAGGACAGGTCAGATGTTCAAATGTTCATAGTTTTAGCTGTCAAGCGATGCAAGGTTATTCCAAAAACATTCTGATGCATTTCATAACATTTAGCTTATAGTAAGACTTTACCTTTTTGAAATAGGGAAAGTCTGACAGTGAGACATTTAATGTTGCTGTTAGCTACTTGTTGAGTGCCAGGACACCCACTTAACACAACATAACATGTCATAAAACTATAACAGGAGCAGCACTCATGTTGGTAGAAAACACCATCAATATTTCCTTCTTAAAGGCATCTTCCCATATGCTCCCAAGAAGGGAGCAATATTGCCCCCTCTGTAAACCTAATCTGGCCTCTGATGATCATGCCAAATACCAGTCCATCAAGCACCATCTACTTTTCGACAAAGTGATTTAGTAAGCAGTCACCACCAAGTCCCTTTGTAAGTTCAAGTGTAGTTTTCTCTTATACATATTCCAACCCAGCTTCATATCAAGATGAAGCAGAGAGACAAAACATGCAGTTGGAAGATGAAGATCATTGTGCAGTCAAATAGGATAAGAAGGCATTGGTCAAGTTTATCATTGACAATCTGGACATCAATTTCATCAACCACAACACCTTTCTGGAAACTCATTGAATACAGTAGGAATTCACAGAATAATGCTACAGTGGATCAATATATATGTGAAGAGAAACCAGATGATCCAGGTGGACCATGCAAGTCCAGATGACACTGAAGCATTGCCTAGGCCTTGACTATTCTTTTGAACCTCTACATGAATCCCCAATAGATTCTACTGACTGACGTGGAGCCCAGCACCAACAGATACTTCAAAAATACCTAACTATATCTTAGATTCATATCAAGAGAGGTCACATAAGACCTGTCTTTAAGTTATCCAAGAATGAAAGAAGTCCATGTTCAAGCTTAAGTTAAGTATGCCCAACATCAAATCCATCCTCCCTGCTGCTACCAGCAAACCAGAACAGGTTCAAGTTTGGTGAACAAAATGAGCTAGGGAGACAATGCTGAGACTCAGTCACATTTCCATGTCAGTTCAACCTCAGTTCAATATTCACATCACACAGACAATAGACTGCTTACCATCAATTATCAGTGCTCTAAAGAATGAAAGCATTCCTACCAGAGAGAGACTTTAGAAAATATGCAAAATCACAAGTCTGCTCTCCCTTTGATGAAAGCAACACTCTTCAACTGCATCCCATGGGCCAACCTAATCCAAAAACATCCTACAAACTGTACCATTCCTCCTACCACACCCATCATACAAGTTAATGAGGGCTCGCATCCCATCTGTCCATCATGCTCATGATATTAGGAGTAATCCATTAATAGTGAATTGTCAAACACTCCATGCAGAAGCCAAGAGAATAAAATAAACAGTAAACAAGAAACCTGTTTCCATAGGATTTCTTGCACCCATAATCTCTATCATTCAGCTCTCACTTTCTGTGTGTAACTAGATTCACATTTTATATGTCCACTACATACTGACAATCACTTGCCAAATACAGGATTTAGGGATTTTGGACTGCATCAAAGACACTTTTTTGTCATGGGTTTTCAATATTTTTGTTTCACAGTTAGCCCATGTGTAGCTACAGGCAATATTTATTTATCAAAGAAGTATTTTTCACCATTTCACCACTTACCAGTTTATGTCATTTTTGCTTTGTTCACCTTACTAATCTTTTAAATGTTATTTTAGTTTGGCCATTTTAAGTGGCTAGTTTTCAAATGTATTATTGGTTTGTATATTTGCTAAACATAATGCCTTTATACAATTTCTTTGACAATTGTCTTGAATCCTAAGCAAGCCCTCCAAACGCAGCAAAGTGGAAAGTCTGTCTGAACATACATCAAGAAAGTGGTGGCTGTCCCCTCAGTATGATAGAAAGCTACCTCCACTCACCATAATGCAGTCTTGAAACTTGTGAAAGACAAACATTTCCTGGTGCTGCTAATCATGCCAGTTAGTATTAAAAATGGTTTGGGTGAATATATTTTACTACCTTGTACGACTGAGTCTCTGTGCAACTTCTGTATCACATGCTGTATTAATGCTTATGTTGTAATGTAGAGAGCAGAGTCTAGTACTCATTGTTAAATAGATATTAGAAACTGAAGAGTAACATTCTAGGAACCTGATCAGTTACTGCAGTTTATTTCTTCCAACAATGTGAAAATACCATGAGAGCTTTGAATAATGGTCTAGGCCTGTAAAAAGGTCAATTAGTCTTCAAAATAGATACAGTTTACTTATGACATTGAAAGGAATCCACACTAATGTACCCTACTATAACTAGGTGTGGGCGGAACTCACAGAGTTTCACTCAGTGAGATTCCGAGGAGTTCCATTGGCAGAAATTGTCAGGTCTCTCTCTCTGCACTGATCTTTTAGAACCGGCAGCCTGTTCCGTGCTCAAAAATCAGTGCAAATGGCACCACATAGAGCACCAGCGAGCGTCGAGCTTCAAGTTGGGTTTGCTGCCGCTCAAGTAGATTTTCTACTGTTATGGCAGCTCTCCCTGCTTGAACAATCATGACCACTCGCAACCGACCACATTCGGAACATCTCACCAGATGCTTTCGTAGCATCCAAAATGGCACTAGTGGAGTCACACGCAATATAAAACTCCACCAGTCGGTAGAATTTTGCCAGCATGTTAGATGCATAACACGGAGTAGCCAAAACTCCGCAACCCCTCAGGCAGAGGAGAATTTATCTCCCACTCCTAAGCGTAATTAGTGGTGGCACAGTTTCCTTGAGCTGCCTATCTGCTAGTGAAATCTCTCATTTAGATCTTTTATGCCGCTATTTTTCTATTTAGGCAGGAGGCCAAGAAAAACACTGTAAATAAGGTCATTGTTTTTCTCATTTATTTTGGTGTTGCAGCTGTTGAAGGTGAGCAGCATTTGGCAGAAAGTTTCAGAAATGGTTTCATAATTTTATTATTTTTGTGGATGTGCGCTTCACAGGAAGGAGAATGTACTGCTTTCTTACGAGTTAAATGAACCACTTTCTACTAGTCATCCTCAGGAGCAAGCCATGGGAGAATGTAAAATACCTGGACCATGCCTACCAAGTCCATCTCACTGGAGTGGCCCAAATAAGTCGTACTGTGTGTGCATACATCTGTTAATCAGGAAGTGACTTTGAGCCTTTGATAACGTTTTTTCTGATGTTCAGTTTTCAATGATGACACCCTCATTGGCTTTAGGGGACTCGAAACGTCTACCTCAGGAAGGTGAGGCCATCCCCAGTAGCAGGAACTCAAGATGCACACCACCATGCTTAGCTTGATGTTCAGTTTTGAGTAACAAATTATTTGGGTGAATTAGTAATTTTAATGATGCCTATGACTGTAACTAATGAACTACTTATTATGCACTTAAAACAATATGATTATGTCATTTGGGAGTGTGATTAATAATGTACTATAGTTTTGACACATTTTCGTGCATATATTAAAATGGATGCAGTGCCTGGTGTTTTGCTTATCCTGCTCCTGCTCACTCCTCCCAATCAGCTATCCACTGCAAGTCTTCTCTCACTATATTTTCATTGGAACACAAAGTGCTATGATGTAAATGGACTGTAGTGTTAGAAAGCACATATTGTGAATGAAACTTTCATTGTGTACCAATGTATCATTTTGAAGGATTTCAGCAGCTAGTTCCAAAGCAGGTGAGCTGAAGAACATACTTCTATGAGCTGTTGTTTAAATTTTGAGTTTCCATCTCCAGAATGCAGTTGCTGAGAAAGCAAGCAGAAGATTTCTCTCAACTTAATAAATGGGTTACTGTTAAGAACTTTTCAGATCAATGACATTGTTTTTGATTTGCCAACGTGACCTACCATGATTGTATCATGCTGTGTTTGTAGTTTTGCTAATTAATATGCATTTATTGGGCCAGATGTACAAAGCCCTTTTGCATTTCTTAAAGGTCCGAATCGGTATTTCGGGCAGTTAAGAAATGCAAAATTGCCTTTTCTGATGTACAAAGGCCTTTACGAAATCGCAAATTGTGATTTCCATAGAGTGATGGCGAAGGATTACCTATTTGTGATTCCCATTCTAATTAATGTGCAAAGCTTTCCTAAATGTGATTTGGGTATTTAGGATATGCAATTACCACAAATTGATGGTAATCATGTGCAATTTAAAAAAACAGCACCAAAAAGTGTTTAAAAAAAAAATAATGCAATAGATCACACACAAGGCCTTTGGGCATATGTGTGCTCTACATGTGCACCACATTTTTGCGGGTGCACCAAGGGGGTCCTTTTGCCCATTGCCATCCTTGGTTTTGTTTTGCATTTCCCAAATAGCAATTTCCTAACAGGAAATTGCTATTTGGGAAATGCAAATTTGGCCCATTGACACAAATGCAATGCGATTCCTTTTTTGCGGTTTTGTAATAGCGATAGGAAATTGGTATCTCTGTACATAGCATTTTGCATTTCCTAAATAGCGATTTCTATAAAGTCTCTATTTAGGAAATGCAAATTTGCATTTTAGTGCATCTGGCCCATTGTGTGTAAAACCCCCTGGTTTTGATATGTTGGGGGCAACTTTCAGTTTTCATCCTGAAACTCTGTCCAATTGTTTTGATAGTTCCTTGCTTAGAATGCTGTCAGTAGTCTTTATGAGTTTGCCACAAAACATTTAGAGAGATTTTTATTGACTTACTAGGGTTTCTTTGTCATCTGTGATTTTTTATTCTGTATCTGAATCTTAATGGCCAATTATGCAAATTTCCTGCAATACTTTTATTAATGATTCTGTATTATTCCTTGTTAAACTTAATTATGATCTACAACTCAGTTTTAGAGTGTTCCTAGTTTCTGATTATGATTTAACTTTGCTACATTTCTGATATTGATGTGGATGGCAGTTTTAGTGCTAGATCAATGAGAAGATTCATGGATCTGAGCTGCCTAATGTACAATTTGGGGCTCCATAACATTAGGGTTCAGAAGATTTTTGGGTTTGACTCCCACACCTTTACAAATGACCTTGATTTTACCATTATACCAATATAATGAGGATTTCTACTGTGGTTGTAGTTTGTATACATGTGCAGATTACTGTTTGTAAATGCATGTAATTTTTTTTTTTTTTTCTATTATTTTATATTTTAAGCATAAAGTTAAGCTAACTTTACTTTAGAAGAGTTTTGAGTTATTTTGATGTATATTTTTAAATCTTGCAATTTCAGTTAATATGTTTATGTACTTGGTTGCTTATATAAGTGTTAATGCATCAGGTAAGGGCCAATTTGCATCACTTGTGTGCTGTCCGCATGTTAAATGTTGTCTATAAGAAGCCTATATGGGGCAAGCCAGCTATTGATGATGTTGGATAGTGAGATTCCAGAGACTTGGGTCCCATTTCAGTTTGCGGTTGTGGATTAATGCCTGGGTGTTTATCATAAGGAGTTGATCTGGTGATAGTTGACACTTCTGTAAAGGAAGGTCTGTTGATTTTTCCAACATATTTCTGATCTTGAATCTAGTCTTGGTGGTCAAGTTTACCTTCTCACAACTGAGATAATTACACGATATGTACTAGAGCTAACCTCCGTAAGTGTATTGTATTCATACCTCTGAGGGCCTTGCAGTTAGTGCACAAATCACAATTTTTCCTTAGCTTCACTGACATTCTTTTAAGGTAGAATTGACATGGTCTGATTTCTTATACTTGAGGCAAAGTCTAGTTGCTCATATGTATTTTGTGGAGCAACTTAATTTCTTTGTTTGATGTGCAGACATGTTATTGTAATAGAGCTGAGAAAAAATACTTACTAAATGGAATAGACTAATACCATTCATAAGTTGATGGTTTGTGTTTCTGTTGATGATTTATTTAGTGTGTGAACAAAAGTTCAGAATCAGAGCAGACTCAGAGATTTTTACTTACTAAGGTAGTGCGCATTATTGTCTTTCTCCCTGGCCCCAGGAAATGGATATATTTCTTGGCAGGGTCCTTTCCTTAATTATCAGATGTTGATTTTCTTTATCCTTTGGTACACATTTCTAACAGCTGGTGAGCCGTTGCCTTTCCTAATGCATGTTTTACAGACATATGTATAGATGGGAGCCATTGGCCTATTGTTAGAAATTTAAGTTGATGTTGTGCAAGTCACTGGAGCCAGGAACAACAGGAGCCACGGACAACATTTAGATTTTGAAAAAGGCCAACAAGTATCACCAAACATTGTATGTAGTGATGAGGAGTAGCAAGTGATCATTTTCTGGCTATGATCTGGGAGAAAGGCTCAGCACCCCTGCAGGTCCAAAGCACGGGCCCAAATATTCTTTCTCAGAATCCCAGCAGTTCATAGTCTACAATGACAAACTCGTGTTTACAAAGATGTGCATTTCTGATTGCACTTAAGTTATGCAAACAGTTCTTCCCTAATAACTTCTAGTGCCCATTCAGTTGCCCCTAAGTGGTATGAGAATTCGAATTATTTCTAGGAAGAATACTTCTTATAACAACCTGATGCTTGAGTTGATGCCTCGAGTCTCCATCAATATTCTCAAGCCTTTTGCTCTATTTACCACTTGTAAGTGGATAATTAAACTGCTTCCTGGGATCGAAATGAATTGATCATGCAATCTTTTATCTGGTTACTGTTTTTTTGTTGATCACATCTCTCAAGGCATTATCTGACTTCTACCCCAGTGAAACAGGGATCTCTTTTCACAGTTTTTTGATATGGGACGTCTACCTGTTTTTTCTTTGCTCATGCTGTCGTGTTTGCTCATAAATATAACTCCTAGATATGATTTAATCATTGTGGACAGGTTCATAACCCTGAATGCCAACTTCAGTTTTGGCTCACCAGAACCGAAGGAATGGTAGACATGAACTGTTCCTACCACCTACAAATTGGCATCATAATATTAGCAGTCTATAATCCAAGTCTCACTAATAACGTCAGCGAAATTTTATATCTAACACAAAAAGAAGTCATAGCCACTAAACCAGTATTAAACACTTTTTCCAGCCCCCATAGCCTGATAGATCTGGTTAGGTTGCTCATGAGGCGACGATTTCAAGCACATTTAAAGCTGTGTAGCATGATGAGTGCCTGCAAGGATCTAAAATTGGATAATACGATGTGGGAAATCAAGCATACATTGTAACTAGTTTCCCCCTATTTCATCAATTTGCCTTGCAGCCCTTTCACACCTAATGCCACATCATTATTAGGTTCATGTTCAAAGCTGATTGTGTTTATATGAGCGGCTGAAAACAGAACATTGCATGTAATGATTCCAGTTTTAGAGCACTGAAGGAAAAGTCGCCACTGTTTTGTAGGGGTGTGAGATTGTGGTGTGTGTATATGATCTTTCAGTACTTTCAAAGTGCTGTCTATTATTGAAAAGAACGGATATTTACTCTTATTACGATTTCGCTGTCACAAATAGAACAATTACCATACCTTTGTTTTCGTCCCAAAAGATATCCTTCAACGGAATTGATGTGGTATAATTTTCTATTTTAAATATATATTTTGTTACTGTGTTGACATTTATGTCAATGTTTTTCCTCAGCAAACTGTACTGATTTATGTTCACCCTGAAATGGATAAATAGAGATTAAGCGATATTGTAAATTAATCTGTTTATTGACAGAATGATAATTTGCACAGTTCCCGAAATTCCATTTTACCCTTCTACCCGGACGAGATCACAGTTTCCCATGTCTTTTGGCTTCTTCTGGGCCGTTGTGTTTTTCCCCAAACCACGTTTGACTGATTTAACCTCAAGAGAGCTCTCAGAAGAACTTCATTCAACATCAATTAAGACATAGGAATGACCACAACTCAGCAACAATGTAGAGCTGCACTATGCTAGAAGATGTTTTAAAAACTAACGGGTTCAAGCGGTATTCCGTTCACTTCCTGACTCAGACAACTATAGCCATGAATGTTTGTACTGCACTGGAGTGATAATGTACAAACGGTTGTACTGTTGGTGCGTACAGAACTTTTCATACATTTTAGTTGGACTTCAATAATGGTTTATGTTATAAACATGCGCCATATTTGCCTGGACCACATGATACAGTCAAATTGCTCTCATTTGACGATTTTCTGTCACAGTGTGTTGGCACAGATAACCAACCGATAGACTCGAGGAAATGTGATGTTCAGCCGTGTATTTGAGGGTAGGCCTCTTGTAGTTACTGCAAAGGTGCATCAAACTAACTCTACAGAGTACGACCTCCGTATCTGTGGAGCTATCGCCATTTAGCTATGGACAAGATGAAGAAACTTCGTATCATTTCAGAGCCTTCCATCCCCATTTCTTTTCTTGTGAAAGCAGGTTAAAGTGCTACTTGGAGAACATAGTAGACTTTGCCGGGTACGGAAGATGGTACATTATCCATGTGTGAGTGATTAGCCATTGAATTCTGGACAGAATGTCAGTTTACTTCACATTCCCAACCTGGCCTTACAAGGCCAAATTTGCTACAATGTGTATCAGATGGGAAATCAGCAATGCTCTAAAAAAAGTTTTTTAACCTGTTGGGTGCGGGCGTCGGCCAGTTACGCCCACACACCCTCCCTGGTGCGGGTCACGACCAGTGGCCGACACCAGGAAGGGTATTAATAAATCCTCGGGTGCATCGCACCCGAGGATTTTTTTTTTTTTTAAAACCTTCCCCCGGGAGACACGATGCTTCCGTGTCTCCCCCCACCCGCCCCTTTGTGACGTCAGCGCGGCGCGAGGCGCGCTGACGTTTCAAAGGTGTTTTCCCCATCAAAGCAGGAAGCAGCCTTGCGGCCGCTTCCTGCTTTGATGGGGAAAACGGCCTTTCCCACGTTCGGGAAGGCCTCGTAAGAAAGGGGAGAGTCTCCCCTTTCTTACGAGGCCTTCCTGAAAGTGTTTCCTGGCCCCCGATCGCAGCACAGCTACGATCGGGGGCCAGGAAACACTTTCAGGAAGGCCTCGTAAGAAAGGGGAGACACTCCCCTTTCTTACGAGGCCTTCCTGAAAGTGTTTCCTGGCCCCCGGTCGCAGCTCTGCCAGGAAACACTTTGAAAAGGCCTCGGGGGCCAGAAACAGTTTCAGAAGGCCTCGTAAGAAATGGGAGAGTCTCCCCTTTCTTACGAGGCCTTCTGAAAGTGTTTCCTGGCCCCCGATCGCAGTACAGCTGCGATCGGGGGCCAGGAAACACCACTAGACGCCAGGGATTTCACTTTGGGGGGGTGGCCCCCTCGGAAAACGGGCCGCCCCCCCGGCATAACTTTTATAAAAAAAAAAAGGTAGGAGCCCCCTGGGGGGGGGGGGGGGGGGCGCGATCGCGCCCCCCCCCCCCCAGGTTTTTTTTTTTTTTTCAAAAATTAAATAAATAAAATAAAATGACAGGGGGTCGCCCGTGGGCAGGGTGACCCCCTGTGGGGGCAATATTTTTTGGCCCCCAAGGAAACCATACAACAACTAAAAAAAAAATATATATATATAGATCTATATATATCTATGTAGATAGATATATCTAGGTACATGGATATATCTATAGATATATCTATGTAGATAGATATATACTGTATATATATAGAGGTAGATCTATATCAATCAGAGAGATTTATAAAGCGTGCTACTCACCAGTGAGGGTCTCAAGGCGCTAAGGGGGGGGCGGGGGGAGGGAAAGGGGCTAGGAGGTTCACTGTTCGAAAAGCCAGGTTTTGAGGCCCTTCCTGAAAATAAGTTTTCAGGAAGGGCCAGGTTTTGGGTCTTGCGAAGGTGGGTTGTAAGGGCGTTCCAGGTTTTGGGTGCAAGGTAGGAGAAGGATCTGCCCCCGGTGGTGGTGTGTTTGATGCGGGGGACAGAGGCGAGAGAGAGGTCAGCTGAGTGGACGTTTCGTGTGGGGGTGTGGAAGGTGACTCTCGTTGAGGTAGGCAGGGCCTGTGTTGTGGAGTGATTTGTGTGCGAGGATGAGGATCTTGAAGGTGATCCTTTTGTCAATGGGGAGCCAGTGGAGGGATTTGAGGTGTGGAGAGATGTGTTTGTGTAGGCGGAGGTCGAGGATGAGTCGTGCTGCTGAGTTCTGGATGCGTGTAGTTTGCGCTTGAGTTTTAGAGTGGTGCCGGCGTAGAGGGCGTTTCCGTAATCAAGCCTGCTGCTGATGAGTGCGTGAGTGACAGTTTTTCTCGTCTCTGTGGGGATCCATTTGAATGTTTTTCAGTATACGGAGTGTGTTGAAGCATGAGGAGGTGAGAGCGTTGATTTGTTGGGTCATCGAGAGGGAGGAGTCTAGGATGATGCTGAGGTTGCATGCGTGGTTGGCGGGGGTGGGTGCAGGGCCTAACGTGGTGGTCCACCATGAGGGGTCCCAGGTGTTTTTGTGTGGGCCAAAGAGGATTATTTCGGTTTTGCTTGAGTTGAGTTTCAGGTGGTTGGCTGTCATATATATATCACTTTTGTCAATATGTGTGTGGTTTCCCTGGGGGGAAAAGGGTCCGACTTGTCTAGTGGCAGTTTTAGTGCCATAAAGAAGCGCAGAAGGTTTATATGCCTACTGCAAAGAGCAAATCTGTATTTTATGTAAATAGCTGAGTACATTAGTAAAGTCTATGGAGAGATGAAGGGCACTTTTGCTGGGTGGTAATGAGGGAATCCGAGGAGGAGGGAGTGGAAGAACCAATAATGACTGTTGGACTGGGCGCAGGAGGTGCTAAAGACTGTGACGAATGGTATGTGACAAGGTTTTTTTTGAGTGTCTTGAAAGTACGTGCTGATTGAGGGAAGAATCGCAGGTAAGGTGGCCTCTATTGTTGCACGTATCTCACACACCATCGATTTTGTGACTGTCTACGTAGGCTAGTGTTTTAGAGCAACAGTTTAGCCAATAGCAGAGATGGCATCTTGATGGATGACTGCTGCCTGCACTCGGGTTATAGAGGACCGCACTGACATAGGATCAGAGACTGAGACATCAGATACTGAGACAGCATCTGAGGGATAGGACAATGGCGCAGACTCTGGGAGTGATTTTTCAGTCAGAGGAGTCCCATTCGATAACTCCTCTTCCAGTACATTATGAGGGAGGTGATGAGGACAGTCCTGCTGTCCCTTCGCAAGCTGTTCGTGCAACTGGGTAATAGTGGGTTAGGCCAACCCAGAGAGCAGGTGAATGCGGCGGCAAGCAGAGAGAGAGTGCTCTCTTGGGAGCTCCCCAATTTAGTTCAGCCCCAAATTCCACCACCCAAATCATATTGTGGAGACATCAAAATGATCTATGGCAAAACAAACTGGTTTTGTAAGGCAGGCACCTGTGTTTTTGGTCCTGGATTCGGCGGCCATATAGAGAAACACACTAAACCCAAACATTTCTGGAAACTAGACATTCGGGGGAGTCCACAGAGGTGTGACTTGTGTGGATTCCCCAAAGTTTTCTTACCCAGAATACCCTGCAAAGCTGAAATGTTGAAAAAAAACTCAATTTTTCTCGCATTTCTGTCACACAAACTACAGGAATATGCTGGGATCCACAACATTCCTACCACCCAGTGACTCCTCACCTGTCCTGATAAAAACACTACCCCACTTGAGTGCCTACACCTAGTGCCTGTGTCAGGAATGGATCAGCCCAGGGTCAACAGCTGCCTCACGTAAGGACCAACATTGACCGTTGTGTGATCTATTCCTGTCGCAGGCACCAGGCCTAACCACACAAGTGAGGTATCATATTTATCGGGAGACTTGGGGGAACGCTGAGTGGAAGGAAATTTGTGGCTCCTCTCAGATTCCAGAAATTTCTGTCACCGAAATGTGAGGAAAACGTGTTATTTTAGCCACATTTTGAGGTTTGCAAAGGATTCTGGGTAGCAGAACCTGGTCCGAGCCCCACAAGTCATCTCATCTTGGATTCCCCTGGGTTTTTAGTTTTCAAAAATGTGCTGGTTTGCTAGGTTTCCCCAGGTGCCGGCTGAGCTAGAGGCCAAAATCCACAGGTAGGCACTGTTTTCTATGAAAAAATGTGATGTGTCCACGTTGTGTTTTGGGGCATTTCCTGTCGCGGGCGCTAGGCCTACCCACACAAGTGAGGTATAATTTTTATCGGGAGACTTGGGGGAACGCTGGGTGGAAGGAAATTTGTGGCTCCTCTCAGATTCTAGAACTTTCTGTCACCGAAATGTGAGGAAAACGTGTTATTTTAGCCACATTTTGAGGTTTGCAAAGGATTCTGGGTAACAGAACCTGGTCCGAGCCCCACAAGTCACCTCATCTTGGATTCCCCTGGGTTTCTAGTTTTCAAAAATGTGCTGGTTTGGTAGGTTTCCCTAGGTGCCGGCTGAGCTAGAGGCCAAAATCCACAGGTAGGCACTGTTTTCTATGAAAAAATGTGATGTGTCCACGTTGTGTTTTGGGGCATTTCCTGTCGCGGGCGCTAGGCCTACACACACAAGTGAGGTATCATTTTTATCGGGAGACTTCAGGGAACGCTGGGTGGAAGGAAATTTGTGGCTCCTCTCAGATTCTAGAACTTTCTGTCACCGAAATGTGAGGAAAACTTGTTTTTTTAGCCACTTTTTGAGGTTTGCAAAGGATTCTGGGTAACAGAACCTGGTCCGAGCCACGCAAGTCACCCCTCCTTGGATTCCCCTAGGTCTCTAGTTTTCAGAAATGCACAGGTTTGGTAGGTTTCCCTAGGTGTCGGCTGAGCTAGAGGCCAAAATCTACAGGTAGGCACTTCGCAAAAAACACCTCTGTTTTCTTCCAAAAATTTGTATGTGTCCACGTTGCGCTTTGGGGTGTTTCCTGTCCCGGGCGCTAGGCCTACCCACACAAGTGAGGTATCATTTTTATCGGGAGACTTGGGGGAACGCTGGGTGGAAGGAAATTTGTGGCTCCTCTCAGATTCCAGAACTTTCTGTCACCGAAATGTGAGGAAAACTTGTTTTTTTAGCCACTTTTTGAGGTTTGCAAAGGATTCTGGGTAACAGAACCTGGTCCGAGCCCCGCAAGTCATGCCTCCTTGGATTCCCCTAGGTCTCTAGTTTTCAGAAATGCACAGGTTTGGTAGGTTTCCCTAGGTGCCGGCTGAGCTACAGGCCAAAATCTACAGGTAGGCACTTCGCAAAAAACACCTCTGTTTTCTTCCAAAAATTTGTATTTGTCCACGTTGCGCTTTGGGGCATTTCCTGTTGCAGGCGCTTGGCCTACCCACACAAGTGAGGTATCATTTTTATCGGGAGACTTGGGGGAACGCTGGGTGGATGGAAATTTGTGGCTCCTCTCAGATTCCAGAACTTTCTGCCACAGAAATGTGAGGAACATATGTTTTTTTAGCCAAATTTTGAGGTTTGCAAAGGATTCTGGGTAACAGAACCTGGTCCGAGCCCCGCAAGTCACCCCTCCTTGGATTCCCCTAGGTCTCTAGTTTTTAGAAATGCACAGGTTTGGTACGTTTCCCTAGGTTCCGGCTGAGCTAGAGGCCACAATCTACAGGTTGGCACTTCGCAAAAAACACCTCTGTTTTCTTCCAAAAATTTGTATGTGTCCACGTTGCGCTTTGGGGCGTTTCCTGTCGCAGGCGCTAGGCCTACCCACACAAGTGAGGTATAATTTTTATCGGGAGACTTGGGGGAACGCTGGGTGGAAGGAAATTTGTGGCTCCTCTCAGATTCCAGAACTTTCTGCCACAGAAATGTGAGGAACATGTGTTTTTTTAGCCAAATTTTGAGGTTTGCAAAGGATTCTGGGTAACAGAACCTGGTCCGAGCCCCGCAAGTCACCCCTCCTTGGATTCCCCTAGGTCTCTAGTTTTCACAAATGCACAGGTTTGGTAGGTTTCCCTAGGTTCCGGCTGAGCTAGAGGCCACAATCTACAGGTAGGCACTTCGCAAAAAACACCTCTGTTTTCTTCCAAAAATTTGTATGTGTCCACGTTGCGCTTTGGGGCGTTTCCTGTCGCAGGCGCTAGGCCTACCCACACAAGTGAGGTATCATTTTTATCGAGAGACTTGGGGGACGCTGGGTGGAAGGAAATTTGTGGCTCCTCTAAGATTCCAGAACTTTCTGCCACAGAAATGTGAGGAACATGTGTTTTTTTAGCCAAATTTTGAGGTTTGCAAAGGATTCTGGGTAACAGAACCTGGTCCGAGCCCTGCAAGTCACCCCTCCTTGGATTCCCCTAGGTCTCTAGTTTTCAGAAATGCACAGGTTTGGTAGGTTTCCCTAGGTGCCGGCTGAGCTAGAGGCCAAAATCTACAGGTAGGCACTTCGCAAAAAACACCTCTGTTTTCTTCCAAAAATTTGGATGTGTCCACGTTGCGCTTTGGGGCATTTCCTGTCCCGGGCGCTAGGCCTACCCACACAAGTGAGGTATCATTTTTATCGGGAGACTTGGGGGAACGCTGGGTGGAAGGAAATTTGAGGCTCCTCTCAGATTCCAGAACTTTCTGCCACAGAAATGTGAGGAACATGTGTTGTTTTAGCCAAATTTTGAGGTTTGCAAAGGATTCTGGGTAACAGAACCTGGTCCGAGCCCCGCAAGTCACCCCTCCTTGGATTCCCCTAGGTCTTTAGTTTTCAGAAATGCACAGGTTTGGTAGGTTTCCCTAGGTGCCGGCTGAGCTAGAGGCCAAAATCTACAGGTAGGCACTTCGCAAAAAACACCTCGGTTTTCTTCCAAAAATGTGTATGTGTCCACGTTGCGCTTTGGAGCGTTTCCTGTCGCAGGCGCTAGGCCTACCCACACAAGTGAGGTATCATTTTTATCGGGAGACTTGGGGGAACGCTGGGTGGAAGGAAAGTTGTGGCTCCTCTCAGATTCCAGAACTTTCTGCCACAGAAATGTGAGGAACATGTGTTTTTTTAGCCAAATTTTTAGGTTTACAAAGGATTCTGGGTAACAGAACCTGGTCCGAGCCCTGCAAGTCACCCCTCCTTGGATTCCCCTAGGTCTCTAGTTTTCAGAAATGTACAGGTTTGGTAGGTTTCCCTAGGTGCCGGCTGAGCTAGAGGCCAAAATCTACAGGTAGGCACTTCGCAAAAAACACCTCTGTTTTCTTACAAAAATTTGGATGTGTCCACGTTGCGCTTTGGGGCGTTTCCTGTCCCGGGCGCTAGGCCTACCCACACAAGTGAGGTATCATTTTTATCGGGAGACTTGGGGGAACGCTGGGTGGAAGGAAATTTGATGCTCCTCTCAGATTCCAGAACTTTCTGTCACCGAAATGTGAGGAACATGTGTTTTTTTAGCCAAATTTTGAGGTTTGCAAAGGATTCTGGGTAACAGAACCTGGTCCGAGCCCTGCAAGTCACCCCTCCTTGGATTCCCCTAGGTCTCTAGTTTTCAGAAATGCACAGGTTTGGTAGGTTTCCCTAGGTGCCGGCTGAGCTAGAGGCCAAAATCTACAGGTAGGCACTTCGCAAAAAACACCTCTGTTTTCTTCCAAAAATTTGGATGTGTCCACGTTGCGCTTTGGGGCATTTCCTGTCCCGGGCGCTAGGCCTACCCACACAAGTGAGGTATCATTTTTATCGGGAGACTTGGGGGAACGCTGGGTGGAAGGAAATTTGAGGCTCCTCTCAGATTCCAGAACTTTCTGCCACAGAAATGTGAGGAACATGTGTTGTTTTAGCCAAATTTTGAGGTTTGCAAAGGATTCTGGGTAACAGAACCTGGTCCGAGCCCCGCAAGTCACCCCTCCTTGGATTCCCCTAGGTCTTTAGTTTTCAGAAATGCACAGGTTTGGTAGGTTTCCCTAGGTGCCGGCTGAGCTAGAGGCCAAAATCTACAGGTAGGCACTTCGCAAAAAACACCTCGGTTTTCTTCCAAAAATGTGTATGTGTCCACGTTGCGCTTTGGGGCGTTTCCTGTCGCAGGCGCTAGGCCTACCCACACAAGTGAGGTATCATTTTTATCGGGAGACTTGGGGGAACGCTGGTTGGAAGGAAAGTTGTGGCTCCTCTCAGATTCCAGAACTTTCTGCCACAGAAATGTGAGGAACATGTGTTTTTTTAGCCAAATTTTTAGGTTTACAAAGGATTCTGGGTAACAGAACCTGGTCCGAGCCCTGCAAGTCACCCCTCCTTGGATTCCCCTAGGTCTCTAGTTTTCAGAAATGTACAGGTTTGGTAGGTTTCCCTAGGTGCCGGCTGAGCTAGAGGCCAAAATCTACAGGTAGGCACTTCGCAAAAAACATCTCTGTTTTCTTACAAAAATTTGGATGTGTCCACGTTGCGCTTTGGGGCGTTTCCTGTCCCGGGCGCTAGGCCTACCCACACAAGTGAGGTATCATTTTTATCGGGAGACTTGGGGGAACGCTGGGTGGAAGGAAATTTGATGCTCCTCTCAGATTCCAGAACTTTCTGTCACCGAAATGTGAGGAAAACTTGTTTTTTTAGCCACTCTTTGAGGTTTGCAAAGGATTCTGGGTAACATAACCTGGTCAGAGCCCCACAAGTCACCCCATCTTGGATTCCCCTAGGTCTCTAGTTTTTAAAAATGCACAGGTTTGGTAGGTTTCCCTATGTGCCGGCTGAGCTAGAGGCCAAAATCTACAGGTAGGCACTTTGGAAAAAACAGCTGAGTTATGTATAAAAAAAATAGGATGTGTCCATGTTGTGTTTTGGGGCATTTCCTGTCGCGGGCACTAGGCCTACCCACACAAGTGAGGTTTCATTTTTATCGGGAGACTTGGGGGAACATAGAATAGCAAAACTAGTGTTATTGCCCCTTATATTTCTCTACATTTTTTCCTTCCAAATTAACAGGGAGTGCAGAATTATTAGGCAAATGAGTATTTTGACCACATCATCCTCTTTATGCATGTTGTCTTACTCCAAGCTGTATAGGCTCGAAAGCCTACTACCAATTAAGCATATTAGGTGATGTGCATCTCCGTAATGAGAAGGGGTGTGGTCTAATGACATCAACACCCTATATCAGGTGTGCATAATTATTAGGCAACTTCCTTTCCTTTGGCAAAATGGGTCAAAAGAAGGACTTGACAGGCTCAGAAAAGTCAAAAATAGTGAGATATCTTGCAGAGGGATGCAGCACTCTTAAAATTGCAAAGCTTCTGAAGCGTGATCATCGAACAATCAAGCGTTTCATTCAAAATAGTCAACAGGGTCGCAAGAAGCGTGTGGAAAAACCAAGGCGCAAAATAACTGCCCATGAACTGGGAAAAGTCAAGCGTGCAGCTGCCACGATGCCACTTGCCACCAGTTTGGCCATATTTCAGAGCTGCAACATCACTGGAGTGCCCAAAAGCACAAGGTGTGCAATACTCAGAGACATGGCCAATGTAAGAAAGGCTGAAAGACGACCACCACTGAACAAGACACATAAGCTGAAACGTCAAGACTGGGCCAAGAAATATCTCAAGACTGATTTTTCTAAGGTTTTATGGACTGATGAAATGAGAGTGAGTCTTGATGGGCCAGATGGATGGGCCCGTGGCTGGATTGGTAAAGGGCAGAGACCTCCAGTCCGACTCAGACGCCAGTAAGGTGGAGGTGGAGTACTGGTTTGGGCTGGTATCATCAAAGATGAGCTTGTGGGGCCTTTTCGGGTTGAGGATGGAGTCAAGCTCAACTCCCAGTCCTACTGCCAGTTCCTGGAAGACACCTTCTTCAAGCAGTGGTACAGGAAGAAGTCTGCATCCTTCAAGAAAAACATGATTTTCATGCAGGACAATGCTCCATCACACGCGTCCAAGTACTCCACAGCGTGGCTGGCAAGAAAGGGTATAAAAGAAGGAAATCTAATGACATGGCCTCCTTGTTCACCTGATCTGAACCCCATTGAGAACCTGTGGTCCATCATCAAATGTGAGATTTACAAGGAGGGAAAACAGTACACCTCTCTGAACAGTGTCTGGGAGGCTGTGGTTGCTGCTGCACGCAATGTTGATGGTGAACAGATCAAAACACTGACAGAATCCATGGATGGCAGGCTTTTGAGTGTCCTTGCAAAGAAAGGTGGCTATATTGGTCACTGATTTGTTTTTGTTTTGTTTTTGAATGTCAGAAATGTATATTTGTGAATGTTGAGATGTTATATTGGTTTCACTGGTAATAATAAATAATTGAAATGGGTATATATTTTTTTTTTGTTAAGTTGCCTAATAATTATGCACAGTAATAGTCACCTGCACACACAGATATCCCCCTAACATAGCTACAACTAAAAACAAACTAAAAACTACTTCCAAAAATATTCAGCTTTGATATTAATTAGTTTTTTGGGTTCATTGAGAACATGGTTGTTGTTCAATAATAAAATTAATCCTCAAAAATACAACTTGCCTAATAATTCTGCACTCCCTGTAAGAGAGTGTGTAAAAAAGACGTCTATTTGAGAAATGCCCTGCAATTCACATTCTAGTATGGGCACCTCGGAATTCAGCGATGTGCAAATAACCACTGCTCCTCAAAACCTTATCTTGATCACATTTTGGAAATGCAAAGGTTTTCTTGATACCTCTTTTTCACTCTTCATATTTTAGCAAATTAATTGCTGCATACCCAGTATAGAATGAAAACCAACTGCAGGGTGCAGCTCATTTATTGGCTCTGGTTACCCAGGGTTCTTCATGAACCTACAAGCCCTTTATATCCCCGCAACCAGAAGAGTCCAGCAGACAAAACGGTATATTGCTTTCAGAAATCTGACATCGCAGGAAAAAGTTACAGAGTAAAACATTTAAAAAAATGGCTGTTGTTTTCAGCTCAATTTCAATATTTTTTTATTTCAGCTGTTATTTTCTGTAGGAAAACCTTGTAGGATCTACACAAATGACCCCTTGCTGAATTCAGAATTTTGTCTAGTTTTCAGAAATGTTTAGCATTCTGGGATCCAGCATTGGTTTCACACCCATTCCTGTCACTAACTGGAAGGAGGCTGAAAGCACCAAATATAGTAAAAATGGGGTATATCCCAGTAAAATACCAAATTTGTGTTGAAAAATGTGGTTTTCTGATTCAAGTCTGCCAGTTCCTGAAAGGTGGGAAGATAGTGATTTCAGCACCAGAAACCCTTTGTTGATGGCATTTTCAGGGAAAAAACCACAAGCCTTCTTCGGCAGCCCTTTTTTCCCATTTTTTTGGAAAAACCAACATTTTCACTGTATTTTGGCTATTATCTTGGTCTCCTCCAGGGGAAACCACAAACTCTGGGTACCATTAGAATCCCTAGGATGTTGGAAAAAAAGGACGCAAATTTGGCGTGGTTAGCTTATGTGGACAAAAAGTTATGAAGCCCTAAGCGCAAACTACCCCAAATAGCCAAAAAAGGGCTCAGCACTGGGGGGGAAAAGGCCCAGCAGCTAAGGGGTTAAATAGTAATGAATATTATGTAACTACCCTTCATTGAAGCCTGTTGTTCATTGACTGTTGTAGGCAGGCGTTGTGTTTCCTTAACACCTTTGCTGACAGGCCTTTTCCCCCTCAGGTGGCAGGGCTTTTTTTGGCTATTTGTGGCAGTTTGCGCTTAGGCCCTCATAGTTTTGTGTCCACATAAGCTACCCACGCTGTTAGAAATGGGGTCTTTGCTTGGCAGTCGGGTTATCCCCTGTCCAAGCAAGGACCCTCACCCTAGTCAGGGTAAAAGAGAATCACCCTCAGCTAACCCCTGCTTACCCCCTTGGTAGCTTGGCAGAGCAGTAGGTTTAACTTCAGAGTGCTAGGTGTAAAGTACTTGTACCAACACACACAGTAACTTAATGAAAACACTACAAAATGACAAAACACAGGTTTAGAAAATCTAAACAAAAGCTAAACAAAACAAGGCCAAAATGACAAAAATCCACAATACACAAGTCAAGTTATCAATAAAAATGCAAAAACAGTCTTTCTGTAGTTTAAAACGCACACTAACACTCTTAGCGTGAAAATGTACCTTGGCTGCGTCAAAAATAACCCAGTACAGGTGAGTGTGCATCAAAAGGGGCTTGCAATGCATTGATTCCACTCACGAGCGGGACCTTGCGTCGTTTCTCCTTTCGTCGGGTCGGTCGCCTAGTTTCTTCTCTCCAGATGAGAGCGATGCTCTTAAAGAGTGAAAAATAGGTATCAAGGAAACCTTTGTATTTCCAAAATGGGTACAAGATAAGTTCTTGAGAAGCAGTGGTTATTTGCACATCTCTGAATTCCGGGATGCCCATACTAGCATGTGAATTACAGTGCATTTCTCAAATAGACGTCTTTTTACACACTGACATACATTTGGAAGAAAAAAATGTAGAGATCGTCAAGGGGCAGTAAAACTTGTTTTGCTATTCTGTATTCCCCAAAGTCTCCTTATAAAAATGATGTCTCACTTGCGTGGGTAGGCCTAATGCCCGCAGCAGGAAACTCAACATGGACACATCACATTTTTACATTGAAAACTGATGTGTTTTTTGGAAAGTGTCTAGCTGTGGATTTTGATCTCTAGTTTAGCCGGCACCTAGGAAAACCTTCCAAACCTGCACATTTTTTAAAACTAGACACCTAGGGGAATCTAGGAGGGGTGAATTGTGGGGCTCTCACTAGGTTCTGTTACCCAGCATACTTTGTAAACCTCAAAATTTGTCCCAAAAAACAGTTTTTCCTCACATTTCGGTGACAGAAAGTTCTGGAATCTGAGAGAAGACACAAATTTCCTTCTACTCAGCATTCCTCCAAGTCTCCCGATAAAAATGGTATGTCACTTGTATGGGTAGGTCTAGAGCACTTGACAGGAAATGCCCCAAAA
Source organism: Pleurodeles waltl (assembly GCF_031143425.1). Lineage (NCBI taxonomy): Eukaryota > Metazoa > Chordata > Amphibia > Caudata > Salamandridae > Pleurodeles > Pleurodeles waltl. The sequence goes on from NC_090444.1 coordinate 1,526,237,201, forward strand.
CACAAAATGGACACATCACATTTTCCCAAAGAAAACAGAGCTGTTTTTTGCAAAGTGCCTAGCTGTAGATTTTGGCCTCTGGCTCAGCCGGCACCTAGGAAAACCTACCAAACCTATACATTTATTAAAACTAGACACCTAGGGAAATCCAAAATAGGATGATTTGTGGGGCTCTCACCAGGTTCTGCTACTCAGAATCCTTGGCAAACCTCGGAATTTGGCCAAAAAAACCCACTTTTTCCTCACATTTCGGTGACAGAAATTTCTGGAATCTAAGAGGAGCCACAAATTTCCGTCCACCCAGCATTCCCTCAGGTCTCCTGATAAAAATGGTACATCACTTGTGTGGGTAGGCAAAGTACCCGCAACAGGAAATGCCCCAAAACACAACATGGACACATCACATTTTCCCAAAGAAAACAGAGCTGTTTTTTGCAAAGTGCCTAGCTGTGGATTTGGGCCTCTAGCTCAGCCGGCACCTAGGGAAACCTACCAAACCTACACATTTTTTAAAACTAGACACCTAGTGGAATCCAAGATAGGGTGACTTGTGGAGCTCTCACACGGTTCTGTTACCCAGAATCCTTTGCAAACCTCAAAATTTGGCATAAGAAATGCTTTTTCCTCACATTTGGGTAACAGAAAGTTATGGAATCTGAGAGGAGCCACAAATTTCCTTCCACCCAGCATTGCCCCAAGTCTCCGGAAAACAATGGCACCTCACTTGTGTGGATAGGCCAATTGCCTGCAAAAGGAAATGCCCCAAAACACATCAAAATGGCCAAATACAAAACTACCTATTTTTGCGGGGGGCCACCTGCGTTTCTGGTCCTGGGCTCAGCAGCCATATAGAGAAACCTACCAAACCCAAACATTTCTGAAAACTAGACACTCGAGGGAGTCCAGGGAGGTGTGACTTGCGTGGATCCCCTAGTGTTGTTTTACCCAGAATCCTCAGCAAATCTCAAATTTAGCCAAAAAAAACAAATTTTTCCCACATTTCTGTGTGCGATCGGCGCACCAGGACAAATTTACCACCCAACGTTCCCCTTTGTCTCCCGATAAAAGTGATACCTCACTTATGTCGGTGGGCCAAGTGCCTGTGACAGGGAAGAGCCAAAAACTTGTCAAAATTGAGGGGGAACCAAAGCGAGTCTAAAAGGGCAGTTAGAAAAAATATATATTTTTAGGTTGACAAGTGGGGCAGAATTTTTATTGGTATAGATGTGACAATGCTGGGTGGTAGGAATTTTGTGGATTTCTGCAGATTCCGGAATGTTCCATCACAAAACCCCAAAAAATCAATCCCTTGTGTCTAGTGGACAGATTGGCCTAATATAGGCCGATCTGCCCTAAAAGGGGGTAGAAAAGGCCTAATAATAAAATGCCCCACAGGGGAGCAACCCTTGCCCAAGGGGTCACTCCCCTTTAAATATAAATAAAAATAAAAAAAACTCCCTGGTGTATTGTGGGCATTTCTGCTGCCCGATCGTGTTGCGATCGGGCAGCAGAAATGCTCAGAATGACATCGAAAGAAAGGAAAAGCATTTCCTTTCTTTCGAAGTCTCTGCCCACCCCCTCCTCCCAAGAGGAAGAGAAATGCTTAGCAGTTCTCTTCAGCATTGTGCTGGAAGACGGGAGGTGTCTTCTGATAAGGTCAGCACGTGATCGCGTGCTGACATCATCAGACATCACTGGGAGGGGTGGGAAGGGTCGGTGGTTGAAGGTGAAGTGATTCTCCTTACATCCCTGGTGGGGGTGTGGGTGGGAGGACCATGGGGGGAGCACCAGCACTCCCCTGTGGGCCTGGTGCAGGATGAGCTGGTCTCGTCATCAGCACATGGGAACCGTGGCTGAGGGCGAGACCATCTCGTCCAAGGCTCCATAGGGATTAATGTTTGAAATTGCGGGTGTCTATATGGGTTATGTCAGTTTCATATGGAACAGCTTACATGTCAGTAACACTCTCTTTATGCTGAGTGTCATTATCATTACCCTTCTCAGAGACACAGAACTTTCAGGAGGTTTGGTCTACTGATGATTGTTCATTAGTGTTTACAGTAGTCTTGAGCGAGGTGCTCAGCGAAGAGCACAGCGTCTGCAGCTGGCACAGACTGTGACTCCAGAAATACCCTTGAGTATGCCCATCTGCCTAGGCTATAGACATGGGTAAGTGTTTTAAACCATGGACTATCTTCTCAAGTTTCACCCTTACTGAGCAAAAACAAAGTGGCTCTTCGACATTGAGCGTGGTGTGTATACCATAGCGATTGTACAATGAATACTATTTGCAATAGATGGCATCTTAGTCCAGTTTGTTGGGGATGAGGCTTTCTGCAGGGCATGGGACAATCTCTAGATGGGTTGTAGCTGTGTGACAGCTGTGTCACTCATTTTATTGCTTACCATTCCTTTTAAGCCTTCCAGGGTCTGAGTATATTTCCCATGCTGCGTCTATATTTCCTAATTCCATGCTTTTTGAGATTCATCTGAATTGCCCCTATTGATTTCAGTCGTGTGGACATTTCACTTCATTCTGCCTTCTACTTTGATTAACTCATAGGAAAGTAATACGTTGATGCCAAATCTAATGTTTAGTTGACACCACATTTTTATCGCTGGGTCAGGGTGATTTCATTAATATTTGAAAGATGCTTGCAGAGCTAGTACTCTGTAGTGTTACAGTCCAGCTTTTCAGCAGCTCTTCTAATCTAATAGTATTTCAATATTTGCAAATTTTAGAGTGCCTCAGTGTTGCCTTCTGCTATGGCTTTTCAGTTTCTTCACCCCTGATGAGCTATTTTCCCACCACCTTTCCCACCTTTCAACTGGCATATCTAAAAAACTCTTAGCTCCCCAGGTGTCAGGTCAGAGCAGCAGGAAGGAACAGTAAGTCAATACAACAGGCCCAGGAGACAGTAAATGAAAGGTGGGGGCACTGACAGGCAGATGATGGGGCATAGGTGCATTTATGCAGGTCCAGAGCAAAAACTGATTATTACTGCGGGCCAGATTGCCAAGCTTCTCCGGGATAAGAAACCACAATCCTCAGAAAATCTCCACAATATATGTGTGCCACCACTTGGAGAACTTTTCAGAAAGCATGGATAAAGTCATCGCACGTTTAGGACATTGTGAATTGTTGAAGTATCAGATGGCATAGAAGATTGAAGGCTCTACACAACTTAGAAGGAGAAGACAAAAAATCCATTAAGCAGTAGTACAGTACAGTTAAGTCAGTAAGTGTCAATCTGTGGTCCCCAAGTACTGATTATTAGTGGAGTATCAACAACATTACTGTTTGGTATTGTGAACAATAGCACATTGGAGGGAAGCAGTGAGGGCCTCAGTTGAAGTAAAAAAGAAGACTAAACAGCAAGAGCAACTTGTGGCCCCTAAACAACTAAATTTCATCTCACCATGAGCACACGTAGTATTATTCCTCATATGTACTGCAGAGTACCCTAAAAGTCAAAAGGATCTTTCTTCAGTTGATTACAGGTTGTAGGCATTAGCCTGATAACCAAAGAGCCGTTAAGCCTGGTACTTCATCATACTTCCCTAAACATCTGCAGACTCAACTTTCTTCATAGATTCAGTATTTTAAAGGATAAAGTACAAGGCTTGGGTGAAATTTAAATTATGCCAGGATAGTTTGAGTAATTTTGAGAATTTTGTATTAAATGTGATACACAAAATTACTTAAAAATTATGTCACTTTATGTATTACGTGTGATTGGCGGAACAGAATTACCATGACTGCACAATTTGTGGCAAACACTTACAGGACATTCACAGAAACAATAGAATGTGGAATGCTGTTTGCAGTGGTTTGTTTTAGTGTCCTTGTGCCAAAAGTGTACATCAGGGCACATTTTACTCCAAAATAGAGAACAAATTAACGGATTTACATTTTCCATAGTTATGCATATTTTGTGTAATTGTGCCTTAATCTTGTGTAATTAAGTGCAGTTAAATCATGAGAATGTAGCACGTCCCTACAAAGTATTCAATCCTCAGTCTCCACTTCTGCAAAGAACATGTTGATAATGAAAAAGTTAGAACTGTAAAAATGTCTAGCTTAACAAACACCTGGACTTGGTGCACTAACAGAAAACATTTACACTTTTAATGAACAAATAACTTCCTTTATCGAAGCAAGTACTGAGATGGAAACTAAACCGGCCCAGCTGGAAAAACAGTGAAATAATATCAGATCAGTATTCCACTTTAAATAAAGGTTCTTACATATAAATACAAAGACTTGGAGAATAGGTCTTAAAGCAGAGATCTAGGAATCATAGGTGTTTCAGTGGGTGCAAAATGGGATGCAATTTGCAAAAAGCTTCTGTGGATAACCAACCTCCTTGAAAGGGCTGATGTCCCTCAATCCAGGAGATACCAAACCACCTCACTGCAATAGCACACACAGAACCATTGGGCGCACCTTAGCTTGAAAACAGAACACACACTATTATTGTTAGACCTGACAGCCTTAGGGTGGTCATCCCCCAACTTTTTGCCTGCCTCCCTCCTCCTTTCTGACACTGTTTTTGATGGTTTTAGGACTCTGCGCACTTACCACGTCCCAGGCCTGCCATTGCAAGGCCTGTGTGTGCAGTTTCACTGCTACTTCGACTTGGCATTTAAAAGTACTTGCCAAGCCCTCAACTCAACTTTTTCCACATATGTCACCCCTAAGGTAGGCCCTAGGTAACCCATAGGCAGGGTGCTATGTAGGTGAAAGGCAGGGCATGTACATGTGTGTTTTATATATCCTGGTAGTGGAAAAACCCCTAAAAAAAAATGTCCACTACTGTGATGCCTGCTCCTTTCCTATGATTGTATTATGACTACCCTCATATACAATTTGAGTGGTAGATTCTGATCAGAAAGGAGTAACCAGGTCATATTTAGTATGGCCAGAATGGTAATAGAAAATCCTGCTTATTGGTTAGGTTGGATTTTATATTACTATTTTAGAAATGCTACTTTTAGAAAGTGAGCATTTCTTTGCACTTAAAATCCATCTGTGCCTTACAGCCTGTCTCCAATCAACATCTGGGCTGGGCTAGTTGACATCTCCCTTGTGCATATCACCCCGACAACCACAAACACAGGACACTCAGTCACACCTGCACTCATCTACATAGTGAATCGGTCTTCCTGGGCTGGATGGGTGGAGGGCCTGATACCTACATTTCAAAGGCTAGTGGCTTGCCCTCACACAATGGACTGCAAAACCCTCAACTGGGACCCTGGCAGACAGACCTGTACTGAAAGGGGATATTGTGCACTTCAAAACCAATCTTTCAATTGTCCTCCACTTCAAAGGCATTGTTGGTATATAAACTGGGTCTCTGACCACACCAACTCAGACACTTCTGGACCTGAACCTGCAACTTGTCAAGAGGAACTACCTGGCTGCCCAAAGGACTCATTTGGACTGCTTTGCTGAGAAGGACTGCTGCCCTGCTGTTGCCCTGCCGTCCTGCTGCCCTGTGATTTTGTTGAGAAGTGCTCTCCAAGGGCTTGGATTGAGCTTGCCTCCTGTTTTCTGAATTCTCAGGGCCAAAGTGACTTCATCTCTTCAGGAAACTCTGTGTGCACTGAAAATCAATGCACAGCCTGCCGGAAACGACGCACAGCCATTTTGCGACCGAGAAATGCCTGCACAGCCGAACCAGAGAGATGCAACCTGACTTCCCCAAGTGAAGATTTAACGCAGCACCTGCCGTGGGCCAGAACACTCAACGCGTTGCCACACCGGATCGACACAATGCCTGTGACTTCTTCCCGCACACCCGGAATTTCCCCGCCTCATCCCTGAGCATCAAAAGATCCCAGCATCTCAGTGAGGAACCAAGACTGCATGCTGAAAATAATGCAAGCTCCTTGCAGAGTGGAAATAAATGTAACATCGTCTGTGTGTGGTTGGAAAATCTGACGCAGGCCCTATTTTTCCATGCATCTCCTTATCTGCAGTTTCACTGCGAGTTATTTTTTACGCAAACCAGGTACTTTGTGTAATCAAGAGACAACTGTTGTTTTGTAAGATTTAAGACTCTTTTTAATCTTGCAAAAGTGATATCTCAACTTGTGCTTAGCAAATCTTTATAGTTTTGACCGTATTTTAACCATATAAATATCATATATTTTTCTAAACCTGTGTGGTGTATTTTTGTGGTGTTTTCAGTGTGTTACTGTATGATTTATTGCACAAATACTTTATACATTGCCTTCTAAGTTCAGCTTGACTGCTCAGTGCCAAGCTACCAGAGGGTGGGCACAGGATCATTTGGATTGTGTGTGACTTACCCTGACTAGGATTTTGGTCCCTACATGGACAAGGGTGTTACCTCTGCCAACTGGAGACTCCATTTCTAACGATTATCATAGAACTCTAAGACTTCAACATCAAGGGGAACATTTGTTCCATTGCTAGAGAAAGGTGACCAATATCCATCTAGCACTTCTTTGCCTTTTCTCTCTTTCCTGATTTAGCCATGGAATCCGCATCCCACCAACCGAAGCTGAGGGGTCTGATTACAGATTTTCACACTCTCTCTATTACAGCCTTGCTAGTAATACTCTTTCCAGATTTTCAACTACAAATCTGAAACAAGATTTTTTTTTAATAACAGTGCTGTTAATGTTGTCCGCTTTGAAAATTGTTTTTTTAATTGATGTGGGTTGAGGTCTGACATATCTAATAAAGTCACTATCTTGTTAGGTCAGTTAAAGGTTTAAAAAATGTAAACCTGAGCTTAACTCCTGGTGGCCATAGCAAAGTGTGTACAGGTTTAACATAACGAAAAAATGCAAGGAACTTTAAAGTACCAAGAATAATGAAAATTTGAAAACACAAGACAATAAAAATCCCCCTCCAATTCATAACAAAAGAAACAAAATGAATAAGCAAACTGACACCAAAACAACAAAAATCAAATACGGGGAACCAGACAAATACATTTTAAAAGATTTAAGTGATGATGACACCAAAAAGTGCAAAGTGCCAATGCTCATGGTAGACTTGGAGCTGGGCCTGACTGTGTTGGTGCGCAGGTCAAATACAACAAGTGAATTTGTCCCAATATAGTCTGTAATTTGGAAAGTTCAAAAACGTTTTGCAGTCTCAGTCTGAAAGGGGACTTTGTTATTCTTCTGAGGAAAATCTCTTCTCCATGTGGGCAAACCTGAAATTCCATCCAATGGCATAGACCTGCCAGTCAGATACTTTTCACCATCTGTCCTCTTGAAGCTCTGAATAAACAGTTTTGAAAAAGTTCAAAACTTCCATTTGTGCCCAAATAACCACAGGAGTACCTGTTTGGGGTTCCCCAGAAATGAAGTGAGAGCACACGGAGACTGGTGATGTATCAAGCAGAAGCAACAGCAAAGTCCATTCCAGGTCCAGGTGCAACTGTTCAGCTGGAATCCGTCAGATGAATGCTCTCTTCAGCTTAGTTATGTTTCTGGAGCCACCTAAGATCAGTTTTATGATATTTGGAGATTTTTCAGACCTTTTATTTCAGGTGGATTGGGGTCCAACCTCTTCTGGTGTTCTCAAAGTTCACGGATGCCAATTGCAGCAGGTTCAGTTCACCTGGTATCCTTTCACAAGCCCAGAGGTATTCTGACAAACTCTGGGTGGGGATCAAACTATGTAAGGTCCACCAGCATGTGGGAGGCAACCAAAATGCACTCTTAGTTCCTGTCTGAACAATTGAATAAACAGACCCCAACCTACCAACATTTACAGTAGTTCATGTTTGCTTTACCTAAAATAGGACCATAATGCTATGTGCCAGGACATTTGCAAGATTGTGAAAGTCTTCAGCCTCACCAAACCTGTGCTCTGATGGCTTAGGTATGCGTAGGGACTAGGATTGTGGTGATCCCTGTTGTCCACAGCAAACACAGAAACAGAAGTCTGGTAGGACCAAAGGAGGGTCCCTTAACAGCCAGATAGGTGATACACAATAACTATCTTTGTATCCTGTTCTTTCCCTTTCAATTGTATCCAAAGTGGTACATGTGGCATAACAGTCCTGTCAAGTGGAATGCCCACAGCCCCCAGAATATTCTGTACAGTTCAGATGAGTGATTGCTGCCCATTCTGGTCATCACATTGTTGGTCCTGAGACATATTTCAGACCTCTTTGACACCTTTTCCCTGGCTCAGCACTGGCTGCGAGAAGCTGGACAGTTAATGCAGATTACCCTCCACTAACGTCAGGCAGGTAGTTGCAACATTCTAATATTACTTTTTTTAAACTATTTATTAGAAATCCAACTTCCCTATTTAAAATTAGAGGCTTACCTATTTTTCATGCTGATACCATTTTTGAAATTGAGTATTAGTATCTTAGGGGGTCATTCTGAGTCTGGCGGGCGGCGGAGGCCGCCCGCCAGACTTCCCCCCTCCAAAATACCGCTCCGCGGTCGAAAGACCGCTGAGGGTATTTTGGCTTTTGCACTGGGCTGGCGGGCGACCGCCAAAGGGCCGCCCGCCAGCCCAGTGCAAAAGAGCCTTCCCACGAGGACGCCGGCTCAGAATTGAGCCGGCGGAGTGGGAAGGTGCAGTGGCACCCGTCGCGTATTTCAGTGTCTGCAATGCAGACACTGAAATACAAAATGGGGCCCTCTTACGGGGGCCCCTGCAGTGCCCATGCCATTGGCATGGGCACTGCAGGGGCCCCCAGGGGCCCCACGACAACCCGGGAGAACCGCCAGGAACAGGATGGCGGTATGGGCTGTCAGAATCCCCCATGGCGGCGCAGCAAGCTGCGCCGCCATGGGGGATTCCCAGGGCAGCGGAAAACCGGAGGGAGACCGCCGGTTTTCCGCATCTGACCGCGGCCAAACCGCCGCGGTTAGAATGCCATGCGGGGCACCGCCTGCCTGTTGGCAGTGCTCCCGCCGACGCCGGGGTCAGAATCACCCCCTTAATGTGTACACTGATTTTCTACATAGGACAGCTAGGCCTGCCACAATGAAATAGCTTTTAGAGCCCTGTCACTTTAGTGGTACATTACCATAAATGATCTACATTTCCCACATTTAAATATCATGCTCCCCACCATGCAGGTTACAAGACCAATGCAGGTGTGATTTACTAATATTTAAAAGTGTATTTTCACCAGTCAAGAAGGGTTCTTTTAACAGGTTACACAGCAGCCTAAAACTGCAGCAGTCAGGCTAGTGTGTTAGGTGTGAGGCCATACTTTCCTTATCACCCTAGTGGATGGTACAGTATGTGTTGCAGCTCGCAGGTGACATTTAACTTTCCTTGCCATAGGTGCAGTTTCTACACCACATACTATGGCCTTGTATGAGAGTTAAATACATCAACCAGAGATTAGCCAACTTGTACATATTTTAAGCGTTAAAACATATGCAGTAGGCAGTGGACTGCAGTGCATCAGTATGCAGAGTTTAAAAACTAGTAACTGAAGGTAGCAAAAATATAAGGATGACCTTGAATAAAAGGAAATTTTTGTATATCTGTCTTTTTGATTATTTACAACATACATAATCAATTTATTTTGCAAATAGTGCCACTTATGATGAATCAGGCAGAGCTAAAGTGGTAGTTGCTTCAAGGCCTCCGCCATTTTGCCAGGAAGGATACCGATACATCTACATGAGATAGCAAGAATTCTACTCAGCACATTAGTTGGTCAGGGAAGGTGGGAAATTTAATTGAGGAGACAGGAGAAGGAGCTGTGGAGAGGGAGTTGGTAATTGGTGTCTTACAGGGGAGGGTCATCAAACAAAATAACAGACAGACATCCAACAGATATCCAAGCACTATTATAAGTTGCTACACTGAGTTCACACATCTTTTCCTCCCTTATGCAATGTTTTTGAGTCTTTTGTTGAAATGTAAATAGCATTAGGGAGGGTGTTCAAAGGGTTTAGATATTAACGGAAGCTAACCATGCAGAATCTGCCATTTTATGCCTCTATGATTCTTCTCTCATAATGACCGATTCTAAGAAAACCTTTTTAGATGCGTTTAGCAAAGGATCTAAAGGTTCTAAATAATAACTATACTATTACCCATGTCAAAAATTATAGGGATGGCCTCTAGGTAATTGTAAATGCTCCCTACACAGATGAGTAAGATAATTTTACTCTTCTATCTGTAACTTTGATAATGCTAAATATTTCATAAAGCTCTCTGTCAAACAGCTACACTTCTCTGACAGTTATTAATGGGGCTTTTAATTATATCCTCAATGCTTGCCTGCATACATCCAACAGTTCACCTGGATCAATATAAACCCTCTTATAAAACTTCCAGGGCTCACTGATATTTGCTGGCATTAACAGCCTCTAAAACCCCATAACAACCATTTCTGAGCTCCATTATTTCTGATGTCAGAGTACATCTAAAATCCTCCACCTAATGCAGTCTTACAATTGCACCATTTCCCTTTATTGAAATGACAATTAACTAAATTCAACTAGAAACATATGGAATTTCCCACACTACCTTAAAGGAATGGGTCACTTTAATATTTATCTCAGGAAAGACATTTTTAATTACATAAGTATTCATGTTGGCACTGCAGCACCTCAAGCTGTTTGTAATAAACTTAAAGCCCGAACCTCTTAGGTTGATCAGTTGGGAGAAGGTGGATGAAGAAGTTAATTAGCTTAATACATAAATGTACATTCCAAGTATTTATTAGATAAACAAAATACAGTTCTACATACCATGACATCAATGCTCTAAGGGGACATATTTGAGCAATACTTGCAGTAATAGCTGAGAAAAGTGTATTATCCCAGACAAACAAAGTATTTGAAAGTGCTGAAATGTCAGTAAGCCTGCTTTATTTTATGAACAGGCAGCCTGATACACCTAAGAGCACCACAACAATTAGAGATTAATCAGGGAAGATCACTCACACGTAAAGCAAAAACCTCTATGTTTTTTGGCAATATAGTCTCCATAATACCAAGGTAGTAAGGATGTTATTACTCCAAAGACTCACAACATATTTAACTGTGTGGCCATTCCCACTGTTCATGAAAGTGGCAACTTAATATTGGGTTTACTTTGGAGAAGTTAAGTCCTGAAATATGCAACCACCTTCTGGTAAAGCTTCTGGTTGAAACTATATACCACTAGAAATTTGTGAACTGCTAGTAGATGAAATAGCCCTTCACTTTTTGAAATCCCTGAGTTTTCCTGCCTCAACATAGTGAAATGATTTGATCTCATGCTACAAATAGAAAATTAAAGATTTACATTAAGTGTGAGTGATCATCCGTGGTTCGTCTCTAATTGTTGTGGTGCCCTTATGTCTGTCAGGCTGCCTGTTCATAAAGTTTCCCATAGAGGATCAAAATTCCACATAGTTCCTATAACTGGTGGTGGATGGGTGTGCTTGCATAGGGAAGCACTTAAGAGTGTTACACTATTATTTTGCCAGCAGATTAAGTATGAGATTGAATGATCTTTAAATGTTTCTGAATTGTATTCACTCATCCCACTGTGCAATAATTTAGAACTACCTACTATTTATTGGGATACAACTTTCAAAAAATTGTCATGAACAAGGAATCACTATATTAATAGATGTGTTCCAGGGCCAAACAAACTATAGAATTTCAAAATAGGTATTAAATGTGTAATCTTCATTATTCCCATTTTCTACAAGTTATATAACTGTCTTAAGACTTAAGCAGGGAAAATAGGTAATAATTGAATATGCACAATTATGTACTGAATTACACAGATTTTTGTTATGCATGACAGTTTCCTTTGTTTTTAGAGTCATATATCTATGGCTAGTAATATAAACAGCTTTCATAATTTTACTTTGGGGCCATATTACTCACCACGGACAGAGCTCAGATTTTTCCTGGCACCCACCTTCATTAGGTGTTCCCAGGATAGGCCAGACATATGTGGCTGAATAAAAAAAAATTACTCTCAATAAACAGGACAAAGCAGTACAATTGGCACATTTCCTATAAACAAGATAGCACGGAAACAGAGTAGTAGTTCACTCACCACTCTCTTTCTCTCCATCTGCCCTCTGACAATTGGAGGAGCTCTTGAAGTTTCACTGGCGGTAGATGCAGTCACAGATAAATGGATTTGGGTAGAATCATCTTTTGCAGAGACTTCAGTAACATGGAACTTGCTGTACTGTAAGTGCCTGTGCAAGGGCACCAGACTTCTTTTTTTGAAGAGAGGTTAAAACACCATCAATGGAAAAATCCTTAAGATCATACATTCCATTCCACATGGCATTATGGGGGTGGTTATCTGTGTTAGTTCACAGCACATTGCCTGACGCCATTTTTATCATGCACATAAAACTGTAGTCTGAGCTATGTGCAGAGTCAAATACATTTCCTCAGTTGCATGGGTCCGCAACCTTATGTCAAGCGAGAATATCCAGTTTACATTGTGTGGACATTACATTTGCAAACTTGCAATGTGGTCTTTTAAAACGGTTTGCGTTAAGATGTGCAGCTCTTTCTCCAATACCAAATTGACTACAGAGGTCCTTGATGAGTAAACATGAAAAATGCTGATGAGAATGATCACTGGAGGTAGCTAGACTATTCATATATTGTCTTTGAATGCTGATACTGCTGGTATTGCATTTAAAAGAATACTAATAAATACCAGGACATGTTAAGATACTCATGAATTTGAACTACCACCAAATTCTGCATGACGTTTGCTCACCCATGGAAGCTATTGGTGCATAAAACAAAATTTTCAGAGCAAGCCATCACGCAAAGGTAAGTGAACCTGTGCCAAGACATTAAGCAAACTGCAGGGTTGCTGTTTGGCAGGGGATGGCAGACACTACTGTTAACGTATGGCAAGTGACTGGCATTGGATCCGATTGATCTCACATGGATTTGTTGACATATACTAAACTGTTACTAAAACATTGTAGATTTATTTAAAGTTGGAACTACCTATTGGTGTCTCATGTCACCTTTTGATATCTACTGGACATACATGCTTGAATATTTAAATCTCATTATTATGCAAATTAATCAGTTAGACAAAATGTACCACTTCAAAATTGAGTTTGGGTTGCACTACTATATAATAGTCAGTCTGTACCATAAAATTTTAATTGTAATGCCGGAAAAGTAATTTTTAATAGTAGCACCTGGAAAGTAAAGTGAAGATTTCAGAGAATGGACAGCTTCTGAAAATGCACAAATGTTATTTCCCAACTTTGCAAGGGTATCCACAAAAGTAGTAGTCAGGATCACATTGCAAATAAAAACTCATAAACAGCAGAATGTTCTTTTAACTATTTTCGGTTAAGTTGAATTCTTTACATAAAAATATATTTTTATTTCTCTATCATACAGGTGCTCATATTCAGTTTTATAACTTCTCGACAGAGGCCAACCATGACTTCCTTGAAATTCAAAATGGGCCTTACAACGCCAGTTTTCAGATTGGTCAATTTAGTGGAACTGAACTCCCACAGTCTTTATTGAGTACTACTCATGAAACGCACATTCACTTCTACAGTGACCACTCAGAAAATAAGCAAGGGATAAAACTTGTATATCAAGGTAAGTTGTACATCTGTCTTTCAGGTCTGCTTTGATAATCCATCACTTATACCGTAAACTGTAACATGAAAATGTTACAGATCACTGTATTTTCCCACAAACATTGTGTTATGAATAGTGATATCTAGTTTTCAATTTGATTTTTGTACTAATAAGTTTCACACAACACATTAAGGTCTGCCACAGTTGCAGTTTCAGCATAAAATGTGCAGTGTTGGAAAATGGGTTATTGGTAGGGCAGGTAGGTACCTACACCTAGCAACAAGCCACTAACCTCCACATAGGTACAGTTAGGTCTCAGTAAATTAATCCCAGCTCAACCCTTGGTAGCTTGGCATCGAGCGTCAAGGCTTAACTTAGGAGACAAAGTGTAAAGCATTCAAATATCACAAAACAGTATTTAAATAAAACACAGGAAACAGTTTAAAAATCCAAAACCAATTTATAAAAATAGTTTATATTTTTATCTTTAAAATGACACAAAAACGATTAAAATCGGTTCAGGGGAACCGGAGATATGAATTTTTAAAGAATTATTACTTTTCTAGCGCTTAGAAACAAAAAGCGGCAATCGGGTCATCTGGTTGCACCTCGACCGGGGCAAAGTCAAACTTTCAGGCCGACCGCGATGGAGCCCTGTTCGGCTACAGGTCGCGGGAGGCCTCGGTTAAAAAGTTACCTTCTGACTTAGTCTTTATTTTGAAGTTTTTCTTCACCGGGACGAACCTGCCAGTTGAATCCGACCTCCTGGAGCCCTTGTCCGGATACGCGATGTGGGTTTCCTCGGTGGAGACTTTTACCTTCGGACTTAGTCGTTTTTTCGAGATGAAAATCCTTCGACCGGGGTAAACCTGGATCTTTATCCGACGTCCATGGAGCCCTTCTCGGATACGATGGCTGGGAGGTCCCGGTCAACTTTTTACGTTCGGACTTAGTCTCTTTTTTGGATGTTTTTCTTTACCGGGACGAACCACGAAGTCAGGCCGGGTCGCGGTTGAGGCAAGCCGGCTAGAATTTCCGCGGCGGGTCGGTCCCTCTCTGGAGCTTTTTTCCAAAAATTCTCAAATCTTTTCCAAACTTCTGGGGCTTCACCCAGATGTTCTTTTAAGGTTCTTTTGGGGTCCACAGCTCACCCCAAGGGTCCAGAAGTTCTGTGATGGTCCTTGGGGGGTGCAGACTTCAACTCCCAGAATGCACCTGGCGCAAACTCCTTTTTGGCCACTGGACAGTGGTCAGCTGGTCGCTTTCTTCAGGAGTTGGTGCAGGGGACTCTGGTTTAGCAATTTTTCACCTGTAGCAAACAGGGAGTCCCTCCTTGAACCAGTTGAAGCCAGGCAAAGTCCTTCTTGTGGTGAAGCCCAAGTGTGCAGCTGGTGCAGTCCTTCTGAGTGCAGGGTCCAGGTGCAGGCCAGGGGTCCAGCAGGGCAGTCCTTCTTCTCCTTAAGTTCTTTCTTCTTGAAATTTGGTGGGGATCTGAGGCGTGGGTGCAGGTCTGCCAGTTTTATCCTTGCTCCTGGGTGAAAAGCAGGGGGGCCCTGGTTCTCCAATCAGGGACAGGGTCGTCCCCCTGTGATGACCACTTCCTGGGAAGTGTGGCAAAAATCCATCCCAGAAGGCAACAGTCTCTAAAAATCCAACATGGATGAATCTGATTTTTGGAGGTTACATCTGGCTGAGCCCACCCACTGGTGTGGCTAAAAATCATAAACACACCCCTCTCCTGCCCTCTCCTAATCTAATCAAGGGGGCACCTAATTGTCTGGGGTTGCAGGATGTGGGGGTGTTGCTGGGTGCTACAAATGTCCTTCTCTGCCTTTGAAGACCAGTTTGGCAGCCCTCCCCCTTCCTGCCTCACCATCTGCTGAGGGGAGATTCTCTCCCCCAAGCACATTCCTTTGTGTGAAGCCAGGCCACTTCACACCTAATCAAGGCAGCCTGGCAGAAGCTGCTGCAGGCTGGCCAATCAGAGCACAGCAGCAAAAACAATGCAGAGCTGAAATTGGCAACTTTTTAGGTAAAGTCTAAACTTTTTACCTGGACAAGTTATATTAAATCCAACAACTGGAAGTTGTGGGATTTATTACAACAATCAATTTGATACCAAATTCTTGGTATGTAACATTTAAGGAGACTTTAAAATTTAAAATAAAGTCTGCCCATTCTAGCCTATGAAGGCCATTTACTTCAATGAGGGAAAAACGAATTTGGCTGTTTTTACCTCACCAGGGCTTATAAATCTATTTTTATAAAGTCCCTGCTTATAGTTACATGGCACCCAGCCCTAGGGGCACATAGGGCACACCTTAGGGGTGACTAGTTGTGTAAAAATAAGGTAGTTTAAGACTTTGGAAGTACCTTTAATTCCAAAGTCGAATTTGCATATAACTTTAATTTAAAAGCAAATGACACTGGGCACCTCAGCAATGCACCTAGGTGTGCACCACCTATGCTGTGGTCCCTAAACCTACATGCCCTACCATATACTAGGGACTTATAGGTAGGTTAACTTAGCCAATTATAATTAGCCTAATTTGCATATCCATTTTACACAGAGCACAGGCCCTGGGACTGGTTAGCAGTACCCAGGGCACCTTTAAAGTCAGGAAAACACCAGCAAAAAGTGGAAAATGGGGGCAAAAAGTTATGGGGCCTCTGCAATCAGCCCTGTTTTCTCACATGCAGTAAGCAATTTGGCAGAATATAGATTATGATCTGAAATAGATCCAATTTGCTATTTCATGGAAATCAGTTCAGTAGTTTATTAGTAATAAGGGACAAAAACTTAGTGATATGTTGGGCCGTGGTATACCGCGGTATATAGTGATCACAAAAAACTAAAATCGCCATACTACTGGTTAATGCAAGTCATTACAAAATTAAAAGGAAGAAATATTTCTTAGAACAAACTGGCTGTGTTCTGGATTTCTGTAGCAGTTATAGTTTCCTACAGTTTCAAACTATAAAAATATAGAAGGCATTTTACCAAAGTATTAGTCTGTAGGGAAAATTATTTTTATTGTTCGTTGCAAAAAAAACATTACAGAGCTCCGCGGAAACTAAGGAGATAAAGAAATATATTTGATGGCAACAGACACTAAATGAAACATCACTCCACCCTACTCTATGACATGCCACTCCACTCTACAATAGTCCAATTACTCTACGACATGGCACTCCACTCTATGACACACCACTCCACTAAACATAACTCTTCACTGATCTACTGTATGACATGCCACTGTACTGTACAACATGCCACTCCACTCTACAATGTGCCACTCCACTGTACGCTATTGCACTTTACACACCTCCACTTAAGACACTGTATGACTTTGAACTCTGACATTCCACTCCACCCCACTCCACTCCACTCTACTGTACAACTTGCTACTCCACGCAACGGTATATATTGAAATAAAAATAATGGATATGATAAAAGACCCTCTACAACACTCCACTTTATTCTATGGCACACTTCTCTGTGACACTCCACTCTACTACAGCCCACACCATAAGGTGTCATAGAGTGTACGACATGCCACTCCACTCTATGATACTCAAGTCCACAACACTCTACAGCATGCCACTCAAGTGAGCTCTGACACACCACTCCACTCTATACACAATACTCTGTGCCATGATACTCTACAAAGCTACACTCAAAAGCACACTCTGTGCCACTATACTCTACAACACTTTACTTCGTTCTGTAGCACTCTACACCCCTCCACTCTGACACTCTATGCCATTCCACTCTATAACACTCTACTCGACTCTGTGCCCCTGTACAACACTTTTCTCCTTTCGGTGCCACTATACAACACGCTACATCACTCTATGACACACCACTCCACAACTCTATCACACTGTACTCCACTCTATGCCCCTACATTCTACAGCATTACACCACACTGCACTCCACTCCAATATACAATATGCCACTCCAATCTATGACACAACACTACACTCTATAAAACTCCACTCTCCAACACATAACAAAAAAACAACAATGGGTTTAGTTTATGTTATGTGGAAAACAAAACTGATGAAATAAAAAAAAATGCAAATTGAATACCCTGTCACCATAAGGCATGCTTGGGGGGGGGGGGGGGGTAGTGTGAGATGGAATTCCCTTGGGGCAAAAAACATTTATTTTTTATTTGTACCACAAATCTGAGTTTCCAGGATCGGTTAAAAAGCCATTTTTAATTTTGTGCCCCTCCAGCGTGGGCCAGGTATCCCGGGGGTTGGTCTGTGTAATTATTGTTTTGTGGAGGGGATCTTGGCCCAGAGCCATCTTTAGGACCCTGGGACTCCATCCTCTGAGGGGCAATATTTTTTTTAGTGGGAAGGGCGGGCACAGCGCCCTCTTTGGGCCATTTTTAGCCCCCAGAGACCCTATACACAGTGGCTGATGATTTTTATTTATTTGAGAAGGTGGGTGTTGGCCCCCATCTGTACACCCACCAAAAGAGAAATAAAGGATTACGGCTGTTAGTAAGTGAAACAATTTTATTAATGCAACTTTATACATGTATTTTCACAGAATCTTTAATGCGTTCTGTAAACCATAAACCTAATTTTTTTTTTTTTTTTTTTAAATCCAAGTGAAGTTAGTAATAAGGAAATCTTACTCCAATCATCAGTAATAATATTTTGGAGGAAATTATAATATTTGGACAAATTTAACAAGCAATAAACAGAACATTAAGTGAAATAAATCATAATGGTAGGGAATGCCTATTTGGTTATTGTATCAGCCTCAGTAGCTTTTTCATTTAGTCTCTGATTAAATATTTCTAAACAGGCATTAATTTCTAATTGTAGCAATGCACCAGCACTTTATAATGCAGAGTAAGTCCCAAAGAACCTCCTTCGCAATAAAACTTCAATTTAGTGTTCACCTAAGATATTAAAAGCAAAACTCTGTGTGCTTTGTGAACATATGCAATCTCCTTATATTCAGGTCATGAATAAACCACAGTGAAGGCTTAATGTAGGTAATTATGATAAAGTGTAAACAATTGTTATGATTAACGTGTTGCTGCAGTGGTAGGTGCAGGCTGTGAACAACATAATTTGTGCGGGTAATTAACACATTAAATACTGTCAATCAAGAAAAAAATCACCCCCCCCCCACTGTATTTAAGAGGAAATACTAAATGCATGTCTCACTATAAATTATGCTGTCAAGGGCTGAAATTAGTCTACTTATGTTCTGGCAATGTGCTACTTTATTTAGCCTTTGGGAAAGAGAAATTGAGATAAATCATAGACAGGTGGTGGGAGGAATTCAAATATATCAATCAATCCATTCCTATTTGTTACTGCTTTACCTCATAACAATTACTATTGTACCACATTTAAAACAAATAATACATTACATATAGACCAAGGTGCGTTCATTTACCTTAACATAAGGAAACTGAACTACTTGCTGTTGTCTGTTTTTATACGAAAAACAAATTATTTTTTAGGACTAGAGGTTTAGTACAAAACAAATACAAAAATATTGTTAACATTATCTATCAGTACTGTCTTGAACAAACCAGTAACCTTGGAAGTAACCAGATTATGCATTAGGTTGATTATAATCATCAAAGAACAAGTGCTACCACACAATAAAGGGCAACAATTTAAGCTCAGAAATTGTGAAGCGTGGCTAATAGACATTTTGCAAAATTGCATGCAAATAGGTCAGATGCTATTACACAGCATACATATAATTAAGGGGAGCTGTCCAATCTTGTGGCAAAATCAACATGTCTCAACACTCCCCCCATAACGACTTTGTATCCTGCTAGTATATCTTTTAGTCTCCCTAGTAACTGGCCAGTAAAGTGCAAGTGTTTTGTGCAATCTAGCCAGCACAGTGCAAATGCTTTGTGTGATCTTGAACCAACACAGGTTCAACAAAATTAAAAGAACAATATGATCAAAAAGTTACCAAGACACTGCAAAGCAACATAAGAATAGTGCAGATACTCTTTGGCTGATGTGGCAAGTAGGGAAAGAACAGACCAGGCCTGTGATTGATTAAAAATAACCTAAAGTAAGGCAGCAATGTATCTTCATGTCAGTAAGTGTAGGGGTGATTTACAAATGGTGTAGCTGCATCACACAACACTTTACTAAAGAAGAGAGTTTACATGATTAGCAGATCCCTGCATTTAGGGCCAAGCCCTCAAGGCCAGTCTTCTTGCAGTTCTCCTTCAGGTCTGTAGCAAAATTCTAACACTTACCTGCACCATCTTATGTTTTGCATTTTAAAAACAGGGGACATAGGTATTTTCTCTGGAAGCTCAGTGATCTATCATATAACAGCATGAAGTGTGCATCTGTTTCCAAGCCACTCATTGAACACCAAGGGCCCAATTACACATAGGGAGCACTTTCTTTGTTTGCGCCATGGCCCACCTTAAAGCAGGTGCATCGGGTGCAAAAAGAGAAAGTGCGTCCTAGTACACTGACTGCCTTACCACCAGGGCCGCTGCAAACTTGTGCTGCCTCGAGGTCAGTGCATTCAAGTGAAAAACACAGCGACTTTAAAGCAGCCGCTCCATATTTCACTGTGCGGGTAGCAACCCACCTGCACTTTTAAGGCGGAGTAGACACTGATTGCATTTGCCTGCAAAGGGGATGTCTAGGGTGTCCATATGACCTCTTCCCTCTGCCTTTAGGGAGTGCACTGACACTGAGCCACCTTTTAGGTGACACACTGTCAGTGCATTACCTGACAGTGCCTCTGTGCCCACCTCTCTAATATGGAATGGGCACAGAGGCAAAGTGATTCCCTGATTTGCATGGGGCCATGTACCCATGCTAATGAGGAAACGCCCTCTGGTGATAGCCCTGGCGCTATATGTGTGACAGTGCCATCTGTAAGACAGAAAGGGCCACACAAGCATCTGCAGCCCTTTCTGTATACCAAAGTGCCCAGGTATCATGCAGAGCAGGTGCAAACAGCCATTGCACTCCCGGGCACTTTGTATAATATGACCTATGCAATAGTCTGTCATATTAGGTGGGGACTTGGATCACATTTTAGTATTGGGCCAATTCTGAATGGTTTCAGTTCTGAGCTTGATGTAGAGAGCTCTTTTCTCAATTGAGAATACTAAATCCAAGTATTCCTTGGCTTCTTCTTTCCTTTGTCTAAGAACCCATAATTGTTTTTTAGTCTTTTGGGGCGCTACTTTGCTAATCGGCCCAAGGATGACCCAGAATTTCTCTTGCTCACTTGCAGTAATTGTGTTCATTATATGCCTGAACCACAGCAGATTATTGCAATTTTGGCACCTACTGTCATCATGTAGTGCCTATGTTCAGAGATTTATCAAAAATAGTGCACTTCTAAAATTGTGTATGATGTAAAGTTTCATAAAATCAGTGAAACAATCAATTGATTAATTTCTTCTTCCACTTTGAAAATACTTTTCATAGACAAGCTGTAGAAAATGTAACAGCTCCAGGAGGTTGTGTGTCCCTCTTAAAATATTTTTGAAGACAGCTATTTGTGGCATAACAACTGTCCATTAAAATACTGGGTGAGATTCATAAAGGTCAATTTACATGTGGAGATTTTTTCATATGTAAGTATACATTTTTGTTTAAGTTTACACTTATATGTCTCTACCCACTCCCCCCCGTGGAGCATCCTAGAACAGGATTTACAACTGTAATGTTACAGCTAGTAACGTTTTACATATAGGTGGAGATTTCTGCCTCCATAGCGCATATCTTTCTATTAAAAAATGTATAGGAAAAAAATTGAAGTTTATAAATTGGAAATAAAATTAAAAGTTCTATAATGAAATATACATGTAACTTGATTTTTAAAATGACTAGACATGTAGAACCATTAAAATAAGAGTTACAGTACTCTAGCCCATTTAATAAGTACGTATAAAAGTGAATTTAAAAATATTTCTAACATACTTGACCCACTGTTAACATATTTATTTGTATGTAATATGCATTACATTTTAGAAGATATGTATTTTGTATTCATTTTTCAGTGTTAATTTTAAATTCTATTTCTATAATGCCCCTGTAACCTTTGTTACAGTGACTTTCCAGTTTATTTTTAACATTAAGTAATATTAAGTAATATTCAAGTGTCTTACATTAATCCAACCCCCACAGCTAACAGCCTTTGGCCATGAACAGCAGTGGTTGTTAGCAACCCCCCATAGGCACACAACCCTGCAGCATGCACAGCCTTCAACTGTCTGTGGAAGTGGGTTGACTGCAGGGCCTGGCCACGGCACACACACCCACTCCTTGCACAGCCTTTGGCCATGCACGGTGGATGATGGCCATATTTAGTCTGCCCCGGGGGGGGCACACTGCTTCCCCTCCCTTGGCCAATTTTGTCTCCAGGAACCCCATTACCCAGGGTCATGCAATTATTAAAAACTCAGGGGAACCTCACAGACCCTCTCCCTGGGCTGAATTCAGCCCTGAGGACCCCATGCCTAGGGGCCCAGTTCATTACTAAAAAGGGAGGGGGGCAATTTTGGTCCCTGGGACCCTATCCCCCAGAGCCCAGCCAGATGATCAAAGGGTCCCCTTGTGGCCTCCCTCTATGGGCTGATTGCGGCACCAGTGACCCCATCCCACGGGGCCCAGCCAAAACATGAAAGGGGAAGCGGGGTTGCAGACCCCCACCATGGGCCAATTTTTGCCCTGGGGTCCCAAATCCCCAGGGCCTAGCCAATCAATAAAAGAGGAGGGGACCATGTGGCCCCCTCTTTCCAGGCTGATTTCAGTCCCGGGGACCCCATCCCCAGGGACTTAGTACAAGGGGAGGAGGGCAATACAGCCTCCATCATCAGGCTGATTATGACCTTTGCATCCCATCCTTGGGGCCTGACCACTTGTTGCTGGGTGCCCTGGTTCCACCTAGGGCACCCAATGTGCACTCATGGATACCCCACAGGGGATGCAGTTATGGCATCACTAATGACATCTCAAATTACATATTTGATGACTTCACTGAAGACAACATCCAATGAGTGTGCAAGTCCTTGTTACATGTTACATAGTAGTGAGTACCATATTAATTCTGCATAATTTTGTATGCAACTGGGTAGAAGTATAGAACACCTTATAAATGTTTGCAATCAAGAGTAACTCTCTGTGCAAGTATGCATGTGAAAGTTTCCAAATGAAGAACGATTTTATGTAGTGGATACTAACAATTCTATGCAGCATTAAGTTCTTAGACAGTATCGTGTTAGCATTAAAATGTCTACATTACATAGCAGAGTGTGTGCGCCAGGTACTAACCTATGTATGCATGCTTGTTTTGCTTCAGAAGATTGTCTGCCTGTAAAGTTTTCACTACAGTATGAAGGGTGCAGGTAGTATGATCTTTAGCACTTTGAGATCTTGGTTATTTTGAGGAAACAGTGTCTTCTCTGACAACTGTTACACAGAATGTACACTGTTGTTAGTACATTCTTTTCAATACTCTGTGGTGTATTTCACATGAGAATGTCACTGTTTGCAAACAGTGTGGGATAGAATTAACTCTCTCCATAGAGTAAATACTGTTTAGAGTACTCAGTTCTCTACTGACATAAACTTCATTTCTTAATGTAGGTTTGGTGTGTGTCTGTAGTTTGGAACAGATAAAAGCTATCTGTAGTATAGGATTTGATTTGGAATTGACATTTGCTATTTTGGCTTTCTCTGAACAATTATACACTGTACTCATTGAGGGTTCCCATATATCTGACGTTGATTTTAAATGTGAAATATGCAACCTCTAAAGCCATAGCAATTCATACAGTAATATGCAGGAAAACAAAGATTGGGTTATGTCATCAGTGATGTCATCAATTATGCCATTTGACCTGGCATCAGTAATGCCATAAATTATGTCATAGAATTTGGCACCTATTATGTCATATGTGAGGTCACAAGAAATGCATGTTGGGGGCACAAGTTATAGCTAATGCTGCTAACTGTAACTGGTGAATTTGTGTTTTTGTTAGTTCATAATAATAATTTTGTAACCGAGAACTTCACCCAACTATGACTTTGCCAATCAGCAATAGATACTTATTGTTAAGACCTAGTTTCCCTGCGACATAGGAAAAGCGGTTTTTGTTTTGCCCAAAACTTTGGTGCTGTTTGACAAATCTTCAATGAATTTGCAAAATTAGTGTGACAGTCATTTCAGCTGCTGTCTTGAAAGTTTCCAGGAGATTCGTCAAGCAGTGGCTGAGAAAAAAGGGGTCCCAAAATGCTTTTTCCCCATGCAGTTTCCTATAGGAAGTTTAAAGACAACTGCAGACCGAATGGCTGGTCGGAATAACACTAAATTTGGTAAAAAGGAAGCTCTTGGTTCAGAAAGACCCCATTTTGTTATTTGGTGTAAATCCATTCAGTAGTTTTTGACGTCGGGGATCTGCAGAACTTGGAGATCTCATGCTGAGATGTGATTGGCTGCCAGTACAAACTTTAACACAGGAAGTGTTGGCAGCCATTTTGGGACACAGGCTCAGTCGAGTCCCCCAAAAAAAGTTTAACCAAAAAAGGAAAGGGGGAATGTTAGAAATACCCTGACCCCCTAGTTCTGGTGCTGGGGTTCAGAAGGGACCCCACCAGGGCAAAAAAAAACAGTTCCTTTTTATTTTTTTTGCCAAAAAGTGCAGAGGATGAGGGAATCCGTCAAAAAATCTAGAAAAAATCAATTGCCAGTGCTTGTTTTCTAACCCTATGAGGCAAGAAGCCTTTCCTTATTAAACAAGTCACAGGCCCAGTTTAAACAAGTCATGTGACACCTTGTGACCAGCGCTGTGTGGTCCTTTATTGACTTGATGCCAGCTAAATGAACACACTCAGATAATGACGAGTCCCTAAGCATTACTTACTGTCTTGAACTAGTTAAATGTTGCTAGCCATAACTAACGCTTGTCCTGTGGTTATCCACGGTCATCCCAGCCCATTGTTAGACTGTGTGTTACTGTTCTCTGCTTCCTGTCCGCCTGTAGCTGGAAGTGGTGTTCTTACAGCATCACAATTACTTTTAAAATGGTGATGCAATAATGAAACAAATAATTGGATTATTGATTTTATTGACGTTTGCCTTCCACTTCAGTTTTCTGGCCAAAATAGGAAATATAACAATTAAAATGGTACTCCTCTTTGCCCTTTTGTGGCCATTGTAATGTTAGAAAGGTGCTCAGGTAGAGAAAAACGGAAGATTATGATTTATTCCCCAACAAGGTGTGGGCAGATTTAACATGACCTCTGAGCTATCTGCGTGCACGCTAGCAATTCTGAAAGTTGCATCGTCAGCATCTCTCAGAAGACTCGTAACATTGAGACAACCTTTTTCCACAACCGCCTATAAGATATGACTTCGGAAGAGCTCTGTTGGTTTTCTTTTCAATTAATCCAATAAAATGTACAAACACCTATTATGGATTTTCCAACCATGCTAGAGGTTGACTTGAAGTATCTGGTAAACAATTCCTTACCTCTTGTCTGTGATATAAGAAGTTGCCAGTGAGCTCAATTAATGTCCTCCACCAATTGAGTTAAAAATATAAGGAAAATATATTGAAACTACACAGATTGGCAAAATACAAAAACAAATGTTTTACTGTTATCTACTGAGGGAAATATGATGACTTGACGGTGTGCTATCTTTTAAGATTCTTCTTTTTAATTCTTTGTATCGTAAAATAACTGTACAAAAAGCATTCTCAAAGGATGAGGCGAACCTTTGGCTTTTCCAGTATTTATTGCTGATCAGCATCGGCAGAAACAAACCAAGAAAGACAGTATTAAATGACTGTTCCCAGTGCATGGCAAACATGCATCACCCTACATTCACACATATGTGTCAAAGCAATATGGCTGCATTTTTGTTACTTTAAATTTACTGTTCTAAGATGAGAGGAGTGGCAAATCAAAAAAAAAAAGTCCAGAAAGTGCCCTTTTTTTGATTTGGTGTAAATTCGTTCAGTAGCTTTCTAGTTAATAAATGAATACCGCATTTGTATATATAGGGATGCGAATCCTTCGCAACTCTTGTGCAGAGTACCGTGAACCCTTGCACCAGGAGAAGTTCTGTGATTTGCAGGCCGCAACCTGTGAAGAAAGTTGCTGCCGCCATTTTCTAAACCGGGACCGTGTCTCGGGGGATGAATTGCCAGGGAAAATAATGAAGAAAGGGTCAGGGTAGTGGTACTCTCACCCCATGGGGGCATTTAAGGGGTGCTTGTGGGAACCCTTACTAGTTTTAAAAAGCCTAGAACCAATTTTTACACATGCATGGAGTTACAGCAATGTCACAATGCTCAGCGCAGCCCCCGTGTAACACTGTGAAGGAGTTGCAAATCTTGCTGAAAATGTTTTAACAGATATACATTCACACACTAATGCCTGCACTCATAGGCCCACTCAGGCATGCACCTATCAACTGACTCACTCAGCAACTCATGCACATACTCTCAGACCCATTCATACACTGAGGGTGTGACGCGGGGTTGGGTGGTTATAGGAGCTTAGAGGCAGGGTGAAGGATGGATTAACCTATAGTAATTAAAATTACTTTACGTTAAAAAAAAAAGAAATTCACTG
Source organism: Pleurodeles waltl (assembly GCF_031143425.1). Taxonomy (NCBI): domain Eukaryota; kingdom Metazoa; phylum Chordata; class Amphibia; order Caudata; family Salamandridae; genus Pleurodeles; species Pleurodeles waltl. Next base: position 1,526,263,376 of record NC_090444.1, read on the forward strand.
ACAAAAAAACAACACATATTTGGATCTCAAAGTTAGATCACATGATTTGTGATTGATGCAAGGTAGGTGATGAATTCATTCCAGAAAATGCTTGTTTACTATGCATAGACAAACACAGTTTCAAAAAATGCTATTGATTACTAATTTCACTGAAATGTGAACAGTGTAAAAATCACTGTGTGTGATAGCTAAAGTAGCATTGTGTTGGTGATGCCACTTCATTAAATGGTTTGCAGCTCTCTTTTGACCATCTAGCTAGGTAACACAAAACACCAGTGCACTGGCTCTGGCCTGATTAGCATGCGGTTAAGCAAAATTCATGTTACAGCAGCTTCTCCTGGCATATTGGGCTCCCGATCCTTAGCTGCATGAATACCCTGGCCCAATACAACAAAGTTAATGTTGCAGCAGCCCCTCCTAGAATATGGGGTTGATGATCCTTAGCTATAGACAGGCTCTGGCCCAATCGGCAGTGTTCACCATGGCTCAATTCACAGCAGCCCTCCTCTGGCTACAGGGGTCGCCGACTCTGACCTGCAAATAATTAATGACCTGATCAGTGCAGCAGCCTTTTCCTCACACCTTGCAATGGGAACCCACTTGACAGGATTCCCCACTGGACCCTAATCCCTCCAGTGCCCTCCTTTTCCACATAGGGCACACTGGTCTTGAGAAGCAGGCAGACAACAGTGCTCCAGAGCACGTGTTCTTGGATTCTGTGAGTGATGCCCCCAACCCTGTGGAAGAGTAGCAGGCCTCGGCCACCAGTCCTGGTCAAAGCAGAGCTTCCCCATCTCACACAGCCTGTCAGGCTGCTTGCATATGACACTTTCAGGGTCTCAAAGTCCCCTTCATATAGTCTTTTTCCAGGTATCAAATGTGATTTAAAGTCTAGGTCTTGATGTTTATGTTGAGGGTGTGCTTCTTTTGAAGTGCCCAACCCTCTGCCCTTATCTTCCTCTTGAGAGCAGTCTGTCCCAACAGGAGCGACTCCAAAGCTGATTATTCCATAGGCCACAGTATTGAATAGCGTTCACACCTGGATGTCAGCCTCAGTGATATGCTTATCAAAAGTTTACCCCAAGGCCTACTCCTTATGAATCTCTTCTCAGCTCCATCTCCTTCCTCAGTTGTGCCCTGCCACCTTCCTTCTGACCTGTCACTGAATCAAAGATCACCTTGTGAAGTGTACAGGGAAGCATGGCACTTGCCTCTCCAGTGTGTGTCCCACTCAGGTTACAAGAGTGCAGCAAAACACAAATCTGTCTGAACGGATTCCTCTACTTCTTCATGTTTCACCATGCAGGTCTGTCTCCCAAAATAGAACCTAGGACCCTCCATGTATTTAACCATTCACAGCCACTCATACACCCAGTCTATGAATACACATACACACGCTGCACAACATTGTATCCTTCCTGTACTGTACCATTCATAGGCACAGATACACTAGAACATGCATTCAATGAGTATGCACAGCACTGTATTCTTCAAGTACAGCACCACTCACAGGCCCACATACAACTAGATTATGCAGTTAACATCCATGCATTGCTCATCACTAAATCCTTCATGTACTGTATCACTCACAGAGGCACAGATAGATCCAGAGCATGCATTTAACATGTATGCATAATGCAGTACACTTTTTTGCACCTTGCCTTTAGTGTAATATCTCTTATTGAACACAGGTCACCATTTTCTCAAGGCTCATCACATAATATACAGATGTGGTAAAAGTAAATGTTGTATACATTTAAGGTTATATTCTATATGTCAAGATGAAGAATATCTCAGCAGTTGACAGTCACTCAAGGCCACATTCCAATCCATCTTTTTTTGCCCAATTTCAACTCCAGATGGCAATATGGAAATTAGCCTTCGCCCTGTTCTGATTGAATAAGACCATCCAAAACTACAAATACAGTTCTAATATTAATGGGAACAGAAGCAACGGCAAACTAATTTCATTCTATGTAGGCCTTACCAGTAAATCCCAAAGGACAGTGAGCATGGGAACTATGTTCTTGCATACCCATGGCAAACGTAGGGTGTCAAAAAGGGAATGCACAAAGGTGATGTTTGGAAAGTTTAGAAAAAAAGACTCAGCCAGTGGCACTCAGGCCTTACAACCAGCCTTGGTCCTGCCCAAACTGTTTAGCCAGCCAGGCAGAAAATGTGATATTAGTTATTGCCAACCCAAGAGTGACTCTGACCTGAATTCATCACCTTAAAAGTATTCGCTACATTTCCAGTTTATACATTTCATGTATGTACTGATTAAATAAAAAAAATTATTACATCTCAGACAGGGCTCACAGGCAGCAGCATGTACCCCTAGCCTCAAATCAAGAGAGCAAAAGGCAATGCGTCTCTGATCTCCATGTCCGTCTTGTGGTGGGAGCTGTCCCTTCTCTCTACTTGGCTGGTGTTGGCATCTCTGCAGTGGCAGCCACTTGGTGGGGTATTTTGATAAGATTGTGGAGTGCTTGGTGAAGAAGCCAGTTGACAGATTACAAAGGTACAAAATATAATAAATATGGGGTTCTTCTTATGCATATTATTTCAGGGAAGCAATACATATGCTTATGGAAGATGGTCGCCTCACAAGTGCTTGCTGTCTGAAGATCCAACCCAGTGTGGTTTTGGCCTTTATTCATGTGATATATTTCTCTGCCTAGATAATATATAAGGAAGGTCAGGCTACAGAAGGAAGTGTCATAATTAATTGGTTCCCCTTGTTTTTCATCATCCACTCAGTTAAATTTTTCTGCCAGATTTTTGGCTCTGTTTTTTTGCAGCATATTTCCTTTAGGGTTACTATTTTTCTGGAGTACTGTAGGCTAGGCTGTAGGAGGCTGGACTGGCTTGTAGTGAGTACCAAGGGGTACTTGCACCTTGCACCAGGCCCAGTTATCCCTTATTAGTGTATAGGGTGTCTAGCAGCTTAGGCTGATAGATAATGGTAGGATAGGCTACTAACACCTGAAGGAGCCTATCAGCAGGAGTCTCTGACGTCACCTGGTGGCACTGGCCACTCAGAGCAGTCCAGTGTGCCAGCAGCACCTCTGTTTCCAAGATGGCAGAGGTCTGGAGCACACTGGAGGAGCTCTGGACACCTCCCAGGGGAGGTGCAGGTCAGGGGAGTGGTCACTCCCCTTTCCTTTGTCCAGTTTCACACCAGAGCAGGGGCTAAGGGGTCCCTGAACCGGTGTAGACTGGCTTATGCAGAATTGGGCACCTCTGTGCCCAACAAAGCATTTCCAGAGGCTGGGGGAGGTTACTCCTCCCCTGCCTTCACACCATTTTCCAAAGGGAGAGGGGTTCACACCCTCTCTCAGAGGAAGTTCTTTGTTCTGCCATCCTGGGCCAGGCCTGGCTGGACCCCAGGAGGGCAGATGCCTGTCTGAGGGGTTGGCAGCAGCAGCAGCTGCAGTGGAACCCCAGGAAGGGCAGTTTGGCAGTACCAGGGTCTGTGCTACAGACCACTGGGATCATGGGATTGTGCCAACTATGCCAGGATGGCATAGAGGGGGCAATTCCATGATCATAGACATGTTACATGGCCATATTCGGAGTTACCATTGTGAAGCTACATATAGGTAGTGACCTATATGTAGTGCACACGTGTAATGGTGTCCCCGCACTCACAAAGTTCAGGGGATTGGCTCTGAACAAAGTGGGGGCACCTTGGCTAGTGCCAGGGTGCCCTCACACTAAGTAACTTTGCACCCAACCTTTACCAGGTAAAGGTTAGACATATAGGTGACTTATAAGTTACTTAAGTGCAGTGTAAAATGGCTGTGAAATAACGTGGACGTTATTTCACTCAGGCTGCTGTGGCAGGCCTGTGTAAGAATTGTCAGAGCTCCCTATGGGTGGCAAAAGAAATGCTGCAGCCCATAGGGATCTCCTGGAACCCCAATACCCTGGGTACCTTAGTACCATATACTAGGGAATTATAAGGGTGTTCTAGTAAGCCAATGTGAATTGGTAAAATTGGTCACTAGCCTGTTAGTGACAATTTAAACGTAATGAGAGAGCATAACCACTGAGGTTCTGGTTAGCAGAGCCTCAGTGAGACAGTTAGGCACCACACAGGGAACATATACATGCACACCTATGAGCACTGGGGCCCTGTGTGACAGGGTCCCAGTGACACATACATATAGGCCACAAACCTATGAGCACTGGGGTCCTGACCAGCAGGATCCCAGTGACACATAACAACCATACTGAAAACATAGTGTTTTCACTATGAGCACTGAGGCCTGGCTATCAGGATCCCAGTGAGACAGTGAAAACAGTGACAAACACCCTGACATACACTCACAAACCGGCCAAAAGTGGGGGTAACAAGGCTAGAAAGAGGCTACCTTCTCACACAACCCCCCCCCAAACGAAGGACAATAAGGCTAACCTTGGCCAGTTGAGACTTTATTGTCTAAGCGGTGATAAGTAGAGAGTAGCTCTGCAATAGACTGGTTACTCCCTTTATCATCCACTATATGGTTACTTCCCTGTGGGGATGTAAACCACCCTGTTTGAAATTTTTTAGCTAAGTAACAATGTGAAGATGTATTTTCAGAGTTTCTATCAGTAAGTTTTAGTTTAGAGCAGTGGGAATTGTCCACTGAACCTATTTGTAGTGATGGAAATGCCAGACAGGGATGCTGTCTCAGAAAAGCCATAGCTGGGCAAAAACTTTGTCCATCTGGCTGGAAGAGAGAACAGGGATGCTGTGTCTCTTGAGTTGGAGCAGGGCAGGGATGCTGTCCTATGAGCTCCACACTAGGGCAGGGATGCTGTCCTAAGTGTTGTGAGGTAGTGCAGGGTTTCTGCACTAAAGTTTCTCTGGGAGGGTTGGAGGGATGCTCCATGTTAACTAAAATGGTGCTGTTTTTCTCACCAATGTTAGTTATCCCACAGAGAGGTACTTCCACCTCAGGGAGTACAGTTTTGCCAACTGATGATTCCCTTGGAACAGGTGCCACCCCAGGAGAGGTTTCTCCCACCACAGGAATGGTATCCTGAATGGTAGGGTGGTTAGGGGATACTGTGATACCCTTTTTACCTGTTGATGGAGAGGGTTCCTGAGTTTTCAGGCCTTCTCTCCTTTGCTTTTTCATTTCAGTAGAAATGAGAGGGAACAATTCCTCAGGGATGCCCAGCATGGCTGCATGGGCATAAAACTCTACATCAGCCCAACCTGAGGCCTCTAGGTCATTACCTAAGAGACAGTCTACAGGTAAGCTAGGTGATACCACCACCTGCTTAGGGCCAGTAACTCCACCCCAACTAAACTGAATTATAGCTAAGGGAAGAAACTTAGTGGAGTTATGAACATCAATAATCTTATACTGTTGTCCAATGATGTGTTGTTCAGGAGGCACTAGGTTTTCAGTCACCAAAGTGAAACTGGCACCTGTGTCCCTGTAGGCCAAGGCCTCAACACCATTTATTGAAACTGTCTGCCTGTACTTATCCATTGTAAGGGGACAAGCAGCCAGTGTGGCAAGGCCAATGCCACTAGGTGTGACAGAAACTGTCTTGGGACTGATTACATCAGTTTCCACTATGGACCCATAAGTGAACCCAACTACACCCTTTGCTTGACTGTTGCCAGCAGTCCCACCACTAGTACCACTACTGCTAGGGGCACTAGAGCTTGATGTATTAGTGGTGGTAGGCTCAGGGGGTTTACCTGGACAGGACTTATCCCCTGGCCTATGGCCTCTGTTTTTACACACAAAGCACCAAGGCTTTTTAATGTGTGCAGGTTGGGAAGAAGAGGAAGAATTCGTTTTATCCCCACCCTCTGAAGAGTGTTTAAGATTTGAAGTGGGATCTTTGGTTTTACCCTTATCCCCATGCTTATCTTGAGATTTTTCACCATCTTTCTTCTTATTGCCATCTTTGTCATCCCCTGTATGAACTTTTCTGTTCACCCTTGTTCTGACCCATTTGTCTGCCTTCTTTCCCAATTCTTGGGGAGAGGTCAGATCAGAGTCTACCAGGTACTGGTGCAACAAATCAGACACACAATTATTAAGTATATGCTCTCTCAGGATTGTGTTATACAGGCTTTCATAATCAGTAACTTTACTGCCATGTAACCACCCCTCCAAGGCCTTCACTGAATGGTCAATGAAATCAACCCAGTCTTGTGAAGACTCCTTTTTGGTCTCTCTGAACTTTATCCTGTACTGTTCAGTGGTTAAGCCATAACCATCCAGGAGTGCATTCTTAAGAACTTGGAAATTATTAGCATCATTTTCTTTCACAGTAAGGAGCCTATCCCTACCTTTTCCACTAAATGATAGCCATAGGATAGCAGCCCACTGCCTTTGAGGGACATCCTGTACAACACAGGCCCTCTCAAGTGCAGCAAACCACTTGTTAATGTCATCCCCCTCCTTATAAGGGGGAACTATCTTGTGCAGATTCCTGGAATCATGCTCTTTTGCAGGATGACTATGGGGAATACTGCTGCTGCCACCATGGGTATCTAAACCCAACTTCTGTCTTTCCTTCTCTAATTTAAAAGACTGTCTATCCAAATCCAGCTGTTGCTTTTTAAGCTTCAGTCTGGTTTGTTCCACCCTCAACTTATTGAGTTCCCTCTCTAACATTCTGTCATCAGGGTTGGTGGGAGGGACATTTCTAGAAACAGAGCTATGATGGGAATGAACAGAAGGAGACCTGTCCCTTACAGAAGCCAACTTAACAGCTTGGTTTACAGAAACATTACTACCAGTATGGTGAGAATAAATGCTTTTGCTATGATGTGAGACAACAGAAGGAGACCTGTCCCTTACAGAAGCCAACTTAACAGCTTGGTTTACAGAAACATTACTACCAGTATGGTGAGAATAAATGCTTTTGCTATGATGTGAGACAATACTATTTATTTGGTGTGGCTCATCATCATTACCATCTATGCTAGATTGTCTAGTAATGGGCAGGCTAGGAAGTTTCTTTCCTGAATCTTTTCCTGGGGGAGTCCCTGAATCAGATTGGGAACTATTAGGTACTTTTTCAACAGATGGGGCACCTATGGCCTTATCCTGTTCTCTAAGCATGTTAAGTAACAGTTCCAAGGAAGGATTCTTCCCTACACTCAAACCTCTCTCTATACAGAGACTCCTTGCTCTTTTCCAGCTAAGGTTGTCATATGCAAGTTTGGACAGATCAACACTTTGGCCTGTGCCAGACATTTTTTAGAGAGAGTTAAAGTGATAGAAAAAGAGAAAAAAGTTTTCAGAACTTTTTGGAAAGACAGAAAAAAAACTTTTTAAACTTTTAAGAACTTTTTGAAAGTTTAGAGGTACTTTTCAGCACTTAGAAAAGAGTGAAAAGAGGAAATGCAAAACTTTTTGGCTATGTGTATATACACTGACCTTGTTTTGTATATTTTTCTCTTATGAAAAGTACAATGACAAGAGTGGTAAGTAGTCTCAAGCACTTATCCCACCACTGCACAACCAATGTAGGAGGCTGGACTGGCTTGTAGTGAGTACCAAGGGGTACTTGCACCTTGCACCAGGCCCAGTTATCCCTTATTAGTGTATAGGGTGTCTAGCAGCTTAGGCTGATAGATAATGGTAGCTTAGCAGAGCAGCTTAGGCTGAACTAGGAGACGTGTGAAGCTACTACAGTACCACTTAGTGTCATATGCACAATATCATAAGAAAACACAATAAACAGTTATACTAAAAATAAAGGTACTTTATTTTTATGACAATATGCCAAAGTATCTTAGAGTGTACCCTCAGTGAGAGGATAGGAAATATACACAAGATATATATACACAATAGCAAAAATATGCAGTATAGTCTTAGAAAACAGTGCAAACAATGTATAGTTACAATAGGATGCAATGGGGAAACATAGGGATAGGGGCAACACAAACCATATACTCCAAAAGTGGAATGCGAACCACGAATGGACCCCAAACCTATGTGACCTTGTAGAGGGTCGCTGGGACTATTAGAAAATAGTGAGAGTTAGAAAAATAACCCTCCCCAAGACCCTGAAAAGTGAGTGCAAAATGCACTAAAGTTCCCCTAAGGACAAAGTAGTCGTGTTAGAGGAATAATGCAGGAAAGACACAAACCAGCAATGCAACAACTGTGGATTTCCAATCTAGGGTACCTGTGGAACAAGGGGACCAAGTCCAAAAGTCACAAGCAAGTCGGAGATGGGCAGATGCCCAGGAAATGCCAGCTGCGGGTGCAAAGAAGCTTCGACTGGACAGAAGAAGCTGAGGTTTCTGCAGGAACGAAAAGGGCTAGAGACTTCCCCTTTGGTGGACGGATCCCTCCCACCGTGGAGAGTCGTGCAGAAGTGTTTTCCCGCCGAAAGAACGCCAACAAGCCTTGCTAGCTGCAAATTGTGCGTTTGGCGTTTTTGGACGCTGCTGGGGCCCAGGAGGAACCAGGAGGTCGCAAATTGGAGCTGAAGAGAGAGGGGACGTCGAGCAAGACAAAGAGCCCTAACTGAAGCAGGTAGCACCCGGAGAAGTGCCAGAAACAGGCACTACGAGGATGCGTGAAACGGTGCTTGCCGAAGTTGCACAAAGGAGTCCCACGTCGCCGGAGACCAACTTAGAAAGTCGTGCAATGCAGATTAGAGTGCCGTGGACCCAGGCTTGGCTGTGCACAAAGGATTTCCGCCGGAAGTGCACAGGGGCCGGAGTAGCTGCAAAGTCGCGGTTCCCAGCAATGCAGCCCAGCTAGGTGAGGCAAGGACTTACCTCCACCAAACTTGGACTGAAGAGTCACTGGACTGTGGGGGTCACTTGGACAGAGTTGCTGGATTCGAGGGACCTCGCTCGTTGTGCTGAGAGGAGACCCAAGGGACCGGTAATGCAGCTTTTTGGTGCCTGCGGTTGCAGGGGGAAGATTCCGTCGACCCACTGGAAATTTCTTCGGAGCTTCTGGTGCAGAGAGGAGGCAGACTACCCCCACAGCATGCACAAGCAGGAAAACAGTCGAGAAGGCGGCAGGATCAGCGTTACAGAGTTGCAGTAGTCGTCTTTGCTACTATGTTGCAGGTTTGCAGGCTTCCAGCGCGGTCAGCAGTCGATTCCTTATCAGAAGGTGAAGAGAGAGATGCAGAGGAACTCGGCTGAGCTCATGCATTCGTTATCTAAAGTTTCCCCAGAGACAGAGACCCTAAATAGCCAGAAAAGAGGGTTTGGCTACCTAGGAGAGAGGATAGGCTACTAACACCTGAAGGAGCCTATCAGCAGGAGTCTCTGACGTCACCTGGTGGCACTGGCCACTCAGAGCAGTCCAGTGTGCCAGCAGCACCTCTGTTTCCAAGATGGCAGAGGTCTGGAGCACACTGGAGGAGCTCTGGACACCTCCCAGGGGAGGTGCAGGTCAGGGGAGTGGTCACTCCCCTTTCCTTTGTCCAGTTTCGCGCCAGAGCAGGGGCTAAGGGGTCCCTGAACCGGTGTAGACTGGCTTATGCAGAATTGGGTACCTCTGTGCCCAACAAAGCATTTCCAGAGGCTGGGGGAGGCTACTCCTCCCCTGCCTTCACACCATTTTCCAAAGGGAGAGGGTGTCACACCCTCTCTCAGAGGAAGTTCTTTGTTCTGCCATCCTGGGCCAGGCCTGGCTGGACCCCAGGAGGGCAGATGCCTGTCTGAGGGGTTGGCAGCAGCAGCAGCTGCAGTGAAACCCCAGGAAGGGCAGTTTGGCAGTACCAGGGTCTGTGCTACAGACCACTGGGATCATGGGATTGTGCCAACTATGCCAGGATGGCATAGAGGGGGCAATTCCATGATCATAGACATGTTACATGGCCATATTCGGAGTTACCATTGTGAAGCTACATATAGGTAGTGACCTATATGTAGTGCACGCGTGTAATGGTGTCCCCGCACTCACAAAGTTCAGGGGATTGGCTCTGAACAAAGTGGGGGCACCTTGGCTAGTGCCAGGGTGCCCTCACACTAAGTAACTTTGCACCCAACCTTTACCAGGTAAAGGTTAGACATATAAGTGACTTATAAGTTACTTAAGTGCAGTGTAAAATGGCTGTGAAATAACGTGGACGTTATTTCACTCAGGCTGCAGTGGCAGGCCTGTGTAAGAATTGTCAGAGCTCCCTATGGGTGGCAAAAGAAATGCTGCAGCCCATAGGGATCTCCTGGAACCCCAATACCCTGGGTACCTTAGTACCATATACTAGGGAATTATAAGGGTGTTCCAGTAAGCCAATGTGAATTGGTAAAATTGGTCACTAGCCTGTTAGTGACAATTTAAAAGTAATGAGAGAGCATAACCACTGAGGTTCTGGTTAGCAGAGCCTCAGTGAGACAGTTAGGCACCACACAGGGAACATATACATGCACACCTATGAGCACTGGGGCCCTGTGTGACAGGGTCCCAGTGACACATACATATAGGCCACAAACCTATGAGCACTGGGGTCCTGACCAGCAGGATCCCAGTGACACATAACAACCATACTGAAAACATAGTGTTTTCACTATGAGCACTGAGGCCTGGCTATCAGGATCCCAGTGAGACAGTGAAAACAGTGACAAACACCCTGACATACACTCACAAACAGGCCAAAAGTGGGCGTAACAAGGCTAGAAAGAGGCTACCTTCTCACATAGGCTCGTTATAATCCTGTTTTCAGGGTGGTTTTGCTCTTCAAATTCTACACCAACTTAAATCAAGAATTGCCAAGGCAATTGTTTTTCTGCCCTTTGTGTTTTTTTCTTCTAAATAATTCCCTGTTACAGAGAAACCTGACATCTTTCAAATGTACATTACTATGAAGGATGACATTTTGGATTACGTGGAGTAGTCATCTTTTTCCTTAAGTGATCCAGAAGGAAACTAGAGAGACCTTTACTGTGTGCTGTCCTTTACATATACATATAACAAATTATTTTTAGAACAGAAACTTTATGCCTCTAACCAGTAACATGCAATATTGGATCACCTCCCAAACTCTGGTATGATGTTGTCATCTGCAAAACAGATAAACTAAAATAAAAAAAACATACAAGCATCCAGAAAAGAAAAAGTAAATAATCACATTGATAATTAAATAAATATAAGATACACAAGTTCAATAATACATTTACATTATGACAGCTTGCGTGTTTCAAACAAATCAACTTAGCACTGTCTTTATGTTCTGAATGAAAAAATGTCAAAGAAAAGCCATCACATGATATAGACTGAGCATGGTATTTATTGGGGCATTCTTCTAACTTTTTTCAGAAGCTATCTTGATAGGTAAAGGTACAGAACGTGTTGTTGTTTACATTATACAATTTGAAATGAGCACTATCATTCAAATAGTGCCTGACAAATTACAAGTCGATGGAGATTGTACTATAACGCAATACAAAATAAAAATACAAATAAAAATGAAAATGTTAATTAGCAAAATCAATTCAGTGTACTGTATCACACATTTTTATGATCATTGAACTGTCCTCTTTGGAAATATATTATTGGCAGTCAAATGGTATTGTTTTCTAATTTAGCATGCCTCTTTTCTTTCAGCCTATGAATTACAGAACTGCCCAGAAACAAATCCCTTTTCAAATGGATATGTTGTCAACATGGATTATAGTGTAGGACAATCAATATCATTTCATTGCTATCCCGGATATGTACTTATTGGCCAACCTGTTCTTACCTGTCAGCATGGAATCAACAGAAATTGGAATTTTCCTGTTCCAAGATGTGAAGGTAACTCCTGTATGTTGAAACATTTGCTTCAATTTTTTATGGTTGTGTTGGTTTATATGTTTGTATTGTGTCATAGCACTGTCAAATTGTACTATACTTGTAATGCATGAAAGTACACAAGTTCTAAAAAACTTGTGTTCAACCTCCCCTTGAATATGTTTTTCATCCCTTTTCATGGAAACACATTTGAAGAATGCAAATGATCAGAGGACCTACTGCATTACTGCAAATGTTTATTTTTGAAACATAATAAGGGCTGCTTCAAAAACCTAACTTACTTTTTTGAGTAATTTACGCTTTCAAGTAAGTTTATTACTGTTTGGTATTCACAATCTCAAAGTTTAAATTTATTACAAAAGTATGTCTCCAACCCACAAGTCAGCAATTGGCTTACTCGTGTGGGTGAAATGGCTCCATATGTCCCTCCTGGACCTACTTAAACCCCTATAACTCCTCCCTAATCACCTCTAGCTCCTACTTAATTCCACTGATTTTGTAGTAAGCTTCCTCCTATTTCTACCCACTTCCATCAGTTCTTCCCCCCATTTTCTACTAAAGCATATATGTATGTGTGCATGGACTCCATGGTCGGGGTAGAGAACTCCGTATGCATAAGTATGGGTAGGGCAGAGGTATCAAACTCTGCATGTAGTGATTAATACAAGATAATAGTCTTGTTTAAAATATGCACCTAGACACAGGAGTAAGAAATAATCTGCTCTTATTTTTACAACTCCAGATAACAGAGAACACAATGTAAAATCAAAGCACAATGAAATAAATTCACTTACATAGTTTAGAAAATTATGCTAAAGAGATTGGCCAATTATGTGCCAAGCAAAATGAGATTATTTAGATGTATCCATCAAAGGCAAATTATGCAGCACCTTCTGTAGTACAACTATTAAGCTATTTGATATCTCACGTTACAGTCAACAACCTTAATATCACGGAAAATGCAAGGGATTATTTACAAATAAAACAATTCACTTTATTTAAATGTTTTAGGTGTACACTCTACAGCCTTTCAAAAATCTTTTAAACAAGCAGCATTACATAGAATCTTGGTATGATATTATGTAACAGCATTTCCGAAGCACATCAAATACCATGAAAGTTGTCCTGGCTCTTCAAACAGAGAATTGACATCCTGGGGTGAGAGTCCCATTCCTGATATGATTAAATACCAAGCCCAAAATCCTGAAAAGCCAGGTCTGTAAGCCCTTCCTAAAATGTAGAAAAGAGGGGATATTCCACAGAGTACAGGGAAGCTCACTGAAGAGTTTAACAGCTCTGACAGAGAAAGCAACATGTAGGAATATATTTGATACACTTTTGTGACAGTCAATCTGGACAGGAACAGTGGACTGCTTCAAATACATGTGAAAGGTGCTTAAAAATAAGTATTTTGTTCACTGGAAGCCAGTGCAGGACTTTCAGTGCCATTCTTGCAGCTGCATTCTGCAGTTTCCTCATTTATTCCAGATGCATCGCTAAAATGAAGGAGATGCAGTAGTTGAGGCAACTAAATATAGTAGCCAGAATCACTACACAGTGCATATTCTTTGGAAGAAAAGGCACTATTTTCATCAGCAACTTCAGTAAAAAGAAACTGGTTGAGAAAACATACATGACCTTCCCCGCTAGGGAACGTTCTGGATCCAAATATACCCTCCAAACTTTTGACTGCCTTGGCCGAGACAGTCAGGACAGACCAGCGAGGAGGCCAAAAGTTCACTGGCAGCGGGCTTGGGATACAAGAATGTTGTATCAAAAGTACTTTCATCCTGTCAGAATTAAACCTCAAAGATTTGTATTGGAACCAGGCTGAAACTGTTGTCATGGACCAGTTCAAAAAGGTCAGCACCTGACCTATCCAAAGTGATGGTCAACTGAGTATCATCCACATAATTTATATGCTGGAGGCCAAACAATTTTACTGGATTCATCAACGGGCATATGTAACTAGTGAAGGGCATTGGGCTAAGTGCTTATCCCTGACAAACACATTGTTTGCAGAGCCTTATATTCTGACATAAACAGAGGTAAATATACTGCATGAGCCCTATCATTAAATAAGATCTACATCAGTCTTGTGCTCTGCATCAAATGCCAGTTTGGGAAGGTGTGCGATACGGTGCCAACAGCCGCAGATCTATTATTACTAGGGCTAAAGGCTCTTCTTTGTCCATCAGCACTGAAACGTCATACGCTCCGGAAAGCAGGGCAGTCTGTCCTTTGTGACAGGCGAAACCTCAGCAGTGCAGTCTAAGTTTTGGCCAATAAGAGTTCATTGGCATGTTTCTCTAGGATCCCGACAGTGAAAGAAAGGAGAGATATAGGGCAAAGTTTAGAGAAAAGCGAGGGGTCGAATTTTTTTTGTTTTTTAACAGTGGCACTAACAGTGCTCTTTTCCATGCTTCAGGAACTATTGAATACCTCAAATGATGGACCTTAACTGCTGCTTTCTACTGGAAAGGAGGCAGGGGATCTGAGGGTGATTTTAATGAGGTGGTAAAAGGAATATGTTTTTCCAGAGACAGCAACTCCCAATAATTAAAAAGAAAGCCCTGGTTTGTATTATCCACGGTGGAAGGCACTACCTTACTGCCCCACTCAGCTTATCATGCCTGCTTCAGCGGTCGCTCCTGTGAACAGGAGGTCACTAGAAGGGATTTGATATTCAAAAAGGGCAGAGATCCTATCTTCAAAGATGTTGGACAGGTTACCCATCAGCTCCTTAGTGTTTTGATTGTATTTGCAGTACATTTTGCTGTGTAGAAGGCAGAATTTGCAGTTTGCCAATTTCTTATATTTCTTTAAGGCCTTCTTCAGTGCATTCTCCCAGATATAGCATAGTTACGACACCAAAGGCGACCCAGCTTTTTACAGCCCAGTTTAGCCTTCCTCATTAGTGCCAAGAACCAGGATGCAGTAGGAATTCATCTGGCATTTTAAAAATGTTGTAAGGAAAGAGAACATCCTAGGCTAATTATATGCACTCACTAGATTGTGCATAGCATTCTATGGCCAATGCAGGGCAACCTCTGGAGTCAGAGTCCCTCAGATTTTGGACAAGGGATGTCTAAATTTGGCCACAGATGTTTCTTCTTTCTATCAATAATTTTAGAAATGGGCTCAACAAGTAACAATATCAACAAGTGGTCCATCCAAACCAGTGGGACACCATCTGTACCGTGGAGGAGGTCAGCTGGTACAAAAAAATAAATCCAGCCAATTATATTTAGTATGAATAGGTGCCCTGACTACCATATCTAATCCAAATGCTAGCATGCTAATAATAGGTTTGTTGGCCACCAGGCTCAAAGGACGGTCCATCCAGGTATTACAATCCCCAACCGTTATGGATTGGGCATACACCAAAAAGGTTCTGAGCACCAGGTCATGAAACAGGTCAATAAAGGTTTCAGCCAGTTCCAGGGGCTGTAGTATATTATCTATCTAAGTAATGAATAGGTCAAAGAGATTCATTGGGTTTAAGAAATTGGGTTGTTGGTTGAGTGGGGCGTGAGCCCTGGTCAAGAAGCAACCACAGTCCTTGTCAGAGTAAGGTACAAGCAAACACCAGATTAATCTGTGCTCACCCCCTTGGTAGATTGGCACAGAGCAGTCAGGCTTAACTTAGAGGCAATGTGTAAAACATTTCTGCATCACTTCAAACAGTAAAATGATGAAAACACCACAAAAAGATCACCAATTTAGAAAAATAGAGGAAAATATAATGAATAAAACTAGATCAAAACAACAAAAATCCAATCAGTGGAACCTGAGTTATACATTTTTAAAGAATACAAATTATAATAGTGTTTAAACGCCAAAACTGCCAACTGCAGCACTCTAGTCGTGCTGGACCTGGTTTCAGTCAAAAGTTCAGGCCACCCGTGATAAAGCATAGGTTGGATACAGTCACCTGGTTCGGCCTGTTGAAGTTTACCTTCTCAAGTTTGTGCTGAGTCCTATTACAGAAGATGGTGAGGAGCAGGGAGAGTGCTGTGGGATGCTGTTGGTGAAGCATGAAGAGCCAGCCAGCGTCTGCAATGGGTGTTGCTGGAATTTTGTGGTGTCAGTCCCTGTAAGGGGTTGATACTGCAGTGCAAATAGTGGGGCTTATGGAGGTTTGCATTGATTTGTGCTGCAAGCGCCAAGGTCTCAGTGCAAACAGACCCTTCATTGTCGAATAGAGCCCAAAAGCTTGATTTCAGCACCTATGAGCCACACTAAGGGTCCAGGACCTGAAAGGCACCACTTGGGGGTAAGGAATCCACTGCATCTAGGTCGAGGTGATGCAAGATGTTGGGGGGTATGTCCCTGATGTATAGATCAGTAGGCCAGCAGACTCGCCCTTGGAGTCCTGGGCTCAAGATGAAGGTATTTGTCCAGTTCTCCTTCACCAGGCAAGAGGGCAGGAGTCAGCAGGTTTGCACATCAGGGCAGCTGTTTCTTTAGAGCAGCAGTCCAGCAGAGTGTCTTTCCTTGCAGCAGGACAGCAATTATTTGTCCTGACGGAGTATCTACAGGTTCAGAAGTGTAATGAGTTGATAGTTGCAAAGGTCCTATACCCAGTTGTGCCCTTGAAGTGGGGGTGAGGCTTCTAGGAGTTTCCATCTAAAGTCTCCAGAAATTCTCCCTTCCCTATCCTGGCACCAGACTGACTACAGTGGATATGCAGCCCCTTGTGTAGAGACAGGACACAGCCTATTCAAGTGTGAGTGGGGCTCTGCTAATGCCCTCCCTCCCATCCCTCTGTTGATGGCCCAGCGAGGCATACCTAAGCTCCCTATTGTGTGTGGTTGTCTAGAAGGAATATACAAAGCTCAACTGTCAGTTACACCCATTCGCATGGCCAGAGACAGGCTACAGGTACTACATGTCCAAGGCAAAAAAAATGGCAACTTTCTAAAAGTGATATTTTCAGTTTTGCACATAGAGATCTAAGGTCACCATAAGTCAGGGTTTTAATTATGATTCCAAGGATACCAACTATGAACTGGCTACCTATTCCTATTTAGAAATTGCACTTATAAAATGTAATAAGGTAACTCCAATGTTGTTCTATGGAAGAGGTAGGACTTACTGTAGCGAAAAACTAATTTAAGAGATTTTCCCTACCGGGACATGTAACACCTAAAAAATGATGTCTACTTTTTAAATATATTGCACCCTGCCCTCTGGGCTGTCACGGATGTACCTTAGAGGTGACATATACATTAATAAGGAAGGTTTGGGTCTATGCAAAAGGTTTATTTTGCCAGGTTCAAATGACGGTTTAAAACTACACAGACACACACACACACACACCCTCTCTCTAATCTCTCCCACTCTGTCTCTTTCTCTCACATGCTTAAATGGCTACTTAAGTGGGTGTCACAATCAGTGCTGCTGACCCACTAGCAGCATTTCATTCACTGGCCCTGGGTACACGTAGCACAATTTTACTAGGGACTTATACGTATATTAAATGTGTCAATTGGGTATAAAACAATGTTATCATGTTTAGAGGAGTGAGCACAAGCACCTTATCGCTGCTTAGCAGGGGCAAAGTGCATACAGTCCTAAGACCAGGAAAACCAACATCGGTTACAAAGGAGAAGGAAGGCAAACAGTTTGAGGGAAGACTACCACCAGGCTAAGAGGTCTAACATTAGGTAATTGTGGAAAAAGTCTATGATCAGTATGGTGACAACATATTCATCTACTGAAACCATATTGCTTTATTTCAAGTAGTTTAATCATGTATCTAAAAGTGGTCCACAAATGTCAGAGGTAATGCTTATCTGACTTCAGCTGCTGTCCATAGGCTTGTTTCAGTTTTGTAAAGTCAGAAAACAGTGGTGTTTCTCTATTATCACAACTTCAATCTAGTTACTGAAACTGGATGCCACCATTCCGTAAAACCCTCTAAAATCTTGATGCTTAATGTACCTTCTTACGTATTTTCCTGCCCATTTTATATTTTGAACTTTTTTGTGCTACATTTCTCTTATAAAAAACGTGTTTTATCGCTCCCCCATAGCTCATTTATAGATACTAGTCGTTACTCAGATATCATTTAATTTTTTTCAGTGAATCGTGCACCTATTGTTTCCTAATGTTCATCTTAAAAACTCTATAATATTTTTGTGATCCAAGTATTAATGTAGGTTTACAATGCATTTATTTGTCAACTATCCCTCTAAAGGACTTTTGAGTCGAATTAGTATGGCTAAACCGTGTTTGCCGTAAACTCTCGTGAATGACATGTATCTAATTTCCCTCATGGTACTATCAGCCAAAAATATGAAGATCGTTTCAGCACACACACCATGTTACAGTACATGATTTCTTGTAACTATTGAAATATGGGCTTCACACATTTCAGAAAATTGTTAAAGATAGTATACATTTGATCTTCATTTGAGCAGAGGCAGATACACATGTTTAATTTTGCCCAATACTGCATGTATTGCTGTTTATAGTCATATGATCAAAACTGTTGAAACCTATCAAATCCAAATGAAATTGTACATCATTGAGAACATTTAATACAGTCATGTGAACTTAACATATCTGAAACGTAATGTCTTCATAATTGTTTACATGTGTGGCAATAATAAAGCACGTTCTTGGAACACTAATTCAACCAAACTGTACGGTCAGAATTTCCAAGATGATTACAAGAGACCATCTAATTTGGTATATAACAATTCAAAGAATGTGCTATCCAAAATTGCCTTTTAATGTTTCCTTTAAAGTTTTAATGCAATATTTTTTTTTAAGTTAAGAATAATAAATGGTGTTATCAGTGTCAGTAACCTAAGCCTCTATACTACTGTTTAAGGTGCATTTGTTCCACAGTAAGAGTCATTTCACATGGACAGAAGACAGCTATTGCTATACATGTCAAAACTGCCTTAACAAAGTCAATTATCACCTTTATTATGGGTTCCAGAAATCTAAAACATTCTCAATAAAGAAAAGATGGTTCTATAGAGCTTGCTATTTCTCTAATTTCCTATAATGTTCCACCTTAATTTCAACTGAACAGTAACGTTGTTCAATGCAATTGTGGGGTAAGTATTGCCATTTCTCATCATGGTGAGCCCTTAAAGTCATTAAATTAACCTGTACAGAGTCCTGTGGTAACAATGGCGCAGAGCAGATCAGATTAATTTAGAGGCAGTTTGTACTATAGTTATGCAGTACCAAAACAGAAAGGACATCAAAACACAGCACAAGAAAAATCCCAAGCTAATTTAATAAAACAGATGGCATTTAAGAATTACAATTGCACCAAAACAACAAATATCCAATAAGTGAAATCAGAGTTATGAATTTGTTTTAATTTAAATGTAAAAATGGCACCATAAAGCAGAAAGCGCCAACAGCTGCCATCTAGTTCTGCTTGACTGGCACCTGGTTGCAAGTTAAAGCTGACCACGAAGGAGTGCTGATTGGATACAGAACCAGATTTGACCTGTTTTTTCCTTTGCAATTAGTCTCTCAAATGTAAGTCAAAAACCCTCAGCATGACAAGACCGAAAGCTGTGGCCAAAGAGGGATCCACATTGTCGGTTAGTTGCTGGATGAGGTATCACTGAAGCAGCTGACATTTGTTGGGAAAGCTCAGAGCCGCGGGAATTTTAATTTTGCACCCACATAAGCTCCTTCATGAGCTCAATACTTTTTGTGCCTCTGCATGGTGAAGATTTCTATCTTTGTACTTAGTCACTTTTTTGGAGCTTTGATTCTTTAGGTTGGGCAAGTTTGCACACTGTAGCCGAAGAGAGCTAAAAAGAGCTACACAATGCCTGATACCTCCTTGATGAGGTGCCACTGAGCTGTAAAGCTCTGAGTGGAAGCAACCTGCATCTTTGGCCCAGAGGCAACACATGTTAGTTGGATCAGCTTGACAGGTTGGTCCTGGTCCTCCAGAGGTCTTTGTAGCTAAAAAGTTTTTATGTCCTAGGTTTCAGGATACTTTAGGAGGTGTACACTTTGACACCAGCCAAGGGTCCAAGACCTTGGGGGCAGCCCTTCGGGGTCAATACTCACTCCAGTAGATGCCTGCAGCAAGGTCAAGGGCATGTCTAATTACAATTGGTCAGCTGAGAAGTTGCAGGAGGCCAGCCTTACGACTCTTGGATTCTATTTATTTGTCTTGAGACAAGAAGGAGAGCAGTCTTCCTCAGTCACAAATAGCAGGTCCAGCCCTCTTCTGTTCTTCAACTCATCCAGAATGTGTACTGAGGCCGGTGCACTGGGTGCTACATGTATGCCTCACACCCACCTATGGGTCCGGGGAAGCACCTGTCAACTTCTTAACCAATGACAAAAACATTCCCAGGGGTGGCAGCATTTCCTGTGTGCCCTACTGCAAACAATCCCATAGTGCCCACTCTACCTAAACCCAAAATGGTAGAACCTTTCTTCCTCTGTGCGGAGCTCTTGTTCTCACTCTACAGGTGTGGCCCAGGAAATGAGCAAGCCTTCCTCTGTGGTCATTCAAAACTGGTTCTCAGGGAAGCACCTCTCTCATTGACATTGGTGCCTGGCTTACCTGAGAGATAAATGAGTGGGCAGGCCCAGGTGTTAGCCACATTTTCGTGTGGCAGGGTAGGCCCTTTTGAGGTTATTTAAGTTCTTGGGTACAGCCCATATAATCAGCCTACCTGAGAAACAGAATACCTTTCCACATCAAGGCTTTTGTTTGAACTATGGAAGGAAGATCACACCTCATCAAGAGAGCTATACAGCTCCTGGATGGCATTTGTATCTCATGTAAACTGCCCTATAGAGTCTTTAGACATGGAAAAAGTAAATCTCAATGCTTTTCCATGAAACAATCAACCCTGCTATAGGAAAAAAGCATTTTGGACATTTCCCTCTAAGGACATGCTTAGCATTACAACTTTACATGTACTACTTTTAAATAACATACACATTGCCTTCTGGGCAATAAGGCCTAATTTTGGGTGAATTATTAATAGTTAAAAGAGAGGCTTAGGCCTGTCATATAGGGGTTACTTTGGAAAGGCCGAATTTGCACTTTAAACCTGTGCAGTCATGTAACACATGACAGGCCTGCAGTCATGTTTACGATGTCACTGTACTGACTGGCACAATGGGTGCTTGAGTTCACTTCTGATATTTAACTTGCAGTCCCTGGGTACACCTACGTCCCATATACCAGGATCTAATAGGTAAGTTAAAAATGCCAATCAGGGATTTGTCACTTTCATCATGTTGGAAAGGGGAGGACATTGTTCTTCCACTGTTTTTCTCTGAGTACCTAGCTTTTCACAACAAATCTTCCAATTTGCTTGGTTATGTCGTCTGAAAAATCACTCAGCAGAAACACAATGTAGTTCTTGTCTCTATACAGTTTTTCCCTGTCTAGCAAACTTTTAAAGGTGTAGCCTCTGATGCTATTACAGAAAAGACAGTTCAGCAGGAATCGGCTCTAGTATAGTATTTCCCCACATAAGGAGGTGTCAAAGCTTGCTTGCTTCTTTTTTAAGTATTTAGGGTCATATTAAATAGTAACATGCCACTTCATGCTAATTCAAAACGTATTCTGCTTGTGAGAACTTATTGATATCAGAGGGTTGCAACTGATTTTGTTTGTCTTGTGATGAGGTGCTTTGTCTGCACAAAAGTGAAGTCCTCAACACTCCCAAACATGAAGAGGTGTCCTACAATCCTGTGTGTTGCTCAGGCTGTTTCTACTCCCTATAGATTCATTTTCTCACTCCAAGAAATTTTAAGGGGCACTTTCTGATCTTTTGTCCATGTGTTATTTATCAGGTTGCGCATTTACCACAGAAAAAAAAAAACACAACTTGTTTAATCAACACTTACAGTAGATACTGATTCTGTGGTACATGATAAAAGCATAACCAGAAGTGTTTCATATATATACATTATTTACCAAACCCCTTGGAATATGTAATTACTGAATGTGTGTGATTAGCAGTATTTACCATTAAACTCGTAATTAAGGCCTATTTAGTTAAAACATGTGCCCTTGTAGTGACTGAAGGCGTAAAGCTATTTTGCTCTCTGGAACCATCTACATTTTCCATAAGACAGGTCTAGAGAAAATTAAAATATTCACTACTGTACCTCTGCCTAGGAAAAAGCTAGTACAGTCCTTTAAAGTAATTTCCTACTTAAGTTTCAAAATGTAATGAGGAAATCAGAGTTTTGGTAACTGAAGTGGAGAAGAAACTTTATAAAATTGTTCTTTGGGCTGCCTGAGCCAGAATAGGCTTAATACCAATTTTGTCACTCATTACACCCCTGAGTTGGAATGGATACTTGGCCGGGGAAGTTAAAAACCCTGACTGAGAAGAGAATGGCCTACCTCCGAGACCTGGAAGGAAAGGGTGCTGTTAACTGCAAGCCACATGGCAAGCATTATCTCATTGTAAATGAACAGAACACAATACTACCTTTTGTGACTCTGAAACATCAGGGAGAACTTCTTTCTATTCATTCCTGAACCTTGTCAAACAACCATTCATTAGTCACAGTGGGGGAGAAAGCCAGTCAGGTGGGAGGAGAGCTTGTTTAAATAGGGAGTGGCTACAGAATTGAATGCAGGCCTTTCTGGTGGCACAAGGGATCTGCCATTTTGAAACAGGAACTCATTGGTAATTTTACAATAGGCAAGGAGGAAAGGCTGCAAAAGGAGGTAGGGAACTGTGAGACCATAGTTAAGATTTGGTAGTAGAATTTTTTCAGTCAGTGGCTAATGAACAAGATAAGTATGGCGGCTCAAACACCACCATCTGAGAACATTCTAGACCTGGGACTGAACCGTCTGAAGAAAAAGTGCCCTCTGGAAGAAGGTTCCAGATTTCTGTTGGAAAAAAGAGTGTTCACTCAAGGAATCCTTGCTCCTTCTGGCACTCATGTACTGGAAATGCTTTGTAATGGTTAACTGGTTGGCCTCCCCTTTTGCTTCAGGACATAAACAGTAGAAAGACTCCCAACTCTAAGAGGGCCCAGCTGGCCATAGAAGACTTAAGCCTTTTTCTACATGCTTTTTGCCTAATCTTTAAAAAAGTACCCTTCTGGTTCCACTTTCCCTATTTTCATGATCTTAGCGTCTCATTGATTATTAAGTTTTTCTCTTTTTTCACAACTGTTTTGGGAATGTTATTGTGTTATTTGCTTGGCTTACACATTGTTGGTACTGCTTCAGTTTAGAACACTCACTGGAGATTGGTTGCCACTTGCTCCATGGATTTGAGGAGAGATTCTTTCAGAACTGTGTTTTGACCTAACCAGATTGAATTTGATAAACTGGTGGGAGTCACTCCTTCCAACTTAATAACATGATTTCTGGCAGACATTTTACTGAGCGAATCAACTGTAGTGAAACTGTTCTTTGCTCCTTTTTAGACATCTGAATGAGTATTTTGTATTCTTTTTGGAATAATTGTTTATGCCCTTTTGATAGTGTTTTGTATTGACATAAAAAGCAAAGGAAAATACAATCCCAGCTACATAGTTGCGAATTTAAAAAGTTTTCACGCTCTATTTACCACTACACTTTTTGTTTTAAAGGAAGACAAATCGCTTCAGTTGCTGATGATCTCTAATGCTATAAATGTAACTTTTTTTCAGTTGTATTTCTAGTTTACAGCACTAGGTTTTCACGTGACTTTATGGATAGTTTTATTATGAGAGAAGAACCACAATTTGAGAGAACACGGCTCTTTTTAATACAGTAAACACTAGCTGGAGACGGCGTGCAAACGGATAATGTCAGATTTGTTCAATATCTTTATGAAACCCGCCTTGGTATAATTGTGGGAGCCTATTGCAAATGCCTAGTAATAAGGAAGAATTACGTTTTCGTTACTACATTACCAGGTGGCATTACTGACAATTTCTTTTTAACTGGTGTATAAAAGTAGTGGACATCACAGCATTCAAACGTGCAAGGCCATGCATTACTTAATGATAACACGGTTGCACTTAACAGTAATTTCGTACTGCTGGTGTTGTAAAAATCGGGCATTTATATATTGCATGCAACCAAAGTGTAATATACTGTTTGCATCATAAAAATGAGATTTGACAACACTAAGAATAAGAAAAAGCGTATGTTTTTCATGGCAACACATTTCATTTTACTTGCAGATCTGGTTAATTTGTGTATGTTTTGCTATTTCTACCTAAAGCGCTGAATTTGTCATTCTTAAGGGTGAGGGAATTTTAATTAGTTTAGAGAGTACCTCTCTCTCTCGCTGACCTGCACATTACGACTGTGGCGAATGTGCCACTGTCGAACCACCGGCACTGCCACTTTCAGGCTGGCCGATGGCCTGGCTGTGCCGGCATCTTAACCCCTTCGCTGCCAGGCCTTCTCCCCCTCCTGTGCCAGGCCTTTTTTTGCCTATTTGGAATAGTTCTCGATTAGGCCCTCATAACTTTTTGTTCACATAAGCTACCATTTGCGTCCTTTTTTTCCAACATCCTAGGGATTCTAGAGATACCCAGACTTTGTGGGTTCCCCTGAAGGAGACCACAACAAAGCCAAAATACAGTGAAGATTTTGTTCTTTAAAAAGAAATTGGAAAAAAGGGCTGTAGAAGAAGGCTTGTGGTTTTTTTCCTGAAATTGGCATCAACAAAGGGTTTGCAGTGCTACAATCAACAGCTTCCCAGCTTTCAGGAACAGGCAGACTTGAATCAGAAAACCCAATTTTTCAACACAATTTTGGCATTTTACTGGGACATACCCCTTTTTTACGATTTTCTGTGCTTTCAGCCTCCTTCCAGTCAGTGACAGAAATGGGTGTGAAACCAATGCTAGATCCTAGAAACCTAAAAATTTCTGAAAAGTAGACAAAATTCTGAATTCAGCAATGGGTAATCTGTGTAGATGCTACAAGGGTATTCTACAGAAAAGAACAACTGAAATAAAGAAATATTGAAATTGAGGTGAAAAAACCAGCCATTTTTCTCTATGTTTTCCTCTAACTTTTTCCTGCAATGTCAGATTTTTTAAAGTAATATACCGTTACGTCTGCCTGACTCTTCTGGTTGCAAAGGACTTGTAGGTTCATCAAGAATCCTAGGTACCCAGAGCCAATAAATGAGCTGCACCTTGCAGTGGGTTTTCATTCTATACCGGGTATACAGCAAATCATTTGCTGAAATATAAAGAGTGAAAAATAGGTGTCAAGAAAACCTTTGTATTTCCAAAATGGGCACAAGATAAGATGTTGAGGAGCAGTGGTTATTTGAACATCACTGAATTCTGGGGTGCCCATACTAGCATGTGAATTACAGGGCATTTCTCAAATAGACGTCTTTTTTACACACTGTCTTATATTTGGAAGGAAAAAATGTAGCGAAAGACAAGGGGCAATAACACTTGTTTTGCTATTCTATGTTCCCCCAAGTCTCCCGATAAAAATGGTACCTCACTTATGTGGGTAGGCCTAGTGCCCGCAACAGGAAATGCCCCAAAACACAAATTGGACACATCACATTTTCTCAAAGAAAAGAAAGGTGTTTTTGCAAAGTGCCTACCTGTGGATTTTGGTCTCTAGCTCAGCCGCCACCTAGGGAAACCTACCAAACCTGTGCATTTTTTACAACTAGAGACCTAGGGCAATCCAAGACGGGGTGATTTGTCAGGCTCTCACGAGGTTCTGTTACCCTGAATCCTTGGCAAACCACAAAATGTGGCAAAAAATATACTTTTTCCTCACATTTCGGTGACAGAAAGTTCTGGAATCTTAGAGGAGCCACAAATTTCCTTCCACCCAGCGTACCCCTAAGTCTCTCAATAAAAATAGTACCTCACTTATGTGGGTAGGCCTAGTGCCCGCAACAGGAAATGCCCCAAAACACAAAGTGGACACATCACATTTTCTCAAAGGAAACAGAGGTGTTTTTTGCAAAGTGCCTATCTGTGGATTTTGGCCTCTAGCTCAGCCGCAACCTAGGTAAACCTACCAAAACTGTACATTTTTTAAAACTAGAGACCTAGGGCAATCCAAGACGGGGTGCCTTGTCAGGCTCTCACGAGGTTCTGTTACCCTGAATCGTTGGCAAACCACAAAATGTTGCAAAAAAAAAACTTTTTCCTCACATTTCGGTGACAGAAAGTTCTTGAATCTGAGAGGAGCCACAAATTTCCTTCCACCCAGTGTTCCCCCAAGTCTCCCGATAAAAATCGTACCTCACTTGTGTGGGTAGGCCTTGTGCCCGCGACAGGAAATGACCCAAAACACAAAGTGGACACATCACATTTTCTCAAAGGAAACAGAGGTGTTTTTTGCAAAGTGCCTACTTGTGGATTTTGGCCTCTAGCTCAGCCGCCGCCTAGGGAACCCTACTAAACCTGTGCATCTTTAAAAACTAGAGACCTAGGGGCATCCAAGATGGGGTGACATGTCGGGATCTCACCAGGTTATGTTACCCAGAATCCTTTGAAAACCTGAACATGTGTCTAAAAAAACACTTTTTCATCACATTTAGGTGACAGAAAGTTCTGGAATCTGAGAGGAGCCACGAATTTCCTTCCACCCAGCATTCCCCCAAGTCTCCCGATAAAAATGGTACCTCACTTGCGTAGGTAGGCCTAGTGCCCGCAACAGGAAATGCCCCAAAACACAAAGTGGACACATCACATTTTCTCAAAGAAAACACAGGTGTTTTTTGCAAAGTGCCTACCTGTGGATTTTGGCCTCTAGCTTAGCCGCCACCTAGGGAAACCTACCAAACCTGTGCATTTTTGAAAACTAGAGACCTAGGGGCATCCAAGATGGGGTGACATGTCGGGCTCTCACCAGGTTATGTTACCCAGAATCCTTTGAAAACCTGAACATGTGGCTAAAAAAAAAGTTTTTCCTCACATTTCGGTGACAGAAAGTTCTGGAATCTGAGAGGAGCCACAAATTTCCTTCCACCCAGCGTTCCCCCAAGTCTCCCGCTAAAAATCATACCTCACTTGTGTGGGTAGGCCTTGTGCCCGCGAGAGGAAATTACCCAAAACACACAGTGGACACATCACATTTTCTCAAAGGAAACAGAGGTGTTTTCTGCACAGTGCCTACCTGTGGATTTTGGCCTCTAGCTCAGCCGCCACCTAGGGAACCAAACCAAACCTGTGCATCTTTGAAAACTAGAGACCTAGGGGAATCCAAGATGGGGTAACATGTCGGACTCTCACCAGGTTCTGTTATCCAGAATCCTTTGCAAACCGCAAAATGTGGCTAAAAAAACACTTTTTCCTCACATGTCGGTGACAGAAAGTTCTGGAATCTGAGAGGAGCCACAAATTTCCTTCCACCCAGCGTTCCCCCAAGTCTCCCGATAAAAATGGTACCTCACTTGTGTGGGTAGGCCTAGTGCCCGCAACAGGAAATGCCCCAAAACACAAAGTGGACACATCACATTTTCTCAAAGGAAACAGAGGTGTTTTTTGCAAAGTGCCTACTTGTGGATTTTGGCCTCTAGCTCAGCCGCCGCCTAGGGAACCCTACTAAACCTGTGCATCTTTAAAAACTAGAGACCTAGGGGCATCCAAGATGGGGTGACGTGTCGGGCTCTCGCCAGGTTATGTTACCCAGAATCCTTTGAAAACCTGAACATGTGGCTAAAAAAAAAGTTTTTCCTCACATTTCGGTGACAGAAAGTTCTGGAATCTGAGAGGAGCCACAAATTTCCTTCCACCCAGCGTTCCCCCAAGTCTCCCATTAAAAATGGTACCTCACTTGTGTGGGTAGGCCTAGTGCCGCAACAGGAAATGCCCCAAAACACAAAGTGGACACATCACATTTTCTCAAAGAAAACACAGGTGTTTTTTGCAAAGTGCCTACCTGTGGAATTTGGCCTCTAGCTTAGCCACCACCTAGGTAAACCTACCAAACCTGTGCATTTTTGAAAACTAGAGACCTAGAGGAATCCAAGATGGGGTGACTTGTCGAGGTCTCACCAGGTTCTGTTACCCAGAATCTTTTGCAAACCTCAAAATGTGGCAAAAAAAATTGTTTTTCCTCACATTTCAGTGACAGAAAGTTCTGGAATCTGAGAGAAGCCACAAATTTCCTTCCACCCAGCGTTCCCCCAAGTCTCCCGATAAAAATAGTACCTCACTTATGTGGCTAGGCCTAGATCCCGCGACAGGAAATGCCCCAAAACACAAAGTGGACACATCACATTTTCTCAAAGAAAACAGAGGTGTTTTTTGCAAAGTGCCTACCTGTGGATTTTGGCCTCTAACTCAGCCGCCACCTAGGGAACCCTACCAAACCTGTGCATTATTTTAAACTAGAGACCTAGGGGAATCTAAGACGGTGTGACTTGTCAGGCTTTCACCAGGTTCTGTTACCCAGAATCCTTGGCAAACCTCAAAATGGGGCTAAAAAAACACTTTTTCCTCACATTTCGGTGACAGAAAGTTCTGGAATCTGAGAGGAGCCACAAATTTCCTTCCACCCAGCATTCCCCAAAGACTCCCGATAAAAATGGAACCTCACTTGTGTGGGTAGGCCTAGTGCGCCCGACAGGAAATGCCCCAAAACACAAAGTGGACACATCACATTTACTCAAAGAAAACACAGGTGTTTTTTTACAAAGTGCCTACCTGTGGATTTTGGCCTCTAGCTTAGCCACCACCTAGGTAAACCTACCAAACCTGTGCATTTTTGAAAACTAGAGACCTAGGGGCATCCAAGATGGGGTGACATGTCGGGATCTCACCAGGTTATGTTACCCAGAATCCTTTGAAAACCTGAACATGTGTCTAAAAAAACACTTTTTCATCACATTTAGGTGACAGAAAGTTCTGGAATCTGAGAGGAGCCACGAATTTCCTTCCACCCAGCATTCCCCCAAGTCTCCCGATAAAAATGGTACCTCACTTGCGTAGGTAGGCCTAGTGCCCGCAACAGGAAATGCCCCAAAACACAAAGTGGACACATCACATTTTCTCAAAGAAAACACAGGTGTTTTTTGCAAAGTGCCTACCTGTGGATTTTGGCCTCTAGCTTAGCCGCCACCTAGGGAAACCTACCAAACCTGTGCATTTTTGAAAACTAGAGACCTAGGGGCATCCAAGATGGGGTGACATGTCGGGCTCTCACCAGGTTATGTTACCCAGAATCCTTTGAAAACCTGAACATGTGGCTAAAAAAAAAAAATTCCTCATATTTCAGTGACAGAAAGTTCTGGAATCTGAGAGGAGCCACAAATTTCCTTCCACCCAGCATTCCCCCAAGTCTCCCGATAAAAATGGTACCTCACTTGTGTGGGTAGGCCTAGTTCCCGCAACAGGAAATGCCCCAAAACACAAAGTGGACACTTCACATTTTCTCAAAGAAAACAGGTGTTTTTTACAAAGTGCCTACCTGTGGATTTTGGCCTCTAGCTTAACCGCCACCTAGGTAAACCTACCAAACCTGTGCATTTTTTTAAACTAGAGACCTAGGGGAATGCAAGATGGGGTGACTTGTCGAGCTCTCACCAGGTTCTGTTACCCAGAACCCTTTGCAAACCTCAAAATGTGGCAAAAAAACACTTTTTCCTCACATTTCGGTGACAGAAAGCTCTGGGATCTGAGAGGAGCCACAAATTTCCTTCCACCCAGCGTTCCCCCAAGTCTCCCGATAAAAATAGTACCTCACTTATGTGGCTAGGCCTAGTGCCCGCGACAGGAAATGCCCCAAAACACAAAGTGGACACATCACATTTTCTCAAAGAAAACAGAGGTGTTTTTTGCAAAGTGCCTACCTGTGGATTTTGGCCTCTAGCTCAGCCGCCACCTAGGGAAACCTACCAAACCTGTGCATTTTTTAAAACTGGAGACCTAGGGGAATCCAAGATAGGGTGACTTGTCGGGCTCTCACCAGGTTCTGTTACCCAGAATCCTTTGCAAACCTGAAAATGTGGCTAAAAAAACACTTTTTCCTCACATTTCGGTGACAGAAAGTTCTGGAATCTGAGAGGAGCCACAAATTTCCTTCCACCCAGCATTCCCCCAAGTCTTCTGATAAAAATGGTACCTCACTTGTGTGGGTAGGCCTTTTGCTCGCAACAGGAAGTGCCCCAAAACACTATCTGGACACATCAAAATTATCAAATAGAAAACTACTTGTTTTTGCAGGGGGCACCTGCGTTTTTGGTCCTGGGCTCAGCAGCCATCTAGGGAAACCTACCAAACCCAGACATTTCTGAAAACTAGACACCCGAGGGAGTCAAGGGAGGTGTGACTTGCGTGGATCCCCCAATATTTTCTTACCCAGAATCCTCAGCAAACCGCAAATTTAGCTAAAAAATCAAATTTTCCCCACATTTCTGTGTGGGATCACTGCACCGGGACAAATTTCCTACCACCCAACGTTCCTCTCAATCACCTGGTAAAAATGATACCTCACTTGTGTAGGTGGGCCAAATGTTTGTGACAGGATAGAGCCAAAAACACGTCGAAATTGAGGGGGAACCAAAGCGGGTCCAAAAGGGCAGTTTGAAAAAAAACATTTTTAGACTGACAAGTGCAGCAGAAATTTTATCGGTATAGATGAGACAATGCTGGGTGGTAGGAATTTTGTGGATTACTGCAGATTCCGGAAGGTTCCATCACAAAAATGTGGGAAAAATTTGTGCTTTTCAGCAAAGTTGCAGGTTTGCAGGGCATTGTAGGTAAGGAAATGGTGCGGGTGCATGTGAAGCACACCACCCTGGAATCAACTAGATGTTGAGTTTTCAGATGTGTCTAGGTCTTGTGGATTTTCCTACATGGCAGCGTCCCAAGGTAAAAAAAAAAGTGCAGCCCACACTATTCCAAGTGGAACAATTTTGAGAGTTACCAAGCTCTCATGGCCCAAATGTAAAACAAAAACCAAAAATAATCAAATGTCCTCTTGCTTGCCATGGGATAAGATGTTTTAGTGTGCCGGGGAGAGCTGAGAGAGTGTTAGCCCCTTCAGTTCGGGTGGGGGCATAACCAGGCCCATACTGGTTGGTAGCCACCACCCCACTATTTTTTTTAATTTTTTTTATTCCCTGGCATCTAGTCGACTTTCTGTCACCCCGGGGTGTGGATCGGGGGTAATTGCCCAGTCTGCCCACTGGCGGCAGAACAACTTTGGCCCCATTTATTTACGATGGGGGTATGGCCTAGAAATATTTTGCCCCCGTGGAGCGGCCCTTGCCCAAGAGGCCCCTCCCCTTACTTGAAATAGCCCCCACAAAAAATATTCCCTGGTGTCTAGTGGTTTCTGCCCCCCCTGGGGGCAGATCGCAAGGCCGATCTGCCCCCAGGGGGTGCAGAAATGGCCTAATAATGATTCCCCCCCCCCCCCCGGAGCGAACCTTTCCCAACGGGTCGCTCCCCAAACATAACAAAATCAAAAAAACAATAAAAAAATGATCCCTGGTGCCTAATAATATTAGGCCTATCTGCCCCCAGGGGGGCAGAAATGGCCTAGAAATAACCCCCCCCCAAGGAGCAGCCCTTGCCCACGGGGCTGCTCCCCTTCCTTCAAATAGCCCACAAAAATATATATTCCCTGATGTCTAGTGGTTTCTGCCGCCCCAGAGGCAGATCACAAGGCCGATCTGCCCCCAGAGGGGGCAGAAATGGCCTAGTAATAATCCCCCCCATAGAGTGACCCTTGCCCAAGGGGTTGCTCCCCAAACATAAAAAAAAAAAAAAAAAAAAAGAACATTTTTCCTGGTGTCTAGTGGATTTCTGCCCCCCCCGGGGGCAGATCGGCCTAATAATATTAGGCCGATTTGCCTCCAGGGGGGGCAGAAAAGGCCTAAAAATATTTCGCCCCCCTTATGCGTTACTATTAAAAAAAAAAAATGTCCCTGGGGTCTTGTGGTTTCTGCCCCCAGGGGGGCAGAAATGGCCTAATAATAATTTGCCCCCGAGGAGCGGCCCCTTGCCCAAGGGGTTGCTCCCCAAACCTAAAAAAACAATAAAGAACATATTCCACAGTGTCTAGCGGATTTCTGCCCCCCTTGGGGGCAGAAATGGCCTACAAATAATTTGCCCCCGAGGAGCTGCCATTGCCCAAGCAGCCCGCTCCCCTTACTTCAAATAGCCCACAAAAATATATATTCCCTGGTGTCTAGTGGTTTCTGCCCCACTGGGGGCAGATCGCAAGGCCGGTTGGCCCCCAGGGGGGCAGAAATGGCCTAACAATAATTTGCCCCCCCGGAGCGACACTCGACCAAGGGGGTGCTCCCCAAACATAAAAAAACAACAACAAAACAATAAAGAACATTTTCCCTGGTGTCTAGTGGATTTCTGCTCCTCCCCCCCCCGGGGGCAGATCGGCCTAATAAATTTAGGCCGATCTGCCCCCAGGGGGGGCAGAAATGCCAAGAAACAAATTGCCCCCGGAGGAGCGGCCCTTGCCCAAGGGGCCGCTCCCCTTATTTGAAATAACAAAAAAAAATGCAGAAATGCTCAGAGAAGCCTGAAAGGAGAGGAAAGGCCGTTCCTCTCCTTTCAGGCTTCTCTGCCCCCTCCACGTGATCGGAGGAGAAATGCTTTGCATTTCTTCTCCGATCGGGCGCTGGAAGCTGAGCTTCCAATGCCAGAAGGAAGGCCTCTGATGAGGTCAGGGCACGAAAGCGTGCTGACATCATCAGGCGCCACGGGGGGCGGGGTGGATGGGGAAGTGATTCCCCTTCCATCCCTGCCCAGGGGAGGGGTGTGCCTGGCCATCGGGGGGAGCGCGGGGCCCATAGCAAGACTAGGTGATCTCGTCCAAGGCACCGGGGAACCAGCGCCTTGGACGAGATCACCTAGTCCTAGGCACAGTACGGGTTAATCCCCCAGGGCAGCGCTGCAATGAGGGCTAAAATGACAAAATAAAACAGCCCGTTACCCCCAGTCATTCATTGGGATCTTAATCGCAGCAAGATCTCCCAAACATGAAAAACCATTTCATGAAACCAATGCAGACTTCTTTCTTAATTCCAACATTATTTACAGTTCTGTGGTCGCAGCTCCCCACCCGCATCCTTTGCAAAAGAAGTGTTTCTCATGACCGTAAAATGAAGGAGCAAGAGAGTGAAAGGAATGTTTTATTCCTCCACAGATTATCAAACATAAAACCAATTGGATTGGCCCTGAGACAAGGGGGATAAGTAGGATTGGAAAAAGGAGGAAACTTTAGTCCAGAGTGACCGATATAATAACTGGGGCGGCCAAGACACCTTCAAAATATGTTTTAAAAGCTGTTCTCCAAAAGAAGAATAGTGCTAATAAAGCATTGTGCTACTGGTTACCAACAACTTCACTTACCCTGTCAGGACTCAACGGATTTGTGCAACCCTTTTTATAATAGTTTTCTACAAGTAAAAACATGCTTCTCGTCAGTATGGCAGCTGAGGTGATTTATGCGCAAAGCTCTTGCAGAGATATTAGCTTCTGTCTGTGCATTCCTTATGTTTGATAACACCTGCTTGATTCCTAATTATTTACAGATCTGCAAAGACACCAGATGTAACTGAGGCAACTTTTTAGCAAGCTTCCTGCGCAAGTCCACAATATATATTTAAATATGCCCCCATGCTTTGTTTTTTTTAAATAATTTGCCATAAATCCACGATTCTGCTACAATTTGGCTGCAAAAAGTTTTTCAAAAATACTTTTTTTTGGCTCCCTTTAAGATCACTTTTATTGTGAATGATAAGACCTATGAGAATGTATACATTGTAACAGTTTGATAAATTCATGTTATATGCATGCAAGTGCTGTACAAAAGTAGAATCTAAAATTAGTGCAAATGGTTCTAAAACCTTCTGAAGAATTGCCAATGAACACAGTTTAAAAAATAGTGTAGACTAGTTGAGTCATAGATCCTTTGCTCCCCATGCCAAACAGGTCGAATGGTCCACTAATGTTTTGAATAATGATTTTGGTAATGGAATACTCATATTGGAGAACAGGTTCAAAAAATTTGACCGTATTATAAGTGAAATACTGCCAGCCATTGGCACTGAGAGTTTAACCCACTTCCCACTCAGTTGCAATTGAGTTATTAGTTGTGAAGGATGTGAGTTTGTCCACATAAAATAAGTACCCTATTGACTTTTTACTAGGAACCAAGTACCTTATTGTAGCACCTGACTTTCTCAGGAGTAGTGAAGCAGAGCAGTTCAAGGTCCCCTCAAGAGGTGGTGTGGGCTATTAATTACATCTCACTGCTTAGCAACAAGCACACTCAATAACTAACTGTCCAGTCAGTGCCTTTTTGTACAAAATGAATAGTCATGTTATTATACATCCTCTAGTAAAAACTTTCCATTAAAATACAAATATATTCATTATGGTGGATGGAAGTACCTTTGATGACACCCTCATTTCAAGTTACACCCGGAGTGGGTACTGAACCCTATACCCACACCACTCCCCACCTATACTACATGCACCATCACAATATAAGGAAGTGTCATTTGGAGAAAAAGAGCCCCCCGTTGATTTGTCAGGGTGTCTTCACATCAATAAAAACTGCAATATGTTATATTGAACACTGCAACTTGCAAGTCAATGGAAACTGTACCAATATTCAAAAACATTCATTATAATGGAAAACACTCCATTGTCAACCTCAACATGTTTAACAAAGCATTGAAATTCAAAATATGTCTCTGATTCTTTCAATTTTATCAGTCTGCTGCTTTAGTCATAAGACTTACAATAAGGGGTCTTCGCATTCCAGAAACTAAGAACCAACACCATCTCAAGGATTGCTTGTGATAAAAGCAAGACTTTCTTTGGTTCAGGGATTCAGTCCCAAAGGAGAGACCAGGTGAGTTTTCAATAACATTCTTAAGTGGGTTGCTACACTACTTCCATATTCTCTAAAGCCCATTTGTGGTGCCCCTGAACACTGTGGAGCCACAACAAATGAAAAAAAAAAAACTTGACTAGCTTCTTTATCTATCAGATTCAAAGATTTTCTATGAGGAAGTTGCCTGAAAGGAAGAACTACTGGACTGCAGAGAAACATTTTGCATGTATATTTTAAATTAATTGTATTCAGATGGACTGAACGTCACTGACAATACCATTTTATCACTGCATATCTCATGAGATCATAGGGTTGCATTAATTACACATTTCAAATTAAATCTTCACTCATAATGTTTTTTTGAAAATCCAACGGTACACTCACTCAGCAAAACAGTTTTGAAGTACCTGAAGAAGGGGAAAGCTGAAACATTGTAATGGAAATATATTTTTGTTCTTTGGTGAATTCATTCATTTGAGTCACTTCTTTCTTGTTTAGGAAGAAAGTAAGCATTTGTTGGTGATCTCACAGAAAATGCAACTATCGAATTATGGAATTTCAATGGATAGTTTACTTGGAGACTTTAAACTCCACTGGGATGGCAAAGATCATAAATGTGTTGAAAGCCTCTCTCTCCCAACCTTTAACACTGTCCATCTGTCAGAGTCACCAGATCCTCGGGGTCTGTGCACATTCCCAACACATCCACCACAAGACAGTTCCAATACTCTGATTAGAATGTCACAGAGTCTAAGAGAGTCCAAGTGGGGAAAAGGGGAATAGGAAGGGAACAGCTGGGAAGGAGACCTGTAGGAAGCAAAAGGTTAAAACACACAATGTCAAGATTATATCATATTAATCATTACTAGGCTATGACTCTAAGCATTGTCATACTGGCAACATGGTTAACTTAAGCATGGACTTAATTAACTAGGCCTCAAGATGACTGGATACCTGTGAGAGAATCAAGAAAAATTAATACAACTTTCCAATGAACCACTTAATTAAATGTTACACATGAATTAGAAACATCAGAACCTTCTAGAATTACACTTTCAAATTCAAGTATAGTCTTTTGCATGAGGATCAAGAAATAATCTGAATGATTTCTATAACATCATATGAATTGTACTTGAGGGAATTATTGTGCACATACAATACAACATCTAGAATTCTAACACTTTAGTTTTCTTAAAATGCAGGAACATGAATTGCGCACATTGCAGATTTTCACAAAACGTTTGTAAATGCCAATGAAATGATTGTGCACAATGAATAACATGAGTTAGACTCGAGAAATGAATTGCGCGACTTGCCGATTCGAAAGCCACCAAGTAAATGCCATGAAGTGGTAGCACACGATGAACATAATGATTTAAACACAAGAAATGAATCGCACGTATTGCCGATTCGAGTACCACCAAGTGAATGCCATGAAATGGTAGCGTACAATGAGTAGCATGAGTTCAACACAAGAAATGAATCGCGCGTCTGCCAATTCGAATATCACCACATAAATGCCATAAAATGGTAACACACAATGCATATCATGAATTAGACACAAGAAATTAATCACGCATTTTGCAGATTCAAAGGCCACCATGTGAATGCCAAGGAATGGTAGCGCACACTCCATATCATGAACTAAGCACAAGAAAGGAGTCGTACGTCTTGCCGATTCGAAGGCTACCATATGAATGTCAAGAAATGGTAGCGTACAATGAATAACACGAATTAAGCACGGGAAATGAATTGCGCGTCTTGCCGATTCGAATACCACCATATGAATGCCAAGAAATGGTAGCGTACAATGAATAACACGAATTAAGCACAGGAAATGAATTGCGCGTCTTGCCGATTCGAATACCACCATATGAATGCCAAGAAATTATAGCGTACAATGAATAACACGAATTAAGCACAGGAAATAAATTGCACGTCTTGACGATTCGAATGCTACCTAGTAAATGCCATTAAATGGTAGCGCCCAATGAATAACATGAATTGAGCACAGGAAATGAATCACGCATCTTGCTGATTCAAATGCTACCTGGTAAATGCCATAAAATGGTAGCGCACAATGAATAACATGAATTGTGCACGAGTAAAGAATCACGCGTTTTTGCGATTCAACTGTCAGCATGAAAATGCCATAAAAACTTTGAGCTCACATTCACACACATAACAGCAAAATTGTTTTATCTTGCAAATTAGGCCCAAGAACTCAAAAGCCTTCGAGAACGGGATTGGGGGCCCAGCCCGACCTCCGTCTTACCGCCCTGATCAAGAATCACCGAACAAAGTGAAAGGGCAAGGCCTGGAAGATCAAAGTAGGCCTCTGGAACAGGAGCTCAGGAAGTTGCTGCTGCTCTGCACCGGAACCTCTGAATAGTGAGCACGTGGAGCTGGGCTGGCTCCCTTTTATAGAGTCTTGGCCCAGCCAACAAGCACACCCAGGCATGCTGCAGGGAAAGCTTATAGAAGGCCCTGGAAAGGGACCACACCCTGACACCCTCTGAAAGCCTGCAGCAATACATTGCAAATGAACAGTATTTATAAGCACCTTGAAAATAAGTCTTCAGGATTGAACTCTGCAATGCAAAAGGTTAAACAACAACATATCAGCACAGTGCATAAATTACGTTATCTTGAAAGTGCTGGGTTTTTGCATTCTAGTCGCCCATAGAGCGTGCACTGCCCTGGTGTTGACACCATCTTCTCTTCCCAGAACAACTTCACTCTCTCCCCTATTAAGGCTGACATATTGCCTCTGATATCAAGAACATGAAAACAAACAATATTAGGATGGTTCTGAGCCACCATTAACATAGCGAGACACTTTTTGTGTTGCCCTGACTGTAAGTGGCAGAATAACTGCACATTTACTACTTAAAAAGAGAATATGTTAAGATACAAGGTGGACATAATCAAATCTCAATACATGTTCCTGTAAGGCCAACATACAATCATCCAAGGATTAAACAGTAAAACAGTTTAAAGTAATAAAAGCACACACACCCCTTTCCTGAACACTTCAGCCCAGTTTGATGATCATAACTGGCAAATCTCTACTAAGAGAATAGATTGCTTCCTCTTTTGACATACTTTTCACTGACAACATGCTCAAGTGCAAAGTGCCAACTTCTAACCATGTCAATGATCATACTTGGATTATTAAACACTCTATTTATCCAGTGAATCCGATATAGTCTAACCACTTCTCTCACTGGTACAAGATAATTACCTACTGCTCTTGCTTGGAAATATTTAAAGGACCTAAAAAGGGTTTTGCAAAGCATGTTGAAAAACTTTTATTGCAGACACTGCACTGAACAAAAAATATTGTCAGAATTCTGGCCTGTTTTGTAGCCATAGCTTGTGCGTATATATTTCAGCAGCTGAACCCTTAGTCTCCTACCACCAATACCCTGTTGTTACTCTATTATACCTATGAAATAACCAAAGCAAATCTGTTGACCATATTAACCATGTATTCAACTAAATACACTATTGTATAACACAAATATGACCAGACATCACATATAGTGGCAAATCTTGGTGGGTCAATCTTGACAGCAAGCTTTACCTGGACCTACCCATTACAGTCATGACTAAAGAAGATTGCTTGCACGTAGGACTACCAAACTCCATCAAACCATGCCACCATAAATAAACCTGGATTATCTTAAGTAAATTGTTGTGGCTCTGCTCACATCCTGGATCCTTATCAAAACAGACCTCAATAAGGCAGCCACAATCATTTATTACACCAGGAAACAGGACTACCTATAAACCTAGATGGTTACCTATTTAAGGATGTTGCATCTTCAGGTCAGCATTGATAATTTTTTAACATTCTGAGACTATGCATGCTCAAAATTTTACAACACCAACTGTAAGTCTCAATTTAATGTAGACAGTTCTATGTCAGCAGCACAC
Source organism: Pleurodeles waltl (assembly GCF_031143425.1). Classification (NCBI taxonomy): domain Eukaryota; kingdom Metazoa; phylum Chordata; class Amphibia; order Caudata; family Salamandridae; genus Pleurodeles; species Pleurodeles waltl. The sequence continues at coordinate 1,526,301,821 of NC_090444.1, forward strand.
ACTGTCTTGAAACACCACAATATTCTACTTTTTGTCAGGATTCATAATAAATCAAGCAAGCCCCCTCTTTCTCCTCTAAAAAAAGGCTGAAAGTGCATTTGCTTTAAGGCAATACAACATCAGTTGATTAATTCCTCAACAATGACCTTCATGAATACTCTCTCCCTTTCAAACATTCCTGTTGTTGCCTCTGCCTATTTAAATGAATACATATGAAGGTCTCTTACTTGATGTTAAGCAGTTCTTCTTTTCTAAAGTTCTCTAGCACCAAACCATATACATATTACTCAGTGGCGGCTCTCTCTATGCACTCCAGTGCTAGACCCACTTTGTTTTATTGCCCCTTTGTTATTATACCAAGAGTGAATAATCTACTATTCACTCTTGGCATAAAAAAAATGTCAACCTATTTTTGGTTCAGCCTGAAGCAGCTAGTGAAACTGACTGATGGCTGGTAAAGGCACACAACTGTGCCTACAACAGTCAATCAATCAGTATTTGTAAAGCGCAGCTACTCACCCATGAGGGTCTCAAGGCACTGACAGCAATCAGAGAGGTTGTCAAGTGCTTATGAAATCCCAGCCATTGCCTTGGGTCCTGGTACACCTCAGTGCCTCCCCCATCTGTGATGTAATAAAGCATGTAGATGTGTGGGCATGTCTATTTCCGTGAGAGACTCAATAAAGGAGTGAGTCAGAATGCCTGAGAATGAGTTATAGGAAGTATGAGTAATAATGGAAATTAATGTGAATGAGCATGATAGAATTGACAACGAGTGTTACTGAATCCTTCTGTGTTTAAAGATGAGTGAGCCAAGGTGTGATTGAGTGAGTCAAAGTTTGAATGATTAAAAATTATTGAGACTGAGTGAGAGTGAGAATCATTGAGCTTGATTAAGTCAGTTAGACTGAGTGAGTCAGTGTGAGTGAAATCCATGGGGCTAAGTGAGAATGAGTGATATTAGGTGAGTCTGAGTGAGACTAATTGAGTCTGAGTGAGAATAAGTGGGTATGAGCGAGAATAAGGGAGACTCAGTGAGTCAGAGTGACTGAGAATGAGTTGTTACTGAATGGGATTGAGTGAGACTGAATGAGTCATGAGACTGAGTCAGACAGAGGGAGATTTGGTGAGTTGGAGTGAGTGGGAATGAGAGGGAATAGTGAGAATGAGTGAGACGGGTGAGGTAGAGTGAGAAAATATAAATCAGAGTGAGTGAGTCTGAGTGATTCTAGGTGAGTCAGAGTGATCTTGAGTGAGAATGCGTGGGGCTGAGTGCAGCGGGATGAGAATGAGTGTGAATAGGTCAGGTTAAATGATAATAAGTTAGAATAGGTCAAACAGAGTCATTGAATGTGTGTGAGTGAGTGGTACTGACTGAGAATAAGTGAGATTTGAGAGAGTGAGTGGGAATCAGAGAGACTGAGTGAGACTGTGTGAGCCAGAAATAGTGGTAATGAATGGGACAGAGTGAGAATGAGCGAGCCTGAATGAGCCAGAGTGAGAATGAGTGAGACTGAATGAGACTGAGTGGGTCAAGATGAGACTACGTAACACCAGGTGAGTCAGTCAGAGTGAGACTGAGTCAGAACGAAAGAGACTAACTGAGACAGAGTGAGATTGAGTGAATCTGAATGAGTGGAACTAAGTGAGAATGAGTGGGAGTAAGCGAGGCTAAGTGTGTTAGAGTGAGATAGTCAGTGTGAGATTTAGTGAATCTGAATGATTGAGAATGAGTGGGTCTAAGTCAGAATGAGTGGGTCACAGTGAGAATAAGTGATCCTTTGTGACTCACTTACAGCAGGTGAGACGTAGTGAGTGCAAATGAGAGTAAGGGAATGTCAGTAAATGAGTCTGAGAGAGAATTCAGTAGAACCAAATTGCAAGAAAAATTTAGGAAACCCCCTGAATCCAAGTAGGTCAGGCTTGCTCACTGGAATGCAAGCCAGGTTCCCACCCCTCCAATTTTATACATCACCAGCCACCACTGATATTATTTTCTTTCAGATCTTCCAAGCACTATCTTTGCTGCACTAGGTTTGAATACCTCCTCTCAAAAGTGGAAACACTGCAGCTGATGGGTGGGATATTAAACTATTCTGACAAGATTATGGATGGAGTAAATTAATTTTTCTATCATTCTTTTGCATATGTTCTTCTATTATCTTGTTTGAAGCACTGTTATGCTGTTGGCAGCGCATGTAACTAAGTGTCTCTCATTGTTATTTCAGCCTCTTTCACTATGTGAAGCACTTTTATGTCTATGTGTGCAATATGCAATGCACTAAATAAATGCAAATGTATAAATCTGATGAATTGCTATATTTTTGGCACAGGTGTTACAGTGGACATTTTTTATACCTATTCTATCCAGTTAAAGCTTTTTTTATATTTTTTATTGGATACCGTGATTCTAAATAGTGGTTCATAGAAAAATAAGCAGATGCAGATATTTACTCAAGACCTTTATTAAAGTGCTTCTCAGTACAGGTGTTCCTAAAGTGTTTCTTAAATATTATTTTCTCATTTCCCTCTTTTCAGCTCCGTGTGGCTATAATGTTACTTCTGAAAATGGAACTATTTACTCGCCAGGGTTTCCTGATGAATACCCAAACTACAAGGATTGTGCGTGGCTTATTTCTGTTCCATCAGGGCAAGGGGTTTACATTAACTTCACCTTACTCCAGACTGAACCTGTTAATGACTACATAGGCATCTGGTAAGTGTATTCTTGGGTTATTTATGGATTTACAATTTAGTAGCTCAGGTATTTATGATGTTGTTTCAAAAATGTTGTCTCTAGGTATTATTTGTGAGAAGTGCCTCTCATAATTCACCTGGTGAGAAAGATGCTCTTCGATTCATCACAATTAATTAATTTATGGCTATCTATATATGAATATGTGGTGGCACACCTAGGGGTTTGAGGCTTAAAAACACAAGGATTTTTTTTTTTTAATTAAACAGATTTTTTATAGTTTTTTTTTCATTTTCATGTTGCAGTAAACAATACATGCAGACATGTGTATATTAATCGTCCATTATATGGATACAATACACTAATTTTGACTTATTGAGTACCATAAGCATATCATATGAGGTCAAGCAAACAGTGATGTACAGTACAATAATGTAGGGGAAATCTATGTGGAGGTCAATTGGTCTGAGCATGTACACAAAACTAGTTATTATACAGAAGAACGTTAGAAACTGGTTTATGAAATTAAATATTGGACTATAGCTGGTGAAGACAGAATAGCCATCTGGAGAGTAGGAGGTTGAACATAATGTTATTGATGGCATCAGTAATGCTAAAAAATAAATAAATAAAGCAGGCGGAGGAGTGGCGGGTGGTGCCCAAAGAAATATTGAACATAAATGACAGGCCACCTGGAAACATGGGGACAATAGACTACTTCGTCTTAAGGGTGTGGAAGTCTGTATGTTGGAGAACCCAATGTGGGAAAAATATTTGTGAGGTGAACTTACAGTGATTTTCAATGTGAGCACCATCAAACACCCCACTTTTTCTCAGGGAGGTAGAGTATCATCCCTGGGGCCTTCTCCTAGGGCTGTCCAGAGGACATCCCAGTCATCAGCTATCAGGTGTTTGCAGAGGCTATGAGCCTCCTCCTATAGAAAGCTTTGTCTGGGCCAAATGTAATGCAGTGAACACAAGAATGATACTGAAGGTGGGAACATCACCTTCCATCATATGGTGCTCACCCAGTTATCCAGTAGATGCCCCAGGTCAAGGAAAGGTCTGCAGCCTTGTGCTGTTGTTGGTGCTTAAATATACCTAGGGCACAGATATCCCAGATCAGTAAATGTGTGTTTTTGTAGGCCTTCATTGCATAAAGGAACTGCTCCTTCAACTTAGTCAATGAGGGCCAGTCCCAAAGTATGTGGTGTAAATCTGCAGGCAAGTCCAGGCAACAGGGACATTAGGCTGCAACTATGAGGAATATTTGGTTAATCTTGGTTGTAGAGATGTATGCCCTATGTAAAATCCAAAATTGCAAACGTTGGTATTTTGGATCAAAGTGTCTGAATATGCAAGGTTTCTGAGCCACACATTATTGTGACCTGACCTCCCAGATTCAGATTCCCAGGTGTCCACCCTCTATTGGAGAGCAGTTGACGTTCTGGGTTTTATATAGTCATCTAATACAGTGTCTGTCCTTCCCCATCATGTATAAAGTTACATGGGTATGTGTGTATCAGACTCCAGGTCTACAGTCACCCATCTGTTCCATTGGATGTAATTATCCAGCTGCTTTTCTATTACTGACCTTCACGTAGAGTGTTTGATTGCAGAGAAGTCTGGAGATTTCAATCATTAAAGAGGTCTCCCTGAGTGTCAATTCCAGCCGTAACCCAGTGTGTCAACTTTCCGCCACTCAGCAAGGCGCCCGCCTTGAAAGACTCAGCAGTGGCATTCTTGAGTCCACCAGGTGGGACATTTCAAGCATGTTGGAAGACCAGATGAGGTACATCACAGGGGACTTTAGATACAGGAAGTGGCAAGTTGTAGATGTTCTGGTATCCTCCAGGGTTGCTCCCAATAGCCATGAGGCCAGCCATTGCACTTGAGCTATCAGATAATCGGCATCACGCTTGGGAGCACCAAGCCCTACCTCGTTGACCAGGTGTCACAACATAGCTAGGGTCATGCTTCGGTGACTTCTGGACCATTTCAAATCCCCCAAGAGGGTCTACAAGTTGCAGAAGGCTTACCAGGGGTGGTAGACTACTATGTTTGTGAAGTGGTATAGCAATCTAGGTACCATGGCCTTCTTAGACACTTCCATTCATCCTGAATCTGAAAGATGGAGAGTTCTTCAGAAGGCCACTTGCCCCTTGAGGGAGCCTATCGCACTACTGAGGTTTGTAGTTAAGTCTTCCTTTTTGCCCTGGTCACCCCCACACTATTTGGACAGGCACTGGTGGTTACTGACTCATGGCTGTGCCCTGGGTACTGCTTACCAGTCCCAGGGCCAGTGCTCTGTGTAAAGTGGCTATGCAAATTAGGCTAATTATAATTGGCTAAGTTAACCTACCTATAAGTCCCTAGTATATGGTAGGGCATGTAGGTTTAGGGACCACAGCATAGGTAGTGCATTGCTGAGGTGCCCAGTGTCATTTCAAAGGCAGGCCTGCCTTGCTGGCTGCTTTTAAATTAAAGTTATATGCAAATTTGACTTTGGAATTAAAAGTAGTTCCAAAGTCTTTAACTACCTTTTTTTTTTACATATAAGTCACCCCTAGGGTGTGCCCTATGTGTCCCTAGGGCTGGGTGCCATGTAACTATAAGCAGGGACCTTATAAAAGTAGATTTTTAAGCCCTGGTGAGGTAAAAACAGCCACATTCATTTTTCCCTAATGGTAGTAAATGGCCTTCATAGGCTAGAATGGGGAGACTTTATTTTAATTTTTAAAGCCCCCTTAAATGATGGATAACAAAAGTTTGGTATCAAATTAATTGTTATAATAAATCCCACAACTTCCAGTTGTTGGATTTAATATAACTTGTTCAGGTAAAGAGTTTTAAACTTTACCTGAAAAGTTGCCAATTTCAGCCCTGCATTGTTTTTGCTGTTGTGCTCTGATTGGCAAGCCTGTCTTGATGAGGTGTGAAGCGGCCTGGCTTCACACAAAGAGATGTGCCTGTGGGAGGGAATTTCCCCTCAGCAGATGGTGAGGCAGGAAGGGGGAGGGCTGCCAAACTGGTCTTTAAAGGCAGAGAAGGACATTTGGAACAACCCAGCCACACCCCACATCCTGCAACCCCAGACAACTAGGTGCCCCCTTGATTAGATTAGGAGAGGGCAGGAGAGGGGTGTGTTTATGATTTTTATCCACACCAGTGGGCGGGCTCAGCCAGCTGGAACCTCCAAAAATCAGATTCAGCCATGATGGATTTTGGAAGAATGTTGCCTCCTGGGATTGATTTTTGACACACTTTCCAGGAAGTAGTCATCACAGGGGGAAGGACCCTGCACCTGACTGGAGAATCAGGACCCCCCTGCTTTTCACCCAGGAGCAAGGATAAAACTGGCAGATCTGCACCCACACCTCAGATCCCCATCAGATTGCAAAAAGGAAGAACCAAAGGAGAAGAAGGACTGCCCTGCTGGACCCGTGGCCTGTACCTGGAACCTTCACTCAGAAGGACTGCACCAGCTGCACACTTGGGCTTCACCACAAGAAGGACTTTGCCTGGCTTCAACTGGTTCAAGGAGGGACTCCCTGTTTGCTACAGGTAAAAAATTGCTAACCAGATTCCCCTGCACCAACTCATGAAGAAATCAACCGGCTGACCACTGCCCAGTGGCCAAAAAGGAGTTTGTGCCAGGTGCATTCTGGGAGTTATAGTCTGCACCCCCAAGGATCATCTCAGAGCTTCTGGACCCTTGGGGTGAGCTGTGGACCCCAAAGGAACCTTAAAGGAACATCTGGGAGAAGCCCCAGAAGTTTGGAGAAGTTTGGAGAACTTTTGAAAAAAAGCTCCATAGAGGGACCGACCCGCTGCAGCAACTCTAGCCGGCTTGCCTCAACGGCGACCCGGCCTGATTTGCAGGTTCGTCCCGGTAAAGAAAATTTCCAAAAAAGAGACTAATTCCGAAGGTAAAAAGTTGACCGGGACCTCCCAGCCGGTGTATCCGAGGAGGGCTCCAGGGACTTCGGATCAAGATCCAGGTTTACCCCGGTCGAAGGATTTTCACCTTGAAAAAAACACTAAGTCCGAAGGTAAAAATCTCCACCGAGGATTCCCGCGACGCGTATCCGGAGAAGGGCTCCAGGAGGTCGGATTGGACTGGCAGGTTCGTCCCGCTGAAGAAAATCTTCAGAAAAGAGACTAGGGGGGTCATTGCAACCCTGTGTTTTGGAGGAAGCACCGCCAGCTGGCTTCCATGGGGGATTACAACCGCGGTGGAAGCACGGTTTTCTGCCACTTTTGTCCCGGTGGACGTAATCCTCCAGGGCAGCGCTGCTTGCAGGGGATTACAAGTCCCCCTCCCGCCAGCCTTTTCATGGCGGTTTGAACTGCCATGAAAAGGCTGGCGGAAAGGGGAGTCGCGGGGCCCCTGCCACGGCCCGTGCAGCTTTTCACTGTCTGCACAGCAGACAGTGAATAGCGCGACGGGTGCAACTGCACCCGTCTAACAGCCGCCGGCTCCTGTGTTGCGGCCGAGATCCCTGACTCCTGTGTTGCAGGCGAGATCCCCGCAGGGCCGGCAGGCAGAAAGCTGGTTTCCGCCCGCCAGCCCAGTGGGGATCTCATAATGGCCGCGGAGGGAGTGCGGCCGCATTTGCAGCCGCCCGCCGGTCCAACCTTGGCGGGCGGATTCAGACGCCCACCAAGGTTGTAATGAGGGCCCAAGTGTGAAGGTAACATTTTAACCGAGGCCTCCCGCGGCCTGTAGCCGAGCAGGGCTCCATCGCGGTCGGCCTTAAACTTTGACTTTGCCCCGGTCGAGGTGCAACCAGATGACCCGATTGGCGCTTTTTGTTTCTAGGTGCTAAAAAAACAATAATTCTTTAAAAATTCATAACTCCGGTTCCCCTTATCCGATTTTATTCGTTTTTGTGTCATTTTAAAGATAAAAATATAATCTATTTTTATAAATTGGTTTTGGATTTTTAAACTGTGTCCTGTGTTTTATTTAATTACTGTTTTATGATATTTGAATGCTTTACACTCTGTTTCCTAAGTTAAGCCTTGTCGCTCGTTGCCAAGCTACCAAGGGTTGAGCTGGGTTTAATTACAATTATAATAGATGAAAACACCTGAGAATCTGAGAATTAACATTACTTTATCACTCGGGATTTGTCTCGCCTGTTTGTGGATTGCATCTTTTTTAATTGTCTCTGCTTCTTCTGCTTAGACTAGGGTTATAAGCAGGTTAATGGTGGCAAGAATTTCAATACCAGTGCACACCCATAGGAATGCATGTAGGCAGACATCAAAGTTGTCTACATTAGCGAGCATACACACAAAAATAAACACACTTTCTCTCGCTGTCTCTTGATGGTTCAATATGCTTTATTTAGCTTATTTACATGTTTTGGTCTCCCTGTGGCAGAATTCACACAAGGAATCGCCTGCCATGTCCCATAACAGTTAGAGCTATCCAGATTTCGTCTAGGTGAATTCTTCCTCTTTGTTGAGTAGTATAGAAAGCAGGAGTGAGTAGGATGTTGTGTGATCTGAACAGACGATTAAATGCACTACATGGGGTAAATCTTTACTGGAGGCATTTTAATAGGCTATATCAAAAGAATGTTAACATCTTCATATATCTTATACTTCTATTTTGTCTGTTGAATTTTCTATGATATTTTGTCTGTTGAATTATCTATGAAACATTTAATTGCATTTAATCTACATGGTTGTCTCCCCCAGCAATACATAAATTGACCTTTTAATGGATTCCTCATTTACTGAAAACCACCCCGAGAAACCTGTTTTCTTGAATAATTCGGATTTCATCATTTTTATTTTTTTTACAACCAATTTTGTATTGATTTGTACATATAACAGGTCACAAAAAAGGGCACAATACATTATCACAGTAATACATTCAGTTATAGACTCTCGGACGACAAGATCACACAGCACGCAGGCCCGTTTACATATTTGTGGGTGAGAGGTGCCCAACCATACATCCCAAATCTTATGGTATTTACCCTCACACCCCCTTGCCAGGTAAATGGATTGTTCTATTTGAGCACAACAGTTCATCCCCCTATTGTAGCGAGGGAGGGGTCTCAAAAGCCCAACATCACAGCAATGTCCCCTTTCGCAATAAGCAGAGCCATGCCCACCCGTGTGCGAGTCGCCCGGATACCCCCCACGTCATCCACCCCCCAGTACGGCTACCTTGGGGGAAGCCATCAGGTCGATGTTCAACAAAGTGGACAGTTCACATAGGACACCTGTGCAGTACCATTGGATCTTGGGACATGACCACACCACACGGAAGAAGTCCGCTGGTGAGTGAAAGCATCTACCACACTGAGTCTGGTTTGAGTCCGGTCCGAAACAGTCGGGCAGGCGTCAGATAAGCACAATGCAAAAAATACACCTGGACCATTCGCAGCCTTGCCAATATTGCAAGAGTGCGTGGTGCCATCAATGCATCTCGCCAATCCTCCTCTTCCAGGGGGCCGTTCCAGGCCTCCTAGAGGGCCCGCAAGGACAGAAGGGGCGAAGAGGCGTTCAACACCAGGGAGCGGTAAATCTGTGACACCCCCCCACCCAGTGCCCTCATCATTGTCTTTGCCTCCATAGGACTGAAGTCAGGGAGCTGTGTGCCAATGCTAATGTGGGCATGTAATGGATGTCGGAGCTGTAGGAATTTGTACAATTGTGTCTGATTCAGGCTGTATGCCTCCTGGAGTCGCTGGAAGGACATCATGTGTGCACCTTCCCAGACATCTCCCACTACTGTGATACCTATGGCATCCCAACACGTAAAGCCCTTGAGAGTAGCAACTTCATGCATCCACGCTCCCCGCCATAGTGGGGTGTGCTGGGTGACCTGACCCCACCACCCCATCAGCTTTTGGGCCGTGCGCCATCCATGTAGAACCTGGCTGGTAATTTCCGGCGTAGCCCTGGGGATAGGAGAGCCATACAGCATATGCATGATTTGTGGGAATCCCATTGTTGATAGTTCCAGTTGATAGCCTTGGACATCCCACCCCAGTGAGCCATTCATTAATGGGGAGTACCTGTACTGCCAGGTAGTAGAGGTATAAATTCTACATAGCCAGACTGCCGTCAAACATGCCGCTCTGACATGAGTCCCTGGAGAGGCGGCACCACCCCCGCCACACAAAGGAGTGGGCCACCATCTCATGAAGCCAGTGCTGGGGGATCCGGATGGAGAGATTCTGGAGGGTATACAGAAAACAGTGTAGGATCAGCATTATATACAATGCTAAGCGTCCCATAACGTTAAGCATCAGAGTCTGCCATTTTCGCAGGTCCGCTTTCACTCTTCGGGACAGCCGATTGAGTTTGAAGGCCCAGGTCATATCGGGATCAAGTGTGATTTTTATGCTGAGTTATGTGAAGCTTAATCACTGGATAGGAGTGGTCGTCGGCCAGTCAAACAATGCTCGGGATTCAGAAAACGGAACCAGCAGAGACTTCTTAGCATTCATTTTGAGGCCACATGCCTCACCAAAGATATGTAGCAATTGAAGACACCGAGGTCCACCTATCTCTGGGTGCGACAAGTAAAGCAGTACGTCATCTGCATATAGTGCAATACGGTCCTCTCCTCCCACCCCTTACCGCCATCCCTCCAAAAAGGCATCCTACCTATGGAGAGGGTGAAGAGGAGGGGTGGCAGGGGGCACCCTTGTCTAGTACCTCTCTCAATATGTAAGCCTCCCGTTCAGAAGGGCACAGGCCGATGGTGCTTGGTATAATAAGTGAACCATGTGCCGAAAGGGGCACCCTAGGCCCACCTTCTGAAGAACCAGATCTAGGTAACCCTAGTCTCACATATCAAACGCTTTTTCAAAGTCAATTAGGAGGAGGGTCAGGGGGGTTCGAAGTGTGTGTCTATTTGATAGGGCAACATGGATCCTCGGTATGCAGTGCCTAGTACTACGGGTGGGCATAAAGCCACATTGATCTGGATGGATCATGTGCTGCAGCACCGGCCGCAGGGGACTAGCCAGTATATTGGCATAAATCTTAAGCTCAGAGTTGATTAAGGATATCAGACGATAATCCGCGCAGTGCCTGGAGGGCGGCCTGGATTTAGGCAACACAACAATTGTGGCCCGGTCCAGGTCAGCAGGGAAGGCACCCCTCTCCAGGGCCTCTGCGTAGAGGCCGTGAAGCTGGGGCACCAGTAGGTCTCGGAACTTGGAGAAGTATTCTGCCCGATATACATCTGGGCCTGGGGTCTTTCACAATTCACAATGGCTTACCCTATTTCTTCCAGGGTTATGGGGTCATCAAGACCTCTGCTAACCAAGGATGACAGGACTGGCATGTCCATCTCATTCAGAAGTGGCATCTGCTGTTCGACAAGAGGTCTCAGTGCCACCTTGTATAGTGCAGCATAATAGTGGGCGAAGGTCTCAGCTATGTCTCAAGGAATCGTGCGTAGCTGCCCGCACTCATCCATTGTCTCGGGGATCACTGGCCCCTTCAGGAGGCCGGTGGCCAACCAGTAAACCTTACTGTTTTTGTCCCCCAACCGTAAACTCAGGCCTGTGCTGCACGCCAGATCTGTTTTTACTCCTCCAGAGAGTGGGCTCTAATTTCTTGCATCATCATCTCCAGGGCTCGCCTATGTCCCTCTCCCCCGGGGTCCAGTGCCTCGTGTTCCAGGAGGATTGTTCAGGCTTCGAGGGATGTGATATGGGCTTGTTTCTCCTTCTCCCATCTTTGCAGGAGACCCTTTGCATAACCACGGACTGTGGCCTTACCTGCTGCCCAAAGAGTAATACAGGATTGGACAGATCCGGTGTTTACGCTAAAGTAGAGTTTAATCTCTTTATGGAGGTCCGCAGAGTAGGTCTCGTCTTGGAGGAACCAAGCGTTGAGACACCATATATGTTTGCGAAGCTGCTCCAGATAGGCATGTGATCGGAGAGGCCCTGGGCATTTATCTGGATCTGAGTGACTTGGGGGATGTCAGTGGCCGGTGTAAGGATCATGTTTGTACGGGCCTGGGTGTGATGCACTGGCAAAGTGTGGGTGTATTGCCTGTGGCGGGTGTGCCACACTCGCCACGCATCAGCAAGGCCCGTAGTCGTCATCCAGTGGGTCAGAGCTCGCGAGCGTCTATGGTGGACATCAGACAAGGGGCCCGTAATGTCCAGACTCGGGTCCAAGACAGCGTTCATGTTACCGCCCATGGCCGTGAATCCCATGGGCATCTGGGCTAGGAGGGTGGTGATGGCGTCAAAGAACCCCTACAGCCCAGCCAGAGGGGCATATATGCTAAGTAGGTTTATGTTACATCTATCCAACTGTCCCGTCAGGGCCATGTACCTCCCCTGAGGGTCCTCCAAGGTCTGCTGCACTGTCAAGGGGTAGCCCCGGTGTAGAAGTATCACCATGCCCCGGGCCACCCGACTGTACCCAGAATGGTAATCCAGATCAAAGTTATTACGGGCATGTGGACCCAGGTAAGTGTGTCTCCTGTAGAAGTGGGATAGAGGGTCAGAGGCGCTGCGCGTGGCTCAGCACTGCTGTCCGCCTAACCTTATTGAGGAGACAATTAACGTTCCAGGAGACTATTGTCGTGTGTGCCATGTGATGCCTTGAAACTGGGCATCCTCCAGTATCTCCTGGACAAATGGAATGGCACAACCTGGATCTGGGTGCGGTGGGTAGTGGGCCCTACACTCGGCCAGTGTCTGTGTGTTCTGTGTACATCCCTTCATATGCAGCCTCCAAGTACTGAGAACTAGAAACAAACAACAACACAATAATACATAGTGCAGTGATGAGTACCTCCCATCTCCCCCCTCCGTGTACTTCCCTTCCCCAACTGAAGAAGCATCTGTCGCCCCTGAAAACCCCAACAAGTCAACAGAAAGGTAGGGTAACCCCTGTAGTGGTGTGGAGTGGGGTGCCTCTCCAATGCTTTGGATTTCACCTATGTTCCATTTGTAAGCCATGTTGAGTGGATCGCCGCCTCAGGGGCATCAAATAAGCGGTGTCAGACTCAGTCTTTCTCCCTCCCCTGGATCGAGGTGCCCCGGCGAGATCGAGTCCTGCGAGTCCTCTCCCCCCTGCATCACCCAGCGACGGTGAGGGGGTGTCTGCTCTGCAGACCCGTGAGGCTCTCCGGGACCTACGCCTCCGGTGGTGGGAGCCAGCACAAGGGTGCCCGAGCAGCCACGATCCCCGGAGACCACCCTAGGCACCGTGTCCGGCGATCCCTCAGGATGAGAAGGGGGCCTTCCGGCGCCCCTCTAAAGCAGCCGCTCCTCCGCCACAATTCCCAGGCCACCTCCAGTGTGTTGAAGAAGGGAGCCCTGCCTGCATGTAGGACCTTGAGGCGTGCGGCGAAGAGGAGCATGTACTTCAGGTTGAGCTTTACTTGCTCATAGGAGTGCTGCTTCGCCTGGACCTCCTGGGAGTAGTCCGGGAAGATCAGGATCCCTGAGTTCTGATAGCGAACATCTTGCTGAGCCCATCCTTCCCGGAGCACGGCCTCCCAGTCCTGAAAGTTAAGGAGTCGGGCGATCAATGCCCTGGGCGCTGCCCCAGGGGAAGGCCTTGCAGAAAGAGCTCTATGGGCGCACTCAATAGCAAACCATGTAGACAGCTTGTCCAAAGGCACCCATGTCTTAATCCATTTCTCTAAGAGCTCCACTGGCTCGGAACCTTTAATGGCCTCCGGGAACCCCACGAAGCATAGGTTGTTCCGTCTTGAGCGTTTTTTTGCGTGCTCTGCTTGCTGCTGTAATTCATGCATATGGGTGAGAAGGCAAAAGACCTTCATTTTAAGATCCTAAACCCCGTCCTCCACTGTTGACACACGGGTTTCAGCCTAAGTGAGCCACACCAAAGAGTTCTTAAGGTCCTGGTGCAACAACGCCATGTCTACTCTGACCTCTCCAAACCTATTCTCCTCCACCGTTTTGGAGGACTGGATGGCAAGAAGGATCTTGTCAGTGTCCCCTTCAGTCTGTTCAGCCAGGCCCCTGCCCTTGGTCGTTCCGGCCGGGATAGTGAACTTGTCAATGCAAGGTTGGAAGGAGGAGGGCCTGTCTTTCCCCATAGCTCCACCAGTCAGTTTCCACAGGTGTACTTATGTTCACAGAGCACCGGGGGGGCACCAGGGCCCTTTTGGCCCGGCCCAACAAAGTCCAGCCACAAGGCTTATTCACCTCCCAGGATCTGCAAAAGGGGGCCCACAGGTTAGCCCAACCGCAATTTCCGGGTCAGGGAGCTGGCCAGGCCAGACCGCCCCCCCCCCTTCAGCGCAGGCCTTCCTCCCCTCCACGGTTCAAAACGCAGCCTCAGAGGTCGCATTTCTGTATAGGCTATCTCCAGGCTTCGGGGGTGGCAGTCCTCACAGGTCGGGGCACCCTGTGGAGGGAAGAGGCACAGGGAGGGGCCACAGTCTCCCTCACGACCTGGCAGCTGTGGGGCCCCCAAGCGCTGAATGTGCCTCCGCTGCAGGCCACGCACCAGTCCGCCGCCCTTTCAGTGCTTGGTGCGGCCAGCACCAGAACCCCCGAGGTGCCGCAGTCCTGACCGCCGATCCACAGCCCATTGCCGTTCAGCCAGGCAGCCGCAGTTGGCCAGGCCAGTGCTGGCCTAGTCCTCCGCTGAACTGCGGTGCCCCGCATAGGCTGTGACCTGCCTGCTGCCCGTCACAATGGGTGCCCACCTCCTAGGCTGCCGCCCGAGGCCCACCAAAGTCTCAGGGGGCAGCCACAACTGGCCGGCGACCCAGCCCAGGTTCACGCCGTGCCACCCTGCCTCAAAGGCGATCCGGCCACTGCGCCAATCGCGCCGGGCACCCTTCTCCTGGGTGCTCATCTTCAACTCCCCAGCAGCCGCTTTCAGCCGGGGAGAGGCAGGTCCAGTCCCTTGACGCACGGCGGCTTGCTCTCAGCAAGCGGTCCAGCTGATGCACAGGATTCAGGATTCAGCGGGTGCCCGTCCGTCAGGATCTTCAAGGTCTGGAACTCCCGGCCACGGTGGTCCAGGGACCCCTCTTTAGCCCCCAAGCTCTCTGACTTCAACAGGGCCCCAGGGGCTCACGGAGATGATCCCGGCATGGCGTGGATGGCAGCGGATGATGGAAATGATCCGGAGCACTCTTAAACTGCTGCCATCATCTTGACGCTCCAAGCCACGCCCCTCCGGATTTCATCATTTATACTATGCACTTTGGAATGGGGCAAAGGGAATGCCTGCTCTTGGGGTGTAGCCTTCTGACGTGATCAAAGATACATTATTGGGTCCATGAGTTTTAGCGACATGTATAGTTCATTCTTCGGATGGACAGAACCAGACTCTCAGTTGATTCCTCACAACATTTGCTTTTTGTGCTTCAATAGACCACCTTGAATCCGCCAAGTGGGTAAGGCACTCCATTCCAAGTTCTTTCCTGCTTAGTGTTTCCATTATATCAGGAGTCGCGTGATAGTCCGGGTGGCCCAAGTCCGTAAAAAAGTTCTTAATATACACCAACCACGGGATTCTCAAAGAATGATTTAGAATTAAACAATCTTTTAAAATGGATCGATTGAGGCTTGCATGTTCTGATGGCAAGACTTTATGCAATATGGCAATACTGGTTGTACCCTTATTAAATCTATAATATGCATAGCCCCCAATTCTGAGTGACACACGAATAATGAGGTGGATTTTGGGATGTTTAAAAGTGACTTTAAAAAATCGTTTTTAGCTATTTGCAGCGCATTACACTTTGTATGTCCCCATGATCCCGCCCCATAGGTAGCAGTAGAAACGCATTTAGTGCTGTAAATTGTCAACATATCTTTTAGGGTAATCCTACCTACTCGCTTGGAGAAATCTTTTATGGCCATGTTAGTTTTAATAATCCGTAATTTTTTGGCACTAATGCATTGGGACCAGGTTCCTTTGTTATCAAACAAAATTGCCAGGTATGAGAATTGTTGCTGTAGCATTTATCTTCTCTCCATTTATTGTAATGGGGCAGTTCTTGGCAGTCTTGTTGCCACATTTCATTACGTATGTTTTAGAGCAGTTGACTCTTAAGGCCTAGTTCTGCCATACAGTTAACGGAAGTTGCCAAAAGAGGCTGCAAAGCTAATGGAGTTTGTGCCATGAGAACAGCATCATCGGCATGGAAAAGGGCTGGAATCGGCCGATGGCCAATTTGGGGTAGATCCTTGCATTCATTGACTAATACTGTCTCAACTTTATTTGTATATAGTGAAAAAAGGAATGGTGCTAATACACAACCTTGTTTTACCCCTTTGTTTATACTAAATGAGCTAATATACCCCAAATGCACCCCAAATCTTACCTTTGCTCTACTTCCAGATTATAGCTCCCTCATAAAATGAATTATCATTACATATACCCCCAGATATATCAAGCTAGACCATAATTTATTCTGGACAACACAAACAAAGCCTGAGGTCAGATCTACAAAGACCATTTAAAGGGTGCCTTTCTTGATCTTAGTATATTTTCCAATCAGGATATTTAAGTTTAAGGCCTGTTCCACCGTACCTATCCCTGGGTGAAAGCCGTATTGCAAATCCTATAGGATATAATTTTTTCAGCCCACTCCAGTAATCTATTGAGGATAATCTATTTCGCTATCTTTGCAAAGGAG
The DNA here is from genome assembly GCF_031143425.1 of Pleurodeles waltl. NCBI lineage: Eukaryota > Metazoa > Chordata > Amphibia > Caudata > Salamandridae > Pleurodeles > Pleurodeles waltl. Next base: position 1,526,318,146 of record NC_090444.1, read on the forward strand.
TCAAGAAGCGAGATAGGCCTGTAACAGGCAGGATTATGGCAATCGTCCTTTTTTAATATTGGCACTATGATGGACTCTGCCCAGGTGGAAATAAAACCTGAGGAACAGCATGCTCTCAGGACCGGAGTCAATAAAGGACCCCAAGTACGGTATCGGATTTATATATGTCCACTGGGACTCCGTCTGGATCTGGTACTTTCCCACTCTTACTTGCATTAATGGCTTCTGTGACCTCTTTTATGCTAATAGTCAAGATCCATCTTTATAGTTAGCTACTTCTGAAGATGAAGGGCCATAGTCCTGAACGTTTTTAGAACTATATATTTAAGAGAAGTGGACAATCCATTCCTCTTCCGTAATGGCAATATATATACTGGGAGAACCTTTTTTTCCCAGCAGGGGGGAGTTTATTATCTTCCAGAGTGTGTCATTTCTGTTTTTAAGGCTTGTTTCATACAAGGTGTTCCAGGCCTCTTCTTTTATACATCTTTGACCAACTTTAACAGACTTCTTATACTCCTTCTGAGTGTGCAGATCTCACTCTTACATCTTTGTGACTTATTTAGGGCCTTCTTAAGATTTTTATGAGCCCTAGTACATTCAGAATCTAACCAACCTGTTTTTTTCAGGGTCTGGGCGTTCTTCTATTAGTACTAAGTCTCTTTTTAATGCCGCATGTAATATAGGTATAGGCTTTATATCTTTCTTGTGGTTGTGCATTATCCTGCAAGGCAGACCCCAAAATCTTTAGCGAAGTTGCTAAGTAACTGCTTCATAAAACCTAATGGTTCGATCCACCAATTCTATATTGCTAAGCAGATCCAGGGATTCCCTGTGCTGCTTTTTATCTCAAGGAAAGACGAGGTGTATGCTCTGAGGGTAATGGTCACTGAGTGCTATATGGTGAGTCTTTTGATTAGACACACTATGGGAGAAGTTATTTGATACTAGAATGAAATCAATTGTAGTATTTGCGCTTCTGCCATTATAAGTAGGTTTAAATTGTAATTTACTAGCACAAATTATATTTGGGAAAGATAAGTCAAACCTATACATGGTGTCATTCAGTATGTTTCCATAGTGATTATGTGTAAAGTGGGCTTGGACTTCATTACCCCTTTCCTATAGGCTACAGACTTTCTTGGAGGGTTCTGTGCACAAGTGTATATTCAAATCACTGCCCCATGCAATGAGGGTCTTTCTCCTGGTAATGTTACACACTAATCCTAGGTCATCCTTCAATTGTCTGATTATGCTTAAGACTTTACACAAAGATGCATTATTATAGAAATTTAGAATGACTAACTAGAATGAACTTTGTAATTTACGTACAATCATTTGATAAATAGATTTAGAGGTTGGCATAGTCGCCTTTGTCAGTTTGAGTTTGTTTGAGATAGAAGTGCAGAGCCCCCCTTTTGACCTCCCAAGTGTGGAAGGGATAGCAGGAGTATGGAATGTCTTGTATCCATTTATATGTATGGGGTTTGTACACCAGGTTTCCTCGAAACACACAAAGGAAAATGCTCCTATAATTTCTATCCATTCCATACTTTCAATCTTGCAGAAAAGTCCTGCCACATTCCAAAACAGAAGTTCTAAGCCTGATCGTATGGCCCCTGCTCTGTGTGAGTCAAAGGTAACAAGTTTTGCTCCCTTGAGCGCAAGGGAGGAATGGATAATATACGAATGGTCTCCCTTTTCTCACTCTCCCGGTCTTATGGTTGCTGATCATCAATAATTCCCACAGGTTCATCCCCACTGCTACCCACAGCAGGCTTGCTAATGTTTGATATATCAGACCTGAATTCCACAGATATAGCCCTCCCACTGTGTCCAGCCAGATCACCATTCAGTCAGTCCAATTCTTCCAGGTGCAAGAGGGCTTGAAAGCTGTTGCTAATTGGTACAACATTATTACACTTGCTTATCTCTCCTGATAATGGACACCACTTTCTGAATTGATCCTTGCCTTTATTTCCTTGGTAGAAATAACCTAATGGTAACAGTGAAAGTTCATGGATAGATACTTGTCATGCACTTAAACTTTGTAACATTCTATTTATCAATCTTGGGGACTTAAAGGAGAGTGCTGCACAGTCTCCCATTAGTGATTTCCGACGCCTGCCTACTCATTTAATTCTTCTCACCATTTTTATATCCTCACATAGGTGGCCGACCATACCAGGTTCCATTCAAGATCCTATCTAATTTAGAGATTTATTCCTCAATGCCATCAATGATTCCCTGTTATCACCGGGTATAGTAGGGACGTTAGCCAGGACAACTACGTGGGAAGTCACTGCAAGAGGCAGATGTAAAGTGTTGCTTGGAAGGAATGGTTTATCAGGGAGTGAATGAGGTGTGTTTTCCCTCCCTGGGTCACTTGTGTGCGCTGACGTAGTCTGATGTGCAAGACGTGTGCCTTCTGCATTTGTGCATGTCTCCATGGGAGGCTGCTTAACTAGAGCTGTAGTTGGCGGAGATCGAAACTCAATTACTGGGCATGGGTTTGAGTGGGTTGTACCGTTAGATTGAGTATTTTTGGGGATTAAATCAACTGATAGTGTCTTCAATAGGTCAAGACTAATCACCACATTGCTCTCCACTTGGATTAGGCGATTTAAGAGGGTATCAAGTGATGATTTTACTGTAAGTTCTAAAGCTTTGATTGTGTCTAAAATATTTACATACGGTTTTGATATAATTTCACTTGACTTTTGAGAGGATTTCTTTATAACAGTTTTAATTAGCTGCTGGTCAGTGGATTGAATACTTGTATCACTGTTGTTGTGAGGTTGGGCTGCCAGAACTTTTGAAACATTTCCCCTTTGGCGTACTAGAGGCTTTCGTGTAAGTTTAGGTGATGGAGGAAAAGCATTGGCCCCTAGTGTGTTCTTGTTAATGTATTGAATACAGCCATTTTGGACTTCATCCTGAGTGTCACTCTCTATTGCCTCAGTCTCATGAATGGAGTGAGAGTCTGGATTAGAGGGGCTATTATACAAGGTTGAGGACTCTATAGAGCCCTCTTGTGACAATAGCCTTTCTTCTACATTGAACATCTGCTTATCTATGGCCCCCATGGCTCCTGAAATATATCTTAGTATTGATGTATGTTCTTTGTGAGGAGATGTGGTTTTTGCATTTGGGTGTTTCCTCTTACCTATCCTTGGGCACTAGTCTTAAACAGAATTGCCTATATAGTGTTACTTTAATACATCTATGCCCGCACTGGGCCTCTAATTGTCGTATAGGCCGATAAATCTTTTATAGTACACACATATCCCGTAAGATGGCACGTCAATGTGTAGGTATAGTGCCCAGCTAAACACTGTGGGGAAAATATTCCTGTGCACAAAATCACGATATGCTCCCTCGTCGAAGCAGACAATTCGAGCCCCACTTTACCTCTTAGATGCCAAGAAATGTTAGGGGGGTGGCCCAGCCCAGCCTTGCTTTAGGCCCGGTTTTCACCTGGGCCCCCGCCCGGGTGTGCTCCGCGCAAGCGCCATGCTGTGGGTGAGAGGCTCTTCCTTTATGCGTATCCTGGCAATGCCGGTGAGTGGGCGGCCATGCCGCGTCTGCTGCTACTGGGGGGGAGGGTGCGATCAAGACCACCCTCGCGTGTCTCCTGCGCGTCCCATGCCGTGGGTGAGAGGCACTACCTTTATGCACCTCCTGGCACTACCGGTGAGGTGGGCGAAGTGTTCCTGTGCCGCATCTACTGCTACTGGAAGGGAGAGCGGGTTCATGGCTTCTCCCACGTGTGTCCTGTGTGTTCCACACCACGGGTGAGAGGCTCTACCTTTATGCGCCTCCTACCGCTGCCGGTGAGGTGGGCAGCATGGCTTGTGCCGCAGCTGCTGCTACTGGGATGGAGGACAGGATCAAGGCCTCCCCCATGTGTGTCCTGCACATCCCACACCGTGGGTGAGAGGCACTACATTTTATTGGCCTCCTGGCGCTACCGGTGAGGAGGGCGGCGTGGCCTCTGCTGCGTCTACTGCTACTTGGGGCAGGGTGGGATCAAGGCCTCCACAGCGTGTGGCCTGCACGTCCCCTAGATTTTTTTTTTGTAAACAAATTTTATTGCAATTTCGATCAACCAGTGAGCAGGTAAACATAGTATAAGAGAACATACAGTAATCTACATATACTCTGAGGGCTATAGCTTTTTCAATCTATACATCTCTGCACTAACAGCAATCTAATGTTGCAACATCTACCCTACCCCCCCATCCCACAACCTCCCCAACAGTGCCCCTCCCCCCAGTGATGATGCTGGTAGCATATCTGGACAGTTGTATTGTATGTAGGTGTGTTATGAAGGAGTCAACCCTCCGCTCACTATGTGAGAGTGTTTCCCCTGTCTAATCCAACTGTAGGATCCTGCCCCGGGGTCATCTGTAATGGCACCAATGGATTGGGTCTATAGGTAACTTCACAAAACATCCAATCATCATTCAATCAGGGGTCTGGATCCAATCGACATTCCTCCTTAAAGGAGTCTAATATCGCATCCCAACCTTGCGCCGTCTCCAGAGGCCGACAACCCCTTCTGGCCTCACCATGCAGAACCGCGCTCTCGCACCCAGCCCACCTAGTTAATTCTCTGGTCCATTGGGACAGTCTCGGCCCAACTGGATTCTTCCAGGACATCGCTATTTCCCTCTTGGCCAGCACGTAGGCCAAGTCCCGGAACCTGTTGGTTATTTTGTTCTTAGCCGTGCGTGGAAACCAGCCAAGCAGACATTGACCTATTGTGCAGGGGACCTCCCTTCCTATCGCTCCAGCCACCAGACGGCTCACCTCCGTCCAATACATCTCCGCCGTAGGGCAGCTCCAGAACATATGCCTAAATTCCGCTTTCTCTAGCCCGCACCTCGGGCAATGTACTCCTTCCACTCCAATGTACCTGCTGATTCGTTCAGGGGTGAGGTATGCCCTATGTAGTACATAAAAATTAATCAGCTTAAATCTGGCATTGCGAGTCATTTTGGGGAAGCCCCCCAGAATACGCTCCCAGTCCACTTCGGATATAGTTGTGCCTAGGTCTACTTCCCAGGACGATTTGAGCTGAGTCAAAGGTATGGTCCTATCGGCCTGAACCCTGCTGTAGAGATTAGAAACTGCCTTAAAGGTGCCAGACGAAGTCGCCAAATATGTACAGGTTGTTTGTGCAGTGAGCTCTCCTGTCCGTCTCAGCCAATGTTTCCTGATACTAGCCACTACTGAGCCATATAATAAGAAGTGCCCTCCCTGTAGACCGAATTGTGTCCGAAGGACTTCAAACGGCATCAGCGTTCCCTCCTTAAATAGTGCTCCTACCGTCTGTATCCCGGCCTCCACCCAGGACTGGAGTCCACCCCAGTCACCTCGGTGGGGCAAAGCTCTTAGGGACAAGAGAGGTAGGTCAGGGGAATAAGGAGCCTTTACTTTAAGTTTACGCAAAAAGCTCCTCCAACAGCGCGCAAGGACTTTAAATTCAAGGGAATCATGTTTCCCAGTACTCGGACACCCCAACAACAGTTCGTATAATCTAGTCTCTGGAGGAGTAAATGCTTTTACCTCCAACCCTGTCGCTGCTCTGTTGGCTATCCATTGCGCCAACCACTGGAGCTGTGCTGCCAAGTAGTAAGCCTCAAAGTCTGGAACTGCTAGGCCTCCATCTGGGGATCGCCTCTGAAGTTTGGCCAGAGCCACTCGCTTCCGTCCACCCCCCCAGATAAAGGCTATGACCATGGACTCCAGTTCTGCAAATATGGCCTTAGGAATCCATACTGGCAGGACCGTGAAGTGATACAGGAGGCGAGGCAACACCACCATTTTAAGGATGGCTACCCTCCCCGCTACAGATAGAGGTAAAGTTTGCCAGAAAGCCATGTTGGAACGGAGGGAACGCATTGAGCCTCCAATATTGCTGTCTATTATATCCTGTGGGTCATGGAAAATCCTGACCCCCAAGTATGAGAGGCATCTTGGAACCCACTGGACATTACCCAACTCCAATGGTGGGGTTACATTAGCATTCAAAGGAAACAGGCCGGTCTTGCCCCAATTCACCCAAAGTCCAGAAAGCTCGCCAAATTGCGAAAGCATCTGTTGGGTTCGGGGAAGGTCTCTGTGTACATCATCTAAGAAGATCAACAGGTCATCCGCATATAACGCTATCTGATGTCTCTTGCCCCCTGCCACTATACCGGGACCCCCACCACCACCGCGGGCTGCGGCTGCCAGTGGCTCCATAGCCAGTGCAAACAGTAGCGGCGATAGAGGACACCCCTGTCTGGTACCCCGCTCAACGGCATAAGGTCTGGATATAGTCCGTCCTGTCCGTACCCTAGCAGTGGGCTCGGTATACAACAATCTGACCCAGGCAATGTATTCAGGTCCGAAACGAAGGTGGGACTTCACTGTGTAAAGGAAAGCCCACTCCAAGCTATCAAAGGCCTTTTCTATATCGACTGCGAGCACTCCAGGGGCTGGGCTAGTCGAATTCTGATCGTTTATGACCGCTATAAATCTGCGTATGTTATCCGCTGTGTTGCGCCCCTGGATGAACCCTGCCTGGTCTGTATGTATTAGTGTTGTCATGTGGGGGAGCAGCCTAGAGGCCAGTACCTTGCTGAGGATCTTGTAATCCAGGTTCAGCATGGATAAAGGTCTGTATGCCCCGGCTTCCGCAGGATTTTTCCCAGGTTTAAGCAAGGGCACTATTACCGCCTCCCTCGCTGTTGCTGGCAAAATTCCTCGGTCTCTGGCGGATTGAAATAGAATCTCGAGCCTAGGAGCTAACAAATCTATATACATGGCATAGAATTCAATAGGGAGACCATCTGTCCCCGGAGTCTTTCCCCTTGATAGTTCACTAATGGCCCTCCGAATCTCTGGTTGCGTAATGGCGCCCTCAAGTTGTGACGCAGCGTCCGGTGTTAGTGCCTGTAACTGCAGTCTTGATACATAACTATCGATGGAGTTACCGTCATGACGAAGAGTGCTTTTATATAATCGTTCGTAAAAGGTCATGAGGTGAAAGTTAATTTGCTCCTGCCCGTGAAGTGGATTCCCCCCCTCCGATAACATTTCCAGGATAGGTGATGTCTTATGCGCTTGCGATACTACCCATGCTAACATCTTTGTCTCTCTCCCCGTGTGCTCGTGTGATATAGTTTTGGTAGTCGAAGCAACGAAGGCGCTCTACACAGTCAGCGACCTTTGCTCTAAGCTCTAGGATAGTAGGTTGAAGGAGCGGATTTTCAGGTCTTTTTTCTCCACCTCTCGCAGCTCACTCTCCGCTTGTTCAGTGTCCCTGAGTAGCGTCCTTTGGACCCCCACCGCTCCCGCAATACAGCGCCCACGCATTACCACTTTAAAAGCGTCCCATTCAAACAAGGGGTTATTGGTCGAAGCCTCGTTATCTACAAAGTAGTGGGTAATATGTTGTCTCAGCTCCTCCCGAAAGGGTGCGTCATCCAGGGACTTAGTCTTCAGCCGCCAGGTGGGGATGCGGGAAGGGGGTGAACCCCAGTGTAACTCTAATAATAGAGGGTTATGATCAGAGATTGTGCTGGTCAGGTATTCAACATTATGCACCTGAGGGAAAATGTCTTGGGAGGAGAAAAACACATCTAAACGGACATGGAGCTCGTGCCAGGGAGAGAAGTAGGAATAGTCTCTGGTCTCAGGGTGTAGCCGTCTCCAGACATCCACCAGCCCCCAGCTCGCCTGCCAGGAGGAGAATAGCCTTGCTACTCTCATCAGAGGGGAATCATGTAACGGAGGGTGGGAGCGATCCCTGGAGGGATCGGCCACACAATGAAAGTCGCCCCCCATCACTAGAGGGAACTGCAAATAGGTGGCCAGGAGGCCCGATAAGCGTGTAAAGAACTCACCCTGGTCCCAGTTCGGGGCATAGACATTGATCAACGCTAGATCCCTTCCCTCCAGTCAACCCCGGATTGCTACAAAACGTCCCTCAGGGTCTATGAGCTTGTCCAATAACTGGAATGGAACCCCGGCTTTGATCCATATCAAGGCACCCCTGGCGAATGCGGAATAAGAGGTATAGTATGCCTGGCCCCTCCACCGTTTCTGCAGTGCTTGCCCTTCAGCCTGGGTTAAATGTGTTTCTTGGAGCAACGCAATCTGAATCCCTCTCCGCTGTAAATGTGAGAATACCTTATATCTCTTGGACATTGTGTGCATGCCCCGTACATTCCAAGAGAGAAATTTATAAGTGCCTAATGTCGCCATAACTGGATTTCAGTCCCCATCTGTGACAAGCCCCAAGCAGGGCTAGCAGATACCACGAAGATCCCTACTCTCACATTATACAACACCAGCAGCCCAATGTTAAACATCCACCACTCATCACTCCCCCTAAACAAGCCCCAACAATTAACATCCCAACTCCCCTTCCCAAGGACAAAAGTTTGAACGTCTCTCATCCAAACTTCGTGAAATGTCAACTAGTTTATCGAAAGTGGGGGAACTCCTAGATCACAAAAGGAGTGGGCCATCGCCCCGATCCCCACTACCGGATTGCAAGATATAGTAGTACTTGTGGACCCATATCTCATCCATCTGGTGGGTACGACTGCCATAGTGACATCTAGTGCGCCCCCCTCATCAGCTACTATGGTGTCTGCCAGAGGAGGCTCTCATTACCAGGGCAACTGGCGCAAGTGTAGATTGATGGGAGGACTCTCATATGATACAGTCAGAGGTGCCCGGTGTTATGGCCGGGCCCGATCCGTCGGACACACGGGAGGTCTCGGATTCACGGTCCGAATCAGATGGTTCATCGTCCGCAGCGGTCTGTACTTGGGATCCCCGATCAGAGCCGCTCAATGAAGCTGCTGCCTCCATGGCTTTTCGTCTCTCAGTTTGCATCTCCACAGGGGAAGGACTATTTACTATACGGGTCGTGTTGCTTTTAGCCCCTCTCCTCCGTTCATGTTCAGGGTTCTGTGTCGGAGGACCATTCCCCTCATGTGACAGCAGATCAAGCCATTGCCATACCTCCTCCGCCGTAGTGAAAAACTGTGTGCTGTCTTTGGCCACTACCCTAAGCTTCGCCGGGAACAGCATGCCATATTGTAGACCTAATCGGCGCAGTTTCTGTTTTGCATCCCTGAAGGAGGCTCGTTGTTTCTGTACTTCCCGGGAGAAGTCTGGGAAGATACGTACTGTGTGATTGTCCATTGTGCGATCTCCTTTGGTCCTGCTCTGATGCAACAGGTAATCCCTATCTCGGTAATGAAGAAGTCTGGCTATTATAGGTCGCGGGGGGCTCCCGGGGGGGGAGGACGCGTCGGAACTCTATGTGCCCTCTCAATCGCAAAAAAGGGAGAAAGTCCATAGCTCGCTAAGTCCTCTCGGACCCACCGCTCGAGGAACTCCGCAAGGCCAGTTTGTGGAACACTTTCAGGCATACCGATCACTCATATGTTATTGCGTTGCGATCTATTTTCCGCATCTTCGGCCCTTAATTCCAGGGCCCTGATCCGGTTCTCCAGCTGCTTTGTAGACTTAGGGGGTGATTCTGACCTTGGCGGTCTTTTCGCAAGACCGCGAGTTACCGCCGCGGTAAAGACCGCCGACCGCAGCGGTATGCCGCGGCGCGTATTCCGACCGCTGGGAGCGTTCCGCCGGAAAACCGCCAGCAGCCACACTGGCGGTCGGCGGGAAAGTGGAGACTGGTCAACCTCCACCGCCACGCCAGCAGAACACCGCCCACAGAATTACGACCCACATTTCTGTGTGGCGGTCTTCTGTTGGCGGTCTTCTGTTGGCGGTCACGTCCCTATGGCTCCCGTCGCCTCCCGGAGGACCAACACAAGATAAGTTGATCGTCCGTGAGGGGAGGGGGTGGGGGGGGTGTTGTGTTATGTGTGCGTGCATGGGGGTGTGTAGAGGGGGTGTGTGAGTGCGTGCATGCGGGCGGGGGGTGCTGCTGTGCCTATGGGCAATGTGTGTAGTTCGGCGGGTGCGCATGTTGGCATGTATGTGTGCGGGTATGTGCCCCCGTTGTGTATGTGTGTGTGTGTAGGGGGTGTGCATATGTGCATGTTGGGGGTGCGTGCATGTCGGGGTGCGTGTATGTGCATGTCGGGGTGGGGGGGCAGGGGTTTGTAACATCTCTGGGGGTGGCAGGGGGTGGAGGGTGTGGGGGGGGGGACTCGTGGGGGGTAGTGGGGGGTGGGGGAGACCCCTATCAGTGCCAGGGATGGAATTCCCTGGCCCCGATAGTGCCTACCGCCATGGTTCGCATGGCGGTTCCCGACCGCCAAAAACCGCGGCGGTAAGCAGGGTCATGATGCGGTTGGCGGTCTTGGGTCGACCGCCGGGCCGGAGTGCGCAAACTCCAGCCCGTCGGTCATGACCGCTGTGGCGGTCGGAGTGGGAAAGTGGCGGTCGATCACGGCGGTGACCGCCGCGGTCAGAATGCCATTTTTTGGACCGCCGGTCTGTTCGCGGTCCGACCGCCGCCTCTCCGCCGACCGCCGGGGTTAGAATCACCCCCTTAGTGGCATCCTTGACCTCCGGAAGAAGCTCTTTAAGTTGCTTGTCGGTGGTGGACACTTTTTCGGCCAGGCGACGGTGATCATCTCGCAGTACTGTGAGATCCGTGGCCAAAGCGTCGATTTTCCCCTCCAGTGCTACACGGGAAGCCGTTATAGCTTGTAGGACATCTTGAAGTGTGGGGTCATCGCGTCCCTCTCTTGAAGCGCCATTCCTGGGGTCAGGCGGGTCTGCTTGTGTCTCGGCTGAGCACCCATTTTTTTGTTCCATGTCCCTCCGGCGACTGACTTTTCCCATCTTCTGGGGCATGGTTCCAACTCTGTCTGGTCGGTGGCCTCTGGACATCAACTTTCCCACCTCAGCGCTGTATACTTCACTGACAGAGAGATCGCCGAACTGTTATTAGAGAACTGCTGTTTCCGGTGCTCGGTACTCGTGTAAGAGGCTTATCGCCTTCCAGTGCCAGCCGCACTCCGCACTCTGGGCCGCCAAGAACCCCTGGGGACACCACACATCAGGTAGCCAGGACTCCCTCTCTCCTCTCAGTCAGGGTGTGGACCTGTCAAGCCAAGTAGCCTCGCCGTTCGTGGAGGGCGCCCTCAAGCATTCATGTCTCTCATCCAGTGTCTGGGGGCCCCTTGCACTCTCCTGTAGGTAGCACTGCGCATCTAGAGGGACCCCTGTAGAGGGGGGCCGTATGCACCGCGCCTCAGTGCAGGCCAGGTTCACCCTATCAAGCCACCGACTTCGTCCCCCTCGTTCCAGCTCACCTCAGGAAGTCCATGGAGTCAAGCCTCCTCAGGAGTACCCCCCGGCGTTGCCGTGCAGACTGCGATCAGTCGTCCTTAGAGGGGAGCTGCCAACGGAGCTCCGGGGGAACCCCGAATTATCGCCACTAACCGTGAGCCATTGGATCCTTCCCTCGGGTGCAGGCCGGCATGTTGTGTGTTCTCCGCAGACCTCAGCCGAGCGCTGTCGCAGTGCTGGGCCCCACTGTTCACCGGCGTGGGTCCCCAGAGGGAACCGCCAGGTCCCCTTGTAATTCTTGTCTCACAAAGGGGTGAGCTGGATAGGATCAGGGAGTTGCTGTAGTGGGTCGTCTGCCGCCGGGAGCGTCGGACAGATCGCAGCCGCCATCTTTTTTTTTTTTTTTTTGCGGCACTCCGTCGGCCGCAAATTCGGCCCCGAAACTCTCTTCCCATCGGGATCGGGCCCCTCAAAATGAACCTCGGGACCCCTTCGCATTTTCAGCCAGTCAATGGGGCAGGTTGGGGGTCCACTGCATTTCAGGCTGGACCGGAGTGGGGATCGCTAGCAGGAGCCTCACGGAGAGGCTTCCTCTGCCATCGGCATCAGGCCACGCCCCTGCACGTCCACTAGATATGTAATTTAGGTGATAAACTGCAACAACAACACCTTCGCATATACTCCTCGCAGAAGTAGTTCAAAGTACTCAGTAAAATAACCTTTGCTTATGTTTAAATAGTGTGGGCAGAGATTCAAGTTTAACTCTGTACCGATACACCAGGTTTTAACTATTCAAAAATAATTTTAAAGAAACATTAAAAATCCAAGGTCCAATTTAAATGTAAATATATATATATATATATATATATATATATATATATATATATATATATATATATATATATATATATATATATTCATTTTAATGTTTTTAAAATATGGAAATGGAGGAAACTGGATAAAACTATGTAGAAATTGTAATCTTTAAATTCAGAAATCCCCCCTGCCATGATCGAAGCACTTGTGATCAGTGCATTTCCTTTGAACTTTTTTCCAACTACTCAGACCTCTGCCATACCCCATAGCATGGCATTAGAATCAAGTAAGATGCAACTATGACACAAAACAGCTGCAGAGAACTTGAAGAAAACCTATACATTTAAATATGTTTTTTTGTTGGGTCCATCAATTGGCTGGTCCTTTCCAATCAGTCTAGCATTATGCTTGTTTTCCAAAGAAATTAGATGCACAGAGATGATACAAGTTAAATGTTACTGTAAGAACACTTGACGAATCTCTGTGATAAATGTCAATGCCAAATTTTAAATACCTTCTAATTCAGCCTCAATCAATACCGGTAATGTAATCCATCCTAATGAGGAATGATAAAATCATTACACTACATGATTTATCAAATATTTTAGTAGCTACCTTAACACAAAACTCTCGACAAAGTCAGTGGCACACTTGCACAATTTTATCCAACGGGGTTTCCCCCAAATAGTTATTGACAGGTGTGGAGTTAAGGTGCCTGAATCAAAGCCTTTACATTTGTGGTGACATTTACAAAATGGTTTCTTTAATGGTGTGCTTTATAGGACTGTTTCGGTGGAAGGTGAAAAGAAGCATCTGTGTTGTACTATTTTTTTGTGATGAGGCTCAGACGTTTTTGTCTCATTGAAATGCATCGTAGTAAAAGGCTGGTTTTGAGGTCATAAAAAGATACACATAGAAATGATGATAACATAGTTTAGACAGAATAGAAATCAAATATTGATGATGCAATTTTAATTTTAGGAATAGCTGGCCCTCTGCAAGGATTCGATGAACCGTGTTTCAAAAACATTCTGTATTTAACTGTCAGGCAAACTGCTGGTGTCGCTTTGTGACTTCACTGTCTATAGTTGAGTTTCAAATCCAGGTGGATAATATTCATAGAGAAGGAAAGTGGCAATATAACTTGTAGTATCTGGTATTAAGTGTGAACCCATATTAAATCTCAGCAGGTTGAGATCACATTGATTTTTATTATCTGTTATTGAGGTATAGTTCACTTTTGAGTAGCCAGGTTCTTGTGATGTCTGTAAGGCCTTCAACAAAAACAAGTATTTAGGTTTCAGTACTTTCCTAGGTCATTGCAATTCTCTCAAGTGACGATTGTATAAGATTTTGGAAATCTTGTGTTCGATAGTTAGTTTGGACTTCACTTACTAGAGACTTTGGGGGTTATTCTAACTTTGGAGGAGGTGTTAATCCGTCCCAAAAGTGATGTAAAAGTGACGGATTTACCACCAGCCGTATTACGAGTCCATTATATCCTATGGAACTCGTATTACGGCTGGTGGTATATCTGTCACTTTACCGTCACTTTTGGGACGGATTAACACTCCTCCAAAGTTAGAATAACCCCCTTTGGCTTTAGCTGTGGATGTGAAAGTTGGTAAATGCCAATAATTGCCAAATCAAATCAAACTCCTGCTGGTGTGAAAACCTAGCTTAACTATTTTGCAACGTTATAGTACGATAGTAACTCAACCCAACTGAATAGTTGAATCTGCTGTTTGATCTGAAGGATTAGGCAGGCCAACAGTACAATAAGGTAATGTATACTCCTCGTGATGGCTGGAACTTGGTGTGGGGAGGAGATTTTCTATGGGTCCATTCATCCACAAATAGCTACTCTTCATGCAGTAATGAGTGCTTATGTAGCCTGTGATGCTTGTCTAATTGTCTAGACAATTTACCATGTGAAGAATAGGCTTTGTATTGTTTGTGAATTATAATTGTTGTTGTGACATCGCCCACCAAGGGGATGATATACACATTTTGAAAAATGGAATTTACATTGAGAACAAGCCTTATACGCACAGCACGAGATGGTATTGAGCATTCAGAAAATCTAGCCCTGATCCATTAATTAAAAACAATTAAATTGATGCGATTTTATACGTTTTCTTTAAACACAACTCAGATGATCTTTCTTGGCTCTGAGGTATGCAAACGTATGTTCCAGTTTACTAGCTTGAGCAGAAGGAACAGGCAGGTTGTCGTTTATGCATCTCACACAATTTTCCTGCACATAATGCATACTAGACAAGAATCATATCCTGCCACAGACTGACAGGAATATATTTATATTTACTAGTTAGTAGTACTCGTTTTCCAAAAGATACAAAAAGTCAACAGTGTTATTTTGAAAAGGCTATATTAAACTATTAAAGCTCGGTTTTAGAGCAGAACATATGTAAAAGTGTAATTATAGATATATAACATAGTAGTAACTAATATAAAGGCACAACATGTGAATAATATGAACATTGACAACATACTTGACAGTCTTTCATGGAATGCCTTCTTTCCTTTTCATAGATAATGACTACATTAGAACCCAAATGTTTCCATTAATAGGAACTACCTATATTGTGCAGACATATACCTGTTCACGGCTCTTATTTTTCAAGTCTGCTGCCTGCCCTTGGGCAATTCTGGTCCGCATGTATGTAATTTCACTGTTGGCAAAAGAATAATGTAAGTGAGAGCGTGCAATCTTTTTGCGGACTGTTTGTCGTAGATGCTCTCTCTGGAATCCCCGAAGCTCTTCTCTCCCTTGAAAGCCTGGTGAAAACATTTATTTTGGGAAGAATGAAATCTGTGATGCAAGGTGAGAATAGAAGGGTGTACATAATCATACATATTCATGCAAAGCCATTGTGCTTTCATTCAGAAGTCACACCTAATGAATATTTAATGAATATTTAACACATATGCTAAAAATATACTATCTAAATGTAGCAACAGTTTCTTGTAATATAAATGCACTTACATTAAATAGTAAATTATTTAAGCATTATACAATATATGTGAACCATTAGGCATAGATGACTATAGCAATGTTATGAGTGGGCTCAGGGACAGAAATAATGCAAAACATACAATATCTCCGAATTTCAGAAAATGTCTTCAGTAGAGACAAGAAGAGCATGAACCTTTGTTTGGTTCCTATTATTGAATATCAAGACATTGTTGATAATACCTGATGCTGCATGCTATGAGTTTGCTTCCCTAAGAGACTGATATCCCACTTACTTCAAGATTGTGGATTTTGGATGTACATTCCTCCTAGGTTTTGGGATAGTGGGTGACACATTAAAACATGAAAAGGTATAATTTTATATTGAATTAAATGTTTATTATTTTCAAAAAGTTCGGGAACTGTAAGTGTGAATCCTTGGCTTGTGTATTTGGTTTATGAGAGGACTATATGTGAAGGTGCTATGTTAGGATTCTGAAAATCTTTACATTGCATTAAGGAATTTCTCTCCGTTTTTAGGATTGTAGGTGAAGTATCAAAGTAAGTTTGCAAAGGTGTCCTTTTATGTTTCAGTAGATTTTTATTATTTTCAATAATTTCAGGAACTGTAAATGTGAATCACTGGCCGATGCCTGTGATTTTTGTAGAGGATCATATGTGAGGGTGACGTGGGAATTTTGAGAATCCTTCAATTGCATTAAGTAGTTCAGAGAGAAACAGAAGACAATGTTGTACTGTGGAATGGATTATGAAAATCCCTGCACGTGGGAAATTGACAGAAGCAGCCATGAATGAGGGTAATTGTGAGCTGGAGGCACACCGTAACCACTTTGTTTATTCAAGTCATTAGTCACCGGGCTGTTTGACAGCTGAGAGTCCTACATAAGCATATGCATCACATTTCGACCTCCAAAACTTCCTTCCCAGCAAATACACATAAGTTAAACTCAAACCCCGTCTAATTTGGCTTGAAAAAGTCCAACCCTGTTACTGAGGGATATTGTAGTGGTGTGACTATCTTAACGTATTTGTAATCAAGCACCCAATACTACAGTTTTGCCATGTTTATTGCTGTCATAGCAGCTGTTAATATTTCCAGTTTAAAGGTACTCAGTTTCATGATAGAAGGCTGGAATTGCCAGTGGACCTTCCCTGGGGTTAGACATTTATTTCAGACGCAGTTGTCACCTGTCAATAGCCTTCCCAACAGAAAGCCACACACCTAAACATGGCGAAACACTAAAACATCACCCTATAAACAAATCATTAATTATGTAATGACAGCTAATGCGAGCAAAGCTAAATCTTGCAAATTCATGACAAACATAATCAGTTCACTTTTCTGTAGACCCACATCACGATACATGGCAATGCCAATTTGAGACCTCTGAGACCAGTTTCAATGTTTACATTTGATAAAAACGTCTGTGGTTTTAGGTGCCCTTCTTATACCCAATTTCTCCTTTGAAGTAGGCCTACTTCAAAGTAAAGTATCTTTTGAATGTGAAATCCTGCCTTGCCCAGGCCAGGCCCCACACGCTCACCAGGGGGTTGGAGACTGCATTGTTTGAGGGCAGGCACAGACCTTTCAGGTGTGAGTGACCACTCCTCTCCTCCCTCCTGGCACAGGTGGCTCATCAGGGTATGCAGGCAACACCCCAGCTCCCTTTGTGTCACTGTCTAGTGTGAGGTGCAACCAGCCCAACTGTCAAACTGACCCAGACAGGGAATCCACAAGCAGGGAGTCACAGAAATGGTATAAGCAAGAAAATGCTCACTTTCTAAAAGTGGCATTTTCAAACACACAATCTCAAAATCAACTTTACTAAAATACGTATTTTTAAATTGTGAGCTCAGAGACCCCAAACTCCACATGTGCATCCGCTCCCAAAGAGAATCTACACTTTAATCAGATTTAAAGGTAGCCCCCATGTTAACCTATGAGAGGGACAGGCCTTGCAACAGTGAAAAACGAATTTAACAATATTTCACTGTCAGGACATATAAAACACATTACTATATGTCCTAACTTATCCATACACTGCACCCTGCCCTTGGGACTACCTAGGGCCTACCTTAGGGGTGCCTTACATGTAAGAAAAGGGAAAGTTTAGGCCTGGCAAGTGGGTATACTTCCCAAGTCGAACTTACAGTTAAAACTGCACTCACAGTCACTGCAGTCGCAGGTCTGAGACACGACTACAGAGCTACCTATGTTAGTGGCACAATCAGTGCTGCAGGCCCACTAGTAGCATTTGATTTACAGGCCCTGGGCACCTCTAGTGCATTGTACTAGGGACTTACTAATAAATCAAATATGCCAATCATGGATAAGCCAATTAGATACACATTTTGTAAAGGAACACTTGCACTTTAGCACTGGCTAGCAGTGGTAAAGTGCTCAGAGTAACAAAAACAGCAACATCAGAGTCCAGCACACATCAACAACCTGGGGAACAGAGGCAAAATATTAAGGGAGACCACGCCAAGGATGAAAAGTCTAAAAATATGCATTTACACCCAGGCCTGAATTACACATCAGGTGCACAGCCCTGTTTGGACAGCAGTGTACCATTTGTAGTGTCCTGCTGGACCCCTGCCCTTCTGCACTTATTAGTTTGGCAACCACTCCCCAAGGGATGGACTTTACACCCATCCCACACCCATCCAACACAGGCATCACCGGTCAGGTGAAATCGCCAATAAAGGAGCCCAAGTGCACATGCTTGAGGCCAGTTGTCTACCCTTCCTACTGGGGTCCATGTGTTCATTCATTACAGCATGTGGTCCTGGAGCCCTGAACATTACAATGGTGATGAGGGGTCTGACCCCACATGCTGTGCAGCCTTATTTGCCATGCTAGAGGAAGAATGTATCAGTGTTGCTGCTGTAGCCCACCCAGGGTAGTAGGTACATCAACCCCGCCTTTTCTGCAAAAAGAAGTTCAAGGCCCTCCACCACCCGCAGGCACCCATCTGCGCCTCATCCCTGGTGCCTAGTGGTAGGCATATCTAGGGTGCTTTGTACCGTATATTTTGTTTTTTGTAAATCGTATTTCGTTTCTTGTAATTTGTTTTTCGTTTTACACACTGTTTTTAACTTTACCCGTGCCCATTTTCTGCTCCGCTTCGTTTTATTCGCTCTGATTGTGCCAGTTTTTCATTTCTGGCTCTTGCTGGTTGTTCTGACCCTACAGATGCATCCCCTGAGGCCCATACCACCTTGCCCCCCCCATTGGCTCCTCCCTCCTGCCTCCCAGCTGCTCCTCCCTCCCACCTCCCCTTCTTAATGGCAGCCGCTGCGTGGCACCTAGTGTGACTGCCTGACCTGCTTTGGGCCAGGAGTACACTCTGCTCCACCAGCCTGCCTCCGTACCCCTGACCCCGCCTTTGCTTCAAAAAGAAGTTTGAGGCCTTCCACCACCCGCAGGGACCCGCCTGCACCTCATCCATGGTGCCTAGTGGTAGGCGTATCTAGTGTGCTTTGTACCGTGTATTTTGTTTTTTTGTAAATCGTATTTCGTTTGTTGCAATTTATTTTTCGTTTTACACACTGTTTTTAACTTTACCTGTGCCCATTTTCTGCTCCACTTCGTTTTATTCGCTCTGATTGTGCCCGTTTTTCATTTCCGGCTCTTGCCGGTTGTTCTGCTGTAGCCGCTGTGTCCTCTGCGCCCCCACACCCCCTTGCGCCCCCATTGGCCACTCCCTCCCGCCTCCCAGCTGCTACTCCCTCCCACCTCCCCTTTTAATGGCAGCTGTGCTAGAGGCACGCCAGGGGCAAGCACGTCTGCGCCCGTCTGTGCCTGGACCGTGCCCAGTGCCCGTCCTCCTGGTCCACGCTCTTCTGGCCCCCCCAAGTGCCACTACTCCTCCACAGAGCTCATTGCTCTCAACCCTGGCCGGCACACCGCCTAAGCCCAGGCCAACCCCAGACACACACACGGACCTTTCACATGCCACTCATGCCACTTCTCTTGCACTCACATCAACAACACTGACAAGCACCACAACAATACCAAACCCCCCAATCACCTCAACTGCATCCTCCTTAACACACGCTCCATCCACAAGCAAGCCATCGAGCTTTGGGACCTACTCACCACAAACTTTCCCGACATTGCCTTCCTCACTGAAACATTGGTGAACTCCTCATCGGAACCCGACATCACCATAGCCATCCCAGAAGGATACAAAATCACCTGTAGAGACGGCACCAACAAACCAGGAGGAGGAATCACCATAACACACAGAAACTCCATCAAGATTTCCACCAACACCAACAACACCCTAGATACTGCAGAGTACCTACACTTTCGGGTACACCTCAATGCCAACACCTCCCTAAGAGGAACCCTCATCTACAGAACACCAGGACCCCACCCCCCATTCTGTGACTCCATCGCCAACACTATCAGCTCCCACGCCCTCACCTCCACAGACGACCTACTCCTTGGTGACCTTAACTTTCACCTGGAAAGCACCCACAACTGCAACTCCACGGCCCTGCTGGACAACCTTGTAAACCTCGGCCTCAAGCAACTGTTCACCTCACCCACCCACTCAGCCAGACACACGATAGATGCCATCTTCACCTCCAGCAGCCACATCGCCTTCACTCACACCACCAAACTCCACTGGACTGACCACCACTGCGTCCATTTCTCCACCACCCACCACCAACATCCTACCCCCTACCGCAAGGGAACAAGATCTCCAAAGAACAACTGATCTCCAACCTCGCACAAGCTCCACCTCCCAGTACCAATGACCCCAACGCCGCCGCCCTCAACCTCACACAATGGCTAGAAACATGCGCAGACTCCCTCGGCCCACTCAAAATAACCAACAACACCCGCACCATCAAGACTGCACCCTGGTTCACCACAGAACTTCAGTCTTCCAAATGAGAATGCTGAAAAATTTAGAAAGCCTGGCGCCAAGAACCCTCAGTGAGCAACTTCTCTGTGCTCAAATCAGCCATGTGCAGACATCAAAAACTCATCCGGACCACCAAACGATCGTTCTACAAATAACGCATAGACGACAACACACACAACAGCAAGGAACTTTTTGCCATCATCAAAGAACTCACCTAACCCAAATCCTGCACCATCGACCCTCCACACTACCAAGACCTCTGCAACTCCCTCTCCAACTACTTCCACCGCAAGATCGCAGACATACAAGACAGCTTCACATCATCATCACCCACCATCAGCACCACCGAGACAACAAACACCACAGCACCCTGCTGCACCAACCTACTCGTTAGACCTGACAGCCTTAGGGTGGTCACCCCTAACTTTTTGCCTGCCTCCCTCCACTTTTTGGACACTGTTTTTTCTGGCTTTTAGACTCTGCGCACTTTATCACTGCTAACCAGTGCTAAAGTGCATATGCTCTCTACCTTTAAACATGGTAACCTTGGATCATACCTGATTGGACTATTTAATTTACTTATAAGTCCCTAGTAATTTGCACTATATGTGCCCAGGGCCTGTAGATTAAATGCTACTAGTGGGCCTGCAGCACTGGTTGTGACACCCACTTAAGTAGCCCCTTTACATTGTCTCAGGCCTGCCATTGCAAGGCCTGTGTGTGCAGTTTCACTGTCACTTCGACTTGGCATTTAAAAGTACTTGCCAAGCCTAAACCTCCCCTTTCTCCACATATAAGTCACCTCTAATGGGTGCCCTAGGTAACCCCTAGAGCAGGGTGCTGTGTGGGTGAAAGGCAGGACATGTACCTGTGTAGTTTTTATGGCCTGGTGGTGTAAAACTCCTAAATTCGTTTTTGCACTACTGTGAGGCTAACATTGGGGCTGCCCTCATACAGTATTGAAGTGGTAGCTGCTGATCTGAAAGGAGTAGGAAGGTCATATTTAGTATGGCCAGAATGGTAATACCAAATCCTGCTGACTGGTGAAGTTGGATTTAATATTACTATTCTAGAAATGCCACTTTTAGAAAGTGAGCATTTATTTGCACTTAAATCTTTCTGTGCCTTACAATCCATGTCTGGCTGGGCTTGGTTGACAGCTCCTTGTGCATTCACTCAGACACCCCAAACACATGGTACTCAGCCTCACTTGCATACATCTGCATTTTGAATGGGTCTTCCTGGGCTGGGAGGGTGGAGGGCCTGCTCTCACACAAAGGACTGCCACACGCCCTACTGGGACCCTGGCAGACAGGATTGAACTGAAAGGGGACCTGGTGCACTTCTTAGCCACTCTTTGAAGTCTCCCCCACTTCAAAGGCACATTTGGGTATAAAACAGGGCCTCTGCCCTACCTCATCAGACACTTGCTGGAGAAGAAACCTGAACCAGAACCTGCATCCTGCCAAGAAGAACTGCCTGGCTGCCTAAAGGACTCACCTGACTGCTTTCTACAAAGGACTGCTGCCTTGCTGTTGCCCTGCTGCCTTGCTGAACTCTTGTCTGGCTGTAAAAGTGCTCTCCAAGGGCTTGGATAGAGCTTGCCTCCTGTTCCCTGAAGTCTCAGGACCAAAAAGACTTTTTTTTTCATTTGGAGACTTTTTGCGCCAAAAATTTTGACGCACAGCTTGCTCCGTGGTGATAAAATCGCTGCACACCGACGCTGATCAATGCGACACCTTCGGGGTGACCGGAACTTCGACGCACAGCCTCGCAAGGACAACGCCGCCCGACTTCCAGAGGTGAAATTGACGCAACGCCTGCCATGAGACCGAGAATTCCACGCACAGCCTCCCGGAACGACGCGCAGCCGGAAAACAAGCCGAAGAATCCACGCACAGACCCCGGGACATCTGGTAATCCCGCAACCCACAGAAAGAGACTGTCCGTGTGTGCAGGGGAGAAATAGACGCACACACCATTTTTCCACGTATCTCTTCTTCTGTGGCCCTTTGCGGAGATTTTCCACTTTAAACCAGGTACTTTGTGCTTGAAAGAGACTTTGGGGGTCATTCTGACCCCGGCGGTAAAATGCACTTACCGCCGGTCATAAATCCTCCATAATCCCGCCGCGGTCGCGGAAACCCGCCACGGTCATTCTGACCCGCAGAAGGCAAACCTCCGAAAATCCGACAGCCACAACCGACCGCCAGACCAGCGGTCGGCGGAAAAGTGGAGGTGACAAAACCTCCACCGCCACGCCAACAGAAATACGCCCATGCCATTACGACCCACGAATCCACGCGGCGGTCATTCAAACGCGGTATTCCATTGGCGGGACACACCGCCGCGGTCAGAATACACACAAACGAACAAAACTCAGCCACATTGGACGATTTGAATCCCACACACCTGATACACATACACACACCACTCCCACACACACAATACAATATAAAACACACACCCACATCACCCACAAACCCCTACGCAAAAAAATTCTGAAAGAAGGCCAGAGCGAGACACCACCATCCACAAACTAGCAGCCACAGCCACTCCACACCATCACCCACACACCATCCACACACAAAACAACACACACTACCACACTCAACACACTTAAATACACATACTCCACCCCACACATCATACACACCACCCCATGGCACCCCAAAGACAACCCCGCTTCACAGACGAAGAACTCAGGGTCATGGTGGAGGAAATCGTTCGGGTAGAGCCCCAGCTGTTCGGCACACAGGTCCAATACACCAGCATTGCCCGGAGGACGGAGCTATGGCAGAGGATTGTCGACAGGGTCAACGCTGTGGGACAGCACCCCAGAAATCGGGAAGACATCAGGAAGCGATGGAACGACCTACGGGGGAAGGTGCGTTCCATGGTATCCAGGCACAACATCGCCGTGCAGAAGACTGGCGGAGGACCCCCACCTCAACCCCCACAATTTACATCATGGGAGGAGGAAGTCTTGAACATCCTGCATCCTGACGGCCTCGCAGGAGTCGGCGGAGGAATGGATACTGGTAAGTTGAAGCTTCACTACTGCTTCCCCCCCACCTGCATGTCAAATCATACCCCAACCCTCACCCCCATCCTCGAACCCCACCCTCACCCCCACCCCCACCACCATCCTCACCCCCACCACCATCCTCACCCCCACCCTCACCCCCACCACCATCCTCACCACCACCATCCTCACCCCCACCCCCAGCACACCTATTCCCCGCCAATGTCTCACCATCACAACCCACACATCCCAAAACCTAGGCCTGCATGCGTCCACTAAGCATGGACACCCATCACCAAAGCATGCCCAATGCATATACACATCCCCCCCACAAGCCACCCTCACCAAAGCCCCCACACACGAATGCCAGCACTTGGGGACACGGGAACCCACAGATACACCCATATGGCACACATTGAAACTATAACCATACCTCTATACCCCTGCAGGACCCGACCGTCAACACACCGCCGCGGAGGGCCCAGAATTCTCCACACCCCCCACCCAAGAGGCCGTCAGCGATGACAGCAGCTCTTTCGACCTGGACACCGATGACCAGCCCGGACCATCGGGGACCTCTGGACAGTCGGTTCCCCTCACACAGGCCCAGGCCACTACAGACCCAAACCCCTCTGGGAACACCAGCACAGCTCCCACCAAGCGGGCCCATGCCTCTGTCTCCAGGGCGCATCAATCTGCGGTGTGTCTACCACTACAGGGCACCCAGGATAACCCACCACCCCAACAACAACAGGGACCTGGGGGCAGTGGTAGTGGGCACACCGGCCAGGGGGCAGAGGCCCAGGGAAACAGGGCAACTCGGAGGGCAGCTGTGCGACAGGGGGGGGACGGGCCCAGGGAACCCACTCTCCACGAGGTCCTCACCACCATCATGGGAGCATACAACCGCTCCCAGGAGACGATGGCGACGGTACTGGCCCGGTTCCAGGAGATCCAGGTACTGCAGGAGGAACACTATCGGGGGTACAGGGAGGACATCAGAGCCCTCACCTCCACCCTGGTTACCATGGTAGGGCTGCTGCAGGACCTCGTCAACACCAGGGCGGACACTCAACAACACCCAAGGGCCCCTGCCACTAGCCTGGACCAAGAACAGCCAACCACCTCCGCCGGCACTAGTGGACAGGAGGCCCCCGCACAGCAGCAGCCCACCAGACCCCCACCTCCTGCAGGAGAAGAACCACCCCGCAAGAGGGCCCTGAGATCTCGCAAGAAGACAGAGTAGGATGTCAAGACCCCCGCCAGCAATGGATACCACCTGATGTCATCCCACTGTCCCACATTGTCACCCTGTCCATCCTTGAACTGCCCATGCTCCATCTCTCCACAGGCCTCTGGACAATGCACCTGTGTGACTGTTACTCTGGACTCTGCCATGGACATTCCTTCACCATAGCCCCCACCCACTTGAAACCACCCATCCCATTTTGAGCACTTCAATAAACACCTATTTTGCACAAAACTATCTGGAGTCTGGCTGTGATTTCAATATATTGTAATTGACATGACAGTGCAAATATGTCCTTGTACATGGTGAAGTCAACAAACAGCTGCCACAAAGCTGTAGTCCATGGGGAAACGAAGCACAGGACTCGTAGTGGGGACCCCAGATCTGAAATAGGGAGGGAAAAGCCACAACTCAGTCATCATACACTGGGGCAAATAGACAGGCAGCAGAGATGCAGGAGAGTAGTTCACATTTACTAAATTATCTTTGAATTGTTACCTGTGTCCTATTGGAAGTACTGTTCAATGATTCTGTCCCTGTTGTCTGTTTCAGCCCCGTCGTCTTCCTCCTCGTCACTCTCCTCAGGTTCCACAGCTGCCACAACACCACCGTCTCGACCATCCTCCTGCAGGAAAGGCACCTGGCGGCGCAAAGCCAGGTTGTGAAGCATGCAGCAGGCCACGATGATGTGACACACCTTCTTAGGTGAGTCCATTAGGGATCCACCTGTCATATGCAGGCACCGAAACCTGGCCTTCAGGAGGCCAAAGGTGCGTTCGATCACCCTCCTAGTACGCCCATGGGCCTCATTGTACCGTTCCTCTGCCCTTGTCCGGGGATTCCTTACTGGGGTCAGTAGCCACGACAGGTTGGGGTACCCAGAGTCCCCCACTAGCCATACACGGTGTCTCTCTAGCTGTTCCATCACGTAAGGGATGCTGCTATTCCTTAGGATGTAGGCGTCATGCACTGACCCTGGGAATTTGGCATTTACATGCGAGATGTACTGGTCAGCCAAACACACCACCTGGATGTTCATTGAATGGTAACTTTTTCTGTTCCTGTACACCTGCTCCCTGTCTCTTGGGGGAACCAAAGCCACATGGGTCCCATCAATGGCACCAATGACGTTGGGAATATGTCCAAGGGCGTAGAAATCACCCTTCACTGTAGCCAATTCGCCCACCTCAGGGAAAATGATGTAGCTCCTCACGGATTTCATCAGGGCAGACAACACTCTGGATAACACCTTCGAAAACATGGGCTGAGACATCCCAGAAGCAATTCCCACTGTTGTCTGAAATGACCCACTTGCCAAGAAATGGAGTACTGACATGACCTGCACCAGAGGGGGAATCCCTGTGGGTTGGCGGATGGGGGACATCAGGTCGGGCTCCAGCTGGGCACACAGTTCATGTATAGTGGCACGGTTAAGACGGTAGGTCAGGATAATGTGGCGTTCTTCCATTGTCGACAGGTCCACCAGCGGTCGGTACACGGGAGGATTCATCCGTCTCCTCGCCAAACCCAGCGGACGGTGCCTAGGAAGGACAACATGGAGCACACAGTCAAGCAACCCACAGGTACGTACTCACAGCTAGCACAGTAAACGATTCTCTATGCAGTGAATGGCGTGTCTGAGTGGCTATGCAAGGCCTAGGCCTGTGTGACGCAGTTGAAATAGAGCCATGTGGGCCCTGGAAATGGCGGCTGCCTGACCTGTGAAGTGTGACAGTGGGATGTGAGGTCAATGCGCTGGCGTGGCACACTGCGGCGGGCGGCGGGCGAAGACCGCGGTGCGAAGCCGCATTGGTTAACATTGAAGCCTATGGGTTTCAGGAGCCAATGGCGAAGGGCGCCGGCGGTGGCGGGACGCACCGCCGCGGTACGCACCGCCGCGGACGTGACCGCCATTTTCTATCTACTAATCCACTTGCGACTTGAACTTTCACAGGAGAGGACCTATACTGCAAGTGTTGCTGTGACCTCGGTCTGGAAGGGACAATGGCTGCTGCGCCTGGGGAAAGGGCCCCTGCCTTCACTGGCGAGGAGTTGGAGAAACTTGTGGATGGGGTCCTCCCCCAGTATGCGCTACTCTACGGTCCTCCAGACCAACAAGTGAGTTTAATTCAATCTGGATTTGGGGCCACTGGCTGGCTTGGGGGCCTGGCGGGGGGCCTGGCGGGGGGCCTGGCGGGGATGGGGGGCATGTTGGGCCTGGCGGGGGGCATGGCGGGGGGCCTGGTGGGGATGGGGGGCATGTTGGGCCTGGCGGGGGGCATGGCGGGGGCAGGGCGGGGATGGGGGGCATGTTGGGCCTGGCGGGGGCATGGCGGGGGGCATGGCGGGGATGGGGGGCATGTTGGGCCTGGCGGGGGGCATGGCGGGGGGCCTGGCGGGGATGGGGGGCATGTTGGGCCTGGCGGGGGCATGGCGGGGGGCATGGTGGGGATGGGGGGCATGTTGGGCCTGGTGGGGAGCATGGCGGGGGGCCTGGCGGGGATGGGGGGCATGTTGGGCCTGGCGGGGGGCATGGCGGGGGCATGGCGGGGATGGGGGGCATGTTGGGCCTGGCGGGGGGCATGGCGGGGATGGGGGGCATGTTGGGCCTGGCGGGGGGCATGGCGGGGGGCATGGCGGGGATGGGGGGCATGTTGGGCCTGGCGGGGGGCCTGGCGGGGATGGGGGGCGTTGGGCCACTGGCAGGGAAAATGCAGACAAACTTGAACGTGGTATTTCTCCCTCCCTGTACGTGTCACATAGGTCCGCGCCCATGAGAAGATCGGGATTTGGCGTGCCATCGCCAAGGGAGTCCGGACCCTGGGGGTCCACCATCGACGGGGCACCCACTGCCGCAAGAGGTGGGAGGACATCCGCCGCGGGACCAAGAAGACCGCCGAGTCTCTGCTGGGGATGGCCTCCCAACGTAGGCGGGGTGCCTGCCGTCAACTGACCCCCCTGATGTTCCGGATCCTGGCGGTGGCCTACCCTGATTTGGATGGGCGCGTGAGGGCAGCACAGCAGACACAAGGGGGTGAGTACAAGCATTATCTACTCTGTTGTCGCGCAGTGGAGGTGTCTGGGTGGGGAAGGAGAGCTGTGGGTCCCCCTAGGCCAGGGCGATATCTGTAGGCTGGGCACCCCCGTAAGCCCCTGTGTCCCCAGCCACCACCCTCAGTAGTTTGTCAGTACAGCCATCCCTGGGTCGTGTCATCCATGGGTGCAGTTGTCAACTCTAGGCGTGTAGGGCATGTTCCACGGAATGCGTAGCGGACCACAAGTGCGCAACTTAGTGCAGGGGGCATCTGTGTCTGTCATGTCCGCTAACTGTACCGGAGATCCATGTACTCAATATCCCTTTATTTCTCTCTCCCCCCCCCCTTTTTGTTTGTCTTTCTGTGCTTGTGTGCATCAGCATCATCAGGCGGAGGAGAAGTGGCATCGGGGCAGGAGGGAGCTGCATCTCACATGGCCCAGGAGGGCCATGCCACAGAGTCAGACTGGACCAGTGAGACGGAGGGCGAGGGGAGCTCCACGACGGGGACGACTGGACCCTGCAGCGACACGGACACGTCCTCGGAAGGGAGCTCCCTTGCGGGGGTGGCACCATTCGTGTCCCCCGCCATTACAGGTACAGCCGCCACCCAGCGCACCATCTCCGCCCTCCCAGCAGCCCCTCAGCGTTCGCCCCGTGCCCGCTCTGCCAGGAAGCCGGGCATCTCCTTCGCCCCAGGCACCTCAGGCCCTGCCCCTGTTACCCCCGCTGCCCTCAGTGAGGAGGTCATTGACCTCCTCCGAACGCTCATTGTTGGGCAGACTACCCTTTTGAATGCCATCCAGGGGGTGGAGAGGGAGGTTCATCGCAGCAATGCGTACCTGGAGGGCATTCATTCGGGTCAGGCTGCCCATCAGCGATCGTTCCAGGCTCTGGCCTCAGC
The DNA here is from genome assembly GCF_031143425.1 of Pleurodeles waltl. Classification (NCBI taxonomy): domain Eukaryota; kingdom Metazoa; phylum Chordata; class Amphibia; order Caudata; family Salamandridae; genus Pleurodeles; species Pleurodeles waltl. The sequence goes on from NC_090444.1 coordinate 1,526,346,323, forward strand.
ACTGACGGCAGCCATTGTCCCTGTCTCCTGCCTCCCTCTCCTAACTCCCTCCTCCCAGTCTCCTGTTCCTCTGCCTGTCCCACCCACACCATCAGACCAGCCTGCACACACCTCAACACCCAAGAGAAGCTCATCCAAACATAAGCACCACAGATCACGCAGACATTCACACACGCAACATTCCGATGCAGACATGCCAACAGTCACTACCACCTCTGTGACCCCCACCTCCTCGTCTCCCTCCTCCCTCCCTGTGACGTCTACACTCACACCTCCATTCACCTCACCATCAGCCAGTGTTTCCATCACCAGCACACCCTCCACTCCAGTCCGCACACGTGCAGTCACCACCCCCACTGCCATTTACACGTCCCCTGTGTCCTCTCCCACTGTGTCTGTCACCCCCTCTTCCACACCACACAAACGCAGCCACCCACCCACCCAACAGCCATCCACCTCATGACAGCCTATCCCTCCTGCACCTGCACCCAAAGACAGCAAACGTGACTCACCTACAACCACATCCTCTCCCTCCACTCCCATTCCCACTGTACCTACCACTCTCCATTGTCCCAAGAAACTCTTCCTCGCCACTGCTAACTTCTTTCCTGACCCTGAGCCCCCCCCTCCTTCTCGTCGGGGTAAGAAGAGCACCTCAGCCACCACCAGCCCTGCAGCCCCCTTGACAAGGGTGCAGGGGTATTGGAGCCCGCCAGCCCGCATGTCTGGATCTTCGCCCAGCAGCAAGGGGACAGCCAGCCCACCCCCTGGGAAGAGGAGCAGAAGGCGGAAGGGGCGCCGCAGGAGCCCGCCTTCTACATCCCCCCCGGACACCACCCAGAGACAGTCACCAGCCACAGCTCCAAAGGGAGGAAAGGGCCACAGACTCACGACTAAGGAGGGCAAGGGCAGCAAGTCGGAGAGGTCAGGCAGCAGGCATGCTGCCCAGGAGGAGCCCACAACCCCCATAGCCGCTGCCCCGGGAGGAACCGGCACAGCTGCCCCGGGAGAGCCCACCACCCCCATAGCCGCTGCCCAGGGAGGACCCAGCCCAGCTGGCCAGGAGGGCCCCACCACCCACAGCCCAGGTGGGCATTGAAGGAGCACCATCCCCGCTGCCCAGGAGGGCACCACCAGGCAATGAGCAGTTGGCCATAGACCGGCCGCCGTCTCAAGCACCGCTCCGCTGGGCCCCGCCGTCTCGAGCACCGCTCCGCTGGGCCCCGCCGTCTCAAGCACCGCTCCGCTGGGCCCCGCCGTCTCAAGAACCGCTGAACTGGGCCCCGCCGTCTCAAGCACCGCTCCGCTGGGCCCCGCCGTCTCAAGAACCGCTGAACTGGGCCCCGCCGTCTCAAGAACCGCTGAACTGGGCCCCGCCGTCTCGAGCACCGCTCCGCTGGGCCCCGCCGTCTCAAGCACCGCTCCGCTGGGCCCCGCCGTCTCAAGAACCGCTGAACTGGGCCCCGCCGTCTCAAGCACCGCTCCGCTGGGCCCCGCCGTCTCAAGAACCGCTGAACTGGGCCCCGCCGTCTCAAGAACCGCTGAACTGGGCCCCGCCGTCTCAAGAACCGCTGAACTGGGCCCCGCCGTCTCAAGCACCGCTCCGCTGGGCCCCGCCGTCTCAAGAACCGCTGAACTGGGCCCCGCCGTCTCAAGCACCGCTCCGCTGGGCCCCGCCGTCTCAAGAACCGCTGAACTGGGCCCCGCCGTCTCAAGAACTGCTGAACTGGGCCCCGCCGTCTCAAGAACCGCTGAACTGGGCCCCGCCGTCTCAAGAACCGCTGAACTGGGCCCCGCCGTCTCAAGAACCGCTGAACTGGGCCCCGCCGTCTCAAGAACCGCTGAACTGGGCCCCGCCGTCTCAAGCACCGCTCCGCTGGGCCCCGCCGTCTCAAGAACCGCTGAACTGGGCCCCGCCGTCTCAAGCACCGCTCCGCTGGGCCCCGCCGTCTCAAGAACCGCTGAACTGGGCCCGCCGTCTCAAGAACCGCTGAACTGGGCCCCGCCGTCTCAAGAACCGCTGAACTGGGCCCCGCCGTCTCAAGAACCGCTGAACTGGGCCCCGCCGTCTCAAGAACCGCTGAACTGGGCCCCGCCGTCTCAAGAACCGCTGAACTGGGCCCCGCCGTCTCAAGCACCGCTCCGCTGGGCCCCGCCGTCTCAAGAACCGCTGAACTGGGCCCCGCCATCTCAAGAACCGCTGAACTGGGCCCCGCCGTCTCAAGCACCGCTCCGCTGGGCCCCGCCGTCTCAAGAACCGCTGAACTGGGCCCTTCAAGGCAAGACCCGCTGAACTGGGCCCTTCAAGGCATGAGGCGCTGAACTGGGCCCTTCCAGGCAAGAACCGCTGGCCCTTTGGCAGACGTGGCAGGGCAGGATCTATCTCGGGCAGGGCTGCAGGATGTCCTCTGGCCAACATGCCTCCTCCAGTGGCAGTGGGGTCTGTTATGGACTGTATGGACTGTGGCTTTGCACTCCCCAGGATGGCCCAGTGGGCAGGCCACCCACTGTATGGACTGTATGGACTGTGGCTTTGCACTCCCCAGGATGGCCCAGTGGGCAGGCCACCCACTGTATGGACTGTATGGACTGTGGCTTTGCACTCCCCAGGATGGCCCAGTGGGCAGGCCACCCACTGTATGGACTGTATGGACTGTGGCTTTGCACTCCCCAGGATGGCCCAGTGGGCAGGCCACCCACTGTATGGACTGTTTGGACTGTGGCTTTGCACTCCCCAGGATGGCCCAGTGGGCAGGCCACCCACTGTATGGACTGTATGGACTGTGGCTTTGCACTCCCCAGGATGGCCCAGTGGGCAGGCCACCCACTGTATGAACTGTATGGACTGTGGCTTTGCACTCCCCAGGATGGCCCAGTGGTCATGGAGTCCCCTCGTGGATCTGGCGTCGTGTACTCAAGTGGCTGAGGTGCCCCCCCTTCCCTTCCCCCTGAGGTGCCTGTCCTATTTTCTTTCTGATGCCCCTGCAGTGTTCTCTCCGTGGAGTTCTTGTCGTGGGACTGGGCCTTGCCCCTTTGCACAGGACCCCTGTGGTCCACGGACAGTGGTTGGACTACATTTAGTAGCTGTGTATATTTTGTACATAGTTTATTTATTTATTGGGATTACTGGTGTCCATATTTCAATATATCTGCCCGTTTATGATCTCTTCTTTTGGTCTTTGCATTATTTCGGAGGGGGAGGTTTGTGGGTTGTGACAGTGATCTGTGGGAATGCATTGATGTGTGTGTTGTAGTGGGTATGGGTGGGTGGGTGTGTGCCGGTAATCTTTTCCCTCCCCTGTGTCGTAGGTGCAGTACTCACCGATGTCTTCCGCGCCGCCGGGCGTGCTCCTGGTATATGAGCAGGTATAGGAGTGCGGGGATGACCTTCAACTCTGGTTCCATACTGCCGGAATCTCGCGTGGAGTGCGTAGAGGTGAGCGTTTTCCCGTTCGTAGTCTGTTTCCGCCGTGTTTTTATCGGCGGTGCTCCCGCCCCGGAAAAGGTGGCGGATTGGTGGGTCGTGATAGGGTGGGCGGTACATTGTCTGCCGCCTGGCTGTTGGCGGGGACCGCCGCGCTGTTTGTTTGTACCGCCGTGGCGGTCGGAGTGTTAATGCGGCGGGCTGTGTTGGCAGTTCCCGCCAGGGTCAGAATTGCATATTTTGGACCGCCGGCCTGTTGGCGGCTTGGCCGCCGCTTTATCACCGACCGCCAGGGTCAGAATGAGGGCCTTTGTTTGCTTTTTAAAGACTTATGACACTTTATATCACTTTTCAGTGATATCTCTACAATTTCACACTGCATCTTTATTCGTTTTGACCTACAATTATCCTGATAAATATTATATATTTTTCTAAACACTGTGTGGTGTATTTTTGTGGTGCTATATTGTGTTATTGTATGATTCATTGCACAAATACTTTACACATTGCTTTCTAAGTTAAGCCTGAGTGCTCGTGCCAAGCTACCAGAGGGTGGGCACAGGCTAATTTTGGATTGTGTGTGACTTACCCTGACTAGAGTGAGAGTTCTTGTTTGGACAGAGGGTAACCTGATTGCCAACCAAAAACCCAATTTCTAACACTACTGACCACCTGGACCCCCACCAATGACGAAGAAATCGGCAAAACCATGAGCTCCATCCACTCAGGGTCCCCACCAGACCCTTGCACCCACCACATCTTCAACAAGGCCAGCCAAATCATCGCTCCTCAGCTCTGGGCCGTCATCAACAGTTCCTTCGAGACCGCAACCTTCCCAAATATTTGGAAATACGCCGAAGTCAATGCTCTTCTCAAAAAACCCAAAGCAGACCCTGAAGACCTCACAAACCACTGACCCATCTCTCTACTCCCCTTCCCCGCAAAGGTCATAGAGAAGATATTAAACATACAACTGTCTCGCTTCCTAGAAGACAACAACATACTCAACGTCTCCCAGTCTGGATTCTGCAAAAACCACAGCACCAAGACTGCCCTCATTGCCTGTACAGATGACATCAGGACCAGATTGGACAAGTGCGAAACCGTCTCCCTCATCCTCCTAGAACTCTCCGCAGCTTTCGACACCATATGCCACCAAACCCTCCACACATTCCTTTTCAATGCCGGAATTCTCCTCAAAGCCCTGGACTGGCTCACCTCCTTCCTCTCTAAAAGAACCCAAAGAGTTCACCTACCTCCTTTCCGGTCTACAGCCACCAAGACCATCTGTGGGGTCCCCCAAGGATCCTCCCTCAGCCCCACCCTTTTCAATATCTACATGGCTCCTCTCACCACCATCATACGTCCCAACGGCCTCACCATCCTTTCATATGCTGACGACACCCAGCTCATCATCTCCCTCACGAGGAACCCATCTACCACCAAGAATAACCTACACGCCAGACTCCTCGCCATCGCTAACGGGATGACAGCAAGCCACCTCAAATTGAACTCAGAAAAAAACGAGATCATCATCTTCGGTCCCAATAGGACAGCTTGGAACGACTCTTGGTGGCCCACCACCCTTGGACCACCCACAACACCCACCACCCATGCACGCAATCTCAGCCTCATACTGGACTCATCTCTCTCCATGACTCAGCAAATCAACGCTATATCATCCTTCTACTTCAACACACTTTGCATGCTATGCAAGACTTTCAAAATGGATTCCTTTAGAAACAAGAAGAGCAGTCACCCATACCCTCATAAGCAGCAGACTGGGCTACGGCAATGCCCTCTATGCCGGGACCACAGCCAAGCTTCAGAGAAAACTCCAGCGCATCCAGAATGCAGCTGCACATCTCCGCCCACCCCAGATCCCTACACTGACTGCCCATCAACAAAAGGATCATTTTCAAAATCCTTGTCCACTCTCTCAAAGCCCTCCACGACACCGGACTGGCCAACCTCAACAAACGAATCAACTTCCACAAACCAACTCGACAGCTCCGTTCTGCCGACTTCGTCCTCGCTACAGTCCCCCGCATCCAACGCACCACCTCCGATGGCAGATCCTTCTCCCAATTCGCTTCCCAAACCTGGAACTCCCTCACCACCAACCTGCGCAAGACCCAGGACCTCCTAACCTTCAGAAAGCACCTCAAATCATGGCTTTTTGAGCAGTACCCCCCCCCAGCGCCTTGAGACCCTACCCGGTGAGTAGTGCGCTTAAGACATTTGTTTGATTGATTGATTGATTGATTGAGTGAACCCCAGAAGAGGGGGAATCCTCTCCTCATCAAACAGAAGAGGGAGAAGAGACTGTTCGCCTTCTACCCCATAGAAGCATGAGCAAAAATCCAGTGTGAGGGTGGAGAAGCGGAGGTAGTGCTATCAACTGAATGCCTGAGAACACTGTGCCAAGACACCCTCAGGTATGACCGGTCCTACGACATTCAAATGCCCTACCTGGTGAGTTGCCCATAGCTGCCCACACCTGTCCTGATGAGAGTAGAAGAAAGCAGCACCCTCCCAAAAAGGTAAGCCACACATGCAAAGCCCCAGCTAAGCCTGCGGTCAACTGATGCTGGCAATGAGAGGAGTGCGACCCTCCCTTGCCTCCTTCCACCATCTACAAGAGACTGCAAATGAGCTGAGTCTGAGGTGCACTGAGCAAGAACATCGAGAGCCCGCAGCAACATTTTGTATCCAAGGACTGCATTGGCAACACTGGTGTGTATGACATGGCCCTTGGCTGGAGGAAAGTTGCTGTGGTCTCATGAAGTGACTACACCAGAATCCAAGATTAGAAAATATGCAGTAGGTAAGCCGCCCTGCCCATTAGTGCCAGCTAAAAGCCTGCAGTGCCCGCGATCTCGCCACAAGGAGCCAACACCAGGACAGCACTGTTGGGCACACTTTAAACATGCCTGAAGCTGAGTCTCCTGCAAGGTCTGGTGCGCTCCTGCAGTACCACCTAGTGGTGGCTCATTGAACCACATCCAGCATCTCCAGCAACCATCAAGGCCTGCACTCAGAAGAAAGTCTTCTCTGGCCTGCAAGAAGAGTCATCAACAGCACCATCTGGTGGCCACCCTTTGTGCCACACCTGTACCACTCCAAAAAGTTTTGAGGTGGCCTCAACGAGGCTCATAATTTGTACAAGACATGCCACCAGGCACAAATGAATTGGTAGTGCCCCACAACTTCACCCCAGGCAGCCAACACAGTCTGAAAGGCCCCGCTGCTCCATATCACACTGCAAGAGTGGCATAAGAAAACAAAAAACAAGCAAACAGCAAAGCTGAACTGCAGCCACGTTTTCCCATTGCACAGACTCACCAGAGGTGGAAACTGACCAGCACAGCTCCCTGTCTCCAATGCCCCCACACTGCACCAGAGAAACCTGGGCAGAAGGTCTGCCCATGGCATGGAGTAACAAAAGAGACTGGTCAAGTGAACCATGTGGGCTGCCCATTATTATAGAAAGGAGAGACTTGTAACCAACATAAACAATCCGAGGAAGCTCTAGCCAAGCCCAAGAAGCAAAGACCAAGACAGCAAGCCACAAGGAGTGCTATGCACTGCACATGCTCCCCCACCTCCAGTGGCCATTTGCTGCCACTACATTTGAGGAAACAACCAAACGGCCACTTCTGGCCCACCAGTGACAGTGTCACAAGGAGTGACCAACCCTGCCAAGCGCGCTCAAACCTAGGCAGAACCAGACACCACAACGGTGTACCCTTGAGGTGCCAGCACTGTGCCCTTGAACAAATAGGAAGCAGAAAGGATGTGACCTGCCATCACTGCCCTGCAGTGGGCCAGAGAGTGTTCAGTGAGTGCCCTTCCTCACACTTCCTCAAGACGGAGTTGCCAGTGACCCACAACAGGCAAGAGGAGAGTCGCATCACCCCCGAGTGGCAAGCTATCACCACCGCAATGTGACAAGAAGACACCTAGTCCTCAGACAGGACCGGACTTGTGTGAGGTGCACACAAAGTGAAGACATGTGGTGTGACGCCACATGACAGCAAGCAAGATGAGAGTGTGGCACAAGGCCATGCCACAAAGAAGGAAAGGGAGAGGAGAGATCCTGTGACATACCTTTCACACTGAAAGACCGGGGGACCACGGATGCCCAAGAATGAAAGATCACAGGGTGAAGAGATTGAGGACTTGTGCCACTATCTGAGAATGCACCTATGGACAATCCAGCCACTGAGGTGCAGCTACATCACTGGAGACAGCTCAGTGGGAGTACATAATGTAAGCAACCTGCATGCATGAAGTACATATCTGCCCCACCCGTTGTAATGTGACTGTCCAGCCACAGGCTGCTTCGAGCAGATGGCAGTACTGCTAGCAACCGTACATGCCATTGGTGAAGAACTGCACCAACTATGTGGCTAGTCAAGTGGCTGCGAAGCCCCTCCAGTCACCCTCACTCCAGCAAGACATCCTCATCTGTATAGTCCAGGTCACCTTAAGACAAACACTACTGTTGCCATGTGCATCACCTTATCCAACTAAGGAGCTTCTCATCACCAAAGTGGAATTGTACCTCCGCAAAACATCAAGAGACTATTAAGGCACTCCTGAAACCAATGAGCCGTAGACTATCTGATAGCTCACCCACATCTGGTTCTTGTTGGCAAGCACCCCACCCACATATCATCTACACTGGCGAGTTCATGAATGACCTGGCCATGGCTCCTGCAGCAGCATGCAGATGTCCCACATGTAGCCCAGCACAGTGCATGTGGTCCACTGGTGACCCATCGAAAGGGCTACAAGGAAATTCCTGAGCGAGGAATCCGTTAATGGGAGGTGGTCTGTAGGCTACTCCACCAACAAGGTGCCAGGACAAATGTCACGGCAGATGTCTTCCCAAGTCTTTGTGGGATTGGCCGTCATGAAGTCAGGATGTCTCACAAGGAATCTCTGGAGTGGAATCTTGCAACGCTCCTGTTGCACCAAGTTTAAACTGTTTTAACAGCAAGCATATCACCGTGAGAGCCCACAGGACTAATCAACAATGCGTGCTTGGAGAGTGAGCCAACCAACCGGCTGTTACAGAATCAGGACTCCAGCTACACAGTATTCATGCCCAGCAGCAGCTGGGTAAATCATGGATGCATGCAGAGTTACTCTCAGCTGCACCTGTCCACTGCCATCCTGCGGTCTGCCTCTCGAGGCTGAGAGACTTACTTGGTGGTTTACTTGTTTTTATGTGTTATTGTTACAGGTTGGACTTGTTTGATTTTTAATAACGTTTGGGAGGAACGTAGTGTCCTGCTGGACACACATGCCCCCTGCACATATTTGCCAGCCACTATCTTGGACTTGTCATCCAGCCCACATCCATCCAACACAGGCATCACCAGTCAGGTGACCCTGTCATTAAAGAAGACCAAGTGCATGTGCTCAACGGTAGTTCTCTCCCCTACCTCCATGTCCGTGTGGTCATTCATTACAGCATGTGGGCCTAAGGCACAGGACATTACACCATTAACCTGATGCAGCTGGGGTAGTATGTCAGATTAACTCAAAAATGGGCTGTCCTCAGTACAGGTGCAAACACTGACTGTGGCTGCTCTGAAGTGAGTTCATTTGTGAAAGATAGGGTTGCGGTTTGAACCTTGTGTTCTGTTGTACACTGGAAATGGACCAACTGTCTTGAGAATGCCAAGGGTAGGGAGGCCCACTTACCTCTGCCCTCCCTTCCTTAGCTGTGACCTTAGGGGGAACGCTGACAGTGCATTGCTCCACATTTCTTTTGCATCTATGTCTGTATCTGTAATACAATGCAGGTATTAAGACAAAGGCCCTCATTTTAACTTTGTTGGTAAAACCCGCCTACTGCCATGGCGACAGCCACCAAAAGACCAAGGCTGTGGCTACCAGCCATCTGCCATATTATGACCACTGTCGGATTTCCACCACAAGAATGGCGGAAATCCGACTGTGGCCATGCCGGCGGATGGCGGTAAGGTGGCGCTGCTACCACCAGCTGCGCCACGCCAGTAGACCGCCACCAGCTGTATTATGACCAATAATGCGGCATGGCAGTGTTCTGCTGGTGGGTGCCGCTGGCGGTAGCAGAGCCCCGTCCCGTCTCCTGCCGGAGGACCCCCTGGATCCAGGTAAGTCGGGTCTCTGACAGAGGAGGGGGTTGGGGGGTGTTATGTGTGTGTTTAGGGGTATGTGAATGTATGTGGGTGTGTGTTGAGTGGTGAATTCGTGTGTGCATGTACAGACGTGTGAGTGCTTGTATGTTGTGAAATGTGAATGCGTGTCTGCGTATATGTTTGGAAGTGTGTGCGGGTGTGTGTGTGAATGCATGTATGCATGCGTGTAAGCATGTGGGAATGGGAGTGTGTATGCATGTGTGTGTGTGTGAAGGCGGCGTGAATGTAGTGGGGGTAGGGGGTTTGGAGAGGTGGGGAGGTTTGGAGAGGTGGGGGAGTAACTGGAGAGGAAGGGCGAAGACCCCTATCAGTGACAGGTAAAGAATTCCTTGTCACTGATGTGGCCATGGTTTTCATGGCGTTATGAATGCCACGAAAACCATGGCAGTAGGTGGGTCATAATTCCACAGGTGGAACAATGGCGGCCACCAGGCTGGAGATGGATATCTCCAGCCCAGCAGCTGTTACTGCCGTGGTGGTTGGAGTTGTACATTGGCAGGTTGGCTCCAGCCAACCTGCCAATGTCATAATATGGCCGTAAGTACTGCCATAAGTGGTACTTACCGCCACATTATCGCCTACTGCCGGAGTCATAATGACCCCCAAAGTGTGCATTAATTTTAATCAGTCCATGCTCCAGTGTAAATAAGAGAAAGACCCATCGTAATTGTGCCTGGCTTAAAATGGTCATTGTTTAGATCCACATTATGAAAGAGGCCACACATGCATTGGCAGCCCCTTATATGATATCAAAGTGCCTCCGAGTTTCTAAAACAGGGGCCATATGCCCCTTGTACGGCCGGCGCACTGTTTGTAATACAACCCAGATAGGTGCATAAATGGAAAGAAAGCATTAAAAAGTCAAATAATTGAAACTTAGTATTTAAACTAGTGAAATGGTACCTACACATTCTCCTTATTGTTTTGAAGAAGCAAAATTGCAAACAATTATTTGAAATAAAATAATTTAGATGAGAAGGGAGCCGCACTTTCAGCAATCACATGAAAATCTCCCATTTAGAAAGGGCATTGGAAAGTTTCTCAATAATCTGTATTGAAGATATGTTCAAAAATACTTCAAAACGCATATGTGTGACCACTTTTTAAATTGTGTGCAGCATTGCGGTAGTCTTAGATTTCATTACATATTTTGCACAGGAAGTCTGCGAACCAATCAGTGATTGTATAGTCATTATGACTTTTCCTTTGAGAAGTTGCTTGTGAAACATGTCTTTACAGTGATGGAGTGACACTTATTAGGTGTCTGTTGCTGAGAAATATGATGAGAGCCTGACATTTCTGAATGGGAAAGTGATCCCCTTGCTGACTGACAATTACAGTCAGGCCCATTAAACCACGACAAGCCCATCAGATCTCTGATATATAAAACATGAAGGAAATAAAGATCAATAGGACATTCTGTCTGAGAATAAAACATCATTCAGTATGTGACAGATGTGACTTATTAAAGATCGGTGTCAGCCAAAGTAGCATTGGCTTTTACTGATATTAATAGTGCCCTGGAACTGAACTCAGTGTAAGTGGAACAAACTTGCATTCCTGAAACTCACGATTTCTTTCCATTCAAGACAAGAAATGAGAGGACCATGGGTGAAGTAAAAACCAATTGATGTCTCAATTTCACATCATTTGAACCATATTAAAGGATATATTTAAATGATTACATTGACATATTTTTAAACGTGAAGTTACAGTTAGCATTCTAATATTTATTGTTCCACTCTGATCTGCGACGTTGGAAGAAAAGTGTATTAAAATATTACCTTTCATTTAGCTGTTTAAAAACAGATTTAGTGGTTAACCCGCAGCTGCAACTTTATATATAGGACCTAGTTACTATATTTCTATAGAAAAAACTGCTTTTTGCTTGCCTTTATCTTTGGCACCGCCAGACGAATCTTCACAAAATGTAATAAAAAAACTCAACAGTCATGTGAGCTGCTGTATGAAAAATATCGGGTGGTGATCTGTTAATCAGGGACAGAGATAAAGGGGGGAGTGAAATTTAGAGCATTTCCAATGTTAATTCCCATAGGAAAAATTTAACAGCAATAGCGCAAAAAAACACTGGACGAAATTACATCAAATGTGGCAGAAGGGTAGCTCTTTGTCAAGAAAGAGCCTTTTGTTTATTTGGTGTAAATCCGTTCAGTAGTTTTTCAGAAACTTAAGGAAATACAAATTTGTATCTATAAGGGGACGTGAAGAATTTGAGACCCCTCCCGATCTTGTGCTGAGATCTGATTAGCTGCCAACACTTCAAACCATGAAGTGTTGGCAGTCATCTTAGAACTGGGCTTGAGCTGAGTCCCAGAAAAAAAAAAAATCCAAAAGGGGTCAGGGAATGAACACCCTAACCGCTTAGCTTGGACGAAAAAGCATTTTTCTAAAAAATTTACGACCGGAGTCACAGTGGCTTACTGAATCCGCCGTATTTTATTTTTTTTAAACGAAGCACGGTCTCATGCACTTCACTATTGTAAAGCCCCTGGTGGACCAAGCCACAAGGACCCAAAGAACTCATGAGGCCTTTAAGAGGAGGGGGTGCACAGACCCCGTCCCCAAGCCAATAGTGGCCCTGGCGACCCCCAACCCTTGATAGAGGGAGAGGGTGCATGATCCCACTCCTTGAGCCTTAACAGGCCCCAGATCCCCAATGTTTCAGGCCAAATGCCACTACAAAATGGAGGGTCAGCACAGTCCCACTCCCTGAGCCTTTATGGACCCCTGGGGACCTCATTCCTCAGGTCAAATGCCATTAAAAAGAGGATGGTGGTGCGCAGCCCAGTACCCCAAGCCTTAATAGGTGCCTGGGCCAGTAGCCACAAGGCCAAATGCTATAAAAAGGGGAGGGTCATCACAGCCCACCTTCCTGAGCTTATGCAGGCCCCGAGACCTCATTCCTTGAGTGGAATGCCATCAAAAAGGGGATGAGGCTACACAGCCTCCCTCCCCATACCTTATAGGACCACTGGGACTCCATCCACAGAACAATTAACATGGTAAAGGGGTGGGAGATATGCAGCCCCCCTCATCAAGCCTTGTGTGGCTCCATAGGGTCCATCCCCAGGGCCAGTTCTAATTACAGGTGTGTACCCCGGTGCCCACCTGGAACACCCACCAAGCAACATGGTTGTAGCTGCAGAGGCAGGTCCGGGACCCCAGCCAGATCACCGCATGGTTCAGGAGTTTACAGTTCTTTCAGCCAGAGGGAATAGCTGTTTATGCTTGCTCCCACCCATCGGGATCATATTTGCAGCTTGTGCTGGATGGCAGTAGATATGTCCTTCCTTGCTTGTGCTGCTGCATACTGGGTAGGAATGTTTCTTCCCACCAAACAGGATATTTAAAAATGCTCCAGCCATGGCCCCTTCACTTTTATTTAAATCTTGGCCCCAGGTGATCAGGTCCTAGGGAACTTCTAGAGACTAGGGGTGGGGGCTGCGTGACCCCACCCCTTTTTAAGCATGTTGTCACCGGGGAAAGGAGCCCCTGGGACCACTCTGGGGCTTGAGGTGGAGTTCCAGTGCTTCCCTTTCCATAAATAGAAAAAAACAATAACTCACACAGCAGCCATGCAGACTGTGATTATTTTGATATGCCAACCAACCCTCCTGGGCCTTGAGAATTCACAAATCCAGCACAAGATTAACGCATCCCAGAAAAAAAAAAGAAAAAAAACACACAAATATATAAATTGCTTTAGAGCTGCAATCTGCAGTTCAGTCACAGCTGCCAAACCCCAGTGAAAGCAAGTCCACAGTGGGAGTTGCCCACATGTGGTGTAATTGAGCCCTAATGGCCAAACTCTGTTACTCACAGCAGCAGGCCTTGCTGGGTTGCCTATATCGTGCAGGTTGGGCGAAGGGCTTTGCCACCTAGAGTCACCAATGGTTTATACTGCCAAAGTCCATGTGCAGAGGAGATAGTATCCTGCTGACAGTTATGCATCACTTCTGGTCAATGGCCAAGAATTGTGGCCACCCTCACTATGCACATCCACAGGGTATTTGCAGTGAAGGTATACCTGCTTGTGGGGGATTGGTCTAAGGGCCTGGCCATAAGTCAAGCACTTCTGTCATATCTCACTGTGCTGGAATTTTCTATTTTCTAAGGCGAGCATTCGAATACAAAATGTTTTTAATAAAGTATTTTAAGCATTGTATTTTTCATTCATGAACTTTGCTCCGGGTAATACAAATGTAGTTTTAGGGAACTGTTCACTTCCATAGTTGGCAGGTGACCTCTTATCAAGTGTAGTCTTGGCAAGTGTAATACAAATATTAACATTACAATTATTCCCTTGAAAAGCACAGGCTCAAATCTCTGGTAAGATTATTGAATGAGTGGTGGAAAAACAATATATATGGAATAAAATACCTTTAACTAAACATTATATGGATGTGAAAGTCCAACTGGAGATTTGTCACAAGGACAGCTGACCTGTGAGCTACACCTCAGTGACATTCTGGTTTCACAATGTGCATTTGAGTATATCCTAACTTTTATAGAATAAGTGAAGAAGTTTTTATGAAGTCCAATATGATTCTCTATTAATATCATATCCTAACCTATATTCTGTGAACCATACTATGGCGGTCATTCTGACTGCCGCCCGCCATGCGGTCACCGCCATTTGGCCGCTCCGCGGTCAAAAGACCGCGGAGGCCATTCTGGCTTTCCCGCTGGGCCAGCGGGCGCCCGCCAAAGGAGCGCCCGCCAGCCCAGCGGGAAAGGCCCTGCAACATAGAAGCCGGCTCTGAAAGGAGCCGGCGGTGTTGCAGGGGTGCGACGGGTGCAGTTGCACCCATCGCGATTTTCACTGTCTGCTATGCAGACAGTGAAAATCATGCTGTGGCCCTGTTAGGGGGCCCCTGCACTGCCCATGCCACTGGCATGGGCAGTACAGGGGCCCCCAGGGGCCCCACGACACCTGTTCCCGCCATCCTGTTCCTGGCGGTAAAAACCGCCAGAAACAGGGTGGCGGGAAGGGGGTTGGAATCTCCATGGCGGCGCTGCTTGCAGCGCCGCCATTGAGATTCAGCCCAGACAGGGGAAATCCGGCGGGAAACCGCCGGATCCCCTTTTCTGACCGCGGCAGTCAGAATGGGCAGGGAAGCACCGCCAGCCTGTTGGCGGTGCTTCCGTGGTCCTCCACCCTGGCGGTCGATGACCGCCAGGGTTGGAATGACCCCCTATGTCCCTGAAAATTCTCATTTGGAGAAACCTTATGGACACGAGCTAAAATTGGCAGTTATGGGTAGCTGTACAATCCTAATACTGTTCAATGTATTGCACACATACATTACAACTTATATTACAGTGTCATTATCATTGATGTCCAGTTATTGTGGACTCAGCATTCACAGACTTGGTTTCATGAACTCAATAACTAGTGTGTCTTTCACTGAGCACTTTTTCAAAAGTATTACAAAGACAGCAGCAATATTAAGGAACAAAAATTTGTAATTAATCTGTAAAGTGCACTACACATGAGATTAGGGAAAGGCATGACCTTTATCCAATATGTGCACTTTTCTTAAAGTGATACACACAAACAAATACTTGTAGCAGGTCTAAGCTTCAAGATTAAGAATACATCCATCTCACTCTGAAGGTAGAAGGAAATTAAAATATTATCATACCGGTTTGCAGAAAAAAGCCTATGTTTGTGAACCTAAATGTGATCTTTCAACCCTCTATAAATCATTAAATGGGTTTTAATTCAAGGCCAGCCAATATCAGTTTGTGATTTCAGAACTTGAAATGGCTGCTGGAGACAACTGTGTTCAGCCTTTGGTAGTGAATCAGATTTGGGCTCACATTCAATCTTCTGCATGCCCTGCAGGCTAAAGCCACAGTCTGTCGCCTATTCCCACTCTCCTGCCAATAGAGCCTGCCAGCCATGGTCTTCCTTTATTCCATACATGCATTGATCCCATAGTTCAAAGGCTTTCCATTCAACCATGAACAGCACACCCTGGGCCCAGAGCCAGGTCTACATGTGCACCTGTGCCAGCTCTGTCTTAACCAGACCTCCCTGGCCATGCTCCCTGTTCCATCTGGATGCCCTTGCATCTCACCCTGTCTTGCGTACTTTGTGCTTCATGAGCACTGAACTCTAAATGCATGTGTTTAAGTGTGCAAGAGTAGCTGTGTATGTGTTTCCATAAGATAATCCAATTCCAAGAAACAAAGATGCTCACTTACATTACTGAACAACCTGAAAATTATTGATTTTCCAAATAATGAGGTATCATGCATGTTCATACTCCCACCATATCATCTTTCTCAAGACAGAAGAGATTACATTTTAAAATGTAGGTTACAATTTACACATAATTAAAATCATAACTCTGCTTTATTTTTATTAAAGGGCTTTCATAGCCTACATATGAGATAGAATACCATCACTCATAGTTTATGATTATATATTGTAAATCAATGAAGCACGAGGTTCAGGACTATGTTACTAGATAGGTCCAATTTGTTTTTCATCTTGGATTGCTCAACTACAGGCAAAATATTTGATGATATAGTCATTTTAATCCACAACGGCAAGGGCCGACTGTCCACTGGGCATGCAATTAAGTATATTATACAGATTCACAAAACTGATGTGAGAAATATAATTTGTTGCACCTGCTGTAATATCACTGATGACTTAATGTGTATATATCTAATGTCACCTGTTATGTTCTTGATGATATCATTTCTAATAGCATGTGCACCTAGGTAATGCTGCTATTTCAAACACAGGCACAATATAGCCCAATAAACAATAGCAAAAAGATTGTAGTACCACTTTCTATATGAATATTCTAGCTACAAACTGCTAAGAAAACATAGGAAGACCTTTTGCATGGCATGGACAAAGGCAGAAAGGGAGGTCTAGGTACAGGAGGCACTATGAACATGGACTGGAGTATTTCTGGGTTTATTGTGAGGACCTCTTGGACTCATGTTTGTTTCCCCTATTTTACATTTCATTTTTAATTCCTTTTAGTAAGGCGGCTCTTAGCAATGACTTTTTACATATTTAAATAGCTTGCTTTCATTATAGTATAGTAGGATAGAGAACACAATTCTTGTTTAATTAGCAACATCCAGTTAGTAAGTTTTGTCTAAAGCTAAGAACACTGCACACAATATGCTAGTTTGTGTTGCCCATTCAGCTTCTAACACCTAAAGTCAGCATTACATCAGGTCTGTGCTTCCAATACAGCTCTAGCCAAACCTTCCTGGGACGAATGCTGTTTGACATGCTCTTCAGCTGGTGCTTATTTACCAACCCACGGAAGGATTGCTATGTACACCTCAGGCTGACTCCTGACACTATCTGTGGGGCACTGGGACAATCCCTTAGATAGGGCCGGGCGAAAGGGTATACCCGCTATGCTCTTAAGTATAGTCTTAGGGTTCGGTAGGAACTTCTAGAACCTCTAGAACATTTAGAGTCACATTCACCATGGATGGAATTACTTATATTCTTTACCATACTCATAATGCTGATTACCTTTCGTTGTTTCATCTGCCTAAATATTGAAGTGCAGTTGTGATTGTTTCAATAATTGTATTGAAAACGTATCTTGCATCTCTTATGTGTCCCGCATACGCATGCATGAGTAATGCAACAAAATAGTAATATCCTTTTCCATTTCTTCCTTCAGTAGTTAGAGTGTTATGCTCAGGGTGTCACTATCACCTTCTACCCCAGTGGGTTCAGGGTTTAGGTGAGGCTCTGTGAGCTAGCTAGGAATTGGACTCATGGTGTGTACAGACTCAATTTTCCACAATCCAAACTCAAATTCACAGTCCTATTATCATATTAGGAATCATATAACATGGCACCTAACGAACTAACTTCAAGTTCTTCCTTAACGGGTCTCCCCTGAGTACTTTTGTGTGCCCAAGGTGCGCTATTCACCATTATGCAGAGACGGCTGTGGAGTTTGAGACCAATCTTCCTCAGAAGTATAGGTAGCACCTATATTTGTACGTTGTTCAAGCTTAAACATTTAAATGGTTACTCAGCTTAGTATTTCCTACTTTGAATTCCTTTCTTTCAAAATAGTGAATCCATTAGGTATCCAGTATATTGTAGACTTGCTGTCACACAACATATACTTCAGAATGGGCTACTGAGTGGGTTTGGAGATGGTACGTTTGTGGTACAGGCACACAAAGCGTACACAACTGAAACATTTTAATCATGGGTCAAGTTTTCCTGCAGTCGATGCCAATATAAATACATTTCATACATACCCGGTAGCTAACCCACCAGCACAATTCAGACCATCCAACTACTTAGAAATACTGTTACATTTCAGGAACATCAAAACTGGTTCCAAGGCACCCTACCACACATTATTGAACACGTAAATTGGGTCCTCTCCGTAATGATGGGATCACATGGTCAGTTCTGGCTGCATACACAATATATCCAAACATACCAAATTTAGCAGCAGCTGATCTGCGCCCATTATATAATAACCTAATGCCTAGCAAATTTGTGATGCACATTTTAAATACTGCTCAAGATGTGTAACCACAGTTGACTACAACTGGGATTAACCTAGTAACCATAAATGCTACCATTGGTAAGGTACTCACCAGATGGGAGGAAAATCCATTTTGGATTGCTACAAAAAATCAGCTTAAAACAGTGTTTCACCATAAGGGACCCCAGGATAAATGAAG
Organism: Pleurodeles waltl; assembly: GCF_031143425.1. Lineage (NCBI taxonomy): Eukaryota > Metazoa > Chordata > Amphibia > Caudata > Salamandridae > Pleurodeles > Pleurodeles waltl. The sequence goes on from NC_090444.1 coordinate 1,526,364,662, forward strand.
AAGTCTCACAATGTGCTTGCCACTTGTGATGGTGACCTCTATTGATGACTGTGCTACATGGGGCACAATATTTGCTGCAATATATATCATAACTCATTGTACACCATCTCCTGTAGTGTTACCAGATGTATTTAGACAGATACAGAACAAATATGGGTCTGCTCCTGCCCTGGATTTGGGGATGAAGTTAATTGGCAACTTTGCCACGGTATCCTCAATTGTTTTAACAAACATAAAAGGGGAAGCAGCATTGGCACTTTGCCAAAATCTCTCACATGTTCCTTTAATTGACCAAGAGCACGAATTAACCAAAATTATTGCCTAAACCCATATGTGCAGAGGTCGTGATAACTTAGGGTCAAGACCAAAAAAGCCACAGCTTAAAGTTATTCCTGAAAAGGATAATACCAAACAAGCACAAGAGTCTTCCCAAAAATGCTGGGACAAACACAAATGAAACAAAGACAAAGTGAAATCATGGGGACAATCTCTGAAAATCTCTGAAAAACTCTATAATTTACATTACTGTGATACTTTTTTAAACAACCTGATAAGTATCAGTATATTGATACACACTCTTCTCGTTCCTTTCAGGACTCATCTGATAAATAGTCCGAGAGAGCGGGGCAGTCAGACCACAGACAAGTGGAGTATGTGAAACCAAAAAAGGACTCAAAATGCTTGTCTGACATCACAATAAAAAAAGAAAAGAAACTGCCTCAACAAAACTTGAATTAAAAAAGAAGGTGGCTGCAGGAATTTCAGCAAAATATGCCACACATATTGAGAATGTTACTACAGGACAGGACATGGGCAGTCTCTCTACTCGACAGCTCGGCAGAGGTCATAATAGTTCATCAGGATCTGAGTTTCTGGATGTGAGAGCAACTAACAACTACACAGATGTTGAAACACCAGATAGGCGACTCATCACTCCACACCACATCTATTAATTAAACACACAACTTGAGTGGGACATAACTCACACAATTACATAAATTTTCTGGGAAACACAGCCTTGTACCATTGCAGTCCTTTGAATTTGGATGGTGCTTTCAAATATATCCTACTTGCTGTAGACTTTTTCTCCAGATTTCTTTGGGTGTGGCCACAGTGATCAGCTGACGCTCGCACCGATAGCAAAGATTTGAAAGTCTTAATCTGGACATATGCAGTAGCTGCATTCCATTTGGATCAGGGCCCTGCATTTTCCTCAAAGCATTCAGGGACTCCATGAGAACCTGTGGTGTGGCTGTACATTATTCTTCCTGCTATCATTGAGTGGGAAATTTGATAGGGGAAAGGAAAAATCAAGACCTAAAACAATCCTTAACAGCTAGATTATTAGGCTCAGGCTGTAGTTGGATCCACCACCTATAGGAGTTCATAGAGCATAAAATAATCTGCCTAGAAGATCTTTGGGTAGCCATAGCCCGTGTGAAGTCCTGTTTGGCATTAAAAATGCATGTCCAGATATTGATGGTCTTGGCACAGAGGTGGCAGAAACACCTTTTGACATTAATGAACATCTCACTGTCTTACTAGAGCTCCAAGTTCTGAGATGAGCGTTCAACTATAAACGCTGCTACTGTGAGAATGAGGGAAACATCATCATCCACAGGTTGGGTTCCGAAAGCAGGGGATCTAGTCCAAGACAAAATTGCACTCAAGAAATAATTTGGCCCATCATACCATACACTGGTGCCAGTCCTTGAATTCGAGGTACCAGAACTGTGATCTTGCCACCGCTTTCTGGTTGTCGAGAAAAGCACCTTGTCTCAATTGATCAAGTCAAATTGCATCATGTGGCCAATCCTACACAGTAGGCCTCAAGGACTACTGGGTAGTTCCTTTTACCCTTTCACTACCATAAGGGAAATACCTCTTCAAGCTTTGAGCATCACCAGCGGTGTTTCCCCTAGGTTAGGGAGGGCAGAAAATGAACTTTTGCTGATTCCAGTACCTACCTCAAGTATCAGAATTTCACAAGACATAGGGCAACAGTTCTCTACTACTTCTCAAATCAACTGAGTTGTTTATGATGAACCACCTTTAGAGGCTTCTACCAGTTCTCTTTCATCTGGTGAGCCTCCTGTTTTTAGACATACTGCTTCTCGGTATTTTTTGACATTTATGACTTCTCTTTAGTTTCTCGTGACATTTCTTTTAATTGGATGCCTAAGCTCTCTCACTGACTAAAATTCACTTATCTTATCTGTCCATGGTCCTACTTGTGTATTATACTTGCCTTGATTGCCATTTCCTGTGGATTGGATTCGTGACTGTTTTCTTTGTGTTTATTTATGGCCCTTATCCTCCTGAACGTTCTGCTGTTGAACTGGTGGATGAGGTACCGAAGTCTCATTTGTCTTCCCATAAGGTGCAAATAGATTTTTCCCTTGTGAACATTACTCCTGTTCCAGTTCCTGATGGGATTGTTTAGGGTAAGGTTCAATATGATACTTTTTGTCTCACAGAATCAATTCAAATTCCATATGTTTTCAACATTTCAATGGACAATGTAATCTCACCTGGGGTTGTGTCTGATGACTGGGATGTGAAAACATTTTCTTCAATGGTTTCTGAGCTTCAATATCATACTGTATTTGAAAGTGAGAACATGTACTTGAATTCAGCAAATTATGGTGAGATGTTTTGTTAACATCACCATGTACAACATTACCTACATAGAGCTATCAATCCATGTACATTTTTTAATTATACACAATAGGAACATTGCCCGACTCCACCAGTGTGAGGGGGGCCAGGGTTTTTTTAAAACATATTCAGACACATTTACATATTTTCCTGGGCATGATACTTGAGGTCCCATACCCTATTATTAAAAAATACTGGTTACTAAAGCTAGGACTGACTGACAACAAATTAATTTATTCAAATACGTTCAATTCCTAACAAGCCATTATGGGCTACAAATATTAGAAAGTAACAATGGATTTGAAATATGTTTGGGGAACAAGAGATTGGAGATAGGAAGTGCAGAGCAGGGATGCTTTATTTAAAACATGTCTGATTCCGTTACAGGTAATTTTTCTGAATGCCACTGTTCAAAAAGACAACATGTCTAGGACTAGGACAAATTAAAGAACTAAGGCCCTCATTATGACATTGGCGGTTAGTGATAAAGTAGCGGTGATACTGCCAACAGACTGTCAGTAAGTACTGCCAAATTATGACCATGGTGGTGATAACTCCCGTAGACAGCCAATGTACCACACCAACCGCCAGGGCGGAAACAACACTCACCACGGCGGTAGCTGGCAACAGCGAGGCGAAAGACAAAGTACCACCCACCATGTTAAGACATATCACTCCGCCACTTTTTCTGGGGTGGTACTAATGCCATCAAAAGCCTGGCGGAAACGCATCACTGAAGAGAAAGGACTTATCATCGGAGACACAGGGAAGAACAACGCCACCATGGAACCCGAACTACAAGTCTTTTCAATGATCTTCTACGTAATGCTCCATCTGGAACACCAATGCTGACGTAGACAACAATGGTGAGTACAGCCGCCTAGCACACAAGGGAGGGTGGGAGGAAAACAAGAGTGACACACACACGCACAGCACACACTCACCATACACACAACCAGCTGCACACGAAAAACAATTTGTCCCTGAAAAACAGCAGAATGGTGCAAGGACAACAAAATTACTAATTTGATTTGTCAATGAAACAGATATGTCCACATGTACACAAAGGGACACTGTCCAGTCCAATGTTGAAAGGGCCCACATGGCCACAGGGCACAGTCTAAGGCCCAACTCCAATCCTGACCACATCCGGATAGTACACTGCAGGGGCATCAGTTTGCAAATAGGCAGGTACCTCAGGGGAGGGGGGCATCTCAGCCGGATGCAGGAACAAGCCCAATGGTTCTGGAGGGGGCTCCATGCCCATTGCTCTTTCCTGGGGAGTGCAGAGGCCACAGTCTATGGAGTGGGTGACTACCCCACTGGTTCTGGAGGGGACAACTTGCCCGTTGCTCTGTCCTGGGGAGTGCAAGGCCACAGTCTCTGGAGTGGGTGACTTTCCCACTTGTTCTGGAGGGGGCTCCATGCCCATTTCTCTGTCCTGGTGAGTGCAAGGCCACAGTCTCTGGAGTGGGTGACTACCCCACTGGTTATGGAGGGGGCAACTTGCCCATTGCTCTGTCCTGGGGAGTGCATGGCCACAGTCTCTGGAGTGGGTGACTTTCCCACCGTTCTGGAGGGGGCGGCTTGCCCATTGCTTCGTCCTGGGGAGTGCAAGGCCACAGTCTCTGGAGTGGGTGACTACCCCACTGGTTCTGGAGGGGGCAGCCTGCCCATTGCTCTGTCCAGGGGAGTGCAAGGCCACAGTCTCTGGAGTGGGTGACTACCCCACTAGATCTGGAGGGGCAACTCGCACAGCAGCCCCTGGAGTGTGGCCTACGTGGCGACTGCTGGCTATGATGACTGTAGTGTGGTGGTGGTGGATGGAGGAGCCTCCTGGGCTGCCTCTGTACTTTCTAATGGCAGCAGTGTGGTGGTGGATGGAGGAGGCTCCTGGGTAGCCTCTGCACTTTCTGATGGCTACAATTCATCAGCTGCCTATGGGGGCCCCGTGACAGCTGGTGGTGGTGGAGGTGTCACCCTGATAGCTTCTGCTGGAGTAGAGGGCTTCGTCTCCTCCAGTACATGGGGCGTGGATCCCTTACCCTACCTGGCAGGGGTGGATGGGCTCTTCCCCTTCCTGCCTGGTAGTGAAGCCTCCTTCCCCTTCTTGCCTGGTGGTGCAGGCTCCTTCCCCTTCTTCAATGGTATCCTTACCACCACGAGTAGGTGGTGAGACCACTGTCCCTATGGACTGTTTGGCTGAGGTGCTGGGCTGTGTCCTTGGTACCCTGCTCATACGGGCAGTATGGGGGAGGGGTAGGGAATAGGTCAAGTTGGGAAAGGAAGAGCTTTATAGGGACATTGGGATGGGAGGAGGAAGGAGTACTAGGAGTTCAGGTTGAGGGAGTGGTTGTTGAAAGCGTATGTCTGCTGGACTTGGTTACAGGTGCATGGGCTGTATGCTGATGTGAGGTGGATGGCTGTTTGGTATGTGAGTGTTTGCGTTTGTGTCCATTAGAAGGGGGGACAGACAGGGTGGGAGAGGACAGAGGGCACACGTGCATGGCTGTTGTGGAGGTGTCTGCCAGTGAGGTGTGTGTTCTGCTTGGTGTGGTGATGCTGGTAGTGGATGTTGATGCAGTGCATGCAGCTGTGAGTGTGCACATGACTGAAATGGAGGTGGTAGAGGAGGAGCAGGAGGGGGAGACAGTGGAGGCATAATATGTTGTCGTGTCTGCAACTGTATGGTGTTTGTGTGAGTGCTTGTGGGATTAAGTGTGGTGCTTGTGTTTGCCTGTGCCACTCTTGGGTGTTGTCTTGTGTGCATTCCAGTCTCCACCGTGGTGATCCCCCCGCCATCCGTCCCACTGGTTCCCTCGCCGTCGGTTGATTCTGCCTCCTGGGTCATGTGGGATGCAGCTCTCTCTGTCGCCAGTGCCCCTGCTCCTCTGCCAGATGATGCTAATGCACACAAGGACAGGATGACAAAACAAGAAAGGGGTAGAGAGAGAGACAAAGGATACACTTGGTCAATGACTGCACCAACACCACAGGTGGCAAACACATCACCGTCAGACACAGGGAACAGGCTTAAACACTATGCATTGCACTACCAGGGATATGGCTAGTCACTAAGGCAAGATGAGGACTACACCCCACCAACTGAAGCACACCTGGGACCCACAATGCCCTGGCTGAAATGGACTGCTAACAAGCTAGATCACCTGTATTTGCCATACACCCATTATCCTTCATATGACCATGCTGCAATGTCTGGCCTGGCCTTAGGGGCACCCAATAACACACATACCACCTCACCAGCCAAAATATGTATTGATACCCACTGTACTCACCCCATTGTGGCTGCTGTGATGCCCTCAATCACCCATCCAGCTCACTGTACTCACCCCCTTGTGGCTGCTGTGATGCCCTCAAGCACCCATCCAGCTCAGGGTAGGCCACAGACAGTATGCAGGCCATCAGGGGGGTCAGGGTCCGACAGGCACCCCTTCCTCGTTGGGAGGCCATCCCTAGCTGGGCCTCCGCGGTCTTCTGTGCTCAGCATCTCAGGTCTTCCCACTGTTTCCGACAGTGGGTGCTCTGCCTGCCATAGACACCCAGGGTCCGCACGTCATTGGCGATTGCATGTTATAACCCCTTCTTTTGATGGGAGCTGACCTTCAGAGGCAATACAGAGAGGAGAACACCATTAAACAAACAGTCCAGCCTGTCACACTAATGGCCCACCATACCTGTTTCCATCACCATTGGCACACACATAGGCCAGTGCACAACATGTACACAACCAACAGACAATTCCTCCACCCCCACCCACCCTTACACAATGCTTGCACACACATCTCTATGCATCCTTGCCACATGCATCATGGCAAAAGTGTACTCTCATGTTGGTCTGGAGGCCCATACAGCTGTCCGTACTGGGGTAGGACACCATCCACCAGCCTCTCCAAGTGAAGGCAGGGGCCCTTTTCCTGGTCACACGGGCCATGGTAGGATCCAGACACAGGTGTCATCAGCACACGCATAGTAGGTCTTCTCCTGTTGAAGGTAAGGAAACAAGTGCGGATTGAGATAGAAAAAGGCAGTTGCATCCACGGCAGTGTACGCCATCACCGCCGGCGTAGATCCTCCTTGGCCACTGTACTCCATAGAGCCCCATATTATCCAATGAGGAATTGCATGGTGGTGTAAGACCGCTTTCTGCCACGACGCCCAACGTCGGTGGATTTACATCACTTCCACCGGTCCCTGCATACAGGACAGGTCGCCATTTCAGGGGGGGGACAGAAATAGCAACAATTGTTGCATCACAGATTAGATTGCCACATACTTCACCATTTACACTGTACCAATACATATGTGCACTATGAAGACTGCTGTTGTGGTTTTGTTTTTCAAATTGTGACAGCCAACTCACTCTTGTGTCCCTTAGATACCTACCGCTGCGGATGAATAGGAGGTGGAGACATACCCCTGTGTACAGACCCCTGGTGGACTTGGCTATACTGGAGGACAGGCACATTATGCTCGTCTATAGACTGGACAGGGCAACATTCACAGAGCTGTGTGCCCAGTTGAAGCCAGAACCTGATCTCATCTAACCATCATCTGACTGGGATTCCCCCCTCTTCTGCAAGTGCAATCAGTGCTCCATTTCTTGGTGACAGGTTCTTTCCAAGTGATAGTGGGCTTGGCAGCAGGAATGTCAGAGCCAATGTTCTCAATCGTGCTGGCAAGAGTTTTCTCTGCCCTGGTAAAACACATGTGGAGCTACATTGCTTTACCCCAGGTGGATGATTTGGCCACTGTGAAGGCCGGATTCCATGCAATGGGACATATCCCCAATATTATTGGGGCGATTGACAGGACACATGTTGTGTTTGTCCCCCCCGTCAGAATGAACAGGTGTACATGAATCGTAAGAGTTTCCACTCCTTGAATGTGCAGATGGTGTGCCTGGCAGAATCCTGTATCCTGGGTCAATGCATGATGCCTTTGTCCTGAGGAATAACAGCAATCCAAATGTGATGGCCCAACTACAGAGGCACAGGGTGTGACTAATAGGTGAGCCTTGGTCCCCACCCAGTGTATGTTAGTGTGTGCCTCTGGTGTTAACCTCAGGATTGTGTGTGGCTAAATGTTGTCCCTCAATAACCGCAGGTGACTCTGGCTACTCAAACCTATTGTGGCTGCTGACCCCTGTGAGGAATGGCATGACAAGGGCTGAAGAACGTTATAATTAGGCACATGGGCGAACCAGATGGATTATCAAAAGAACCTTCGGCCTCCTGAAGGCCAGGTTCAGGTGCCTCCATATGACAGGTGGATCCCTGTGCTACTCACGAGAAGGTCTGCCAGATAGTCATGGCATGCTGCAGGTTGCACAACCTGGCCCTCAGGCGCAATGCACCTTTTCTGCAGGAGACGGAGACAGGAGATGCCCCTGTGGCAGCAGTAGACCCTGATGACAGTGAGGATGAAGAGGCTGAAGATGAAGAAGAGGACAACAGAACATCAGTTGTCCATCAGTAATACCAATGACACACAGGTGAGACAGTGCAACTTCACAGTTCTATGACTATTGGTGTATTCTGTGTGGCTGTGGCATGATGGCATTAACTACCTTTTACCTCTACTTCCTGTCACCTATGGTTTATCATTTTACAGATGTTGGTGTAATGACAATTGTGTACTGATGTGCTGACTACAGCCAGCTACAGGCCATTATTTCTATGTTCTCCCAAAGTACAGTCCATTTGCAATGGACATAACTGTTTCCATAAATACACTTTTTCAACACATGACATACAAGTATTCAAGTTGTGTTCAAGGGTGTTTATTTTAGTGCTAACAAATTGAGGGAAAAGTGCAATGAAATGGGATTGTTAACGCGTCCTTTTATGTTAATTTATTACACATTAGGACTCATTTTAGGCCAATGAATCTTGTGACCCAGTGGAGAGACACCGTAGGACGAGATAACTGATCATGATATCAAGCAATATATCTTTACTTTTGTCAAAGACATTAATCAAACAGACGACGCAACCATGAACTCTCGGCCATGAATAACCACACCTTTTAATAGAATTTTATGTATTTTATTCCCTATTAATTACAATCTATGAGCAAAAGGGTTAATCTCAATACCAAGAAGCATAATAGCATAGTCACGATATGGCAACTGTGATAAGATTTCATTAATGCAAGAATCACAAACATCAGAACATAGCACAGCGTAAACATAGATCAGTATACAGCAAGTGTCAAATACACGTCAATTCAACATAGCATAATGTCAGTTGTTTGTCTATTTGCGTCAGTTTATGTGAACCCCTGTCCTAACCACTGATTAGCATTAGCATGTTGGGCTTCATGCAAAATAATTTAGAACACCAATTTGGAAAACATCTAGCTATGGTCTCTATCAAAACGAGCAGTTGGTACCTAGAAAGCAAAAGTAAACAGACAAATTACAGATTGCATTGTCATAATTACCCTCCAAGGATTAGGTCAGCACGCAGGATCAGTCTTCATCTTCAGGACATCAGTCAAAACGCCATCAGTCTAAACTCGACTAAGGGACATAGGAACACTTCTCTCGTAAGGAGGAGAAGCATAAAGAGGGCAGTCTATGGGTGGAGATGGTTTTAATAAGTCTCAAAGTCACCAAACAGAGTGACAGAGTTTCTGGATAAAATCAATAGCATTCCCTACTTAGTTCTAATGATCCTTCCGTGACATGGGTTTTTATCCCTTTTTCGTAGTACATTCCCCCAAAATTCTATTGGGCATTTACTATACCCCACTATCTTTAACCTATCAAATTAAACATTAGGTAATTCCAATTGTCACCCCACATTTATTCATAACACTTTGATTGGTCCTCATAATTGATGTCTTCGGAGGTGGCATGTCCGGGGTTACTTCATACCTTGGCACGTCTCCTCGGGTCAGCAGTTCCATTGTCCATTGGTCTAAACGTCCTTGTACATTACATTAATCTACGTTTGTGTCAATTTTGTATACAAAACTTAAACTAAGGCACCAAGTATGCAGTTGGGAACGGAATCACAAAGATACATTTATTTTCCAAGTTGAAGAAAAAGAACATTTGCAGGGTCATGGCCCTTTGCGAGTCAGCACACTGGAAAACAGAAAAATGCATTTAATATGAGGGCCAAGCATCTAAAAACCCACAGCTCACGCTAACTTAAGGCCTATAAGATTTTCAATATAAATGCAATATCGTAAATGTTAATGTAAACTTGATTAACCATAACATGAACAATGTTATTTGTCATTATTAGTTTGCGTATACATTGGTGGCCACACACCGTGGTCACAATTCAAGTGCACGTTCAAGCAAAATCGCTATTATTGTCGTTTTCTATGTAGCATCTTTAAGCATTGATATAAGCATTTCATTTTAGTACATGTATTATTTAAACTACGCTCTCTCAGTACCTCCTCTGATGACGCTCGTCATCACACAAACCTTTCCCTTTGACCTTTCACTTTTAATTTTTCACTTTACGCATAATTTGCATTTCAACATCTTGTCCCTTATGTGAACTCTCCCAGATTTCATTGAACATTTTCTCTCTTTCACTTTCTTCATTTCTTCTGGTTCTTTTGGTCCAATTTCTCTTAATTTTATCATTGATTTTGCATGCCCCCCATAATCCTAATAGACAGGCCAGAACAATTAATAGACCCATTAGTATTTTAGCAAGTACCCCATTCCAAATGTTGGTAAACTAGCTCCCTACTCTGGCAATTCCTTTTCCAAAATTTTCACAAACTCCAGGTTCCTTCAAATCTTTCAAATCTGCACTATCCCTAGTTAGGTTAGTAAGCATACCTCTAATCTTTTTACTATTGTCCGGAATGAACGAGCAACAATGACGCTCGTTGAGCATCTTTCAGACCCCTCCACTCTTTGCTAAAAGAATGTCTAAAGCAAGCCGATTTTGAAGAGTTATAGCTCTTTCTGCAGCAAGTTCAGTATCCATCAGGAGTATAGCCCCTGTGAAATTTGTCAGCATGCTATCCACAATAGTAGACAACTCTTGAATCTTCATAGAATTCAAGATAACCCCTACTGAAGGGATTATAGCTCCAAATATATCACCAATGACAGCAGCCACTGATTCTCGTTTTTGCCTAGCATGTTGTAATTCAGTCGTTTTAGGTATTTGTTTTAAGTCATCAATCTGGTAAATCTTTGGGAAAACTATTCCCAAATAACATGTCCCATACCATCCCTTAGGGAGACGGTAATAAGCATTAAGCCTACAGATGTAATAGATCCCAGGGATCGCTGGATCCTGTCCATTCAACATAAATGTCCATTTACTCTGAAACAAAAACACATGTCTGCATTAACTCGTTCCCACAAACAAATTGTCCTGCTCAGATTTTGGCCTATATATACAAAGCCTACCTACATGTAATGCATCTATAGCTAGCTTGCCTTGTGTTTTGATTGCGGTGTAAGCATAATCATTTGCATATGTGCGTTTCTCTAGCCCTCTTTCTAATCTTTCTTTCAATGCTTTGCGTCTATCATCAGTGTGATCTAAAAAGCTTTTCTCTACAGGTGATAGTAAGCAAGTCAAATTATTGCGATGTGCATAAGCAGTCCCAAATGTAAGCGCTGCTCAAAGAATCCTCAAACTATTTTTATATCATGTTTCTTAGCTAGTTTGTTCAGGAATTCAATCACAGGCACAAAGGAAAACACAACATCCAGATTTGAATAAAAGTATTGCACATGCTCTTCATTATAGAATCGCATGGGCTCTCATTATCCTAAATGAGACTACTGGATTTCTAGGCAGCAGGATCGATAACGGTGTGGGGGACTGAGTCTGACCCACATGTAAGGAACTCTGTCACCCTAAATCTGGTTGTTGCTCCGGCTAACTAGCAGTGCCTCATTTCTCCCACGGGGAAGAAATGATTGGGCAGCCGAGCGCATGACATCTTTGGAACTTCTCAGGGAAGTCGTGGTCACTCAGATCCAAACCAAATCTCTCATTCACAATATGGTCTCATATATAAATGACAAAGACAGTATAAGTTTTATATAATGTTTTAATAAAACGACTGTATTTTAGATATTAAGGCGTGAGCCGCAATAACCAGAACAATACAACATAGTAGGATTGATATAGTAACCAGGAGAGTAATACATAGAAATAAAGCTATCATAATTCCTAACCGTTTCTACTCTCCCTCCGCTTGTTCTATTTAGAGCACAGCATGTTAAGCTTCTAGCTTGCCTTTCTGTATCACTCGGGAGACGGACACACTCATACCTGAGCAAAGGCCTGTGATCTGGTTCAGCATCTGCAACGAGGCAATCAGCGTCTAGTTGTGGTTCCCTGGTCGGAATCTCCCTCTTGCATGTATTGGGACAAGGAAGTGATTTTATAACTAACATGTCATTGTGATCACAAAATGTCCCTACGCAGGAATGGCAAGTCTAGACTCCTACCACGTCTATCGGCAATGTACCAGACTGTATCCTTGATTGAAGCACACAGTGAATATGTTATGAAGAACTCCAGTGCTGAAGTAGGCAAAACAGTGTGATATGAATAAAAAACAACACCGTAGAACTGGCTATTCTGAAAAATAACAGTACGAAGCCTAATAAAAAGCATTTAGAATAAAGGGCACAGAGGCTCTAAGCTGTTAGCAAATGAAGAAAATATATTTAGGGCAAAGTGCACAGAGGCCTAAAGCCTGAAGCTAATGCGCAAAATATACGTAAAACTGACCACACTACACCCTCCCCTTGTCGGTAGCAAGTGGTTCTAATAACAGAAAAAACATAACCTAAATTTAAACACAACATTTCGACAAGATGAGAAGACAACAAAGTCATGAATTTAGGAAACATGTGACGATAGAGCGAATTGCAATATAGTGTCAATTTAGTCGGAGAATCCAATTGTCAGACAGAAGCAATAGAACGTAGAAGCTCCTCCACTTCGAGATATGTCAATATCGGAAGATCCACGCCACAAAGTACCATGGAGCAGGTGTGTTCCAAAGCCCCAAAACCATTCAGGGCGGCACCCCGTGTAGTGCCAAGGAAAGAGACAAAACCATCTTCCTCCAGGAAGGGAATCTCATAATCCGCTTCACGAAGCAAACGCAACAGTAGTGCACAAGTCTGGGAATGAGCCCTAATCGGGAACATCAACAGATCAAGATCAACTACTGGAGAGCGCTGCAGTGAGAGACAGAAAGCCAGTGCATGTTCAAACGAGCACCAAAGGCAACGAAACACGGGTTGCACACAATCCAAAACCGGTCGGAATGACAAAGACCAGTCACACTCCAAATGAGCCAGGAGTGTTGCTCCAAAACGCTGCATCATGCGTTCACGACACAGCTGCGCTGACGGGAGCAGCAATACAGGATCTCGTTGCGGCGGGACAGCCATTGCGAAAAAATAGTAACAATAGCAAAACTCCAGCCAATAAAGCCAAAGTAATTGGGAAACCCCCAAAAATGCTTCCGAAAATAGAGTGTATAGCCAAAGGTATCAAACCGAATATGGAAGAGAAGGTGTGAACGAAACCAACACCAACGGCTTTGAAAAAATGAGCAATACCAGCAGTGCTGGATGCATTAAATATACGTCCCACAAGTTCACCGAAGTGACTCGGAAAGTTAGTATTCAAAAGGGACTGTATCTCCGCCGATGACCTTGCCACTTGAAGTGCGTAGGTCTCGCTAGCAGATGTAAGGGCCACATGCTTTTGAAACAATAAAGCTTTCAGCCGACTCAACTTGTCGAAATCAACCTTGGAAGTAGCAATATGAGGCCAGATGTCCGCTACCTCCCTAAATTCAGTAGGGGGAAACAACACATTCCCGCAGCACGTAACGGCCTTGTTGACGACAACGACGTAAACTATTCCGGCACGCATGCCACAGCAGCGTTCGCTGTTAAGAACAATGTAACTGCCGTTAGAAAGCACCTGGAAAGTGTTTTTAATTACCGGGACTGGAACTCCCTTCAGATAACAAGCTAAGTTAGCAATCGAAGCATTACACGCTCCGTGCAAGGACAGCTGTTTACAAACCATGGAATGGCTAACAGAAGCTTCGCATTCGCTACCGCTAAGAAAAACGTCCCGCAAACCATTAACACATCTGTACTGAAAAGGAAGCTCCCACACCTCGTGTATGTAACTGTCACCCAATAGTTCATATCTACCCACCGGAATGTGCTTCAAACAAGAAGTAAATTGCAGAGTGGAGATAGGCAAATTAATAACCCCATGAATCAACCACTCAGCTGACGGAATCTCAGCCACCGTAAAAGGCAGTTTCTCCAATTTTTCAATATTTAACATAACATACGTCGCTTCCTTTTTAGCCATCAATTGTTGTTGACGAGTTAAATTAAAGGAGATAAAGATCTCTCTGGCACGAATGTGCTGCCATGGAACGCGACCCGCCTTCAAGGTCTGAAGAGTCCAACCCAGCTGCATGATAGATCGTGTCTGACTCTGCCCATGATATAAAGAAGACATGTCTGATTTTATAATGTCAATAGCAGAAGAGACAATGCTGTCAATCGTGTAAACACGGTCAGAAAGGGTATGCATGCCATTATCAACAACAGACAAAGTCTGCAGCAGATTTTCTTGATCAATCTGTCTTAACCGGGCTGCAGCCTCCTGCTGGGAAAGTTTCCAAAACTCATTATACACTTTGTATAAGAACCTTTTTCTCCGGGGCACCTTGGGACCTGATAAGAAATCTTGTAAATCAGTACCATTAGACAGTAACTCGAGGTGTGACTTAACCGCACCCAGCGTGGAGTACTTCAACCATTGTTGACAAAGTTTCCCCACACTGTATGTAGTTATTATATCAGCATGTTCTGGTGAAATGTAACGAGGGTCTGCCCTACTAGTCCTGAACCCCCCAGAAGAGGTAACAAAACGTTGATGACACTGATTAGTGTCTACAGGCCACAATAACCACCCGCCCGGATGTAACGATGAAGCGTTAAGCGTACCATTCTGGACCCAATGCGTAAATTCACTAAAAGTAGCATTCACATAGTGCTGCCAGTTATTTAATTTAGAAGGGACAGGTATACTAGGCAAAGTCAATTCTCTAATCGACGCCAAGCCCAAACAACTAGTCTGTTGTACTGTGTCATTGAGGAAAATCATTTGCACAGGGATAATGCATGCTCGAAATAATGTATCCCTGCCTTGCATCTGCCAATTTTTCGTACCCCAAACACTTCTCAACTCAACAGTCTTCAACCAGTATTCATATCCTTCGACCGAAAGTTTAGATACAAACGAATTTGAATATAGTAATTTAGTATCGGTCAACAAGATTTGCTTATTAGAATACGGTGCCACTTTAAAATACTGTAGTAAGACTTAGCATTTCGCTGATCATGCCCAGAAAAATATGCAAATTTATCATTATACGTTTTCGAACTCCCTTGTGGAGGAGTCGAGCAATGTTCCCATTGTACATAATTAAAGATGGACTTAGGGCTACTCGCTTTGTGAATAAAGTGGTGTCCATAATAGGTGTAGCAAAACATATCACCATGATTATCTCTAAATTGGTAAGCATCTTCATCGTCATAGACAGTATAATATTGCAAATCTTTTAGCATAGAATCTACTGTCTTCACATCCCAATCATCAGAAACAATGCCGGGAATAACAATATCATTCATGGATAACTTAAGGACATACGGTATTTGAATCAATTCAGTGGGACCATATATATCAAACATTATTTTATCCCACACAATCCCATCCGGAATCGGTATTGCAGAAATGTTCACATTGGACAAGTCTCTCCGAACCATATGAGACGAAAAATGTGGTCTCAACACAGTCTCCACGTGCTCAATGTCTGATCGATCAGGAAGAAAATGACCATGTATTACTAGAAAAAAGTAACCACAAATCCCAACCATAAAAAAAGAGTCATTACAGCCATAAAAAGCCACAAATAGTTCCAAGGAATAACAAAATATGTACGTTTAAGCCAACTGAGTAGCTTACGTGGACCTCGGATTGAAGACAGCGAAGACGAAGAGCTGGATACAGCCGCATCCGCGTCATTGAAGCAGCCAGAGGCAGTTCTTGCAAAAGGTGCAACAGTGAACAAGGAAGCTGATGGAGGTTCTCTCCTAGGTACGCTATAAATCACATGTTCAGAAACATCAGTAGAACGTACAGGAACTTGAGCAAAAGAATCGATATCAATCGTTGACTGTGGAACAATCGCAAGATCATCTTCCACCCTCCCCAAGCTCGGAGAGGAAACAGGGTCGGTGCAAATCACCTGCAGCGGGATTTCTTCCCCAGTAGTGAGAGGGATGCCGGAACTACTGGGTGTCCCTCTTGGTCTGCTGTGCAGAATCAGCCACATGTTGTAACTTGACATTATCAATGGAAACAAAACGATTTCCTTTGGCCCCTTGCAGCGGCGGCAAAATCACAGTTCTCGTGCCGCTCACCCCCAACACCGGGACAGGTGCTCGATAAGAAGGACCAAATTCTTTCTTCACTGCGACCTTTTCACGCACTAGATCCCCAATCCTGGGTATCCAACCAGTAGGTGTTACTGGCTCATCCTTAATTCCAGAGGAGGCAGCACTCGCAGAAGAGTTATCTTCACGAAATTGTTGTAAATCCTGCAAAACAGCGACACGATCATTTATGTCAAAGGGCGTATCTGCCACCTCCACACCAGGACCATCTAGATCAGGAACATACATTCGTGTTCCTAACAGGCACTCATATGAAGTACGACCCCCCAGTGACCTTCTAGGCAAGTTATTAAGTGCTCTCTGTACTCCATACAGGTGGGCTAGCCAACTACGACCCGTACCTATAACCCTGGCTGTTAAGGATTGCTTTAAATCACAATTTAAATGCTCCACGACAGAATTTCCCTCAGGATGAAATGGAGACGAGAATTGGAGTTGGACCCCCAACGAAGCCATGGTGTCCCTGAATGCCTTAGAGGCAAAAGCAGGGCCCTGGTCCGAATGAAAAGCCGCAACTGCAAATGTATCGACAAAGATACGCAAATCTTTAATAACAGTCCGAGTGTCAGCCGAGCGCTGTGGCCAGACCCACACAAATCTGGAGCACGAATCTACAGCAACCAATATGTATTTGTATGCACTATCTGGTGTCAGCGGACCACAATGGTCCAAGTACACACACTGTAATGGTCTGTTTGAAATCAGAAGAGGCGTCTGCAGCAGGCGTCTAGCCGACGATGCTTTAATTTGTTGACAGACGTCACAACAAAGGACATACTGCTTTGTCTCCTTATAGAGACCAGGCCACCAATAACGGGCCTGTAAAAGTGAAATCGTGGCAGCCACACCAGCATGCGCAGATGCCACCCCTTCATGTGCCGCAGAAATTAATCGAGGTCTCTCAATCTTATTTGGTAACTCACGTACACCAATGCCTGGAATATTAACAACAGCATTTAGTGCACCACTCAAGCAGTAACTATATTTAGAAGGGAATCCTTTAGGAAATGGCGTGCCATCAGCCGTAGCTTTTATGGCAGCCGAAATCTCTATGTCTGGGTTTGAACTCGAACGAGTCACTGCGGCTACAGTGGCGATAGCCACTGCCGACTTTGCAGCCTCATCAGCCAAAGTATTCCCAGCAACGTGTATTCCAACGCGCTGGTGTCCAAGTGAATGTACAACATGGACTTTAGGAAGCGTTTCTTTCAGACCCGCAACCTTACCCCACAACAATTTATGTTTAATGGTGTTGCCTTTAGAATCTCTGAACCCATTCATTTTCCAATAGTGCAGATATTCATTGAAGGATTGCACACAGTAGTAGGAGTCACAGACCAGCAAGGTCAATATCGCCGGCTCTGCATGCTCCAACGCCAACAAAAGAGCTTTGAGCTCAGCCAGCTGCGCCGTGCAATCTCCCAAGGTTTTAGTATAAGTATGTCGGGGGCAGAAGACTTCCCCCTCCATAGTGCCGCTCACCACCGCACATGCAGCAGAATACTGCTGTTTAGTCCCAACCGCCGGTTGCGCAGAGCCATCGATATACATGACCACTTCATATTGGTCAATAGGCAATGTGCCAGCAGGAACTGGGTACTCTATTTCATATTGAAGAAATTCTTGAGTCTGCAGCTTAGGGTCAAATATGTAATCCACATCAGTGGCCGTCAAAGACGTAGCCCATTGTATCCACCGCGGGTGTAAAGCTTTCGAATTAGGAACACTCGCTTTTGTAACAGCCTCTAAGGCCGGAATTGGGGAAACGACAATAATGCGTTGGCCCTGGGCTAGCGGTCTTTCTTTGATCACAGCCATCTGTACTGAAGTGAGAATTTTCTCAGTCTGTGCAAAACGTTGTTCTGCAGCAGAATACAAGTGGGACTTGTATGCTATCGGGACTGTCTCCCCTTCATTAAAGGTGACATACGTAAATCCAACAGCCCCAAGAATCACCCTGATGACCAAATGAGTTTTATTGTCCCGTGTGTGTAAATGTTTAACCGCTAAGAGATCATTCTGCAACTCTCGCAGTATGTGTGTATGCTCAATCGTCCAAAATCTACTTGAAAAATTCGGGCGAATCAGTTCATATAAAGGTTTTATACGTGTAGCATATTCAGGAATGTAAGTTCTGCCAAAATTCAGAAACCCCAATAACGACTGGAGCTTCCGAACCGTATTAGGAGGCTGCAATAAAGTACATTTCTCCAAAAAATGTCGCGCCAGGCTCTTGCCCTCACTCGATAACTCATATCCCAGGAAAATAACACTGAGGAAGGCAATCTTCGATTTCTTAAAATTAAACTTATAGCCAATATCAGCAAAACCCACAACAATGCGCGATACACGTCTGAGATGTTGTAGAATCTCATCGTCCGTCAAATAAATGTCATCAACATATGATAACGCCTCAAGGTCCAACTCGTGCAGAAGTTCAGTCACACGAGCCGAAAACAGTCCTGGGCTATTCTTATACCCCTGAGGTAAACAACAAAACTTTTTCTGAGAGCCAAACGCACTGAAACTGGTATAGTCCCGACTTTCGGGTGCTATATTCTGGCAGAAAAATCCATTCGAGATATCCAATGTTGTTTTGTATTTTTTACGCACTATATTATTCATAAGCGCAGCGCTATGTGAATTCTGTATGGCATATGTGCGTGTATGACTATTCAAATGTCTGTAATCCACCACTATCCTATAGGAATGGTCCGGTTTAGCAACCGGAAATAAGGGATTATTCATCAGCGAGACACAAGGCTCAATCACACCTTGGTACTCCAATTGTGTAAGAATTTCCCTAACCGATGCCCTTGCTTCAAATTTAATAGGATATTGCGGCTGTGGCTGAGGTTCGCCTTTAATTGGAATGACATGATAAGATGATTGTTTATCCCACCCCACATTATTCCCATATAGGGCGGGGGCTTGTGCTAGAGCCCATGATTTACAATAGGACTCCGCTAGTTCTCTCGGAACAAGCGGTGAAAAGGAAGGCACAATAACCTCCTCCCCAACCGGACAGTCGCGAACAAAGTCAGGTGGCCAATCTTGTTCGGCCAACAGGACATCATATGATTTTACCATATGGTCCCAAAAGATGGCGTGTACAATGCGGTCAATGTCCCCTTCCAATCGTAGACTCACAAGATATACTTGATCAGGATCAGAGACTCGCATATCTGCCGTCTCGACTTGTATGAAGTCATCAGTTGCTTTCGCCTCCAGATGCTCTAGAAGACTCTGGCAAACTATTGTGACCTCTGCCGCGCTGTCTAACAGCGCTAACGCCCATGTCTTGTTCATCAAGAGAACTCTCTTCTTGAGCGGCATGTCTAACTGAGACTGCTGCCACTTTCTTCTTTTTAAATTGCTGTTTTTGTTGCAGCGGTTTCTCTTCTTGTTTAATAGAAACCTCTGCTGAGCGTTGTGAATCCTGTCTCAGTTTCACGTACTCCGTCCTCCGCTCTGACCGCCCAACTCTCTCACTTCTTTTCTCCGAGGAGTCCCGAAAGGAACGAGATTGGCGCGTATCAGTATATTGATATCTATCAGGCGTCTTCAAAGTATCCCTATTCCTGAGATTATACTTATTTTGTGGGGTCTCCGGTTGCGGAGACTGCCCACCATCTTTCTTAGGTGTTTGCTGTTTCTTATCCCAGCGTTTTTTCGCACCCTCAGGTTGCTGTTGCTTAGAATTATCCTTATTATTTTTACCCTGCAATTGTGGCTTCTGCGGTCGAGCCCCCAGGCTATCACGACCAATACTAGAATATGTTTCAGCTATTATTCTCGGAAGTTCCCGCTCCTGATTAATCTGCGGAACGTCCCGAAGACGCATTCGCACTGCTAGTGCTACAGCCTCCCCCTTGAGATTACTCAAAATAATAGAAGAAACCGCATCAAAATTACCCATCAATTGCATGCCCAAATCTAAGGCAGGGGCAGCCCCATATTCATCCTGAATTTGTTTAAGCACCTCCGGCAAATTAGCCAAAGTCGGTGTACCGTGTGCTGTAGTATAGAGTGCGGCAAACACCGTGCCCCAAGTATTACAAAGATCCACCGTAGGAACCATTCCATACGGCAAACACATCGTCAAAATTCTATGCTTATCCTGAGGTCCCGTATGGGGAAATACTGCTTCCAGCGTATTTATTTTTTGCGCCAGCCAAAATGGAGTCTCCTCCCGTTTAGCCTGTACTTTGCCCATTACAGAGTGTACAGTGGCCGGATTGATTCCCGGTACCACCGCATGTGGGTGAGCTGGAGCAGCACGCGCTGCATTAGTATTTAATGTCTGCATCACAAACTGAACTAATCGTCTGTACGTCGCAGTTAATTCCATATATAAACGACGCACTTCAGCCACTGCCACATTTGCCACTCCAGGATATGGTGTATATGTAGCCAATAAAGGCCAGGTCGGACCATCATTACTCAACGGACCTAACCTTACTGGTGTTACTGAATGTGGGAGGGCGCCATCATGCCAATTATGGTGTTCTTGATAAGATAAAGGTATTTCTAAGTATGCATAAGCCCTGTATTGTCGAGGGACATTCGCAACAGTATATTCGTGAAAAGTATTTGTACCCCCATCAGCTGCTGGAAATACGACCCAAGAATAAAAAAGTTCTGTTCTATAGGCTGCATGGGCGTCCACCACAAAAGTGACCGGACCCCCCTGGACCGTCAGTCCATGTGCTATCAGATGACCCGTGAGCGGAAATCGCATATTAAGCGCTATATTTACTACAACTGGATTTGCCATTAGTATAACAAAAAATAGCTCTAGGACAGAGAAGGCACACCAACATCAGGGTTTTTCCTTTCAAAGTTCAAGCTTGAACAACCAACCACTAAGTATTAGGATGTACCCAACCTGTGGTGGCGGAAACCCTCAGCCCCACGGACGTCTCCGTATACGGAACCGAGGAGTCAAAATACATACGAGACCGAGAGAGTCAGTCGGACCCAAACATTAGAGCCAGACCAAACGTTGGCGGCGCCATGTCGCGTGGGCTCTCATTATCCTAAATGAGACTACTGGATTTCTAGGCAGCAGGATCGATAACGGTGTGGGGGACTGAGTCTGACCCACATGTAAGGAACTCTGTCACCCTAAACCCGGTTGTTGCTCCGGCTAACTAGCAGTGCCTCATTTCTCCCACGGGGAAGAAATGATTGGGCAGCCGAGCGCATGACATCTTTGGAACTTCTCAGGGAAGTCGTGGTCACTCAGATCCAAACCAACTCTCTCATTCACAATATGGTCTCATATATAAATGACAAAGACAGTATAAGTTTTATATAATGTTTTAATAAAACAACTGTATTTTAGATATTAAGGCGTGAGCCGCAATAACCAGAACAATACAACATAGTAGGATTGATATAGTAACCAGGGCGGTAGCTACAATGCAGCTTTTGTTCAATGTTTAGAGCGGCACACAAGAGTTTAATCACCTCATTGTCGAAGTGTCTGCCCCTATCTGACTCTATAGAGACTGGAAACCCAAACCTTGGTATTAGTTCCCTAAGTAGCAGCTTTGCAACTGTGAGACTGTTGTTTCTACGTGTGGGTTAGGCTTCAATCCAGTGACTGAAAACACACACAAACACCAACACATACTTCAATCCTCCACAAGCAGGCATTTCGATAAAGTCCATTTGCATTTTGCTGAACGGACCACCAGCTCTCCCAATGTGGCTCAAAGTTACCACAGTTCCTTTTCCAGCATTCATCTCTTGACAGATGATGCACCTGTGACAGATAACTTCGGCAGCATGTCTGAATTTTGGGTTGAACCAGTCGATTTCAAATGACCTAATCATTGCATCTCTCCCAAGGTGAGCCTGTCCGTGGTACAGCCTGGCAAACTGGGACAGAAGGTTGTTCGGTAAGACTAATTTTCCTTCCTCTGAGACCCACAAATCATCAGCCCTCTGTACACATTGCATTCTTTGCCAGGATCGTTTTTCCTCTTTGCTAGCACGACCTTGTAATGTTTTTAACTCATCTAGGGTATCGACCACCCTTAATGCAAGGTTCAAACATGTGTCATTTTCAGTTTGCGGTAACAATTCCCACCTTGAACGATACACAGTTCAATGCGCAAAATCTTGCGACTTAATCTGCATAACTGTTTCCCATGGACACAAAGTCTAGTGATTTAACATGAGCATTGCATTTTACCACAGCCATTTCAAGAGGTAACTGAATTGCATGTAACAAATCCTTTATTTGTTCACCATTTTTCACAGGAGAACCAGAAGAGGTCATGAAACCTCTCTGTGACCATAGTTGGCCAAAATCATGTACAATTCCAAATCCATATCTGCTGTCAGTATAGATAGTGACTCTCAAATTCACAGCTGCGTGGCATGCCTTAGTAAGAGCAATTAATTCTGCCACTTGTGCGGAAAACACTTTCTCGAGCCAGGAAGCTTCAATGATACCAGCTATGGTACACACAGCATAACCAGATCTTAGTGTTCCAACAGAATCTCTTAGACAGGACCCATCGACAAACATAATACAGTCATTTTCTTTCAACTGTGTGTCCTGAATATCTAGTTGTGGTTTGGTACACAATTCTGTTATCTCAAGACAGTCATGTTCGAATTCTTCCTCATTGTTAATTTCAGTATTTTCAACAGGAAGTAAAGTTGCCGGGTTCAGTTCAGTACATCGTTTTAGTGAAACATTCGGTGACCCCAGTATGATTGTCTCATATTTGGTAAGGCGAGCATTTGTCATGTGCTGAGTTTTGGTTCGAGTCAACAAAATTTCAACTGAATGCGGAACCATTACTGTTAGGGGATATCCCATGACTATGCCTTCACACTGGGTAAGGCTCTGACCAACTGCTGCAACTGCATGCAAACAACCCGGTATGGCTGCTGAGACGGGGTCCAAGGTAGCTGAAAAATATGCTACAGGGCGATTTGCACCTCCATGGACCTGTGTCAAGACAGACAAAGAACAAGCATCACGTTCATGACAAAACAGTAGAAAAGGCTTCGTATAATCAGGCATACCTAACGCTCGTGCCCTGCACATGCACTCTCTCAATTCCATAAATGACTCAAGCTCTTCTTTGGACAAAGCTATGGTATATGGCTCATCATTGATCTCTTTGCCTGTCAATTTTATCAAAGGTTTTGAGATGATCGAGAAGTTGGGTATCCACTGGCGACAGTAGCCCACCATTCACAGAAACATCCTGACATCCCTTTTTGTCGTTGGGGGGTTCATTTGCAATATAGCTGTTATTCTTTCTTTCAATATTCTCCTGGACCCTCTTTCGATTAGATGCCCTAGG
This sequence comes from Pleurodeles waltl, assembly GCF_031143425.1. NCBI lineage: Eukaryota > Metazoa > Chordata > Amphibia > Caudata > Salamandridae > Pleurodeles > Pleurodeles waltl. The sequence continues at coordinate 1,526,388,176 of NC_090444.1, forward strand.
TATTTCACCTCCTTCTGACAGTATTGCAGCTTCTTAGGTGACATCTTGTGCCCATTCTTTCCCAAATGATTCAGTAAGGCGATGGTATCGTATTTACAGTTGTCCCTTGTTTTGGATGCAATCAGTAAATCATTGATGTACTGCACTAGAGTCAAATTGAAAGGCAGTACCAAAGACTCCAAATCCTTTTTCAATATCTGTTTGAAGATGGACGGTGATTCAGAAAACCCTTGAGGAATTCTGCACCAACTGTACACCTTATCCAAGAATTTAAAGCTGAACAAAAATTGGGCTGTCCTCATGAAGAGGTATTGAAAAGAAGGCTTGTGACAGGTCTATAACGGTGAACCACTCAGCATCACATGGAACCTGAAACATGATTACTGCTGGATTGGGCACTATGGGGCAACATTTTACCACAATCTCGTTTAATTTTCTCAAATCCTGCACAATTCGAACCTTTCCACAAGGCTTTTTCAGACCCATTACGGGAGAGTTACATGGACTGCTCAAAACCTCTTTCAGGACTCCCCGTCTCAGAAAATCTGCAATTATGTGTGATACTTCGATAAGGACATCTTGTGCCATATGATATTGTGGCACCTGGGGAAACACAGCATTCGGCTTTACCTGTACTTTAACTGGTTCCACGCCTTTTATTAGCCTTACTTCTTTTCCTGTTAAATCCCACACTTTCTCTGTTACCATCCCTTGTAACTCGACAGGTAGATCAATCATGGTAAGCATCAGGAACAAGGTAATTAAAGGATAATCCTCACTTGCCGTCCCTGTCTCTTCCTCTGAGAACTGACCTTCGTCTCCTTCATCATCACTATTTGTCTGCACTTCGATACCGTCATTGGAACAGGTAATCGAACATTTTGTCTTGCACAGTAAGTCCCTTCCCAGTAGGGATACTGGACTTGAATTACAGACCTCAAACCTATGTAGCCCCTGGAAGTTGCCGATCTCAACCTGCACTGGATCGGTAATCGGGTTTGTCAGGTATTGGTTTGCCACTCCAACTACTCTTATAGTACGCCCTGAAAGTGGTAATTTTGGAACCTCCGCACTTCTGACTGTAGAGCTTGTAGCTCCTTTATCAACCAGAAATGAGACTTTGTAACCCATTACCTTTCCATCCACATATGGACTCCTGTGATCCACCTCTAAGGATGCTGCAAGCCTGCACTCTTCGCTATCTGAGTTATCATCTTACCACTCTTCATTCATGCCATTTTCACCTCGTAATGGGAATTGTTGTACTGTATTATTTTGACTCATTACCTGACCTGTGACCTGTTGAGGAAGCATCACCTTTTGCTGTCCCATCGGAGCCATTGGTAATTGCATTTGCTGTCTAGGTACCATGGGAACCTGCTGTTGTACTGGTTGCATTTGCGCTGACTGAAAACTCGGCATTTGTATCTGCTGCATGGGCTGTACCCCTTGCATTTGCACCAGGTTATTTTGAAAATTCGTGTTTTGATGTCTCAGTTTTGGACCTCTTACATTTTGCAATGTACCGACATTAGTGCTTTGCTGAACAACACCATCCTGCAGAGTATTCGAGCACTCCCGTTTCCAGTGCCCCACTCTCCCGCACGAGTGACATGGTGACATCTTTTTCACCCCTTGTATGTCATTCTGAACCACAACAGTATTCAAGTCTGGACCGCGATTCACAAACCCTCGGCCTCCCGGCTGCGTCTGAAACACACCATACATTTGCGGTTGCTGCTGTATCATCTGTTCAACTCCATTTCCCTGTATTCCTGCCTGAGCAGCCCTTATCTGCATCACTATCACACTTTCTTTCAGCTTTTTCTGTTTCAGCTCAATCTCATCACTACAGTATTTTGCATACTGCAACACTTCATCAATCGGCTTCGCTTGCCAACAAATCAAATGATTCTTAATTATCTGGCTAACTTCTGGTATCAGCCCTTCGACGAATCTAAACACAAGATGGTTCATGTCCTTCAGTTCAATAGTCTCAGTACCACTGTAGTGTTTGAATGCCTTTAACAATCTATCATAGTAAGCATGTATCGATTCCTTAACCTCTTGTGAGGTCCGGTCAATCTTCTGCCAATCAGTCACCTTCGGCGAGACCTTTTGTTTCAAAAACTCAATCACCTTATGATAGTACTTCATCACCTCTTCAGAGGGTGCCCCGGTCACCTTATCCCTTGCCGGCTCCTTCGTCGGCCAATCTACCCCTCTCTTGCACTCGAGCCACAAATCAGGCGGAACAATGATCTCAAACAAGGTATTCAAGTCTTCCCAAAGACACTTTGCAAGTTTCACAAACCTGTCTGTCTGCTGATACCACTCGATCGGTTTCTCCCTCAATCTGGGATAATCATTAGTAAAAGATAGGATGTCTCCCCTGGACCATGGTACATGAACTAAGACACCACCAGCTGTTTCTCTCATGGGTAGTATTTTTACAGATTCTACATCGGGTGAAGTTTTAGCTTGATTTGACCCTGGACTGTCACCTTTTTCCTTATCCCTTTTCTTTGCCCATCTGCCTTCCCATTTTTCCAATGCACCCCAAATTTGCGTACTTTGCAACAGTTCTTTTAAGTGTGCCTTCATCCCCGCAGACCTCATGTGCTCAAAATCTTTGGAGTCAAAATCTAATCTGTAACTTCTCTTCAAATGTTTAGTGTTTCCGATATCAATATTGTATTTGTCTACTAGGTTAGCTAATCTCTGATGCACCTTGCCTACTTCTTTGGAAATCTTGGGGCACAGGAATCTCAATTCTGCTTCCGTGTATGACTCCAATCTACTTACTCCCATCGTACCTTCCACTAATTCAGCAGCTTCTGCCCCTAATCTTACAAAATTTAGGTACTCATCTTGCCTTTCCTTTTCCGGTTCGACTGTAGTCACTGTAGTCTTTTGTGAAGTATAAGTCTTTTCTAGCCATTAGTTTAGCTGTTGTACTGTAAAACCCTGCAGCGAAATGTTCCCTGCATGTATCATTGGTGACTGTGAGGCATTCGTACTCATCGTCTGTGGAGTCAAAACCCCTAGCCCTGCTTGACGCATTGCTTCTATGGGTGCTCCCACTGGGCTAAGGTCTATTAAAGACCTCGGCTTTTCAACTGCTTGTTCTCCTGGGGCCATTATCTGGGGAGTTCCCATAGACCCTCCTCTCATCACATTCTGGGTCATTACTCCCTGATCACATACGCCAGTTTTGCCTTGAGCATACAATGGCACTGGTGGGCCAACAGTAATTGGCAACGATATGGCAGCAGGTGTCTGGCCTGGTCCCAAACTCCGGGGTGCAGTGACTCCATAGGTCTGTTCCAAAGTACCCGGGACAGGCACTAATGGTGGACCAGCCACTGAATTATACCCTGGTATTAATTGTGGTTGCGGCTGGGACAGCAATTTCGGAGTTGACTCAATTTGCACTAACTTTGATTTCGTATATATCGGGTCTGGCGGCACTATCAGATTTGTAGTAGTCTCAAGTACTGGTACGTCTGGGTAGATTCTCTGTATCTGTGGTGGAGGTTGCAACTGTATCTGCATGTCTGGTGCTGTGGGTACACTGACACCATTCTGTATCAAAGCCGTATCACTAGTCTGTACCGTATCAGCAACTCCCTTCTCCTGCGTCTGGTTCCCAGGATCCATGCTAGTGCTTGGAGCGATATCGCTCACCGCATAGGGTGGCTGGCGATCATGTAATAATCTGTCCATGAATTCCTCATCATCTGAATCATCTTCCTCTTCCCAAGGTCTTTTATTCTCTTTAGATTTGTTTGAATCTTTATCTGTTTTACAGGAGGCTTTCTCTCCCTGTGTTTCTTCTCCCTGTGCTATCGCTGGGAGCAATTTTAATCCATCAACAATTCCCCTTCTCCACATTTTATTCTCGTCATCCCATCTAGCCTCTGCATAAGATTTTTCTGCCCTTTTCAGTCTTCTCTGAAATTTTTCTTGCCTCTCTTTAAGAGCCATTAGATCCCAAACCGCTAAAGCCTCATACTGAGCTGGCCTCGGAGGTGGTCTCTGTACACTTAACATCCACCTCAAATTCTCTAGCACCCTCGTATTGAACGTCCCATGTTCTGGGAATGCTAAACATCCCTCTTTCTCTGTTAGTTTGCGCCACTGTTTCATCCATAAACATGGCGTGACATGTTTCTCTTCCATAACTATATAAGCTGGAGTACCCTTAGGTGGTGTAGGCTCCCTATCAGTTGCTATAATATATGCATCTCCTTTGAGAGCGCTCTTAAATGCTTTGACAAAGTTCATTTTGCAATTTTCTCTTATTTGTATTTTAATCAGAAAGTGACTTAGTTCCCAGGACACCCTTCACCCACCTTTCTCAATCTATTGCCTCTCACGGACGGCAGGCAATCCGTGCGTGACCCCTCTCGACAACTGACCTATCTCAGCGCGGCACCACTGACGTCACACTCACACACTGCAGCTGACAAAGTCTTGCTGCTCGTCCGCTCCTCACTGAATCCGCACAAACTAATGCAAATTATTGAGAGCACCTTAAATGACAATCACAAATCTGTCAGTTTACTACAGGAAGGGTAACACATTTGCTTCAGAACTTTACAGAGATTTCACTTGAAGCCTTGGCCGCTACTTTCTCCTTCTCAGCTCCCGCATACGCAAGCAGAATTCGACCCGCAAATTCTACTCTCGACTTGTCAATGGCTCGTCCTAGTGCACTTTAGAACTTGCCAAATCTCCATCGAAGGTTTCACACATACGTTTCAACTCGAACTTGACTTGTCAACCACGCCCGATTGACCTATTAAACCGCACAGATTTCAACATAAACTCAAGTGTCTCCTACACTTGTCAATATACTCCGGAGTCTTAGACCACGACGGGTCCGTACAATACAACCAGCCACGTGGATAATTTTTTAGCACAAAGCGCCACACTCATTTGAAGTACGCTGACTTCCCTACTCTCATACTGCGGAGTACACCCACTCCTACTAAAACAACATTTACCTGGCCTAGATACACACAAATTTCACAATCACCCGCAAAAAGGCGTAAGCTGAGCAAGCGCAAAAACCCTAAACCACACACATTATGACACCGAGAACATCCCCAACTCACTTAGGCAGGCTCCGAGATCCCGAAAAGTCATGGTGAACTTAGAAACCCATCATACCTCCAATTTGCATTATCACAGAAAACAAATTAAACAATGATTCTCCGTCCTAGGGCCCCCAAAGTTCAAAACCGTCGCTCTGCTACTAGAACTGTTAACGTGTCCTTTTATGTTAATTTATTACACATTAGGACTCGTTTTAGGCCAATGAATCTTGTGACCCAGTGGAGAGACACCGTAGGACGAGATAACTGATCAATATATCAAGCAATATATCAATAATGTCATCAATGTTTACCACCACAATGCACTTTACTTTTGTCAAAGACATTAATCAAACAGACGACGCAACCATGACCTCTCGGCCATGAATAACCACACCTTTTAATAGAATTTTATGTATTTTATTCCCTATTGATTACAATCTATGAGCAAAAGGGTTCATCTCAATACCAAGATGCATAATAGCATAGTCACGATATGGCAACTGTGATAAGATTTCATTAATGCAAGAATCACAAACATCAGAACATAGCACGGCGTAAACATAGATCAGTATACAGCAAGAGTCAAATACACGTCAATTCAACATAGCATAATGTCAGTCGTTTGTCTATTTGCTTCAGTTTAAGTGAACCCCTGTCCTAACCACTGATTAGCATTAGCATGTTGTGCTTCATGCAAAATAATTTAGAACACCAATTTGGAAAACATCTAGCTATGGTCTCTATCAAAACGAGCAGTTGGTACCTAGAAAGGAAAAGCAAACAGACAAGTTACAGATTGCATTGTCATAATCATATAAGGATTAGGTCAGCACGCAGGATCAGTCTTCGTCTTCAGGACATCATTCAAAACGCCATCAGTCTAAACTCGACTAAGGGACATAGGACCCTTAACTCCCCCTCAGTGAAACGGAGTGCCTTTGTGGTGCCATGGGTGTGTGTTGGTGAGAGTGTGTTAAGTAATGTAGTGAGGAGTGTAATGTGGGGTGCATGAGGGATGTATGGCTGTAAGTGCTGTGTATCTAGCTGTCTAAGTGGTCTTGGTGTCAGTCTGGTGGCTATGATTTGTAATCGTAAGTTGTTGTGGGTAATGTGGGTGTGTGTTTTTATAGTGGTGTGGGTGTGGTGTGTGTTTGGGTGTCAGTTGTGTGTTTTTGGTATTCGCCAATGTGGTGTTGTTGTGGGTGTCCATTCTGAGTGAGGTGGTATGTGCCACCAATGTTTTACCACTGTTGAATGTCCGCCGTGGTGATTCATGGGTCATAATGTGGAGGGCTTTGTTTTGTTGGCGTAATGGTATGGGTTTTGGGACTGCCACTTTATTACTGACCTTTGGTCTGGTGGATTTGTGTATGTGGCTGTATTGTGTCGGATTGCTGTGTGTGTGTCATAATCTGGTGAACGGATATTCGCCACCATACCAGTCTGTTAGCGGCCATCAGCGTGGCGGTAGGCGGCATTTACTGCCAATGTCATAATGAGGGTCTAAAATGTGCCCAGTATTCCTTCAATTGCAAAATGTAACAATTGAAAAAATTTTGTAAGTTACACAGAAGAACAGGTCAATGGTGTGGTTAAGAATGGTATATTTAATTTGACACTTTGAGGTCTCAATGGGTGGTTATTCTGGCCATTCGACACAAATGGTTGTCATGCATGCTTTATAAACTCTACACAGGGTTTTAAAGCAAGCAGACCTGACCCTTGTTATACTTAGAAACAACATGCAGGGATTGTCACAACATACAGTGTAGGGACAGCTTGTCAGCAACGGTTGCAGAGTTCTACTTTGACAGCTGTAAACGAACACCTTTGTCTCCTCTCTGATTACATGGATTTGCAATGTTTTTTGTTAGGTCCTATATCACCGAAGCTCAAAACCTACTATTTACCCCCTAGCCTGAGATTACTGTAGCAAGTTTGTGGCATACCATTCCTACATTAAATGTTAAATTTGACAAGCTGAGTCGAAGAAATGCACTATTGTTCCAAAAGCAAGTGGCACTTACATCAGCCCATGAAACATTTGAATTGCAAGTGGCTACGTCATCCACCGAGGTACAGTCACATTTAACTACCAATTTTACAAGGCACTTCGATGAACTGTCGGGCTGCATTTTTAATGCTTCCGGCACTGCAGATATTGTACCCTTTTTTAAGGTGATTGTGTCATGTTTTATCAGCACTTTACAGGCTGTCTTTGGAGTAATTCCATCCTTTCCACAATCTCTGTTTTCAAGTGCATTTGGACTCATACTGCTTGTGTTGTTCTGAATTGGTGGTATCCTGTTATTGCTTTCCCTGCTTTGCAATGGATGTCCCATTTCAAAGTCTAGTAGTGATGGAACTAGCAACTGTACAGCTGTTTTGTGAACACATGATACAGCATTTTGTAATATTTTTTGTTGAAAGACCTAAATGACAACTGGTCTTGGTCTTTTTGAACAGTGTAGTTCTACTGTGCGCAGCCTGTTTTCAGCTAGTCTTGGGTGCCCTTTCGAATGTGCACTGGTTGTTTGTCTTGCAGCACAATTGGTGCTATCTACAGACATTGATCTTGTAATGTTCTCATTGAGGGTTTATTCCTGGAGTTCTCCTATGAGACTATGGTTGGTTCAAGATGCCTTTTTAGAGCCACCTTACATTAATGTAGGTGCAATGGCTCCTGGAGTAAATCCTTTCAGCACAACAACTGTGGGCATTGTGCATGATGCTACTTCCTTAGAGGAGGCTGAGGCTCTCAATCGTGTCTGTTCCTTTGACTTACTCACCAAGGCTTTAGTGGTTATGTCATCGGTGGATTCATGATCTCCCTTGGATTCTGTCCCCACAGATGATTTGGATGGCAGCACGGCTACCTTCAATGACTTTTAAAACTCAGCCTTCTGTTTATAAGAAATGTGATGCTTTAATTGCCTTATTTTTCTGTTTGTTTTCTCTGCTTGTTGGTGTGAACATTTTAATGCCTTTAGTGTCATATATCTTTTTAGAATCTGTCTTTCCTGATGGGCAAGGGTTGGGTGGTGTGAGGACATCTTGGGCTCATGTTGCTTTCCCCTGTTTTAGTTTCATTTAGCTCTATTTCACATTTCACATTTTATATTTGTTTTAGGAAGACTGCTTTTATTTTTACATATTATATCAGCTTGTTTTTGTTCTAGGAATATAGAGAACATGCTTTTTGTTTAGTTAGCCTTTGCATGACATGCAATCAGTACTTTCTGTCCAAGGCTAAAAACACTACACACAATATGCTGGTTTGTGTTGCCTGTTCAAGCAACAGTTTCTAACGACTAGACTCAGCATTGCATCAGAAGTGTGCTTCTAATGGAGTATGATTTTATAATATAAGCAATGTACTTGCCCCGGAAGGCCATGACCACCCTGGGACTATGAGGTAAATAATGTTTACATGCTGTTCAGCTGGTTCTCATTTACCAGCCCACAAAAGGATTGCAATCTACACCGCAGGCCGACTCCTGACACTCCTCAGGTATGGGGCTGGGCTAATCTGACTGAGCAAGTCAGACAACTCCCCCACCCCACCAGCAAACACAATACCCCCTACCCTCCACCCACCCTCTAGGTACAGGGTCCCCTCCCCCGCCCTTCACCCCCCTCCAGGTACAGTGTCCCCCAACTTCCACATCCCCACCACTCATTCGCACACACACAGACACCCACACGCACCCCGCATACACTCGTTTACCAACACTGACAAACACGCATTCACTCAAATGCATCCATATATGCATTCACTTCAACACTCATAGTCGCATTCACTTCAACACTCATACTCGCATTCACTACAACATTCATACACGCATTCACTACAACATTCATACACACATCCAGACAACACCCACTCACACATGATCACACAACACCCCCCACCCTCCCACCCCCTCACCTGACGGAAGGGATTGGGCGCTTCCACCTCCAGCAGTGCACCACCGTCAGGACACCGTCATGCCGTATTAGTGCTCCTAATACAGCAGGCAAAGTCCTTCTGGCAGGGCGGGGCCGGTGGTGGAACTGCCATGTGCCTCCACCCGCCAGCACTATTGCTGGATTTCTGCCTAAAATGTGGTGGAAATCCAGCAGTACTCATAACATGGTGGGCACCCACAGCTTTGGCCGTCTTTCAAAAATCATCATAATGATTACCTATGTAATTTTATTTAGGGGTGATGGAAATCCATAGGGTAAGGTTTGCATAACTCTAGGGCTGTGCATACTCACAAAGAGCTGTTGAGTCGATTTCTCTTTTGCCAGGAGACTGGGACAAAAACCAGTTAGAGAAATGATTGACAAGAGGAAGAGCTTTTTTGTGGTGAGTTATGAAGCCGGAGTATGGGGTTAAAGGCCGAGTGATATTATAACAAGTAGAAAACAAATTCCTGCAAAGAAACTTGCCAGTCCCACAATCCATGCCTGCTTCTATGTGTCTATCAGAAATAAGGATGTTTTTGTTGGGAGACAGAATTAAATTGGAACCATTCCTGTTATGGCTTATGATCTGGGGCAATCTGGGTGTACAATCCTTCAGATATGTTTTTGTGGATTGTCTATCTCTTGACCATGTGCTGGATATCCCATGGTTAATTTATATTGTGATTACCAAACCTGTTTATTAACCCAATGAGCAGGGTTACAGAGCACATTCCTTATGTGAAAGAGGCTTTTTTGAGTACGTGAAGTAGGCTTTACCAGTTGGAGTTTGATAACCTCTCGGCCAATCTCAACTATTACTTATTAATCAACATTAGGGCTTGAGGCCTATCTCTCCTGGTTCCATAAGGGAAATGTGAGGTTTTATTTAAGTAGGCTGTGCTTTATCTCCCTGCACTTTCTAGTGACCTTCCCTATGAATAGCAAGGGGCTCCTCATTACCATGTTGCTCTTTTAATAATGTTGCACAACAGAGCACAATGCACCTTATTGTATTTTGCACCCTGTAGTCCTATGCCAGGAAATGTTTCCTGACCCCCATTTTCCAATCTTTTAAAACTAACTCTCACAAGGAGGCCTTTGTATGGCTGCAAAAACTAGTTGCAGATATGTATTGCTGTAGGAAATGTTGTCAGTCTTGCCTTGAGAATAAGAAATAGTTGTCCTGCAGTATAAATCTCCTCGTTTTTGTCCATTTAAGTGGAGCTCTGTAGGCTAGTGGACTTTTGTACAGTATCCTCTTTGTATTTTAGATGTGATGTGCTCACGACTGATTTGTTTTATCCTTCATAATGTATTTTATCTTACATGTTTTAATGGATTGCTTTATAAATTGTACTATTTAATGGAATTGATGTTTATTGATTGTGTGTTGTTTCTCTGTGTACTTTTATGGCCAGAGGTCCAAATATTATTGACTGACTGACTGAGGCCCTCATTATGACCTGACCGTCTCGGTGGAGGTCAGACCGCCGCCAAAGCGGCGGTTTGACTGTGACATTACGACCATGGCATCACCACTACAGTTTGACCTCCAGCACTACCACTTTTCGGCCACCCGATGGCCTGGCGGTGCTGGCGGACCCAATCGGCCAGGGCAGTGCTGCAAGCAGTGGATTACAAACCCTCTCTCCACTCGCGTTTATATGATGGTTTCACAGGCATGTAAAGACTGGTGCAGACGTAGTGACGGGGCCCCCATACTGCACATGCACTTGACTTGAGCAGTGCAGGGCCACCCTGGCCAGCCCCCTCGTGCAAATCACTGCCTGCATTGCAGACAGTGATTTGCGTGACGGATGCTGGTGCACGACGCACAGCAGCACTGTCGCTGGCTCTATTATGAGCCAGCATGAATGTTGTTGTGTGTTTCCTGCTGGGCCCACTGACCCATTAAGGCCGGCGGGAAGGAGACCACATTTTCCTTTCCCATTCGCCAAACTCATAATTAGGGCCTGAGTGTTTGCAAATAGTCTACACCACTAGCAATCACTTTTGAAAACATTCCAGCCAATTGTTTTTCATCAACAGTGATACTCTAGACAGAGGCCCCTCTTATGCAAATCAGGATTGACCATGACCCTCTTTGCAAAAAATAAAAAAACATTGTGAAATACCAGGCAAATCTAAGTGTCATATTTGGTTTTGCTGACAATATCAGGAACTTTTTTTTAAATGTTCCTAATTAGCCTTGGTGCTTCAGAGAGTAAATTTAAGCTTAAGCTGATCTCATCTGGTCCCTGTCCTTTACTGTTGTATTTAGGACCCTCGGCAACAATAGTGGTGTTACCAGATGTATGTGCTGGAGGTACGTTGTCCCCAACTTTATTACTCTCCCCACACTCTTCACCATGACAGGGTGTTAGTGAATCGAATCTCTACATACTATTCCACATAATCTAAAAGCCGCTTCATACCTTGTCAGTGAACACCCTGGCGACTTTCTGACTCTCGCTGAATAAAAGTTGTGTTTGAGTCACCCATCATTTATTCACTGATGGTCACACAACCCTGGTGAACCATCCAGTTTTGCCTGTGACCCCACTATTCCCTTACTAATACATATTAGTTGTGACAGATCTTTACATCCAGACTATCAGACTGGGACTGTGCAAAAACCAGGACAGCACAATATTTAGAGTCTTCTGCATTCCAATGGAAAGTGGCTGATCACTAGGATGTGTTTACCCTTAATCTTCCCTTTCTTACTCACCTCCTATCCTTCTGCGTAATTTATCTCTCTATAATCTGTTTTCCTTGCTGGACACTCCATTCTCTCCCTGTAAACTTTTAGATGATTTGTTTGCAATGTAATTGCGCAAGCCAGGTCAGCATCATTTGGGCAAGGACCCAGTAAAATCTGAAACCTTATCTGAAACATGAACATGTAATCATTTAAAAGGATGATAAAAATTCCCTCTGGAAAGGGCAAAAACTGCTGACTGAAGAACCCATGTGTTTCTGCGGATAACACTTCTAATCTATTTTTGGTTTTTTGTTTAACATGAAGATGACAATGTACTAAAACATTTGTTAAAGAGAGAACTATTCTTAGTCCTTTACAAAGAACACCATAAAGAATGAATGGTTTTGTTTCTTTAAATCATATATTTGTAGCTGTCATTTTCACCTAACTATATTGGCCCTTTAACTTTTGATTTTTTCAGTGAATTTCCAGGGTTTTTTGTTAAATGAAAAGTAACATAATATTACAATTCCTAACTATAACGTCCCTTTAATTTAACCTTTGTTTTTTTTCCAGCAAATATCTATGTTTTTTAACATAAAGTAGAATACCTGTTGTCATGTGTGGCATGGGATTAGGTGCAAGTCCTGGCCTACATCCAGGCCTTATGCTCCCACCCTCACTGGTGCTCACCCCCCACCTGCAGTCATGTGTGACGTGGTGTTGAATGCAGGGCCTGGCCTGTGACCATACTTCCAAATGAGACCTATATATATATATATATATATATCTATATATATATATTCAACCAAATAAATAACAGTACTGAATTTTCTTCTACTAAATGTTGCACTGACCTCATTATCGTCACAGCTAAGCACATAGCTGCCTGAAATAGAAGATGGAAAAAGACCAGGAACTACAAGATTACTTGCAGACCAATAAAATTGTAGATTAGCACATATCCTAAAAACATTGGCATTCATTTTACACGCAGAGCTATTAGCCTTCTGAAAGTGCACTGAAATAGTTGCTGCATCCTGGAAACTCCTCTATGGAAACATAACACTCCATAAAACATACTTGCCAAAAAGTGCCTCTTTTTGCATGGTCACCCCCATTTCTGTGTACTAGTGTGTGTAGTTTTTTTTACATTGTGCAGTGGAAACTGCTAACTAGGACTGTACAAAAATGGGTTATTAGTTGTGCAGGGTGTAAAATAATAGTTCCTCAATTGTCTCTTTACTGAGAACCAAGTACCCCACTGTAGTATTTGATTATCTCAAGGTAGCAAAGCAGAGCAGTCAAAGGCCTACTCCAGGGTGGTAATGTGGGCTAGCAATCGCAGTTTGCTGGCACACAACAGCAGGACTCAAAAAATAATTGTCCAGTTAGTGTTTTTCTTTGAAAAAAGGAACTTACATTTTTTACACAGACACTAATAACCACTTTGCATTCATTTACAAATACATACAGCAAGCAGATAAAAGGAGCTCTGGTGACATTCCCAAATCATGTCAGGCCCCTAGTGGGTCATGACCCCCACAATCACAGTACACCACACCTATACCAGATACAACATCACACTATATGATCATGTCTTTTCTAATAAATCAGGCATTGACTTTGTCACGTTGTCACCACAAATATAAGGCAGAAGTCATATATTAGAAATCGCCATTAAAACCTACAAACTCAAAAATCGCATTCATATGTAATCATTAAGAAGATATTCATTATAATGTTGTCCCATAACTCTTTCAAAAAAGCAGTGAAATTAAAACAACACAAAACTTGCATTTCAGGGAACATAAGGCTACCGTAGGATAAACCACTAGAGGTCCTTGCACTCCAGAGCAGAAGAATCAAAGCTCTAACTCTAAAGATGCTTTTATATTAAGTGTTGTACCTTAAATGGAGTCAGAGATGTAATCCCCAATAAAGGTAGGGCTACTTTGGATACATTTTTCCTACAGGACAGCTCCTGCACCCACACAACATGTATTGGCTAAAGATGGGTGGTGCACCTTCTAGGGTCTAAACAAGTGTTAGAAATTGAGTCTTTGTTTGGCAGTCAGGTTACCCCCTGTCCAAGTAAGTATCCTCTCTCTAGTCAGAGTAAGTCACACACAATCCAAATTATCCTGTGCCCACCCTCTGGTAGCTTTGTACTGAGCAGTCAGCCTTAACTTAGAAGGCAATGTGTGAAGTATTTGTGCAATAAATCAGACAATAACACAATATAAACACCACAAAAGTACACCACACAGTTAGAAAAATACATAAAATGTAGATTAAGGTCAGACAATTGATGCTTGATTTTCAAAGTAACTGGTATGTGTCAAAAAATGCCACGCACGAGAATTGCAGAGGAGGAGGTTTATGTGGAAAAAGAGAGTGTGTGCGTTGGATTTTCCGGTGCCTACAGATGATGCATTGTTTCTTTTCCTGCAACACTGGACTTGAATTGTTTCTTTGGCGTGTGGTCCGGGTTCCAACTAGGGATGATGCGTGGAAATCCTGGGCGTGCGGGGTGAAGTCACAGGCTTGTGTCAGTCCAGTAACGCAATGCGTCAGATTTTCTGGCACATGTCAGGCGCTGCGCCGATTCTCCATCCAAGAAGCCATGCGGCGTCCTTCCAGCTCGGCTGTTCGTCAGTCTAGTGGTCTCTGCGGCAAATTTCCAGTCACAATGCAGGCGCTGCATTGATCTTCACTTGGGAAGTCAGGCTGCGTCTTTCCGGTTCAACTGTGCGGCAATTTTCTTGTTGTGGTGCATGCTATGCATCTTTTTTGGCAGGCTGTGTGTCAAATTTTTGGTGCACAAGGATTTCCTTGCAGAAAGTGACGTCTTTTTGGCCCTTAGACTTCAGCAAAAGGAGGCAAGCTCAATCCAAGCCCTTGAAAACCAATTCTCAGCAGAGCCAGAGGCCAGCAAGGCAGAAGGGCAACAACAAGGCAGCAGTCCTTTACAGCAAAGCAGCCCAGGTGAGTCCTTTGGGCACCCAGGGAGCTTATCTTGGCAGGTTGCAGGTTCTGGTTCAGAGTTTCTTTCCCAGGAGGTGTCTTGTCAAGAAAAGTCTAAGCTGGTAGGGTCGGGGACCCAGTTTATATACCCAAATGTGCCTTTCAAGTGGGGGAAACTTCAAAGAGTTGGCTTACAAGTGCACAGGGTCCCCTTTCAGTACAATCCTGTCTGGCAGGGTACCAATAGGAGGTTTGGCAGTCTACTGTGTGAGGGCAGGCCACTGTCTTTTGAAATGTAAGTGTCAGGCCCTCCATCCTTCCAGCCCAGGAACACCCATTCAGTATGCAGATGTGTGCAGGTGTGACTGAGCATCCTGTTTTTGTGGTTGGTGGTGAAAAGCAAAAGGAGGCTGTCAACCAGCCCAACCAGGCGTGGATTGTAAGGCACAGCAGGATTTAAGTGCAAGGAAATGAGCACTGTCTAAAAGTGGCATTTCTAAAATAGTAAAATGAAATCCAACTTCACCAGTCAGCAGGATTTTGTATTACTATTCTTCCCATACTAAATATGACCTGTTTACCCCTTTCAGAATCTACCACTCAAACAGTTTATGAGGGTAACCTTAATGTTATCCTATGAAAGGAGCAGGTCTCACAGTAGTGGAAAATGAATTGAGGAGTTTTACACTACCAGGACATATAAACTACATTGGTTCATGTCCTGCATTTTACCTACATAGCACCCTGCCCTACGGGTTACCTTGTGCCTACCTTAGGGGTGACTTATATGTAGAAAAAGGGGAGTTTAAGGCTTGGCAAGTACTTTTAAATGCCAAGTCTAGGTGGCAGTGAAACTGCACACACAGGCCTTGCAATGGCAGGCCTAAGACATGGTTAAACGGCCACTTATATGGGTGGCACAACCCATGCTGCATGCCCACTAGCATTCAATCTACCAGCCCTGGACCATGTAGTGCACTTTACTAGGGACTTACCAGTAGATCAAATATGCCAATTGGGTATGGACCAATGTTACCATGATTTAAGGGAGATAGCATATGCACTTTAGCACTTGTTTGAAGTGGTAAAGTGCACAAAGTCCGAAAACCAGCAAAAACAGTGTCAAAAAAGTGGGGGAGGCAGGCAAAAAGCTAGGGGTGACCACCCTAAGGCTGGCAGGTCTAACAACAAGCCAAAGCAAATATGTAAAATAATCTGCAGGTGGCATAATTGGGCTCTCCAAGGCAGTGGGAAATGCATACCTAAGTAGTTGGTCTCCTGCTGCTTGGGTTTCAGATTTGCTGCCTTGCTGCACGTCTTTGTTTACTGTTATTTTTTTTCATTGGGTGCCGTGGTTCTGCCTGGGGGACCCATAGCCTTTTAAAGCATTGGGGCAGCAGAGAGGGCCTACTTCTGCGCTGCCGGCTCCCTGCCTGGCTGAACTGTGCTGGCGTGGAACCTT
This sequence comes from Pleurodeles waltl, assembly GCF_031143425.1. Classification (NCBI taxonomy): domain Eukaryota; kingdom Metazoa; phylum Chordata; class Amphibia; order Caudata; family Salamandridae; genus Pleurodeles; species Pleurodeles waltl. The sequence goes on from NC_090444.1 coordinate 1,526,404,362, forward strand.
GCATTCCCTCACTCTTCTCCCAGCGGTTCATGCATTCAGAAGAAATGCTGCAACCTAGCACGCCCATGTTCCACAGACATGGACACAGTGGGCAGGAGCAGTGCCTGAGTCTGGACTCTTCCTTGGTCTTTCTAGAACCCGATATGGGGCTCAAGACCTGGTTGCTTGTTACAGTGCTTTGTCTTGTGCTTGGACTGGGAGATGGTGCCTGTGGTCTGAAACCAAGTCTGGGAGGGGGCTCCATGCCAGTCCCCTCCCTGAGCAGTGAAAATAGATAAGCATGTGATGACTGTCTGAGGCTTTGCCCTTTGCAGGGGAAATTGAAAAAGGTATGGTGGAGCCTACTCATGCAGTTTCTTCTGTGGGAGTCAAAGGTTGGATCTTCAAACTGGAATACCTTGGGCTCTGAAAGACTTATTTTAAAGATCTTGGGCAAGCCCTATCCACCTGGATAATTGTCAGGCTTTTAAAGGGTGCACTTTCAGGAGATAGTTTTACTGTCTCCCTGCACCAGTCTGTCTTCTGGTGCTCCTCTAATGCTGGTAGGGACATCCCGCACAGCTCCTCCAGTACCAGCCAGCAAAACACACTCATGCCCATACTTATAAGCCCTAGAAACTCCAGGTTGTCTTGTGGGGCACTTGGCATGGCAGCAGATTCCTGATTTCCTCCCAACTGTTTGGCAGGGGTGATAATAGGACCAGCACCGCCCAGAAATTGGGTCTTTGGTTGGCAGTCAGGCAGACAGAGTCCTAAAAAAGGCATCAGGTAGGTTCTCCTTCCAGTTATCCATAGCTCTGCTATTGTCACTGTCCAGGTCTAGGGTCTTATTCTCTACCTCTGCCTTGTGCAATGGTTTATACATCGTCATGGATAGTCCTAGATACCAGGCACCCTGGCCCATCCTAGTATGCCACATCATCCTTTTACCCAAACGCAACCCTCCTGCACGGTATTCCAGGACAAAGTAATCTGAGCTTGTCAGGTTTGCTCTGTGAAGAGCTCCTCTAATAGTCTTGGCTACATCTCTAGTTGACATCACTTACAGCTACCTTTCAACCAAATCTTCAAAAGGGATCCCCTTCTGTGTTGACTCCAGCTGTCATTTGTTCAGTGAGCTTGGGCTGTCCCAACCGCCAATCCTGTTAAACATTGGTGGTGTATCAGACCCGTGTTACAATGCAGTCAGCCTGAAATCACTCCTAGTTCCTGGGCCACCACAGCCAGCTGACAACCGTTGGCAGTTAGTGTTTTTGGCATTATTTTAGCTTATATCTTTAAAAAATCATATCTGTTTTTTTGGTGTGTTTGTTCATTAAAATAGTCTATTTTTAAAATGTTCAGTGCCATTTTTACTCTGTGTTGTGGTTTTGACTTTTTAAGTGTTTTGGTTCTTCTAAATGCTGTACACAATTTATTTAAGTTGCTTGTGTGTTCATGGGTTGAGCTCACGTTTAAATTATGGAAACCTTCACCTGGACATAAAAATGGTGCATTCATTACTTGTGGTGGATCTTAATTCACCCCAACTAATAAAGCACTTCCTCTCAGTACTCCTTAGATTTTTAAATGTTGCAGTTAAAAACTGATTTCAGGGAAACTTGAAATAGTGAAAAACAATGTGAAGCTATGAGTATCTGTTCCTAAATGTAAGTAGGAGTTTTGCTGATAGTATATAATTGATATAATTTAAAGATGAATTTGCAGCCCTGCTCAACACATCAAAATAGCCATTGTATTAAAATGTTATTTACATCTTTATAAATTGTTTTCTCAGCACTAAATTGAACTCACACTCTAGAGTTATACAATTCCTAACTTCGTTGGTGTGTATGTGTGTACATATATTCATGTACATCACTTTTGACCAAAACAAATGAATTTATTAAACACATTAAGGCAGACACAGCTAATCCATACAAGCTGAGTGAACAAAAACACTTATATGGTTTGAAATGCATTTGGTAGGGTTGTCATCCACCAAAACTCCTTTTAAGCCAATTATTGTATACACTAAAACATGTTGGAAGATCAATGCTGTTTAATCTAGTTATTTATTTTTCTTTATATAGGGATGGTCCAGACCAGAATTCTCCTCAACTGGGGATTTTCAGTGGAAATACAGCACTTGAAACTGCCTACAGCTCTACCAATCAGGTTCTTTTGAAATTTCATAGTGACTTTTCTACGGGAGGTTTCTTTGTCCTTAATTTTCATGGTAAGTTAGGATTGTTAAAACATTTTGTCACCTATCCATTAATACATTTCAAACTCTACTACATGAGAATTATGGAATATTTTACTACAACTGATAAAACTAAAATGATAAAATGCTGATACGTTAACCTTTCACTTTCCACTATATTTTCTGGCATTTCGGTCAGTGGAAGCAGAAAAGGAATAAGAAATATGTATCAAAAATCTTGGTTTGTGCTTTTTGCTCTTGATAACGGAAGGCACAGTGGGTTGAATATTTGAAATACAATTGGATTGTACAATACAATTTCCTCCTCATATAAACTCCTACATAACATCATTATGCTCTGAATTTAGTCAGCATTTGCTTTCGTCATTCCCACTTTACGTATTGTAACATCATCTACATTAACCTCCCTATAAAGCTCCTAATCAGTTTGCACAGAGTAGGTAGTGAGGCAACCACTTTGTGGCAATACCTACTAAAACGTGATCACATAAAACAGCCCAAAACCTCTCTATTGAGTCTGAGTCAATGGGCAGATGTACTAAACACTGGCTGTAAAATACTCATCACAGTTTACAACCAGTAATTTTGAGAACAATTGAAAACCAATCTATGTACTAATAGATCAGTTTGAAAAAAGTGAATCATAGTGGATCACAATAATAATGAGGTAACTTGCAAATTGCAACCCACCATAGTTTGTAGCCATCAAAGAGATATTGGTCTGCTGGGTTCAGCAAACCACCATGTCTGATTGTTTTCTAATGAAACACTTTTTTAAACGTAACACATTTGACTTTTAGTCCTATACATGTCCTTTATCTGTCAGTATTTTGAAGTTGTGTAGGTGATGTGCAGCTGTCAGAAATGGGTTCTTTCATTGGCAGTCAGGTTGCCCACCTGTCCACGCAAGGACACTCACTCTAGTCAGGACAAAGGAGAAACACACCTGGTTAACCCCTGCTCAGCCCCTTGGTAGCTTTTCACAAGCAGAAAGGCTTAACCCAGAGGCAGTGTGTAAAGTATTTGCACCAACACACACAGTAAAACATTGAAGCACCTCAAAATGGACACCACACAGGTTTAGAAAAACAATAAATATTAATCTAATTAAAACAAGACCAAATACGATAAAAATCCACCATACACCATTGAAAAGACCAAAATAGTGCCTAGAGGCACAAATGCTGCAATCTGATGTTAAAGCAGTGTTGTGATGGTTTGATTTCTCACAATGTGACGCAACTGGCACCGTTTACGGAGTCACACAGACCTCCACGTACAGTACCTTAGCAAAATATGTGGAAAACATGCCAGTGCCTAAAGTTGGGTAGCGAGGCATCGCTGGATCTGATGCATCGTCAGTTCTGGTGCTGCAGGGCAAAGGAGCAGAGTCATCACAGAGAGGCATCAGGTCCTTGCTGCGGAGCGAAGGAGGTGAGGTGATCAGTTGCAAGGGGTCAGTCCATAGCACCTCTGTCAAAGTTTAAGTCCGGCGAAGTCACAATACTGTGGGTCAACCCCACTGGGTCACAATCACCTCACAGGGTCACAGAAGTTGTGACGGTGTCGGGTGTTACGAACGTCGGGTGGACGACACTCCAACTCACAAGTTGGTGTGGACTTCAGTGGCTACAGCAACATCAGGCCTATGTTGACAGTGGGGTCGTCACACCTCTACGAGGCCCACGGATCCAGGTGTAGGCAGTGTCGCAGGCTTGGGAATCGGCATCCTTATCAAAGTCGTAAATTGTAATCTGGCGTCCTTTCACAGCGTTTTCACCAGAAATTCTCTTCCAGGGGCCCAGGAACTGGAATGGCACCCTCTGGCGAACTAGAGTCCACAGCATGCAGACTCAGAGACTGCTTTGTGAAGCATTTGCTGTCCCTGAGGCTTCAAAAAGAAGAGGCAAGCTTGGAGATACCTGTCAAGAAAGAATACACAACAAAGTCCAGTCTTTGTCCCCTTTCACAGGCAGAAGCAGAAACTGCAGTATCGCCTAACAAAGCACAGTCACAGGCAGAGGCAACACTTCTCCTCAGCTCTTCTCCTTGCAGAGGTTCCTCTTTAATCCTTGACGTAATCTAAAAGTCTATGGGTTTTGTCCAACACTTATATCCCTTTCTGCCTTTGAAGTTGCTCAACTTCAAAGAAAAATCTCAGTTGTTTACAGGATCCTGCCTTGCCCCGGCCTGACTCCAGACACACACCAGGGGGTTGGAGATTGATTTTTGTGAGGGCAGGCACAGTCTTTCAGATGCAATTGACCACTCCTTCCTCCTGCCTAGCCCAGATTGCCCATCAGGATATGCAGGTTACACCCCAGCACCGTTTGTGTCCCTGTCTAACGGAGATGCACAAATAGCTCAACTGTCAGTCTGACCTAACAAACAGGCAGGGTCTCAGAATAGTTTAAGCAAAAAAAAGCCTACTTCCTAAAAGTGGCATTTTCAAATTTACACTCTAAAAACCACCTTCACTAAAAGATGTGTTTTTAAATTGTGAGTTCAGAGACCACAAACTCCAAATTTCTATCTGCTCTCAAAAGAAAACTGCATTTTCAGAATATTTAAAGGCAGCCCCCATGTTAACCTATAAGAGAGATAGGCCTTGCAACATTAAAAACCGAGTTTGGCAATATTTCACTGTTAGGCCATGTAAAACATGGCAGTACATGTCTCACCTTTAACATACACTGCACCCTGCCCATTGCTATACCTAGGGCCTACCTTAGTGGTGCCTTACATGTATAAAAAGGGAAGGTATGGGCTTGGCGAATGGATACACTTCTCAAGTAGAATTGGCAGTCTAAAACTGTATACATAGACGCTCCAGTGGGAGGTCTGAGCCATGTTTACAGGGCTACTCGTGTGGGTGGCACAATCAGTGCTGCAGGCCCACTAGTAGCATTTGATTTACTGTCCCTGGGCAACTCTAGTGTACTTTAGCAGGGACCTACTAGTAAATCAAATATACCAAATATGGAAAAGTCAATTACACATACAATTTCACATAGGGAACACTCACACTTTAGCAATGCTCAGCAGTGGTAAAGTGCCTAGAGTAACAAAAACAGCAAAAAACTGACTCCAGCACACAGCAACAATCTAGGAATTGGAGGCAAAAAGTTAGGGGAGACCACGCCAAGGATGCCAGGTCTAACAGTAGTGCTTTACAGAACTTGCAAATAAATAAATATAAAACTGACATAAAGAATGGTATAATATATAGAGATAGTATTCAAGACGTTTTACAAGAGTGTATAGAAGCATATATACTGAAAATTAAAGCAAACATTATAGTTAACTCACATGATCAGTAACAATGTAATGTTTTAAACTCTAACAACCACAGACATTCACCAGTTCTAGTTATCTCAAGTAACTAAGGTAACTATAATTAGCGCCTTGAAATGCTCAGTTTTCTCATTAATAATTTTATTGCAAATGTTGTAGTGAGATTATCAGTGATGTCATAGAAGATGTCATGAGAGATGTAATATGTGGGGCGATTAGCAGTGCCTAAATCGGCTTTGGGAGGGGGGACACATGCCCCCCTCCCTATATTTAACTACTCTGCTATGGGTGGTCCCCAGGGCCTTTCTGGGCTCAGAGAGTAGGACTGTGCAGCCCCCTCCTATTTTTTTTACAAGTGGGCCCAGTGGGATTGGGTCCCCAGGGCATAGTTAGGTTCCGGGAGGGGGAGGTGTGCCCTCCCCCTTATTTTTGCCTCAGTTCTAGGGAATAGGTCCCATTGCCCCTTCCACCCACTCAAAATATTATCTGAATGGCCCTCCCAGGCCCTTGCCCACCTTGGGAGGTTTACTAAAACAAACGTCGGAGCCCACAATGTTTTTTTTATTTTTTTATTTTGCCACAGATCCTCTGTGAATTTACAGCAAAAATGGTAAAAATGTTTTTAGCCCCAAGTGGGGACCCCACCACCATGCCTAGGGGTCAGGGTAACTGCACCCTTCCCCCATGCCTTTTTTGCCTTTTTAGGACTCTGGACTGAGTCTCTTGTTCTAAGATTGCTGTCATCACTTCCTGCTTGAGGTGGTAGCAGCCAATCAGATCTCAGGATGAGATCTGTGGGCTCCGCGCATCCTCTGCTGTGTGATATATACATGTTTTTTTATCCTTCATTTTTCCAAAACTAGTGAACGGATTTACTCCAAAACACAGAAAGCAGTCTTCTGGACCAAGGTGTAGCTTTCTGCTAAATTTGGTATAAATTAATTCAACGGTATGGGCTGTAGCTTTGTCTGAAGTTCCTATGAAAAAATCAATGGGGAAAATGCATTTATGGACCCCCCCCTTTTTCTTGGCCCCTTCTTGACAGTCAAGCACCACTCTCTCTGTAAACTGAGTCACACGTACCTGTAATCTCATACTGTCCCATTTCATCCATTTCCAGAAGACACAAGAACCATGGTCATAGTTGTCAATGTAGGGCCAATGAGGTTAAAAAAACAGATAAAGAAACCCCAGCTATATGCAAGAAACTTTCGAAAATACTTTCTGCTTAGGAACGTTTGCAACAATCACCCATGGAATCTCTATTTCTCAAAGTTTCTCAAATGCTTTCAGCCCCCATTCTATATTGCAAACTCACCGTACTGCACATCACAAGTTTCATTAAAGTCCTACAAACTAGACCTGGTTCTGCACTCTTCATTTAGCTATCCTGTTAAAATAGTATAAATATTTGGGCTTGTAGGACCTCGACGATTGGAAACATTGAGCCAAGAAATGGCATGCATGAGCTACAAGTTTATGGGCTTAGAGCAATAATGTCAGATAATTAACCAGACTTTACAATGCAGTGAGATGGAGAGTTTTAGCTCAGGACAATACTCATTCATTTCTCTCCCCTGTTGTTTCCTCCTTTTCCGTCTCTCCCTCTACCTATCTTCTATTGACATTGTATGAATATGCCACTTTTTTCAAGGTCACTCCCATTTTTTGCGGACTAATGCTGATGTTTTTTTTAACTCTGTGCACTGAGACACTGCACACCAGGGTTGCTGTGATGATTGCAACATGCTGAAATTGTCTAAAACCATAATTGACATATTTAAAATTCTCATAAGGCCTTAGTATATGGTGCCTGAATTGCACCCATGGCATGGAAAGTCAAACATCACCTACAGACTACAGCTCTACTGTGCCATCCACTAGACAAATGTGACTCCAGGCCTACCACTGTAGCCTGACTACTCTAATATTAAAACTGCAACCTGACCTCTCAATATAAAACGTGTTGATAGGATAAGCATCTCCTTTTTAAGTACAAATAAGTCACCACTATATAGACCTTGGAGCCTACTACGCAAGATGCTGGATTTTTAAAATTAGGGCATGTAGCAATTTAAAATTAACATGTCCTTAAGGTCACAAGCCCCCAAATGCTATTTTCACTGTATGAAGGCCAACTGACCTGTAGAGGAACACTTGGAAGTAATATTAAACATTTATCCTGCTATCTCAGGCAAGACACCAGCTGGAATAATAATTGAAAGACTGTTTTAATATTTATAAAAAGCTACCCAACTCAATGAAGACTTTTAATAATTATTTAGGAAAAGGTACTTTCAGAAGTTAACATTTCACAGCCTGAAGCTCCTGGAGGCTAATTCACATTTACCTTCAACTGTCACCCAGAAGGATAATGTCCCTTAACCGAGATTTAAAAAAAAAATCCCAGAGCAGAGACAATTGCTTGTGTGTTGGGACGTCTTTTTGTTCCTCTGGCATTAAGATCAGTTGGGCTGTCCCCAGGAACCTAATTCACCTAAAAATGGCCTTCTTTTTCACAAGCTGACCACCTGAACAGACCTCTTCTTTTGTCCTAACAGTTAGGCAGACACCAAACCCACTGTAGAGAAAGCTGCTCCTGGAACTAGTTTGAAGGACCACAGAGGAGAGGTTGTTTATTACTCTGGACACATCTCTGAGTGGGCAAACATAGGTCATAAGGGGAGAAGCATTTTGCTATCTTGGGTTTAATGAGTGAGGGGTACTATAGGATTGTTTGCAGTAGGACAAACAAGAACTACTGTAAAAGTGGGTGGGGTTACCCCTGGAACTTTACCTCTGTTGTTAGTATAGAGCTATGAGTTGCCCATTCACAGGTTAGTGCCAGGCATACATGTGGCATCCCAAGAAACCTTTTTTCAGAACACTCTGGGCAAATGGAAGGGGGACTGCTCCAGATGTTTGAGACCTGAGAGGAGATTTGAAGAGTTGGACCTGCTCCCATTTGTACCCAGGACAAAGAAGTGGACTTCAAGATTCAGTTGACTGACCTCCTTTGTAGACTACAGGGCCACAACAAGGTGCAAGAGGCCTTTTCATGAAGTGTTCAGCTGAACAGTACCAACTGGGCCTGACCTGGACCCTGATGGAAACCTCTGCTGGAGTGAGTCTTGACCTCAAAGTGCTGTTCCCACGGTTTGAGACCCTTTGCTGTGTTTGACTAACAAATCCGTCAAGCCAATTTGCCAAAGGTGTGTTGTGGCTGGCCTGAAGAAGCAGCTTAAAGATTCTCCATAGTAGACAAACTGAATCAGCTGTGCCTCTCTGAGAAGGTATCCAGCCTCATGAAGCCCTCTTAATTTACAGCCCACAGCACTGCCTAGCTGGAGGATGCCGAACTCTGAAAAAGAAACGATGTCTAAAGGTATATGTAAGAAATTAGATTATTGGTTGAAGGGGTGAGAACTCACTTCAAATAATAACCGCAATCCTTGCCAGGGTGAATCACAAAAGTATGAAAATAAACCTGTGCTTAACCACCTGGTAGAGTGCCATACAAACAGTCAGGCTTAAATTAGAGGCAATGTGTAAAATATTTATGTAGCCCTCAAACAGTGATAGAGTGAAAACACGAAACAGGAAACCCCCCAAATGTATTTAGAAAAATAGAGTAGACGTTAATAAAAAATGACACCAAAATGAAAAACATCCAATCATTTGAACCAGAGTTATGACTTTATAAAGTTTTAGATAAGAATAGTGCCAAAAAGCATGAAGGGCCAACTGTGCTATCTGATTAAAAATCACAAGCTCAGGCCAACCACCGGCTGGATAAAGTACCAGGTTCATCCTGCTGTGAGTTTTACCATCCCACTTTGGCTGCATTTGCTGTGGTGAAGTTTCCAATTGGGAGCTGAGCAACTTTGCATCTCTCGGAATTGGATGTAGTGAGGCCTTCCGTTAGGAGCTGTGTTACTCTGTTTTGCTGTATGTCAGATTCAGTGAACCCTTTAGCCAGGCAGTGAGAATTACATTCTGACTGTAGCCAAGGGTCCAGGGCTTTGAGGAAAGCACTTGGGGGTCAAGACTCTCTTTCACATAGGTCTCCAGAGGGGATCAGGTTGGGTCCAGTTGGATCTGGTGGGCCGTGAAGCAGTAGGTGGCCTCTGAAACATGTTGAGCCCCTCTGGTTCACACAGGAGGTCAGCCAGCTGACCCTTGGATCTATTCTGGGGTCCTGCCTTCAATGCAAGCAGATCCAGTCTTCCTTCAGGCTTCAGACTGCCGGACAGTTTTTCTTCTGAGTCCTCAGAAGTTATGGAGTGATCTGATTTGAGGTTTTGAGCATGTCACTTTTATGTCAGTGCTCTAAATCTGGTTCTGGTCATTCTTCTCCTTCCCCTCTGTTTGCCTCCAACCTGGCTAGTGAACCAAACACTGGGCAGGCCCAGGTGTAACCTGGATCTGACAGTGAGGAAGGTCTGGTTACATCACCCAGGCTACCCTTTGAAATGCTATCAGAGTAAGGACACTGCTCCTCCCAGCCATCCTGTCAGGAGGACCTTTACCTTTCCACACCCAGACCCTCTGTCCACTGTCTGGGAGGAATACACAGCACACCACAGGAAAGCAGTTAACAGTCAGGTGATCATAGTCACTGGCAGAAAGGCCTTTTAGGCTTAGGCAGTAAACTGCCAACTTTCTATGAGTGTCATTTTCAAAATAGTCATTTTAAATTCGACTTGACCATTAGGTTGGATTCTAAGTTCACATTTCTGTAGGTCCTTGAATCATTTTTTAAGCTAGTTTCAAACTGGTGTTATGTATTCTACGGAGTTATAATGTAGCCATTGTTTTTCTGTGGGAGAGCTAGCCTTGCTACAGTGAAATATGACATAGGATATTTTATACTGCTAGGATATTGGAAATGTAAGTACACATGTCCTACTTTTTATATACCATGAACCCTGCCCTGTGGGCATTTATCGCTTACCCTAGAGGTAACATAATTTAAAAAAAAAAGAAGGGTTATGCCGGAGAGAAAGTTTATTTTGTAGGTCAGAATGGAAGTCTAAAGCAACGCTACAAACTGCAGTGATAGGCCTGAGGTATGTTTTTCAGTGTTACTTCAGATGATTGTATGACGAGTGCTGCTGCCTGTTGTAGCATTTTCTTTTCAAGCCCCTAGTAAATATAGTACCATACAGTATACTAAGGACTTAAAAATAAATTAGGCATGTCCATTAGATGGATACCAGCTTTACCATGTTTGAAAAGGAAGCACAGCCACTTTACCTCTGGTCAGTAGGGTTAATGTGCACAGTGGCCTAATGCCAATAAAAATGGGTTCAGTGATAGAAGGCAAAGAATTTGCGGTAAACATGAGAAAGGGTAAATTTCCAACAGTAGAATAGTGTGACCAGGTGAGTATTTAACAAGCAAGAGACTTACCTGGCACGAAATTTTAATTTTCCTGATCTGAACTTTTCCCTCCAAAACCAATATCTTAACTGGCACCTCATACAACGTCTATCAGATACTGAGGCACCTGCCATGACTACGGCATGCTACCTTGCCCCTTTGAAGGATTTTGACTTCCCAAAAAAAGAGTAAGCTCAAAGGTAAAACCTACAACTGGTTCGAATATGGTTGGTGTATTCGATCCGGGCTCCATTGCAGTTTCCCTAAAATCACACCTAGAACCCAGTGTATTGTGACTATTGATTAGCAATGGCACATTGCTACTGAACATTTTAGAAATTTGTATCTCCTACTCATTTGTTCCCCATTAGACCTCAGTATTTGTATTACTTCCAGTACTCACCAGTTTCAGCCTTTTTGTATTTAATAAGTGAGGCATAGCATGTCATATTTTTGTGACACACCTTGCGTGCAACAAGTATGCCCAGACATGGAAACCATGCCCAGTTTGCCATTAGACTTAGGCTGCAGCTCACTGATAATGTCCAGAAAGGACAAATCCAATATTTGTTGGCTTGCACTCATATCTGGAATAGACCTGATCTGGAAGTTTAAAGACAATGTTTCCTATATGAGTGGAACTTAGTCTGAATTGCATAAGTTCCATCTAATAAAAATTATTTAGAAATACAAGGAATGGTATGGATTCTCGAGTGTGGTCGATTAGTCTCAATATTTGTTTTGTGTGAAACTCTGAAAGTTAAGCAGGATAAAAGATGATATTATACATATCATAAATGTCCATGACCTGAAAATAAATTATCCCATTTAGATCAATTTTGGCCAGGTGAAGTGGTGAACCCAACCTTAAAAAAAGCTAAGTGAAATTCGTCAGTCTTTTGATTTATTTTGGAATGGGAGTGCTCTGATACTGTTTCATCTTACTCTATCATTGAGGCATGTAAAATACTAATAGCTTGCTCCTTATAAGACAGCAATTTTGATGTTGTGCAATCGACCCTGTTGCAGAGGTCAGTTATGGGAAACTGTGATGCAGGATCATTTAAGATTTTCTATACGTTTCCTTTTCTACAACCATTGTAATGTGCTGGGTGCTCACAGCAATGGATGCAAAAACCATGGTCTTTTGAATAAAAATGTCACATCCAATTTAATTTGGATCTTAGGGTTGGTTAGTGTTATGAACATCCCAGTAATTACTTAGGGAAACATTAACTTGAAGCAGGAAACTGTATTCCGGTTTGAGCTATCTTTAGAATGTTATGTCTTCAGAACTGTAGGCTATTATACACCTACTCCAACTACACTAAACTAATTTGATGAGTTCTTTAGTGTTGGTCTTTTTGACACCTGTCTCACAATTCTCTCAAAAGGCTTGAATAATCTCTCACCTTTAAGTACTCTTCCTTGAAAAAAGGTCTATCCTGTGCTTCATTGGGAACACAGTCAGAAGAGGGAGTGCTATGGAAGCTCTCAGAAGATGGGGTACTCAGGAAGCAAAGCCTGAAGAGGGGCTAGCACAAGAAGTACAGTCAGAAGAGGGGTTTGCTCAGGAAGCACAGTGATGAGGCACACAGTCAGAAAGATCAAAAACATGTACAAAAGCAAATTATAACAATTCTTAGACCCGACAGCCTTAGGGTGGTCTTCCCCTAACTTTTTGCCTCCCTCCCTTTATTTTTCTGATCTTGTTTTTGCTGGCCTCTATTTGCAATTGTACTGCCACTTCGACTTGGCATTTAAAACTACTTGCCAAGCCTTAAACTCCCTTTTCATTACATATGTCACCCCTAAGGTAGGCCCGAGTTAGCCCACAGGGCAGGGTGCTATGTAAGTAAAAGAAAGGACATGTACTTTCAAGTTTTAGATGTCCTGGTAGTGAAAAACTCCTAAAATCATTTTTCACTATTGTGAAGCCTAGTCCTCTCACAGGCAAGCATTGGAAATTCCCTTACATACTTTTAAGTGGTAATGTCTAATCTGAAAGGAGTAGCATTTTCATGTTTGGTATAGTTGGGATGGTAGTGAGAAATCCTGCTTACTGGTGAGGTTAGATTTAACATTACTATTTTAGAAATGCCACTTTTTGAAAGTAAGCATTTCTCTGCACTTACTGCTGTGCCTTATAGCCTGTCTGTGGATATGTTGAGACGGGGCCACTCGCCTGAACGGCAGGATGTCTGCAGGGGCGATGGCATGCCCCCTGACCTCCTCGGACACCTCTTGGCACTTCCTCGTGCTCACAGACGCCCCAGAAGGTGTCCCAAAGGGAAAGGGGGAGTGGAAGAGAAAGAGACAAAACACTGCCACGTCTTTCCTGTCCAGCCAGGCACCCTGTATCTTCGGGGGGCAGATCGTTGTTGACAGAGTGATAGTAGAGTTAGTGCACTCAACTTCCTTGAAACTGAATCTCTCTTTCTGATATGGGCACGGGAGCGGTAGAAGAACACCGGGATGCTCCAGCACTTTTCTTGGATAATAATAACTGTTGGCACAAGTGCTGACACTGCATTACCAAAAACCCAAACTGAGTACCATAACAATAAGTGCTGTAACACTATGGCTGGCTTCACAGAGATTCACTGTTGCACGCTACAATTATAACTGTGGTTGCACGTATCATGCACAAGAATGACAAACAAGGGCATTTATTATATCACATATAACTTTCCTGCATGCACAGGGTTAAACTAAAAGGAACAAAAACAATCCAAGAAATACAAATGTCCACTCTGGGTTCAAACAGTTAGGGTGGCACAGTTTGGTTTGGTTTCACTGTGTGTGTGAAAAACCCTTCAAAAAGCAAATTCCTCAAACCTGAAACACAGGCATGAATGACACTATTTAAATCCAAGAGTTATGCTATTAAAGAAAGAAAAGTCACGTAAATGCTCTTTAAAATTGCACTGTCACTTTTTGTAGTACTTGAGCTCAAGCAGATTTCCTGAAGCAAATTTAGGCAAGTAATTACAATAATAATGTAGAATGTTCAGAAATGCATCTGTCTATTTAAGATAAGCACTCTGGCAAAATACGAGGTCTGAAATATACCAGCTGTTCTAGGAAAGCGCGGCACTCAAAGAACAAACTCCCTGGAGAATACTAGTCACTGAGCTGCAGTCTTTTCTGGAGTGCTGGAGGAATGCTTGTTGTCAGCTGGTACAGGAACGAAGAAAAGAATTGCCTCTAAAGTCCTGAATACGAGGATGACAGCAGAGACTGGACTGCCAAGTCAGATGCTGAGATCAGGAAGCAAAACAAAGCCAAGCACGGAGACATGCTTCACTCTGCTATCTATAGCCAATCAGGAAAGCAGTTGAGTTTCCACATGTGGATGAGTCACCACACCCAATTAGAAGCACATGTCTACACCTGCTCACATTAGCAAACAAGCAAGGGTAAACAAGCATTGATAAAACCAATTGTGTAACACAGCACATTATGTTTACTTAGAAACATGAAGGTTAAACCAAGAACAGAGATATGATTTAACCCTAATCCCTGGGGATGTTGAGAGATAACTCAGAAGGCACCTTGGGGATTCCTGACACTGTCTCCAATCCATGTCTGGTCTGTGATGGTTGACAGCTCCCCTTGTGCATTTAACCCATACAATCATGCACACAGGACACCAGTTGCATCTGCATTCATCTACATACTGGGCAGGAAGGGTGAAGGGGCTCTCACACTTCAAAGGCCAGTAGCCTGACTCCATGCAAAGGTCTAATAACTGCCCACAGATCACCTGGCAGAAAGGACTGGGATGAAAAGAGAACTGGTGCACCTCAAAACCACTATTTGAAGTCTCCCCTTCAAAGGCACATTTGGGTATATATACTCGATCTGTGACCCCCTCAAACCAGACACTTCTGGACCTACAATTTGACTTTTTCAGAAGGAGTGCAGTGCTGCCCAAAGGACTCATCTGGACTTCTTCTCTGAAGGTACTGCTCTCCTGCCTGTTGCCCTGCCGCTTGCTGCTCCCTGACTCTGCTGGAAGGTCTCTGCCTTCCCCCCACAAGTGATTTCCAAGGGTGTCTCAGCTCGTCTTCTGTTAAGAAGTCTCAGGGCCATCAAAGACTTCACCTAAGAGAGAAAATCCACTGCGCCGAAAATATTGATGCAACACCTGCAGAATGGACACAGTGCCTGTCTCATGGCTGAAAAACCAGAGCAGCACCTGTAGAATCAATGCAGTGCCTGCTTCATCATCACAGCGCTTTTGAATTTTCCACGCATCATCCCTGGGTGTCAATTTCTCATCAAACCCCACACCGCAATTAGGAACTAAGGTTGCATGCCCA
Organism: Pleurodeles waltl; assembly: GCF_031143425.1. Classification (NCBI taxonomy): domain Eukaryota; kingdom Metazoa; phylum Chordata; class Amphibia; order Caudata; family Salamandridae; genus Pleurodeles; species Pleurodeles waltl. The sequence goes on from NC_090444.1 coordinate 1,526,419,569, forward strand.
GAACTTAACACATCACCTTGTCTGAGATGAAAAAAACTGACGCATCACCTCTGCCGTACTGAAAACATTCAATGCATTGCTTTACTTTCTGATGCCTCATCTCCTCTGCAGTCCGCAACATCACAGGTACTTTGTGCTAAAGAGATACAATCATTGATTGACTACTTAAACCTCTAAAAAGTGATATCTTGACTTGTGCATATTAGATTTTTTTTTGTTTTGCTCTTGTTTTATTCAGATGACTATTATCTATTTTTCTAAACTGGTGTGGAGTAGTTTTTGTGGTGTTTTCACTATGTTGCTGTATGAGTTGTTGCGCAAATACTTCACACCTTGCATTCTAAGTTAAGCCTGTCTGCTCTGTTAAACGCTACTGGATGGTGAGCACAGGATAATTTAGGTTGTGTTGTGACTTATCCTGACTAGGATTGTGGTCCCTACTTGGATAGTGTACATACTTCTGCAAACCAGAGACCCAATTTCTAACAACAAGATTTTTTTCTATTGTTTCTTTCCTTGATGGGCTATCTAAATGAAACATAAATATGGTAATGCATGAGGTATTGGTTGATCCATGTATTTCACCACAGATGTAGTGTTCGCCAGTTTGGAAATGCTACTTTGTAGGTGTTTCAAGTATTAAACTAAAATACTGTACACTTTTCAAATGTTTTTTTTTTTTTCAGCATATCAGCTTAAGAAGTGTCAGCCTCCAGTGTCTGTTCCACATGCTGATATAGTTGCAGATGATGACGATTTTGAAATAGGTGAGGTCTTTGTGTGTAATTCTCATTAACAATTATTTTGCTTACTAGTTAAACTCGTTTGCCCAGGTCTGATTAAGGCAATACATGACCAGGCTGGCAAGTTAGTGAGATGGGTGTTTAACAAGGACACAGTCAGTGGCACATTTACTATTCACTAGGCGACATTGAAAGGGATAGTGGCCAGACAGCGCTGCCCTAAATAGGAACGCCTTTAAAGGAGGCCCAGGGGAAACAAGTCATGGGTTGCTAGGATTTATCATACCACTTGAAAGGCCCTTCGAACTACAGTCCATTCACACTGCCGCAGCCGTGCTTTTCCTACTGACACTGTGCGGGATGCATATCAATTGAAGTTTGTGAGAACCTCTATGGCAGCCAGCAGCAAATGGATTCTTCTCCACCGACTCATGTCGCTGATGACTTATGAGTCACTAAAAAGCTATTCTGAAGTAAGGGATGTGCTTTTATGGGGAGAAATATAACAAGGGATAACCTTTGTGAAATGTTATGCGGATACCTTTCAAACACTGCACTTTAAAATCCGTTTTATGCTCTGGTAAATGTTCTGCTGTGCATGAAATCTTCAATGGTCAGACCGAAGATTTACTCCCTCTGCGTTCTCTATAGTTTTCGGAACTTGAATAATTGAATTTCACTGTAATGTTACAGATGTAACAAAATAAATAGGCCATGTTAAATTCCAGGTGCCAAGATTGTGCCACCTTCTGCCCTAAGTGCATGCAATAGAGCAATCCACACTCCCTGTGGAGGTGAAATTTACAGAAGAGTTTAATGAAGGGCACTGATAGTAACGTTCAGTGCCATATAGGCTGAGCTTTCTTCCACATTATGCATGTAATTTTGAAAATTAATATGAGTTGCAAATTGACGGGGTTTTCGACTTTTTCCACAAAGTCTTTGAACGGCATTGTGCAGAAAATTCAATGCGCACCGTGCTTCTCAGTGCAGCGCCATCAATCAGTGCTAGAGCATGTACAGGGACTTGAGCAATAAACATAATGCTACTATTATTTCCATTCAAACCTATGCAGGGGATGCTTACAAAGTGAAACGCACGTAACACAATCATCCAGCGAACCCACTTCAAACAGGAATATCAAGAAATGCTAATGCACACATTTTAGTGGATTTTTGTCTTTCAGTCATTTATTGCTGAGTTACGCTGTAGATGTATGTTGCAGTCCATCAACTGGACTGTCAAAGCAATGTATAATGCTTGATGGGATTCCAACGAATTTGAAGAGAAGTCATATGCACAGCGAGATCCATCATGATTAAATCCATAGAAATGCCACTAACATGAAAAATGCATCTAGATTGCTAAACAGATTTATTGGCATTCAAGCGCATTTGACAAAAGCGTTTCCAATAAGCAATGCTTCACTTTGGTGTAAACAGAAAAATGTAGTTTAAACCGCCGATAGAATGCGTCATTTAAAGAGGTGAAACATTGAGACACAAAAATATCGATTCAGTAGTCTAACCATGTATTTTTACTTGCATTCTTTTATTTTTCAGGGGACTTTGTAAAATACCAGTGCCACTCTGGCTTCACGTTAGTTGGATCTGACGTCATGACTTGTCGGCTCAGCACACAGCTGCAGTTTGAGGGCTCCCCACCACATTGTGAAGGTAGATTTTGCTGTTTTAGCTATCTATCTGACCAAATTCTGATTATTTGTTTCAACTCCATAGGTGCATGCATTCAAATGCTAACAAATGTGCAATTTTAACCCGATATGGACCCAGTGGCCTTGTTCTTTATCAATTGCAGCAGTTTTCTAGGTTATTTACGTTTCTGAGCATTTGTTTTAATCCCAGAACTTTCTGCTACTGCGAAGTAGAACAGAGTTTATTTGTATAATGCATGGAGCATGGAGATAGGTTCATATTGAGATGTATACAATAACTACATCTACAATGTCAGTCTTTAGAGAGATAATGATGCAATTTTCCAAGTTTTCTCTGCAGGGAAAGATACGAATGAACATAAACCCCCTGAGTCCTTGACTTAGGACAGATTGCTTGAGGACACCCTTGAAGGTCCTTAGGGCCATATGTACGAAAGCTTTTTCCCATGGACACAGAATGGGTAAAATCCTTTGGTACATCTGGCCCTTAGGGAGAATGGAAATCTCAGGTTAGCTGTAGCTTGCAGTTGTACAGAGAGGTGAGAATGAAAGTTCTGAATACATGGTCCAACAGCAGTTGTGGCTCGCTGCGTTCTGAAGAGGTGGAGCTGCGCATTGGGAGGGGGGGCTGGTGGCAGGGTAAACATTATATTATTTAAAAAAAAAACCTTTCTCACTTCACCACCGCTCCACTGTTCCTTCTTTCTGACAGGAGGCACAGGCACCCATCATGCCCTGCGGCCAATTCTGAAGCTGCTCAGAGCATCATTAGGAGTGGCTGGGAGCACCCAGCCAGGGCACTCCTAGGTAGACTGGGAGCCTGTGCCTCCTCTCTCCAGCCCAGCAACACAGTGCCAGGCTAGAGACAACCCACATGTGCACTGAGGGGAGTACTCTGTGTACTCCCCTCATTCCCATTATCCCCAATGACCTGCCCCTTTAACAACAAAATGATAATAAACATGGTTTATTATCGTTTTGCTGTAAAAGGTTTGCAGTGGCTGCTGCTGGCGGGGGTGACGCTCCTCCGCCATAGCAGAGGAGCCGCCACTGTCTAACAGGATGCTGTGGGGTTGGGCAGGTAGGATAGGCAAGACCCTTGGTGAATTTGAAAGCCAGTGAAACAATTGTATTTGGGCATTTTAGTAATTAGAGGTGAGTGAGACACTATGTACACTGTTGTGGGGAGGTGCATGTTGGAATACATTATTTTGAGCTGTTTGGAACATAAGGGCAGGAAGGTGAGATAGCAGTGGATGTGTGGGAGAATACTGGGATAAAGTTGCATAATGATATTGTGGTTAACACACAGATGATGGGTGTTCAATAGATAAAATTAATTAAATTAACAATGTTAGTCCTGACCTCCTTAGTGTGGGCTTACCCACCTCCCCCACCCACATGTTTGCCTGCCTCCCTCCCTCCATTCCCTGACCTTGTTTTTTGTGGCTTTAGGACTCTGTGCACTTTCCCACTACCAGTCAGATCTAAAGGCCTTGTGCTCTCTCCCCTAAAACGTGGTAACATTGGCTCATACTCAAATAGCATACCTAATTTACTCATAAGTCCCTAATAAAGTGCACCACATGTGTATAGGGCCTGTAAATTAGATGCTACTATTGGGCCTCCAGCACTGATTGTGCCACCCACTTAGGTAGCCCTTTAACCATGTCTCAGGCCCACCATTGCAGATCATGTCTCTGTAGTTTCAACTCCATATCGACCTGGCACGTTAAACATCTTGTCAGGCCTATATGTAATAAAATCACCAACCTTTTAAGTTCAGTTAAAGTTTTCAGTAATTTAAACCTTTGCTCAACACCTGGTACATATGGCTCAGAGCACAGAGGATTAACTTAAAGAAAATGTGTAAAGCATTTAGAAGTGACACAATGGTTAAAAAGTAAAAAATGCAACTAACTGAAAATCCCCTTCCAATATGGAAAAATACAACAATATTAAAGAAATATAATGACACCAAAATGACAAAAAAGCCAACAAAGGGAAGCAGTGGTATGAATTTTAGAATTCTTAAGTGAAAAACACCAAGATGGAATTGATTTTAAACATCATGCTGCTTTATTTGCATCATTTTGTGTTGAGAGCTGTTCGTGGGTGGTACAATGGTGTTGCAATGTGACCACCCATGGATTTTGACACAAAGCCCAACAATAGTAGACATGATTTTGCATCAGAAATTAGCACCTTTATGAGACTTAACTTGGAGATATACCTTTATTTCTCCAAGCGTTTCAGAGTTTTTATCTGTGTGTTCTGCTTATCTTCAAACTAAGAGGGAACGAGGCTAAAGAATGCAGCACTCTTAGTCTGAGTAATGAATTGATTAAGGCACTTCCTGGGGTTCAAACAAAAGTATACACAAATATTAACATGAACATTTAACTTGAATGCAGCAAAACACGTGCAGCTACTGAAATAATCACAGCAGTTGAATAGCAATAATCAGAAAAAATGCAATATATTAACAATGAATATGTAAGCAGTGAATATATATATGCAATTATTCATGCACACAGTAAATCTAGATAATTAAGATTAAAAAATTATGCATCACCATGTGATCGAATTTAACATCAAACTTCTCTTTGACAATGTCAATCTGTGGAACCCTGGAGAGATGAGACAGGAGACATTTTCCCCAGTGGGGCTTTGATTTTTCTGAGTAATGCGTTCACCGTCGGACATGAGTTCCTAATGCCTCAGTGGCAAGTTTCCTACCCTTATTTACTTTAAAGAAACTTAATTGGAAGGTTCTGGTAACCTCCCTAGCTTCAAGTAAGTTGTGAAATTCAAGTGCTGGCTATACTTTGTCAGTGTTGAAAACACATACAAAAGGATTGGCCAGATCCCAAGGTGTATTTCCGAGACAGAGCCATACCCTTGGCTGCTATAAAGATTCTCATCCTTGTACACTCTTATCAGCGTTGCATTCCCCGTGTTATGTTCCCTTCCCTGGTGAGAAAAGTGAAAACGCATTCAATATAGGGAACAAACTGTGCGTGGAAAAATACCTGCATCACTGATGTGACAGCATTTGAAGGAAAGCTAAGCATAAAAATGAAGTCAGTGGTCAAGATGGAATCAATGGTTACATACAGATAGCATTACAGTGTTCTACACTGTACTGCACACATCCATATATGGAAATATTTTATAGTAAATTTAAGCAAGTATTTAGTACTGGAAGTATATCCTTCTGGAACAAAAACTATGCTAGAAAAGACAAATACACCTTTGCACTACAGTGTAAAAGTGTGTGTGTGGTATTAGGCAGCATGATTGTATGCCAGTGTTGAGGTGAGAGCAGGTCAGTATAATATATGAGTGGATATGGCACTTTCCTCCTCTCTCCCACTCAACAATGCAGCGCAAAAGCTTTAGTGTAATAATAAAATTACTTCAAAATCCAATAAGTAGAACCAGAGTAACTTTTTTTTATGTATGAGGCTCAAAATAACTTTAAAAAGCACTTACCACCAACGGTGGTCATCTGGTTGTGGTTGATCAGAACAAGGGTAAGGTTTAAGGTCAACCACAATTGATCGCTGGTCAGATACATGGAACAGGTTCATCCCGGTGAAAGTTAAGAATCTGAGATGGACTTCAAAAGTCCTCAGCAGGGCAAGGCAGCTGGCAGTGGCTGAAGAGGGCTCCACATCCTCTAATGGTCACTAGAGGATGCCTTTGTGAAGCTGTTGACTTTTAGCAGGCAAGCTCTAAACTGGAGAAATTTGAATTTCATGCCCAGAAAAGGTCCCTCTCCAGTTGAATACTTTTCACATCTTCGCCTGGTGGAGTTGTCTAACTTTTGACTTAGTCACTTTTTTGGAGCTCTAATCGATACAGTGTGGCATGGCTGTAGAAAAATGCCAGCCATCTTATTTGCAAAATTCCACTGGACCGGAGTTTCTGCTGTATATAATATAGCACGAGTAACCTGAATATTTCACTCAGTGGTGATGCGCCTTCATTGGATCGGCTTGGCAAATTGGACCCGACCCCATCATTGGTTCTCAGAGCAAAATCTGGCAACGTTTTCAGGAAGCTTTGAGGACAACACATTAACAACAACCAAAGGTCCGGGAACTTGGGGACAGCTTTGGTGGTCAAAACTCACTCCAGCAGAGGCAAGCAACAGAGCCAAGGGTAGGCCCAGTTGAAAATGATCAGCTGAGCACTTACAGAAACGGCCTCTAGAGACTTGTTGTTTCCCTCTAGCTCAAACTGTAGATTAGCCAACTGACAATGAAGTCACTTCTGGGGGTCTCGATTCAAGGCAAGCAGGTCCAGTCTTCCTTCAGGTTCTTCATACAACAGGGAATTCATTCTTTTGATTCTTCATAGGTCCAGGTGTGTTCTGAGGAAGGTATTGGGGTTGCTAGCTTTATGCGCAACTCAAGCCTGTGTCTGAGGGAAACTCCTGGTCACTCTCTAACCAGTGGATTAGACGTTCTCAAGGGTGACCCTACCCACTTTTATAGTACTTCATGTGTGTTTTACTGCAATCAATCTCACAGCACCCCTCTTTCCCTAAAGCCAACATGGCAGAATATTACTTCCTGTGGTCAAATCTCTCTGTCTCCATCCAGAAGTGTGGCTATGGAATTGGGCAAACCATTCATTATGGCCACTCCAAACCAGTTCTGGGGCTCCCCCCTTCTCCCTTCCCCTGGGTCAGGATCCAAGCTGACCAGGAAGAAAAAGGGACCCAGGCCTTGGTGTGAGTTGTATTTGGTAGTGGCAGGGTGGGCACCCTTTGAAGACCAGGTGCTGGGCATAGCAATCCAGCTCAAGGAGTAAAACACCTCTCCAGACTCAAGCCTTTTGTGCCCTGTTTAGGAGCAATATAATCTCACCACAGGGGAGACATTCAACAGTTAGAATACTCCAGAAACTAGCAGAAAGACACGTCACTTAGATAGGAACATTACAACTTTCTCAAATGTAATTTTCAAAATAGTAATGTAAAAATCCACTTTGACATTCAGTTTGGTTTAAATGTTAGTGTTGATTAAAAGTAGCCCTTGAATCATTTTCTCACTACTCCCAAACTGAAATTATGCATTATTGTAAAATGGTTGAGAGGGGTGATAACCCCTATTAAGCAACAACCACGATGATTGTCATGGAGAACCTCAAAAAGTAATTAAATTAACTTGTGCTTAACCTACTGGTAGCATTGCACAAAAATAGTCCAGCATAACTTAGAGGCAATGTGTAAAGTATGTAGACAGCACACAGACACCAATTAAGTAGAAACACAACACATGAAAAATTCTAATTCAATTTAGAATGATAGAGTATTTTGTGATAAATAATATGATACCAGAATATCAACATCCAATGAGTAGCACTTAAAATATTCAGTGTTAAAGTTTTGAGTGAAAATAAATTCTAAAAGCACAAAACACTACCAAAGGTCATCTTGTCCAGGTAGATGGGGGAAAGTTACTAGTTCAGGTTGACCATTATGGAGTGCAGGCGAGATACATGGACCAAGTTAGTCCTACTGAAAAGTTAACTTCTAAGCCTGACACAAAGAGTTCCATTCATGTTGGTGGAGGCAACGTGGGGCAGGCTGAGTGGCATGGAAAATTGTCACTACAGCGCAAAGAGCAGGTTGGGTGTTACAGATGGTCCTCGTTGGAGTGCAAGGAACCAGTCGGGAGTTGTGGAACGTCATCGCCGCTGACAGTTGTTATAAGCCCAAACAGCAGGTTTCACTGGAGCATTCCATTTCCGTTCGTCACAAGCAGCAAAGTCTTGGCACAAATGGGCCTGTTGTCCATCAAAATCCCTAACATCAGGATTTTAACCTTTTCTTTTAAGTGGAGCTTTCAGTGATGCTAGCTAAAGGTCTGGGATCTGAGGAACACCTTTTGGGGATCAAGATTCAAACCAGCAGAGCCAGCAGCATGCTCAGGCAGATCTAGTTACAGGTCCAGTTGAAGCAGTTGATCTGGGCAGTTGCAGGGAGGCCTGTGAAGCTTGTGTCCCTGTAGCTCACACAGTAAGGTAGCTAACTGACCCTTGGAGTCACTCTTGGTAGCCTTGGATGAAGATAAGCAGGTCCGCTCTTCCTTCTCAGACAGCAAGACAGTCCTGTAGGCAGTAGGTCAGTCCTCTGACCGCAGTGCTGGCCTTTATCTCAATCTTCTTCAGGACTAGGAGTGTTCTGATTAGTGCCTATTAAAGTCCAATATTTATACCTAGTACAAGCCTTTGGGAGGGGAGACTCCCTGTCCTAACCACAACATTGTTTCTAGAACGGTCTTCTCCTTCCCCTGGTCATGGCTTCAAACTGTTTTGGGTAACAAAAGGTAGGACAGACCTGGTTTCTTTGTGTGTGCTAGAGGCAAAACCCTTTTAAGTGTAAGTGGTGCCTGGAACTGATGTGCCCCAGTGAACCTGTCAGGAAGGCCCTCTCCAAGCTATGCCCAGGGCCCATTGTTCAATATCTGGGCCCAATATTTATTTTTAAAGGGGAGCCCTTAACAGGATTGGCAGTTTGGAACTCCTTGAAGACCTCTGAAACTTTTGAGCCGGAAAATGGCAATTTTCTAAAAGCGCCATTTTCAGAATTGCAATCTAAAATTCAACTTCACAATAAAATAATATTTTCAGTTGAGTGTAAACAGCATATATCTATCTGCTTCTAATCTGAAGTTGCCTTTTATAATTTGGAAGAAGTTATCACAGTTTTAGCCTGTGGGGAGATAGCCCAAGCAGCAGTCCTACTTTTTCAGTACCAAGTACCCTGCCCTATGAGCTTTTTTGGCCTAATTTAGGGGGGACTTACACATATTCAAAAATTAAGTTTAAGGTGTGGTGTTGGACCTGACCATCTCTGCAGGGACACTGTTGGAAATTGGACTTCTGATTGGCAGAGGTATACACCCTGTACAAGCACGAACCACAATCCTAGTCAGGGTAAGTCACAAACACACCTGTGCTCACTGTGCGGTACTTTGTCACAGAGCAGTCACGTTTAACATAAGAGGAAATGTGTCAAGTTTTTATGGAGCACGTCAAACGATAAAACAGTGAAACCACCACACAAAAGGATACCACACCTGGTTAGAAATGTAGAGCTTATTTTATTAAATAAAACAACCAAAACAACAAAAATCCACTAAGTAGAACTTGATATGAACTTTAAGAGAATAAACCGTGAAATAGAACTTACAAACGAGAAGTGCCAACCAGGAGTATCTGTTTGTGCTGAACTGAGACAAAGTCAAAAGTTTAGGCCGACCATTATGGAGTCTGAACCGGATACAGGTACCCTGTTGGGCTCCACTGAACAAAAGTACCTTAATCCTGGTTGTGTCAACATCAGAGATGAAGGGAGCAGGCTAAAGTGAGGTGTCGATGTTGATCCCCACAATGGAGGAGATGTGTTGATCCTTTCTGTGCACTGGCAAAGATGAGTCAATTTTCTCCATGCAGCATCGGCGAGTAGTTGGGTCTAAGATGTGGCTGTATTAAAGGCGATGCTGAGGACGAACCATGCTGGAGAGGTGATGTATTGACTGAGATACAGCAAATGGGGGCTGATGCGTCTGTTCATATCCATGCAAGAGGCATGATGCACTGGTTCCTATCTGTGCAGAGGTGACAAGGCATTCATTCGACTGGAGCAGCACTTTATACGCACGTCCTAAGGCCCAGAACTGGATTGCCACCACGTGACAGGGCAAGACTCACAGATGGCGGAGTCCAGGTGCTGTAGCTCATGCGTTTGATGTCTTTTGTGGCTGTGACACTTCAGAAAACTGGAGGCAAGCCTTGGATTTACATTGATTCTGGGCTAGAGGGATGTAGGTCCAGTCCTTCTCACTCCCAGGAAAGGAGGGTAGCAGCAGGCACTGGCCAGCCCAGCAGAACAGACGTCCAGCACAGTAGAAGTCCTTCCAGAAGTCCAGTAGTCCTTCTTCCTGACAGAGAATCTACAAGTCCAGCATTGTACTGAATTGCTGTTGTTTGAGATTTAGTGCTTGTACCCAGTTGTGACTGTAAAGTGGGGAAGACTTCACAGAGGTGCTCTTGAAGTGCACAGGCTCCCTGCCTGCTCCGGACTCACTACAGGGGGGTATTCAGCCCTTTATGTGGACACAGAACACAGCCTATTCAGATGTGTCTGCCCTTCCCTCCGATTCTGCCCAGGATGCCCATCAGGATGTGGATGGCCTATTTGTCACACCTAATGTCTCTTTGTATGTGGCTGTCTGGAGGAAATGCACAAAGCCCAGCTGTCACCCACCCCAGACGTATTCCGAGACAGGTGAGACAGGCAGAAGGCACCGATTGGCTAAAGTAAGAAGATGCCTACTTTCTAAATGTGGCATTTTCAGAATTACAATTTAATATCCCTCCAACTTCACCATAAGTTGTGATTTTAAATTGTGATTTCAGAGACATAAAATTTGTGGGTTCCCATCTCTTCCAAGTGAAAATTACACTTATAAATTGTGATAAGGTAATCTCAATGTTATCTTATGGGAGAGATAAGCCTTGCAGCAGTGAAAAATGAACTTAAGATGTTTTCACTACTAAGACATGTGAAACTTGAAAGTACATTCCCTACTTTTTAAATGCACTGCACCCTGTCTGTGGGCTGCCAAGTCCTACCTTAGGGGTGACTTATATGTAATGAAAACGAGGTTTGGGCCTGGCAAGAGGATTAACCAGGTCAAGATGGCAGTTTAAAACTGCACACACAGGCTCTGCAGTGACAGACCTGAGATGTCTGAAGTGCTACTGCATTGGGTGGCACAATCATTGCTGCAAGCCCACTAGTAACATTTAATTTACATCCCCTGGGCACAGGTAATACACTTTACAAGGGGCTTATAAGTAAAATGAATATGCCAATTGTGGATAAGCCAATTTTACCATGTTTTAAGTAGCGAGCACATGCACTTTTACACTGGTTAGCAGTGGTAAAGTGCCCAGGGACCTCAAGCCAGCAAAAACGAGGTCAGCAAATTTAGAGGTCTGAAAGCAGTAGCTCAAGGAAAACCACACTAGGTCACCAGGTCTCATAGTCACCCCAAAACATTATTGCCCTTTTTCCTCCACTTTTTGCTAAATTTGTTTTTGTTAGCTTTTAGGACTCTGTGCATTTTACCACTGCTAACCAGTGCTAAAGTACTTGTGCCCTCTCCCTTAAACATAGCCACATTGGTTTATACACAGAAGCATATTTAATTTACTTGCAAGTTCTTTGCAGAGTAGTATACCATATAACTAGGGCCTGTAAATTAAATGCTACCAGTGGGTCTGCAGTACTTATTGTGCCACCCACCCAAGTAGCACTCAAAAACGTGACCCAGGCCTGCCATTGCAGCCTGGATGCAGTGGCACACTGCCATGTTGAATTGGCATTTAAACTCCCTTATAAAGCCTTAAACTACCATTTTATTACATAAAGGTAAAAGTGTGCCCTAGGTAGCCCACAGGGCAAGGTGTTGTGTAATTAAAAGGTAGGACATGAAACTTTAAGTTTTTTTATGGCCTGGTGGTGAAAAACTCCCATAGTCATATTTCACTACTCTGAGGCCTCTAAGTCCGAAGACGAGCACTGAAAAGGCCCATTCCACTCCATCACGGTTGGCCTTAACTTTCGACTTTGACCCAGTCTCACGTGAAGCGATGTATGTGGTTGGCATGTTTATCTTTTAGATGCTATTTTGAACCTTGAACTTCAAAAATTCATAACTTTAGTTCTACTGATTGGATTTTTGTTGTTGTGATGTCAAATAGTGCATTAACATTTACTCTATATTTCTACATTAGTTTGGTATATTTCTTGTGTTGTCTTCACTTCGTTACTGTTTGTGTGTTGCATAAATACTTTGCACATTGCTTCTAAGTTATGCCTGTCCGCCAAGCCATTTAGGGTTAGGCTAGGTTTAATTTAGTGACTTTTCTTGTTTCAACCTGCAAGGGACCATATACTTTGGACTTACAAGTAAACTAATTATCACAATCAGGCCAAATTACCCATGATTTAGGGAGATAGCATAAGCACTTGTGCATTGGCATCTCTGAGACATGTTTTAAATAGCTACTTTAGTGGGTGGCACAATGAGTGCTGCAGACCCACTATTAGCATTGAATTAATGGGTCCTGGATACATATATATTACCATATACCGGGACTTACAAGTGAATTAATGTGACAATCAGGTGCAGGCCAATTTATCCATGTTTTAGGGAGAGAATACAAGTAGTTTAGCACTGGTTAGCAGTGGTAAAGAGCACAAAGTCCTAAAAGCCAATAAAATGGATTATTATTATGAAAGTAAGAGAGTGAGGGCAAAAAGTTGGAGTGATGCTGCAGATAGAACCTGGTGCAACAATGATGGGTTGTTATAATGTAACTGTTAGAAATTGGGTTTCTAAATAGCTGAGGTATGCAACCTGTCTAAGCAGTAACCACAATTCTACTCAGGGAAAGTATCAAATGCTCCTAGGTTAACCTGTGCTCACTCTCTGATAGCTTGGCACAGACTAATCAGGTTTGAATTAAGAGGCAGTGTTTGAAGTATATGTAAAATCTTCAAACATTAAAAATATAAAAACACCAAACGGAAAGACCCACGCAGGTTAGACAATTAGAGCTACATTTAATGAATGAAACAAGTCCAAAATGACAAAATCCAATCAGTAGAAATGCAGATGTGAATTTTTAAAGCACCAACCGGGGATATCTGCTTGCGCTAAACCAGATTAGATCCAAATGTTCAGGCTGATTGTGATGGATTGTTGGTTGAATACAGTCCCAAGTAAGTCCCACTTAAGCTTTACCTCCTCAACAAAGAGACAAATAGTCTCGTTCATGGGGAAGAAGTTTGCCGGGAGCAAGAAGAGCTTCGTTGGCAGTGGTCCACAGGTGCAAAAAGTCAGAAGGGCATCACTGATGTGTGGATTGGAGCTTTGCAGTTGTGAGCAGTGACACCTGTGCAAAAAGCCAAACTTGCAGTGGCTCACACAGATTCTTCAGCCAAGCAGTGTGGTTCCAGTGCCATCAGGCCCATTTGCGATCATGAAGATCCTAAAAGCTTGATTTCAAGAAGAGCCAAAATCCACTTTCAAAGTCCCAGTACTAGAGAGGCGTCTCTTGGGGGTCAGGAGCTGGTTGAAGACAGGTACAGGAGCTGTATTAAGTGAGTTGGAATTTGTTTGTATGCCTGAGACTTCAGAAAACAGGAGGCAAGCTGCAATGTTCTTTGAGTCTCTTTGCTACTCAGGTGTAGAGATGCATGTCCAGTCTTTCTCACCCCCAGACAAGAGGGCAGCATGTCAGCTCAGTAAGGCAGGAGTCCAGCAGAGTAGCAGCTTAGCAGCGTGGCAGTCCTTGCAGCAGCACAACATCCGTTCTTTCTGGCTGAGTATCCACAGTTCCAGAAATGTACTGAGCTGGTGGTGTCAGAGGTCCTGTACCTCACCTAGTTGTGCCTTTGAAGTGAGGGAGACTATAAAGAAGGGTCTTTGAAGAACACAGAGACCCTTCCTTCCTGCCCTGGCTCCAGACCACTCCAGGGGGTGAATGCAGCCCTTTGTGTGAGGCAGGACGCTGCCTATTCAGGTATGTCAGCCCCTCCCTTCCATCCTGCCCACCAGGCTGTGGATGGCCCATTAGTAACACCTAAGCTCCCTTTGTGTGTAGCTGTCTAGAGGGAATGCACAAGTCCAGTTGTCACCCCACCCAAGATGCATATTGGAGACAGGAATGGTATCAAAAAGCTAAAGTGAGAAAATACTAACTTTCTGAAAGTGGCCCGGGACACCAAACTTGACAAACGCATCTCTTCCAGATAAAGAATTACACTAATGAGATGTGAGAAGGCAATCCCAATGTTATCCTTTGAGAGAGATAGGCTGTGCAATAGTGAAAAACAAATTTGGGAGTTTTTCACTGAGGGCATGTGAAACTTAAAAGAACAGGTCTTGCCTGTTAAACACATTGCACTCTGCCATGTGGGTCATGAAGGGCCTACCTTACTGGTGACATATTTATAGCAAGCATTGGCATATTCAAAGGATCTCACTTTTGGGACCTTGCAAGTGTTTCCAAAGGATCTCACTTTTGGGATCTTGCAAGTGTTTAGCAAGAGCTTCTGGGGTTGCTATTGCTTTAAAAGCATTTGTGAAAACAGAAAATGAGGGGCAATCACAGTGGCAGCAGACCTCTGTTGATTTGGACACTAACACACAGTGCTCACCCTGTGACCTGTGTTGTCAAAAGGGTGTGTATGTAGGGGGGCATTTGATGCACACTGAGGTGTTGCAACACAGCCACTATAGCATAGCAGAGCCCTGCCGAAACACTCGTGCAGCACAGCTTTAGCTATCATCCAGTAGGTGAGTAATGCACAGCTGGTGGTGCGTAATACAGAATAGGTATACCAAAACAGCAAAAAAGAAAACTACGCTGGTAAACAGTACTGCTGGCTGGGTAGGGAGTCGGCTGGGACATTCAAGAGTATGCTCCTTGCACTGCCCACAAAGAGGCACAACACAAGGTGTCAGGCAGGTACAGGCACCCGGGAACCAACTGCAACAGTGGGCTGATGTGGTACACCAAGGCATCAGCAAAGAAACTAAAAAAAAAAAACATGACCAAAGGATTAAGTGGGTTGGGTTAAAGCCCCTTCATGTATGTATGTAAATATGTATTTTCTTTTTATTTATCTTTTTTTGGCTATATGAGGCTGGCCAAACAGTTAAAGCTGTCTGCATTTCAGACCTAAAAAGGTCAAGACTGGCTGTGACAAATGTATGCGTTGCGTCTAGATGTACATTAGTATCAGCTGCAAACACTGCACACATAGGGGAGAGAAGTACCTGCAAACAGATGCCACTACCAAGTGTTGAAACATTCAAGGAATACTTAAACAATTGTAATTACTTCATGTAGAAACAAACCTAAGGAAAGGACAGGCTGGGCAAAAAGGGTTTGGTTACATTCACACATTTGCTGCATGCACCAACTGTTGGCAAATGCAGAGCAAAAACTCACCATATATGGGCAAGTGAGGTGAGGGCTTGCACACGGAAGGCACTGGCACCACAACCCTCACCTGCTTCACTTTGCAGACTGTGGAGCTGATGAGTCAACCACACACACATAGTCATGGCACCACAAGTGTTGGTGATTGAGTTGTGCTACTCTGTATATTACACACATTAAGCTATGCTTTGCAAACGGTTAGACAGAAAGCAATATGTTACACAGAACAAGGGGAACTAATTGGTGAAGAGCACATAGCCGATAGGGCAATTTCACAACTTACTAAAAAAAATACATAATGTCAGAATGCACTATTACTGTGCTACAAAAAAATATAAATGTTTACGACAATGTTACAATGCCCGATCCATTTTCTGCCATTCCTCCAATCACCACATGACACCAAGAAAAGACTAAATTAACAAAGGAGATATGGGCAGGCCCAGCAATATCACCCACTGCTCGGCCTGTCTCAAGCACCCAAGGAAAGGTGATAATTAATCCACTTACATTCCGTTCATTAAAGGAGAAGAAATATCTGCTATGCAGCCTAAGTCCTCATCACTCTTGCTGGTGCTAGCAGCGATGGTCACTTTGGGCTTCTGATTGACCTCCACGCTGTCCCCTGGCTGCTCTGCAGTCATGGTTTTCACTGCCATGTGTCTGTTCTCGGTGGTCTTAGTAGGCTTGTACTACGAATAAGGCATGGTGTTTGAGAAGCTGGTAAATAGCCGCCAGAAAATTGCAAAATATAAATGTTCATGTGTGGCTGTTGGTGTCCTGTATGTCACAAAGCCTGCAAAATAGCAATTAGGGTATTAGGAATGAGAAAGAGATATAGGAAGGCATTCAGCAAGCACCACCACGCCCAGCCGCGTGAAAAAAGAAGATGTGGCAAAATAAATCAAAAAGTTAACTATAGACGATAAAACTTTGCTGTTTACCAGTCTTATGTTTTGTTACAAAGTTTTATTGTCTATAGTTAACTTTTTGATTTTTTACTCGCTATCAGTACGAGGAGGTCCTGGGGTGGGACTTCCTCCCCCAGCCTGCATCTGGACAATTCACACACCTGGCCCTGGTTTGGAGGAGGTGCCGGCATCACCTTATAAGTGGCACCTAAGACCCGCAATGTGGGATGCAGCATTGCAATGAGGCTGGTGCTGGGGTTGAGGTGGTACTTCATCCCCCAGCCTGCCTCTGGACAATTCACACACCTGGCCCTGGATTTTACACACCCATCAGTGTTTGCGTCGGAAATCCAGCAGCACGATGACCTAAAAACCACGCAGCATGGGTTGCGATGTCCCAGCCTCTGTCAGAGATGCTGCACGTCGTTTCTCCAGCACTGTGCGTTGATTCTTCAGTTGCATTACAGGCGAGCGTTGATTTCCCAGCTGCAAATCAAAGTTGCGTCAATCTTTTCCCCGCATGGCGTTCTGTGTGTGGATTTCTTCCTCTTAGGCTTCCAGCTTTTCCTTTCAGGGTACCAGGAACTGGATGGGCACCACAGGGCAGAGTAGGAGTCTCTCCAGAGACTCCAGGTGCTGGCATAGAGAAGTCTTTGCTGTCCCTGATACTTCAAACAACAGGAGGCAAGCTCTAAATCAAGCCCTTGGAGATCTTCACAAGCAGGAAGGCACACAAAGTCCAGTCTTTGCCCTCTTACTCTGGCAGAAGCAGCAACTGCAGGATAGCTCCCCAAAGCACAGTCACAGGCAGGGCAGCTCTTCTTCCTCAGCTCTTCAGCTCTTCTCCAGGCAGAGGTTCCTCGTGGTTTCCAGAAGTGTTCTAAAGTCTGTGGTTTGGGGTGCTCTTCTTATACCCAATTTCTCCTTTGAAGTAGGCCTACTTCAAAGCAAAATCTCCCTTGAATGTGAAATCCTGCCTTGCCCAGGCCAGGCCCCAGACACTCACCAGGGGGTTAAAGACTGCATTGTGTGAGGGCAGGCCCTTTCAGGTGTGAGTGACCACTCCTCCCCTCCTTCCTAGCACAGATGGCTCATCAAGAAATGCAGACTACACCCCAGCTCCCTTTGTGTCACTGTCTAATATGATGTGCAACCAGACCAACTATTAAACTGTCAGAGAAATGGTATAAGCAAGAAAATGCTCACTTTCTAAAAGTGGCATTTTCAAACACACAATCTTAAAATCAACTTTACTAAAAGATGTATTTTTAAATTGTGAGCTCAGAGACCCCAAACTCCACATGTCCATCCGCTCCCAAAGGGAATCGACACTTTAATCAGATTTAAAGTTAGCCCCCATGTTAACCTATGAGAGGGACAGGCCTTGCAACAGTGAAAAATGAATTTAGCAATATTTCACTCTCAGGACATATAAAACACATTACTATTTGTCCTACCTTAACCATACACTTCACCCTGCCCTTGGGCATACGTAGGGCCTACCTTAGGGGTGCCTTACATGTAAGAAAAGGGAAAGTTTAGGCCTGGCCTAAGGGGGTACACTTGCCAAGTTGAATTTACAGTTAAAACTGCACACACAGACACTGCAGTGGCAGGTCTGAGACACGAATACAGAGCTACCTATGTTAGAGGCACAACTAGTGCTGCAGGCCCACTAGTAGCATTTGATTTACAGGACCTGTGCACCTCTAATGCACTGTACTAGGGACGTACAAATAAATCAAATATGCCAATCATGGATAAGCTAATTACATGCGCATTTTGTAAAGGAGCACTAGCAGTTTAAAACTGGTTAGCAGTGGTAAAGTGCCCAAAAACAGCAAAATCAGAATCCAGCACACATCAACAACCTGGGAAACAGGCAAAAAGTTAAGGGAGACCATGCCAAGGATGAAAAGTCTAACACCAACAACAGATAATTGGGGGAAATTTGTCAGGTATGGGCTGGGCTGTCTTCAAGAAACCTGGTCCACTATCGATATAGCCATAGATGGGTTTACCACAGTTGGCACTATGGCTTCAACGTCCAGAAAAGGCAGAGCAAAGGAAGGCTTGATGACTTTCATTTCTACAGCAGTAGCCCGAAGACTCATCAAAACATTTCTGGATTCCCGATATTTTAAGTTGTGTTATGTTTATAGTGTAATATCTATTTCTTGATAGAAAATTATTATAATAATGTTTACGACAAATGAAGGGTACACTTGAGAACTTTCTATTAAATGGAGATAGTATGGGCAGGAGATTTTAATTTACCTAAATTTACTCTCACTCTGAACAATGTGCATAGTTTTGATGACCCTTTTGAAAAAGACATAGAACACTTGACTCACTGTTTGTTTGGCACTCACCTTAACCTAGAGCTTGGATACGATCTGCACATCTTTGCCACCTGATCCCCCCGGCGTAAACATTACACTTTTATAGCACCTAGGAGTCAGAGTAACATAGAGCACATATTGGTCTCAAGAAATGAGAGTGGCATTTTTCAACCTGGTTATAGGCAAAAAGTGTGTTAGTAATCACAATGGTCTCATTCTGTCACACTGCCCTCTTTCTGTGAATAACATTAAGGGAATCATTGATCATTGCTATTTAGCAGGAACAAAATCTGTACGAATTAAATGGACAGGTGTTGACTGAAATTTGTTTATAAGTACTTTAGTGAAAGACAACAAAGAACATGTTTATTCCTGTGTGGAGGATAATGCAGAACCTGATATAGTAAGGAAGGCACAAACCAGGACCTTCAAATCCATCAACAGTCAACTAAGTAATGTGGTGAGGGCCAACAAAAAAGAACTAAGGGTTGGTTCAATCGTAAGTGCGCTATGGCATGCAGGGAATTTATAAACACCTTCATGTATTCCCAAGGGACAGGGCTGCCAATTCTGATAGCAGAATATAATATAACCAGGATATAAAGTTAAGACAGAAACGCCAACAGGATATAGCTGTGAGTAGTCTGATACAAGCAGCCGACACCAAGGACAACAACCTCTTTTGGAGGACTATTAATACCCTTTCTTAAATAACACTGGCCCGAACCTAGGAAATTATTTAATGGCAGATGCTTGGGTCCATCATTTCACCCCAGTCTTTGCACCCCACTTGAATCAAATCAGGAGGATGAGCCTCTACCTTACACTACTCACTTTGAAATTACATTCAATATAGAAATAGTTAAGAGAACTCTAGCCAAATCAGTGCAGGGGAAGGCCATCTACCCAGATGGAGTACCTAAAGATCTCTATAAGCACCTACTGGACCTATGGGTGCCCCTGCTCACACCAGTTTGCAATGAAGCTTGAAAGGGCTGTGTCCATCATTAATATTGATCTTATCCCCTTTACTGAAGGGGAGAAAAGATTGCTTGCACTAAGCACTTTAGCTACTTGGGCCTTAGCGTCTCAGATAACAGGGAATGGAAAAAACACAGGGAATTATATGCTACCTACCAATGTGGCCAAGAATAACAAGGCAATTTTTAGATTTGGTGCCAAACTTGGGTCTAAATGTGTAGCAGATATGCTAAAACTATACAATGCCAAGACAATCTCTGCTGCAACAAACAGGGCTGGAATATTGGGCCCCGGGGCATAAAAACATCTTGCAAAAACAAGAAGACTAATTCCTGAGAAGGATGTTAGCAGTCCCAAACTCAACCTCTAGCTCCATTATCCATCTTGAGCTTAGCGTACAGTCCATAGCAGCAATACCTCTATTGCTTTGCCTCTCAATCTGGTCAAAAAGCGATGCCAAACTAATTCAGGATAGAAGTCGGACTGCATAACTGTAGATCTAGTGTGCAAGATACCCTGGCTTTCAGAGATCAAAAAGTCCCTGCAAATCATTGAAGACAAATATATGAATCTGCAGGAGACCCCAGAGAAAATAACACAGTTCCCCCAAAATGTTCTGATGCAACTGTTTAAGGAAAAACCTGGGCAAGCAACTAAAAATGAGTAGGAGACTCCACCTACATTTGTGCTATATTCATCTTATCTTACCCATCATGGTCTCCAGAACTACTTTGAATGAGTCCACAATACATATCACAGGTTCTTAATGACAAGATTTTGCTTTTCCATTTTCCATCGTTTGGTAGCATTTCCTACGGATACTAAGTGGGCTGACAAGGGCTTCCAATGTCCCTGTCATAATGTAGCATCCCAATACACATTGCACATAACGATGTTTTGTTACAGAGGAAGGTGTGCAGGCAAATTGAGAAAAAAAAGACTTGCCAAAATAAAACAAAATGTTAACTATTACCAATAAAACTTAGTAATTTTGTTTGCCCTGCTGAGCACATTCCCATCTCTCTTCAAGAGCATGCCTGCACTCACTGAGAAGCAGAGAATCCCTTTCGCAGCAGCTCTGATCACAGCACAACAGCTGGTCTTTTCCAGCTTGGGATGAGGTGGTAGGGACACATTCTGCAATAAAATGCATTTAGCTATGGGCCAGAAGCACCCACAATGTAGATGAGCATGAAGAAAATAATGAAGTAGTTCCCCAGCCGAAAAGGGTAAAGAACCAAAGCGCATGGTCAAAAGTAAAAATGGAGGAACAAAGAGGAAGGACTTGACTACTAGCAAGCAAGGATTTTTAAAGAACACTGCAACCAACAAATGAAAAGCAGTGGGCAGGTTGAAGCTCACAAAGAGGTATATACTAAAGTATATATAAAATGTCTTGAAAGCTCGACACAAAAAGAGGAGGTTTAGGTCTGGCAAGAGGTGTATCTTGCCAGGGCAAAGTGGCAGACAGGCTTTGCAGTGGCAGGCCTGAACCATGGTTAGAGGGCTACTTAGGTGTGTAGCACAATAAGTGCTGCAATCCCACTAGTGGCATTTAAGTTACAGGCCCTGGACACATGAAGTGCCCTTTACTAGGGACTTACTAGTACATTGAATGTGCCAATTGGGTTTAAGTCAATGTTATCATGTTTAGGGGCATCAAGCCCTAAAGATAGGAAAAGCTATGACAGAACATGATGGGGTGAAGGCAAAAGGTTTCGAGGAAAACCACCCTATGGCTGTCAAGTCTAACAGTAACCCAGTGTTTCCCTATGGGAGAGACAGCCTGGCTAAGGTGAAAAACAACCTTTGAGTTTATTTTCAATTCTAGCACACGAAAAAGATTACATATTCATGTTCTACTTTTTACATATCATGCACCTTGCCCTATGGACTTTTAAGATCTAACTTAGGGTTGGCTTATAAGTCCTAAAAAGGCAGATTTAGGCCTGGTAAAAGTTTTATTTTGCCAAGTCAATATGTCCATTCAAAACCGCACACAGATGTTGCAAGGGCAGGCCTGGAGACAATGTTATAGTGCTACTTTAGTGGATGGCACAGTGAGTCCTGAAGTTTACTTGTAGTATGTAATTTACGGGTACTAAGTGCATGTAATACCATACTAAGGTCTTAATAACATATGGGGATTTGTCGTTCATGTTGCTCCCAGACTTGGAGCTTAGAGGGATATGCAAAGTCCAACTGAGAATTGCCTTTTAAATCAATGAATGTCTAGGATTAACAGCTCTTAAAAATGATTCACTAGAAGTTCAACTTTAGAGTACATCTGATTCAGTGGGTGTAAGTGTCATAATTTGGTGTTACTTAATTATGTGAATTTCCACAAACTTACATGAGAATGTGAGGAATTATGAGAGAAGCTAAACCCAGCAATTATTGTTATTTTCTTAGTGCAAAATGCATCCTCACATCCAATATGGGTGCAAGGATGCACTTCATCATGAAACAAATAGTTCTAGATGAAAACCGACCATTAGCAGCAGTAGCCAGCTGCCACTCACTAAGTTCATTGTTCCTGTGCTCCTGCAGTAAGATTTTTTGAGACAAATTGCTTATAAGTACACAAGCACGCATGTTCACGTCATTTTCGGTAATTTTGCATCAAAAGAGCAATGCAAAATTACCAAAATAACTCAGATTACTCCAGCATAATTAAAATAAAACGTTTTCTGGGCCTAGTAACGTTCAGCTTCTTTTTGCTTAACACAACATTAGCTTGAATGGGATTGTATGCAGTGCTGGACAATGCACATGGTTGCATCTGTAAATTGGGATCTATGTGTGCCTCTGAAGTGGTACAAGTCTGCGGCCGTGACAAGACTAACTCTCATCAGCAGCACTAGCCGAACTGGACCCAGGTCTGCTGAATAGTACAGAGTCTCTGTGTTGTCTCTAGCAGGAGTGTGTAAGACTATACCTTGAGTTGCAGAACTTTTTGGGGGGGTTATAGGAGACTGGGCTTTAGTTGCAGTAGTCCCCTCCTTGTTTTTGTAATATTTGATTATCTTTGTCTGAAGTGCACTGGGTTCAGGCTAATCAGGTCTCCAGTGCCAGTCTTTTTTTCTACAAAACTGCACAATTGCTCCACTATTGACAATACCTTTGGCACCTCTGTAAGTTCCTATTAAATGGTACTCCATGTACCTAGGGCATTGGTACCAAAGAAGGTCCCTAAGGTCTGCATCAAACACACTGTGTCCAGTCAAGGGACCCCTCACCTAGCTCATGCAGACTGCCATTGCAGGCGGCATCTCTTTGTGAAGATAAAAGTGAGAACACAACATTGAACACAGTGTGTGTGCCATACCCACTAACACTGCATGCAATGTGTGTAAGTCACCCCTACAGCAGGCCTTCCAGGCTTAAGGCAGGGTGCATTACATTACATGTGAGGACACATGTGCAAGAGTAGATATGTCCCTGCTATGTCTTTGTCTATTCTCACACATAGTAAGTGATCAGGGAAGCAATGTTAGTATAAGTGCTGGACACTGGTCAATACCGGTTCCCCAGCTACATGATGGCTTCACTGACAATAGGGATGTTTGGTATCAAACAACTCATAATACTAAGCCTTCACTGAATCCAGTGATGTATTCATTAACACATGCACCCAAAGGGCACTCTAGAGGTTCCCCATGAAAAGCCTTCCTACTGTTAGTGTGCTGGCTGACTGGTCTTAACCAGCCTGCCAACAACACACACATTTCTGACCCACAGGGGTGAGAACCTCTGCTCTCTGATGGTCAGAAAAAAAGCCTGCTCTGCCAAGGGTGTTACACACCCCTCCCAACAGGGTGACCTGTGAATTAGAATTCTAGGGCAGGGGGCTTCAAAGAGCCCACCGCCTTTGGTATGTGAACCTGGCTTCCCTCAGAGGTGAGCGGATGACAATCTCTTTGACCAGGACCCATTTAGCGCATGGACATGTGGGAAATTTAGCTATGCAGGAGTTGTGTTGCACTTGCAGGCTGGATGTCCCCTCCCCGCCCCCCCAAGGTGACCAGTCCGAAGGGAACACAAAGTTAACATCTTGCATGTGGTGGAATTAGGAATTCTGGGACGGGTAATGCCCACACCCTAAAGTAAGTGGTCATCTAGGGGGCTCAGTAACCCCAGGGTTAAGTAGCCCATTGGCTACTGTCACTCTCAATTCCTTTAACACCCCTCAATTGAGTATTTAGGGGACCCCTTGATAGTAGAAATTCAGATTTCGATGGACACAAAAGAAGGAGTGGACAAAGAAGACTGTTGACCCGAGAACTGAGGAACGTGACAGTCTTGGCACCAACCTTGCAGCCTGCTGCTGCACCCACCCCTCTTGGAGCAACTGACTCATCCTGATGCTGTAACAACTCCACGATAGCTGGACAGCTGCCAGTGCTTCACCAATCACCAGAAGAATCTCCCTTGAAGTATAGGAGCTGCTTCCCTGCATTTGCAGTCACCGCTTATAAAGTCAGGTACTCTGTCCTATTGGGCATTGGGCCCTCTGAGGGATAAATGAACCAGGAGAAGTTTGTTTTGAGAAGGTCAGCCCAGTCACTTCACCAAAGTCCCTAGATGCTAACCCCATCCGGAGTATCCCTGCAGCTGTACCCGGGGTACTGGACCCCTAGCTTGTCGGTGGTCCAATACAGACTCCAACAGCACCAATGCAGGACTGCCATTGAGGGACATCAGGATCCATGAGTCCATTCAGGAGAGTGGACCCTCTGCCCTGTTTCCCCTTTTCATCAAGTCACCAAGACCCAGAGCCAGTCTCTGAATACTGTGACCCAACACCTCAAAGCACCTCTGCACCCAAGCCTATGTCTGAGGGAGTCAACAATACCCACTGAGTCCTGAGACCCCCTGGAGCTGAGCACACCTTTGGGTTTAGCAAGATTGGACTCCCATTTTCCACCTGCATCCTCTTTCCGGAGACCCCCTCTTCCACAAGTGTCTCTGGTGACAGAAACCCAAGACCTCAGGGCATCTTTGCACCTAGCTTCCCCGGCCCAAGGAGAAGAGGACCAAAGGTGTCCCCACATCCCTGAGCACCTCAAGAAGGGAGCCTACCCATGGATGTGCCCTGGCTGGCCCCCAGTCTCTGCTAGCAGCCTCTTTGTAACTGGACAGTTCCCCATTGAAGTGAATAGGACTCCCAAAGCAGTAACACACCCCTGCAACGGACCCCCCAAAACTTTCCAAAGTGACCTGTGGGTGTGGCCTTGGACGCTAACCCATATTCATCTAAAGTCCTGGTGAACAGTCTCATTAGTTGCTGTGAATTGTTCGAAGGAAGTACATGTTTCTTCTCCCATTGTATAATATTACCACATTCAAAAATTGCACTGTCAACTTTTGAAAACTGTAAAAATTCATAAGTCGAAAAGTACACACCAATGTGTCCTGATTGAAAGGCCAAAGGCACTGGGCACTTTTGACTTTGAATAGCCATTGTGGGATTTGTATTCTGTAGCAGGGCCTAACCTGGATGTTGCCTCTTGTAAATGGGGGAAAGCTCCAGTCCACAGTTCGAAGAGTGAGATGTTGCTGCTCACACAGATGAAGAGTGCACCATAATTTGCTTTGTGTATATGAATAAATTGTATATTTTATAAAAATGTGTATTTGGCTGGACATTAATTTATTAAGGTTGCTAAGCGCACATTGAGTTGTTAGCCTTTGTTCACCTTCCACCTACCTTCTCCCTGGGAAATCTTAGACTGGTTGACTACTACTGTGAGTCAAGTGTGAAAGGAGTACCTGGCCCAGTTACTCAGAGCTCAGAGTAGAATGAGTTTGCACCAAAAACGTCCTGAAAACCACTTGTAAAATTAATTTCACACATCACACATCAGTACTTAAATGGAATGACATTTCTTTTACAGATAAATCAGAGAGCATTTCTCTCCCTTCCTTACCTGTCAGATTTCAGAATATTATGTTGTGGTACAATAAAGGGATCATAATTGAGTCTGACACTGTAATCAATATATCACACTTTTCCTGCAATGTGTTTTTAATTCCATTCTTTTGCCTATGCCATCCAAATTATGGTGAGACTTTGTGGACTTCGGAAAATTCTTCATTTCAATCTTCAGCAAAGTCTTACATCTGTGGCTTACTCAATGTTAAGCAATATGTAAAAACAATAAACAAAGTGTTGTTTATCATAACTTCTCTTAAATCTTCAGCAAAGTCTGTGGCTAACTCAGTGTTAAGCAATATGTAAAAAAATTAACCAAAGTGTTTTTGCAGTATGGAGCTCAGCATGTTGGCCTTCTGAGCTAAGTCCATCTTTTACTCCACTGATTATCATTTGAAATCTTTAAGTGACTCCACAGTATCTTTCTGTTTAATGGACAAAACAAAAGGAGCCTTTCAAATTAGTTGTTCAGGCAATTGTTATTCAGGCACAATTGTTGTTTAGACAGTAGTTCAGTACTTAGTTGTAGAGACTTTTTAGTTGTTTAGCAGTAGTGGTTCAGGCAAGTAGTGGTTTAGACCTCGTTGTTCAGGATGTTTCCCAGGAGAAAGAGATTGAAAGAGAGAGGGAGAAAAAAATGTGAGCAATAGAGTTTTTTAGGCTTTGGTGAAAGATATAATTAGCATAAGATACTTCTGGACAAATTGAAAAGAAAAATGTGCATTTGTCAGTAAAAAGATTGAGATCACCTTTCTGTATGAACCTTAAATATTTTAAGTTGAAAAGAAATTAAAGGAGGTAAATGATCACAGACACACCTAGGCTGGAATCATCAATCTTCAGTGTGTGGGGGTCTGAGACCTTAACCACTAGACCACAGAAGAATGACCTTTGTACCAAACATCTTACTAGTCCAACTCTTTCAAGTCATTTCATGGAAAGACTATACAATGCCAGTTTCTCTCTCTCTCCCATCCCATTATGGGTTGGGAGAGAGAGAGAGAGTGACAGGACCGCGCAGGGTGCCTGAAGGCCTCCGCAGTCCT
Source organism: Pleurodeles waltl (assembly GCF_031143425.1). Taxonomy (NCBI): domain Eukaryota; kingdom Metazoa; phylum Chordata; class Amphibia; order Caudata; family Salamandridae; genus Pleurodeles; species Pleurodeles waltl. The sequence continues at coordinate 1,526,446,241 of NC_090444.1, forward strand.
AGCCAACTCCCCACGTCCTTTGGGAGCCGGCATTGCTCCACCAAGCAGGGAGCTGCTTTTGATACCAGCTTCCTGCTTGTGGGAGAAATGTTTTCTTCTTTCTTCCCTCCGCACATATTTGCATGCAGGGAAGACATGTGGGGAGTCCGCCAGGCCCACCCACACCCTACTTAAATAGAGCCCAGGGGAGGTGGTGGTCCCTGAGGTGTGGGGGGGGCATATTTTACTAATTGCCTTGGGGAGGTGGTGGTCCCTGGGGCTGTAGGGGAGTCAGTCAGGCCTCCCCTACACAAATAGTGGAATTTGCCCCAGGATGTGGTGGTCCCCAGGATGTGGGGAGCAGTGCGCCCCTGCACATATTTTAGCAATCGCCCCAGGGAGGTGGTGTTCCCCGTGGCTGTGGGGAAACAATCGGGCCTCCCTCACACAAACAATAGAATTTGCCCCTGGGCGGTGGTGGTTCCCAGGGAATGGGGGCCACATAGCACACCCCTCCTCCTTGTTAAAGTATTGGCAGCCAATCAGACATCAGCACAGGGACAGTTGGATCCACGGAGGATCAGCGTACTTAGATATCAATATTTTTCAACCTTTAATGTCTCCAAAACTACTGACTGGATTTACACCAAACCACAAAAAATGTAATCTGGGGAACAGTATTTAGCTACCAGCCAAATTTGGTGTAATTCTGTTCAGTGGTTCGAGCTGTAAGAGTGTCTAAAGACCAAATAGAAAAATAAACGGGGGAAACACGTTATAGGACCCCCCTTTTTCTCAGCCCCACTTGACAGATCGCCCAGAAACTTCCAAGACAGCAGTATAGCTGCTGAACTGACCAAATATGTTTTGAAAATTTTGGGAAGATTCATCAAGCAGCGCCAAAGAAAGTTATTGGCAAAATAAAAAACGCTTCTTCTATGGAAACTAGCTCCTAACTATAACTACCTAGTGGCAACCACTGTGTGTGTGTGTATATATATATATATATATATATATATATATATATATATATATATATGAGAGAGTTGTCCTGAACAAAAGCGCACTCGCAACTGGTCATTATGGAATGTAGCAAAGTCAGCAATTTACAGAGAAATCTTTGGCATTTTCATTATTTCAGGCCTTGTATTTTCAAACATCTCTGGACAGGTGTTTCTGGGTTAATCCCTTCATCAGCAGAGAACAAACATTTCCTTCCTTTCTTAAAGGCCAACTGACTGGCTGCTCAGCAGATTTAATTGCAGGCACCTGATATCAGTTGAATACCAGTTTTGTCCCAGTGGACCTCAAGTGAGCTGCAAAGTGCATCCTGGTAAAGGTAGTCCTGCACATTTTAAAATTATACCCCAAGTGGGTTGCTGAAGCCAAACAAAATAATAAAACACAGTTCATTACCCAGTGGGCAAATTCATAGTAAGAACATAATTTTTGCTGCCAATATTCCAACCTGCTGCTCTGAAAGTATATATAGTAGTAGAAGTACTTTATTCCGGCAGTTTGCCCTAAAAGCATGCATATAATACATTATACAGTACAATACAATATTAAATATAGGTTTAAATATTATTTACATGAAATCAGTATGAACAAAGTCTCGTCAGACTTAAGAGCCTTAAAAATCCTTACAACACTTTCAACAATAAGAAAAAGAAAAAGAAACAAAAAAAACCACCAAATAAAACAATTTTACCCCACCTGCACTATATCCAAAGCTCATTCAGAACATGTCAAGTGAGATAATTACCTCATAAAGTGACAGTACAAACATTGATCCTATCAGGGTCCTTACTTTTCTTGGTTCCTTGCACATACTATAGAGTAACTCCCCCAGCCCCCTCCCGGGCCAGAGCCCTATCTCTTCTGACCCATATGCCTGGAAGAAATGACTCGTAGGGTAGACTAGAGTCTTGTCTGAATTTGACCTAAACTGGAACAGTGCCACTCGATATTCCCCAAATCCCAGGGATTCGCAGACTGGCCTGAGCCACCGCCGTCTTGAGGCTCGATGCCAAGGACAGGCAATAACAATATAATTGATCGTTCCGGGCAATGATTTACACAGGGGTACACATATTACAAAAAGCGTTCACGGGCAGGCTGCCGTGTCTAAGACGCAGATACAGACTCTTTGCCCTTGGTGGAGTGCTATAATCCAAAAAGTCTTCAGATTTATGCACAACTTTAAGCTCCAAAAATGTTTCTGTAAGATGTCCCAAATCAGCCCTATGCTGTTGAAGCTCCCTAGTATACTGCCAATATGCAATCTTAAGTACCTGTTTATCTTCTCTACAGATTTGGTCCAGCTGTGCCTAAAGTGCCCCAAGCTTCAGCTTTTTAAGCCATGTGGAAACGAAGCACAACTGGGGGACTTTCAGATCCAAGTCTAACCTAACCAAGTAGCTCTATATGTAGGCAACTCGGGGTAGACCAAACCCATAGCCAATAGAGTAGGGGTTTTAACAATATTTGATCAGTAACCCAATTAATCCCCATATCATATCTGAAGGGTATAAGAGGGGAACTGATTGGTACAGCCGCTAAAGCCCTAATATATATATATATATATATATATATATATATATACATATATATATTTATATATATATATGTATCTTAAGAAACGTCAATTTCTACTTACAGAGGGCAAGACTTTGGTCATCCAAGTCTCCATACCAGCCGGCTTCATTATGGGTTTGCCCTGATTTAGATCTTTCAAATATTTAATATCCAGGGTGCACATTATTTGAAGAAGGCTGCCCACTTACTTTGAACATGGGAAATGTAATACATTGCCCAATAACCTAAATTTTATTAGATACAAATAGCCAAAATAATTTCATATAAGGTGCTCTATATCATCCATTGGGCACGCTATGCTGCGAGACTCAAATACTTCAAAGGTATAATATTTCTCTGTTAGCCCTTGTGATCCCTGAGGTCAGCCACCAAAGCTATGCTAATAGATGTCCTATGCCATGTCCCATGCCCGGGTTGTTTTCTGGAATTCACTTCCCATCACCAAGCTGTCTCATTTTCGATTTACTTTTTCGCCACATAGGTCAAAAAAGTTGTTGCTTTCCCCATAAATTGTCTGTGTTGTAGTTCCAGGACAAAATCAAGAAACAGAGGCCCATATTTATACTTTTTTAGTGCCGCATTTGCGTCACTTTATGACGCAAAAGCGAGGGAAACTTGCAAAATAAAATTGTATTTTGTAAGTTTGCGCCGCTTTGCATCAAAAAGTGACGCAAATTCGGCGCAGAGTGCCTTAAACGCGTACAGTGATTTCGGTTCAAAACGACCGAGGTTTACGTTTCTATAAGTAAAATAACAATCAGAAGAGCAAAACTGATTAATTGTCAAGTGTATTAAAATTATCACGTCATATGCAAATTCACTTTAGCGGCAGTCCTTTTGTGAATCTGTCATCACAGCTTCCAAAATATGCTGCTGAAGCCTAACGAGGATTCGCCTGCCGATGATCTGCCTTCCCTATCTGCATGAACGCAGCCGGATGTGCTCATATACACTTTGAGCGTTATGCATTGTATTTAAAAGTGGTGGCGGTTAAAGCGTTGCCACGTGTTTTGTTGCTGTGCTTTGTTCAAATGCAATCAAGCCAAATGAAAAAAAAATCGCGCGTTATATTTTAATAAATTCAGAGTTCTGACACCGCAGGTGATATTTAGCAATCTGGATTTAGAACTGAAAGAACACCTTCGTTAATTCATGTTAGATGTTTTGTTACCCCGGGACATTTCCTTATCCACAACCGGTGTTGTTTTCCCCACAGAGCATCAAGGAGCACACTCTTGCCAATTTATGAACGTGTTTTAAATGCTAGTGTTGTATCTTGTGTGAGGCGAGCGAATGAGGTTGTGCGTTTTTCCCTCGGGACCTATCTACAATATTCGAGTTGTACGCGATTTCACAAAGCAAATTTGCGATCTTTATTCGTGAGGATATTCCGCCCTAAATATTGCACACACCATATATGTGCAGATCTGTTAGTCGCACCCTTTGAAGAAATTCAGCTGCAATTCGAGTGAACCTTCCTTGTCAGTAGGTAATCTTATTGATGACCTCCCGTCAGAGACCACCATTTTGACAGGTGCCAAAATTTGACTCGTCGGGGGAATTAACTTCCCAATTCCCAGTGAGCGAAGACGCTCTGTTTTTTTTTTTTAAGAAGTCACACTCGTTTGTTTTGTTGATCCTGTGATTTCTGTGGGGAAATGATCAGAAGAACTGTTCTGTTGGAAAGCCTGCAGCAGTGTCATCATCTCCAATAGATGTTGCCCTTGACAACGGTATAAATGGATGTACAGGAGAGTAAATTTCGAAGCAAGCAGGAAAAAGAACAAAAATGTAAAAAACAAAGCAGCACAAAACATTAACAAAAAATGTCAGATTGTTTAATTAAGCTTCACTCGAGCATGTATTACATATAAAAGGGAACATGAAACGTGGCATATGTTCTGCTATTACTTGCAAGAGGATGTTTGAAATGTCGGCGTATGTATAGTAAAATGTATGACGTTTTTTATCTGAATTTGAAAACTGTTCTTTGAATGAAAACTTCTCACGCTCTACCAACAAGCGTGTACTTAGTACAAAGAAACATGCATTCTATTCTTTGCGTTACTACAGTGGCTGGGCCTTGGCTGGCTAAGACCCACTGATGTGATATATTTATGAAAGTGCAAGTCAGTAAAAGCAGGAAAAAATTTAAGAGAGTTCCAACATCAACCCACAAGTAGTGGGTCAATATAATGTTTACCTTTGCATTGTTGTTGCAACAACCTAGCGGGCACAAGAGTCGTAGACTTATACAAAGTGTCAAAACTATACAGTCTGTGTGAATTCTATAGCTGCACCCATGGGAATGCTCAGGAACCTGAATACTGGTAAAAGAAAGTGGTTGTTGTCTAAATCTAACTAGTCTGAGTTATGCTATGTCCAACGTAGATCATCAACCTTTACAAAGACTCATGGAGAAACATTATTCATTGCTTGAGTACACATTTCCTTGATCTATCACAAGCCTTTGGTATGGAGAGAAGCAAATTATGGACCAGACTACATTGTATGACAATTGAGGAAAGCATACTCATCTCAATACACTACGCTTCTTCTTTATGTTGTGTGACATGGAGTGATTTGATCAGTTTGTTTAAATGTGGAACCTCGCACATTTATGGTTAGTTATAGGTTTTATTCGTATGTATATCATATTTTGATGAAGTAGAGCAAACGTAATATGCCAAGGATAAGGCAGCCAAAATTAAATAGGAAATGCTTAATATGATACATTGGGTTGTTGGTTGAGTGGGATGTTATCACTGTTCAAGCAACAGCCACAATCCATGTCAGGGTGAACCACAAAAGTAACTAATTTAAGCTGTGCTTCACCCTCTGGTAGCTTGGTACAAAATGAGTCAGGGTTAATTTAAAAGTATTTATGCAGCATACAACCAGTAATAAGTGAAAACACAACACAAGAAAAATCGCCTAACAATTTAGAACAATAGAGTAAATCTTAATAAATTATTTGACAACAAAACAACAAAATTCCAATCAGTAGAACCGGTGAGGACATTTTAAAGTTTAAGGTAAAAATTAGCACCTAAAAGATCAAAGTACCAACTGCAGACATCTATTCATGTGAGACCGGGTCAAAGTAGAAAAGTATGGCCACTGAGCACGGGTCGAATACAAGACGTGGATTGGGCCAGGTCGGGACTAACCTTTAGACATTTAATAGAAAATGTCTGAGATTGTAAAGTTCAGCACGGCAAGGCTGCAGACGGTATCCAAGGATGGAGCGTTGTCTTCAGGGAGCTGCTGTATGAGGCCGCAATGAACATTTCCGCATTCAGACATGTGAGAAAGTAGCCTCTTTCTAGCCTTGTTATCCCCACTTTTGGCCTGTTTGTGAGTGTATGTCAGGGTGTTTTTACTGTCTCACTGGGATCCTTCTAGCCAGGGCCCAGTGCTCATAGTGAAAACCCTATGTTTTCAGTATGTTTGTTATGTGTCACTGGGACCCTGCTAGTCAGGACCCCAGTGCTCATAAGTTTGTGGCCTTTATGTATGTGTTCCCTGTGTGGTGCCTAACTATCTCACTGAGGCTCTGCTAACCAGAACCTCAGTGGTTATGCTCTCTCTGTACAAATTGTCACTAACAGGCTAGTGACCAATTTCACCAATTTACATTGGCATACTGGAACACCCTTATAATCCCCTAGTATATGGTACTGAGGTACCCAGGGTATTGGGGTTCCAGGAGATCCCTATGGGCTGCAGCATTTCTTTTGCCACCCATAGGGAGCTCTGACAATTCTTACACAGGCCTGCCACTGCAGCCTGAGTGAAATAATGCACACATTATTTCACAGCCATTTTCACTGCACTTAAGTAACTTATAAGTCACCTATATGTCTAACCTTTACCTGGTAAAGGTTAGGTGCAAAGTTACTTAGTGTGTGGGCACCCTGGCACTAGCCAAGGTGCCCCCACATTGTTCAGGGCAAATTCCCCGGACTTTGTGAGTGCGGGGACACCATTACACGAGTGCACTACACATAGGTCACTACCAATGTGTAGCTTCACAATGGTAACTCCGAATATGGCCATGTAACATGTCTAAGATCATGGAATTGCCCCCTCTATGCCATCCTGGCATTGTTGGCACAATCCCATGATCCCACGGGTCTGTAGCACAGACCCTGGTACTGCCAAACTGCCTTTTCAGGGGTTTCACTGCAGCTGCTGCTGCTGCCAACCCCTCAGACAGGTTTCTGCCCTCTTGGGGTCCAGTCAGGCTTGGCCCAGGAAGGCAGAACAAAGGACTTCCTCAGAGAGAGGGTGTTACACCCTCTCCCTTTGGAAAAAGGTGTTAAGGCAGGGGAGGAGTAGCCTCCCCCAGCCTCTGGAAATGCTTTCATGGGCACACATGGTGCCCATTTCTGCATAAGCCAGTCTACACCGGTTCAGGGACCCCTTAGCCCTGCTCTGGCGCGAAACTGGACAAAGGAAAGGGGAGTGACCACTCCCCTGACCTGTACCTCCCCTGGGAGGTGCCCAGAGCTCCTCCAGTGTGCTCCAGACCTCTGCCATCTTGGAAACAGAGGTGCTGCTGGAACACTGGACTGCTCTGAGTGGCCAGGGCCAGCAGGAGACGTCAGAGACTCCTTCTGATAGGCTCCTTCAGGTGTTGGTAGCCCATCTTCTCTCCTAAGTAGCCAAACCCTCTTTTCTGGCTATTTAGGGTCTCTGCTTTGGGGATTTCCTTAGATAATGAATGCAAGAGCTCATCCGAGTTCCTCTGCATCTCTCTCTTCACCTTCTGCCAAGGAATTGACTGCTGACCGCGCTGGAAGCCTGCAAAACTGCAACAAAGTAGCAAAGACGATTACTGCAACTCTGTAATGCTGATCCTGCCGCCTTCTCGACTGCTTTCCTGGTGGTGCATGCTGTGGGGGTAGTCTGCCTCCTCTCTGCACTAGAAGCTCCGAAGAAATCTCCCATGGGTCGACGGAATCGTCCCCCTGCAACCGCAGGCACCAAAGAACTGCATCACCAGTACCCTGGGTCTCCTCTCAGCACGACGAGCGAGGTCCCTTGAATCCAGCAACTCTGTCCAAATGACTCCCACAGTCCAGTGACTCTTCAGTCCAAGTTTGGTGGAGGTAAGTCCTTGCCTCCCCACGCCAGACTGCATTGTTGGGAACTGCGACTTTTGCAGCTACTCCGACCTCCGTGCACTTCCGGCGGAAATCCTTTGTGCACAGTCCAGCCTGGGTCCACGGCACTCTAATCTGCATTGCACGACCTCCTAAGTTGTCATCCGGCGATGTGGGACTCCTTTGTGCGACTTTGGGTGAGCACCGTTACACTCTACTTTGTAGTGCCTGTTCCAGCACTTCTACGGGTCCTGCCTGCTTCTGAGAGGGCTCCTTGTCTTGCTCGACGCCCCCTCTGTCCCCAGACGCAATTGGCGACATCCTGGTCCCTCCTGGGCCACAGCAGCATCCAAAAACCCTAACCGCATAATTTGCATCTAGCAAGGCTTGTTGGCAGTCTTTTTTCAGGAAAACACTTCTGCATGACTCTCCACGGCGTGGGGGATCCATCCTCCAAAGGGGAAGTCTCTAGCCCTTGTTGTTCCTGCAGAATCTTCAGCTTCTACTGTCCAGTAGCAGCTTCTTTGCACCCACAGCTGGCATTTCCTGGGCATCTGCCCATCTCCGACTTGCTTTTGACTTTTGGACTTGGTCCTCTTGTTCCACAGGTACCCTCGTTGTGAAATCAATCATTGTTGCATTGCTGATTTGTGTCTTTCCTGCAGAATTCCCCTATCACAACTTCTATGTCCTTTGGGGAACTTTAGTGCACTTTGCACTCACTTTTCAGGGTTTTGGGGAGGGCTATTTTTCTAACCCTAACTGTTTTCTTACAGTCCCAGCGACCCTCTACAAGGTCACATAGGTTTGGGGTCCATTCGTGGTTCGCATTCCACTTTTGGAGTATATGGTTTGTGTTGCCCCTATCCCTATGTGTCCCCATTGCATCCTATTGTAACTATACATTGTTTGCACTGTTTTCTAATACTATTACTGCATATTTTGGTATTGTGTACATATATCTTGTGTATATTTGCTATCCTCATACTGAGGGTACTCACTGAGATACCTTTGGCATATTGTCATAAAAATAAAGTACCTTTATTTTTAGTATATCTGTTTATTGTGTTTTCTTATGATATTGTGCAAATGACACTAGTGGTACTGTAGGAGCTTCACTCGTCTCCTAGTTCAGCCTAAGCTGCTCTGCTAAGCTACCATTATCTATCAGCCTATGCTGCTAGACACCCTATACACTAATAAGGGATAACTGGGCCTGGTGCAAGGTGTAAGTACCCCTTGGTACTCACTACAAGCCAGTCCAGCCTCCTACAAGACACTCCCTCATTATGAGATTGGCGGACGGGAATGCCTGTCCGCCAAACTCCCGACAGGGTGGCCATTGCCGTAGTGGCACCACCCAGCTGGGCCTGTTAGGAGTTTCTCGCTAGCAGGCGGGCAGAAACCTTGGTTTCCACTTGCCGGCCTATCAGTAAACATGCTACAGCATTGTCTCTGGCTCGTAATCAAGCTGGCGGCAATGCTGTACCCTGCAGGGTGAACCAGCACCCTCGCAATTTTCACTGTCTGCAAAGAACAGACAGACAGTAGACAGTGAATATTGTGAGGGTGTTGGGCAGGGGGACTCCTGCATTGCCCATGCCAAGTGCATGGACAGAGCAGCATCCCCCATATGGCCCCCTGCACCTGTTCTCTGCCATGAAAAGGCTGGTAGAGAAAGAGGTCGTAATCTGCAGGGTAGCACTGCATGCAGCGCTGCTGTGGTGGATTATGATCTCCTCCACCTGCAGGCCATCAGGATCACTGATCCCGGCGGTGCTGGCAGAACACTGGTGGTCTGTCCGCCTGCGTCATTATGTGGAGCTCGGAGAGCAACAGCAGCGGCGTTCCTGACAGCTACCGCCAGCCTTGTAATGAGGCCCTTAGTTTGTTTTCTGAAATCTCTGGCTCGACCTAGCTGCAGTCTGTAGACATCTACAGCTCTAAGAGGCTGAATACCCCTTCTGTAAACATCCTCTGAAGAGAATTTGCTGCTGTGGAGACAAACTTAGAGGGAGCTGCCGCAGTGTCAGGCTGACTAATGATACACCACTTGCAAATTTAGCACCACTTCCAAGGGTCCAGGACTGAACGGCTGTAGCCTTTTCTGTCCCTGAGGTTCTGATTGGAAGGCCAGTCAACTAGCCACTAGAGTCACTTTGATAGTCCTGGATTCAAGGATTGGAACAGTGATCCAGCATTTGGACAGGCCTCTGAGGGTTCAAGACATGCTTTAGGCAGGAGAGCAGTCTTTCCAGGTGCTGCAAAGCAGCTTCCTGAAGTACACAGAAGACTCCAGCAGCAGATAGTCCTCTGACAGTTCTTCCACAGGTCCAGAGAGAGAATGAAAGAGTGGGGCTGAGGGCCCTATTTTTATATCTGGTGCCTTCTTTGAAGTGGGGATGAGCTTTTAGAGAGACTTTTTCAAGTGTTTGGAAATGCTGGCCTCCGCTGCTCTGGCTCCAGCCTGACTGCAAGCACATTGAGGTAATATGAGGTCCTTTGTGTGATGGTGGGCATAACCCATTGATTTGCAAGTGGGGATGTGCCCGGCTCCAGCCTCCATCCTGCCAGTGATGGCCCATCAAAGCACACCTAATCTGTCTATTGTGTGGCTGTCGGGGAGAAATAAACAAAGTCCAACTGCCAACTACGCCCAGCAATGTGATGCAGGAACAGGATGCAGGCACAAAATAGCGAGGGAATGAAATTGTTAAATTTCTAAAATTGGCATTTTCAATATTATAACTTAAATCCTACATTTCCATTAAAATGATTTTAAATTACGATGTCTTAGACGCTAAACAATAATTTCCTACCTGCTCTGAATCAAAGGTTAGCACTTATTAAATGTAATAAGGCAACCCAAATCTATACCATGGTCGTGGTAGGCCTCACAGTAGTAAAAAATACATTTAGGAGTTTTTCACTATCAGGACATTTAAAGCTAAAAAAGTATATGTCCAACTTTTAATTTACAATCCTCCCTGTCTCATGGGCTGCCTATGGCCTACCATAAGGATGACTTACATGCAATCAAAGGGGATTTATAGACTAGGCAAGGGGGTTATTTTGCTGAATCATATTGGCAGTTTAAAAATGGATTCAGGCTGTTGTGGCAGACCTTGGGCATGCTTTCAAGGAATAGTTAAGTGGTTAGCAAAATAGTTATTTTAATGGAAGGTCCATTTGTAGAATGCTGCTTTTCATTAGTTAGAGTATCCACTCACTGATTGGTGGAGGGCCACTAGTAGTATTTAATCTACAGGACCTGGGAATATAGCATACCAATTTTCTTGGGACCAATGGGTAAATTAAATATGATGATCAGGTACATGCCAATTTTACCATGTTTTAGTAAATGAGCACAAGCACTTTAGCACTGGTTAGAAGTGGTAAAGTGCACTGAGTCCTAAGGCCAGAAAAGCAAATTCAGCAAAAATAGGAGGGAGAAGGGAAAAAGTTGAGGGGTGAGCCCGCAGAGAGGGTCAAGTTCTACACTTGAGTTCCCTCCTGTATCTAGATTAAACAGTATTGTTCCCTGAGAACCATTTGAACCCTAGGAGTTTGCAGACATGCCAGCATCATGCCCTGGATTGCCATCATCAAGTGCCCTAACCCTTAATTAAAGTTAGACATTTTATATACACAAGATAGAAAACAGTGTCCCTTTTTCATTATCTGGGTGATGGAATTCTCGCAGGGTCTGATTTCAGTTTCTGGGTGTGTCTTGCACAAGTTGAGTGGTCAGATTCTAGACTCACATCCTCAAATTATGAGGCAAGGGGTGATCTCAAACTTCATTTCCGGAGTGAAGCCTGTTGTTATGTTTATAAAATTGTAGATCCAAAACAAGATATGTTTGCCACTGATTACCTTGAGAATAGATGCATCTTAGTAAAATCCCAAAGCAGAATAACCTACATGATTAGCTTCTAAAATCAATTGGCAGATTTTTGTACAACAACATTACTCTATTTCTAATATAAGGAACACATTGGATATTCAAATCTCTAAATTCCAAAAGGTATTTGGACCATGTTTTGCTCAATGTTATCCAAATAGCACACTCAAAATATATGTTCAGGCATTTTATTTGCCTACTGATGTTCGTAAACCATTTTCTTCACTGTCACACTTGACAGAACCAGCAGTGTATTGCTTCTCCTCCTGTGAAAAGAAGGGGTGTTTCTTCAGAAGCATTTTTTTGTTTAACTGAGATGTTAAGCAGTTATCTGGTCACTAGTTGGTATTCCTCCACTCACTGGACTCTCAGCAGGGGGAAGTAGAAAGGGCACTACACTTTTCTAAAGAGGTTGGGCTGCATCACATAAATCAAGCACTCGCTACCTAAAATGTTTCTGCAGCTGGAAAGCTTTAGATTCTGAGGCGGACTCAATGCTTAGCTCCTGTTTCAAAGCTCCTGACACTAGCTGACACGTTCGGTTCTTCCAGTGAAGAGTGGTTGACATTCCCAATTTCATATTTTGGAAAAAAAATCTCCCAATATATTGTCTTCTTTGAGAGGTTCTAGGGAACCTGCTTAGTTATCCCTTATCTTACTACCAGCTTGGTACTTCCATAAGGTGAAATAAAGTCACAGCCGTTATGCACCACAAAGGCCCAATTTTAAACTGCACAATAAATAGGGCACTGGAATACAATGTCTGACATTACTCATCCCATCCGTACTTCCTCGCCTGTCTAATGCAAAGTTTAAATCCTACAATGGGGAATACCATGCATCTTTAGAATTACAGATCCTTTCCTATATTTTGATTCCTGTATTCATTTTCCATGTCCATTATCCACCTGCTCTGAGTAGACAGCAAATGTGAGTTGGAAAGCATTTGGCCTCACAAGGCATTTTTCGCAAAGGGTAAAACTTCTAATTACGCGAGGTAGTATAGCCGACAGAGGTAACACTAAAGACCTTAGTAGTTGTACCAAATTATTACAGGAAAGCATGGAGTTTTACCATTTGTTATATGTCTGGTAAATTATTGAACTTCCAAAGTTATATTTTTTCAGTCCTAAAACATAGTAATGACTCCCTTTTCACATACTTTTTCACACCGTAGTTACATTTTAAACAATATAAAAACATATGTTACTATTAACCAAAGTATTGTTACTCAATGTGTTAATTTTAGATTATTAGGCCATATCTTGTTTGCAGTGTTTAAAACTTGACACTTCAAGTTCACTGCAATGACTGGCACACAATGCTAAATCATTGAGCTATCATGCAACATAGTTCATGTTATCTCCACATAATTTTACCTGTAACTTTTATGTAAAGCTACACAGTGAAGTGAAGCAAATCCACTCGCACCGATACAAAGCCTTTGCCACAGTATTGAGATATCACAACACTTCAGACAAATACAATACGTACATAATAGCCTTTGAAGATGAAAACACAGGAAAATGGGGGTGTTAAATCGAAAACAAAGCATGTTTTACAAGTGTTTACAAGTTGTTTCATTTTTCAAAACTCGGTAAGCATGCTATTATAAAATGGACATCTGAATCAGAGCAAGGAAGGGCAATTGGGTCCCCATACCCCAGAAATGTTGTTGAAAGTGGTGCGCTTTGTTGGTAAATAATGTAAACTAGCACCAAGGAAACTGTAATTGTCCGAGATGTTATCAGTCATTAATGTGCAAGTTTCCCCTGTCCAGAAATAACCTCTTAGCAAAGGGAAGGAAATGAAGAAAATGACACGCAGCCCAGCACAACAGAAGCTAGGATGGTTTCCAACTTACACAATAGCTGCTCTCCCCAGGCACTGCGCTCCAACTTAATTACGTCTCTCCTCCCCAACCAGCAAAATAATCTTAGCCTGTCCTCTGGACACTCAGGCTAATGGCTGGAGAAATATTGCTTTATTAACCCTCTATATGTGAGGTTATACACCGGAAAGAAATATATCAAGGCAATTGTCAGTAAACAGTTCTGCTTTGCTGTTTTTAAAAACTGCTGCAGGGATGCCAGATAGTTGCACTCTCCAGGAAAATGAGAGGCTATTACCCGAATTTGTTTGTGTAAGAAAAATCACTAAATGTGTGTGTTTAAATAACTATTTGAAATGCATTTCCCTTCTACTTATTAAAACAAGGATGTAAATGATCTATACATCATATTTTGGTGGAAAGTGAACACCACTGCTGCAGCGCTGAGAGATCCTAGCTATTACCTCAGACCAAAATAGTGGATCTCATACTTTAGGCTGATGGACCGACAGAACATTGATTTGAGAGCATGTCAGTACTACATGTCATAATCATCACAGTAAACAACAAAACGAGAAATTGTCAATCTGGTTACACTGCAATGTCCACACTAGTTTATTAAGAAGATTTGTAAATGTATTTCCCTATATTAACCATGCTGAAGCCATGTAAATCATTTTCAAACACAAATGATACATATAAAGAATCATCAATGGTCGGTTAGAACCCCTTATATAACTGAGTTTAATCAAAGCAACTAAAAGTAAATGAACTCAAGAACTATGACACAACTTAATAGCACCAAGATTTGCGTTAGTGAAATAATATACATTGAAACAATAGATCAAAGAACTTCAACACAAATCAAGAGCATGTAAAGTTAGACTCCCTCACTAACCACTAATTAGCATTAACATGTTGGGCTTCATATAAAAGTTTTAGAAACATGAATTTAGAAAAATATACAAACTCAAGTTATGTCAAAAATAATATTATGCAGCAATTAATTAATGAGTTGCAGCTGATACCTGAAAAACAAAATACACATAACAATTTACATTTCATACATTACCCATAAGATCAATGAATAACAACAGGATTCGATTCAGCAAGTGGACACCATCAGTAGGAACGATCTTTAAATCCCCCAACTCTACATGACAGCAAACACCCTCACTAATCTAAATTGAAGTCACCTAAAGAATAAGTGACAGAACGTTATATTAATTTTCACAAAGCTCATGATTGGTCAGGGCATGGGGTGTTGTACATTCAGCCATTAAAACTACTGTTAGATAACTAAAAGTTACACATTCATAGTACTCTAAGGTTTAATTCACAATTGAAGAAATCATTAACTAAACACAATTTATAATAATTTCTTCTTCTCTTCCGTCTCGTCTGTGCCTCCATTGTTCCATCTCGTCAAAAATCTCATGTTCAGGAAGAAACGTCTAACAATTTTGCATCTACTTCCATCCTCGAGGAAAAAACACATGTTAATGACATTTTCTAAACAATAGGACAGTCAAACTCTAGCAATGACCTAATAAATCTGACCTTGTAAGGCATAACATAAAATTCCACTAGGGGTAGCTGTTTACACTTCTAAAAACAACTAACACACTCTTTTTGAGTAAGCATTGAATAATGAAAAACAACTACACTATTAACTAAAGTTTGCCTAAGTAGAAAACAAAATTGATTATGGTGGCCATTTACATGAGTCACCCGTGTTGTTAGCATTCCTTAGAAAAAAAATCACACATTAATTCATCTATGATCAGTGCATTATTAATTATAAATTAAGTCAGTAAAATCTCTACTGTCACACCATTCGATCAAGAAACATAAAAGTGTATTAATCCCTGTGGTCAATACATCAGCACATGAATAGTGGCAGAGGGTAGACAGCTTCTGCATAATTAATAACACCCCACTGTGGTGAACAGGTGCTTCATAATGAACTGCATATCCTTTGATAAGAGGGCCATGTGGAAGCCTAGTAAATAGCTGTCGGGGAATGATTGGGAATAAAAATCTATCCTCCTAATGTTTAGAAAAACTGCATCCTGTGGTCTGATGGAGTCTAGCAAGAGATTCCCTTTGCGTTTCTTGTGGTGAATGCATCAAACATGATTTTATACAGGGTGCATAATCAGTTTTATTTTCGTGGTTCTAAAAGAATTAGCTTATTATATGTTCACAGTTCAATTTACATGACGTTTATTTGGGGGCTATTCTGTCCATGAATAATTTGCTGACCTGAACCTGCTTTCTATCCTTGTGAACTGGGGTCAGTGGAAATCATGGAGCAAGTTACCTATTGTCAGCCTAACTGTTTTGTGCTTTTACACACGACTTTCAGCAAATCAATACATGGTTTCTGAAGACCAGAGGATAGGTTGATTTACTACAACTGACAAAGCTAAAATGCAAGTTTGATTTATTTTCAGTTTTATGCAGCACTGAAGAGAAATATATATTCATCATACTTTCTGAGTTTTCTTGATCTCAATGATCAGCACCCAAAGGAATATTTCCATTCTTACCAAATCCCAAATAAATCCTATTATTTGTTTTCTTAGTGTGTCATGAGCAATTATCTCCTCAAAGTTGCAAGCTATCAGTAACATATTGAAATAGATGTACAACTGAAGTGAGCGAGCAGACGGAAACATCAGAGTCTATCCCACAAGCAACTAAAACAAGTACTTTGGTAAAAGAGATCTTTGTTTGCCTGATTCTCTTTGGCATTTATAGATGTGGAAACAAAGGGCCAGATCACAAAACATTTTGGACAGACTATTACACGTGCTTTGTAATTGGTCAAAGCAGTGCTTGGTGCAATCACCTTTTATCACTCTGTTTTCAAAGCACATTGTGGAGGTTGTAATATATGACAAACATTTTTGGCATATTTGTTGTGTTACATTTTGTTACGATGGTGATGTATTTTGTGTTGTTTCTTTCGTGCTGCATCAATCCATCATCTTTTTGTTACCTTTTACTCTGGTAAGTGTGTTGTTTTCTGTTTTACTGTTTTGTTATGTGTTGCCCTATGTTTTTGTTGTTTCATTGATAGTTTGCTTTGTGTTACCTTATCGCGTAGACTTCCTCTAAGTTCTGTAGCTACATTTTAAGATGTCATCAAACACAGCTACATTCTAAGTCAAAAATTGCACATTACTTTGAACACCTTTTCACAAACAGACATTTACCTCTGTTTAAGGTGATGAAATACCACCGTTCGACTCCTCACCAGTTTAAATCACCCATGGTCTGTATCATACAATGCGAACAATGCCAGTAGTTGCATCACTAGAAGAATGCAGATGGCAATGGTGCCCCATCTATAAATGTCTTACTACCTAACCCCTGTGCCCCACCACCCACAGCCAGCAAAAACATACACTTCTGGGAACAGCGATGTTGTTTCTGTGCACATTTCACATGATACTCACTTTTAGGTTCCTTATGAAATGAAATGTAGAGTTATATTGCACAGCTTATCACCCGTGAGGGTCTCAAGGTGCTGTCTACGGGCACAGGGAGAGTAAGCAATTTGCACAGAATCACTAGATGTTGGATGCTTAGACTCGAACCCAGACCTCCATCTACCAAGGCAGTTGCTCTGACCACTGTGCTACATCCAGTTCTTGGGGGTTCTTGCATTTTCCAGGATTGTGTTTTTCTTTACGTTTTTTTTTAAGCTGCATATGTAAAGGTCTAATTACTTACTGGTAATCTTCATTACTCTTGATGCTGTTGTCCTCGTCCCATTCCTTGCAAATGAGATAACTATCTCTTGCCACAAAAGAAAAGAACAGAGGAATGCCTGTAAAACTACCCCGCCCCTCCTACTGGGGACTACATAAGCAGTACTCAACAAGCATTTCTAGAGGGAGGAAGGGGCATAGCTGTTTTCAGGCAGGAAAAGATTTTTGGTTTGAATAGGGGCCACTGAACTTTTTAATAATTTACTTTAGGTCACAATTTCCATTATACTTTGTCTTTCCATATCTATGGCAAAAGGCAGAACCATAATTGATGTCATAAGCTACATTTGCCATGAACCGGAAGCCTTAAAAGCAAACTGCTACCTGGACATGGCTGTGAAAGTGTTGCCCCCTTGTTAACAGATATACAGAAGTAATTTTAACGTGCTCACGCAACAACAAGCAATGGTAAGGACCAAGATGACTGGATACTTAAGACAAACCTGGTAACCAGTGTCAGCCGGACGGACAACAATAGAAGATAAGCCATTCAGGGAGCCAGATTCCTTGCCCCCCCCCAAGTCGGAGTCTGCTTTGAAAGTATATTTTAACAGTGACCTGTTGAGTTCACCAGTGAGCGGGCTTATTTTGATGTACATATTTTGCACAAAGATCAAGATAATGCACACTACCACTTGATTTGAATCTGCTGGGGTCAGAGACTTTGAAGTAAAATCAAAGACGGCATAAAAAAAACAATATACATTGAAAACTTTAAATCACAGAAGATAATAAATTGAACAGAGCCCAAATAAAACAAAACAACTGGAAGTACAAGTAATAGTCAATTTAGTGCAGGTTGTTTAGAAATTGAGGTTTAAAGGACGGATAGCGTGAATCATCATAAAGTTTTGCCTATTTATGTTGTACTAGAGATTGTCAAGAGGGATAATCTATACATAAATAAATTTTCTTTCGATCTTGATATGCTTGAGGAAGGATGTCTGTCTATCTCACTATTTCCCCATAATCAGAACCCTTGTGAAAACCCCATGACGGTCTTGGTAAAGTTGGAACTCTCATTGCCAAAAGGATACAAATTGAAATTAATTAAATATACTACCCCTGTGAAGCGGAGCATTCCCTTATTTTTTTTTACGTCTAGATGAGAGCTCCACGAACAAACCCATAATGCAGATTGATGAATGCTTATATCTTATATTGACACAATGTGCAAAACTGGCACAAATGAGGCATTCTTCCAAAAGACTGCATTACTTCACGTTTAAAAAAAACAAAAACTTTTTTTGTGTCAACAGAAGTGCTATCCATGAGTGTAATAGATATATGTAGAAAAAATGATGACAACTTGGTATGGATGTATCAACAAGGAATAAGGTGATTGTTAGGAATGGGGTCTTTGGTTGGCAGTCAGGTTACCCCCTGTCCAAGCAAGGACCCTCACTCTAGTCAGGGCAAAGGAATAACACACCTGGCTAACCCACACTCATCCCCTTGGTAGCTTGGCACGAGCAGAAAGGCTTAACCCAGGAGCAATGTGTTACGTATTTGTACCAACACACACAGTAATACAGTGAAAACACTACAAAATGGTTAAAAAAAATAGACAATATTTATGTAAGTCAAACAAGAACAAAACGACAAAAATCCAACATACACAAGTCAAAATATGAATTTTCAAAATAATATTAGTCTTAGTCCATAGAAAACAATGGAACGTTGATTTTACACAAAGTACCTGGTTAGCATTCAAAGTAAAAGCCGCATGGGTGAGTGTGCATCGGGAAAGTCAACGATGCATCGATTCCTTACTTGCAAGTGAGGCTGTGTGTTGTTTTTTCTCTAGTCGGGTCGCGGCGCATCGTTTTTCTCCCTTGCAAGAGAGTGATGTGTCAATTTCTGGACCGAACACCTCGGATCCACGCAGGCTCAGGATGACTTTGACGCCCACGGTTGATGTGTGAGAAATCCGGTTGTGGGGTGTTAGAAAACCACACTGTGTGGGGTTTCAGTCGTTATCAGCAGCCGCAAGAGGGTGTTTTTTGTCATTTCCGCAGCCATGATGCGTCGATAATCCAGCCACGATGCAGGTGCAGCATCGATTTCAGCTGCAAAGCCAGTGGCGCATCATTTACCAGCCGCGTTGCAGAGGGTGCATCAAAATTTCCCTGTGCGGCGTTCTGTCCATGGATTTCAGCTCTTGTTCTTCCATCTACACATTTCAAGGGCCTAGGGACTGGATAGGACACCACTTGGCAGGGTTGGAGTCTCAGCAGAGAGTCCAGGTGTTGGCAGAAGAAGTCTTTGATGGCCCTGAGACTTCAAAACAAAGGCAGGCTCAGTCCAAGCCCTTGGAGATTCTTCACAAGCAGGAATATATCACAAAGTCCAGTATTTTTCCTCTTTCAGGCAGAAACAGCAACTGCAGGCCAACCCAGCAAAGCACGGCCATAGGCAAAGGGGAAGTACTCATCCTCCAGCTCTTCAGCTCTTCTCCTTCGCAGTGGTTCCTCTTGATTCCAGAAGCAATCTTGAAGAAATCTAACGTCTGGGGTTTTGGGTCCACTACTTATACCCCTTTCTGCCTTTGAAGTAGAAAAACTTCAAAGGAAAGTCTCTGTTGTTCACAATATCCTGGCCATGCCAGGCCCCAGACACATACCAGCTGGCTGGAGACTGCATTGTGAGAGGGCAGGAACAGCTCATTCGGGTGTAATTTACCACTCCTCCCTTCACTCTAGCACAGATGGCTCATCAGGATATGCAGGCTATAACCCTGCACCTTTTGTTTAACTGTCTAGAGGGGATTCACAAACAGCCCAACTGTCAAACAGACCCAGACAGGGAATCCCCAAACCGGCAGAGTCACAGAATGGTTTACACAAAAACGTGATTTCTAAAAGTGGCATTTTCAAACTAACAATTTAAAAAACAACTTTACCAAAAGATGTATTTTTAAATTGTTTTAAAAAGTTTAGAGACACTGATCTCCACATTTCTATCTGCACCCAAAGGGATTCTGCACTTAAATATGATTTAAAAGCAGCCCCCATGTTAACGTATGGGAGAGATAGGCCTTGCAACAGTGAAAAACGAATATGACAGTATTTCACTGTCAGGACATGTAAAACACACCAGTACACGTCCCACCTTTAACATACACTGCACCCTGCATATGGGGCTAACTAGGGCCTACCTTAGGGGTGCCTTACTTGTAGAAAAAGGGAAGGTTTAGGCCTGGCAAGTGGATACACTTGCCAGGTCAAATTAGCAGTGTAAGACTGCACACACAAACACTGCAGTAGCAGTGTTAACAGGGCTTCTAATGTGACTGGCACAACCAGTGTTGCAGGCCCACTAGTAGCATTTGATTTACAGGCCCTAGGCACCTCCAGTTCCCTTTACTAGGTATTTAATAGTAAATCAAATATGCCAATCATTGATATTCCAAACAACAATACAATTTACACAGAGAGCATATGACTTTGGCACTGGTTAGCAGTGGTAAAGAGTCCTAAAGCCAACAAAAACTGGTCAGAAAAAATAGGAGAAAGGAGGCGAAAAGATTGAGGATGACTGTGCAAAAAGGACTAGGTTCAACAGTTTAGAATGGGAATGGAGAGAGAAGAGAAAAAAATAACAGGGGTGAGAAATGTGCATAAAATAAAAAGAGATTGAGGAGAAATGGAAGCAAGCAGAGAAGAAAAGAGTAAACTAGGAGAGAAAAGTGCAGTGTAAGGATTCCTACATTCATACGTGCAGTTTTGGGTCCCTTTTACTATTTCAGTGAACTTTTGTAAAGTATTTCGGATGAGAGTATCAGCCAGGAAAAAGGGTGCTGTTTTTGCAACCATGTTTTTTTCAAGGGTCCACAGGCATCTTTGGGATGCGGAGGTGAGACACTGGCAAGGGGGATGATAAGGGAAGGAATGAGCAGTAAGAAAGCATGTAAGAACAAGTGCTGCATTATTCTGTAAGCTTATGGGAAAAATAAACAACACTTTAATCGACCTGTAAGTATAGTGTGAATGGAGACAAAGGGCCTCATTACGAGTCTGGCAGTCACTAGGCTGACAGATTCACCGATAGTGGTCGGACCCTTGCCAATGCGGCCTTCTGAGTGCCTCATCACAACCCTGGTGGTCAGGCTGCCAGGGAACCAGCAGCTCCGCCAGGATCAGAGATCCCGGTGGTCTGGAGGTGGCAGTGGACCTAATCTGTCAGGGCAGTGCTGCAGGCAGTGCTGCCCTGGGGATTACGACCTCCTTCTCCTTCAGGGGTTTCATGGCAGTACCACCAGGGGGCCCCTGCACTGCCCATGCTCTTGGAATGGGCAGTGCAGAGGTCCCCTGACCACCACTCTCACAATATTCATGGTCTGCTTTATAGACAGTGAACATTGCAAGGCTGCTTTCGCACCCTGCGCTCTACAGCATTGCCACCGGCTCGATTACGAGCCGGAGACAATCCTGTAGGCTGTTTCCCACTAGGCTAGTGTTGGAAGCTCAGGTTTCCGCCTACTGACCTAGCGAGAAACTCTTAATGGGTATGTATGTATGGTGGCAACTTACCTGTCAGAAGTTCGGCAGACAGTGTAAACCATCTGCCAAACTCATATTGAGTCTCAATGTTTCAGAGGCAGTGGGGCTTATCATATTTCTTCGGCTGATATTTGATGCATTTGCTTTTGAATTTCTAAATCTGGACTATCCTTCTGACATATTCATTGGAAGAAATGTTATGTGGTGAGGGACTCAAATGAAACTTGAAAAAATCAGCTTGATCATCCCACATGCTTTAGGAAAAATCAATCACAGTTAGTCTGCTTGAAGTTCCATATGGATTTGCCAAATTCCCTCTACTAGGTATTGTATCTATTTTAAAATTTAGTTAGTCATTGTTAATGAATCAATCACACATGCTTTAGTTGCATTAATGAAACAAGCCCACTAAGCTTGGTATTTAAGTTCATAATTAGCCCTTCCCCAAATCAAGGCAATGTGTGTTTCAGGGTAGCAGGGCTGAGAGCATGCGTAGGTCCCAGTCAATGTTGAGCTGACATTTTCCATTGGTGTCTTACATTTATTTGTGTTTTTTGCATTCACATTTTTTATAATTTTGAATGTCATTATCTGATTACAATTGTGCTTATGTCTTTCTGTTTCAAAATGTTCTCAGTATTTCCTAATAGGTTGTTTTCATGCCTGCACTTAACTGGGGAATTGCCTCAACTTGTGCCAGAGTTACCCTGGGCTAAGTAAGGATTCTTTAAAAACTGTGTTTAGTCTAACCAGATTGCTGTAATCCAGTTTCTCCAGTTTCTGATATATGTATATATATATATATATATATATATATATATATATATATATATATATATATATATATATATATGTATGTATATATATATATATATATATACTCACCTGTTATAGTTAGAGTTATCTTAAGTAACTTTAACTCACGCCCTAAGGTAACTATAACTCATGCCCTCGCCATGCATGCAGTTTTTTCATAAAATGTTTTACTGTAAGTGCATGGCAAGGGAACGAGATATAGTTACCCTAGGGCACGTGTTATAGTTACTTGATATAACTAAACCTATAACAGGTGAATTTCCATGGTTTTGTACATTTAAAATGTGAGTCTAACTTTAATGTCCCTGTAACATTTGTTTTTTTCAGAGAATTAGTATTTTTTTTAATGTATTGTAATCTTCATTACTGTATGTTAATCCAACCACCGCCGCACATGGCCTTCAGCCATTCATGATGGCGGATGGCCACAGGGCCTGGCCTGCAGCCAAGCCCTGAGGCCAACCCCTATAAGCACCCAACCTTGCACCGTGCATTGTCTTCAGCCATGTGCGTCAGTGGTCGTCCTCAAGGCCTGGACTGCAGCCAGACCCTCCCTAACCACTGACTGTTTGCTGTGCACTCCCCCTTGGCCATGCGCAGTGTGAGTTGGTTGCAGCCTGTCTCTCTGGGTGTGAGAAAAGGTGTAAGAGGGTGAATCTGGGGGTGAGAGTGGCTGTGAGAGTCACTGGCAGGGTGTGAGCATGCGTGCATTAGTGTCTTAGTGGGAGCGTCACTGTCTGCACAGGTCTGTCAGTGGCTACATGAAGGTGTGAGTTTGTGTGAGTAGGTGTGTGAGAGTCTGAGTGGGTCTGTGAGTGTTTGAGTGGGTCTGTGAGTGCACAAGAGTCTGAGTGGGTCGGTGAGTTAGTGCATGAATGAGGGGGTCTGTGAGTGGGTGCGTAAGGGTCTGAGAGGGTCTGTGAATGGGAGAAAGAGATTGGAAGAGAGTGAGAGAGAAAGAGAGTGAAAGAGATGGAGAGTTTTTTTAGGCGTTGATGTATGATAAACTTAGAATCAGATCTTTCTAGACAAATTAAAAAGAAAAATGTATTTGTCAATTAAAAAGAGTGAGATCACCTTTCAGTATGAACCATAAACATTTGAATTTTAAACAAAATTAAAGAATGGAAATGATTATGGACACACCTGGAGTAGAAAAAACACTCAACTATCAGTGTTAGGGTCTGTAACCTTAACCTTTAGGCCACAGGTGACTCCTTCATGGACTGTTTCTAGACATACCTATGACATGCAAAGAAAGAAACATGAATGTTCCATTAGTAGGAAGGTTTAACTGTCAAAACACTAGTAAATAAACAAACACAATGCCAAGTGATACAGGAATGTGAGCATTAGGCCAGCAGTGACTCTGTTCTGCTCTGCATGCAAATGCAAGTATAACATTTGTACCAAGCATGTTGCTAGTGTTACTCTTTGACGAATTGCATGGAGAGAACATTGCAATGACAGTATCTCTCTCTTCCATCCCATTATTGGAAGGAAGAGAGATAGAGAGAGAAAGAGAGTGACAGGACCACAGGGGGAGGCTTATGGCCCTCGCAGTCCTAGTCAGCTCCCTGCATCCTACAGGATCTGAAATTGCAACCAGAAGCAGGCAGCTGCTTTAAATAACATATTTGCATGCAGGAAAGACAGATGAAAGCTTTGCCTTCTGACAGCAGGAGCTGTTTAACAGCTCCCGCTGTCAGAAAGCAGACTTTGCTTTTGCTTGGTGAGAGTTGTAAGCTGCTACCAAGCAAAATCAAACAGCTATGTCCTGGGGTGGGCAGCCCTGCACATAGCAAGAACCGGCCCTTGGGGATGGCGGTCCCCAGGGTCATCATTGGCTCCTCAAGGGGAGCCACATGACCCCCTTCCACTGTTGCACAATCCCAGGGAGGGCGTGGTCCCTGGGGCTTGGGAGTCCAAAGTAAACCTGTTAATTCTTTCTATTAGAGCCCGGGGGATGTGGGGGTCCCCAGGGCTGCAGGGTGCTAGGCAGCCCCCCTACATTAAACTAGAAATGTCTCTGGGACTTGACCCACCCCAGGGCTTCAGAATAAAGGAGGACCGGAGCCCGCACATTTAAAATAAAAAAATACTGCTCATTAGTGGCGTTGCAAAATCGTGGCAAAAATATTTTTTTTAAGTGTTTTTTTTAACCCTAAAGGGTCCCTCTGGGACCCCAGCACCAGAGCTAAGGAGTTGGTTGATTCTACCCTGGCCCCTTGTCTTTCCTTTTACTTTTGTGTGGGACTCGGCTAAATCCAAGTCCCAACATGGCTGCCACACATCCTTGTAAAAGTGTTGGCAGCCAATCAGAGCTGTGCATTTGCCGTGCATGGACTCTTAATCTTTGCAAAGTTGTTGTGACCTCAGATGTACAAATTTGTTTTCCCATAAATGCCTCCTGAACTACTGGATGAATTTACACCAAATAAGTGAAAACTTAATCTGCGTACTGACATCTATCTTTCTACCAAATTTGGTGTAATTCTGTCCAGTGGTTCAGTTTGTTGCCTTGTTTAAAGGTCCCATGGGAATTGACATAGGAAATGCAACTTTATGTGCCCCACTTTTTTCTCAGTCCCCACTCGACGGATCACCCTGAAACTTTTCGTGTGCAACAAGAATCACTGGGGCACTTTCATTTGGAAAATTTTGTGAAGATTAATTAAACAGTGGCAAAATTGTGGGCATGTCAAAAATGTTTTTTCTATGGAAACATGGTCCATATATATATATATATATATATATATATATATACATATAGCTGCTATGTCAAGACAAATCCAATCTCTGCCTGATTCTTATTCCACAAGGAGAATCAGCCCTCTGACCGTGTTGCAAAATTAGATTTATTTCCACATTGTAAACATGAAGTATTTCAGCTGAAGTCAGTCTTTGTTACATTGTGGAGTTTTTGGAATATATATATATATTTATACTTCTACACAACTTTGCCCAAAGGGACGGAGACGCACTCTTGTTTAGACATATTTATTAGTTAACATTGCAAACACTCCAAAGCTTCATTTAGTCCTGCTGCTTACATTACATCACCTCTTCATTTCTTGTTGCTGCTTTCAATACCTGATGCATTTCGGACTTCCAGAGTCCTTGTTCACAGGTGAATAAAAGGCAAACCAACTGCACTGCTTTCACTACTAATTTACGTTCTGCAATTATTTCAAGCCCAGTGGAGGGCAAGGACTGCTGCATATTTCCTGGATAACACTTTTAACTGCTGCAAATCGACCCACTGAAGGGTAAGAATTATGAGAGGTACTACAATATCCAGCATGCATTAAAACCGGAAGCCCACTTGGGAGCCCACCGGTGGGCGATATAAATTAGTAGTGAAAGCAGTGCAGTTGGTGTGTCTTTTATTCACCTGTGAACAAGGACCCTGGAAGTTCGAAACAAGTCAGGTATTAAAAGCAGCAATAAGAAGAGGTTATGTAAGCAGCAGGACTAAGGCCCTCATTACAAGCCTGGCGGTCGGTGAGAAAGTGGCGGTAACACCGCCAACAGGCCAGCAGTAAAAAATGGAATCATGACCACAGTGGAAACCGCCAACACAGACAGCCACCTTAACACACCGACCGCCACGGCTGTAGCAACAAACACCGCTGCGGTAACCGGCAACAGCCAGACGGAAGACAATGTACCGCCCACAGCATTACAACACGCCTATCCACCACATTTACCGGGGTGGTACCACCGCCATCAAAAGCATGGCGGAAAGAGTACACTGAAGGGAAATGACTCACCTCTCGACAATCAAGGAAGAACCACGACGCCATGGAGCCCGAGCTGCACTTTTTTCCAATGCTACTGCACCTTCTCATACACCAGGAACACGAACACCGGCCAAGATGACCAAGGTGAGTACTGCACCTAGCACATAAGGGAGGAGGGAGGAAAAAGAGAGTGTCACACACATGCAACACGCAACACCCGCACCCACACCCCCAACACCATACACACAAGCAGATGCAACAACATTACATATACACCCCGTAACCCTAAGGAAAAACGCAAGGACAAAAGGAATGGATTAAAATGAGTGTAATAGTACAGTTTTAGAGAAATACGTACTTAAATCAATAAACAGTATGTACAATATACACAATATATACAAAAGGAGGGACAATGCCCACTTCAAAATGTCTATGGCCCACGGGGCCATAACACATAGGCCAAGGCCACACATAGACTCCTGCCTCAATACTGAGAGAACTCTGCAGGGGCATCAGGTCATAAAAACACAGGCATCTCAGGGGGATGGGGAATGGGGGGGCACCTGAGCCGGAAGATGGTTCAACGCCACTGGCCTGGAGGGGGCTTCATGCCCACTGCCTGGTCCTGGGGAGGGCAAAGCCACAGTCTCTCAAGTGGGTTGTTTGCCCAGTGCCTGCTCCTTGGGAGTGCAAAGCCACAGTCTTTCAAGTGGGTGTTTTGCCCACTGCCTGGTCCTGGGGAGTGCAAAGCCAAAGTCTCTCAAGTGGGTGGCTTGCTCCTGGAGAGTGCAAAGCCACAGTCTCTCAAGTGGGTGGTTTGCCCACTGCTTGCTCCAGGGGAGTGCAAAGCCACAGCCTCTCAAGTGGGTGGTTTGCTCACTGCCTGGTCCGGGGAGGAGTGCAAAGCCACAGTCTCTTAAGTGGATGGCTTCTCCACTGGTTCTGGAGTGGGCTTTGTGCCCAGTGTGCTTCCTCCTGCCAAGGAGGGGGTGAGCGGATGCCTTCTTCCACTGGTTCTGGAGGGGGCTTTGTGCCCTGTGTGCTTCATCCATGATGGTGCAAGGTCACAGTCTCTCACCTGGGTATTACACTGACAGGTGTTGCAGGGGACAGGATGAACTTCAGCCCATGTAGTCACTACTACACCCTGCTCGCCGACGGTGATGGCTGCTCAGTGGATGTCGGTTGAGCTGCAGGTGGCGGTGCTGTCAGTGGTAGCCTCCAGGTCTTTACCAGCAGCCTCGGATGGCTGCCCACTGGGGCTGCTGCTGTTGGCAGTGGTGCTGCTGGCCGCTGGGCAGGTGGCGGTGCTGGTTGCGGTGCAGGTAGCGGTGCTGGCCGCGGTGTTGGTAGCCCCCAGGCCTTCACCAGCAGCCCCGGACGGCTGCCCACTGGGGCTGCTGCTGCTGCCAGTGGTGCTGCTGGCAGCAGGGCAGGTGGCAGGGCAGGTGGCGGGGCAGGTGGCGGTGCTGGCCACGGTGCAGGTAGCGGTGCTGGCCACGGTGGTGGTAGCCTCCAGACCTTCACTAGCAGCCTCAACGGCTGCCCACTGGGGCTGATGCCAGTGTTGCTGTTGGCAGCAGGGCAGGTGGTGGTACTGGCCGCGGTGCAGGTAGCGGTACTGGCCGCTTTGGTGGTAGCCTCCAGGCCTTCACCAGCAGCCTCGGACAGCTGAAGTGCCATGGCTGGTGTTTTGTGCCCCTTCCTGCCCTTGGCAGATGGTGGTGCCTCCTTGCTTCTGCCTGCTGGTGTTTTTTTCTTGCCCTTGATGGCTGGTGGTGCCTCCTTCCCCTTGCTGGCTGGTGGTGCCTCCTTCCCCTTGCTGGCTGGTGTCCCCTTCTTGCCCTTCCTAGGTGGCCGACCCTTCTTGGCATGGGCAGGTGGTGCTGGCACACTGGTGGGCTGACGGGTGCCTCCTTGGATCTTCTGACACCTGCAGTAGCTGCAGAAACCACAGTGGCCGTGGACTGGGAGGCTGAGGTGCTGGGCTGGGTTCTGGCCACCCTGGCCCAAAGTGAAGGACGGTGGGGTAGGGAATAGGTCAATGGAAGCTTCTTAGGGACACTGTGGTGGGAAAGGGGTGAAGGTTTGGGAGTGAAGGAAGAGGGAGTTGTGGTAGGAGGTGTCAGTCTGCTGTGTTTGGGTGCAGGTGCATGGGCTGGATGCTGTTGTGAGGTGGATGGCTGTTGGGTGTCTGTGTGCTTGCGTTTAGGTACTTTTGGAGGAGGTGTCACAGACACAGTGGGAGAGAACACAGGGGACGTGGGCATGGATGTGGGGGTGGTGACTGACAGTGAAGGGCGTGTAGTGATAGGCGTGCTGGTGATGGAGGTAGTGGATGAGGATATAGTGCATGTAGGTGTGAGTGGAGACACTACTGGGAGGGAGGTGGACGACGACGAGGAGGGTGACACAGGGGAGGCAGTGGATGTTAGTGTGTCTGCATGTGGATCGTGCTTGTGTGAGTGCCTGTGAGATGAAGTGTGGTGCTTGTGTTTGCCTGAGCCACTTCTGTGTGTTGATTTGGGTGATTGCTGGTCTGAAGGTGTGCTTGGGATAGGTTGGGGATGAGGGGATTGGGACTGGGTAGAGAAAGTTGGAGGGGGGAGGCTGGAGACAGGGACATGGGCTGCCATCAGGGAGTTGGTCAGAGCCTGGAATGCTCTCTGTTGGGCCACCACGCCAAAGTGAATGCCCTCCAGGTATGCATTTGTTAGTTGCAAAAGCCCTGCTACACCCTGGATGGCATTCAGTATGGTTGACTGCCCAACAGAGGGATATCAGGAGGTCAATAGCCTCCTCACTGACGGCAGCAGGGCCGACTGGGGCAGGGTCTGAGGTCCTGGGGCGAAGGAGATGCCCACCCTCCTGGGTGAGCAGGCACGGGAAACATGCTGCGGGTGCTGGGAGAACGGTACTGGTACAGGGTGGCAGCTGTACCTGTCGTTGGGCTGGGCACAGAGGTGTCCGCCACCGTCAGGGAGCTTCCATCGGAGGAGGAGTCGCTGTCAGTTTGTCCCCTCCTCTCTCCGTCATGGTGCTCCCCTCGCCCTCTGTCCCACTGGTGCCCTCACCGTCAGTGTATTCGGCCTCCAGGTCCATGTGGGATGCAGCTCCTTCCGTCGCCGGTGCCTCTACTCCTCCACCAGAAGATGCTAATGCACACAAGAACCGGGTGACAAAACAGAAAGGGGGGAGAGACAGAGGATACACTTGGTCAATGGCAGCAACAACAGTACCGTTGGCATACACAACTCACAGGGAACAGCCCTATGCACTAGGCCATGCACTACCTGTTACAATGCTTGTCACTATCCCATGGGGTACAATGCCTAACGCCATTAGCTGCACACCTGAAACTCACAGGACCTTGCCCAGTAGTAGATGCCCACCAACATTAATGTGGTTGGAGTGCATCTGATCTTGCCCATCATGGAACCTACCCTGCCATGTTTGCCCTGGCCTAGGGGCTACCACAACCACCCCCCCCACCCAGGTAACAAATCTGTACTCACCCCCTTGTGGCTGCTGTGATGCCTTCAAGCACCCATCCAACTCTGGATAGGCCACTGCCAAGATGCGGAACATCAAGGGGGTCAGGGTAAGACAGGCACCCCTTCCTCGTTGGGAAGCCGGCCCCAGCTGGGCCTCTGCCATCTTCCTTGCACAGCGGTGCAGGTCCTCCCACCGTTTGCGGCAGTGAGTGCTCTGCCTGTCAAAGACCCCCAGGGTCCGCACCTCCTTGGCGAAGGCACGCCAAATACCTTTTTTCTGATGGGCGCTGACCTGCAGGAAAAATACAGCAGAAAAGATATTAGTCATACCGTTCGGACTGTCATACTCATGGCTACCATATCCCTCCCATCCCCTTACGCACATACATTGTCCACCATACATGCAGAACTCTGCCCATGACCCCTCAGCCCACCCTCACATGAGGCTTACACACACAGCACTCCATACATTCATGCCCCTCGCATAATGCTCACAGTATACTCATCTGTTGGTCTAGAGGACCATATAGTAAAAGGTACTGGAGTAGCACCCCAGTCTCTCCAACTCCTCCAAAGTGAAGGCAGGGGCCCTTTCCCCAGGCACTCGAGCCATGGTCGCTTCCAGACACAGGTCACGGCAACACTAGCAGTGTAGGTCCTCTCCTGTTGAAGGTCAGGTAGCAAGTGAGTGAACTGATAGAAAATGGCGATCATGTCCGCGGCGGTGCGTTCCGTCAACGCCGGCGTACATCGCCATTGGCTCCTAGAACCCGTAGGCCCCAATGTTAACCAATGGGGTTTTGCGCGGCAGTTGTTGACCGCCGACCCTAACGGGGCACAACGCCAGAGGAATTATCTAATTTCCACTTGTCCCTCCTCACAGTCAGGCAGCCGCCAATTCAGGGGGGCACAGGACATGGCACCTAACTGTGTCACAGCAGACATAGGCACATCAACTGACTTATCAGTGCACATACTGTTTCTGTAAAACAAAAATTGCATATTAATCTGAGTACATGTTTGATTATGACATTCTGCTCACTGTTTTTCACTCTAGAGTTCAACTACTGAGGATAAATAGGCAATGGAGACATCCCCCCATGTACAGACCCCTGGTGGACCTGGCAACAATGGAGGACAGGCACATTATCCTAACCTACAGACTTGATAGGGCCACAATCCAAGAGATGTGTGCCCAATTGGAGCCATACCTGATTTCAGCTATCCACCACCCCAAAGATATCCCCCCTCTAGTGCAGGTCTTGTTAGTGCTCCATTTCTTGGCAAGCGGGTCCTTCTAAGCGACTGTGGCCATGGCATCAGGGATGTCACAGCCTATGTTCTCAAACGTCCTGACCAGAGTGTTGTCTGCCCTGCTGAAACACATGCGCAGCTACATCGTATTCCCCCAGATGGAGGATTTGGCCACAGTGAAGGCTGACTTCGATGCACTGGGACATATCCCCAACATCATTGGTGCTGTTGATGGTACACATATTGCCTTTGTGTCCCCCGGAGAAATGAACAGGTGTTCAGAAGTCGAAAAAGCTTTCACTCTCTGAATGTGCAGATGGTGTGTTTGGTGTACCAGTACATCTCCCATGTCAATGTAGAGTATCCTGGCTCTCCGCATGATGCCTTTATCTTGAGGAATAGCAGCATTCCATATGTGATGTCTCAACTCCAGATGAACTGGATGTGGCTCATAGGTGAGCCCATGGCCCCCACCCAGTTGATGTAGGTATATGTCGGTGGGGTTGTCCCTAAGGGTGAATGTGTGGCTAACAGGTATCCCTCGATATTTACAGGTGACTCTGGTTACCCCAACCTTTCATGGCTACTGACCCGAGTGAGGAATGCCAGGACAAGGGCAGAGGAACATTACAATGTGGCACTTGGGCCAACAGGGAGGATCATTGAGCGCACCTTTGGCCTCCTGAAGGCCAGATTCCGGTGCCTCCATCTGACAGGTGAATCTCTGTACTACTCACCCAAGAAGGTGTGCCAGATCATCGTTGCATGTTGCAGAATCTGGCCTTGAGACGCCAGGTGCCTTTTCTGCAGGAGGATGAGCGTGGAATGGTCGCGTGCCAGCGGTGAAGCCTGTGGACAATGACAAAGAGGAGGCAGAGGAAGAGGATGTGGACAACTGAACTACAATAATCCAACAGTACTTCCAGTGACACACAGGTAAGACACTGTAACTTCACCTTCCATTGCAGTTTTGTGTTGGACATTGTACATGGCAGCCTGATTTCCTTATTTCTATGGCCACTTACTGTACCATTTGGCATCTCTATTTTGAGATGTCTGTGCCCCACTCTTGATCCTTGTGTGTTTACTGCTGCCCACTACAGGTCATACCTATGTAAATATAACTGTACTTTTGAATTGCAATGTTTACAGCTTGTTTAAGTAATACATATTTCAATCAATTGACATACTCCATACTTGTATTTGTTCCAAGGATGTTTATTTCTGTGATGATAAGTGTAGGGGGTATTGCAATGGGTTTGGGTTGATGGTGGAGAAATGTCCAGGATAGAGTCCAGTCTATTGGTATCACAGGTGCATTGTCCAAGGGGGCATAGGAAGTGGAGCAATGTCAGTTCAAGGTGGACAGGGTGACACAGTGGGACAGAAGGGTGACAATCAGGTTAGTCCTATTTCCTGGCCGGGGTCTTGGCAAAGTTCTCTGACTTCTGCCTGGATCGCAGGGACCTTTTGTGTGGTGGTTCTCCTTCTGCAGGGGGTAGGGTGCTGGTGGCCTGTTGTTCCAGTGCCGGGGCCTCCTGTCCACTAGCGTCAGCAGAGGTGGAGGGCTGTTCTTTGGTGTGGCTAGTGTCAGGGGCCCGGTGGTGTGCCACTGCCTTCCTCATGGTGTTGGCCATGTCTGCCAGCACCCCTGCAATGGTGACCAGGATGGTCTCCTGCAACTTGAGCAACACAAAAGGATGATGAACGGAGTGCTAAACAATGCAAACACTCACCCCCAGTCACAGATCTGGGTGTAATCCATCGTTCTTTTGCTCACCATGCCACCCCAGTTTGGACCCAGCCATATGCAAATCAGTCTTGACCCTGTCCCTCATGGGAACAGTCCAGCCCGAACTGCCACGCCAGGTCCTCCCTGGACTGGAAACAAGCATCCTGGGACCGGTTTCAGGGTTTCACCATTCATCAGCCAGGCTAGCTTAAATCCAGTGGCACAGTGAGCAAGGGACCCACTTCTGGGCATACGCTTCCCACTTCGGGAAACTTTAGCAACACAAAGGGATGATGGACGGAGTACTGAACAATGTAAACAGTCACCCCCAGCCACAGATCTGCGTTAATCCATTGTTCTTTTGCTCACCATGCCACCCCAGTTTGGTCCCAGCCATATGCAAATCAGTCTTGACCCTGTTCCTCATGGGAACAGTCCAGCCTGAACTGCCAAGCCAGGTCCTCCCTGGACCAGAAACAAGCATCCTGGGACTGGTTTCATGGTTTCACCCTTCATCCGCCAGGCTAGCTTGAATCCAGTGGCACAGTGAGCAAGGGACCCATGTCTGGGCATACCTTTCCCACTTCGGGCAACTTTTGCAACACAAAAGGATGATGGACGGAGTGATGAACAATGCAAACACTCACCCCCAGTCACAGATCTGGGTTTAATCCATCGTTCTTTTGCTCACCATGCCACCCCAGTTTGGACCCAGCCATATGCAAATCAGTCTTGACCCTGTTCCTCATGGGAACAGTCCAGCCCGAATGCCAAGCGAGGTCCTCCCTGGACCGGAAACAAGCATCCTGGGACCAGTTTCAGGGTTTCACCCTTCATCAGCCAGGCTAGCTTGAATCCAGTGGCACAGTGAGCAAGGGATCCACGTCTGGGCATACCCTTCCCTCTTCGGGCCACTTTAGCAACACAAAAGCATGATGGACAGAGTGCTGAACAATGCAAACACTCACCCCCAGTCACTGATCTGGGTTTAATCCATCGTTATTTTGCTCACCATGCCACCCCAGTTTGGACCCAGCCATATGCAAATCAGTCTTGACCCTGTTCCTCATGGGAACAGTCCAGCCCAAACTGCTAAGCTAGGTCTTCCCTGGAGCAGAAACAAGCATTCTGGGACCGGTTTCAGGGTTTTACCCTTCATCAGCCAGGCTAGCTTGAATCCAGTGGCACAGTGAGCAAGGGGCCCACGTCTGGGCATACCCTTCCCACTTCGGGCAACTTTAGCAACACAAAAGGATGATGGACGGAGTGCTGAACAATGCAAACACTCACCCCCAGTCACAGATCTGGCTTTAATCCATCGTTCTTTTGCTCACCATGCAACCCCGAAACCGGTCCCAGTATGCTGGTTTCCAGTCCAGGGAAGACCTGCCCTGGCAGTTCAGGCTGGACCGTCCCCATGGGGAACAGGGTCAAGACTGATTTGCATATGGCTGGGTCCAAGCTGGAATGGCATGGGCAGCAAAAAAACAATGGATTTAGGCCCAGATCTCTGTACTGGGGGTGAATGTTTGACATTGTTCAGCATTCCGTCCATCACTTATTCTTTTTGCATTTCTCCTGCAACTTGGCCAGTATCTGGCCCATGGTCTTCTGGGAATGGTGGTATGCTCCCAGGATGTTGGTGAGTGCCTCGTGGAGAGTCAGTTCCCTTGGCCTGTCCTCCCCCTGTCACACAGCAGTCCTCCCAGCTTCCCTGTTGTCCTGTGCCTCTGTTCCCTGAACCATGTGCCCATTCCCACTGACCCCTGGTGCCTGTTTGTCCTGTGTTTGTGGGGTTGCCTGGGGTCCCTGTAGTGGTGGACACACTGGTGATTGGAGTGTCCTGGCGACAGAGGGATGGGCACACTGGGTGGGCGCTGTGCTGGTGTTTCCTGAGGGGGGAGGCCTGGGTCACTGACTGTCCAGAGGTCACTGATGGGCCAGGTTGGTCATCCTGATCCAGGCATGCATAGATGTTGTCACCACTGTGGGCCACTTTTGGGGGGAACTGTATGTTGCTGGCACCTTCTCTCCAGTGGCATTGTGTTGGGGTCCTGTGGGGATGTAAATGCAGTGTTCTTGTTTCTGCATGTGCCATCTTGTGCCTGGGTATGTTTCCCTCTATGGTTGTTATTAGCAAGGCAGCTTTGGCTTGTGTGAGTTGCGATTTGGTTGGCTAAGTGATTGTCACTAGTGTGCATGCTGTGGTGATGGGGTCCATGCATTGGTTTAGCATGCAGGGCTTGGAATTGGGATGGGTGGGTTGTGATGGTGGTGTATATGTGAGGTGGTGGAGTGATGAGGCTGAGGGTAGGGGTAGGAGTTTGTGATGGCATGCAGGTAGGGGGGTGAAAGTAGTAAAGATTTGACTTACCAGAGTCCAGTCCTCCTGCTGCTCCTGCCAGGCCCTCAGGATGCATGATCGCCAAGACTTGCTCCTCCCATGTTGTTAGTTGTGGGGGAGGAGGTGGGGGCCACCCGCCAGTCTTCTGCTACCTGGTGTCTTGCAACCACGGATTCGTGGGTCATGATGTTGTGGGCGTATTTCTGTTGGCGTAATGGTGTGGGTTTTGTTAACGCCAGTTTATCACTGACCTTTGGGCTGGCGGACTTATGTGTGTGTCTGTATAGCGGCGAATTTCTATGTGTGGGTCATAATACCCATAGCGATATACTGCCGTGGTCGTGGTATGTTGCCGGCAGTCAGCATGGCGGTAAGCGGCACTTACCGCCATTGTCATAATGAGGGCCTAAATGAAGCTTTGGAGAATGTTAACTAAAAAATATGTCTGAACAAGAGTGCGTCTCCGTCCCTTTGGGCAAAGTTGTGGAGAAATATATATTTATACATATAAAAATATTTTCACTTAAAAAACAAAGGTTACAGGGACATTATAGTTAGGTTCACGTTTAGCCACACAAAACCATATAAGTTCAGATGTTATAGTTATACTTATTTTAAGAAACTATAACTCATGGGCTAAAGTTGCAAAACAACACGATTTATAGTTTCTTCAGATAAGTATATCTATAACTGCTGAATTTCTATGTTTTTGTGTTTGCATAATGTGAGCCTCACTATAACACCCTTTTAGCCATTGTTTTTCAGTGAATTTGTATGTTTTGTAATGTAAAGATATATATAATTACTGTATGTTAATACAGCAACCGGATCGGCAGACCGGCCCCAAAAATATTTTGGGGCAATTTATTTTGCCATGAGGGGTCACCCAGGGGCCCCTCCATGTATGTTATGGGGTCAGGATACCTGTCTCCAGACCCCTTATGTGTTTTCCCACTTTATTTTTCCCTCCCTTGGGCCAAGTGACAAACAAAATGTCGGCCAAAACTTTCCTTTCAGGTTGCGGCCAGCCAATCAGGGCCTTGCTTTTCAGCCAGATCCATAGGTCCCCTGCAGTTCATTTGTGAAGGTTATATATTTCTTTTACCTTTAATAACCCTGAAACTCCTGAACAGATGTACACCAAACTGCAAAAAAGGCTCTTTCTGGACCAATTACTACCTTTCTGCCAAATGTGGTATAGCTCTGTTCAGTGATTAAATGTAGTTGTGTGTACAATCCTCCAGGGAGAATTGCATGGAGAAAACACATTTTGGGGCTTTCCTTTTTCTTGGCCCCACTTGAGGAATCACCTCAAAATGTTCAAGACAGCAATTAAAGTGAGTGGCTAACTAGTTTAGAAAATGTTGTAAAGATCTGTCAAACGGCACCAAAGTTTTGGGCAAAGCAAAAAATGCTTCATCTATGGAAACTAGTTACCACCAGTAGGTTTTGGATAAATAAACACACAAACACACACACACCACACACACCCAGCGGCATTCGCCATTGGGTAGTTATAGTGAGGATTGTGTTTCCATCCAGATTTATTTTTTTGTGTTGCTTATAATAACTTTGAAGTCGTTAGACAAATCTCCACAACAGTGGGTGCTACTTTTTGACCAATTTGAACATGGGAAGTTTTGAGGTGATCTGTCAGGTGGGGCAGAGAAAAGAGGAAGGTCCCAAAATGTACTTTCCTCACTTTCATTTCTGTAGGAAATTTAGACAGAAGCTACAGCATAAACCACTGAACGGATGTACATCAAATTTGGGAGAACGCTAGATCATGATCCACAAAAAGTGCTTTTTCTATTTTAATGAAAATATGTTCAGTAATGTTTGGACAAGTAATGTTCAAAATAATTGTATATGTATGGACAGGGAGCCTTCGCAAACCCACCGGATTTCCTGCTGAGATCTGATTGGCTTCCACCACCTTAACCAGGATGGGGTGGCAGCCACCTTAGGACTCGGGACTCAGTCTGAGACCTACAAACAGTTTAAAAAAGACATAAGCGGTCAGGCACCCTGATCCCCTTGGCCTGGTGGTGGGGTCCCTGCCTAGGGTCAAAAATCCTTTTTTCTCACTGTGAGTTTACAGAGAATCTGCAAATCTGTAGCAAAACAAAAAAAAAGACAAGTGCAGGCGTCTGCATTTGTTTTTTAACCCCAGCCGTTGGTGGATTAGGGCCTGGAGGGGGCTAGGTGTTTATTGTTTGGGAGAGTGGTCACTCTTGCCCCCTCCCCAGGGTGATTTTGACCCTGGGGACAGACATCTTTTTTAGGGGGGTCAGATGCCCCCTCTCACCTGGCCCCCTTTGGCCTTGAGGGCCACATCCCCTGGGGCGAGACATATTTTGGAAAGGGAGAGGGCACAGATCCACCCTCCCTGAGCCTCTAAAGTCCCAGGAAGCCACATCCCTGAGTACGCCAAGCTTTTGAAAAGGGAGGAGGGCCGTAGAGCTCGATTCCCTGAGTCATTAATTGGCCCTGCGGACTCCATCCCATTTGGCCAGTTCACTAGTTATATTCCGGAGAACTCACCCCCAGGGCATAGCAATTTACCTGCCCACTCTGGTGTGAGCATTGAAACCTGTGTTTGCTCCCACTTGGCAGGAGTATTTTCGAAATACCCACCATGCAGGAGCAAACACAAAGGGGGTCATTCTGACCCTGGCGGTCAGTGTTAAAACGGCGGCCAACCCGCCAACAGGCTGGCGGCCCAAAAAATTGAATTCTGACCCTGGCGGGAACCGCCAACACAGGCCGCCGCATTAACACTCCGACCGCCACGGTGGAACAAACAAACAGCGCGGCGGTCACCGCCAACAGGCAGGCGGCAGACAATGTACCGCCCACCCTATCACGACTCACCAATCCGCCACCTTTTCCGGGGCGGGAGCCCCGCCGATAAAAACAAAGCGGAAACAGACATCTCCAATGGAAAACACTTACCTCGACACACTCCACGCGGAATCGGAACAGCATAGAACCCGAACTCCACATCCTCCCGGCCATTGCCTTCCTGCTCTTCTTCCAGGATCACGAACCTCGGCGCAGACGACAACGGTGAGTACTGCACCTACGACACAGGGGAGGGGGGGAGGAGGAAAGGTTACGGGCACACACATACGCCACACACCCACCCCCACCCTCACCCCCGCCGAAATACCTACACACCTATGCAGATAAAAAAGTCAGAGTGACACCCCCAACCCCCCCCCCCAAAAAGCAAAGACAAAAGGCAATGAATGTAAAAGTAGAACTATGTTATTGCAACAATAAAGTATAGCGACCTTAGCAATATATGAAGAAGCAATACACATCTAGAACCATATCCACACAAGTAGCAAAAGTCCGGCCCAGTCATTCAAAGTTCAAATGTCCGTGGGCCAATGTGCAGCAACACATGGGCAAAGCCCACACACGAGATCGAGTCCATTGGAGAGAACACTGCTGGGGCATCACAAAAATAAAAAACAGGCACCTCAGGGGGAAGGGAAGGGGGGGCACCTCAGCCACATGAGTCCACGACGCCAGATCCACGAAGGCCCTCCATGCCCACTGTGCCATCCTGGGGAGTGCAAAGCCACAGTCTCACAAGTCTCTCCAGTGGGTGGAATGCCCACTGTGCCATCCTGGGGAGTGCAAAGCCACAGTCTCACAAGTCTCTACAGTGGGTGGATTGCCCACTGTGCCATCCTGGGGAGTGCAAAGCCACAGTCTCACAAGTCTCTACAGTGGGTGGATTGCCCACTGTGCCATCCTGGGGAGTGCAAAGCCACAGTCTCACAAGTTTCTACAGTGGGTGGATTGCCCACTGTTACATCCTGGGGATTGCCAAGCCACAGTCTCACAAGTCTCTACAGTGGGTGGATTTCCCACTGTTACATCCTGGGGAGTGCCAAGCCACAGTCTCACAAGTCTCTACAGTGGGTGGATTTCCCACTGTGCCATCCTGGGGAGTGCAAAGCCACAGTCTCACAAGTCTCTACAGTGGGTGGATTGCCCACTGTCACATCCTGGGGAGGTCAAAGCCACAGTCCATCAGGTGGATTACAGAGACCACTGGTCATGGAGGAGGCACGGTGGGCAGAGTGCGCCGTGAAGGCCTGCCCGACACAGAACCGGGACTGCCAATGGGCCAGCGGTGCTTGACAGGAAGGGCCCGGCGGAGCGGTGCTTGACAGGAAGGGCCCAGCGGAGCGGTGCTTGAGACGGCGGTGCCCAGCGGAGCGGTGCTTGAGACGGCGGTGCCCAGCGGAGCAGTGCTTGACAGGAAGGGCCCAGCGGAGCGGTGCTTGACAGGAAGGGCCCAGCGGA
This sequence comes from Pleurodeles waltl, assembly GCF_031143425.1. Classification (NCBI taxonomy): domain Eukaryota; kingdom Metazoa; phylum Chordata; class Amphibia; order Caudata; family Salamandridae; genus Pleurodeles; species Pleurodeles waltl. The sequence goes on from NC_090444.1 coordinate 1,526,485,648, forward strand.
GCGGTGCTTGAGACGGCGGTGCCCAGCGGAGCGGTGTTTGAGACGGCGGTGCCCAGCGGAGCGGTGCTTGACAGGAAGGGCCCAGCGGAGCGGTGCTTGACAGGAAGGGCCCAGCGGAGCGGTGCTTGACAGGAAGGGCCCAGCGGAGCGGTGCTTGAGACGGCGGTGCCCAGCGGAGCGGTGCTTGAGACGGCGGTGCCCAGCAGAGCGGTGCTTGCAGGAAGAGCCCAGCGGAGCGGTGCTTGACAGGAAGGGCCCGGCGGAGCGGGGCTTGACAGGAAGGGCCCAGCGGAGCGGTGCTTGACAGGAAGGGCCCAGCGGAGCGGTGCTTGACAGGAAGGGCCCAGCGGAGCGGTGCTTGAGACGGCGGTGCCCGGCGGAGCGGTGCTTGAGACGGCGGGGCCCTGGTCAGCGGTGCCTGTCTTGTGTTTCCAGTGAACCACACCTGCCCAATACTTGCTGTTCAGTCTGCATCGGACCTTTCCGTTGCAGGGCCCTCCTGTGATGGAGTCCTGGGTCCCTGGGTCTCCTCCGATACCCCCGGAATGGGTCTGGTGGGGCCCTCATGGCCAGGTCGGCTGCTCCCTGCCTTTTGCTCCTTGCTGCCCTTGCCCTCCTTGGCAGACTGTCCGTGGCCCTTGGCTCCCTTACCCGATGTGGCCGGTGATGGTGCAAGGCTCCCCTCCTTGGGGGCAGGCGTATCAGGCCTGTCGCGCCTGCCCTTCACTTTTTTGCTCCTCTTCCCAGGGGGGGGGGGGCTGGCTGTGCCTTTGCTGCTGGACGATGTCCCAGCCCAAGGAAAGGGCGGACTCCAAAAACCAGGCAAGACGTTCTTGGGAGTTGCTGGGCTGGTGGTGGCTGAGGTGTTTGTGGAACTCTTACGGGATGGAGGGGGTGGGTCAGGTGAGGAAAAGAGGTCAATTTTAGAGAGGAAAAATTTCTTTGGAGCTATGGGAAGGGTAGCTGGAGTGGGTATGGGAGTGGAGGAAGAGGATGTGGTTGTAGGAGAGTCAAGTGTGCTGTCTTTGGGTGCAGGTGCTTGGGCAGGAGGCTGACGTGAGGTGGATGGCTGTTGTTTGGGTGCCTGCCTGCGTTTGTGTGTTTGGGAAGCGGGGGTGACAGACACACTGGGAGAGGACACAGGGGACGTGTACATGGCAGTGGGGGTGGTGACTGCACGTGTGCGGACTGGTCTGGAGGGTGTGCTGGTGATGGGTGCAATGGCTGATGGTGGTGTGCTTGCAGGTGTGTGTGGAGATGTCACAGGGAGGGAGGAGGGAGCCGAGGAGGTGGGGGACACAGAGGAGGTAGTGACTGTTGGCATGTCTGCATCTGGATGTTGCTTGGGTGAATGCTTGTGTGTCCTGTGGTGCTTATGTCTGGATGAGCTGCCCTTGGGTGTTGAGGTGTGTGCAGGCTGGTCTGTAGGTGTGGATGGGATAGGCAGAGGAACAGGGGAGTGGGACTGGGTGGAGGGAGTCAGAAGAGGGAGGCTGGAGACAGGGACAATCGCTGCCGTCAGTGCTGAGGCCAGAGCGTTGAACGATCGTTGATGGGCAGCCTGACCCGAATGAAGGCCCTCCAGGTATGCATTGCTTTGATGCACCTCCCTCTCCACACCCTGGATGGCATTCAAAAGGGTAGACTGCCCAACAATGATGGTCCTCAGGAGGTCAATGACCTCCTCACTGAGGGCAGCAGGGGTGACTGGGGCAGGGCCTGAGGTGCCTGGGGCGAAGGAGATGGCCGGCTTCCTGGCCTAGCGGGCACGGCCCAAAGGCCGAGGGGCTGCTGGGAGGGCGGAGCTGGTGCGCTGGGTGGCGGCTGTACCTGTAGGATCGGTGGGCACGGATGTTGCCGCCACCGCAAGGGAGCTCCCTTCCGAGGACGTGTCGGTGTCGCTGACGTCTCCACGGGTCCCCGTGGTGGAGCCCCCCTCGCCCTCCGTCTCACTGGTCATGTCGGAGTCCGTTGCATGGCCCTCCGGGGCCATGTGAGATGCAGCTCCCTCTTGCGCCGATGCCACTTCTCCTCCGCCTGATGATGCTAATGCACACATTCACAGAAAAACAAAGAAAAGGAGGGGGGTGGAAAACATAAAGACAAGTTGGGTGCATGCATTGGGGACACCGTTGGCGGAGAGGACAGACACAGAAGCCCCCTGCACTACGCTGCGCACTTGGGGTACACTACTCATTCACTGGGACATGCCCTACAAGCCTATGGGCGACAACTGCCCACACAGTATACACTGGTCCATGAATCGCGTTACTAGGCACCCTTCAGAGGTGGGCGCCATACCTCACGGGCGGGCCTATCCTACAGAAATCGCCTTGGCCTAGGGATACCCACAGCCCTCCTCCCCCACCCAGGCACCTCCACTGCGCGCAAAATAGCAGAATGTGCTGGTACTCACCCCCTTGTGTCTGCTGTGATGTCCTCAAGCGCCCATCTAAATCGGGGTAGGCCACCGCCAGGATCCGGGACATCAGGGGGGTCAAGGTACGACTGGCACCCCTCCTAGGTTGGGTGGCCATCCCCAGCAGAGCCTCCGCGGTCTTCCTGCTCCCGCGGCGGATGTCCTCCCACCTCTTGTGGCAGTGGGTCCCCCTTCTGTTGTGGACCCCCAGGGCCCGGACGTCCTTGGCGATGGCACGCCAAATGTCAATCTTCTGATGGGCGCTGACCTATGTGACATGTACAGGGGGGGAAGAGAAACATCATCACTTTTCTGCATTCTCGATGTGAGTGGCCCCCCCTCCCCAACCTTGCCATGTGGCACATGCTCTCATCTGTCGTGCCATGCATTCGTCATTCGCTGCCCTCCCCTCCATCGTACATCATCCCCACTCAACCCATGCATTGGGCACTATGCATTGCCCCCCGTGTACTCACCTGTTGGTCTGGAGGCCCGTAGAGTAGCGCATACTGGGGGAGGACCCCGTCCACGAGCTTCTCCAACTCCTCGGAACTGAAGGCGGGGGCCCTTTCCCCAGTCGCAGCAGCCATTGTCATTTCCAGACAGAGGTCACAGCAGCACTTGCAGTATAGGTCCTCTCCTGTGGATGCTCAGGTCTCGTGTGATCAAGCAGATAGAAAATGGCAGTTACGGCCGCGGCGGTGCGTACCGCGGCATTGCGTACCGCGACCACCGGTGCTCACCGCCATTGGCTCCTGAAACCCATCGGGTTCAATGTTGTCCAATGCGTCTTTGCGCCGCGGCCTGCGACCGCCTACCGCCACAGTGTGCCACGCTTGCGCAATGACCTCACTTCACATTGTCACACTTCACAGGTCAGGCAGCCGCCATTTCAAGGGCCCACATGGCTTAATTCCTACTGCGTCACACATGGCTAGGCCTTGCACCGACAATCACACTAGCCATTCAATCCCGAGAGATTCGTGTACTGTGCATGCTGTGGGGACTCACCTGTGGGTTGCTTGACTCTGTGCTCCATGTTGGCCTTCCTAGGCATCGTCCGCTGGGACTTGCGAGGAGACGGAGGAATCTTCCTGTGTACAGACCGCTGGTGGACCTGTCGACAATGGAAGAAAGACACGTCATACTCACCTACAGACTCAACCGTGCCACTATACAGGAACTGTGTGCCCAGCTGGAGCCAGACCTGATGTCACCCATCCGCCAACCCACAGGGATTCCGCCTCTAGTGCAGGTGCTGTCAGTACTGCATTTTTTGGCCAGTGGATCATTTCAAACTACCGTGGCCATTTCATCTGGGATGTCTCAGCCTATGTTTTCAAAGTTGTTGTCCAGAGTGTTGTCTGCCCTGATGAAATACATGCAGAGCTACATCATTTTCCCTGAGGTGGGTGACTTGCCTACAGTGAAGGGTGATTTCTATGCCCCTGGACACATTCCCAATATCATTGGTGCCATTGATGGTACCCATGTGGCCTTGGTTCCCCCAAAAGACGATGAGCAGGTGTACAGGAACCAAAAGAATTATCATTCGATGAATGTCCAGGTGGTCTGTTTGGCTGACCAGTACATCTCCCATTTAAATGCCAAGTTCCCAGGGTCAGTGCATGACGCATACATCATGCGAAATAGCAGCATCCCTTATGTGATGGAACAGCTACAGAGACACCGTGTGTGGCTAATTGGTGACTCTGGTTACCCAAACCTGCCTTGGCTATTGACCCCAGTGAGGAATCCCAGGACCAGGGCAGAGGAACGGTACAATGAGGCCCATGGGCGTACCAGGAGGGTCTTTGAGCGGACCTTCGGCCTCCTGAAGGCCAGGTTTAGGTGCCTGCATATGACTGGTGGATCCCTAATGTACTCACCAAGGAAGGTGTGTCATATCATCGTGGCCTGCTGCATGCTTCACAACCTGGCTTTGCGACGCCAGGTGCCTTTCCTGCAGGAGGATGGTCCAGATGGTGGTGTTGTGGCCGCTGTGGAGCCTGCGGAGAGTGAAAAGGAGGAAGACGAAGAGGACGACACAGACAACAGGGACAGAGTGATACTGCAGTATTTCCACTGACACACAGGTAATAAGCTACTCCTGCATTGTATTATATCTGTAACTGTAGTGGCTCTCTACTGTCTGACCTTTCACCCCAATGTATGGTAACTTAGTTGTGTATATCACTTCCTATTACAGTGGTCTGATCCCCACGGAGTGCCCTCTGGTATTTATCCCCATGGACTACCGCTGTGTGACACTGGTATGTTGTCATCACAATGTAACTAGAAATGTTTTGTTGGTTATATCGAATACATTTGGTTTAAATAAATAGATAGCAGAATCCAGTTGGTTTTTGTGCAATAATTGTGTTTATTGAAGTTTTCAAATAGGTGTATAGTCCAAAAAGGGTGCTGGGTGATGGTGGAGGCATGTCCATGGCAGAGTCCAGACTCTCGTTCGCACAGGTGCATTGTCCATATGCCTGTGGAAGGTGGAGCAGGGGCAGTTCAAGGTTGGACAGGGTGAACAAGTGGGACAGTGGGATGGCATCCGTGGGTTTCCGTGCATGGCGGGGGTCTTGACATCCTACTCTGTCTTCTTCCTAGATCTCAGGCCTTTCTTGCGGGGTGGTTCTTGTTCTGCAGGGGGTGGGGTCCGGGTGGGCCATTGCTGTTGTGTCGGGGCCTCCTGACCACTAGCGCCGGCGGAGGTGGTGGGCTGTTCTTCCTCCATGCTAGTGGCAGGGGCCCTTTGGGGGGCCACATGGTCCCGCAATGTGGTGACAATCTGGTTGAGTGCCACCACGATTGTACCCAATGCGGAACTGATGCTGCGCAGTTCTTCCCGGAACCCCATGTACTGGCCCTCCTGCATGGCCTGGATTTCCTGGAACCTGGCCAGGACCGTCGCCATCGTCTCTTGGGAGTGGTGGTACGCTCCCATGATGGTGGTGAGGGCCTCTTGGACAGTGGGTTCCCTAGGCCTGTCCTCCCTCTGTCGCACAGCAGCCCTCCCAGTTCCTCTTTGTTCCTGGGCCTCTGTCCCCTGGACGGTGTGCCCACTACCAGTGCCCCCAGGTCCCTGTTGTTGTTGGGGTTGTGGGTTACCCTGGGTGCCCTGTACTGGTAGACACACCGCTGCTTGACCTGTCCTGGAGACAGAAGCATGGGCCCGCTGGGTGGGTGCTGTGCTGTTGTTTCCAGAGGGGGGTTGGTCTGCTGTGGCCTGTGGCTGACTGAGGGTAACCGACTGTCCAGAGGTCCCCGATGGTCCGGGCTGGTCATCAGGTTCTAGGTCGACAGAGCTGCTGTCATCACTGGGGGCCTGTTCTGGGGGATGACAAATATGGACCCTCCTGGACGGTGTGTTGGCGTTCGGGCCCTGCAGGGGTAAAATAGTATGGTTATTGATTTTGTGTGTGCCATGGCGTGCAATTTGAGGGTACCCTTGTCGCCCAGTGCTGGCAGTCCCATGTGGGAGGAGTTGTGAGGGTGGTTTGTGGGGGGGGATGGGTAGGTGCAGTGGTCATGCTTAGGTGATGGGTGTCCATGGTTTGTGTTGGCATTCAGGGGTTGGGGTTGGGTTGGGTGGGTTGTGCTGGTGAGACATTAACAGGGAGTATGTGTGCTGGGGGGTTAGGGGTGAGGGTGTGGGTTGGCATGCTGGTGGTTGGGGGGGGTGAAGTAGTTGAGATTAGACTTACCAGAGTCCATTCCTCCGCCTACTCCAGCGAAGCCCTCAGGATGCAGGATGTTCAAGACCTCTTGCTCCCATGCTGTGAATTCGGGTGGAGTGGGTGGGGGTCCGCCGCCAGTCTTCTGCACAGCGATGTTGTGTCTTGACACCATCGACCGCACCTTACCCCGTAGGTCGTTCCAGCGCTTTCGGATGTCTTCCCGATTTCTGGGATGCTGTCCCACAGCGTTGACCCTGTCGACGATCCTTTGCCATAGCTCCGCCTTCCTGGCTATTGTGGTGTGCTGCACCTGTGTGCCGAAGAGCTGGGGCTCTACCCTAATTATTTCCTCCACCATGACCCTGAGTTCTTGGTCCGAGAACCTGGGGTGTCTTTGAGGTGCCATGGGGTGGTGTGGATGAGGTGTGGGGTGGTGTTTGTGGTGATGTGTGTGGTGGTGTGTGGTGTTTTGTGCGTAGATGTGGTGGGGGGGATGATGTTGGGTTCCTGTCTGTGTTGTGGTTTGCGTTCCCTGTGCTCTCTCTCTGTGTATTGAGCCTTGTCTCTGATTTTCGATTTGTGGGGGTTTGTGGGTGATGTGGGTGTGTGTTTTATATGGTGATGAGTGTGTGGGAGTGGTGTGTGTATGTGTATCAGGTGTGTGTATTTCGATTTGGCCAATGTGGCTGTATTTTGTAAAGGTGTGTGTATTTTGAGCGCGGCGGTGTGTACCGCCAATGGAATACCGCGGTTGAAAGACTGCCGCGTTGATTCGTGGGTCGTAATGGCATGGGCGTGTTTGTGTTGGCGTGACGGTGGAGGTTTGGTCATCTCCAGTTTATCGCTGACCGCTGATGAGGCGGCCTTCAGTGGATGTCGGGTTTTTGGCGGTTTGGCAGTTGTGGGTCAGAATGACCGTGGCGGTTTACCGCGGCCGCGGCGGTATGTTGGCGGTCTTCAGACCGGCGGTAAGAGCCTTTAACTGCCGAGGTCAGAATGACCCCCAAAGTCTGCTCCCAGCCAGCAAGAGCTATGAAAATGCTTCTACCTGATGGGAGCCAACTGTTGATCTGTTTTCCTGCCCACACTCTTCTGAGACAGCAGATCAAAATATTGCTCCTGCCTGGAGGGAGCAGAATTAGTAACTGCTCACTCTTGGCAGGAGTGATGCCAGATCCTGCTGTATGGGGGGGAACCGTGTGGGGCTGTGTTGGCCTTGGGGTTTCCCCAAGGCCCCCAACAAGTATATGGAGGGCCCCAAAGTGGGGCACCAGGGCACCCACCTTTAAGTAATGAAGGTCCAGTGGATGGGATCCCTAGGACCTGGCAAGTTTTGGGGAACAGGGGTACGGGGTCCCTTTAATTAAAATAAATGGCTCTAGGGGATGTGGTCCCCAGGGCCTAACAAGGTTCATGGGGGTCATATGTCCCCTCAACTTTAATTTAAAAATCAGCCCTGTATGATGGGTCTACAGGACCTAACAAGGCTCAGGGAGAGGGGGGTGCACAGCCCTTCTCCCTTTTAATATAACAAAAGAAGTCCTTGGAGATTGGAGGGAGCACACAGCATTGATAGCATGACTGCAGCATTTCAAATTACCTCATTGATAACAAGACTGTTCATGGTGGAGGTGCGAACTATAGTTACTTTAGGGCTCAATGTCAGATGCAATCAATCAAGCAAAAACAAAAACAAGCCATCATCTGTTGAGCATACAGGAATAACGTTCTGACACACCAGGACTCCTCTGTGTGGAGAGTGCCAGCCATAAGGTGCAATCAATGCAGAGAGTAACCCTGTAGAACTACGAGACTGACAGCTGTGGGGATGTAGATATTGGCTGCACTTCCACATTATCCCTGTATGCACAGATTTACTCTGTTACAACAACCAGAGAAAAGCACTGCAAAACACAATACACTAATGTGTTCATAAAAACATCATAAAACATAACCTTCACTATAAAATGCACCACAATATGACAAAAAATTCTCATCACAAATCACCACCTCCACACGTTTTATGTAACTTTGAGGTAAAATGTTTTTGCACAAATGAATACCTTACTAACACCAACTTGTATTACTTCTGAAGCTTCCAAAACCCAAATTGAGTCAACTCTGGAAGTTGAAATGGATACTTTGAAAGGATTGGGATCAAGAAGAAACAGAAATACAACTTTCACATACTGCACTAGGATTTTCTGCACTAGCCAACCCCAAATCAATGCTAAACACATCAGAACAATATAGGAATATGGGTCATATTTCTAGGGGACATAAGAGCTTGGCCATTGTGTGGTGCTGGTGACTGTATGGTCACCTTACAAAAATCATGCACTCCAGGGTCTAGTTCATTTCCATTTGCAGCTACTGGACTTTCTACGTAGTCATCTGTAGGGGTTGTCCTGAATAAGAATAAAACCAGGAAACGTTCCTTTAGTGATTCTGTTACATTAAAAATGTCATACAATTTTGGTAAATATACTAAAAAATTCAAATTTTTCCAGATAATTAAAACTAAATTGGTACATTTTAGTCTTCTAGTATTCACTAATAGGGACACTGATGATGATTGGCCTGCGTTTTTTGGATGCAGATTGCACATCCGATAGAGGTGGGCTTGTAAATTTTCTGCTTTTTCAACCAATTACACAGGGATATGTATTCACACATATATAGACGGTGACAAACTCATAAAGTCATTTTTCACTGCGTTAAGGCCTATCTCTCCCATTAACTAACACTGGGTTACCTTTTTACATGTAATATGTGATTGTTAGAAATTAGTTTCGGGTTGACAGAGGTATTCACCCTGTCCACGCAGGAACCACAATCCTAGTCATGGTAAGTCAGATACACGCTAAAAGTTAACCTTTTCTCATTCTCTGGTAGCTTGGCACACAGCAATCAGGCTTAACTTAAGAGGGAAGGTGTAAAGTACTTGTGCACCACACAGTAAAACAGCAGAAACAACAAAAAAAAGGTTTCACACCAAGTTAGAAAAATAGATTATAACTTTATAAATATATCAAAACCAAAAATACAAAAATTAAAAAAGTGGAAGTAGAGATATGAATTTTTAAAGAATAAAAATGTCTATAGCGCTTAGAAGCAATAAGCTCCAATGGGGATCATCTGGTCGCTCTGGATCAGGGCAAAGTCAAAATTCAGGCCATCTACAATGGAGTGCGAGCCAGGTATAGGAGCCAGCCAGGCCCGCTGATCACAGTACCTTGATCCTGGTTGGAACAGCGAGATGGGGGTGTAGCCAAACACTGCATCAGTGTTGTTCCTGCAGTTTAGGTGATGCGTCATTTTTCTTCATGCAATGCATCAATGCATCCGTTCCTAAGACAATGCGCTGAGCTGAGAAGCAATGGTTCCATAAAATATGTACTGCATTGCTACATGCAGTGGAAGGGATGCATCAATCTGCCCACACTGGGTAAGCAGTGGAGCAGTGGAGGGGATGCATCAATCTGCCCAATCTGCAGTTCTGATGCATTGGTTCTTTAGGTGAATCACCAGTTTCCAGTGCCATGTGTCAATCCTGCTCCAATAACAGCGATGATGGGTTGACTCAGCTTCCAGTAGACAGGAACTGTGTTGGTCCGACTGGGGCATGTACCTGAGTCTACTTCCAATGTGCCAGGCACATGGGCAGGTGGTGAGATTTTTGATATCCTTGAGTCTCAAGAAACAGGAGGCAAGCAGACAAGCCCTTTGACATCACACTGGGTTCCAGGCAGAGTCCAGCTCTCCCTCCGCAGGGTCAGGAAGCAATAGGCAGCAGAGCAGCACATCAGAAAGATAGTCCTTCCAGAGAAACTGTCCAGAAATGTGAAAGTCCCAGTACCAATACATCAGTCCTTCTGACAGAGGTTATTGACAGGTCCAGAAGTGTACTCAGGCACACCTACTCTTCCTTTGTGTGTGGCTGTCTAGAGGGAATGCCCAAAGTGAAGCTGTCACATACCCCAGATGTTTGCTGGAGACATGCTACAGACGGAGAGCTTTAGGAGCAGAGCAATGCCCACTTTCTGGAAGCATTATTTCTAAAATAGTACTGTTACATCCAACTTTGCCAGAAAAGAGGATTTATCATTACTATTCTAATGATATGAAACATGCCAGAGCTACTCCTTAATAAGGAATTGCAGCTTAAGAATGTAATAAGGAATTTCGAATATTAACCTGATTTAGGTGTTTGTTTCACTACCAGGGTTCGCAAATCTTAAAAGTATATGTCCTGCCTTTTACAAATATAGTGCTGTGCCCTATGGCCTACCTCGGGCATACCTTATGGGTGACATATGTAATAAAAGGGGAGTTTAGGGCCTGGCAAGAAGTTTAGTTTTAAATGCTAAGATGACATGGCAGTGAGACTGCACACACAGGCCCTGAAGTGGCAGGCCTGAGTCATGTTTAAAGGGTTACTTGTACTACTTGTACGGGTGGCACAATCACTGCTGCTGGCCCACTAGTAGCATTTAATTTATAGACCCTGGGCACAAGTAGGACTCTCTACTTGGGACCAAGAGATAAATTAAATATCCTAATTGTTAAAGGACCAATATTACCATCTTTTAATGGAGAAGCACATACATCCTAGCACTGGTTAGCAGTAGTAAAGTGCTCAGAGCCCTAAGACCAACAAAATGAATTAGCAGAAGGAGTAGGAAAATAGGCAAAAAAATTGGGAGACCCTAAGGCTGACAGGTCTAACAGTGCTTCTGACAGTCATCTAGGTACAGGGTAGAGAGATCCTATTTAGACTCAAATTAGTGTAATTTAAAATCCTCTTTATGGTAAAGACTATTTTAAGTCACAATTTGAAAACAGCACTTTAGAAAGTTGACATTTTCTTACCTAAACATGTGGCCTTTTTCCAGCATTCTGGGTGAGAAGACTGTGAAAGTTTCTGCTGTTAGTGTTTGTGTATTCCTTCCAGACAGTAGCACAAAGAAGACAAGGTGTGGACAGGATGGGCCATCCTGCCAAGATGTCTAGGAGCTGAGATGTACCTTGTGCCACTTACCCTTCGAAGGGTTTTACCTCAGGGGTACTCAAAGGAGTATAACACCAGACCTCTGTCACCCCAGAAAGTTTGGCGTCTTAGGAAAGGGAAAATCGTTCCAGAGGTGGGGGTGGACAGAGCGTCCCCTCACTCACAAAGTCCTGTACCAGGTATAAATATTGGACCCCTAGAATTGTGCTTCAGATCACCTCTGGAAGTCTCAGAAGTTCTACTGTGCTTTTCTGCTACTGAAAGGAATGCCCAAATGCTGTAATGGCTGAGAAAGGAAGATTGAACCTGCTGCTTAAACCCAGCACCACCAGTGTGACTCAAAGGGCTGTCGGTCTCTGCTGATCTAAGGCCTAAACACCCTACTTGTGCTCCCCAGGTCCTGAACCATTAGAAGTGCTGTTGGTGGTACTGCTCATGCTTATCCCTAAAGCTGGGATTTTCCAGATAAAACTACCTAGAGAACTGACAGAAGACCAGGACCAACCTACCAGCAGATCCACTAAAGGTGCATTGTCGGTTGGTCTGACTTCAACGGAGCTACCGCTATGTTTTTCTCCACAGCAGCAAATCTGCCTTGGCAGGATCTCCCAGCAGAGGTATCAAGCCGCTGCGAGCCCTCTTCAGCTATAGCCTGCAGCCTCGTCCCATTGTGTGAATGCAAGCTCAAGAAAAGCTTCTTAGTCCAAACGTAGAAATTTTGACCAGGCTCAACAACAACTAGCTGCCGATTGATGACGACAGTCTCCTCGGAATGTAAATCCAGCTTCTCCCACTGTGAGCTTTTCCCACCTTTGTTAATGGCTTCACCGAGACCTCACCCAGGGGCTCCCTGTTTATAATACCACTTTCTCTGATACGGGCTGATGCCTTGCTTCCCTGAGACTCTGCCATCTCAAGAACTATCCTCAAGAATTGTTCAAGGACCGAAGATAAGCCCAGACCAGGCTCAATTGATCTCTTGCATCTGACCCGTGCCCCATTGAGTCGAGCCTTAAATTTTGACCCCGGCGCACCCACTTTTGCTGCTTTCATCAGTTAGGTGCTATTTTTCTCTCAAAACTTTATTCATAGCTCTGGCTCTACTGTTTGTACATTTCGTTTTGGTAACATTTTTAATACCTATGTTATTAAACTTTACTACATTAAAAACAAATATGTGGGTCTGTTGTGTTTTCATTTTATTACTGTTTGTGTGATGCATAAATACTTTACACATTGCTTCTAATTTAACCCTAACTGCTTTTGTGCCCAGCAACAAGAGGGACAAGCACAGCCTAATTTAGTGACTTTTTGTGGTTCACCCCAGTAAGGATTTTATTTATTATTTGAGGGGGGCGCTCACTCCTCTCTACGTATAGCCCAATTCCTTTTACACACAAACACACACACACACACACACATTCCAACAGTTCTTCACAAAATGGCATATTAATGTACTGATACACGCTTAAATCCATAACATGCAAATATATTCGCAACAATGTCCATAGCAATTCATGACATCTGTGACATCATTGCTCATCGCAACTACAGCTTAACCAATTATTGAGATGATGTGACATATATTACAGCTCTCTTTCATCTGCATTTGTTTACACAAGTGATAGAAAGACATTGATGTGAGCATATTTATTTATTTTACTGCTGGGGCTTACTAAAAGAAACCAGAAATCTAGTTCAATATTAAAACAAACTATAAATCAAACAGCTGTACACTGCCAAAATGCTACATTTGGATTAACTCGAAGCCGTCCAATGTGTTTCCAGGGGAATCATACCTGGTACTTGAGACAGGTCTCATTTCAGCTTCACTCCACAGGTCACTATGCCTTCTCCTGTAGGTGAAAATTAGAGTTCTAACAAATAACTGGAGTATTCATCTATTTAAAAAAAATATGCCAGCATGACATGCTGTTGGAGAAGACCTTCTTCTACAGAAGACTGAATATGTGCATGAAAATGTTTCTCATGCTTCAACTACAGGTTTATGGATTAAAAAAGCTCCTACAAATAATAAAAAGAAAATGAAATGTCCAAGGAGCAACTTCTTTGAAGTCTCTCACTACCTGTAGGAACAGCATCTATTCATTTTGAATATAAAGTCTGTGTGCAAAGAGGTTTCTGCACCTCCAGAAATACACTGCACACATATAAATGTGATGTAAAAACTATATCTACCAAAAGGTTAATATTTTAAAGTTATGGGGGTTTTAAGGAACACAGAGGATGGATAGTCTCGGGAAATAATTGCTGGAAAGCAGATGCAAAACTTTGGTAGGAATATCTCTCATTGACTATGTTTAGCCCTTTAAAAACTTATTATGACATATGACTAAAATATAGATCCTCTTTCACATTTTGCCTGAACACAGCTGGGTCTATATCGGCATTAACCCCTCAATGTCTATTTAATTTTTTCTTGCTCCTTAGGAAAGACATTAAATCCAGCATCTCCTGTTCATAATTATTGTCCCTTTTTGTTATGAAAACAGAATGAATATGGAATGTTAGCAATCCTCTCATGCATTAGAACATTGAGATGAAGCTATAATACAACACTGGAGAATTAAATTACAAATTGCAAACTGTTGCTGCTCTTAAATGTATGGGTATGGGTATGCTGTTTTCTTGATTTTGAACCGCCCCGTTTTTCACCCAAGCCCAGAATCAGGACGGGAAAGCATTTTCAAAGTCGGCACTTATTGCTCCATTTTTAGACTATTGTTGTGCCTCAAGACTACATAATTATTTTGTGTGTGTAAGATTTTTAATGTGTTGCTCATTTTATAAAATGTTGCCACATTGATGCCTGCTTCTGCACTTGGCTCTATATTCTGTCACCTCTGCCGACCTGTTAGTTTTGTTTTTCTTGGAGTGGCAAAAACAGGTATGATGTATGTTGCAGGTGGTGCTTGCTATTTTGGGAGGCTCTGTTGCAGCATGTACCACCAATTCATCTTCCATATAAAGGTAGATACGCACAGGGGGAATACCAATGACACGACAATGGCAAGTCTGTCTATGCCTCTATCACCACTAGTGACAGTCCCCTGGGCCTAAACTACTCAGCCATGAAACTAGAATTTCCGTTTCCTCCAAGTAGCTTATGGAGTCTTACACCAGGGAAATCTCTGAAGATACAGCCCATACTTTTGCAGAACCCCTAGCCAGTTGTAAGTACTGCAAAGGGACCCGCCATAACTGCTGATGTGGCCAAGCCCATAGTTAGGAATTTACTGGATGATGACAACAAACACAGTTACTGAATGGATGTTCCATCTTTTTCTAAGCATGGCGCTAATTTATGTGCAGAATGTTATTCAGGATTGCAAACAATATATTCTCTTTCTGGCTGGAACCTACATTTTTTACACCACTATAGTTAACTCAGGCTGGCCATGCCTCCAGGGTACTCAGTTTTACCTCAAGATGGCACCCCTTGTATGGAACGTGGGCTCATGATAATACTTGAATCTCTAGTATTCTTGCAATGTGATTAAATGAGAAAATGTAGGGCAGCCTTAAGGTTTTAACTGACTGGGCTGCATCACATAGTTTATGATGTTAATTTTGTGCTCTTGGGTAATTTTAATATTCATGTGGCTAATTCTACAAATTCCCATGTGAGGACATCTTAGAGGTTTTATCCATGTTGAATTTGAAACATTTAGTTATCCCCCCTTGCATATTACAGGACTCACTTTGAACCTCATTCTTTCCAACATATTATGGGCAGTGAAAAGCATGATGGGTACTGTTGCACCTGACGCACCGCCACATTGCCGCCAGATCAATTATGAGCTGGCGTCAATGTTAAGGCCCCGTTCCCCGCTGGGCTAGTGGGCAGAGAACTCTAAGTAGGGCCTGTGGGTGGAAGACTGGCGTGGCGGTCTTCTATGCGAAAGAGTTTGGCAGGCGGCCTCCACCACCGCCAAACTCATAATGAGGGCCTCTGTGTTGTTGCTGAAGAACGAATCAGCAAATAACAGTGTAATTACCTATTATAGGACTATATGTCGCCTCCCAATTCCCCAATAAAATTCTCAAAAAAGCTATTCACTGCCATTTGTGTGACTTTTTGGAAGACACCATCTTTTAGACAACTCTCAATCTGGTTTCAAACAACAGAATAGCACAGAAATGATGCTTCTAGCTGTATTCGAACACATGCGCTCTATCTAAGATAATGGTTCTGTTATAGGGACTCTGCTTTCTCCAACAGTGTACCGAATGCCACTTTTTGTCCTTTGTAGGAATCCATGTAACTGTACTTAAATAGCTGTGCTACTTTTTATCCAATATGTCTCAAAAGTGAGGCTGAGCCAGTTTACATCAGCTATCTCAAGAATCAAGATAGGAGTGACCAAGGAATCCACTCTTAGTTTTACACTTTTCAATGTCTTTCTATCTCCTCTAACACAAATTGTGCAGTCTTTTGGCTTTTCCTTAGTATCCTACGCCAATGACGCAAAATTGTTTCAATCGTAGAGCAGATTATTTCAAATTCTGTCTATTGACCACAGCTAAATGGATACATGATAGCTATTTCCGGCTTAGTTCAAGAAAAACCCAGGATTCTCATTCTTGACCATCCTAATGCCACCTATTCTCAGATTTACTGGCCACTTGAATTAAACCTGATTCCTACTACTTCCATAAAAATCTCAGAATTCAATTTCACCACTCTATATCTTTCAAATCACAGATCTCAGTTGTATCTGCTACCTGTTTCATTTTGCTGACATTGCTTAGAAGGATCTTTGTTTTTCATGTCTTCTACTAGATGTAAATCAGACTTTCATGCTGTAATCACTTCAAGGCTAGAGTATAGCAATTCGCTTTACCTGAGGCTACCCAAATATACTACAGATTCAGATTGTCCAGAATGTGGCTACCCTTCTTTTCTTGAATTTGACTAGGCATCATGCCATCTCTTTCCTGATATGTCATCTATGATTGGCTCCAGATTCATTAACGAGTGCTATTTAAGTCAGAAATCTTATCTTACAGAGCTGAAAGAAAAGAAGACCCATGTTATCTGCAGAAGCTATTCCACTAGGATCCTCTAAGTAGAGTCCTAATTTATACGAGGGCTATGGTCTTGACTATCCTCAGCAGACACTTCTTTGCTTTTTAAACTGGCAAATATTGGGATTCACTTTCTATTGACTCAGCTCCCAAAGTGAAAACATGGCTTTGGAAAAGCTTTTGAGAGTTCTAGATTTTTATTGTATCCATTACTGCCCCCCCCCAGTTAGGAGATCTGCTTCACTCTGTAAGATCCCCAATCATTTGTTCATTCATATGTTTTATTCTGATGTGGATGAGGGACATACTTGATTATTTATAATAAATGTATCATAGTTTTAGGAAAAATAATTTATAGGAAATTTACCCCATTATTTTGTACTTTAACTGCAGTCTCCTCTACAGGAAAAGATTGAGGCTCATATGTGTGAAGAATTCTACTAGTTGTAATGGTCCATCGGGCCATCTGCAACTGAAAAAATGCATTTTGCCGCGTAAAAAAGACAAAATGTGACTTAGCAACTTGTTACCGAATAGTGTTTTGCTTTTACTATTCAGTTTTAGGAAGAGCATGTTTAGGGCGTTCCTTCTTAACAGTGAGTCGCAGGGGCATGAATAAATGTTTTGTGATCGGAATGCAATCGCAAAAAAAAATACTATTTTACAGACTCCGTAAAGAAGCTGGTAACCCATTCACAAACAAGAAGGGATCACCAAGGGAACCCTTCATAAATGTGAGTGAAAACATTGTTTAAGAGCATGCAGTGGTCCCACGGACCACTGTCTACTCTTAAAAAAATCCAAAGAAAACTTTTTATATTTTTTTGTAATGCATCTGGTTTTCCTTTAAGGAAAATGGGCTGCATTTTAAAAACAATTACTTTAAAAAACAGTCACAGAATTGCAACCTGCCTCATGAATATTAATAACCTATTTGGAAATTGCAAACAGTGACTGAGACACCGTTGGATATTGTACTTTGCGATTTCCTAATTGTGAATCACAAAGATTCACAATTAGGAAATCGCAAACGGATTTCTATAGCTCTTTTTTTCCAGTCAAGCAACATGGAGTTAGAGAGGGGCAGCTACCATTTGTAGTGAGTTTAGAATGTTAGCATTCTAGCTCTTACTTTGAACCCTGTGTTGAGTAGTGGAATGACCAATCAACTGACAGACCACTTTTGGTGTAAGCATGTCAGACTTGTTTCTTGCATGGCTGAGAAAGTTATTTGCTAATTTATTGAGTGTGTGTTTGGCAGTACTTTTAATATTTTCCATGTGAAAATCATGTGAGAAAACCATTTTCTTCCAAATGGGTTTTTCAGTTTCTATCAGATGGTCGACATGCTTCATACTGTGAGATCACAAAAAGTCCTTGAATTAATATGAAACCACCAACAAATAATCTACATAGTTAATACAATGAACACTTTTTAATATGCCTTGACCATCAAAATCAGGCTTTCACGCCAATGCATTACAAAAGGAGCTTTTTCATTCACAAAATCTTTCACCTAAATAGTTTCATGAGCATCACACTAATAAAAATGTTTTGTGAATTTCATCCTACATTTTAAGGGTCTGATTTATAATTCAAGTATTATTCATGGGGAGTTCACCACCAAGTAGATATTCACACCGGTAAATAACTACCATGGATTGCCCTCTCCCTTGGATAAAATTGCTAAATTGTAAACTGATTCTAAAATGACTTACATTGAGTGTTCAAAATGTGTGGTAAATTATTAATATCAATTTGGCCTGCTCATTTTCATAGTAAAGATTCCACTTTTATTGTACATACGGTCAGTAAACTGGCCTTTATTACAGGAATTAGAAAGAAACAAAGGACTTTTTCATATAAAATGTTGGCATTATTTGAATTTGTCATCAAATGTATTAGCCTCATCATTTATATCCTTTTTTTCAGGAGTATTTCTATTGGTGGTAAAATAATTCAGTGGTAGGACGGTATCAGTTTATTTGTTTGTTGCCATGTGTATACGAATAGTGCACAACAAATAAAAATAGTGTTGAGGCACCCTGTTACTGATAAACCACCAACTCAAGTCTGTTATCATCATATGACTTATACACTGAAAAATGAATAAGTGGTGAACCCCGATAATTTAAATGGGACATACACAAGTGAAGGAAGTACAATATTGTGTATGAAGTTTTTAGAATAAAAGGCCATTGCAGTGCATAAAAGTACATTCAATGTCACCTGGTAGTTATGTGATTTGATAAATTAACCTGGCCTTCACACTACATGCATTCTTGAGCATGTATATTATTTTTGGGATAGTGCCTTAAACCACACTTCTACCATATATAAACAGTTAATTACTAGTATTACTGTTACCTAATTTATGGTGCTTAATTTATAAATGTTGGAAATATATAAGGCCAAATCTAACTAGTAAGGATTAGAGCGTATGAACTTTAGATCACTCTGTTTTGTAAGTGGCAATCATTCATCTCTCTGAGCCATTGTGTCCCTCCCCTTCATTTTTAGTATTGCCCCTGGAGTATGGAGTCCCGAGGCCCAAACAAGGATTGGAGAGGGGGCCACATGGCGCTCTGCCCCTTCATTTGTAGATATGGCCCTGGTGGATGGGGTCCCCAGGACCTAACAAGGCCCCAGGGGGAGGCCCACACGCCCCCTCCCTTTAATGAAAATAAACAGCACTAGGGGATTGGATACCTAGGTCCTAATAAGGCTTGGGGAGGGAGGACATGTGGTTCTTGCCCCATTAATGAAAATAGAGAGGTACTGGAGGATGGGGTCCTCAGGGCCTAATAAGTCTCAGAGGGACTTGTGGTCCGTCTGACCCTCAATTAAAAAAAGGACCTGGTGAATGGGATCTCCAGGGCCTAATACGGCTTATGGAGGGGCGCCACACAGCCCTTTCCCCTTTAAAAGAAGTAAGGCCCTTGTGGATGAGGTCAACAGTGCATAATAAGGCTCAAGGAGGAGGGCCAGGTGGCTCCACATCCCTTTACTTTTTAGAAATGGCCCTGGGAGATGGGATCCCCAGGGCCATACAACTCCTATGGAGGGAGGCGACGTGGCCACCGTCCCTTTAAGAAAAATAAACAGACCTTCGGTATGGGGTCACCAGTGCCTTATAAGGCTCAGGGAGGGACGCCTTGCAGCCTTCCCCCTTTCAATGAAAATAAAAGGCCCTGGGGGATGAAGGGATGTCACCACTGACGCCATTCGAGATGTCATCAGTGATGTCATAATTTATGTCATAGAACATGTGATGAGTGATTTAATATGTGAGGTCATAATCAGCGTGTGGCAATGGCACAAGTTAAAGTTAGCTCTGCTAACTGTAACTGGTGAGTTCAAAATGCTAATGTAGTCACTGACAAGTTCACCTAACTATAACATTACTTTAACCTTTGATTTTTTTCAGTTAAAATACATATATGTGTATATATATATATATATATATATATACACACACACATATATGTATACAAACACTCATAGAGAGAGAGACTTACCTAATGCAGATGTAGCTATATTTATTGCATGAATCGTCATTCCATAATATCAAATTGTCAATGTTTTTTATTAATGACAATATGAAGGTCAGAAAGCTTGTGTTCAAATAGAAATGTTACTGTTGAACCAGGTGATACTAGAAAAACATTATTATTCAGTTATTTATTATTTATCCAGCACAATGCCCGGAGAATGAACTGCGCACAGACTCATCAGGCGTGATTCTCAGTCCGGGTTATCCTGGAAACTACCCCAACTCTCAAACCTGTGCCTGGAGCATCAAAGTTGAACCAAGCTACAATGTTTCCATATTTGTAGAAATGTTTCAGAGTGAAAAACAATTCGATGAGCTAGAAATATTTGATGGTAAGTAGGATGTGATCTTGTGTTAAGTCTGAATCCATGTAAATTCTGAAAACCTACTTTTGTTTGTGTTTTGACCATGTGTGTTTACGTAAAATGATATGAGATTAAGTGGCACAATCTTTAAAGGTTCCAGATATTTGCAAAACCACACTGTGTAACTATAGTTTCTACAGGCCTCCCCTTTGATTCCCAACTCATAACATATATATCTTGTTTAATAAAAAGCAAAACAAGCAATACCTATCCAGAAATAATATAGGTAGCATGCTTCAAAACCCCATGATATGGTATGTAACCGTAATTTTGTTTAAATACTATTGAATTCATGTTAGGTGGTATCACAGATCATTGAATCTCTTAAATACTAATTGCATACTACAGTGTAAGTACAAAAATACCATTGTAATCTAAATTAGCAAGCTATTGCCTATATGTTATGTAATCTTATTTTAGTTTAAATATTATTGAATTCATCATAAGTAGTAACATAGATCAATGAAGTGCCCTGTTACTAATTTAATTCTTCAGAATCAATACAACAATAACATTTTAAACTAAATTAGGGAACTATTACTACATCTCCAAACATGTCCTTATGGAGTCTATTCTATCTCCAAATCTGTTTTCTAGTTTTCTTTTTTATTGTATCCATTATATTATGCCTGTTTTAGAATAAGGGGGGAATATGGGGGTTTCCATTGCTATGCAGCTAACGATCGTACATTTAATTGACTCAATGCCCATAAGCTTGAATCATGTAGGTGCAGCCCAAGAATGCTGTCAAAGGACTGGAATATATAGGAAAAAGTTTGGTCAGAAAATAAAAGCAATGGATCCAACAATCCGCTAATATCTTTAGGCAGGTGTATCCCACACCATCTGCAGCTGTCGTATTTGCTTTTTTGGCATGATGGACAAATGTTAGGATCACAATTATTCACCATGCATGGTGCATTTCAAGTGATATAGATGTCCACATTTGTTTTTCAATATTCATCTCTCTTTAATTCAACAATGACATACTCCCAAAAATATTTAACAACATTTTATACAAATGGACAATTTTAAATATCTGCAGTTCTTCTGACTACAATATGTTTTCTCTAACTGCATTGTCACCATCGGTTATTTCAATAGTATATGATCACAAGAGCTAACTTTTTTCAGGGCACACCGCTTCAATCAGGCCTCATGTCTTCCACCTCCCTCCTGTACAAAGCTCAGTGAGATATTTTATACCATTACTGTGCCATTTCCGAAAATCCAAATTTTCTAGGGTGGGCCTTAAGCCAAATCATGTATTGTAGATAGCAGAGGCTTTACATTTAAAATGACCATCTTTTTATTTAGCTAATTGTAAATCATACTTAAATACAAACCTTTTGTGATTGTGGGACAGTTTAAGAATATGTGGCATATTCCTTTAGTTTTAGTTGTGAAGTTGAACTATTAAGCCAGCATCCTATTTATGGAAGACCATCCTGAAACTAATATTAGCAAATGTGCCATCCTAATACAACAATAAATTAGATAAAGCTAATCCTCTTCCATTCATAAGAAAACATAATTTCAATCAACCCTTGCAAGATTTTTTCTATTCCACACAATCTGAATCAGCCCCTCTATTTGATTAAAAGTCCATAATTTACAAGGTGCACTAGCAGTTAACCATACAAATAAAAGCAATAGCAACATTTTAATAATGTATGTGTCAGAGGAAGAGCCTCATATTTTGTTAATGAACTTTTCACTTTTTCAGTAGAGGGATGGAGTTTGCATTGTAAATGTCTTTGTATTTCTCAGAACCATAAATACTTGGGTGTTGTTTATGGCTGCTGTTAGGATATCCTGCTTGCACTGATTCGAGAAAGAGCTTCTTGGATGGGATTGAATAACAAAAAAGAAAAACTTTCAGCTATTAACTTTGTTCTCTCATATTACTGCCTATTTCTGAATCATATTTAATGAAAGGCCAATATGTTCCTTATATTAGGTATAAGGAACATAATTATGTTGTCCTCTGTTCCTTCTGCAGAATTATAGAAATCACAAGTTGCTCATAAAAAACCCCAATAAAATCAAGGCCACATAGGGCACAATTATTATTATTATTTTTTTTTTTTAAGTTTCAAAAGTTTTATTAAGAATATATAAGGCGGTACATACAGCATATAAATAAACTGTTTAGCTTTCAAAACATTGTTTTCGTTTTTTTACCACAATTATTTCCATTGTGGCCATATATGCATGTACTGTCAGGCAAGTGAAAATTCCCAGTTGCATAGTTGAGTTTTGTACCCTTATGTTGAAGAAAAAAGAAAGACAGGGGGAGGTGAGGGGGGGAGGAGCGAGGATAGAGTTGTGTGGGGGGGGTTGATCTTGGTATAGGGGAGAGATGAAATTGTCATATGAAATGAGGGGTGGGAGGGAAGGGGAAGAAAGAGGAAAGGTAATCGCGGGGGATGTAAGATGAAGAGACTCGGGGTAGGCAGGGGGTCTTTGTATCCTGAGGCTAGCTTGTTCAGGCCGAAGAGTAAATCATTCTGTACTTCTCCGTCTGTAGCAAGTTACTATCTAGGGGTAGATAGTGTTTATGTTAGATATGGTGAGGTCGGTTAGAGAGTGTCTACGTCTTATATGAGTTGATTTCTCCGTCCTTGTTTGTGTTAGGGAGCGACTTGTATTATTAAGTTGGGTAGTTCAGGGTCTCATGCATATGTCAAAATTAGAGGCCTGTGGGTTGATAGAGAGAGAGAAAAAAGAGAGAAAGGGGAGAGGAGAGCGTAGCTAGGGAGAGAGAGAGGGGACAGTGGGAGATTAAATATGTTTCCGGGGTCTAGGATTCTCAGAGGGTGATTGGTAATTGATATTCCCTAATCATTGATCATTGACCATTGGTCATCCGTTGGTCATCCACCAGCCGTTTCATGGTCTCATCAAGAATGGGCGCCAGACCTCCGCAAATAGTTCTGCTTGGTCCTGTAGGTTATAAATCACTCGTTCATGGGTGGCCGTTTGATACATGGCCGTCATCCATTCTGTCGGTGTGGGGGCAATGCTAGATCTCCAGTGCCGGAGTATGCATATTTTGGCCGTGGCAAGCGCCGTGTGGATTAATCGTTTATGTGCCCACGATAGGGAGGGATACTGGCGAATGTCATGTAGGATGATAAATGCTGGTGCGGTCGGTTTTGGTATCTATATGAAGTCCGATAAGGCGAGGCGTACCGCGTTCCATAGGGACTGTATTGTTGAGCAATGGCATAGAATATGGAGTTGGTCACAATAGGGCTCTGTGCATCTCCAACAGTTCGCGTGCAGTATCAACCCTGCCCTGAAGAGTTTAACGGGGGTCCAGTACCACCCCTGAATGATTTTAAATAGGCAAAATTTCAGGCGTGCTTCGCGTACGCCCCTGTCGAGGGCTTCTAGTATGTCTGTCCATTCTTCATCCGTGTAGGTTATCTCTAGTGTGTCCTGCCATTTTAAGCGTAGTCATTCAAGTAGAGGCTGCGAGTAAAGGTGGTTAGTTAATTCGGCATAGAGGCCAGCCATGATGCCTTTTTGTCGGCCCCATTTCTGAAGATAGGTGACGATGGGTGAAGTTTTGAGCATCCACGGGGGGGTTCCAAATGTTCTCCGCATACAGTGTTTGAGCTGTAGATATCGCCACTCCTGGTTACTTTGAATACCGAATTCTTCTTGGAGGAAGGCGAATGTGCGGAAGCTATCTCCATCTATTATGTGAGATACATTGTTGATACCTGCCTCGGACCATTGGGGCCATCTGAGAATATTCCCTCCTATTTTAATGCTTTTGTTCCCTGCAATGGGAGCCTGAATATGCAGGGAGGGGTGTACTCCTAGTAGTCGATGGGCTCTGCGCCACGCTGTGTTTGTAGCCTTGAGGATGGGGTTAGCGAAGGGAACATGGTCGGCGTATGTTCCTCCCATCTCCGTATACTGTCCATATAGGAGTTTCTCTGTGATCACCCTTTGCGGTGGATCGGCTATATCCGGGAGTGTGTATATTAGCTGTGAGAGTTGTAGGGCCAGAGAGTATTGTTCTACCGAGGGGAGTCCTAATCCTCCGTAGGGCCGTCGTGCCAGTATTGTTGCAGGTTTCAGTCTTGGGCGTGAGGAGCCCCAGACGAAGGCCCTTATGGATGCGTCTATTAGTCGGAGTGAGGAAAGAGGTATCTGTAGGGGGAGCATGCCTAGCACGTATGTGAAACGTGGTAAGGTGACCATTCTGACCGCCTGTGTCCTGCCCCACATGGACAGGCCTAGTAGAGACCATTTGGCAAAGTCTTGTTTCATTTTAGATATAAGGGGGTCTATGTTGTCCCTGACCATATGTTCTAGACCTCGGTTAATGAACGTTCCTAAATATTTAAGGCGGGTCGGGGTCCATTTGAATTGGAGGCCATGTATTGCTGCCCTCGTCGTTATGCGGGATAATGGTAGTGCCTCGCTTTTATCCCAGTTTACCCGATATCCGGATAGGGATGCAAAGTCTTCTATAGTTGAAAGTAGTGCTGGGAGCGAGGTTTCTAGATCGTTAGCAGAATGTCGTCTGCGTAGAGATAGATTTTGGATATGCCCCCGGTGATGTGGATCCCTTTTATTTGGTGAGAATTTCGTATGGTGGCAGCTAGGGGTTCCATGGCCAATAGAAATAGAAGTGGCGACAAGGGGCATCCCTGGCGTGTGCCCCTTCCAATAGGGAATGGGTCTGACATGATGCCCCCACAGTTAGCCTGTGCTGTGGGGTGGTCATATATAAACGTACTTTAGAGATAAATTGTTCCCCCAGGCCAAAATGCTTCATGGTTGTGAACAGGTAGGACCACTCAATGTGGTCAAATGCTTTCTCCGCGTCTAGGGACAGGGCTAGGGCTTCGTCAGGTAATTGTATGGATCCTAACAGTGTATGGCAAAGAGTTTGCATATGATTTCTGGAGGTACGGCCCGGTACAAATCCTACTTGGGTATTGTGAATCAATGATGGTATCACCTTGCGGAGCCGCGCTGCTAGAACACTGGCTAGGAGTTTGACATCCCCATTCAAAAGGGAGATAGGACGGTAACTGCCGCAGCGGAGGGGGTCCCTCCCTGGCTTAGGCAGGATGACAATCGTGGCTTTATTGGATAGAGCGCCCAGGGAGCCTTCCTGACATGCTTCCGTCAGTGCTTCATATACTGCGGTTATTGCCTCCTCCCCGGCCCATTTATAGAATTCCACTGGGAATCCGTCTTCTCCTGGAGATTTATGGTAGGGGAGGCTTGTTATAACTTGGGTTATCTCTTCTTTGCTTATATTACCGTCTAAGAGGGCCCTGCCTGCCTCAGACAGACGAGGTAGATTGGCTGCGGTAAGGAATGTCTCCATTTGTGTTTGATCTGTCATTGTTTCAGGAGTGTACAAATGTCGGTAGTACTTGGCGAACTCGTTTACAATGTCTTGTGGGCGAGTTAGCACTGCTCCTGAAGAAGATGTTATGGCCGCAATGGCGGAGGCTGCCTCTCTTTGTCGGAGCTGCGCCGCTAGGAGGCGACCTGCTTTTTCTCCTTGTTCGTAATGGCGGCCTTGCAGTTTTTGCAGTGCGTATTCCGCCTGAGATGTATTGAGTTCGTTGTGTGCCATGCGGGCCTGTTCTAAGGCGTGTCACAGCCTAGGGGATGGTTGGGCGGTATATTGTTTAGTGAGGTCCTGTATCGTGGTCTCTAAGGTGGTTTGGCGGGCTATTCTGTCTTTGTTGGCCAGTACTGCATCTCGCATCATATTCCCTCTTAGGGTTGCTTTTGCTGCCGCCCATAGGATCCTTTTTGAGGATACAGTGCCTGTATTCTCGGCCATGTATGTAGCTACATGAGCTTTTAATTGTTCCTTCCCTTGGGGAGAGCGGTATCTGTGTACAGCCAATCGCCATGGTTTTCGACCAGAGAAGGATAGTCCCACCTGGATCCGGATTAGTATTGGGGAGTGATCTGAGAGCCCGCTGTCTAGGATGCAGGTGTCTTGTATATGAGGGATTACAGTGTGTGATACTAAGAAATAATCCAGACGCGATTGGGTGCCATGGGCGGTGGATAGGAAAGTAAATTCCTTATCTTTTGGATGTTGTATTCTCCAGCAGTCCACTAGACCTACGTCGGTGGTCAGGTCTGTCAGAAGCGCTCTGTCGTGATTGTTACATATATCAACAGGGCCTGTCCTATCCATTATGGCGTCTTGGACGAGATTCCAGTCTCCCCCGATTATGTATCGAGTAGTTCTGATTTCTGTCAGGAGGCGATTTAGCTGTAGAAGGAATGGGCGTTTTGGGCCGGATGGTGCGTAGATGGATCCCACGCATTAAACAGTGTCCCCTAGTTTTAGTTTAGCAAATATATACCTTCCTTCCGTATCATTCCAGGTTTTAATGATAGTGACCGGGAGGGATTTACGCACTAGTATCGCCACTCCACATTTGCGGGGCCCGTTACTTCCAGATTCCTGACTCATTGGACGGCAGCCGAAGGCAACCTTCCCTACCCAATCCCGTTTAAGTTTACTGGATTCTAGGGTGTCAAGGTGAGTCTCTTGAATCAGAGCTATATCTGTTTTTTGGGATTGAAGATAGGACAGTATCTTTTTCCGCTTAACATAGCTCGTCATGCCGTGTACATTCCAAGAGAGTATACGTAATGGTCGCGTCGCTTGAGGGTGGGACTTCGACATCTTGGATAATTGTGAGTAAACACCCTCGTTCTGGGGTTGGTGTTGGTGGGGGGGGAGGGAGTATGGAAGATATTGACTTAGTTGTTAGAGTGGGAATGTGTTTCGATATGATACAGTATTTTATCTTATACGGGGGTTGGCAGTTGGTGAAGGCCAAGGGAGTCCTCTGGAGAAGAAAGAGAGAGGAGAGGATGAAGGAAGAGAAGCAATATAAGTAGGACGAGAGCCAGATGGAGGGGAGATATGAGGGAAAAAAAGACAAGGAGAAATGAGAGGGAGAAGAAAAGAGGGAGAAGGAGGGGGAAGGGATGGATGAGTGTGCTGAAGTTGAAATTGAGAGTATAGTAAGAGAACGTGCAATTGGGGGGGAGAGGTGGAGGAGGATAGGGATGAGGGAGGTTAGGAGCCCAACCTCCTTCGTTCGTTAGGTCTGTAAACGGCGGGTCCGATTTCTCTCGGAGCTCTCGTGCCGTCGGGCGATCTCGATCGGGGGGGGGTGCGGGGGGAGATAACAGACAGCCAGTTGTCGATATGTCGGTGATAAGGAGGGGTGGGGGTGCACAGCAGTGCTTATGTTTATGTATCGAGAAGTGGGTCTGTTCATCGATGGTTAGTGGCTAGTGTATTAGTTATATAACTAAAGTGTATATTGGTAGAAGTAATGGTCGGTTAATAACTAAAGTACATGGGTGGCGCTGGGAGGAGGGGGGGGTGTCGAGTGTTGATGGGGTATGGTGTTTAGAATGTTGTGCCTAGTACTTGATGTTGTATGGTATTGTAGGGTGTTTATGAGTTCCTAAGATAGGGTCGTAAATTAAAGTAGAAACTGGGCAGACAGAAGGACTGAGATCGGCTGGCGAAGGGGGGGGGTAGGGCGAAGGAGGGGGAAAAGAGCTCAAACAGAGTATTACAGTTCTTGTGTATGTAAGGGTACATAAAGATACCAATATACAATATAATATAATACTTCCTGAGCATTTCTTTTCAACTATAACACTGCCTCGTCTCGCCTTACAACGTTTCAATGACATATTAGGTTGGTGAGGATAACATATCCTGGTATCTTATCACATTATCATGTTAAGAGCCATTATGCCAGGCGTCTCTCTATTAATCGTAGGATAGGTAATGGGTGTAGCTGAGCCCCGGGTTACGCAAGGATAATGCGTATCTCACCCCATTACAAACTCCTTGCCGTGTATTATTACATCATAATACTGACCTACTAAGGTCTTACTTGGTATGTGCCACCATCATAGTCGTTCTGTTGTAGATGATAGTTTAAGATAGTAATAATGATTAGGATGGGGGTAGGTACGAACGTCCGGGGAAAGGAATAGCTAATAGTTTATAATTTACATTGTGATGTTATAATGTGGTGTGATGTGGCAGTGTAAGATGTCATATTATTTCGCTTTGTTATGCGGTATTATGTTGTATTATGTCCTTGTGTTCTATTTTTTTTTTCCCCCATTTTCTTATTGTAGAATGAAGTAAAGTCAAGTAATGGGAGCGTTAATACGTCTCGGGTTATATTGTGTTGTGTGTCCCTGTATTGGAATGAATTTATCTTTACGTGGTCTAGTCCCATCCCTTGGGGTGATAATGGGAGCTAGACGGTTCTAATGTCAGCGCTGGTCGAGTGTGGTGTGTATTAGGAAGATTTCACATACTTTGTTGTTTACTACCGTGAGATATTTTGTAGTGTATGGAATATAAGGCAGGTTCCATGATAGTTAGTTATTGTTTATTTTTTGTTATCTATTTAATGCCCATGTTACCTTGTTATAGGGTTATAGGGTCGGGACTGGGCCCTTATTCAACGTACAGGGAGTCAGTGGGGTCTGGTCCCTGTTCTTGTAATCATCATCTGTTGTGTACTGAGGGCAAATAACAATTTACTGGTAGTTTTCCATTATAGGGCCTCGGCTCTAGTCATAAAGAACATGGATTTTTCAGGTATCTAGTTTTAACATTGATACTAGCAGTCTTAGACAATTACAATAGTAATACACATATGATCTGGAAAGGTACTCATCCTTCCGCGGGGTCTATAGTTGTTATTTTCGACTCTCTAGCGATAGTCCCACAAGTCATCTTGTCGCGTTGCCTTCTGAAGATCCAGTTGTAGGCTTTAAAGGGGAGCGGGATTTGTCTCTCTCCGATAGTTGGGTGTGGGTTACTACTGCGTGTAAAATCTGACCCCTGTCGTCATATGATCTGGTTAGTCTCTCCATGTCTCTACCTCTATGATTGGCTCCGGTGTTGTATAGAGCCGTCTTCGCCTTTTCCATTCCCGAGTGGGGGGTTTCGACCCTATCACTGCCTCCTACAATGTCATGCTCACTGTCTGTGTTGAGAGAGTCCATAGGCTGAGATTGGAAAGAGTCAAGGAAGAGTCTCAATTCGTCGGGGTTATAAAAGTCCTTGGATACTCAATTTTTGGTAACCCACATTCTTGCAGGGTCAAAGAGACCGTATTTCATCTCTAGTTTGCGAAGCCGGGGTCGTAGAGCTAGGAAAGCCTTTCTACGTTCGTTGGTCTCCTTGGAGTAATCGGCGGTTATTCGGATCTCGTGCTGGTCTATTCGGAAAGGGCCGTGGTTGCGTGCTACTTGGAGTATTTGTCGGGTTTGATTATGCCGCAGTAAGCATGCGATGATTGGGCGGGGCCTTGAGGAGTTGTCAGAGCGTTTTGGGCCTATCCTGTGTGCCCGCTGGAATTCTAGCGGCGGATCAAAGTCCAACGAAATCATTTTTGGAAGAGTGGAGGTCAGAAAAGCCTGCATATCCGAGCCTTCTTCGTTTTCCGGGATCCCAAGTACGCGGATATTGTCTCTCCGGCTCCTGTCCTCCATGTCCGTTAATTTACTCCTGAGGTGGAGGAGGTCTTCTTCTCGTTCCTGAGACATGTTGATCTGCGTCTCTAGTGATCCCATGCGTTGCTCTAGCCCTGTCACTCTAGATTGAAAGCCTGCAATGTCAGATTGCATGGATTTGGTTTCTAGTGTCAATGAAGTTATAGAGGCGTCCATCCCCTCTATGCGGTGGCTGACGGTGGTGATCTCTTGTAGTATTCTGTCCATAGTTGTGGGTTGATCTTTATCGGACATTGTGGTGGACTCGTTTAAAGGTGGCGATGTTTGAGGGTTTATCTTTGTGGGGGATAGGCATTTGTGTTGTAGCGCTTCTGAGAATAATAGTTGTCGTGCAGGCTTGCTGACAGGTTTATGGTTCGGTTTGTTGCCGGGCATCGCCTCAATTGTCTGCAGAGTCTGGCCACGTATGGCCCGGGTCTCCCTCCGTGAATTCCGATAAGGATATAGATGTTCTGTGCCAGCCTGGTCTCGAATTTATATTGTCTCTTCTCGTTTTTCTGGGTCCTTGGTTGCTGGTGATAGACTTGACTTCCCCCTCTTTCCCTCCTCCTGTCTCCGCGTCCACTTATTTATTGTTCTCCGTATATCTTTTTTGCCCTCATTCTCTTTAGTGTATCCTCCTAGCGTTTTTTGTAAATGGCAGAGGCCTGTCGATGTCTATGGGGCAGAGAAGGTTATATTCAAGGAGAAGTCAGTTGCCATGGGGTCGTTGTAGGGCCTACTGTGGCCCTTATTGTTGGAAAGCTGTGGCTTGTGTCTGCCAAGGTTGATTCTTCAGTGGTTGACGTTGTTTTTGTTGAATAGCTGAGGGGGGGAGGGGCTGATTTACTTTCCTCCAGGTCTTTTGCCGTCTGTCTGATCTGACTGATCTGAGCAGGGGTATGTGTGGCTCTTCGGCTGTCCCCGTCAGTAGCCCGCGGTAAGTATAAGTATAAGTATAAGGGGCGATGAGGGCTTTGATTTCTTACACTGGTGCCAGTCCTCTCCCTTCTCCTGTATCTCTGTTCCCTTGGCTCCCTCTGGCTCCCCTCATCTCCGCTGCCCCTCCGGTCGTTCACCCCCCTTGCCTCTCCGTCTCCACGTGCCTCCCGTCGTGCCCCTCTGCCCTCCTCAGTAATAGCTGTCTTGAGGGGGGCGAGGGTTTATTAGAGTGTCCCAATGGGAGGGTTTTGTTGTCCCTCTTGGATGGAAAAGAGGGGAGAAGTCGTGCTTCTGCCTCCGGTGGTGCCGTTCTTATTTTGAAGAGGCTCTATCCTACCTCTCTGGCCGGGCTCCTATCCCGGCTTTCGAAGGGGCCGCACCCCTTTGTTGCGTATCCCCGTCTCCCTGTGAGGGGTCGAAGGTCCGCGGATGTTTGTTAGCGTTGTAGGGAGATGGATGCGGGTCGTCACGGCTCCCGCAGTCCCCGCAGCCTGTTCAGCTGGATCCTTGCCGCTGCGGGCACGCCGTCCCCGGTCTTCCGAAGACGCGACTCCGCCCCTTTTGCCAGGCCTTATCGGCCTGGGGCGAGTCGCGAGTTTCCTGCCTTGTGTCCCGCTCCTACGGGGTCCACGGGCATGATTCCGTGTTGCCGCTGTTGTAGGGGTGGAGGGGCTCCGGACCCGGTGTGTTGTCCGGCTGTCTTCTCGCCCCCGTCGCCCCTCTGGGATCGCCACAGCACGGAGCACTCGCTCTAAGCGGCCATCTTGTTTCGTGGCCCGGCCACACCCCCATAGGGCACAATTTTAAGGTGCCTCTAGTAACTTCAACGTCTCCTGATTTATTTTTATTTAATTAATCATTGTTGGAGTATTCAGTCCTCTATAAAGGTTGTTCAAAACCTTTGTGAGCTGGGAAAGAAAACTAACATTTTCCAAACAAATAAATAAACGTGCCTGCCTCACAAGGTTAAAGTCTTTATCATTTTTCAGCATTATTACTGCTGCCTGATTTGGAGATTTGGAACAGAAATATACAGTTTAAACTAAATAATTTGTATTTTAAAACACATTAACACCTAGATATACAATAATTTCTATTCCTGTGAAGCAAAGGTGCACCTTGAGCCTTTAATCTATTGGCCAGGACATTGGAGAAATGTTAATACTCAGAAATTAGCAGAGTTTAATACATAGAGGAACTTTGATCCTCACGTCCTTTTATTGAAGAAACCCATTGCTATTCCCTGATAAAAATAATAGGAACAACATTTTATACACACATGTTATAATTAGCGCCCATAAGATTGTTTTTATTTCATGGATTTCCTGTAGAAGAGGGTGTAACCAAAACCCTTTTAATAGCCTTTGGACCTGTCCAATTAGCAAGCTAGTTCCTCAGTTGTTATTGGACTCCTATTCCTAACATGATTGTTTGAGAGTTGGCCAATATGTGAATGTGAAAAATATTCTAGGATCAGTGATCACTCTATTGCTAGTTCCTGGTGGCATATTTTAATAGTACTTTACAAATAATA
The DNA here is from genome assembly GCF_031143425.1 of Pleurodeles waltl. Taxonomy (NCBI): domain Eukaryota; kingdom Metazoa; phylum Chordata; class Amphibia; order Caudata; family Salamandridae; genus Pleurodeles; species Pleurodeles waltl. The sequence goes on from NC_090444.1 coordinate 1,526,517,759, forward strand.
TCTTGGATATATGAAGGACCGTAAAAAATGCATTTCTTCTCTTAGTCACAGGTATTTTGTGCTGTTTCTGTTTCTACTCCCACATTTGTAGGCCAAGATTCAAACTCACCCATACAGTCACTTTCTTTGCCAATAGTATTTTTGTTTTAACCATTTTTCTCCATAGTAAAACTATTTTTAAAAATATTTTGGACTTCTTCTAGTGCTTTTCTGTCTCATAGGAACAGGAGGCAATCTTTCTTACTCTGCTGTTGCAATCCTATCCTCCATATAAACCTGCACCTTTTTACACTAGCTAACACTACATTATATTGCTAATACTATATTATATATCATAATATATATTAGATATTTATTATATAATATGATTATATATTATGTAGTATAATATAATATAATTCTACCTCTACAAGTGGTTTTATATGTGCCCCACATGTGGTGGACAGTGGTTGTGTGAAGATTTGTCTCATACGATCTGCAAATGAATTATTTTATCTCAATCACCCATTTCTCATTTTGAAGAAAGTTTTTTAATGCAAATTTCTGGGTTTAGCTTTACAAACCCAAGCTGTATATCCAGTCATGTAGCAGCATTGTTAGAGAAACCTGTAAAAAGCATAGAGACTATGCTAATCTTTAGTCTCAATGATACTGAATAATAATATAACACTGCAGCTGAGTGAAACTTTGATAGAAATGTACATTCTCAAGCAATTTCATTACAATCTATTCAGAGGTCAAGAGACCATAAAAGCAGTTCTAACCTTATTCTGCTTTTTACTAATCTTTGAAGAGTCTAAATTAGCCAAATAAATGATATAAAAATATCATTAAATTCCCTCACCTTCAATTATGCAATGATGAGTTTCTCTTGAGTCTGGTGTGTATCATTTATTAGGTAGCAGTAGTTAAAATATAAATCATTTATTCATTAAAGGAAAGTAACCTGAGTTCAAAGATGGTTGATTTCTCCATTGAGCATTCAAACATTTTTACATCTAATATTTTCCTAAAAGAATAGTGAACCCCCAAAGACAGATTGATCTGAAGAAAAAAATACAAAGCCATTTAGGTGTCAGATTTCCTTTCTTAGAGTTAACATAATGAGATGCCTGCAAAAGAATAATACCTAGATTAGGATCCTTGAACCAGGCTGTAGCAAATTTGCTTTTCTGCACAGGCTCCCAAGAGTTTTTGCCTTCTTCTCTACTTTATTTTTGATGGTACATTTACACCATGATACTGCTGTTCACTGCTTCCTTATGTGTCCTCTAGTCCTAAAATGGTATTGATAAAATTGGTTTCACCCAATTGGTCTTTTTACATTTTACATTAAGGCCATAGCAGATGTGATAGAAAAATCACCAAGACATGGGAGATAAATATCATATGTAGAGTGCAATGTGTATCAGTATCCCATACTGAACTAAAGTTTAAGTCACAGCAGTAAAACATGGCAAGGACAATGGCATTACCCATGTATGAAAACCTATTTGTATATTTTTGTAAGTGCCAATTAAAAGTCCACTATGCAGGATGCTTAATCCATAAAAAGTGTCATCATTTATATTTAAAATGTGCTCCTTTAAAGTTATTGGGGGCTCATCGCTATTTCAGTGCATAGGTCCTGCTACATTTTCAATAGAACAGGCCCAGGTGTGATTAAAATATTTAATTTTATTTCTCTGCCCGGGAAAATGGTAGCAACACCTCTTAAGGATGTTTTTGAATCTGATGTTATGGTGAATTTACTTGTTGGATGATTTAAATGCAAAAGTAGCTTTGAAAAACTTTAGGCTGCCTGAGCCAGAACATAAGAACACATCATCTACCTTCTTAAATACAGTGCAGCCTGCCCTGTGAACCTCCAGTACCCAGCTAAGGGGTGACGTATAAATAACAAACAAAAGGTTAATATTGCCAGGTCAAATAGTAGTTTAAAACTGCCATTAACGCTGCAGTGGGAGACCTGATAAATGTTCTACAAGGCTACTTAAGTAGGTGGCAAGAGTGCTGCAGCCCACTAGTAGCATTTAATTTACAGGCCCTGGGTACAAGTCACAATATATGCTAGGGTCTTAGATGTAAATTAAATATTCCAATCATGTATATGGTGAGTGTACAATGACTGACAAAGAGAGCAGAATCATTTTACCAGTAGTCACAAGGACAAAGTGAGCAGAGTCCTAATGCTAATTAAAAAGGTTTCAGGAATATAAGGGAAATATCTGGGGGTGACTCTGCAAAAAGGGCCCGGACCAACATGTGCTTTACATCCTAAGTTGGAGACCTATAAATGTAGGGGAAAAAAGGCAAATTATTTAGAACTGTGTGATTACTTTAAAGCTGTTTGCTTGTTAGGTAGCATTGTATGAAAGTCACAAGAATCCTGTGTTTGTGGAAATGTCGATCAGTACTTGAGAAGGCTTATTACCTCATTGTTGAACTTGATGACTTGGTGTTGCGACATGCTTCTTAATACATAATTATGGTTTATCCGTTCTGTCTGTATTCATGTATAGTAGATTCTCACAATTAGAGACTGTGGTTCTTCTGACTTTTTTTAACATACCTTCAGAAGCATTGCACCATCCAAATGTTAACAAAATATGCTCATGGTATATCATCAATTAAATAGCTTCTTAAAATGTGCCTGCATAGCTAAGGATGGGTCTGGCTTTTATTGAAAAGTATATTTTTGCTTTGAAAAGACATTTGGGGCTTTTAGACAGATCTATACATAACTTTTCAAAAAGTTCCATCTGATTTGGATGGAGCCAAGTTGAATTCTTATCCACCAAGCGAAGAGCAAAATAAAAAAAAGGTCAAAAAGTGACCCTTCCGATTTTATTTAATATAGGAATCTTGCGATAGAGCTAGAGTCAAATTGGTTGAATAGAATAATAACAAACCTAGCATGAAATTAGTACTTTACTCAGAGAGGATGTCTGATAGAATATGAATGTAAAACATATTGCGTGAACCGAATAGGGTGTCAAAATATCAAGGAACAAAATATTGAACATAAGTGCAAATAGGTACGTATAGATTTGCTATTCCTAACTCCACATCTACATTCCTTGAAGAAACATGTATCATCCAGGTACATATATGTGTAGTTAAGTTTAGTATATGCCAGTTTTACCATAGTTTAGAGAGAGAGCAGAATAATTTTACAAGTGGTCACAGGGAAAAAGTGTGCAGTATATGTAGATTTAAGTATAATAGATCTTTACTTTGTCATAGAAACATACAATATTTTTGTTCATGCTGTTTTTATCTCAAGAATTTGCCAAACACACTCAGAGGAGTGCTCTTTGCTAAAGGCCGTGGCAGCAGGTTTTGGCCACTGAAGCAGGCCGTGTACCCAACTTATAGTGTGCAATGACAAAGGCTGTGTTTTGCTTATGGAGCACAAGGAATTGTATGTGGTTCATGGTAAGATATATATGATGTGTAAGGTATGGGTTGAGGTGCTCACCATTATATATTTAATTCCTAGAATGCCACTTTGAGGCAGATCGACCTAAATAGAAGGACTTACTGGCCATGGCCAAGACCTGTACTGATGGAAAAGCTATGACACCTTTTCGATTTTCTGTCATTAAAACAAATGAGAAGGGGCGTGGCCAAGATGGCGGTGTGAGCGGACACGTTTCCGCGAGCTCCGCCGCCCGGGCCTCATTTAAGGCATTGTGACCCAGGTGCATTGCCTCCTGTGCGCCCCGGCTTGCTGAGGGGCGAGTGGAGACGGCGGACGTGCAGGAGAGGAGACCCGGAGCTCACCTGCGAGCGTGCGGGCCGGCAGTAACGGGCCGCGGCTGGGCCCGCGCGTGCTGCCATGCACGGCGAGGAGCGAGGTGCCCTGGAGGGCCAGAGAGCCTGAGGCGGCCCAGCGGGGCCACTAGAGGCACCGGAAGAGATCCGGCAGACCCGGTAAGAGAGCGGCGCGGCGACCCAGAGACTGCGAGCCGGGAGGCCTTGGCGGGCTCCGCTTCTGGGGCCTAGGTGATATGTGCTGGGCCTGGGCCTGTGGTGGAGCCCGGATTGAGGAGGTGGCGGTGGAGCAGAGAGGACGACCTGTCCCTGGGCCCCCAGTGGGGGGACCTGACTTGGTTGGAGTGGGCCCCGGTCGGCGGCATAATCGGCCTGCAGTGAACTCCTCTGGGACGGAGGAGAAGGAAGAGGCCCAGTCGGCCCGGTGTACAGGCAAGAAGGCAGCAATGGGAGCCTGCAGCCTAAAGTGGAAGGTGACATAAGAAGCTTCGCTTCGCTTACCTGACTTTGAATAGTCTGAGGAGGTCACTGGCGCAAGAGACGTGCCGGGCGCCTGGACAGGCTTGGGACGGAGTGGTCGGGGCCTGAGGCTGACGACTGGTACAGGAGAGGCAGTACCATGGCGTCCTCTAAAACCCGGCGGGAGCAATCGGTGAGGTACATGCTGACCAGATCCCAGCCGGCGAAAAGTGGTCCTACTGAAGGAGCAGCGGCTACAAGGAGCTGTGATGACGAGAGGAGGTGGACAATGACGGTGAGGCCCCAGTCACCAAAGGCTTTCTCTCCTCCCTGTTTGATTCACTTCGGAGCGATCTGCAGGAGCTCCGGAGGGACATCTCCCAGGAGATGAAGGAACAACGCACAGAGGTCACGTCCCTAGGGGATAGAGTGGTGAACATAGAGGATGGTGAGATCTCTCGAGGGGTGGAGGTTGAACGCATCGTCTTCGCGAGCAGCAGGACCTTCTTCAGATCACAGTGGAGGACTTGGAGAACCGGTCACGGCGGCATAACATACGCATTAGAGGGGCCCCAATGGGAGCGGAGAAGGAGGATATTGGGGAGTTCGTCACGGAGTTGTTCCACTCAATCTTGGGTTCTGACGAATCAAGAGAGATTATGCTGGACCGCGTTCATCGGGTGGGCCGCTCTGGGGAGCCTGGAGGTCATCCGCCTGATATATTGGTGTGTGTCCACAACTATGAACTAAAAGAAACCATCCTACAGAGAACCCGCAACCTGTCACATGTACAGTTCTGTGAGCATAAGCTGCAGCTATTTCAGGACCTCTCGCTGCGTACATTGCAAAGGCGGAGAGACTTTAGATCTATAACAGAACATCTGCGGGCTCATGCAACGTCCTATTCTTGGGGTCACCCCTTCCGTCTTATGTTCCGATGGGAGGACCAGTGGCATCAGGCGAAGTCGGTGCCAGAGGCGAGAAGGATCCTGTGGCTGGAGGAGAATGACAGAGAGCCCGGGGTGGCTGTGGAGGAGGATGGTGACGGTCGTCCGCGGTGGCGGTGGAAGGAGAGGAAGAGAAGGCAACGATGGCCTACCACGACAGAGCAGGCGCTGGAATGACAATCAGTACTGAGTAGCTTGGCCGCCGGGACTAACGCCTAGCTGATGGGCCGCTGGGAAATGCCGCTGAGATTTGGGGCCGTATAAGTTTTGAATGGGGTCTTTGACCAATCTGGAGGGGCCCGGGCGGGGGAATCGCTGGATCCATGGTGACAAATCCGGATGGATCTACTGGCCCAACGAGACATTACCTCTTTAGAGTTGTGTATTAGAGGACTTATCTGTTCTATGCACCTGTTGTGCGTTAAGGTTGTGTGTAGGAGTGCTTCTACTGGAATTTCTACAGCTTCCGTCCTTGCTTGCTATCATTGTGTGGAAGACCGCTCCAATGGTGAACCTGGTATGGGTCCGTTGTAACTGTAAGTGGTCTAACATCCTATGTCCTTTAAGTGTTTAAGTCTGAATGTTTGGGGACTCAATAGTCCAGCAAAGAGATTGGTGATATTGTCTGGTCTTGAGCAGTCCAGGAGTCATGTCTGTCTCCTACAGGAAACACACTTGGTGGCCAAGGATACATATAGAATGCGTTCAAAGTGGTTTCCTGGCAATTCTGGTCCTCAACACCTACGAAACATGCCAGGGTGGCGATACTTCTGTCGAAGTCCTTCCCTGGTGAGGTGATTGGTAAGCTTCATGAGGTGCAGGGTAGGTTCCTGGTGCTCAGGGTGCGGATGGGGACCTTCCACTTCACTATTGCGACATTATATGCACCTAACATGCAACAAGAAACCTTTATGAGGCAGGCCATTTCACTGCTGCTCACCATCCCTGACAGTGCTATTCTCGTGGGGGGAGACTTTAACCTGGTAATGGACAATGAGATGGATAGGTCTGGACATCGTTATGGGCAGACTGGTGCGCTGACGGCAGTGGGGAAGCAGTGGCTGGCTGAGTGTGGTGTGGAGGATGTTTGGAGGAGGGAGCATCCCACGCTTAGGGACTATTCCTTCTATTCTGCAGCCTCATAAACGTATATACGTATTGATTTTTTCCTGGCCTCCGCGGCATTCATCTCTCGGATCCGGGAGACCTCAATCGAGCCACTGGCCTTGACAGATCACGCACCTATCACCCTGGAGACGAGTCTGGAAATGAGGCATGTGGGAAGCCCCAGTTGGCGCTTTAGAGACACTATACTACAGAGTAGAGTAGCGGTGGAGACGCTGAGACACGTGATAGTGGATTACCTTAGCATTAATGATGATGGAGGCGTTAGCATAAAGACCGTATGGGAGGCCCTGAAAGCGGTGGTGCGGGGGGAGGTGATGTCCCTAGCGGCTAAAGATAATAAAGCACAGAAGGAACAGAGAGCAGTGCTCAAGCAAAAAGTGGCGGCTCTAGAGCGTTCACATAAATATACTGGAGCGAGCTGAAGAGAGCGCGTTAGCAGCTAAAACGGCTGGACTGGGATAGGGCAGAATATGCGATAGCAAGGCTCAAACACAAGTACTACATTGGGAGTAATGGGTGTGGGAAGCTTCTGGCACACCGGCCTAGGGCGCAACGCTCCGCAGCGGCCATAAAAGTGATACGCTCCCCCTCTAAGGGGGAAGTGCACATCGACGACCAAATGGCAGAGGTGTTTGCTGAGTACTACAACGGGTTATATTCCGCAGATGTGAGGTCTGATGTGGATCCGGCTGCCTTTCTGGCGGATAGTACAATCACTCCACTTGGAGAGCACGGGCGTCCTCGTTGGATCAGCCTATAAGAATAGATGAGGTTATTTCTGCAATAGCACGTCTAAAGAACGGGAAGTGGCCTGGCCCTGACGGCTTTACGGCACTCTTTTATAAAACGTTCTGTCCAGAGCTGGCTCCGGTCTTGGCGAGGCTCTTCAACTCCATTCGGGTATACGGGGCTCTCACGCCCAGCATGCTGGAGGCTACCATTATGGTTATTCATAAACCCAGGAAAGATCCGGAAGGTTGTGCCTCACATAGGCCTATTTCGCTTCTGAATATTGACGCTAAGTTGTTTACGGGTATCCTAGCTCACCACCTCAATCCCTATATGCCGGGCCTTATCGATCCGGATCAGCGGGGCTTTATACCCCACCCACAGTGTGGAGATAATACAAAGCGGCTTCTGCATTTAATAGACAAAACTGGCAGATCGCGCAGGGAGGCGCTCCTCCTTTCTATTGATGCAGAGAAGGCGTTTGATAGAGTCCATTGGCCTTATCTCTTTCAAGTGTTGGAGCATAATGGGTTGGAACCGGGGTTCAGGACCTGGATTCAGTGCATCTATCGTTCCCCCAAGGCTGCGGTACGAGTCAATGGAACCCTGTCCTTGCTATTCTCGGTTGGACGTGGAACACGGCAGGGATGTCCACTCTCCCCGCTGCTATTTGCGCTGTATATGGAACCCTTTGCGCAGCGCCTCCGTGATAATCCCCTAGTCAATGGCGTCAAATTTGGGGGCGAACATCACCTTATTAGTCTCTATGCGGATGATGTGATCCTTACCCTCGCGGTGCCGATGGTATCGCTTCCGGCTCTGATGTTAGCTTTGGAGGAGTTTGGGCAGGTCTCTGGATTCCGTGTGAATATGCAAAAGTCGCAGGTCCTTGGCGTGTCCATCTCTCCTGACCATGCGGAAGGTCTGAGGGCCCGATACCCCTTTATATGGTCGACATCGCAGGTACCCTAATTGGGTATAGATCTGGCGACCTCGGCGGTAAAGACAGCGAGCGTGAACTATGCTTCTTTAACTCGGGAGGTTCTGCAAGACCTTGGGAGCTGGGGGAAGCATAACCTCTCTTGGCTTGGCAGGATAGCGGCGGTGAAAATGACGGTGCTTCCGCGCATACTCTATGTCTTTCAAGCTCTCCCTCTGACTCCCCCGCCTCGCACGATAGCGACCCTACAGGCTGCGATTTTGAAATTTATCTGGGATGGTCGGCCGGCGCGGATCTCGCAGAACGTTCTATACCGCCCTAGGGGGGAGGGCGGATTGGCTGTTCCCTGTCTGTTGCAGTATTTTCAGGCAGTCCAGCTGTGCTTTCTTTTAGAGTGGGGCAGGCCGCTTTCTGAGAAACATTGGTGTTTTATGGACCAGGCGGTGGCGGGGTCTCATATTTGGAAGGAGTCTTGGCTCTGACATCGGCACAGGGCGCACAGACTGTTTTCCTCCCCTATCACGGGTGTGACGATGCGTGTGTGGGATGCAGTGGCGAGCCGTCAGGGGCTCACAACGTTTCCATCCCCTATGTCACCAATCGGTGAGAACCCTGACTTCCCAGCAGGCCTACAGGTAGAGAGCTTCCGCCGTTGGTATGATGGGGGCTGTAAGAGGGTGGGGAGTCTTTTTGATGAGAATGGAGTGATCCCTTTTGATCAGATGCAGGAGATGTATCAACTGACTGAGGCGGATAGACTATTGTATTATCAAGTACGACATTGGGCCCTTATGCCTGCGAATAGGGCCTTGATAGATAGACCACTAACCTCATTTGAGAGGTGGATATTCACAAAGAAGGATGATAAACGGGTGATATCGGAGCTTTATCGGTTCCTGCAGGGTGGGGGTGACCGCCTAAGACGAGGGGTCAACGGAGGTGGGAGAAAGAGCTGGAGAGAGAGTTCAGGAATGGGACAATATCTATTACAGAACTCATCATACGGCCCATAGTGCTGCGGGGGCAGAGACGGCCTACAAGATAACTTCCAACTGGTACCTTACTCCAGCAAGAACAAATGCATGGGATCCGGCTAAGTCTGGCCTTTGCTGGAGGGGGTGCATTAACACAGGCACGTTGGTACATCTTCTTTGGCATTGCCCCAAACTACAGCAATATTGGACGAGTATATTAGATGACACTGATAAGGTGTTTCAAACAGAGATCCCTAGATTCCCCTCATATGTCTTGCTAGGCATACCCAATCCTATTACGTTTCCCCTTCGCTCGTTGAAGGGACGACAGATGGCACTGGCTCTTAATGCTGCCCTGCAGACAATTCTTGCCCTATGGGGCTCAGATAGGTTGCCGACGTATGGGTCCTGGCTCCAGAAGTTATGGTTTATTCCAGCGATGGAGAAGCTGACTTTGGCATCCAAGCAGAGAGTAGGCGACATTTGTACGTTGTGGAGACCTTTCCTTCAGATCTTATCCACAGAATTTACAGAGCTGACGTGCCCAACATACCTAAGAGTTCTGGGGCTGACCCGAGAGTTTTAGTAGGATGACAAGGGCTGGGGCTATGAGGGTGGCGGAGATGACCATACGATTGGAGCGGTGAAGGGTTCAGATGAGAGGGAGGCAGAGCATGTAGGCAAAGATGCACAAATGTTCTTTTTTCTTCCTTTTTATGTTGGTTTGGGTGTGAGCACTGTGAGATCCGGTTTGGTGTGCCCTCCGGTCCTGAGGCTAATATGAGCCATACTAGATTGGGGAGATGTCTCCCTAATTTGAAGAATGGGATGGCTGTGTGACGATAAATGGATGTTCAGGGCTATGGGGCATGTCACTATTGAAATGATTGGGGGATCATTACAGTGCTTTGTATTGTTCTTCATGTTTAAATGCCAATAAACAGATTTGATCCATAAAACAAATGAGAATGTTTACACTACGAACTCTTGGAGTCTGCCTGTCTTGGTGTTGTGAATATTAGAGGCTACTATTTGCCTCGAAATTTTAAGACAGCAGTGAATACATATTTTAAGTGATCTTTTATCCTGTCCCCTGCGTTTTATGTCTTATTGCAGTTTCAAAAAGCAGGTAAAAATCCTTAAATAATTGTATTGTATGTTCCTCTGAGAAGCATTTGGAAATCTCAAAATATATTTATTACCAAAGGAAATACACGTTTTCCATCGAGTTTCTAAACCATGGCACAAATGTAAGCAGTTTGTATGCCGCTATGACATGCATTGTGAGGTCTGATAACAAAATGAATTTCCTTAATTCAGTGAAGGTCTACGCTTTCCAAAACAGCTGCTATATTTTGTGTGCTTCATAACCTCAATAAAAGAAGAGACAGTTGCTGTCTGCTTTTTTCTGTTAATATATTCTGTATTAAGAAGCCACTTAATTGCACAGCATATTTTATGTGCCTTTCAGGCAACTCTTTAGAACACAGCAAGGGTAGAAGTAGTTGGGATTGTGTTCCGGCATATCTATTAAGAGAAAATCACATATTTTGTACGTTGCTTCAATAATGCTAAAAGTACATCTAATTCACAGACATATATTTACACCTAAATTAGATTTAATGGATTTTGTCTACAGCTTTTAATTGTAATTGTTATCAGCGATCTAGTAATATAAATATTGTGGTTCGTGGAATTTTAATGCCAAAAGAGAATGGACCTATTTAAAAATATTTAGATCATATAACATATGCAATATACATTCAGGTGATATGGTTGTTTTTGAGGTCTTGTGTCTTATGACATTTAGAAAGTATTCATTCTTAAATTTGGACTTTGAAACAGACAGCTTTACCTGTCCGACGAGGCTATTGTTTTTCAGAAAAACGATTTATATAAAATAAACCGAATGCGGCTTGTGGTCAACGAACTTTAGATATTGGTCTGTTAAATTGTCATGCACATTGTTTATCCACCCACAACAGCATACAACATGGGTCACTGGGTCATCCCACCTATGCATTACCTTCCTTCACATGGTGTAGCTGCACAAACCTGAATGTCTGCCTCAAATTAGTTCGTATCCTTTCATTTGCTAATCTGATTCAACCATGTCTTTTTTCATTGTATGTATTTGTATAATAACTTCAAATGAGAATTATTTATTTTGCCTGCACTCCTTTTTAAAGTTTGTCATTAAGGGCCTAAAAGAGTTTGGCGAATGGTTTACTTTCCGATTAATGTTATCGTATGTGTAGAGAGCTACCCGGAGAGCCATCCGGGTGCTCCTATATTTTGTAAGCGTGCCCTGCGTGTTCGGGCGGGGCACTGAGCATAGGTATAGTCCCTGGTGTGTGTAAGCAAGCATAAGGAGTCTACGTGACGTTATTGAGAAAGCCCCAAGGCCTTCTCTGCACAGGCGACGAGCGTGAGTTACCCGCGTGGTCAATTAAGGGTTGTGATGCCCCGATGACGCTGTATGAGGCAGTGCGCATGAGCCTCATTACTTTACCAAGCTGAGGATTATCTTACTGTAATCTAGAAGAGCTGTGCGGTGTCTCGTGGCGGTGGCTCCGGCGAAGGCGTTGGAAATCTCTGGCCTCGTTCGGCCGTGACGTTGCCCCGCCTTGGCAGCAAAGGAGGCAGCGGTGTGGAAACCTCTGGTCCCGTGCGCCAGGCTGCTGAATCGGAGGAAAGGATTCCTCCCTTCTCACACGGTGAGCCCCGCCCTGCGCGTGTTGTGAGTGACGCCGCGCTCAACAACAGGAGCGTGTGATAAGGCGTGGTGTCTGTTGCCAGGGAAAGGCAACACTGTACGCCGGGCGCTCTACTTCAAAGGAGGCCCGGTATTTATCAACGAGTGAGCACGCTCGTTTAAAGGGCCCAGAAGAGAAAAAAAAAAAATTAAAGTGACGGTGTCTGAGGGGTGTGTCCCTCCTGAATGCTGAACAGCAGATAACAGGAAATAAAGGCATTATAATAAAGAATATTCGAAGACAAATAAGGAAACAATACCTCTTAAAAGAAAAAAATAAGAAGATTGTGAAGAAAAAGGACTGTGCACACTGTACACACAGAAAAAAAAAAAAGAAGTAGAATAGGGTAAAGGAAGGCTGAATTAAATAAAAAGCGGAGAAGCAGTGAAAGTATAAGACACAAAAAAAATATATATATATATTGTAGCCTTTAAGAAAAGCAACAACATGAGTGCGCCTCAACAAGGAAATGTGCCACCACAAGAAAATCCCCAACTGCCGGCGCAGCTTAATAACAGTGTTCACTCCTCTGTTACAACTTTGCCCCCGTTCAGCTAACTGATTGATCAAGATGGCGCCTATGGTTAAATCGACTAGACAACTATTTCTGTGCCACAAGGGAAACAGATGGAGCGGTGCGCAGGTCACTAGTGTTGCTGATGGGTGGAGATGAGTTGCAAGAGTTGTTTGATTCACTTCCAGACACGGGGGACAAATCTGACTGTGATGCGGCTGTAAGACCTCTTAATAGGCATTTTGATCCTCAGTTAAACTCAGACTATGAGCGTTTCAAGCTGCGACAGGTGCAACAGACGGAGATTGAGTCAATGGACATGTTTTATGCACGGTTAAGAAAGTTAGCAAGTTCGTGCACAGGGCTCAATCAGCAAGAAGAGATCAGGGCTCAGATTATCCAGGGGTGCCGGTCCAACGCACTACCAAAGCTCATTCTGCGACAGCAAGGCATCTCCCTCACCTAAATTCATATTCTTGCACGCTCTCACGAGCTGTCGGCGGTCCGAGCAGATGCCATGGCGGCAGTGCGAGGTCAGTCGTTGGCAGCTGCTTCGTCAACACGTCCAATCCAGGTGAAAGAAGAGCAAGTAAATGCCATTCAAACTCGCCAAACACAAGGACGATGACCAAACACATTTAGGCCTGGTGAACGTTTCTGTGGGAGCTGCGGGTATGAACATAAGACTGCTATGGGATGCCCGGCAAAAGGAAAGTCTTGCAATCGTTGTGGCAAAGGTAATCATTTTGCAAAAGTGTGCCGGTCTGGAAGGAACAAGCAAGGGGATCAAAAAGAAAAGGACGCTAACGTCCGGAGTGTAACCCAGAAAACTGAAGACAGTGCAATGTCTAGTGCCTCCGTCTTTGAAGAAGACGAGGAGGAGGACATTTTCGTGATCTCCTTCACTGGTGGGAGGCAACAAAAGAAGAGACCGACTCCGATGAGCAATGTACAAGTCTATGGCACTTCGGCATCAGTACTCATTGATACGGGGGCGTCCGTTAATGTAATGGATGAGACCCTATTTCAACAGATAACTCCCCCACTGTCTCTCACCCCAACTACCACCAAAATATACAACTATGGAGGACGGGAGCCCCTTCCTTTAAAGGGAACAGTGGAGGTGTCAGTAACCAGTGGAGGTCGGTCGACACAAGCTAAGTTCTATGTGTTGACATGAGATCGGGGCACTCTATTGGGGTGTCACATGGCAGAAGATTTGGAGTTAGTGTTTTTTGCCCGCCAGGTGTATGACTCTCAAGTGGAACGCCTTGCCAGTGAGTTTCCGCAACTCTTTCAGGGGCTGGGACTGCTAAAAGGGAAGTGCATCAAGCTTCACATTTACCCGAGTGTTGCCCCGGTCACTCTGAGGCATCGCCGTGTGCCATTCCATTTGCGACCTACTGTGAAAAAAGAGTTACAACTGCTCGAAGATCAGGGAGTCATAGAAAAGGTAGATGGGCCAACACCTTGGGTTTCGCCTTTGGTAATAGCTCCAAAGCCAAAACAGCCGGGATCTATTCGCCTCTGCGTTGATATGCGTTTGCCCAATAAAGCCATTCGGAGGGAGAGGTACATAACACCCACCATGGATGACATCATAGCCGATCTGAATGGAGCACAATGGTTCTCAAAGTTGGATCTCAACGCTGGCTATCATCAGTTGGAGCTGGACCCTGATAGCAGAAACATTACCACTTTCTCAACACATGTGGGGCTCCGGCGCTATAAGAGACTGAGTTTTGGGGTATCCTCCGCCGCTGAAGTGTTTCAGAATGCCATTAGAGAGACATTGTCAGGGTTGCCGGGGGTAATCAACTTGAGTGATGACATCTTGATACACTCACGAACAATAGATGAACATCTAAGGGCGACACTACAAAGATTAGTTGAATCAGGACTGACTCTTCATAAGAAGAAGTGTGCGATTTATCAGATGTCAGTAGAGTTCTTTGGCTACATATTTTCAGAAGGTGGTCTACAATTAGATCCACGTAAAGCTGAGGCCATTCGTCAAGCCCTAATTCCACAGAATGCAACAGAAGTACGGAGCTTCTTGGGGATGGCCACGTATTGTGGGCGATTCATACCACAACTTGCCATGATGGCAGAGCCTCTTCGACAGCTCACGAAAGGACAACACCGCTGGGAGTGGACCCTGGCTGCCGGCAAGGCATTCAAAGACATCAAAGCAGCATTGCTGGATAAGTCAACCATGGCTTATTTTAACCCACGTAAGCAGACGGAAGTGGTTGTCGACGCAAGCCCTGTGACATCAGGAGTGGGTTCCAGTTGCATATGCTAGCAGAGCATTGTCTGCAGTAGAGACACGGTATGCGCAGATTGAGCGAGAAGCCTTAGCGATTCGATGGGCATGCAAACACTTTCTCTTGTATCTTTATGGGCACGATTTTCCAGTTGTGACTGATCATAAGCCATTAGTTTCACTGTTTGCAGGAAGTCCACGCTTAGCACCTCCTCAATTTGAACGTTGGACTGTTCTACTTCAACAAGACAGATTCTCGGTTGTTTATCGATCAGGGGTTAATAACCCTGCGGATTATCTGTCTCGTCACCCATCCCCGAAAACGTTTGATTCTCACCAAGAACAGGATGAAGAAAGCACCGAAGTCTTTGTCAGCATGGTTGTGCAGTCCGCATGCCCCAACGCTCTGATTATCACAGACATTGTGAATGCCACCAAGGATGATGTAGTACTGAATCAGGTGAATGAAGCGTTAAGTCACCAGAAATGGAAACACTTCCAAGAGAAGATGAAGGCATCTAGCTCAGAACATAAGGTGGCTATGCAAGGCCTGTGGAAGGTGCGTGATGAGCTGTCCACCGATAATACAGGATTGATCCTGAGGGGAAGGAGGATTGCACTTCCTCAGTGCTTGTGGGCTCGAGTAATAGAGTTAGCCCATCAGGGTCATCAATGTGCTGCAAAAACAAAGGCAAGGCTGCGTGCAAAAGTGTGGTTCCCTGGCATGGATAGTCAAGTAGACGAGATGGTAGGAAAGGGTCACTCCTGTATCATCACGTCTGCGGAACCGCCCAGCTCTACGGTAGTCACAGAACCTGCCGCGCTGAAGCCGTGGGCAAAGGTGAGCATGGACTTTGGAAGCTTTCCGGATGGGCGGCTGACAGTTGTTCTGATAGACTCTTATACCAAGTTCCCTGTGGTTGAGGTCATATCATCTACGGCATTTGAAAATGTGAGACCAGTTCTCCAAAAGACATTTGCTTTGTTTGGGCTCCCTGATGAGATCAGAACAGATAATGGGCCCCCATTTCAGGGACAAGAATTTCTCTCTTACCTTGAGGGGTTGGCCGTTCGCTATCGAAAAATCATGCCGGATTGGCCTCAGGCGAATGGCGCTGTTGAAAGGTTTATGAGAACTCTAAATAGAGCCCTTAGGATAGGAGTGGAGAGAGGAGAGGAGTGTGAGCAGAGCCTGCAACAGTTCTTGAGTGCTTACCGACAGACACCCCATAGCACCTCTGGGTGTGCACCAGCAGCTTTGATGTTTAAAGTCTCTCTACGTGACTGTATACCCGCTGGTCCACGCTGGAAACCACCAGTATTGGATGTGAAAGCCACTCGGAGGCGTCTGGAAGTTACTAATCAGAAGGCCAGCAAAAAACGGCAAGCAAAACATAGAAAGTTCCTAAAAGGTGATTCAGTGGTAGTGAAAAATTGGAAGGGAGGAGGGAAGTTCTGAACACCTTTCGAGCCTGAAGTCTGGGAAATCATTGACATTTGAGGGGCCATGATAACAGCGGCCCGAGGAAGACAAAGGGTTACGAGAAATGTGTCACATTTCTGTAAAGCAGGAATCTTCGTCCCTGAGGAGGGTGAAGGAGAGATGGAGGAAATGATGGATGTGTCGCCGAGCAGACCGGAAGAGACTGTAAGTGTCCCTGTGGCATTGCCTGCCGCGCGAGTCCTGCTGTGTGATGATCCTGGACATAGGGGTGTGCTTGCGAGAAGTGCAAGATATAACTTGCGCCCCAATCCTGCTCCCAACAGTCAACTGAAGGATTTTGGCTGTAAAACAGACCAGGTGTGAGCTATAGTCTAGTGTCATCATCTACCAATGGAACACTGGTGATGTTGGGTATCGGTACTATAAGAACAGGTCTGGTAATCACATCAACATTTTGGTTCCATTCGAAATTCTTCATTCCTCATTCTTCTTTATTTCTCTTATACTTTTGGTTCACACTCCGTACTTGGAGTCTGGTGTTTGGTTGTGGTTATGGTATATTTATAAACACGTCTCTTTTGTGTGGAGTAAAACATGGGAAGGATGCAGGGAGCTACCCGGAGAGCCATCCGGGCGCTCCTATATTTTGTAAGCGGGCCCTGCGTGTTCGGGCGGGGCACCGAGCATAGGTATATAAATAAAAACGGGGCTGCGATGACGCATTCCCTGGTGTGTGTAAGCAAGCATAAGCAGTCTACGTGTCTTTATTGAGAAAGCCCCAAGGCCTTCTCTACAGTATGGAACTTATGATAAAGGAAACGGGATACCCCTCAAAATCTAAATAAGGCTCAAAGTGTTTAAATGACATTGCAACATTATAGCTTCCTGTTATTTGAGTGCTTGGTCTAGTGTTCTTTTTATAGTGGCCTCCTTAACAAATAATAATAATAGTAAAATGCATGGCACGACTGAGAGGCTTCTTGTTCAAATGACATCACTTGTAAAGCAGCTGCATCATGAATATTATTCAAGTGTAACGTTTTTAATGCAAACATAAGGCAGCGAGGTAACTGTATATTTTCTTCTTTTATCCTTTTTATTTTGTTGCATATACTTTCAATGAAAAATAAAACATAATCATTGCATTAGCTTGCAAAGGTCAGACCTACTCAATTTGCCAATGCTTATGTCTTTCTACTAAAGAGGCAATAACATGTTTTTGGCACACCATTTTGAAGATGATGCTAGGAATAGTTTGGTGCTATCATATGTTTCTTTACTTCTGTATGATGTGGTAACATTTATGCTTTTCTTTAAAGGACCTTCAGGACAAAGCCCATTGTTAGTGGCACTAAGTGGGAACCACACTGTGCAGCTGAATTTCACAAGCAAAGGCAATCAGCTCTATCTACGCTGGTCTACAGATCATGCAACCAATAAGAAGGGATTCAAGATCCGCTACTCAGGTTTGTAATTTAACACACAAACCAGACAAAAAACTATCTCTGCATCTTGCATCACTTTGTTATCCTTCAAAATCTCCTAAGTGCACTGCTAAGCATAGGCGGTTTTGTGGATGAGAGGATGAGGCACAAAAGGATCATAGACATAGCTACTTCCTGAATATTAGCTGTTTGCAAACTGTAATTTAAACACTAGCAGCATTACTGAAGTGCTGACTATCTTTAGTAATCAGTCGTTTTCTTGGAGTTAATATATTAGAATCACCACACCTGACATGCCTATAACGAGGTCTTTGTTTAAGTTCAAATGTAGTAAAACCCCTAGAAGTCTTACATTAACATAAAAAGTGGTCTATTTTTAACAGGATCTACAACATATTTGTCTGTTGCATTTGTTTTGCAATTTTTTAGGATGCTTGTGAAACAGGAGGGCAACCATTTAGTAATTGTTGGTAAAGCTGTGTACTGCTATAAACCTACTAACTTGTTTATGGTATGATTCATTTTCTAAACCAATGGAAAAATTTGATTTGTTTGTAACTGAACTGCAGCATAGAAATGTTTTTCATTGTGTACTGAGCATAAACCAATTAAAATAGTGAAATATGTAGAGTGAAAATGGGTATGAAGAGATTTTTGTATTTCTGAAATAGGCACACGTTATGAAGTTTAGGAGCAGTCATGTTTGTACATCTTTAAATTTGAGGGCACTGATACTAGCATGTGATTGAGACAGCATTTTACAAAATGGCTTTTTTCTTATACACAGACTTACATTTGAAAGGCATAAATGCAACAAAATCTAATTGGTAACACCAAATGTTCTACTATTCTATGTTCCCACATGTCGTTTGATAAAAAACTGTACCTCATTTGTGTAGGTATGCCAAGTTTCCGCAAGATGAAAGGACCCAAAATGCAACATGGGCACAACAAATTTTCCTACTCAAAACAGACCATATTTTTCAATGTGGGTAATGTGAATTTGGGGCCTAGCTTAGCCAACACCAATGGAGCCTAGCAAACCAGGCTGGATGACTTGTAAGGCTCTTGCCAGGTTCTTGTTTTTACTCAGAATCACTTGCATACTTCAGAATTTCTGTGACGAAAAGCTCTGGATTCTGAGGGGAGTCACTAACTTCCTTCCACCCAGCACACCCCCAAGACACCATATAAAAACGCTACCTCACATGTGTGGGAAGGCCTTGTCCCGTGACAGGAAAGGGCCCAAAGTTCAACACAGATCACATTTTCCAATCAAAACTGTCCCTTTTTTCCAAAGTGGGTAGCTGTAGATTTTGGGTCTTTGCTCACCTGGTACCTAGTGAAACCTAGCAAGCTTGCCATTTTTTAAAAATAGACACCTGGGGGAATTGAAGGAGGGGTGACGTATGTGGCTTTCACACCGACTCTGACTAAAAACACATGTCCTCATATTTCCGTGATAGAAAGTTGTAGAATGTGTGGGGAGAAAAAAACCTCTCACCTTCCAGAATTCCTCCCAGTTTCAAGATACAAATGATACATTGCTTGTGTGGGTAACCCTAGTGCCCAAGAAAGGGAAAGGAATAAGGGTTACCCATGGACACATCACATTATTCCACTCAAAATTGACCCCTTTTTTCAAAAGTGGGAAGCTGTGGATTTTGGTACCCAGCTCAGCCAGCACCCAAGGAAGCCTAGCAAACCTGCACACTTTTACAAATTAGACAAATAGTGGAATCCAGGATGGGATACTCTCAAAGGATGTAACCCAGAATCCCTTGCAAACCTTAAACTCTGACAGAAAAACATATTTTCATGATGTAAGTTTCTGAAATATGTGGGGAGTACAGACTTTCTTCCACTCAGCATTCCCTCAAGTTTGCTGATAAAAATGGTAGCTTTTTTGTGTTGGGTAGAGCTACTGCCCCAGATAGGAAAGGGCCAAAGTGCCACATGGACACATCCCATGTTTCTACTCAAACCTGACCTTTTTTTGCAAAGTGGATAGCTGTGGATATTGGGACCCAATTTAGCCAGGACCTAGGGAAAAGTAGCAATCCTGCACATTTTTAAAACATACACACCTGGGGGAATCCAAGCTGTAGTTACTTGCATGACTTTCACTAGGTTTTTATTAGCTAGAATCCCTTGCAAACCTCAAAGTATGAAAAAAAACATATTTTCTCCAAGTTTCTATGACAGAAAGTTCTGGAATCTCTGGTGAGTTGCAAACTTTCTTCCATCCAGTACTCCCCCAAGTCTTCTAATATGAATAATGCCTCACTTGTGTGAGTAGGCTTAGTGCACCTGGGGGAATCAAGGGTGAGGTAACTTGCTTGTCTCACACCAGTTTTTATTTTCCCCAGAATCCCTTGCATACCTCAAACTTTGACTGAGAAACACAGTTTCCTCACATTTTTGTGATGGAATGTTCGGGGCATGGTGGGGATCTACAATTATGTACCATCCAGAGTTCCCATATGTTTTCTGATATTAATGATACCCCACTTGTACGGGTGGGGAAGAGACCAAGACACTTAAGGCCCTAAAGCTCTACATAAAGAGATTAGTGCTAGGATAGCTGATGTATTTGGGGTCATCCTATACTGCCACCATGGAAACCTGCCCACCACAGACATTTATGAAAACTAGACACTCAGGCTATTCCACAGTGATGTGTCTTGCATGAATCCTGCAAGCTTTTCTTACCCACAATGCTCTGCAAGCCTCAAACTTTGGCTACATTCTTGCATTTTCCATACATTTCTGTGATGAAAACTTCTGGAATCAAGTGGAATCCACAAACATTCCTACCACCGGAGTTCCTCTATTTGTCAAGATGAAAATGCTACCCCAGTTGTGTGGCTTGGAATCAAACCAAAATCAATGGGAATTCTACTGTAGGACTTCCATTGACCCTGGTTTGATCTGTTCTTTTCATGGTTATTACGTCCAGCCACACAACTGATGTAGCATTTTTATTGTGACAAGAGAGGGAATGCTGGGTGGTGGGAATTTTGTAGAATCCGCCTAATCCGGATGTTTCTGTTGCAGAAATTCAAGGAAAATTGTTATTTGAAGCAAAGTTTGAAGTTTGCAAGGCATTGTCCGTATAAATCTTCAAGGGATCCATACGAAGAATTCCACCCTTGAGTGCCCCAGATGTCTAGTTTTCAGATATGTGCGGGTTTTGTAGGTTTCCAAGGTGGCAGTCGAGCCCAGGCCCAGTTAACACAGCTACCCCACTGCTAAATCAGGTTATTTTTTGTCAGGAAATGTTGAAGTTTCCGTATTATGTTTTGGGGCTTTTGGTGCTGTGGACATGAGGCTCAACTGGAATTTTACATCACAGAAATGCAAGGAAAATGCATGATTTTAGGCAGAGGTAGAGGTGTACAGTGTATTGTGGTGAAGAAAATGTCATGGGATAAATGCAAAGGATACCACCCTGCACTCTCTCGATGTCTAATTTTCCAAAATGTCTGAGTCCCATAGTTTTCTTAAGGTAGCAGCCTAACCAAGCCCAAAAAATGTAGCCATTCACCATGGCAAGAGGGACAGTATTGGGATTTAATACAACTCTCCTGACCTGGATATAAAAACAACACCCAAAATACCCAAATGCCCTCTTGACTGTGGAATGGAATCCTATAGCCCTCAGGAGATCAGAAAGATTGTTGAGGCTTTAGGGATGAGGCTAGTGCCTGATGCTAGGATGGGCAAGACCCACCCCACCATTTTATGAAAAATAATTGTCCTGTCATTCAGTGAGCTTTCTACCCTCTCCCAGGGGCGAATTGGGTGCATTTCCACTGTCTGCCACCGGGGTGCAGGATGACTGGTTTGTCCCTTTTTGGTGGGGGTGTTGGCAATGCAATAGTGCAACATCTGCCCCCCTGTCTTTTTCCCAAAATGCAAAGTGCATGTCTAGTGGGCTTTCTACACCCCCATGGACAGATTTGGGGCTACCACTCTAATTGGGACAACATTCCTATCTGCCCTCAGGGGCAGAAAGACACTATTTTCCCTTCTGAGGTGGTGGTATGGCTTGATGCCATGGTAGGTAGCCCTTTTCATTTGTTTGTTTTGGCACCATTTTGAATCCCTGGTGTTTAATGGCTTCCTTCTCCCAGAGGGGACAAAGTGGGAGTAAATACCACTATCCACCCCCTTGGAGACAGAAGGTCTATTAGTCCCTCGGAAGGGAGAGAGCACAGGGCCATGCTCACAGGGGCCAGTTCCCCTCCCCAAAAATGTAGCTTAGTTGTAGTCTAGTGAGATTTCTGCTCAGGGGGACAAATTAGGGGTAGTCCACTTTTATGGGAGGCAGAAAGTCAATTGAGCCATCTCAGGGTGGTGACATGCAATGTTCCCTCATTTTGTTTCCACTGTGAGGCAGTGTAAGGTCTCTGTGCGCTGCAGCCAATGGTACATGCGCCAAGAAACTGACCATTCATGTGAGTGTAGCACACAATAACCAAGATCAGTGTCATTTGCACTTCATACTTTTGTTATACAAATAAAGCAAAAAAGAAATTGTTTACAAACATTGTTTGATGTAATAAGGCATTAAAGCAGTTTTTAACCTAGTAGCACACCCAAGGACATGACCTGTTAAGTAACACCTACAACCCATTTAGAGACCATAGAAATCAGGAGGTTAAACCATTATGCAGCTTTATTGAAAATTCTCAGAGTGCTGCAGAGGACCATGTAAATCAAACAGAGAAAGTTTTACAATGACATAACATTTGCAACTTAATGCACATACTAGTGATAAGACCCATGATGCCTCTGCCAAGAGGCAGGGGGAGACATGTTTACAACCAAGCCACACATGGACTGTAGGAGGAGCCATGTCAGACTTTAAACAAGTCAGGTGAAGACACTAGATGAGTGACATGTTTGCTTCTCTCGCCAGCCCTTGCCAAAATTCCAGTGCTGATAAACTCCCCCATTTGAGAGGAAGGCCTTTGTCCTCATCAGAATATCTAGGTGACTCTCCTCTAGCCTGTTTCTTAATTTAGACTTGATTGACTTCATGAGGCTGAATCCTCATTTGCAGTCTGAAAAGTTGCACTGACATCAGCAAGCTGAGATACAACATCATACTGTGTAGCATTCTACAGAGTGAAATTCACCATGTCTTGAAAGGTCCTAAACAATCCGCCTTTTACATGTTCTGCTACCACACATTTATAATCTCTGTACTGCTGAACAACATCATCACATGTGTCACAATCACCAATGACAAAGACATTCTGATACTTTTCAAAAAGTCTTTGTACTTTCTCAGTCCCAAAATGAAACTGTGACTGTGTTGCTACTGCATGGAAATCAGAACTTGTCCATTCCTTCAATTCATCTTCTGGGAACCTTGTTTCCACGTGCTCACATAGATGTTTAATGAAAGATAACATCAGCTCACTATCATACTCTTGGTCTTCTCTGTACAAAGCCATCAGATCTCTTACTGTGTTGCTCCAAAGACAGTGTCACCCAAGTACTGTTATTTGATTTGGCCAATTTTTGAGCTTGCGTACTGTACAGCTTCAACAGTGGTCAAAGAGCTTTTCTGAAACAACATGCACAAAGATGCATGTTCACCCAGAATGTCATTCAGTGCTGCAAGGGAAATGTGGTAGTTTGAGTCAGATAGGTTTTTTGTAGCAATACTTAGCAATTGGGTTATTCTCCTCAACATTTTCATGCTCAAAGTATTTGAGAGCAGCTTCATAGTTACGCAAAAGTGCACCAACAGCAAAATGCCTTGAAAGCCACCGCACTTTATTCAGTGGCCGAAAGGAGACCGCTTCACATTCAGTGACCAAAGCACTTTTGTCCAGCTTGGATTTTCTTACAGGAGACGGGGAGACCACAGTGAAGACAGTTGTGTGCACTCCTAAACCCAGCCTGACAGCAGCACTTTTGTTTCGTAGGATCACCAAAGCATACTTATGAAGTATGCTAGAGAGCTGGCGTTTTCAGGTAGTCCAGCTTCCAGCCATCACTCCATTTCTTCCCAGTAAAAAAAGTCCCCTGCAACCTTTGCTTCAACACATACTTTACAAATCAGGCCTACATCTGGGTTGTATTGCAATAGCTCTCCCAGTTGTACATGAAACTTGCTCCGTGACTTCTGTGTCTCAGTCTCCACAATTTCCTTGAGCCATTCTTCTTTAAACACACAACAGCATTTTTTTCTTTATGTTTAAGCACTGCTCTTTGCAGAAGTGACAGCTTTGCGCTTGAACATTTTGGTGACAATCAGTCTGAGCCCACTAAGCCGCAAAGCCTCCAAAAAAAGAGGAACATTATTTAAAGTGAGGAATCTTATTTAAAGTTGTTTCCTATACTAAGTAGTGCAATCTATCAGACAAGCCTGAGCTTTCCCTTGGAAAATGTAGCAAGTAATTAACTGGATCTTTCTGTTTGTTCTCACACCTGCCTGTCCAACACTGCATGAGTACTGTTGGTAATGCCTACAATGGAAGAAAAGATGGTTCAAACAGGTTGTTAGCTTATAATTTACCAGATGCACTGGAAGCGAGGCCTGCCAAATAATTACCCCGTCTGTCTGTTTCACGTTTGCCCATTCAAATGTAGATGTAACACTGTCTAAGATGTCAGTAATAGAAGAAAAAAATGGTTACAGCACATGCTTATGTTGCAATGTTTCAGATGTCCTACAAGGAAAAACTACTAAATAATTACTTGCTCTCTCTGCTTGTAGTCACATCTGCCTTTTCTAATTTATGATTAGCACTGTCTAAGAAGCCTGTAAAAGAACAAAAAGAAAGGTTGAAGTATATGTTATATCATAATGTACTAGGTGCACCACAAGGGAAATCTACCAAATAATTACTTTGTCTTTGTGCTTCTACTCAAATGTGCCTTTTGTAATCTATGAGTAGTGCTGTTGGAGATGCCTGCAACAGAAGAAAAGGTGGTTAAAGTAGGTTGTCATATTACACTGTACTGGGTGCACCACAATGGAAAACTGCTAAGTTATTACTTACATGTGCCTGTTCAAATTTATGTGAAGCAGCGTCTGAGATGCCTGCAAAATAAGAAAAAATGATTAAAGCACCTGATTGTTTCAATGTCTCAGGTGTACCACAAGGAACAACCAGCAAATAATACTCTGCTCTTTATGCTGCTACTCTGGACTGCCCATCCTCATCTATGAACAATACTGTCAGAGATGCATGCAACAGAAGAAAAGATGGTTAACAGTTGGTTACAGCATGTTGTCATGTTATAATGTGCCAGGTGACCCAGATGGGGACCTACCAAATAATTTCCTGATCCTTATGCTTCTATGCATGTCCGCCTATTAAATTCTATACCTTGCACTGTCGGACAAACCTGTAATAGAAGAAAAGGTGTGGATCATGAACATGATTTATCTAGAGACCCCTAATCCCACCTGGAACGTCTACAGAGTTACCCGGTCTTCCTTGGAACTCACGCCTGCCTGTTCATATTCAAATGTTTACCATCTGTAATTGGAAAGAAGATATTTTGCATAGGTTTTAAGAGTTACAAAAACAATATGCATGGCAGTTCCAGAGCAATTGAATAGTTACCTGGGGTTTCAGTTTAGACAAACTCAGGTGAGTACTCACATGGTTTCATATTATCACCTGTTTAAAAACCTACATCATGCGTTAAAACTTCTATGATGCAGTCTTTACAGGCCTTAAGAAATCTGCTCTCCCACTCGCTATGACTAATCAGATTTTATCTGGGTGAGGCATTTTTAGGGCCTACTGACCCGTTCTGGCAAGCTGACAAACAAAGGTGCTCTGTTTATTCAGACAGTGAATGAGCAATAGAGGTGCCTTTAAATCTTGTTTTTATCTTGTCACATTTGCTGTGGGTTCAAAGACAGAAGTCCAGTGCCAGCTTATGTCATCTTACAATATGCTGCTTATTTTATCCTGACGATTAGTGGTTACTTTTCTGTCTCTGACTGCCAAGTTAGAGGATTTAGTAAAGTCTAGTGTCTGACAATCGTGCTATTCACGGATTGTGAAATGAAATGAAAGGTTGTACAATATCAGATTTTGTTTCTTACAAGCAACATTTAAATAGCTTGTAAATGAACTGTACAAATATTTTGAAATATATTCCAGTATCTTCGAAAGCATACTTAAAAAAAAAAAATTGTGTGATGGGAACAAAGATTTTAATAGGACCAAAACAAGTCAAAACACTTTACTTGGTTATGCGCACATGATAAACCTGCAATCTGTACTGCATGAGCGAATGAGGTGGGCAAACTAGGAATTTCATGAGGATGGGTGGGCTTTCAACTCTAACACTTAGCATATTTAATGTGAAGCCCCATTTCCTAACAATGGTATTCAGGGCGTTGTGTCCAGAAAATACCAATTCCTTCAGGCAGACATTAAAAGTGAGGAGACATGTTTTATTTCTCCTAACTTTGCAGATATGTTAAAATGTTAAAAAAAGAAGTAAGTATGACATAACCACAAGGAAACTCTGGAAAATGAAATTCTGTTAGGTGTGATATTCGAAACGCTTATGAACGTGTCACAAATGTAATATGTACTTTGTTGCTGGCGTTTAACTTGATGGTTGTTATCACCATAAAGAAATATTTAATAAAGAAACTAACACAAAAAAGGGCATTGCAGTTCTTCCCCATTTCATGTAGACACATTGTTAGCATATGGTCAGGGGCTCGGGGCTATTGGAATTACGTGGTATGGGAGGAACATATTACATGCCAGAAATTAGTAAGTTAAGCAGCAAGAAAAATACATTTTGAAGTATAATGCAGCACATTTTGTGATAGCATTATGAGCAACAGAAAAGTGACAAGTCAACCTTTGCAAAAGGCCTTCCACTGTGCAGAACACAGTGTGTTTTAGTAACCTTTGAACCGTTTGAGCTAGAAACATTTTTTGGTTAAAATCAGCAGATTATGCAGCAGATGGTCGGTTATGCGGCAAATCTATAACTATGCAAACATGCACCAGCCTCACAATTGCTTAATTCCAGTGGCCCTCAATATAGTGCATTTTACAAAACTGAAGTCATGGGCGCTAAACAAACAGTAAAAATTAAGGAGTAGGTTGCCTAGTACAAAGATCACTAACGTGGACACTGACTTTAGTCCATCAATAATCCTGAATATTCCTCCCACTAACCTGCTAACTAATCTGTGACCTTCATTACAGAGTACAGCATTTGGCACTTATTCTTCTTGTGTTCTCCAGTTCAACAGCATTTTATCAAGACCAGGCTTTCTGATTATTCATAGTGTGGTTCCAAATTAGACAATTCGGAGGAGAGTATATCAAAACAAATAACCCAGTTCAGCAGGCACTGCAGTTACAGAAGTGCCAACTGTGGGCAAGCCTCAAGCATCTTCTGCCACACTCAAGAAATGTGAGCGCCCACCACCACCACTTGACCCTGGCCCTCCTCACCTAACTCTGGCCTAATTCATCATAGAGCCGCATGCAGGTCAAGGGAATAAGTGACGGCATCTCTCGCTAAGCACAAGCTTCAGGTTTGCTAAGCAGTGCTGGTGGCAAATTGTGTGCACTGACTTTTTAAAAGAATGAATTGTCTGACTTTCAAATGAATTTGTTTATTTTTTAAAAGTGACTTGTGCTTTACTCTGACAACTCTGGTCCATTTGCAGGACCGTTAAACTAAGACCACATACAGAAGGCCTCCAGTCATGCTTGTCTCTTAGCTTCCTAAAGTACTTGTACAATCTTCTTCCGCTCTCTCCAGTGCCAGTCTGTAGGCACTTGTTCAGTATGTCTGTAGTTGACACATTTTCAACAAAATACACACCATTTTTTTCTGCACCTTCAAGCTACTTTAAAAAAAATCTAAATTCAAAAGCTCAGTATCAGGTTTATTCTGCATTCACCATATGTAAAGTCATATACCCGCTAATGAAATTTAGAATTATGGATCAAGACACTGAAATCAATTTAAACAAACATTTTATTCAATAATAAAATGTATCTAGAAGAAATCATTATAATAGTTTACACAATATGCTTTACTGCACAACTTGGTTTAATTCTGCTTGAAGTAATGTCCTTTAATTAATACATTATCGTTATTTTATCTATCAAAGGCAGCTAATGCTAGTTAAGCTAAAGTTATTTTGTTTATCTGTGAAATTCTAAATTCACTGGAGCCCAACTTTACAGCACTGTTGTTTTCCCTAAACTGCTTTTTTCAGATAAACAGAATCAGAAGGTATTGGCAAAGCCAATAAGTCTGCAGTGGCAGCCAAAAGGCGAGACCTGTTGGCTTTGCCAATGCTTTTTATTACGTGCATACTAAAAGGGTTTTACTTCAGCTAGAAATAGAAAAGTCTACTGCGGTGTGCAAAATATATGGATGATTTTAACAGAGACACATTTATACTTGAACTTACTATATCTCAAACCGGGTTACAGATGTAATTGCTTGCACTAGCCAAACAATTGCACACAGATCGTAACACAGCCCCAAGTCAAGCCAACAGACACTGCTTCTTGCATACACTATTGTGATATAACAGTGCACTGCAGGACTTCTACACTTTCTTGCCCACAATAATAAAGACGGGAGAGGCAAGACCATGGGCATAGCTATCTTCATCAGTGTAATTACGTTTTGAAAAAAGTTCGTTCTGAAACCGATATCGGAAAAGCGCTGAAATAATCTCACTGTGAATTCATTAACAGAGTTGCACTGTACACCTGTTTATCATATTTCTAAATAATGACAGCCAATATCACTGTACATGATTTTCTAATGCCAAACCAAGCTGACATTAAAACTGAACTCTCAGGCTTAATCATGCTTATATGACTGCTTCTCTGAATGAGCGACTAGTTTATGGGACTAGTTGACTGCATATTGGAATGACTGCATCAGTTGGTAAGTACATTTCATACTTCAGCATACATTGGTGCTGCCCGGATGTGTGCATGAATGTATAAATGGCTCTTTTGGAGACTGTGTCTGGGTGCCTGAGTGGTGTATCCATTTCTTAATACACATATCGCATAAGGGTTGGCAGGGAGAGTATATATGCAACTGGACAAACCAGTCTGTAAGTGCACATGCTAATCAGTTAAACTCAAAAGGACATTTCACCTTTTAATCACCTACAGCCTACCTAAGGGGTAATTTTTCTATATTAAATGCGAAGGGCAATGCTTGTCAAGGAGGTTTTGTAATGCCAATTTGAGCTGGCAGTAAAAGTGTATACTCAGACTCACCAGTAGTAGGCCCGAACCATGTTTTAATAGCTACTTGTCTGAATAACTAGGTTATGAGAGTACTTGACTACAGAGTGACTGTGTCTGTTGCTACTATGTCTGATACTATAGCATACATAGGTGTTGGCTGGATGTATGCATGAATATATAAGTGCCTCTTTCTATGTGTGACTGGATCTGGGTCTACCCTTTTCTTAACAGTTAAATGACCAGCAGTATGGCTGAAAGAGTACATATATACCTGTACATAGCAGTATGCAGGTGCACATCTATATCTCTTAAACTCAGAAGGACAATTTTCACATTGTAATCATAAACCTCCCTGCTCTATGCCTACCTGCAGTCTATCTAAGGGGTAGGTTTTATGTACTAAAAGGGTTGTGTAATACTTCTCAATCAGTTTTTGTAATGCTGATTCAAGCTGACAGTAAAACTGAACACTCAGGCTGACCAGTAGTAGGCCTGAATCATGTTAAAATTACTGCATCTCTGAATGAGCGATAAGGTTATGAGAGTTATTCACTACCTGGATGTATAAGTGGATCTTTCTGTGTGTGATGTCATGTGTGATTGGTCTATCCTTTGTTTAATAGTTATGTGACTTTTAATATGGGTGGCCAAGAGGATACATACCTGGGCATATCAGTCTGTAACTGCATATCTAAGTCACTTAAACTCAAATAGACAATTTTCACTTTTCAATCACAAACCATACCATTCTATGCCCACCTGCACTAAAAGGAGAGTGTAATGCTTGTCAAACAGTTTTTGTAGTACCAAGTTGAGCTCACAGTAAAACTGGACACTCAGGCTCACCACTACTAGAACCAAACTATGTTTAAATGACAGATTGTCTGAATGAATGACTAGACTATGAGAGTACTTAATGTTTGGATTTATGCATGAAAGTGTAAGTGGCCCTTTATGTGTCTGACTGAATGTGTGAGTGGTCTATCCTTTTCTCAATAGTTATATTATTGCATATAAACCTGGCCATAACAGTCTGCAGGTGCGCATCTAAGTCACTTAAACTCAGAAAGACATCTATCACCTTTCAATCACATACCACCCTACTCTATGTTTACCTACAGGCTAACTAAGGTATATGTTTTCTTTACTACAACATCAGTGCAACACTTGGCAAGCAGGTAATCTAGTACCACATTGAGCTGACAGTAAAACTGGACACTCCGGTTCAGTAGTAGTAGTATGCTCAATCCATGCTTAAATGACTACTTGTCGGAATGAGTGACTAGGTTATGACAGTACTTGACTACATAACAGAGTGACTATCAGTTGCCAGCTTAGTCCTATACTACAGCACACATAGCTGCTGTCTGGATGCATGCATGATTGTATAAGTGGTTCTTTCTGTGTTTGACTGTATGTGTAAGTTAATCTATCTTTTATTAAATAAATATGTGAGTTGGAGTATTTGTGATGCTGTGCAAATAATCTAGACTTAATGGTTTGATAGTGCCCATCTTAGAGAAACTCAAAAAGAACATGTTTCACTTTTTAAGCACAAAAAAACTATGCTGTATCATCTAGTTACAGCACAGTTTAGGTGTCAGATTTAACACTTGCAAAACCACATTTGAATAGCAAGTCAAACTGGCAGTAAAAATGCACACTATGGATCTGCAATACTATTCCCAAACCATGTTTAAACACCTACTTCTTTTATTATCCAACCATAATGCTAAGTACTTCACTACATATTTTACATACTGTATCACAACACAACTGCATTTGTCACTGCTCCATACATACTTACACCCTTCTGTGTGTATCAATGCAATATTCTTTTTAAGGTATCTCAATATAACTGGCTCTATCCTATTCTACATATATATGTAAATTGGACTTTATGTGGGAAATTCGATATATAACCAGCCATTTTAGTGTCACATGCACATTCAGCTTTACAATTCTCAGTATAATATCTTTAATTTTAATCACAAAACACTATACTCTATCCCCTATCTATAATCTCTCTCAGACATAAATGTTTTGTAGTAAAGGGTGACATGAATACTTCTCAAGGAGCTTTTATAATTCACGTAATCTCTCATTCTTCATCAATATGGTGCTCACTTTCATTTACCTTCTACATTTAGTAATACATTTAAAATAAAGGACATTTTTATGCGTACCTGTTGATCTGTAGATGTCTCTGTCAGTATCAGTTAGAAGTGATTCTCACTGAAAATGTGCAAAAAACAAGCATAAGAATGGTACACGACTCTCACAAAAGGCAACCAAAAATTGGCAACCTTTTCAACTTTGCTTTCAAGTTTATTCAATCAGAAAACTAATCGCAGTCTCTCTTTCATATTTATCTCATGTTATACCACTTCTCACTGGCTGCTATAGTTAACTGTTTGCAACATTCTCAAAAGATAGCCCAGTTTGACAGTGGTTTTCGCTGGATTTGCGGATCTGCCCCTAGGGCTCAGTACCCCCCTCAGCTAAATCTGATGCAGATCTGTAGATTCACGTGGGAGTACATAATTTGTTTTTGCAATCTATTCAAATACAAGGTTATATATATACCTTTTGTTTACAAAAATACCCACACCAAATAATACGTTAAATAGATTATTCCCACTACAGTTGCAACCTTTTTTTTATACCCTCCCCTCTCATGCTCCTGCAGCTGTGCTACCATGGTAACATATTATGCAACTTTCTGCTGCAGCACAAGGTCACATGTTCATAACAGTTTCTGAGTGCACCATCCTTATTCCAAGGCAACTTCAGCAGATGTGGTTGAATTTCAGAAACAGTAAACATATCTTAAACACCAATAGTTTTTTTAAATTCTCTAAAGTCAATCCAACATCTACTTACTTTTCTCACAATAACGCTACCTAGCTTCATGTACCAACATATTTATCAACCAATTAAATGCGATCTTTCAAATTATAAATTCTATACTCCATTTCAGCTGAACTCATTTCAAAACTGCCTCATACAACTGCAGCCTCATCCTGTGTGGTACTTCAGCTTCCCTCCAAAATGCTCAGAGTGTGGATTGTGGGACATAGCTTTGTGTTTTGGGCCAGAGAGAATGCAAGAGAAAGAGGTATTGACGGGGACCTGGGTTTTTCTATTGTGGCTATTACTTGGGGTGGCCAGAGAGGGTTAAATTGGCATCAATTGCTCACTTTGGTTGAAATCTTTGTAGATTGCCAATATCCGGACCTTATGATTGGGCACTGTGGTCGCAAGGCCTGTGCACAGTCACAGGGGTAGGTTTGGAAATCATAAAGAAGGATACCTTTGGAAAACAAATGACACTTTTCCCCCACACTGCCTTTGTTTTTCCTAACAAAGGCAGAAGTAGAACTGGTCACAAATAGACAAATACAGGAAATGTGTTAATAAAACTGTTCCTGCATTCCTCAGAGATCATGACATGGGATCTATATGCCACAATAATTAACAATTTGTTATTAATGGTATATACAGAAATTATGGAGTTTACCTAACAGACAAAGGCAGCAGGGTGTTCCTGCAGAACTTGAGAGGCTGCACCCTGTTTCATGCGTAGTAATCACCTACACATAATAAACACAAGGGCTTTTCAGAGCCAATCCTTTTACTAAACACATATTTATTTATGCTTAAATACTCACATTTTTAAAACCCCATGCTGATCCATTGATCAAGTGTTGTTCTAAGTGTAAGAGTGAGCATGAGTGTCTGAGCTTGAGAGTGGATGTGAGAGTGTCTATGTGGGTGTGAGAGTGTCTGGATGGGAGAGTGGGTATTATAGTGTGTCTCTGGGTATGAGAGTGGGTGTAAGTATGTCTGTCTTGCTGCAAGAGTGGCGGTGAGAGTGTTTGGGTGTGAGAGTGGGTGTAAGGGTGTCTGCTGTGAGTGTGGGCTTGAGAGGGTGTCTTTGGGTTTGAAAGTGGGTATGGAGTGTCTATGTTGGTGTGAGAGTGGGTGTGAGAGTGTTTGTCTGGGTGTGAGGATGGGTGTGGTAGTGTCTCTCTGGGTGTGAGTGTGTGTGACAGGGTGTCTCGGTGTGAGTGGGTATATGAGTGTGTCTACCTAGGTGTGAGCGTGTGTTTGAGAGGGTGTCTCTGGGTATGAGAGTGGGTGTAAAAGTTTCCATCTTGGTGTGAGGATGGGTGTATGTGTGTGACTGGGTGTGAGAGGGTGTCTGTGGGTGTGAGAGTAGGTCTGAGTGTGTAACGGGGTATGAGAGTGTCTGAGAGTCTGTCTCGGGGTGTGACAGTGGGTATAAGAGTGTCTGTCTTGGTGTGACACTGAGTGTGAGGGTGTTTCACTGTGAGATTAGGAATGAGGTGTCTCTGTGT
The DNA here is from genome assembly GCF_031143425.1 of Pleurodeles waltl. Taxonomy (NCBI): domain Eukaryota; kingdom Metazoa; phylum Chordata; class Amphibia; order Caudata; family Salamandridae; genus Pleurodeles; species Pleurodeles waltl. The sequence goes on from NC_090444.1 coordinate 1,526,550,739, forward strand.
GAGTGTATGTTATAAATATGTGTTCACTGAAAAAAAAAGGTTACAAGGACTTTGTAATTAGTTGCTGAATTTACTCATACAAAACCATAGAAATTCGGCAGTTAGAAAGTTATTTCAAGTAACTATAACTCGCACACAAAGGTAACTATAATTCCCACCCCACTGTGCACAGTTTTTTCTTTATTAATTTAAGTGCTAATGCTTCATTTATATTTTTGATCTCAGTATTGAAGTTGTCATGAGTACTGTACCATCTGGGGTAATTATCAGTACATGACGAGGACACAAGTTTTAGTTACCATAGGGTGCAAGCCTTTGTTACTTGAAATACCTCTAACTATAACTACTGAATGCCTATGGTTTTGTATGAGTAAATACAGAACTAGAACATCCCTGTGACCTTTGGTTCTTTCAGTGAATTTCTATGTTTGTTTTTATTCTATTTGCTAACTATAACTTCCCTGTAACCTTTGATTTTTTCAGTGAATGTTTTTTTTTTAACATAAAGTAATTTTAATCACTGTACGGTAATCCAACCACACGTACACAGGACCAGTGCTGATGTCCACATGTCAGCAGAAGGGTTGCATACAGACTGACATGCCTGCAGCAGTCCTGACTACTAGGGTATGCAGGAGAAAGTGAAAGAGGTGCCAGCAGCAGCCCCAACCCTACAAACGGCCTCCAAAGTCTCCAGCCCATTGGGGAAATGCCCGGTGGAAAAATGGGGAGTCCAGGCCTGTTTCCCAATTGCATGGTGGCACATATAGCACAGAATACATATATATTGACATTTTTTCATAATATTTGCTGATCAATTTGAACAAATCCAGTGCTGAGTATTCCATTCTATAGGCATGATGAATAAACCACCCTTTTACTGGGCAGGGAGCATGGATGGGGATGCCAATCCCCAGGTACAACTTACTGTTCTCTTAAAGTCAGGCTGCTCTCTGTCCAGCTCTTGGGTTGCCCTCCAGCAGCCTTACCTGAGGCTCAGTTCAGACAGGCGGCAAGGGGACAGATCTTACCCTCCCACCCTCTGTCACTTTGGGAACCTGTGCATCAAGCACACCAGGGAGAGGGCAGGCACGCTCCAAGGCAGCAAGAGGTGGAGGGCAGGTGTGAGAGCATACCATCCTCTGAGTGCAGGCAACAGTGAGAAGTGGATGAGAAGATGAGAGACAAACACAAGCTGAGAGTCACAGCTGGGCATGACTGCATGATTACAGCTGCAGGCCTTCCGCACAAGGGGTAGGTTGGTGGTGCCCATGTCCAGCACCTAGAGCTTTGCAAAAACACCTGCAACCAAGGAATCACTTGTCATAAAAAAGTAGGAGGGTGTGATGTTAGCCAGACAAAAGATTTCCTTCATTAGGTGAGTATATCATTCTGGGGGCTGGATGATAAGATCACGGTCACCTCTTCCAAGGGAGGGGAGGGTGTGGCATCTGGGTGAGGGGCGGTTGCTCAGAGTTCAGCAGCCCTCCTACCTCCAGGGTCCTTGCGGTAGGGAACTCCCTCTGAATGGAGAGGTAGCGAAGTAGGTGGGATGCTGGAGGAAAACCTCCTTATCCTCCTGCTCCTTCTTTGTGGATTCAACAGTAGCAGAGTATGTGGAGAGGCTGTAAATAAAAACATTGAACGTGAAATTATATTATCAGCATCACATAGGTGAAGTTTTCTTTGGCTGTACAAGCATTTTTAAAGTTTTTATTTTGGCTCTGCTGGTTTCCTGACTAGGTTTATGCCTCAGGAATATGTACATTAGAATCTAATCACTTTCAAGAAATTTGTTGGTGGCACTTGCGGTAAGCCAGAGACAATCACACATACACACCTTAGCACCCTCATTTAATCTCAGCAGACAAATTGGTGGGTTAATGCATTTGCTACAGATGTGCTAATGGTGGGACAATTGAGCATTCAGTACTCTTGTAGGGAACCAGAAGCACAGCTCCCTGCTGACTATTAAACTGAAGTCCAGAGGAGGTGGCGGTCCCTGAGGCATAAATAAGCCTAGGAGATGGTCAGCAAAGCTTGATTATCAGTAACTAGCGTAAAAGGCCTTTGGTACAGGACTGCATGCAAATGTTCACAAGCCCATACTACAGCCAAACTAAGCCCATACTACAGCCAAACTTTTTTTTTCAGGCTGTGAGTAGGCATGTTCTGTTTGCAATAAACCTCTACTAGCATAGGCCACAGTATATCATCTTGTTTTTGGGCATCTAATATGCTGTGCAAATATTGTGCCTAACCCAACAGGGCAATCATCAACCACATTCTCAGTATGTAGCTTTGGATTGAAGTAAGCCATTTCTTTAGTATGGCATGTTAGATTCTCTTGAAACTCTCTCCACATTCTTGTGACCATTGAAAACAATTTTTTTCCTTGTTAGCTCTTGTAATGGAACACTGACAGTGGCAAAGTCCTTTATATACTGTGAACAGTAGCTGGTCATTCCAAGAAAAGAGTGTAGAATGTGGGAGTTCAGCTTGTGTTAAAGCTTGCACTCTTGCAGGATCAGGCATCATTCCCCCATCTGAAAAGATATGGCCAAAGAACTTCAGCTTTGTTTTGTTGAACTCACACCGGTCTGCATTTAAAGTTAAACCTACATCATTGAGTAATTGACATACTTGTGTGAAGGCTCTATCGGGCTTCTTCTGTGTAGTTCAAAAAGCCAATATGTCTTCGCTATAGTTGAACGCATTCACAACAGGTTGTATAAAGCATTGTATGATGTCTTGGAAAAGTTCTGCAACCTGATGACACACCAAAGCTTAGTTTCTGAACAAAACAACATATGTAGAAAAGGCTATTATACATCTGCAGCTTTTTTTCAAGTTCAAACTGATGCTAACCTTAATTCAAATCAAGTCAAGAAAAAACTTTGGCACCATTCAACTGCGTGACCAAGTCAGCAATGTGCGGCTCTGGATGTCGTTCTTGTTCAATCGCTTTGTTTACCTGGTGCATGTCAATGCATATACACACAGCTCCTTCCTGGACCTTTTTAGGCACTACTACTATGGGAGAAACCCATTACATTGGACCAGTGAAACATTGAATAATGTCTTACTTAAGTAATGATTCAACATCTTCTTGTAAATGAAAAGCAACTTGTCTGCCTCTGAGCAACCGAATGGACATCCTCATTAATATGCAGTTTTACTTTCATAGTCTTTAACTTTCTGAAATCATGAAACAATGAAGAGAATCAACTTACTATTTTTTTGATGAACATCCATGTTGTAATTCACTGAAATCAGTTGCAAGTCAGCAGCAGTGTTGAAACTGAGCAGGCGAGCACTTGCCGCTGTACGTTGAAGCACATGGATCTGTGCTTGTTCTTTGTTTTGTCATGTTTCACGGTCACAAAAGACAAACCTCAACTCTTCATGGGCTTCGATGCAGCCCAGATGCACACTTTGGCCTTTGATGGTTAAAGCTGTGGTAATGATGACAGTTCATTGTACATTCCGTCAAGCATTATATTTATCGAGTCACCACTATTGATAATGAAACAAATTGAACACCCATTTATTTTTATTGTAATCTTTGGACAGTGTCTGTATGAATTTGTTTCTTTGACATGTCAACTTTTCTTTGACTGACTTTTCTCCTCATAGGTGACCAGTCCGACATATGCAAGTTTTTCTGAGGTAAATATTGAGATAGGGCAATCAATTTCATCACATTCACTTACTATTGAGTAGAAGAAACTGTAATTGATGAGTAAGATGACAATCAACATCATATAATATTCGGTTCAACTGATGTCGCAGCTTGGCCTTTTGGTTGCATGTCGAACACTGCTGTTGGAAAATTCTGGCAACCATTTTGTCTTTGAGCTGTGGCACACTTATTTTTTCCTTCGCTGTGTACATCATCACAAAGTGATTTTCTTTACCACACCCTTTCCATATCTGACCAATGGCGGGACACTTTCTTTCATTTAGAAACTCAAATCCAAACCTGAAGCACAATTTCTTTTTGCATGTAGAAATCACTCTGTGTCCTTCAGTCTCTTGTTTTTAATTACTTTTAACACTCATGACTGACTCACTATGGGCACTTCTGTCCTCCATGTTCGCAGCTTGTCTCTTAGCACATTCGTCAGCTATGGCAGCCATCAACACTCACTCCAAACTAAGGGTTTCTCTCAGCATTCATTGTCCGAATGAATCGGACAAGCATGCATCAATCACTCTAATCCTCATGCATTCTTTATCATTAAATTCTTTGAACTTACAATATTTGATGAGTGTGTTAATCTTTCCACAAATTCATTGATTGTTTTGCCAATTCTTTGATGTTTATGACTAAAAACATATTGTTCCTAGTAAACATTTGGTACTGAATTAAATGTGAGATTCAAGCACATTGTTCATCTGACAGAATGTAACATCTTCAGTTCTTGGCATTTTCTTTATAACTTCTTTTACATCATAATCAGCAAGATGATATTACTGCTATCAGTCTCTTCAAGTGCATCTATGAAATCTTAAAATGCCTCTATCTATGCAGTCCATCCATTGGCAATATTTTGCATTTTGGCAGTGTCGAATGGTGGTGGTGGTTTGAGGAAGGTGGCATCATAGCAAACCACTGTGCTCCATGATGATCTCGAATGATCATGTTTGTGCAAATCCTGTTTAAGGTCTTTTGACATGTGAGTCACAAGATCATCTTTAATGTCAGTGGGACCTTTCCTAGTTGACACCTTCAAACTTCACAGCACAAACTGTTGCCTTCAATCTTTGCATCTTGAAGACAACTTCCTCTTCCACTTGATAATTGATCTAAACTCTACTTTCAGCTACTTCAGTAAACAACATCTCTTTTTCCCAATCATCTGAGAGAGTCCTCTGGCTCATACTTGACTCTCCTGCTACATCCACATCTGTTTCTGCTGATAGAGGAGTATCAGGATTGTCTTTAATTTCAGCTTTCAGAGGAGTACCTGAATCTGGATCTTCACCAGTATGCACTGTCTTTATTTCTGCTGTCTCTTGTTATGTCTTTGTCGTTTGCTCTTATTGAGACTGTACAGTTTCTGCTGGTGTTTTTAGGAACACTAGATCTTCATCATCCTGAGGATATGGTACTTTACGAGTGTGGCTGACATGGATCCAGTTTGCAATTCCAGCACACTTCACAGCAGTAATTATCACTAAGATAATCTGGAAAGGTTCTTTCCACCTAGGTTCCAAGCAAGTCTTCCGCACATGCTTCTTGATCATTACCCAGTCACCACCCCATAGACTGTGACACTGGTCTTGGGATGGTGGCACAGCAGTAGCTTCCACCTGGTGAGACAAAGAGTGAAGCAAATCAGCTAGCGCCTTGCAGTAATCCAGCACCAAATCATCTCTTATGCTTATAAGCGCATTTGCAGGAACAGCTGGCAATCTCATAGCTCTCCCAATTATTATTCGATGAGGCAAGCGACCAGTCTTTCTGTCAGGTGTAGTTTGCATGCTCACCAAAAAAAAGGTAAAGCATCAGGCCATATCAGAGAAGTAGATGCACACATTTTTGCCAGTGCAGCTTTCACAGTGCCATTCATTTGCTCTTCTTTTCCAGAAGCTTCAGGACAGTAACTACAGTGGGGTTTCTGCTCAATGTTTAAGGCTGAACATGGCATTTTTATCACCTCGCTATTGAATTGACTTCCTTTAACTGATTCTAAAAAGGTCAGACAACTGAAACTCAGGATTAACTCCCTAAGTAACAGTTTTGCTACCGTGAGACTATCATTTCTACATGTGGGGTAGGCTTCAATCCAATTAATAAATATGCAATCACCAACATGTATCTCAAACCACCACACACAGGCATCTCAATGGAATTCATCTTCATTCTATTAAATGAACCACCTGATCTTCCAATGTGACAAAAATTGACAAAAGTTCTCTGTCCCACGTTTGTTTGCTGGCATGTGAGACATCTGTGACAAATTGCTTCTGCAACCTGTCTACATTTTGGATTGAACCAAGATGGCTTAAATGTTCAAATCAATGCATTTCTGTCAATGTGAGTTTTACCATGATAGTATCTAGCCATTTGTGTCAGTAGACAGTTTGGCAAGACAACCTCTCCTTCACTCATTTGAAACCTAAATGTAATCAATTTCTATTTGATCCCAATGTTATCTAGTTTCTTTTTTCATCACCTGGAACCCCATCTTGCAATTTTTAAATTTCTTCTCAAGTGTCAACCACTGTCAACAGAAACTTTGAATTGTCTCATCAGTATTTGTTACATTTTTCTACTCTTCATTGAAAGTAGCTCAATTAAGGGCACAATTGCTGGCACTTTGATCAGCATAAGTATTATCCATAGAAATAAAATGATTTGCTTTTCGATGTGCAGTACGTTCCACAACTGCAACTTTCTCAGGTAATTGTAAGGCCTCTAGCAACTCATGAATCCTGTCCTCATTTGTTATAGGGGAACCAGAAGACCTCATAAAACCTCTCTGGGACCACAAGTGCCGGAAGTCATGTACCACACCAAATCCATACTGTCTGTCTGTAAAAAAAATCATAATTTTAGGCTGTGATGAAATACAGCATGTTCTAGTAGAAACAACCAATTCAGACACTTGTGCAGAAAATACTCCTTGAGGCCATGAAGCTTCGAATACACCACAGATGGTGTACACAGCATAACCAGATCTCAATGTTCCCACATTGTTTCTTAAACAGGAACCATCAATAAAAATGATTTGACCATTTTTCTCTAACAGAGTATCCTGAATATCAGGTCTGGGTTTGGTGCAAAGGTAGCAGAATTAAGTACTTCACATCTTTTGAGGGTTATATTTGGAGGCCCCAAAATCAACAATTTATAGTGAGTTAACAGAGCATTTGTCAGATATTGGGTCCAGAACAGTTCAAGGATATCCCATCACAATGCTATCACTTTGGGCAAGACTAACATCAACCCCTGCTATCTGCTACATGCAACCTGGTAAAGGGTCAGCAACCAGATCCATTGTAGCTGAAAAATATGCTACAGGATGATTTCCGCCACCATGTAACTGTGACAGGACAGAAAGAGCACAACAATCATGTCTATGACAAAACAGTGAAAATGGTTTTGTATTGTCAGGCATTCCCAGAGCTGGGTTTACTCTCTCTCAGCTCAGTAAACATTTTCATGCAAACTCAATCAAGTGTTACTGGGTCAGTAATGTCTTTGTGGGTCAGTCTTTGCAAAGGCTTGGAAATAATTGCAAAGTTGAGAATCCATTGACAAAAGTAACTCACTCTTCCCAAAAACATCCTGACATCTCTTTGAGTTACAGGAGGAATTGTTTGCAATATAGCCGTTATCCTTTCTCTGGACACTTTCCTTGTGACTTTCTCTATTTGATGTCCCAAATACTTCACCTCTTTCTGAAATTACTGTAATTATTCTGGTGACACTTTCTGTGCATTTTCACCCAGTTGATTCAATAAGGCTATAGTACTTTGCCTGCATGTTTCTCATGTCTTTGAAGCCACCATTAAGCCATCAATGTACTGAACCAATGTAGATTGGAAAGGCATTTCCAATGATGCTTATTTCTTTTTCAACACTTGAATAAATATTGAGGGGATTTTGAAAATCCTTGTGGAATTCTACTCCAGAAATAACCATGATTGTAGATTTTAAAACAAAAGTGAAATTGACTATCCTCATGTAGAGGCACTGAGAAAAATGCTTGTGACAAGTTCCCTACAGTGAATCATTCTGCGTCACGTGGATCACTGCTGGATTAGGTACTACTGGACAACATTTGACCACTATGTCATTAATTTTTCCCAAATCCTGAACTATGCGAAATTTCCTACTAGGTTTCCACAAACACAGAATAGGTGAATAACGTGGGCTGCTCAGCGCTTCTTTCAAAACTTCATACTCAACGAAATCTGCAATGACAGGAGTAATTCCTTCAATTACATCTGGTGCCATGTGATATGAAAGAGTTTTTCGGGAAAACTGCATTATGGTTAATTGTGACTTTGACAGGTTACACTTCTTTAATTACAGCAATATCTTTTCCAGAAATATCCCACACTTTTAGAATAACTGTATCTTGTAGGTCACTTGGCAGGTCCAGTACTAAAAATGCAGGAAAAGAGTAATCAATGGGAATTCTTCATTAACTAGATTACAGCCAACTGGTATGCATGTTTCCTCATCATCACTATTTGTTTGAATGGCAATTCCACAATTTGTGCAAGTAATCAAACATTTTAATTTGCACAACAAATCTCATCCCAACAGGCATATTGGACTTGAGTCACAGACTACAAATTTGTGCATGGCTTCAAAAGTACCAATTTTGACAGTACTCAATTCAGTAATCGGATTTGTCAGGTGTTGATTCATTACTCCTACGACGTGTACTGTTCTCCCAGAACGTGGCACTTTGGGAACTTTTGCAATACTGACAGTAAAGCGTATATCCCCTGTGCCAACCAGGAATAAAACTTCATGAACAATAACTGCTTGATTTACATAAGGACCCCTCTGATCCACCACTAATGCATCTGCTAACACACATTCTTCTTCATCCGAACTCTCACTCACAATTTCATCACTCAATTCAACTGAGTACTGTGTTATCAACTGCTGATTGTTTTGACTTAACCTTTGACCCATGTTCTGCTGAAAAAATACTACCTGCCACTGTGTTATTGGTGCTTGAGTATTTGCATTTGCTGCTGTGGAATCATTTGAACCTGCTGCTGCATTTGTTGTTGTGGTACCTGAAAACGTGGCACCTGCTTTTGGGGAATTTGCATTTTTGGAATCTGCATTCATATTCATATGCTGGACATTTACATTAGGATTCCGATTTGTCTGTCCTCTAAAATTTGGAAATAAATTATTTTCATTCATCTGCACAACTCTATCCTGTCAATGGACATTCACACTCCTAATGTCCAAGACCCCTGCAAGCATGACAAGGTAAATTATTTTCCATGCCTGCATATAACCTCAATTAACATTAGTATTCAAATCAACACCAACTGTTAGACTTATCATCCTTGGTGTGGTCTCCCTTAACTTTTTGCCTCTGTTCCCCAGGTTGTTGATGAGTGCTGGACTCTAATTTTACTGTTTTTGTTACTCTTGGCACTTTACCACTGCTAACCAGTGCTAAAGTGCAAGAGCTGCTTTACGAAATGTGTATGTAATTGGCGTATCCATGATTGACATATTTGATTTACTAGTAAGTCCCTAGTAAAGTGCACTAGAGGTGCCAGGCCTGTAACTCAAATGCTACGAGTGGGCCTGTAGCACTGATTGTGCCACCCACATAAGCAGCTCTGTAATCATGTCTCAGACCTGCCACTGCAGTGTCTGTGTGTGCAGTTTTAACTGTAAATTCAACTTGGCAAGTGTACCCACTTGCCAGGCCTAAACCTTCCGTTTTCTTACATGTCAGACACCCCTAAAGTAGGCCCTAGATAGCCCCAAGGGCAGGGTGCAATGTATGGTTAAGGTAGGACATGTAGTAATGTGTTTTAGATGTCCTGACAGTGAAATATTGCTAAATTTGTTTTTCACTGTTGCAAGGCCTGTCCCTCTCATAGGTTAACATGGGGGCTACCTTTAAATCTGATTAAAGTGTAGATTCCCTTTGGGAGCGGATGGACATGTGGAGTTTGGGGTCTCTGAGCTCACAATGTAAAAATATATCTTTTAGTAAAGTTGATTTTAAGATTGTGTGTTTGAAAATGCCACTTATAGAAAGTGAGCATTTTCTTGCTTATACTATTTCTGTGACTCTGCCTGTTTGTGGATTCCCTGTCTGCGTCAGTTTTACAGTTGGGCTGGTTGCACCTCACACTAGACAGTGACACAAAGGGAGCTGGGGTGTAGCCTTCATATCCTGATGAGCCATCTGTGCTGGGGGGAGGGAGGAGTGGTCACTCACACCTGAAAGGGCTGTGCCTGCCCTCACACAATGCAGTCTCCAAACCCCTGGTGAGTGTCTGGGGCCTGGCCTGGGTAAGGCAGGATTTCACATCCAAAAGAGACTTTACTTTGAAGTAGGCCTATTTCAAATGAGAAATTGGGTACAAGAAGGGCACCAAAACCACAGACTTTAGAAACACGAGGAACCTCTACCTGGAGAAGAGCTGAAGAGCTGAGGTAGAAAAGCTGCCCTGCCTGTGACTGTGGTTTGTGGAGCTATCCTGCAGTTGCTGCTTCTGCCAGAGTAAGAGGGCAAAGACTGGACTTTGTATGCCCTCCATCTTGAGAAGAACTCTCCAAGGACTTGATTTAGAGCTTGCCTCCTGTTGTTTGAAGTCTCAGGTAAAGCAAAGACTTCTCTCTGCCAGCACCTGGAGTCTCTGGAGAGACTCCTACTCTGCCCTGTGGTGCCCATCCAGCTCATGGGACTCTGAAAGAAGAAGCTGGCAGCTACGAGGAGGAAATCCACGGACAGAGCTCTGTGCAGAGGAAAGATCGACGCAACTCCGATCTACGGCTGAAAATCAACGCTCGCCGGAAAGGCGACCGAAGAATCGATGCACAGAGCAGGAGAAACTACGCACAGCATGGCTGACGGAGACTCAGAGATCGAAACCCGCGCTGCGTGGTTTTTTAATCATCGTGCGGCTGGATTTCCGACACAAGTACCGCTGGGCGTGTAAAAACTACGCAAGGCCTGACCAGACCTGAGAATGCTGTTTTGGATCGACGCATCACTCTCCTGCGGAGAGAAGGAATGATGTGCCCCTACCCAATGAAAGGAGAAATGATGCAAGTTCCCGCTCGTGAGTGGAATCGATGCATCTCAAGCCCTTTTTGACACACACTCACCCATGCGGGGTTATTTTTGACGCACCCAAGGTAAATTTTCACGCTAACAGTGTTAGTGTGTGTTTGAAACTACTTAAAGACTCTGATTTTTAATTGATAACTTGACTTGTGTATTGTGGATTTTTGTCGTTTTGGTCTTGTTTTGTTTAGATAAATATTTTCTATTTTTTTAAACCTGTGTTGTGTCATTTTGTAGTGTTTTCATTAAGTTACTGTTTGTTTTGGTACAAATACTTTACACCTAGCACTCTGAAGTTAAGCCTACTGCTCTGCCAAGCTATCAAGGGGGTAAGCAGGGGTTAGCTGAGGGTCATTCTCTTTTACCCTGACTAGAGTGAGGGTCCTTGCTTGAACAGGGGGTAACCTGACTGTCAACCAAAGACCCCATTTCTGACTCCAACACAATTTCCATTTCCACCACCATTACATCCTCTTTCTCTTGACTGTGGTTAACCCAGAATCACTTGCATGTTTCCCTGTTGTTGTGGAAGTCCCTGCATCCTTGATTGTGCTACCGCAACACCATTACTTTTTCTTTCAATCTTTTCTGCTTCATGTCAATCTTGTCACTGCAATATATATATAGCAAACTGCAATACTTCATCAGCCGGTTTTACTAGCCAGCAAGACAAATGACTTTTAAGCATTTTGCTAATTTCAGGTCTCAACCCCTGTGCAAACCCAAACACGAAAGTAATTATGACTTTGGGTTCAATTGACTCTGTACCACTGTAATCCTTTAATGCCTGCAACAACCTTTCATATTATGCGTGTATTGACTCCTTTGCTTTCTGAGCTATCCTATCAATTCTCCGCCAATCAATATCTTTGGAGAACATTCTCATTTTCAAAAATTCTGTCACTTTTTAATAGCTTGTCATTATTTTTAGGCGATGGCACCTATAACCAGATCTTGTGGAGGCTCTCTTGTTGGCCAGTCAACACTCCTTTTGCATTAAGTCCATAAATTAGCTGGGACCACTAGTTCTAAAAGAGTATTTAAATCCTCCCACAAACATTTTGCAAGTTTCACAAACCTCTCTGCTGATACCATTCAACTGTTTTCTCTCTCAATCTTGGGTAATCATTCATGAATCACAAAATATCACTCCTGCTCCAAGGGGCATGAACATAATTCCCTCCAGGAATTTCTCTCATTAGTAATATTTTTACTGGACTATCAGTCTGGTGTGTGTCAGTTTTTCCTTGAGCATACAATGGAGTGACTGGACCAATTGTGACAGGAACTGTTAATACTTCTGGACTTGATGAAGTATTCTGATTTCTCGAGTAAGTCATTCCAGAACTCTGTCCTGTAAATACTGAGGAATTTGATTGCGATATTGTTACTGGAGTATACTGTGGCATTGTTTGAGCTTGAATAAATCAAATCAAATCAAATCAAATCATTAACATTTATAGAGCGCCCTACTCACCCGTGCGGGTCTCAAGGCGCTAGGGGGAAGGGGGGTTACTGCTGCTCGAAAAGCCAGGTCTTGAGGAGTCTCCGGAATGCGGAGTGGTCCTGGGTGGTCCTGAGGCTGGTGGGGAGGGTGTTCCAGGTCTTGGCTGCCAGGTAGGAGAAAGACCTCCCACCCGCCGTGGAGCGGCGGATGCGAGGGACGGCAGCGAGCGCGAGGCCGGTGGAAAGGAGGAGACGGGTGGGGGCGTCGAAGCTGAGGCGTCGGTTGAGGTATTCAGGTCCCTTGTCGTGGAGGGCTTTGTGTGCGTGGGTGAGAAGTCGGAAGGTGATCCTTTTGCTGACTGGGAGCCAATGCAGGTGTCTCAGGTGAGTGGAGATGTGGCTGTTGCGGGGTACGTCGAGGATGAGGCGGGCGGAGGCGTTTTGAATACGTTGCAGACGTTTTTGGAGTTTTGCGGTGGTCCCAGCATAAAGGGTGTTGCCGTAGTCCAGGCGGCTGGTGACTAGGGCGAGGGTCACGGTTTTCCTGGTGTCGGTGGGGATCCAGCGGAAGATCTTGCGGAGCATGCGGAGGGTGAGGAAGCAGGAGGAGGACACGGCGTTGACTTGTTTGGTCATGGTGAGAAGAGGGTCCAAGATGAAGCCGAGGTTGTGGGCGTGGTCTGAGGGGGTCGGTGCGGTGCCAAGGGCCGTGGGCCACCAGGAGTCGTCCCATGCGATCGGGGTGTTGCCGAGCATGAGGACTTCCATTTTGTCAGAGTTCAGTTTTAGACGGCTGAAGAATAAAGACTTGCACAGGAGTTATTGAATTAGGTGTAGACTCCACCTGGATCATCATTGGTTTCCGAATAATCTGTGGTGCCACCAGAAGTCTAGTAATCGATGCAGAACTAAGAACAATTCACCGGCGATTTACCAAAGCATTGCAGAACTAACAACAAGGACTGTAGAATAAATCACAGGCTGAGCTACAGTGTGAATGACAGGAGTCTGATTACCGTAATAGTAGGAACAATAGTTGCATCCTGTACTTTGTGTTACCACAACTAGAGGAGCACATGGACTAGCACTAGCACCTTGATTTGCCTCTTATACTGCATATGGAGGAGGACGATTTCTCAATAATTGTGTTATAAATTCATCATCATCTGAATCACTGTCATAAGGCAGTGATATTTTGCTGCATCTGACCTTGACTCTGTTACTTCAGAATTCTTTTTCTTTGTCTTTGATCTGACACTATCTCCTTTCTCTTGTGACATTGCAGGAAACATTCCAATACCTTGTAAGGTTTCTGTTATCCAAAACATCTGCGCACTTACTTAACATGCACACTAGGAATACAATCTACACCAACACTGCAGACAAGTAAACAACAACAACCAAGTGTATCATACACTTGTACAATACTCCAGTCTTAAACCTCGCAGTGTCCTTTACACCAAGAACCACAGGGGCAATCCTTTAGCACAAAGCACCACATTCACTTGACGTTTGATGACTTCCCTACACTCACCCTTCGGAGTATGCAAACTCCCTACTCAAGTACACTGGAGTACGCAAACTACCTTCTTCACTCATACATCACAATTCACCTGCGATTTACCAAAGCTTTGCAGGTGCAAACCCTACTCAGAACTCAAACAACACTGGTAACATACTAAACCATGGGGACAGACCAAATCTCAGCTAAACTAGCATTGGCAAAACCAAGTCTCCAAAAATCACAATATTAAGCAAGCACTGGCAAAACCAAAACTTTCAAAATCAGGATAATCTCTCTCCTACTGAGACAAAACCATTCTCTGCTACCAGATTCTCTGGGCCTGTGACTGCCTAATATTAGGCTAAGGAGGCACATAATAGGGCAATTAGATATAGTACCATTAAAGGTCAGCTCAAATCTTTTGACTCAGATGAGTAATAAGATCATCATATCAAACAATGAGCACTAATAGCCATATACAACAACAATATTCAATGAGGAGTCAGTAATTTATGCACACCATGACCTATGTGGTCATGAATCACCTCACCAAGTTAGTAAAGTTTAAATTTGTATTGCCTTATATTAAGAACGCTAATGTCACATAAATGATGTGCAAATCCAAATGGTAACAATACAGAAACAACACAGGCTGTCCAAACATCTGAAGAATCTCAGTCTTATAAGAGCAATTACCATTAAACAGTCCAAAGAATTATGAAGAATACCAACAGAATAATTTGCAAAATAAAAAGAGTTTTCATTAGCTGCGCAGTTGAATCAATCATAATCAAATAATAAACATTTAGGTCAAATATTGGGCCAGACATCCAGGCTACCAAAATCTAATTGGAAAAGCATTTGTGGGGATGGGCTTTGCCACATGCAAAAATTAAAAATAAGACAAAAATCTATTCGGAAAACCTCTAACTATAGCACCAGCAAAAAAATGTGATTGGATTTCTAAAGGGAAAAACCTGCAAAAGAAAAACAAAAGCACACTAGTTATACCTCTCCTAAATAAAACAGCAGCCAGCAGAGCCTTCATCAACAGAGCACAGGAATGTCAGGTCTTCAGCAGTCAGCATCAGGAACATGAAAAGGGGCAACAGGTCTGTAATGGTGAGCCTAATGTAACTGAACTGTGAAAATCATAAGTAGCTAAGCAAGAACAGAATAGTAAGACTGAACTGAACAGAAACTAAACAGAATCTGACTCTGAATGGAACTGAACAGAAACTGACTCTAAATGGAAATGAACATAAACTGACTCTAAATTGAACTGTACAGAAACTGACTCTAAAAAGAACTGCACCTACATCATCTGAAACTTGCTAAATTAAAGTCCCAAAAATCACTATCTAGGTTTCAATTGGACAAGAATGAGGTGAGTTAGTGAGAAGCCAATTGAATTATGCCCTTTCTCCGGTTTATATCTTTGTTAATTTCTTCTAATTATAGGCTCATGTTGATGCTCCTCTCCAGTCTGCAGTTTTCTCAAAAATATAACTTTGTAAAAAACAACACAGAGCAAGACATTGAGCTAGCATTACTTCCTACCACAAACTAAGGCTCATTGTTAAAATTTGCAGGTTTTATCACAAGGAAGTACAGTGTGAATGGAATTGAGTAAACAGTTGTTTTCGACTGTGAGCTTTTAATAAGATGTCTAATAAACAATGTTTACAAAAGCATTTCAGTAAAGTCAGCATAACATTTCAGCACTGTGATTCTGAAAAAATACAAAAACTTAAGCTTTTTTATTAATGTTAATACGTGAGGAATAAAACAATTCTAGTAATAAGTTCACATCATTAGTTTTACTCATTATTATAAATAATTTTCTTTCAGTACATATAGTTATAATTCATCAAAATTAATTTCACACTCATTTATTATTTTATGCAGAAATCTAGATGGCCGATACCATGTCAACCACATATTAAACATGCACGTTTTATTTTTCCAACACATGTTTCTCTAATTAAACTCTTTTAGTACATGTTATGTGTTATGTTTTAGTTACTCATATTTATTAATAATGTTTGCTCTCTAACACTGACCATGATTGAACTAGAACTCACCAAGCATAACCAGTTTATGCAAACCTTGGGAGCTCCTCCATTTCCCCCTCAGACTATTACCCTCTTATTGCTGCTATCCCGTTGTATACCCATGCTGTGGTTGGGAAAGGGGTGCTGAGCTGCCTTATGCCCAAGGAATTACTGTATCCACCATAACTCGTCTCCTTCTTGCCTCTAATGTGCAGGTTTATCAGGGCAGACAAGCATTAGTGGATAAGCCAACCTCATCAGCCATACCAGGAGTAGGAGTGCCCAGTGCGGGGAGTGTCGAGTTATATGGAGCTTTGCATGGTTCTTTCACAGGGGCTCAGGATGATACTTCCCCCTCTAGATGAGATGTTGCTACTCTTATCAAACTCTGTTATTCTTAATTTACCCCCCAAATATGTGCCCTATGTGGTTGTGCTGAGCAATGTGCCTCTGCTTAAAGTTGGTATGGAAAATATTAACCAATTGAAGAGCAAGGTAATTCACTGGTTGGACTCAAACCCTTCTATGTGGGCTTGTGTTGGGAAATGGATTAATAAGGTGCGTAGAATAAACTGGATAGGAAAAGATGGGAAAGCTTTTGAAGGACACTGTGTAATCATAAACTTTAATATGCCGAAAGTCGCAGGAAGCATCCTTGCTTCTATAAGGCACCCTTGTGCAAGTAGTCCCCCATCTTCCATCTTGGCTTTCCCTCTTGGATTTTTCTATAGGCCTAGGCCAGTGGTCTGTGCCCCACAGTTTAATAAGTGGCAGCTCTCGGGGTGCAGAGGGCACAGGGTGACCAGCATGTAGCCTTTTGGGAGTTGGATACTTTTAATAGATATGCCCCCTCACCTCCCTTGAAGCTTGTGATTGACTGGCCATGAATGACCATCTGGGTGGGGTCTTCATGGCTTCAATTACTTTGTGTAATGAGATTATGACTGAGCCCAACCCTTCCCCAGGTGTTGACTCTGTTAGTTCCCCCACACTCCATCTGCCGGATGAAACTATTTCCCATGTTATATTTCTCTTTTGGAACATTGCTGGCATACACAACACATAGAATGATGAAAACTGGATTGCACTTACCACCAGACAAAATAGAATTTTCCTGGAAGAAACGTGGTCCATGGATCTTGTCAGCATTGATGGGTTTGCTGCATACATGGTACCAGCAACCCTTTCTTCAGCCAGTTGGGTCATGAGTGGTTAAATAGGATATGTGTGTGCTACTCTGGGCTGTAAAATCTATCAGTTTCACTGTGAGATCTCTGCTATCCAAGCGCTTTTGTTAACCTGGCCTAATATTATCTATCTATCTATCTATCTATCTTTAAGCTGTCAAGCTTTATCTCGGGCCCTGAACTGGAACTAGCTCATTTGAATTCTGGGTTTCATGTTGTGGTTGGGGCAATTGTAACATCAAATTGGGCAATTTGCCCCAATCCGATAATTCAGGCATTTTGAATACTACCTGTGTGTGGGGTGCTCTTGAGCAGGGGGATTCAAAAGCCAGGGCACTTCTGCATGTCAACAGGTTTGACCTTCTCAATGCCTGTGATGCTATTTATCCAACTCACTGCAAGAAAGCTACCTTTGTTAGGAGTGGCTATGGGTACATTATTGATTACATCTTTGTTTCTAGGTCCATTTGGAGGTAGATTATATGTGGGGTCATTATTGTTACTGTGTTGATTGACCACAATCCTCTATGGTTAGGTTTTGGTATTCCCAGGGGGAATGTTATGGTGGCTGGTTTCTTCTCGTATCTGTTAAGTCCCAGGGGCTTGCCTAGTTTTTTGGAATGTGGATCAAGGGGTGATACTGAAAAATCTGTGGGTCAATCAGCTTCATACAATACATAATTGTCTAGATTATTTGACTGACCCTTGTATGTTGGCTAATAGCTCTGTCTGTCTGGGGGCTGCCATTGCTAGCTTACTTATGAAACCAGTTAAGCTGGCACTGCCTGGAGCCAACTGGTTTGATTCCATCCATAGAAAGGCTTCTTCAACCTTGCTCAGGGTCCTAAAGCAGTCACCTAGAGATTGTCAAAAAATGAAGGAATGTAGAGCTGTGCATAAAAGGGCTGTTAAAGATTTTAGATCTTTGGAATCCAGTGTTAACTCAGTTATTACCACCATAAGTCCAGATGTTTGGGAGAGCCATTTTCATGCTCTCTGTCACTCAGATATCCTGGATTCTCAAATGGCTGAGGTGGCCTATCCAATTCCTATCAGTTTCACCCTGGAAGAGGCCTGTGAGGCCATTGCTAAACCTCCATCTTATAAGGTTCATGGACCGGATGGAGTCCCTATGGACTTGTAGAAATCTGCCCCAGAACTGTGGGCCCTACTACTTTGTAATTATTTTAATGCCTTTATACAGTGTGGCCTCCCTTCCCCACCCCCATTGTCCCTACTTTAAAAAAAGGTGACCGGCAGTTACCCATTGCTATTGTCCAGTATCTCTTTTTTGCTCTGCTGTCAAAATTGCTGGGAGGGTTGTTTTGGACCATTTGCTGTCCTGGGTCACTGAGTCAAATGCACTGAAGGAGGCCCAATACGGCTCCCATCAGGAGCTGGGCACGGTGTAGCATTGTCTCAATATTCACCTGCTTATCGGCTAGTACACCATTGAAAGCTTGAAATCAGGGCTTCATCTGCCTGGCCTTCATGAACCTGTCTAGTGCATCAACAGTGTGTTTAGGTCTAAGTTGTGGGACATGCTGAGTGATCTGGGGATAGACTCTGGGTCAATTCAATTTCTGTGTGCACTCCATTTCGACTTATCAGCATCTGTTAGGTACGGCCCTGCTGTGACCTGTGCAGCGGATGTTCCAGTGGTGTGTGGGAAAAAAGTCCCTTCATTACTCTATGTGGATGACTCTGTCCTAAT
The DNA here is from genome assembly GCF_031143425.1 of Pleurodeles waltl. Classification (NCBI taxonomy): domain Eukaryota; kingdom Metazoa; phylum Chordata; class Amphibia; order Caudata; family Salamandridae; genus Pleurodeles; species Pleurodeles waltl. The sequence continues at coordinate 1,526,569,440 of NC_090444.1, forward strand.
GGGTAGAACTCACATAAGTCTAAACACTCTCTTACACATATTTGTGGGTTTCATGGGGTCCTTGGACCTGTCTACAAAACCATTCTAAAACCTACACTATAGGCCTTATTATGAACCTGGCGGTCTACTGACCACCATGGTCGTGATGGCAGTCCGACTGCTGCCAATGTGGCGGTCTGACCCCCACATTACAACCGAGGTGGTAGCACCACGGTCAGAACTCCAGCACCACCAGTTTTCCTCCACAGGATGGTCTGGCAGTGCTGGTCGTCCTAATCTGCCGGGGCAGTGCTGCAAGCAGCTCCGCCCTGAGGATTATGACCCCTCTCTCCGCCAATGGTTTCATGGCAGTAACCCTGCCATGAAAAGGCTGGCAGAGATGGAGTGCAGGGGGCCCCTGCACTGCCCATGCACGTGGCCTGGGCAGTGCAGGGGCCCCTCTGGCCAGCCCCATCACAAAGTTGCAACAGTTACTGGTGCACCCTACGCATTACAGAATTGCCACCGGCTCTATGACGTATCAGAGACAATGCTGTAGGCCGTTTCCTACTAGGCCAGCGGGCAGAAACTCTGTTTCCACCTGCTGGCCCAGTGGGAAACTCATAATGGGATTGGCGGGAAGGCGGCCAAACTGGCAACAACCTGCCAGTCGGGACTTCAGCAGACGGGGTTTTCCAAATGTTTTGTGGGCCCAAATCCATTAAAAAAAAAAGAAATGTCTGTCTCCAAGATCATCAGGTTGCTTCCACCCAGGAATTTTCAGATTTGGGGGTTGTTGATAAAAGGTAGTTGGGCCCCCTTTAAAAATAAAAGAGCTCGGGCTAATCTATGTCCGTTGTTAGGAGCAAATGTCACCCTTTTCTCACTTATGGGGTTGACATACGTGGACATTCTAACATTTCTACCCTTCATTTAGAAGAGAATAGGGCTATGTTTGTGTACTGCATCCCTCAGGACAGATGGTTCCCAATTATAGAAACATCAGCCTTTGTAGAAAATGTTTACTTTACAACATGAGCAATTATAGGATCCCGTACCTATATGTGCCAAAACAAAAAAAACAATTGATGCATATAGAGGATTTAATGGATCGCTTGTTCCTCCCTGAATCAAAGGACTCAAACGTCTTGTTTTGTAGTTTTGGGAGTCTGGTCATCAGTAAGTATAAACCCTTTTCATAAAAATACTATTTCCGCAGCTGAACTAAACATCTGCGTGCTCTTATGTGTTGAGATGTAGACTACCATCTCAATTCAGAGTGACCTTCTTTGACTTCTTCTTCACATAAGCAGTGCAGGTGCACAATCCATTGATGAGGAAGTCATTGATTCCCTGTTAAAGTTATCTCATTAGATTCCATTTGTCTGAAAGATTATGATTAGCAATATCAACTGAAATCCAATCTGAACATTATTCAGAAATGCAAAAAGATAAGCTCGACAGGTCTGACTCGTTTTTACATAACACAAAAATACAGCTTGAATAGAAACCCTATAGGCACTTTTTTAGTGCCTAAGGGACACATACATTGAACAGAGAAAGAGTAGGTGCTGTAATCTGCTCCCCATCTCTAATGAGCTTAAAGTGAAGATTCCCCATGGTTACACTTACCTTGCTCTTTCCACAAATTGAAAAGAATCAGAAATACGAGCTATGAATCTCTTAAAATGCATTTTGTGGATGGCTCACAGTCCTAACGTCTACACCAGTCTGCCTAGGCAGAGTTGAAGAGGGGTGCAGCAATGTCTGCAGTTACTTAGCAATGTGCATTATCTCATTAAATAGACTTCACACTAAGAATGGATCCTCAGACGTGGGAGGGGATGCAGTCACCGTAATGTCTGTGCAACATGCCACGCCCTCCCCAATACAAAATGACACATTTTCTACAATACAATTTTTATCTCTCCTTGAACTGTTCCTGAGCAGCAAAATAGTATCATGTGTATGTCGCTCTTTCCTTTACTATTGACTTTACTATACTATTGACACCCCAGGGGAGAAAATGCCTTTAATGCTAGTGAATGTTCTTCTTTAATACAAAATGCATTCCATATAGACTAAAGCAGTGAAGTGAGAGGTTGCTGTAAATACAGACAGCGGTACTGATGCCCCTGTATATCACTCTGATGAAAGTGATGTAATTTGGAGCTAGATATAGTCAAAAGATCATTAATAACAAAGTTGCAGAGTTTATGTAATCTTGCATGAACAGATCATATGTGCAATCTGGTTTTAGCTATCTGTTTTGGTTTTCAAGTGTGTGGACAAAAAATGTGCCAAGTGGGTGTATGCAACTTTTACCATGTTTTCGAAAAAAAAGCACAAGCACTTTACCACTGATTAGTAGGTGTAAAGCGCACAGAATCATAAAAGCAAACAAAAACAGTTTCAGCAAAGGAAGACAAAAATCTGGGGTGATCCTGCATAGAGGGAGCCAAGTCCAACTCTTCTGAAATACTGAAATAAGTTCAAAATCTTTAAGTCTGATAAACTGAGTTGATTTGATCAATTTCCAAGGACACAAAAACAATCTTGATTATTCGCAAACACATTTCTCCTAGAGAGAGCTCAACCTAATTTCTATCTGGTCCACTGCAACTTTCAGCCACCTGCATCCAAATTTGAAATTGACTTGACAGAGTCTCAGGTGCTAACTCTCCGGAACTTACTTTAAGATAGACTTATCCTATGCAAGAAAATACGACCCTCCACTGATCCTAGTCCCACATCACACCCAACCACAAGCCCTTGCTAATCAGCCTACCTCTCGTATCAGTTGATTCCATTAGACTGTCACATGGGGAGTTTCATATTTCTAGAGTTCTCTGAGTTTTGTCTCTAACTACTAAGAAACTGTCTTTAATCATGTTTACTTCTAGTCATTTTGGGGTTTTTCGCTATAGCTTTTTTATCTTTTAAACCATTTCCGGACGATATTCATATTGAAATAAGCATGCTGTTCATGTAGACAAATATTATACATTAGAAAATATTAAAAAAGTTTATTTGTTTATTAGTATTTGTCAAAGTTCATTGTTGGAATTAGGGGGTTTCTGGTTGGCTAGGATGTGCAACTCAGCCAGGCGAAACCCACCACTTTAGTCGGGGTGAGCATGATGCACTCTAAAGATAACCTGTGCTCACCCTCTGATAGCTTGATGCAGAACAGTCAGGCTTATCTCCAGAGGTCATGTGTAAAGTGTTTGCGCAACACACTTACACCAGCGACTCTATGAAGTGTGCAACTAAAGAAACTACACACAGAAATAAGTTTAAAAAACTATATTGTACATACAAGACCCAAACGACATGAGTCATAACTATTGTGCATGTGACACAATCACTACCATGGGACTCAGTAGGATAACAATGCAAAGGCCAACAAGATCTGTGCGATTTAGAAAAGCTGAGGTCCTGAACTGCATCAATACAACATGTGAATCACCACAAGGCATCATACATAATATAATTCATAACTACCATGTGCATCATGCTAGTTCTGAGGTAACACTCATTGAGGGTCATTCTGACCCTGGTGGGCGGCGGGAGCCGCCTGGCGGGAACCGCCAAATGGCCGCTCCGCGGTCAGAAGACCGCGGATGCCATTCTGGCTTTCCCGCTGGGCCGGCGGGCAACCGCCAAAAGAGCGCCCGCCAGCCCAGCGGGAAAGGCCCTGCAACAAGGAAGCCGGCTCCGAATGGAGCCGGCGGAGTTGCAGGGGTGCGACGGGTGCAGTTGCACCCGTCGCGATTCTTTATGGGGCCCTGTTAGGGGGCCCCACGACACCCGTTCCCGCCATCCTGTTCCTGGCGGTAAAAACCGCCAGAAAGAGGATGGCGGGAAGGGGGTCGGAATCGGAGATTCAGCCCATGCAGGGGAAATCCGGCGGGAAACCGCCAGATTCCCTTTTCTGACCGCGGCTTTACCGCCGCAGTCAGAATGGGCTGGGAAGCACCGCCAGCCTGTTGGCGGTGCTTCCGTGGTCCCCGGCCCTGGCGGTCTTGGACCGCCAGGGTCGGAATGACCCCCATTATCCTGACAATGTAAAGCAAAGCAACATAAATCATGGGTATTGTGTAAACTTCTGAGATAGATTATATTCAGATAGGGAAACATCCATTATAACGTGGTCATTACCACGCATGACTGTTACCACAAAGCCATTACGAAGCATATGCCTTTACCACGAATGTACCTTTCCAGTGATTGCCATTGTAATGAATTTCATTCTAAAGGCATAGATGGTAAAGGCATATGCGTGATAAAGGTTTTAAAAGTAAGCATTTTTTCAGTTTTGTAAAGGCATGAATGCAAGAGAGTCCGCCTCCCAGCATTCTGCTCAGAGGCCACCAAAATCATCTGCGGTGTACTCCAGGGTTTGTCACTCAGCCCGACCCTCTTCAACATCTACATTGCCCCGCTCGCTAACATCGCCCGATCCCACAGCCTCAACATCATCTCATACGCCGATGACAACCAGCTGATCCTCTCCCTCACCTAGGACTCCGTCAAGACCTATCTGCACTAAGGAATGAAGGCCATCGCCAAATGGATGAAGAGCAGCTGCCTCAAACTCAATTCCGACAAGATGGAAGTCCTCATCTTCGGCTCCAACCCCTCTGCATGGGATGACTCCTGGTGACCTGCCACTCTCTGAACCGATCCCACTCCCACCGACCACGCACGCAACCTAGGATTAATGTTGGACTCCTCATTATCCATGACCCAGCAAGTCAACGCCATCTCCTCCTCCTGCTTCAACACCCTCTGCATGCTCTGAAAGATCTACAAATGGATCCCCACCGAAACCAGAAGAACAGTCACCCAAGCCCACGTAAGCAGCAAACTGGACTACGGCAATGTCCTCTACGCAGGAACCACAGCCAAACTCCAGAAGAGGCTGCAATGCATCCAAAACGCCTCTGCATGCCTCATCCTGGACATCCCCCGCCACTGCCACATCACAGACCACCTGGGAAACCTACATTGGCTCCCAGTCAACAAGAGTATCACCTTCAAACTCCTCACCCAAGCACACAAAGCACTGCACAACACCAGACCAGAATACCTCAACAGACGGCTCTCCTTTTACACCCCAACCCGGCATCTCCGCTCTGCCGACCTCGCCCTCACAACTGTCCCACGCGTCTGCAGAACTACAACCAGCGGTAGATCATTCTCGCATCTTGCTGCCAAAATGTGGAACACTCTTCCCACCCACCTGCACCAGACCAAAGACCTTTCCTTCAGGAAACCTCTCAAGATCTGGCTGTTCGTGCAGTAGCAGCACCTTCCCAACCCTTCTCCACCCCCCTCAGTGTCTTGAAACCCTCACCGGTGAGTAGCGCACTTTAAAAATTCCTGATTGATTGATTGATTGAATGGTAAAGATATACACCTCGTAAAGATTTAACAGATAAGTATAGGTAAGTATTAAGTGTTTTAAGTGTTTTTTAATTACATATATATGTGCATATATATGTATATATATATATATATATATATATATATATATATATATATATATATATATATATATATGGTTTTTAGAGGTTAGTGTAGGTAATTTTTTGGGGGGGCCAAGGGGTTTTAGGGTTTAGGGTGGGTATGGGATTTAGGGTGGAAATTATATTTTTATAATTGCGCGGATTCAACGTTTCGCACAGACGCCGCGATCCCCGACTTCGCGCATCGACTTGTTTTCACTCTTCACCAAAGGTACTGTACTTGGGAGTCTACGCAACTCTGTGTCCGCAGGTGTCGGCTTGTTGGGAATGGCTCCGTCACAACGCCGTGTTAACACCTCATCGAAGCACTTTGTGTTTCTAAGCGCTATTTTTGAGTTTAATCTTTAAAAATTCATAACTTGACTTGTGTATGTTGGATTTTTGTCGTTTTTGTCGTGTTTTGTTTAGATAAATATTTCCTATTTTTCTAAACTGGTGGTGTGTCATTTTGTAGTGTTTTCATTAAGTTACTGTGTGTGTTGGTACACATACTTTACACCTAGCCCTCTGAAGTTAAGCCCACTGCTCTGCCAAGCTACCAAGGGGGTAAACAGGAGTTAGCTGAGGGTGATTCTCTTTTACCCTGACTAGAGTGAGGGTCTTTGCTTGAACCGGGGGTAACCTGACTGTCAACCAGAGACCCCATTTCCAACAGTAATGTAAATTCCAGCTACACCACTAAGCAGGATTTTTCACTACCATTCCAACCATACCAAACATGCCCACCGACTCCTTCCAGATCAGAAATTACCAATCAAACATATATAAGGGAATTTCCAATGCTATCTTATGAGAGGAGCAAAGTACTACCTTTTACATACACAGCACCCTGCACATAGGGCTATCTAGGGCCTACCTCAGGGGTGACCTAGATGTAGTAAAAAGGGAGTTTAGGCTTTGACTATTAGTTTGAATTGCCAAGTCAATGTGGTAGTTATCTGTGTATGCAGGCTCTGCGGTGGCAGGCCTGAGAAAAGTTTGAAAGGCTACTTCTGTGTATGGCACAATCAGTGCTGAAGGCCCACTAGTAGAATTTAATTTACAGGCCCTGGGTATATGGTACAGTACTTTACAAGGGACAAACAGGTAAATTAAAAATGTCAAACAGGTGTAAACCAACTATACCATGTTTGAGGGGAGAGAGCATATGCTCCTTAGCACTGATTAGCAGTGGTAAAGAGCCCAGAGTCCTAAAGCCAACAAAAAGGTCAGAAAAATAGGAGGAGAAAAGCAAACAGTTTTTAGATAACCCTGCAGGAAGGGCCATTTCCAACATACGTGACTTACAAAATGTTCCTTGCACTTACCACTACACACTGTAAACCGATCCAGACCGATCACAGCTTGAAAACGCAAGTTGTTCGCTTTTTCCTGAAAACTAGATAGCTTGATACGCATCTCAACTACAGAGTAGAAATGTCCATTCCTTTGCCACCTAGAAGATGAGTGCCCTACCTTAGCCTTCTGCTGGGATTCATTATCTTTGGTACCTTTAGAAAGAATGTCAAAGTAGATCAACACACCTGAAGTGGCAAGTACCAGTCATACCAATATTGTGTTGAGATTTAAAGCAGTGCATATGCTTTTAAACAAGATGTGCTTATGTACAGTGAACTAATACAAATGTCCTGAGATCAGAGTATAGGAAGGGGATTTAAGTAGAAGGCAGGTTGAAATATGTTACAAATGTTGTGATTGATAGATTTACTAATATTTTGTGCATCCTGTGTCAAATGGATTAGGCAGGAATGTACCATATCTGTGCTGGTGTACTTTTGACTGCCAAGAACAATGCAGGCACTCTTCCATCATGGTGCAAGGATGCCTGTGTTACAGTCAGGATTGTTTTTGTGCAGGAAGGGATGCCTTCCTGCCCACGAACAATCCTCTAAGGCCTTTTCTTCTTGCAAAATGCAGCACACGTAGAAAGAGGAAATAATTAGAAGAAAAAATAATTTCTCCTCATTACACCTACCCAAGAAAGGCATTGCATTTTGACAGATTCCCAGGTTTACTAGTGTTAGTAAATCTGGAAATGCACCAAAAACCATGGGCGCATGCATATGAACACCCACACTCCACCCATGGAATGGCTTCCCAGGGAGGATTAACACAAGGCAGCCTCTTGAACTGCCCTGCGTTACTCCAGATTTACTATGCCACGGAGAGTCCTGCAGGGTGTCTCTGAGTGGCAGTGGATATCTCACTTAAGGGCTTGCAATGCCCATGCTCCAATTTGTATAATGCAACAGCAGCCCATGCCCTTAATCAGTCTGGCCCTTAATCTATCACCCTAAGGCAGGCGTTGAAAATAATGCAAGCCTCTTAACTCCTGTAACTGAACATAAGAATCAGTACACTTTCTTCAGCATTTCACATAGAAGTCATATTATAAATGTGGATAAGACACAAGGGGGAAAGTAGAGATTAAATAATTGTGGGGTAGTGCATGGTTGTCAAGCTGGCCAAACTGACATAGCCCTTTTTTGTCCCCCCACAAAATACTGTAAAAATCAGCCCTTGGACAACCCATGCGACCTGCAAAATAGTTCATTTTATGTCCTGAAGATTAGGGGTGTGATACATTTGCTAAATATGATGTTTTGTAATTGCAAGACATTTCAGCAAAAATGCACATAATTACACAAAATGGAAATCGATCCTTTTGATCCATATTTTGCATTAGTAAGAGCACAACTATGTTCCCTATGGGTGAGATTGAAGCTGTGTCATCTTAGTGTAGCAGGAGGGAAAGGGACACCAGGTAGGAAACTTGTCATTTATGATCTACACATTGCAGCAAGGTGGTCCATTTTATCAAGGCCCACAGTGAATTCCCTCTTTTTGGGGAGGCACACGTGTCACACTGACTCTAATTCTATTTTTTATTCTCAACTGAATGTTGGTTACTTTAATTGTATGTTAACATTTAATGGTTAGGAGAATTACTGAGTATTACCAATACCTTCAAAAGATGGTACAGACTTACTAATTGGTAGAAGTACAAGTAGAAAAACTAGGGCTGAACTCCCCAAATTGAAGAAGGACGAATTATACTTTTTTCACGTAGGAAAGATATGATATCAGATTCATAAAAGAGGCCCTAATGCAAAAATATGATGAACACTGGGTCAGACACATATTGTATACATTTGTATTCCAATTATCAGTCAAGGCAAAACATAATGGTGTACTCTTTTTGTTCACACATCCTCCCTGTAATTTCAGATGGTAGATATGTGAGGGACACAGGACACCTATAAGCCAAACAATTTACCAAAGCTGGAGCATACACCTGAAACATTGAGCAGGATTCCTTTCTGATAGCATTTCGTCACACACTGGCACAGTTGCAGTAGATGACATTATTCTGATTGGAATTTTAAGCTACCCTGAGACCCAGAACAGATCCAAATCTAGCATATCACAGACATGACACCTTCTCAAAAAGCTTAAAATCACCTTATGGTCTTTAGGCAGAAGACATCTTTGGAGAGTACAACAGTTACATCAAACAGATCATTTTTTGTCACATTTGTAGAACATGCATAAGGAAGACCACATACTAGCGAGCAGTGCCCTAACACAGGTGGTACCCAGTAGTAATTTCACATTATACCTCAATCAAACTGTCCTTTGTATGGGGCTTAGGGGTGATGCTTTATGGTAGAAGGATTTTCCACCCTTCTTTGTGTAGAAAGAAGGTACTAAAAGCAGAACTGAAAATGCAGCTAGAGTAAAACTTAAAAGATACCTTCCAGGGAAAGTAAGCCATGCATGCACATCGTATACCTTCAAGGCTGTAATTTGGACCAATTGTACTGGGGTTCTCACCAATTTGAAGAAGTTGAGCCACAGGGAGCACAATCTCTTAGACAACAAAGTGTGCCTATAGAGAATAGTGTAAAATAATCACTGAAGTCCACAAACCAAAGTGTACGGAAGCTACCGATGACTGTTCTCAAGATTTGTGTGACAAACTGGGTAACCATTGCAAATCTAAAGCAAATATGTTGGATACCTACTTAAACAGCAAAAAAACCTATAGCACTAACCCATTTCTGACAATACTCGTCGGCCAAAGGCAAACACAGCAACTATGTTCCTTCAAAGAATTATCACCAACTTGTCTACCTCACATCTTCAAAAACATCCTGCTACCAACTTCAGCAGCCATCCCAGTAACAACGACTTAACGACAGGTGTTTTCACAGAAGACCTAAAAAGGCACATATATGCCCCATTTTAAATAGATCTAACCTGGAAAATCAAGACAGACAATGGCAGACATTTAGCTAATGGACCGCTTGTTGGCAAAAACATCGAAAGGGCAGCTTTCACTCAGATATCACAGTCCATTGAAAGCAATTCAAAACTTTCTGACTCTCAAACTATTTTTCATCCAGGAAGGGGCATTGTATCAGCTGTAATCTCTCCCTGGGATGACCCTAAAAACCAAGTGGACAAGAACAGTGTTACTGCTCTTCTTCTCATTGACCTTTCAGTTGTCTTTGACACAGTGCCCCATCAGATACTCATCCAAAGACTTGGAGAACCTGGAACCTGGAACCTGGCACTGTTCCTATTTGGATCACATCCTACTTGCACAACAGAGCACATATAGGAGGTGATGTTAAACCATTTGATCTGATCTGGTAGTTGTTTCATGCAGATGCATGGATGAGATAATTGAGCCTTGAGGGACTCCTGGGATGTTATATGGTTTAGAAGAGAATTTGGGGGTATGTATTATAATTATGCAGATGATATGCAGGTACTTCTAAAACTGGAAAGCCCAAACAACATTAGAACATCAAAACTCTTTGATTGCCTCTGACCAGTGGATGACATGGAGCCATTGCAAATTTAATATCTCCAAAACCGAGATACACATCTGTGGAACCTGAAAAAAATATGATCCTCTCTTCGTCTGGTTTAACAGTCTAGGACCACCACCATAAATACCTAAGGAGGTAAAAAAAACCTTGGAATTACCATGGACACCAAACTGTCAATGATCCAACAAGTGGATAAAGTAGCCAAATCAAGCTTTCTGTGAGACATCTTTCTCCACCCAGGAATCCCATACAAGGTACAAGCTACCATCTCGCTTATCCGATTAAAATTGCTAATGGTCTGTATCATGGCTCAACCTTCTGAACTATTGAAAACACTAGAACGAATTCAGAACATTGCAACTCCTACATATAAAGCCACAAGAACACATCTCTCCTGCCTTAAGGGCACTACACTGCTACCAGTTCCCAGAAGATCCTCCTTCTAGTGCTTTGTATGTTACAGAAACCAATACATGGCAAAGGGCAACTCTTTGCATCAAACAAATCAACAAATACATACAACAAAGCAACCCATGCTCAAGAATGGCCCCCTGCCTCATTTTTCCTAAATACAAGAAAAAAAAACATTGGTGGAACATCTTTATTTGTTCAAGCAGACAAAGGGGGTTATTCTAACTTTGGAGGAGTGTTAATCCGTCCCAAAAGTGACGGTAAAGTGACGGATATACCACCAGCCGTATTACGAGTTCCATAGGATATAATGGACTCGTAATACGGCTGGTGGTAAATCCGTCACTTTTCCGTCACTTTTGGGACGGATTAACACCTCCTCCAAAGTTAGAATAACCCCCAAAGTATGGAATTCTCTACCCACAAACATAGGATCCGCAGACCACCATCTCCACTGCAGAATATTATTCATAACCTGGCTCTTCTCAACATGATGACTATACTCACAACTCAAGAATGTAGAACAGTATACTCAGACATGCTAAACTATACTTCTCATGGTATGGAAAAGTGCTTTTGTTATACACGTCATTGTACTTTTAACTATGCCTCTGGTTATAAGCAGATATATTTGAATACGTTAAAATTGTATTTTACACCACAAGATGGATGTGCATTTCAGACCATGCTGTTTCTATGTACATATAGGTGCATATATAGAGGGTTATGCCTACTACTAGTATGTACCATAAGTGTTGTGTGTTTGTACTGTAGATTTAAAATATATGTATATATATATATATATATATATATATATATATATACATATATATATATATATATGTATATACATATATATACATATATATATATATATATATATATATATATATATATATATATACATATATATATATATATATACTACAATTTACTATTATAACAAGAAACATTTACCTCCTTTCCATCCCTACTCCCCTGACTCATCTCAAACCTTCTGAACTCCCAAATGACGTTCTCAATTTTCCTCTCCTCCTTTTTAGCTATTGTAGAAAAGAATCACTCCAACTAATCTTCCAGTAAGAAACGTAGGTCCTTTTATTGGAGCATCCCATCCACCAGCAACCGTGAACAACTTGCTCTTCACTCTGCTCCTTCTCTTGTCCACACTCCACATTCTACAATGAGGTCATAGATGACTTCAGCCCAAGGCAAAGCATTGTGAGCATTCCACTCAAGCTGAGATCATCTAAGCCATATACTACAGCTATGCCACCCAACTAACAAGCACACATGACCATTAATTATAAAAAACAACTCACTACTTCCCCTTTTCAGATAACCTCCTCTTATTCTATCCTCATCCCAAACTCTACTAAACACACAAGAAGTCAAGAGCACAATCCTAACATAACTACTGCACAAGGAAAAACAAAACAATAACATTGGACAAACTACTAACTACTAACATCGGATTCTGGTGTAGCATGCTCCAGGGGCCGGAAAAAGATGAATACATTTACAATATACAATTACATTTAGACAAAGAGCTAATAGAAGAATAAAAGTCCCAGTAAGAAAACCTTACAAAATTTACACAACACAACTGTATGTCTCTAAAGGATAAATTAAATGCTATAGTCACTAATCAGGGAGAGCTAAGCTTTCTTCATCTGCAGAAAGCCACATGTGATCAAGGGAACAAAGTGGGCAGCCACCTTGTAAGGCAGTTGAGACAGAAATTAGAACATAATTACATAGGAGGCATACACCATCCCAACGCCCAAGATTTGCATTCAATGTAATGTCTCATGTGCTCTTACCAAATGAGGAACAGCGGAACAGAATGGTCACTTGACATTTCACAGCCTACCACAAATAACACTTGAACAATAACACACTCTTGAACCACCTGCTGTAAAAATAGGTCCTGCTGGCTGTTAATCCTTTCACTGCTAAGCCTCCCCCAACTCCCTGTGCTGAGCCCTTTTTTGGCTTTTTGGGATAGATTGTGCATAGAGCTCCATAACGATGTATCTAGATAAGATACCCACACCAAATATGCATCCTTGTTTTCCAGCATCCCATGGATTCTAAAGATGTGCAGTGTGTGTTGATTTGCTTGAGGGGACTGAGAAGTTGGCAAAATAGAGCAATTTTTATTTTTTTATTTTTTTGCTTACAAGTGCTCCGTATAAGTGTCTAGTTTTTCCCCTAAAAATGGCATCCATGAATGGTTAGGTGTACTGAAGAATTCCCAGCTCTCGGGTACATGCAGAGCTAAAATAAAAATAAAAAATTGTACCACATTTTTGCCATATTTCTAAGAGGTAGCCTTTTTCCTTATTTTTAATGCTTTCAACTTACGTCAATTTTGTGGTGGAAACCAGTGTTAAACCCATGGTGATTCAGAAAAGCTGTATATTTCTGAAAACTAGACACAATTCCTTATTCAGCATATATGTGTAGATCCCTCAAGGTTTACTTAAGGGTTAAGGAATATAAATGTAAGAATAAAGAAATCTTAGTAGGGAAGGGCATTTGTGATGAGATTTTGATCTGTAATTTTTTGTCCCAATTGCAGACTGACAAAACAATATACCATTATGTTCACTAGACCACTCTGGTTGTGGGGATATAAAGGGTTTCTAGGTTTTCCTAGAACCCAATGTAACCAGAGCAAACAACTGAGCTGCACCATACAGTGGGTTTTGATTGAGTACAGAGTATGGGCCAATTCCCATATCGAAATAGGCAGAGTGAAAAATGGGTATCAAGAAAATGTATGTATTTCTTAAAAGAGCATAAGATGTAGAGTTTAGAGACCATGGTTAGTTATGCATTGCTGAATTTGTGGCTACCTGCACTAGTCTATGATTTAGAGGGTATATTTCAAAATGTCATCTTTCTTATACACTGGTTTACATTTGAAAGGCATAAATCCAGTGACATCATCTAGGTAATAACAAATGTTCTACTATTCTATGCTCCCCAAATCTTCCCATAAAAATAGTACCTCACTTGCAGGGGTAGACCTAGTGCCTGCAACAGGAAATTGTCCAAACCGCAATATAGATGCAGCACATTATTGTACCTAAAAATGACCCTTTTCCCAAAGTGGGTAGCTCTAGATTTTGGACCCTAGCTCAGCTGGCACCTCAGGAAACTAAGCCATCCTATACATTTTTTTAAAACTAGATACCTTGAGTTATCTAGGGTGGGCTTATTTGCATGGCTCTTATCACGTTTCGTTTCCCAGAATCCCTTGCAAACCTCAGATTTTGACTAAAAAACACATTTTCCTCACATTTCTGTGATGGAAAGTTGTGGAATCCATGGGGAGCCACAAATTTGTATCCGCCTGGCATTTCCCCAAGTCTCCCAGTAAGAATGGTACCTCACTTGTGTGGGTAGACCTAGTGCCCATGACAAGATCTGTCCCAAAACATAACATGGAGGCAACCCATTTTTTCACCCAAACCTGACCCTTTCTTTCCAAAGTGGGTAACTCTAGATTTTCGACCCTAGGTCAGCTGGCACCTAGAGAAACCTATCCAACATGTACACCAAGACACCAACGGGTATCCATGATGGGCTGACTTCCATGGCTCTCACAGCGTCTTTTTACCCAGAATCCCTTGCAAACCTCAAATTGTGACTAAAACAAATATATTTTCCTCACATTTCTGTGATGGAAAGTTCTAGAATCTGCAGAGAGTCACAAACTTGTATCCACCTGGCATTTCCCCAAGTCTCCCAATAAAAATGGTACCTCCCTTGTGTTGGTAGGCCTAGTGACCATGAGAAGAAACAGTCCAAAACACAACATTGATACAGCACGTTTTTACACTCAAAACTGACCCTCTTTTACCAAACTGGGTAGCTCTAGATTTTGAACCCTAGCTCAGATGGCACTTAGGGAAACCTAGCCAACCTGTAAATGTTTTAAAACTAGAGGGATAGAGGTATCCAGAGAGGGCTGACTTGCATAGCTCTCACCATGTTTAGTTTACCAGAATCCCTTGCAAACCTCAAACGTTGACTAAAGAGCCCATGTTTCTCACATTTCTGTGATGGAAAGTTCTAGCAACCGCAGAGAGCCACAAACATCCATCTACCCAGCATTCCCTCCAGCCTCCTTATACAAATGATACCATACATGTGTGGCTAGGCTTAGTGATTGCACCAGAGCAAATCAAACCATAGTCAAGGAGGATCCCTTTGAAAGGTCTCCCATTGATGTTAGTTTGATCATTTCCTGTCTCGGGCACTGTACCCAGCTATGCAAGTGGGGCAGTATTTTTAGTGAGACAAGTGTGGAAACACTAAGTGGTAGGAATATTGTGGTTTGCTTCTGATTTTGGAAGAATATGGCACAGAAGTGCAAGGACAATGTGTGATATTAGTCACATTTTGAGGTTTGCTGGGCATTGTGGGTAAGAACATTTGTTAAGATCCATGAGAGGCATACCACCCTGTACTCCCCTGGGTGTCTAGTTTACACACATATATAGAGTTGGTAGTTTTCCCTTAGAGTCAATGTACACCCTGGCAGAGAAAGACAGATAAGCAAATATTACTTCACAGCCATCTATTGCTCAAGTACACACACACACACACACTGGGTGGATTTGGCATAATGGTGAGTAAAGGATCAGAACGTAAAATTTTAATAACAAGAGATTTCACAAAAATGAAATGCACTGTAAATAACTGACAGATCCAAATTTTTAACCAATGAATACAGTTTCTGAGTTGTAATGCCGCAACAAGCCACCAACCTCTTTACAGTCCATTCACACACCTTTCATACCTGACATACACAAGACCATTCAAACCACCAGACGCGGGCCCAGCACATTCCAACACTTACATCAGCAGAAAATATAGAGACATTGTACACCCTTGCGGAGAAAGACAGAAAAGACAAATATTATATCACAGCCATCTATTCTTCAAGTACACACACATAGTGGTTGGACTTGACAGGAGGGTGAGTGAAGGTTCTGAACATAAATGTTTATTAACAAGTGATTTCACAAAAATGAAGGTCAAAAAATGGAACCAATGACTCACAGATCATGAGGTGTAAAGCTGCGACAAGGCACGAACGGCTTATACAGCCATGCATGCAGCTTTCATAGGTTACACACACATGACCATTCACCCCACCAGCTTTGGGCTCAGCACATTACTGCACTCACATCAACATACAGCACCATTCAAGGGCCCATCACTTTCATATGCCCACATGACTGACGCAGCAATCAGACTGGCTGGTAACATACAGAGAGTATGGACTGGTGTTTATCAAGCACTTTAGGTAGTGACCAGAAGCAAGTCACTACTCACACAATAGCATCCAAAGGCCAGGTCACATACACCGCCAGCCAAGCACCAGCTCTCACACACCACCAGCAAAGCACAGGCTCACATACACTGCCAGCCAAATGCCAGTCCTTCTTTCCTCCAGCCAAGCACCAGTCCACGCACACCGCCATCACATTTTTATAAGCAGAAAAAATACAAACTAATTATAAGTAAATCCGAAACTAGAACTACTACAAACACAAAAGCACTAACTAAATATATCACACTAATGTCAGCCATGAAATCTGACCAAAAAATATAAAATCATACAAACCAGTCAGTTGACTTTTACACTCATGGTTTCTCCCCAAAACTCTGTTGCGTGTGGTACAATTTAAAAATTGCAGTATATAGAATACTTCTTCTGAACACCTCTTCGCATACAGACTCTACATCTCCTACTAGGAAAGTCTTTTTTGATTGAGGGGGGATGTGATCAGCAAAGTGGTGATCTTTCAGTCTAGCCATATCCTCCACCACTCCAACCCTAGGAACACATGCGTGTTCCACTACAACCAGGCTGCCTATCACAGAGTGCTGTAACTGAACAAATGTCATCTTTGAATTTCGAGAACAATTGTTGAATACAACAAAAACATTCAAGGTTGCTAAATGGAATACATGGATAGGAACTTCTTATACCAAAAGTAGGCCTCATGAGCCTCAGTGTAAGATTTCAACCACTGATCTACCTTAGGGACACCACCCATGTGCTTGTTGTCGCCTAAAATTCACACAGGTATGAGCAGCTCTGCAATCTGACACCAAACAGTCACAGGTGAAGTACTTTCTTCGTGGATGGAAGTCAGCATGTAGACATCACTCCTGTCTGCAAATTTCATAGCTAGAAGTTCATCACTATGCAAGGCTCTGCACTGTCCCCTTTTAGGTTTTTTACAGGCAAGCTCCTTTGGATAATCTTTACTGTTAGAGTGAATTGTGCCACAAGCAACAGTGTCCACTTTGAACAATTCCCTGAAAATGTGCGCAACAGTGTAGAAGTTATCTACATACAAATGGTGACCTTTGTTAACAAGCCGTCTACCAAGTTCCCACACAATTTTCTCACTAACTCCAAAAGTGGATGGACAACCAGGGGGGTCAATATTGTAATCCCTACCAGTGAACACTCTGAAATTATAGACATATCCAATTCTTCTCTCAGGCAGCATATACATTTTAATTCCATAATGTGCCCTCTTGCTAGGAATGTACTGCCTAAAAACCAACATGCCCTGGAATCAGACCAAAGACTCATCTACAGCTGTTTCTTTCCCTGGGACATAGATCCCTGAAAATTGATCTACAAAGTTATCGAGGATAGGCCAAATCTTAAAAATATGGTCACAATTAGGGTGACCTTGTGGCAACGATGAAGCATTTTCAACAAAATGCAACATCTGAAGCAGAAGCAAATGCCAATCACAACTCTTGGTTGCAGGAAATATAGCTGTTGCCATCAAGGGATGTGTAGACCAATATGAAAACAGCAATAGTTTCCTTATCAAGCCCATCCAAAAACCTAAACTCACTGGCTAGCTATAGAGTGGGGCTTAAGCCTGGCACTGCTGTCCCTCAAATTCTGTTCAGCATACAAATTAGTCTGGTCGACAATCTCATCCAACAATACATCATCCATAAAAAACAAAAAGAAATGTATAGGTAATATATTTTCAGTACTCACTCTGCACCCTGTAACAGCAGTAAAGGTAGGCAACGACAGCTGCACCATATTTGGGGCAATCCAGAGTTCAGCAGTTCAATGGGTAGCCTTTAACCCAAGTCTGCAATTCAGATGCCTCTTGCTTCACTATCAGCACATCAGTGTCTTCCTCTTAAACAGGCTCTTCCTCCGCACTGAGAATGGCTTCATCATCATATGATTCCTCTCAGACAGAAAATTCACTACCAGATTGTTCATTTTGCCCTCTGCCTCAGAGGCAGAGACAGCCTCATAATCATGGTCCGAGGAAGATTAAAAAAGCAACAACCTGCTGAACAGTAATCCTGCGGCTAGCCATAATCCTAACTAATAAAAGTAACTTGTCAAATAAGTCAACAGTAACCAACACTGTGTAAAATAGGTAATAAACAAAGTATGGCTTTATCACAAAGACCTATGTATTAAAATGTGATATGACTCAATTGCCAGAAACAGCTAGATTCACCAGCACCTACTCAGACCTGCGCAGACACAGCAAGCACCAACAATATCCCAGTAGAAAGGAAAAAGAAAAGAAAATTACACATAAAACAACACAATACACATCATGCACAAACCCAAGGAGAATTTCACACACAATGAAATGGAAGCTAAATATTGCTCTATTATTACACCAGTCACAAAAAACACAGGCATGCAGAGAAATGATACTCACTTAGAGAAAACAGTGCAAAAAAACATTTCTTACCAAACACATGCAACTACATAACCTGCAGATCTACTAGTGACAAACTTACAAGCAGGATTCGCAGCAAAGAAAATTAAAAAGCTTTGCATTAGAACAAAAGGTAGAAATAAAGCAAAACAATCACAAATGCTAATGATTAAAAGAGACAGTTAACATGATAAAACAGGACTCATCACCACCCAAATGCCAGCCTCACACACTGCCAGCAAGAAGCCAGTCAACAGACACCGTCAATCAGAAGCCAGTGGACACACACTGCCAGCAAAATCCATAGTTCAAACATACTGCCAGCCTGGCGCCAGTCCACAGACACACCGTCAGTCTACATATGAGGCCAGGCAAACACCAGTCCACACACACTACCAGGCAAGCACCAGTCTACACACACCGCCAGGCTAGTGCCAGTCTACACACACCATCAGCCAAGCTCTAGTCCACACAAACCGCCAGCTAAGCGGAAGTACATACACACTGCCAGCCAAATGACAGTACACACAGACCATCAGCCAAACTCATGTTCAGACACACACACACACAGCCTACAGATACCACCAATCAGCCCCCAAGGGCAGACACAGCCAGAATATGTGCCCAAAGACCTAATGGGCCACTCCCTGAAATGCAACAATTGTGCAAAAATCCCTGATGTCTAGTGGCTTCTCCTCAAGAGCAGATTGGCCTAAAAATTACCAATCTTCCCTCTGGGGGGATACAAAATACAAAAAAAGTCCCTCAAGGGAAGTGACCCTTGCCCAGTAGGTCTCCCCCCAAACAACAAAAAATTCCCTGGTGGTTTAGTGGGCTTCCACCCCCGGAGGTCAGATTGGCCAAAAAATGGCTGATCTGCACAGGTGGAATTAAAAAAAATAATTCTTCCCCAAGGCCAGCAACGCCTGCCCAAGGGGTTGCTAACCTAACAGGAAACAAATCCCTGCTGGTTTAGTGGGCTTCAACCCCCAAGAGTGGGCAGAAACGTCTGAAAACGGCCAATCTGCCTTCTGGGGAATGGAGTAACAATATTTCACCTATTGCTGATTACTTTTCTAACGCTAGCTACCCACCGCTCCTGACAAATCCACACAATGATCTTTTAGTATGGTCCCCCATTTTCCTCTCATGGTTTTTCTAGCACTCCTGGTCCTTAGTAAGTAAACTTACAAGGGGACGCATATAGGCCGATGGATCGCATGGAGTATCCTAGCCATGTAGAGACCAATGTTATCAATATTCAATATAACCCATCAATAACCACTAAGAGAATCATTAATTATTAGACAATTATATTAACATTTCATGAATAACCACAACTCAATATACGTTTTAACAATTTGTATTTCCCTATTAGTTACAATTCTAGTGCATAATGCTAACTGAAACTTTCTTCAATCATCTCAGAATTAATTTATTAGCAATAACACAATCTACTCAGAACTTGATAGAACATATGCTCTAATGCTTCAGCATAAGCCAACAAAGATGAATATATCAACATTATTCGCAGTGTTCAGCAATCAGTTTGTCAAACAATTGTCACTGTCAAAGTCACCCAAAGGACCCCTACCTAACCCAGATTAGCATCAGCATGTGGGATTTCATGCAAAAACAATTTAAAAATGTGAATTTGGAAAACATCTAGTTAAGAGAAAAACTATTTAAACAGCGCAGTTGGTACCTGTAAAGAAAGGCACAAAGTTAATCAGTTGCATTGTCATAGCTACCTATCCACGGAATGGATCAGCAACAAAGTCTGTCTTCGTCTTCAGCTCATCAATTGATCAGCAATGCATCAGGCTCTCAGCGCATGAGCCCAATGACAGAATCTAGAGCTAAGTCTTTCACCCCTTGCATTTTGCATCTCCCTAAATTCTGAAGTTTTAGCCCCTTGTCATGACTTTTTATTATAGTTTTTTAATCCATCCCACTAATTCCCAATCGGTCAACTAATCACCTTGTGTACTGCTACCCAATACATTAAATTCTACAAATCTATGACTTCTAGTATTTCGCCATTCTCAGTTCATTGATTGGTTCACTGTACGATGTCCTCATCATCCGGCTCATAAGGCATCAAAAATGTTGCATCTTCCTCTTTGGTCAGTGTCTCTATTGTTCAAGTCCTGGGAAAGGACATCCAGCCTCCTATACACATAATTGTATCAATTTGATTCCATCATCTCCTGTCCGTCGGTACAATGCAGAAAATTCTAGCTAATCTTACAGTTCACGGTCAGTTCAATTCACTGTTCCTTCTGATGCAGCATTTGTTCTTTTAGGACTCCTCTCTTGCCTGATGAAAATCCTGGGGGCAAATACATAGTACGAATACACTGGAAAAAGAAAGCCCCCTCACGTTCACATTAGATTATGACATATACTAGCAATTGAGATGTTATCCAGGACATTGTCAGAAAATTGCAGGGATTTCACAACAATTTAGGGCCCTCTTGAATGCTTATCAAACGACATGCCTGTAGCTCCATGCCCTGTCTGTTGCTGCTCACTAAACATTTCATTAATGATGATGGAATATAATAACTAGTTGGATCGAGGGGATCCCCATATACTTGAATAAAGACGAGAAAAGCAATATCTTGAAAAGAGAAGTATTAACCACAACAACCCTTAATTTATTAACCTTTACTTTTCGGGGATTGAGGTACTCTAAAACCTCAAATCATTGTTTATTTTTTGTTCTGGGTTGAGGGAGTGATGGAAAAAGAGACACAAATGTTCATACTAAACAACCTTCCATGCTGAACCTTTGTAGAAGATGTACTATGTATTCCAAATGAGTTAATGTGGTTGTCATCACTAATGATAGGTAGCATTTTCTATGGCATAGAATCCTATTAAAAGTGCCTGTTTATTAAATGCAGGGCTCCCCTAGGTTCCCAGTGCACCTTCTCAGGAAAGGGGGCTTCCTGTTGACCTGAAAGGAGACATAAAGATGTTTTACTGGATCACAGTCGAGCAAGGAACAAATCCACTCAAGATCCTTCTCTCTAATCATTATCTAGCTGAGCATTTTCTACCAATCTGGCAAGACACACGGAGGTAAAGACAGCATAGAGGTCCAAGAAGATTAATGTTGCTATGCCTGCCACAAGAATTGTCTGGAACTGCTACCACAACCACAGTCTGTGGTTTTGGGTGTCCTTCTCATACCCACTTTGCCCTTTGAAATAGGCTTACTTCAAAGAAAAGTCGCTCTTGTTTGTGAAATCCTGCCTTGCCCAGGCCAGGCCCCAGACACACACCAGGGTGTTGGAGACTGCATTGTGTTAGGGCAGGCACAGCCCTTTCAGGTGTGAGTGACCATTCCTCCCCTCCCTCCTAGCACAGGTGGCTCATCAGGATATGCAGGCTACACCCCAGCTCCATTTGTGTCACTGTCTAGAGAGAGGAGCAAACAGCCCAACTGTCAAACGGACCCAGACAGGGAATCTACAAACAGGCAGAGTCACAAATGGTATAAGCAAGAAAATGCTCACTTTCTAAAAGTGGCATTTTCAAACGCACAATTTTAAAATCAACTTTACTAAAATATGTATTTTTAAATTGTGAGCTCAGAGACCAGAAGCTCCACATGTCTACCCGCTCCCAAAGGGAATCTACACTTTAATAATATTTAAAGGTAGCCCCCATGTTAACCTATGAGAGGGATAGGCCTTGCAATAGTGAAATCCGAATTTAGCAGTATTTCACTGTTAGGACATATAAAACACATTAGTATATATCCTACCTTAAACATACACTGCACCCTGCCCATGGGGCTACCTAGGGCCTACCTTAGGGGTGCCTTACATGTAAGAAAAGGGAAGGTTTAGGCCTGGCAAGTGGGTACACTTGCCAAGTCGAATTGGCAGTTTAAAACTGCACACACAGACACTGCAGTGGCAGGTCTGAGCCATGTTTAGAGAGCTACTATTGTGGGTGGCACAACCAGTGCTGCAGGCCCACTACTAGCATTTGATTGACTGGCCCTGGGAACCTCTAGTGCACTGTACTAGGGACTTACAAGTAACTCAAATATGCCAATCATGGATGAAACAATTACATACACATTTTGTATAGGAGCACTTGCACTCTTGCACTGGTTAGCAGTGGTAAAGTGCCCAGACTAACAAAAACAGCAAAAACAGAGTCCAGCACACATCAACAACCTCAGGAAACAGAGGCAAAAAGTTAAGGGAGACTACACCAAGGATGAAAACTCTAATACCAATGAGATCCTGATTAATTGCAGCATTTAAATTCTGGCACAATTCTGGCACAGTCATCGTCTATTAGCTCTCATATATACAAAACAGGAATGAAAATCACTTTTCAAGGTACCTCAGAAAATTCCTTTAGTCCAGAGATTTCGGTAGGTAGGACTGTCACAGTAAACTTCAGCTATATATGTGTAGGTAGTACCAGATGACATTTAGCATGGACCTAATTCCATCAAGAAACCAGTCAGTTTGCACAAAAGCCTTGAGACCTAATGATGCTTAACCCTTACACTGCCAGTGATTTGCATCATTCTGTGCTTAATGAATAAGGTGGAGATATTTAAATTTTTAACACGTTTGCTAATTTTTCGGTTTCATTTCTTTAATACACACACATATTGGAACATTTACTAAGGAAATGCAGCCCCAAATGTCTGGAGTGTGATAACACCAAATATTTGAGTTTTCCTAGGGGCTGTAGTCTGCACAGTCAATCATGCACGATTAGTGCAGATCATTACATTTTGGCAGAATCATGCTTATGGTGCACTGCTCATTTGATGATAAATCAATGTCAGAACTATATAGAAAGTATAAAAATCTATGTATTGTCTAATTGTAGCTGACTAATCCAGACCTTCTTTGTCCTGACTTGCCTTACAATAGAACACTCTGACCAAGGCATTTGTCAGATGTTTAGCATTTTTTCCTCAAAACATTGCAGTTACCTCCAGTCTCCATCGAGCAGGAACATATCCCACTTTGTTTTGCTGGGTATCCTGAGTGTAGGTGTACCAAGCATGTATGTTGTTTCTATACCTTTGGGGTCACTACAGTCAATAAACTGGGTGTAGAGAATTTAGAAAGTAGCTGGAAGTGTATTCCCAGTACAAAGTACTTTCTTTGGTCACCCCTAAGTTGTAAGTTGTATGGAACATCACCATATCCTACGTTTTCTATCACTTAGTGTCAGACGCCTTGCACTCTGATTGACTGTCTGTGACATTGTACTCAAGATGTTGCTTGTTAGTATTTTAGCATTTATTCCCTAAACTTGGGAATACCTCCCCTCTCCCACACACGGGAACATGTCTTGCACAAGGCCTGGCCCTCAAGCTTTGTTCCTCTACATTTTCTGAGCATAGTGTACCAGATGGGTGGGTTTTCTATGTGAAAAACTGTTGAACGTAAATTCCAATTAATGGTACCTGTATTTTTGTCACAGATACTACAACCACATCCTAATATTTCTATAACTGGCCATCAGACCTCCCTAGACCGGATTAGATGACTATGCAAGCAACATTTTTGCCATACTTTCAGCATTTGATCCCAAAAATATTCGTGTTTTGTTCAGTCTACCTAACACAGGAACATATTTCTCCATAGGCTTGAACCAAATCTCTGTTCTTCTGGATTGTCTGAGAGTCGAGTTATCAACTTATCTGCAGTATTTGAGTGCAGGATTGGTACTGTGTTTACTGGAAGAAGTGAAAAAACTGCATGTTGGAAGTTGGCTATCTCCCACACATTCTGGAACTTTCCATGATGGAAATCTGAGGACCTTTTTAACCAATTTGTAAGCTGTGAAATAGTATTGGCATACTTGCAAGTCACATCACCAAAGACTCCTCCAGGTGTCTAGTGTTAAAAAATGTCTGAGTTCCGCACTGAGATGTGTATGTGTTTGAGTGTTTCTGTGTCTGTATCTGTGCCCCAGCAAAGAGCTCATCACATTGTTTTTTTTTTCCTGCCGGTAGGAAATAATCCAAGCAGCATTAGAGATTATTCCTCAATGTGGCACAATGCCTATGCATAGTTTGGATTGTTTTCCAGACTACGAAAACATCCAAAGTGCATCATGATTCCTCACTCAGGTGCAGGAGTGCATGTGTGTCTGTCTGTGCCCCAACAAGTTAATGTAAGGACATGTTAACTTTAAATTTCTCTCTGTTCTACTTTTAAAAAACATGCATCCTGGCTTGTGGGATACAAGGCAACAATAGGCATGATATTAATATTTAAAAGGGAGGTTTTCTACAATCAAAATATGTGTTAAAAAAGCAGCAGCCAGGCTACAATGGCAGACCTAAGGTAATGTCCGTGCTGTCACACCAATGGATGGCACAATAGTGTTGTAGATAGTGCTGTAGGACATTTAACATTTAATGCCATGGGTGTATTGTGGGACACTATATATTATGGCTGTATAGGAATGTTAAATATGCAAAATATGAGTAAGCTAGTTTTGACATGTTTTAGGCATCAGAGCAATGAGTTGGGGCAGTTCCCAGAGTCAGAAAACAGCAGCATCTGTCTACAAAAATGGGGTTAATAACACAAAAGAGGTACTTTCTTCCAAATAGTATACTAAAGTACTACTGTGGGTGATTCTCAATGTGATTGACAATGTCTAAATCCAATGGCTGAGGGAGTCTGACCCAAAATCTTTCAAAGTAACTATAAAATACAAAATGTTTGTCATAAGCGCCACAAGCATTGTACATACAACTTAAAAAGTAGAAACTCTAAGGACCATAGATGTACTATGCTACTCATACCTTTTCTTCTTGTTCATGAATCTCCAAATCCCAAGTAGTACACAGCTACATAAGATATAGGAATTTAGTTGCAGTCCTACTGATTCTCTCGTCAACTGCTCATAGCTCTGTCAATCTCCAAGATTGAGCATGCTGGAAAAGAGAATATGCAAACTCTACCGTTTTCTATACCACAGAAAACCATTGTCCAAGTTAGTAAGACCTTACTTCTACAGACCCCTACAATATTGACATTTTAAGAGCTACATTTCCATCCTATTATCACCTTTAGTACAACCTTTTCACAGACTATGGTAAATCTAATGGATTGAGTAACAATCCTAAAAGTATGTGTAAAACAGCCAGAAGGACCATTGTCCGGGAAACAAACTTTTTTCCTGCCATTGGGCTCTTTCTGAGCTGCTCTTTAATTCTGATGGAGTTGGTAACAAGTATTACTGGCACTATTGGAATTTCAGGGAATGGGACCAGGACTTCCCATTGGAGGTCGCATAAGAATTGCAAAGTGTGCGGATTTAGGCCCATATTTATACTTTTTGACGCTAAACTGCGCTAACGCAGTTTAGCGTCAAAAAGTTTTGCGCCGTCTAACGCCATTCTGAAGCGCCATGCGGGCGCCGTATTTATGGAATGGCGTTAGACGGCGCAATCAGACCGGCGCTGCCTGGTTTGCGTGGGAAAAAACCACGTAGACCAGACAGCGCCGGCGTAGGGGGAAAATGGTGCATGGGCGTCTTAAAATGGGGCAAGTCAGGTTACGTCGAAAAAATCGTCTTAACCCGACTTGCGCCATTTTTTAACGACGCCCATCCCCCATCAACATGACTCCTATCATTGTAAAGATAGGAGTCATGCCCCCTTGCCCAATGGCCATGCCCAGGGGACTTCTGTCCCCTGGGCATGGTCATTGGGCATAGTGGCATGTAGGGGGGCACAAATCAGGCCCCCCTATGCCACAAAATATTATAAAAAAAAAAAAAAAAAAAAACTTACCTGAACTTACCTGAATGTCCCTGGGGTGGGTCCCTCCAGCCTTGGGTGTCCTCCTGGGGTGGGCAAGGGTGGCAGGGGGGGTCCCTGGGGGCAGGGGAGGGCACTGTGGGCTCATTTTGAGCCCACTTGTCCCTTAACGCCATGCCTGACCCAGGCGTTAAAAAGCGGCGCAAATGCGCCGTTTTTAGCCACGCCCACTCCCGGGCGTCGCTTTTGCCCGGGAGTATAAATACCACGTAAAGGCCTGGGAGTCATTTTTTAGACGGGAACGCCTCCCTTGCATATCATTAACGCAAGGAAGGGGTTCACGCTAAAAAATGACGCACATTCCGGGAACTTTGGCGCTATTCGCCTCTAACGCCATAGTATAAATATGGCGTTAGTTGGCGTTAGTTTTGCGTCGAAATTGCGTCAAAAAAAACGACGCAATTTCGGCGCAAACGGAGTATAAATATGGCCCTTATTGTGGAACCAGTTGAATTCTATCCATGAACTCCGGCAGCCTTAAATATCCAAAAACACTATACTGTGAATTTTTATTTGGGATCCATAATCCCAAATTTGACTTAAGTATGGTTATATATTACATTTAAATATTCAAAAGGTTTCAGTAGGCCCTTCATGATGTGTCAAGACATCTGTGTGTAAGGTCTGTGCCAGGTGGACAGTGTATTTGATGTGTTACACTGAGGAGAAATATTTTGCCTAATAGTTATCTGGGCACGACTCTGCTGTAGGAAATAGAGAATTGTAAAGTGCTGATTTTATTTATAATCTATATAAACTAATAAGTTTCCAGGAATTGTGATTACATTTTTCTGACAGATGATCCCATAATCATCCTAGCCACAAATTAAGTCAGATGCTGCACTCATGGAGAGAGTCCTGGTGTGATCTCAGTGAAGAGGAAATGGCTACATGCAAACTTGAAACTATCGTCGAGATGTTTAACTCACAGATGAGTGGCAATATAAGTCAAACACAAAAAAAAACATATATATCTTTTTGAGGAGTCAAACCCCACGTTGCAAGAGATTGATGCTGAGGTTCTCCAGATATTCAAGTGAAATGCTGAAGAAAGTTGACAAAATATTACGTCTAGCGTAGCTTTTACATTATGACAAATTTGTTACATGTTTCTGTTTGTACTGGTTTATGAAATATATATGCTTGTGCACATTCTTACAGTAGAAGTTATTACTGAATTTGAGTAACAATTTGCAATACGTGTTTTATCCCTGCAGCAACATACTGCAGCTTCAAAGATACCTTAAAAAATGGAGGAATTTTGAATAAAACTGGAGGTCGACTTGATAGCAGAGTGCAGTATTATTGCAAAACGGGTTATCATATGGTTGGCAGCAGCAATGCAACATGTAGGCGAAACCATAATGGAATGTACGAGTGGAATTCTCCTTTGCCAATTTGTCAAGGTAAGGAGCTACTTCAATCTCTCAATACATACTGATATACATCTCATTATAATGTGCGAGCGTGCTCAAAATATCGAATATAAATAGAAGGGCGTAATAGAGAGCATGGCAGACTGAGTAGAGATATTGCATCTGACGAGGCGTTCTATTGACAGCGCATTTTGAACTCGAGACATTATTGTTTTTTATGTTGCCTTATTCTCTGCCGAAGGTACGCAAACTATTTTATTTGCAGCAGGCTAGCTGGCGTTTTGAGCTGGTAGGTTGGCTTAAAGATACCAAGCAGTCTCACATTTCCAACAACACAATCAAATAACCTCAATTGGCATCGTACGTCTCTAGGCAGGCTATTACTCAGGACTGTTCTGTAATTCAATGGCCTTGTGTTTTAATGTGATTCACATCCCTCAAATGCTATACATATGGTTTCATTGTCGGAGGTTTTGTTTCAGCTGTTGAATGTAACAGAGTATCCCTAAAGACGAGGGGGGAGACTACTAACATTTGACGTACTGCAACGCAGCAAGACAACTTGCTGCGCTGCGTCAAAGGAAGAGGGCAGGAATGTGTCTTATCTTTTAAGATATGATGCATTCTTTCTCTCCACTGAGCTGGCACTCTAGTGCCTGACAAACGCCAGCACATGCACACTTGCACCATAGTACAAGGGTGCCTGTGTTACAGGTGGGATTGTATTTATGCAGGAAGGGACGCAAAACAATCCTCTGAGATGTTTTCCTCTTCCTATATGCGCAGCAGAATGTAGCGCATGCAGACAGAGGAAAAACAAGTAGAAGTATACATATTTATCCTGATTACGCCTCCCCTGGGAAATCATACCATTTTGACACATTCCCAGGTTTACTGGTGCTAGGAAATCTTGAAATGTGCCAAACACCCTGGGTGGATACTTGGGATCACACCCCACCCATGTAACACCTTCCCAGGCCTGAGTAAAGCAAGGCTGTGACTTTCACTGTCTTGTATTATTGCAGATTTATTACATCATGCAAGATGGCCCTGCGTGTAATAAGGACTATTGTTGCAGCTTCCACTCCACTCAGTATCTCTATTGTTCTTGTTAGAAATAGGGTCTTTGGTGGGCAGTCAGGTTACCCACTGTCCAAGCAAGGGCCCTCACTCTCATCAGGGTAAGTCACACACAATCCAAATTATCCTGTGCCCACCCTCTGGTAGCTTGGCACTGAGCAGTCAGGCTTAACTTAGAAGGCAATGTGTAAAGTATTTGTGCAGTGAATCATGCAATAACACAGTAGAACACCGCAAAATACACCACACAGTGTTTACAAAAATGTATAATATTTGTCTGATAAGTTGCAGGTTAAAACGATCAGGATGCAATAAGTATACATTGAAATATCACTGTAAAAATTATATAAAGTTTCTTTAGTCTCTTAAAAAGCAACAAGTGTCTCTTGCAAGCACAAAGTACCTGGTCTGCCTTCAAATTCTCCACAAGGGATCGCTGAAGAGGAAATGTGTGGAAAACAGGGAGATGTGCGTTGATTTCTCCGGCCGCACACGGACAATGCGTCATTTATTTTCCATGCAGGGAAGTCTTTGCGCCGATTTCCGGCACGCGGACTTGGATCGTCTTTGGGTTGCGGGGTTTTCGGACACCCCGGGGATGATGCGTTGAAATCTGGCACTTGCAGGACGAAGTCACAGGGTCTGCGTCAATCTGGTGGGCGATGCGTGAACATTTCTGTTGCACAGCAGAAGCTGTGTCGACTCCTCTCAGGAAGTCGGGCTGCATCGTTCTGGCTCGGCTTTGCATCGATCCAGTGGGCCATGCGTCAAATTTTCTATAGCAACTCTGGGGCTGCCTCGATCCGTGATGCAGGCTGTGCGTTGTTTCTTGCAGGTTGTGCGTCGATTTTCACCACACGAGGAGGTTTTTTGCAGGAATGAAGTCTTTTTGGCCCTGAGACTTCAGGGAACAGGAGCCAAGCTCTATCCAAGCCATTGGAGAACACTTATCAGCACAGCCAGAGATCAGCAAAGCAGCAGGGCAACAACAGGACAGCAGTCCTTTGCAGAAAAGCAGTCAGGTGAGTCCTTTGGGCAGCCAGGCAGTTCTTCTTGGCAGGTTGCAGGTTCTGGTCCAGGTTTTCTTCTCCAGGAAGTGTCTTGATGAAGTAGAGTGTCTACCTCAGAAGTGTCTAAGTTGGTAAGGTCAGAGACCCTGCTGAAATACACAAATGTGCCTTTGAAGTGGGGCAGACTTCAAAGAGTGGCTTAGAAGAGCACAAGGTCCCCTTTCAGCTCCATTCTGTCTGCCAGGGTCCCAGTAGGGGGTGTGGCAGTCCTTTGTGTGAGGGCAGGCTACTGTCCTTTGACATGTAAGTGTCAATATGCAGATCAATGCAAGTGTGACTGAGCATCCTATGTATGGGGTTGTCTGAAATAGTAATATAAAATCCAACTTCACCATTAAGCAGGATTTTGTATCACCATTCTGGCCATACTAAATATGACCTGACAACTCCTTTCACATTAGGATCTACCACTCAAACAGTACATGAGGATAGCCCTAATGTGAGCCTATGAAAGGAGCAGGCCTTGCAGCAGTTTACACTACCAGGACATGTAAACTACACAAGTACATGTCCTGCCTTTTGCCTACACAGCACCCTGCCCCGTGGGTTACCTAGGGCCTATCATAGGGGTGACTTATATGTAGAAAAAGGGGAGTTTAAGGCTTGACAAGTATTTTTAAATGTCAAGTTGAAGTGGCAGTGAAACTGCACACACAGGCACTGCTGTGGCAGTCCTGAGACATGGTTAGGGGGCTACTTATGTGGGTGGCACAAGCAGTGCTGCAGCCCACTAGTAGCATTTAATTTACAGGCCCTGCGCACATGTAGTGCACTTGACAAGGGACTTACAAGTAAATTAAATAAGCCAATTGGGTATGAACCAATGTCACCATCCGAAAAAAAGCACTGTATATACTCCTAATTATAAAATCTTGTTAGTAGCAGACTACAACTTATTCCATATGTTAATGGCAAGCTGTGATAAGTAACTCCTTCCTCAACTGATGAAGGAATCTGCCTACACACATAACAATTCCTCGCATCTATTGTCTCAACATACTCACTCAACAAGCAATAGAAGACATTAGAAGAAAGTTCCTCTTACGCTTTAGTATCCTGATGCAAATATTTCTCATCTAACCTAAACTTCTCCATTGCCGTTAGTGCAGTAGTTATCTCAAAAACAGAAGTATGGTTGGCTTCACTCTTATCAAGAACAAACATACAGACATACGCACAATCAACACCAGAGACAATATCCCACACATAATTGCCAAACCAATGCTTATATATTTACAGTGCCTAGTATTCTTACCTTTTTGACTAATGTTACTCATGATCTGTAAAGAATCAGAAAGCAGGAGAAAATTTTGAAAAACTTGCAACAAAAATCAAAAATAGACAAGTCTTCTTTCAGCGATTATTTACAGCTTTCAGTCTCACTTCCAGGATCGCTTGTCAAAATCGGTAAGCAGCTTGTCAAAATCAGGTTTCAAAAATCAAATCGGGTTATCAATGTCTCTTCCGGTTACTTTCAACAGTCTCTTTCTTAAAAATGTTCTCTCAGATTGTTTCAACAGTTCAGTTCATCAGCTTTCTTCAAGTGCCAAAATACTGACCTGGAATGTCTCTATCAAAACAAAAAGACAAAAACTCTTGCCTGCCATTCACTTGTAGTTACATACGGCCATTCAGGACCTGCTTATCTTCGACTTGGTATTCTCTTTCTTTTCAACTTTCAATCACCATTCAATTCTCCTCCACAAAGATCTTCTCTCCTTGTTGTATCTACTTCTTCCTCGATTGTTGTCTCAACCACTTCTTTTCTTCTTTCTACTTGCGACTAAAGCCACTTATCTCCTTTCTTTGTACCTTTTGTCAATGTTCTTTTCACAGTTGAATTTGAACCTTCTTCTTGTTCTGTGGTATTTTCTCTTGACGGACCTGCAATCGGTTCAGGAGGAGTCAGAGCACAGTGACTTTGATCCACCTCAACTCCTTTCTCTTCTGGGTCCGGCAATTGCTCTGTTTGTCTCCTTAGATCATCTGCTTCTGGGAAGCCCTCCTCTGACTAGGCTCTCCTGCTGCCTCAATTGTGATAGGCTCTCAGTCACCCTCCTGGAGATCTTCTCCTTCGTCTCTCACAGGAGTGACTGAACCGTCCTCAACAAGCTCAGATCCGGTCTCAGTTCCCCTCTGTTCTCTTTCCGGCCCTGAGACTTGTTTCACTGTTGTTGGTACTCTCAACAACTCTTCTTCCTCGTGATCCAGTGGAGATGCCACTTTCTTTGTATGACTTGCATGAATCCAGTTTGGAATTCAAGCGCACTTCACAGCTGTCGTAGTTGTCATAACTACCTGATACGGTCCCTTCCAGTGAGGCTCCAAACACGTTTTCCTCACGTGTTTCTGGACCACAACCCATTCTCCATCTCTCAGATTGCGTCCTGGGTCATGGATCAGTGGCAGTGTGGTGGCTTTCACCTGCTGAGAGAAAGAACAAACCACATCAGCAAGACCTTTGCCTAATCAAACACCATATCATCTGTAATGTTGACAAGTGCATTTTCTACCACCGCTGGTAACCTCATTGCTCTACTCGTGAGGATCTCATGCAGTGACAATTCTGTCTTCCTGTCAGGTGTGTTTCTCACTGACATAAACACTAAAGGCAATGCGTCAAGCCATTTCAAATTTGTGGACGCACACTTCTTTGCAACTCTTGACTTCAAGGTACCATTCATCTGTGCCACTAGTCCTGATGCTTCAGGGCACTACAATGTAACTTCTGCTCAATGTTCAAGGCTGCACACAGTAATCTAATTACTTCATTGCTGAAGTGACTTCCCCTATCTGATTCTAAAGAGATCGGAAACCCCGAAAAGCAGTATCAGCTCTATAAGCAGTAGTTTCACTACTGTGAGACTATCATTTCTTCGTGTATGGTAAGCATCAATCCAGTGACTAAAAATGCAAACAATCACCAACACATAGCTCAAACTTCCACACATAGGCATCTCAATAAAATCCATCTGCATTCTGCTGAATGGACCTGCTGCTCTTGAAATGTGGATCAAATTAATCACTGTCCCCTTTCCCATGTTTAGTTGTTGGCAAATGACACAACGATGGCAACCTGCTTCAGCAACTTGTCTAAACTTTGGATTGAACCAATCATCTTTGAACAATCAAATCATTGCCTCTCTCCCAATATGTGCTTGACCATGATAATACCTTGCCATTTGAGACAACAGACTGTTTGCCAAAACCAGTTGACCCTCTTCTGAAACCCACAATTCATCTTTTCTTTGCACATATTTCATCTTGCTCCATTAACGTTTTTTCTCCCTGTCAGCATAATTCTGCAACCTTTTTTTATTCCTCCAAGGTGTCAATTACTTTCAATACATAGCTTGTACAGGTTTCATCTTCTTCGGATAACAATTCCCACTTGTATTTGAAAAATATACAGTTCAATGCGCAAAACCTTGAGACTTGATCCGCATATCCATTTCCCAATGAGACAAAGTCTTGCGACTTCAGATGTGTACTGCATTTCACCACGGCAATCCTTTCAGGTATTTGAAAAGCATGTAACAATTCTTTAATCCTTTCACCATGTCTCACTGGTGAACAAGAAGAGGTTGTGAAACGTCTCTGTGACCACAACTGACCAAAATCATGGACTATTCCAAATCCATATTGGCTATCTGTATAGATTGTAACTTTCAGCTGAGCAGAAGCCTTGCACGACCTAGTAAGGGCTACCGGTTCCACTTCTTGGGCAGAATATACTCCTCAAAGCCAAGAAGCATCCGAAATACCAGTAATTGTCATGACTGGCATATCCTCCTCTTGTCACGACTTACGTGCTGCCTTAACCTGGAGTCCGCAAAACGAGTGGCGAGGATCTTGTTCTTGAATGTTCAGCCTTGGCCCAGGTTGGGGCGACTCTTTCTGGTAGCCACGGTGCTGCAGACAATGGAAACGCCAAGAGCAGGCCGTGTCCCTCAGAAGTAGTGCCAGAGGGGAAAAAAACCCTGAAAGGGGAAAAAACCTCCAAAAAGGAAAGGTTCTTAAAACAGGAACAAAAATGAATAGGTAAATACAGGAGCACAAGTACAGGAAAAAACACTGGAACAGATGAGAGCCAGTATAGAATACGAGGAAGCAGGAGCGAAGACACCATCCAAAAAGAAAGTGTTGCAGCACAAGGAGAGAAAGAATCACAGCCCTTAAATACCAACAAACAGGAAGCGACCGACAGGAATTACAAGGACACCATCTTAGATAGGGAAAAACAAATAGAACATAATGGACTAGGAGCCATAGAGAGTAGGAAACAAGGAATACTGGGAAGAGAGGGGTAATATGGGAAAAGGAAAAGACATAAAGGAAGGCACAACAAAACAGCAGGAAAGGAAGAAGAAAAGAAGAACAGGTGAGTGGGGGAGGTCAGACCTGCCTGGAAGCGCGTTACGCTAAAAAAGAACGAGGCCCCATGTCCAATTTGGGGCCTTGAAATGTGCACAGTAGGTCCCCCCCCGAAGGTCCAGGTTTGTGCGGAAACAAGCGGTGAAAATGACGAATCAGAAGAGGGGCGTGAACAGAAGATGCATCTTCCCAAGAGCATTCACTGAGAGGGTAACCATTCGAATGAATCAGATACTGAAGACCTTTGTTAAGATAGGAGAGTCACAAATCTCTTGTACCTCATATTCTGGTACATCATCCACTAACAAAGGAGGAGGACAAGGAAACTGTCGAGAGTAAGGATCAGGTACATAGGGTTTGAGCTGGGAAACATGAAAGACCGGATGAATCCTCCAGGTACGAGGCAAGTGAAGACGGACAGTGACAGGGTTAATCAGCTGAAGAATACGGAAAGGACCGTAGTAACGAGGTGTGAACTTATTCTGAGAAAGGCGTAAAGGCAAACATTTTGAAGAAAGCCAGACTTTATCCTGTAGGTGATATACCAGAGCATCCCTACGATTCTTAACTGCTATTCTCTTCATGTATCTCTCGGTGTTCAACAAGTTAGATCGAATCAATCTATGAATCTATAAAAGTCATCTGGAAAATGAAGTGACAGCAGGAAGAGAAGAGGTAGACTGAGGGATAGTAGGAAAAGAGGTAGGATGATAGCCATAAGGACAGAAAAAGGGGGTGACCTTGGAGGCACTATGGACAGTGTTATTGTAAGAGAATTCAGCGATAGGAAGGTAAGTGTTCCAGTTGCTCTGGGTAGAATTACAAAAGCAGCGAAGCTACTGCTCCAATCCTTGGTTGAGACGCTCAGTCTGTCCATTGGTTTGTGGATGGAAACCAGATGATAGTGCTATAATGATATTCAGTATCCTACAGAAATGTTTCCAAAACCGGGAGATCATGGAGACGGAAAATATGATGGATAAATATCTGACTTAGTTCTTGGGAAGTAGGTAATTTCTTCAGGGCAGTGAAGTGAGCCATCTTTGTAAAGGAATCTATTGTGACCATGATAACCCGGTTTCCTGCTGATGGAGGTAGCGAACACATGAAATCAGTAGAAATGGTGTGCCAGGGAGTCGATGGAACAGGTAATGGTTGTAGTAATTCTGCAGGTCTGGTACGGGGTATTTTTACTCGAGCACATATGGGACAAGCCTGAACGTATCTTTCGACATCCAGTTTCCAAGTAGGCCACCAGAAAGACTGCGAGAGTAGTTCCTGTGTGGCCTTGATGCCTCTATGACCAGCAACCAGAGAATCATGGCACATTTGTAGCGCCTTTTCTCTTACTCTGTTAGTAGGGCGGAACAACAGGTTCTTATAATAATAATACCCCTTCAGTTTACGTATTAAGGGGTTTCGTTTCTTTAACTCTTGATCAGATAGGTTGGCATATTCCAGTTGTACCTCATCCAGGAAAGATTGAGCTACTCCGATGATTTTACTGGGCTCAAGTAGATATTGTGATGGGGTAGGAGTACAATCTGGATAACAGCGAGACAGAGCATCGGCCAGTATGTTTTGGGATCCAGGAAAATAGGTGACATAAAAGTCATACTGACTGAAGAAAAAGGCCCAATGAGCCTGGCGACTGTTCTGGCATAGAAAATTACATAAACATTGTAGGTTACGATGGTCTGTTCTCACCTCGAAGGGCTCTTTGGAACGCACAAGAAACTGTCTCCACTCTAGGCAGGCTGTTTTCAGGGCTAAAAACTCCCTTTCTAGTACTGAGTAATGTTGTTCCAACGCAGAGAGTACATGGGACAAATAGAAAACAGGATGTTCAAGACCGTCATCTTCTTGTTGTTGGAGTAAGGCAGCTCCGATGGCTCTTTCAGAAGTATCAGTAACAACAATAAATTGTTTGTTGGTATCTGGATGTCTCATTATCGGTGCTTGAGTGAAGGCCTTTTTTAGACTCTGAAAAGCTATATCAGCCGCCCTTGTCCAGACAAAGCCTTTCTTTAAATTCTCCTTTTTTAATGTTTGAGTTATGTGGCTGGTTTGTTCTGCAAAGTCTAAGATGAATTGTCGATAAAAATTAGCTAGTCCTAGAAAACATTGCGTTTCCTTAATAGAGAAAGGGGAAGGCCAGTCTAGGATGGCTTGTACCTTTTCGTGGTCCATAGCTATTCCAGTGGGACTAAGGTAATATCCCAAATATTTGACTTCGGTCTTGTCAAACTCACATTTTTCTGGTTTAAAGGACAGTTGATGTTCCCTGAGTCTTTGGAGGACTTGTTTCACGTGAGAAGAATGAAGTTCAGGACGACTAACGTAAATAAGGATATCGTCTAAGTACACGACGACCGTATGGTTAAGAGATCAGAGAACACAGAGTCCATAAATCTTTGGAAAATTGAGGGAGCATTAGTGAGACCAAAAGGCATAACTCTGTACTCATAATGACCAAATGGGGTTCGGAAAGCAGTCTTCCACTCGTCCCCTTCTTTGATACGCAAAAGGTGGTAGGCTCCACGAAGATCTAGTTTGGTAAATCGTTGAGCCCCTCTGACTGCCTCTAGAATATCCTTGATGAGGGACAAAGGATAACGGTCTTTTATAGTTATCTTATTTAGACCTCGAAAATCCAGAGAGGGACGAAGATCCTTCGTCTTCTTGGGTACAAAAAAGAGAGGAGCCCCTGATGGAGAGGATGATGGTACAATAAGACCGCTATGTAAATTTTCTTGCAGATACTCCTTGAGAACTTTTCTTTCGGGTTCTGTGAGTGAATACATTCTCCCAAAGGGAACGATCGCCCCAGGTTCCAAGGGAATAGCACAATCGTAATCTCGATGAGGGGGTAACACAGGTCTGGATGGTTTTTGGAATACATCTTGAAATTATAGATAGTGATCGGGGACTTCTTGGACTGTATTGATGGAACATCCGGTAGTAATTTCAGTAGGCATCAACCTCTTGGGTGACCAATATGCGTCTGAGCAAAGCAGTCCTATGACAAAACTGTGAGGACAAGGAAATAGTCCGGGTTTCCCAATTTACATAAGGGTTATGTCTTATGAACCACGGAATTCCTAAAATGATAGTATGATTGGGGGATGATATTAGGTCAAATGAGATGTGTTCTTGGTGGTTCCCAAATTGTAAACTTAGTGTCAGGGTGCTAGTATTGACTGGACCAGAGGATATTAAGGATCTATCCACTGTGTGAACTTGTTCCGGGACTTCTTTGGGTCGTGTTGGTATTTGTTGTGTTGTGGCCCAAGTCTTATCAATATACATGCCACTAGCACCACAATCAAGCAAAGCCATTGTTCTTTCTTCGTGACCGTCCGGTAACTGTAATATCACAGGTAACATAAACAAAGTTGTGGCATTGTCCTTGAATGAACTGATGGAAGGTATAGCAGATGATCCCGTCCCCTCCCTTCTTACAGAGGATGGGAAGAGGCGTTTCTCGATGGCCTTAGAGGACGAACGGGGCAGGTACGAAGCATGTGACCGGCAGCACCACTATACAGGCATAGTCCTTTCTTTCTTCTTTCTTCCCGCTCGCTGACGGAAAGTGGGCCTCGAGTAGTATCCACCTGCATAGGATCACCTTCTGTGTTTCTGACGGGAGGACGAGGTTTCTCAGGACGATGCAAAAAGACACGTGAAGTGCTTGGCTGGAAAGATCCTCTACTCTTTCTCTTCTCCATACGTCGTTCTTGGAGACGATATTCGATAGAAAGAGCTAGATCCATCAGACCACGAAGATCCTCAACTCGGGTGGAGTGTACTAACTCATCTTTAATCTCCTCTTTAAGTCCTCCATGGAATAAAGTCACCAGAGTTCGTTCCACCCAGGTTGTCTCAGCCGCTAGCTGTCGAAAGCGGGTAATATATTGGAGGACATCTTGTGAGCCTTGTTGGATGTCACATAATGCTTCTTCAGCAGAGTCCTCCAATCCTGGATGACTAAACATCTGTTTGAACCGATTCCCGAAGGCTGGATAGTCCGACAATACTGGGTCATTAGATGATACCATCGGGGTTGCGCAGGCCAAGGCAGGACTGGATAGCACACTGATAAAATATCCCACCTTTGTCTTGACGTGGGAGAATTGGGTGGGTCGGAAGGCGAAATACACAGTTAATGCATTGAGGAACTCTTGCAGTTTAGTTGGTTCACCGGAGAAACAAGGAGTAGAGGTGGAGACGGCTGGAACATCTGCACTGCGGAAAGCCAAAGCCTGTCGTAAAGCAGCATTCTCATTGTGTAATTGTTGCAGTTCCTGAGGCTGTTTCTGAATGGTTGCCAGAAGAGATTGATCAGGATCTGCAGCAGCCGCCACTGTATCATCCATGGTGTTAGACGACATTGGGAGTATTAGGAGCTACAATCTGTCACGACTTACGTGCTGCCTTAACCTGAAATCCACAGAACGAGTGGCGAGGATCTTGTTCCTGAATGTTCGGCCTTGGCCCAGGTAGGGGCGACTCTTTCTAGTAGCCATGGTTCTGCAGGCAATGGAAACGCCAAGAGCAGGCCGTGTCCCTCAGAAGTAGTGCCAGAGGGAAAAATACCCTGAAAGGGGAAAAATCCTCCAAAAAGGAAGGGTTCCTAAAACAGGAACAAAATGAATAGGTAAATACAAGAGCAAAAGTACAGGAAAAAACACTGGAACAGATGAGAGTCAGTATAGAATACGAGGAAGCAGGAGCGAAGACACCATCCAAACAGAAAGTGTTGCAGTGCAAGGAGAGAAAGAATCACAGCCCTTAAATACCAACAAACAGGAAGCGACCGCCAGGAAGTACAAGGATACCATCTTAGATAGGGAAAAACACATAGAACATAATGGACTAGGAGCCATAGAGAGTAGGGAACAAGGAATGCTGGGAAGAGAGGGGTAATATGGGAAAAGGAAAAGACATAAAGGAAGGCACAACAAAACAACAGGAAAGGAAGAAGAAAAGAAGAACAGGTGAGTGGGGGAGGTCAGACCTGCCTGGAAGCGCATCACGCTAAAAAAGAACGAGGCCCCATGCCCAATTTGGGGCCACAAAATGTGCACAGCAGGCTGGGGACATGGCGCGTCTTCAGACCGTGTGCCGCGGCCCGAGACGAATGTTCGGCTCGTGCCGCTCACAGCGGCACGACACCTCTTGGTGTCCCTGCATTGTCTCTCAGACAAGAACCATCAACAAAGATAATTTGGTCATTTTCTTCCAAGTGGGTGTCTCTAATGTCAGGTCTCGGTTTTGTGCACAAGTCAGTTACTTCAAGGCAATCATGCCCAACATCTTCCATCTTTTCAATTTTGACATTTTCATTTGGAAGTAAGTTTGCTGGATTCAGCACTGTACATCTTTTCAATGACACATTTGGTGACCCTATAATACTCATTTCATATCTGGTCAACCTTGCACCAGTCAAATATTGGGTTTTCGTCCTTGTAAGGAGAATCTCAATAGAATGAGAGACCATTACCATCAGGAGATGTCCCATCAAAATGCCTTCACACTGTGTAAGGCTTTGACCAACTGCTGCAACTGTGCGCAAACAACCTGGTAATGCTGCTGCAACTGGGTCCAAGGTAGCTGAAAAATTTGCTACTAGGCGGTTTACTCCTCCATGGACCTGTGTCAAGAAAGAAAAAGAACATGCATCACGCTCATGACAAAACAATGTGAAAGGTTTCTTGTAATCAGGCATACCCAATGCTGGAGCCTTGCACAGACTCTCTCTCAATTCAGTGAACGCCTTCATTCCAGCCTGGTCTAACACCATAGGATCAGTGACTTCCTTATGAGTCAATTTCTGCAGTGGTCTCGAAATGACTGAAAAATGTGGAATCCATTGGCGACAATAGCCTACTATCCCTAAAAACATCCTGACATCTCTCTGTGTGTCCAGGGGATTTATCTGCAATATGGTTGTAACCCTTTCTCTGGATATCTTTCTTGAACCCTTCTAAATCTGGTTACCCAAGTATTTCACAACTTTCAGACAGTATTACAATTTAAGCAGAGACAATTTGTGACCATTTGGTGGAGGCTGGCCTGGTTTGTAGTGGGGAACAATGGTACTTACACCTTATACCAGGTCCAGTTATCCCTTATTAGTAGAGTGCAGCAGTGTTCTAGCAGCTTAGGCTGTTAGAGGTAGCTATAACAGAGCAGCCAAGGCTGACCTAGGAACCATGCAAAGCACATGCAATACCACTTATTTCATATAGGTACTATATCATAAGAAATACAATACTCATGGTTACTAAAAATAAAGGTACTTTATTTTAGTGACAATGTTCCAAAATATCTCAGAGAATATACTCCCTTAGGAGGTAAGTAACCTACACAAAATATACACAACTAACCAAATCCGGTAAGTAAAACAGTCAGAAAGTAGTGCAAACACTGTAAAATGCAATAGGATGCATTAGGCCTAGGGGCAACACAAACCATATACTGAGCAAGTGGAATGCGAGCCACAAGTGCACCCCTAGGCAAGTGTAGTGTGTAGAGGGTCACTGGGAGTGTGAGAAAACACCAAGGTTGTAAAGGAGACCCCACCCAAGGATCCAGGAAAGCAGGAGTAAATTAATACTATTTCCCCCAAAACACACTTAAGCCATGATAAAGGATTTTGAAAGGACCACAACAGACTGCAAAGCACTGAAGACGGATTCCTGGACCTGTAAAGGAAGGGGACCAATTCCAAGAGTCGCTAAAGTGTCCGGGGGGGGGGGGAAGGAGCCCACTAAACCCCAGATGAAGGTACAAAATGGCTGCCTCTAGTTGGAAGAAGATGCTGGTTTTGCACCAAAGAAAGGAGGTAGGAGGTTCTGCTTTGTGCAGAAGATGTCCCATGGCGTGCTGGAGGGTGCAGAGTTGTTTCCTTGGCAAAATACTGCAAACAAGCCTTGCTACCTGCAAGAGTCATGGTTGAAGAAAAAAGGTGCTGCCCGGGCCCATGAAGGACCAGGATGTTGCCACTCAGGAGAGCAGACAAGGGGGCCCTCAGCAATGGAAAGAGCCCACTGAAAGGAGGGAAGCACCCACAGGAGTCCGTGAACAGGGGTTCAAGAAGACTGAACACAGTGGTTGTCTCAACACTGCAAAGAGAGGTCCCACGACACCGGAGGTCAACTCAGGGAGCTGAGCATTGCAGGATGGAGTGCTGGGGACCTAGGCTCAGCTGTGCATGCAGGATTTCTTGGAAATGTGCACAGATGCCTTTGTAGCTGCAGATCACATGGTGCACAGGATTACTATCTGGGGAGGGAAGGCAAGGACTTACCTTCTCCAAATTCACACAGTTGGCTCACTGGACAGTCGGGGTCACTTGGGTCCACCACCTGTGTTCCAGGGGCCATGCACGTCGAGATGAGAGGGGACCCAGAGTACCGGTGAGGCTGTAGTTCGTTGCCTGCTGGAGCAGGGAGAAGATTCAGTTGACCCATGGGAGATTTTCTTCCTGGCTTCCAGTGCAGGGTTAAGGCAGGTAGCCCCCAGAGCATGCACCACCAGGAAACAGTTGAGAAATCCGGCAGGGTTAGGCGCTGCAATGTCGCTGGTAGTCTTCTGGCTATTTTGTTGCAGTTTTGCAGGCATCCTGGAGAAGTCAGCAGGCGATCCTTGGCAGAAGTCAAAGAGAGAAGTACGGAGGAGTCCTGGTGGATTCTTGCAAGTTGTAATCTGAAAAGAAGCCCACAGGAGAGATCCTAAATAGCCCGAGAGGAGGATTGGTAACCTACCCAGGTATGCACCTATCAGGAGGGGTATCTGATGTCACCTGCGTGCACTGGCCACTCAGAGGCCACCAGAGTGCTCCCACACCTCTGAAAACAAGATGGCAGAGGTCTGAGACACACTGGAGGAGCTATGGGCACCACCCCTGGGGTGGTGATGGACAGGGGAGTGGTCACTCCCCTTTCCTTTGTCCAGTTTTGCACCAGATCAGGGGCTAGGGGCTCCCTGAACCGGTGTAGACTGGCTTATGCAAGGAGGGCACCATCTGTGCCCTTCAAAGCATTTCCAGAGGCTGGGAGAGGCTACCCCTCCCCAGCCTGTAACACCTATTTCCAAAGGGAGAGGGTGTAACACCCTGCTCTCAGAGGGAATGCTTTGTTTTGTCTTCCTGGGACTGGGCTGCCCAGACCCCAAGAGGGTAGAACCAAGTCTGTGAGGTGGCTGCAGCTGTAGCTGCAGTGCAAAACTCAGAGAGCTGTTTTGGCAGTACTGGGGGGCCACAGTGGAGAACCCAGGATGCATGGAATTCACTCCCCAATACCAGATTTGAAATTAGGGGACAATTCGGAGTTAACATTGTGAAGCTACATATAGGTATTGTCCTATAGGTAGTGCACATGTGTAATGATGTCCCCGCACTCACAAAGTCTGGGGAAATGGCCTGAACTATGTGGGTGCACCTTTGCTAGTGCAAGGGTGCCCTCAAACTTAGTAACTTTGCACCTAACCTTCAGTAAGTGAAGGTTAGACATATAGGTGACTTATAAGTTACTTAAGTGCAGTGAAAATGGCTGTGAAATAACGTGTGCATTATTTCACGCCGGCTGCAGCGGCAGTCCTGTGTAAGGTTTTGTCTGAGCTCTCCGTGGGTGGCAAAAGAAATGCATGTGGATCTCCTGGAACCCCAATGCCCTGGGTACCTAGGTACCATATACTAGGGAATTATAAGGGTGTTCCAGTATGCCAATTGACATTGGTAAAAGTGGTCACTAGCCTATAGTCACAAATTTAAAGGCAGAGAGAGCATGAACACTGAGGTTCTGATTAGCAGAGCCTCAGTGACACAGTTAGGCACTACACAAGCATACACATTTAGGCCACAAACTATGAGCACCGGGGTCCTGGCTAGCAGGATCCCAATGAGACAGTAAAAACACACTGACATATACTCACCATTGCCTTCTCTTTCAACTTTTTCTGCTTCAACTCAATCTCATCACTGCAGTATTTTACATACAACAACACCTCTTTAATCAGTTTTGCTGGCCAGCAAATCAATGACTCCTAATCAGCTGGCTAATTTCAGGTCTCAACCCTTCCACAAATCTGAACACAAAATGGAACATGTCTTTCTTCTCAATTGCTTCTGTACCACTGTAATGCTTAAATGCCTGCAACAATCTCTCATAATACGCATGTATCGACTCCTTTGGCTCCTGAGCTGTCCTGGCTATCCTCTGACAATCAATATTCTTGGGTGAAATTCTCATTTTCAAGAATTCAATGACCTTATAGTAACATTTCATTACCTCAGAAGATGGTGCACCTGTATTCTTGTCCCTCTCCCGTTCGCTTGTTGGCCAATCTTCACTCCTCTTACACTCAATCCAGTCTCTAGTAATGTGTTTTAAATCTTCCCACAGACACTTTGCGAGTTTCACAAACCTGTCTGTCTGCTGATACCACTCTACTGGCTTCCCTCTCAATTTTGGATAATCATTTGTAAACGATACAAATTAGGCCGATCTGACCCTAGACACCAGGGATATATATTTTATTGTTTACTTTATGTTTTTATATATGGGGAGCGAACTCATAGGCAAGGGTCACTCCCCTGGGGGGAAAATTGTATTTATTCCATTTTTGCCCCCCTTGGAGGCAGATCGCCCTATTTTTATTAGGCTAATCTGCCCCCCCTTTGGGGCCAAAACCACGAGAAACCAGAGATTTTAATTTTTTGCATCAATTTCACACACGGGGAGTGACCCCTTAGGCAAGGGTCACTCCCCGGGTGGGATTTATTTTAGGCCATTCTGCTCCATTTGAGGGCTATTTCTATTAAGCCAATATGACCCCAGGGGGGGTGTGGGGGGGCAGAAACCACTTAGGCACCAGAGATTGGTGTGTGTGTATATGTGTGTGTGGTTTGGGGGGCAGCTCCTTGGGCAAGGGTCACTCACCACGGGGGCACATTACTGTTGGTCATATCTGCCCCCCATGGGGGCAGATTGGCCTATTTTTGGAAGGCCCATCTGCTCTCAAGGGGGGCAGAAAGCCCACCAGAGACCAGGAAAGATTTTTTTTCAAAATAAGAGGGTTGGGTACGGCCATACCCCCACCCCAAATAAATGGGGCCAAAATTGTTCTGCCCACCAGTGGGCAGATGGGGCATTTACCCCCGATCCACACCCCGGGGGGAGAGAAAGTCTACTAGATGCCAAGGAATTAAAAAAAAAATAGTGGCTTGGTGGCTACCAACCAGAATGGGCCTGGTTATGCCCCCACCCCAACTGAAGGGGGTAAAAGCCTTTCAACTCTCC
The DNA here is from genome assembly GCF_031143425.1 of Pleurodeles waltl. Lineage (NCBI taxonomy): Eukaryota > Metazoa > Chordata > Amphibia > Caudata > Salamandridae > Pleurodeles > Pleurodeles waltl. Next base: position 1,526,613,979 of record NC_090444.1, read on the forward strand.
CCCTGCACACTAAAACATCTTATCCCACGGCAAGCAAAAGGACGTTTGATTATCTTGGCTTTTGGTTTTACATTTGGGCCATGAGAGCTTGGCTAACTCTCAGTATCGTCCCACTTGGAATGGTGAGGGCTGCACTTTTTGGACTTTGGGATTCTGCCATGTAGAAAAATCAACAAGACCTAGACACATCTGAAAACTAAACATCTGTGTGAGTCCAAGGTGGTGTGCTTCACATGCACCCCGTACCATTTTCTCACGCACAATGCCCTGCAAACTTCAAACTTTGCTGGAAATCCCACATTTCCCACATTTTTGTGATTGAACCTTCTGGAATCTGCAGGAATCCACAAAATTCCTACCACCCAGTATTGTCTCATCTATACCGATAACATTTCTACCCCACTTGTCAGCCTACAAATGTTTTATTCCAAACTGCCCTTTTGGACCCGCTTTGGTTCCCCCTCAATTTCGACATGTTTTTGGCTCTTCCCTGTCACAGGCTCTTGTCCCACCTACACAAGTGAGGTACATTCTTACCGGGAGACTGAGGGGAACGTTGGGTAGTAGGAAATTTGTCCCAGTGTGGATTTTTTGCTAAATTTGAGGTTTGCTGAGGATTCTGGGTGAAAAAACATTGGGGCATGTACACAAGCCACACTGTCCTGATTCCCTCGGGTGTCTAGTTTTCAGAAATGTTTGGGTTTGGTAGGTTTCCCTATATGGCTGCTGAGCCAAGGACCAAAAACGCAGGCAAAAATAGTTAGTTTAGCATTTGATAGTTTTGATGTGTCCACATAGTGTTTTGGGGCATTTTGTTTCACTGGCACAAGGCCTACCCACCCAAGTGAGGTACCATTTTTATCAGGAGGCTTGGGGGAATGCTGGGTGGAAGGATATTTGTGGATCCTCTCTGATTCCAGAACTTTCTGTCACTGAAATATGAGGAAAAATTGTTTTGGGGCCAAATTTTGAAGTTTGAAAGGATACTGGGTAACAGAACCTGGTAAGAGCCCCACAAGTCACTCCATCTTGGATTCCCCTAGGTGTCCAGTTTTAAAAAATGCACATGTTTGGTAGGTTTCCCAAGGTGCCGGCTGAGCTAGAGGCCGAAATCCACAGCTTGGCACTTTGCAAAAAACAGCTCTGTTTTATTTGGGAAAATGTGATGTGTTCATGTTGTGTTTTAGGGTACTTCCTGTCACGGGCGCTAGGCCTACTCACACAAGTTAGGTACCATTTTTATCGGGAGACTTCAGGGAACCCTGGGTGGAAGTAAATTTGTGCCTCCTCTCAGATTCCAGAATGTACTGTCACCAAAATGTTTGCAAAGGATTCTGGGTAACAGAACCTGGCGAGAGCCCCACAAGTCATCCCATCATGGATTCCACTAGGTGTCTAGTTTTCACAAATGCACAGGTTTGGTAGGTTTCCCTAGGTGGCGGCTGAGCTGGAGACCAAAATCTACAGCTAGGCACTTTACAAAAAACACGTCAGATTTCAATGTAAAAATGTAATGTGTCCATGTTGCGTTTCCTGTCATGAGCATTAGGCCTACCCATGGAAGTATGGTACCATTTTTATCGGGAGACTTGGGGGAACACAGAATAGCAAAACAAGTTTTATTGCTCCTTGTCTTTCTCTACATTTTTTCCTTCCAAATGTAAGACAGTGTGTAAAAAAGACGTCTGTTTGAGAAATGCCCTGTAATTCACATGCTAGTATGGGCACCCCGGAATTCAGAGATCTGCAAATAACCACTGCTTCTCAACACCTTATCTGGTGCTCATTTTGAAAATACAAAGGTTTTCTTGATACCTATTTTACACTCTTTATATTTTATATACTTTATTATATTTCAGCAAATGAATTGCTGTATTCCCGGTGTAGAATGAAAACCCATTGCAAGGTGCAGCTCATTTATTGGCTGTTGGTACCTAGGGTTCTTGATTAACCTACAAGCCCTCTATATCCCCGCAGAGTCCACCAGACGTAACGGTATATTGCTTTAAAAAATCTGACATTGCAGGAAAACGTTACAGAGTTGAGAAAATTTTTAGTTTTTTAACTTCAATTTCAATATATTTTTTGCAGCAGTTATTTTATGTAGGAAAACCTTGTAGGATCTACACAAATGCCCCCTTGCTGATTTCAGCATTCTGTCTGCTTTTGAGAAATGTTTAGCATTCTGGGATCCAGCATTGTTTTCCCATACCCATTCCTGTCACTAACTGGAAGGAGGCTGAAAGCACCAAAAATAGTAAAAACTGAGTATGTCCCAGTAAAATGTCAAAATTGTGTTAAAAATTGGGGTTTTCTGATTCAGGTCTACCTGTTCCTGAAATTTGGGAAGCTGGTGATTTTAGCACTGCAACCCAATTGTTGATGACATTTTCAGGGGAAAAAATACAAGCCTTCTTCTGCAGCCTTTTTTCCCCCAAAAAAATGTTTGCTGTATTTTGGCTAATTTCTTGGTCTCCTTCAGGGGAACCCACAAACTCTGGGTACCTCTAGAATGTTGTGCAAATTTGGCGTGGGTAACTTATGTGGACAAAACGAGGGCCTAAGCGCAAACTGCTCCAAGTAGCCAAAAAAAGGCCTGGCACCTGAGGTGGAAAAGGCCCACAGCGAAGGGGTTGAGGTGTGCTTTAATTCTGCTTATCTCATATGTTCCAAATCTTTAGCCTCAAAATCAAATCTGTAACTCCTTTTCAAATGCTTTGTTTTCTCTATTTCTATGTCATACTTCTCTGCCAAGTCCGCTAATTTCTGATCACGTTGCTCACTTCTCTTATAATCTTCGGGCACAGATATCTCAATTCTGCCTCTATAGGATTCTAACCTGTTCACCCCCATAGTTCCTTCAATTAGTTCACCCGCTTCCATGCTTTGCCAAGCAAAATTGAAACACTCCTCTCCCTTAGGAGCACTCTGTGGGGTATTCAGCTTGTCTATCAATTCAGTAAATTGCTGATCTGTCAATGCTAATTGCTTGGACTGGTGGCAACTGCTGTGCAACTCCATTTGGGGTCTGCGGTGTCAATAATTTCAAACTCTGACTAATGTTTGACCCTGCCATAGTATCTGGAAGATCTACAAATGGACTAAGGTCTAACAGTGATCTTGACCCAACAAAAGTCTGTCCCACGGAGAGACTTTTTGACTGTCTTTATTATGACCACCCCTCATTATAATCTGGGACATTGCTCCCTGTTCACCTACAGTAGTTTTTGTCTGTGCAAATAAGGGTATGGCTGGACCAACAGTAATAGGTAATGATAGACCATCAGGGGCTGTTCTGGCACTTTCGCTCTGTAGGAGAGTAACTCCCATATTCTGATTCATCATCGGAGTCATATCTGACTGTGTCCCTGTTAAGGGAGTAAATCTTGGCATTACCTGCGGCTGCACTTGGGGAAGTAAAAGTGGAGTTGGTTCAGTCTGAACCAACATTGTTCTCGGGTAAACCTGTTCGGTAGGCTCCATTAAGTTTGAAGTTGTTTCCATAATGGGCATATCAGGATAAATTCTCTTAACCTGTGGTGGTTGCACCTGGGTCTGCACTACAGGAGTAGTAGGCACATTAAGAACACTTTGCACCGCGATCTGTGTCAGGCTTGCATTAACCTGTACCGGACTCACCGTCTCAATAACCTTTGTCAGGGCTGTCAGATCAACACTGGTACTTGGACCACTCTCATGTACTGTATATGGTGGTAGTCGATCTCTCAATAACTGTGTAATAAACTCATCATAGTACAAGTCCTCCTCTTTGTTTGAAGACTTTCTAGCCTCCTTACTTTCAGACAGACTTTTATTAGTTTTCCTAGTAGCTTTCTTTCCTTCCTGGTCATTGTCCTGCGTAATTGCTAAAAACAACTTGAACTCTGTCAAGGTCTCTATTCTCCATGCTTTCTGAACACAGTCCCATCTATCCTCCGCTAGAGTCCTTTCTGCCTTTCTTATCCTCCTCTCAAATTTCTGTTGCTGTTGCTGTCTGGCTACTAACTCCTAAATCGCTAATGCCTCAAACTGTGCTGGTCTCAGAAGCGGCTTCGATTCATATAAAACCATCCTTAAATGCTCCAAAACCCTCAAATTGAATGTCCCATTTGTTAGAGACGCTAAGTTCCCATCCTTCTCTGTCAATTTGCACCAGTGCTTAAGCCAAAGACATGGCGTGACATCCTTCTCTTCCATTACAATGTAGGCTGTTGTACTTTCTGGCGATGTAGCCTCACCTACACTTGTTGTAATATACGTATCTCCCTTTAAGGCACCCTTTAAAGCTTTGAAAAATGTCACCTTTTCTACCTTTTTGCTATTCAAAATCAAATCAAGAAGTTACTTTTAATTCCAAGATTCCTTTCACCCACTTTCTCAACCAATTTCCTCTCACAGACGGCTGCCAATTCGTGCATGTCCCTTCTAACTAACCGACCTATCCCAGCGCAGCTCCAATTAAGTCACACTCACACTTACTGTGGCTGACAAAGTCTTGCGGCTTGTCCTCCCAAACTCTGATTCACACAAACTAATGCACAAAATTGCAAGCACCAATCAAAAAACAAAAAACAAATCTGCTGGTTTACTACAGCAAAGATAACACAATCGCTTCAGAAACATTATGGATTTTTGACTGATGGCTTTTCCCTCACATACAGCTACTCCTTCTTTCTCGGTCTCCCAGATTTGCAAGCAAAATTCGACCTTGTAAATTTTACTCTCAACTGATCAATGGATCCGTCCTTGTGCACATAGGGCTCGCCAAATCTCAGTCTAAATTTTCTTTCACTCACTTTACTCACACACTGACTTGTTGACCACGCCTGATCAACCTACTAAACCAAACAGATTACAACATAAAACCAAGTGTCACATACACTTTTCAATATGCTCCCGAGTCTTAGACCAAGCAGGGTCCTTAGATCAACAACCATGTGGACAATTTTTTAGCACAAAGCGCCACACACATATAAAGTTCAACGACCTCCCTACTCTCACACTGTGGAGTATGCACACTCCTTCTACAACTTTATTTGGAGTATGCAAACTCCCTAAACCCTCCCAAACCCTGCTATTTGCATAAGCTGTGCAAGCGCAACCTGATTCATTCACACCCTCACTAGAACCGAGAACATCCTCAAACAACCATTAGCAGGATCCAGGATCCTGGGAAAGTTATCTCTGGACTTAAGGGAACATCATTTTCTCTCCAATCAGCATCATTGAAAAACAAAATCCAAAACTCAATAATAATGAATCTTCACCTCTGTTACTATCGCTGGACATCTATCACGGGATCTTAATGAGACGAATCTTCACCTCTCTTTACCAACCCTGTTAACACCTGATACTCTGTACCAGATGTCTATGATAAGCTCTTAAGGAGACTAACCATCGCCTCTCTTACCATCTCTGTTAACACCTGTTATTCTGAAACGGCTTCTTTGATAAGCTCTTAAGGAGACAAACCATCAGTCTGCTACCATCTCTGTTAGCGCGTCTGACCTTAATAAGTGAACACACAAAGGGACCCGAATGGGTCGATGAACCTCTGACTCACAATTAAGATGTTCTTACCATACATCCAGAACATGCAAATCAATAATCAGAAACCAATACAAAACATCAATAATCAACAGCAATCACTAACAATAATAATCAATAGAGTTAGTAATTGTCACACGCCATGACCTTTCAGTCATGATTGTCCGAGCAGTAGCAGCACCTCCCCCGCCATCTCCCCCCGCTCCTCAGTGCCTTGAGACCATCAAGGGTGAGTAGTGTGCTTTACAAATTCCTGATTGATTGGTGAATAACCACACCTTTTAGTAAAAGTTTGAATATTTATTTCCCTAAATTAACAATGCTAAGATCATGTAGATTAATCTCAAAATCTCAGCAGAGAAGTTCATCCAGCATTATTCTCTACTAGCACAATTTCATTAGTGAGGATCCTTAACTAACATCAGATTAGCATCAGCATGTTGGGCTTCATGCAAAACAATTTAGTAACACAAATTTGGAAAACCATTTAACTATGGCTCTATCAAGAGAGTGCAGTTAGTACCTAGAAAGGAAAAGCAAATATGCATTATAATCAACAGTCCAATTCATAATACCTATCCTCAATGTGGATCAGCAAGCAGAGTCAGTCTTCTTCCCCAGGACATCAGTCGATCAGCAAGACAATCCAGCATCAAAGTTCAGGAAACGCAAAGTCTTTAATCATTAAAGTTAAGCATGTCTCTTGTCAAGATGCACAAGAAAATATTGACCTTTCGGCTAGCAAGAAAATGGGCAATGAATCTGTCTTCTCTCAGTGCAGTGTCATTAAATCAAAACTACCAAAACGAATTCTCAAATCCCTATTGGTCAGTTAATATATGTTCATACTTTGCCCAATACAACTAAAACTCCAAATCTATGATTTCTACTATGACTCCGTTCACATGTCATTGATTGGTTGTCCTGCAATGTCCTCATCATTCGACTTGTCAGGTAACAATATTGTTGCAGCATCCACTCCAGTCAGTGTCTCCATTGTTCCCCTCCTAAGAAAGTCAGTCTCACACAGATTACACACAAAATGTTAGAACAGCATCTTCTAGCAGTCGGTTCTCATGAGAACCTTCAGTTATGAGCACATTTAAACAATGCAAAATGGTAAATCACAGTTTAACTCTCTAGGACAGCCATTTCTTAAACTTTAAGAAATACAGCTTTGACATCAGGCCTGGAACCTAGGTCAAGACATTCACTAAGTTAGGGCCTACATTTAATAAAGCTAGAGCACAATGCATAATCTTTAATATAACGTATTACTACATTAGTCAAACATAGATTCAACATTTCACAATATTAATTCTCTAGAAAGTACACTTTTGTGAACTTTGGCGGCCACTCTTTGTAATCACATTTTCAAATGTGAGTATTATTTTTCTATGTTATTATATTTTCTACACAAATCACTTATTCAGAATACATGAACACATGTTAATAATTTTTATTAATACACATGCGCTAGCCCCATGCCACGCCTTAAACTCCCCTGTTTATTGTATTTAAGCTACTCCTAAGGTAGGCCCAAGGTAGTCTATAGGACAGGGTACATTGTAATTAAAAGGTTGGACATGTGTGCTTAGGTTTTACATGTCCTAGTAGTGAAAAACACTAAAATTCCCCTTTTCACTACTGTGAGGTCTAGCTGTTAAATAGGATAACATTGGGTTGCCTTATTACATCTAGTAAGTCCTAAGTTTTGATTAGGACCGGGAGACCAGTTCTTGTTTAGTACTAATGAAATTATAATGAAAAATCCTCTTTAATTGTAAAGTCGGATTTTTAATTATGATTTTGAAAATGCCACTTTTAGAAAGTTGACATTTTCCTACCCTTACCCATTTAGTGCCTGCAGCCTCTCCTGGGTCACATGACTGGATGTAACTGACAGTTATACTTTGTGACTTCCTCCCAGACAGTCACACAATAGAAGGATTAGGTGTGACTGAATGGGACATCTGCTGGAAGGATGAGGGATGGAGCTGAGCACAGCCCCACTTGCAACAGAATGGGATGAGTTCTGTCTTCATAGGAAGGGCTTATTACCTCCACATTAACACTACAGCCAGCTTAGAGCCAGGGCAGGGAAGTCATGAAATTCAATGCACTTCAAAGAAGAAACCTCATAAAACTTCTCCCACTTTCAAAGACAGAACTGGGTATAAAACCAGGACCCTCAGACCAACTCTTTAATTCAGTCCAGGAGCTGTGGAAAGGACTCTTAGGACTGCTTGCTGCTCTGACCTGCTGTGCACTCTGCAAGGCTGCTTTACTATACCTGAAATGAATGCTTGCTGCCTGGAGCCTGCCTTGAACCCTCAGAGGCCTCGAGTCCTCAGAGGCCAACCATGCTGTCTGAGCCCTATATCCTCACCTGCACCCAAAACTACCAGAGTGACGCCAAAGGCTAGTTTTCTGGCCTCCTGTTCAGAGCCACAGGGAACAAAAAAGGCTCCCACCATCTTAAACCTGTACCTGCACCCATCCTACGTGAGTCCTATACCCCCAAGTGGTGTCCCACTAGTCCAGGACATTTGTTTGTGGTGCTAGAGGTGCACAGATTGCCAAAATCCAAAACTGAGGGCTAAAAGCTGCTCTGGAAAAAAAGAGGAGACCAGGACTAATCTGGTCATCAATCCACCCACGGTCCATTGCTGGTTAGCCTGACTTTGTTCTGTTTTACTATATTACTGTTTGTATGCTGTATAAATACTTAACCCATGGCCTGTAAGTTAAGCCTCACTGCTTCTTTAGACAAGCAGTGGGGGAATTTGGGATTTTTCATCCCCAAGATAAACATATTTTCTGGTAACATGTTGGGTACAGGTGCTTTCAGTCGGGTATACTGAGGTGAGGTGTCTCAGATTTTACTGGGAAATTTTACATAAACACATACAAAAATGCTAACACTCTATGGCTCTCTGCTTTGAAAGTCTTTAAAATATTGGTTGTTTTTCAAAATATTGTCTACTATCATGTAATACCCCTACTAATTTGCATTTACCTCCCTTTCCACTACCCCCCTTAACCACTGTATTGTGCCTTGCTTGTGGTATAATGTATTTTAACATTAGATGACAGTGTGATTGTTGGAAAAGCTGAAGCTCACCCCGACAAATCTTGACCAAGCTACGCCCCTGGTGCCAAGCCACCCAGGGTTAAGAACAGGGTAGTTTAGTGACTTTTTGTGGTTCACCTTGCAAGGGACTGTGGCTGTTGCTTGACCCTGACTCACATCACAGTCAACCCAAAACGTAGTGTCTCACATCTACAAAGGGAAAGTGTCTGGATTTTTAAAGTCTGACTTGGCCTCATTTGAGACTCCAATCCTCTTCAATAAAAGACAAATTCATATTCCTATTGTAAAAGCTTATTAGAGGTTAACTCAAAATATACTAAATTCTGCAATCCAAAATACATTTCCATTAATATCACATCAAACTCTTTCTATTCTAAATATTTGAATACCTGTTCTGTTCAACCATCTATTCAATACTCACAATGTAGCTTTCATAATTAAATCCTGTTAGGTAATATAAATCAACTCTCTGCATTATTCTGAACGTACTCCAAAGCACAGAAATCTGTTAATTGCAGCTGAGCTTGATACATGTACAGAAACAGGGGAGACTGCCTTCTTGCACCCTGCTCCAAGACGTAAATTACTTGAACCAAACAGTTTCCTAGACTTACACAGACACACAATCATTTCTTAGTTCAAATTGCTCTACTACGAGTTGATTCCCCTATTCGTACATGGAGAGGAGATCATCAAGCTACTTTTTTTATCAATCTCGCTGGGAAGCTTTGTAGTGTGAGAGGTCATAATCGTGATGTAAACACTGATTATTTCGAAGTATAGTAATATGAAAGACCAACAAGGGTGAACCAATTTTTCTCAAGTTACCCTTGAGTAAACTTGAGAATGATGGGTGATGTTTTTCTGTATATAAAAACGAATAAAACAGTGAAATTGTTAAAGGAAAAACACCTTACACTGTCTACCCTTTTAGCTAAAACAGTAGTAGGGAAATTACACAAATATGAAACAATCAGCAAAGCAACTGTAGAACGTAGAAACATAATACAGTTATTCCCTCACGACCTCAAGTTTAAAGAAAGCATGCAAACAAGTGACAGACAACAAATATTTTTGGGATCCTTTAACTGTGTAAAGAAAACATTAAAAAATGAAACCTGCTAGTCCCAAAATGAACGGAAAGGGTTATTCGGCAGTGATTAAGACCATATGCCAGAATAAGTTTACATTACATGGCCATCAAGCAGTGTTTAGGAACTTGCTTGCTTCCAACGCCGATAAAATACAACTTAGGTTCATCGGTTAATAAATACTGTAAACAGCTGCCCACGAAACATTAAACTAATTTCATTGTACAGGCCAGCTTAAATGTTTTGCCTAAAGTAATGAAACTGGGAGTGACTTTGGATGCACAACAAATACACAAAAACAAATAGATGTAATAGCAATTAATACACAAACGGTTTCCGTGCAAAAAGGGAAGAGACTTTGCATTTACCGATGTGTGTTAGGACTATGTAGACATCTTTAGTTATTTAATTATTTTTCTGTTTGTACTTGATATTTATGATCTGCTGTTCACCACAGTTTGCTATGTTAGTACACTGTTATTTTCTTGTAGAAATGCTCAAGAGACGCATCTGGGGTAATAAGAATCCAACACAGTAATAGGCATTTCCTTTCCCGAATATTTCTATTATTGGAAAGACAAAATATTTGGCAAAGAAACACTGGAGAGACTTAGGCCCTCATTACAACATTGGTGCTAAATGACGCCTACCGCCGTGCTGAGTCCGCCAATATACCATGACCCCAGCGGTATACCGCTACAGGTATTATGACCCACACAGAGAAATACGCCACTATACAGACACAAACAGAAGTCTGCCAGCCCAAAGGTAAATGATAAACTGGCGGTAGCAAAACCCACACCTTGACACCAACAGAAATACACCCACAGCATCATGGCCCATGAATCACCACGGCGGGCATTCAACCGCGGTAAACCATTGGCGGTACACACCGCCACGCTCATAATACACACACACTAGCAAAACAGCACCACATTGGACAATTCAAACTACACACACACCTAACACACATACACACACCACACCCACACCATTTTAAAACACACACCCACATTACCCACAACCCCTCACAACGAAAACAAATATTTCCAACTGAGAGAGAGACAAGCCAGGAGCACCCACTGAATCCGAGCCACAGAACACCATCACCTATATAGCATCCATGCACCTCACAGCACACACCCCAACACAGCACCCCACACACCCTCACACATACCACTCACACTACACCCGTGGTACCCCAAAGACACCCCAGGTTCTCAGAGGAAGAGCTAAGGGTCATGGTGGAGGAAATCATCTGGGTAGAGCCACAGCTATTCGGATCACAGGTGCAGCAGACATCCATTGCTTGGAAGATGGAGCTATGTCGGAGACTCGTGGACAGGGTCAACGCCGTGGGACAGCACCGAAGAACAAGGGATGACATCAGGAAGAGGTGGAATGACCTACGGGGGAAGGTAAGTTCTGTGGTTGCAAGACACCAGGTAGCTGTACAGGACTGGCAGTGGATCCCCACCTACTCCCCCACAACTAACAACATGGGAGGAGCAAGTCTTGGCGATCATGCATCCTGAGGGCCTCTCAGGAGTAGCAGGAGGACTGGACTCTGGTAAGTCAAATCTTTACCACTATATCCCCCACCCTACCTGCATGCCATCACAAACTCCTACCCCTACCCTCACCCCATCACTCCACCATCTCACATAATCCCCACTATCACAGCCCACCCATCCCAATACCAAGCCCTGCATACAACACCAATGCATGGACACCCATCACAGACCTGCATGGACACCCATCACCACAGCATGCACACTAGTGACAATCACTTAGCCAACAAAATCACAACTCACACAAGCCAAAGCTGCCTTGCTAATAACAACCATAGAGGGAAACATATCCACGCACAAGATGGCACACACAGATACAATAACACTGCATTTACATCCCCACAGGACACCCACTTAATGTCACCGGAGAGTAGGTGCCACCAACATCCAGTCCCCCCCAGAAGAGGCCCAGAGTGATGACAGCAGCTCTGCATGCCTGGATCACGATGACCAACCTGGCCCATCAGGGACCTTTGGACAGTCGGTTACCCTGCCACAGTCCCAACCCATCACAGAGCCTCCCCCCTCAGGAACCACCAGCACAGCACCCACCCAGCGGGTCCATACCTCTGTCCCCAGGACACGTCAATCAGCAGTGTGTCCACCAATACAGGGACGCCAGGCAACCCCACAAACCCAAGACAATCAGAGACCTGGGGTCAGTGGCAGTGGGCACATGGTTCAGGGGACAGAGGCACAGGACAACAGGGAAGCTAGAAGGACTGCTGTGCAACAGGGTGAGGACAGGCCCAGGGAACCCACTCTTCACAACGCACTTGCAGGGATCCTGGGAGCATACCACCATTCCCAGGAGACCTTGGGCCAGATACTATACAATTTGCAGGAGACCCAGTGGCTGCAGAAGGGGCAGTACCTCGGGATCAGGGAGGACCAGAAACACATCCACACCATCCTGGTCACCATTGAAGGGGTGCTGGCTGACATGGCCAACACCATGAGGGAGGCAGTGGCACACCAACGGGCCACTGACACTAGCCACACCGAAGAACAGCCCTCCACCTCCACTGGCGCTAGTGGACAGGAGGTCCTGCTACAGGAACAACAGGCTACCTGCACCCTGCCACCCCCAGAAGGAGAACCACCCAGCAAACAGTCCCTGTGATCCAGGCAGAAGCCAAAGAACATTGCAAAGCCCCCCCCCCAAGGAAATAAGACTCTCCTGATTGTCACCCTTGTGTCCCACTCTGTCACCCTGTCCATCTTGAACTGCCATTGCTCAACTTCGTATGCCCCCTTGAACAATGCACCTGTGATACAAGTAGACTGGCCTCTACCCTGGAATTTCCTCCATCAGCAGCCCAGCCCATTGCAATACACCTTCCACTTATTAGCACTGAAATAAACACCCTTGGAACAAATACAAGTATGGAGTCTGTCAATTCATTGAAATATGTATTCGTTCAACAAGCTGTAAACACTGCAATTCTAATCTACTGTAATAGTAATATAGGTATAACCTGTAGTGGACAGCAATAAACACACCAGGGCTAAAGTGGTGCACAGAGATCTGAAAATGTAGATGCCAAAGTTTACAGTAAGTGGCCATAGACATAGGGAAATTAGGCTGCCATGTTCAATGTCAAACACATAAATGCAATGGAATGCGAAGTTACAGTGTCTTACATGTGTGTCACTGGAAGTACTATTGAATGAGTGTACGTCTGTTGTCCACATCTTCTTCCTAGGCCTCCCCTTCGTCGCTGTCGATAGGCTCCACCGCTACCACAAGACCATCCTCCTGCAGAAAAGGCACCTGGCGTCTCAAGGCCAGGTTGTGCAACATGCAACATTCAACGATGATCTGGCACACCTGCTTGGGTGAGTAGTACAGGGATCCACCTGTCAGATGGAGGCACCGGAATCTGGCCTTCAGGAGGCCAAAGGTTATTTCAATTATCCTCTTTGTTCACCCATGTGCCTCATTGTAACGTTCCTCTGCCCTTGTCCTGGCATTCCGCACTGGGGTCAGTAGCCATGAGAGGTTGAGGTAACCAGAGTCACCTGCAAATATTGAGGGATTCCTGTTAGCCAGACACTCACCCTTAGGGCCAAACCCACAATCATATACCTACATCAACTGGGTAGGGACCATGGGCTCTCCTATTAGCCACACCCAGTGCCTCTGGAGTTGCGACATCACATATGGAATGCTGCTATTCCTCAATATAAAGACATCATGCACAGAGCCAGGATACTTGGCATTAACGTGGGAGATGTACTGGTCTGCCAAACACACCATCTGCACATTCAGAGAGTGATAGCTTTTTCTATTCCTGAACAATTGTTCATTTCTCCGGGGGGGGGAACAAATGCAATATGTGTTCCATCAATGACACCAATGATGTTGGGGATATGCCCGGGGCATAAAAGTCAGCCTTCACTGTGGCCAAATCATCCACCTAGGGAAATACGATGTAGCTGCACATGTGTTTCAGCAAGGCAGACAACACCCTGGTCAGCACGTTTGAGAACATTGGTTGAGACATCGAGTGTCTGGGGAAAGGGCCCCCGCCTTCACTTTGGAGGAGTTGGAGAGACTGGTGGATGGGTGCTTGAAGGCATCACAGCAGCCACATGGGGGTGAGTACAGATTCAGAATCATGAATTTGTACGCGTTAATGTTTTACTTGGGTGGGGGCTGTGGGATGTGGGTGCCTCTAGGCCAGGGCGAAGTGGCAGGGTAGGTCCCTTGTTGGGCAGGCTCTGAAGCACTCCAACCCCAATAGTGTAAGTGGCCATCTACTGCTGGGCAGGGTCCTGTTGATTTCAGGTGTGCAGCTAATGGCGTTAGGCAATGTACCCCATGGACTGGTGACTTGTATTGTAAGTGGTAGTGCATGGCCTAGTGCATAGGGCTGATCCCTGTGTGTTGTGTACGCCAATGGTAGTGTTGTTGCTGGCATTGACCAAGTGTATCCTCTGTCTCTCCCCCCTTTTTGTTTTGTCACCCTGTCCTTGTGTGCATTAGCATCATCTGGCGGAGGAGCAGGGGCACTGGCGACGGAGGGAGCTGAATCCCACATGGCCTGGAGCCTGAATCCACCGACGGTGAGGGCACCAGTGGGACGGAGGGCAAGGGGAGCACCACGAAGGAGACAGGAGGGGACACTACCGACAGCAACTCCTCCTTCGATGGAAGCTCCCTGGCGGTGGCGGACACCTCTGTGCCCACCCCAACAACAGGTACAGCCACCACCCCCCCCTACCAGCACCACCCTCCCAGCAGCCCCCCAGCGTGTTTCCCGTGCCCGCTCATTCAGGAGGGTGGGCATCTACTTCGCCCCTGTCACCTCTGGCCCTGCCCCAGACAGGCCTGCTTCCCTAAGTGAGGAGGCTATTGACCTCCAGAGTTCCTTCACTGTTGGGCAGTCAACCATACTGAATGCCATCCAGGGTGTCGAAAGCCATTTGAAACAAATAAATGCATACCTGGAGGGCATTCACTCTGGCGTGGTGGCCCAACAGAGAGCATTTCAGGCTCTGTCCTCCTCACTGATGGCAGCCATTGTGCCTTTCTCCAGCCTCCCCCTTCAACTTCCTCTACCCAGTCCCAATCCCCTCAACCTATCCCAAGCACACCTTCAGACCAACAGTCACCCAAATCAACGCACAAAAGTGGCTCAGGCAAACACAACCATCACACTTCATCTCACAGGCACTCACACAAGCACCATATCCTTTCAGACACACCAACATCCATTGCCTCCACTGTGTCCCACTCCTCCTCCTCATCCACCTCCCTCCCAGTAGCGTCTCCACTCACACCTGCATGCACTACATCCTCATCCACTACCTCCATCACCAGCACGCCTAACATTACACGCCCCTCACTGGCAGTCTCCACCCCCACATCCATGCACATGTCCCCTATGTCCTCTCCCACTGTGTCTGTGACCCCTCCTCCCAAAGTACACAAACGCAAGCACACACCCACTCAACAGCCATCCACCTCACAACAGCATCCAGCCCATGCACCTGCACACACAGCAGATTGACACCTCCTACAACCACTCCCTCTTCCTCCACTCCCAAACCTTCACCCTCTTCCCACCCTAGTGTCCCTTAGAAGCTTTTCCTCTCCAACATTGACCTCTTCCCTACCCCTCCCCCCATCCTTCACCTAAGGCCAGGGTGTCCAGAACCCAGACCAGCACCTCAACTACCCAGTCCACGTCTGCTGTGGTTTCAGCAGCTGTGAGAGGCTCCAAGGAGGCACCCGTCAGCCCAGCCAGTGTGTCACCAACATCTGCCAAGCCCAAGAAGGTTCCGCCACTTGGCATGGGCAAAAAGGGGCCAGCAGTCAGCAAGGGGAAGAGGCACAACCAGCCAGCAAGGCCAAGTCAAAGACTCCAACTGGCAGAAGCAAGGAGGCACCACCATTTGCCAAGAGCAGGAAGGGACACAGAACACCAGCCATGGCACTTCAGCCGTCCGAGGCTGCAGGTGAAGGCCTGGAGGCTACCACCACAACCGCCAGCACCGCCACCTGCACCACGGCCAGCACCGCCACCTGCACCGTGGCCAGAATCGCCAACTGCACCACCGCAAGCAGCACCACTGCCAGCAGCCCCAGTGGGCAGCCGTCCGAGGCTGCAGTTGAAGGCTTGGAGGCTACCACCACCACTGTCAGCACCGCCACCTGCAGCCCAACTGCGATTCACTGAGCAGCCGTCACCACCGGAGAGCAGTGCGTAGTGGTGACTACATGGGCTGCAGTGCGACCTGGCCCCTGCAAAAGCTGTTATTGTGACACCCAAGTGAGAGACTGGGACCTTGCACTCCAAAACATCTGCGTCACAGGGCGCAAAGCCCCCTCCAAAAGCAGGCCCGCCTTGCCAGGATGAAGCATACTGGGCACAAGGCCCCCTCCAGAACCAGTGGAAGAAGGCATCCACTCACTGCATCCTTGCCAGGATGAAGCACACTGGGCACAAGGCCTCCTCCAAAACCAGTGGAAGAAGGCATTCACTCACTGCATCCTTGCCAGGATGAAGCACACTGGGCACAAGGCCCCATCCAAAATCAGTGGAAGAAGGCATCCACTAGAGAGACTGTGGCTTTGCACTCTCCAGGACCAAGCAGTGGGCAAACCACCCACTTGATAGACTGTGGCCTTGTACTCACCAGGACCAAGCAGTGGGCAAACCACCCACTTGAGAGACTGTGACCTTGCACTCCCCAGGACCATGCAGTGGGCAAACCACCCACTTGAGAGACTGTGGCCTTGTACTCACCAGGACCAAGCAGCCCCCTCCAGGAGCAGTGGCATTTTACCATCTTTCGGATGAGGTGCCCCCCGATTCCCCGTCCCCCTGAGGTGCCTGTGTGTTTTCGACCTGATGCCCCTGCAGTGTTCTCTCCGAATTGAGGCAGGAGTCAAGTGTGGGCTTGGCCTATGTGTTTTGGCTCGGTGGGCCACGGACAATTTTTGAGTGGGCATTGTCCCACATTTTGAATATATTGTACATACTGTTTTTACTTTATGAACATATTTCTAAGTATTATTAATATTACACACATTTGACTCCATTCCTTTTGTCCTTGCGTTATTCCTGAGGGTTAAGGGGTGTATATGTAATGTTGTAGCATGTGTTTGTGTGTATGGTTTTGGCGGTGAGGGTGTTGCCTGTGTGTGTGTCACTCTCTTTTTCCCCCCCCCCCCCTTGTGTGCTAGGTGCAGTACACACCGTGGTCGTCGTCACCTGCATTCATGCTCCTGGTATATGAGAAGATACAGCAGCATGGGGAAAACCTGCAACTCGGGCTCCATGGTGTCCTTGTTCTTCCTTGAGTGTCGAGAGGTGAGTGGTTTCCATTCAGAGTACTGTTTCCGCCGTGCTTTTGATGGCGTTGGTACCACCCCGGAAAAGCTGGCGGATGGGCGGGTTGTAATGCTGTGGGCGGTACATTGTCTTACGCCTGGCTGTTGGCGGTTACCGCCGCAGTGTTCGATGCTACCGCCTTGGCGGTCAGAGTGTTAAAGTGGCTGTATGTGTTGGCAGTTTCTGCCGTGGTCATGATCCTTTTTTTTTTTTACTGCCGGCCTGTTGGCAGTGTTACCGCTGCTTTAACACCTACCGCCAGGGTTGTAATGAGGGCCTTAGATCTGTGAGGTTTTCTGAAGTACAGTTTATTAAGTTCTGCGTTAGGTTTTTTACCACACACTTTGTGGGATCTGACATCCTGGGTCTGGTTTACCCCCACAAATTTGTCTCCCAGCCTCATGTTTTTCATGAGGTCATTTTTGCTGGCTTTAGGATTCTGCACAGTTTAACATCGCTTACCAGTCCTAAGGTGCTTGTGCTTGCTCCTTTGAATATGGTAACATTGGCTTACACCCAATTGGCATACTTAATTTACTTGTAAGCCCCTAGCAAAGTAATATTACATCTATGACCTGTTAATTAAATGCTACTAGTGGGCTTTCAGCAACAGTTATACCTACCACTTAAGTACCCTTAAAAGAGCCCTCAGGCCTTCCATTGCAGCATGTGTGTGCAGTTTCAAACTGGCATTTCAAACTGGCAAAAGAATGCATATAATACATAGGAGTCAGCCCTATGGTAGGCCCTAAAAAGCACATAGGGCAGGGTGCAGTGTATTAAAAAAAAATGTGGACATGCACTTTTAACTACTGTAAGGCCTACCTCCCCTATGGTGTAACATTGGGGTGCCTTAGTAAATTTAATTTAATACCTTCTAACTTTTGATTAGGAACAGGTAAACATCACGTTTGGTGTCTGGGGAATTTCAATTACAAATTATCTTTAAAGTTAAAGTTGAATCTTAATTATACAAAGTAGCATTTTTCCTACTTCAACAATTTGGGGCATGCAGCCTTTTCCTGGAGTAAATGACTGGGTGTAGCTGGCAGTCGGATTTTGTTTAGTCCACCCAGACAGCCACCCAATAGAGGGATTAGGTGTGATTGGATGAGCCATCAACTGACAGGATGAAGGGGTGGTACTGGAGACAGCCCCACTTGCAACTGAATCGGCTATCCCCTGCCTTCACACAAAGGACTTGTCACCACTGCAATATTTAGGCAGCCAGCTTAGAGCCAGGGCATGAAAGGCAGAAAACTTTGAAGATAATTCTCTAGAACAATCTCCTACTTCAAAGTGGACACCAGATATAAACTCTAAACCCTCCAATCCAAATCTTTAGTACACTACCAGACCTGTGGATGCTACAGAAGAATCGCCATGCTGCTTTGCTTCCAGAAGGACTGTCACTCTGCTGCCCAGCTACTATGCTGCTCTGTTGATTGCTTCGCTGCTTGCTGAGAAGGAAGACTGGACCTGTACCCTCTATCCCAGGCTGAAGTGACTCTAAGGTTCTGCTGACTGGCTGCTTGTTTTGAGCTACAGGGCTTTAACAAGCTCCAGAGGCTCTATGCAACTGCCCAGCTGACCAGCTGCATGGACCTGTAGCTGGACCTGCCTGTGCCATGATGGACCCTGCTGGAGTGAGTTCCTGTCCCCCAGGGGTTCCCCTAAGGTCTTTGACCCTTGATGTGGCATCAATTGAGCTGTCTCTTCAAGAAAATGAGACATCCTGAAGGGTTGTGCTCTTTGCAAACGGGTCAGTTCATGCTCAGATCTTGCCACCTGAACCTTCCACCAACATGAAACTCTGGTGAATCCGACTCTTTGTGCCATGGCCACCACCAGTGACCCCAGGAGCATGAGACCTGCAGTTCTTGCTCTAGCATCAACAGCTCATGATGACCATCAATGCGAACCTCCAGTACTGACCGTCTGAGACGTCTTACAGGATCTTTGCCCGACAACAATGCTTGTATGCGACGCCCCGCCTTCTCTTTGTGCTACATCAATGACCATCCATGATGCTCTCCCTTCTCCTTGCTACCTCTTTCATGTGCTGGACTTTAAAGTAACTGTTGCAACTGGACTAACCCAGTCCCTGTATCCTGCTCATGCTCCATCATGGTCAGCCTGAACCTTTGACTTTCACCCGTTCTTCCACAACCAGATTACTGTGAGTAGCAATTGTTCTTTTACTCCCTACACTTTCCCCAAATCCTTAAAATGGCAAATCTCTGGTTCTACTCATTTATGTAGTTCTGGTGTCTAAATATTATTACATTTCATTCTATTTTTCTAAATTGGTGTGATGATGTTCTTGTGTTGTGTTTTCACTTTATTACTGTTTCAGGTGATGGATTAATACTTTACACATTGCGTCTAAATTAAGCTTGACTGATTTTGTTCCAAGCTATCAGAAGGTTCATCACAGATTAATTTGGGATTTGCCTTTCTCTCACTCTGACAGGGATTATGGTTGTTACTTTAGTACGGTTTCACCCCCTCAACCAGCATGCCAATTTTGAGCGTTGGAGTTTAGGGGTGAGATCTAGGCTTGTGTTTGTATAGTGCCATAAAGTGATGTTGTGTTACACTGAAATCCCAGAGAAATAATTTGATTCCAAACCAATCTTCTTACATTCCCCTTGATTGGCATGTTTGCTTTTTCCAAATCTACTCTCATTGCTGCATGACTTTTTGTGACCATACTTGCAGTTTGAAATTTGACCTGGCTAACCTGGAAAGTTACACTGTGGTTGAGCTTGACCAGTTCTGCTAATGAAGATGGGCACAAAGAGGTTAGAGCATCCGAAAGCTAGAAGGACCTGGAGGGAGGGCCACCAGTTGCTAACAGCAACAAAGGATGGGAATGAGGAGGAAAATAAAATGAGCAAGGGCAGAACCCGAATACCATCCCAGTGATGCAGCACTCAGAGGACGGTTAATGAGTCAGCTCCTGAGTTGGAACTCTCTACCAAAGAAGCAAGCAGTGTATCTTCACATGGCCTGTCCCCAGAGGAACTGGTAGACAGGAAAGCACACAGGTGTTTCTGTTGCCAATGGCCAAACTTTAGATGGAAGGAAAGGAAACTGACCACAGAGGCTGATAGGGATTTGGCATGGAAAATGCAGAGGCTGGGAGAGCTTTGGAGGAAAAGAG
The DNA here is from genome assembly GCF_031143425.1 of Pleurodeles waltl. Lineage (NCBI taxonomy): Eukaryota > Metazoa > Chordata > Amphibia > Caudata > Salamandridae > Pleurodeles > Pleurodeles waltl. Next base: position 1,526,634,291 of record NC_090444.1, read on the forward strand.
CTAGTCATGGAGAAGAGGACAGTGACCCATGAGCTAATGCTGAGAGAGCTGGACATCAGAGCTAACCAGGTAAAACAATACTGATGGCAGAATAACTGCAGTGCCCTCTGGGGACACTAGGGTCCATATTCCAGACAATCTGGTGCCTAACTTTGTTGATAAAGATGATATCGACAGGCTATGGTGTTGCTCTGGAGTTTGATAGGGTCATTAAAGTAGATTGGAGGGCAGTCTCTGCAGGCAGATACTTAGTGAAGGGAGGGACATGCTACTGCCTTAGCGTAGGGGGGCAGCATGAGCTATTTCCCCATGAAGGACCCCATTGTCAGGAAGCATAGCCTCACCCCAGAAAAGTTTAGGCAGAAGTTTAGGGACAGTCAGATGCTGCCCCATCAGTCGTGGGTGGATTGTGTGGATTGCTTTTACAAGGCAATGGGTGGTTGAATGAAAGGCAGTGAAGTGAAATATTATGTAGAGCTGTACAATTTGATGACATGAGAGCACATTTTCAGTCTTTGTTTTGAAACCCTGCACCAGTACCTGATTGATAGCAAGCTCACTGACCACAGAGAGCTTGCCAAGGAGACTGACAGCTGGCTCAGCACCAGGGTCCACAAAGAGGAATCTGGGAGCTCGCCACAAGGATCGGCAGGGTCCCCTTCACAAGAAAGACAGTGGAGATAAAAATAAAAACAAGTTCTATAAATGTCCCCAAGGTAGTTCCTGGGGCTAGGTTCCTGGGGTCCCTGATCATAAGTCCTCATTGTACTCCTAGGTGCTATGAGTGCCAACAATGTGGGCACTTCAAGGCTGACATCAAGCTTCCCAAATGGGTACAGCCCCCAATTGTGGACAGATATGGGCCTGGGAGGTGTAGTGCTTTGGGAGGAGATTCCCCACATTAGTATCGGGGTAGTGCAGAGGTTACCTCAATGTCCCTGGGTGATAGAGAGATAGTACCAGAGGCCTGAATGTCTCAAAATACTAAACGTAAGGCAGTGGCTCACCATCAATAGCCAGACACTAGAGGAGGCTCTGAGAGACCCAGGAACCAGCATGACAATCTTCGGGTGTCATCTGGTGCCCTCAAAGCAGTTAGTCCTTAATGTAGCCCACCAGGTTTTAGTAGTTGACAACCATAAGAGTAACTATTCAGTGGCTCTAGTTTCATTTGAATGGAAGGAGGAGTCTCAGGTTCCTTGAGGGTTAGCTATGAGTCCATTCAGGCCTGTGTATCGACTGCTTGGTAATGACTTGGGACACAGAATCTTGAAAGAGGTGGTGCTCCAGTTCCACCTGGAGATGTTTGGGTTGCCTCACTGGGTGTGCCTGACCACATAGCCCATGGTAGCCAAAGAGGGTAGCCTGGAAAAAAGGCCCAGGTACCTTCCAAGACGAGGAAGGGCCATGGGCACCGGAAGCCCACTCCTGAAACTCTCACAGTCTGGGAGGAGGTGGAGACTGAGGGTGAAGCCCCAGAACCTGGAAATCTACCTAAGCTGACCAATTGGCAGAAGGAAGGAGGTCCCACAAGGGAGGGGCTCTGCAAATCACATAAGGAGTCCCCTACTCTGGAGGGCCTATCGCAGTAGGCCGACGAAGCTTCCAACACATCTTGTGATCACCTGATTTAGTGGGAGCATGGTCTCATGTATAGCAAGCCTAACTTTCCTGATCCCGGTGCAACGCATGTGTTGGTAGTCCACCAGTGCTATGGGACCTTCTTACTAGAGCTGGCTCATGATGTTACCCCAGCAGGTCATCTAGGGCAGGACAAGACCTTTGGCAGGCTTGTCACCCACTTCTATTGGCCTGATGAAGATGTCTTCTGATGCATTCTGCAGGTCATGTCCCACCTGCGAGGCCTGTTGGACATCCAGAGTGAAAAACAAGGCTCTTCTGGTTCCCCTTCAAGTCACTGGCACCCATTTTGAGAGGGTGGACATCAACATTGTTGGGTCTCTGGACACCAAGAGAGCTCTGGGCAGCATGTTTGTCATGGTGGACACTGATACCCACAGGCTTTTCCTCTGAAGACAGTGACTGTGCAAGCAGTGGCCAGGGCACTGATGGTGATATTTACCCATGTGGGATTCCCTAAGAAGGTAGTGTATGACCCTGACAGCAACTTAATTTCAGCGTACATGAAGTCCATGTGGAATGATTGTGGGTGAAAATACATGTTCACCACACCCTATCCTCCTCAAACCAATGGGCTTATTGAGAGGTCCAATAAGACCTATAATGGCATGATCATAGGCCTGGCGGCGTCCTTGACTTGGAAGTGGGACATCTTCTTGCCTTAGCTGTTGCGTACAGGGAAGTAACACAGAAGGGGGTTGGATTCAACCCCTTTAAATATCTCTATGGGGACCCTTCAGGATGTTGTTAGCTACAGGCTGGACCTCCGCACCCAGATGAAGAGCTTCTGAAAGAAGGTAAAAGAAATCTAAAAGATAGCTAGTCGGTTATGAGACAGTGGTATGACCTGAAGGCCGCTCTGGTTGAGTTTCAGCTGGGCCAAAAAGTGTGGTTGATAGAGCCTGGGGAGCCAAGGTCACCACAAGACCAATAGACTGGGCTTTATGAGGTGAAAAATCGTAAGGTGAATGTCACATATTTGGTTGAACTCAAGACCCCCAGGAACCCTTTATGTGTTCTGCATGTTCATACTCTCAAACCCCTCTTCGGAGTTCCGAGGTTACCATGCTCCTGGGCATGAATGATGAATAGGGTGAGCACAGTGATCCTTTCTCCAAGCTCCTTCCTTCCAAGAAGGATGGGTCAATAAAGAGTGTCAACCCCTCCCCAACCCTGACCCTAGAACAACTGAGGGACTGTTGCCAAGAGTTGGGACAGTTTGTCGCTTTCTTCTCCCTAACCTTAGGGCTCACTATATGGTATACCCATGATATTGACAATGTGGGCAGTATGCCTGTGGAGGATCAGATTTACATGCTATCTAACAAGGTGAGAGTCAACACAAAGGAGAAAGTCTCCCAGAGTCAGTAACTAAGGGTCATTGGCCTCTAGCAGTCCTTGTTCTAGCCCAGTAGTACTGGTCCTCAAGGTTTCCCTTCCAGGTACCACCTTCAAACTCCAGATCTGTGTTCATTACTGGGGGCTCAATCCAGTCATTAAGACTGATTATCATTCCATTCACAGAGCTGATAAGCTCTTTGGTTGGTTAGGAACTGCTGAGTTCCTCATCACATTTGATCAGATGTCTGGGTACTGGCAGATCACCTAAACTGAGGGGACAAAGAGAGTTCTGCAGTCACTGCCCACAAAGATCACTTCCAGTTTGGGGTGATGGCCTTCAGGTTGAAGAATGCTTCTTTCACCTTCCATAATATGGTCAATCAGGTCCTAGCTGGGTTGCAGAATTTGAGCACAGCCTACCTAGACAACATTGTGGCCTCTTTCCAGAACAGGTCTAAATGGAATTACAATTATTATTTCCTACCTTCCCTTGGGGAATTGCTAGAAATCGGTCGCAAAGGTATTTCCTACTTAATCAGATATTTGAAAACATACGTAGAAAACTGTGGGAATGTGGAATATCAGCGAGAATGGATGGTAGTCCAACACAAGTAATAAAGGTACTATTCTTGTTAGATCCAATAAAGGTTTCAGTAGTTTACATCTGAGCTCAATCTCTGGTAGCTATGGCACAGAGAAGACATGCTTAACTTAAGAACTGTGTAAAGCATTTAGAAATACCAAAACAATTACATCAACAATAGAACACAGTAAAAATCCCACACCAATTTATAAAAATAGAGAATATTTTAATGAACAGAATGGAGCTAAAATGACAAAAAATTGAATAAAAGGTACCAGAGACATGGATTGTTAAAGTTTTAAATAAAAATAGCACCAAACAGTGTAAAGCGCCAACCACAGGCAACTGGTCCTGCTGAACTGGGGTAAGTCAAACTTTAATGCCCACCGTAATGGATGACTTTCAGATACAAGGACTGGGTTCATTCTAGTCAGCAGTTGCATTCATAGAAACAGTTCTTGGATGTTGAGATGTCATCCACAGGTTCATCAGCACTGAAAGCAGCAAGTGGCATTTGCGGCCGGTCCTGATGGTGAAAGGTTGCAGGAGGACTGAATGAAGTTTGGGTATTTGTGACCTGAAGGTCTTTGGCATCAGTGAGGTCCTTCTCAACTGTTGTGTTGAGGAAGCTGCAGGATGAAGTTGAGCAGCTTCTGCCCTGCTGGATTCCAATCTGAGAACAAAGCAGATGCCAATATTAAGTCAGGACTATTAGCAATGCACCCTTGGTAGATCAGCTACACAGGTTGGCTCCAGTCTTCTGTTGGTCTTCCAGCCAAAAAGTCTTGAAATAGTGTCTAAATACAGCAGGAGGAGTACTCTCTGACACCAGCCAAATGATATAGCACCTCAGGAAAAACACTTGGGAATCAGGACTCATTCCGTAGGAAGCCACTAGCAGGGTCCAGGGCACGGCAGATCCACTTGAAACTGCTCTGGTAGTCTTTTTCAGGAAAGTTGCCACTGAATATTTTGTGTCCTTGTAAGTGACACTCAACGGACCTCCTCATAGGTTACAAGAGCAGGAGCAGTCCTTCTGCTTTCCACAGGTAATGTTTTGAAAAAGGTGCCCCTGGGTGCCACTTTAATGCCTGGCACTAGTCTTTGGGTGGGAGTGACTCCTGGCCCCTCCCAGAACAATAGGGAAAACATTAGCAGGGTTGTTTTAGCCACTTTTGTCACAATTCCTCTGAGCCCTATTCTAAACCATCCCACAGTGGCACTTTCTTCCTAAAGCCCCGATTGCAGAACATTTTCTCCTTTATGAAGAGCTCCCGTGGCCAACTTAAAGATGTTGCCAAGGAAATGAACAATCTCTCCCCTCTGGTCATTCAAAACCAGTTCCTCCTCCCAGTACGATTGTGTCTGGCTGGCTTGAAGGACAATACCCCAGGTGCCTGGTGCCGGCCAAGATGTGAGCTAAATCTGCCTGAGGCAGGGCAGACCCATTTGAAGATAATGAAGTTCCTGGGCACAGCTCAGATGGTCATCCTGTCAGATGAAGAGGACATTTTCTCATGCCCAAGAACTTTGCCTCTACTCTGGAAGCAATTCACACCTAACTACGTTGATATTCAGCTCCTATGTGGCAGTTGTAAGCTCAGGCAAATGGGCTTCTAGAGGCTTTATACAGGGCAATGGTAACTGGGGCTGAAGACAATAATAGTAGGGCCTTGGGAAGACAAGGTACTGGAGAGCTCCTACCCCCAAGCCACAGCAGAGATGCAGACCCCAGCTTTAAGAATGGTGGGCATGGGGAAATTAGATGCTAACCAAGAAAAACTACGTTTTGGGGCTACAAAATCGACCAGGCAGCAGCCAGATACCATGGACAATGATACACATAATCAACCAACACTGGGGAGACCTCAGTAATGGGAGAAATTAAAGCTCTCCTGCTCACAATGCAATCCAGCCTCTCCTCAGTAGATTGTATTTGCTTACTAATAAACTGGAGAGGCATGCTGGATGCATAACAGAAGCTAAACAGTGTATTTCAAATGTCGAAGACACAGTGCAAGCTAAAAGTGAACAACTACTGCAAATGGACAAAAATTCCAAAAATCCTTGCGAACAAAAATGAAGAGCTAGAAGCAAGGTCCTGAAGGAACAACTTGTGCATAGTGTAGGAAAGTACCATCTTGCCAGGCATGTTACCCCCATTTTTACTTGTATATATGTCTGTTTTTGCCTGTGTCACTGGGATCCTGCTGGCCAGGACCCCAGTGCTCATAAAGTGGGCCCTGTATGTGTTCCCTGTGTGGTGCCTAACTGTATCACTGAGGCTCTGCTAACCAGAACCTAAGTGTTTATGCTCTCTCTGCTTTTAAAATTGTCACTGCAGGCGTGTGACTAATTTTACCTATTCTGATTGTCATACTGGAACACCCTTACAATTCCCTAGTATATGATGCTTAGGTACCCAGGGTATTGGGGTTCCAGGAGATCCCTATTGGCTGCAGCATTTCTTTTGCCACCCATAGGGAGCTTAGACAATTCTTACCCAGGACTGCCACTGCAGCCTGAGTGAAATAATATCCACGTTATTTCACAGCCATTTTACACTGCACTGAAGTAACTTATAAGTCACCTATATGTCTTACCCTCACTTAGTGAAGATTAGGTGCAAAGTTACTTAGTGTGAGGACACCCTGGCACTAGCCAAGGTGCCCCCACATTGTTCAGGGCAAATTCCCCGGACTTTGTGAGTGCGGGGACACCATTACACGCGTGAACTACATATAGGTCAATACCTATGTGTAGCTTCACAATAGTAACTCCGAACATGGTCCTGGAACATGTCTAGGATCATGGAATTGTCACCCCAATACCATTCTGGTATGGGGGGACAATTCCATGCATCCCCGGGGCTCCAGCATGGACCCCGGGTACTGCCAAACTAGCTCTCTGGGGGTTTTTCTGCAGCTACTGCTGCTGCCAACCCACAGACAGGTTTCTGCCCTCCTTGGGTCTGGGCAGCCCAGTCCCAGGAAGGCAGAACAAAAGATTTCCTCTGAGAGAGGGTGTTACACCCTCTCCCTTTGGAAATAGGTGTTAAGGGCTGGGGAGGAGTAGCCTCTCCCCAGCCTCTGGAAATGCTTTGAAGGGCACTACTGATGGTGCCCTCCTTGCATAAGCCAGTCTACACCGGTTAAGGGAGCCCCCAGCACCTGCTCTGGCATGGAACTGGACAAAGGAAAGAGGAGTGGCCACTCCCCTGTCCATCCCCACCCCAGGGGTGGTGCCCAGAGCTCCTCCAGTGTGTCCCAGACCTCTGCCATCTTGAGTGCAGAGGTGTGAGGGCACAATAGAGACCTCTGAGTGGCCACTGCCAGCAGGTGACGTCAGAGACCCCTCCTGATAGGCTCTTACCTGGTTAGGTAGCCAATCCTCCTCTGAGGGCTATTTAGGGTCTCTCCTGTGGATTTCTCTTAGGATAACGAATGCAAGAGCTCACCAGAGTTCCTCTGCACTTCCTTCTTCGACTTCTGCCAAGGATCGACCGCTGACTGCTCCAGGACGCCTGCAAAACCGCACAAAGTAGCAAGAAGATTACCAGCAACATTGTAGCGCCTCATCCTGCCGGCTTTCTCAACTGTTTCCTGGTGGTGCGTGCTCTGAAGGTTGTCTGCCTTCACCCTGCACTGGAAGCAAAGAACAAATCTCCAGTGGGTCCACTGAATATTCCCCCTGCTGATGTAGTCACCAAACTTCTGCATCAACGGTCCTCTGGGTCCCCCTCATCTTGACGAGCATGGTCCCTGGAACACAGGAGCTGGATCCAAGTATCCCCGACAGTCCAGTGGCCCTTCTGTCCAAATTTGGTGGAAATAAGTCCTTGCCTCCCTACGCCAGACAGTAATCCTGTGTGCTGCGTGAACTGCAGCTGATAGGGCTTCTGTGCACTTTTGCAAGACTTCCTTCATGAACATCACAGCCCAGGTCCCCAGCACTCCGTCCTGCATTGCCCAACTCGCTGAGTTGGACTCCGACTTCGTGGGACCCTCTTTTGTTGTGCTGAGACAACCGTCATGATCAGATCTTCTGAATGCCTGTTCAGTTACTTCTGTGGGTGCTTCCTGCTTCTGCAGGGGCTGTCCCTGTTGCTGAGCGCCCCCTCTGTCTCCTCCTCCAAGGGGCGACTGCCTGGTCCTTCCTGGGCCCTGGCAGCATCCAAAACCTTCAACCGTGACTCTTGCAGCTAGCAAGGCTTGTTTGCGGTCTTTCTGTGTGGAAACAACTCCGTATCCTCCAGCACACCGTGGGACATCTTCTGACCAAAGGAGAAGTTCCTGGCACCTTCCGTTATTGCAGAATCTTTGGCTTTTTCCACCTGGAGGCAGCCCTTTTGCACCTTTATCCGGTGTTTAGTGGGCTCCTGCCCCCCAGACACTTGCGTGACTCTTGGACTTGGTTCCCTTCCCGTGCAGGTCCTCAGGTCCAGGACTCCATCTTCAGTGCTTTGCAGTCAGTTCTTGCCTTTGCAGAATCCCCTATCTCGACTTTACTGTCTTTCTGGGGTAGTAGGGTAACTTTATTCCTACTTTTCAGGGTCTTGGGATGGGGTATCTTGGACACCCTTAGTGTTTTCTTACACTCCCAGCGACCCTCCACACACTACACTAGGCATGGGGTCCATTCGTGCTTCGCATTCCACTTTTGGTGTATATGGTTTGTGTTGCCCCTAGGCCTATTGTCTCCTATTGCATTATATTGTGTGCTACACTGTTTGCACTACTTTTCTAACTGTTTACTTACCTGATATTGGTTTGTGTGTATATTTTGTGTATTTTACTCACCTCTTAAGGGAGTATATCCTCTGAGATACTTTTGGTATATTGTCACTAAAATAAAGTACCTTTATTTTTAGTAACTCTGAGTATTGTGTTTTCTTATGATATAGTGCTATATGATATGTGGTATAGAAGGAGCTTTGCATGTCTCCTAGTTCAGCCTAAGCTGCTAGAATATTTATACTCTACTAGTAAGGGATAACTGAACCTGGCACAAGGTGTAAGTACCATAAGGTACCCACTATAAGCCAGGCCAGCCTCCTACACATAGTGAGCATTCCGAATCCACAGATACCAGACCTATGGAGCAGTACGTGGAACACTTGCTTACCACTCTATTTGGGGCGGAGGTATTTTCCAGGATCTTGGTGGTGGAGAGAGCACAGAGAGCCTTGATGACGACTCCACCACTGGGGGCTCTGCCCAAACCAATAATTGCATGGCTGCCAAACTACAGGGACACCACACTAAGACTGGGTCATGAATGGCACCCTCTGAAATTCGAAGGTAATGAGATATCGCTCTACCCAGACTTCACAATGGCAGTGCAGGAAGCTCAGAAAAAAATAGGCCACGGTTAAGCAGAAACTGAGACAAGCAAATATCTCTTACGTAATGTTGTATCCAGCTCGCCTAAAGATCATACATAAGGGAAAAGTCTTAGGGCCTGATTTCGACCTCGATGGTCACGTTAAAAAGTACCGCCATGCTGAAGACCACTAGTGCAGGTGGTTTTCCGCACAGCGTATTATGACTGCTGGGAGCCCTCCGCCCTTTTCCAGACGGAGAGCTGCCAGCAGCCATACTGGCTGTCGGCGGTGAAGTGGAGGCTGTGCCACCTCCACCGCCACGTCATCAGAACACTGCCCACCGAATCACGTCCCATGATTCGGTGTGGCGGTGTTCTGGTGACGGTGTGCTGGCGGCGGAGCAGCCCCCATGGATCCTGTTCCCTCCCGGAGGATCACCGGACCAGGTAAGGTGATCATTCGTTATTGGAGGGGGTGGGGGGGTGTTGTGTGGGTGCATGGGGGTGTGCGTGTGAGTGTGTAGAGGGGGTTTGTGAATGCGTGTATGCATGCGGGGGGTGTTGTGTGTGTGGGAAATGTCTTTGTGTATGTCTGTGTGTATGTGTGCGTGTATGTGTAGTTGTGTGCGTGTAGGGGGGTGTGTGTGTGTCAATGTTGGGGAAGTGTGGGGAGGGGGTCCTACCACCTTTGGAGGGTGGTAGGGGGGTTGTGTGTTTGGGGGGAGGACTCTGGGGAGGAGGATGGGGATACCACTATCAGTGGCAGGGAACGTATTCCCTGGCACTGAGAGTGCCTACTGCCATGGATTTCGTGGCGGTACAGAGCCCCACGAAATCCATGGCGGTATGCAGGGTGTGATACCGCCGGCTGTGTAGTGATGGCCGCTGGACTGGAGACCGAAGTCTCCAGCCCAGCGGTCTTTACCACCCTGGCGCTCGGAGTGGAGAAGTGGCGGTTTTCCATGGCAGTCACCGCCATGTTTGTAATTTTTTTTTTTTTACCGCCGGCCTATTTGCGGTATTACCGCCACTTCTCCACCGACAGCCAGGATTGTAATGAGGGTCTTTGCCACACTGCAACAGGCCAGTAAATACTTGAAACACAACCGTGAGAGGAAGTCTCTGCAGCGCCATGCCCGCGCTGAACAGGGATTAGCCTCCTCTCTGTCAGACCAAGACTGAGCTTGCGGGGAGCTGAAATTACAAACCACTGAGCAGGATATGGGCAGCTCTCATGTGGAAGACAAGGAGAAGAGCTGCCCTTACGCGTCCCCAACATCCAATAACGGTCGCTCAAGAGAGAAATCAGATGAACCACAGCACATTGGAGATAACAGAGAGCTATCCAGCTTTTGTCCTCCCTGGGCCTAACACAGCATGACCGGGCACCCTTTCTCTTCATGGAGGATCCTGTGAGACAATCTGGCTGAGACCCATTGGGAAACACCCAATTACCCTTGAATATTCAACGGTTAAAGTCAGTATTAATGGTTTGAGATTTCAAAGGGAGGGTTATACTTGACGGAATTGGGCCATCAATGTGGGAGGGGGAGAGAAGGGTAGATTAATTATTAGCCACTGCTACACAGCCACACACCTCAACCACACACATCAGGCCTTATTGACAGGCTATGCGTAGCGACCTCACCAGACAAAGACCATCCCATATCACCAACACTAGATGACAGAAAACAGAGCGGAAACCCAGCCAACTAGAACTGGCTGTACACTAAATTACATGGAACATGCAGGGGTTGGGCGATCCATGCAAGAAAAGAGACATACTAGCATACCTGAAAAGACACAATACGCACCTAGCACTGCTACGGAGACTAACTTGCACCCGGGCACAGGTCTCATTTGCAAAACGATGGGCTTCATATCAGTAATATGCCACCTTCTCCTCTTACTCCCGTGGCACAGCAATTCTAATATGCAAAGGCACCTCGTACATACCGCAAGGTGCTAAAAATGATCCACAAGGAAGATGCAATATCATCTGGGGCAGAACAGTGCAATGGTCAATCACAATAGTTAACTGCTGCACGCCAAATGTGCATGACCCCACATTCGTTGATACTATCTAGGAGACTTTAACCTGCCAATATAGCTCCTCCTCGATACAGGGACTGGGGCGGTACCCTTCTGCAACAGAGCTGTGGAGCGCCTGCACACCGACATAGCTGCACATGGGGTGGTGGATAGCTGGAGCTGGCTACATCCGCACGACTGGGAGGGCACATTTTACCCTGCCGTACATTCCAGCTGGCCTAGATTGGACTATTGGTTCATATACCAATCTATGGTACCCCTGGCCCCACACACCTGGCCCACACATACTCTGACCACTCTCGGGTCTCTAATAAGCTAGCAATACCTGCTGTTGCTTCCCCACTTAGTACTTGGTGACTATCCCCAAATTTGCAATTGGATGATCTCTTTCATGAGGAACTCAAGAGGGAGATAGTGGAATTCTTCAATGAGAACAAGGACATGGTACCCAAAGTAGGCATAATATGGGAGGCCTTCAAGGTTACACTGAGAGAAAGTTGTCAAGCATAGGGTATTGGAGTCCTACGTGATATCCAGTCCACCCTCACTCGCATAGAAACAGAAATCAAAGATTTAGAAAATGCTCTGGCTACAATGCATACTGCTGACATAGCTAGGCTACTAATGGAGCCATTGACAGACTATCAGGAGACAGCGGAGCGGGAAGTCCTAGTCAGGGGCAAATACGCACGGGCACAGTCTTACGGAGAGGGGGAGAGACCAGACAGGGCACTAGCCAATACCATTCGCATGACATGTTCAGACAACACCATATTGGAGATACATGACCCATCTGACAATATACTTAGGGATACCCCTGACATACTTAAGACATTTGTGGCATGTTATGAGCAACTATACTCCTCAACTAGATCAACACCCCAGGCACAGATAGATATCTAGAGGATGTAGCATTAGCTTGACTTAGAGACTCACAGCTGGAATTTCTTGCAGGTGAACTAGAGCACAATGAGATACGTGAAGCTGTAATGTAGCTATAGTTAGGCAAAGCCCTGGGACCCGATGGGATACCAGCCGATTTCTAGAAAACCTATGCAGCCAAACTTGTCCCATGGCTGGAAAGGAAAGAGGTCTATACTGAGGCTAGACAGGAGAGGATACGTCCCCCCTCAATGAGAGCGGCCCTGATCATCACAATACTAAAACCAAGCAAAACAGCCTTTAGCTGCGAGTCCTACCACCCACTATCACTCATCAACTGTGATACAAAGATTCTAGCTAAAGTGCTAGCCAGTGGACTAAGTCTATTAATGACATTCTTGACCAGACCAATTGGGGTTTGTCCCAGGCAGATCCAAATGCCATAACTTGCACACATTCTTTGCCCTATAACCAAGCATAGACCCTGAAACTCCTGCAGCAGCAATATTCCTAGATGCCACAAAGGTCTTTGATTCCCTAGAGTGGGATTACTTAATGATAATACTGGGACGTATGGCTTTCCCCCCGCATATACGGCCTGGATCGCATTATTATATTCCAGCCTGTTAGCAACCTTGCAGATCAACGGAGTCCGCTCTACGTCCTTCCGCATAGCAAGGGGGACCAGGAAGGGATGCCCACTATTGATGCTGCTCTTTGCACTTGCAATGGAGCCACTGGCGACCAAACTTTGTCAGCATCATAACTACTTAGCTATCTGTACACCTAGCAGACTTATACTAATCTCAATATATGCAGATGATGTAACACTATACCTCAGAAACCCAGCAGAGAGCCTAAACCCCCTGCTACGGACATTTGTAAGATTTGGTCACATGTCCGGTATTCAAATAAAATGAGGAAAACTGCACATTTACCCTTTGACTGCAAACACGCCCTGATTCAGGTCTGATTTTCCCCTTCAATGGACAGACACGAATCTTCGCTACCTGGGCATAGAGCTCACCCGATACAAGGAAGAACTAATGCGATTAAGCTATTTATTTATAAATCATTAAATTGTATCATTACTTTATTTACTGTTCAAAAACATTTTAATAAATTACACTTTAAAATATAACAAAATAGAAACTTTGACAAATAAATTATGTATAAATTGTATTAATTTGAAAAATAAAATAATTTTAAATATTCAAAAAATTCTGAACAGTTTAATATTTTAAATTACTTTTTAAAATGAATAGTCATTAAAAATGTAACATGTTTTTAACTAAACTATCGATAAAAAATTGCTCATTCAATAATTTATTTTTTCATTGTAATATTTAACAAAATATATTAGTTCAAAAAAATTATGAATTGAAATGATCTAAAAATAATTTACAAAATGCATATTAAGATATATCACCTTAAAAATAATTAGTAAAAAGTGAGTTTTTAAAATCTTTCCCCACCCTTATCTCCTATTAACCCAACATACTGTTCCTAAAAATCTTTTTATATAATTAAATAAAATACATCGAAGCAAACATTAAAATGTTAACAATACCACAAAATCTAAAACAAATATTACATTGCACAAATATTAAACTGAAATGTAATACACTACATACAATTTTACACTGAAAAAATACGATATATGCTAAGATATTTCCTACATCGATATTTTTAACATTGATATTATAAACAACACTAGGAAAGATATTTTTAACTTTAATGTTACTTACCTCCATATTAGGGAAGACCCGATATTCTCAACACAATATTTCTGTATCACAAAATGTTTTATTCAATATTTTGTCCAAACACCTTGCACAACATGTCTGAATGTTTAGTCATCTACTCTAATAGGTGCAGATGGTTGGCAACCTTGCTTGCTGTTGCAAAAACTTGCATCTTGTGCCAATGGAGATAACTTACATCCCTGTCCCTGAATGAATAGGCTGGTGGAGGTGACTAGAGTTGCTTCTTGTAAACATATTATCTATGGAAACAATGACCAAGTATCTTTACTTGATAAGATTTGGGAACCCTTCCTTAAACCTCTGTCTTCTAATACACCACCCCAAAAATATTTGACATCTACTTTTTAGATGGCTGACAGATGATTGTCCAATTTCGACTACTATGTTCACAGTTGGTGGAATTAGTTCTAACTGGGGGGTTGGCCTATACCTAGGTCCTAACTTGGGACATTTGCTGCTCTATGGCACAAGAGTGATGTGAGAAGAACTGGTTGATGCTATTTTGGAAGGGGTGTGATATAGCAGAGTGGGACAGCAGGTGGATGGGACTCGTGCATTTGGTACCATTTAATGTAAGTTCTGATGAAACTTTTATATGCTGGATCACATTGTTCACATAGGGCCAGATGTACGAAAGGATTTTACACATATTGTGTCTATGGGAAAAAGCTTTTGTGCATATGGCCCATAGTATTGAGAATTGCATGGATGGAAGCTCTGCTGTCTTTTTCTTTAAGAACGATGAGTAGGTCTGACTCTCTTATACAGAGAATAGGAATTTGACTGTCCTCTTTTAATGAAAATGCAAATATATAATTGTTGCAGACTAAAAAAAACTTCAACCTATCAACATAGGCACAGCCTTGCTTTCTACACGCTGTTTAGATGCCCTGATCGAGATTAGCCATAATCAGTAACTCTTTGTTAGACCTGACAGCCTTAGGGTGGTCACCCCTAACTTTTTGCCTGCCTCCCTCCACTTTTTGGACACTGTTTTTGCTGGTTTTTAGAATCTGCGCACTTTACCACTGCTAACCAGTGCTAAAGTGCATATGCTCTCTCCCTTTAAACATTGTAACATTGGATCATACCCAATTGGACTATTTAATTGGCTTATAAGTCCCTAGTAATGTGCACTGTATGTGCCCAGGGCCTGTAGATTAAATGCTACTAGTGGACCTGCAGCATTGGTTGTGCCACCCACTTCAGTAGCCCCTTAACCTTGTCTCAAGCCTGCCATTACAAGGCCTGTGTGTGCAGTTTCACTGCCACTTCGACTTGGCATTTAAAAGTACTTGCCAAGCCAAAAACTCCCCTTTTTCTACATATAAGTCACCCCTAAGGTGTGCCTGGGTCACCCCTAGAGCAGGGTGTTGTGTGGGTAAAAGGCAGGACATGTACCTGTGTAGTTTACATGTCATGGTAGTGTAAAACTCCTAAATTCGTTTTTATACTACTGTGAGGCCTGCTCCCTTCATAGGCTAACATTGGGGCTGCCCTCATACATTATTGAAGTAGTAGCTGCTGATCTGAAAGGAGTAGGAAGGTCATATTTAGTATGGCCAGAATGGTAATACAAAATCCTGCTGACTGGTGAAGTTGGATTTAATATTACAATTTTAGAAATGCCACTTTTAGAAAGTGAGCATTTCTCTGTACTTAAATCTTTCTGTGCCTTACAATCCACGTCTGGCTGGGTTTAGTTGACAGCTCCTTGTGCATTTACTCAGACACACCCCAAACACAGGGTACTCAGCCTCACTTGCATACATCTGCATTTTGAATGGGTCTTCCTCGGCTGGAAGGGTGGAGGGCCTGCTCTCACACAAAGGACTGCCACACCCCCTACTGGGACCCTGGCAGACAGAATTGAACTGAAAGGGGACCTGGTGCACTTCTAAGCCACTCTTTGAAGTCTCCCCCACTTCAAAGGCACATTTGGGTATAAAACAGGGCCTCTGCCCTACCATCTCACTTCCTGGAGAAGAAACTTGTAACCAGAACCTGCATCCTGCCAAGAAGAACTGCCTGGCTGCCCAAAGGACTCACCTGACTGCTTTCTCTGAAGGACTGCTGCCTTGCTGTTGCCCTGCTGCCTTGCTGCTCCCTGGGTGTGGTGAAGTAGTGCTCTCCAAGGGCTTGGATAGAGCTTGCCTCGTGTTCCCTGAAGTCACAGGACCAAAAAGACTTTTCTCTTGCAACTGGACTCCTTGTGCGGTGAAAATTCGACGCACAGCTTGCTAAAAACGACACACAGCCTGACCGCGGTGAAAAATTCACCGCACGCCGAACCGGGACGACGCAGCTCGACTTCGCAAGGAAAAGATCGACGAGGCGCCTGCGTGGAAACTAGACAAAGCATCGACGTGTGCGGCCCGAGAAATCAATGTACACCCCCTTGTTTCCACGTTTCTCCTCCGCTGCGGCCCTTTGCGGAGATTTTTCACTCAAACCAGGTACTTTGTGCTTGAAAGAGACTTTGTTTGCTTTTAAAAGACTTAAGACACTTTAAATCACTTTTCAGTGATATCTTTACATGTTCTTATTGCATCTTTGATCGTTTTGAACTACAAATATCCAGATAAATATTATATATTTTTCTAAACACTGCGTGGTTTATTTTTGTGGTGCTATATTGTGTTATTGTATGATTTATTGCACAAATACTTTACACATTGCCTTCTAAATTAAGCCTGACTGCTCAGTGCCAAGCTACCAGAGGGTGGGCACAGGATAATTTGGATTGTGTGTGACTTACCCTGACTAGAGTGAGGGTCCTTGCTTGGACACGGGGTAACCTGACTGCCAACCAAAGACCCCATTTCTAACATTGGTGATCAGCTGTGAGGATAGGACTTGTATTTGTGCAGTGACATACAGTAGCTAAGTATTTCACTACCTACCCACAGTTGAAGGTCATCCTGATTTTTATATTCTTTCTGCAATTTCATTTTTCCTGTCAATTATTTTACCAAAATCCTCACTCAACATGTCTCAGGCTGGGTCTCAAGCAGGAGATTTTGACCTAGCCCTGCTGGAGACATACACTGTCAAACAGCTGAAAAGGTTTTGCAGGGAGATGGGAGTACCCACCCAAGGTGCCTCCAGAAAGGAGGAATTTCAAAAGGCGCTGAGGGCCTGGGCAGAAGCCCATTCAGAGGAGGGTGCTGAGGAGGAGGAACCAGTAGATGGCTCTCCAGAGGATTTTTTGCCTCTAGTGGATGTTACCACTGCAACTGTGCCCCCTGCAAAACCAGGGAGCAGTGTCTCTGATCAAAGCCTGACCGCAGAGGAAAGGAGAGAGGAGAGAAAGTTTCAGTTGCAATCGGCAAGGCTACAAATTGAGGCTCAACAGGAGGAGAGGAGGGCAGAGAGAGAAGCCAAGCAAGCTGAGGCTGAAAGAGCAGCCAAACAGATTGAAGCTGAAATAGCTGAAGCTGCAGCTGAGAGAGCTTTGGCTGAGAAGAAACTGTTGTTGGCTCATGAACTGAGTCTCAAGGAGCTGGAGATCAAGGCGAGACAGCCTGAGTCCAGCAGTAATGGTGGCAGCATACAGACAGGACCTGCTGGAGAAAAGAAGGTTTGTATACCCAAAAATGTGGTGCTCAGTTTTGTTGTGGGAGATGACATAGATAAGTGGCTAGCTGCTTATGAAGTTGCACTATGGGCTCATGAGCTTCCTGAAGGGCAATGGGGTACATCTATGTGGAGTTATGTGCCAGCACTGGGGAGGGACACACTTCTCATACTGGACACAAAAGATCAAAACACATACCCACTTCAGAAAGCCATTTTACTTGCCAAGTTTGGGCTGACCCCTGAGGGACACCGTCAGAGGTTCAGGGCCAGCACCAAACAGTCCACACAAACATGGGTAGATTTCTTTGACTTTTCAAGTAAGGCACTGAATGGATGGGTGCGGGGCAGCAAAGTAGATGATTACAAAGGGTTATATGACTTGATTCTGAGAGAGCATATGCTCAGCATTTCTTTTACAGAGTTGCATGAGCACTTGGTAGATAGTAAGCTGACTGACCCCAGGAAGCTTGCTGAGAAGGCGGACCTCAGGGTTAGCAACAGAGTGTCCAAAAAGGCATCTGGGGGGGACTCCCACTAAGGTGGACAGGGTTCCCAACAGAAGAAAGAGGGGGGAGAAAAACTTAAAGATAAGGAGTTCTCAAAAGGCCCCCAAAAGAATTCCTAATGGGGGGTGGATACCATTGCTCTTCTAGGTTTGCAAAGAAGCCAGGGTATTTTGATAAAGCATTAGGGAAATTCATCCCCAGATGTTTAGAGTGCTACCAGTTTGGACACTCTAAGGGCGACACCCAGTGCCTCAAGGGGGCACAGTCCACCACTGGACAGACACCTGGGTTGGCTAGTGTAGCGCTCAAGGGGGAGACAGTCCCAGCTAGCTTTGGGAAGCAGGCAGAGGTTTCCCTAGTGTCCCTGGGAGAAAGAGAGATGGTGCCTAAAGCCCACATGCCAGAAAATACTTCAAAGTATAGGCAGTGGGTCACCATTGATGGGCAAAGGGTGGAGGCTCTGCGTGACAGAGGAGCCAGTATAACTACTGTCAAGATTCAGCTGGTGTCATCAGAGCAGATAGTCCCAAATACATTCCACCAGGTCATAGTCGCTGACAATCGTGAGAGTCACCTACCCGTGGCTCTGGTTCCCTTTGAGTGGGGGGGTCTCTGGTACCCTGAAAGTAGCTGTGATTCCTGCCATACCTGTAGATTGTCTGTTAGGCAATGATCTTGAGCATACTGCCTGGAAAGAGGTAGAGCTCAGATCCCAGCTGGAGATGTTAGGTTTGCCTGAGTGGATCAGCATGACCACACGGTCCATGGCTGCCCGGGAAGGGGTCAAGGGGGTCTGGAGCCTGGATCAATGGCCCAGACAGCGGCCAAGAGGAAGGGCAAGAGGCGCAGGAAACCCGCCTCAGAAGTTCCCACAGTGGTGGATGGGGCTCCTGAGGAGGAGGAGGCCCCTGAAACCAACTGGGGAAGACATAGCTGACCTGGGTAATCTACCTGAACTTGCTGGCTGGCAAGTAGAGGGTGGGCCAACCAGGGCAGAATTCTGCAAGGCACAGAAGGAATGCCCAACCCTTGAGGGTCTGAGGCGAAAGGCCACAGCCCAAGCCACAGGTGATGCCTCTGGCACTCACCATATTTACTTGGAGAATGATCTCCTTTACAGTGAGACTAAGGTTCCAGGTCCTGGGGCAGCGCGTGTGCTGGTAGTCCCCCAGTGTTACCGGGCCTTCCTACTGGGTCTGGCTCATGACATCCCCCTGGCAGGACAGCTGGGCTAAGAAAAGGCCTTTAACAGGCTTGTCACCCACTTCCATTGGCCCAGTATGAGGATAGCCTCAGATAATTTCTGCAAAGCTTGCCCCACCTGCCAGGCTAGTGGGAAGACAGGGAAACAGCTTAAGGCTCCCCTGCTCCCACTCCCCGTCATTGGCACCCCTTTTGAATGGGTGGGCATCGACATTGTTGGTCCCTTGGACCCCAAAACTGCCTTAGGCAACAGGTTTATCCTGGTTTTGGTGGACCATGCCACCCGCTATCCAGAGGCCATCCCTCTGAGAACAGTGACTGCACCAGTGGTGACCAGAGCCCTGTTGGGAATATTTACCTGTGTGGGATTCCCTAACGAGGTTGTGTCTGACAGGGGCACAAACTACATGTCTGAGTACATGAAGTCCATGTGGGATGAGTGTGGGGTGACCTACCGGTTTACCACCCCCTTATCATCCACAATCCAATGGGCTTGTTGAGAGATTCAACAAGACCCTGAAGGGCATGATTAGTGGCCTGACTGAAGCCATGAGGCGTGAGTGAGACGTCCTCTTACCATGCTTGTTGTTTGCTTTCAGAGAGGTGCCCCAGAAAGTGGTGGGGTTCAGCCCCATTGAGCTTCTCTATGGTCACCCTGTCAGGGGACCTCTAAGCATTGTTAAAGAAGGCTGGGAAAAAGCTCCCAAGACACCTCCCAGGATGTGGTCAGCTACATGCTGGCCCTCCGCAACCTAACCCAACGCTTCTGGAAGCAGGCCAAGAGTAACCTCAAGGCCAGTCAAGAGGTGATGAAGGAATGGTATGACCGGAAGACCACTCTGGTTGAGTTCTCACATGGAGACAAAGTTTGGGTGATGGAGCCAGTAGAGCCCAGGGCTCTCCAGGACCGCTGGACTGGCCCCTTTGAGACCAAGGAGCGTAAAGGGGAGGCCACTTACCTGGTGGACCTCAAGACCCCTAGGCACCCCCTAAGGGTCCTCCATCACAACCGGCTCAAACCTCACTTTGAGAGGTCTGAGGTCAGTATGCTCCTGGTCACAGATGAGGGAGTGGAAGAGGAGAGTGAACCTCTCCCCAACCTCCTTTCTGCCAAAGAAGGTGATGAGTCAGTGGAGGGTGTCATTCTCTCTGACTCCCTGACTCTAAACCAGAGAGGAGACTGCTATGAACTGTTAGAGCAGTTCTCCTCCCTGTTCTCCCTTACTCCTGGACTGACCCACCTATGTGTTCATGACATTTACACGGGTGACAGTCCCCCTGTGAAGAACAAAATTTACAGATTATCAGATAAGGTGAAGGCCAGCATCAAGGAGGAGGTCTCCAAGATGTTGACTTTAGGGGTTATTGAGAAATCCAGTAGTCCCTGGGTCAGCCCTGTGGTGTTGGTTCCTAAGGCTACTGCCCCAGGTGCAAAGCCAGAACTCAGGTTCTGTGTCGACTACCGGGGTCTCAACTCAGTCACACGGACTGATGCTCACCCCATCCCCCGAGCTGATGAGGGTGGCAGATCGCCCTGACTGAGGGGGCTAAAGAAAGATCAGCATTTTCCACACCTGATGGCCATTACCAGTTCCGGGTGATGCCATTTGGGTTGAAAAATGCCCCCGCTACCTTCCAACGGTTGGTTAATGGGGTCCTAGCTGACAAGGATGCCTACTGTGCAGCCTACCTGGACGACATAGCTGTCTACAGTTCCAGCTGGGAGGAATACCTGCTCCACCTCAAGGAGGTGCTTCAGGCTCTGCAACAGGCAGGCCTCACCATCAAGGCTAGTAAGTGCCAGATTCATCAGGGTTCCATGGTGTACTTGCACACCTAGTAGGTGGGGGCAAGGTGCAGCCACTCCAGGCCAAGATTGAAACTATCAAGGCCTGGCAACCACCTAGAACACAGACTGAGGTGAGAGCCTTTTTAGGCCTCACTGGATACTACTGCAGATTCGTCAAGGGCTATGGTACCATTGTGTCACCCTTGACAGAACTCACTTCCAAGAAACAACCTAGGTTGGTGAATTGGACAGAGGCTTGTCAGAAAGCCTTTGATTCTCTGAAGAAAGCCATGTGCACGGCCCCCTGCTCAAGGCCTCTGACTACTCCCAGGAATTTATTGTGCCGACAGACGCTTCAGAGCCTGGCATAGGGGCTGTTCTAGCACAGCTAAATGAGGATGGCTCAGACCAACCAGTAGCCTTTCTTAGCAGAAGGCTATTACCACAGGGACAGAGGTGGAATGCTATTGAGAGAGAAGCATTTGCTGTGGTCTGGCCACTGAAGAAGTTAAGACCCTACCTGTTTGGGACTCACTTCCGGGTTCAGACAGACCACAGGCCACTCAGATGGCTCATGCAGATGAGGGGTGAAAATCCAAAACTCTTGAGGTGGTCCATTTCCCTACAGGGGATGGACTTTACGGTGGAGCATCGCCCGGGAATTGACCACGCCAACACTGATGGTCTCTCCAGATACTTCCGCCTTAGCGATGAGAGCTCCCAGGAGGTTGGGTAGCTCTCCCCACTTTCAGCTAGGGGGGACACATTTTAGACCTGTCTGCCTTAGGGTGGTCATCCCTAACTTTTTGCCTGCCTCCCTCCACTTTTTGGACACTGTTTTTGCTGGTTTTTAGACTCTGCACACTTTACCACTGCTAACCAGTGCTAAAGTGCATATGCTCTCTCCCTTTAAACATGGGAACATTGGATCATACCCAATTGCACTATTTAATGTACTTATAAGTCCCTAGTAATGTGCACTGTATGTGCCCAGGGCCTGTAGATTAAATGCTACTAGTGGGCCTGCAGCACTGGTTGTGCCACCCACTTAAGTAGCCCCTTAACCTTGTCTCAGGCCTGCCATTTCAAGGCCTGTGTGTGCAGTTTCACTGCCACTTCGACTTGGCATTTAAAAGTACTTGCCAAGCCTAAAACTCCCCTTTTTCTACATATAAGTCACCCCTACGGTGTGCCCTAGGTAACCCCTAGAGCAGGGTGCTGTGTAGGTAAAAGGCAGGACATGTACCTGTGTAGTTTACATGCCCTGGTAGTGTAAAACTCCTAAATTCGTTTTTACACTACTGTGAGGCCTGCTCCCTTCATATGCTAACATTGGGGCTGCCCTCATACATTATTGAAGTAGTAGCTGCTGATCTGAAAGGAGTAGGAAGGTCATATTTAGTATGGCCAGAATGGTAATACAAAATCCTGCTGACTGGTGAAGTTGGATTTAATATTACTATTTTAGAAATGCCACTTTTAGAAAGTGAGCATTTCTCTGCACTTAAATCTTTCTGTGCCTTACAATCCACCTCTGGCTGGGTTTAGTTGACAGCTCCTTGTGCATTCACTCAGGCACACCCCAACCACAAGGTACTCAGCCTCACTTGCATACATCTGCATTTTGAATGGGTCTTCCTGGGCTGGGAGGGTGGAGGGCCTGCTCTCAAACAAAGGACTGCCACACCCCCTACTGGGACCCTGGCAGACAGAATTGAACTGAAAGGGTACCTGGTGCACTTTTAAGCCACTCTTTGAAGTCTCCCTCACTGCAAAGGCACATTTGGGTATAAAACAGGGCCTCTGCCCTACGACCTCAGACACTTCCTGGAAAAAAAACGTGTAACCAGAACCTGCATCCTGCCAAGAAGAACTGCCTGGCTGCCTAAAGGACTCACCTGACTGCTTTCTCTGAAGGACTGGTGCCTTGCTGTTGCCCTGCTGCCTTGCTGCTCCCTGGCTGTGATGAAGAAGTGCTCTCCAAGGGCTTGGATAGAGCTTGCCTCCTGTTCCCTGAAGTCTCAGGACCAAAAAGACTTCTCTCTTGCAACTGGCCTCTTTGTGCGGCGAAAATTAGACACACACCTTGCTAAAAATGACGCACAGCCTGTTCCGCGATGAAAAATTCACTGCACGCCGAACCGGGACGACGACGCTTGACTTCGCAAGGAAAAGCTCAACGCGGTGCCTGTGGTGCAACCGGAACTTCGACGCACGGCCCACCAGATCGACGCACAGCCGACCTGGGATGACGATGCCTGACTTCCAGAGGGGAAATCAATGCAGCGCCTGCCGTGAGGGAGAAATTTCCCCGCATTGCCCACTGGCACGACGCAGAACTTGTCATCAAGCCCAGGATTTCACGCACAGACTCCGGGGTGTCTGAAAACCCCGCAACCCGTAGAGGATCCACGACCGAGTGCCGGAAATCGACGCACAGCCGTCCCTGCATGGAAATGAAACGAGCTTCGACCGTGTGTGACCCGAGAAATTGACGCACACCCCCTTGTTTTTACGCTTCTCCTCCTCTGTGGCCCTTTACGGAGATTTTTCACTCAAACCAGGTACTTTGTGCTTGAAAGAGACTTTGTTTGCTTTTAAAAGACTTAAGACACTATGGGGGTTATTCTAACTTTGGAGGAGTGTTAATCCGTCCCAAAAGTGACGGTAAAGTGACGGATATACCACCAGCCGTATTACGAGTTCCATAGGATATAATGGACTCGTAATACGGCTGGTGGTAAATCTGTCACTTTTCCGTCACTTTTGGGACGGATTAACACCTCCTCCAAAGTTAGAATAACCCCCAATATCACTTTTCAGTGATATCTTTACATTTTCCTATTGCATCTTTGATCGTTTTGACCTGCACATAACCAGATAAATATGATATATTTTTCTAAACTCTGTGTGGGGTATTTTTGTGGTGCTTTATTGTGTTATTGTATTATTTAGTGCACAAATACTTTACACATTGCCTTCTAAGTTAAGCCTGACTGCTCAGTGCCAAGCTACCAGAGGGTGGGCACAGGATAATTTGGATTGTATGTGACTTACCCTGACTAGAGTGAGGGTCCTTGCTTGGACAGGGGGTAACCTGACTGCCAACCAAAGACCCCATTTCTACCACTCTTCTATTGATTTCTGCATATTGGTAAACTGCTTCGAGAGCTTTAAACTGTTTTGTAAAACAAGAATAATTCTGACAGGCGTACTTACTTTTGAATTGTTTATTTTAACGTAACTAGTCTATGAATGAAGAGAAGATGATGTAATGTATATTCGTTCTGGAGTGTGGCACATCCTTACACACTAACACATAGGGGGTCATTATGAACACAGTGGGATTCCCCGCCGTGTTCATGCTGGTGGTCTAAACACAGACCTCCAACTGGTTGAAGACCCCGCCAGCCCAATAATGAACATTCCACTGGGCTGGCCGGCGGAAACAATGTTTCCGTCAGCCAGGCCAGTGAGCAGCCATCAATGCCGCAGTGCGGGGGGTGCAGCAGCACCCGTCGCGCATATCACTGTCCGTAAATCGGGCAGTGGCCTGCGTGACAGGGCTGTGCATGGGGACCCCTGCACTGCCCTTCTGCCAGCCTTTCCCTGGTGGGAGAAACCACCAGGGAAAGGCTGGAGGAACACTGGTTCTTTATCCAGAGGGCAGCGCTGCTTGCAGTGCCGCCCTGTCGGATAGAGAACTCCGCCATTGTCAGGCTGCCTAGCAGTGGCGGGCTCAGATTGAACATAATATGGCGGTCCAGACCACCATGCCGATGGCAGTCATTTCCGCCACTGCCGGCATGGCGGTCTGGACCGCCATGTTCATAATACCCCCTTAGTCCTCAAAGTAAATAAAGTATTTCTGTAGGTGCAAGTTCCAACTCACCCTTTCTGGACTACATAAACATAAAACATCCCCGAGAATGCATAAAAGGTGTGCGCATTGCGATGCTAATATGAACATATGGGCACATTTAATGTGGAAATACCTGAAGCTGTACATTTACCGGAATGGGATAATCCACAACTTGAGATGAGCTGCATGTGTCAAGGCTGAAAAAATAGTTAGTCTTCACAGTGACATCAGGATAAGGAGTTGACAAGGGGAACGCCTTTCTATTTACAAATGATACAAAATGTGTTTATTTATGTACTGTTGTCATTTATATGTACTTTATTTATAGGATATCCTGAAAATAATTGATGTTGAGTAAACTTGAAGTTGTAAAAGTCTCTCTGTAAATGGTTCCTTATGACAGCAGAGCTCGATTTTGATATTCAACTGGTTTACCTCGTCTCTCACTGTTTAGCTTGTTTTACATTTTTCATAAAGTGTTGTTCATTCCCACATCTTTTCCCAAAACATCTATTACTATTTTTAATGTGTTGAAATTCCATATATAAAGTATTGTATTTCTTGTGAATTTTGGAGAAATTAGTCGTACATGTTTGGGCGATGGTGGGCTTGACTGTATGTGAGTTGTCCACATTCTTCTTCATTCTAGTGAGTCAGGCATGCTTAGAACTAAATATCAGTTTGGTGTATTTCTTTCTAGCGATATCCTGTGGAATTCCTGAACCTCCAGGGAATGGTTCAGTTATGGGAAATGAGTTCTCTTTAGGCAGCAAAGTGATTTATCAATGCAACGAGGGCTTCAGACTAGAGTCAAGTCAACAAGCAACAGCGGTGTGTCAAGAAGATGGATCATGGAGTAACCAGGGGAAGCCACCTGTTTGCAAGCGTAAGTATGCACATCTTCTTGAGATAGTACTTGTGAATATATTGCTTTTACAACCATCGCTTCATCACAGCTTTGGACTCCTAAATGTCACTGAAAATATTGTTTGTGCTTCTCTTTCTCTGACCTTGAAATACCAAAGTAAATAATCAGACACAGTGAATACTTAAAACAAGACCAGCTTGAATGTTAAACAGCATCGGCAGACTACAAATATGACATAATTACAAATATTAACCAGTTAATGAACATTTGTCCAATTGATCATGTAGACTTCAAAAGTGGTTTAATGTGGTGTAGTGCTTTTTTTTCCTTGTATTTCTTTCGCTTCGGGGACCGCTACCTTTCTGCAGTCAGTAAATTATCAATGATTTCTGACCGGATTTCGTTTGCAAAACCTTAACAAATATCATTCCTATTTTGTGTTTGGGAGGAACGTCCTGAACATGTCCATTCCAAATACTGATGTGGACTTTGGCCGCAAACCGAAATTGTGATTCGATAATATGTTACTGAATCGTGGTTTGTAGTTTTTACATGCCAGAAGCCCATTTTGCATTCGTGGGCCAAATTAGGCTGATTGCGACCTAAACAAAGTTTGCATATTGGGCCCTTGATTCACAAAACAAGAAGGTTCACATGTAAGTGTCCTCTGATATCCAGGCCTCTACACATAGAAGTGAATGTATGGTTTCACATGCATTCCTGGTGATTGTATGCTGTTTTCCACCCAGTGGGTGCATCAAAATATGACTCCATGCGTTTAGTGAATCATCCGGACATATTTACTTCATTGTTACCCTGATGCAAATTCCCTATGTCTAGTAGTGCATATTTGGTAGTAAACATGTTCTGTATGGAGCTTTGACAAAATGTGAAGGCTAGGGCAATTGGGGCAGAGTTAGGGGGTCATTCTGACCCTGGCGGCCGGTGGCCGCCAGGTCCACCAACCACGGGAGCACCGCCAACAGGCTGGCGGTGCTCCCACGAGCATTCTGACTGCGGCGGTTCAGCCGCGGTCAGAAGCGGCAAGTCGGCGGGCTCCCGCCGACTTACCGCTGCTCGGGGGAATCCTTCATGGCGGCGGAGCGCTCTCCGCCGCCATGAGGATTCTGACAGCCCCTACCGCCATCCTGTTCATGGCGGGAAACCCGCCATGAACAGGATGGCGGTAGGGGGTGCCGCGGGGCCCATGGGGGCCCCTGCCGTGCCCATGCCAATGGCATGGGCACGGCAGGGGCCCCCGTAAGAGGGCCCCGCAACACTGAAATACGCGACGGGTGCAACTGCACCCGTCGCACCCCTGCAACTATGCCGGCTCAATTCTGAGCCGGCGTCCTCGTTGCAGGGGCATTTCCTCTGGCCCGGCGGGCGCTCTTTTGGAGAGCGCCCGCCGGCCCAGAGGAAATGTCTGAATGGCCGCCGCGGTCTTTTGACCGTGGTGCGGTCATTTGGCGGCGGTACTATGGCGGACGGCCTCCGCCGTCCGCCATAGTCAGAATCACCCCCTTAGTGTGAAATATTGGAACTTTTTGATGTTACAGTCGTTAGACATATAGGGCTTAAGTCTGAGTCTGGCATTCACTAGACCACTGCTGCTGTGGTGGTCTGACCACTACAATATGACCCTGCAAGGTTGCACGCAGTGCCACCCTGCTGATAATAACCTGGTTCTCTGCCACCCTTTTCATGACGGTTTCACTGCCATGAAACTGCTGGTGGAGAACAGGTGCAGAGGGTTACGGGGGGGGCCTGCACTGCCCATGACCGTGACATGGGCAGTGCATGGGTCCCACTGCCCAGCACCCTTGTAATGTGTACTGTCTGATGGTGTGCATTCCGAGAGTGCTGGTGCCCACTGTGTGTGGCAGCATTGCCGCCAGCTCCAATATGAGCCAGCGACAATGCTGCCACTGTTTTCCGCTATGCTGACGGGTGGAAAGCTTGGTTTCTGCTCATCAGCCCAGTGGGAAAGTCATAATGAGGTCGGCGGGGAGGTTGTCACTACTGTGGCTGCCAACCTGTTGGAAGCTTGGTGGACAGGTGTTCTCATCCGCCAAACTCGTTGTCAGGCCCATAATTTGGAATGCGGAAAAGAGACCCACACCACAAAAGATTAACTGTGTCAAAGCTGCCTAATAATGGGCACAGGAACTGAAAAATCTTAAATTGATAAATATTAGAGCATAGTATAGTAGATTTTATCATTTTGGAGTCAGCAAAAGAAAAAGCATAGTAAAGAGAATACAGTGAAAACATCATTATTGGTCTAGCCATCTGACCCTGAGACTATTAAAGTGAAACTAATACATTTATGATATGAAAGCATAGCAGGATGAAATCACAATTTTGTTTGGAAGTCAAAGAATAAAAATAGCTTAAACATGTTAAATTCCCAATATCTTTAAAATATTATTGAGGAACAAAGAGTTACCCTATAAAGAAAATCTGACTTTATGCATCCCACACCTAGATGCATTTGCCTTGCAATCCAGCTCTTGCAGGAGGTATGGTAGACTCTAAATTGTGTTGAACCCACATTTAATCTCATATTACTATATGTATGATCACAGCAGGCCCAGGGAGAGAGAGAGAATGAGACAAGAAAGAGAAATCAAGAAGCTAAGCATCATCACACTAGCTGGTTGCACAGGTGGGTAAGTCTGCACTGTGGGAGCACTGATACCTAAACGTAAATGGGGATATTTAGTATGACTTTGGAGAGGAACCTGGAGTTTATCATTAGATATTGTATATTATACACCTTATGACACTTCATATTTACCACTCTCTATTCTATTCCCATATTTTGGCTATTCCCCCTGTGTAAGAAGTTGTGTTATTGGTTGAGAGGAGTGCAAGCCCTACTCAAGCAATAACCACAATTCTTGTAAAGGTGAAGCATAAAAAGTCACAAAATGAACCTGTGCTTAACCTTCCTGGGACTTGGCAAAAATGTTGTCAGACTTAACTTAGAATGAATTACACCCAATCAGTATAACCACAGTATGAATTTTCAACATTTTCAGTGAAAAATAGTGTAGAAAACAGCATAGCAACATCTCCAGGTATCTGGTCCAGCGAGACCAGGAAAAAGGGCCTGATTTAGAGTTTGGCAGAGGAGGTTAGCCCATCACAAACATGACGGATATCCTTCTGCCGTATTACAATTCCCTTTTAGCCTCTGGAACTTGCAATGTGTCGGATGGGATATCTATCATGTTTGTGACAGAGTAACCTCTCCACCAAACTCTAAATCAGGCCCGAAGTCACAAGTTATAGATGAACATGATGGAATACGAGTCAGGTTTAGTCACTAGGTTCACCCAAGAGTTACCTTCACACCTAGACGAAATTCTGAAGATTTCCTGGAGAAGCTAGAGCCCACAGAGGGGCCAGACAGCAGGCTGTAGTCGAGAGAAGGTGCTGGTGGCTGTTGAACCTGCTGAAGATTTCTATCTTCAAACTTAGAAAGTTTTTTGGAGCTTGATATGCCCCAGTGGGAAATGATGCAGGCTGCAGCCATAAAGGGCTCCACGAGGATGGATACCATTGTTGAGAGGACCCAATAAAAGGTATGCAGAACTGTAGAAGACAGCGAAGCAAGAGCTGTTGCGAAGTCAATCTTCAGTGAATCGGCTTGCAGGTAGATTTCGGTCTCTTGTCGGTTCTCAGAACAGTTTTTCCTGAAACATTTTCTAAGTCTCAGGTTTTGGGTTTGTCACACCAATCATCCAGGATCTGGGAGTACCACTTGAGAGCTAAAAGTCACTCCAGCAGATACCAGCAGAGGTAGACAGGTACGTTGCAGGGTCTCTGGAGCTTGCTGTGTCCCTGTAGCTCACACAAGAGGCAAACTAGCTAGCCCTTAGAGTTACTCTGGTGGTCCTAGGTTCAAGGAGTCAGTCAAGCCTTCCTTCCTCAGGCAGGGGAGCAGATTTTCCAGCAACAGGACAGTAGGGTAATCCTTCTTCTGAGTCTTTCACAGCCCAGAAGTTATCTGAAGAGTGACTCTGGAGGTTCAATATTTATAATGGGTGCCAGACTTTGTTTGGGGGACTCCCTGTCCTTGCCCTACATTTAGTTCTGGAAAGTTCTCACCCTCTCATTATCAAAGCTTTAAACTGTCTGTGGGTCACACAAGGCAGGGTAGGCCTGGTCTCAGTTTCCTTTGTGTTCAGGAGGCAAAGCCTTTTGAAGTGCAAGTGGGGCTGGGTACAACCCTTCACCAGTCATCCTACTAGGATGGCTCATTCTGTCCAAACTAAGGGGCTGATTCTAACCCCGGCGGTCTTCGACCGCCGGGGCGAGGGTCGGCGGGAGCACCGCCGACAGGCCGGCGGTGCCCCGCAGGGCATTCTGACCGCGGCGCTTTGGCCGCGGTCAGAAAGGGTAAACCGGCGGTCTCCCGCCGGTTTACCGCTGCCCTCAGAATCCCCCATGGCGGCGCAGCTTGCTGCGCCGCCATGGGGGATTCTGACCCCCCCTACCGCCATCCTGTTCATGGCGGGAAAGCCGCCAGGAACAGGATGGCGGTAAGGGGGGTCGCGGGG
Organism: Pleurodeles waltl; assembly: GCF_031143425.1. Taxonomy (NCBI): domain Eukaryota; kingdom Metazoa; phylum Chordata; class Amphibia; order Caudata; family Salamandridae; genus Pleurodeles; species Pleurodeles waltl. The sequence continues at coordinate 1,526,664,253 of NC_090444.1, forward strand.
CCCCTGGGGGCCCCTGCCGTGCCCATGCAAATGGCATGGGCACGGCAGGGGCCCCCGTAAGAGGGCCCCGCAAGGTATTTCAGTGTCTGCCTTGCAGACACTGAAATACGCGACGGGTGCTACTGCACCCGTCGCACCTTCCCACTCCGCCGGCTCGATTACGAGCCGGCATCCTCATGGGAAGGGAGTTTTTCCCTGGGCTGGCGGGCGGTCTTTTGGAGACCGCCCGCCAGCCCAGGGAAAAACTCATAATACCCTCCGCGGTCTTCTGACCGCGGAGCGGTATTATGGGGGCGGAATTCTGGCGGGCGGCCTCCGCCGCCCGCCAGAATTAGAATCACCCCCTAAGTGTCCTTTGTGTTACTGTGTAGAAGCGATGCACAAATTTCAAATGCAGAGCCATTTGCAGCCACAAGACCCAGGACACAGGCAGAAGATATAAATTGCTGGGAAAGGAAAATGCCAACTTTCTAAAACCCACACTCTGCACACCCTTCTATCCTCTTCTGCTCCTGAATGTTGTAAATGTTTTGGAGCCTTGCAGTCGGGTGTTGAGCAGGATAAGTGCGTAAAAGTAAGCACCTCCCATTTTAAATTAGGACTTTGAAACTCTTTTAAACTTTTTGAATGCTCAAAATTCACTGGGATAAATCCACTTGTTGTATCCAACCAGGACTTCATTGCGGATGGCCTCAAATTGTGCCTAGGTCCCAGTCTACCACTCCCATAGACTACACATACTTTAACCCACCCAATAATTTAATCTTGTTTGAATTTATCCACTCTACCACAACAACAAAAACTGTGAAAAATATGTGTGGAAAAATCTCCATACGGCATGGTTTATTATTGCAGTGTATATAAGAATACATTTAACAGCGGTTAAAAACATCTAGTGTACAGAATCCTGTGTGATCTCTCTTAGAACAGAAGTGCACAGTCTCTTGTCTGAGGGTGGAGTGAGAAAAGACAGATAGACTGTGTGGAAGTCTTAACACCTTTGTTCCTACTCTCACTTCCACTCTGCTGTCCCCTCCTTCAACTATTCATTTAGAGCAGTATGACTTTCCTCATTCTCACTGTTTCTCCTGGTTCTCCTTCCTAAGGTACCATTCTGGCACTGAATGGGGACAAAGTCAGTCAAAGTTGAGTCCAGTCACAATAGAATTGGAGGGTGATATGTGGATCAAGTTAGGCCTGCTGCAAAACTGTACCTTATGACTTTTATGTGGGGCGTTGCACCCTACAGCAGCGGTTGCGAGGAGTAATGTGGGATCCTGTGTCAATTTGTCATGCTGCATCTGTTCTGATGTGAATGTGTGATGTGAGGTCTGCATTGAGTTACATCACTCTGGTCAGGCTTGATGAACAGCTGTGAGGGCTGTGATGTGAGTTGCTTTGTTCTGTGTTGGTACCGATGAGGGGTTGCAAAGGCTGCATTGCACTGTGTCGCTTCTGATGGTGACCAGAGCTGGGCTGGCTGTGCACCTTTATCTCACTTCCAAAGGTACAGGATTATATAGGCACAACTGGGGGGGTTAGAACTCGCAGCAAGCAGAGTACAGGTGCAGGCTTCAAGATGTTGGGAGCCTTTTCTGTCCCTGATGCTATGATCAGTCAGCTTTCCCTTGGAGTCACTTTATGGTCTTGGGTTCAAGGTGCTGGTCCAGTCCTTCTTACGCAGGCAGCAGGGCAGCAGAGCAGCAGAGCAGCAGAGCAGCAGAGCAGAGCTTCTTGCAGCAGACCATTCCTTCGTCTGTCTTTCTAATGTCCAGGAGTGATCTGAAGGGTGGATCTGATATTTATTCTTGGTGCCCATTTTGAAGTGGGAGAAGCTTTTGGAGTTTCCCCCTACCGAGGTGTCTTGAATTTCCCTCTTCCCTCACCTGGTCTCAGAATGTCTGGGGGCCCAGCATACTATGGTGAAGTCCCCTGTGTGTGAGCTGAGCCAGTGCCTTTGAAGTGCAAGTGGGATAGGTGACAGCTTCTCCCCCTAGCAAGTCAGATATGGTCTATCCTGCCAACAACAAGGTGATGCTGTCTGAGAAGAATACAAAAAGGCCAACTGCCAACTACACCTAGTCAGGCTGCAGGAACAAAATTATTTCTACAAAAAATGCCAACTTTCTAAATGTGGTATTTTCAGAATTGCAACTTAAACTCTGACTTTACCATTGAGAAATGTTTCAAAATATAATTCTTCAGACACCAAACTTGACTTTCCGAACTGCTCCTAATCAAAAGTTAGCACTTACCTAATGTAATAAGGTAACTCACTGTTATTCTATGGGAGAGGTAGACCTCACAGGAGTAAAAATGGATTTGTGAGTTTTTTACTACCAAAGACATGTAAGACAAACGTACATGTCCAACATTTTAATTGCAATGCACCTTGCATTATGGAATGTTTAGGGCTGTTGATTGCTTACCTTAACAGTAATAAAAAGGAAGGTTTAGACTTGCAATGTGACTATTTTGCCAAATTCAATTTGTAAGTTTCAAACTGCTGGCAGTCTGCAAAGGCAGGCCTAAAACATGTTTTAAAGGGCTACTTAAGTGAGTGGCTAAATAAATACTGCAGGGCCACTAGTACCATTTGATTTACAGGCCCTGGGTATATGGCATGCCAATTTACTAGGGACTTAAAAGTAAATTAAATATCCAAATCAGGTGTAAGCCTATTTTATCATTAGGGAGTGAGCTCAAGCACCGTAGTACTTGTTACCAGTAGTAGCATCGTAAGGCCAACAAAAATGTATCCGGACAAATAAGAGGATAAAGGCAAAAAAAGATTGGGGGAACACTACCCTACGTCTGACAGGTCCAACAGAACTCATAAGAATTGCTCCAAGAAAATACTTGAATTTCATTGCCTTTTTAATTCCTTATCTGATCTTCAATATGTTAAATAATGCAATTTTTTATGTCTTCGTTGTTTCCACCTTTGTGTTCTGTACCTATTTCAATTAAATGATATTTGTTCTCTCAAGTTTCATTAACAATTTTAGTGCAGAACAATATCACACAACTGGCATGAATGTTACATATCACAGAGTTGCACATATGATTTTCAGCTTGTATCTATATGTGTGTTCTGCCCCTTCCTACCTTGAGGCCCTCCCCGCCCACTATGTTTTCCAGAAGACACTATCCTAAACACTAGTGTATCAAAGCATGACAGATGTGTTTCTGTTCCATCCATCAATACTCCTGCCCTTCATCAAATATTCTGGTATCAGGTTAAGGATTATACCCAAAACCTCCAATGAGATAAAAATGTAATTGCAGGCATACTCTCTATGAGGAGTGAAATCAGTGAACTCCCAATACTCTTGATAAAGGTGATCCTGAAGGATTCTAGTTCGTTATCCCATTTCTAGGATATTCCTAACAAAATATACCAATATGTGAACATTGGGTAGGTTGCCTTTATATCATTAAAACACTATAACAAGTTCATCAGCTCCCAGACATATATGACTGTGATTAGACATAGTGGGGGTCATTCTGACCCCGGCGGTCATGGACCGCCGGGGCCAGGGTTGGCGGGAGCACCGCCAACAGGCTGGCGGTGCCCCGCAGGGCATTCTGACCGCGGCCAAAGATGATCATTGCTCAGTTGTGAGACTTTAAAGTGGTAATTCTGCCAAACATTAGAGAGCATTGCCACCTTCTGTAAAACTTCTTATAAAGTTCTCTGCCTGAGAGATTACTCCCCACTGACCTTATCTACTTTATATATATTCTTTGTCCCTTTTCCCCTGCTTTGCCAGGTAGGGTTCTACATTATTCACCAAGGTATGATGGTTTATTAAGATATAAAAAGGAGAGTGTTTGAGTGGCATTAGCTGTTCTTGTGTATTAATTAACTTCCTCATGTTTCCCAAACAAAGGAGCTTCACTCACTGTATTCCCTTTCCCCATCATTTAGTTCTTCCTCTAGCTTCTCTGTCTCCTGTCATTAAATTTTGTGAAGATGAGTCATTAAAAATACATTCTGTATTTACATCGTCCTAGACCCACAGAATATTGGAATCGTCATTGTCTAAGCAGGGTTGAGCCTAGTCACCGTTGGGGGGCCCTTTTCAGTGTATCAGTGTCTAATTTACATAAACCCCTATTGTGGCATGCATGTGATTCAAGGCAGCTACTGGGCCCATTTTTACATTCTAATAAACAGGGTTCAGGGGTTTGTTAATCATGGTCAGATCTACCTTAGAATGAGTACTCATTGCATAGTTAACCTCTAGGGGCAGCCCTCAGCAAAAACACAAAGAGACCCCATTGTGTCTGTGAATGGTAAATGAGCAGAAGGCCAATGGGTATTCCCAATGCTTCATTTGTTTTGGTCTGTTTAGTTAGATGTTTTCCTTGAAGGCATAACATGTCTCTTTCAAAAGATTTAATTGATTTCCACCTAGTATCCTGTTTTCCTTTTGGGTTGAACCCCTTCACATTGCAAGAAATAATCTTGCCTATAGCTGTGATATTTGAAGATAGATATCTATTTTCCACCAACTAGAATGCAATGGTTGATGTGTTGAAGAGTACGGTTCACATACAAGCTAGCAGTTTTCCTAGTGATCATTAACGGATGTGTTTCCCCAAACCAGTAACTAAAACATACCTCGAGTCCACCTTTCTGCCCCTCATACTTTTCAAAATGTAATGAGGTTTGTAAGCCCATCTTTTGACACAACTTTAAAACAATTAATAGGGCCCCTGACCTCAACCTGTGAGGTTCCTCACATGTTGCACTCTGCAGAAATAACCTGGGGCTTTAGATACTAATCCATCCTGGTTGCCAATGAGCTATAAGCACTCAGGATTGTTTCCACATGTGAGAGGATGACTAAGGTTACAACTACATACCTCCCACCTGCTGCTTCCTTATGTACACCCAATAACCATTTATGATATTTTCTGCCCTGAAGTACATTTCCATCCACACCTGCCTGCTATAGTGTTATATTTTGTCATAAACACAATCACTTCATGCATGTTTCTTTGAAAGTTTGCTTTGCTGCTGAAAATAATATTGTTGAAATGAACCAAATATACCTCTACATACAATTAGATTTACAGTTGTAGGTCTACTTGTGTGACAGTGGACATGTATAATCACATATCAAGCCCTACATATTCAATCAATCAGTACTTCTAAAGTGCAGCTAGTCACCCGTGGGGTCTCAGGGCGCCGTATGCAGGTGTGCTGCTTAATTGAATAGCCAAGTCTTGAGGCCCTTCCTGAACTGCTTCAGTGACTCGATCTGTCTGAGTTTGAGAGGTAGAATATTCCATGTCCGGGCTGCAAGGTAGCAGAAGCATCTTTCTCCTGTTGTGTTTTTTCAGATCTTGGGCATGGTTGCAAGGGCAAGGTGGGAAGAACAACGTTGTCTGTTGGGTAAGTAGAAGGTGAGGGGGTGTTTGAGATATACTGGTCCTATGTTGTGTAGTGCCTTGAAGGTGTGTATCATAAGGTGATGTGCTTGTTGACAGTGTAGGTCTTTGAGGTGGTAGGAGACGAGGCTGTTACAGGGGAAGTCCAGAATAAGCCTGGCTGCTGCATTCTGTATTCTTTGTAGTCTTGATTACAGTTTCTTGGTGATGCCAGCATAGAGTGCATGGCCCTAGTCAAGTGTGCCACTGACAAGTGCATGGGTGACTGTCTTCCTCACCTCGGTGGGGATCCACTGGTATTGAAGCATGATGACGAGACGACATTGATTTGATGGGTCATGGACAGAGAGGAGTCCAGGATGATGCCATATTGCGTGCTTGGTCAGTGGGAGCAGGGCGTTTCCAAGTGCAGTCGGCCACCAGGAGTCAATCAAGAAGAGGTGGTGGAGCCGATTACAAGGATCTCCTTTGTGGCCGAGTAGAGTTTGAGGCAACTGACTTCCATCCACATGATGACTGCTCTCATCCCATTGGGGAAATTTCTCTTGGCCTTTGCTGGGCTGTAGGTCAGGGAGAGGATCAGTTTGGTATAGTTGACATATGAGACGATGTTTCGGCTGTGTTGTCTGATGATCTTGGCGAGAGGGGTCATGTAAATGTTGAAGAGTGTCGGGCTGAGTGAGGATCCTTGCAGTACTTCACAGCATATTTCTTTGGCTCTTGATGTGAACAGTGGTAGTCTGACACTCTGTGCTCTGCCTGTGAAGAAGGATCTAATCCATTCCAGTGCTTTGTTACGGATGCTGTGGCGTGTGGAGTCTTGCGCAGAGTATGGAGTGGGAGACGGTATCAAATGCGGTGCAGAGGTCAAGGAGGATGAGTGCGGCCGTGTCTTTGGTCTAGTATGTCATCGGGTGGCTGCTAGGAGTGTTGTTTTGGTACTGTGGTTGCTCCTAAATCCGGATTGGGATGGATCTAGGATCTGGTGTGCCTCTAGGAATTCAGTGAGTTACTGGTTGATGGCGTTTTCTGTTACTATGGCTGGGAAAGGGAGCAGAAAGATGGGTCTGTAGTTCTTCAGCTCCCTTGGGTCGGCGGTGGGTTTCTTGAGTAGCGGGTTGATCTCGGCATGCTTGGCGGTGGGATGGCAAGGTGGCGGTTTTGAAGGATCAGTTCATAGTCCGGCAGAGCTCTGGTGCTATGGTGGCACTGGCCAGGTTGAAGATGTGATGTGGGCATGGATCTGAGGGTGCTCCTGAGTGGATGGAGTTCATGAGCTTCTGGGTTTCCTCTGTGGTGATAGGGGCCCAGGAGTTCAAGATATGATTTGGGGTCCATGGTGGTGTTTGTGGGAGTTGCAGACTGGTTTTGGTTTTTGAAGCCTTCGTAAATGTCCTAGATTTTCCGGTGGAAGAAGGTGGTGCGTTTTTTGCAGAAGTCTCAAGAGAGAAGGATGGCTGAGGTGTCTGTCCCAGTGTTCGTGAACTCTTTGATGATGGTGAAGAGCTCCTTGCTTTTGTGAGTGCTGGTGCTAAGGTGTTCTTGAAAGGTGGCTTTCTTAGTGGCTCTGATGTTCTGGTGGTGTGCGGTGACTGCATTCTTGTAGGCTATGCTGTCTTCTGTTGATTTGCTGCCCCTCCATTTCCGTTCCAGTCACCTGCAGGAGCAGTAGGTCTGTTGTGAACCATCTAGGTGTTTTGTTTTGTTGGTTTCCTGCAGGTTTCCTGAGGGGAGCTACACTGTTAGCACATTCCGGAATCCAGCATTGTAGATTACTTGCAGATTCATTTGCATTGGCTGTGTCCAGTGGGGAGGAGTGGCTGAATGCGTCAATGAGTTGCACTTCTGTGGTCCAATGGTTATCAGAGGTACGAGAAATGGTGAGGTTGTTCCCTGCCAAGAAGAAGGGGTCAACGTGGGCCCAACTGTGTGGGTGGGGATGTTGACAAGTTGTTTGAGGCCCAGTGTTGCAAAGTTGTCCAGAAGGCTTGTGGTGTTAGTGTCATTGTGTATGTCAAGGTGGAAATTGATGTAGTCGAGTAGGATGTAGTTGGTGGAGGCAAGTGCTTGGGGGGCAACGAGATCAGCAATGGTTTTGCTGAATTGACGTTGGGGTTCTGGTGGCCTGTAGATGAGTGTGCCACGGAGGGAGGATTTGGGATTGGTTTGAATCTGGAAGTGTAGATGTTCATGGGATAGCAGATTCTGTGACTCGCTGGTGGTTGCCAGGTGGAGGGTGTTCTTGTAGACTATGCTGATGCGTCCTCCTGGATGGTTGGCTCTGTCTTTTTGGATGATTTTGTAGTTGTCTGGAATGGCTGTGGCGATATCTGGGGCTGAGGTGGGGCTGATCTAGGTCTCCATGAGGAAGGAGACGTCCGGGGAGGGCAAAGAGAGGAGAGGAGGTCCCAGACGTCTACTGTGTGCTTGACAAGGGAGCATGTGTTAATTAAGAAGTATGCACTTGAGGTAGCCATCTGGGCTTCGTGCAAAATTATGTGGTGGTCGGGGAGGGTGCAGGAGCATGAGCAGCACAAGAAGGGTCCATGAGTATTCTGTAGGTCGGCTAGGTAGCAGGCTGATGATCTTCCCAGGTTGAGTGAGTGTAGAGTGTTGGACACAAACCACTCAATGGAGAGAGGACCAGGGTCCATGGCACTGGGCGCTGTCCAGGCATGGACGAGCCAGGTGTGCTTGCCTTTGGTGCACCTTTGGCGCGCCAGCGGCGCACCCACTGTGTGCAGCTGCACAGCTGCCACCCTTAAGAGGGGGAGGGAGGGTCTGGACAGCTGTGAGGTGAGAGAGCAGGAAAAATGCTTCATGGGCGGGGCTACAGGGGTAGCAGCGGCAGGGCAGGTAGCAAAGGAAGCAGTAATGGGGGACGCGCAGAAAAAGAAAAAAAGCAGCAAAAATTGAAACAGGAGGAAGAGTGAAGAATAGAGAAAAGTAGCAAAAGACAGAAAGCAGACAGAAGCAGATGGCCACTAGGCCACCAGGGATGATGCGAAGGCACGTTCCAGCAGGTTAAGGCGAGCCTTGATCTCAGAGCCAGCAGGCTCTTGAGGAGATCAGTTGCAGTAGCAGGTGGAGCAACACAGGAGGGAGAGACAAACGCTGATCAGAAAGGTCAGTGGAGTCACCCCTCACTTCGCAGCAGCCACCCTTAAGAAGGGGAGGGTCTGGACAGCTGGGAGGTGGGAGGTCAGGAAAACAATTTCACGGGCGAGGCAGCAGTGGCAGGAGGGAAGAATGGGAAGTGGCAAAGGGGAAGACACAGAAAAGCAAAAAAACTGCAAAAAAAGAAACAAGAAAGAGTGAAAAACTGAGAAAAGCAGCAAAAGACAGAAAGCAGACAGAAGCAGATGGCCCCTAGGCCACGAGGGATGAGGTGCAGATGGGTGCCTGCGAGTGGAGGTGGGCATCTATCTCAGAGCCGGCAGACTTTTGAAGAAATTGGTCACAGCAGCAGGTGGAGCCACGCAGGAGGGAGCGTCAAACACGGACAAGAAAGGTCAGTGGAGTCGCCCCTCACTTTGGAGCGGCCACCCTTAAGAAGGGGTGGGAGGAGGGAGGGTCTGGACAGCTGGGAGGTGGGAGGGTGGGGCTGCAGGGGGAGCAGCAGTAGGGAGGGAAGTAGCAATGGGGAAGGTGCAGAAAGGCAAAAATGTGGAAGAAAGTGAAAAAAGTGAAAGAGTGAAAAACAGGAAAAGCTGCAAATGACAGAAAGCAGATAGAAACAAATGGCCACTAGGCCACCAGGGATGAGGCCCAGGAAGGTGCCTGTGGATGGAGGTGGGCCTCAATCTCAGAGCCGGCAGACTCTTGACGAGTTCGGTCGCAAAAGTAGGTGGAGCCATGCAAGAGGGAGCGACAAACGCTGACCAGAAAGGTCAGTGGAGTTGCCTCTCATTTTGCAGCGGCCACCCTTAAGAAGGGACGGGAGGAGGGATGGTCTGGATAGCTAGGAGGGCAAGAAAAGTGATTTCGGGGCAGTGGCTGGGCTGCAGGGGCAGCAGCGGCAGGGAGCGAAACAGCTGTGGGGAAGGCGCAGAAAAGCAAAAATGTGGCAAAAAGTGAAACAAGAGAAAGAGTGAAAAACAGAGAAAAGCAGCAAAAGACAGAAAGCAAACAGAAGCAGATGGACACAATGCCAGCAGGGATGAGGCAGAGGAAGGTGCCTGCAGGTGGGGGTTTCGATCTCAGAGCCGGCAGGCTGTTGAAGAGATTGGTTGCAGCAGCCGGTGGAAACACGCAGCAGGAAGTGACAAATGCTGCCCAGATAGGTGAGTGGAATCACCCCTCACCTCACAGCGACCACACTTAAGAAGGGAAGGGAGGGTGGGTCTTGACACCTGGTCGGCAGGGGGTCGGGTAAAGCACTTGCATCAGCTCCTCCGTCTATACCTGTCCAAAGCTGTTGGGCTAAGTGTCTTCAGTTGTTAAGGCTTTCTCTTATTCTGGACTCTATTTGGCCACTTATCTCTAAAAATCTTCTTAGAAATAAACTGATTCCATCCCTGTCTCTGGCACATTTTTATACTAAACATTTTTTAAACCGGACACAGTCCAAAATGTCCAAGTTAAAGCTAATTGACTCTGATCTTTGTTAGCCTTGTAAAGAAGCAACAAGTGCCCCTGACCATGTGCTCTTGACTTGAAAACGTTGTTCTAACTACTGGATGGAGGTCCAAGACTGGCTTACCAGCATTTTTTAAGGTTTATTTTTCTCTAACTGTGCCTCTTGTTCTGCTAGGTCTGTATGCGTTGACTCCCCTGCTTGATTTACCTGATAAAGATGTGGCATTACTGGACTTAAGCTTGACAGAGGCAATGAACGTTTTTTTGTTAGAGTAAAAAGCTCTCAGTAATGTCTCTTTCCAAAGATGATAAGCATGAGTTACTTACCTTAAAAGTAGACATAGGGGGTCATTGTGACCCCGGCGGTTGGCGATGACATGGGGGAAAGTACTGCCAACAGGCTGGCAGTACTTTTCTCCTTATTAAGACATTGACGGTTTGGCTAAAGCCAAATCTGCAATGTACCACACCAACCACCATGGTGGCAATGACTGCCGGGCTGGAGACTTCAGTCTCCAGTCCATTGGCCGTCACTTGCCCGTCTGAGGGATTATGACCCCACCTGTCACCATGGGTTTCATGGCAATCTTACTGTCACGAAAACCATGGCAGCAGGCACTATCAGTGAATCCCTTCCCTGTCACTGATAGGGGTCTTCCCCGCCCCATTCCCCCTCCCCATATTCCCCCACCCCCCTTCTCCGCATACCCCCCACTACATACACGCACCTTCATTCACAAACACACGCATACACACACTCATACCCACATTCATCCACGCATGCATACATCCATTCACACACACATCCACACACACTGACATACACACAAACACGCATTCACACAGCACAACATACACGTACTCACACATCCATACATGCACACACAGACAGCAGGCATCACACATCTGCATACATGCATGCACAGACATACACACACACACCCACACACATACAAAACACCCCCCTCCCTTGTCGGAGCACCCGACTTACCTGATGTAAGGGGGTACTATGGCAGGAGACAGGATGGGGCGCTGCTGCCAGCAGCAGCATCCACCAGCAGAACACTACTAGGCCGTATCATGGGTCATGATATTGTCTGCGGTGGTCTACTGGTGTGGCGCTGCTGCTGGCAGCAGCGCCTCCTTACAGCCACCCGCTGGCATGGCCACAGCTGGATTTCCATCATCCTTCTGGCGGAAATCCAGCTGTGGTCTAAATCCAGCTGACGGTTGGTAGCCACGGTGACGGTCTTTTGCCGGCTGTCGCGTGGCGTTAGGAGGTTTTTACCGTTGGGGTTGTAATGAGCCCGATAAAGGCTTGTCCCTTTCCTCTGGCATGTCTGACCTTTCACAGGAACTACGGCATAACCCAATATTTGTTTCGATTGCCTACAAAAAGAGTACTCATCCCTGTCATGTTGTTTTTTCTATGGTATTTTTGTTTCATTTTTTCTCAGTTATGCCTCTCTTTTGCCTTTTTTCCTTTCCTTTCCTTTCCCTTATCCTTTCCTTTCATTTCTAACTTTCTGTCAAAAATGTATTCATTTTCATTTTTATCATTTTGTAGTGTAATGCAGCCATCACACTGTTGGCCCATTGTTTTTCTGAATCAGTCCTTAGTTATAGTTGATATGCTCCTTCCTTGTTAGTTATAAATCTGTTTTCTCTGATAGAGACTTCTAGTTGCAGATTCCTTACCTTTAAATTCCCCCTGTCTGACTGGATCTGGCGAATTTTTCTTCAAGCAGTACCCCTGCGCGCTGTTATTTGGTGTTGGTTGGCTCCAGGGGGGGGGGGTTGACATTGTGGTTGCTGTGATGACATTGTCATCGTATATAGGTTAATTCCCAGCGTGCTGATGTCAGTTCTTTTCTTTCCGCGCCAGCCTATGCGCAGATCTGGAGAAGAGCTTTCCCAGTAATTTTTTAACTAACTGCGACATTTTGTCAAATTCATTTTTGATGATTTTTGAGACATCAATGGATGTCCCGTAAGACCGGATTTAAGCCCTGCGACTCCTGTCACCGCATAATCTCAGCAACTGATCCGCACCTCGTGTGCCTCTGGTGTTTGTAACACAACCATGACCCAAAGTCATGCTCCTAGTGTTGGGCCATGAACTTGAAAGCTTTGTGGAAGTGGTTCCTGAAGCTCATGGCGGCCTGACACTCGACTCCGTGTCGTTCCCGGTCCCAGTCGTGAGAAAGGTCAGGAGACTGGTTGCAGAGTCACCACCATTATTCTTTGTCCAAGTCATCTGGACATTTGGGTAAAAAGAAGAAGTCGAAGAAGGCAAAATGTTCTTCGACTTCACCCCGTTGCTTGCACAATGTGACGGGGGAAGAGCGTCAACGCTCTAGACCTCTGTCTTCGGAGTCCCAGTCTGGGCTCCCTCTCCACCTCCCCGAATTTCTGGGAGCCACAGCTACCCCTGCCCAACTGAAGGAGTTCTTTGAGGCCATGCGCCTCATATTTAGGCAGCCCGAGCCATCCTCTGCACTTTCTAAAACAGGGGAGTCGGTGAGAGCCCCCACTCAGGAGGGCAACTTAGGATCAGCTTCTGGATCTGTCCTAACTGTGGCTGTGCCAACTCGACCTTCCCCGGTGTCAGCTGGAGATGTCTGCGCTCCCGGCGCCGATTGGGCCCACAATCGACGCCTACCTTATACTCATTCCTGACAACCCTGAGCCGGAACAACATCACTCAGCGCGATTCCATTTTCCATGGTCTCTGCTGTGCCCAGGGTTCATCTTGAACCCTTTTACAATGGGTACGGATACGGGGATAGTTTAGAGGGGTCGCTAGACCCTTCAGAGGACCAGCTTTATCCTGAACTAGACTGGGCACAGGATTTAGGTGATGCCAGTGGGTTGTATACCTCCACTAACACTGGCATGTTATATCCCAGTACCGTGGCTACGGATTAGGGAGCGTCTTATTCTATTGTGGTGAGAAGGGCAGCTTGATCCTTGAGCTTCCTTCTGTGGAAGTCAGGCCTAACCTCCTGACCGAATGCTTCAGCCTGGGGCCTCCAACTCGGAACCCCTTCTTCCCTTCAACAAAACACTTATGGACGTCCTACTGGGGACCTGCCACAGCCCCAGCACAGGGGCTCCTATGAATAGGACGATTGCCCACCGCCATCGGCCTGCGCTGAATGACCCAAATTTCCTTACCCAACACCCTATCTGAGAGCCTTGTTGTTAGAAATAGGGTCTTTGGTTGGCAGTCAGATTACCCCCTGTCCAAGCAAGGACCCTCACTCTAGTCAGGGTAAGTCACACACAATCCAAATTATCCTGTGCCCACCCTCTGGTAGCTTGGCCTGAGCAGTCAGGCTTAACTTAGAAGGCAATGTGTAAAGTACTTGTGCAATAAATCACACAATAACACAAAATAGCACCCCAGAAATACACCACATACTGTTTAGAAAAATATATAATATTTATCTGGATACATGCAGATCAAAGCAATCAAAGATGCAATAAGTAAATGTTGAGATTTTACTGAAAAGTGAGATAAAGGGCCTGATTACAACTGTGGGGGAGGGGGTTAATCCGTCCCAAATTTGACGGATATCCTGCCCACCAGGATATCCGTCACATTTGGGACAGTTTAACCCCCTCCGCTACAGTTGTAATCAGGCCCAAAGTGTCTTAAGTCTTGTAAAACCAAACAAAGTCTCTTTCAAGCACAAAGTACTGGTTCGCGTGAAAAATCTCTGCAAAGAGCTGTAGAGGAGGATAAGCGCGGAAACAAAGTGGGTGTGCGCCGATTTCTTGGGCTGCACACGGTGATGCGTCATTTAGTTTCCATGCAGGGATGGCTGTGCGCCGATTTCTGGCACTCGGTCGTGGATCCTCTTCAGGTTGTGGGGTATTCAGACTCCCCGGGGACGGTGCGTGGATTTCCTGTGCTGGCAGGCCAAAGTCACAGGAGCTGCATCGATCCGGTGGGCGTTGTGTCAAATTTTCTACTGCACGGCAGGTGCTGCGTCGATTCCTCTCTGGAAGTTGGGCTGCATCATTCCGGGTCAGCTGTGCGTCTATCCAGTGGGCAGTGTGTCGAAGTTCCGGTCGCTACGCTGGCACTGCGTCAATCTTCTCGTTGAGAAGTCGGGCTGCGTTGTTCTGGTTCGGCATGCAGTGAAATTTTCACTGCGGTGCAGGCTGTGCGTCGTTTCTGGCAGACCGTGCGTCGAATTTCACAGCACAAGAAGTCCTTCTCGAAGAGATGAAGTCTTTTTGGTCCTGAGACAGCAGGGAACAGGAGGCAAGCTCTATCCAAGCCCTTGGAGAGCAATTCTTCACCTCAGCTAGAGAACAGCAAGGCAGCAGTCCTTCACAGAAAGCAGTCAGGTGAGTCCTTTGGCAGCAAGGCAGTTCTTCTTGGCAGGATGCAGGTTCTGGTTGCAAGTTTCTTCTCCAGGAAGTGTCTGAGTTGGTAGGGGCTGAGGCCCTGTTTATATACCTAAATGTGCCTTTGACGTGGGGGAGACTTCAAAGAGTGCCTTAGAAGTGCACCAGGTCCCCTTTCAGTTTAATTCTGTCTGCCAGGGTCCCAGTAGGGGGTGTGGCAGTCCTTTGTGTGAGAGCAGGCCCTCCACCCTCACGGCCCAGAAAGACTCATTCAAAATTCAAATGTATACAAGTGAGGCTGAGTATCCTGTGTTTGGGGTGTGTCTGAGTGAATGCACAAGGAGCTCTCAACTAAAGCCGGCCAGACGTGGATTGTAAGGCACAAAGATTTAGGTGGCATTTCTAAAATAGTAATATTAAATCTAACTTCACCAGTCAGCAGTATTTTATATCACCATTCTGGCCATCCTAAATATGACCTTCCTACTCCTTTCAGATCAGCAGCTACCACTCAAACAATGTAGGATGGCAGCCCCAGTGTTAGCCTATGAAGGGAGCAGGCCCCCCTGGACACATATAGGGGGTCATTCCTACAGTGGCGGGCGGCGACCAGAACCGCCACTTGGCCGCTCCGCGGTCAAAAGACCGCGGAGGCCATTCTGGCTTCCCCGCTGGGCGCCCGCCAAGGGAGCGCCCGCCGGCCCAGCGGGAAAGGCCCTGCAACCCAGAAGCCGGCTCCGAATGGAGCCGGCGGTGTTGTAGGGGTGCGAGGGGTGCAGTTGCACCCGTCGCGATTTTCACTGTCTGCTAAGCAGACAGTGAAAATCATGCTGGGGCCCTGTTAGGGGGCCCCTGCACTGCCCATGACAGTGGCATGGGCAGTGCAGGGGCCCCTAGGGGCCCCACAACACCCGTTCCCGCCATCCTGTTCCTGGCGGTAAAAACCGCCAGAAACAGGGTGGCGGGAAGGGGGTCGGAATCTCCATGGCGGCGCTGCTTGCAGCGCCGCCATGGAGATTCAGCCCAGACAGGGGAAATCCGGCTGGAAACCGCCGGATCCCCTTTTCTGACCGCGGCTTTACCGCCGCGGTCAGAATAGGCAGGGAAGCACCGCCAGCCTGTTGGCAGTGCTTCCGTCATTTTAGCCCTGGCGGTCGCGGACCGCCAGGGTTAGAATGACCCCCCATAGTGCACTTTACTAGCGACTTAAATTAAATAGTCCAATTGGGTATGATCCAATGTTACCATGTTTAAAGTGAGAGAGAATATGCACTTTAGCACTGTTTAGCAGTGGTAAAGTGTGCAGAGTCTGAAAAACAGCAGAAAACAGTATCTAAAAAGTGGAGGGAGGCAGGCAAAAAGTTAGGGGTGACCACCCTAAGGCTGTCAGGTCTAACACTTGTTATCCAGGCTTCTTCATCCTCTGGTGCATTCTCTACCGGTCCCCTGGACAGGGAATCAAAAAGACTGGACAACTTAAGGAAGAAGCTGTTTTCTTCTGCCAGTCTAGCGCTGCAGTCCATGAGCGCCACATGTCTTTTGGGCCTCTATTCCCATACTCTCAGGGATACAGTTGTGCAAGTGCTACCCCTAGTTCCGGAAGAGGCCTGGAACATTCTCTCCCAAGCCGTAACAGACGGGAGCGACACAGCCAAGTTCGAGATCTGTTGTGGATTGGATACAGCTGACTCACTAGGCAAATCGATTGCATCGACGGTGGCACTGAGATACCACACCTGGTTGAGGACGTTTGGTTTTAGGGGATGTCCAGCAATCTTTGATGGACATGCCCTTTGATGGCACTCCTCTCTTCGGAGACAAGGCAGACTCAGTGCTTGAGGGCTTTCAGTATTTCCAGGCTACAGCTCAGTTATTTTGCCTCGCAGCCGTTACTCGCCCCCCTCAGTCTGCCTCTTGCTCCTTTCCTGGCTAAGGGAAGGTCACCCAACCGCATCCATTTTCACTGGGCCACCACCCCGCTCATGCTGCACAGCCCCTGCGTGGACGCGGGATCCACTGAGCTTGTGACCCAGGGACTCATTCCACCCACTCTTCTGCCTCAAAATACTCCTAGTCCCTTGGGACATTTGGGACTAGATGCCAGCAGAATTCACCATCATCTGTCCCACTGGGAATCCATTACCATGAACAGGTGGGTTTTATAGATCATCCAAATGGGCTATTCCCTCCCCTTCGAGACTTCTCCTCCAGCCATGCCACCATCATTTGATCACCTGCCGGAGGATCATTTGGCACTTCTCCGTGAGGAAGTCAAGTCTCTCCCAGCCAAGGGAGCCATAGAGAGGGTACCTGCGCCAGAAGCAGGTTGTGATTGCTATTCCCGCTACTATCTGATGCCCAAAAATGACAAGGGTCTTTGCCATATCCTAGACCTCTGGTCCCTCAATCTCTTCCTCAAGAAGGAGAAGTTCAAGATGTTAACCTTGTCTCAGGTCATTTCTGCCCTGGACCCTGGAGACTGGATGATTGTGTGGACTTGCAGGACACCTATTTCCATATTCCCGCCCTGCCGGCCCACAGGTGTTACCTACGATTCATGGTAAGTCACAAGCACTTTCAGTTCACCGTGCTCCCCTTTGGCCTTACCAGTGCCCCTCGGGTTTTCATGAAAGTGATGGTAGTGGTTTCAGATCATCTGTGCAGGTTAGGGGTCCCGGTGTTCCCCTACTTGACGACTTGCTGTGAAAGGAGGACACGCCCCAGAAAGTCGTCTCCCACCTCCAGACTACAGCGAACCTCCTGCATTCTTTTGGGTTCACTATTAACGCACTAAAGTCACACCTGACTCCCTCTCAGACGCTCCCTTTCATCGGAGCTGTTCTGGACGGACACAGTGCAGCTTCAGGCTTATCTTCCTGAAAAGTGAGTCCAGGAAATTTGGGTGATGATACCGATGTTTCAGTCTCAATCCTGGATTTCTGTGAGAATGACTCTAAGGCTTCTGGGCCTCATAGCCTCCTGCATCTTGCTGGTCCAACATGCCAGATGGCATATGTGGGCTCTGCAGTGGGACCTGAAGTTCCAGTGGGCGCAGCATCACTGAAATCTCTTTGACATGGTTCAGATCTCGGCGGGAACTGGAAAAGATCTAAAGTGGTGGTTGTCGAATCCAGATTGAGTCAATTGCAAATCCCTCTCCCTTCCCTAACCAGATCTCACAGTAGTGACAGCTGCATTGCTCCTTGAATGGGGTGGACACATGGGAGAGGTGGAGATCAAAGGCCTCTGGTCCCAGGCGGAGTCCGGGCTCCACATCAAACTTTTGGAGCTCTGTGCGATCCAACTTGCATTGAAAGCATTCCTTCCCTCTCTCAAATTGGAAAGTGGGGCAGGTGTTCACTGAAAACACCACCACCATGTGGTATTGCAACAAGCAGGGCGTAGTAGGGTTGTGGACCCTTTGTCAAGAGGATTTTCACTTCTGGACATGGATGGAACGGCAGGGCATTTTCCTGGTGGTTCAACATCTGTGGCCAGAGCAGACAAACTCAGCCATCGATGCGTAGTCAATCATGAATGGCGTTTCCATCCGGAGTTGGTGCAAGGTCTCTTTCCACAGTAGGGAGAGCCTTGGTTAGATATTTTGGCCTCCGCAGAGAACGCTCAATGTCAGCTGTTTTGCGTGATGAAGTTTCCAAGGCGACACTCTCTGTAATACCATAAAGTGGTATTGGTGAGAATGTACCCTTCTCACCAATACCACTTCTGCCCCAAGTTCTGAAGAAGATTAGGCAAGACCGGGCCCAAGTAATCTTGGTGGCTTCGGACTGGGCATGAAGAGTCTGGTATCACAAGCTCTTGAGCATGGACATCGATCCTCCCATCAGACTGCCTCTTTGGGAGGATCTTCTGTTGCAGCAGCAGGGGACGATTATCCACCCAAACCTGTCCAGTAGCCCCCTCCTTGAGTGGAGATTAAGTGGTGACAGTTGATGGCTTTTGACCTATCACCTGCAGTCCGTATTGTCATCTTGGCAGCCAGGCGTCCCTCCACCAAAACATTGGAAGAAATTTGTGGAATGCTGTTTTGATAAATCTGTTGATCCCCTCTCTGCACCTCTCTCAGAGATTCTCCTCTTTATTGTCTCCCTTGCCCTCCAGGGCTCTGCTCTGGGCACCCTCAGAGGATAATTGTCTGCCAACTCTGCCTTCCTTAGGAAACCAGACCAACCTTCTCTTTTCTAATCTCCCATAGTTGGGAGGTTTCTTAAAGGCCTCACTCATATGTTTCCTCCCATCCCGTTCATCATGCCACAGTGGGATTTGAACCTGGTCCTCACATACCTCATTTGCGCCCCTTTTGAGCCACTCCACAACTGTCCTTTACGGCTCATAACCCTTAAGACAGCCTTCTTGATTGCCATCACCTCTGCTCCCAGAGAAAGGGAGCTTCAGGCTCTTTCTTCGAAGCCACCATTCATAGCAGTGCATTCTGACAAAGTGGTGCTTTGTTCCTTTGTTCCCAAAGTGTTAACGCCTTTTCAAGTAGGCCAATCTATCACCTTGACTACTTGTCACGTAGCCCCACATCCATCTCATGAGGAGGAGAGACTCCACCGTCTTGATCCAAAAAGAGCGTTGGCATTCTATCTAGATCGTATGAAAGATTTCCGGGTGGACGATCAACTCTTTGTGGGATATGTGGGTGCGAAGAAAGGGAAGGCGGTGCAAAAGAGCACCATTTCACGATGGGTGGTCCTCTGCATCAAGATGAGCTATGGTTTGGCGAAAAAGCAACCCCCTGACAGTTTGAGCGCTAATCCTACCAGAGCAACTACTGCTACCACAACCTTAGCACCTGGAGTTCCAGTCCTGGATATCTGTCAGGCCGCAGCGTGGGCATCCTTACATACGTTCACCAAGCACTACTGCCTGGACAGTCAAGTCCACTGGGTCGGCTATTTTGGCCTTTTGGTCCTGCAGGATTTTTTGGTGTGATCTTAGTTCGCAGCCCACCACCAGGGTTGGTATTGCTCGGATATCTATTCAAAGGTAAGGAATCTGCAACTAGAAGTCTCTATCAGATGTTACAAGTTACTTACCTTCGGTAACTATATATCTGTTAGAGACGTATTCTATTTGCATATTCCTTACCGACCCACCCATGCTGCCCACACTGTGAACTGATTTCTAGGGACAGGTACTTCCATCTAAGGGCCCTAGTTTTGGTGCACCATTCTCAGTGTTTTTCATGGCTCCACGCTAATGGCGTGGAAAGTCATGAAAAGAAACTGACATCAGCACACCGGGGTGGTACCTAAATACGACCCCAACGTCATCACGGCGATCATGACACCAAAACCCACGAAGTCGACTGATGCCACCTAACGTGCACAGGGGTACTGCTCTAGGAAACATTCTCCAGATCCAGTCTGACGCCTGGGAGGATTCAAAGATAAGGAATCTGCAACTATAATATGTCTCTAACAGATATAGCTTTACCGAAGGTAAGTAACTTGTACATTATCACTTGAATTTTATGTTCCACTTTGCCACTGAGTTCAACTTTGAACTGGTTGTCTATATGTTGTGTCTTCTGCTAATAGCCTACTAATACCATTGGATGAATTTTCTGCCTGTACGTTTGACCAATAACTGTTGTAGTCACTAGCTGTGTTTGATGTTTTCATTAAGTGTGGGCCTTTGATATATGCATGTATGATATGAACTTTTTTGTTTTTGTTCTTTTTTTTGTATTTTCTTTATTAAAAAACTAATAAATTATTAGGAACATAAATGGAAAATGCACGTGGTACATGTGGTACACCCCTAAAACAATGCTGTTCAGAAATAAAGAACTTAAAGTTCCTACCCTAGCAATATAAACATTATTCCAAAATGAGAATGATGAGTCAAAACTCAATATATATCACTGACCCACACAGGAGGGTGTAAATGTTTGTTGTCCCAGGCGAACGGTTTACTCTATGGACATGAGAAATAGAAATGTGTTGAAGTCCACATCAAAGCTCAGATACAACTGGTTCCAGAGATTGCTCTACAGTTGCAATGGCCCTCCTTGTCCATAGCTGTTTCTTCACTCTACAGGCCATGGATAGAAGGTTCACAAACGTAGACAATAGGAATGTCTCATTGTGTGTGTTTTACTAGGTTTCCTCAGGCGGCCATGGAGAAAACTCTCTCTTGACCAGTCTAACCTCTTCAGTCACGGGCATGAAGTTTCACACAGTAGAGAAGCTTGGACTCTATGCTCTTTGAGTCATCAAAAGGTTAGATTCCATAATACTCAGAACAATTTGCTAATTCCAGGTTTCAAATCGGAGCCTAGAAATCATTATTTTCGCAGGAGCCTGCTTGCAGTTAGGAAGTGCCAGTGCTTAATTTGTGCTTGTTGTTTCCGGTGTGGAGCACTGCCACTTATTTTTTAGGGCTGGTGCTTATTTTTCTGCCTCAATCATAGACTGCGAGCAAAAGACACATATGGGAAAGACGGAGGAAGAGAAAAACGAAAAAGCGTCACAATAGGAGAAAACAGAAAGCTGCAAGAGTGAGCTGAAGGGGCAGGGAGTGGCTTTAAATGGATTGAAGAGGCCAGAGATGGATTCAGGAATACGCTTCCTCAGTATTCCGTGTTCGCACATTTAATTGCAGCAGCCACATGTTTAAGAGGAAGTCTTTGGGCCTGGGCACGTTTATTTACAAATTAAGCACTGGGAAGTGTTCAAATGCCAAACACTCAAATCTTCCCTTTCTCTGTGCATTCACATGTCCTGTGATCGAAGTGGCAGAAACTTGGTCATTTAAAGCGCAAATAATTTATTATGGACATAAGGAATTTACATTATAGTTATCCTCTAGTCCTATTGATTTTCACTAAAAGGATTACCTATACCTAACACATTTGGAGTTTCCAACGAGACCTTAGTGAATTTCTGATTCGTATTCTTTTTAAACGTTTAAAGGCACGCATTTTTCATCAACCGAAAAACGTTTGTCTACAGATTTAGTTGACAAACTAAAGTGGCAACTAAAGCAACTGAAAGCAAAAAAGGGTTTTTGTTTTCAGAGCAGAGAACATGTAGCCATTTCATGGTCAGGTGGCCTCTTCTGCTCTGTAATCTGAATACCAGGGGCTGTATCATGAAAGGGAAAGAGAAATTACTGCTCCCAGTTTCCGAGCTGTGTTGTCTTCAGTCATGCACTAACTCAGAGGAAATCTGAGATAAATGTATGAATGTTTGATAGTGCAAACACACAAAAGCAAACGCACAGGGCCTGATTCACAAAGGTAAACTACACTTCTGTGGAAGTTTACGATTGTTTGCTGTTCACAAAGGGATTTAGAAGTAGTATATTTAATAGTACTTAACTTTTTAGGTGCTGTGACGAATCACTCGTAAAGATACTACTACTTAATCCCTTTGTGCACAGAAAACAATCTTAAACTTACATAAAAGTGTAAGTTTGCCCTTGTGAATCAGGTCCACAACTGTACTATTTGGAAACGCACGCCTTCATAATATGGCCACAGATGCTCAGAGCAAAACAGTGAGGGAACCTGAAAAAAAGATCTATTTCCTTATGTTTGAAATAATCAGCAGACCGAGTCCTTTTAACTTCTAGAAACATATACATCACAATCATGCATTTTGAAAACGCTAACAAATGTATTGAATTATTTAATAAGCCAGAAGGTGTTTCAGATATTGTCTATGTCTAAAGGGAAATGTAAAGGTACCATAAAGTTAAGGATATCTATTGTGCTCCGGCTGACAAAACAAAAGGTAAAGGAGGGCTGTCATGCCTGATGGGATACACGAGTTTGAGATTCACTGGAAGATTAAATCAATGCCACTTTAAAGAGAAGTCAGCACCAGAGGAGAGAAAATTGCATATCTTGCAGGGCTAAGAAATAGAACTGTTAGAATGGCGTTCACACACCTATGGATCCATCAAATTGCAATTGCAAAGAAAGAAAGTAGATGGACCAAAGCAATGCACCTTGCAGTGTCATTGCTCCCCGTGACTGACAAAGTATCTAGTTAATTTTATCCTTTCTGTTGCTTTATAGCGGTATCAGAGAACCCATTGTAGAACTGATCGTGATGAATGAGACACTAACAAGTTTCAGAGAACTATTGATCATCCTTGGGGGTGGCATACATCATGGCCCTGTAGTGCAATGGGGACCCAACCCTTAAAGAGGCCCCCAAACCTTGCCAGTCTACCATATCTAAGAAAAACCCTGACTCAAGTGCTCATAATCAGCAGGCTAGATTATGGGAATGCCTTACTGGTAGACACCAACAATTCTGTCCTGGCTCAACTGCAGGTGGTGCACAGCACTTCAGCTGCCGGTGGTGCACAACACTGCGGCCTGCTTTATCTCTAATCTACCTTCTTGTTTTCAAACTCTACTGCATGACTCACAAGGCTTTCTACACAACTCAGTCAGCCCTCTTACTTTCCAGGCTAAGATACTACCAGCCTTACAGACAGTTTAGGACTTCTAAGAAGGCCCTTCTCCATCCTCCGGGTATCCGTACTGTCATATATGGTGGCAAATCTTTTTCTTACCTAGCCCCCTACCTTTGGAATAAACTCCCTCTTCACATCCGCTCGTGCTTTGACTTCCTGATCTTTAAAAACAGATTTAAATCCTGGCTGTTTTGATTTGTCCGTCTGTGTCTTGCATCACAAGCACTGAGATACTCCTTTGGGAGTGAATCATTGTGCTATGCCAAGTGTGAAATAATAATAAACCATGAGGGAGGGTCTATTCAGACAAAAGCAAATGGATATCTGTGACATAAGGGAGCCTAGGGCCCCTCTTCACATTCTGAAAGTGGTCGAGCATCATTTTGCATAGCACACTGATGCTCGGGACACTATGGAGTGTTAATTGTTGCAGAGTGCACCTAAAGAGATCTGGCAGATATATGTAAAGAAGGAGATGACACAGAATAATATAATAACAAAAATGAAAACTGTGGATTGTCATCACTGATGGTATTTGAGATGTCATTGGTGATGTCATCACTGATGTCACTGACAATGTTATCAGTGATGTAATATATGAGGTCATAAGCAGTGCATTGCAAGGGAGTGAGTTATTGTTAGCTTAGGTAACAATAACTGCTGAATTTCTATGGTTTGTATGAAGGAAATGTGAGACTCACT
The DNA here is from genome assembly GCF_031143425.1 of Pleurodeles waltl. NCBI lineage: Eukaryota > Metazoa > Chordata > Amphibia > Caudata > Salamandridae > Pleurodeles > Pleurodeles waltl. The sequence goes on from NC_090444.1 coordinate 1,526,687,752, forward strand.
ATAACGTCACTGTAACTTTTGTTTTTTTAGTGAATTTCTATTTTTTTTTTAATTATAATGTCCCTGTAACCTTTGTTTTTTTCTGTGAATATATATATGCACACAGTACTGACTGCCACCAGTAGGCATTTATAGTTAGGACCTCGTTTCCATAGAAAGAGCATTTATTTCCAATAACTTTGGTGCTGCTTGACGAATCATCACAATAGTTTTTAAAACCTGTACTTCAGTGAGTTTAGTTGCTGTTTTGGAAGTTTCAGGGTGATCTGTCAAATGGGGGCTGAGAAAATAGGGGTCCCAAAACTTTTTCAACCCATTTGTTTTTCTGTAGGTTCTTTAGGTATGCCTACAGCCCAAACAGCTCAGTGGAATTACATCAAATTTGGCAGGAAGCTAGATCTTGTTGTGCAGATTGTGTTTTATATGATATGGTGTAAATCAGTTAAGTAGTTTTGGAGATTTTAAAGGGCAAATAAATATTGATACCTAGGAATGCGGATCCTCTCCAGATCCAACTGTCCCTGTGCTGTTATCAGATCGGCTGCCAACAATTTGACAAGGGCAAAAAAACATTTTTTTCAAAATCTTGTAAAAATCAGCAGATCCGGATCTGTGGCTTTTTTTGAGATTTAAAAATAAAAATCTCTCTCCTACCCTTTTCTTTTGTTTGACCCCCTGGTGGGGCAGGACCTGGGAGCATTAGGGGATTGAAGAAGGACTAGGGTGCATGGGGTCCCACTCCTAGGGCTTATATTAGCTCTGGGGACCACCACCTTTCCGGGGTAATTATGCATAAATGTCCAGGGGACCTCTTAGCCCCAACACCTCACAGGGCAAAATCTTTATTTCAAATGGTGGAGGCCCATATGGCCTCCCCCACAGCCCTGGTGACCATCTCCCTGGGGCTAAACATAGAATCTCTGCAGGTGGCTAAGATGATCCCCCTGCAGCCCCAGGGATCACCACATCCCTGGGGCTGAAAAAAGTAATGAATGGCCTCCATAACATGCTCCTGGCACCAGGGACTACAACCTTCCTGGGGTTAAATTAAAGGTTGGAGTGAGGCCATGTGCCCCCCTTCATGGAGCCATACATGACCCTTGGGACTCCCCTCCCAGGGCTGGCTCCTGCTATGTCCTGGGGTGCCCACCCCTGGGACATAGCTGTTTACTCTGACTTAGCAGGAGCTTTGACAGCTCACATCAAGTAAGAGCAAATGCTCTGCTACCAGTAGGTGAGAGCTCTCAGAATGATCTCATCCCCTGAAAGCAGAGGTTTCATTTCTTTCCCTGCCCGCAGAGATGTTCTTGCACACAGGGAGTTGTATGCTTAGCAGCTCCCAGTGTGCAAGAGCAATGCCTACTCTCACAGGAGGTGGCAAGCTGTGACCACGGGGCCCTGAGTCTCCCCCTGCACTCCCCATCATGCTCACTGGATGTACAGGGCACCCAGGTGACATAAATTGGCACTGAGGATGGGGTCCCCCAGGGCTGAAATCTGCCCCGTGGGGGACAACGCAGCATTCTCCCCCATTAAATAGAGGTGGGGCACAGTGGATGCGATCCCTGGTTCTGAAATCAGCCGGGGGTGGAGGACCACATGGCCTCTCTCCCCCATCGAATAGTGATAGACCCTGCGGGATCGGTCCCCCTCCCCTTCAGTACATGCTTCTCCCTTGAAAGTGCTAGGAGTGTGCAAATGTGCAAATCACCAGGAAGTTACATCCACTTGGCCAAACACTGTCCACCTTAGTAGCATCTTCCACCTTTTGCCAGGATGATGTACTGGCTCTCAAAGGGCCCCTCAGTGCATTCGCCGCTGGTTTTGATGGTGCATGCTTGATGCAGAGAAATATGAGGGCATCTCCACAAAACAAGGAAACACTGATTTCATATAGATAAGAGGAAGGACCTTGGTTTGGTGGAGATTTATGTCTTTGTAGTTTCATTGGCCTCTCTGTAGGAGGATTCATGTTATGACAAATTCTAAAGAAAAGGGCAACAGGAAGAATCATGTTGCCAAAATGCACACAAGTTCATTGGTGACATTTCCTCGTGCTTCATTACACAGCTGAAGAGCAGAAAGACATACTGGGCATTTACCCAAGAAGTAAACTTACAAGGGGACGCGTATAGGCCGATGAACCTTTTGGATCGCATGAGTATCCTAGCCATGCAGTGACCAATGTATATCAATAATCAATATATATAATCAATAAGCATAAGGCAAAACATTAATCATCTGTCACTAGTATCAACAATTCATGAATGACCACAACTCAATATACGTTTTAACATTTCCCTATTAGTTACAATTATAATCCATACGGTTAATTCAAACTTTATTCAATCAACTCAAAATTAGTTCATTAGTGACCACCAATAACATATCCTCATCAGGACTTGAGGAAACATATGCTCTAATGCTTCAGCATAAGCTAACAAAGATGACTATAAAAACATTAATAGCAGAGATCAGTTCGTCAATCATTTGTCACAGTCAAACATTGCCCATAGGAATCCTACCTAACCTAGATTAGCATCAGCATGTGGGACTTCATGCGAAAACAATTTGGAACATGAATTTAGAAAAACATCTAGCTTAGAGAAATACTATTTAAACAGTGCAGTTGGTACCTAGAAAGAAAATGCACAAAAGTTAATCAGTCACATTGTCATAGCTTCCTATCCATGGAATGGATTAGCAACAAAGTCAGTCTTCGTCTTCAGGCCATCAATCGATCAGCAACACATTAGGCTCTCAAGAGCCTGAGCCTGATGACAGAATCTCAAATCTCTCCTCCCCCAATATCGCATCAAAATCCAGAATAAGTTCTCTCTTCTAACGTCTGCCCTCAACATCTGAAGGTTTTGCCCGTTATCATGACATTTTATTAAGATTAGCCAGTCCATCCCACTAATTCCTAATTGGTCAGTCAATCACCAGTTATTACCCTAACCAATAATGCTCATTTTACAAATCTATAAGTTCTAAGATTACGCCATTCTCCATTCGTTGATTGGTTCACAGTACGATGTCATCATCATCTGGCTCATCAGTTATCGAAAATGTTGCATTTCTTCTCTAGTCAGTGTCTCTATTGTTTGAGTCCTAGGAAAGTATATTGAGTTTGTCTTACACCAAATTTGTTACATGCCTAGTTCATCATCTCCTGTCAGTCTGTACATTGCAGAAAATTCTAGCTAAGCAAACTTTATAAGCAGTTCAGGGACAGTTCACACGTTTGCTTTTCTACAGTACATGGTTATTCTGCTGCTGCACGAGGCCTGGCAAAGCTAGGCCATAACTTCAGCTAAGTTAAGTCTACAATGTAATGCAAAACATAGGTTATACATCTTAATATGACATGCTACTATGGTATTATTACACATTTTCATTATTTGACACATTTTTTGTCATTTTTAATATAATTCGTAAACATTGCAGACCACTCTCTGTGGGCACATTTTCAAACGTGCACATTCATTTTTCTGCGTTTAATTTTATATCATTTTCTGGTTAATCAAAATGCATAAACATTAATTTCTAATTAACATATCTGCTTCAACTGTCCCTCCTCTGATGACTAAATATGTCATCACACCATTCTTTACCAATATTTCATAGCTCTGTTTCTTCTGTACTTTTGTCTCCTTCTCAAATCCTCCCTATAGATTCTTTCTCTGTTTCGTTCTTCCCTCCTCTGATTATTTTTAGACCTTCTCAATTTAATCTTTTGACATAATTTGCATGAACCCCACAACCCTAATATGCAAACAATCACAATTAATATTCCCTGTATGATTTTTCATAATACCCCATTCCAAATATTACTAAGACAATTTCCCACTGAAGCAAATCGTTTTCCAGCCTTTTCCCAAACACCTGGTACTTTCAATTCCTTCAAATCCTTACTTGAGTTAGTCAGGTTCATAAGTAAGTCTCTTATCTCTTTACTATTGTTAGGGATATATGAGCAGCAATGCCTAGAGTTAATCATTTTACAGACTCTGCTGTCTTTCACTAAACGAAATTTCTAAAGCAAGCCAATTTTGAAGCGTCATAGCTCTATCCTTGGCTAATTCAGTATCTATCAGGAGTATTGCCCCTGTCAAATTTGTCAGCATGTTATCCACAGCAGTAGACAACTTTCATATCTTAATTGAATTTAGAATGACTCCCACTGGAGGAATCAGTGCACCAAAGATACCTCCCACAACTGCAGAAGAGGTTTCCCTCCTCTGTCGCTTATGATGTTATCCAGTAAATTTCAGAAACTTCTGTAAGTCATCTATCTGATAAATCCTTGGGAAAACTATCCCCAAATAACATGTACCATACCATCCTCTTGGAAGACGGTAATAAGCATTGAGTCCACAAATATAATAAATCTCAGGAATCGCAGGGTCCTGAACATTCAACATGAAAGTCCACTTACTCTGAAACAAGAACACATGCCTACATTCACTCATTCCCACAAATAAAGTGTCAGTGTGTGGCCTATTTATACAAAGCTTCCCTACATTTAATGCATCTAATGCTAATTTCCCTTGTGTTTTGATTGCAATATAAGCATAATCATTCTTGTAAGTCCTTTTCTCTAAACCTTTTTCTAATTTTTCTTTCAATGCTTTTCTCCTATCATCAGTATGCCCTATGAAGATATTTTCTAAAGGTGTAAGCAAGCACTTAAGGTTGTTCTTATGCGCAAAGGCTGTTCCAAATATTAGTCTATGTTCAAATAATCTTCTAACTAATACTATGTCATGCTCTTTAGCTTCTCTACTCAGATATCTAATAATAGGAACGAACGAAAACACCAAATAATAATTGGAATAAAAATACTGTATATACTCGTGATTATAAAACTTGTTAGTAGCAAGCTACAGCTTATGCCATAGATTAATAGTAAGCTATGGCACGTAACTCCTTCTTCTACTGATGAAGGAATTTGCGTACACACAAGACAATCCCTTGCATTTATCGTTTCAACATACTCACTCAACAAGCGATAGAAGACATTAGAAGAAAGCTCTCCTTCAGCATTAGTATAGACAGGCAAATACTTCTTGTCTAACTTAAACTTCTCTAAAGCCGTTAGTGTAGTAGTCTCAGAAGCAAATGTATGAGCAGCTCTTTTCACATCAAGAACAGACATTGCCACAATAACCACAATAAACAAGATCCCACACATAATTGCCAATCCAACCATCATATATCTACAGCGCCTAGCATTTCTACCTTGATTATTTAGCTCAGCCATGATCTGTAAAGAATCAGAAAGTAGAAGTAACTCTTATATAAAGTGCAGTAAAAAAAATCAAAAATGAAAAATGTCTTCTCTTGCAATTCAGTTGTACATTGAGGAACCCTTTTCCTTTGTCAAAAATCGATTAGCAGCTTGTCTTATCCGGTTTTCAATGTCAAATCAGGTTATTAAGGTCTCTTCCGGTTTATTTCTCTACAGTCTTTTATTAGTTTCTTCAGATTAGCTGAACAGTTCAGCTTTTTGATCACCTTCAGGTTACATCAAAGTACTGACTCAGAACTTCTACATCAAAACAAAAAGACATAAACTCCTGTTGCCATTCATTGGTAGTTGCATACACCTATTCAAGACCCGCGTAGCGTCGACTTGCTATTCTCTTTCTTTTCAACTTTTGGTCACCACTTAATTCACCTACGCTCAATTCTTCTTTTCTCGTAGTGTCTACTTCTTCCTCTATTGTTACATTTATAACCAATTCCTTTCTCTTCTCTATCTGCGACTCAGGCCAATTATCTCCTTTTCTTGATCTTTCTGTCAATATTCTTCTCAGAATTGGATTCTTTTCCTTCTCTCTCTCTATGGTGTTTCCTATTGATGGACCTGCAAAGGGCTCAGGAGGAGTCGGATCACTTTGACTTTGATCCGGCTCAACTCTTTCCCTCTCTTGGTCTGGTACTTGCTCTGTCTGCTTTTCAGCACCGTCTGCTTCTGTGAGAACCTCCGCTGAGCTATGATCTCCTGCTATAGCCGTCGAGATAGATTATTTCGCCCCCCCCCACCCTGTAATTCTTCATTTTCGTCTCTTACAGGGATAATAGAACCATCTTCCACCAGCTCTGGTTCAGTTTCAGGCTCTCTTGGCTCTTTTTCTGGTTTATGTGTGGCAACCTGTTTCGCTGTTGTTGGTGCTCTCAAAAACACTTCTTCATGCTCCTGCGGACAAACCACTCTCTTTGTATGGCTCGCGTCTATCCAGTTTGGGAGTCCTGCACACTTCACAGCTGTCGTAGTTGTCAGGACCACCTGATATGGACCTCTCCAACGCAGCTCTAAGCACGTCTTGCGACAACAAACTATTGGGCAGGATCATCTGACCTTCCTCAGAAAAATCCAAATCTCATCAGGTCGCTGGACACATTTTAATTTGGACCAGAGTCATTTCTCATCCTTGTCAACATTACTTTGCAAGGTTTCCAATTCTTCCAAAGTATCGATTACCTTCAATGCAAAACCTGTACATGTATTATCTTCTTCTGACATCAGTTCCCACTTGTTTTTGAATGATATACAGTTCAATGCTCAAAACCTTGCGACTTGATCCGCATATCCATTTCCCAGTGAGATGTAGTCACACAGCTAATGACACACCCACTCAGACACTCACACCCACACAGATACTCACACACCCACTGCACTCAGACACTCATGCACCCACTCATAGACCCAATCAGACTCACTCATCCACTGTCAAATCCACTCAAAAACTCATACACCCACTCACAGACCCACTCAGAGACTCACACACTCACTCACAGACCCACCTAGACACTCATGCACCCACTCACATTCCCACTCAGACACTCATGCACCCACTCACAGAGACAGTCATACCCACTGTCACACCCAGACACCCTCTCACACCTACCCTCGCACCCAGACAGACACTTTCAGACCCATTCTCACACCCACATAGAACCTCTCATACTCACTCTCACACCCAGACAGACATCTCACACCCATTGTCACACCCAAAGACACCCTCTCACACTCATTCTCACACCCAGAGAGAAAGGGCCACCTTTCACCCTGCACAGTCAAAGGCCGTGCACAGCGTGGGATAACTCATGAGGGAAGGATGACCACGGATGGTGTTTTTTAAAATGACCAATATAGAGATTGGCATATGAGGGTGAAAATCTTGCCCCCATGGCTACACCCTGTTTGTGCCATTTTCCATCATGTAAAAATACATTGTTCTCCAAGACCAATCTGGTAAGGTCACTAAGCATATCCCCCCATATGTTCAAAATGAGTAGCATTCCTGAAGGAAAGAGAAGTACAAAGACCCCCTTTTTTCTTAATCCCTGCTTGATGAATCACCCCCAAAACTTCCAAATTGTTGCAAAGAGACAACATTTTGGAAAGTTTCATGGATGTTTGTCAAACTGTGCCAAAACTATTAGAAACACAGGAAATTATTTTCCTATGGAATAGCAGACCTAACAAAAACTACATAGTTGTGACTGCCACTAGGTAACATAAATATTGCAAAGTAAGATATTGCTACCATACCTAAATATACCATCAATTTACCCTTTGTTTGTTTCAGTGAATTTCTACTTCTTTTAAAGTAAAGAGATATTTTATTACCATACCTAGGGCCAACCCCCTGCAGTGCAGTCTTTAGGCATGCTGGCATGGTGATGGTCATAGGGCTGTGCAACCAACTCCCTCGCATAGCCTTTCCCTGTTCGGGGCAAACCACCACAGATTCTCATGTCTTGCCTCCTTTAAAAAAATTAAAAAAAAAATCCACAAGACCCTTGCTGGGGCCAGTGTGCCTCCCTGTGCTCCTGTGGGACTCCCTCTTATACCTTGTTTTATTACATTTTCAGTGCAGGGGGGCCGAGTCCCCATGTTCTTAAATGGTTTTTCTTTCTGTTGAGGCCAGTGAATCAGAAACTCAGCTACTGCTAGGTTTCACACTAGCCTTTCGCTTTGGTGGTAACAAGGTGGCAAATGGTAAAGAAAGTCTCCTCAGACAATCAGGTTGCTCTATTATTTGAAGTTGTGTGATCACGGGACTCTTGTGAGCCTTCTGTTACCCAACCATCCAGACAGATATGTACCTTAATTTCTCAAAAATGACTGAACAGACTCACACCAAATCACAAACAGCAACCTTTCCTTATCAAGGTTTACCTTCTGATAAATGTAGTGTAATTCTGTTTAGCCATTTTTGCAGTATTAATGTTCAATTTTCCTAGAGAGAATTGCATAGTGAAATTGCATTTTGCAATCCACCTTTTTTCTCAGCTGCTGCCTGATTGATCACCCTCAAACCTTTCAGGATGCAACTGAGATGAATTAAATTTATTTGGAAAGTTTTGTGAACATTTGTCAAACAGCACCAAATTTATTAGCAAACTAAAAAAGCTCTTCCTATGGTAAGTAGGTCCAAACTATAACTAAAGTATGTTGAGCATGCAGCAAGGCAAATGGAATAAACACGAAGTTTGGCACAACTTGTAAATGTCTGCAACCTTCTTTGGATTATTGAAGCGGTTTGCACAGTGTTTACGCAGGTCACTGACTCCATGTTATGCTGACACCCCTTTTGGACTGGAGCAAGGTGGTGATCAATGGTGGAGTGTGCAGTGACACTGTTTAGGTCTGTATGGGTCAGAGTTACCATATGAAGAGCGTTTTTGTTATGTTAGTAACTTGAGAGCTGTTTAAGAAATCTGCATAAAACTTTTTGGGAAAAAAGGGTTAGTCCACCTCAGCGCCTTCCTGTAAAATTCTGCGCTGATCTATCAACAGCCGACAAGGGTGGCCCAAAATGTTGGGTTCCCATGTTAATTCCAAGAGGAAAGTTTGTTCTCTGATACAGAAACATGGCTGAATGGAATTACAACAAATTTGGTAGAAAGTTAGAATTAAACTCAGAAAGTCTGGTCTGCTTTTATGATTTGGTGTATATCCATTCAGCATTTTCTGAGAAATCTGCATTTAACCAATGCTGAGGATGGTCATGAAGGGGTTAAAAGATTAGGTAAATCCAGACAGTTGGTCATGTGGGTTTTATGCTGTACTGAAAATAAAAAAATAAAATAAAACAAAGTTCCCTCTGATTGGCAGAGGGAGCATTTTCTCCCATCAGCTATTTTGGTACCGTGGGATCAGAACCAGCCCTGAACAATAACTTAGTAGCAGATCCGAGCCTAGAGATAAATGTTGCAATCCTCATCCTGAAAATCTCTGGAAAAGTAATTTAAATGGGCTGCATAGAACACTCTGACTCCTCAGCACTTGTGAGTGCGCGCAAAGCAACCACCAGGGGCCAACAATTTTTTTTTTTAACCCCTTCGCTGCCAGGCCTTTTCCCCCTCCTGTGCCGAGCTTTTTTTTGGCTATTTGGAGCAGTTCGCGCTTAGGCCCTCATAACTTTTTGTTCACATAAGATACCCACGCCAAATTTGCGTCCTTTTTTTCCAACATCCTAGGGATTCTAGAGGTACCCAGACTTTGTGGGTTCCCCAGAAGGAGGCCAAGAAATTAGCCAAAAAACAGTGAACATTTTGTTTTTTTCAAAAAAATTGGAAAAATGGGCTGCAGAAGAAGGCTTGTGTTTTTTTCCCTGAAAAGGGCATCAACAAAGGGTTTGCGGTGATAAAATCACCAGCTTCCCAGCGTCCAGGAACAGGCAGACTTGAATCAGAAAACCCAATTTTTCAACACAATTTTGGCATTTTACTGGGACATACCCCATTTTTACGATTTTTTGTGCTTTCAGCCTCCTTCCAGTCAGTGACAGAAATGGGCTTGAAACCAACGCTGGATCCCAGAAACCGCAACATTTTTGAAAAGTAGACAAAAATCTGAATTCAGCAAGGGGTAATTTGTGTAGATCCTACAAGGGTTTCCTACAGAAAATAACAACTGAAAAAGAAAAATATTGAAATTGAGGTGAAAAAAACATCATTTTTACTCTACGTTTTACTCTGTAACTTTTTCCAGCAATGTCAGATTTTCGAAAGCAATATACCGTTACGTCTGCTGCACTCTTCTGGTTGTGGGGATATATAGGGTTTATAGGTTCATAAAGAACTCTAGGTACCCAGAGCCAATAAATGACCTGCACCCTGCAGTGGGTTTTCAATCTATGCCGGGTATACAGCAATTCATTTGATGAAATATAAAGAGTAAAAAATAGCTATCAAGAAAACCTTTGTATTTCCAAAATGGGCACAAGATAAGGTGTTGAGAAGCAGTGGTTATTTGCACATCTCTGAATTCCGGGGTGTCCATACTAGCATGTGAATTACAGGGCATTTCTCAAATAGATGTCTTTTTTACACACTGTCTTCCATTTGGAAGGAAAAAATGTAGAGAAAGACAAGGGGCAATAACACTTGTTTTGCTATTCTATGTTCCCCCAAGTCTCCCGATAAAAATGATACCTTGTGTGGGTAGGCCTAGGGCCCGCGACAGGATATGCCCCAAAACACAACGTGGACATATCACAGAAAACAGAGCTGTTTTTAGCAAAGTGCCTACCTGTAGATTTTGGCCTCTAGCTCAGCCGTCACCTAGGGAAACCTACCAAAACTGTGCATTTCTGAAAACTAGAGACCTAGGGGAATCCAAGATGGGGTGACTTGTGTGGCTCGGACCAGGTTCTGTTACCCAGAATCCTTTGCAAACATCAAAATTTGGCTAAAAAAAAACATGTTCCTAACATTTCTGTGGCAGAAAGTTCTGGAATCTGAGAGGAGCCACAAATTTCCTTCCACCCAGCGTTCCCCCACGTCTCCCGATAAAAATGATACCTCACTTGTGTGGGTAGGCCTAGCGCCCGCGACAGGAAACGCCCCAAAGCGCAACGTGGACACATCCAAATTTGTGAAGGAAAACAGAGGTGTTTTTTGCAAAGTGCCTACCTGTAGATTTTGGCTTGTAGCTCAGCCGCCACCTAGGGAAACCTACCAAACCTGTGCATTTCTGAAAACTAGAGACCTAGGGGAATCCAAGATGGGGTGACTTGTGTGGCTCGGACCAGGTTCTGTTACCCAGAATCCTTTGCAAACCTCAAAATTTGGCTACACCCCAGGGGGTGTAGAAATGGCCAACAGGTCAATGCCCCCCTTGGGGGGGCGCCCCGTGACCAAGGGGACGCCCCCCCCACAAAAATAAACAAATTTAAAAAAATCCTTGGCGTTCTAGTGGTTTCTGCCCCCCTTGGGGGCAGACTAGCCTAAAAATAATAGGCTGATCTGTCTCCAAGGGGTGCAGAAATGGTCTGGGTACATGTGCCCCCAAAGTGGGGGGCGACCCTTGCCCAAGGCCCCCCCCATCCACTAACACACACACACACACACACTATCCCTTGTGTCTAAGTGGCTTCTGCCTCCCTTGGGGGCAGGTGGGCCTAACAAAATAGGCCCATCTGTCCCCAGGGGGTGTAGAAATGGCCAACAGGTCAATGCCCCCCTTGGGGGGGCGCCCCGTGCCCAAGGGGACGCCCCCCCACAAAAATAAACAAATTAAAAAAAATCCCTGGTGTTCTAGTGGTTTCTGCCCCCCTTGGGGGCAGACCAGCCTAAAAATAATAGGCCGATCTGTCTCCAAGGGGTACAGAAATGGCCTGGGTACATGTGCACCCAAAGTGGGGGGCGACCCTTACCCAAGGCCCCCCCATCCACTAACACACACACACACACACACTATCCCTGGTGTCTAAGTGGCTTCTGCCTCCCTTGGGGGCAGGTGGGCCTAACAAAATAGGCCCATCTGTCCCCAGGGGGTGTAGAAATGGCCAACAGGTCAATGCCCCCCTTGGGGGGGCACCCCGTGACCAAGGGGACGCTCCCCCCACAAAAATAAACAAATTTTAAAAAATACCTGGCGTTCTAGTGGTTTCTGCACCCCTTGGGGGCAGACCAGCCTAAAAATAATAGGCTGATCTGTCTCCAAGGGGTGCAGAAATGGCCTGGGTACATGTGCCCCCAAAGTGGGGGGCGACCCTTGCCCAAGGCCCCCCCATCCACTAACACACACACACACACACACACACTATCCCTGGTGTCTAAGTGGCTTCTGCCTCCCTTGGGGGCAGGTGGGCCTAACAAAATAGGCCCATCTGTCCCCAGGGGGTGTAGAAATGGCCAACAGGTCAATGCCCCCCTTGGGGGGGCGCCCGGTGCCCAAGGGGACGCCCCCCCACAAAAATAAACAAATTAAAAAAAATCCCTGGTGTTCTAGTGGTTTCTGCCCCCCTTGGGGGCAGACCAGCCTAAAAATAATAGGCCGATCTGTCTCCAAGGGGTACAGAAATGGCCTGGGTACATGTGCACCCAAAGTGGGGGGCGACCCTTACCCAAGGCCCCCCCATCCACTAACACACACACACACACACACTATCCCTGGTGTCTAAGTGGCTTCTGCCTCCCTTGGGGGCAGGTGGGCCTAACAAAATAGGCCCATCTGTCCCCAGGGGGTGTAGAAATGGCCAACAGGTCAATGCCCCCCTTGGGGGGGCACCCCGTGACCAAGGGGACGCTCCCCCCACAAAAATAAACAAATTTTAAAAAATACCTGGCGTTCTAGTGGTTTCTGCCCACCTTGGGGGCTGACCAGCCTAAAAATAATAGGCTGATCTGTCTCCAAGGGGTGCAGAAATGGCCTGGGTACATGTGCCTCCAAAGTGGGGGGCGACCCTTGCCCAAGGCCCCCCCCCATCCACTAACACACACACACTATCCCTGGTGTCTAAGTGGCTTCTGCCCCCCTTGGGGGCAGGTGGGCCTACAAAAATAGGCCCATCTGCCCCCAGGGGGGGCAGAAATGGCCAACAGGTCAATGCCCCCCTTGGGGGGGGCGTCCCGTGCCCAAGGGGACGCCCCCCCACAAAAATAAACACATTAAAAAAAATCCCTGGCGTTCTAGTGGTTTCTGCCCCCCTTGGGGCAGATCAGCCTAAAAATAATAGGCTGATCTGCCCTCAAGGGGGGCAGAAATGGCCCTAAAAGACATGCCCCCCAAAGGGGAGCGACCCTTACCCAAGGGGGCGCCCCCCCATCCACTACACACACAATCCCTGGTGCCTAAGTGGCTTCTGCCCCCCTTGGGGGCAGATGGACCTAAATAAAATAGGCCGATTTGCCCCCAAGGGGGGCAGAAAAGGCCAACAGTTCTCTGCCCCCTTGGGGGGGGCGCCCCTTGCCCAAGGGGGCACCCCCCCCACATAAATACACATAAAAATAAAAAACCCTGGTGATCTAGTGTTTTCTGCCCCCCTTGGGGGCAGATCTGGCTAAAAAGTAGCCAATCTGCCCTCAAGGGGGGCAGAAATGGCCCTAAAAGACATGCCCCCCAAAGGGGAGCGACCCTTGCCCAAGGGGGCGCCCCCCCCATCCACTACACACACAATCCCTGGTGCCTAAGTGGCTTCTGCCCCCCTTGGGGGCAGATGGACCTAAAAAAAATAGGCCGATCTGCCCCCAAGGGGGGCAGAAAAGGCCAACAGTTCTCTGCCCCCTTGGGGGGGCGCCCCTTGCCCAAGGGGGCACCCCCCAACACATAAATGCTCATAACAATATAAATCCCTGGTGATCTAGTGTTTTCTGCCCCCCTTGGGGGCAGATCTGGCTAAAAAGTAGCCAGATCTGCCCCCAAGGGGGGCAGAAATGGCCGGAGTAATTGCCCCCTAAAGGGGAGCGACCCTTGCCCAAGGGGCCGCTCCCCGGAAGACAAAAACACGAAAGAACAACAAAAAAAAAAAATCCCTGGTGTCTAGTGGGCATTCCTGCTGCCCGATCGCAATGCGATCGGGCAGCAGGAATGCTCAAAGAGACACCGGGGAAAAGGAAAAGCCTTTCCTTTTCCCCGGTGCCTCTTTAGCCCCAACCCCCCACCCACCGGGAAGAGGAACTCACCTCTTTACTCGTCGCCGCACAGGAAGCAAATGGCTTCCTGTGCGGCGAGGATCCCATAATGAAGTCAGCGCGCGATCGCGCGCTGACGTCATTATGGGGGGGTGGGGGGGTCGAGGGTGGAAGGGGAAGGGCTTCCCCTTCCATCCCTGACTTTGGGGGGTAGGGGGGAAGCACACAGAGGGAGCGAGAGTGCTCCGTCTGGGCTGTGTGCCGAGGACGTAGTGGTTACGTCCTCGGCACAGCAGCACTGTGCCGCGGGACGTAACCACTATGTCCGCGGCACAGAAGGGGTTAAAGGGCATGCCATAGTTCTGCCTTTCAAGTGAAACTCAGCGCAGTCATCATATGAGGTGCTGGGGTACTCCTGCGGGAAGCACTGTTCAACCTTCTCATCATTGGTACTGGAGTACCATAACAGGGTACCGTCTCATGGAAGGACTTTGGTACAAAAAGTTCAATACAAAAAATAATCAAAATGTGGGATGGGGGTCGAAGATTGGCTGTCCATGAGAGTTTGGCCACTGGGATTGGAACTGGGTATTTAACTGAGTAATATGAAATGTCATCAGTGATAACATCAATGATGTCATGTAAGATGTCACCTGTGATGTAAAATGTGAGATGATAAGCTGTGCACTTTGTCTGTACAAGCTATAGTTCGCTCAGTACACAATATCTTGTAAATTTCTGTGTATTTTCTTGGATTTTTTAAACATTCTTTTTATCTTACTTCAACATGTAACAATAATGTCCCTTTAATCTTTACATTTTCTGTGAACTTCTAGGGGTTTTCCATAACATAAGCTAGGATTGCATTGCCATACCTAACTACATCACGTTATCCTTTGAATATTTCTCTATATTAATGGCATCACAAAATTGGTAAGATGGATAGATAGATAGATAGATAGATAGATAGATAGATAGATAGATAGATAGATAGATAGATAGATAGGTAGGGAGCCTTTCTGGATTGTTAATTGTGTGCCACATTAGGCTTGGTCCTCTTTGATTATTAAGTTTGTGATGTTCTCCTCTTCCATGAAGTATCGTACATTGTTATGGATCTTGTGAAGTTTGTGTTAAGTGACTCTAATTTTATCCTCTCTCAATTGTGTTGATTAGTTCCCCATATGATATAGACACATTTCCTAGTATTCAGATTATAGTTAAATTGGTTTCAACTTACAGAATGCACCTGAGACAATAACTAAAACATGGCCTGGGTGATATGGGTGGTGTACACATGCCTTTTGGATGTACATTTGGAATATCGTAATACTGTGGTATGGTATGTATGTCTAGACCAACGTGAAAGTGGGGAATTATCAATGTAGAATTCGGATGTTGGATGGACTATTTCCACATACCTTGATTAATCTGTGTTAAGATGTTTAACATCACATGAACTTTTATGATGGTGCTCAATTTGCTTTTGTGCAGAAAAGGAACCACTGTTGACATGATTAAGATAATGTATTTAACCACTGTCTACTCAGAGTGCATGTGATAGCTCCTCAAGGACTTGATGTTATGATTGAGTAGCCTTTGTTTTCTGCATTTCTATAAATTTTGTTGACTGATTGTGTTTTCACTTTTACCAATTGTTCAGCCTAGTTCACCATACATATTCTGACACATCCCAATCCAAACAATTAATCAACTGTTTTGTTATGGATTTCCATTGATCAATGTTATATATTACATTAAATAAAATAAATATTGAAAAAAGTATTTGATTGAAAAACATAATGGAACTAATTTTCCTTTGACTAAATCACTGAAGCCACAAGTTTGAGAAAACCCCCTGCTCCTAGTGCAGGTTTAAAATGATAGGTTAAGGTCAAATACAAATATCAAACTAAATGGAAATGTGTATCAAAGATGTAAGTATACAAAATCAGAACTTTTCTAAACTTTGATATCAAACATACTGTGTGCTGGTTATATTATCATACTGTGTCTTAAGGCATAATCAATCCATTTAATAGCTATTAAAGCCCAGTAGCCAATGCTGTGTATAAGCATCATGGCAATTCTGCTCTTGTGCCAAGGAAAGCTATTTTGAAGCTGTTATAAAATTACTTTCAGCATAGCCAAATGATGACATTAGCAAAAATGAAATGATTGATGAAGAACAGCTATGACTTAATTTCTTAATTGGTCCTTCATTTCAGAAATCTCTTTATGAGGCACAACAGGTAGATCACGCTTAAGGCAAAATACATTTATGCATATGGTGTTTTATATTCACAGTAATGCAATCAGTCAAACATTACATAAGATGTTTGGTGTTTAGCACAGTATTCCAAATACCATTCATAGACAAACACACATTTATGAACTAAACAGTTCCTTAGTCTGATGATGAGATAATTCATAGCAAATTCATTAAACAACCACTTTTGAAAGTATCTCAATATTGATATTCTAAAACTTCCTCTGATCACTCAATGATGACCTAAGTATAAAGTAAGTTGTAAGCAGTGGGTGCCACATGCCACATACAATGGGCGAGCCAGTGGCACAGCAAGAGTACCTGTTCTCCCAAGAGAGAATACTAAAACTGGTGTGATGGGGCCACTTCTGTCCTGGGAAGGCTCCTTGTGATGTCAGAAAGACATGCAACAGAAGGAATTGAATGGGTAAATCCATTCATGTCACAGACAGGTCTGTGTCCTTTATGGGCTGTGTGTCCATGATGGATGTCCTGGACCAAGAAGGCAAGTATTAGTTTTCAGGGCGCCAACCCTGAGGTCAAAGGCCAGTCTAAGGGTTACAAGACTGAAATGGTGAAGGGCAAGAGGAAGGAGTCTGACTGCACCTTAAGAATACAGCCCACCCTCCACTCTGAAGTCACCACAGGGTTAAGGCTGCAGGGACTTTTGGTTTCCAGTGACTTGTGGTCCTAATAGATTACCTAGGAGAATTATAGTCATGGGTTTCCTGTATTGCTTGCTGGGAAATGTTTTAGGGGGGCTTGAGTGGGCCCGGTAGTGACAGATGACATGTGAGGAGTAAGTCTTTGGCCATCTGCTCACCCCTAGCCAGGAAGGCTTGGTGTGGGAACATGTAATTCCCCTTTTCCTGTGCCTGCTGGGATGGCCTGGGCTCTTTCCATGTAGGCACCAGGAACCATAAGTAACTTCTTGCCAGGCCATATGCTGGAGTAGAGGTCAAACCAAGTGAGTATTCAGCTGTGAGTGGAAGGCCATGACCCTACTTCCGGAAACTGTTAGCTGTCTTTTGTTTCTGTTTGTTGGTAATTCTTTGGCTGTAACTGATCTTGGTTGTGGACTGAGTCCTGCCACAGGAGGCATAATGGCCACATGGCCAGTGGATCTTTTCCTTCTATAGACTCATATGTTTGCCTAACATTAATGATTAAACTTTCATTATCATATTTAGTAGTCATACAGTTTCCTAGTGTAAATTAATTAGACAACACTTTTATATAACTTAAAAGAAAACTGTGAAATTTCTAATTGGTTGGGGGAAACACATTCATTTTACAGTTCTCCTGTGACTGAAAGAAATGTTATATGAATCAATGGTAGTATGCTATGAAATTGTGAATTGATATCCTTGTCTTATGTACTTGTGCCTTTTGCTACATCATTGTTTTCTGTGCTGTTTCTGATGTCATAGATGCTGTACTGGAGATAAAAATTCCTATATACTATTCTGTCTTCTCTCTTTGATAACAGGAAGTTGTTATGTGGAATTATTTGTGGGTGTTATATATTTGTCTTGTGCTAACTGGGATTTTATATTTCCTTTCTTGTTCATGGGTGGCAGACTAATACTATATTATTGATCTGTACTCTTCAAAATATTCTGGGGAGGAAATGTTTGGTGAATATTGGTAGCTCAAATTCTTGTGGAAAATAAAGTTCCATCATTTAGTTACTTGGAGATAAAATTATGTGCCATCAATTATTTTTTCTTGTAGAGTGGAGAGATTAATTAGTATTTCCGAAAACTAATGATGTTTTCTGAGTACTTTTTATGCTTATACTGTAGGAGACCTTTTCTACTTTATATTATTGCTGTATGTGTAATGCAAAGTATTTTGGATGTAGCTCATCTGGTGAAGGGCTATCACCACAAGGCAAATATGGACTAGAAGCTTTATGTGGTAGAGTTGTGGTGCAACTCATTTGAAAATGACCATCTTTTATGTGGTGTACCACCAGATTTTGTTCTTGACTGTTTGCTGACTGTAGAACTCTCTGCACTTTACCTCTGCTAATCAGTGGTAAAGGGCCTGTGCTATCCCTTTCAGCATGATGAAATTGGCATACTCCTAACTGACATCTTTAACTAATCCATACATCCCTAGTGTATGGTACCTAAAATGTACCCTGGACATGTAAGATAAATGTCACCAGTGGCTGTAGCACACATTGTGACAACACTGCAGTGTAGAGCAAACATGACTGCAAGCCTGCCATGTAGAGCACAGTGACACCTGGGTCCAGATAAAAATCGGAGATGGTTCAAGATTAACAAATAGAATACCCACAAAATCTGGCCTAAAGCAAGGCTGTGTTCTGGCACCAATTCTCTTTAACCTATACCTGGCAGATCTTGCTGCACCTTAGCACAGGTTAACAGTCTTCCCCCAGCGTTAGGCTCAGAGAAAATTGGATGCCTACAATACACAGATGATATTGTACTCCTGAATCATACCCCACAAGTTCTGCAATGGACTTTATCAGCGATTAACATTTTTATGGCTGAGCAAGACCTAGAAATAAATGTTGGCAAAACTAACTGATAAGGTTCATTGGGGCAAACTATAAACGATTCAATTGGTACTTGGGAGAGAAAAAAGTGGAGATGGTGCACTCATATAAATACTTAGGAGTCCACCTTGAACCATGCCTGAAATGGAAGCGCCAATTATTTTCGATCAAAGCAAAGGCCAACTCATTAACATATAGTTTTAAGCTGCTCAAAAAGAAGATGGATTGCACAAATTGGTTCCGTCTATTAAAAATCATGTCAGCACAGCTGCTTCCTGCCATTTCTTATGGGACCGAAGTATTGAAGGGCCGGGAGATCCTTTCTTTGAACAACAGTCTAGTTAAAGCATATAAGGCAGTTTTTAATATCCCGAAAAGTGCCTCCCCGGCACAGGTTAGAATGGAGATGGGCTTAAAAAATCTAAGTTTCCAGCAACAGGGCTCCTTTCTTAAAGCATCATGGAGGCCACGGCGGCAGAGAACTCCCCCATACTGTACTCCTGCTGGCAAGAAATGCAGACGCAACAACTTGGTAACAGGCAAGGAACTAGGGGAAGCTACCTAAAACAGGTTATCATTAGCCTGGGAAAAGAAGAAGCATTGGAACTCAATATGGGGAAGTCCTAATTTCACATATTAGTCAACATTGCTGTTCGCTCACTCTCGCTTGTTACAGACAAAGCCATCTTGGCCAAAAGATGGCATGCTTGGGCAATTTTGGGGTCTTACTCGACATTGTCCTTACAGGGGTATCTAGCTGAACACTTTTCTATTCAAATTAAACATCAATTCCTGCATGGGATTCTTCGACACCAAAGAAGATTGTCCATCCTGGAAAGGTCAGCATATCGACCAAAACTGCTGCTTATGCAGCTAAAATCCAGAATCATTGCTGCATGCTTTTTGCATCAGTCCTGCTCTAGGTCTGAAAAGAAGAAAATTGCTAAAACATGATTTTCTTGCTAACAATTTCCCGTCATGTAGATCTGTGGTAATAACTCGGCTCAAGGGTGAGTCAATTTCATTCTGCTCCAGGGGGATAATGTTTTTTCAAATGCTCCATAAGAAACTGAATAAGGTGGACTTGGGAAAATTGCTTTCGGACAATTCATAAAGAAACAGCTTAAATGTCTCATGGTCGAAAATGACTTTTTGCAGCCTAGCTTTTAATTGTTTTATTCAATTTGATTATTTGTAGTATGTTTCCATGTTTTATATTGCAAAGGTTTTTATTAATCAAGCAATAAAGTTCCTACCTACCTACCTATAGCACAGTGGTACTGGTTTACCTGCAAATTCAGCCTGTCAAAATAATCTACTTTGACAGGCCAATTCCCTCTTTAAATATTAACAAGTCAAATTTAACTAGGTCTTACTGCCCATTAAAGTATGGCACATTGTACTTGAGTGTTGGACAAGTAAATGTTTAATGTTATACCTGTCCTTGTAGTGAAAAGGCCCAAAAGACTAGTTTCATTGTAAAAGTGGTGGCTGTTCCACTGAAAATCAGAGCAATTAGAAAGCATCTACAGAATTCATTCTTAGACTTTTTCATATATTAAGTAAAAACCAAGTTTATTTTTAAAGTTGAATGTATAATTAATATTTTAGAACAGGTACTTTTCCAAAAGCTGCATGTTACCTGCCTAAAGCCTCTAGAAACCCATTTTGCAGGAGCTTCCAACTGTCACCTTTATGTATAGTAGCCCCTTTGATGAGGTGTGAATGTACTCCCACAGCAGAGACAAACATCTTGCATGTAGAGGGGTGTTCTTTCTCTATGGCAGGATGATAGTATTGGCTACACCCAGGAACTTAACTGACTTATATGAAAGAGGCCTCACGTGTCACAGGCAGAAGTAGCTAACACTAGGGTCTGCCCCCTTCGTATGTCCATCTAGCTAGTCATGCACTAGGCACAATGGGAGAGGAGCTGCCCTCCAGAACTGGATTTGAGTGACCACGGAGGAGCGGTTTGCTCATTTCCTGGCCATACTTCTGCACATGAGTTCAGCACAGGGGAAGAAAGTTTATGCCTTATTTGTTATAGGGAGAGAGATTAACTTTGGGATTGTTTGCAGAAAATCTGCAAAGTAGGGTATTGTCACCCTTGGGAACTTTTACCACTTTGGTTATGGACTGGCCAAGGGTTTCTCCCTCCCGAAGGCTGGCTTTGGCACCCACAGTACATTCCTCAGATCCCTTCTGGACCTGTGAAAGAACAGAAGAGATACCTGAACCTGCTTTCTTTCTTGTAATTAGTATGAAGAAGTGGACTCCAAGGGTCACAAAGGTGCCCTGCTGTTTGGGCTACAAGGACACAACATGCTTCAAATGCCTTTTCTTGCATTCCCAGCTGAACAGTTCCAGCTGGACTGCTCTGATCTGGACCCTCATGCTGGCCTCTGCTGAACTGATTTTTGATACCCATGTGCTGTCCCTAAGGTCATGACCAATTGGCTAGTGTCAATATGTACTTCTTGCAACAAATCATGAAACCTTGGACTTAGAAATGCTTATCAACTTAACCAACATTTTTCTCTGAGAACCAAGGAGGGACTGAGGCCAACCAGTGAAGCCTATCCAAAGAAGGTGCATTGCTACTGGCCAATGATTCAGGTTGTTCCTGCTACGTTCTTCTGACTACATGGAAAAGGTAATAAGCCTTGTGTGTGAGTTCCTCATACTGCAAACTGCATCTTTGCCACACTGGAAGAATCTGAGTTAAAAAGAAATGACAGTCTTCTCTGTGGGTGAAATTCAGATTTCTCCCACTCAGAGCTTGCCCTTCAAAGATCAAGGACTTCACAGAGACCTCACCCAGTGACTATAAATGACATAGAACCCTCTTTGGCCACAGCCTGCTGCCTTGCCCTGCTAAGAATGTTTGACTTTCATTCCAGAGAATAAGTTAAAAAGTAAAACTTCTCACCAGGATGAACCCGGTCCCTGTATTGAAAATGTGGTCCATCATGGTCAGCATTAAACCTAACCCTTTGTTCATTTCCAACACAACTAGATGACCAAGGTTGGTGCTTAATGCTTTTTTGCACTATTTTGAGCCTTAAACTTTAACATTTTATAACTATGGTTCTACTTTTTTTTGTTTTGTTTTGTTTTCTGTTACTTTCAAAGTATTGCATAAATGTTTTACTCACTGCATCTATGTTAAGCCTGTCTGTTTTGTGCCATAGACACCAAAGTGAGCTCAGGTTAAAAAAGTGAATTGTATTTCCACTAGATTCAATATAAGCTTGTTTTTAACTACTGTCATGGTGTATTTCATTCTTTCTTCACCAGCAGTCTTCTTCCAGGTAGTGCCCATGTGAGACATGATATAATTTATTTTGAAATGTGAACTTACGTCAATTTTTGACATAAGGACATATTTAAACAAAAGCATGTTGAACAACAGCTGGTCACATGTTATTGTTCCACTAGATTCACAGTAAAGTTTTTACCACAAATTGCAATTGCGCAGCTAAATTTTACCATGAATGGCAAGATGATGTGAATTGGCATAATGGAGGAATTCCGAGAAATTTTGGATTTTTGTCTAAGGAGTGTAATGCAAAATTCCCAAAAATATACCAAAAATCTAATTTTATTAATATTCTTTAATCCTGTTTCCTAAAACAATTAGCTGCTCAGTTACACACACAAACCAGAACAGCGTCTTGGCTTAGTTACTGCATGACAAGGAAGTATCTCATTGGTGACCATCATGCCTAGAGGGTGGTCAGACCACTATTGAGTCAAATTCAAAATGCTGACTAAAGTTACATTCAGGCATGACAACGGGTGTCGATTGCCACCAAAGACTGGATTAAAATCTCTCCAGAGTCCTCAGAACAAGCAGTAAAAAATTATTTTAGCAATGTATTTAAATAGACCGGTCAATCAGCAATATAGGTGTCCTACTGTGCTAACAATCCTGCTCCTGAAGATGCACTCTCCTATGGCTGTAAGACAAGGTAAAATAGATATCAGAGCCTCCCCATTGTTCATTGAAGATAGTTGAAATGTTTTTAAATAGCTCCCAAGCATGCTGCCCTAACCGGTGTTCTCTTTTAATCAAATACTGAAAGAAAAATATATATCAAAACTTTATGACTATAAAATCTCCATCCAAGAGGCAAAACAGCTTTGTTATTCAAACAGAATTTTGACGGCTCCGGCAGACTTGAGGGCAGACAATAAAAAGGAGTTTTTTAAACGTTTAAATAAACTATCAACAACTGTCTAAAATAATGTACAAGTTAATTACGATTTCTGCACTTAACAAAGAACTTTCCACTCATTTGAAAATAGACAAAAATAAGAGGACTTATTTAGATTGGGTAGGACTACCAGAAAGTAAATCTAACATTCACCCTCAATTGTTGTCACAATGAATATCAGGCTGTAGCTCTGACTCAAAATCAAGTATTTTCTTATCCCGGCCAATTTGCTGATCACCAAATCATTCTTAACAGAAGTCTTTTTTTGGCTCATTTCATACTGAATAAAACAGAGCTAGATCCACTACATTCACTTGAATATTGTCAGAACACCTAGGTGCCATCAGCAAATATGGTCCTTGAAGCTTTTACATTGAAAATGCTAGGCACAATTTTAGAATTCAATGGGATTTTGAATGATGGCCTGGGTTGGGGTGTTCGTGATTTGACCAAATAACAGTACAGAACTGGCTGTGCTGCCAGCAGTAGATCAATTACATATGGCAAAAGATGGTGATAGTTTCAAAGCCCTCATATTGATAGACCTATGTGCAATATTTGACACTATGGACCATAAAATTCTCATTCGCCGACTAAGAGAAGTGGGCATTTGTGGCAAAGTGCATAACTTCATTACTTCTTTTTAAACTTTAACATCTGTGCAGGTGGATCTGGGACAGTTTTGGTCCCACATCTGCATGATTAATTGTTCTATTTTCCTTCCATTGAAGCACCCAGCTACTCTTAATAAATCTTTCTGTCTCATGTTAGTTACAGATAAGTACGACACACAACTCCTTGTGTATCAGCTGTGACAAAGTGAATGGGTTCACGCTGGCTTAAACTCTATAGAGGTAAAAACACAAACATGATTACCGCTGGGACTAGAATCTCTAGCAGCCCAGACCATGGCCACTGGATTTTGGCTCATGTCCTCTGCAAATTAAGTCAGTAAAATACCTCAGCATTACTAGATACAGGATTAGAAACGGGCTGTTAACTTGCATTGGATGTTTTCTCATGCAACTATGGTCCACCTCCTTTCTTTGTAATGCAGATGAACTGCTTATATGTCTGGATATAGATAAAATCACTGGAATAAGCTATACTTAGGCAAAAAGGGCAACATGTACTAACATTAGGAAATAATGATTTCCAATTTGTGATTCTCTCTGAATTGTAGTTAAGAAATTGGCATTTGTAATGTATGAAACTCTTTTCAGTTTCATAAGCAATTCCCAGTGGGTTGCAAATAGACCTAACTCATGCATATTAATGAAGTTGGTCTCAATGTGAGACCCATTATGAATCGCAGCCAACACGGTGATGGTGGACTGCCGGGGTCAGCAGACCGCCATGTCTGTGATTGTTTTTTAATAAAGCAATTGTTTTTTAAACACAGTTGTATTTCTTAAAGGAAAGCAAAATACTTTAAAAACTAAAAAACAAAAAGTTTCAATTTTATGTTTTAAGTATAGGCAGTCATCCATGGGGCCACTGCCTGCTTTTAAAAATGTAGACAGTTCAAAGGGGAAGGAGTTCCAAGGAGACCCCGTTCCATTTGCAAATGAATTACTACCAACTTTGAGTTGGTGGTAATGTGTGAATGATTTGCAGCCATAATTCGGTCGCAAAACATTCATACATCCCTTTTTGATTCAGTATTTGAAAGGGACGCCCAAAATACACCCTTTCCAAATACTGAATTGGTATGTATTTGCAATTCCAAACTGCAATTTGGTAACGTTAACAAATCTCAATATGCATTCTGTAAATCAGGTCGTTTGTGACCAGAAAAATGATTTATACATCTCCTCACTTACTGCTATTTTGCAGATTATTCAAATTCAAGTGCACATCTAGTAGTGGGAGCTCTAATATTCAGCCATTTTAAAATCTTCACACTGGCTGACAACACTGGCCTGTTTTTCATGTGGTGCACCATTCTCTGTGTGATAAGGCTCCCACATTCTAAGCCAACATTCTTATCAGAAACTGCCCTCCTAGACACTCAGTTAGGGTGTTAAGCTTTTTTTTTTCATGGCCCCCTCTCTGAATGATTTTCATGTTATTATTCAGTTGATCTCATCACACACTGTGAAAAAGTGATTATTAGTTGGGGTAGAGGGCAGACAACCACATGTAATGTTGCTGTTATTGTCAAGTCCAGTAATGGTTTCAATAATTTAAACCAGAGAACAAACCCTTCATGCTATGGCAAGGGGCAGACAGTCTTAACCTAAGAAAATGTGCAAAGCATTTCGAAATACCAAAACAGTTAAAAGGTCAAAAACACAACACAATAAAAATCCCACTCCAAAGATTAGAAATCAAGAACGATTTAATGAACAAAAGGAAACACAAATGACAAAAATAAAAATAGGAGAATCGGAGATATGTATTTTTTAAGTTTTAAATGAAACTAGTACATTGAAAGGCTGGTTTTGCTTGAACCAGACCTAGACATGATTTAGGACCACCTCAAGGGATTGCAGGTCTTCGAATACAGGAACCAGGTTCATCCTATCAGAAGATTTCTATTCAGACTTAGGGCCTGATTTAGATCTCAGCAGATGGAATACTATCCTGTCCGCTCTATTACAATCTCCATTGGATATAAGGGGATCTTAATACAACGGACAGGATATCTGTCATATTTGTGACAGAGTATTCCCCTCCACTAAGATCAAAATCAGGCCCTTAGTCTCTGAAGTGGAAGTCAGAAATCCTCAGCAGGGCACAGTAGCAGACTATGGCCAAGATGGGTTCTATGATTCTAGATAGACGAGCCACGGACTTTTGCCAGAAAAGCTCAAAAGCTCTGAGCAGGAGCAACCTGAATCTTTGGCCCAGCTATAACACACCTCTATTAGGTTGACTTTGCAGGTTTTGTCCTGATCCTCCGGAGTTCTTTGGAACCAAAATGTTTCTAAGTTTAGTGTTTCCCAGGATTTTAAAAGGATTACACTTTGACACAGTCAAGAGTCATAAAACTCCAGGAACGTCACTTGGGGTTCAAGAGACACTCCAGTAGAAGCCATCAGTGGGTGTCAGACCAGGTCCAGTTGGAACTGGTCAGCTGGGCTCTTCAGGAAAAGTTGTTGTGTCCCTTTAGCATAACAGGAGGTCAGAATCTAGCCCCTGGAGTACACTTCTTTGTCCTAGGTATATGTGTGAGCAAGTCCAGGTTTTCTGGTCTCTTCACATGCTTCAAGAGCAGGTGCAGATGTCCTTCTGTCTTCTACAGGTTAAGTAGTTTACTGAATCCAGGGGTGCCACATTAATGTTTGGCACATACCTGTTGGTGAGGGTGAGTCATGCCCTTTCCTAATCAATAGGGAAAAAAGTTCTCAGGGTTAGTCCTGTCTGCTTTTGCAGTAGTTCTTGAGTGCCCTCTGAAAACAATCCCAGTGTGCCACTCTCTATCTAAACCCAATATGGAAAGACCTTTCTTTGCCTGTACGGAGCTCCTATGCTCACCCTATGGATGTGGCCAGGGAAATAAGCAACCCATGCTCTGTGGTCACTAAAAACTGACTGGTGCTAGGGGGAGCTCTTCTCCCACTGGGATTGGTGCCTGGCTGACTAGACGCACAAAGGAGGGTGCAGGAAGCTAGATTTGTATGTGACAGAGTGGACCTCTTTCAAGTTCATTTTCTGAGCACATCCCAGATGGCCATCCTGTCTAAGGAACAGAACTGCTTTCCATATCCAAGGCCTTGGTCTCAGCACTGGGAGCAAGTTTACACTTTATCAAGTGGCCCTATTAGCTCCTGGGTAACAGTTGGAAGCTCATGCAAAAGGACTTCTAGAGCCTTTAGGCAGGGAAAAGGACGCTTTCTAAAAGTGCAATGTCCAAAATGTTTATTACAAATCCAGCTTTACTTGTAAGTTGCCCCTGTAATAAATATTTTAAAATCTCCACAAATTAACTTTGTACCTTTTTCCTAGGCAGAGATACCATTGTTAACTTGAATATAGTTTTCCAAATGTCTTTCTATGGAACTGATGAAAATGCTATGGTGAAAAATATCAAATGGGGCCTTGTCAATGTAAGGACGTTTGACATTGAACTTGTACATGTTCTGCTTTCAAATATTATGAACATTGCCTTACGTGCCTTACGTCTATCAAGTAAAAAGCATGGACAACCCAATAACCCCTTGAAAGCCTGGGTATCGTCAAAGTGAAGGGCATAGTACTGACAGTGGGATCAATTGGAGAGTAATTTGGGCAAAGAGTGAATCTAAAGTAGAATGTCATTAAAAGAAGGCAAAAGGAGTAAAACTCAAGGCAGAAAGTCAAATCATTAAACAACCAAATTGATTAGAAATAAGAAACATAGGTGTACACACATGAGTTAATATAAATTCTTCTGTTTTTTTTGTGTTAAATGATAATCAAGATTATAGAATACATGAAAGATACATACAACCTGACAAAAATTAATCATGTGTATACAAGTGGCCAAAGTTTAAATTCTACGTAGATTAATGTATACATTAAATAATGTATGTGAAATCAACTCTCTTCATAAATAGAATCAGTCCTCGGTATGTATTAAAAAAATTGGAGAATCTAAAACTATTAGTGCAAGAAGTGAAACGGACTTCAGCATTTCGGTCTCTTGTGTCAACAATAAGTGAGACCATTCTCAGGACCATATAAGTTGAAAGAGTTTCAAGATGACACAAAATGAAAAACAAATGTTGTGACACAAAACAACTTGGTACAAGTTTTCAAATCTAAATTACTGATAGATAAAGATGGGTTCACTTGAAATATTGTTCACTGTAACTGGTACTTTTGCTATAACTGGCTCCACAGGTTCAATCTAGATGATCTCAGTCCACGTGACTGCTTCTTCTACATTGAACCCGGAGAGCCGCTTATAGCGGTAATACCTGTTGAGATTGTGAACTATATTCCAAGTGCACCTATCTATATCACCTTTGATGTACTTGTGAGGACTGCTTTGCTGCATGAGGTCTGTCTTGAACCCTTAGAGACTGCGCTGCTGTTTATGCCCTGTTCTCTCTTGAACTGACGACTACCAGAATGACTCCAAGGGCTAGCTTTGGATCAGAGCCTTAGGGACAGAAAAGGCTCCAACCATCTTGAACTCACACCTGGATCCAGTCTGAGTGAGTCCCAACCCTCCAAGTGGTTTCTTCCCAGTCCTTGGAGATGGTGCTAAGGGTACTCTGACAGCCAAAATTCAAGAATTATTGGCTAAAAACTAGTTTGAGGACCAAGAGGAGATCAGGACCAACTTGCTCACCTGTCCACCCAAGGTCCATCGCTTGTCAACCTGACTTTGCAGCAGCTACCGCTATGTTTTTTTTTACAACAGCAAATCCTGTTCAGCAATCCTTTACAGAAAGCGTATCCAGCTTCGCTGGAGATTTTCAGCTTACAAAAAAAAGACTAAAGCCCTCATTACGAGTCTTGTGGTCTCCGACTGCCACATTACGACTGTGGTTGAGCCGCCACGGTCTGACCGCCGACACTGGCAGGTGGCCGCCAGTCGACAGCCTGACGGTCTTGAAGGTTGTAATCCACCAGGGTGGCCCTGCATGCAGTGCCTCCCTGGGGATTACGACTCCCCAATCCGCCAGCTTTTTCATGGTGGTTGGACGGCCATGGAAAGGCTGATGGAATGGGGACATGGGGGGCCCTGCACTGCCCATGCACTTGCCATGGACAGTGCAGGGACCCCCAATAAACACCCTGTCGCACTTTCCATTGCCCAAATTACAGGCAGTGGGAAGCACGGCGGGTGCTGCTGCACCCACTGCACCGCCACATTGCCCTTGGCTCGATTAGGAGCCGATGTCAATGTTAAGGTCCTGTTTCCCGCTGGGCTGGCTGGCAGAATGTTTTTCCGCCAGCCGGCCCAGTGGGAAACTTATAATGGGGCCAGCGGTGTTCTGGGTGTACTGGCGGTCAGATGGTGGTGCGGGTTTGGTGGGCAACCTCTGCCACCCGCCAAACTCGTAATGAGGGCCTAAGTCTGAATGTGGAAATCTTCACTGTGACTTCATCCATTGTGTCTGTAACGATGATGCTCTTCCTGAAGTCTCCACCACTGAAGTTTACCTTTTTAAGACATTTGTTGTGAAGGTAAGTGCCTACAGGGCACAGTTCACTTCTTGTATCCAACCCTCGCTCCATTGCGTTTAGCAATATTTTCCAACTTTGACCTTGTCTTGCACGACTAGATGTCCACAGATTGCCTTCTGATCTTTTAGGTGCTAGTTTTTGCCTTGATGTTTAAAAATTCCTAACTCTGGTTATACTGATTGGATTTTTGACATTTTACTGTCAATTTATAAAAACTTACTCTATTTTATATATTGGTGTGGGATTTTTCCTATGTTGTGTTTCCGTTATAATTCTGTTTATGTGCTACATAAATACTTTACACACTGCCTCTAAGTTAAGCCTGACTGCTTTTGTGCCAAGCTATGAAAAAGTAAAGCACAGGTTGATCTGGTGACTTCTGTGGTTCACCCTCACAGGAACTGAGACTGCTTACACAAGGGTAATACTCCATTCCACTCAACTCAACCAATAACCTAATTACTCACACACTTGATTCGACCTCAAGATCACCCCACCCCTTCAGAACACTATAAAAAGTGACCAGGGTAAGGATGAACATTTGTAGTCAGATGTTGTGCTACTGTTAGTGTCCAAAACATGCATTACACTTGCAACATTCAGTTCAACACATCCATCCAGCCTACATATACATAAGACTCATATACACACCCCCTCACTGACTCCATGCTATTACTAACAAATATAATGGTATTACTTTGAATGTAAGAAGCCCGAGATATTCAGTGAAATGCCACAAGGTGCATATGTAGCCTGTTTGCAGGAGGTACCCATGACTTTCATGGACTCAGGGAAGTTTCAGAAGTGATGGAACAACAACATAATATGATAATTATGAACACAAGATGCACAAGATTTGTAGACAAATATTGTATACCAAATAATCACATCATAGTAAAGTACTGTTTACTGTTTGAGCTTACTGTTTCAAGTTTCAATGTTTATTTATTGGAATGGTTAGTACAAACAGTTGCAACAGTTTAAAAACAATAACATTTCTTGCTATTTTAGCCATGTATGTTCAAATTAAATGTAATTAAAAAATACACCTAAGATGAGAAGATGTTTATGCATAAAATGACAAAAACAGTCCTAATACTTTTGTAACTGAGAATGCCCCGTTGATCTCAACAGTTCATCTTACTTGCTTATTTTTTAATAAGAAAGGAATGTTCCATGAGCTTGAACTATTTGCAGTGCATGCTGATCTTTTTTTTATTTAAAGTGCTTGTCCATGCTTTATCCCAGGGCCATGAAGCTTTTGCTCCCTCTACCACCGTACTTTTAATTATAAAGTGCACGTGCCTTGTACAAGAATATTTAACAATGCAAGCCAGCCTTCTCCCTTCCCTGCTTTTACAACACGTGCTGACCTTCTCCAACCTCTGACCCAATGACACTAAGGGCCTCATTCCAAGTTTGGCTGGCGGCGGGCGCCGCCAGCCAAACGGGAACCGCCAAATGGCCACTCCGCGGTCAGAAGACCGCGGATGCCATTCTGGCTTTCCCGCTGGGCCGGCGGGCGACCGCCAAAAGAGCGACCGCCGGCCCAGCGGGAAAGGCCCTGCAACGAGAAAGCCGGCTCCGAATGGAGCCGGCGGAGTTGCAGGGGTGCGACGGGTGCAGTTGCACCCGTCGCGATTTTCACTGTCTGCTAAGCAGACAGTGAAAATCTGTATGGGGCACTGTTAGGGGGCCCCTGCACTGCCCATGCCAGTGGCATGGGCAGTGCAGGGGCCCACACCCGTTCCCGCCATCCTGTTTCTGGCAGTGAAAAGTATAATTTGATGAAGGCTTTCATGCAATGAAATTTTTTATTTTAAAGACAAATTCTAGACAAACATGGTCTGGCGATGCTACCTATGGGATGAAAAATACTGATTTGTAAGCTTTTGTCTGGAGCTTATTTAGCATTTCTTGTTCCTTTCCATGCATAATGTTCATGCCGTGTGCCAAAGTTGGAATGAACTGGGCTGCCATTATGTTTAGGAGATGCCCATAGGATAGGCAGCTATGTTTCTTTTTCAGCAGTTTAAAACCAAATATTAGCGCCTGTGCTTTTGCCTGTATAGCTCCTAAGTGATGCCTGAAGACCATCTGATGTTCCATTACAATTCCCACATGTTTATATGTAGCTACAACCTTGATCTTTTTACTTTCAATTAGCCATGTAAAAGTCTTGTTTTTGGTATCGACCAGTTGGACCACTTTGGATTAATTTACATTCAGCCCTAAGGGCCTGATTACAACTTTGAAGGAGGGTGTTAATCTGTCCCAAATGTGACAGATATACCACCCGCTGTATTAAGAGTCCATTATATCCTATGGAACTCGTAATACAGTGGGCAGGATATCCGTCACATTTGGGACAGATTAACACCCTCCTCCAAAGTTGTAATCAGGCCCTAAGTCTTGCTGGTTCATGGGGGTTTTTAGAGCATTCATGCTATGCTGCAGGCCTGTAGGTTTTTGAGTCAGGAAGACAATGTTGTCGGCATATTGTATGCATCTGATTTTCCCTGTTGCCAGCATTGGAGTGAATTTCGTTTTGTGAGAGATGGCGTTCTAAGTTGGCTAGGTAAAAGTTAAACAGCCTTGGTGCTAGGGCAGCCCTGTTTCAATCCATTCATAGTTCTGATTTTTCTTGTAACTTTGCTGCCATCTCCTATATTAACCTGGGCTCATGTCTCTTCATATAGTGCTGTAATTGCTCTTAGCAAAATACTCAGAATTCCCCATTCTTTAAATTTTGTCCAGAGGCGGTCTCGCACAACTCTATTGAAGGCCAACTTAAGATCGACAAAAATTGCAAACAGCCGGGTTTTGCGTTAATTTGCCTTTTCTCAAGAATGTTAAGTGCTGTTTAGTTTGTGATCATCACTATGCCTGGTCTGGGTCTAAACCCTGCTTGTGTTTTAGAAATTATCTTTTTTTCATTTGCCCGTTCGTGCACAGCTCAATGCACCTTGCATATGACTTTGCTTCAACATCAATAAGCACAATTTACCTATAATTGCTTTGCATGGTTTGACTTCCATTCTTGTAAATGGTATGAAATATGTTTCTTTTCCTTGAATCAGATATGATGTTAGTGTGGAAAATGTAATTGAAAAAGGGATTGCCATAACGAACCCAGAAAGCCATGTCCTGCTTAAAAAGCGCATCAGGCAGCCTGTTTGGACCCGCTACTCCTTCTGGCTTTAAATTTTTCAAGATTATTTCTAGTTGTTTGATGTTTATTATGGGTGCCTGATCATCCAGATTAGTTTTAGGTGTGAGCTGAGTAACTGAGAGGTTCATTTGGTCTCTTTTGATTGCCAGTTCCTGATTTGCTTCCTGGAAATCACTGTTGTCTTGTGACCCCTGTGGTTTTGGGTGATAATTATTTTTGTTGCCTTCCTCTTTCAGATGTTTAACTGGCAGGGGGTTCATTTCACATATGTAGGCTTACCAGGCACCTTCCGTGAACCAGGCATTTTGGTGAAGAGACTTTCCCATTACTACCCCAATTATCATTCACCAGAACGCCTTACTGTTGAGTTGTTTGCTGGCACATAATAATTTATTACAGATTTCCTCTTGCTGTTTTCTTTTTGCTATCCAGCATACAATAATCTCAGGTTTTGCAGGTGAGTTTTTTTAATCTTCCTCCCTTTCTTTGCTTCTGCTGATAGTCTTCTCACTTCTTTTGCAATTCGTGTTTCTAAGTTGCGCAACCTAGAGATGTACCAGCTTTGCCTACCTTCTCCCCCTTGGGTGCTTAATCCTTCTAACTTTGAAAATGGTACTGTTTTGGCTGGGATTTTTGGTAGGAATGTGCTAATTATATTTACCTAGGCCTTTTGCCGCTGGCCTGCTGCTGTTATTTCTTCTTTTATCTCCCTGCTCAATGGAAGATGTCTGCCATGATCTTCTCTATCCCTGGACTAATCCATTTTAGCCTTTTTAGTTTGTAGCTCACTGGTGTTGATAGTAGAGCATTTGCTGGGCTAAGCTTGTGAAAGTTACTTCTATATTTCCAGTTCTGTGGCAGGATATCACTTTCGGATTGGGGCATAATTTGAAAATGACTTATTAACGGAACTATTTCTTCACTTATCATAGTAAAATCAATTGTTGAACTACCACTGTGGAAAGTAATCGATGCTGGGGTGTGCCCTTTTGAGTTGCCATTCATCACCTTTAAACCTAGTTTTATCAGCTGCTTTTGTGAATTCTATCCGCTCCCCGTTTATTGGTACACTGGTTAAGATTAGTGTTGAAGTCCCCAGGGATGATAGAGAGTGGCTGATGATATAAGACCTGTAATGCTTTTATTAACTCAGTGTAACCATCCTTTCCACCTTCTTTGCAAACAAGGTTGGTTATAGACATTTATAATCAGAAGTAGCTTTAGGAGGGCTCCATTATATTTTGTGGAATAATGAGTAGAGAGCACCCCCGCGGGTGCCCATAGTTTGTGGTCTTTTCTGCTGGAATGTGGTATTCTTCATAGTTTACCATTGGCTGTGCGATTGTGCTCCAGGTTTCCTACATTAGAATGATATCAAACATTTGGAGAAATTACATTGCTTCTTCTTCTTGCTGCATGTTCTCGAGCCCATGGATGTTTCATGAGCAAATAGTAATACAGTCCTGTTCGAACCTTGTGAGATTTTCATCAGGATCAGTTGCTGGCTAGACCGCCAAGGCTCCTTTGCTGTTCCTCTGTTATTTCTACTGAGGAATCTTGCTGTACCACTTTTTCCTGTCTGGTGGTAGGTGGAGCTCACGGAGTTCCACTCCATGGAATTCCGTGGAGTTGAGAGGCGGAGTTCTGTGAGCAGCCGATTGGCACCCTAGATGTGCCTGATTTCAGGAGATCGGGTACATTCAGGACAGGGCCATTTCAGGCCTCTTGTGCACTGGCCTGCCCCATGTGGAGTCAGTGCACACTGGGTAGGCAAAAGAGGACTCACCTGGGTCCTCGTTCCCAGGGGGTCCTCGTTGCCAGTTGCCTGGCTCTCTGCCTCCTCCCGGCACAGGCTACTAGCAAAGGTCTGGCCCAGGATCCAGAGTGTTGGAAAATGGGTCACTGGTAAGGGCAGGTAAGTACCTACACTTAGTAATAGGCCACTAACCTCCACTTAGGTCCAGTCAGGTCTCAGTAAATTAAATCTAGCAAAACCCTCAAAGCTTGGCAACAAACAACAAGGCTTAACTTAGGAGACAAAGCGTAAAGCATTTGAATATCACAAAACAGTAATTAAATATAACACAGGAAACAGTTTAAAAATCCAAAATCAATTTATACAAATAGATTATATGTGTA
The DNA here is from genome assembly GCF_031143425.1 of Pleurodeles waltl. NCBI lineage: Eukaryota > Metazoa > Chordata > Amphibia > Caudata > Salamandridae > Pleurodeles > Pleurodeles waltl. Next base: position 1,526,722,080 of record NC_090444.1, read on the forward strand.
TCTTTAAAATGACACCAAAATGAATAAATTTGGATAAGGGGAACCGGAGACATGAAATTTTAAAGAATTAATGCTTTCTAACGCATAGAAGCAACTAGCGCTCAAAGGGTTAAAAAAGGTCACACTGGAAAGGAACAAAGTCCAGAGTTCAGGCCACCCACGAGGTAACATTGTCACACTTATTTTCAGAAGTGTTTGATTCAGGAAAGTGGTCCACAGTACCAGCCAAGGGTTCAGAGGCTCTGGTGTGCCTCTCGGGGTCTGGGACTACAACTCCCACAATGCACCTCTTCAACTTATGGAGTTGCTCCAAACGTCTCTAAATTTCTGGATCTTCTTCCAGAGTTCCTTTTTGTGTCCTTGAAGTGTCCACAACTTGATCCAAGGTTCCAGAAGCTCTGAGTTGCTCCTTGGGATTTGGGACTACAATTCCCAGAATGCACCAAGTCAGAATCCTCAAATGGCCACTGGACGCTGGTCAGCTGGGCTCAGCTTGCAGGACTTGATGCAGGGGACTCTGGGCAGCTCCTTTGTAGCAAACAGGGAGTCCCTTCTTGAAGCAGTAGAAGTCAGGAAAAGTCCTTTTAGTCGAGAAGCCCAAGTGTGCAGCTAGTGCAGTCCTCCAGAGTGCAGTGTCCAGGTGCAGGTCAGGGGTCCAGCAGGGCAGTCCTTCTTCTCCTGTAGTTCTTCCTTGTTGGAATCTGATAGGGATCTGAGGTGTGGGTGCAGGTCTGCCAGTTTTATCCCTGCTCCTGGGTGAAAAACAGGGGGGGTCCTGATTCTCCAATCAGGTGCAGGGTCCTTCCCCCTGTGATGACCACTTACTGGGAAGTGTGGCAAAAATCAACCCCAGGGAGCAACATTCCTCAAAACTCCATCATGGCTGAAAGTGATTTTTGGAGGTTACATCTGGCTGAGCCCACCCACTGGTGTGGCTAAAAATCCTAAACACCCCCCTCTCCTGCCCTCTCCTAATCTAATCAAGGGGGCGCCTAATTGTCTGGGTTTGCAGGATGTGAGAGTGTTGCTGGGTTGCTCCAAATGTCCTTCTCTGCCTTTGAAGACCAGTTTGGCAGCCCTCCCCTTCCTGCTTCATCATCTGCTGAGGGAAAATCTTCTCCCCCAGGCACATCTCTTTGTGTGGAGCTTGGCCACTTCACACCTCATCAAGGCAGCCTGACCAATCAGAGCACAGCAAAAAAAAAAAAAAAAAACACTGCAGGGCTGAAGTTGGCAACTTTTCAGGTAAAGTTTAAAACCCTTTACCTGAACAAGTTATATTCAATCCCACAACTGGAAGTTGTGGGATTTAGAATAACAATTAATTTGATACCAAACTTCTGGTATCTGTTACTTAAGGGGATTTTTAAAATTAAAATAAAATCTCCCCATTCTAGCCTATGGAGGCCATTCACTACAATGAGGGAAACATGAATGTGGCTGTTTTATCTCACCAGGGCTTATAAAACTATTTTTATAAGGTCCCTGCTTATAGTTACATGGCACCCAGCCCTAGGGGCACATAGGGCACACCTTAGGGGTGACTTATATGTAAAAATAAGGTAGTTTGAGACTTTGGAACTACTTTTAATTTCAAAGTCGAATATGCATGTAACTTTAATTTAAAAGCAGCCAGCAAGGCAGGCCTGCCTTTAAAATGACACTGGGCACCTCAGCAGTGCACCTATGGTTGCACTACCTATGCTGGGGTCCCTAAACCTACATGCCCTACCTATATACTAGGGACTTATAGGTAGGTTGACTTATCCAATTATAATTAGCCTAATTTGCATACTGAGTTTACACAGACCACAGGCCCTGGGACTGGTTAGCAGTACCCAGGGCACCATCAGAGTCAGGAAAACACCAGCAAAAAGTGGAAAATGGGGGCAAAAGGTTAGGGGGCCTCTGCAATCAGCCCTGTTCTCTCACACAGAGCTTCTGGGCTCAGCCGCCAGCGAGCAGCTCCACGATGGGGCTGATTTAGGGTGAGTGCGCACTGCATCCCAGTTGTGGGCCACACAACTCAAGCGCAGATGTGTGGCCCACAGCTGGGTTGCAGGGCGCATGTGGTGAGCTCCACTCTGCTGGTGGGGCTAGTGGAGTGTAGGAAAGTCCTTTTTTTTTGCCTGATCACCCCCACTCTTTCTGGATAGGTACTGGTGGTTACTGACTCTTGGCTGTGCCCTGGGTACTGCTTACCAGTCCCAGGGCCAGTGCTCTGTGTAAAATGGATATGCAAATTAGGCTAATTATAATTGGCTAAGTTAACCTACCTATAAGTCCCTAGTATATGGTAGGGCATGTAGGTTTAGGGACCACAGCATAGGTGGTGCACACCTAGGTGCATTGCTGAGGTGCCCAGTGTCATTTTAAAAGCAAGCCTGCCTTGCTGGCTGCTTTTAAATTAAAGTTATATGCAAATTCGACTTTGGAATTAAAGTTACTTCCAAAGTTTTAAACTACCTTATTTTTACATATAAGTCACCCCTAAGGTGTGCCCTATGTGCCCCTAGGGCTGGGTGCCATGTAACTATAAGCAGGGACTTTATAAAAATAGATTTATAAGCCCTGGTGAGGTAAAAACAGCCAAATTCGTTTTTCCCTCATGGAAGTAAATGGCCTTCATAGGCTAGAATGGGCAGACTTTATTTTAAATTTTAAAGTCTCCTTAAATGTTACATACCAAGAATTTGGTATCAAATTGATTGTTATAATAAATCCCACAACTTCCAGTTGTTGGATTTAATATAACTAGTGCAGGTAAAAAGTTTAGACTTTACCTAAAAAGTTGCCAATTTCAGCTCTGCATTGTTTTTGCTGCTGTGCTCTGATTGGCCAGCCTGCAGCAGCTTCTGCCAGGCCACTTTAATGAGGTGTGAAGTGGCCTGGCTTTACACAAAGGAATGTGCTTGGGGGAGAGAATCTCCCCTCAGCAGATGGGGAAGCAGGAAGGGGGAGGGCTGCCAAACTGGTCTTCAAAGGCAGAGAAGGACATCTGGAGCACCCAGCAACACCCCCACATCCTGCAACCCCAGACAGCTAGGTGCCCCCTTGATTAGATTAGGAGAGGGCAGGAGAGGGGTGTGTTTATGATTTTTAGCCACACCAGTGGGTGGGCTCAGCCAGATCTCTCCTCCAAAAATCAGATTCATCCATTTTGGATTTTTAGAGACTATTGCCTTCTGGGATGGATTTTTGCCACACTTCCCAGGAAGTGGTCATCACAGGGGGACGACCCTGTCCCTGATTGGAGGACCAGGGCCCCCCTGCTTTTCACCCAGGAGCAAGGATAAAACTGGCAGACCTGCACCCACGCCTCAGATCCCCACCAAATTTCAAGAAGAAAGAACTACAAGGAGAAGAAGGACTGCCCTGCTGGACCCCTGGCCTGCACCTGGACCCTGCACTCAGAAAGACTGCACCAGCTGCACACTTGGGCTTCACCACAAGAAGGACTTTGCCTGGCTTCCACTGGTTCAAGGAGGGACTCCCTGTTTGCTACAGGTGAAAAATTGCTAACCAGAGTCCCCTGCACCAACTCCTGAAAAAGTGACCAGCTGACCACTACCCAGTGGCCAAAAAGGAGTTTGCGCCAGGTGCACTCTGGGAGTTGAAGTCCGCACTTCCCAAGGACCATCACAGAACTTCTGGACCCTTGGGGTGAGCTGTGGACCCCAAAAGAACCTTAAAAGAACATCTGGGTGAAGCCCCAGAAGTTTGGAAAAGATTGGAGAAATTTTAGAAAAAAGCTCCATAAAGTGACCGACTCGACGCGGAAATTCTAGCCGGCTTGCCTCAACCGCGACCCGGCCTGACTTCGTGGTTCGTCCCGGTCAAGAAAAACATCCGAAAAAAAGACTAAGTCCGAACGTAAAAAGTTGACCGGGACCTTCCAGCCATCGTATCCGAGAAGGGCTCCACGGACGTCGGATCAAGATCCAGGTTTACCCCGGTCGAAGGATTTTCATCTCGAAAAAACGACTAAGTCCGAAGGTAAAAATCACCACCGAGGAAACCGACTTCGCGTATCCGGACAAGGGCTCCAGGAGGTCGGATCCAACTGGCAGGTTCGTCCCGGGGAAGAAAAACATCGAAAAAGAGACTAAGTCAGAAGGTAACTTTTTGACCGAGGCCTCCCGCGACTTGTAGCCGAGCAGGGCTCCATCGCGGTCGGCCTGAAAGTTTGACTTTGCCCCGGTCCTGGTGCAACCAGATGACCCGATTGGCGCTTTTCGTTTCTGAGCGCTAGAAAATAATAATACTTTAAAAATTCATATCTCCGGTTCCCCTGAACCGATTTTAATCGTTTTTGTGTCATTTTAAAGATAAAAATATAAGCTATTTTTATAAATTGGTTTTGGATTTTTAAACTGTTTCCTGTGTTTTATTTAATTACTGTTTTGTGATATTTGAATGCTTTACACTTTGTCTCCTAAGTTAAGCCTTGACGCTCGATGCTAAGCTACCAAGGGTAGAGCTGGGATTAATTTACTGAGACCTAACTGTACTTTTGTGGAGGTTTGTGGCTTGTTGCTAGGTGTAGGTACCTACCTGCCCTATCAATAACCCATTTTCCAACATAATTGGAAGCAGCGACGGGATCCTGTACTTGTGTTCAATATCACGTTACAGTTTTAGATAAAACAAATTAAAAATCCTTTAAATTGTCCTAGTGCAAAAATTGTTTTTAATTTTTAATTTTAATTTTTTTTTTTAATTAATTTGGATTAATTTCAATTATTGAATTTTTGTAATTTTTCTAAATTCTTGTTTCCAATTTTTGCAAAAAGCTTTTGTTGACACAAAACTAGGGAACCATGGAGCTTGATCTGGCTAGCCTACCCACACTGACAGTAGTCCAGCTTAGGGGGTTGTGTATTGAGAGGGGGTTGCCTGCAACCACTAATCTCAGGAAGGAAATCCTGATTAAATCCCTGACAGCATGGGCTGAGGCCCAAGAGGTAGAGACAGAGGAAGCTCCAGAGGAGGAACCAAAAGAAGATGATGCTAACTCTAACCATTCAGGGGAGGAAAGGCATCAGACCCCAAGTGAGGAAGAGGAGGAACGGTCCTCACTGGACACAGTCACTAGGGGCAGACCCAAAGCTAGTGGTAGGAAGAGGGTCCTTTCAGGAGGAGAGAACCCATCCATCAGGGAGAGAGAGCTGGAAGCCCAGCTAGCCTACATAGCTTTGGAGGCAGATAAGCTTGCCCTAGAAAAAAAGAAGTGGGCAAGCAAAGAAAAAAAAGATGGAAGCAGTGAGAAAGAAACTGAGGTGTCCCTGGGTGGGGGTTTTGCCCCCAGATTACCCAAAGGGGTGGTTCCTGCCTATGTAGAGGGGGATGACATCGATAAGTGGCTGGGGGCCTTTGAGAGGGCCCTCCAGATGAGGAAAGTCAAGCCTCAGTACTGGGGTTCACTCCTTTGGGAGTTAGTTCCCAACTCTGGGAGGGATAGGCTCCTAACCATGAGTGGGGAGGATGCAGACTCATACCCCAGTATGAAGAGATGCTTGACTAAAAAGTTTGGTCTAACCCCAGAGCAGTATAGGCTTAAGTTTAGGGACACCCAAAAGACAAGCACCCAGTCCTGGGTGGACTTTGTGGACATTTCAGTGAAAGCACTGGAGGGCTGGATACAGGGCAACAGGGTAAGTACCTTTGAGGGGCTGTACAATTTGATTATGAGGGAGCACCTTCTAACTAATTGTGTCCAAGAGAGGCTCCGCCAGTATCTAGTAGACTCTAGGTTGACCAACCCCAGAGAGCTGGGGGAGGCAGCAGATGACTGGTTAAGAACTAGGGTTAACCAGAGACCCCCAGGGGGTGATCAGAAAAAGGGAGGACATGGTTCTTCTCAGGGGAAGAACCAGGGGAAAGATGACAAAAAACCCAAAGAGTCCTCACAAGAGTCCCCAAAAACTTCTCAGGGAGGGGGAGCCCCGAGCCAATTCACTTCTAAAGGGAAAGGGTATCAGGGAAAGAATTTTGATCCTGCTAAAGCAGGAAGGTTTCAGGAGCTTGCTAAGGCCGGCAAGTGTTTTGACTGTTATCAGCCAGGACATAAAAGAGGAGATGCTATCTGCACCAAGAAGCCCCCCACTGGTGGGCAATCCCAGGGGATTGCTAGTGTAGGGTTGGGGGTGGAAGTTGGCCCAGGGGTGGAATCAGGGTACACTGAAGTCACCTTAGTATCCGTGGGTGGGGTGGACATTGCAACTATGGCCACCTTACCTCCCATCATGCAGAGGTATAGGCAGAGGCCTAAAGTCAATGGGACTGAAGTGGAAGCTCTGAGAGATACAGGAGCCAGTGTGACAATGGTCACAGAAAAGCTGGTTTCTCCAGAGCAGGTCTTACCTGGTGTCTTCTACCAGGTGACTTATGCAGATAGCAGAACCAAACTCCATCCCATGGCTATGGTGAGTCTGGAATGGGGAGGTGTGACTGGCCCTAAAAAAGTAGCTGTAGCTCCTGCCCTCCCAGTAGAGTGTCTGCTGGGAAATGATCTTGAAGCATCTGAATGGTCAGAAGTGGAGAGAAGGGTCCATGCAAAGATGCTGGATCTCCCTGAATGGGTGTGTGCTGTGACCAGGTCACAGGCAGCACAACAGGGAAATGCTGGACACTTGGACCCTGGAACAATGGGCCAAGCCTCCAAGAAGAAGAGAAAGGGCACTGGGTCTGGCTTACCAGCCCCAACAAGTACAGAGGGTCAGGAAGAATCCAACCCTGAGGGGGAGGATCTGAACTCTGAGGGAGGGACACCTTCCCTGCAAACTCTGCCTGACTTGGCAGAACTGCAAGGGGCAGGTGGGCCCACCAGAGAAGATTTGTGCCAGGGACAAAGAGAGTGTCCCACTCTTGAGGGCCTGAGACAGACTGCTGCCAGGCAAGAACAAGGGGATACCAGTGGTACCCACAAGGTTTACTGGGAGGATGGAGTTCTCTACACTGAGGCTAGGACCCTTAAAGAAGGGGCTACTAGGAGAGTAGTGGTCCCCCAAAAGTATAGAGAATTCCTCCTCACCTTAAGCCATGATATCCCCTTAGCTGGTCATTTGGGACAGACCAAGACCTGGAACAGGCTGGTCAACCATTTTTTTGGGCCAGAAATGTCAGAAAAAGTCAGGGAGTTTTGCAGCTCCTGTGTCACCTGTCAAGCCAGTGGCAAGACAGGGGGCAAGCCAAAGGCTCCCTTAATTCCACTGCCAGTGGTTGGGACTCCCTTTGAGAGGGTGGGGATTGACATTGTTGGTCCCCTAGACCCACCAACTGCTTCAGGTAACAGGTACATTGTGGTGGTAGTGGACCATGCCACCAGGTACCCTGAGGCAATACCCCTCCGGACAATCACTGCACCCACAGTGGCTAGGGCCCTACTTGGTGTGTTCACCAGAGTGGGATTCCCAAAGGAGGTGGTCTCAGATAGGGGCACAAACTTTATGTCAGCCTATCTGAAAGCCATGTGGGAGGAGTGTGGTGTTACTTATAAGTTCAGCACACCCTACCATCCACAGACCAATGGTCTAGTGGAAAGATTCAATAAGACCCTGAAGGGCATGATCATGGGTTTGTCTGACAAACTCAGGAGGAGATGGGATGTCCTCCTCCCATGCCTGCTGTTTGCCTACAGGGAGGTGCCACAGAAGGGGGTTGGATTCAGCCCCTTTGAGTTACTGTTTGGGCACCCTGTAAGAGGCCCATTGTGCTTGGTGAGAGAGTCTTGGGAAAAGCCTCTCAAGGAAGCCAAGGAGAATGTGCTGGATTATGTACTAGGCCTGCGGTCTCGCATGGCTGAGTATATGAAGAAGGCAAGCAGGAACCTGGAGGCCAGTCAGGAGCTCATGAAGCTCTGGCATGATCAAAAGGCTACCATGCCTGAGTATCACCCAGGACAGCTGGTGTGGGTTTTGGAGCCCATGGCTCCTAGGGCACAACAGGCCAAATGGACTGGGCCCTATCCAATCCTAGAGAAAAAAGGTGAGGTCACCTACTTGGTGGACCTTGGCACCCCCAGGAATCCTCACAGGATCCTGCATGTTAATAGGATGAAACCCCACCAGGACAGGGCAGACATGACCATGCTGATGGTCACTGATGAAGGGAAGGAGGAGGAGGGTGAACCTCTGCCAGACCTCCTGTCCTCAAAGGAAAAAGATGGGTCAGTGGAGGGAGTGGTACTCTCTCCCAAACTGACAGATCAGCAACAACAAGACTGTAAGCAAGTCTTGGGACAGTTTGCTAGTCTGTTCTCCCTGACCCCTGGACTCACCAATTGGTGTGTCCATGATGTTGACACTGGTGACAGCTTGCCTGTCAAGAACAAGCTATACAGGCTGTCTGACCAGGTCAAGGCCAACATCAAAGCTGAAGTGGCTAAGATGTTGGACCTGAAGGTAATTGAGCCCTCTGATAGTCCTTGGTCCAGTCCAGTGGTACTGGTACCCAAAGCTAATCCCCAAGGTGGGAAGAAAGAATTAAGATTCTGTGTGGACTACAGAGGTCTAAATGCAGTCACTAGGACTGATGCTCACCCCATACCTAGAGCTGATGAGCTCATTGACAGGTTGGGGGCTGCCAAATTCCTGAGCACATTTGATCTGACCTCAGGATATTGGCAGATTGCCTTAAGTCCAAGAGCTAAGGAGAGGTCAGCATTTTCCACACCAGAGGGCCACTTTCAGTTCAAGGTGATGCCCTTTGGGATGAAAAATGCTCCTGCCACCTTCCAACGGTTGGTGAATAGAGTCCTATCTGGGTTGGAATCTTTTAGTGCAGCTTATCTGGATGATATAGCTGTATTTAGTTCCACCTGGAGGGACCACCTGGTCCACCTGAAGGAAGTGCTTCAGGCCCTGCTTCAAGCAGGCCTGACTATCAAGGCAAGCAAGTGCCAGATAGGGCAAAGTTCTGTTGTGTACCTGGGCCACCTTGTTGGTGGAGGCCATGTACAACCTCTCCAGCCCAAGATCCAGACTATCCTGGATTGGGAGGCTCCAAAAACCCAGACTCAGGTCAGGGCCTTTCTTGGCCTGACTGGGTATTACAGGAGGTTTGTTCAGAATTTTGGGACCATAGTGGCCCCTCTGACTGAGCTTACCTCCAAGAAACAACCCAAGAAGGTCATTTGGACCCCAGAGTGTCAAAAAGCTTTTGACACCCTAAAACAGGCTATGTGTTCAGCACCAGTGTTACTGGCCCCTGACTATAGCAAGGAGTTTGTAGTGCAAACAGATGCTTCAGAGGAAGGGATTGGGGCAGTGTTAGCACAAGTTAATGAAGAGGGCCATGATCACCCAGTTGCCTTCATCAGCAGGCGACTACTCCCCAGAGAGAAAAAATGGAGTGCCATTGAGAGGGAGGCCTTTGCTGTGGTTTGGTCCCTGAAGAAGTTGAGGCCTTACTTGTTTGGCACTCACTTCCGTGTACAAACTGACCACAGACCTCTCAGATGGTTGATGCAGATGAGGGGGGAGAACCCTAAACTGTTAAGGTGGTCCATTTCCCTACAGGGGATGGACTTCACAGTGGAGCACAGACCTGGGACTGCTCATGCCAATGCAGATGGCCTTTCCAGGTTTTTCCACTTAGCTGATGAGGACTACCAGGGTGTAGGTTAGTACCCATCACCTTTCATCTGGGGGGGGGCAGTGTAGGAAAGTCCTTTTTTTTTGCCTGATCACCCCCACTCTTTCTGGATAGGTACTGGTGGTTACTGACTCTTGGCTGTGCCCTGGGTACTGCTTACCAGTCCCAGGGCCAGTGCTCTGTGTAAAATGGATATGCAAATTAGGCTAATTATAATTGGCTAAGTTAACCTACCTATAAGTCCCTAGTATATGGTAGGGCATGTAGGTTTAGGGACCACAGCATAGGTGGTGCACACCTAGGTGCATTGCTGAGGTGCCCAGTGTCATTTTAAAAGCAAGCCTGCCTTGCTGGCTGCTTTTAAATTAAAGTTATATGCAAATTCGACTTTGGAATTAAAGTTACTTCCAAAGTTTTAAACTACCTTATTTTTACATATAAGTCACCCCTAAGGTGTGCCCTATGTGCCCCTAGGGCTGGGTGCCATGTAACTATAAGCAGGGACTTTATAAAAATAGATTTATAAGCCCTGGTGAGGTAAAAACAGCCAAATTCGTTTTTCCCTCATGGAAGTAAATGGCCTTCATAGGCTAGAATGGGCAGACTTTATTTTAAATTTTAAAGTCTCCTTAAATGTTACATACCAAGAATTTGGTATCAAATTGATTGTTATAATAAATCCCACAACTTCCAGTTGTTGGATTTAATATAACTAGTGCAGGTAAAAAGTTTAGACTTTACCTAAAAAGTTGCCAATTTCAGCTCTGCATTGTTTTTGCTGCTGTGCTCTGATTGGCCAGCCTGCAGCAGCTTCTGCCAGGCCACTTTAATGAGGTGTGAAGTGGCCTGGCTTTACACAAAGGAATGTGCTTGGGGGAGAGAATCTCCCCTCAGCAGATGGGGAAGCAGGAAGGGGGAGGGCTGCCAAACTGGTCTTCAAAGGCAGAGAAGGACATCTGGAGCACCCAGCAACACCCCCACATCCTGCAACCCCAGACAGCTAGGTGCCCCCTTGATTAGATTAGGAGAGGGCAGGAGAGGGGTGTGTTTATGATTTTTAGCCACACCAGTGGGTGGGCTCAGCCAGATCTCTCCTCCAAAAATCAGATTCATCCATTTTGGATTTTTAGAGACTATTGCCTTCTGGGATGGATTTTTGCCACACTTCCCAGGAAGTGGTCATCACAGGGGGACGACCCTGTCCCTGATTGGAGGACCAGGGCCCCCCTGCTTTTCACCCAGGAGCAAGGATAAAACTGGCAGACCTGCACCCACGCCTCAGATCCCCACCAAATTTCAAGAAGAAAGAACTACAAGGAGAAGAAGGACTGCCCTGCTGGACCCCTGGCCTGCACCTGGACCCTGCACTCAGAAAGACTGCACCAGCTGCACACTTGGGCTTCACCACAAGAAGGACTTTGCCTGGCTTCCACTGGTTCAAGGAGGGACTCCCTGTTTGCTACAGGTGAAAAATTGCTAACCAGAGTCCCCTGCACCAACTCCTGAAAAAGTGACCAGCTGACCACTACCCAGTGGCCAAAAAGGAGTTTGCGCCAGGTGCACTCTGGGAGTTGAAGTCCGCACTTCCCAAGGACCATCACAGAACTTCTGGACCCTTGGGGTGAGCTGTGGACCCCAAAAGAACCTTAAAAGAACATCTGGGTGAAGCCCCAGAAGTTTGGAAAAGATTGGAGAAATTTTAGAAAAAAGCTCCATAAAGTGACCGACTCGACGCGGAAATTCTAGCCGGCTTGCCTCAACCGCGACCCGGCCTGACTTCGTGGTTCGTCCCGGTCAAGAAAAACATCCGAAAAAAAGACTAAGTCCGAACGTAAAAAGTTGACCGGGACCTTCCAGCCATCGTATCCGAGAAGGGCTCCACGGACGTCGGATCAAGATCCAGGTTTACCCCGGTCGAAGGATTTTCATCTCGAAAAAACGACTAAGTCCGAAGGTAAAAATCACCACCGAGGAAACCGACTTCGCGTATCCGGACAAGGGCTCCAGGAGGTCGGATCCAACTGGCAGGTTCGTCCCGGGGAAGAAAAACATCGAAAAAGAGACTAAGTCAGAAGGTAACTTTTTGACCGAGGCCTCCCGCGACTTGTAGCCGAGCAGGGCTCCATCGCGGTCGGCCTGAAAGTTTGACTTTGCCCCGGTCCTGGTGCAACCAGATGACCCGATTGGCGCTTTTCGTTTCTGAGCGCTAGAAAATAATAATACTTTAAAAATTCATATCTCCGGTTCCCCTGAACCGATTTTAATCGTTTTTGTGTCATTTTAAAGATAAAAATATAAGCTATTTTTATAAATTGGTTTTGGATTTTTAAACTGTTTCCTGTGTTTTATTTAATTACTGTTTTGTGATATTTGAATGCTTTACACTTTGTCTCCTAAGTTAAGCCTTGACGCTCGATGCTAAGCTACCAAGGGTAGAGCTGGGATTAATTTACTGAGACCTAACTGTACTTTTGTGGAGGTTTGTGGCTTGTTGCTAGGTGTAGGTACCTACCTGCCCTATCAATAACCCATTTTCCAACATGGAGTTTTTAGCCAAACTCAGCACTCCAAGTGCAGCGCAGAGTGCCAAAATCTCCGTTACCTCTGCCAGCAGAGCAGAGCTCACCCCTCACCCATATTCCTGCCCTACACAGTCTGTTGCAGGGCATTTCACTATTGTTAGTTTTTCTAAGTTTGTCAACAATTGTTCTGGACCCTTTGACCCCTTTGACCCCTTTAGAATCTTCTGCCTGTCTACTGCGGGACTTGTCTTGCCATTTTCTTTGCTTGTGGAATTGGGGAGCAGTGGACCCAGGTACCGTGGTAGGTTGATCTTTAGAAGCTCAATCCCCCCATTGTTGAAAAAGTTCATGATATGCCAGGATAAGATGTATAATTTCTGCTCACCCCTATGTTGTCACCATCACCTCTTTATTGCTTATATAAGGATGTGGCTTAAATTTGATTGTCAAGAGATGTGAGGAATTAATATGTGAAAGCTCTCTTTTATTTCCCTCATGATTACCCCTCAATTCAATGTATCAAACGTTTGAATCAAACAAAGAGACTATTTTTACCTGATAAGGTGTGCTCATCTGTATTTCTTGCCCCTGCACTAGATTGCTGGGTAATCTCTTTCTTATGCATGTCTTGAGGTGCTAGGACAATCTTTCTTGCTTTCCCACCATTACTATTCTCATTTCAAGGGTGCACATTTCGTGGCCCATTTTTATTATTGTTTCTGGAGTGTGTGTTGTCTAATGCTGTATGCTCATGGGATGATTTGTTGTGGGTTTCCTGATTTGTATCTTAGTCTATTTGTACCACTCCTGTGCCCACCAGCTTATATACTGACATCTGGCCCATAGTGGGCCTCATTAATGGGTTTGTCCTGCTGTGCAGGCAATAGGTAAGGCTTGGTCTGAACTCTGGCTCTTGGGATTCCCGCTCGTTTTTATTTTTATTTTTGGATAATACCTGGACTGATGACTCACTCTTAAAAATCAACTTATTGTTAGTTTCAGAATTATTTTTGTGGACTGTTGTAGTCACATGTATGGCCCCTGACCTTTGTCCTCGATTATATGTGGTGGGGAGCACATTACTGTTTTTGACCTCATGTGCTCGGGCCAGTGGAGCGTGCTTCAGTCACTGACCCCTGCATTATATTGGTGGCATTGTCCACTTCCAGGATTGCTCTGGTTTCCAATTTTTTGGGGGCAAATAGCTGCAAGATACTTTTTTGCTGCACCCCTTTAAATTTCTTATGATTGTTTGTTTGCCTTTTCTTTTCCCTTTTTGTTAGGGTCTGCCCATTCCTATTTTGTTCCCAGAGCACTATCTCCATTTCTGCATCCTCCTGTGTGCTAGCTAGTGCTAAAATCTCCCTACCAGTTCCTGCCATTCCCAGCAGTTCCAAGGTGCCATCACTACTTGTATTGACTAAGGGACTTATGGCATGATTTACTGATGTTGGTGTAGATGGGGTAGTATGTCTGCTGTGTTATGTGTTTCGGCAATAGGTTCTGTTTCTCTTGGGTCTTGTTCTAAGACACAGAACCACTCTTGTAAACTAGTAGGTTGAGTTCTGACTTCTTGAAAAATGCCACTCAGGATGGTAGGTAACAGCTGTAAATGTTCTACTAATAGCATTCATTGGCAAGAGGCTTGCTGTATATAGGTGTGATTTTGGACTCTCTGGATCAGTTTGTTAAGTGTGTGTAGTTTATACCAACTATGTGTACTCCCCGGATATTCAGGAGGTCCACCTGGATTTCCTGCTTGTCTACTTGATAACGAATTGCCAGTGACATTGCCTCCATTATAGATAAACACTGTCTCCCATGTGCTTGAAGGGCCCAAAGTTTTTGCTGTTTTGGCCTCTAATTCTAAACCCCCGGGCCCTTGTCATTTTTCTTTGTTCTTTTAGAGGAGTTGTTGGAACCCCAGCTTAGGGAGCCTATTTGAGCTGGTGGGAGGATTGGATGAGGAACGAGGTCCAACTGACTGCAGATGTATCCTTATTTTTGGCTAAACCTTGTGATGAGGGAGATAGCAGAGTGGCATAGTTGTTAGGTTGGTTTATTTCTTCTTGCATAGTTGTTGATTCTATAAATCCAAGCAATGGGGACTCCCCTATTACAGGACTTTTAGACTGACCTTTGGTATTGGCTGGGTCCATGCTTGGCTGAAAAGATCCCAGTGGCTGAGCACTGAGAAATTCAGGGTTGAAAACAATGATGACGTGTTAGCTTTATACACTTCCGCAAGTGCAGTGAAAGTATTTGCACTTGGTATGCTTGCAGTACATATACCAGGGGTTAGGAATTTATGCTCATTTACCTTGGTTGAGGTATGACAGTCTGTCCTTGATGTAATACCCATTTTAGATGGTGTTAAGCTGGCTGTGTTTTCTACAATGTTTATGTTCTCAGGATGTTTCTGGATTAGCAAGTCTTTGGTTTTGAGCTTATTTCCTGTTAGGGCTGTTTGGTTCCTGCCTTTTTGGGTTTTTGCTTCGGGGGAACTGTTTTCAGTTCTTTAGGTGTTTCTCCCTCCAAACATACCATAGAGCTTGACTCTAATGATCTTGGTCATTTTGTGGCCTTTTTTTTCCCTGGCTCAGGACTCCTTTTGTCCTCTCAGACAGCATTTTTCTAGTGAGTTGCTGTGACTCTCTTTGCTTTTCCTTTGGAGGCGCTATATTGTTTGCTAGGCGGTATCACAGTTTGGTGTTCTTTTGTCTGACTGCCCCTGGGATAACGTGTCTTGTGCCCAAGCTTTGTTCTCCAATGTAGGTGGCTACCAAGTCACCATACTTTCTTGCTGGCTTGCTAGCTTGCACGTGCCTTGCTGAGTTAGGGGTGCCAGTTTGTTAGATGGAAGTAAGCAGGAGTGCAGTAGCCCCCCCCAAAGCACACCTATACCTAGCTGTACCGATTCTGCAGGGGGTCTGCTTCTTCTTGAGAGGGTATCTAAAGCCTCCCACACTTGCCTACACCCATGCACCCCAACGGCTGAAATCCAAAAAAAGTTCAAAAGAAAGTTCAAATGCCCTAACTACCCTTATTGGTAGACCTGCCATTGGTGGGGGGTGCAGTAGGGGGGCTGGTGCAGCCTTGTCCTGTGAGCATCTCTAGTTCCCAGGCAGGCACAAGCACACTAGCTGATATATGACACTTCCCATGCACTCCTACTCCACTAATCAATTCCCCGTCATTTTTCTGGGCTAGTGCCAAGGCATGATTGCTCTCGGTTGCACTTAAGACCTATGAGTCCTATGAGGAATGGGCGTGCCATGTGACTTGTGTATTTCTTACTCTGGAAGGCACAAGGTAAAAATGGGGCACTTGGTCCTTAGAGTAAAGTCTATGAGTCTGTATTAAAATGGCTGAAGATAAATATAACTAAAAAAAAAAAAACACGGCCAACTGCCATCCTACTGCCTCTTCTCCATTCACAGGTACTGACGCTGGAGCAGGCCAGCAAGGCAGAGTTACATGGAGTTTTGCACATGATGCTAAAAATGCGAGCGGCTGTGCGGGCGGTGCAGCCTCCCCCTCTGGTGCACCTTCGTGGTTCCGTTTCACTCATTGCACTCCTGCAAACAGCCCCGCAAATCCTCAAGTGCCATGGTCGCCATTATCATTGCTTGCCTTCTAGTGCTACCACTGCCATTGTCATTAATTCAGAATCTGGGAAGCAAGGGGCTGCCGGAAGGGGATGCTCACTCTCCCATCCCACTTGCTAGCTCCTCCCTCTCTCCTTCCTCTTGCGTGCTTCTGTGTGCATTTGCAATCACTTGTAAACAATTGCGCTTACTGGTTTGGGGGTATAAGGACAGGGCTACAGTCTATCATCACCTGCAGATAGTGTTTCTATGCCAGGTTTATCTTACACATAACACTTCCTGTTTAATAAGAGTATAACCCACTAGAGAGGAGCTAAAAGACACCTGTTAGTTTATTTATTTTTGTGAAAAGTGCACATTACCTTTTGGAGATAAGGGGATCTGCCGCATTTGACCTTAGTATTATTGGGGTAAATGCAACAATACCTTTTTGTAATTGTTTTCTGTGAAATATTTTTTTTTTCAAACGTCTAAACATCTTGTTCCTATGTTCTTTATTTCTTTTGTATCTTTTCTTTCCAAATCATTCTACATGTTTTCAACATTGGATAGATATTTAAGTTCTTTATTTCTTAAATTGTATTGGTATAATCCCAAAAGCATATTGAAGTGGATTGCTCTTTTGGATGGTGCGTTATCTTCCAGAGACAGAGCTTATGACTCCATTTATGTTTCTTGCCCTATGTTCTTTAAATGTCTTTGATGATCTACTAGTTATTCTGTCTGTGCACTACTCAAGTGTAGCGCTTCTTGAAAGAGCGAAGAATTACTTTTTCAGACTATTGACCCAACGAGGACATGAGTGTCAAAGTCACACAGCTAGCAAATTGAGTGGCCTTGTGAAACACAAGCAAACACAAACAGGCAGGTGGACAATTTTCATCTGATTTTTGTTGTTGCCATTGGGATCGGACCGCAAAGTTGCCCCAAAAACGGCATGTACAGTGAATTCAGTATACGAGAATAAAATATTTGAACATATGAATATTAGCTATTGCCTTTTTGTAATATGATTCCGAAAGCTAACTAGGCTCATGAAAGTTAATGTATTTGGATATGTAAGCTCGTGTGCTTCCAATGTATCAATTAGACCAGAATCAGAAAGTTCAAGATATTCTGCAGGATTAGGCAATATTTTTCGAGGATAGATTTAAGTATCTGAGTTTATGTTTCAAGAGCCCTTATTTAAAAAAATGTTGGAATACAGTATACCTGCTACTGTGATTTGAGACAATTCTAAATGTTGCCTATTGCATGGGCAGAGTGAACGTGCCTGATGGACTAATGCTTCTTGAGGGGCCACTGTGGAAGAGAGCTTCCAGCATGAAAGCAAGTGGGACATAAGAGAAGCTAGGTATTGTTTCAAGAAAGTTTCACAAAAACCTGCTACTGTGTTTGTTTTCCTTTTTTTTCCCTTTGAGTGCTACTGGGGCAAAGTGACATTTCCTATCAGTTGTGTGGTTCCGCGGCAGACACTTTCTATGGTGCCACTCAAACTCAACAGAAAACTCTCCACTAACTAAGGGTATGAGCTGTAAATGAATCAGCTAAGGAATCATGAATCATGAATGTCACATATAAATAAGGCATGATGGAAACAAGAGTAGTGTAACATCTGATGTGGTTCTAAAAAGGCCAATAGTGCTTCGGATAGTGTTTGATAGTGACTGATCGTTGAGAACTCCCTGCATTAAGGTGTGAAAAGGGCTCATCTGAAAGTAATGAAAGTAATTTAGCAGGTCCAGTGACATACGAGCATACGGGTGTACGGGGCCACTGCATCCAAATAATGGCTACCTTCAGCTACCAAACAGTGGAGCCCATTTCTCATAATTGCACTAGAAGACCGAGACACTCTTTGAAGCTAAACGTTGATTTCGCTTTTGACAAATTATGTGTACTAACCTCCGTCATTTTCTGAATTTTCACATACCAGTTCACAAGAAAGAAAGACGAGATAATTGCCTTGGGCTGGCAGATTCATTGTCTTGCTGCTGCTGCACAAAATGAGGGAAAATGCTAAGGTGAATAGCTTTATTGATTGAAGACAATAGTGCTAATAAACATGTCGCTGCCTTTTTGAATTTGTCAATCTCCTAAAGGAGGAGGTATTTCAGTTTCAGTGTGTAGTTTAAGAAAATTAGCTAGGCCATTGATTGAGAGGACATATTTATGAAAACAATAAAGATTTGAAACACGCTATCAATTTGATTAATGGTGTGTGAAGTAAGATCACAAAAGCTGATGCAGCCTCTTAATTTCGCAGTGAGACATACGCTATGTCTATGGACTATTACCACATTTGTTGAAAATTATGCTGCTTACTTGATGCACAGTGCCACGATTTTGCTACAGTCGTGTGGGAAATGAGAAGGGAATTTCATGATATATGTTATATAATTCGATGCCTGATATAAAAGTATTTGATGAGGAACCGTGACGTGTAACATGATTTTGTGACATGCAGCTGAAGTCATCACAGCATTCAGTTAATGGGCTTGTTGAAAACAATGGGCCAGATTTAAGAAGCTGTAGTGCCACATTAGCATCATTTTTTTATGCTAATGGGGATAGGCTCGCAACAGATTTACAAAGTGACCCTTTGTGCCACATTATGCCAGCCCCAGGTATAGGCCTGTATTTAAGAACCTCTAACGCCACATTAGTATAATTTATTTTCCACTACTGGGGCATTAGGCTTCAAAAATCAGCTTGCAACAGATTTACAAAGTGGCAGCATTGCGCCACTTTGCAACCCATTATGCCTGTACCAGGCTTAGGCCCAGATTTAAGAACCTCTAACCCCACATTAGCATCATTTTTTTAATGCTAATGTGGTGTTAGACTTCAAAAATCGCCATGCCAGATTTAGAAAATGGCGCGTTGCATGCATTGCACCACTTTGCAACCCCTTGCACCACATTATGCCTGCGCCAGGCATAATGTATGAGAGGGGGGCAGTCCCCTGTTAGGGGAACCGAACAAATGGTGCAAAGAAATCTAAAATAGGTCTTTGCACCATTTGTTGTGGCATTTCTAACACCTGCACAGAGCAGGTGTGAAAAGGAGGCACACCATCATTTGTAGTGGGCCTGAGTGCACTTTGCAGTGGATGCAGCCACACTTTTCTTAGATCAGGCCCAATGTTGTAAAATAGTTGTGAGATAATATACCACAGTCGACTAGTGACCTGCAATAATATTGTTTCAGTTTGATAACTGCTGCCAAGTTTCAGGCGTTTGGACATTAAAAAATATTTCAATCTCCTTACCTGTAATTACATTTCAAAAACTGTATTCAACATCTCTGTGAATGAAATAAAAATTAGGCAGAGAAGCATTGCTTCGTGCTAGCAAAAACATTACACTAGATTTGCTTGGGGTCTATAACTGGCATCACCCCTTTCCTTACAGTAAATGTGCTTGCCCCATTTTAAAATAAAGAATGATACATTTTTAGGGACACCCGAGCAACGTCTAATATCTCCAAACCTCATTGATAAATTATTTGTTGGTATCAATGCTCTCCGCTTAATAGGTTTCCTACAGACAGCTTTGTCTGCTGCAGGCAGCTTTGTAGACAATACTTTAACATTTTCCTAAAATGGGCTCTTCATCTGCCGATAACTTATGAATGAATGTATGTTTTATCTTTTAGAATTATCTGCTCCTGATCTAATTTTTTCTTCATGTTATCCTGTTTGTTTCTACCTTGCAGCATTTATTTTCACTTTTTTATTAGTATTATTTCACTGCCTATTTGCGGGTACTATTTTTGTTTTTGCCTAGTTGTATGTGTAATTGCATTTGGATTTTAACATTTGATAGGAATGTGTTTTGCAACCCCCCCCTCTCTCCTGGGGTCCTCATTTCTCTCTTCTACCCTACTCTTATTGCTGTCTCACACAGCTCCCTTCCACTCTTCTTTCATTTCACTATTTGTTACTTGTTCATATCATCAGCTCACAAGCAATCAGCTCCTACTCCCATGTGTTCACACTTTTCGCTCTCTGGCATTACACTAGTCCACTCTCTCTCCATGCCTATCAGCTCTGTCTGTTCATCAACTCACTCTTTCTTGCCCTACTTTAGCATCACTCTTGCCTCTTGCATTTCCCACTCACAAGCATTCATTCCTCTTCCTCCTGCCATCTTTTTCGTGGCTACTACCCTGTTGCCAGACTGGGCTGTGTGATTTGCACCTCTGTTTGGTTTGTTGGCTACCGTGCATTAGGACAGCTCAGCTGCTATCAGCTTTACCCTCTTTTACATCCTCTTTGTCCCAATTGTAACTGAATGAAGCAACCCTGCCTCCAGGTAGAGGTATGACATGCTATGAATTCCCAAGCCCCTTTTTGTGTCCTTTCTCCATTTCCACAGCTAGTGGTGGAAAAATAAGACCTATGCCACTGTGAGTAATTGCACATCGGGCATGGGGAGGCACCAGTGGCCTATTTATTGTTCGAGTGCCCACTCATTCAAGACTATGGTACTGTAGCTAAAAAGATACTGCCATAGAGGATCTCTGTTGCCACCATGGAGGCTTAGAAAGCTGCCAGTATGCAGCACAATTTGGAGCCTGCAGTAATACAGGAAGATGAAGAGGGCCTACAAATAACAGATCAGATTTGCAATCTACAATAGGAGAAGCAGTTGTCTCTGCTCTGGTGGAGCCTAAACCTAAGAGCAAAAGAATGACCAGGGCAAAGAGCTAGATGCAATCAAAAAGGCAAATATATCCACCATGTGTGGGTGACTGAGTCATTCCCTCACTGGCTGGAAAATGTTGGCCTAACCATTTCGCCTAGCAAGGAGCACCTCACCAAAACCTAGAGAGTAAAGGTGATTTGTGGCAGCCTGGAAAACATGACACTCTGACTCCTCAGGGAAGTCACGGTTCTCAGATCCTGCCCCTTTCTCTCATTTGCACAAGCAAAGGCAGACAAGGCGATGAAGGACAATTTTCAATGTATTTATTGAAAAGACTGCAACGTATGATAAAAGACATGAGCTACTATTATTTGGAGGATGGAACATATCACAGTTAGAATTGTGACCATTAGGGAAAAACAGATGAACAATCCCAACATCCTGAAATAAACAGGTGTCCAAGAATTCCTACCTATACCCCTAGCATCTACAAGAGAGCATAGCAGTGATAGCCCTTTCAGGCTGTACTAGTCCATGGAAGATGTCCCTGGCCACATACCTGAGCACAGGGGTCTACTTGCCATCTTCTCATTTGGTTGAAGGGACAAGGTCTAGTTCAGCAAAGCTGTGAAGTGAAACACAGCAGAGGATGACTCTTCTGGCTGGAATGTCCTCTCCAACCTCCTTTGGCCTATGTGATGTTTTTACGACAAAACGGGTTGTGCTCCGAGAACGGTCTGACGTGTAAATGTGTCTAAGTGCTGAAGGCTGGCTCCACACTTTTGTGGTGGCAATACCAGATGAACCATCATGTACAGCCTAGATCAGAAATACACAGTGAAGTGTTGTACAAAGGAACAAACAACAATGCTTTCTCAGAAAAGCAGCAGATTACATAATAAAACAAACTTTCTAGAAGCAAGCTAACAATAAATAAAATGAATAAATGAAATAACTGGATAGAAGGGGACAGGCTGCAGGCCTAATCTAAAACTAATTTGGCAAGCAAAATGAACCCACAACAGCTGCAGGGGACTCTAAAGCATATCAGAGAGGCTTTGATTTGAAACCCAAGGAGGAAGAGTGTTTGATTTGCAATATAGCGAAGTTCAGGTGGATGACATTCAATTGCATGATGTCATCAAATAACTCCTGTTAAAGGAATGGAAATACACCAAGCAGACTTCTATTCCACGCTTTATCCACAGAATGTATTCTCTTCAGAGTTCAGATGAGGTATTTCTTCATACTTTGAATGTGAATATGATTTTGGTACTGATGGCCTCAACATCATCTCTGGCTTCTGAAGATTCTGCATTACCAGAAGTGGCTGACAGAAAGGTTGAAGTTGGCTTAAAAGGTCCTGTGCCGCATACAACTTTGCAATCAGGGCGGAGACCTATGCAGCATAAGTTTATAGGAGCCCAGTTCAACACAGGTCTGGGGCATATCCCTCTATCTCATGTCATTGTCGCAGCAATTCATACTCAGCTCTCCCATCTGTTAGCCCAGTCCTCCATGTAAGCAAGGGGTGGTTAAGTGTACAGCAGTTAATTGTTGCAACTGTTATAGTAGTTCCTTGGCACATCACCTGAAGCCCTTAGTGAGCCACCTTCTCCAACATTTGTCCCTGAGCTCACAGAATTACGAGGCATTAATTCCTGTTACTCACCAAATGGAGAGGCATTAGGCTTGTGGTTGTGGGAGGGCAGTCTTTCCAAGCATTACCCTCTGCAATTTCCTCCTCCAATACAGCTGATGGCAGGGGCAAGACAATGGAGATGGGGAGTAACACTAGGGCATTGGAGACAAAAGGGCAGTGGTCAAGGGAGGAAAGTCTACACAGAGATTTAGCAGCAGTTTGGATGTCTCTGCAGGCTTATTGTACACAGTTGAAGGGAGCTAATTCAGGACAACCAGGTGATTAAATGCTATCTATATTGCCGGGGAGGTAATAATCATGAGGGACTGAATTTCTTGGTGGCGCAGATATTTTTTTGCTCAGAGACACATTTCCTGGCCTTGGGGGCAGTTCGCATTTGGGGCCAGTTGAAATTCTTAGCAGATAGCTTCATCCGAAACCTTTCCATCATCATGGATGCATCACTTGTCTGTCCAGGAATTCAGCTTGATTTGTCAGCACTTCATCACTTTGTGGCCAAACCTACGTGCATCACAGCACATTGCAATGCTATTGGTGTTCTGTTCAGAGACATTTTGTCCATAGGTATGGGCGATGGGCATGCTATTGATTCCTTGACCCAAGGGCATGTTGTATGCCTTTCCACCAGTTCCCCTCCTACGAACGGTAGCTCAGAAGATTCAGAAGGAAAGAACTTAAATAATATTAGTAGCACCTTTTTGGCCTCAGCACTCTTTGTTTTCCCTTTTGATGTTACTAGCAACACAGAATTATCTCCATCTATCCCTGCAGCCTTCCCCTCTAGAGTTGCCATATTTACTGTTAATCCTGCTCTGTCACCTAAAATAGTCTACCTGGAGCTTAAGAGTGTAGGCATGCAATATATGAGGTGTTCACTAGACATTGCACTAGACTTTAAGGCATCAAGGAAGTCATCAACACTGTCTTCTTGCAAGAAACATTAAGGTTTCTTTCAGAAGTGGTGCAGTTCTGAAGTGGTGCATTTCTAAAGGGCTGGATACACTTCTCTTAAATGCTTTTTAGATCCTTGAGTTACTCATGGAACGGTTCCTGCTATGTTTAGCATCTGCAGTTTTTTCTGAACAAGAGCCTGCTACTAAGACCCTTAAGCAAGGACAAACATTTGCAGAGATATCCCATTAGTGTGTAGATTAAAATGACAAAAATGGAATAATCCTATTCTAACATGGGATATTACAATAGTTGTGTATGGGTTACAATAGCTCCCCTCTAAGCCTCTTTACCAAGCAGATTTGAGGTGGTCATCTCTTAAAGAAATGTTTTTGGTTGCCATTGTCTTGGCAAGGAGTAGCAGTTGTGGGCATTGGTTGTTTTACCTCCCAAAGTAGTTCTGAGGTTGGATCCGAAATTTCTCTGTAAAGTGACCTCTGCTTTTCATCTGTCACAGGAGATTATTTTACCTGTCCTACAGTCAAATGAAAACTTAGAAATCCAATCTTCTTTGGATGTAGGGAGAGCTTTGTCCATCCATTTGAATCAGACAAAGGATTTGAGGGTTTTTAAGTCTCTCTTTGTGTCATACAGTACAGCAAAGACTAGAAGGTCACAATTCAAACTATAAGTAGGAGGGTTTGACAGGCAATTTCACAGTCCTACAAAGTGCTAAATGGGTCGCCTCTATCAATCATTCAAGGGCATTCCACAAGAATGATTTCAGTAACCTGGGCTGAAGCAGGTGGTGCATATTTACAAGAAATTGTAGGGACCATACATTTTTCTCACTTCAGACATTTGTAAAGCAGCATAAACCTAATCTTGGCTATCCTAATGTATGCAATTTTGGTTCAACATTCATATAATCGGCAATGTTGCAATTGCCGATCGTAAAAATATGAATGGTTGCATCACATAGTTTTTGGTGCATTTTTCATGAAGCTTGGTATGCTCTCATTCAGTTGCGACATGGACAAGGAGGTTGAGATGAGAGGGAAAAGCTAGAATCACTTACCAGTAATCTTCATTACCTCAATTGATAGTCCTCCTCATCAGAGTTTACATCCCTCCCTCTCTCCCACCAACTAAATGGTGTCAAAAATTGGATCTCTAGTTGGCAGAGGTATACATCCTGTCCAAGCAGGTACCACAATCCGAATTGGGTAAGTGAGGTACGCACCCCAAATTATCCTGTTGTTGCCCTCTGGTTACTTAGCACAAAGCAGTCAGGCTTGACTTAAGAGGTCATTAGTAAAGTATTTGTGCAACACGTAAATTAGAGTATTACAGTAAAAACACCACAAAAAAACTCCAAGCCAGTTGTGAGAAACAAAAGAAAAAATATATTTATGAGTAAAACATGGGCAGAATGACAAAGATCTAGAAAGTAGAACTTGAGATATGAATTTTTAAAGAATAACCTGCAATACAGTGCTTAGAAGTCAATAGTGCTTAAAGGTTACTTGAGGTTGTGCCAAACTTGATTAAATCCAAAGTTCAGGCCAACCACGATGGATGGCAGGCTGGCTACAGAACCCACACAGGGCTCACTGAAAAGTACCTTGGTTGGAGGGTCGTGTTGACGTTGAGAAGGCTATGCAAAGGTGATGCATTAGTTCCAATCTGCCCAGTCTGGGGAATGTGTTGTCATTGAGTAGTGCAGTCATTGAAGCAATGTCCTCGGGTGCAGCATCAAACCCCTTGCAAATAAGGTGGTGCATTATTGTCAAGTTGTGCAGCTGGCAATGCAAAGGTGATGCACGAGGGCTGGTGATGATGCATTGATCCTGAGACGCACAGTCAGCAATGCAAAGTCCTCATCCTCAGCAGGAGAGGCAATGTATTGGTGTTGAGGAAGGATGCAGTGCTTCTGATCAGTGCAACAACATTGATGCATTGATGTTTGCATTGAAACAGCTGCAGAGTCCCCTTTGAAGGTTTAAGCATGGATTGGCAACTCTTGGCAGGACAGGACTCACAGTTGTTAGAGTCCAGCAGCTCCACAGGGTTGTGTGACTTCAGAACAGGAGGTACGCAACAAGTCCTTGAAGCCACTTAAGTTCTTTGGAGGATGGAGAGAGGCAATTTCAGTCCTTCTTACTCCCGAGCAAGAAGGATCAGGCAGCAAGCCAACACAAAAAAAGCAGTTCAGCAGAGTGCCAGTCCACTCTGGCAGCACAGCAGTCCTTCTTCCTGGCAGAATGTCCTCAGCTCCCATGTGTACTGATTTGGTTTGGTTGGGTCTAGTACCTATAGAGAGTTGTGCCTTTGAAGTGGGGGAAACTTTAAAGAGAGGCCTTTGAAGTGCACACGGTCCCTGTCCTTCCTTCCCTGGCTCCAGACACTCTACAGGGGGTTATACAGCTCTTTGTGTGTGTAAAGTCACAGCCCTATTCAGGTTCAAGTGTCAGCTCCTTTCTCCCATCTAGCTCAGAAAGGCCCATCAACCTGTTGATGGGCCATCCGGATGTACATGTCGCACACAGTCTCCATTTGTGTATGACTTCTAGAGTGAATGCCCAAAGCCCAGGTGTCACCCACCTACCCCACGTGAGTATTCAGAGACAGGCAGAGGCACAGAAAGGCCTTGCAGTAGTTTTAAACTAATTATAATACTTTTTCATTAACAGGACATGCTCAACTTAAAAGTATATGTCCAACTTTCTAAATACACTGCACCCTGCCCTTGGGGCTAACTAGGGCCTACCTTAGGGATGCTTTGCATGTCATAAAAAAAAGGTTTGGGCCTGACAAGTGGGGGCACTTGCCAGGTCAAAATGACAGTTCAAAACCGCACACACAGGCTATGAAGTGACAGACCTTAGATGTTTAAAAGGCAACTGTAGTGGGTGGCACAGTCAATGCTGCAGGCACACCAGTAGCCTTTAATTGACAGACCCTGGGCACATTTAAAGCACATTACTAGTGACTTACAAGTAAAGTAACTATATCAGTCCTGGTTAAGCCAATGTTACCATGCTTTAAGCTGAGATCACATGCACTTTAGCACTGTTTAGCAGTGTTAAAGTGCCCAGAGACGTAATTCCAACAAACATGAATTCATCATAAAGGGAAAGAGGAAGGCAAAACGTTTGGGGATGACCCTGCAGAAAGGGCCAGTTCCAACAGATGGCATGTACGTTTCAGGAGGAGGGGCAGTTGGAAGTCCGTTCTACCTAAAGAGGAAGGACACAAAATGGAGTATAGGTATGTATATAGCGTGTCATAGCTCTGTCTGGAGGCAGAGTTGCCTCATTCAGTTACAACTAGGACAAAAAGGTCAAAGAATCAAGGAAATCAAGATTGCAGGTAAGTAATTAAATCATTGCCTAGAAGCATCTCACACCTAAGAATTATGTCGGGAATTATAGCAGTTTTGCTTCATTGGTTGTATAGCATTTTGTACTGCACAGAGCTTCTAAGCACTATCATTGTTAATGTTCTCCAATGTAATCACGTTTTACAATCTAAATAGCAATTCTACCATGAAATATAATCATTCTTTCTCTATTGAACAGGCAGGGCAGTCAGGCAAATTCTGGCAGGGCTGACAGCCCTTTATTCTTCCAAAGTTCATGTGAGAATGTTTGAGTTGGGTCAAAGCATGCACGTCTACCTATGGCTTCTAGCTGCATTGCTTTTTCATGAAAGAAAGGATGAATGGTCCAGCCTTGGAGACACCCCCTCCTCACCCACTCGGACCTCTAGGATCTGGTCAATGCACCTGCATGGCAGGTTCCACCCGGAGACCGCAGACAGAAGTTTCACCCTCACTTTAGGCAATGCCGTTATAGTTCAATTAGGGCTATAAAGAAGCTTCCTAAACGTTGTCACTTTGATCTCACTGCAGCACAGCTATTCACGTGAGCAGATGCTACACATTTGCAGGTGTCATATTTTTTAAAAAATTTCCCTATCTACTCCGAGAGTAATTTAATACGGGCGGTACTGTCACTGGAATAGGACTGACAGTACACAAGTTTCTTCTTTTACTGTAACCGCTCCCATATCCTAATATTACCACAAAAAAGAAGCCTACTGATAATCGTTAAAACGAGTCAGACTTTCCCGTTAGACTACACAAAACCTCGCTTCCCATTACATGTGTACCTTTTTATTTGCAGCTCTATCCATCAGTGCTCCTGCCGTACTTACTAACAGCTTGTCTGACATGTTTTTCTTTAGTATAAACAGCCCCATAGGATTTATTCTAAAATTACACAAATTAAAGTCCTTAGAATTCAAGACAATCCGAGGTGTGTCATTCATCAGCGCCCTGTGATGCATATCTATACTTATCTATCATATCTAACCTTAAATGTTATACCTAAATTCATCATAGCTACATAACATGCCAAACGTTACCCTCTACCTAACTTTGCCTAGCATAAAGTACCTATCATGCTGTGCAATACCTAACCTTATCATACCACACCTAAACTTACCATAACATACATATCTAACTATACCATGTTGTACCTAATCATACAGTGCCATACCATACTTAACTTTGTCTACATAACATACTGTAATGAAACATAATAGAACGCCATACTAAACCTAACTTTATACACAATCATATTCCTATTGTTATGTCCCATACCATCTCTAACCCTGTATATCATACCTACCCTTACATCGCGTGCCATATCAGTTTTAAACTCAGCATAACAGACAAACAATACTGAAGCTTACATACTAACCTAAACCTAACATTCCATAACAATCCTATGGTTGCACTACCTATGCTGTGGTCCCTAAACCTACATGCCCTACCATATACTAGGGACTTATAGGTAGGTTAACTTAACCAATTATAATTAGCCTAATTTGCATATTAATTTTACACAGAGTACAGGCCCTGGGACTGGTTAGGAGTTCCCAGGGCACCATCAGAGTCAGGAAAACACCATCAAAAAGTGAAAAATGGGGGCAAAAAGTTAGGGGGTCTCTGCAATCAGCACTGTTTTCTCACACTTGGTTTTAATGTCCTAATCTCAGTTTAAAGATATAGTGCCACGGGAGCATGCTCCCAATCATGCTCCCGCATTTAGAGTCCAAATCCAGACATGGGAGTGATTTCCCGCCGCCTGCCTGGCGGGAACCGCCAAATGGCCGCTCCGCGGTCAGAAGACCGCGGATGCCATTCTGGCTTTCCCGCTGGGCCAGCAGGCGACCGCCAAAAGAGCGCCCGCCGGCCCAGCGGGAAAGGCCCTGCAACAAGGAAGCCGGCTCCGAATGGAGCCGGCGGAGTTGTAGGGGTGCGACGGGTGCAGTTGCACCCGTAGTGATTTTCACTGTCTGCTAAGCAGACAGTGAAAATCTTTATGGGGCCCTGTTAGGGGGCCCCTGCACTGCCCATGCCAGTGGTATGGGCAGTGCAGGGGCCCCCAGGGGCCCCACGACACCCGTTCCCGCCATCCTGTTTCTGGCGGTGAAAACCGCCAGAAACAGGCTGGCGGGAAGGGGGTCGGAATCCCCATGGCGGCTCTGCAAGCAGCGCCGCCATAAAGGATTCCCCCAGCTGGGGGAAATCCGGCGGAAAACCGCCGGACCCGGCTGGGCGACCGCGGCTTCACAGCCGCGGTCGGAATACAAAATGAAGCACCGCCAGCCTGTTGGCGATGCTTCAGCCGGCCTCCAGGGTCAGAATGAGGCCCTTAGTGTCTTTTCCTTTGGTATTCCGGTTGTGGGTTTTGACTTCTTTGAAGTGCCCTCTACTGTGCACTGTCCATTGAGAATGGGACATCCTGGCACAGCATGGGTAGCTGAAATGTTTATTGACCCATAACATAGGCCAAAGGAGTAACCAGGGAGCTGACCAGGCTGTCAGCCTACACTGAAATATGCTCTATAGGGATTCAAATACCTAAACCTTCAACTCATTAATGATTCCCTATTCCTTCAGCGCCAACCTTCTCAAACCCACTATTTCCCCAAGAACGAGCTCAGGCCCCACTGACCAGTATCTTCCTGGAATCAGAAAGGCATTTCAAGTGCACAGAGGATGCTCTGCTCCCCTTCCTCATGTGAGTGTGTTCCCAAACAAGCTCTCAGAAATGTCATCATTACACATTTCCTCACTGGTTTTGTAGTCTTCTCTTCCACCAACCTTTCCAGGCTCTGGGTTTAAAAATGGAACCCACAGACGCCCATGTTTTTTACTGTGCACTTGGACAGAAACATCCAACGTGCACACAAAAGTAACCCACACTGTCCATTCATCATGTAATCCAAGGGTGAATTAAATACTCAGCAGCAGGACTTTACATAAGTGGACCATAAACTTTACTCCTGTGTCACACTAATAATCACTACTGAACACAAAACTCTTATGCTGCCACCCCGTGCTCATGTCACACAACCTCTGGGAAGAGAATTAGCCCTTTTCCATTATGAGGGAAGCACTTGGGGCATATTTATAAGCCCCTTGCGCCATGTCATTTTATTTGATACTAATGTGGCCAAACGAGGTCAAAACTATTGTGCCATATTCACAAACTGGGGTAATGCATGCATTGTGCCACTTTGTAACCCTTTGCACTACATTATGCCAGTGCTAGGCATAATGTATGCAAAGGGGGCGTTCCCCCATTAGGGGGGCCAATAAAACGGTGCAAGGAAATCTAGCAGATTTCCTTGTGTAATTTTTTACGGCACTTTTAACGCCTGCGTAGAGCAGGCGTTAAAAGGGGGGTCCATCATTTATAATGGGCCCCTATGTACACTGTAGGAGTAGCACCAATATTTTGGTTCTACTCCTGCAAAGAACATCAATAGTGTCAATATAAAATGATGGTATTTCCCTCAACCCTGCGCCATGGTGTGCGGTATCTTAAATACGGCACACATGCTGGCGGTCAGGAGTGCTAAGGGGCGCAAGGAAAGTGGTGCTGCACTAGGTGCAATGCAACTATACTTAAATATGCCCCTTGGTGCGCCCTTCTATGTCTAACAAAAACAGCATTACCAACTGACAGGACTAGGTAATGGCACACACCCATGATCCGTGTTTGCCCATGACCAAACATCAGTAGTAGAGATCCAGATAGCCATGCAGCTGCGGCACTCAGGGAAAGAGTGCATGTCCATTATTCATTCATATTCACACCTCTACATGACGGATAGGCTATTGGAGAATTCTATAGACTTCCAGTGACATGACAGAATGAGAAAATATTGTGTTCAGAAAACTCACCATGGATCAAATCAGGTGATTTAAAGTAGATGACTCTGGTTTTATGGTACATTTAAATAATAGGGGCTGAGGAAACTTAGCATACACACATAGAGGGTCATTCAGACCCTGGCGGGCGGCGGGAGCCGCCCGCCTGGCGGGAACTGCCAAATGGCCGCTCCGCGGTCAGAAGACCGCGGATGCCATTCTGGCTTTCCCGCTGGGCCGGCGGGCGACCGCCAAAAGAGCGCCCGCCGGCCCAGCGGGAAAGGCCCTGCAACAAGGAAGCCGGCTCCGAATGGAGCCGGCGGAGTTGCATGGGTGCGACGGGTGCAGTTGCACCCGTCGCGATTTTCACTGTCTGCTAAGCAGACAGTGAAAATCTTTATGGGGCCCTGTTAGGGGGCCCCTGCACTGCCCATGCCAGTGCAGGGCCCCCCAGGGGCCCCACGACACCCGTTCCCGCCATCCTGTTTCTGGCGGTGAAAACCGCCAGAAACAGGCTGGCGGGAAGGGGGTCAGAATCCCCATGGCGGCGCTGCAAGCAGCACCGCCATGGAGGATTCCCCCAGCCGGGGGAAATCCGGCAGGAAAACGCTTCACAGCCGCAGTCGGAATACAAAATGAAGCACCGCCAGCCTGTTGGCGGTGCTTCAGCCTGCCTCCACCGCCAGGGTCAGAATGAGGCCCATAGTACCTGTGGCTGATTAGCAGGCAGTAACCACACCTATTTGTCAGTGTAACCCCTCATCAACGGCCATGTGCACCCCAGTATCTTCCTCATTTTCTCATTTTACCATGTAATTGTTTCAGCGACTTAGAGAATAGAATGAAGCCAGAGCTTACTGTAAAACACAACTACTCCATTCTCACATACCCAATAATATGAAGTTAGAAATCCGACACTAATTCCTGTGGCCAGAGCACGTACGACAGGACATTTTTTGAGGCACTGCAACATGTAGGAATCAATGTTTTCAAATAGTTGCAGTTTTTAAACGTCTGACCTCGCCACAGAATTGTGTGAGCAGACACAATGTACCTTCAGCATGTGTGTTTTTGCTCGGTCCGCGTATGTGTTTCTCTCTGTTCTGCTGTAAGTAATAGGATACATCGTTGCGTACCAGTTATATCTCCAGCATAACGGGTATGGATCTGGTAAACATCTAATTAAAATGCTTGTCGTTTTCTTTCAGTGTGTCGTTTGACTTCTTAAACATACATGGCATAATGTTGATTAATAAAAACATTTTACCAGTGCCCTCCAATCATAATTTCAAATAATTACTTTCATTTTATATATAGCAATATCAAATGTTATTTCTTAGACAGTGAAGTGTTGCTTAATAAAGAGCGCTATTCCTTACATCCATAACACAATTGGCTTTCTGTATGCAAACGACAAACTCTTAATTCATAAAGTTCGGGTGTCTTGATTTATTATGACATTACTTTCATAATACTGCAGTGAACCAACTGCTAACAACCTTGATTTTTGACTGGCTGAAGGCAATTCGATAAATCATACTCATTCACAGTAACACTCGAAAGGCCCCTTCAAGCAACAGTGTAGTCAGCCGCATCCACAAAGATAAATTAACACTAAACAATGATGTCTGCCAATAAAATGTTACGATTCAATCTGCAAATGTCTTTTGCTGTGTGGAAACGGGGGGCAGGAGCTATGCCAATTGGACACCATAAGATGTTTGATTTTGTTTATAGTTTCCAGTTTAAGTATTTCAGATCCAGAAGAAAAAGGAAAACGTGCACATTAATATCTGTAAAACAATGAAACAAGCTCTTTTCAAACTAAAATGCAGCACTCGAATTGTAAAAAAAAAAAAAAAAAAACGATTTAACAATAGGTCAGTGCGTCAAGTAAACCAAGTGATTGGTCGTATGCTATCAGCATTTCCAACCTTCTCAGCAAAGTTGTTACGTCCTGAGCATGCAACTCAATTGATCTGAATAACTCGTGCTGCGCTGCTTAAAAAGACTTACTATATTTCAGAGATTTTCCACTCTGCAAATGCTTAAGCATAAGAGAAAAAACATTGGGGTCCAGTTCACAAAAAGATTGATTAATAGGGCAAGCAGTACTGCAGGATTACTCATTTACACACTTTTCAATGCCTAGCGAAAAGGCCCTGAAGCTTGCAACTCCCTATTAGCAAAAAAGTGCACAGAGGGCGACACACTTTTTATTTCTATTAATTATTTATAAATATTTCTTGAAAATAATCATTTAGATGTTTTAGGGTCACTTACCAAAAGCATGTAAAAGTGCATAAAACAATACTGCAAGAGTATTAATTTGTGTACTCCAAAATACCTTTGAAATTAGGCCCATTTATGTATACACTTAGAAATAAGAATGACATGATTTTAACGTCTTTGCCTTCCTCTTATACCTTTCCTCCTTCGTTTAGTATGTTTCTCTTCCCGGACCATTTAAAGGCAGAAGGGTACATACACAGTGACTTTCTAAGGTCTCCGAAACCTAAATGACTTGCATTAAATATCCTTTACATGTAGGATTGTTTGTTTTGCTCTCCCTATCATGTTTGGCCCTGCTCACTTGCCTGCTTTCCTCAAGACATACTTTTCGCCTCATTCTTCTAAAACTTCCATATGGCCCTTTGTCATGTGTGAGACCTACAGATATGCCTATCAGCTCCAATTCCTGACTCCGTGGCAGCTCCTCAGGCTGCACGCCAGCTTCAGCTGTTCTACTCCTTCTTTCCCTGCCACAGTCCTACGGGCCTACTGTATCCTGGGGATGGGCTTCCTTGGGGAGCTGGTTCTTAAGGCTCACATCCCCCTCCCTGCTAGTTAATCTGAAGCATGTAAATTACAGTCCGTGGTGCATTTCCATACTATATATTAGGGACTTGTAAGCTAGTTAAGTATGTCCTTCGTGCATACGACAATTTAACCATGTCTAAAGGGGGGGAACAGGCACTTACTTTTTTTTAGCAAGGAAAAAATTGCCAGATTTAGAAGCCTAACAAAAATAATGTATTCATGTGGAAAAGGCAGATTTGTGAGAGGGACCTTCTGCCACTTACATGTTTCTGGAATTAGCCTTCTGTTATTTCAACCTGTCATTCTGCTTATACAAACACTTAAAACACAAGCAGGTTCAATTAAACAACTCTCAGAAATGTACTGGTATCTCGCATGTTTTAACCTATGTTATTTTATGTGTCTCTATAAATTAATTTCTTCATCACTCTTAACATTGCACTCAATGAAAGGAACACAGATAAAATAAGTCAAAAGATAAGACGTAGCTTAGAAGCCAACACAGAGGAGAACCACAATCTACACTGGCCAGAAGATATCCTGAGTAGAGAATAGTCATCTGTAAAAAAACTTGCAGAATGAACATCTGTTAGAAATGGGGTCTTTGGTTGACAGTCAGGTTACCTCCTGTTCAAGCAAGGACCCTCAATCTAGTCAGGGTAAAAGAGAATCACCCTCAGCTAACCCCTGCTGTCCCCCTTGGTAGCTTGGCAGAACAGTAGGCTTAACTTCAGAGTGCTAGGTGTAAGTTATTTGTACCAACACACACAGTAACTTAATGAAAATACTACAAAATGACACAGTTTAGACAAATAGGAAATATTTATCTAAAAACAAAAGAAAAACAAAATGACAAAAATCCGACATACACAAGTCAAGCTATTAATTTTTAAAGATTAAACTCAAAAATAGCGCTTAGAAACACAAAATGCTTCCCAACAAGCCAACACCAGCGGCACCAGACACGGAGTCGCGTAGACCCCAAGTACAGTACCTTTGGGGAAGAATGAAAACAAGTTGATGCGTGAAGTCGGGGATCGCGGCTTCTGTGCGAAACGTTGAATCCGCGCAAATGAGCGGCATCGGTCACAACATGGTGCGGCGACTTCCACGGAGTCGCGGACTTCAGCGCGGCTGCAGCGGCGTCGGGCTTACGAAGGTCGTCGTGTTCCAGCGAAGATCATGGAGTCGGTGCAGGCAGCGTCACCGGACTCAGCAACGGCATCGGTCTGAAGTCGTCCGAAGTCGATTTCCTTGGATTTCCACCAGCTTTCCTTTCAAGGGCCCCGGGACTGGATAGGGCACCACTTGTCAGAGAAGGAGTCTCTCCAGAGACTCCAGATGCTGGCAGAGAGAAGTCCTTGCTGTCTCTGAGACCTCAAACAAACAGGAGGCAAGCTCTAAATCAAGCCCTTGGAGATTTCTTCACAAGATGGAAGGCACACAAAGTACAGTCTTTGCCCTCTTACTCTGGCAGAAGCAGCAACTGCAGGATAGCTCTACAAAGCACAGTCACAGGCAGTGCAGCACTTCTCCTCAGCTCTTCAGCTCTTCTCCAGGCAGAGGTTCCTCTTGTTTCCAGAAGTGTTCTAAAGTCTGTGGTTTTGGGTGCCCTTCTTGTACCCAATTTCTCCTTTGAAGTGGGCCTATTTCAAAGTAAAATCTCTTTTGAATGTGAAATCCTGGCTTGCCCAGGCCAGGCCCCAGACACTCACCATATGGTTGGAGACTGCATTGTGTGAGTTTCAGGTGTAAGTGACCAATCCTCCCCTCCCTCCTAGCACAGATGGCTCATCAGGGAATGCAGACTACACCCCAGCTCCTTTTGTGTCACTGTCTAGTGTGAGGTGCAACCAGCCCAACTGTCAAACTGACCCAGACAGGGAATCCACAAACAGGCAGAGTCACAGAAACGGTATAAGCAAGAAAATGCTCACTTTCTAAAAGTGACATTTTCAAACACACAATCTTAAAATCAACTTTACTAAAATATGTATTTTTAAATTGTGAGCTCAGAGAATCCAAACTCCACATGCCCATCCGCTCCCAAAGGGAATCTACACTTTAATCAGATTTAAAGGTAGCCCCCATGTTAACCTATGAGAGGGACAGGCCTTGCCACAGTGAAAAACAGATTTAGCAATATTTCACTGTCAGGACATGTAAAACACATTACTATATGTCCTACCTTAACCATACACTGCACCCTGCGCTTGGGGCTACCTAGGGCCTACCTTAGGGGTGCCTTACATTTAAGAAAAGGGAAGGTTTGGGCCTGGCAAGTGGGTAAACTTGCCAAGTCAAATTTACAGATAAAACTGCACACACAGTCACTGCAGTGGCAGGTCTGAGGCTTGATTACAGAGCTACTTATCTGGGTGGCACAACCAGTGCTGCAGGCCCACTAGTAGCATTTGATTTACAGGCCCTGGGCACCTCAAGTGCACTGTACTAGGGACTTACTAGTAAATCAAATTTGCCAATCATGAATAAACCAATCAACCATACAATATACACAGAGAGCATATGCACTGGTTAGCAGTGGTAAAGTGCTCAGAGTTCAAAAACCAACAGCAACAGGTCAGAAAAAAATATGAGGCAGGAGGCAAAAAGATTGGGGATGAGCCTGCATAAGCAAAAAAAGTTCAGCACAATGCCCTACCAGCCTAAAACCAGGGGAGAACAATCAATACCTTGATGTACTTCCCTGATTTGGGCTATAGAACAAGGACCTAGGCCCACAACAGCAGGGGCATGTTCCAGTTCTACACCTTCCTGACTC
Organism: Pleurodeles waltl; assembly: GCF_031143425.1. NCBI lineage: Eukaryota > Metazoa > Chordata > Amphibia > Caudata > Salamandridae > Pleurodeles > Pleurodeles waltl. Next base: position 1,526,757,837 of record NC_090444.1, read on the forward strand.
GAGTTGGATCCCTCTGTCCATACTCTCAGGGCCCACTAAGCTAACCCATGGGGAACCTTTCTCCACACCTGCAGATACCATCTGTGCAGCACCTAACTTTACTTGGCTCACAGATGTATCCCAATGGGCAGATAGCACCACCAGAGCCAACACAGTGATGTTACCCACTCCACCTCGAGGTGTGACTTTCGTCCCTCCCCCAGGGGCAACTCTGTCCACCAGGACAGCAAGCCACAGTGGCCCAGACAACTGTCAGGGATGAGAGCCCGACCTCAGGCCTCTCCAACCACTGTGACAGTGGAGAGTGGGGGGCGGTAGCCCCAGGTGCCTGGCACACTTTGACCACTCTTTCTTCCACCAGGTCAGGGATGACAACCTGACCTTGGTCCTCCCCTTGGGGCTCTGTTCCCTCCCTGCGGGTGCGCCAACCCCAGAGTCCAAAACTGTCAGGGTGCTTGTAGAAGCAGTCCTGCACAATTCTTCCACCAGTGCAGGGATGTTAACCTGCAACTGGTCCTCCAACCTGGGGTCTGTACCTTCAGGTTGGGCCAGGGGTGAGGCTTCCCTCCCCCTGCCCTCCCTTCTGGGGTCCTGCACCCCCAACTAGGAGTGGCCCCCAGAAGACAACATGGTAGGGGCACTGTTAGCAGTAGCCCCTTCCTCCAGGTCAGGGGGGGCACCCTGAACCTGGCCTTCCAATCCAGGGTCTGTACCCTTAGATTGCACTGGGGTCAGGGGTGAGTCTCTCTCTCCCCTGACCCTACTCTCTGGGTTCTGCACCCCCCTTCAGGGAGAGTACCCCTTGAAATCACACCGAGGGGGTGATTGGGCCAACTGCCCCCCCATTTCAGGTCAGGGTTTACCCCCTGCACCTGATCCTCCAGTCCAGGGTCTGTACCCACCGACTGGACAACCACCTGGCAACCTAGGACTTCCTGGGGGGCATACCTACCCCCCACCAGGTCAGAGGTTACCCTCTGACCTGGTCATCCAACCCAGAGTCACCACCCTGGGGTTGAATCACTGCCTGGTGCACCAGGACTTCCTTGGGAGCATACTTAGCCCCCATCAGGTCAGACTTTACCCCCTGAACCTGATCATTCAACCCAGAGTCACCACCCTGTGGTTGAACCATTGCCTGGCACACCAGGACTTCCAGGGGGGCACACTTACCCCCCTCAAGGGACACACCATCCCCAAGGGCCACACAAGAGTCTGGCTGGTGCAGATCTCCTGATCTCTGCCCATCTGACAGAGTCTGGATTCCCCCCAACCCAGAAATGGTCTCACCAAGGTCATTCCTGGGGGGCTCTGCTCTCAGAGCTGACCACTGACCCTCCAGGTTCTCCACTGGGGTCCGCAACCCCCTCTCAACCCTCTGTCTGGACTTCTGCACCCCCTCACTAGGAGTGGTACTGCCAGACACCAGAACTGGTGGGACGCTGGTTACAGCCGCACCCTCCAAGTTCTCCTGACACTGTGGGGTCTCCCTCAACAGATGGCCCTACGGTAGAGGCTAGGCTCCCCTCCTGGTGTTCAGTCATGGAACCCTCCAGGACCTGGGACTGGATCTTGGGCACCTTGGGCCTCAACCCATCCCCATTCCCTCTCCTCTGAGACTTGACATAGGGTCCCTCACCCATCCCACTACACTAGGACCTACCTGGGACACTGCAATCCTTCCCTACCTCACCTGGTTGGGAAATACCTAGACCACTCCCCTCAGGAGCACCCCCAAACACCTCTTCAGACTCTCTGGTACTCACCCAAAGGTCTGCCTTCAGTGTATGTTCCCTGGGGTCAGAGAACTCACACTCCAACTGGTGTTGGCGTAGCTCTGGAGAATAAGGACTAGACATATACTCTCCAGCAATTACATCACTCAGCCCCTCACATGAATTAACCAAAGTACCCTTCACCCAACCATCCAGTGACTCAGCCTTGAAAAAGCACCCCACATCACCCTCCTGAGGCTGGTGAGACAGTACCTGACTGTCCCTGACACTCAACCCACACTCTTCTGGGATGTCTTCACAATCCATAACCAGGACTTCTACCTGGGGGGGAACCACTCTCCCTGTCACTCTCACCTAGAGTCAGTAGAGTGTCCCTCCCACCAGTAGGAATATGACTCCCCATGCCAGTTCCCCTATTCACCTCAGTGACCCTGTGTATCACTGGAGCTACCTCATACCCCTGAACCTCCTGGCATGTGTTAACTCCCTCCTTCAAGTAGGGCACCACATTTCTGGGCATGTGCACTTCTTCAGCAGCACTGGATATAAATTTGTTGCTGCCACCATTCCAGCTGGACTCAGCCCTCCTGACTGCCAGCTCTTCCAGTTTTAACTCATAAGCCAAAATCATAGTTTCTATCTCGAAGTCCCTTTTCGACTTGTCAAACTCCCTTTGCATCCTCAACTTTTCTGCCTCCAACCGGCGAGCCCTTTCTGCCTGTCTGTCCTGCACATCCTTAGGAGTCAGACCCTTAGAGGAACTACTGCTACCACTCCTGGAGACCCTCCCCCAGGTGTAACAGGTACGTCTACTACGCCACTGTGTAGACTCTGCACTTTCCCATCCATATCTTCTGTGTGCCCCCCAGCTTCCTTGGCTGTCACCCAGGCCCTCAGTGCCTCTTGCAGCTCCCCCTTCCTGGCGGAGCTCTTAACGGGACAGGCAAGATCTTCACAGAACTGTTTCAATTGAGCAACTGAGTACCTCTTCAGTTTCCCTAATTTAAACACAGCTCCAGCTGTTGCATCTCCAGACTGAGACATAATGGCAACAAGTGCAAAGTTTCAACAGCAGAAAACAAGTTCCCAATGAAGTAAAAAGAATCAGTCAAGGGATCAGCAAAATCATGGGAGTAGAACATAAAGGAGTCCCAAAGAGAAAAATGAAAGATCACCAAACAAGTAGTATGTGGTCATGTAGTGGTCTGCAATCAAAACATTAGTGTACACTTAATCACTGTATGTCAAGTACAAATACAAGTCTAAATCCCACCGCTGCCACCAATGTTAGAAATGGGGTCTTTGATTAACAGTCAGGTCACCCCCTGTTCAAGCAAGGACCCTCTCTCTAGTCAGGGTAAAAGAGGATCACCCTCAGCTAACCCCTGCTTACCGCCTTGGTAGCTTGGCAGAGCAGTAGGCTTAACGTCAGAGTGCTAGGTGTAAAGTATTTGTACCAACACACACAGTAACTTAATGGAAATAATACAAAATGACACAACACCAGTTTAGAAAAATAGGAAATATTTATCTAAACCAAACAAGACCAAAATGACAAAAATCCGACATACACAAGTCAAGGTATGAATTTTTAAAATTAAACTCAAAAATAGCGCTTAGAAACTAAAAATGCTTCGATGAGTTGTTAACATGGAGTCGTGACGGAGTCATTCCCAACAAGCCGACACCAGCGGCACCAGACACGGAGTCGTGTAGACCCCCAAGTACAGTACCTTTGGTGAAGAGTGAAAACAAGTCAATGCGCGAAGTCGGGGATCAAGGCGTCTGTGCGAAATGTTGAATCCGCGCACTTCGAGCGGCGTCGATCACGACGTGGTGCGGCGACTTGCACTGTGTCGCAGAATTCAGCGGGGCTGCAGCGGCGTCGGGCTTGCGAAGGTCGACACGTTCCAGCAAAGATCATGAAGTCGGTTGCAGGCGGCGTCAGCGGATTCAGCAACGCCGTCGGTCCGAAGTCATCCAAAGTCAATTTCCTTGAATTTTCACCGCCTTTCCTTTCAAGGGCCCAGGGACTGGATAGGGCACCACTTGTCAGAGCAGGAGTCTCTCCAGAGACTCAAGGTGCTGGGAGAGTGAAATCTTTGCTGTCCCTGAGACTTCAAACAACAGGAGGCAAGCTCTAAATCAAGCCCTTGAAGATTTCTTCACAAGATGGAAGGCACACAAAGTCCAGTCTTTGCCCTCTTACTCTGGCAGAAGCAGCAACTGCAGGATAGCTCCACAAAGCACAGTCACAGGCAGGGCAGCACTTCACCTCAGCTCTTCAGCTCTTCTCCAGGCAGAGGTTCCTCTTGTTTCCAGACGTGTTTTAAAGTCTGTGGTTTTGGGTGCCCTTCTTATACCCAATTTCTCCTTTGAAGTGGGCCTACTTCAAAGTAAAGTTTCTTTTGAATGTGAAATCCTGCCTTGCCCAGGCCAGGCCCCAGACACTCACCAGGGGGTCGGAGACTGCAATGTGTGAGGACAGGCACAGCCCTTTCAAGTGTAGGTGACCACTCCTTCCCTCCCTCCTAGCACAGATGGCTCATCAGGAAATGCAGACTACACCCCAGCTCCTTTTGTGTCACTGTCTAGTGTGAGGCGCAACCAGCCCAACTGTCAAACTGATCCAGACAGGGAATCCACAAACAGGCAGAGTCACAGAAACAGTATAAGCAAGAAAATGCTCACTTTCTAAAAGTGGCATTTTCAAACACACAATCTTAAAATCAACTTTACTAAAAGATGTATTTTAAATTGTGAGCTCAGAGACCCCAAACTCCACATGTCCATCCGCTCCTAAAGGAAATCTACACTTTAATCAGATTTAAAGGTAGCCCCCACTTTCACCTATGAGAGGGACAGGCCTTGCAGCAGTGAAAAACGAATTTAGCAATATTTCACTGTTAGGACATATAAAACACATTACTATATGTCCTACATTAACCATACACTGCACCCTGCCCTTGGGGCTACCTAGGGCCTACCTTGGGGGTGCCTTACATGTAAGAAAAGGGAAGGTTTGGGCCTGGCAAGTGGTTACACTTGCCAAGCCGAATTTACAGTTAAAACTGCACACACAGACACTGCAGTGGCAGGTCTGAGACATGATTACAGAGCTACTTATGTGGGCGGCACAACCAGTGCTGCAGGCCCACTAGTAGCATTTGATTTACAGACCTCTAGTGCACCTTACTAGTAAATCAAATATGCCAATCATGAATAAACCAATCAACCATACAATTTACACAGAGAGCATGTGCACTTTAGCACTGGTTAGCAGTGGTAAGTGGCTCAGAGTTCAAAAGCCAACAGCAACAGGCCAGAAAAAATAGGAGGCAGGAGGCAAAAAGATTGGGGATGACCCTGCATAAGAAAAAATAGTCCAGCATTATCCTTAGAAGTGTTTTCGATTCAACATTTTGATAACGTGTAGTGTAAAGTGCATGTTTACCGAAGATGGCAAACTGGCGCTCACTAACAGATGTCTACTTTTACCCAGCCCAAGGTATGCTGAGCTAACATACCTAGATTTTGACATGTGCCCATGAGACCAAACACAAATCCCTGCAGTGAAGGCATTACATTCCAATATTATGGTAGATCCATGATGGGAAAGTGACTGAACAGTTTTGAATATGATGATATAGAAATAAAATAGACTGGTGTGCCCATGTATTGATCGGGTATGAGGATGCATGTGATGATTAAGGAATAGCAACAAACTCGAAAAGTGTAACCAAGGTATCAAAATGACCCACTTTACTTACAACTCTATGTTTGTGCATCAGGGTGTTCCCCAAGGCTGTAGTTTTTCTCCAACTCTATTTGAACTCTGCAGGGAAGCACTAGCTGTATTCTGAGCAACTCCAGCAATTTAACTCAGTTGTATGCCAGATCTGTTTTTAAACCTCTTCCACTGAAGATGTGGAAAAATTGGGCACTGTCCTTAGGGGTATTCAAAACTGGTTGCACAACACCACCTAAAATATAACCCGCAAAAACCTAAATGTGTTTTGCTCTCCTAACCTACTTGCACTAACCAGATCCAAAACATGGCTTAGCCATCATTCTTTAAGGACTATAGTTGTGGAATCTGCAATATGGACATTTACTTTGCAAAAATGTACAGTCTTCTAACCCGCATTAACTAAATGACTAAAGTTTAAACACCTAGATGAACTACACCTTTTATCAGTGACTCCAATTCTAAGCTAGTAATCCCATTACATGACTTACCTAAATCTAGATGAGGCTCTTTTCATAGCAACCCTCCCTTCAGCTGTCAGATTTGCCAGAAACACTAAGAAATTTGACCACATCTCTTTGATCTTATTATCTCAGATGCCCTGATTTTGGTGAATAGAATAGTAAAACATGCTTGTGTCACACATTAAGTAATATGTCTGGGTACACTAAAATACCTTGCCCAAAACATGGCTATCTTAGTTGGTCTATAACTCCTTAGAAGCAGAAACGACCATGAAAACTAAAGCACTCTAGCAGTCTTTCTTTGGAATGCCCCATGAGTCTAGTACTCCCTTCCACCAGCCATTAGAACAAAATGAGTCATTTGATGCCTTTAATGAAGAGCTGAAAACACTATTGTTTGAATGTGACTTTCAGATCTGACTCCTCCAGATTGTAACACTGGTAAAAGATGAGTTATTCAAGTGATATTTAATTTCAACCTGGTATATGCTAAATGTATGAGTTTCTTTTAGTCTTCTGCTAACCACAATGTTCTTCAACTCAGTATGTAAAGTATTGTATTGCTGTCCCAGAGATCAAGATTGCAGTGATACATGCAGATTTTCAAGGGTAAGTATCCTATTTTAATGAAGAATCACTATTCTCTCGCTTTCCAGGAGACGTATCTTATCTTAGTTTAAGAGGGATACACAGCCTGATGGGATAAATTATAGCCTGAAATGGGCAGACAATCCTTCTCCTCAACTTGTAGGATGCGTCTGAGAACAGTGCAGTTGTCACTGTCTCTCTGTGTGAATCCACTTAATCATTGAAAAGGTCAGTCATTCATGACTCATTGAGTAAGTAATATCTTCTTGATTTTCGCCTGTAGAGTTGTATTGATATGTCTTTCATAGGCTCCCCCAAGGACAACAGATTCAACCATGTGTCCGCTCTTCTGTTTTAAGATATACGATTATCCCCTTCCCAGGTGAGACTTTGACAGTTTAAACATGGTTGAAATACCACTACCAATATTCCTCATACAAGCCTATCAATTAGATGAATTTAAAGAAATTGATATGATTTACGTCACTAAGAAAAAGGATTGAAAGTGTGTGCTTAGGAACACATACTAAACTTTCACTATAGGTTCACTACTTTCTCCCTTTGTACTTTCATTGAGATACAATGTACTCTTCTCTTGTTTTTGCCCATGTATATACTTGCAATTGAGAACTGTGAATCATTTTTATTTTGCTTGTTAAACCCACCTTTTTGTCTCCTAAGATTAGTCAGATTCTTTTTCATGAACAGTAACGGGCATATTTACGTTTTTTAAATTAAAAACAACTTTATTGTATTTTGTAAGTAGAATGTACAATGGATTTAGCACAGTGAGTGTGTCAGTAATTGAGCTTGTCCTGTGAAATAAAGTAAAAACTACAGCCTATTGAGCTTCAAAGTGGCTTTGTGCTAGCCATGAAGTTATCTAACGTGATCCAAATTGATTTGTCTTGAGCTCTCCATGGAGACACTTATAAAGAGAAATTGTCTGTGCCCCTAATAAAAGCAATCCAATTTTTTCATGTGTCAAACCTACGATCAGAAGTGTTTTTCCTGTTTATGAGGATTAGTTTACAAGCTTTAGTGATGAGGAGATCTAAGAGAGGACGATCTCTCTCAAGAGGAATGCAAGTATCAAGGGGACCTTTTAGACGATTTGTAACTTCTTCTCTTGGTTGAATTTGGGACTGTAATTTAATAAATTCAATGATTTCTCTCCAAAATGTGTATTAAGGGTAGGGCAATAGAAAACCATATGTGACAGGTTTCCAATGTTATAGTTGAAGTTCCAACAGGTGGGACTCTGTCAAGGTTCAGCTTGTGTAAACGAGAATGGTTCCAAAAGATTCTATGTACTAGCATATATATGGTTTGTGCAAGTATTGGAGTGACATTGTTCAGAAATTGAGTTTTCCTAATATTCTGCCAATTACAGGTATCAGTATCTTCCATAATATTATTAGAAAAGTTAGAAAATAAATGAGTAAGTAATTTCATTAACTTAGCTTGTAGCCATTTATAGATTTGAGAGACACTCAGTGAGAATTTGAGCAAAATGTGGGAGGGTAGTTTCTTTGTCAACGAAAGTCAATTTGCATACACATGCTTTTTGTTTCAAGAATTTATCAAAATCAAGATTATGCAGAGCATAGAGATGTTGTACGTTGGGAAAGGACAAATAATTTGTATCTGTCCCTAACTAAATAAAAGTATAAATACCCTGATTTGCCCAGTTAAGCCACCGGATGAGATCACCGTTCAGTTCCAAATAGAGGATAAATTAGAGGTACGGGTTTTATTGTCAAGAAGAGGTCATATTTTTAGAATAGCCACACTAGTGTTGTTCAGGATATATTTGGAATGTAGGGAGTTTACTTTGTCCGTGAACAACTATGAAACTAGGTTTCCAATAGGAAGAATCAAGGGGGTCATTCTGACCCTGGCGGCCGGTGGCCGCCAGGGCCACCGACCACGGGAGCACCGCCAACAGGCTGGCGGTGCTCCCACGAGCATTCTGACCGCGGCGGTTCAGCCGCGGTCAGAAGCGAAAAGTCGGCGGTCTCCCGCCGACTTTCCGCTGCTCGGGGGAATCCTCCATGGCTGCGGAGCGCGCTCCGCAGCCATGGGGATTCTGACACCCCCTACCGCCATCCTGTTCCTCCGCCGTCCGCCAAGGTTAAAATCAGGCCCCAAGTCTTTTATGTCTAACCATATTGATTGCTATTCACCATCGTTGCTTAGACACTGTGGGGGTCATTCTAACCCTGGCGGGAAACCGGCGGTGTCCCGCCGGTTTCCCACTGCCCTGGGGAATCCGCCGCCATGGGGATTCCGACCCCCTTACCGCCAGCCTGGTTCTGTCGGTTTTGACAGCCAGAACCTGCCTGGCGATAACGGGTGTCGTGGGGCCCCTGGGGGCCCCTGCAGTGCCCATGCCAATGGCATGGGCACTGCAGGGGCCCCCTAACAGGGCCCCACTAAGATTTTCAGTGTCTGCATAGCAGACACTGAAAATCGCGACGGGGGCAACTGCACCCGTCGCACCCTTCCCACTCCGCCGGCTCCATTCGGAGCCGGCATCCTCGTGGGAAGGGGTTTCCCGCTGGGCGGGCGGGCGGCCTTCTGGCGGTCGCCCGCCCGCCCAGCGGGAAACTCAGAATAACCGCTGCGGTCTTTTGACCGCGCAGCGGTATTCTGGCGGTTCCCGTTTGGCTGGCGGCGCCCGCCGCCAGCCAAACTTGGAATGACCCCCTGTATCTCTTGTTTAAATAGAAAGGCTTTTTGATATGTTCTAAAATTGACCAAAGTTAACTTCATCCAACTCTATTGGAAGTCCTAACTTCTTGAAGGACATTCTGGGTTTTATATATTTTTCGAGAGAAAATTCTTCATAAAAGCATCTAATTTGCTTAAAAATGTGTTTGACAGTGTTAGACTTTTGGGTTTATGCAGGGTCATCCCCAATCGTTTAGCATCCTGCCACCTATTTTTTCTAACCTGATGTTGTTGGCTTTTGAACTCCGAGCACTTTTCCACTGCTAAACAGTGCTAAAGTGCATATGTTCTGTGTGTAAATTGTATGTAATTGGTTTGTCCATGATTGGCATATTTGATTTACTAGTATGTTCCTAGTAAAGTGCACTAGAGGTGCCAGGGCCTGTAAATCAAATGCCACTTGTGGGCCTGCACCACTGGTTGTGCCACCCACCTAAGTAGCTCTGTAATCATGTCTCAGACCTGCCACTGCAGTGTCTGTGTGTGCAGTTTTGAACTGTAAATTTGACTTCACAACTGTACCCACTTGCCAGGCCTAAACCTTTCCTTTCCTTACATTGAGAGCACCCATATGGTAGGCCCTAGGTAGCCCCAAGTGCAGGGTGCAGTGTATGGTTAAGGCAGGACATATAGTAATTTGTTTTATATGTCCTGACAGTGAAATATTGCTAAATTCGTTTTTCATAGTTGCAAGGCCTGTCCCTCTCATAGGTTAACGGGGGTGTACCTTTAAATCTAATTAACGTGTAGATTCCCTTTGGGGGCAGATGGACATGTGGAGTTTAGGGTCTCTGAGTGCACAATTTAAAAATACATCTTTTAGTAAATTTGATTTTAAGATTGTGTGTTTGAACATGCCAATTTTAGAAAGTGAGCATTTTCTTGCCTATACCATTTCTGTGACTCTGCCTGTTTGTGGATTCCCTGTCTTGGTCAGTTTGACAGTTGGGCTGGTTGCACCTCACACTAGACAGTGACACAAAAGGAGCTTGGGTGTAGTCTGCATTTCCTGATGTGCCATCTGTGCTAGGAGTGAGGGGAGGAGTGGTCACTTAAACTTGAAAGGGCTGTGCCTGTCCTCACACAATGCAGTCTCCAACCCCCTGGTGAGTGGCTGGGGCCTAGCCTGGGCAAGGCAGGATTTCACATTCAAAAGAGACTTTACTTTGAAGTAGGCCTAGTTCAAAGGAGAAAATGGGTATAAGAAGGGCACCCAAAACCACAGACTTTAGAACACTTCTGGAAACCAACAGGAACCTCTGTCTGGAGAAGAGCTGAAGAGCTGAGGAAGAAGAGCTACCCTGCTTGTGACTGTGCTTTGTGGAGCTATCCTGAAGTTACTGTTTCTGCCAGAGTAAAAAGGGCAAAGACTGGACTTTGTGTGCATTCCATCTTGTGAAGATCTCCAAGGGCTTGATTTAGAGCTTGCCTCCTGTTGTTTGAAGTCTCAGGGACAGCAAAGACTTCTCTCTGCCAGCACCTGGAGTCTCTGGAGAGACTCCAACTCTGCCAAGTGGTGCCCATCCAGTTCCTATGACCCTGAAAGGAAAGGCTGGCAGACTAAGAGGAAGAAATCCATGCACAGGACGCCGTGCGGAGAAAAGATCGACGCAACTCCGATCTACGGCTGAAAAATTTACACGTTGCCAGCTTTGGGGCTGAAATTCGACTCTCGCCTGGAACGAGACCAAAGAATTGATGCATGGAGCTGGAGAAATGACTCACATCATCGCTGACGGAGGCTAGTGAGATCGCAACCCGCGCTGCGTGTTTTTTGGATCATCGGGCAGCTGGATTACCGGATCCCAGAGTGCTGACCGGATCGATGCAGCACTCTCCTGCGGATAGAAGAAACAACGTGCCCTGACCCGACGAAAGGAGAAACAACATAAGGTCTCACTCGTGAGTGAAATCGACGCATCGCAAACCCTTTTTGATGCACACTCACCTCTACAGGGTTAATTTTGATGCACCCAAGGTACATTTTCACACTAAAAGACTTGAGGAACTTGATTGTTCTAGTTATTGCTGACATAACGATCAAGGAGAAAATGGCAATTTTTTTTTCCTCACGAAGAAGAGGGAAGGGCCATTTTTACTGAGACTTTTTCACACTCACAGGCAGATACTGTTGCGATAGGGCAATAGAGTGACTCATAGAATTCCTTGAATGTGTCTGCAGTCTCATAGGAATTTGTATGCAACTACTGTAGTCCTTAATTGAGATGATGCAATTCCTTTGTTGTTTGTGTTTTAGGTAATGAGTGATGACATAACTGCAACTTCTGATATTACATCTTCTTCACTTTATGAGCTTTGCATAGGATTACGCTCTTTTGTTAATTCAAATCCCTGCTCTTGTACTTAAGATTTTATTATACTCAGATTTTTTACAGGGAAGAAAATAGAGAACTATTTTTTTGTCTGCTATGTTGCTTTTCTAATTATTTAATCTCTTGTTCTAACATTTGTAGTTTCAACTCCACGTCTTTATTCATCATTGATCTACTTTGCATCAGTGTACCTCTAATCAAGATCTTTAGTGCTTTCCATCTAATCAATAGGGGAGATTTGGATTTGGGGTTGGCCAATTAGTGCTACACAATCTCAGAAATCTCAGCAGTCAGAGAAAGATCAAGTAGGGTGGAATGCATCATTGTAGTTGGTCAGCTTTGTAAAAGAGGAACAACTCTTGAGGTGAAGCTATGTACTGATAATCAGAGAGATATAAGCATGCAGAGTTAGTTGTATATATGTTAGAATAGCATTGATAAGGTTTTGGTGAAGTGGCTGAATTGACCTCTGAAGGCAGAGGCCAGGTCACAGTACCATATTCAAGGTGGTGAGTAATTAATAGAGTGAAATGCAAGAGAGTGATGTTGGAGGGGAGTGTGCTTCAAACGAGGGGTTGCTCTGTGGAATTGTGTGCCTTGCAGTAGACTGCAGTAGACAAGAGGAAGCAAGGTTGTGAAGACTGTTGTAGAGTTTATTTCTTTTATATGCATTGATGGTGAAAGGTATGGGTGAGGGAACGTGGTGCAGCATGATAGGCAATGTGGTATGGCTCTGAATTGAGCAACAGATGAGTGATATGTGAGTGAGTGTTGTTGTTTATGTATTGAACGGTTGGTGTATTATCCATGTTGCATTGCAAGTATGGGATAGAGATGAGTTTAAATGTGTTTTTGCTAGATCTGTATAGGTATGTTGAGATGGTGGGGTGTTTTAGAATGTATAGGTTATGCTTCGTTTAATTTTGTATGTATGTGGTTTTGTTTCTGTGAGGTAGTAATATCAGGTATGTTAGTAGTGATTTGAAGTGTAAGATTTGAGTGTGAGTGACATGTGAGTTGTTGAAGGATAAGTGTTGAAATTGTGTTTCAGTGGGGTTTCCCTGTTGTGAGAGAGTTGGAAAATATTTATTTGAAGAGATTAATTAGGTTAAATAGGGATAGAAATGTGCCTTATTCATGTAGAAGAGTGTTGAAAGAGTGTTGTTATTGGTTGGGTTTGAAAAGAAGAAGATGGCTGTGTAGAAAAGTGATATGAAAGATGGTAGAAGAAAGGGGGCAATTGCATGATGAGAAGGCAGAGGGTATTGAACAGGTTTTGTTTGGAAATGATGGGAGTTTGTGTGAATATTTGTGTGTTTTTATTTTTTTGCAGTGTAAGAAAAATGTATATTTGGCTGTGTTGAAGTACAGAGCTGTGGTTTGTGTACGAGTGTGTGGGTAAATGGATACATGGGTATATTGGTGCGTGCTAATTATATGGGTAGTGTTTGGTGAGTGAGTGAATGGCGGATTATACTTGTTTGTTAGTAGAGAGTGATATGTGTTTGTTTTGGGCTTGTGGGCATTCCTGTGAGTGTTGCTGTGTCGTTGAGTGTGCTTGTAGATGTGAAACGGGCAGCATCTTTAGCCCTCGGCTCCAGCAGGTGGAGCCCTTGTCCTTTCCACCCCTAGGCTCGAAGCCTGGCTAGTATGCCCTAGGGGAAGGCTTGTACAGGCTGCTGAGAAATTCCCCTGACCCTTTCACAGCTCCTTAAACGCAGTTCCAACCCCAGCCAAGAGGTGGCCCAGCAACAGGCCAAAAAGAGCACCTGGATGAGGGGTGTGGTCAGCTTTCTAATCCATTCTTATATCTCTTAAAAATCAGTGTTCTAATGTTGTCTCTCCAAAAACTAATTCTGACAGTGACTTTCAATTTACTTCAACATTTGACAGACATGTATTCACCACATTATTTAGAGGGATATGATCACAGGCCTACAAAAAGAGATCTGAAACGTGAGCTCCATTACGGCTTCTCCCCCTCATATGACAGTAAGTTCAAGAGCATGTTATCTTACCATCTCTCAAACGTAGAAATAACTTTCACTGATACAAACTAAGAGAAACAATGGTGTGCACCATGTTATCAAAGAGTTCAGGAAAATGAAAGAACTGGTATTCCCATGTGCAGTCTTTTCCATTGTACTAGCCTAAATTGGTATCACACAGAGAGGATCATGATTGCTTTCATAATGCCTAATGGTCTTGAGGAATTGATGTGCCAGTGTGCATCAAACTCTGGAGGTGCCCATTTGTATCAGTTCTAGCATCATGTAATACATTTCCGCCCCTGCTCACCAAATCTTTTTCAGATACATGAAACCGCATCAACTGACCTGTATCGATACTGAGGAGGCATGATTTGTAATGATTCTGCAATCTGTTATCCCAGGATCTATTAACATTTTCCAGTTTTGGCTCTTGTCTGGAGACAAGTGTGCCTCCTAGAACTGGCAAGTTTCCAAGACAAGGTCAGAGACTGCACCCCTCATTAGGGAGCCAATGGATTTTAAGCCGCACTTCAGTTCATGCCTATAACGTTGTGCGCTTATAGTGCTCCAGGTCGACACAGCCCATGAAGTCACTGTTCCAGCTCATTTTTGACCAAGTACTTTTTTTGAGAACCAGCTGCGCATGGCTTTGTGTTAAATGTAGGTGGATTGGGCCTGTGGTTGATAATAAACTAGATTGCAGATAAAATAGTGGGTGGCTGAGTTTTTAAACCAGTGATGTATATTGCTCGATGGGAATGTCATATCCATGTTTGGTGGTACTCTGTCCTTTGAAATACACAAATTAAAGAAGCGCATGTATAGTAGTGGTCATATTTTGAAAATGTTTTTTACAAGGCACATCGTGGTTATCATGAGATGTCATTGATCATCGAATATTAGGTTTAAGGCTAGTTATGGCTGGCATATTTTAGTACTCTGAATTAAAGATGAAACCATTAAACTTCTTTTCTAATCCATGAAGTCGCAGGAGATTTTTTAGTGAATGCACGAAAAACACTTCATGGTGGATTAACTGCAACTCAAGTTATTATTTAGTGCAAGGGCGGGTAGGTATGCTGGAAAGTAAGAAGAGCCTCATTAAAGTATGAAAGTTCAAAATGGCTACAATAATTCAAGCTTCAAAGAGACTGTATTTCAAAGGCTGCAGAAGAATTCCTCTGTTGAAGACATTTCATAATGTCCTGCTCCCTTATGGGTCAAGAAGTTTCAAGGAATGGCAGTCCGCTTGTTTTCAGATGATTTAAAATAACCGCACATAATTTTAGATCCTGTTCCCACGTTTCCAAAACTGAAAGAGAGAATGATGTGTCCCTGAAGAAATGGAAAAGATTTCCATTTTGGAGCATATTTGATGCCGTCGAAACAAGGGTTTGTGATGACAAACAGTGTGTGAAGTTTTACTGACTGAGACTGGGCGTGTGACCTTATATCATTTTATAAAATTATGATAAGGTGACACATAAGAGAGCAGTGCCATCTACTGCCCTCAAGGGTCGACTCAAATCTTTTTACTCAGTCATCAATCAAAATATGCAATAACGAGTCAGTAATTTGAACACACCATGAACTATGTAGACATGTATCAGCCCATCAGTTTAGTAAAGTTTAAACATTTATTGCCCTTAAATTGACAATGCTAAGGTCACGTAAATGATGCGCAAAACCAAATGATAGAGATACAGAATAAGACAAGTTGTCCAAAATGTCTAAAGAATCTCAATCTTGCCAATGCATTTACCATTAAACACTCCAGAAGAATAACACAGAATAACAACAGAACTAAGTGAGTGATAAAAACAGCATACATTTAGTTTAATTAAAGTTATTACCGGACTTCTTGATCACTAATCAAAGGGTTTCCATAAAAGTTGATCATAAAATTATTGTAGTTCAGGGATCTTTGCATATTACCCAGGATAGATCTATTCTATCACAGATGTAATATAGGATAATTTTGGAGCATATGAATGCCCGCTATGTCTAATAAAAAAGTCTAGGTTTGAAGAGAGAAATTGAAAACGTAGAGGGCTGAATATCATCACACATTACAAAGTGGGTCTTTACTCTGTGGACATTACAATGCGTTGACCTTTACAACATGTTGTAATACTGCACACACCTTTATAATCTGTGCCTTTACCCAGGTTTCTGGATGTATATATATATATATATATATATATATATATATATATATATATATATATACATATGTATATATATAACACTATGGTTCAAAAACAGTACAAAAAACTGAAATTGATCAGTTATGGTTATCTCTAGTAACTATAAATTGTGCCCCTGCCATGCACAGTCTTATCATTGATGATGTAATATCAGAAGTTGCAGTGATGTCATCAATCATGTCATAGAAAATGTCATGAGTGATGCAATATGTGGGGTAATTAGCTGTGCATGGCAACAGTGCACGTTGTAGTTACCTTAGGGTACAAGTTATAGTTTCTAGAGCTCTCTATATCTGGTGAATCTCAGAGGGTTTTGGAGTTTAAAATGTTACATTGTCAGTGAAATTTTCACCTAACCATAATGCTACGTTCACCTTACTTTTTTTTGTCAATTTCCAAAGTTATTTTTTTCGTGTAAAGTAAGATGTAAATACATTCCCTAACTATAATAACACTTTAACTTTAGTTTTTATGGATTTTTTTTAACATGAATGCCCTGCACTCAGGTAGAGTTATTGATTTTGCCATAGAGTCACAACACAATAATATAAAACTGGGCGGATTGGCTTTATCAATTGGCGAGCATATCAATCGGAAACCGCCGAAACTCAGACACCCACACAAGACCGCCACACCAAAGGTCAGTGATAAACTGGCGAAAACAATTCCTCCACCATCACGCCAACAGAAACACGCCCATGCTATCACGACACACAAATCCACGTGGCGGTCTTTCAACCGCGGTATTCCATTGGTGGTACACACCGCCGCGCTCAAAATACACACACATCTACAAAATACCGCCACATTGGACAAATCGAAATACACACACCTGATACACATACAAACACCACTCCCACACACCCAACACAATATAAAACACACACCCACATCACCCACAAACCCCTACGACAAAAAATTAGAGAAGAAGGCCAGATAGACAGAGAGCACAGCAACTGAGAACCCCACCACACAGAGGCACACAACACCATCATCCATACAACATTACACGCACAATATACCACACACCACTACACATCTCCACATCCATCAACACTTACATCACCCCACACATCACCCACACCACCTCATGTCACGCCAAAGACACCCCCGGTTTTCCGAGGAGGAGCTCAGGGTTATGGTGGAGGAAATCCTACGGGTAGAGCCACAGCTATCTGGCTCACAGGTGCAGCACACATCCATAGCCAGGAAGATGGAGCTATGGCAAAGAATCGTCGACAGGGTCAATGCTGTGGGACAGCATCCAAGAAATCGGGAGGACATCAGGAAGAGGTGGAACGACCTATGGGGGAAGGTGCGTTCTGTGGTATCAAGGCACAACATCGCGGTACAGCGGACTGGCGGCGGACCTCCACCTCCTCCCCCACAACTAACAACATGGGAGGAGCAAGTCTTGACCATCATGCATCCAGAGGGCCTCGGAGGAGTCGGTGGAGGAATGGACACAGATAAGTTCAATCTCAACTATTATATCCCCCACCCTACCTGCATACCATCACACACCCCCACCCTCACCCCCTCCCCTATCACTCCAACTCCTCACTAATGTTCTCATAACACAAACCACCCATCCCAACACCAAGCCCCGCATGCAAAAACAAAGCATGGTCAGCCCTCACCAAAGCATGCTCACTTCACATACCCATAACAACCCCCTAACCATCATCACACAAACCCACACACAGGAATGCTTGCACTGGGGTACACAAACACCCACCCATTGCACACCATTACTCACACACATGCACTAATCATGCTCTTATATCTATGCAGGACCACTATGGAATGTCACCACACCGGAGGGTCCAGACATCTCCACTCCACCCACAGAAGAGGCCCACAGTGATGACAGCAGCTCTGCCCTACTGGATCCTGATGACCAGCCCGGACCATCGGGGGCCTCGGGACAGTCGGTTCCCCTTGCACAGGCCCTCCCAACACTGACGTTCCACTCTCTGGTAACACCAGCACAGCACCCACCCAGCGGGCCCATACCTCCCTACCCAGGACACGTCAATCAGTGGTGTGTCCACCACTACAGGGAACCCAGGAGAACCCACCACCCCAACAACAACAGGGACCTGGGGGCAGTGGTAGTGGGCACACAGTCCAGGGGACGGAGGCACAGGAACACAGGGGAACTGGGAGGGCTGCTGTGCGACAGGGGGCGGACAGGCCAAGGGAACCCACTCTCCACGAGGCCCTCTCCTCCATCATGGGAGCATACCACCACTCCCAGGAGATGATGGCCACGGTACTGGCCAAGTTTCAGGAGACCCAGCGCGTGCAGGACGAACTGTATTTGGGGTTCAGGGAGGAGCTCAGAACCATCAGCTCTGCCCTGGGCACCATCGTAGGGGTGCTGAAGGACATACAAAAGATCATGAGGGACACTGTGGCACTCCAAGGGGCCCCTGACACTAGCATGGACTATGAACTGCCCACCACCTCCGCTGGCGCTAGTGGACAGGACGCACCGCCATAGGAACACCACACCAGCACCCCACCCCAAGCAGACGGACAACCACCCGCAAGCGGTCCCTGAGATCCAGGAACAGGACAGAGCAAGATGGCAAGACCCCCGCCAGGAAATGAGACCACCCTGATTGTCCTCCCACTGTCCCACTTTGTTACCCTGTCCCGATTGGAAGTGCCCCATCTCCACTTCCTATGCCCATATGGGCAGTGCACCTGTGTGACTAATGGATTGGACTCTGCCATGGACATTCCTCCACCGTCCCCCATCACCATGTCACTACCCCCCTCCATTTTTGAGCACTGAAATAAACACCCTTGAACCACAAAACAATCTGGAGTCAGTCTGTGATTTTGTAAATATGTATAATCAATGACAGTGTCAACATGCTTTCCGATTTTATAGCCAACATACCTATGTCACACATCACAAGTCCTTGAAGGATGCAAGCAGATGACACACGTTGCTAACCACACCTGTGAAACCGTAATGGAAGGGTACAACTCAGTGACCAAATACTGCTATGAAATGACAGACAGGATAGAGGTAGAAGTGTGAAAGTGAATGTAATGTAAAAAAGAAAACTGTTCTCACCTGTGTGTCACTGGAAATATTGCCGTATGACTGACTCCCTGTTGTCCATGTCTTCTTCCTCAGCGTCCTCCTCATCATTGTCCACAGGCTCCACAGGCTCCACAGCTGCCACAACACCGCCATCTGGACCATCCTCCTGCAGAAAAGGCACCTGGTGTCGCAAAGCAAGATTGTGAAGCATCGAGCAGGCGATGATGATCTGGCACACCTTCCTTGGTGAGTAGAATAGGGAACCACCTGTCATATGGAGGCACCTGAACCTGGCCTTCAGGAGGCCGAAGGTGCGTTCGATCACCCTCCTAGTCCGCCCATGGGCCTCATTGTAGTGTTCCTCTGCCCTGGTCCTGGGATTCCTCACTGGGGTCAATAGCCAGGACAGGTTGGGGTAACCAGAGTCCCCTAATAGCCACACCCGGTGCTTCTGGAGTTGACCCATCATATAAGGGATGCTGCTATTCCGCAGGTTGTAGGCGTCATGCACTGATCCAGGGAACATAGCACTTACCTGCGAGATGTACTGGTCTGCCAAACATACCATCTGTACATTCATGGAATGATAACTCTTCCTGTTCCTGTACACCTGTTCACTCCTGTTGGGGGGACCAGAGCTACATGGGTCCCATCAATAGCACCTATGATGTTGGGGATATGTCCAAGGGCATAGAAGTCACCTTTCACTGTAGGCAAATCCTCCACCTGAGGGAAAACTATGTAGCTCCTTACGTGTTTCAGCAGGGCAGACAACACTCTGGACAACACGTTGGAAAATATAGGCTGGGACATCCCTGATGCCATGGCCACTGTTGTCTGAAATGACCCACTTGCAAGGAAATGAAGCACTGACAGCATCTGCACTTGAGGGGGGATTCCTGTGGGATGGCGGATTGGTGACATCAGGTCTGGCTCCAACTGGGTACATAGTTCCTGGATAGTGGCACGGTCAAACCTGTAGGTGATGAGTAAATGTCGCTCCTCCATTGTCAACAGGTCCACCAGCGGTCGGTACACCGGAGGATTCCACCATATTCTCAAATGTCCAAGCTGACGGTGCCTAGGAAGGACAACAGCGACCACAGAGTCAACAAAATCCCAGGTATGAAGCCACAGATACACAGAACACGACACCAAAGCCAAAAATTCTTCTTGTATGTGTGTCGAGTGTAGGCCCAGGCATGTGTGACGCAGTTGCAAATTAAGCCATGTGGACCCCTGAAATGGCGGCTGCCTGACCTCTAAACTGGGACACTGGGATGTGAGGTAACTGCGGTGGCGTTGTACACCGCCGCGGTAGATGGTCGTAGACCGTGGCGCAATGCTGCATTGGTTAACATTGGACCCTATGGGTCCCAGGAGCCAATGATGAAGTGCGCCAGCGGTGATGATACGCACCGCCGCAGACTACACCGCCGCAGATGTGACCGCCATTTTCTATCTGTTCAATCACTTGATACCTGATCTTCGACAGGAGAGGACCTACACTGCAAGTGCTCCTGTGACCTCGGTCTGGAAGAGACAATGGCTGCTGACTCTGGGGAAAGGGCTCCTGCCTTCACTGCTCAAGAGTTGGAGAAGCTAGTCGACGGGGTCCTCCCCCAGTACACACTACTCTACGGTCCTCCAGACCAACAGGTAAGTACACAGGGAGCACGTTGTATGGGCTATGCCTGGGTGGAGAGGGCTGGTTGTAAGAGGGAAGGGGGCAGAGTGCAGTGAACATGAAGGACTGTGAATGCATGTGCCATATGGCAAGGGCAGGGATGGGGACCACTCACTTCGACGGTGCAGTTGCTAATGACTTCTCTTCTTCCCCTGTGCATGTCATGTAGGTCAGTGCCCACCAGAAGAAGGACATTTGGCGTGCCATCGCCAAGGACGTCCGGACCCTGGGGGTCCACCAGAGACGGGGCACCCACTGCCGTAAATGATGGGAGGACATTCGCCGCTGGAGCAAGAAGACGGCGGAGGCTCAGCTGGGGAGGGCCTCCCAATATGGGAGGGGTGCCTGTCGCCCCAGGACCCCCCTGATGTTCCGGATCCTGGCGTTGGCCTACCCTGAGTTGGATGGGCGCTTGAGGGCATCACAGCAGACACAAGAGGGTGAGTACACAATCATTCTGTGGACTTTGCGCGCAGTTGAGGGGTCTAGGTGTGGGAGAAGGGCTGTGGGTTTCCCTAGGCCAGGGCGACTTCCATAGGCTAGGCCCCTCCGTAATGCAGGCCATGTGGCACTCCACCCCACCGCAGTAGAGTGCCAAGTACAGGTATACATGCCCCTGTGGCTTCCATGTGTGCAGATGTCCACCATAGCCATGTAGGCCAGATCCCAGGAATTGCATCTGTAGAGGCCAGGAGCACGGCGTAGTGCAAGGGGCTGCTGTGTCTGTATTGTCCGCCAACGGTAGCGGTATGCCATGCACTCAACCTGTCTTTCTTCTGTCGTCCCCCCCCTTTTTCTGCTCTCCCTGTTCTTTTGTGCATCAGCATCATCAGACGGAGGTACAGTGGCACCGGAGCACGAGGGAGCTGCATCCCACATGGCCATGGAGGGCCACACCACGGACTCAGAATGCACCAGTGGGACGGAGGGCGAGGGGAGCTTCACGTTGGGCACCGGATCACCAAACAGCGACACGGACTCGTCCACCGATGGGAGCTCCCTTGTGGTGGTGGCACCATCTGTGCCCCCCACTTCTACAGGTATAGCCGCCACCTCCCCTACCAGCACCGCCCTCCCAGCAGCCCCTCAGCGTTCGCCCCGTGCCCGCTCACCCAGGAGGGTGGGCATCACCTTCGCCCCAGGCACCTCAGGCCCTGCCCCTGTCACCCCTGCTGCCCTCAGTGAGGAGGCCATTGACCCCCTCAGGTCACTCACTGTTGGGCAGTCTACCATTGTGAATGCCATCCAGGGTGTAGAAAGGGAGTTGCAACACGGTAATGCATTCCTGGAGGGCATTCATTCTGGTCAGGCTGCCCTTCATCGAACCCTGCAATCTTTGGCCTCAGCACTGATGGCAGCCATTGTCCCTGTGTCTAGCCTCCCCCCTCCAAATTCCTCCACCCAGACCCAGTCCCCTGTATTCCAGCCTATCCCAAGCACACCAACAGACAAGCATGCACACACCTCAACACACAAATGTAGCTCAGGCAAACATAGGCACCACACATCCCACAGGCACTTACACAAGCATCAGACACAGCAACATCCACTGCCTCCACTGTGTCCCCCTCCTCATCGTCTCCCTCCTCCCTCCCAGTGTCGTCTACACTCTCACCTGCATGCACGCACTACATCTACAGGCACTAGGACTCGCACCAGAACACCCAGCACCACACCCCGCTCACCTGCACTCACCACCCCCACTCCCATTTACACGTCCCCTGTGTCCTCTCCCAGTGTGTCTGTGACGCCCCCTCCCAAAGTACACAAACTCGGGAACCCACACACCCAACATCCATCCACCGCACGACAGCCTCCAGTACCTGCACCTGCATCCAAAACACCTAAAGTGACACCTCCTACAACCACCTCCTCTTCCTCCACTCCCAGACCCCCTCCAGCGACCCATCCCAGTGTTCGTCATAAACTCTCCCTCAGCAACGTTGACCTCTTTGCCCCCATCCCCACCCCTCCAATTCATAAGTCCCGTAGTAGTGCCTCAGCCAAAAAGACTCCAGTACCAGTGGTGTGTGATACAGGTGTGTGGAGTGCACCGGCCACCAGGGCAGGCAGTGTGACACGGAGCCAAAGCACTGCCAGTCCACCCCCTATAAAGCATCTAAAGTTGGAAAGTGGCCGACGGGACAGGGTGAAGAATCCGGGCGGTAAAACTGCTCACAAGGGTCCCAGGGGGATTGCAGAGTCAGCTGTGACTCCTCCAAAGGTGGTGAAGGGCCAGAGGAAGTCTGCACAGTCTGGTGAGAGCAGCACGGCGGAGAAGGGCGCCATCCTCCCTGGCGGCCGGGACGCCACCGCCAGCACCGTCGTCACTGGTCAGGAGACCACCGTCAGAGTCATTGCCCAGGAGGGCACAAGTATCGTCACTGGTCAGGAGACCACCGACAGAGTCAGTGCCCAGGAGGCCACAAGTATCGTCACTGGTCGGGAGACCACCGCCAGAGTCAGTGCCCAGGAGGGCCCCGGCTGCCACAGCCCCGCTGGAAAATGAGGGACCATCATGCCACACACCAATGCACAGATCAGAACCCGCCATGGTAAAGCACCGCTGAACAAGGGAATCACCGCCATGGTGAAGACCGCTGAACAGGGCAGAGAACCGCTGAACAGATCAGAGACCGCCATGGCAAAGCCACGCTGAACAAGGGAATCGCAGCCATGGTGAAGACCACTGAACAGGGCAGAGAACCGCTGAACAGATCAGAGACCGCCATGGCAAAGCCCTGCTGAACAAGGGAATCATCGCCATGGTGGGGACCGCTGAACAGGGCACAGCACCGCTGAACAGGGCAGAGAACCTCTGAACAGATCAGAGACCGGCATGGCAATGCACCGCTGAACAAGGGAATCACCCCCACATCAAGCATTGTTTTCCCATGTACAGCTGGGACTGTGACGGTACAGGAACCGTCACAGGGAGCTAAATGCAGTGTGGGCACCATTCCCCCTCCAGAACCAGTGGAGACTGTCATCCACTTGAGAGACTGTGGCTTTGCACTCCCCAGGATGGTACAGTGGGCAAACCACCCACTGTAGAGACTTGAGAGACTGTGGCTTTGCACTCCCCAGGATGATACAGTGGGCAAGCCACCCACTGTAGAGACTTGAGAGACTGTGGCTTTGCACTCCCCAGGATGGTACAGTGGGCAACCCACCCACTGTAGTGACTTGAGAGACTGTGGCTTTGCATTCCCCAGGATACATCAATGGGCATGGAGCCCCGTCGTGGATCTGGCATGGTGCTGCAATCCGGCTGAGGTGCCCCCCCCCCTTCCATTCCCCCTGAGGTGCCTGTTGTATTTCTATCTGATGCCCCAGCAGTGTTGTCTCCGTTTGTGGACAGGTATCTATTGTGGGCCTCGCCCATGCATTTTTGGACCAGTGGTGCACGGACATTGATATGTGCATACCTGCACTGCTTCTCGTAATGTATACTTTTGATTGTGTATATATTTATATCTGTATATATTTGGTAACTGTATTTTGATACATTACAATTTATCGACTGATTTCCTTTGGTCTTTGCATTCTTCCGGGGGGGTTGTGGGTTGTTACTGTGATGTTTTGACATGCATAGCTGTGTGTGTTATAATGTGCGAGGGTGGGGGTGGGGGTGTTTTGTGTGTGTCCCCCTTACTTTTACCTCCCCCCTCCCCTATGTCGTAGGTGCAGTACTCACCGTTGTCTTCGCCGCCGCCGTTGCTGGGGTTCATAAATGAGCAGGAAGACCAGGGCAGGTAGAATTTGTAATTCCGGCTCCATGGTGTCCTCCTTCCTTGTGGAGTGTGTTAAGGTGAGCGTTTTCCCATTGCAAAAGCTGTTTCCGCCGTGTTTTTATCCACGGTGAATCCGCCCCGGAAAAGGTGGCGGATTGGCGGGTTGTGATACTGTGGGCGGTACATTGTCTTCCGCCTGTCTGTTAGCGGTGACCGCCGCGCTGCTTGTCTGTACCGCCGTGGCGGTCGGAGTGTTAAAGTGGCTGTCTATGCTGGCGGTTTACGCCACGGTCATAATTCCATTTTTTTGTCCGCCGGCCTGTTTGCGGTATTGCTGCACCTTTAACACCGTCCGCCAGGGTTGTAATGACCCCCAAAGTCTTGTCTCTTGTTGTTGAAAACAGGCTTTGATACTTCCCTTATTTAAAATTGCCTAGTCTGGGCCATCTATTAATACATCTTTCTCTACTTCCTCTCACAATTAAAATTCTTGAAAAATGAACCTTGTACTTGATCCTTTCAGTTAGGTTTTCAAATTTTACCAAGTCCTGTATCAGCTCTTTTGACAGTTTTTGATGGGTTTCACTTGCTGATTGATCGAGGCTGCTGTGCAGCCTTGCCTCACTCCAGATGTCATCAATCTCCAACACACAGTGGCACAAAATATTCTATTGCCACGCTTTTATCAGATGAGCATCCAAGATGATGCAGTTGCTTTATTGGCAGATTAACAATCAAACATTTATAGAGTGTGGCAAATCACCCATAAGGGTCTTGAGGCACTGGAGAATTTGGCTGTTGTGTGTTGGTTTGGACATTCAAAGATCCAAGTCTTTGTTTCCTGAATTGATGGAGTGATGGTGTGGTTCTGAGGTGCAAGGGGAGGTCATTCCTTGCCTTTCCTGGTAGGTGTGAGAGGGAGCATCCTCTGCTATGGGTTAGGTGACTCCATGGGCTGTCTGTGAGGGAGAGGGAGGCAGATCAAAGGTGCCTGGTTGGTTGGGGGGAGGTCATGCGCTTGTTAATCTACGCAGGACCTTTGTTGTGCAGTGCCTTGTAGGTGTAAATCAACATCTTGAATTGGCATCTCTTCGGAATTGTGAGCCAGTGTAGTGTCTTGAGGTGGGGTGTGATGTGGGCCTATCTGGGAAGGTCAAGGATGAGCCTTGCCACTGAGTTTTGTATTGACCAGAGTCTATTCATGAGGCATACAGTGATTCCTATGTTGAGTGTGTTTCTATAGTCCGGTCAGCTGTGTTGAGGGCCTGTGTGACGGTTCTTCTAACGTTGGCTGAGAGTCACCGTTGGGGTCTGAGTTCTGCAGGCCACCATTCCATGCCGAAGTGTTGATCTCGAAGATAAGAATTTCCTTCTTGCCTGTATTTAGTTTGAGGCACTTGTCCTTCACCCAGTCTGCGCCATTCATCATGCATCTGTGAAAGTTGCCTTTGGTGGGGGAGGGGTCTTTAAAGAGTGGGTTTAATGACTGGGTGTGATCGACGTAGATGATGATTTTGATTCCTTGTGATCTGATGATGTCTGCCAGGAGGGGTCATGTACATGTTGAAGAGGGTGTGACTGAGGGACAATCCTCGGGGCACTCTGCAAATTATCTTCTAGGACTCTAAGGTGAACAGTGGGAGGCAAATCCTCTGGGTTCTGCGGATGAGGCGATCCATCAGAGGGCATCTTTCGGGATCCCGATGTGGTGGTGTATGTTGATCAAGATGTGATGGGAGACAGTGTGGAATGTAGCAGACAGGTCCTGGAGGATGGGGGCTCCCATTTGCTCCATGGTCCAGGAGGGTTCTGATGTCATTGGTGACTTCAATCTGGGCTGCCTCTGTGTTGTGGTTAGCTCGAAAATCTGGACTGTGACGGGTCCAGAAGGTGGTGGTCTTCTGGGTGTTGGGTGAGTTGTTGGTTGATCGCTTTATCAAAGACTTTTGTTGGATAGGGGTGCAGGAGACGATACGGTAGTTCTTTGGTTCGGCTAGGTAAGTGGACTGTTTCTTCTGGGTGGGTCTCACTTCTGCATATTTCCAGCCTGCAGGGAAGGAGGCTGCAGTGATGAAGGTGTTCAGGGCCTTCCTGAGCGCATCAACGATTGTCTTGCTTCAGAGTGTGAAAACATGGTGGGGTCCATGGGTGCTCCCGAATATATGGAGTTAATGATGGAAATAGTATATTGCATGGTGAGGGGGTGCCAGGGGGTGAGAAGGTGTTCAGGGTTTGTGTTCTAGCTTGTGAGCTCGTTGATGCTGTTGGCAGCAGTGGGTTGGAGTTCGAAGTTTTCATAGATGGCTGAGATCTTGTCATGGAAGAAGTCAGTAAGGGTGTTGCACAGCTACTGTGAGGGTGTAATATCATTGTCAGTGGCAAAGAGTTCCTTGCTGCTGTTTGTGCTGGCTTCAATGTGGCCTGCTTGTGACTTCTCTTTGGTTTCTTTCAGGAGGTGATGGTACTGATTGAGAGTGGTTTTGACGGTGGTGCAGTCTTGTGTTTATGTGCTGATACACCACTTCCTCTCTAACTGCCTGCAGTTGTATTAGGTAGTGTGCAGTTCTTTGGTGAATCAGATTGCTCTTTTGACTGGTCCTTTGATTTTGGCTGTCTTGAGGATGATGGTGTTGGTGCATTCTGTGACCTACTGGGAGAAGATTTTTGGGTGCTTGTCCTGAGTCTGTGCAGAGTCTGGGAAGTGGGAGTGAAAAGCGATCTTCCACTGGCCTTTTTCTGGTTTCTGCACAGAGATCTGGGGGGTATGGTGCTGAAATGGTTGAGTTCTGTGATGGTAAAGTCGACGCTGTGGTGGTTGGACCAGGTGAGTTGCGTGGCATGGTTGTATATGACTCTGGTTGGAGGTGATAATGGAGTAAAGCGTGTGTCATGCAATGTGGAGTGGGTCAGTGATGAGCTGTTTGAAGCCGATGTTGTTCATGCTTTCCGGGAGTTCGATGGAGTTGGCATTGTTGGGGTCATCAAGGTGGAAGTTGAGGTCCTTAAGGAAGGTGCAGTGCTCGGAGTCAATTGCAAGAGCGGGAATGATTTCCTGGATGACATTGCAGAATCTGGGATGGGGTCCTGGTGGTCTGTAGGCAAAGGTGCCTCTGATGGTGCTTTTTAATTATCATAATGAACAATTATAAGCTGTTCAATTGCCTCTTTATAGGTCATCCTTCGCTAATAGTACCTCTAGAGTTCTGCAATCATTAACACTATGCCCATCTCTTTTTCCTATGTACAACTCATCTCTTGTCCACCTCCTCTGCTATTTTAGGTCCTCTTTCATGACTAAGGCAGCCGACAGAGAGATCTATCTTGCCTGGAACTGTTGACACCTTCCAGTTGGAGAAACATTCAGAATTTACTTCTTGCCATAGTCATCTGGATGAATCATAACTTATAAAAAATGTATACAGACACAAGTGAAATACTGATTGTTTGCAATAATTTTCCCTAACCTACAACTTTTGGCTCACAGAATCAGGATCTCCTCCTACTCCAGTGCCAGATATTTTCAAATTGGGATTTGGTTTTACCAAGCCCTGGTAATGTCTCCTCAAATCATTATAATCTCTTACTTTTGCTTTTCTGATCTACCTTTACTGTAAAATATTATTTACTTGTTCCCCTTCTCAGCTTGACTATAAGTAGTCAAGCAGTCTACCTTGGTGGTTATTCTACTGTAACTCTCTCTACTGTGGTCTCCCCACTTGCTCTTCTAACTGTCATCTTCGCATCCAATATGTGGTCCACTCCATTTACAACCTTTCTAAATATACTGACAATAATATAATAAATAATGTTGTCTCAGCCTAAGAACCAGTGAATAAAGTACATTTTTGGACTTATTAAAATATTTATTGCAAATCAAATTCTTTGTTAAATTTGGATTGGATTGCGTATTTTACAAAAGTTATTTTTTAAAAGTCACCCTTTGTCTGCTTAAAGCCTCTGTGTGAGTGTCCAACTGTCACACGGGAGCTGTATAGCTTCTTGATGAAGTGTAAACTTGCTCCCAGAACTGAGAACAAGGTTTTGGGAATGGGGAAATGTTCTTTCCCTCTGATAGGTTGAACATCTGGGCAGTGCCCAGGAACTTAATTATCTTTAAAGGGGCTTACCCTGTCATGGGTAGATGTCATAACAGTTCCCTTTTGTCCTTTTTGTCTGCTAGGCACAAATCCCGGTGAGACAGGAGCTGTCCTCAGAACCAGCTTTGAGTGGCCACAGAGAATGGGTTGCTCATTTCCCTGTCCATACCTCCAGGGTGAGCACAGGAGCTTTGCACGAGGGAAGAAAGGTTCTTCCATCTTGGGTTTTGGTCAAAAGGGGCACTGTGGGACTGTTTGCAGAAGCGCACACAGGTACTGCTGCAAAAGCAAGTAGGGTTACTCCTGGGAAGTTTTTACCTGTTGGTTAGGAAAGGCCAGGAGCCCCCCACCTAAAGGCTAGTGACAGGTATAAATGTGACATCCAAGGACAACCTCTTCAGAACACTATTGGACCTGTAGAAGACAGTAAACAGATTGTATCTGCTGCTGAGGAATGTGAGGAGAATCCTAAGGGCTGAACCTGCTCCCACGTGTACCCAGGATAAAGAAGTGCATGTCAAGGGTCAGTTGGCTGAGAAGATCATGCAAGAACCAGAAGAGACTGCAAGACACCAACAGTTGATTCCTGGAACTGAAGACGTGTTAAAGAAGGGGACCAAGTCAAAGAAGCACAGAAGAGTCCAGGGGGCAACAGGAGGCCCTGCTTACCTGGATGAAGGTGCAAAAGAAGAACCACCGGTGAAGACGAACAGTCAGTACTGCACCCAAGAAGACTGATTCAGGTTCCTAGTTGGTGCAACTTATGTCCCATGCCAGATGGAGGATTTCAGTCTGGTTTGCGTCACTGGAGTCTGCCAATAAGCCTTGTCACATGCAAAGCTTGCGGTTAGCGGAAAATGTTGCTACTCGGAACCAGGAGGGACCTGGGGGACTCTACCCAAGAGGGGTAATCAGAGGTGGCTCTCAGCAACTCAGAGAGGCCACAGAAGACCAGCAATGCGCAGAGGAGTCCCACAGCATGGGGACAGAGGTGATGCAAAAGGAGGCCCATGCAGCACTACGACAAAGGCTCCCACGCTGCCGTAGAACCACTCAGGACGATGTGCACCATAGGTTAGAGTGCTGGGGCTGGAGCTGCACGGTGAAGGAAGAACCTCATGGTAGGATGCCAACACGCATTGGCAACTGCAAAACACGTGGTGCACGGGGGTACTGTCTTGAGTCGGGAGGCAAGCTCTTACCCCCACTAAATTTGGACATCAGGAACGTCGGGACCACTACAGTCCACCACCCGTGATGCAGGATCTACACAGCTTGTCATGAGGGGTGATACATCTGCTAGTCATCGTTGCAGTAGGTGCCTGCTGAAGCAGGGGAGTGACTCCTTCACCCCAAGGGAGATTCCTTCGCTCTTCTAGTGCAGGCTGAAGACAGGCTGCCCTCTGAGGATGCACGACCAGGGACGAGTTGTAGTTGCTGGCAGGAGCACCTATCAAGGGAGGACTCTAACATCACCTGCTGGCGCTAGCCACTCATATGGTCCCAGAGTTCCCTGCCAACTTGGAATCCAAGATTGCTAAACCCAGGGACCCTCTGGAGGAGCTCTGAGCACCACCCCTGGGGTGGTAATGGACAGGGGAATGGTCACTCCCCTTTGCTTTGTCCAGTTTCGTGCCAGAGCAGGGACTGGGGGTCCCTGAACTGGTGTAGACTGGTGTATGCAAGGAGGGAATTTCCAGTGGCTTTGAGAAGCTACCCCTTCCGAGCTTGTAACACCTATTTCCAAAGGGAGAGGGTATAACACCCGTCTCCCAAAGGAAATCCCTTGTTCTACCTTCCTGGGCTTGTGCTGCTCAAGCAACAGGAGGGTAGAAACCTTCCTGAGAGGTGGCAGCAGCTAGGGCTGCCTGGAAAACCTCAGAAGGCTATAATGGCAATACTGGTGGACCTCTGACGAGCCCCCAGAGTGCATGGAATCATACAACCAATGCATGCAAAAGCCTTGGGGTATGATTCCAACATGCTTGATACAAAACATGCCTATGTTCAGAGTTACCATTATGTAGCTGGACATAGATAGTGACCTATTTCCAGTATACGCGTAAAATGGCATCCCAGCACTCACGACGTCTGGGAAAATGGTCCTGAAGGTAGTGGGGGCACCTATACTAGTGCAGGGGTGCACTCACACACAGGTACTCTCTACCCTTCCTTCAGGGATGGAGTGACTGCAATAGGGGTGACCTATAAGTGACCTGGTGCAGTGTAAATGACAGTGAAAGGGTTCATGCACCTTTTCACGCAGGCTGCAATGGCAGTCCTGCAGAAGTCGTTGCATGGGCTCCCTATGGGTGGCAAAAGATATGCTGCAGCCCATCCGGATCCCCTGGAACCCCAATGCCCTGGGTACCTCTGTACCATATACTAGGGACTTATAAGGGGCACCAGTATGCCAATTGTGGGTGAAATACTGGGCTACCAGTATGCAGCAACCAAATTTAGAGGAGAGAGTGCATAATCACTGGGGTTCTGGCTAGCAGGATCTCAGTGAACACAGTCAAGCACACTGACATCTGGCCAAAAATGGGGGTAACCATGGCAAAAAGAGGGTACATTCCTACAGAGCCCAGTACACCAGTTTCAACTGGACCTTCCTTCACCCCTGCTGGTTGCTTCTGTTAGAGTGGGCCTTACCTCCATGTACTGTTCCTGAGGTCCTGGAACCTGTGGCTGGTGACAATGTGCTTCTCCTGCCTAACCCTAAAACCTGGGAATGAAAAACTTTGTCTGTCAAGACATTTGCCTGGAGAAATGACAGAAGGCAGGGACCAACTGGCCAAGCTAATCCACCAGTCGGTCTGTTTCCTGATAGATCCTGCTACGCTCTTCTGCGCAGCACAATATCTGTTTGTAAACATGCAGGTATGTGTTTTCATAGCTTAAAATGGAAACATTTGGGAGACCCATGTACTGTAACATAACTATCGTACGGAGTGTTTCTTCAAATGAAGAGTCTCTCTCCAATGTATGGCAGTGTTCAAATTAGGAATGATTACAGAGGTCAGCAATCCTAAAATTAATGCAATGGAACAAATCTGTAATTTGATATTAGAAGAAAAGGGAGCAATGCATCTGAAGTTTTGTTTAAAAACAGAGGAGATTTTATTGGGATAAGCAAACTAAGGCCCTCATTATGACATTGGTGGTAAATCCCACTTACCGCCATGCTGACTGCCGCCAACATACGGAAGCCGCAGTGGATATCCGTTCACAATATTATGAGACACACACACCAATCTGTCACTATTCAGCCACATACACAATTCTACCACACCAAAGGTCAGTGATAAACTGGCGGTATCCAAACCCACACCGTTACGCCAACAGAAAAACACCCATCACATTATGACCCACGAATCACTACGGCGGACATTCAATGGCGATAAACCATTGGCGGTACATACTGCTGCGCTCAAAATACATACACACACACAAAATAACATTACATTGGTCAATTCAAATAACACACACCTGGTAACCATACACACACAACACTCACCCACTCACACCACTATAAAACACACACCTGCATTACCTACAACCCTATGCGACTACAAATAATTGCCACCAGAGAGAGACAGCAAGACCACTCACACAACCAGAGCCACATACCACTCACACCTATATACAATTCACACACCCCACATCACACACCCCAACACATTACCCTACACACCCTCTCCTACACACCTTACACAACAACCATGGCACCACAAAGACACCCCCGATTCTCAGAGGAGGAGCAAAAGGTCATGGTGGAGGAAATCATCAGCGGAGAGCCTCAGATATTAGGAGCACAGGGGCAGCAGATATCTATAGCTAGGAAGATGGAGCTGTGGCAGAGAATCATGGACAGAGACAATGCTGTGGGACAGCACCCAAGAACTAGGGATGACATCAGGAAGAGGTGGAGCGACCTACGGGGGAAGGTACGTTCCATAGCAGCAAGACACCAAGTCGCTGTACAGAGGACTGGAGGTGGACTCCCACCTCCTCCCCCACAACTAACAACATGGGAGGAGCAGGTCTTGGCAATCATGCATCCTGAGGGCCCCCCAGAATATGAGGAGGGCTGGACTCTGGTAAGTCAACTCCCTACTACTACTACCCCCCTACCTGCATTCCAACACATACCCTCACCCTCACCCTCACTCCCATCACTCCCATCACTCCCATCACTCCACCACCTCCCACACACCCCACCTTCACATCTCACTCATTCCAATGCTAAGCCCTGCATGCACTACCAATGCATGGACATCACTCACAGCCCTGCATGGACACCAATCACCAAAGCATGCACATTAGAGAGAATCAGCTAGCACACCACATATCAACTTACGTAAGTGAAAGCTGCCAGGGCAAATACAACTAAACAGGGCAACCCACCAATGCACAATATGTCACCCACAGAAACAGTAACACATCATTTACAGCCCCACAGGTATCCCAGCCAATGTCACCGGAGAAGAGGTGCCAGCACTATCCAGCCCCCCAACTGAAGAGGCCCAAAGTGATGACAGCAATTCTGGTTGCCTGGATCTGGATGATCAACCTGGCTCATCAGGGTCGTCTGGACAGTCAGTTACCCAGGCCCAGTCACACACCACCACAGAGCATCCCCCATCTGGAAACACCACCACAGCACCCACCCAGCGTAACCACACCTCTGTCCGCAGGAGACATCAATCAGCAGTGTGTCCACCTCTACAGGGACCTCAGGGCACACCTCATACCTAAGACAATCAGGGACCTGGGTTCAGTGGGCACACGGTTCAGGGGACAAAGGCACATGACAACAGAGAAACTTGGAGGACTGCTGTGTGCCAGGGGGAGGACAGGCCCAGGGAACCGACTCTCCAGGAGGCACTCACAAAGATCCTGGGAGCATATCAACATTCCCAGGACACGATGGGCCAGATACTGGACAATGTGCAGGAGAACAGGCGGCTGCAGGAGGGACAGTACCAGGTGATCAGGGAGGACTTGCAAGCCATGAACACCACCCTGGTCTCCATTGCAGGGGTGCTGGCAGACATGGCCAACATTATGAGGAAGGCAGTCTCACAACAGCAGGCCCCTGCCACGAGCCAGACATCTGAACTGCCTTCCACCTCTGTTGCAGCTAGTGGACAGGAGGGCCCACCACAGGGCCCACAGGCCACCAGCACCCCTTCCCCTGCAGAAGGAGAACCACCACGCAAATGTTCCCTGCGATCCAAGCAGAAGCCAAAGACTATTGCCAAGACACCCGTCAGGAAATGAGACTCTCCTGTTTGTCACCATTGTGTCACACTCAGTCACCCTGTCCACCTTGAACTGCCATTGCTCCCCTCCCTATGACCTCATGGACAATGCACCTGAATAATATCCTGGACTTTCCTCCATCATCACCCCATCCCAATGTACTTGCCCCTTTTCTTCTTAGCACTTCAATAAACACCCTTGGAAAAAAAAACAAGTATGGAGTATGTTACATTTTTAAAGTATCTATGCGCTTAACCAGGTTCAAACATTGTAATTCAACTGTACAGTAATTGTGCAAATAGGAGAGACCTGTAGTTGGCTGCAGTGATCACACAAGGAGGGATAGTGGGGCACCAAAATCTGTAAAATGAATTGCCAAAGGGTATAGTAAGTGAGCATATAAGTGGGAAATAACAGCATGCCAGTGCCAAATATATTCAAAATAATGAAAATGAAATGTGAAGTAACACTGTCTTACCTGTGTGTCATTGGAAGTATTGTCGTATCACTGCTGTTCTGTGTCCTCATCCTCTGCCTTCTCATCCGCACTGTCCACAGGGTCCACTGCTGCCACATGGCACCTCAAGGCAAGGTTGTGCAACATGCAGCATGCCACGAATATCTGGCAGACCTTCTTGGGTGAGTAGCACAGGGATCCACCTGTTAGATGGAGGCACCTGAACCTGGCCTTCAGGAGGCCAAAGGTTCTTTCGATTATCCTTCTGTTTGCCCATGTGCCTCACTGTAACGTTCTTCTACCCTTTTCCTGGCATTCCTCACAGTGGTCAGTAGCCATGATAGGTTTAGGTAACCAGAGTCACCTGCAAATATCTAGGGACAACATTTAGCCACACACTATCCCATATAGCCCACACCATACCAATACACCAACATCTACTGGGTGGGAACCAAGGCTCATCTATTATCCACACCCATCACATTTGGGATGCTGCTATTCCTCAGGATAAAGTCATCATGCACTGACCCAGGATACTTAGCATTGACATGGGAGTTGTACTGGTCTGCCAAGCACACCATCTGTACATTCATGGAGTGGAAACTCTTAGGATTTCTGAACACCTTTTCACTGTGACGGGGGAACAAATACAATATGAGTTACATCAATTGCCCCAATTATGTTGGGAATATATCCCATTGCATAGAAGTCAGCCTTCACTGTGGCCAAATCCTCCACCTGGGGGAAAACAATGTAGCTGCACATGTTTAGTCAGGGCAGACAACACTCTGGTCAGAACTATTGAGAACATTGGCTGTGACATTCCTGCTGCCAAGCCCACTGTCACTTGGAAAGAACCAATTGCCAGGAGGGGGGGCACAGATAGAACTTGCACAAGAGGGGGGATACCAGTGGGGTGACGGATAGCAGATATCTGGTCAGGCTCTAATTGGGCACACAGCTCTGTGACTGTGGCCCTGTCAAGTCTATAAGTGAGGATGATGTGCCTGTCCTCCATTGTTGCCAAGTCCACAAGGGGACTGTACAGGGGGGTATGTCTCCATCTCCTATTCATCTGCAGTGGAAGCTATCTAACAGACAAAAGAGTGAGGAGCCAGTCACAAACTGAATATTGGAGCCACAACAGTACAGTGCATGATGTCAATTTGTAATGGGTAAGCTGGATTTGTCCTGTATGTCCAAATTTTAACTGTGATGCAGTTATTATCCAGGGCCTGCCCCACCCCCCCCCGAAATGGCGTCTGGCTGTCCTGTGTGGAGGGACAGGTGGAAGTGAGGTAATTCCGCTGATATTGTGCACTGTTGCGGGAGGCGGTTGGGAACCGCCGTGCAACTCCTCATTGGTTAACATTGGGTCCTATGGGGTACAGTGGCCAAT
The DNA here is from genome assembly GCF_031143425.1 of Pleurodeles waltl. Classification (NCBI taxonomy): domain Eukaryota; kingdom Metazoa; phylum Chordata; class Amphibia; order Caudata; family Salamandridae; genus Pleurodeles; species Pleurodeles waltl. The sequence goes on from NC_090444.1 coordinate 1,526,793,340, forward strand.
GGTGATCTACACCGGCGGTGACGTTATGCACCGCCGTGGATGTGACTGTCATTTTCTATCTGATCACTCACTTGCTACCTGACCTTCAACAGGAGAGGACCTACACTGCATGTTCTGCTGTGACCTGTGCCTGGAACCTACCATGGCCCATGTGACTGGGGAAAGGGCCCCTGCCTTCATCTCGGGGGGGTTGGAGCAACTGGTGGATGGAGTCCTACCCCAGTACGGACTGCTGTATGGGCCTCCAGACCAACAGGTGAGTACACTGTGGGCACGATGCATGTGACATGAAAGCATGGAGTGGTGTGTGTGAAGGCCTCGTGTAAGGGGGTGGATGTCCTCTGGGTGGCATATTGGTTGTGTGCTTGGCCATGTGTGTGCAAATGGTGATGTGAAGGGGTGTCGTGGGCCATAAGTGTAACAGGCAGGACTGTCTGACTGATAATATTTTCCTATGTGTATTACCTCTGCAGGTCAGCGCCCATCAAAAGAAGGGTATATAGCGTGCCATCGCCAAGGACGTGCGGACCCTGGGGGTCTACGGCAGGTGGAGCACCCACTGTTGGAAACGGTGGGAGGACCTGAGACACTGGGCAAAGAAGGCGGAGAAGACCCAGCTAGGAATGGCCTCCCAACGAGGAAGGGGTGCTGTTGAACCTGACCCCCCTGATGGCCTGCATACTGGCTGTGGCCTATCCGGAGCTGGATGAGCGCATGAGGGCATCACAGCACCCACAAGGGGGTGAGCACAGTGCCCATCATTATAACTTACGCATGGTAGGGTGGTATCTGGGTGGGAGATGTGTGTCAGTAGGTGCCCCTTGTCCAGGGCTGACACTGCAGAGTAGGTCCCCTGGTGGTAAGGGTCCTGAAGGGACATTCCTGCTACCTAGCTCGTAGGCATCCACAACTGGTCAGGGCTGCGTGGGTCCCAGGCGTGCTGCATTTGGTGGTGTGTGCCACTCCCCATGCCTTGGTGGCTAGCAAAATAACTGGTAGAGCATTGCATAGTGCGTAGGGCTGTTCCCTGTGGGTGAGAGTGGTGTGTACGCCAATGGTGGTGGTGCAGCCATTGACCAGGTGTATCCTTTGTCTCTTCCCCTCCCTTTTTGTTTTGTCACCCTGTCCTTATGTGCATTAGCATCATCTGGTGGAAGAGCAGAGGCACCAGTGACAGAGGGAGATGCATCCCGCAGGACCCAGGAGGCAGAGTTCAACCGACGCTGAGGGCACCAGTGGGATGGGGGGGAAGGGGAGCACCACAGCGGAGACTGGAGGGGACAATTCAGAGACAGATACCTCCTCCAATGGAAGCTCTCTGGTTGAACACCTCTGTGACCATCCAGCTACAGGTACATCTGCCACCCCGTACCAGCACCGCCCTTCCAGCAGCCCCTCATCGAGTTGCCTGTGCCCGCTCACCCAGGAGGGTGGGCATCTCCTTCGCCCCAGGCACCTCAGGCCCTGCCCTAGTTAGCCCTGCTGCCCTGAGTGAGGAGGTTATTGACCTCCTGAGATCCATCTCTGTAGGGCAGTCAACCATTGTGAATGCCATCCAGGGGCTGGCAGCCCAGATGCAACAAACTAATTCATTTCTGGAGGGCATTCACACTGGCTTTGCAGTCTAACAGAGATTGATCCAGGCTCTGGCCTCCTCTCTGATGGCAGCCATTGTCCCTGTTTCCACATTCCCCCCTACAACTTCCTCTTCCCAATCCCACTCCCATCAACCTCAACCTATCCCAAGCACACAGGCAGACAAGCATGCACACAAGACAACACACAAGAGTGGCACTGGCAAACACAAGCACCACACACCATCCCACAAGCACTCACACAAACACCATCCAGATGCAGACATACCAACATCCACAATTTCCACTGTCTCCCACTCCTCCTCCTACTCCACCTCCCTCCCAGTTCTGTCTACACCCACAGCTGCATGCACTACATCCTCATCCACTACCAGCATCACCAACACACCTAGCAGAACACACACCTCACTGGCAGACCCCTTCAAAACAGCCATTCACAAGTCCCCTGTGTCCTCTCCCACTGTGCCTGCCCCCATCCTAAAGTACACAAATGCAAGCACTCAGACACCCAACAGCCATCAACCTCACAACAGCATCTAGCCCATGCACCTGCACCCAAACTCAGCAGACAGACACCTCCTACAACCACTCCCTCTTCCTCCATTCCCAAACCTTCTCTCTCTTCCTACCCCAATGTCCCTAAGAAGCTTTTCCTCTCCACCATTGACCTCTTCCCTACCCCCTCCCCCGTCCTTCATGTCTGGCCAGGGTAGCAAAAACCCAGGCAAACACCTCAGTCAACCAGTCCACTGGCCCAGTAGTCTCCACACCCACTTGTGGTAGGAAAGGATGCATGGCACTTGTGCAGAGGGTGAAGGAGCCAGCCCCAGCTGCTACCAGAAAGGGCAAGGAGCCAGCCCCAGCTGCTGCAAGGAAGGGCAAGGATCCAGCCCCAGCTGCTGCCAGGAAGGGCAAGGAGCTAACACCAGCAGGCAGGTAGGACAAGGGGCCTGGGGCAGGGACTCAGACAGAGCCCCCACCACCAACAATGGTTGTGCAGCCATCCGAGGCTGTAGGGGATAGGCTGGAGCCTCCCCCCACCAGCAGCAGCAGCACCACGACCACCACTGGGTAGCCTTCCGAGGCTGCAGGGGATGGGCTGGAGCCTCCCCTTACCAGCAGCAGCAGCACCACCGCCATCAGTAGTCAGCCATCCGAGGCTGCTGGGGATGGGCAGGAGCCTCGCCCCACCAGCAGCAGCACCACCACCACCGCAGGGCAGCCGTCACCCCCGGCGGGCGGTATGTACTCCTGCATCCATGGGCTGCTGTGTGGCCTGCCCCCTGCAAATCCAGTGGGTATGACACCCACTGAGAGACTGTGACCTTGCTCTCCTCAGGATCAAGAGCACAGGGCACAATGCCCCCTCCAGAACCAGTGGGTAAGACACTCACCATCCCCAGCCTCCCCAGGATCAAAAGCACAGGGCACAATGTCCCCTCCAGAACCAATGGGTAAGACACTCACCAACCCCAGCCTCCCCAGGATAAAGAGCACAGGGCGCGATGCCCCCTCCAGAACCAGTGGGTAAGACACCCTCTAACCCCAACATCCCCAGGATCAAGAGCACAGGGCATGTTGCCCCCTTCAGAGCATGTGGGCAAGTCACCCACTTGAGAGACTGTGGCCTTGCACACCCCAGGACAGACACAGAGCATAGGGCATGTTGCCCCCTCCACAGCAAGTTGGCAAGTCACCCATTTGAGAGACTGTGGCCTTGCACTACCCAGGACCAAGCACAGGGCATGTTGCCCCCTCCAGAACCAGTGGTCTTGTTCTATCTGCTGGCTGAGGTGCTCCCTATTCCCTGTCCCCCTGAGGTGCCTCCCTATTTACCAACTGATGCCCCTGCAGTGTTCTCTCAGTGTTGATGCAGGTGACATGTGGGGCCTTGGACTTTGGCCTGTGGCCCTGTGACCCACGCACACTGAGGACTGGGCAGTGTCCCTTGAACTGTACAATTGTGAATATCTTTAACATTGGCTAAGTTATTTTTATACTGTGTTGATGTTATTACACTCACTTTAGTAAATTCATTTTGCCTTGCATTATTCAGCCAATTTAGGGGGAATAACTTGTTCATCTGGTTGTGTGTATGGTGTGTGTATGTTGGGTGTGTGTTGTGCGTGTGTGTGTGTGTCACTCCCTTTTTCTTCCCCCCTCCCGTGTATGCTAGATGGCTGTACTCACCGTCATTGTCTTTGCCGTCGTCGGTGTTCGTGGTGGAGCAGCACATAGAAGAGCATGGGAATGACATGCAGCTCGGGCTACATGGCGGTGTGCTCTTTCCCTGTATCTATAATGGTGAGTCCTTTCAATTCTGTGCAGTGTTTCTGCCAGGGTTTTGTTGTTGTTGGTACAGCCCCGTGAAAAGGCGGGGGGATTGCAGTGTCTTCATACGGTGGGTGGGAAATTGGCTCCCGCTTGGCTGTAGGCGGCTACCACCGTGGTGGCTGTTGTTTCCGCCCTGGCAGTCGGTGTGGTAAAGTGGCTGTCTATCTGAGTTCTCACTGCCAAGGTCATAATTTGGCGGTAATTACCACCAGCCTGTTGGTGGTGTAACCGCCACTTTATCACCGACCGCCAGGGTTGTAATGAGGGCCAATATAACTGCAATGCAGTAACAACTGAGTCAGAGACGCTTAGTAGTCCCAGATCATTCAGAACACTTTTAACTCTAGATTGATATAATCTGGGAAAGGATAAATGGTCCATCTAGAATATAAATATCTTCTAAAGGGGTCAATGAATAGGCCACTTGTATCTCTAGGGGCTTTGTATTGTATGCAGGAAAAATAAGACAAGACAACTCAATACAGGCCCAAGCACCACTGGCAAAAAAGATCATTTTAAATCATGGAATAGCAAGGTGTTGAACATTGGAGCCAGTAATGTAGTGTGTAAAAATCTAGCTAAACCCAATCAATTCATTACTGGTCTAAAGGATACCAGAGAATTCTGGCTACATTGCAGGCATGTACTGTAGTTTTGGGCTTGTCACCATGAAGGCAGAAACTAGTAAAAACAAACAGTGATTAAATGCAGGATGTGTATTATTTCTTACATCATGGTAACCAATATTAAAAAAAAAACATGGAATCAAATGCCATATGAAAAAAACACAAATTAACAACAAGAAAACATTAAAAAAATGTTTGTTTCATTATTTGCATAAAAAGAAGAAAAACACTTAATGTGCATGATGCTCAAATGACACTCATAAAGGAAAAGCCAAAAGAACAAGATGTGTGCGTGTAGTAATGGAGTGACAATGAACAATGCAAGTTCAAGTATATTGATAAAGCATGAATCCATTGTAACAAATAATTGAGAAAAAATCTATTGGGTCCTATTGACGTCTACTTCAAATAAAATCATAGATGTCTTGCAATGATAGGTTAATCACATTTTATAGTGGATGGTTTCTGAAGTAGATAATCATTGGAAAAGAGTGTGAACAAGCAAAGTGATATTTTTATAAGATGGAAACTGCATGTGGCATTAGAGACTAAGGGCTAAATTTATCAAAGATTTTGTTTCAAACTTCCCCCACACAAGGGGACACAGGGTGATGCAAAACCTAAAAAGAAATTTACGAAACCATGTGAGGCCACCTTGGGTGGCCCTGCGAGGCTTGGTAAATCTGGAGAAATGCAAGACATCGCAAGCCTTTGCGTTACTTTGCACAGGGAAGGGTTCCATGTGTGTAGCATGGGTGTTCCCACACATCCACCCATTGATTTTGGTGCATTCCTAGATTTACCATGAGTGGTAGACCTAGAAATACATAAAAATACTATGCCCTCCCAGGGGAGTTGTAACGAGGAGAAACATGGCTATTTCTAATGGTTTTTTCCTCTTTCTACATGTGCTGCATTCAGCAGCATACACAGAAAGAGGAAAAGACCTCAGAGGATTGTTTTGTGCAGGAAGGTGCCCTTTCTTGCACAAACACAATCTTGCCTGCAAAGCAGGCACCCATGTGCCATGGTGCAAGGGCACCTTCATTGGTGCTACATACCACCTAGTGCGCCAGGTTAAAGAGAGGAGAGGAATGTGCCATTTAATGTTAAATATGGTCCATCCTTGCCCTCTCCCTGTCTCAAAACGAAGCACAGCAAGGTGTTTTATTATGCTCTGTTGCATCTCATTTTGATGTATCTGCTGACCATCCATCATCTGTAGTACACTTAGCAGTGACAACAATTTACCTTACATGGCTTCAGCTTTAAAATGGTGGTCTGCACCACAGTTACAGTCTTTCCGCAGTACACAGGTGATATCTAATATCAGTGCCTTTTCCAAATCATCCATGAGAAGGATTCTATAGGGGGTAGCAGAACTGTGACTTTGAGTGAGAGAGTCTATGGACCCAATGTTCTAAGAATTTTGCAGTAAACAAGCATTGGGTTATTGGATTTGCATCCTACAATTTCAAGCCACAATGAACAAATGATACACTGCTAGTTAGAGACTACTTACTGACTCTTAAAATGCTCTTTGCTATTGATTGTGATGCAGTAATTCAGGAGATGTAAAAGGACATCCCCTCCTCTTCCCTCTGAGCAGATGTAAGTTATACAGGGCTGTTTTGAGGACATTTATTTGGGAGTTTAAGTTATATAACTGTAAAAGAGCATTTCTTGGGTGTGTACTTTATCCACTGGAATTTGTGGGGTGCAGTTCCTCAGGACAGGAAAGAGGAAACAAGCATGGCCTCTGAGCAGGATTTCCATTTTCCAACATTAAAGCCAAGTTAATTTATCTGCAACCAGTCATGGACCTGTTAAAGGCATTGACACAAGTTCAGAAGGTTCCAAGACTCATCATCAAGCAAGAGAAGGAACAGGCTGTGATCTACATACATACATTATCTGATCTCGTAGGTTCCTAAACTGTCAGCAAGTGGCACCATGTACGCTAAGAATGCATTTATGAGAAGGAAAAACGCCTGAGGGATGATAGTTACGCTGGATAGGAATTAACCTACTTTGACTCATGGGCACATTTTTGCAGGAATGAAGAAAACTATGAGATTCCTTGTAGACTGATGGCTGCTGACATAGTCAGTCTTCCAGGGAGTACCTGAAGACCAGTTGGGTAAGAAAATGCTGAAATTTCTAATAGGATCAAACCACAGGAGTGTAGCTGGTCATGGAAGTTGAGTAATACTTCCTTGATGTTTAAGACCATGATCTATTGGGTTAGTATGTACACCGTGACTGAATATCACATACAGGGAACTTGAGGTGATGACTATTTATAGTGCCTTTGAAATACACAACAATCCCATCAGTCTATAGCTTGATAATCAGAGTGAGCACTAATTTACTTCAGAATGGGTGTTTATTGCATGTTATCATAATTGTTTGGTTGCATAGACTATAATTATAAAATGTTGAAAGTATATGAAATGCAAGGTAATACTAATGATTCTGTTATTTATTTTATGTCAGTGCATTTTTAAATAATCTTTGTAAGCAATTATACAATGTTACTTCCAACTTATAACAATACCCCTCAATCTTAAACATAGGATAAGCCTATCAAACGTAACACTCTTACCTTTTAACTTAGGCCAGAGCTATTTCTTCTCACTAATTTAGGTGGTAAACATCTTTAGTAACGCAAAACAGTCTTCATGGCTGATTGTCTGATGTCAGGTCCATTCTTTTTCCTCTGAATCACCACATGGGAAGAATGTGACATATGAACCGTTAAACAACATTTGAGGTTTTTCCACATTAGATTGGCAATAAAGAGTACAGAAACAAATCTTAGAAATGAAAGCAATTCCATATATACTGTTATACTCAATGAACTATAAAAGCTTTTGTAAATTAGTGTAAGGACACTTGTCAGGAGTGCCTCTTACAGTTACGCACTGCATCCTTCATAGCAAATATTGCCCGTATAAAATGACCTCATAGGCTATGGTCTGAAGAAGTGTCTTAAATCTGGACAGAAAAGGAGCCCACTCTCCCCTACTATATTCCTCAGTTGACTAAATCCGTCTATCAGGGTTAAGCTAGGGTGTGAGCGAAATTTGTGTATTTTGCTTTTACATATTTTTTGCAAACGTTTGGCAAAATAACATGAGATTATGTATAATTATCTATAATGCCAATCTGGCACATTGTGCTATATTTCAGTGTGAAACTCATCCTTGTGCACAGGAACATACTTAAACAAAGGCACCAGGAAAAACAACAGCTCGCATTCTGTTGTTTCTGAGCATTTTCATAAATTTTTTACAGCCAATGGTGCATACAGTAAATGGAGTGGTTACACAAAGTGGCATAATGGCCTAATTTCTCCAATTTTGATTATCAAGTTATTAGAAATGGGGTCTTTGGTTGACAGTCAGGTTGCCCCCGTCCAAGCAAGGACCCTCACTCTAGTCAGGGTAAAGGAGAATCACACTCAGTTAACCCCCGCTCACCCCCTTGGTAGCTTGGCATGATCAGGCAGGCTTAATGTCAGAAGCAATGTGTAAAGTATTTGTACCAACACATACAGTAATACAGTGAAACAACTACAAAATGGACACCACACCAGTTTAGAAAAATAGGTAATATTCATCTAAATCAAACAAGACCAAAAGGACAAAAATCCGACAAACACAAGTAAAGATATGAATTTTCAAAAGAATAAGGGCCTGATTCCAACTTTGGAGGACGGTGTTAAACCGGCCCAAAAGTGGCGGATATACCACCTACCGTATTACGAGTCCATTATATCCTATGGAACTCGTAATACGGTAGGTGGTATATCCGTCACTTTTGGGACGGTTTAACACCGTCCTCCAAAGTTGGAATCAGGCCCTAAGACTCTTATCCTTCAGAAAACAGTGAGAATGCTGTTGTTACACAATGTACCTGGTTAGCGTAAAAAATAAAGCTGCACGGGCGAGCGTGCATTGGAAATGTCAGTGATGCATCAATTCTTCACTCGAAAGTGAGGCTGTGCGTTGTTTTCTTCTCAGGTCGGGTCAGCAATGTGCTGTTTTTCTCCCTCACAAGAGAGATATGCGTCGATTTCCGGGCAGGGCACCTCGGGTCCATGCAGAGTCAGGTTGACTTGGACACCCAGGGACGATGCGTGGAAAATCTGGTCTCATGGTGTTAGAAAACCAAGTTGCGTTGGGTTTGCGTCGTAATCAGCATCCGTAAGCAGGTGTTGCGTGCTGTTTCTACAGCCACGATGTGTCAATCTCCGAGCCGCAATGCAGGTGGAATGTTGGTTTCAGCAGCAAAGCCTGTGGCACATCGTTTATCAGCCGCATTGCAGCTGGTGTGTCAAAAATGTCCCGCATGGGGTTCTGTGTGTGGATTTTCAGCTCTTGTCTGACAGCTTCACCTTTCAAGGGCCCAAGGACTGGACAGGGCACCACTTGGCAGGACAGGAGTGTCAGCAGAGAGTCCAGATGTTGGCAGAGGACATCTTTGATGGCCCTAAGACTTCAAAACCGGAGGCAAGCACAGTTCAAGCCCTTGGAGACTCTTCTCAAGCAGGAATGCACAACAAAATCCAATCTTTGTCCCTTTTCACAGGCAGAAACAGCAACTGCAGGATAGCCGAACAAAGCACAATCACAGGTACGGGCAGCACTTCTCTTCACCTCTTCTCCTTGGTAGAGGTTCCTCTTGATTCCAGAAGTGATAAAATTTTCAGGGGTTTTGAGTCCACTACTTATACCCTTTCTACCTTTGAAGTAAGCAAACTTAAAAGGTAAGTCTCTTGTTTGTAAGATCCTGCCTTGCCCAGGCCAGGACCCAGACACACACCAGGGGGTTGGAGACTGCATTCTGGAGGGCAGGCACAGCCCATTCATGTGTAAGTAACCACTCCTCCCTTCTTCTCCAGCCCAGATGGCTCATCAGGATATGCAGGCTACACCCCAGCTCCCTTTTTGTCACTCTCTAGAGGAGAGGTGCAAACAGCCCAACTGTCAAACTGATCCAGACAGGGAATCCACAAACAGTCACAGAATGGTTTAAGCAAGAAAATGTCTACTTTCTAAAAGACGTATTTTTAAATTATGAGTTCAGATACCCTAAACTTCATATTTCTATCTGCTCCCAAGGGGAATCCGCACTTTAATAATACTTAAGGGCAGCTCCCATGTTAACCTATGAGAAAGATAGGCCTTGCAGCAATGAAAATCGAATTTGGCAGTATTTCACTGTTAGGATATGTAAGACACCTCTAGTATGTGTCCTACCTTAAACATACACTGCACACTACCCAGGGGGCTACCTAGGGCCTACCAGAGGGGTACCTTACATGTGGAAAAAGGGAAGGTTTAGACCCAGCAAGTGGGTACACTTGCCAAGTTGAATTGGCAGTTTAAAACTGCACACACAGAAACTGCAGTGGCAAGTCTGAGCCATGTTTACAGGGCTACTCATGTGGGTGGCACAACCAGTGCTGCAGGCCTACTAGTAGCATTTCATTTACAGGCCCTGGCCACCTCTAGTGCAGTGTACTAGGAACTTACTAGTAAATCAAATATGCCATTCAGGCAAAGGCAATTATACATACATTGTACATAGGAGCACTTTCACTTTAGCACTGGATAGCAGTGGTAAAGTGCCCAGAGTATCGAAAACAGCACAAACAGAGTCCAGCACACATCAACAGCCTGGGAAACAGAGGCAAAAAGTTAGGGGAGACCACACCAAGGATGCCAAGTCTAACACAAGCATAATGAAAAAACATTTTTAATTACACACATTACACAAGCGTAATGTAATTTTCACCCACACTAAGCTGGACCAAACAGCTACCTCACCCACCGCAGTGGCCACTGGTATAGTGTGTTGTTACTTTCCTCCTCTGTGAAAGATGGACGTTACCTGGAGTTTTATATGATTTGCGAACTAAGGCACAAAGAGAACAAAAAAAGTAGGGGATAGAGTGAATACATCTGAAGCTGTGAAACACAGTGAATCATCTTGCCCACAGCATGCATTTCCTCTAAGTTAGAGAGTGACTGGTATTGCTTCCTGTTGTGTGGGAATTGCAATTTGCAAACATTCTTTGTTGGGATTTCCTAGGTAATGCTTACTACCATACAGAGGTTACATTACTCTGCTGTATAACTGTTTAAAGTTCCTGCATGCAAGGAAGCTTATAGTACATTTCTGGATCATTTTAAAACTAACTCAGTGTAACTGGTTCACTCTAGCATAATCTGCTTCCAAAAACCTTTAGAACCACTGCATCACATGCTCTCTCAAGCTGTATTGAAGAATTCCCAGCTCTGTTGACTCTAGTTATGGGAGTGGACAAAACTCCTTAGAGCTGCAAAAAGAAATTTGCCTTACATATGATGCTGATAGAATGCCCTTGCACCAGGCAATGTCCTTAGTGGTACACAATATACTGTGACCCAAACAGTTTATTAGCATCCTGCTCGTCTTGAGAGATGCAGCATAGTGCCATCTTCACTTGATTGGTATTTGCTCAAAAATATTGACAAGGGGGGACTACCTAAACCATTATGCCTAGCTGACCAGTGATCATGGTCCTTCGGAAAAGTTTCCTAGAGTTATTTAATCATATCCGACAGCTTTTAATTTTTCCATAGTCTACCATAGACTTTAATTGTACTAGTTGTTGAAATGCAGTTTGTATTTTTAGGTTTTTCTCAAATAGTGATTTGGACAACTACCCTTTCTTAAATAAACCAGATTGCCAGATTTATCACGGCTTTGCATCAGTGCAGTGTCACAAAATGTGATGCAATCCAGTGCAAAAAGTATTGATTTGGGATTTAATTTGTGCTAGAAAGTAGCCCTAAATTAACACAAAGTAGTGTTTTGCACTACTGTGTCAAAGGGGCATACCAAGGGACGTCCATGGCTGTTCCTATGTAACCATCCAAGCATTTTGAGGCTAAATCCTATCTACTGAAAAAGGGAGACAGGACTTTGAACCAAAAATGTACACTTCCTAGAGGCAGACATAACGATTGAGAAACGTTTTCTTTTAACAAAACTTTTAAACTTTTTATTTGTACTGTGCTGTGGAGCACACATTCAAAGTTAGAAACTTTTCATTATATAAGTGGCGTATTTTTTACTGGCAGGGTACCCTTCCAGTCAAAATCTGTGCTATACTTTCAACACATACCCTCGCACTATGGTGAAAGTCTGTGTGTGGTGCAATGCAGCCTAAATGCAGGAGGTAAGTTAAGAGAGCAAAAGCACTAGATCTTGGAGGATATTACACTGTCCTGCTCTCTACCTTTAATGCATTGCAGTGTGGCAGCTTTAGTAAGTGCATTGGGTAGTGTGGCTTTTTAGTATGTTTAATATATTTTTATCCTCTGGCAGGTCCTCCGAAACACGTTGGTGTTGGAGTTTAGCCAAAAACATGAATTTGTTTGATTCCCGTGGGAATTTAGACATAGCACATGCATGTTTTTTGGCCATTCTATCACCTCATCTTGCTTGGTTTATATCACACTTTGAAAATACAATGAATTCAGTGGTAAAAAAAGAAAAAAATCTGAATTTTGCTAGTAATTTGACACTGCTCATAGAACAAGTTACAACCATTCAATCATTTTTAAACACATAAGTTAAAATTATTTTCAAGGAACCTATTCACCTGGACAATGCAATTTGGACTGCCTTTATCGAAAGATGATACACATCTAATTAAATCACCCTTAATTTATTTCCTTCTGATGAGATTTTTACCTGCATCATGTTCATAGGTAATCCAATAACAACTTAAAACATATGCACACGCTAGGCTTCAATAAAATACAATGCAAAACACTAGATATACACACTATGAATATTTCATAAACGTATCAATCACCAGGTCTGTAATTATAGAAATATAAATGCTCATATAAAACTGGAAATAATTTGTTTTTAATTTAAGGAGTAACATGTATTGTCCACCAATCCCAACATTAAAACAATTAAATATAATTTAAGTAAGAGGATATAATGGAACTAACGGTTTCACACTTGAAGCAACTCAGTTTTTTCATTTTTACGGGCAACTGTCCACTTGTCTTAATACCTTTTAACTGCATAAATTAAATGTGTGTTCTTTTAGTAAATGGCTTATATGGTCCCTTTTCGTACCTCAATGTTTGCCCACAGCCAATGCAAAATTATCTGCTCACACAGCAGGGGGCTGCCTGCCCCTTCCTTTAAGATTTTGGGGGTCATTCCAAACTCAGCGGTCGGTGTTAAAGCGGCGGCAAAACCGCTAACAGGCTGGCAGTAAAAAAAATGGAATTCCGACCCTGGCGGAAACCGCCAACAGAGCCCGCCACTTCAACACACCGCCCGCCACGGCGGGACAAACAAACAGTGCGGTGGTCACCGCCAACAAAACACGGCGGAAACAGCCATTTCAAACGGAAAACGCTCACCTCCATACACCCCATGAGGAATCTGGACAGCATGGAACCCGAACTCCACATCCTCCCAGCGATTGTCTTCCTGCTCCTCTACCAGGAGCACGAACGCCGGCGCAGAAGACAACGGTGAGTACTGCACCAACGACACAGGGGAGGGGGGAGGCAAAAAATTACGGGGACACACATATGCGACACACCCACCATCACCCTCACCTACTACAACACACACTTCAATGCATAGCAACACATTACAGTTACCCCCCCAAGCCCCCTGGAAGAATGCAAAGACAAAAGGAAATGATTATAAACTTTGGAATATATTGTATGACTGAGTATAAAATATATCACACATCTAAAACTTTATATACATAAATTGTCAAGTCCGATATGTGTATCAGGCATTGTTCGTGGGCCACTGGGCCCAAATCACATGGGCAAAGCCCACACAGGATACCTGACTCCAACGGAGAGAACACTGCAGGGGCATCAGATAGGAAAACTACAGGCACCTCAGGGGGAAGGGAAGGGGGGCCACCTCAGCCAGATGAGTCCACGACGCCAGATCCACCAGGGGCCTCCATGCCCACTGTTCCATCCTGGGGAGTGCAAAGCCACAGTCTCCCAAGTCTCTACAGTGGGTGGCTTGCCCACTGTGCCATCCTGGGGAGTGCAAAGCCACAGTCTCTCAAGTCTCTACAGTGGGTGGCTTGCCCACTGTGCCATCCTGGGGAGTGCAAAGCCACAGTCTCTCAAGTCTCTACAGTGGGTGGCTTGCCCACTGTGCCATCCTGGGGAGTGCAAAGCCACAGTCTCTCAAGTCTCTACAGTGGGTGGCTTGCCCACTGTGCCATCCTGGGGAGTGCAAAGCCACAGTCTCTCAAGTGTCTACAGTGGGTGGCTTGCCCACTGTGCCATCCTGGGGAGTGCAAAGCCACAGTCTCTCAAGTCTCTACAGTGGTTGGCTTGCCCACTGTTACATCCTGGGGAGTGCAAAGCCACGGTCTCTCAAGTCAATATCAGTCTCCACTGATACTGGAGGGGGACTAGTGCCCAGAGTGCTTCGTGCAGCCCTGCCCGACACAGATGCGGGCCTGCCCCTTCCGCCAATGGGCCAGCGGTGCTTGAGATGAAGGGCCCAGTTCAGCGGTGCTTGAGACGGCGGTGCCCAGCGGAGCGGTGCTTGAGATGAAGGGCCCAGTTCAGCTGTGCTTGAGACGGCGGTGCCCAGCGGAGCGGTGCTTGAGACGGCGGTGCCCAGCGGAGCGGTGCTTGAGATGAAGGGCCCAGCGGAGCGGTGCTTGAGATGAAGGGCCCAGTTCAGCGGTGCTTGAGATGAAGGGCCCAGTTCAGCGGTGCTTGAGACGGCGGTGTCCAGCGGAGCGGTGCTTGAGATGAAGGGCCCAGTTCAGCGGTGCTTGAGACGGCGGTGCCCAGCGGAGCGGTGCTTGAGATGAAGGGCCCAGTTCAGCGGTGCTTGAGACGGCGGTGCCCAGCGGAGCGGTGCTTGAGATGAAGGGCCCAGTTCAGCGGTGCTTGAGACGGCGGTGCCCAGCGGAGTGGTGCTTGAGATGAAGGGCCCAGCGGAGCGGTGCTTGAGATGAAGGGCCCAGCGGAGCGGTGCTTGAGACGGCGGTGCCCAGCGGAGCGGTGCTTGAGATGAAGGGCCCAGTTCAGCGTGCTTGAGACGGCGGTGCCCAGCGGAGCGGTGCTTGAGATGAAGGGCCCAGTTCAGCGGTGCTTGAGACGGCGGTGCCCAGCGGAGCGGTACTTGAGATTAAGGGCCCAGCGGAGCGGTGTTTGAGATGAAGGGCCCAGCGGAGCGGTGCTTGAGATGAAGGGCCCAGTTCAGCAGTGCTTGAGACGGCGGTGCCCAGCGGAGTGGTGCTTGAGATGAAGGGCCCAGTTCAGCGGTGCTTGAGACGGCGGTGCCCAGCGGAGCGGTGCTTGAGATGAAGGGCCCAGTTCAGCGGTGCTTGAGACAGCGGTGCCCAGCGGAGTGGTGCTTGAGATGAAGGGCCCAGCGGAGCGGTGCTTGAGATGAAGGGCCCAGCGGAGCGGTGCTTGAGACGGCGGTGCCCAGCGGAGCGGTGCTTGAGATGAAGGGCCCAGCGGAGCGGTGCTTGAGACGGCGGTGCCCAGCGGAGCGGTGCTTGAGATGAAGGGCCCAGTTCAGCGTGCTTGAGACGGCGGTGCCCAGCGGAGCGGTGCTTGAGATGAAGGGCCCAGTTCAGCGGTCCTTGAGACGGGGGTGCCCAGCGGAGCGGTACTTGAGATTAAGGGCCCAGCGGAGCGGTGTTTGAGATGAAGGGCCCAGCGGAGCGGTGCTTGAGATGAAGGGCCCAGTTCAGCAGTGCTTGAGACGGCGGTGCCCAGCGGAGTGGTGCTTGAGATGAAGGGCCCAGTTCAGCGGTGCTTGAGACGGCGGTGCCCAGCAGAGCGGTGCTTGAGACGAAGGGCCCAGCGGAGCGGTGCTTGAGACGGCGGAGCCCAGCGGAGCGGTGCTTGAGATGAAGGGCCCAATTCAGCAGTGCTTGAGACGGCGGTGCCTAGCGGAGCAGTGTTTGAGATGAAGGGCCCAGTTCAGCGGTGCTTGAGACGGCGGTGCCCAGCGGAGCGGTGCTTGAGATGAAGGGCCCAGCGGAGCGGTGCTTGAGATGAAGGGCCCAGTTCAGCGGTGCTTGAGACAGCGGTGCCCAGCGGAGCGGTGCTTGAGATGAAGGGCCTAGTTCAGCGGTGCTTGAGACGGCGGTGCCCAGCGGAGCGGTGCTTGAGATGAAGGGCCCAGCGGAGCGGTGCTTGAGACGGCGGTGCCCAGCGGAGCGGTGCTTGAGATGAAGGGCCCAGTTCAGCGGTGCTTGAGGCGGCGGTGCCCAGCGGAGCGGTGCTTGAGATGAAGGGCCCAGTTTAGCGGTGCTTGAGACAGCGGTGCCCAGCGGAGCGGTGCTTGAGATGAAGGGCCCAGTTCAGCGGTGCTTGAGACAGCGGTGCCCAGCGGAGCGGTGCTTGAGATGAAGGGCCCAGCGGAGCGGTGTTTGAGATGAAGGGCCCAGTTCAGCGGTGCTTGAGACGGCGGTGCCCAGCGGAGCGGTGCTTGAGATGAAGGGCCCAGTTCAGCGGTGCTTGAGATGGCGGTGCCCAGCGGAGCGGTGCTTGAGATGAAGGGCCCAGCGGAGCGGTGCTTGAGAAGGCGGTGCCCAGCGGAGCGGTGCTTGAGATGAAGGGCCCAGTTCAGCGGTGCTTGAGACGGCGGTGCCCAGCGGAGCGGTGCTTGAGATGAAGGGCCCAGTACAGCTGCTTGAGACGGCGGTGCCCAGCGGAGCGGTGCTTGAGATGAAGGGCCTAGCGGAGCGGTGCTTGAGATGAAGGGCCCAGCGGAGTGGTGCTTGAGATGAAGGGCCCAGTTCAGCGGTGCTTAAGACGGCGGTGCCCAGCGGAGCGGTGCTTGAGATGAAGGGCCCAGTTCAGCGGTGCTTGAGACGGCGGTGCCCAGCGGAGCGGTGCTTGAGATGAAGGGCCCAGCGGAGCGGTGCTTGAGACGGCGGTGCCCAGCGGAGCGGTGCTTGAGATGAAGGGCCCAGTTCAGCGGTGCTTGAGACGGCAGTGCTCAGCCGTGCGTTGCTTGAGATGAAGGGCCCAGTTCAGCGGTGCTTGAGACGGCGGTGCCCAGCGGAGCGGTGCTTGAGATGAAGGGCCCAGCGGAGCGGTGCTTGAGACGGCGGTGCCCAGCAGAGCGGTGCTTGAGATGAAGGGCCCAGTTCAGCGGTGCTTGAGACGGCGGTGCCCAGTTCAGCGGATCAGCCCATGGCGTGGAGGTCATTCGCCACCTGACCTGTGGCTGGCTGCGCCTTCCTGCCCACCTGGGATGGGCCTGGTGGGGCCCTCCTGGGCTGCAGTACCGGGCCTGTTGGTGTCCTCCTGCCCACCTGGGATGGGGCATGTGGGGCCCTCCTGCACAGCTGGGCTGCTGGCGGTCTTGTCGGGCGTGCTGCCCTTCCCAGCCTTCCCTGGTCGCCTGTGGCCCTTCCCCACCTTTGGCGGTGTGCCAGGTGGCACCACACTCCCTGCCGGAGCCATGGTAGGGATTTTGGTCCCAGGTGTTTTAGGCCTCTCGCGCCGGGCACTGACAATCTTCGCATGTTTTTGCGGCGGTGGGCTGACCGTGCCTCGGCTCCCTACTGAGCTGTCTGCCCTTGAGGGTGGGGGACTCCACAGTCCATGGCAGACTGTCTTCACAGGGCCCGCTGTTGTGGTGGCTGAGGTGCTGACTGGAGTCTTTTTAGATGGACGGGGTGGGGGAGTTGTTGGGAAGAGGTCAAGTTTGGAAAGGAAAATAAGTTTAGTAAGAGAGGGACGGGTAGGTGTAGTAGGTATGGGAGTGGAGGAAGAGGTTGTGGTTGTAGGAGTTTGAAGTCTGGTGTCTTTGGGTGCAGGTGTTTGGGCTGGAGGCTGTTGTGAGGTGGATGGCTGTTGGGTGGGTGGCTGCCTGCGTTTGTGTATCTTGGAAGAGAGGGTGACAGACACACTGGGAGAGGACACAGGGGAGGTGTGAATGGTAGTGGGGGTGTTGACTGCACGTGTGCGGGGGGTTCTGATGGGTGTGCTGGTGATGGACGTAGTGGCTGAAGATGTTGTGCATGCAGGTGTGAGTGGAGACGTGACAGGGAGGGAGGAGGGAGACGAGGAGGAGGGGGACACAGTGGAGGCAGTGGGTGTTGGTATGTCTGTATGTGGATGTTGCTTGTGTGAATGCTTGTGTGATGTGTGGTGCTTATGTCTGGATGAGCTTCCCTTGGGTGTTGAGGTGTGTGCAGGCTGGTCTGATGGTGTGTCTGGGATAAGCAGAGGTACAGGGGATTGGGTCTGGGTGGAGGAAGTTGGAGGGGGGAGGCTAGAGACAGGGACAATTGCTGCCATCAGTGCTGAGGCCAGAGTGTTGAATGATCGCTGATGGGCAGCCTGACCCGAATGAATGCCCTCCAGGTATGCATTACTCTGGTGCACCTCCCTTTCTACACCCTGGATGGCATTCAAAAGGGTAGACTGCCCAACAATGATCGTCCTCAGGAGGTCAATGACCTCCTCATTGAGGGCATCAGGGGTGACAGGGGCAGGGCCTGAGGTGCCTGGGGCAAAGGAGATGCCCACCTTCCTGGGTGAGCGGGCACGGGGAAAACGCTGAGGGGCTGCTGGGAGGGCGGTGCTGGTGCGCTGGGTGGAGGCTGTACCTGTTGTAGCGGGGGGCACGGATGTTGCTGCCACCACAAGTGAGATCCCTTCAGAGGACAAGTCGCTGTCACTAACATCTGCATGAGTCCCCGCTGTGGAGCTCCCCTCGCCGTCCGTCTCACTGGTGAAATCCGAGTCAGTTGCATGGCCCGCCATGGCCATGTGAGATGCAGCTCCCTCGTGCTCCGATGCCAATTCTCCTCCGCCTGATGATGCTAATGCACAAATGAACAGGAAGACAACAAAAATAGGGGGGTGGGGAAAAATAAAGAAATGTTGAGTGCATGCATTGGCGACACCGTTGGCGGACAGGACAGACACAGAAGCCCCCTGCACTACGCTGCGCACTTGGGGTCCACTACGCAATCCGTGGGACATGGCCTACAAGCCTATGGGCGACCCCTGCTCACATACATGACACAGGGCAATGAATAGCTGCACTTGGCACCCTACAGAGGTGGTGGGCGGGGGCACAGGGCTATGCCTTACGGAGGGGCCTAGCCTACAGATAGCGCCCTGGCCTAGGGATACCCACAGCCCTCTTCCCCCACCCAGACACCTCCACTGCGCGCAAAGTCACCAGGATTTGAGTGTACTCACCCCCTTGTGTCTGCTGTGATGTCCTCACGCGCCCATCCAAATCGGGGTACGCCACAGCCAGGATCCGGGACATCAGGGGGTTCAAAGTACGACTGGCACCCCTCCCACGTTGGGAGGCCATCCCCAGCTGAGCCTCCGCCGTCTTCCTGCTCCAGCGTCCGATGTCCTCCCATCTCTTCCTGCAGTGGGTGCCCCGTCTCTGGTGGACCCCCAGGGTCCGGACGTCCTTGGCGATGGCACGCCAAATTGCGATTTTCTGGTGGGCGCTGACCTATGTGACATGTGCAGGGAGAGAAGACTAATCATCACCTTCTGCATGCTCGATGTAAGTGGCCCCCCCATCCCCACCCTTGCCAGGTGGCACATGCTCTCATCCGTCGTTTGATGCATGCCTCAATCGCTCCCCTCCCCACCATCTTTCATCCACCCCACTCAACACAGGCATTGGCCACAAAGCATGGACCCAGTGTACTTACCTGTTGGTCTGGAGGACCGTAGAGTAGCGCATACTGGGGGAGGACCCCATCCACGAGTTTCTCCAACTCCTGAGCAGTGAAGGCAGGGGCCCTTTCCCCAGTCGCATGAGCCATTGTCTCTTCCAGACCGTGGTCACAGCAGCACTTGCAGTGTAGGTCCTCTCCTGTGGAAGATCAGGTATCGAGTGATTAAGCAGATAGAAAATGGCGGTCACGCCCGCGGCAGTGCGTACCGTGGCGGTGCGTACCGCGACCGCCGGCGCACATCGTCATTGGCTCCTGAGACCCATAGGCTTCAATGTTAACCAATGCAGCTTTGCGCCGCGGTCTTCGACCGCCACGGTGTCCCACGCCAGCGCATTGACCTCACATCCCATTGTCGCACTTCACAGGTCAGGCAGCTGCCATTTCAAGGGCCCACATGCCTTATTTTATACTGCGTCACACATACCTAGGCCTTGCATCGACACTCATACAAGCCATTCAATGCATTGGGAATCGTGTTATGTACAAGCTGTGGTTACGTACCTGTGGGTTGTTTGACTCTGTGCTCTCTGTTGTCCTTCATAGGCACCGTCCGCTGGGACATGCGAGGAGATGAAGAAATCTTCCCGTGTACAGACCGCTGGTGGACCTGTCGACAATGGAGGAAAGACATGTCATACTGACATACAGGCTTGACCGAGCCACTATACAGGAACTATGTACCCATTTGGAGCCAGACCTGATGTCACCAATCCGCCAACCCACAGGGATCCCCCCTCTAGTGCAGGTGCTATCAGTACTCCATTTCCTAGCAAGTGGGTCATTTCAAACAGCAGTGGCCATATCATCAGGGATGTCCCAGCCCATGTTTTCCAAGGTGTTGTCCAGAGTGTTGTCTGCCCTGCTCAAACACATGCGGAGCTACATCGTCTTCCCTGAGGTGGGGGATTTGGCTACAGTGAAGGCTGATTTCTATGCCCTTGGACATATACCCAACATCATTGGTGCCAATGATGGGACACATGTTGCTTTGGTCCCCCCCAGCCGGAGTGAACAGGTGTACAGGAACATGAAGAGTTATCATTCCATGAATGTCCAGATGGTGTGTTTGGCTGACCAGTACATCTCCCATGTTAATGCCAAGTTCCCTGGCTCAGTGCATGATGCGTACATCATGCGGAATAGCAGCATCCCTTACGTGATGGGTCAACTCCAGAGGCACCGTGTGTGGCTATTAGGAGACTCTGGTTACCCCAACCTGTCATGGCTACTGACCCCAGTGAAGAATCCCAGGACAAGGGCAGAGGAACGGTACAATGAGGCCCATGGGAGAACTAGGAGGGTGATAGAGCGGACCTTCGGCCTCCTGAAGGCCAGGTTTAGGTGCCTCCATATGACTGGTGGATCCCTAATGTACTCACCAAAGAAGGTGTGCCAGATCATCGTGGCCTGCTGTATGCTTCACAACCTGGCTTTGCGACGCCAGGTGCCTTTTCTGCAGGAGGATGGTCCAGATGGTGGTGTTGTAGCAGCTGTGGAGCCTGTGGAGAGTGAAGAGGAGGAAGGCGAAGAGGACGACATAGACAACAGGAACACAGTAATACACCAGTATTTTCAATGACACACAGGTAAGAATCCACACCGGCATATTACATATACTTAACCCCTACTACCTCTCTACTGTCTGTCCTTTTCCCCCAGTGTATGGTAACTGAGTTGTGACTTTCCCTTCCGATTTCAGAGATGTGGGCCCCACTGCGTGACATCTGCTTTATTTCCCCATGGACTACAGCTGTGTGACATTGGTATGTTGGCATCACAATGTGTATATGCCATTTGGCACAGTAATGTCTAATACATTTGTACAAAATCCCAGCCAGACTCCAGATTGTTTTATGCAAAAAGTGTGTTTATTACAGTGCTCAAAATTGGTGGGTGGTTGCAAATCGTTTAGGTGTGATGGTGGAGGATTGTCCATGACAGAGTCCAGACTATCAGTATCACAGGTGCATTGTCCAGATGCCTGCGGAAAGTGGAGCAGGGGCAGTGTAAGATTGGACAGGGTGTCAATGTGGGACAGTGGGATGACAATCAGGGAGGTATCCTTTGCTGGCGGGGGTCTTGGCCTCTTACTCTGTCTTCTTCCTGGATCTCAGGGCCCGCTTGCGGGGTGGTTCTCCTTCTGCAGGGGGTGGGGTTCTGGTGGCCTGTTGGTCTTGTGTCGGGGCCTCCTGTCCACTAGCGCCGGCGGAGGGGGTAGGCAGTTCTTGGTCCATGCTAGTGTCAGGGGCCCTTTGTGGTGCAACAGTGTCCCGCAATGTGGTGACTACCTGATTCAGAGCCACTACGATGGTGCCCATGGCGGTACTGATGTTTCTTAGTTCTTCCCTGAACCCCATATACTGTTGCTCCTGCAGAAGCTGGATCTCCTGAAACCTTGCCAGGACCGTGGCCATCGTCTCCTGGGAGTGGTGGTATGCTCCCATGATGGAGGAGAGGGCATCGTGGAGGGTGGGTTCCCTGGGCCTGCCCCCCCCGTCGCACAGCAGCCCTCCCAGTTCCCCTGTTTCCCTGTGCCTCTGTCCCCTGGACTGTGTGCCCACTACCACTGCCCCCAGGTCCCTGTTGTTGTTGGGGTGGTGGGTTAACCTGGGTGCCCTGTAGGGGTGGACACATCGCTGATTGACGTGTCCTGGGGACAGAGATATGGGCCTGCTGGGTGGGTGCTGTGCTGGTGTTCCCAGAGGGGGGAAGGTCTGCTGTGGCCTGTGGCTGTCTGAGGGGAACCGACTGTCCAGAGGTCCCCGATGGGCCGGGCTGGTCATCTAGATCCAGGGAGACAGAGGTGCTGTCATCACTGTGGGCCTCTTCTGGGGGTGGAGTGGACATTTGTGGACCCTCCTGCGCGGTGACGTGGCGTTCGGGTCCTGCAGGGGTATAAATGTATGATTATTGCTTCTGTGTGTGCCATAGCGTGCAATAGGTGGGTGCCCGTGTACCCCTGTGCTTGCATTCCTGTGTAGGGGCTTTTGTGACGGTGGTTTGGGGGGGGGATGGGTATGTGCAGTGGGCATGCTTAGGTGATGGGTGTCCATGCTTTGTGGTCGCATGCAGGGCTTGGTGTTGGGATGGGTGGGTTGTGAGGGTGAGACATTTGCAAGGAGTAGGTGTGATGGGGGTGGGGGTGAGGGTGGGGGTATGAGTTGGCATGCTGGTGTGGTTGGGGGGATGAAGTAGGTAAGATTTGACTTACCAGAGTCCATTCCTCCACCTACTCCTACGTGGCCCTCAGGATGCAGGATCGCCAAGACCTGCTCATCCCATGTTGTAAATTCTGGGGGAGGAGGTGAGGGTCTGCCGCCAGTCTTCTGCACCGCGATGTTGTGCCTGGATACCATGGAACGCACCTTCCCCTGTAGGTTGTTCCACCGCTTCCTGATGTCGTCCCTATTTCTTGGGTGCTGTCCCACAGCGTTGACCCTGTCCACTATTGTGCTCCATAGCTCCATCTTCCTGGCAATGGTGGTGTGCTGCACCTGTGTCCCGAAGAGCTGTGGCTCTACCCGTACAATTTCCTCCACCATGACCCTGAGTTCATCGTCAGAAAACCTGGGGTGTCTTTGCGGTGCCATGGGGTGGTTTGGGTGATGTGTGGGGTGGATTGTGTGGTGCTAAGTGTGGTGATGTGTATTGGTGTGTAGTTTGAAGTGCGTGGTAATATTGCTGGGTGACAGTGAATTGTGCGTCTGGGGGCTCGGGTCTCTTATCTCTGTGCGTGTTCACGAATCTCTAGGAGTAGGGGTTTGTGGGTGATGTGGGTGTGTATTTTATATTGTTTTTGGGTGTGTGGGAGTGGTGTGTGTATGTGTCTCAGGTGTGTGTATTTCGATTTATCCAATGTGGCTGTGTTTAGTAAGAGTGTGTGTATGTTGAGCGCGGCGGTGTGTACCGCCAATGGAATACCGCGGTTGAAAGACCACCGCGTGGATTCGTGTGTCGTGATAGTGTGGGCGTATTTCTGTTGGCGTGACGGTGGAGGTTTGGTCATCGCCAGTTTCTCGCTGGCCTTTGGTGTGACGGACTTTTGTGGATGTCTGTATTTTGGCGGGTTGCCTGTTGTGGGTCAGAATGACCGTGGCGGTTTACCGCGGCCGCGGCGGTGTTATGGCGGTCTTCTGCACGGCGGTAAGCGCCTTTTACCGCCGAGGTTGGAATGACCACCTTTGTCTGTTGAGCAGAAAACCCTATTCCCAATCTCCCTCTGTCATTTTTGTTTCCATGATCTAACTTCATACTGAGTACAACGACATATTGTGCCAGGGAAGTATACTAAATATAATTTTGAAAGAAGAGTCTTGTGTGTTTTAGGCAGTGATCCGTTTTATTAGACTTACAAAAAAGTACAAAGATGATATAGTAAATTAGTTTTTGAGACCACCACAGTCACTTATTTAAAGGCAGACTGTCAGATGAAAAAGCTTGCCAGGCGGGTCTATATGCAATTGTACTATATATTGTATAGTTTTATATTTACACGGATTTCTTTACTGGAAAAAATTAAATAATATTTATAATTGGTTTGTTTTATCATTTTTGTTATGACATGAACTAGATCCAACTGCATGAGAGCGCAATAAAACAAAAGAAGATGAAACATGGGATAACACTAGAGATCAACAATCATCTTTTAATATGGATTGGAAAGTAATTATGAATGTGATTGTTGGAAATGAGTCCCTCCCATTAAGTACATCTATTTTATTTATTTTTTGCTCTATGGTCATCTGATTTGGACCTTTGTTGTGGGTACCTGAGGCTCACTTCCAGTAATTTCATGGTAAATTGGACTTGCGTGCTTACTGACAGTGTCTGCTTTTTAAGATAAAGTTACTGCGACACAGATAGGATAAGGGGCATTGGGGTCATAACATGTGAATGTTTCTGAGGTTGGATTATTTTTATTTTACTGCCTGGAAATGCAGCGACCGCTAGAGGTTGGTTCAGTGGTTGCAATTTATGTGGTTTAAAGCTGTATAAGAAGACTCAGACACATGCTATGGTTATTTTAAATGCTTTCTTGATAATATAGTATTGGCTGTGTTTTTTTTTTTACAATTACAATGCTTTATTGATAATAATGATCGTATTCAAACATTGCTATTGGATTCCAATGATGGGATGATGCTTTTTAACATGTGGATTATTGGTCTCTTAATGTGGTTAATCATTGACAAAGCCAGTGGGTTTGCCTTATATACTGTTATTGTGACCCCTTGACCAGACCAATTAGCTTGCCTCATATATTGATATGGGGCCTTGTGAAATACTCAATAGGCGTGCTTTATTTAAAGTGACATTACTCTATATTGTGATGTTCTATCTGTTATAGATGGGGGTGGGCTGTGATTTTGGATGGCATGACCCATTAGGGATCAACTTTGATTTCATAATGTCATCAAAGGTATTTCTTTTTGCCTGATTGAAAGGAAATGCCTCTTTTTGTGTGGTCACCCTAAAAGGTTTTGGACAGATACGGCTGGTCTTTCAACTCAGAGAGTACACTAATGCCTGCCGACATGACCTCAGCGCCAGTGCCTTTAAACATCTATATTTGATTGGTCTACACCAAATTAGCATAGGCTAACTCACTTCTAAATCCCTATTATGTGGTACCAGGAATATCAAGGATATGTAAGTTGGAGTGTCCCTTCAGGGACAGCAGTACTTGTGCCACTATGAGGGAAAACAAGGTAAGACATTGCTCCCAGTCTACCACTGCAGACTAGAAGGGCAGCTTAGACTGCTGACTTGACTTTGCCATTTTAGGAAATGGAAAAGCCTAAACTCACTTTTGAATGTGTATAAGTTATCCCAATATTGGCCCAAGTGAATCCTAAGGCACAGTGCAACATATTCAAAAGGTAGAACATGTGTTTAACATCGTCCAGCATCAAAAACATGAACTTACCTGATTTTCTGCATGAAACAGTGGTAGCTCCATTTGCAAGTGCAGAGTTATACACTGACAGCTCAGCTGTGGTAAATTCTGAATGGGATTAAAGAAGTTTGTACATTCAAATACCAAATAGCTAGTTACATTAAACGTAACCAGATGCCAAAGTCAAACTTAATGTAATTTGTTGCTACTTGCAACTTTTAGTAAGTTGCTACTCTATTGCCCAGGTTTTCCACTGGTAAGACTTGTCACGAGACAGCCTTCTTCTGCCTGGCGAGATGTGTTAACATCTCGTACGAGTGGTAATAATAGAGGCCTGCCTTTGGAGGAAGTGTTACCTTCTCCAGCAAGGAAGCCTTATAGGGTGTTATCCCAAAAGGTGAGTTTCAAAAGAGAAGCCCCCTTTGAAGCGCAAATGGAAACCACACTTAAGCGGTACAGCTCTTTTTGTTTGGGTAGCCAGGTTGGCTCAGGGACAGAGAGGGGGTAGCCACACATCTAGAAATTCTGCCATGCTGATCCTGTAACCTTAAAGAGGAGGCTGAACTGTAGGTGACCTGCACCTGCTGCTCTTTGGACTAGTGAATAAAAGGACAGCGAAGGAAAGGACTGTGCCTTCTGTGTCCTGGAGAAGATGTCCTCAAAGCCCCGCTGGAAGCAGAAACTCCAAGAGTCAGTTAACTGACTTCCTGTTCACAGCACAAGGCCACAAATGCTGAAGAAGCCTGCTGGGTTGAGTTGGTGGCCCAGATCACTGCTCCTTGCTGATGTACGACCTAAGAGACCAGGGCCTGAAGCTAAAAAGTTGCACCTAAGAATGCTGAACTGGGGAGAGGTGATGGAGTACAGCTTGGTTGCCCATAAGACAAGTTATCGCTAAAAGAAGGGAACTGCTGTAACCGCTGTGCCAGGAAACTGGTAGCCCAGTGGCAACTGGACTTCTGCTAGCCCAGAGAAAACATTGTGGGACATTGACCCCTGTGCTTAGTATCACCTCACCTGGACTGTGGACCAAGGTGCCACCCCCTGAAAAGACCCTTGTTGACTGCACAGCATCTTCAGCATCCTTGAGCGTCTTCAGCATTCTGTATCACTTGCATTAGGACCACACCATCAAAGTCAAAAACAACATCTGTAGCCATCAAAGGAGCCACAGATGCTGGAAGTGGACTGAAGACTGTTTTTCCAAAGGAGCTAAGAGTTCTGTTGGATCTTGCTGATTCCCTTGACTAGCTCCCTGCTGGAGCTGGTCACCCAAAATAACTCCCAAGTAACCTCATTCCACTAAGGCAGAGTTTTTCTTGAAAACGTTTCTAAATGTTACATTAATTGAATTTGCCAATGCTTGTTTGTGGTTAAGTTACAATTCCTGAATTGTTTCTCGTAACATCCATAACTCCAAAATTCTCAAGTGGATCTTTTTCATGTTGGTGTCCATAAATTCTGAAAAACATGATCTATTTTTATAAATTTGTGTCAAATTTCTTAAGCATTGGGTTTCTTTTTTTTAAAATTGATCGGGAGCTGTTAAAATGCTTTACACTTCACTTTGTGTTAACCTGACTTCTCAGAGCTACAGCTACTCAAGGTTGAGCTAACATTTAACAAACAAAACCTGACTGGTCCAAATGGGATTGGTAGAGTATTACACGGTGAGTTCACAGAAACATACCATATAATATACTCCATTACCTGATATGGTTGTGTTTAGATGTACATTACTGCACAGTAGTGTATGCAAAACAATTGTACTTTTCCTTGGACAATCAATTATTGAGTGGTGTTATTGCATACCAGAAATTGGTGATTACTAGCCCTCACCGCTTACCTTGAGTAGGCCTTGGACTGGTCCACTTTGCTATCCTGAGACAGTTAGGTGCTTTTGTGGGCTGCTTGTTTCCAATTAAGAGGGAATAGGGGGCCTTTTGGCTGATGGAGCAGAGATGAGATATCTCAAGGAGTACATCCTGATCAAAGACTTTGGGCCATATTTATACTTTTTGACGCAAAACTGCGCTAACGCAATTTTGCGTCAAAAAAATTTGCGCCGTCTAACGCCATTTGGATGCGCCATGCGGGCGTCAAATTTATACTTTGACGTACGGCGGCGCAACCAACAGGTGGGAGTCATTATTTCGTGACGCAGACAGCGTCCGTCTGTCGTAAAGGAAACCAACGTAAATGCGACGTTTTTTTTCACGCTATTGCGTCACATTTTTGCGCGAAAACTGCCCTTTCAGGAGAGGAGACCCAAAATGGATCCTAGATGCCCCAACAGACCCCAGGAGGATGAGAGCAGACCAGGAACCAGCCAGGAGGAAGCATACAGGAACCAGGACATTTAAAAAAAAAAAAGAAAGTGTTGCTTCAGTGCAGAGGAGCAGGAAATCCTGGTGAAAGAGGTGACGGAACACCAGCACCAACTTTTCATCACCTCTAAATTGCCACTCAGTAGGAGAGAGGCCATCTGGAAACAAATTGTGGACAAGATTAACAGTGTGGCTGAAGAACGCCGGACAGTCACCGAGTGTAAGAAACGCTGGCATGACTGCAAACGTAGGACCAAAGAGAAAGTGGCCAGGAACAGGAAGGCAGCAATGCAGACTGGAGGGGGGAGTCCAGCACAACAGGAGGCCCTGGACCACATGGAGGAGATGGTCGCAGCCGTCATCCGGGAGGAGATCGTCACAGGGATTCAAGGACTGGACAGCGCAGACTACCACGACACTACGCACATGCAGGGTAAGTGGCATGGGGAATCATAATACAATAATGGTGACTGTAAGCAGGGGGGGGATACCTACTACACAATGCATGTAAGTCAGCACATATATGAAGTGGCATGGGGAAAGGGGCACGGCAGGGGGGCATGCCCAGTACTGACCGAAGCTGGGGCACGACAAAATACAGCAACAACAACAGTCCCACGGGGACATCCTGTAATTACAACAAGAGAGCCAAGGGAAAGCAGTGACAGGTGGGAAGGACACTACCTCAAATCCACATCCAGGCACTTGTATTGCAAAATCTATTCCCCATCAACTAGGTCCCTACCTGTGATGCTGTAGCAAATACAACAACTGCAACTTAACTGCCACCACAGTTGACAATAACACCTCTCATCTCTGTGCAGCTATAGCACCAAATGGCAGGAAACCCACCCTGAACATACATACCTAAATTAGGGGGTGAGGATGACATCTGCAATTACTCCTAGAAATAAGACAAAGGTACCAGTACACTCAAATGCTGAATGTCCATAACTGACACATACATAAGCCTAAGTAAACAGCAATAGGAGCCACACAGCACTAACGATACACACATGCTGCATACGTCAGGGTCCCTCACGTGCCTGGCTAACAAGGCTACATCACTAATGTCATACTGCTCAGACAACAACATTGAGGAGGGGACACAGGCAACTGGTCACTGAAACACACCTGCAAAGTCGGACAAACAAATAGGACATTCATACGATAAACAGGCCAATCCAATTCAATACACATCACCCAACATCATCTCAAAACATTAAGAATGTTTACATCCATACCACATCCTAACATTGACATGCATAGGTAATGCCACGTGACATGTACAGATCATGCAATGTGAATAAAAAGTGTATGGGGCAGGGCCTGAGAGGCAAGTGTGCTGCCAGGGCAGTCACAACACCCACAGTCAGTCAAAGTGTAGTGTGGCAAGTGAAAGGTATACTTTGCGCATTAGCCTCAGGCTGGAGGCCTTTGTGCATCTTACCCTGATTGTACTTATACTCATTTGCTCACATCTAAGTGCCTCAGAGCAATTTGCACTAAATGATTCTCATTGCCCTTCCTATCAGATAATGTAGCAAATAGTCAGTCCTAAGGTGTTGTCAATTAGTCAAATCACACTGTTTTGCCTACTTCTGCACTGGAGTTTGCCAGAACATATTCACTCTGTGCCCCAGTCAAGGATACCATTTGGTACGTTGCTGATAGATGTGGTAGGGGTTAAGGTTTGGCATTCCTGCGTAGGGAAACTTTGTCATCACCATGACATATGTCTTTTACATTCACTTCCTTGTCCCAAGACACGCATGGGGGAGTTTCCAAACAGAAAATAATAACTAGATGCTGCCTGCCTTGCTGCTGATGCACAACCAGATCCTAGCCCATTCCTCTGATATGAGGGATGATGTCTCCCCTGTGATTCTGACAGGCAACCTCCAAACTTAACATGCTGTGCTATACATAGAACATGCAGAGGGAGAGTAGAAACTGTTAGGCACCATGAAAGCTGTGTACCAATGTATTACTCTCCTGCGGACTATTTCAATTCTAACAGTGTGTATTGTTTGTGTAATTGGGGCTCACACCTAAATTCCTACAAGTCAGTTGTACAATGAAACTACATATCAAACTAATACTGTCTTTGTCATTTGTGTATGGGAACATACCGGAAAAGATAGAAATGTGTAGGACCTGAGTGACCACCACTTCCCTGAGAAGTTCCAAAGATGTCATGCGCTCGGATGTGTAAACATTCCTTTGATGTGGGAGACCAGAGGCACTGCTAGTTAGTCTTAGCTAAATTGAATATCTGGGTGACAGAGTTATTTACAAGTGGGTCAAACTTAGTCCCCCACACCATTAGCTATCCTGCTGCCTAGAAAGCCAAGAATCACATGTTGGATAATGAGAGCCCACCCTACAAAATGTCCCTCCATAACAATAGTGAAACACAGAGTGAGGAGTAGGAGAAAAAAATGCCTATTCCTAAATAATTACAAAGCAACAGCTAGAGGCGACCTGGCAGACATGTCTGAAAGATCCATATCAAACATGTGACACACAGGTAGGCCATAGGCCTACAACAATGCCCTATGACGGACAGCAGATACCTAGACAAACACAGAGTACAATGTTAAGGCATCCAAAGGCTTGTATCTTACTGCAAAATTGTCACAACACAGACACACTAATTGTACCCTGTTTCATTGCAGAGGAACACGGATCTCCTGCTGATCTGCCTGTCCATGAGTTCCCTGATGACATGGATGACGAGACCATCAACCTCCCACAAGATACCATTGACATGGTCCTTGAAAGCCTCCAAACCCCACCTTCAGTCACAAGGAGGAGCACAGAACAAGCAGCCACCACAGTAGAACCACCCGCCACCCCAATTGTAAAACCTGCCAGCTCCAACACAGCTGAGGACTCTGACGACACTGGCACCAGCTTCGAAAGAACTGTCGTTGGGGTCCAGCGGGAGCTGGCCAAGGAGGTGCGGGTGGGGATGCAAAATATGGCAGCCAGCCTTGAGGGGGTGCGTTCGTGCATGTTGTCAACTGCTGATCAGGCAGCTGCAATGCAAGCCAGAAATTTGCTCTTGGAGGACATTTCAAAAACACTGAAGGAAATTGGCACAGCTGTCATCCAGTTGACACAACAACTCAAACTGCAAGCCACTCAACGTGTGCACGAATGCAACATAGTACCCCTCAGGGCCGACCTGGCTGCCTACCATCGGGATGTGGCTGCCATTCTGAAAAACCAGCAGGCCCTCCTTGCTGCAGTACTGCCCTTCCTTACTCAACAGGGATCAGCCCCCGGGATGTCTGCCTCCATGTCTTCTAACACTGAGGTGTGTGTTGCCCCTTCACAACCAACAACAACAAGGACACACCAGGCAACACACACATCAGAAGAAGAAGACATGGAACAGATAACATTCACACGCAAGAGTACCCGGAAGCCCTAGTCCCTGCACCATGCCCTACTCTGACCAAGGTCCTACGTTTCGACACATGCCAGTCTCACTACAACTAACCTCAATGACTGTTTGGCAATCCACTGTATGACTTGTCCACCTTGCCAGTGAATGTTTCTCTCCTACCATTTGGCATTTCATGTTCCTCTGCACTGTCTGTGACATCACCCCAGCATGTCAGGAGCATCATCCACACCCCTTCTGTAGGATCACCATGTAATAATGCACCAGAAAGGAGTCAGCAAACATGGTGAATGGACATTTTGCACAACACCACCTATAAATAAATATCACTTGCACACCTATTGTGTCTCTGTGTCATTTCAAAATTCAACTGTGCAGTAGATAACTCCAAAGTGGCTGTGTGGCAACCATGTCGATTCTCTATACTACTGTCCTGATTTCATGTATACTGAAACATCTGTGCAGTGGCCAGGATTGCATCATAGCTTTACTATACTGAGGAAAATAACTGATGAAGGCACTAAGCACACACAATCATGCTGTGTTGGACAGAATGATGCACCATCTATAGCTATTCTACACAACTAATGGTGGCTGAGAAATGTAGGCACCATGCAATACTAAAATTTGAAATTATGCTGTAGAATGAAAGGAATGATAAACAAATTACACAGCATCAATCACCCTTACGGCGTATACTTCCATGAAGGAAATTAATGCTGAATCAGTACACACATGATGTAGGTCAGCAATGACAGCAACAAGACAAGAGTGTGAACAAATCATCATCTATAAAGCTCTCCCTGAACTTCACAATGCTGTCCGACCTATCTATTTACCTACAATAACAAGTCTGGAAGCACTCTTTGTGAAGTAGGATACATACCAACCCCAAACCTTGATGATCAATGCACACTACCAATGGTGGCTCTCCAACATGGTGGATACTTACCAAGTTAGCACACCGGTAGCTGGCATGTTAAACCTCATAAGCCTGGGGATAGCGAGCATGGAACACAAATGTCATACTTAAACTTTCTGCTACACTGATGTCAAGGCCATGAAAAGGTAGCACCTAACGCATCAGGTAAAGGGTTAACAAAATTTTTATTTAAAAGTAGTAATAAAAGAGGCAACTAAGGGAAAGGTAAACCTACACTAATCTAACCTGACTACTACTAACCCACAACTGTCCCTAACTAACCTAAGCTAAACTTACTCTACACATGTAACGAAACGATCTGAACATCAACCCCCCACCCACCATTAAGAGACAAGACACATGCAGGACAACACTTACTAACCTACACACATACTATACTATCCTAAACAAACATATATATATATATATTTTTATTTTTTTAATTTTTTTTATTAAACAGGAATCCCAACATTGCCCCCCACCCACCCACACAAAAAAATTAGATAGAAAGAATAAGGACCCCCCACCCTCTTACCTAACACTAACTAAGCTAATTACCTATACTTATCCTATAACTAACCCCCCAAACCCAACTAACAGTATGAAAAGAGGAAAGAGGAAAGAGGTGAGAGGGGAGGGGTAAAAGTTCAGGAGGGCAAAATGACTAAAGATTTGCCCTCTGAAGTGTGCGCCGGATGGAGCGCACCTTCTCCTTAACCTCAGCCATGTCCTCCGTCAGGTTGTCCACCTTGCGAATTAACCTGTCCAATTTTCTAGACAATGCCTGGAAGGCTGCAGGGTCAATCGGAGGGTCACTGCTGGTCTGCGTGCCGGTGGAGGTGGAGGTTGTTGCTGGAGTGGGGTGGCCACGGGACAGCCCTGCTCCCAACACACGGCTGGGTCCAGGTCTTGAGGAAGATGCCTGGTCCGTCGCTGGGTCCCCTTGGGCAGACCTGGTGGTTGTAGTGGCGGTGGTTGTAGGTGGCACCGTTGGTGGAGCCTGTGGTGTGGCATACCACGCCCCGGAGGCCCGATCGGAATTGTATCTGCGGGCCATCCTCCGATACCCACACTGCACCTGCAGGATGCGCCTGTACCTCATTGCCCTGCGCTCAAAATGGTTGCGCTCTGCGGCACTCAGGTTTGCAGCTGTGAAGAGAAAAGGGAAATATTGAGCATTGAATTTACAGTGGGTTGAATCCCACAATGGCTCATTTGTCCATTACTATAAATATATTGTATGCAGCAATTGTTACAACATAGTTCACGGAAATGCTCAGAGGAAGTACATGTGAATCATGCATACCTAAGGTCATATCACACCTAGCATATCAATGTCTCTACATGATGGATGACATCACCCTAAACTACTCATCCAAATCATACCTTAGGCATTTGACATTATGGCACCAGCTCTTCCGCATACTGACTTCAGTACATATGTCATTCTATGTGATAACACTCACACTCCTCACTCAATAGCATTTTTAATTAGTTGTGTGCTAAGATTGAACCCCTGGCCCAGAATCATATGTCCACACTAGGTGTCAGATGTAGGAATTTAGGAAAATCAACTAGCAATTTGCAAAGCAGAACGGTGTCTCTGACACCGTCTGCCAGTCGCTATGGGGTCCCTAAAACCCACCTCATGAACATCAATGATGTGGGTTCCAAGTTGCCCCACCTTAGCAACATGGGCACTCACGGGGATGGAGGCCTGCTGGGACCAGCAGAACTCCATAGACGTGACTGTTTTTAAATTAAGCAAGTTATTTTTCCCCAAGTGTAGGCCGTTTACCGGAAAGGAAAATGAGCTGCAATTATTTTTAAATCACAACAATTGTACTTGGAAATTTTCACGGTAATTATTGGTCCCTTAGACCACTGGCTGTTTTGCGCAGGATTATTTTAGTCGACTCACAAAGGTGAAGCTTTACAATGAGGACCCCTTCCAGTCAGCAAGGTGGTTACCATCCACTTCAAGTGGATGATAACAGCTACTCACTTTGCAACCACGTACTCGGTTGCAAATGGGATTGCCTACCACTGTGATTTGCAAGTAGGTCTGGTAAAACCCTTTATTATATCCATTTTGAAAAGCATTTTCCTCATATGTACATGACCACCAAATACATTTTGGAATAGGAAACAGACGTTTGCAAATCCCACACATATATTTATGCCATTTGCAACGTGTAGACATTTTTCTCACTCTGGCCCAAGGTACTAACTCAAGTCACAAAAGGTGTTAAGTACGTGTAACATACTGGTTGCTACAGTCCTAGGTACCAGGTTTCACAGTAACATCCCAGTCTTTGTGGGTGGTGTGGGAAGAACAACCAACAATCCCATGTTCAATGCACACCCAGGAGTGTACAGAAAGTTCAACAATGATGTGCCTTCACACACAAAACCTATGAAGGGCTAGCAACACGTTGTAGTCAGCCCAACCTTGTCACATCCCAGGTCCACACATGTCAAAATGTTATGACTTAGCCCAACATAACATACTATTAGTGAGGCATGTTTAACAACACACACAGGGGAGGTAGTACACCCATTCACATGATTCAACTGAACACCTAGGGCATTGCACTCAAGTCACACACACTTCGAGTTCACCTTGTGGAAGTAAATGCCCACGGAAGATCCAACCTACAGTGTACACAGTCCATCCTCAACTAGGAAGAAGCACGTGTCATCAAAGCCATGTGCCTAAGCTATCTGGGAGACTGTCAGTCTGATATGCAGACTCAGTTCATGGCAAGTCCCTGACCAAGTCTAACATTGACCAGTGTATTCCAAATGAGTCATACCATTCCCAATTGCCGCCCTAATTGAATGGGCTACAGCCCCTCAATCTGAGAGATGACTATGTATTGCTTTTCAGAAACATTATTCAAATTTGATATCACACTAAAAGAACAAAGCCAATGAACGGCCAGCACATCAAATCATGAATTTTCTTGAACACACAGTAATCCATCATGCGTCATTACCAAACAATGTAAATAGCACTCAGGCGACACTCACTGTAGGTATCGGGGTCGTCAAAATGGGCCACCTCTCCCACGGTGTACGGGGCTGGTCCACCTGTAAAGCATGAAACAAAGATTATACTCAGACTGTGTGAACGGACAAATGATTTCTGTTACAATGACACTGTGTGAATATGACATGGTAATGATAGACTTTCACACATGCTCATCCTGCATGGATCACTTTGTATTCAACATTATCATTGGATGAGTCTCCTGCTCCAGTGTCACACCCTACTACACTCATGCAGTGGTCAGGACAGTCATGTGTCGTCCAAGTTAATCCTCCGTTAGTATGCCCCAACAATAATGTTATCCATACATCTCAGCATGTGCACCCCGAGAGACATTCCAAAACTGGTTCCATGAGGACTGCATGACCACTCACAATTAAACAGGCTATTTGGACAGGGTCAACAGACAGCAACCAGACACACATGTGACATATGTGTGAACAACATGACTAACTTCATGTGACGTGACGGCAACACACATGTATAGCATCATCATGTGTTTCCAATTTTCTGTCTAGCTATGGCGTCTGCATATGTAGGTATGTTGTTTCTACATGACGTACTCACTGGCCATTATGACCAGTGGAGTACAAATAGAGCCGTTCACGTTTTGCTTTTCTGACACAAATGCAACACTACATTACATGCAGCTACAGGCATCTGGTATGTGTTGCAAAAATGAGCCATCGGACTGGTAGCATAGGTCTTCATACACATTCTGCAACAAATACACATTAGGACACATATGTATACCTTTGTAGCGCAGCATTTGAAACATTTTGTGACGCAGAGAGGGGGCGACTTAGCACAATACAAATAGATGTTGAATTTATAAAGCTGTCATTGCGTGTACATGTGTTGCAAAAATGGGGATTAATGTGTATAACCATGGGCCTAGGTTTCCCTGGCATTACACACACTCGGCTACTTATTTTGCAGATTGGCTAACAATCATCACATGTTTACACACCGATTTCTGTCATTCCCATTTAATTGTTTTTTACTCACCAACATGGCCACCAATCCGGAGTCCCAGGTGGTCCAGCAGGTCCTGTTCCCTGGTGATCAGATCTGCCCAGCGGTGCTTGAGTTGGTGTACATTCCTGAGACTCCCATAGACCCGGACCAGGTGATGGCGCACCTTCTCCCACCGGATTTTCCTCTCCTCCGTGTGATACCCCTGTATCACACGGCCCCCAGCTTCCAGCATTAGTGGGAGGAAATGGCTTACGAGCCATATGAACCCCCCAATTCCTCTTCCCCCATCCTGGACAGGCGAGGCCTCCCTGACATATTGAGAGGACTAAGAATGTACCAAAAAAATATGAAATAAAAAGGGGGAAATGGGGAAAGGTAGAGGTGTGAAAGAAAAAGAAGAAGGAGAAAAATAGCCCAACTAACCCCCCAAACTATGCTACCCACAACAGACTCCCACAGACAATACAAACTATCACAGGTATAGACAAAATAACACTAAACAGACTGAGACAATGTTATACAACAATAATAGATTGACACTAAGACAAAATACAAGGCACACAGGACACAAAAGCAGTAAAACACAGGACAACACCTTTCACACAACCACACAGTCTAGATAAATCTGAGACTGCAAAGTGAAAGTGAAAGTTAACTCCCAGTACAGATTTTGTAAACAGGATATCCTGTTACATCACTTCCTGCATAAAATGGCCGCCGTTTTTATTTTCCCATTATGCGTCATATTTTCACGCATACACAGTTGTGCGTCAATTTTTTTTTACGCATTACAGTGCACATGATGCGGAGTGAAAAAATATGATATGAATATTAATAATTAATAATGTACATGAAATGACCAACATATTGTCCATGTAGCGTCAATTTTACCACGCATACATCATGGGCGTCGTTTTTTTTACACGTACAGTGGTGCACATGATGCGGAGTGAAAAAATATGATATGAATATTAATAATTAATAATGTACATGAAATGACCAACATATTGTCCATGTAGCGTCAATTTTACCACGCATACATCATGGGCGTAGTTTTTTTTTAAACGTACAGTGGTGCACATGATGCGGAGTGAAAAAATTTGATATGAATATTAATAATTAATAATGTACATGAAATGACCAACATATTGTCCATGTAGCGTCAATTTTACCACGCATACATCATGGGCGTCGTTTTTTTTACACGTACAGTGGTGCACATGATGCGGAGTGAAAAAATATGATATGAATATTAATAATTAATAATGTACATGAAATGAC
Organism: Pleurodeles waltl; assembly: GCF_031143425.1. NCBI lineage: Eukaryota > Metazoa > Chordata > Amphibia > Caudata > Salamandridae > Pleurodeles > Pleurodeles waltl. The sequence continues at coordinate 1,526,830,521 of NC_090444.1, forward strand.
CAACATATTGTCCATGTAGCGTCAATTTTACTACGCATACATCATGGGCGTCGTTTTTTTTACACGTACAGTAGTGCACATGATGCAGAGTCAAAAATATTGTGGATGTTAATTATATTTTGAAGGCGAAATATCAAGACACTTTTGGATACATTTGTATCTGACTCTGCATTGTGTGCACTCATGTACGTGAACAAATTATGACGGCCATGCTGTATGCGTAGAATATGGAGCAAATTTATCCTAATGTCTTCATGTGTTTAGCTTTGGAAAGGTGATTTGTCATGGTCAAATCGTGCGATGTGAGACACATTTGTGTTTGTATATGACACATGTCCGTACTTTTATGTATAGACGGCCTTCACACTGTAATGTTTGGGATACTTTAACTAATGTATTGACCATATTTGACAACATATTTGGTGTAATTGCTGATGGCTATTTTGAAATGATGCCTGGGATACCATTATGTATTCCGTCTCCAAAATGTGCCCACCTTTATGATGGTGATGCTTTTATCTGTAGTCCTAACAGGGAGTGGGAGAGTCACTTTCAGTTTTTATGGGGCTGACCATGTCCCATTATGATTTTGTGTTTCATATTTGTGTAGGACTTGTGACATGGAGGCCACACATGTGCCTTATGCATGTGTTTAGTTCACAAGTACATGATTCTTGTATGTTTTGGGGGCGGTAGAGGTGGACTTAGGCCCCCAGCACCGTAGGATTTGACCATCCAGAATAGCTACTGTATCCATGGAGTATTTTTATTATATCATGGCAAACCTGCAGCAGCGTGCTAATGTAAGGCCATATGGTATGAATGACTGTTGACCATTCATTCATCTCATTAGCCCATTTGACGTTTGCAGTAATGATGATTTGGAGCTAAGTTGCATACCATTTTCATATGACTAAGTTTGCAAGACTCTCAGCGTTCACGGTGTGATGATGCGAAGATTTTTTTGGTTGTCTGTGTCCCTTTCTGCATAAACTGGTTTAGTGTCATGTTACAATCTTCCTGCTAGGTTCAAACTGGGACACAACTGTGATGGTCTACTTTCAAATATTAGGTTGGTTGTATGACATATGTGTACATGTGTGTGGGAATGTGGATCCACTATGACCTGTCTGTGTGTATGTTGTCACTGTAACTTCAAGGTCTCCTCCTGAGTTAGTGGCAGCTGATGTTGTTGCAATTGTGTATTGCTCACATCATACACTTGAGAGAAGCCATTGATGACATGTTCACGTACACATGGATGGTCCCACCCTGTCTCTGAACACGTGTGATGTGACTTTCAAATGATCTCCAATTTTGGGCTGGATGAGAGACTGTTTCAGTTGTTTGGATCCGGCATGTGTAATTGTCACATTTGTACTCTTGTTGGGCTCTGTGTATGGTAATGTAACATGTCACATCCTACCCTCTGTGCATACAGTTGTGATGTTTATTTTTGGTGTGATGAATTTTAATGGCATTCTTGATCAATGAGACGACATTCATCTTCAGCTATTTCAAACTAAAGGTGGTCAGAAATGAATAGGCCAAAGCATGATGTGGTGTTTGTTATCTGTGTTTATTTACAAGTGTGGAATACAAGTGATTATAATAAATTAAGTAAAAAAATTGTTCACAAGCTGTTGGCGCCTACGCACTCCTGCTGCGGTGTTAGGTTGTTCCCCCTCCTGTTGCAGGCCAGCATCCTCCTCATCATCATCCTCAGGCATGTCTGGGTCCGGTTCAAGGAGGGGAATGTTCCTTTTTACACAAATATTGTGTAATATGGCACAAGTGCATATGATCTTGCAGACCATCTCTGGGGAGTATAGTAGGCTTCCGCCAGTGATGTCAAGGCAGCGGAACCTTGACTTTAGGATCCCAAAGGTCCGCTCCACAATGCTGCGTGTCCTCTTGTGGGCGTCATTGTATGCCCGCTCAGCAGCAGTATTTGGGTTCCCATATGGTGTCATTAGCCAAGGCTGGATGCCATACCCCTGATCAGCTGAAAGAGAAACACAGAATGGTATCAATTAGATGTAGGAGGCACTGTTGTACGTATCTTTGATGGAAGTAGTTGTGTTGTGTTGTCTGTGACTATTTTGTGTACTAATGTGACAACCTATGGTTGTTGGTGGAAACTTTGGCATTGTTTTTTTTCCTTGGCTGAGCAAGTGTTTGTTGGCTAACTGTTTGTCAGCAGGATGTATCGGTTTCTCAAGTACAGTGTGCCCTCCCTTGCATTGTGACTTGTGACACAGGTGTCCGTGTGTCCTCACTGGGGGTGTGATGATAGTTCCATGCAGAGTTGAAACATGAAAGGGTATTAGAAACGTTCAATTGAACATACCCAGGCCATCCCATCCCTTAAAAGTTATGCATTGTATTAGTGTACAGGTTATTGTGAGACTTCCAATTTGCAAGGTGACATTTAGGCAACCACAGTCATGAATGTCTTCACACTAAGCTGTGGAGTAAATTCCAAGGTGTGAGAGGTTCAATGGTGACTTGTGAAACATGGCTAGTGATGTGAGTACCTCAGTGTGTTCCTGTCTAGGTGTTGCTATTGTGGTGTATGGGTTGTTTATCCTAGAGGGTTTCTGTGCAGTGAGTATATAAGTAGATTTTTGTCCTTACCAACAAGTAGTCCATTGCCATACCGTCCATCCTGGAAGTGTTGGTTGATGGTGCAGTGACGGAAGATGAATGCGTCATGTACACTCCCAGGATATTTAGCCACAATGTTGCTGATCAGTCCTTGGTGATCGACTATGGCCTGCACGTTGGCCAAACATCATGGAATACACTTGAATAACAGGTTTGAAAATCGTGGCCTCTGTCGCTTTCTGACCCACTCAGGGGGTGATTTTCCTACACCATTAACTTTCTCAAGTGGATCAATAAAATCAACAATTGACTTCACGTTAATAAATGAAGCAGCACTGCCACTAGTCGCCGCCTACAATATTTATGTACGTCCAAAGAGTGATGACTTTCCACAAGAATTACAGTTAAGACTGGAATGGAAGCGACTACCAACTCCAAACATCATTATTTCAGAGCAAAAATGCATACTTAAAACTTTGTTGGAGACTGCCAGCAGCTGAGATAGGAACTAAAAGCAATCTATGCTGGAGTGAAATCGAGGAGCAACAGCGCAGCAACGCTAAAGGCTCATGGTGAAACCATCTAAATAACTCTATATATGACCTGGGCCTGCAAACCGTCTGGGGCATGAGCTTGGAAAAGCAGAGTTTTACCAGATGGTAAACACTGCAACTTGGTTACTGTCTCTTACAACAGACAAAAACATGCTTGCCAAAATACAACATGCCTGGACCGTACTATCATCATATAAAGCACTCCAAGCACAGGAACATCTATCAGTGTTTTTCATGCAATTGCTGAAACATCAATTTATACTCCTGCTCTTTGGTATGATTGAAACTAAAGACATGGCTCCTTCTTGGAAGCAGCAGTTTATCCCCTTCACTGCCAGGCCTTTTCCCCTTCAGGTGCCAGGCCTTTTTTGGCTCTTTGGGGCAGTTTGTGCTTAGACCCTGATAACTTTTTGTCCACAAAAGCTACCCACGCCAAATTTGTGTCCTTTTTTTTCAAGGGATTCTAGAGGTGCCCAGAGTTTCTGGGTTCCCCTGAAGGAGACAAAGAAATTATCCAAAATACAGTGAAAATGTAGTTTTTTTGCAACAAAATGTGAAAAAGGGCTGCAAAAGAAGGCTTGTGTTTTTGTCCCTGAAAATGGCATCAACAAAGGGTTTGCATTGCCAAAATCACCATCTTCCCAGCTTTCAGGAACAGGCAGACTTGAATCAGAAAACCACATTTTTCTACACAAATTTGGCATTTTACTGGAACATACCCCATTTTTACAATCTTTTGTGCTTTCAGCCTTCTTCCAGTTAGTGACAGAAAGGGGTGTGAAACCAATGCTGGATCCCGGAAAGCCAAACATTTCTGAAAAAGAGACAAAATTCTGAATTCAGCAAGGGGTCATTTGTGTTCATCCTACCTACAGAAAATAACAGCTAAAGTGAAAATATATTGATAACAGACATTTTTCTCCATGTTTTACTCTGTAACTTTTTCCTGTGATGTCATATGTTTTAAAGCAATATACTGTTACATCTGCTGGACTCTTCTGGTTGCGTGGGATATATAGGACTTGTAGGTTCATCAAGAACCCTAGGTACCCAGAACCAATAAAGGAGCTGCACCTTGCAATGGGTTTTCATTCCATACCGGGTATACAGCAATTCATTTGCTTAAATATAAAGAGTGAAAAATAGGTACCAAGAATACCTTCGTATTTCCAACATGGGCACAAGATAAGATGTTGAGAAGCAGTGGTTATTTGCACATCTCTGAATTCTGGGGTACCCATACTAGCATGTGAGTTATAGGGAATTTCGCAAATATGGGTAGGCAAATTTGGGTAGGCCTAATGCCTGCAACAGGAAATGCAACATGGACACATCACATTTTTACATTGAAAACTGACGTGTTTTTTGGAAAGTATCTAACTGTGGATTTCGACCTCTAACTCACCCAGCACCTAGGAAAACCTGCCAAACCTGTGCATTTTTTAAAACTAGACACCTAGGGAAATCCAGGATGGGGTAACTTGTGGGCCTCTGACCAAGTTCTGTTACCCAGAATCCTTTGCAAACCTCACAATGTGGCCCAAAAAATAATTTATCCTCACATTTCAGTGACAGAAATTTCTGGAAACTGAGAGGATCCACAAATGTCCTTCTACCAAGCGTTCCCCCTAATCTCCTGATAAAAATGGTACCTCACTTGAGTGGGTAGACCTAGTGCCCGCGACACGAAATGCTCCAAAACACAAAATGGACACATCACATTTACCCGAGGAAAACAGAGCAGTTTTTTAAAAAATGCTTAGCTGTGGATTTTGACCTCTAGCTCAGCCGGCACCTAGGGAAACCTACCAAACATGTGCATTTTTTTAAACTGGACACCTAGGGGAATCCAGGATGGGGTGACTTGTGGGGCTCTCACCAGGTTCTGTTACCCAGAATCCTTTGCAAACCTCAAAATTTGGCCCCAAAAAAACACTTTTTCCTCCCATTTCGGTGACAGAAAGTTCTGGAATCTGAGAGGAGACAAAAATGTCCTTCTACCCAGCAGTCCCCCAAGTCTCCTGATAAAAATGGTACATCACTTGTGTAACAGGAAATGCCCCACAACACAACGTGGACACATCACATTTTCCCAAAGAAAATGGAGCAGTTTTTTGCAAAGTGCCTAGCTATGGATTTTGGCCTCTTGCTCAGCCGGCACCTAGGGAAGCCTACCAAACCTGTGCATTTTTGAAAACTAGACACCTAGTGGAATCCAGGAGGGGTGACTTGTGGGGCTCTCACTAGGTTCTGTTACCCAGAATCCTTATCCTTTGCAAACCACAACATTTGGCCCAAAAAACACAGTTTCCTCACATTTAGGTGACAGAAAGTTATGGAATCTGAGAGGACCCACAAATCTCCTACCACACATTGTTCCCCCAAGTGTCCCGATAAAAATTGTACCTCACTTGTGTGGGTAGGCCTAGTGCCCGCAAATGGAAATGCCCCAAAACACTAGGCGGACACATCAAAATTATCAAATACAAAACTGCCTGTTTTTGCGTGGGGCACCTGTGTTTTGGGTCCTGGGCTCCGCAGCCATATAGGGAAACCTACCAAACCGAAACATTTCTAAAAACTAGACAGCAGAGGAAATCCAGGGAGGGGTGACTTGTGTAGATCCCACCAGTGTTTTCTTACCCAGAATCCTCAGCAAACCTCAAATTTAGCTAAAAATTCTAATTTTTCCTAATTTCTGTGTGGGATCACCACACCAGGACACATTTCCTACCACCCAACGTGCCCCTCAGTATCCCGGTACAAATGATACCTCACTTGTGTAGGTGGGCCAAGCGCCTGTGACAGAGAAGAGCCCAAAACATGTTAAAATTGAGTGAGAACGAAAGCAGGTACAAAAGGGCAGTTTGAAAAAAACATTTTAAGGCTGACAAGCGGGGCAGAATTTTTCATCGGTATAGATGACACAATGCTGGGTGGTAGGAATTTTGTGGATTCCTCCAGATTCCGGAAGGTTCCATCAGAAAGATGTGGGAAAAATGTGTGATGTCCAGTTGGAGGTTTGCAGGGCATTGTGGGTGAAAAAATGGTGCGGGTGCATGTAAACCACACCACCCTGGACTCACCTAGATGTTTAGTTTTCAGATGTGTCTAGGTCTTGTGGATTTTTCTACATGGCAGCATCCCAAAGTCAAAAAAGTGCAGCCCTCACCATTCCAAGTGGGACGATTTTGAAAGTAAGACAAGCTCTCGTGTCCCAAAGGTAAAACCAAAACCCAAAATAAACAAATGTCCTCTTGCTTGCCGTGGGTTAAGATGTTTTAGTGTGCGGGGGAGAGCTGAAAGACTGTTTCCCCCTTCAGTTGGGGTGGGGGCATAACCATGCCTCACTACTTCGTAGCCACTATTTAATTCCCTGGCATCTAGTAGACTTTCTGCCCCCCTGGGGCAGAACCATTTTGGCCCTATTTATTTGGGGTGGGTGTATGGCCATTCCCCCACCCTCTTTTTTTTTAAAAGAAATCATCCCTGGTCTCTGGTGGGCTTTCTTCCCCCTTGGGAGCAGATTGGCCTTCCAAAAATATGGCCAACATTAATGTGCCCCAATGGGGAGCGAACCTTGCCCAAGGGGCTTCCCCCCAAGCAAAACACACTAATACCCTCACCAATCGTTGGTGCCAAAGTGGTTCCTGCCACCCCCCGGGGGGCAGATCGGCCCTAATAGAAATAGGCTGATCTGCCCCCAAGGGGAGCAGAAATGGCCCAAAATAAATTTGCCCCCCCCCACGGGAACTACCCTTGACTAGGAGGTCACTCCCCTTGCGTGAAATTGGGACAAAACAAAAAATCCCTAGTGCCTAGTGGTTTCTGCCCTCCTTGGGGGAGATCGACCTACAAAAAATAGGCTGAGCTGCCCCCAAGGCGGGTAGAAATGGCCTAAAATATATTAGCCCCCCAGGGGAATGACCCTTGCCTAAGGGGTCGCTCCCATTGCGTGAAATTGACACAAAAAATAAAAATCCCTGGTGTCTAATGGTTTCTGCCTCCCTTGGGGACAGATGGGCCAATTACAAATAGGCCAATCTGCTCTCAATGGGGACAGAAATGGCCTAGAGTTCATTTTGCCCCCAGGGGACCGACCCTTGCCTAAGGGGTCCTTTCTCACATATTAAAAACAAATAAAAAGAAAATATAAAAAAATCCATGGTGCCTAGAGGTTTCTGCCTCCCCTGGGGGAAGATTGGTCTAATTACAATAGGCCAATCTGCCCACAAGGGGGGCAGAAATGGCCTAAACCAAATTCCCCTCCACCCCCCCATGGGAGCGACCCTTGTCTAAGGGGTCGTTCCCCTCATGTGAAACTAGCAACAACAACAAAAAAATATCCCTGGTGTCTGGTGATTTCTGCCCCCTCTGTGGGGACAGATTGGCCTAATAAAAATAGGCCGATCAGAAATGCCTAGAGTTCATTTTGCCCCCAGGGGAGAGACCCTTGCCTAAGGGGTCGTTCCCCACATAAAAAAATAAAAACACAAATAAAAAAAATAGCTCTTTAGGGTCTAGGGGATTCTGCCACCCCCCCTGGGGGCAGATTGGCCTAATTATAATAGGCCAATCTGCCCCCAACAGGGGCAGAAAAGGCCTAAAAATATTTTGCCCCTCTGGGGAGTGGCCCTTGCCCAACGGGCTGCTCCCCTAATGAAATAACCAAAAAAAAACTATTTCCCTGGTGTCTAGTGACATTTCTGCTGCCTGATTGCAAAGCGATCGGGCAGCAGAAATGCTGAGAAAGACATCAAAGGCAAGGAAAAGCCTTTCCTGTCCTTTGATGCCTCTCTCGGCCCCTCCACGTGATCATAGTAGAAATGCTTTTTGCATTTCTCCTCTGATCCGCACAGTAGGCCTCTGAAACGGTCAGCGCATGATCGCGCACTGATGTCATCAGATGCCACGGGGGGCAGGAGGTGGTGGATAAGGGGAAGCTATTCCCCGTCCATCCCTGATCAGGGGAAGGGGGTGCTTAGCCATCGGGGGGAGGGCCCATAGCAGGACAAACTGGTCTCGTCCTCGGCACCGGGCAACCGTTGCCGTGGGCGAGATGGTTTGTCCTGGGCACCCATGTGTTTAAAACTCTATCTTGTCGCCTCTGTGGTCACAAACAAAAGTCACTTGGTCATGTTTTTTGTGCATGCCCGGTGTTGGCTGAACAAAGCAAAACATACTTGAAATACATTCTAATGGCCCTGGGTATACGCTCATGTAGGTGGGCTGTCATTAGCTGGTTAAGTGGCTCCTCAATTCCTTCTGCCTGTCGGGGGAACTAAGTTTATGATGCAGACTTTTAAAAAACTGTCTAACATTACAGAAAGGTAGCGCAAAGCTAGGATGGATTGGGGTGCTGCTGTTTCAGATGTCTATGGGTTTATGCTGATGGGTAGTCATTCAGTATATCATAAGAAACCAGGTGGGTGGTGATATATCAAATACTAGTAGTAGGGTTGACATCTACTTAGTGGTGTATTCAAGTATTTTAGATTGAGGAAGCAGGAATCTATGCTCCCCGCCGTTCTGATATTGTTGGCATTTTAAGATTGCTAACTAGGTTGTGCTGTTACTGTATATACATGGTTACATGCGAGGTCTTGTTTTTATGACCCCGCTCTTCGACTATTCTTAAGAAAAGTTTTAAGCATTATAACTACCAGGCAGAGTCAATTCACCAGGATAGTGCTCAATCAAGAGGCACATTAATTAACACTTCCTGGGACTGTTTTTACTGTTTTTGTAAATGTATGTTTTTAATCACTAACTAGAGAGCGTGTGAGAGTTTATTAGCCCGACAATGTGATGAGTTTTAAAATTGGTGTTTGTTTTAATTAACTATGCTAATAAAATGTGCTTACTTACTAAGATGCAGTTCAAAGAAAGACTTTTGCCATTGTATGAAGGTACCACACACCTAGAGTTCCCAGAGCAACTCTTTACAAAATCAAAACTGAGGAAGGCCTATGCTTTCTGAACATTAGATCCTCCATTCTTGCTGCTCAGATGCTTCCTGCACTAGATTGGAACCACAGACCAGAAGGTAAAATTTGGGTTCAGGTGAAACACCATTTTCCCAATTACATTGCCATTGCTTCCAAGGAAAGTGCATTCTGTAAAGCAGTATATACCAAATACCTCTCTCACACTTCAGGAATACTCGCAGCAGACTACACGAAAGACAGATTCCATGACTTTGCCCTCTCTCTGATTACCCCCACCAGAATTCATAATCTAGATAACAAGCTATGCACCTGGGAGGAGCTACAGGCTGATTGGCAACTGAGTAGAAAAAAAGTGTTTAGGCTAACACAATTGTTCCGCTGTATGGGCACACATGAGGTGATGGAGGGAGCTAAAAGGGAAAATAACTCAATGGAAACTACATTCACAACTAAGATAGTCAGAAAGGGGATCACATGGCTAGAAGATGTTATTACAAAGTTGGGCTCTAAAAGAAACCACAGCTAAATTGTACTCTGGGTAAGTGGCACAGGACACTATGGGCCTCATTCCGACCCGGACGGGCGGCGGACGCCGCCCGCCGGGCGGAAACCGCCCAAACACCGCCCCGCGGTCAGAAGACCGCGGGGGGCATTTCAACTTTCCCGCTGGGCCGGCGGGCGATCTGCAAAAGATCGCCCGCCGGCCCAGCGGGAAAGCGCCTTCCACGTGGATGCCGGCTCCGAATGGAGCCGGCGGAGTGGAAGGTGTGCGACGGGTGCTGTGGCACCCGTCGCGCTTTTCAGTGTCTGCTAAGCAGACACTGAAAAGCAATGTGGGGCCCTGTTAGGGGGCCCCTGCAGTGCCCATGCCTTTGGCATGGGCACTGCACGGGCCCCCAGGGGCCCCACGACACCCGTTCCCGCCAGCCAGGTTCTGGCGGTGTAAACCGCCAGAACCAGGCTGGCGGGAAGGGGGTCGGAATCCCCATGGCGGCGCAGCTTGCTGCGCCGCCATGGAGGATTCCCATGGGCAGCGGGAAACCGGCGGGAGACCGCTGGTTTCCCGTTTCTGACCGCGGTGTTACCGCCGCGGTCAGAATGCCCATGAATGCACCGCCAGCCTGTTGGCGGTGCATTCGCTGCCCTCGGCCCTGGCGGATTCAATCCGCCAGGGTCAGAATGAGGGCCTATATCCCTGAAGAAAACTGGGGGAAAAGCTGGCAAAGGGCCTTGAAAACCTTCATAGGCACATCACGTAAAGAAAATGTATGTAAAATACATATGTGGTGGTATCTATCCCACACATGCCCACATGCAATATTTGGTGGCTCAGACACCTGCTTGAAATCTGTGGTATTTCACATGTGGTGGTCTTGCAGATTCATTCAGACTTACTGGAAAGAAATCGTAACCCACATCAGACAGATACTAGGAATCACACTTCCAATGGACCCTTTATTCATACTCCTGGGTAACCCTGGTGACAATAGTGAATATCCTCTGATACCTCGACAAGGCAAACTCATTACTTATTCCCTGGTAGCAGCTCATCTCTCCCGGTTCTGAAAGCAATCAACTACTTCTCCCAGGCATGTTTGGTAGGGAAAAGTGTGGTTGACCTACGCTCTTGAAAAACTGACAGCAATAACACATGGCAGAATGAACACATTTGGAAATACCTGGCTGTCATTCAAAACCCTCATGCAACAAGAAATGGCACTTGCAGCCATCCTCATACTGGTACCAGAACTGAATTAGAGGGGACATCTCCACATTGTATCAGCAATATCTGATGACTCTTCAGACCATAATGTCTTGTTTTGATATGTAGCCAAAGTCAGTGCGGTTAACATTAAGATGCTGTATGGGAGTGTTTGATCCAGTGGTTAACACCGATATCTGTTTCATTATAATGTGAATTCTACACCTGTGAAAATTGAAACTAAAGTGGCTAAAATATTCTGACTTCACTAGTGGATTGGAGTTTTAATAAATACTTAAGTTAATGGTTGTACTATAGCCCAAACTAAAGTTAACAGAATTATTTTATCTGAAATGCAGGTTTCTTCATAGGAGCAGCTGCAGCTCTGTAGAGTGAAAATAGCTTTTGTGGTGTTGTCACTGTTGGTACATACCAGCACTAAATTCTTGTATACCACTTTTAAGCACTAGGCAGCCAGCCTGGGGGGCTACAAGACGTACATAGGAGGAACTTATTTTTTATTTTATTTTTTAAGTAGGGTTCTTTCCTGTCAAAAAGGTTATTTTTGGCAGGTTTGCCTACAGGTTTCACACCTGCAGCAGTCAGGCTGCACAGATAGTTTTGAAGCCACTTATTCTTTGTCTAGTGCTGTCCATGGGTGACATTTAACTTTCCATGACATTAATGTATTTTCCTGCACCATATAATATGGCCACCCTGGAAAGGGAAATAGATCAATTAGGGTTTAGCCAATGTTGTCATGTTTAAGGGGTCAGAGCACATACACAGGGGCCAGGACAGCAGTTGCCAACTGTGCAGGGCCACTTCAAACTACAACAATAGGGGATGACTGTGCTATCACAGAGGCACACTCATATGAGGTGATGAGCAGTCAGGGCAACCTTTGAAAGTGCAGCTTGGATGGGTGGTCCAGTGGAAGCTAGAGGACATTTCCGGCATCTCCCCACAGGTAGGTACAGACATACTCTGCATTTGATTTTGAGGAGATCCCTGCCCTCTCTAAATGAAGCTAGCTCTGAAGGCGGTGAATTACTGAAATGTTGTTGAAACAGTAGCTTCATCTGTCAAGTTCATCAGCACAAACCAGGCTTTCAGAATTCTCTCCTTCGAATTGTTTTCATAAAAAGTGTGCACTATCTTTGTTTGAGCAGTGCACATACAATTAAGTGTACAGCATGGGACAGACATAGACTTTCTGCCCAATCTGTAATTCAGCACCAGGCGATTGACAAGCAATGGGAAGAGTTGCGGGAGAAGCGTTAGTGAGTCACTTGAAGGGGGTGTATGGTAAGAGTATCTGACAATAGTAATACAAAGTTTATACAGTTCTGTCAAAGATGGCTATGGTTAGATATTATTATGTGGGATTTCGTATTATAGTATGGACTATTGAATCAGCAGGATCATGTGATCCTTCTTCGAACATTCTACACTACCAATGACATACACCGGTCTAACGTGCCTAAACGTGAACATTTTTCACCTGAAGACTATTCAGCTAAGATATTACAAGTGAAGAGGTCAAGGCAGTAATTCTTCTTTAAAGGTTTTTCATTTTTTGTCCCCGTTGACCACCCTTTTGTTTACCGAAGTATTTGAAAGGCTTTATGACAGGAAACATGCACTTTAACTGTTAGGTCAATGTTGAAGCAACCAGATTTTTAGACGCCTATGGGAAGACTGAAGTAAGTTATGCTAACCCTTGCCGAGACAGCTTTTAACAGAAACATTCAAGTGTTTTCCAGTCTAACAGAAATGCTTCTGGTGTGCTAGTCCTCGATGGAAAGCTGCTCATTGGGATGAGACTGTAGAGTTGTGTGAATTATTAATGACAGAACCATTTGGCTTCTGATGGACTCTGTAAAACTGTGATGTAAATATTAGAGCATGGTGAAGTGAAAGCTGATTTAGATTATTGAGTTTGCGGTTACACTCAGACCGATAAATTTGCATAATACACAGATACGTGCATCACATAGTCATTGGTAGGTACCCAGGCTGGGGAATATGCTACAGAGCCAGCCACACCTGCCGGCAGTAAGGCTCCATCCACTTACCTATGGGTGGCCTTCTATGGTACACTCAAGGTCCTCCCAATCCTTATTCACGAGTCGCTGGAAAGCAATGCAAGCGCATTCGAATTCACAACACATGTGAGCCCCATAGTACTAAAGTAACCGGCAGAGCTGCAATAGATTAATTTCGTTTTCAGGTTCTACATTTTCATGTGAACTTTATTTAGGTGGTTCTGTTTCACGAGACTCGTTTTCATTAAATATGAGGTATGATCATAACTTGAATCTGATTTTGCAAAATGTACTTGGCAGGGAGGCAACAGTTCGATTATATATTCTCCTTTGTAAGTCATGTTTTGAACACAGACAAGCAGTGTTCAGTTCAGCAGGACCTTTGCAGAAGCGTGGGCACACAATTCCACGGTTGACTGTTCAGAGAAAATTATTCTAAGTACGATCAAGACTCATTTTCTGCAAGGTAATCTGCCGGGCTTGTGAGGCATTAACATGGTTCTCTTTTTCCACAGCTTTGACTTGTATTAACATTGAGACACAGCTCTCAGAGCATGTTGTTTGGAGACTGGTTTCAGGGTCACTGAACGAATACGGAGCTCAAGTCATGCTGAGCTGCAACCCTGGCTATTACTTAGGGGGTCGGAGACTCCTAGAGTGCACAGCTAACGGAACATGGAGTGGGGGTGAAGAGAGGCCTAGCTGCAAAGGTAAGCCTTTAAGGAATGGGTTTATAAAATAGAACCTCGTATTTCAAAGTGTCTGTAATCATTTGGGAAAGCAAAAGGGTTGATTCAAACAGTTGAGAATACATGATTCTTAGTATACTGATTATTGTAATATTACAAATGCCTATACGACTAACGTGAATTTCATTAATGACAATTTTGTCTAAGGAGCCATCTCACTGAGTTTGGAGACGAGGCATACGCAAAGACACGCATCATAACCAAATTGTGAATAAGACAAGCTTGAGACTGCTTCTGTCCTCATACATTTATTTTGAAATGTTGGTATCATCGTGCTATAAGTAAAGTTAAATCAATATTGGATGAGCATGATGTAAAACGTGCAATTGCAACATGTATATTTTTACAAGATACCGTAATTTACAAGTTCTGAGAAAATATACTGCTACCTTCAGAATCGCCACCATTATTGTTCTAATTTAAAACCTCTGTTGAAAAAATGTGAATATTCGGACATTATTATACCTTGACCAGGGTAGTCAACATTTTTCCTGATGACTCAACGTTAAATCTAAGATTTTGGGTTTTACAGAACATGAAAATTGTTGAATGGCTGTGTTAATTTTATAGCCTTCCTAGACCAGATACTCAATTTAAATCAAATTCATGTAATTTATAATTCTTGGTTGGCAAACACAAATACCTGGTTTGTGCCCACATATGATTGGTGTCCCTACAGCTCCTGTCCATATGACAAAGATTCTAGATGTCATTGTTTGTGGTAACCTTTGACCAGTTGGTTGAACCATCTTGCCAGCAGGAGGCTGCCTTATTAAGCGTAACTGCATTTTTTTGCCAGCTTTCTTAAGTCTCATGTCAGTGCCAATGATGTCAACTTCCTAACAAAAAACTCAAGTGCACTGAGATCGTTTCAGACTTTCTAAAAAAAAAAGGTCAATGGGAAGGCCCCCTTGTGAAAGCCCTACTGCGAGAGGGGCTAGACTGAATATTACTATCCCCCTCTCAGTTTTCCAGGAACCCATACTGCCGTCAGAACAAAAAAGGCAACTGATGCAAATTAGCTGTTGTTCTATGTAATGTCTCTCATTCGAATGTTTTTTACCACTAGAACAGTTTATATCTTAAAAGCAACAACCCTCACCTTTCCTCGTTTTTCAACATTTTAATATTGTTATTACATCTCAAATTTATCCTTTATCATGCTCATCTCTGTTATTTATTTTTACTACTGGTCCCTATTTGACCAACATCCAATGCGTTAAAGACCAACTTGCAATTTTGGAGTAAATTCTAACTACCATACATAAGTTTTTCTGTTTCACTTTTTTGTGTCTTTTGCCTAACTGAGCTGAAAGAAAACCTCTTCACTACTTGTTAGCACAACATAGCAGCAATATTTGTGAAAGAATCATTTTGTTTAGTAGCTGTTTAATCAACCCAGTACTTCCCAGAAAAATAACCGACTCATATGTGTTATGGTAGGGCACAGTAAAATAGATACTATTCCTCCATATTAATCATTTATTGGAACAGTAGATTTGAACATCATGATGTGAAGCAAATATTTATATCTTCAGTACTGAAATGCACAACATCCTCTTAATAATTTATTTGTATGCAGCGCTACACACTGCACTTCTGCTGTTTCTAAATGCTCTAAATAACACGTTTTTGTTGCCCAATTTATGGCACTCCATTTATGGATCCAGGAAAGGTGAGATGTTGTGTGTCTGCCTGAAATTTGAGCTCATAACTACCAGAACATCTTATTTTCTCAGCGGTGAGTGTTCTGTTTACTAGGCAACCCTGCTATCTTAAATGATGAAATCATGAAACAGAATGGGAGCTTAGGCTGTAAGCTCTCGTGTCTATGTGTACGTTTCTATATCATAGATGGAACTCGAGAAAAAATGGTTGATTGATGTACAATATCTAACAAATCACTTGTGGCAGACTGGCATTAGATGTAATTTTTCATGGACTTTAATGGCAAGACTATCATATTTGCTTTAACATTTGTTTTTTTCCCCGCAGATGTCTCTTGTGGGGACCTTCCTTCTCCAGTAAATGGGAACAGGATTGGGACATTAACAGTGTATGGGGCCACATCGATTTTTACTTGCAATGCAGGGTACACACTTGTTGGGTCTCACGTCAGAGAGTGCTTAGCAAATGGTCTCTGGAGTGGTGCTGAAACACAGTGTCTTGGTAAATATGAAATTTATTTCTGGCTAAATTACTTTGTCAACCTTATTGAACATAGATTATGAGTGATTCTTAGATATCATTTACGAAATGTTTTGATTTATATAGTCCATAGTTTTTTTCCATTATTAGCGTAATTAGGCCTTACATCACGCAAACGTTTACCTTCGTTTCAGGACTTATTTATGAAGGGTTTGGTTTACATTTTTCAAATATGATAATACTGTAGCTTTTTGCATATATATAGTCTATTATCATTGTCTGCGAGTAGTTTATGTCTCACATCATGGAAATGTTACCTTCAAGTTATCACTTATTTATAAAAAGACTTGTTTAGTTCTAGGTTAGTTCTAGGTTTTCCCGAATATTACACTGCCATTGGCTCTTATTGTATATGGGTGTTTCAAGACAAAGGGCCAACCTCAGTGAGTGTGATACCTCATTGTTAGAAGTTTTAAATCCTTCTGGTTGCATATTGTGAGAAAATGTCAGTCTTTCAGTGGAGGGTTCGATTGATCATACTTGCTGCCTGACATTGAGTAATCTGGAACTTGTAGGAGTACTTTTTACCATTCAGCCTCATAGCAGTCATAGCTCTGATAAGAAGTGTGCTATCTGACACTGTAGAACATTGTCACACAGCGTGTGCTTCGCCCCCAAAACATGTAGCGTAAATTAATTTCACGCAACTGATTTACTCAACTCTTTGGTAAAGCTAGGGTAAATTGGCATGGGAATTGCACAAGTGGTGTTTATGTTTTATGTCATACATGGGAATGCATGTGGACATATTTACACTGCTAACACATACAACTAAATGAATGGTTCCAGAGAGTGCCATTCTGCTCCGTCCGGAGAGAAGTTTGAAAACACTGTGGTTGCACAGGATAAGTTATTTGCCATGCAGGAAAAACTGCTTTAAGTGTGTTAGCCACTCCTATTTTGTGTAACATTTCCTGGGAAAAAGTTAGCACTTCTATTCAGAGTTATTTTCCTATTTTTTCTATTGGCATAATAATCGAAATCAGTGCTGAAAGTAGATTTCTGATGGTTAGTGGAAATACAGATTTCAAAAACTGCAATTTGTGCTTGCTGTGAGAAAATTGTTGTAGAACAACTTTGCATGGTAGTTTGTCCCAAAGATTTGGATGGATATCCCAGATTGATTTGCCTCTGCTACAACAATAGGGCTTGCCTCTAGTTAAAAAAAAATGCTGAAGTGGTGCCAACAGTGCACAGATAACAGGGATTGGTCATTAGACGAGGGAACAGGAACAGATGACAACACAAAAAGCAGCCTTGACAGTTATTTCTATGAAGCTGAGGTCCCAAATGGGCATCTCCCGAACTAACATAATCGTTGCCCGAATCCATCTGAGACTTTCTGTCTGCACCCCCAGCAGTAGGTATAAGGACTTACAGAACTGGTAGAGCGAAAAATACATCATCTTTATATGTGAGTTGCTAGAAATAGCGACACGCTCCTGTAGAGGGAGGAAGGCTAGGGGAGTTTTAAGTGAGGACTGTCAAAAGGTTTGAAGTAAAATGAGAAAGAAAGTATGAAAAAGGAGGTTGAGTGTTTGCAGAAAAGTTGCCAGGGTTAAATGTAGGGAATTCTCCAATTACAGGCGAGTGCAGAGGCTAGGACTGACACCTAACCTCTTCTGATCATTTCTGGACCTTGGAAGAAAATGACGAAAGCAGAAGTACTGCCTACCATGAAGAATACTCATCTGACCCCTTTGGAATGGACTTTGGGAAAGCCCTAGCTGGAAAGAATCCTAGGGCCAAATTTGCGAAACGTTTGGTGCAGGGCAGCGCAGCAACTCCTCTTGCTGGCATCTATCAAAAGGAAAGGTCACGAATGCACCATATCCATGCGATACAGCAGATTCCAGGTACAAGGGTGTCTGCGATGTTGGTAGGATTGTTTTTGTGCAGGAAGGGGTACCTTGCTGCACAAAAACAATCCAGGGAGAGGCTTTTTCCTCTTTCAACATGTGCTCCAGAATTAGCATACATAAAAAGAGGAAAAAGTGGAAACATGAAGATTTTTCTCCTTGTTGCGCCTCCTATGGGGAGGCATAAGGTATTGGGGCATTCCCAGGCTTACAGACTCTTATAATTCTGGGGATGCGTCAACATCCATGGGTGTTGCTCAGGAAAACCCACCACAACGCCCATGGAACACCTCCCTGTCAAAGAGTAAGGCAACACAGCGACTTGCGTGGCCTTGCCTTACTTCATATAGCTATCAGACCATTCAAAGCGACACAAAATAGCTTTGCATGGCCTCATAGATATGACTGAAAGGTTTGCGCCACCACTGCATCACTAGAGCCATGTACAGGGGATCAAGAGGTTGTGGGTGTGACTAGGAGGAATTTTTCCAGCAGTACATGAATTTTGAGCCTCAGGTCTTACTTAGAGTTTAAAGGATGAGAGTAATGTTGTAAGTCTCAAGAAGGTTATTTTGTGTAGTGAGCCTCATTTATTTGAATTTTATTAAAGTCAGGCAGGAAAAAAGAACACTCTCCAGGTTTACTTGAGTTTGAGTGACCCACTTTAGCCCACAGGAAACAGAAAAAGAATCATATTAGTGCCTTTTTGAAAATATAATGTAATCCTTTGACATGGTAATGTCTTCCATCAACCAGAATATCTTCTGCTTTATGTAACAGGAGAAAAAATAGTGGCCTACATTTCGTTTTTCTATGTACATTTGCTAATTCTGCATTTTATGGGTGAAAATAAATGTTGTCAAATCATGGAAGAAATGTAGCTAGAGTGGTTCCTGAACTGTAAATAATCTTACAATTGAAATATCTGCAAGTGTGCTGTTCCACCATTGATCCCACAGTAGAGAAAAGTGCCCTGTACATAAAATGTTCGTGCAGTTAGGTGAACTTCATTAAATTCTGGTGCCTCAAATTAGAGTATGGTTGTGACCAAAAACTTCCTGTAAGGTGCATCTTTGTTTCTAGGATTTCTGGTTCATTTTAATAAAGCCCTTATGTGCAGTACATACGTCCCGATAACCAATAGACTGGTATTATCCCTTTTAGGTGCAAATGGGCCATCCAAGACCACCACCTTTTGAAGATCATCCAATGCAGCTAGTATGACATCAACTATGTGTGCCTCTATATCCCAAATGGAACGATTCCATTCCTAAGTAGTGTAGTGTTTTCTTTTATCAGTCTATGCAATATAACATGCTTCAGGCCAGCTGATACATTCCCACCTTGTGAATGAGTCAATAAAAATGAAGCATGTCAGTTCATTAACTTGACTGTAATATTTCTCTGTACTAAGGCTTCTGTAGTCTCTGTAACATTATGCGTTCATCCACAATGTCCGAGAATTAATGTTTTTCCACAAATCTCCATGTTTTGGAAAATGCTTTATTAGAAACCTCTCATTGAATTGATGGAACAAGATGTCTTGTCATGAGATGGCAAGTGAACTGTATTATGATTTTTATAGTTCTTCAAAAGAATCTTAAAGGTAACCTTTAAAGATGCCAAGATCAGGCTTCTATGATTTGCCTGAAACTATATAAAGATGTGAAAATCAGACCAGCCCTGAAATCGCTACATTGGCTCCTAGTGGATCCCAGAATCAATTTCAAGACACTTTAAATCAGCCATATGGACAATTACACCCATCGTCTTGGATATGTGCAAATTATGAGCCATTTCCACCCGGATCTACTTGCACAATTGTCCTTAAATTACCAGAAACACAGATGCCTTTACCTGGGAGTTATGGGCTCTGCACCTAGAAAACTGGGCACCTTGGAGCTGGGTCAGGCTACCTCAACTCCTTAAACATGATATTTTCTTACGTATGGACCATTTGATAGGATGTTCACCACACTGCACTAGATTCTAAGAGACTGCACCTACTTTGCTTTTCATTTTTGCTTTCTCTGTTTATTTTCCATTTAGCTCAGTGCTCAGTTATAGCAAGATGATGATTGTTTCATTACAACACATCTAAATAAATAAATAAAATATATGGCAATTTGGAATTCAGTGGAATGTCACACTTTCTATTAACATTGTGTATTTCAATGCTTACATTTCTCCCCCATCAAGTTTCTCCCTTCTCATATCTTTCTTATCCAAATAAACTTTGGTAGGGTCTCATCTGTATCTAACCTTTACCATATGGCACATCAAGGCATCAACACCATTCTCACTGTTTTCCAAGACGTGTCTGGGGCTAGTAAAATGCCAGGTTTGAAAAGATTAATAGTTATCATTCTAAGAAACTGAAATATTGAAAGCAATAAATAGCCTTCAAGCTTTGCTACACTGAATGAACTATAAAATCGCAAAAGATGGACCACATTGACCAAAATGCACTTGATGTGCTACTGAGTTAGGTTTCACTTGAAACCGAGAGCTGAAGGCTACCAATGAGTGCCAGTCCTGTTTTTGGTGCTTCCAAATGGAGATTTCTGATTTTTACATAAAATGGTTCACAGGGCCAAAGCCTGTGTGCAGATACCAAGTAGTCAAACTTATTTGCCAGAAGGAGTCACCTTGAAAATTGCTGCCATGCTGATCGGGCTGTAGCTCATGTGAAACTAAGTCAGTGACCCTGTATGCCAGGTTGGACCACTGTGGAAATTGCTGCTGTGCAATCTGGCTGTAGCGCATGTGCAGAGGAGGAACAGTGACCCTGTAGGCCAATGGGAGTCACTGGGACAAGACAAGAAGCATACATTGGTTTAGATTGTTGCTAGAGGAAGGAGGCCACTGTGGGGACCTCAGCGGACCCAAGCTGTGACTAAGGACCAGCGCAAGGAGTGTCACACCTTCCTCCTCACATGTTTGGAGGATCCCAAGAACCCCGGCCACTTTAGTACCACTAGTGAGAAACTCTAGGACACCTGACCGCAGCTCCACCCAGGCTGCTTGTGAAAGACTTACTGGATTGCCTCTGCAGCTTTAGTCCCTTGAAGGCGGCATGTTCAGAGACAATGGGCACTTGGATCCTGCTGGTGTGGGTAAGGTTAATTGAATGCTTAGGCGCTAGAACGGTTTTGACCTAAATAAAGAGTCAGATTGGGACTCCTGAGACTCAGACTACTAATGTAGCTTAAGCTGAATGTTGCCTTTAATGAATAGGGAATAAAGGTGGGGAGTAATATATATTTATTTCTCCAAACAACTGAAATGTTGCATGTGACCTCCACTGTACAACACACACCCAATTAGTGAATGATTTTAAGAAACTGACTAGACCTAGGGTTTTGTACTGAAAGGTTATACTTCTCGTACACAACCTATGCTAGATATCACATACACCTTTGCAGTTTGGTGCAAATGAGTGGGTATGGTATTAGGCACTGCGCTCATTTAAATAATAATGCTATGCTTCACCATTTCAAACTTCACCAGCCATCACTACAAGGCAGCCTGTGTGTGAGTCAGAGCAGGGGAAGAGAGCAGCAGACCATATTTAGTAAATCTAGTTCAGTACTGCTTTCTCTCCTTGCACAATACTGTGCAGCAACTTTGGTTGCTGTGCTGTATTGGACTATAGTTTAATAAGTCTGCTCTCCTATATTTTATGCCACATGTGCTTTTCCTACAAATTGCATAATTACCCC
Organism: Pleurodeles waltl; assembly: GCF_031143425.1. NCBI lineage: Eukaryota > Metazoa > Chordata > Amphibia > Caudata > Salamandridae > Pleurodeles > Pleurodeles waltl. Next base: position 1,526,851,918 of record NC_090444.1, read on the forward strand.
ACACATCCCATTGGTGCAAGACACATTGCATGCTTAATCCCGCACCCACACTTCGACACGACACTTCATATAACTCACAATCAAATTCTACCATATCATACACAGATATACATCTGCACACACCACCCAAAATCATATCACCCACACAGGCAACTGTACTGCACTGAATCTAATCTGTATAATTGTGCTTTACTGATATTTTAGAAACTAGGCTATTTTATGCATTCTCCCCACTATCTTAATGTTCCCAGTTGCTCAGCCAGTGAGTGAGGTCATTGTATGGTTGGAATGTTGAAAGTGATTGTGCTTGGATGAGTGGACAGTCAGAGTGAGAAGGGCTGAGGCAGGATGCTGCTCCTGGTGGGGCTTTATCTGTACCCTACAACTAAGCTAATAAACCCACTTCTTTTATAACCCATGACTAACCATCATTGATTGCATTAAACGTGTACTAGCATTTACTTATTTAGAAAAGTTTCACAAAACGTGATTTATTGGTGATGATGGAAGGAACTACCCACAGCCTGCAAGCATGTGACTTTAGAGTGGTATGTAAATCAGATACATGTTAAGCTTCACATGGTAAGCTCCGTGATTGGTAGCAAACTGTTCAATAAAATAAATGTGAACGAATGATAGACAGTTATTTTATTCAGTAATATTGAAAAGAAGACTATCAAGACAGGGCTAATTGTTGGACCTTACACTAAGCATCTGAATCAAATTGGAAGAAAGCAGTTTTATTATCCTAAATGTTGTTTTTCTTTTCAATTTAGCGGGTCATTGTGGGTCACCTGATCCAATCGTCAATGGCCATATCAGTGGCGATGGTTTCAGTTATCGAGATACTGTGGTCTATCAGTGTAACCCCGGTTTTCGCCTTGTTGGTACATCTGTTCGAATATGTCTACAGGATCACAAGTGGTCTGGGAAAACTCCAGTATGCGTCCGTGAGTAGCCTATTTATTCCTCCATCATGCCCATACATGTCTCACGGAGATTACAGACTGTTTCAGACATTCAGTAGTTTATCTCTAGCCTTCTGCTTTAACAGAATACGACAAAACACACAGCCGTTGTAGATTTCTGTAGATAATAGCCTAAATCGTACCATGCTGAAGACTGATGCAGTCCCCTAATTTAGAACTATATACAGCTCTATAAATCAGATGAAATGTAGCATTGATATGTCAATAGGCCAGCCATGTTTAAGTAGCCAAGCTGGCGATGCAGTAGAACTAGACAGCTCTGTGTCTGAGACCTTCACTCTCTCAAAGGCATGACAAGACTTGGCATCTGTCATGCTTAATGAGGGGTGTAAGCAGGAGTTAACCGTCTGGAATATGCATCTGCTGCAAAGGGCAGCATGAAAAACACGGGTGTCCCTTGCTCTCGATAAATTACTGGGAGCATAGGTGTCTTTTCAGCATAGAAGCCTTTTTATCAGCTGCCCAGTGTTTGAGGAGGCCAATGGTCATCGCTCTGTAGTGCCTCTCAGCCATTCTCCTTTTCAAGCTGAATTTCAAAGGAAATCATGTTTACAGTATACATTTGTGAAGCTGGAAAGCTTTCTTTGTTTATTTAGCCTCGGAATACCAGTGATCATGGGCTGCTCTCCTTTCAAGAGCATCCGATGATGTTGACATTGACAGTTGTTGTGCAGAATAATGAGCCTCTCAAGCTCACAAATTCCGAATAACGATCCATTAAACTTCACAGCGATGGTCGTTACAAGTGACAAATGGGATCAGAATAGTTTAACATTTGCATCTTTCATTAAATACGTAACTGCATTGTCAAAAGTGCTGACTTCTAATTAGGATTTGTTCCTGCATAACAGATGTTGTGTCGATACACCTATAATGAATGCAGGCAGTAGTTAGTGACACGATTGTGCATTTTATACTTTAAATAATCTACTTTTTTACCTAAATAAAGTTTAATTCCTATTCACTGACCATTTTTAAAATAGTGTCTCTAGTTTTTTACAACATGCATGCACTGTTGATATAGAAACTAACAAAAATAACTAGGTATTGATTATTAATACCTTTTCAGATGCGCGTTTGGTTTAACCCCAACAAGAATTTGAAGGACAGGATTTACAATACATTTCAGGCCCTCCTAAGCCAGAAAACGGTAGCACAGAGAATTCAAACTTATCTCACGAAGACAGGGGCTGCCTTGTCTTGTATTCTAACATTTCACAAGTGTGTTGGTGTCATTATATTCAAGGATATTCATTATTGTGTTTCCGTCTCTCTTTTTTGTATAGTCATCAGTGATATTCTAATGCATAGAAGCATCTAGCACTCAAAGGGTTAAAAAAGGTCACACTGGAAAGGAACAAAGTCCAGAGTTCAGGCTACCCATGAGGTAACACTGTCACACTTACTTTCAGAAGTGTTTGATTCAGGAAAGTGGTCCACAGCACCAGCCAAGGGTTCAGAGGCTCTGGTGTGCCGCTTGGGGTCTGGGACTACAACTCCCACAATGTAACTCTTCAACTTATGGAGTTGCTCCAAACGTCTCCAAACTTCTGGATCTTCTTACAGTGGTCCTTTTTGTGTCCTTGAAGTGTCCACAACTTGATCCAAGGTTCCAGAAGCTCTGAGTTGCTCCTTGGGACTACAATTCCCAGAATGCACCGTGTCAGAATCCTCAAATGGCCACTGGACGCTGGTCAGCTGGGCTCTCCTTGCAGGACTTGATGCAGGGGACTCTGGGCAGTTCCTTTGTACCTGTAGCAAACAGGGAGTCCCTTCGTGAAGCAGTAGAAGACAGGTAAAGTCCTTTTAGTTGTGAAGCCCAAGTGTGCAGCTGGTGAAGTCCTCCAGAGTGCAGTGTCCAGGTGCAGGTCAGGGGTCCAGCAGGGCAGTCCTTCTTCTCCTGTAGTTATTCCTTATTGGAATCTGATAAGGATCTGAGGTGTGGGTGCAGGTCTGCCAATTTTATCCTTGCTCCTGGGTGGAAAACAGGGGGGTCCTGTTTCTCCAATCAGGGGCAGGGTCCTTCCCCCTGTGATGACCACTTCCTGGGAAGTGTGACAAAAATTAACCCCAGGGAGCAACATTCCTCAAAAATCCATCATGGCTGAAAGTGAATATTGGAGGTTACATCTGGCTGAGCCCAACCACTGGTGTGGCTAAAAATCCTAAACACACCCCTCTCCTGCCCTCTCCTAATCCAATCAAGGGGGCACTTAATTGTATGGGTTTGCTGGATGTTAGGGTGTTGCTGGGTTGCACCAAAAGTCATTCTCTGCCTTTGAAGACCACTTTGGCAGCCCTCCCCCTTCCTGCTTCCTCATCTGCTGAGGGGAGGTATCCTCCCCCAGGCACATCTCTTTGGGCCAGATGTATGAAAAAAGATTTTTGCGAATCGGAAATAGCGATTTTAAAGAAATCGCTATTTCTGATTCGCAAAAACCAATGTATCATATTTGCGATTCGGTAATAGCGATTTCCTAAAAATCGCAAATGCTATTACCGAATCGCAATTTGCGATTCCGGACCCCATTCGCATCTATGGCCCTGTCGGCCCATATTTGTGAATATTTTGCATGTCCCAAATTGCAAATTCCTAACTGGAATTCACAATTTTGGGAAATGCAAAGTCCAGGGTGCTGGGGGCCTAAGGCCCCCTTTGCTGCACCCCAAAACAATTTTAGCAACATGTAAGGTGCACACATGCCAAAAGGACATGTGTGCTTTACATGTAAGTTTTAAAAATGCATTTTAAATACATTTTTGAAATTTATACATGGTTACCACCAAGTTCAACTTGGTGGTAATAGCGATTGCTTAATGCCCAATTCGAATTAAGGAATTGCTTCATACATGTTCTTTAGAAATTGCAAATAAGGATTCCTTATTTGCGATTTCTTATTTAGAGAGTCGCAATTTGCTCTAAACAGGGTTGCAATTTTAAGGAATCGCTATTTTAGAGATTCCTTAAAATTGCATTTAGAATGCCTTTGATACATTCTGAAAGGGCTTTTTGCATTCGCAAATGGGCATTCGCACCGTTTGCGAATGCAAAAAGCTTTGATACATCTGGCCCTTTGGGCTGAGCCAGGCCACTTCACACCTCATCAAGGCAGCCTGGCCAGGCTGCCAGAGGCTGGCCAATCAGAGCACAGCAGCAAAAAAACTGCAGGGCTGGAGTTGACAACTTTTCAGGTCAAGTTTAAAACTCTTTACCTGAACAAGTTTTATTAAATCCAACAACTGGAAATTGTGGGATTTATTATAACAATTGATTTGATACCAAACTTCTTGTATCTGTTACTTAAGGGGATTTTTTAAATTAAAATAAAGTCTTCCCGTTCTAGCCTATGGAGGCCATTCACTACAATGAGGGAAAAACGAATTTGTCAGTTTAAGACTTTGGAACTACTTTTAATTTCAAAGTCGAATTTGCATGTAACTTTAATTTAAAAGCAGCCAGCAAGGCAGGCCTGCCTTTAAAATGACACTGAGCACCTCAGCAGTGCACCTATGGGTGCACTACCTATTTTATGGTCCCTAAACCTACATGTCCTACCTTATAGTAGGGACTTATATGTAGGTTGACTTAGCCAATTATAATTAGCCTAATTTGCATACTGATTTTACACAGAGCACAGGTCCTGGGACTGGTTAGCAGTACCCAGGGCACCATCAGAGTCAGGACAGAAAAACACCAGCAAAAAGTAGAAAATGGGGGCAAAAAGTTAGGGGGCCTCTGCAATCAGCCCTGTGCTCTCACAGGTGTTTTCTAGGGAGGGCCTTCCACATCAGCTGGTCTCAGACAACGGAGTGTAATTCCTTTCACAAGAAATGACCATGTTCCTGAAAGTAAATAACATAGAGCTCATACGGTCATCCTTATACCACCCCCAAAGCAATGGGCAGGTTGAGCGGGCCAATCGCTTAGTCAAAGAAACCATTCAAATGGCATGAAGGTCTCACATTCCTATTGAAGCAGCTCTTAGAACTAGACTATGGTCGTATCACACCACTTCACACAACACCACAAGCAGGACACCCTTTGAGTTGCTCAGGGGTAGAGTGGCCATCACACAATTGCAGCCATACTGGTCAGTGCCATGGAAAAAAATGGGAAACAAAGAGCTTGAAGGAAAAGGAGACTGAGATGAGAAAGCTAGTTGACCAACTTCAAAAACGCATGCGTAGCAACTATAATGCTAGAAATGCAGTCAAGGAAATGAATGTGTGTGCTGGTGATTTGGTGAGAGTGAGATATCAGAAGAAAGGAGTCAACATGAGCAAATACAGTTAGCCGAGGCAGGTGGTTAAAACTAAGGGCACAGCTGTCTTGTTGGATAATGGTCAACGGTGGAATGGATCGAATGTAGTCAGGGCTAAATTACCAGAACCAGGCAGGGTCCAGGAAGTCGTTCATAATAGTTTGCCTGAAAACAGCCAAATTGCAAACCGCAGTGAGCAATGTAGAACAAGCCATGAAAATGCCACAAATAGTAACCCTTCTAACATGTCCTCAACTACAGTTGTAACCAGTCCAAAGGGCACTGTAATGACCAAAAGAGGTATTGTGCAGGTTCAAGGATTACGTATTGAATTAATTGTTGATAAAAGGGAAAAGATGTAGTGTTCCATCAAAGCGCAGAGACATAGTGTTGTCATTTGCCCCCTGTGTGTCGTGTGTGTTTTTTTCCCCATCCCTCTGTTTTACCTTATGTGTGTGTGTGCACGCGGCGAATGCTGCGCGTGGTCTTTGGAATGTTGGGGGAGGGAAAACAGTAGAGAACGACAGTTGAGGCATTCAGAGTGAGAAGTCAATAAAGAAAGAGATATTCACCTCATTCTCTGACTCCTCGTCATTACAAAGCTCACAAGCCTCCCAGCCCCTGCTAGAGCTACTAGTGAAAAAACACTTAATCACTGCAAAATAGATTGTCAGTGTCCAACCTCCTCTCCAAATATGTCCAGAATTCTAACTCCTTTCTCCTTTTAATTGTGTACCTAATATATCAGTCACTTAAACAGACTTCGTCCATTCATATGCTTTGGGAGTTTATTGGGTGCCCAAGTCTAACATATTTCTCCTTCTGCTAGAAGTATAAGATAAAAAAGCTATCCCTTTGCTTTCAATGTAGTCTTGGGTCGACAAAATTGACTCTCACCTGAAAAGGCACACTGAGTGCATCCCTTAGCCAAGTGCTGCGTGCGTTATGAGTCACATAAAAAGGTAAACGTCGAACAGCCCCAACACCCGCTGCACATCATACTACATTTTTACTGCTTCCTGAAATAACTTCAGATCATATCAGTTTAGTCACAGGTTCTCCCTCTCTTTTACTAAGCTGCTTATTTTCACAAAACCCCTCACTGTGCAGCAGATATCTGTTAGTCTTGGGGCCAAAGATGCAGTCCTCTTTAACCCATAGATAATTTGTCTTCACACCCCCTTCTGTCCCTTTAAACTATAAGTCCTGCACAATTGCTTAACTGTTAGACTTCCATTGTCCCGCTGCAACTACTAAATTTGGCTGCTTCTCTCTTGCTCAGTTTCCAATTTTCCATTACTGTTTCTTCTTCCCCCCTTCTGTGTACCCTCTCTCCACCTATTAGGCAGTTGGTCTCCTTATGGCGCCTGCTCCATTGCCCACACCCATATACTAGCATTGTCAGCTGTCTCACAGTGAGAAAGGATTTTCTAGCCTGCTTCATGTTGTCACTTTATTGAATTCATTGTACACTCCATGCCCCCCAGCCATCCACCTGTGGGAGACTCCACAGTTCAAAATGTTCATTCCTACAGGGTCATTAGACCAGACAGGGAAAAGGTACAGTTGACTCACTCTGTGGGCTTTTGTATTTCATCAATTAATCTCACACTCCTTTGGCAATCAGGACTGGGAACTCTTAAATAGCATGGCAGTCGGCCACCATGTTCTCGTCCACTTCCTATAGACTCAAACACCAAAAACCACAGCGTAGTCAGGATATGAATTTTAGGTAACCCTTCTCATTTAGTTGTATTACACATAAACTGTTTGACATGTATGGACAGTTGAGGTGTATTAATGTAGATTCATTGAAATGTTTGAATTTATGAAAGAAAAGAGTTAGTAATGTTATCGGTAATAATAATAAACTGTATTTTACTAACAGCAATCACCTGTGGACATCCAGGAAACCCTGCAAATGGATTTACAAAAGGCAGTGAGTTCAATCTGAATGATGTTGTAAATTTTACCTGCAATGCAGGGTATTTAATACAGGGTGCATCTCGAGCACAATGCCGCAGCAATGGGCAATGGAGCAGCTCTCTACCAGTATGCCGTGGTAAGAATCACTTTAATTAATCACTTATCAGTGAAAGAAAATGTACTCACCTACATTTCTTTCAAATGTGTTTCTTATTAAAATTCTTGTGAAAGTGTCCAGAAACAAGAATGGAGCATTGACAACGACAACTGCTGTTTTTACTGTAACTCTTGATGGATGAACAACTGCTGGCAGCTGGAAACATTATAGGGCAGTTTTAAGAAAAGTGACGCTGGACCCAGTGCAGAGCCTCTTTCCTTGTACCCCTTACTGCCTCCCTACCACCATCATGTGTATGCTGTATTTAAAATGCTGTGCTCCTTGGTGCATATCATCCAAATGTTTGGCCGTATTGATGTACTGTTCAGGCTTAGTGCAAAAATGTTGGCGCTAACCCTGAACAGTATATAGGGGACCATTGTAAACAGGAGAGTACCCTCTTTTAACGCCTGCTCTGAGCAGGCGTTAAAAGTGCCAAAAAAATGATGCTAATAAATCTCTTAGATTTCTTTGTGCCATTTTTTCGGCCTCCCTAACAGGGGAGCACCCCCTTTGCATACATCATGCATTGCACATGCATAATGCAGCGCCAAGGTTTACAAAGTGGAGCAGTGCATGCATAGCGCCACTTTGTGAATTTGGCATGGTGAAAAGTCTACCTTATCACTGCCTTGGCATTAATAAAAATGATGCTGAGGCAGCGCTAAAGTGGCGCTAGGCCCTCATAAATCTGGGCCAATGGAGAAACAAAAGAAGGATAGAGGCAAAAGAGTATCTTATCATTGATCTAAGAACTGAGTGAAATAAAATAATCAAGAAAGTCACCCAGAGATCCATTGAGGGGGGGCCCTACCAGGTTCAAGCATTATACATGCAACATGACTGGAGGATTTTCAGCTCCTCTTTGAGTAAGTAATGTAGGCATTTGTGGGGGACTCATTGCTCATTTCTAGTAATGCACATATTATCCTTTAAGGTATTGGAAGGCACCTTGCGGAACTGTTCAATATCCGGCTGGAAGGGTACTCCAGTGTGCTACAATACCAGCGGGGGAATTCTGTGTCTTTGGCCTTGCCACCTTCTGGGTGTTGCGCTCATGCAGAGGATCTTTTTTTAGCAAGGCTCAATGTGTTTATTGAGAGAGGAATTGAGGCGCCGGGCTTGGTGGGTGGCCACAATTGTTGGGGGGTGGGTTACCATGGGGTTTGTTGCGTGTTGCATTGGTTCTAAGATGTAAAGTTTGGCAGTTCATTTATGCAGTGCTTGCACTTGTTGCCTGCTTTGACAGTAGAAGGGATTGAAGTATTTTGCCCCCACAGGAAGTCCTGCAAGGTACACTTGATCGAATGACGATATGGCTGAGAAATTGAAGTTGCTCAGTTGGAATGTGCCAATGGCTGACACATATAGCAAATAGATTATTGCTTGACTGCTTGCCCCATACTTCATTTTGTGGAAGAGGCCACCTATCTTGTCTGCTACATCTCAGACCACTCACCTTTATTGGTGCACCTCCGGTTGTCTGGGGAGTTGCCATAGAACCCCTTGTGGTGCATGCGTCCTGAGCCCCTAATGGACCTGGGATTTGTGGAAATGGTTGAGGGGGGGGGGAGAGGGATGCATTAAAAGTGGTGTTGCATGGCAAGAGTTTATAAACTACCTATGGCGTCAAACAGCAATTATCAATGTCTTTGAGCTCTCTGGAACACCTGCTAACCAATCTGGAACGTGAGGCTGTGGATCTGCCACAATATATGCAGGAGTGGACAAGGTGTAGATGGGAGATATTGGAAACTTGGGCCCCAACAGCACTTCCATATGGAAGGCAATAAAGCCAGCAGGATGATGTTGCACTTCCTCTGTGTTGAGACCCGACTCCTCATGGTGGTGGGTATACAGAATGGAATGGCAGAGAGTGTTTGCACGCAGTATGGTATAGCTGAAATGTTCACCACTTACCTAGAAGCTTTATACAGGGAACCCCAAGCTTGCCCAGATGAAGCAGAAGTTTGCTTCTGGGTAGGGCTAGAACTACCCGTCCTTTCTGGGTTGCTCAGAGAGCAGATGGGGGAACCAATATCCAAGGAGGAGGTTGTGGTAGCCATACACTCATTAAAAAACTGCTAAGGCCCCGGGAGGCGATGGCCTCCCCACAGAATATTATCAGCGTAGGGCATATCTCCTGGCAGATAAACTCCTGGAGGTATATGTGGAGGCCTTTGATATGGTCTTGCTCCCAGATTCCATGCGCAAGGCAGAAATAGTTATGCTGCCGAAGCCAGATAGGGACAGGGAAGTGATTTCATCATATCACCCAATATCCATGCTCAACGTTGACTTTTAGATACTGAGCATAGTCCTGGCGGACAGGCTACTGCCCCATCTACCTCATCCTATCCACAAGGACCAGTGTGGGTTTATCCCAAGCATGAATACTACGTGCAATCTGTGGAGGCTGGCTTGGGTGTTGGGTGTTGCATGCTGTAAATGTATGTAATGTAAATGAACCTTGTGCCCTGGTTTCTTAGATAAAGAGCAGGCCTTCTATTCATTATGCAGGGAGTACCTTTGGGAGGTCATGCGCAGAATGGGCTTAGGTGATAATTTTATCTGTTGGGTGAAGTTATTGTACTCGAAGATTATGTCCCAGCTGAGGGTGGGTGGCACTTTTCTAGGATTCCATCGGGGCACCCAGCAGTGGGGCCCTCTGTCACCCCTGCTCTTCACACTGGCCATGGAGCCACTGACCTCTCAGTTAAGAGTGGTCATGAGAGACTAGGCAGTCCAGGCCGGGGCTCGGACACATGTAGTCTCATTGTATGCAGAGGATGCATTATTATATTTACGGCACCCGGAATGTTCGGCTGTACTGCTTTTGATGTTGTTGTCCGAATTCATCTCACCTAGGTTGTTTCCCATGGGCGGTCTAATGACTACGTGGTCAGCAACTCTTCCGCTCACTGATGGCCCCAGGGATCAGTGCTTTAGGGAACTAAACATAGCAAGGATCTTGTCGAGCTTGGCCAAATCGATACTTTTCTGGAATTCTCTACACCTTTCAGTAATTGGCAAGGTGATGCTAGTGAAAATGCTTGTGGTTCTGCACTGTCTCTACATATTTCAGGGGACATTTTATAATATTTCCAGAAACGACTTCCAGGAATTGGACAGACAGATCATTAAGCTACTGTGGGCAACGGGAAGAAGGGGAGAGGAGCTCGCCAAACTTGGGTTCACCTGGGAGCTGGGGGTTTGGAGGTACCTAATCTTGAGTGGCACTACCTCACCACACAACTTCAGCATGCAGTACACTGATTTGTTGAAGAGGATAGCTGGGAAAAACATTTACCGGTTGGAACCTATGAAAATCATTTCTTGCTGTAGCTGCTTATGATGGGTGTGGGGTCCAGGCAGGTCTCCCTGATATAATCAGACGAGTCTTTGGGGCGTGGCAGCACACTTTCAGGTGGGTGAAGCATCATGCACCCTCCACAAATGATTTGCCCAATTGGATACTTAAACCCTTTAAACAGATTGCACTATCGATGAAGGTGGCTCAGTGGCAGGCTGGGGGGTGTGACACAGGGGATCTATATTCAAATGATAGGTTATAACCCTGTCAGAAGCCCTGGAAGCATTCCAACTTGATGTGGGGCAATTCCTGCAATATGCAAAGATTTCTGCAACTGCAGGAGAAATCTGGCCCTCCTTCCTGGAGTTGCCCACTCCCTCCTAAACGCTGGAGACAAAGCTAACTTATGTGAGTGAGGGGACACCAGCACACATGTGCACTTCATATAGGTCAATACCTATATGTAGCTTCCCCACGGTAACTCCAAATAAGGCCATGTAACATGTCTAAGATCATGGAATTGTCCCTCCATTCCAAATCTGGTATTGGGGAGCCAATTCCATGCATCCTGGGGGCTTCACCATGGACCCCCAGTACTGCCAAACCAGCTCTCTGAGGCTTGCACTGCAGCTACAGCTGTTGCCACCTCACAGGCAGGGTTCTGCCCTCCTGGGGTCTGGGCAGCCCAGTCCCAGGAAGGAAGAACAAAGCATTTCCTCTGAGAGCAGGGTGTTACACCCTCTCCCTTTGGAAATAGGTGTTACAGACTGGGGAGGGGTAGCCTCCCCCAGCCTCTGGAATTGATTTGAAGGGATACACATGGTGCCCTCCTTGCATAAACCAGTCTACACCGGTTCAGATACCCTTTCTCCCCTGCTCTGGCAGGAAACTTGACAAAGGAAAGGGGAGTGACCACTCCCCTGTCCATCACCACCCCAGGGGTGGTGCCCAGAGCTCCTCCATTCTGTCCCAGACTTCAGCCATCTTGCTTTGCAAGGTGTGGGGGCACTCTGGAGGCCTCTGAGTGGCCAGTGCCAGCAGGTGACATCAGAAACCCCTTCTGATAAGTCCATACCTGATAAGGTAGCCAATCCCCCTCTCAGGGCTATTTAGTGTCTCTCCAGTGTGTTCTTTTAAGATTCTGCTTTCAAGTTTCCTTCAGGAATCCTCTGCAACAACTTCAGACTCTTCTGACCTCGGATCAACCGCAGCCTGCTCCAAGAAACACTGTAACTGCAACAAAGTGTCTACAAGAGACACTTTTCTTCAGCAACCTCAACTCCAAGTCGGCAACTGCAACAGTTTCCACGGTGTGCATGCTCTGGGGACTCCCTGTCTTTATCCTGCATCAGAAGAAATCTCCCGTGGAGCGATGGAGTCACTCCCCTGCTCCAAGCAGGCACCATCCAAGATGATGACCGGTACCCTGGGACTCCTCTCACAGTGACAATCGTGCTCTTAAGGACACAGAGGGTTGACAACATTGACATAGACTGTCCTGGGGTCCTGCTGATGCAATTTGGAGGAGGTAAGACCTTACCTTCCCCGAGAACGATGGTACCCCTGTGTACTGGGTCTTCTTCACCTCCCGAGGCCTCTGTGCACTCTATGCAAAATTCCTTTGTGCACAGCCTGGCCCAGGTCCCCAGCACTCCATCCTGCAAATCTCAACTCGCTGAGTTGTTCTCCGGCAGTGTAGAACCTTCTCTTGTTGTGCTGCATCAACCACATTTTGCACCTCCTTTGAACCCAGATCATGAGGCTTCTGGGGGTGCCGGCTGGCATCCTGAGGGCTCTCTAAAGTGCTGAGAGACCCCTCTTCCTCCTCACACAGAGTTAAGGACCCCAGGTCCCTCCTGGGTCTATCCTGTGCCATTGTGATGCAAAATGCTCTTTTGTCGTAGCCAAGGCTTGTTGGCGCCTTCCAACATGAAATCTCGTCTGCAATGATCTTCATACCATAGGACATCTTTTGCATCACACAGCAACACTCTGGCATCTTCCTAGGGTGCATTTCTGCAGTCTTCGACTAACCGGGACTCTTCTTTTGCACCATCTTCTGGGTTGGAATGGGGCTCCTGTCCTTCCTGGAACTTCTTTTGACTTATGGACTTAGTCCCCTTCCTTTGCAGGTCTTCAGGTCCAATAATCTAACAATTGTTCTCTGCAGACTTGGTTGGCCGCTGCAAATCCCCAAAACGAGGTGTAGTGTGTCCTAAGGAAACTTGCAGTACTTGTATCCTGCTTTTCTGGGCTCTGGGGTGGGGTAATTTATTTACCTTTACTGTATTCTTACTCTCCCAGTGATTCTGCACAGACCACACTTGTCTAGGGGGGAATTTGTGATTCAACATTCTTAGTATATGGTTTGTGTTGCCCCAAACCCATTTTCTCCAATTGCATAGTATAGGATTTCCTACTGTTTGCATTGTTCTATGACTATTTACTTGTCTAATGTTGGTGTCTAGTGTATATATTGTGTATAATACTTACCCCCAGAAGGAGCGTTGTCTCTAAGATATTTTTGTTACTGTGTCACCCAAATATATACCTTTATTTTTGGTAACATTGAGTATTGTATAAGTACTGTGTAACTATAAGTAGTATTGCATGAGCTTTGCATGTCTCCTAGTTCAGCCTAAGCTGCTCTGCTATAGCTACCTCTATCAGTCTAAGCTGCTAGAACACTACTACATTTCACTAATAAGGGACAACTGCACCTGGTTAAGGTGTAAGTACCCAATGTACCCACTACAAACCAGGCCAGCCTCCTATATGGGGGTTGCCGGTTAGTTTCGTAATTATACAGGGCACTGAGGGATGATGTTCCATTGGCAGACCTCCCCATGTAAAATAAATGGCAGTCCATAATACCTGAACAGTTAACGTCAAATGACTGGGGAAACATCCATGCTGGGGTGCAGACAGTCTCCTCTAAGGCCGACTTTAAGATTATTCATTGCAATATAATACTTCAGGTGTACCTTTCGCCCAAAACGTTATATAACATTTACCTTACAGGTCCTCACAATGCCCTAGATGTAGGCTGATTTTATCCATGTGCTTTGGCAGTGCCCGATGACGGAGACCTACTGGGGCGAGGTGCTTCAAGCACTATGGGAGTCCACAGGAAGGATGATAACCAAGGAAATTAGCTACTGTCTGTTGGGGAGAGTGCCCTACAACGAATGGTGGGACAACGGAGAGTAGGTTCTTATTGCTTGGCCTAATACTGGCTAAGCGGAGACTGGCCATATGTTGGTTGTCCCCGAGGACCCCCACACTGGCTGAGCGGAAACTTGATATGAATGAATGGGCAAACGCAGATGAGTTTCATATGAAACACACTTGTAGATACACAAAACTAGGGGAAGACCTGCTCAACTGTACATCTTTGCTGAATGGTCTGATAGGACAGGGGTAGTCCAATAATGATCTAGCGACAGGCGGTTTGGGTGAAAGAGGAGAGGATAGCTCTGAGGATGATGACAAAGTGATCCAAGAGGGGATGGTAGGTCCAAGGGTTGGTGCTGATCCAAGCCCAGACCACACACAGAGGAGGGAAGGCCCTGATACATATGATACAGTAGATGACAGGGATGGGGAGATGGACAAACCCCAGTACTTTGATGTGCACTCCATAATTGATGACTGTTTTATTTTTTCTGTTACCATTGTATTGCACTGTGAAATGCAAATACAAATGTATGTTAAAAAAAAAGTCACCCAGGCTTTTTATAGTTTGCTTGTGATTAAAAGCCTAAATACATTGTGTAGGGAATACAAGAGTTTATTTCACATTTTAAATAGTTATTTCATATTGTAAGTTAGCTCAGTGTTGGGGCTTCAAGTGGCATTTCATATACAGTGCACCAGTGCTGGGAAATTTCAGAGTAGCACCGTGCAACTTTACATCAGTCTTGAACACATATTTGCATTGACTGACTGGTACAAAATGCTGTTTTTGGTCTTTACATTCAAAGCACATGACGCACACAGGTTTGTCACTGGGCCCTTGACCTTTGAATGGAGGAAGCCATTTCATGCCCAGGACCTTTGAGAAGTGACTTAAAGATGGACTGCACAATAGGATATTACTATCCATACTCTATAGACAACTATTAGACTCTACAGCCCAATGCAAAACTCCAGAACAGAACAGTTGGCAGAAATAGGGCAGCACCTATATAATAGTGCACACTCCTTCACAACTGATGTGTGACTTGAAGAAACTCAGACAAATTATTGACATACTGGTCCAAGACAATAGAAAGAATTGGGAAATAGAACGCATCTTAAGGTGCCACACTACAGGCACCTTAATACATCTGCTGTGGCACTGCCCTAAACTTGGGAAATATTGACAAGATGTCATCACTGATCTTTGTACCTTTGTGGTCCAGATCCCAAAAGAACCTAAAAGAACCATGATCTTGTTGGGAAGACACTTCCTATTCTCCAGGTCATCGAAGTCCCTTAGTTGTTAAATAACTATTTGTGATCATATTGGTGGTAATACAAGTCTTGCTGAAGACCACAACACCCGACCCTGCAGCATGGTACTCAAAGCTGTGGGATACACTAGCCATGGAAAAGATATCCCTAGCAATGGGGAATGCTCGTATGTCATCCAAAATTAGCTAGAACCGCTATGTACAGTACTTACACATGAATTAAGGGAACTCTTGTGCCACAAACACCCTAGGGCCATTTGTTTTACACCAGAAAAAGTCTAAAAATTGCTCCTTACTCAAAAGACATAAGGTTAATGCAGCTCCTATACTTGTGCTCTTGGGCAGTCAAATAGGGAGAGAGATATTCTGTTGGCTCTTACTCTGAGAAATGGGATTGATTTAACTATGAATGAATGAGAGGTGGGAGGGAAGGGGGAAAGGTTTTTTAAAAATTATAAAATACATATTGCAAGGCTATCAAATTGATGAACATCGGCCGGTTGGCTGTGGATGATATACATAAGCACGAATAATAACAATTAACTCAAAAGCACATACCAATTTTGCACTGGCTGTCACTGGAAGTTCACTGTATAACTGGCCAGTACTTTTATCAAATTGGCCTTAATCAGTGTAAACCTGCATAGAAACAATCATTGTGGTGTTCTATGGTCATAAGCAGTGTTAGACCTGACAGCTTTGGGTGGCCATCCCCCAACCTTTTGCCTGCTTCCGTTCATTTTTATGACCTTGTTTTTGCTGGTTTTAGGACTCTGCACACTTTACCACTGCTGACCAGTACTGAAGTGCATGCACTCTCTTCCCTAAACATGGTACCATTGGTTCCTACCCAACTGGCATATTTAATTTCTAAAGTCCCCAGTAAAGTGCACTACATGTACCCAGGGCCAGTAAATTAAATGCTTCTAGTGGGCCTGCAGCACTGATTGTGCCACATGCATAAGTAGCCCATTAACCATGTTTCAGGCCTGCCAATGCACTGCAAGTTCGACTTGCCATTTAACTCTACTCGCCAAGCCTTTAAACACCGCTTTTACTACATATAAGTCACCCCTAAGGTAGGCCCTAGGTAACCATAGGGCAGGGTGCTATGTATGTAAAAGGCAGGGCATGCACCTATGTGTTTTACATATCCTGGTAGTCCAAAACTAACACATTTGTTTTCCACTACTGTGCGGCATGCTCCTCTTGTAGACTAGCATTAGAACTGCCCTCATATACTTTTAAGTGGTAGATTCTGATCTGGAAAGAGTAGCCCTCTCATGCTTGGTATTGCCAGAATGGTAATAGAAAATCCTACTTACTGGTGAAGTTGGATTTAATATTACTATTTTAGAAATGCCACTTTTAGGAAGTGGGAATTTCTCTGCACTTACTGCCATCTGTGCCTTACAGCCCTGTCTCCAATCCATGTACAGTATGTGCTGGTTGACAGCTCCCCTTGTGCATTCCTCCCAGACAATCATAAACACAGGACACTCAGTCACATCTGCATTAATCTGCATACTGAATGGGTCTCCCTGGGCAGGAAGGGTGGGATGGTCTCTCTTTTACACTTTAAATGCCAGTGGCCTGCTCTCACACAAAGGAATGATAACCCCCCAAAGGGATCCTGGTAGACAGAACTGGGCTGAAAGGGGAACATGTGCACTTCAAAACTGCTCTTTGAAGTTTCCCCCACTTCAAAAGCATTTTTGAGTATATAAACTGGGTGTCTGACTCCACCAAATCAGACACTTCTGGACCTACACCTGGACTCTGTCCAAGAGACTGCCTGGCTACCCAAAGGACTTACCTGGACTGCTTTGCTGAAGGACTGTTTTCCTGCTTTTTGCCCTGTTGCCTGGTACTCATGACTGTGCTGGAAGGTCTCTGTCTTCCTCTTAAAGTGCTCTCTAAGGGCTTGGATTGACCTGGCCACCTGTTTCTGAAGTCTCAGGGCCAACAAAGACATCACTTCTTCAAAAAATCTTTGTGCTTTGGAAAATCAATGCAACACCTGCAGAAATCGACATAACACCTACATCGCGGCTGGAAAATCGTCGCACAGCTGACTAGAATGACGCAGCGCCAGCTTCGCAACCAGAAATCCGATACAGAACCTGCCTCATGGCTCAAATTTCACCACATCACTGACCGGATTGACATAGCACCTTCTCCTTCTTTCAAAGCATCGCCTCTGGGTGTCAAAATATCCTCACATCGCAATAAGGAACCAAGGCTACACTCCATTAAATCGACGCATCACCTTGCAGCTTGGAATGAAATGGCGCATCTTCTGTGCCTGACCAAAATATTGCATGCAATACTTTTTTTTCCATGCATCTCATCCTTTGCGGTCCTTGTGCATCATTGTTTTTGACCCATCCCAAGTACTGTGTGTTACAATGAAACAACTGATTCTTAGCATTTAGACTTTTTTTAAATCTTTAAAAAGTGATATTTCAAGTTGTGCTTATTGGATTATTGTTGTTTTGACCTTATTTCATTTTGATAAATATTATCTATTTTTCTAAACCTGTGTGGTGTATTTCTGTTGTGTTTTCACTGTGTTACTGTATCAGTTATTGCACAAATACGTTACAAATTGCCTTGTAAGTTAACCCTACCTGCTCTATGCCAAGCGACTAGAGGGTGAACACAGGATAATTGTGGTTGTGTTGTGACTTATCCTGACTAGGATTGTGTTCCCTACTTGGACAACAGTGTCTACTGCTGCCACCTAGAGACCCAATTACTAGAAAGCAGCATACTTACATGATTTTCCTGGTTTATTTTAGTCATTGTGCTAGAGGTGTTGTTCATTGTTTATACCGGTATCCCTGCTGCCTCTAGCACCACAATTTCATTTTTTAAATATTATTCACCTTTGAATAGCCCTTAAAAGAGCATTTCTGGTAATCCATTTGTCATTGGACAATAGCTCTTCCTTCAATTATAATTATGCTAATATAGCAAGGATAAGTTTCCAGGTATATTTACCTCAGTTTGTGGATATCTACATGATAAAGTCTGTGATTGTTGAAGTGACAGTAGCAAGATAAATGCATCTATGAAAAGGATTGGGAAATGTGAATGTCACATTATTCCAGTATAACTAATTAAAATGCAATAGGTTTTAAAATAGCAGTCTTCATGTGGCAGCACTCAAAATAGGACAGAAACTCACCAATAGCCTTCAGCTGTGGGTTTCAAGTGAAATGTAACTTGGGAGGACTCCCAGTACATTTTGGTGAATGTTTTAATTGCAGTTCTTCCAGAGAAGCAAAACTTGATAACTATTATGTTCTTTCAATACTTCCTTTTCCTAGACCAGACACCTGAATTTCACTATTTATGAGCACTTCGGCTGAGCATATTTGGTTCTGAGTGCCGTACCGATGGGTTTTCTGGATTTCTTTCCAGAACACAGCTCAGTATAAGTGTTTCTAGACCCTCTGTCACCAAGGGCTTTGTCAGTGTGCTAACCTGAGACAGAAAACCAGTTGGACTGCAACCAGACAACAACTGACTGAGTAATACTTGAGTGAGATTTGTTCTGAGTAGTGACCAATCCTGCAAGATATCACAGGGACCGTCAGTGGAACCCATATTCTCTTTCACCATGGAAGTGCACACTAGGAACCAGGGATATATTTTAAAGAGTCAAATCAAAATCCTGCCCCAATGAATTCAATGTAAATAGTAACTGATATAAAAATTAACAAAATAGTGTCAACAATCTTTATCAAAAGATGAATAACATAATATTGTAACACTGCGAAAATATCATAAAGCCTTGTTTATCATAATATCTCGAGCCCACCTGTTCTCCTTTTGACTAACTGAGCTAACATTTAGCCCCAAAGGACGATTAGGTGGTCATTATGATCTTGGCGGGTTACCCCGCTGAGATCTGCTCTGACGGCCAACAGCAAGAACCCCCTGCTGGCCACATAATGAACTTCCAGCTGGGCGGGCGGGCAGAAGCAGGGCCTGAACATTGACGCCGGCTCCAAAAGGAGTCAGCGACAATGTGGTAGTGCGGCGGGTGCACCAGCACCCGTCACGCATTTCACTGCCCGTAATTCAGGCAGTGAAATGCACGATGGGGCTGTGCATGGCTGCCACTGCACTGCATAAGCAGTGCAGGGGCGCCCAGGGGGGCCCGAGTCACTCATTCCGACAGCCTTTCCCCAACGGTATAAACCGCCAGGGAAAAGCTGGTGAAATTTGACTCATTATCCGGTTGGATCTGAAACACCGCCACTGCGAGGCTGCCTGGTGGCAGGAGCCTGGCGGTGGTGGCACTTCAACCGTGGCAGTTCAGCCACATTTGTAATATGGCGGTCTGGACTGCCATGCCATTGGCGGCAATGACCGCCACTGCCGGCGTGGCCTTAATGTGATTTTCAAAGAGGAATCATACATGCATGCCTCCTCTGAACAATTGGTCCTAGGTTCAACAAAGTAACAGCATCAGCTATTGTTATCTGCGTTGTCAGGCAGGTTGATAAAACCATTGAGGCTAAATTTGCCTCTTGATAGCCTACAGTAAAAGAAGATGACAGCTTTGTATGGACTATGCCACAAGTCATTGGTACAAAGTTCCTCCCTATCTCATTACACTCTGTTCTAAGTTTATGTAATGTGTTTGAAAAGTGTTAAACAACTTTAGAAACAATTAGCTGTAAAGCCCTGACAAACTTTCACTTACATTCTGTGAAACCTTGCCTACTTTTTAAAAACAATAAATTTGAAGTTATCAGTCTTTAGTAATCCTTGTTTGTTATTTAAACACAATCATTGTAAAAAGTAAATTCAGTACATCCAGAGAAATATTCATGTTTGAGTGGACGTAATTATCATGTTGTAATAATTATTTGAATAAATGTGCATTTAACTTTTAATAGATGCATTTCAAGTAGGAGGATAAACATAAGTGATAATTTTAATTGGAAAAATATATGATAATTATAACAGCTTAACATTTAAGCATTCATTTATGGGTTATCTTCCTCTAGTGTGTAGCTATTGATCCCAGCAGATAGTGGAAACACATGGCTGGTGCTAAGAAAATAAAAGATTGGAAGAAATTAATAGCTATCAACGTAAGAAAATGAAATATTGGAAGAGCCTAATATATACTGAGATTTGCTCCAGTGATAGAATTGCAGCTTTGGTAAAGATTGCAGCTTTGCTAAAGAACCCAAGGTGGACCCAAAGGACCTCAAGAAATTCCGGTTTATCTCCCTGCTCCCTTTCCCGGCAAAAGTCATAGAGAAGGCTGTCAACAGACAACTAACCTTCTCCCTCAAGGAGAACAGCACCCTGGACCCTTCCCAATCCGGATTCCGCAGCAACCACAGTACCAAAACTGCCCTCATCGCTGCCACCGACGACATCAGAACCATACTGGACAGCGGCAAAACCGCAGGCCTCATCTTCCTGGACCTCTCTGCCGCATTTGACACCCTCTGCCACCACACCCTAAGCTCACGCCTCAGCAATGCAGGAATCCACAACAGAGCCCTGGACTGGCTCACCTCCTTTCTCATCGGCAGAACCCAGAGAGTCCCCCTCCCCCCATTTTGCTCGGAGGCCACCAAGATCATCTGCAAAAAACTTGCAGTATGTCTTTCTCAAAGGCTTCTATAAATGGGCTGACAAATCATTATCCCATTTGAAATTGCAGTTTCTTCGTAATCCTGAAAACGACTCTCTAGAAACAATGATTCTTGCAGCAAGTCGACCAAACCTGAATATTATGTTGGTCTTAAGTAAACAATGTTGGAAGCAAGCAGTATGGCAGGTCAACAGCTGTCCTGTATTTGATGCTGTGTAGCTTCACCGCTAACAAGAGCAGCTATATGCATTCTCTGCAGATGAGTGCATGGTTCAGGAAATCCCACTTTACTTATGTTAAAGTTGCCACGCGGGAATGACATCATTAAGCAAACCAACATTCTACAATACCTAGAGTTGCTGTTTATTAGAGACACAAGACTGATAGAAGAAATTGTTCTCGCTACTCTGGAAGACCCCTTTAAGGAATGCTCAGAATAGAAGCAATACCAACAGTTTTTAACTAGGCAGGGTCCTTGACAAAACATGCCCAAGGAAACTGTATACAAAACTAACGGTATGCTGCCCTGGGTGTTACTCTGGTTCTGAACAAAACTGGTTCCTGGTAAGGATTGTGGTACCGTTGCATTTGCAAAGATGAATCGAAACTTCATATGATTTGTTTTTGCTCGAGAATGGCCTACAACTGTCCTTTTCATGCAGAACCGAAATGCAATAGGCGGAATTTTCTTAGTAGAAGTAAAACAAAGAAACCATGCTTCTATAGTAATTTATCTCAGAACTATAGTGCATTATCTATGATTTGTGATTTTCTCCTCAATCTTTTGCTTCAGAAATGCCACAGAATATTTTGCATCGTACATCTGTTTTAAAATTGTTAAAGTACTTGCATAGAAAATCAGCCCATTTACAGACTCTCAAAGCTTTGCCTTTGTCAACATACACTACTTCTAAATGTACAGTGAATAAAAAGGGAATACGGTCTGAATCCATTCAGTAATGTGGAAAACATGCTATTCATATCCTTTAGTGTTAGTCTTCTTTGGAACCGATGGTTTTAAATTCATTGATTTTTTAATCATTAAAATGTATATTCCCTCTTTCCCAAACTTTGAAATGACATTTTGTATTGACACATTAGAATTTGAATTATTTTAAGCCTTACAGTAATATACATTCAAAATTGGTCTCGGTATAGGCTAAACGTTTACTGTTCAGCAATGTTTCTTGTTTTGCAGGTAGGACTAAACTGAGTGAAACCCAGCGGTTTAGCTGTACATTTCACCTCAACATTTCCCAGTGAATTAGTTACATAATACGTTTTGTCGTTTGTAATGCGTTTAGAGTGTTGTTCCTTCTGCTTCTGCTCTTTGTATCTAAAAAAAATAATTGCATTTCCTTTTTATACGTATTTTAGCTAAAGTAATTTTAGGACAGTGTTGCTACGAATTATTTATTTGGGCTTGAGATAGTCTGCCCTACATTTCGCAAAACAACCTTATGAAATCTTCTACCTTGGTAATATGACTCTTGACAACCTCTTGCATAGGCCAGCACTAAATGAATCATTGTGCACCATTGTACTGAAGAATTGCACTTGAAAGGCCATGCAAGACTTACTTATAAGTAGAAGGTCATCATGAGTCCTTACTCTTGTTTAAGCATCGGAGGCAGCGTGTATTTACTGTCACTCGCAAATAAATATTTTTAAATGTTACAATAATTATAGACAGATTCCTCCTACTCGTGTCTCATAGTTGCACCTCACTTTCACCAGACACTGATTCCATAGCACATATGTCACAAAAGAACCGGAAGGTACTCTTGTTCTTTTTATTCTGTAGACAGGGTCTGTGCTGGCCTTAGTTTGGGGCAGGGGGTTCTTGCTTGTAAGCAAGAACCTGTAAGTTGAGGGCATACTCTAGGAGGACAAGCCCACTGCACGTGCAACCTGGAGAGAGTGTGGGATTGAGAGAGGGCCAGAATTATATTTTGAAGGGGGAATGGCCCTCAGCTTCTCTGTTCTCTGTAGGTGCATTCCTTCCCAAATACTGGTTGTACTACCAAATAAAGACTCCCAGAATATAATGGTACAAGAATAAAGAGGACAGAATATTGAAAGGTTTGTGCATATCGGGAAGTATGGATATACTATTCCTAACTCAACATATACACATATACATACATTGAGGGTAGATGTGTATATATATATATATATATATATATATATATATATATATATATATATATATATACACACACACGTTATGTAGGTATATATATGCGGAGCAAGGTATAGAAAAACTATACTTACTTAAATATTTTGGATTTGATATTCTGTCCTCAATATTCTGTGCCAATAGTATGGTTTTGAGATTATCCACACCTTGTGATTCTATGTGGCGGAATATGGATTTTATGAGGTACATATTAAAGCACACTCAATCAACTTTTCAATATTACAGAATGCTTTTGGCATACCCATCAATAGCATTTTGGGAAATTAGTGACAGACCATATGTTGTAAACATTTTAGGAATGGAACAATGCTGAAAACTGAAACAGAATTTAAAAGTTTTCTTACAAGTGAAGTTGTGAAGGTCCCACAATGAACTGGATAGTTTAATTCATCAAAAGCACCAATCAAGCTGCATGGTCTTGAGTCAGACACTGACATTGGCATACACCCCCTCATAGATACAGTTAAGTTGTGAGAATTGTGCAAAATAAGAAATTTGTTAGATATTGACCAGCAAGACAAGAAGGCATGATAAAAGATAGATGATTGTGTAAAACTAGGATGGGTTCAATTAAGGCCTGTGACTTGGCTGAGGACACTAGTTCCATCTCCAACTCAAGAAGTTGTGGATGGGCAGTCAGCTGCACTGCTTTCTAATGCTCTGGGTTGTGGTTTCACTCTTTAGCACCTAGGATCCTTCTCTGTATTAACATCTCACTTTGATGCTGCTTGCATGACTGCTACAGAGTCATCCACATCCAGAATTATGGACATTCTGTACTCTTAAACGTGCAATAGCACATGGCTAGCTTGCTTGGACGAGCATGCACCTTTCTGAGTGCTGAATGTAGAAAGCATGGAAGCCTGCCATATGTACTAGAAATAGAACAGGAATATGTACACTTCAGAAAACAGTTATAAATATGGCTATTTTCAAGACAACTACACTACCATGCGTCCCAGCGACAGAGCCTGGAAAGACAGTCACACCCTGAAGTTCAATCTTTAGCTTACAATCCACAGATTAGAAACAATCCAACGACAAGCTACTTTCAATAACCAGGTATATAAAGGAGAGCTGACCCATGCTTTACTGGGGTATTATATAGATATGTGAGTTTATACTTAACATTTCTTGCCCACACTCATACTAATTACATAATACTCAGTGGTTTTTACATTCAATTAAGGTATATGTACTATGAGAGCTGTCCACTGTCCATCACAATTACTATGCAGTCAATATACCAAACCATTATGAAATGAACAGGCATGGAATAACTAAAGAGATCTGTCACACAATGCAGGTAAATAGGAATTTAATCTAGTCCATGACTGCAGGTCCCAAATATATATACACTGTAGTCATCACTTGTATATATCTCACAATGGCTTTCAAATATGAGATGATAGTAACAATGCATATCCCAACAGATCTCTCAATTTCTCTCTCTCTTTAACAATGCCAACTCTGGCCCAGGGCTATATACAAGAAGGCAGATTCACTAACATTATTGTCAGGTTGTGTCACTTTTGTGGTGCAGCCCCAACATAAAATCATTTTTTGTATTTACTAGGCCATGTAAAGCCATGTTGTGTAGCTTTCCATAGTTTAGTAAATACAAAGTAATGCAAGGCAGCAAATATTGTGTTTCCTTTTGTTGGGAAGGCATTTCATGTGGGAAGCATGCACGGTCCCAGGCCTCCACGCACGGATGTTGATGCATTTCCACATCTGTAGCACACACCACAGATCTATATGCATCTAAGGATTGGCTTTGAGCAGGAAGGTGAACCTTCCTGCTCAAAAACAATCCTGCCCATAGCACCCAAAAAGCAGGTGCCCTTGCACCATG
Source organism: Pleurodeles waltl (assembly GCF_031143425.1). Classification (NCBI taxonomy): domain Eukaryota; kingdom Metazoa; phylum Chordata; class Amphibia; order Caudata; family Salamandridae; genus Pleurodeles; species Pleurodeles waltl. Next base: position 1,526,876,700 of record NC_090444.1, read on the forward strand.
GCATATTCGTGCTATGCAGCACACTGTGCACCAGCACTAGGAGACAGCAGAAATGTGCCAAATCTTTCACACAGCTAGGTAAAACAAATTGCCTTGCTGCTTTGGGTTGCATGAAATGTAAGTAATTCTGCCCCAAAATTTCGGATTGGGTGACCCAGTGCAGTAAACAGATAAGCACACTAAAATCATAATAGGGACAAGCAGATGTGTTTGAAGCTCCAGCATACTAAAGTACAAAAAACTGTATTTCTGTGTCTCTCATACCTCATCATCCTCCACATTGGTATGTTGCATTTCATAACACAATAACCGCACCTCTGTGGTCATCACTCATGAAATAGAAACACTTCCCACATAGGGTCACAAAAGAAAGTTAACTCACACCCAATCAAATGCCACCGCACATGGCATAGCTTGTTGTCCATATAGTTAAGTGCTTCAGTGCAGCACATAATTATAGTAAACACTATACAAATTTTCAATATAATAACAATACAAAAAAAGTATCATTTGAACATGACCAAGATTTGATTTGATCCCAATAAAATATGTATTTCCATCACACTTCAGAATTATGAAGAAAAATGTGTTTGATATGTGATTTTATAAGTGCTGCCATAGCTTGAAATATTTGCACCGTTCTTTTACAGCTCCGTAGAGTTTTGTGAATTAAAAACAGATTGACAACTTACAATATTTCTTTTAATGCTCCCTGTAAGCAAGGCCACTTGAAATATGTAATTCTGTGGCCTCTACATTTTCAACATAAATATCAATTTGCCTTATCTCCCACTTTCTCCATCATCTGCACATTTAATTAAAAAAACATTTTTTTTTCTAACTCAAACAGCTTAAAATGTACTAAAAATGCTGCACTTGCTGCTGTACAGTGTAAGGTTGTTCACAAAGGTTGGCTGGTCACCTTTCAGTTACTCACGATGTTAATGTTTGTAAAAATGTCAAAATAATGATGTGATACTATCACAAAATGTGCTGCATTAAGCCGCATCATTTTTGTATCCTTGTCACATAAATTAGTCAACATTCCCCCATAGTTTAGGCCTCCTCTGCTGCATAATTCCATTGGCCCTTTCTCTCACCATCAAGATGGTCACATCATTCACTTTACAAAATCCTCTCGCTTTACAACAACTCCACATGAAATAAAAAAACAGCAATTTGTCAGAAGACATAGCCTGAGATCTAGCCAGTGCTGGAACATGTAACAAATGTTACAAGAAAAAAAAGGCAGTAAATTGATCATTCTTTTTCTGAACTCTCACATGTCAATACTGTGCCACCTGCCGGGGTCATGTGGGTGGGGGCAAAGGTTTGTTGGGCTATCTTGGCCCTCAAATGCCCCCCATGCCACGGCCCTGATTGCAAGCTCTGTGGAGGCTGTCAGTGCAGCAGGAGCCACTAGTCTATGTAATTAGGAAGGAAGTGTTGGCTCCGGTGATTACATTTAGGTTGATGCAGTAATGAAGTGGCAGCTGCCCGGAAGTGCAGTTTGTTTTGCCACTTGTGGCTGGAAGCATAGAAAGGGCAGACATAAAGGTTGTGAGGATGTTTTATGTTATCCTTAATTGAAACACAGATAGAAAACTAACATAAAGGAATGTAACCATGTACAAGCTGTGATTGCCCCTTTTTATAGCACTTAGGGAGATGGGTGCTCATGGCACTAAGTTGGTTGTCTGGGGAGAGGAAATTCTTTAAATTTCTAATTAACCAAATACTGCCCAATTACTTAAAGGTCAAACTAAATCAGAACTAATGGAAGAGGAATAAAGATAGAAGTACTGAACTTTGGCAATAGCAGCAACAAATGGAATTACTTCCTGTGGCCATCGGAACTAGGACCCGCACCCACTCCCTTTGAATTTGCCAGAAACTTCAGAATCATCATTGATAACAAGCTGGGAAATCACAGCTCAACGCCATCTCCCACACCTTCTTTCTCACTTTGCGCATGCTACGTAAGATCTTCAAGTGGCTACCCCTACACTCGAGACACACCATACACATAGGCCCTCATCACTAGCCAAATGGACTATGGCAATGCCCTCTATGTACGAATTGCAGCACACCTCCTACAGAGACTTCAGACCATACAGAATGTCACACCCAAACTCATCCTCAGCCTTCCCCAACAAACCCACATCTCATCCCACCTCAGGCAATTCCACTGACTCCCCACACAGAAGAGATGCCAATTCAAGCTGATGACCCACGCACATAAGGCTCTACACAACCAAGGACCCGTGTACATTAACCACCACCTGAACTTCCACCAACCATTGAGAACGCTACGCTCTGCCTTCCTTTCAATTGCCCATACTCCCCACATCTACTGAAGCAGACGTGGAGGATGCTCCTTCTCTCACATCGCAGCAAAAACCTGGAACATCCTCCCCACACTCCTCTGGACCATCACCCCACTTCTGGAATTCCAAATGGCCCTAAAGACATGGCTGTTGAAATAAGCCTCTGTGACCTGAAAGCACATGGATACACTATCGGGTGATTAGTCGTGTTTTTAAATCCTGATTGATAGATTGATATACAGTATGGACAGACACTAGAAGGGAAGGTGGCTATGATCTGGCCAGCTATTCTGTGGACTTGATGAGTTGATTATAAAGATAAATTGGGAATTTGTAATTAGTGATTACGTTTTGGCAGTTTTAATAATGACAATTAATTAGTTTTTAAATAATTAAGAGATCATCATAATTAATAACAGACAATTGACTTGAAATATGCAGAACAAACTTAAGGATAATCAAAACCCTAGAAATATATTATTACTAATAAGATTCTTCTTTAGAAGGAGAGTGTATTAAAGGTTAACAGGGCCCATTTAAGAGGAAGACAGGCTTTGAAAAAACACAGAATGAAGCTGCAAATCTCTCAGTCTGCAGTTCACTAGTTTCTTTTTTCAATAAAAAGTTTTCTAGAAGCATTTTAAGCTTAAGAAGGTGTATGAAAATCCAACACTTCAAGAAAATAAGGAGTTAAATATTGAAACAGGAACAGAAATGTCATTTGTAGCTGGAATGGCTCAATTTAATGTCCTTCAAGACATGGCTATAGATATTCCAGAATCATGTCTACCTTTGTCTCCCTAAATATGATCTAAGGGGTGAGTATTAGTTGGGATAGTGAGGATCTGTGTAGGAATAATTCAATGGATGAGAGGAATGACATTGATACTTCAGAAAGGAATAATGAACAAGAACTGGATATCTTCTTCTATGTTAGATGTGCTAGTATTGATGCAGAACACTTTACACAGAACATTTGAAACTTTAGTGTTGAACAATGAAGCAATAAAGTATCAAACTGGGTTATTAAAAACAATACCAACAGAATTAAAAGAAATACATTCTTCTATGCCTTCTTTGGTTAAACCAGTAAATGAGGATACTAGATCAAATTAATCAAAAGAACTAGGGAAAAGCATAATTTATGTTTCCCACTGGTCTATGTTGGTTAAAAAAGGGGTGGTTGTATTGTCTATAGGAAGGGTCATACTTATGCATACAGTTGTCAGCTAATAAGAAAGAAAAAAAGGAGTGCAGTAATATTTTAAAACAAGTCATAAGTAATAGGAACAAAATTGATAGGTTAAGGAAATGTTGGACAAGACTGGTAAAAGGAAAGCAGGTATTACATATGTCAAAAGTTACTATTCCAGTGAGGGGCGTGGATTGCCATAAATGGCATAGGACGTGTGCCTGAGAGCTCTGGCGGCCGGGACCCCATTCACCCCCCTTCCTACATAATATTAGCTCCAAATGTACTAACGCTCTACAAATAAATTTCAGGGGAGCCAGATGGAGGGTGACAACTGCCGAGTCGTAGCGACCCGAGGGGAAAAGGACACTTTTGCCGAGGTGGCAATGACCCTTCCAAAATGGCGGCTGCACAGAGCGGGGGCAGCAAAAGAGTGGAGGGACCATTTGGGATGAGCAGAGTGATGTGAGTTGTGCTTGCTCTTGCCGCCTACCGACCTGGGAGACAGGCCCGACCAGAATTGGCGTGGCGTGGTGCAGCGCAGCTCAGGGCCGCAGACGGAGGAGACCGGGAGGCAGCGTTCTACAGCCGGGCCAGGCGGATTAGGGCTGGTGGCCACCCATGAGAACAGAGACTGCCGGAGTACACCCACTGGCACTGGAGCGGTGAGTGACATGAAGCTAGGTATGGCTAACAGAAGGGCGAAGGCTGTGTGGCGATAACAGAGACCCCAGCAGCGAGGGCGACGCTCCAGCCCGGCTGGGCAGCCAGGACGAATGGAGCACAAACTGCGGGTCTGTTGAGGAGGTGCAGCTGACTTGGTGAAGCTGCATGTTATGGGGCATACCTGAGCAGCTATCAGAGTCACTAATAATGCACCGGGAGTGTTGAGAAGTGATGCAGCTGCACTGCACTTGCTACACAGTAGCATTAGAGCTATCTTGCGGAACAGGAGACACAGCTGTGGTAATCACTAGAAGCCGAGCCAGTTGCATCCACACACCTAGATACTTAGATGGGCTGGCGTCTGCCCACGAGCACAGAGACCATTGGAGGAGAACATTTGCTGGCACTGTACCGGTGAGTGACATGCACCAGGATACAGCTAACAAAAGGGGGAAGGCTGTCCGGCAGTAGCAAAGACGCCAGCATCGAGGGCGTCACTCAATTTGACTTGGGTGCTGGGTCGATGGGAGTGTAAACCAAGGTCCAAGTGGAGAGGCGCAGCTGAATTTGAGGATCCGGATGTGAGGGGGGATGCCTGAGCAGCTACCGGGGTAAATAATAAAGTCCTGGGACAGTAGAGCAGCGACAATGCAGCACTGAACTTACTACTCAGAAGCATTAGAGATGTTTGACGGTGCAGGAGTCACAGACTTTGCCACAATACAGTCGCGGGAGTCACTAGAAGCTGAGCCAGGTGCCCCCACACACCTAGAGGCCTAGACCATATCAGAGTGAAGCACACTGGCACATCACCCTGAACCTCATCAGCTGTAAGGCAAAGGAAGGCGGTTGAGGTGACCACAGGAGGCCTGATAACCATGAGAGAGTTGACTGGAGTTGACTGGCGGCCTACTGGACAGCAGATAAAGAAGCCACATCCATTTGACGAATGATGACCTTTAACATGGGGATGGAAAACTGCTGAAAGCTTAGGGCAGATCCTCATTAACATACGAAGAGCATGGGCAAATATTCCTGCAGGCGCGCAATGGAAACTAACAGCATGTCCTGTAAGGCACCCCCTGGCGGGACATAATAGGACAAAGCTGCTGTCGAAAACTTAGACTCAATGCCCCTACCCATCACTCCATGACATATTGCAGACGATCACGGCCTCAAAAGAAGCCTTAGAAACTAAAATAGATTCTCTGAGCTCAGACCTAGGGCTGATGCAAGATGATCACAGACGCTTAGCTGCAAGAGTTGCCACCAATGAGAGAGCTATGTCGGAGGTCACCCCAGAGCTGACAGCTGCCCGTGCTCAACTCGCCACGCAAGAAATGCGCATGAAAGCACTGGAGGCCAAAGCTGAAAATGTAGAAAACAGATCACGAAGCAACAATATCTGAAAAGTTGGACTTCCTGAATGACTGGAAGGGGGCGACATGGTCAAATTCCTGGAAGGATAGTTGCGCACCGAGATAGCACCAATGGGCCTATCTGCCTTTTTCGCACTAGAAAGAGCACACCGTGTCCCAGCCAGGCCACTGCTTCCGGGGATGCCCCCCCAGGCCTGTGGTGGCCCGTCTGTTGTTTTACAAGGATTGAGACCACATCCTGAAACAGGCCAGAGAGCTGGGCATCATCAATTATGATCTGTCCGGATTTCTCCCATGAGGTTCAGCTGCAAAGGGGAGCCTTTATGGATGCAAAGAAGAGGCTGCGAGAAATGGGAATCTTGTATTCCATGCAATTCCCTTCACGTTTAAGAACTTTGGTTGTGGATTGACCTACAACCAAGAGCAGGGCCCTTTGAGGAAGGCGAGATGCACATAGCACGGTCCCGCCCCAGCCTACTCTGGGAATAACTGTGAGAAAGTAGATAGGGGCGCCAACGCTCACTGAAAAGCAACGGAAAAGACGGACAGGGCTCGTGGCTGTGGCGTTCTTGAGTGGCTTCGGCACTGCACCATCTACACCAACCAAGCAGCATGCAGTAGAACTGGAAGAATCTGATGCATACTATGGATCCTCGGTTTCCATAAACTCAAGCAACATCTTGCCAGCGGTGACTCCTAGGACAGCAGATGATCTAATGTAAGACAATCCCACTATTGTTTTGGGGGCTTACCTCCGGGAGAAAAAGGTTTACTCATCAAGTACTTCCATAGGACCGAGAAGGTACCCACGCAGGCTACTATATCGATATGGCACCTGAGACTAACTACAGAATAATCTCCTGGAATGTCCGGGGAATACACTCCTTAGCAAAAAGATATAAAATATTCTCGTACCTAAATTCAGAGGAGTCCAAGAAACGCATATGACGGCCAAGGAGGGGGCGGCGCTGCAGTGGCGGTGAAGGGGACAAGTGTATTATACCACATACTCAGACTTTGCTATGGGGGCAAGGATCTAGGTGAAGGTCGGAGTACCATTCCAACATTATAGCTCAGTCGTGAACCCTGAGGGCAGATATGTGGCAGCCATGGGAAAACTCAACAGCTGAAACATCTCAATCGTAAATATGTATGGGCCAAACACGGACCAGCTCTCATTCCTGGCAAAATTATCCACCAACCTGTCTTCTTACCTAATGCATGACGCAATTATTGGGGAAGACTTTAACTGCATAGCAGAGACCCACCTGGATAGGTCACCCCTGCTGGTTGACTCCCCCACACACTGTGTAGCTCGAGGGCTAATAGAATAGCAAAAGCACTGGGCACTAGCGGATTCCTGGAGACACAAGTACCCCCAAGCCAGGGACTACTCTTATTTCCCCCACATGCATGAATTAAACGTGTGACTTGACACGTTCTTATGTACTACTAACATACTACCTCAGTTACAGGACACTGAATATCTCACTCAAACCCTATCAGACCACAACCCAATATCAAAACACCTCATTTGGAGCCGAGCAGTGGCCCGAATTCCCACTTGGAAACTATTACCTGAGACATTAGTGGACCCACCATTCCAGACCGCCTTTAAAGAGCAAATTTGCTCATATTTTGCAGATAATGCAGGGACCACAACTTCACCACAAGTAGAGTGGGATGCATTTGAAGTAGTGCTCAGAGGACACTGTTTATCTGCAGCGCAGGGAATTCGGAACACATTACTGCAGGAACTCAGGGAAGCGGCGAACATTCTGAGGGGGGTAGAGCAAAGGCGCCCTGAGGAACCAGAGGTACAGGCTAGAGAGAAGGTGGCAACACAGACTGAGAGACTCCACTCATAGGGTCTACGTGGAAAAAACCCATGCAGAAGGTGACTGCCCCAGCCTCCTACTAGCATGGCTGGCCAACCTGACAAAACGGGTAATGCCCATAGTGGAAGTACACACTGAAAAAGGAGAACCTCTATATAGCCAAGAGGAAATTAACAACCACTTCCTAGAATAATATTCAGCACTATATATGAGTAATGTACACTCAGACAACACCACGGTGCAGGAATATCTGGCAGATGTAGCACACCCCAGGTTGATGAAGCAGAAACTCTGGGCACAGATATTTCCGTGCAGGAAATCTCTGCAGTAATTAAAGAGCTCGCAAAAGGCAAGACTCTGGGATAAGATCGGTTAACAATAGGATGTTATGCTACATGCGCTACAGAGATAGTTTCCCGGCTATTGGGCATCTTCAAGGCGGCTGGGCAGTCAGGGAATCTCCCGAACACAACACAAGAAGCTATAGTAATGCCATTCTTGAGACCAGGGAAGGAAGCAACAGATGTGATGGCATATAAACTGCTCTCTATGCTAAACACGGACTATAAAATACTAAGCAAAATCCTTGCCACCAGGCTCCTACCTCTACTAACACAAATCATATACCCTGACCAAGCGGGCTTTATCCCAGATCGTAACACAGCACAAAATATACAAAGAATGCTGAATATAATGGAAGCGAACGAGCGGGGTTGGGAGGAAGCAGTCATATTGGCAGTAGATATAGAGAAAGCTTTCAACAGCCTAGAATCGGACTGCCTGTACGGAGTTATGCTGCACATGAGTCTGGGATTGGGATTTGTGCGGTGGATGAAACTACTGTACACATCCCCAACAGCCCGGGTCCATACTGGGCCCACATACTCGGAGAGTTATGCTGTACAGATGGGAGCCAGGCAGGGGTGCCCCCTTTCTGCTTGCCATAGCAATGGAACCACTAGCAAGCCTGGCTCAAGCAGGCGCTCATTACAGAGGAGTCTAGACGGGGTTAGTGCAACGCATAGTGCTATATGCGGATGATCTCTTGCTATTCCTAAACAACACTTATGGCTAATTAAACGGGCTAAAAGCATTACTGTGTCATTTTGGAAACGTGTCTGGTCTGAGGGTTAACTGGCAGAAGACGAGCCTCTTCCCTTTTGGGCCTGAGACACAGCCACATGCGGTACTCAGTGGGTTGCATTGAGAACCTGGATGCCTAAGCTACCTGGGAGTAAAAATATATCACATTACACCAGACATCTTTGAGGGAAACCTAGAGGTGGCAGTGAGAAAACTGAAGAATCACATAGAGTTCTGGAAAACGCTCCCGCTAACAGTGCATGGGTGGATTGCACTGCTAAAGATGCTGGTTGTCGCCCAGTTCCTCTACCTATTTGGAACACTCCCTCTCTGGATCTCACTGCCTTTCTTTGTGGCGCTAAACACCACACTGCGGTCCTTCATATGGGGGAACAGTTGACACAGGGTGGCCTTTACTACCCTGCAGTGGCCATCAAATTAAGGAGATCTGGCAATGCCTGAATTTGAGTCATATTACTTAGCCGTTCAACTCCAATGGTACACTCAGTGGTTAGCGGGTAGATGGGCAGTGAGAGGGGATATGAGAGCCATAGTACCCTCCATGCCCATACTTACTAAAACACTACTGAGAATCAGACAAAGTATGTGGCCTGGCATGAGGGGATTTGTATTCATCCAAAAATGTTGGGCTAGAGTCCTGCGAAGTTCACACACTAAGACTCCATACACCCCTACCTTCCTATCCTAATGCTGAAAGAATTACCACACGAAGGGAAATGGCGAGGTATCCGGGAGTGACCTGCAGCGGGCATTGCCACAGTAGGACAACTATTCAGCGATGCATCCCTACTTACATTTTACAGGCTCAGGCAGAATATAGAGCTCTCCCTGGGTCACTTCCTACTACACAGATCAATAACGGAAGCTATCCACCGACACTGGAAACATGGGAGGCAAGAAACTGCAATACAGTGGTTTTGCAGCTACATCACCACTTCTGCTGGGACATACAAAACTGTCACATGCTTTTATAGAGCAATACAAACTGATTCCATGGGGCACCTGGACAAGTTAAAAGCTTGCTGGGAGGAGGATCTGGAGATTCCTATCACAGAACAGGCATGGGAGATGATCTTAGAGCACATAATCAAACTATCTAGGAATGCTCAGTTTAAATTGCTAGGCTTTTCTATCCTACATAGGGCCTACCTCACTCCCCAAAAAATTAATAAATATTTTGGGGTCACTGATACTGCATGTGCGAGGTGCAGGGGGTGAATGCCAACTTTCTTCACATATTTTGGATCTGCCCCTCGCCCACACCATACTGGGAAGGGGTCACCACAACACTGACAAGGGCGTTAGAGAAGACGGTCCCAGTAACACCTGCCCACTGCCTACTCCACTGGTTCTCACACACAAGTAACTATAAAACAAGTAGTAAATTTCAAGACTTAGCCCTACTACTGGCGAAACAACAACCTACCCGTCACTGGAAGGACCCGAAGGGCCCACAACTGACAGTATGGAACCAAGAATTGGAAAAATGGGCAAGCTGTGAGGGTTCACTGTTCATACAAGAGGCTTACAGAGTCATTGGTAAAGTAGACAACGCCAGAGCATGGGAGGGATTAGTAGATGGTCTAAGTGATACACGCCATGGTTTCCACAATAGCACTCCCACACATACACACTAGCGAAATCCTGCACTAAACTCCCCCCCCTGAAGCTGAGAGTTGAAGAAACAACAACTTCCTCCACAAGGAGCACAACTGACTATACTGTATAAACCCGGACTCAAACAACTCTTAGTTGGCCAGAATGTCGATAAATGGACAAGAACTATGGGCAAACTCACTTCTAGCCCTATGGGAGCACCCATTCAAGACAGTTGAACACACATTTAGAAGATGCAGAGAGAGAGGTGGGTGGGGGGAAGAAAAGATGGGAAGGCAACTGTTTAAACCTTGCAACCAAGAATGTAAACATGTAATGAGACCTGACAATCTTCTTTCCCAAGTTGGGAATGTTTTGTTGTATGAACAATTAATTAAAAAAAAGTTACTATTCCAGTAGTATTAACGGAAAAGATGTAGGTGAAACCTAAATCCTTATGTAAAGAGATTAAAGGGTGAAACAAGTGGGAGAAGTGCCGTACCTGGAAAGAGATGGAAAATGATTAAATAAACATTCTGGTGGGAGTAGACAGAAGTATCATATGGTTAACAATGTAAAGATTTTTAATAAGAATAAAAGATTATGACTGAAATCAGTTGAAAGAGTTAGTCAAAAATCTAAATAGTTTGTGGCATTACGTAGATATTTTAAAAGTGGACAAAATGAACTTTAAATAGAGGGGGTTTGTAGCCAATTTCTTGAAAATGCATTTCAAAATCTGTTTTGCTGGATGAAATGAAACAGGCAGGATTAAAAATAAATATTTAGGCTAGAGAAGTAATTAAGATCCTCTTCTATTCACTTTTGGTTAGTGTTAGACTTAACATCCTTGGTGTGGTCTCCCCTAACGTTTTGCCTTTGCTTCCCAGGTTGTTGATGTGTGCTGCACTATGTGCTGTTTTTGATACTCTGGGCACTTCACCACTGCTGACGGTGTTGAAGTGCAAGTGCTCCTATGTAAAATGAATGTGTAATTTGCTTTTCCATGATTTGTATATTTGATTTACTAATAAGTCCCTAGTAAAGTGCACTAGAGGTGCCTAGCGCCTGTAAACCAAATGCTAGTAGTGGGCCTGCAGCACTAGTTGTGCCACCCACATGAGTAGCCCTGTAAACATGGCTCAGACCTGCCACTACAGTGTATGTGTGTGCAGTTTCAAACTGCCAATTCGACTTGGCAAGTGTACCGACTTGCCAGGTGACGTGAACTACTCCGACAGCATCGCTCATGTGAGTAGAAGATGTATTTATTCAAGAGCTCTCCACAAACGCAGTGTCCTCTCTCCCAGTCAGCAAGCAACTGCCAGGAGAGAGAACACTGCTTCACATTCTAGAAGTTCGGCTCGAGGCTACAACAACAAAGCAGCCACAAGCCATATCACAACACCAGGCCTAAACCTTCCCATTTCATACATGTAAGGCACCCCTAAGGAAGGCCCTAGGTAGCCCCAAGGGTAGGGTGCAGTGTATGTTAAAGGTGGGACATGACTGATGTGTGTTACTTGTCGTAACAGTGAAATACTGCTAAATTAAGTCTTCACTGTTGCAAGGCCTATCTCTCTCATAGGTTACATGGGGGCTTCCTTTAAATATTACTAAAGCGGAGATTCCCTTTGAGAGCAGATAGAAATTTGGAGTTTGGGGTCTCTGAACTCACAATTAAAAAATACGTCTTTTAGTGAAGTTGGTTGTTAGTTTGAAAATGCCACTTTTGGAAAGTAGGCATTTTCTTGCTTAAAGCATTGTGTTTTTCGATTCCCTGTCTGGGTCAGTGTGACAGTTGGGCTGTTTGTGATTCCCCTCTAGATAGTGAGACAAAGGGAGCTGGGGTGTAGACTGCATTTCCTGACGAGCCATCTGTGCTAGAGTGGCGGGAGGAGTGGTCACTTACACCTGAATGGGCTGTGCCTGTCCTCTCACAATGCAGTCTCCAATCCCCTGGTGTGTGTCTGGGGCCTGGTCTGGGCAAGACAAGATCTTGTGAACAACAGAAACTTTCCTTTGAAGTATGCCTACTTCAAAGGCATAAAGGGGTATAGGTATTGAACATTAGATCACTTCTGGAGCCAAGACGAACCTCTGCCAAGGAGAAGAGCTGATTCGGAGTGCTGTTCTTGCCTGTGACCGTGCTTTGTTGGGCTATCCTGCAGTTGCTACTTCTTCTTGTGAATGGGGACAAAGACTGGACCTTGTGGTATATTACTGGTTGTGAAGAGTCTCCAAGGGCTTGAACTGAGCTTGTCTCCTGTTTTGAAGATTCAGGCCCATCAAAAACTTCCTCTGCCAGCACCTGGACTCTCTGCTGAGACTCCTGCCCTGCCAAGTGGTTCCCTAACCAGTCCCTGGGTCCTTGAAAGGTAAAATTGGCAGAACCAGAGCTGAAAATCCACGCACAGAGTGCTGTGCAAGGACTTTTTCAATGCACCATCTGCAACGTTTCTGATTTTAAAAAAATGCCGCCAGCTCTGTGGCTAAAATCAAGGCTCCACGTGCATCGCTGCTGGGAGATCGACGCATCACGGCTGGAGAAACGATGCACAACACCCGCTTGCGGCTGCTGATAATAACGCAAACCCCATACAGCATGGTTTTCTAATACCGTTCAACCAGATTTTTCACACTTTGTCTCTGGGCATCAAAGTCATCCCGATTCTGCTCGGATCCGAGGTGGTGCTTCTCTCTCTTGCACGGAAGAAAAATGACGCTGACATGAAACGGAGAAGAAACGACACATAGCCTCCCTTGCAAGGAAGGAATCAATGCATCGCTGACTTTTCCGATGCACGCTCGTCCATGTGTCTTTAATTTTGACACAAACCAGGTACTTTGTCAAAATCAACTTTTCCATTGTTTTCCATGGAGTAAGACTCTAATTATTATGAAAATTCATATTTGAACTTGTGTATGTTGGATTTCTGTTGGTTTGGCCTCATTTGATTTAGATAAATATTGCATATTTTTCTAAACTGGCGTGGTGTCCATTTTGTAGGGTTTCACTGTATTACTGTGTGTGTTCGTACAAGTACTTTACACATTGCTTCCGAGTTAAACCTGCCTTTTCGTGCCAAGCTACTTTGCCCTAACTAAGTAAACATTTTGAAAAAATATGAAGTTGTGTGTTTTCAAGAAATGCCAGTATTTCATAGTTATATTTAAAAAGATAACAAAGATAAAACAAATGATGTGGGGCATATTTCAGGAGGTTTAGTAACCTTAATTTCTACAAAGGTTTAGTTAATCTGAAGTCTAATTGTGACTGCATATTAGCCAAATTAAGTTGTATGTGAACTTCAGATTAAATTTTTAATTATAGTTAACATATGTGATAGAAAATTACATGACAGATTACTCAATTTAAAGAAGATTTGTGTGATGTAATGTGTAGGTTCCTGAATAGCTGTATAGTTTTACTTGGGGACTTTAATTTAAGTTGAGGCAAATTTTGGATGAGATGTGTCAAAACGAGGAATTAATTGCATTTCAAATGCTTAATAAAAAGTTTCCTGATTGTATTAGTTTCATATTGCATTGAGAGATGCAATCTACATTAAATTGATTGGGGTTGTTATGTTCGAATGGACATTTTACATTGAATTCTCCTTTATTTCAGGAACACTGTGTTGACTGATAAATTATAATTTGTTAGTAAGGGGGTCTCTAGTTGGCAAAGGTATGTACCCTTGTCCGAGCAGGGACCACAATCCTAGTCAGGGTAAGTCACACACAATCCAAATTATCCTGTGCCCACCCTCTGGTATATTGGCAGTGAGCAGTCAGGCTAAACTTAGAAGGTAATGTGTAAAGTATTTGTGCAATAAATCATACAGTAACACAGTGAAAACACCAGAGAAATACACCACACAAGTTTAGAAAACTAGATAATATTTATCTGAATAAATAAGATCAAAAGTACAAAGATCAAATAAGCACAAGTTGAAATATCACTGTTGGAAGCTTTAAAAGAGTCTTAATCCTTGAAAATAAACAGTAGTCTCTTTGTTACACACTACCTGGTATATGTTAAAAATAATGATGCACAAAGACTGCATGGAGTTTGAGTCATTTTTTGGCAATCAGACTTGGTTCCTCACTGCGACACGGGGTATTTTGATGCCTTGGGAGGATGTATGGGAATATTCTTCAAGAAGGTGTGGGCACTGTGTCTATCCGGTAGGAGATGCGTCAAATTTTCCATTGTAAGTCAGGCGCTAAGTTGAATTTTCACTCAAGAATTTGGGCTGCATCATTCTGGTAGGCTGTGCTGCAATTCCTCAGTCACAATGCAGGCTTCACGTCGATTTCAGCAGATTTTCGATGCATAAGGAGTTACCTGAAGAGATGAAGGTGGTCATTACAACCCTGGCGGACGGTGTTAAAGCGGCGATAAGACCACCAACAGGCCGGCGGTAACAATTTTGGAATTATGACCGTGGCGGAAACCGCCAACAAAGACAGCCACTTTAACACTCTGACAGCCACAGCGGTACAGACAAACAGCGCGGCGGTCACCTCCAACAGACAGGCGGGAGACAAAGTACCGCCCACAGTATCACAACCTACCAATCCACCACCTTTTCCGGGGTGGATTCACCGTGGATAAAAACACGGCGGAAACAGGAATTCCAAAGGGAAAACGCTCACCTCTACACACTCCACGAGGAACGAGGACACCATGGAGCCGGAACTCCATATTCTTCCTGCACTAGTCTTCCTGCTCCTTTACGACGATCATCAACGTTGGCGGCGAAGTCAAAGGTGAGTACTGCACCTACGACATAGGGGAGGGGGAGGCAAAAGACAGGGACACACATGCAACACCCCCACCCGACCCTCACCCACTACAACACACACACCAATGCATATCCAAACATTACAGTAACAACCCCCAACCCCCCCGGAAGAATGCAAAGACAAAAGGAAATGAGTGGAACCATTGTAATATATCAAAATACAGTAACCAAATATCTACATATATATATATCTATATATATATATACACATTAAACAGAATATAGACCACGATTAGTAGTGCAGGTAATGCACCATTCATTGTCCGTGGACCACTGGGCCCAAAATGCATGGGCGAGGCCCACACTAGATACCTGATCAAAACGGAGAGAACACCGCTGGGGCATCAGATAGAAATACAACAGGCACCTCAGGGGGAAGGGAAGGGGGGGCACCTCAGCCGGATGAGTTCACGACACCAGATCCACGAGGGGGCTCAATGCCCATTGATGTATCCTGGGGAGTGCAAAGCCACAGTCTCTCAAGTCTCTACAGTGGGTGGCTTGCCCACTGTACCATCCTGGGGAGTGCAAAGCCACAGTCTCTCAAGTCTCTACAGTGGGTGGTTTGCCCACTGTACAATCCTGGGGAGTGCAAAGCCACAGTCTCTCAAGTCTCTACAGTGGGTGGTTTGCCCACTGTACCATCCTGGGGAGTGCAAAGCCACAGTCTCTCAAGTCTCTACAGTGGGTGGCTTGCCCACAGTACCATCCTGGGGAGTGCAAAGCCACAGTCTCTCAAGTCCCTAAAGTGGGTGGTTTGCCCACTGTACCATCCTGGGGAGTGCAAAGCCACAGTCTCTCAAGTCCCTACAGTGGGTGGTTTGCCCACTGTACCATCCTGGGGAGTGCAAAGCCACAGTCTCTCAAATCTCTACAGTGGGTGGTTTGCCCACTGTACCATCCTGGGGAGTGCAAAGCCACAGTCTCTCAAGTCTCTACAGTGGGTGGTTTGCCCACTGTACCATACTGGGGAGTGTACAGCCATAGTCTCTCAAGTGGATAACTGTCTCCACTGGTTCTGGAGGGGGACTGGTGCCCAGAGTGCTTCATCCTGTGAAGGACAGAGGTAGTGGATGCATGTCTCCACTGGTTCTGGAGGGGGACTGGTGCCCAGAGTGCTTCATCCTGTGAAGGAAAGAGGTAGTGGATGCATGTCTCCACTGGTTCTGGAGGGGGACTGGTGCCCAGAGTGCTTCATCCTGTGAAGGGCAGAGGTAGTAGATGCATGTCTCCACTGGTTCTGGAGGGGGACTGGTGCCCAGAGTGCATCACTCACCCCGTGACGGTCCCAGTTGCGTCACTGACCCTGCCGTCCATGGGCTAGCGGGGCTTGAGTTGGTGGTCTTTGCCCTGTTCAGCAGTGCTTGAGTTTGCAGTTTCTGACCTGTTCAGCGATGCTTGCCCTGTTCAGCGGTGCTAGCCATGGCGGTCTTTGCCCTGTTCAGCGGTGTTTGAGTTTGCAGTTCCTGACCTGTTCAGCGGTGCTTGCCCTGTTCACCGGTGCTTGCCATGGCGGTCTTTGCCCTGTTCAGCGGTGCTTGAGTTTGCAGTTTCTGACCTGTTCAGCGGTGCTTGCCCTGTTCAGCGATGCTTGCCTTGGCGGTCTTTGCCCTAATCAGCGGTGCTTGAGTTTGCAGTTCCTGACCTGTTCAGCGGTGCTTGCCCTGTTCAGTGGTGCTTACCATGGCGGTCTTTGCCCTGTTCAGCGGTGCTTGAGTTTGCAGTTTCTGACCTGTTCAGCAGTACTTGGCCTGTTCAGCGGTCTTTACCCTGTTCAGAGGTGCTTGAGTTGACAGTTTCTGAGCTGTTCAGCGGTGCTTGCCATGGTGGTCTTTGCCCTGTTCAGCGGTGCTTGAGTTTGCAGTTTCTGACCTGTTCAGCGGTGCGTGCCCTGTTCAGCGGAGCTTGCCATGCCGGTCCTTCATTGGGCAGCTGGGCTGCGGCTGCCGGGGCCCTCCTGGGCAGCTGGGCTGTGGCTGCCAGTGGCCTCCTGGGCACTGACTCTGGCGGTGGCCTCCTGGCCACTGACGATTGGGCTGCCCTCCTGGGCACTGACTCTGGCGATGGCCTCCTGGCCAGTTACGATTGGGATGGCGGTGGCCTCCTGGGCAGCGGGGATGATGGCGGTCTTCTCCGCCGTGCTGCTCCTCCCAGACTTTGGCGATTTCTTCTGCCCGTTCTCCACCTTGGGAGGAGTCACAGCTGAGTCGACACTCCGCCCGGGACCCTTGTGAGCGGCTTTGCTGGCTGGAGTCTTCACCCTCTCCCGCCGGGCACTGTCCAACTTCTGGTGCTTCACGGGGGGGACTGGCTGTGCTGTGGCTCCGTGTCACACTGGCTGCCCTGGTGCCCGGTGCACTCCACATACCTGTAACAACAGGCACCACTGGTCCCGGAGATTTTTTGGCTGAGGTGCTAGTACGGGACCTATGAATTGGAGGGGGAGTGGGAAAGAGGTCAAGCTTGGTCAGGAACAGTTTCTTAGGGACGCTGGGACAGGTAGCTGGAGGGGTTTTGGGAGTGGAGGAAGAGGTAGTGGTTGTAGGAGGTGTACGTTTGGTGACTTTGGGTGAAGTTGTATGCGCTGGAGGCTGTCGTGAGGTGTATGGATGTTGGGTGGTGTGTGCCTGCATTTGTGTACTTTGGGAGGGGTCGTCACAGACACACTGGGAGAGGACACAGGGGACGTGTAAATGGTAGTGGGGTGGTGAGTGCACGTGAGCGGGGTGTGGTGGTGGGTGTGCTGGTGCGGGACATAGTGGCTGTAGTGGTAGTGCATGCAGGTGAGAGTGTAGACAAGACTGGGAGGGAGGAGGGAGACGACGAGGAGGGGACACAGTGGAGGCAGTGGATGTTGCTGTGTCTGTATGTGTGTGATGCTTGCGTGAGTGCCTGTGGGATGTGTGGTGCTTATGTTTGCCTGAGCTTCCCTTGTGTGGTGAGGTGTGTGCATGCTGGTCTGATGGTGTGCTTGGGATAGGCTGGGGTACAGGGGATTGGGTCTGGGTGGAGGAAGTTGGAGGGGGAGGCTAGAGACAGGGACAATGGCTGCCATCAGTGCTGAGGCCAGAGTTTGCAGGGTTCGATGAAGGGCAGCCTGACCAGAATGAATGCCCTCCAGGAATGCATTTGTGCGTTGCAATTCCCTTTCTACACCCTGGATGGCATTCAAAATGGTAGACTGCCCAACAGTGAGTGACCTGAGGAGGTCAATGGCCTCCTCACTGAGGGCAGCAGAGGCACAGGGGCAGGGGTTTAGGTGCCTGGGGCGAAGGTGATACCCACCCTCCTAGGTGAGCGGGCACAGGGCAAAGGCTGAGGGGCTGCTGGGAGGGCGGTGCTGGTAAGGGGGGTGGCGGCTGTACCTGTAGAAGTGGGGGGCACAGATTTTGCCACCACCACAAGGGAGCTCCCATCGGAGGACGAGTCCGTGTCGCTGGTTGCAGATCCTGTGACCGCCGTGAAGCTCCCCTCGCCCTCCATCCCACTGGTGTATTCCGAGTCCGTGGTGTGGCCCTCCATGGCCATGTGGGATGCAGCTCCCTCGTGCTCCGGTGCCACTGTACCTCCGCCTCATGATGCTGATGCACATAAGAACAGGGAGACCACAAAAAGGGGGGGGCGACAGAAGAAAGACAGGTTGAGTGCATGGCTTACCGCTACCGTTGGCGGACAATACAGACACAGCAGCCCCCTGCACTACGCCG
Organism: Pleurodeles waltl; assembly: GCF_031143425.1. NCBI lineage: Eukaryota > Metazoa > Chordata > Amphibia > Caudata > Salamandridae > Pleurodeles > Pleurodeles waltl. The sequence goes on from NC_090444.1 coordinate 1,526,895,320, forward strand.
CGCTGTTGGGCTCTACAGATGCAATTCCTGGGATATGTCCTACATGGCTATGGTCGACATCTGCACACATAGATGACACAGGGGCATGTATACCTATACTTGGCACTCTACAGAGGTGGGGTGGGGTGCCACATGGCCTGCATTACGGAGGGGCCTAGCCTACGGAACTCGCCCTGGCCTAGGGAAACCCACAGCCCTCCTCCCCCACCCAGACACCTTCACTGCACGCAAAGTCCCCTGAATGATGTTGTACTCACCCCCTTGTGTCTGCTGTGATGCCCTCAAGCGCCCATCCAACTCAGGGTAGGCCACCGCCAGGATCCGGAACATCAGGGGGATCATGGTTTGACAGGCACCCCTCCAACGTTGGGAGGCCATCCCCAGATGAGCCTCCGCCATCTTCTTGCTCCAGCGGCGAATGTCCTCCCATCTTTTCCGGCAGTGGGTGCTCCGTCTGTGGTGGACTCCCAGGGTCCGGACGTCCTTGGCGATGTCACGCCAAATATCCTTCTTCTGGTGGGCGCTGACCTACAGAAAATGTACAGGGGAAAAAGAGAAGTCATTAGCAACTGCACCGTCTAAGTGAGTGGCCCACATCCCTAGCCTTGCCATGTGGCACATGCATTCACAGTCCTTCATGCACGCAGAACTGTGTCCCCTTCCTTCTTACAACAGCCCTCTCCACACAGGCATAGCCCATAAAACGTGCTCCCTGTGTACTTACCTGTTGGTCTGGAGGACCGTAGAGTAGCGTGTACTGGGGAGGACCCCGTCCACGAGCTTCTCCAACTCCTCTGCAGTGAAGGCAGGTGCCCTTTCCCCAGACGCACGAGCCATTGTCTCTTCCAGACCGAGGTCACAGCAGCACTTGCAGTGTAGGTCCTCTCCTGTTGAAAATCAGGTATTGAGTGATTGAACAGATAGAAAATGGCGCCCACGTCCGTGGCGGTCAAGTCCACGGTGGTGCATAGCATCACCACCGGCGTACATCGTCATTGGCTCCTGGGACCCATAGGGTCCAATGTTAACCAATGCAGCATTGCGCCGCGGTCTTCGACCGCCTACCGCGATGGTGAACAACGCCAGTGCAGTTACCTCACATCCCATTGTCCCAGTTTAGAGGTCAGGCAGCCGCCATTTCAGGGGCCCACATGGCCTAATTACCAACTGCGTCACACAGACCTAGGCCTTGTCGCACAACACAAATACAGGCCAGATTCAGTGTATGAATGGTGTTCTGTGTAGACTGTGGGTACATACCTCTGAGTTGTTTAACTCTGTGGTCGCTGTTGTCCTTCCTAGGCACCGTCCGCTGGGACATGTGAGGAGATGGCGGAATCCTCCGGTGTACCGACCGCTGGTGGACCTGTTGACAATGGAGGAGCGACATTTGATCATCACCTACAGGTTTGACCGTGCCACAATCCAGGAACTGTATACCCAGTTGGAGCCAGACCTGACGTCAGCAATCCGCCATCCCACAGGGACCCCACCTCAAGTGCAGGTGCTATCAGTGCTCCATTTCCTTGCAAGTGGGTCATTTCAAACAACAGTGGCCATGGCATCAGGGATGTCCCAGCCTATGTTTTCCAACGTGTTGTCCAGAGTGTTGTCTGCCCTGCTGAAACACATGCAGAGCTACATCGATTTCCCTCAGGTGGAGGATTTGCCTACAGTGAAAGGTGACTTCTATGCCCTTGGACATATCTCCAACATCATAGGTGCCATTGATGGGACCCATGTAGCTCTGGTTCCCCCCCCCACAGGAGTGAACAGGTGTACAGGAACCGGAAGAGTTATCATTCGATGAATGTACAGATGGTATGTTTGGCAGACCAGTACATCTCCCATGTAAATGCTATGTTCCCTGGCTCTGTGCATGACGCCTACATCCTGCGGAATATCAGCATCCCTTATGTGATGGGTCAACTCCAGAGGCACCGGGTGTGGCTATTAGGGGACTCTGGTTACCCCAACCCGTCATGGCTACTGACCCCAGTGAGGAATCCCAGGACCAGGGCAGAGGAACGCTACAATGAGGCCCATGGGCAGACTAAGAGGGTGATCGAACGCACCTTCGGCCTCCTGAAGGCCAGGTTCAGGTGTCTCCATATGACAGGTGGTTCCCTATTCTACTCACCAAAGAAGGTGTGCCAGATCATCGTGGCCTGCTGTATGCTTCACAATTTGGCTTTGCGACGACAGGTGCCTTTTCTGCAGGAGGATGGTCCAGATGACGGTGTTGTGGCAGCTGTGGAGCCTGTGCACAGTGATGAGGATGAAGCAGAGGAAGAAGACATTGACAACAGGGACTCAGTTATCCAGCAATATTTCCAGTGACACACAGGTGAGAATACATTCCTGCCTACTACAAGTACTTTCACACTTCTACCTCTATCCTGTCTGTCAATTTCAACCAGTATATGGTAACTGAGTTGTACATTTCCATTACGATTTCACAGGTGTGGTTTCCAACATGTGTTATCTGCTGAGATTCCTCATGGACTTGAGATGTGTGACATAGGTATGTTGACATTACATTTGAGAACACATTTTGTCACTGTCATTGCTAATACACATTTTCAAAATCACAGACTGACTCCAGATTGTTTTGTGCTTCAAGGGTGTTTATTGCAGTGCTAAATATTGGAGGGGGGTTGTAAAATGGTAAGGGGTGATGGTGGAGGAATGTCCATGGCAGAGTCCAGTCTATTAGTCTCACAGGTGCTTTGCCCATATGGGCATAGGAAGTGGAGCTGGGGCAGTTTAAGGTTGGACAGGGTTACAAAGTGGGACAGTGGGATGACGATCAGGGTGGTCTCATTTCTTGGCAGGGGTCTTGGCATCGTGCTCTGTCTTGTTCCTGGATCTCAGAGACTGTTTGTGGGGTGGTTCTCCGTCTGCAGGGGGTGGGGTGCTGGTGTGGTGGTCCTGTGGCAGTGCCTCCTGTCCACTAGCGCCGGCGGAGGTGGTGGGCAGTTCATCGTCCATGGTAGTGTCAGGGGCCCCTTGGAGAGCCACAGTGTCCCTCCTGGTGTTAAGTATCTCCTTCAGCACCCCTACAATGGTGCCCAGGGCGGTGCTGATGGTTCTGAGTTCCTCCCTGAAGCCCAAATACTGTTCCTCCTGCAGGCGCTGGGCCTCCTGAAACTTGGCCAGTACCGTTGCCATCGTCTCTTGGGAGTGGTGGTATGCTCCCATGATCGAGGAGAGGGCCTCGTGGAGAGTGTGTTCCCTAGGCCTGTCCGCCCCCCTGTCGCACAGCAGCCCTCCCAGTTCCCCTGTGTTCCTGGGCCTCCATCCCCTGGACCGTGTGCCCACTACCACTGCCCCCAGGTCCCTGTTGTTGTTGGGGTGGTGGGTTATCCTGGGTTCCCTGTAGTGGTGGACACACAGCTGATTGACGTGCCCTGGGGATGGAGGTATGGGCCCGCTGGGTGGGTGCTGTGCTGGTTTTACCAGAGAGTGGAAGGTCTGTGGTGGCCTGTGATTGGGTGTGGGGAACCGACTGTCCCGAGGCCCACGATGGTCCGGGCTGGTCATCTGGATCCAGTTGGACAGAGCTGCTGTCATCACTGGGGGCCTCTTCTGTGGTTGGGGTGGAGATGTCTGGACCCTCCTGTCTGGTGACGTTGGGTAGTGGTCCTGCAGGGGTGTAAAGGCATGATTATTGCATCTGTGTGTGTCATGGTGTGCAATGGGTGGGTGAGCTTGTACCCCAGTGCTAGCATTCCTGTGTGGGGGCTTGTGTGATGATGGTTGAGGGGGGTGTTAAGGGTATGTGCAGTGGGCATGCTTTAGTGATGGGTGTCCATGCTTTGTTGTGTCATGCAGGGCTTGGTGTTGGGATGGGAGGTTTGTGTTATTAGTACATTAGTGAGGAGTTGGAGTGATAGGGGAGGGGGCGAGGGTGGGGGTCTGTGATAGCATGCAGGTAGGGTGGGGGATATGATAGTTAAGATTTGACTTACCAGAGTCCATTCCTCCACCGACTCCTACGAGGCCCTCAGGATGCAGAATAGTCAAGACCTGCTCCTCCCATGTTGTTAGTTGTGGGGGAGGAGGTGGGGGTCCGCCGCCAGTCCGCTGTACCGCGATGTTGTGTCTGGAGACCACGGAACGCACCTTCCCCCGTAGGTCGTTCCACCTCTTCCTGATGTTGTCCCTATTTCTTGGGTGTTGTCCCACTGCGTTGACCCTGTCGACTATTCTTTGCCATAGCTCCATCTTCCTAGCTATGGAGGTGTGCTGCACCTGTGATCCAAATAGCTGTGGCTTTAACCGTACGATTTCCTCCACCATGACCCTGAGATCCTCCTCCGAGAACCTGGGGTGTCTTTGCCGTGCCATGGGGTGGTGTAGGTGATGTGTGGGGTGGTGTATGTGGTGATAGTTGTGGTGATATGTAGTGCTGTGTGGTGTTTTGTGCGTGGAAGTAGTGTGGGTGATGGTGTTGAGTGCTTGTGGCTGCTAGTTTGTGGATGGTGGTGTCTCTCTCTGGCCTTCTTTCAGATTTTTTTGTTGTAGGGGTTTGTGGGTGTGTGTTTTATATAGTATTGAGTGTGTGGGAGTGGTGTGTGTATGTGTATCAGGTGTGTGTCTTTCGAATTGTCCAATGTGGTAGTGTTTTGGAGATGTGTGTGTATTTTGAGCGCAGCGGTGTGTACCGCTAATGGAATACCGTGGTTGAAAGACCGCCGCGTGGATTCGTGGGTCGTGATAGCATGGGTGTATTTCTGTTGGCGTGATGGTGGAGGTTTTGTTTTCGCCAGTTTATCACTGACTTTTGGTGTGGCGGACTTGTGTAGGTGTCTGAATTTTGTCGGATTTCGGGATGTGGGTCATAATAGCTGTGGCGGATTTCCGGGTGTCTTCTGCACGGCGGTAAGCGGCTTTTACCGCCAATGTTGGAATGACCCCCGAAGTCTTTTTGGCCATGAGACTTCAGAAAACAGGAGACAAGCTCAATCCAAGCCCTTGGAAATCCCTTCTCAACAAAGTAAGAGGGCAGCAGAGCTATCCAGATGAGTCATTTGGGCAACCAGGCAGTTCCTCTTGACAGGATGCAGGTTTAGATCCAGAAGTGTCCGACTTGGTGTGGTCAGAGACCCAGTTTATATACACCTAAATGCCTTTGAAGTGGTAGAGACTTGCACAAGCTCCCCTCTCAGTTCAGTCCTGTCTGCCAGAGTCCCAATAGGGGGTTTGGTAGTCCATTATGTGAGGGCAGGCCACTGGCCTCTGAAATGTAATTGTCAGGCCCTCCACCCTTCCAACCCAGGAAGACCCATTCAATATGCCGATGAGTGGAGCTGTGACTGAAGCCCTCATTACGACTTTTGTGATCTTTTCGTAAGACCAATGAAGCCAACAAGACCAACAGTGATGGCGGTCTTAAGACCGCCCTATTACAACTGTTTTCGGAATTTCGCCTGAAATCAGGCAGAATTCCAACACCAGTCGTGCTGGCGGTCGGCAGTTCCACCACCGGCACCACCATGGCAAAATACGGCATGGCGGTGTGCTGATGGCGTGGCACTGCCGGTGATGGATGCGCCGGGACCCTTACCCTCCTGGGCGACCTCCTCGATGGATGAGGTAAGTGTAACGTCCGACAGTGCAGGGTGTGTGTGTATGTGCCTGTGTCAGTGCGTGTGTGAATGTCGTGAATGCAGGGGGTGAGGGTTGTTTGTGTGTCTGCATGTGTGATTGATTGTGGATGGGGTGAGGCCATGGCGAATGTTGTGATGGCGGAGGGGTGTGAGTGCATGAGGGCGTGTGTGAGCGATTGAACGGATGGAAGGGGTGAGTGCGTGTATGCATGTGTATGTATGTGGATGGGGGAGCGAGTTGGGTATTAATGTAAGTGGACAAGGGAGGGGGGGTGAGTGTGTGAGTGGACGGCGAGGGGCATGCATGTTTGTGAGTGGACAGGGAGGGGGTATGTGTTTGTGTGAGTGAACAGGGGGAGCTGGTGCATGTGTGTCAGTGGACGGGGAGAGCCGGTGAGTGAGTGTATGCATTGTAGGGGGGATGTGAATGTATGTATGAGCTGAAGGGGGAAGGGGAAAGGGGAGTGAATGCAAGCATGAGTGCTGTGTTTTTATTTGTATGTTAGTGTGAATGAGGGTGTGTGATGCAAGAAAGTGGGTGAGTAGAGGTGTGTTTGTGTGTGGGAGTATGTGGGTGCATCTGTACATGTGTGCGAGTGTATCCTGGCACCAGGAATGTTTATTCCTGTCGCCAGGATGTAAGACCACCAGCTTTTTATGGTGGTGCGACCGCAAGAAAATGCTGGCAGTCTCCCGCATCATACTAGCGGTATTACGACGTCCGCTGTGCTGGACGTGCTCACCTCCAGCCCGGAGGACCATGGAAAAGAAGTGGGACAGGCAGAGTAAAAGTGGTTTGGCTTCGGCCAAACCAGCAAACTCGTAATTTGGCAGTCTTCATCACCGACCTCCAGACCCCCAGGGTCGTAATGAGGACTTGAGTGTCCTGTGTATGTGGTTGTCTGGATGGAATGCACAAGTGAGCAGTCAACCAGCCCAGCCCAGACGTTGATTGGACAATTGGATTGATTGCAAGGCACAGATGGTTTTTAAGTGCAGAGAAATGCTCACATTCTCTAAGTGGTATTTCACAAATAGTAATATAAAATCCAACCTCACCAATAAGCAGGATTTTCTATTACTATTCTGGCCATACTAAATATGACCTGGTTACTCCTTTTCAGATCTGAATCTACCACTCAAAAAGAATATGAGGGCAGTCCCAATGCTAGTTTTTGGACCTGGCCCTTTTACAGGGTCTTTCCCCAGAAGGCAGGACATGTGCCTAGTATGTGGCCTGACCTGGTAGTAACAAACAGCCTATTTGGTTTCTCACTGCTGTGAGTGCTGCCTTCTCATTGGATTGAATTGGAAATGCCCTGCCTTATGTGCAAGGGGTACTGTCTAATTTACGAGGGATAGTGTAGGAAGTTGGCTCTGTATGTGCTATTTCAAAGTAAGGAATAGCATGCACAGAGTCCAAGGGTTCCCCTTAGAGGTAAAATAGTGGTAAAAAGAGATAATACTAATGCTCTATTTTGTGGTGTGGTCGAGCAGTAGGCTTATCCAAGGAGTAGTGTTAAGCATTTGTTGTACATACACATAGACAATAAATGAGGTACACACACTCAGAGACAAATCCAGCCAATAGGTTTTGTTATAGAAAAATTTATTTTCTTAGTTTATTTTAAGAACCACAGGTTAAAATTTAACATGTAATATCTTGTTTGAAAGGTATTGCAGGTAAGTACATTAGGAACTTTGAATTATTTCAATTGCATGTATACTTTTCAAGTTATTCACAAATAGCTATTTTAAAAGTGGACACAGTGCAATTTTCACAGTTCCTGGGGGAGGTAAGTTTTTGTTAGTTTTACCAGGTAAGTAAGACACTTACAGGGTTCAGTTCTTGGTCCAAGGTAGCCCACCGTTGGGGGTTCAGAGCAACCCCAAAGTCACCACACCAGCAGCTCAGGGCCGGTCAGGTGCAGAGTTCAAAGTGGTGCCCAAAACGCATAGGCTTCAATGGAGAGAGGGGGGTGCCCCAGTTCCGGTCTGCTTGCAGGTAAGTACCCGCGTCTTCAGAGGGCAGACCAGGGGGGTTTTGTAGGGCACCGGGGGGGACACAAGCCCACACAGAAATTTCACCCTCAGCGGCGCGGGGGCGCCCGGGTGCAGTGTTAGAACAAGCGTCGGGTTCGCAATGGAAGTCAATGAGAGATCAAGGGATCTTCTGCAGTGAAAGTCCGGTCCTTCAGGTCCTGGGGGCTGCGGGTGCAGGGTCTTTTCCAGGCGTCGGGACTTAGGTTTCAGAGAGTCGCGGTCAGGGGAAGCCTCGGGATTCCCTCTGCAGGCGGCGCTGTGGGGGCTCAGGGGGGACAGGTTTTGGTACTCACAGTCGTAGAGTAGTCCGGGGGTCCTCCCTGAGGTGTTGGTTCTCCACCAGCCGAGTCGGGGTCGCCGGGTGCAGTGTTGCAAGTCTCACGCTTCTTGCGGGGAGATTGCAGGGTTCTTTAAAGCTGCTCCTTTGGATAAAGTTGCAGTCTTTTTGGAGCAGGTCCGCTGTCCTCGGGAGTTTCTTGTCGTCGTCGAAGCAGGGCAGTCCTCGGAGGATTCAGAGGTCGCTGGTCCCTGTGGAAGGCGTCGCTGGAGCAGAGTTCTTTGGAAGGCAGGAGACAGGCCGGTGAGTTTCTGGAGCCAAGGCAGTTGTTGTCTTCTGGTCTTCCTCTGCAGGGGTTTTCAGCTAGGCAGTCCTTCTTCTTGTTGTTGCAGGAATCTAATTTTCTAGGGTTCAGGGTAGCCCTTAAATACTAAATTTAAGGGCGTGTTTAGGTCTGGGGGGTTAGTAGCCAATGGCTACTAGCCCTGAGGGTGGGTACACCCTCTTTGTGCCTCCTCCCAAGTGGAGGGGGTCACATCCCTAATCCTATTGGGGGAATCCTCCATCTGCAAGATGGAGGATTTCTAAAAGTTAGAGTCACCTCAGCTCAGGACACCTTAGGGGCTGTCCTGACTGGCCAGTGACTCCTCCTTGTTGCTTTCTTTGTTCCCTCCAGCCTTGCCGCCAAAAGTGGGGGCCGTGGCCGGAGGGGGCGGGCAACTCCACTAAGCTGGAGTGCCCTGCTGGGCTGTGACAAAGGGGTGAGCCTTTGAGGCTCACCGCCAGGTGTTACAGCTCCTGCCTGGGGGAGGTGTTAGCATCTCCACCCAGTGCAGGCTTTGTTACTGGCCTCAGAGTGACAAAGGCACTCTCCCCATGGGGCCAGCAACATGTCTCTAGTGTGGCAGGCTGCTGGAACTAGTCAGCCTACACAGACAGTCGGTTAAGTTTCAGGGGGCACCTCTAAGGTGCCCTCTGGGGTGTATTTTGCAATAAAATGTACACTGGTATCAGTGTGCATTTATTGTGCTGAGAAGTTTGATACCAAACTTCCCAGTTTTCAGTGTAGCCATTATGGTGCTGTGGAGTTCGTGTTTGACAGACTCCCAGACCATATACTCTTATGGCTACCCTGCACTTACAATGTCTAAGGTTTTGCTTAGACACTGTAGAGGTACCATGCTCATGCACTGGTACCCTCACCTATGGTATAGTGCACCCTGCCTTAGGGCTGTAAGGCCTGCTAGAGGGGTGACTGACCTATACTTGCATAGGCAGTGAGAGGCTGGCATGGCACCCTGAGGGGAGTGCCATGTCGACTTACTCGTTTTGTTCTCACTAGCACACACAAGCTGGCAAGCAGTGTGTCTGTGCTGAGTGAGAGGTCTCCAGGGTGGCATAAGACATGCTGCAGCCCTTAGAGACCTTCCTTGGCATCAGGGCCCTTGGTGCTAGAAGTACCAGTTACAAGGGACTTATCTGGATGCCAGGGTCTGCCAATTGTAGATACAAAAGTACAGGTTAGGGAAAGAACACTGGTGCTGGGGCCTGGTTAGCAGGCCTCAGCACACTTTCAATTGTAAACATAGCATCAGCAAAGGCAAAAAGTCAGGGGGCAACCATGCCAAGGAGGCATTTCCTTACACAACCCCCCCCCCCCCAAACGAAAGAGGATGAGACTAACCTTTCCCAAGAGAGTCTTCATTTTCTAAGTGGAAGAACCTGGAAAGGCCATCTGCATTGGCATGGGCAGTCCCAGGTCTGTGTTCCACTGTAAAGTCCATTCCCTGTAGGGAGATGGACCACCTCAACAGTTTAGGATTTTCACCTTTCATTTGCATCAGCCATTTGAGAGGTCTGTGGTCAGTTTGAACTAGGAAGTGAGTCCCAAAGAGGTATGGTCTCAGCTTCTTCAGGGACCAAACCACAGCAAAGGCCTCCCTCTCAATGGCACTCCAACGCTGCTCCCTGGGGAGTAACCTCCTGCTAATGAAAGCAACAGGCTGGTCAAGGCCATCATCATTTGTTTGGGACAAAACTGCCCCTATCCCATGTTCAGAGGCATCTGTCTGCACAATGAACTGCTTAGAATAATCTGGAGCTTTTAGAACTGGTGCTGAGCACATTGCTTGTTTCAGGGTGTCAAAGGCCTGTTGGCATTCCACAGTCCAGTTCACTTTCTTGGGCATTTTCTTGGAGGTGAGTTCAGTGAGGGCTGTCACAATGGATCCATATCCCTTCACAAATCTCCTGTAATACCCAGTCAAGCCAAGGAATGCCCTGACTTGAGTCTGGGTTTTTGGAGCTACCCAGTCCAGAATAGTCTGGATCTTGGGTTGGAGTGGCTGAACTTGGCCTCCACCTACAAGGTGGCCCAAGTAAACCACAGTTCCCTGCCCTATCTGGCATTTGGATGCCTTGATAGAGAGGCCTGCAGATTGCAGAGCCTTCAAAACCTTCTTCAGGTGGACCAGGTGATCCTGCCAGGTGGAGCTAAAGACAGCAATATCATCAAGATAAGCTGTGCTAAAGGACTCCAAACCAGCAAGGACTTGATTCACCAACCTTTGGAAGGTGGCAGGGGCATTCTTTAAACCAAAGGGCATAACAGTAAACTGATAATGCCCATCAGGTGTGGAGAATGCTGTTTTCTCTTTTGCTCCAGGTGCCATTTTTATTTGCCAGTACCCTGCTGTCAAGTCAAAGGTACTTAAGAATTTGACAGCACCTAATTTGTCTATGAGCTCATCAGCTCTAGGAATTGGATGAGCATCTGTCTTGGTGACAGAGTTGAGCCCTCTGTAGTCCACACAAAACCTCATCTCTTTCTTTCCATCTTTGGTGTGAGGTTTGGGGACTAAGACCACTGGGCTAGCCCAGGGGCTGTCAGAGCGCTCAATTACTCCCAATTCCAGCATCTTGTGGACTTCCACCTTGATGCTTTCCTTAACATGGTCAGACTGTCTAAAAATTTTGTTTTTGACAGGCATGCTGTCTCCTGTGTCCACATCATGGGTACACAGGTGTGTCTGACCAGGGGTTAGGGAGAAGAGTTCAGGAAACTGTTGTAGGACTCTCCTACAATCAGCTTGCTGTTGGCCAGAGAGGGTGTCTGAGTAGATCACTCCATCTACTGAGCCATCTTTTGGGTCTGATGACAGAAGATCAGGGAGAGGTTCACTCTCTGCCTCCTGATCCTCATCTGTTACCATCAACAGATTTACATCAGCCCTGTCATGGAAGAGCTTAAGGCGGTTCGCATGGATCACCCTCTTGGGGCTCCTGCTTGTGCCCAGGTCCACCAGGTAGGTGACCTGACTCTTCCTTTCTAGCACTGGGTAAGGGCCACTCCATTTGTCCTGGAGTGCCCTGGGAGCCACAGGCTCCAGAACCCAGACTTTCTGCCCTGGTTGGAACTCAACCATTGCAGCCTTTTGGTCATACCAAAACTTCTGGAGCTGTTGGCTGGCCTCAAGGTTTTTGGTTGCCTTTTCCATGTACTCTGCCATTCTAGAGCGAAGGCCAAGTACATAGTCCACTATGTCTTGTTTAGGCTCATGTAGAGGTCTCTCCCAGCCTTCTTTAACAAGAGCAAGTGGTCCCCTTACAGGGTGACCAAACAGAAGTTCAAAGGGTGTGAATCCTACTCCCTTCTGTGGCACCTCTCTGTAAGCAAAAAGCAGACATGGCAAGAGGACATCCCATCTCCTTTTGAGTTTTTCTGGGAGCCCCATGATCATGCCTTTTAATGTCTTGTTGAATCTCTCAACTAAGCCATTAGTTTGTGGATGGTATGGTGTAGTGAATTTGTAAGTCACTCCACACTCATTCCACATGTGTTTTAGGTATGCTGACATGAAGTTGGTACCTCTGTCAGACACCACCTCCTTAGGGAAACCCACTCTGGTAAAGATACCAATGAGGGCCTTGGCTACTGCAGGGGCAGTAGTCGACCTAAGGGGAATAGCTTCAGGATACCTAGTAGCATGATCCACTACTACTAGGATGTACATATTTCCTGAGGCTGTGGGAGGTTCCAGTGGACCAACTATGTCCACACCCACTCTTTCAAAGGGGACCCCCACCACTGGAAGTGGAATGAGGGGGGCCTTTGGGTGCCCACCTGTCTTACCACTGGATTGACAGGTGGGGCAGGAGAGGCAAAACTCCTTAACCTTCTGGGACATATTGGGCCAGTAGAAGTGGTTGTCTAACCTCTCCCACGTCTTGGTTTGTCCCAAATGCCCAGCAAGGGGAATATCATGGGCTAAGGTCAGAATAAACTCTCTGAACGACTGAGGCACTACCACTCTCCTAGTGGCACCAGGTTTGGGGTCTCTGGCCTCAGTGTACAGGAGTCCATCTTCCCAATAGACCCTATGTGTTCCATTTTTCTTGCCCTTGGACTCTTCAGCAGCTTGCTGCCTAAGGCCTTCAAGAGAGGGACAGGTTTCTTGTCCCTTACACAGCGCCTCCCTTGAGGGTCCCCCTGGGCCTAAGAGCTCAACCTGATAAGGTTCAAGCTCCAAAGGCTCAGTTCCCTCAGAGGGCAGAACTTCTTCCTGAGAAGAGAGGTTTTCTTTTTCTGACTGTGTTGCAGTTGGTTTCCCAACTGACTTTCCTTTTCTCTTGGTAGGCTGGGCCATTTTTCCAGACTCCAGCTCTACTTTTTCACCCTGTGCCTTGCATTGTGCTCTTGTTTTTACACACACCAGTTCAGGGATACCCAGCATGGCTGCATGGGTTTTTAGTTCTACCTCAGCCCATGCTGAGGACTCCAGGTCATTTCCAAGCAGACAGTCTACTGGGATGTTTGAGGAGACCACCACCTGTTTCAGGCCATTGACCCCTCCCCATTCTAAAGTTACCATTGCCATGGGATGTGCTTTAGTCTGATTGTCAGCGTTGGTGACTGTATACGTTTTTCCAGTCAGGTATTGGCCAGGGGAAACCAGTTTCTCTGTCACCATGGTGACACTGGCACCTGTATCCCTCAGGCCCTCTACACTTGTCCCATTAATAAAGAGCTGCTGCCTGTATTTTTGCATGTTAGGCGGCCAGGCAGCTAGTGTGGCTAAATCCACCCCACCCTCAGAGACTAGAGTAGCTTCAGTGTGGACCCTGATTTGCTCTGGGCACACTGTTGATCCCACTTGGAGACTAGCCATTCCAGTGTTACCTGGATTGGAGTTTGGAGTGGAACTTTTCTTGGGACAGGCCTTGTCTCCAGTTTGGTGTCCAGGCTGATTACAGCTACGACACCAGGCCTTTTTGGGATCAAAGTTTTTACCCTTGTACCCAGGATTGTTTTGTGAAGAGGCTCTGGGCCCACCCTCCTGTGCAGGTTTTTGGGGGCCTGTAGAAGACTCTTTACTATTTTTATTTTTGGCTGTCTCACCACCTTTCCCCTGGGGAGGTTTTGTGACCCCTTTCTTTTGGTCACCCCCTGTGGAAGTTTTGGACACCCTAGTCTTGACCCAATGGTCCGCCTTCTTTCCCAATTCTTGGGGAGAAATTGGTCCTAGGTCTACCAGATGCTGATGCAGTTTATCATTGAAACAATTACTTAACAGGTGTTCTTTCACAAATAAATTGTACAGCCCATCATAATTACTTACACCACTGCCTTGAATCCAACCATCTAGTGTTTTTACTGAGTAGTCTACAAAGTCAACCCAGGTCTGGCTCGAGGATTTTTGAGCCCCCCTGAATCTAATCCTATACTCTTCAGTGGAGAATCCAAAGCCCTCAATCAGGGTACCCTTCATGAGGTCATAAGATTCTGCATCTTTTCCAGAGAGTGTGAGGAGTCTATCCCTACACTTTCCTGTGAACATTTCCCAAAGGAGAGCACCCCAGTGAGATCTGTTCACTTTTCTGGTTACACAAGCCCTCTCAAAAGCTGTGAACCATTTGGTGATGTCATCACCATCTTCATATTTAGTTACAATCCCTTTAGGGATTTTCAACATGTCAGGAGAATCTCTGACCCTATTTATGTTGCTGCCACCATTGATGGGTCCTAGGCCCATCTCTTGTCTTTCCCTCTCTATGGCTAGGATCTGTCTTTCCAAAGCCAATCTTTTGGCCATCCTGGCTAACTGGATGTCCTCTTCACTGGAGTTATCCTCAGTGATTTCAGAGTTGTTGGTCCCTCCTGTGAGGGAACCAGCATCTCTGACTATTATTTGTGGAGTCAGGGCTTGAGAAGCCCTGCTCTCCCTAAGTAGGACTGGAGGGGGGGAATTTCCCTCCAAGTCACTATCTTCATCCTCTGAGTTGCCATCCTCAGAGGGGTTGGCCTTTTCAAACTCTGCCAAAAGCTCCTGGAGCTGTATTTTGGTAGGTTTGGGGCCCATTGCTATTTTCTTTAGTTTACAGAGTGACCTTAGCTCTCTCATCTGTAGATGGAGGTAAGGTGTGGTGTCGAGTTCCACCACAGTCACATCTGTGCTAGACATTTTGCTTCTAAAAGTTGGAATACTTTTTAAGAATCTAAAACTGGTTCTAGAATCTAATTCAAACTTTTACAAACTTTTAAACTCTAAAAGAAATGCTAAACAGGATCTAACACAAGGCCCTAGCAGGTCTTTTAAGAATTTAGAAAACTTTTCAAATTGCAAAAATCAATTTCTAATGACAATTTTGGAATTTGTCGTGTGATCAGGTATTGGCTGAGTAGTCCAGCAAATGCAAAGTCTTGTACCCCACCGCTGATCCACCAATGTAGGAAGTTGGCTCTGTATGTGCAATTTCAAAGTAAGGAATAGCATGCACAGAGTCCAAGGGTTCCCCTTAGAGGTAAAATAGTGGTAAAAAGAGATAATACTAATGCTCTATTTTGTGGTAGTGTGGTCGAGCAGTAGGCTTATCCAAGGAGTAGTGTTAAGCATTTGTTGTACATACACATAGACAATAAATGAGGTACACACACTCAGAGACAAATCCAGCCAATAGGTTTTGTTATAGAAAAATATATTTTCTTAGTTTATTTTAAGAACCACAGGTTCAAATTTAACATGTAATATCTTGTTTGAAAGGTATTGCAGGTAAGTACATTAGGAACTTTGAATTATTTCAATTGCATGTATACTTTTCAAGTTATTCACAAATAGCTATTTTAAAAGTGGACACAGTGCAATTTTCACAGTTCCTGGGGGAGGTAAGTTTTTGTTAGTTTTACCAGGTAAGTAAGACACTTACAGGGTTCAGTTCTTGGTCCAAGGTAGCCCACCGTTGGGGGTTCAGAGCAACCCCAAAGTCACCACACCAGCAGCTCAGGGCCGGTCAGGTGCAGAGTTCAAAGTGGTGCCCAAAACGCATAGGCTTCAATGGAGAGAGGGGGGTGCCCCGGTTCCGGTCTGCTTGCAGGTAAGTACCCGCGTCTTCGGAGGGCAGACCAGGGGGGTTTTGTAGGGCACCGGGGGGGACACAAGCCCACACAGAAATTTCACCCTCAGCGGCGCGGGGGCGGCCGGGTGCAGTGTTAGAACAAGCGTTGGGTTCGCAATGGAAGTCAATGAGAGATCAAGGGATCTCTTCAGCGCTGCAGGCAGGGGGGGCTTCCTCGGGGAAACCTCCACTTGGGCAAGGGAGAGGGACTCCTGGGGGTCACTTCTGCAGTGAAAGTCCGGTCCTTCAGGTCCTGGGGGCTGCGGGTGCAGGGTCTTTTCCAGGCGTCGGGACTTAGGTTTCAGAGAGTCGCGGTCAGGGGAAGCCTCGGGATTCCCTCTGCAGGCGGCGCTGTGGGGGCTCAGGGGGGACAGGTTTTGGTACTCACAGTCGTAGAGTAGTCCGGGGGTCCTCCCTGAGGTGTTGGTTCTCCACCAGCCGAGTCGGGGTCGCCGGGTGCAGTGTTGCAAGTCTCACGCTTCTTGCGGGGAGATTGCAGGGTTCTTTAAAGCTGCTCCTTTGGATAAAGTTGCAGTCTTTTTGGAGCAGGTCCGCTGTCCTCGGGAGTTTCTTGTCGTCGTTGAAGCAGGGCAGTCCTCAGAGGATTCAGAGGTCGCTGGTCCCTGTGGAAGGCGTCGCTGGAGCAGAGTTCTTTGGAAGGCAGGAGACAGGCCGGTGAGTTTCTGGAGCCAAGGCAGTTGTTGTCTTCTGGTCTTCCTCTGCAGGGGTTTTCAGCTAGGCAGTCCTTCTTCTTGTTGTTGCAGGAATCTAATTTTCTAGGGTTCAGGGTAGCCCTTAAATACTAAATTTAAGGGCGTGTTTAGGTCTGGGGGGTTAGTAGCCAATGGCTACTAGCCATGAGGGTGGGTACACCCTCTTTGTGCCTCCTCCCAAGGGGAGGGGGTCACATCCCTAATCCTATTGGGGGAATCCTCCATCTGCAAGATGGAGGATTTCTAAAAGTTAGAGTCACCTCAGCTCAGGACACCTTAGGGGCTGTCCTGACTGGCCAGTGACTCCTCCTTGTTGCTTTCTTTGTTCCCTCCAGCCTTGCCGCCAAAAGTGGGGGCCGTGGCCGGAGGGGGCGGGCAACTCCACTAAGCTGGAGTGCCCTGCTGGGCTGTGACAAAGGGGTGAGCCTTTGAGGCTCACCGCCAGGTGTTACAGCTCCTGCCTGGGGGAGGTGTTAGCATCTCCACCCAGTGCAGGCTTTGTTACTGGCCTCAGAGTGACAAAGGCACTCTCCCCATGGGGCCAGCAACATGTCTCTAGTGTGGCAGGCTGCTGGAACTAGTCAGCCTACACAGACAGTCGGTTAAGTTTCAGGGGGCACCTCTAAGGTGCCCTCTGGGGTGTATTTTTCAATAAAATGTACACTGGCATCAGTGTGCATTTATTGTGCTGAGAAGTTTGATACCAAACTTCCCAGTTTTCAGTGTAGCCATTATGGTGCTGTGGAGTTCGTGTTTGACAGACTCCCAGACCATATACTCTTATGGCTACCCTGCACTTACAATGTCTAAGGTTTTGCTTAGACACTGTAGGGGTACCATGCTCATGCACTGGTACCCTCACCTATGGTATAGTGCACCCTGCCTTAGGGCTGTAAGGCCTGCTAGAGGGGTGACTGACCTATACTTGCATAGGCAGTGAGAGGCTGGCATGGCACCCTGAGGGGAGTGCCATGTCGACTTACTCGTTTTGTTCTCACTAGCACACACAAGCTGGCAAGCAGTGTGTCTGTGCTGAGTGAGAGGTCTCCAGGGTGGCATAAGACATGCTGCAGCCCTTAGAGACCTTCCTTGGCATCAGGGCCCTTGGTGCTAGAAGTACCAGTTACAAGGGACTTATCTGGATGCCAGGGTCTGCCAATTGTGGATACAAAAGTACAGGTTAGGGAAAGAACACTGGTGCTGGGGCCTGGTTAGCAGGCCTCAGCACACTTTCAATTG
Organism: Pleurodeles waltl; assembly: GCF_031143425.1. Lineage (NCBI taxonomy): Eukaryota > Metazoa > Chordata > Amphibia > Caudata > Salamandridae > Pleurodeles > Pleurodeles waltl. The sequence continues at coordinate 1,526,912,596 of NC_090444.1, forward strand.
TAAACATAGCATCAGCAAAGGCAAAAAGTCAGGGGGCAACCATGCCAAGGAGGCATTTCCTTACAGATAGCGTAGGCATGTTTGTTATGGTTGTAATGGTGGTAAGAAATGCTGCTTACTGGGTAGGTGGATTTTTTATTACTATTACAGAAATGCCACTTACAGAAATTGAGCATTCCTCTGTGCTTATGATTCTGGTGTTTTGTAGCTTGACTCCAATCCACGTCTGGGCAGAGTGACAGTTGGGCTTTGTGCATACTTTTCAGGCAGCCTGTACACAGGGAGGGTGAAGGTGTCACGGAGGTGCATCTACATATTGTGTGGTCTTCCTGGGCTGAGAGAAGGGAGAGGTGGGGCACCCCTGCATTTGTAAAGGCTGTGCCCTGACCTCACACAATAGGGTTGTTTACCCTCCACTGATGTTTGGAGCCTATGCTGCAGGAGAGAGGGGGCACTCCCAGAACCAGTTGTAACTGGTTGGAACCTCCTCTCCCCCTCTTTGTAAAACACATTGAAGAACTGAGTATAAGTACAGGGGAATTTTCCCCACAATTCAGATATGAAGACCTGAAGGGACTTACTTGGAACTGGACACAGGACACTGCAGAATAGGAATCATCAGGACCACCTTGGACTGCTGCTGTGGTGCTGACCTGTGACCTGCCTGGTCAGTAGGAGGAACTGCCATAATCTGAATCCCTTGTGCTGGCCTGTTGTTGGGCCTGCTAGTCCTGTGCTTTCCCCCCTTCTGTCTTCAGGGTCAGGGTGCTGTGGCCCTTGACCCCTGCAACTACATCCAGAGCACGAGAAGTGTTCCATTTTCTTTTGTTTGGGGCCATACGCTTATTGCATTTTATTTAGGGCCCCCCTAGTGCCTCATGAGCACTTTTGGGCCCCTGTCGCTCGTAAGCGCTTTCTGGTCTGAGTGCCCGATCTCACATCTGCAACCGGGGTTCACTTTCTGCTGGAAATCCGAGCACGTCGGAGACGCGCTACTGCGGGTGCTCCCAGGTCATGGGTGAGCACTGACAGGAGCTTCTTGGCATTCTTAAACCCTGCTGGGGTGAAGCACGTGGAAGGATGGAGGCGCCCGGGGGACAAACAGGCACTAACTGTGGTGCGGCATCATCATCGCGGCCCGGATAAGGACTGAAGAAGCACTCGCTCACCGCATCAGGTGCAGCTGTACCTGAGCAGAGGGGAAGCCTCATTGATGGTCCCCCCGCCTCAACAGGCCCTATTCCCCAGAGGAGCGTGAGTGGAGAAGGAGGCCTCAATAGAGGCTCTCCGCCATTCTTTTCCTTGGCACCCGAGCGGGCGGACGTCTCATCAGAGGCCCTGCATGGCCAGATCTCTTCTTCTCCCCCTTTTACGGGGTTGTTGGTCCTTGCCCCCCTTTTGTTGAGGAGGGCTCTGTAGTGGCCCTGGGAGGGGCACCCCAAGGGCTGTGTACTTTGCCCCCCTCTGGGGAGCCAGTTTAGGTCCAGGGGGGCCCTCTGAGATCACGCACCCCAGGAGGAGCCCGTTATTAAAGCAGGAGGGGGTGCATGCCACTCCCCTCCCCTCAAAACTAGTGTGAGGACCCCGTTTGCTCAGAGGAGCACCGGGGACCCACTTCTTGGGAGTTCAGGGCACTCGAGGATCCTTCTTCATCATCATCAAACAGGTACCTATGAAAAGACACATAATGTAATGTTATGTTAACCTCTTTCTTTCCGTGATGTGCCATATAGGTTTGCTAAGTGTTCCTCTTATGGTCATAACAGGCTTATACGTGTTTTGTGACTTGCCATAGGTTTTTATAATGCTCTTAGTATAGGCATTTATTATATTTCCATGACAAGTGTATTTCTGTTATAATGTGATTCCTGACTACTGCTTATGTAGCAGAATCCTGAGTACTTATGTGTTCTAATGTGACTACTGCTTAATCTTGCAGAGTATTAGCAACTTGTGTAACGTTCTGACAACTGCTAAGGGAGCAGGGTATTTCTGACATGTAATGTTTGGTCTAATTATGTTTTGTGCAATATAGTTTATTTTTACATAGCTCAGTGTTGTGTTTACTTTGTGGTGTGCAGATTGCGTCACATGTGTTGCATGTGTTGTGCGAACGCTTTACACATTGCCTCCGGGTTAGGCTTGTCTGCTTTTGCCAAGCTACCAAGGGGGTGAGCAGGGGTTATCTTGGATGCGTAAATCCCTTGGCCTGACTAGAGTGGGTGGGTTCTGCCTGGCTTAGGTGCATACCCTAGCCAACCACAACCCCCATTTCTAACACTAGTGTCTAAAAGGAGCAGGCCTCACATGAGTGGAAAATGAATTTGTGAGTCTTTCACTACCAGGAAATAATATAAAACACATATGTACATGTCCCTACTTTTACCTACATAGAACCCTGACATATGGGTTCCCTAGGTTCTACTTTAGGGTTGACGTATATGTAGAAAAAGGGGAGTTTAAGGCTTGGCAAGTACTTTTGATTTCCAAGTTGGAGTAGCAGTGAAACTGCACACACAGGCCTTGCAAAGGATCCCTGACACATGATTCAGGGGCTACTTATGTGGGTGGCACAAACAATGCTGCAGGCCCACTAGTTGCATTTAATTTACAAGCCCTGGGCACATGTAATACATTTTACTGGGGACTTATAAGTAAATTAAATGTACCAATTGGGTATGAATAAATGTTACCATGGTTAAGGGAGAGAGCATATGCACCTTAGCACTGGTTAGCAGTGGTAAAGTGCACAAAGCCCTAAAACCAGCAAAAACTGTGTCAGAAAAGTTGAGGGAGGGAGGTAAAAAAGTTGGGGGATGACCACCCTAAGGCTGTCAGGTCTAACATATTTGTATTCCCATTTGTCGTATTGGAATAGTATGACAATTTTAGGTATTAGAGCTAGATAGGAGTGGCCACTTACCCTTACAGTTTTTACTACAAATTATAAAAAGTAAAACAAAAAAAAATGTCTTCATGTATACGAGTAGTTTTTCTTCTAGGACAATTCACATGAACAGGAAGAACAGGTGGAAGAACTACCAACATCTCTAATAGAAACCAGTGTTGAAAAAATTTCATAGAAATGTGCAGCTATGAAAACGTAGTATAAAACAGTTGGTGAAATTTTTGAAAGTCTAATTTAAGAAGGTTAATACATCAGTGAAGGGGGTTAAATACTTATGGAATTAAAAATTGTTGATTGATTATAAATATTGACATTTTGTTAGAAAGCTGTGGAATTTGAGGAATATGAAGAAAAGGGTGGTGTTGAGATAGTTGAAGAATGTACATCCTTAATACAAAAGAAAAAGAGTTTTCAAAGCTAACTGGGGACTAATGACATCTTTCCTCTAGAGAGTCTGCCTAAATGTGGACATTAGTGCTATCAGGTATGGATGGAGGACAAATCATCTTGAAAAACATATTGAATAAGATATGATGAGTTAATGGAGGACGAATACAACTGATAATGAAATACTGGGTTGGTTTTGTGTAGAAGAAATTAAGAGGTCAATCAGTCATGAGCAGCCGGACCAGATATTCTTAATATCTGAAGACCTTCCATCCTTAATATTTCAAATAAACTTTGACTAGTGGGTTAGGTTCTTAGTCACATTATTTCAACAATTAAAATAAATGGATCTTCACCAGAAATATAGAAAGGAGCTTTGATAATGCTGATATATGAAAAAATACTGCTGATCCATAAGAACTGCAGGTTATTAAATCCTGCAGATGTAGGGGCAACAATGTATACAAAATTATTTTAGATAAGTTGAAATAAGTGATCAAATCAAAGCGCTTAGGTCCAATAGAACAAGGGAGTTGTAAGCAAGGTCATTCAACAATTGACCATTGTTTTAGTTTATGGTCAATCGCACAGAAAGGGATTGAGGTCAAAGAAATTTGTTTTGCTGATTTTACAACAGTTATTGAATTGGTTATTAGGAAGATGTTATTCAACATAATAAAAGAACAGGAACTCCCAGTCAGCTTATTGGCCACAATGAAGGAATTGTATAGTAAGAATTGGGAAAGGGTTGAGTCAGATCATAAAGGCAACCTACCAGAAAATAAAACATTTAATTAAAAACAGTTTACGACTCGATTGTGTGCTGGTACCCTCTTTGTTTGCATTACAGTTAAAGGATCTGCCTTCAATCTTGTCTAATACTGTTTCCTTCTCTTCAACGATCAGAGGGAATCAAATGTCTTGCCTCTTATATGCAGATTAATTTGTATTTTTTTATTTGATTCAAATACAGCTGCAAAGGCAACTGGCAGCATTTATACCTTATTGTGAACAAAAAAGTTAAATTAGTTTGTTATGAATAAGATAAACGGTTTGTTATTTGGGAACAGGATAAAACTGTTAACTGGTTTATTAGAAAAAAACAGGGAAAGTAGAGTTAATTTATCAAGATATTTGGGAATGTGTTAACAAATAACTTCATTTGAAAGAGGCTTGGAATTTTACAAAAGCCAGACCACCATCTACAATTGGAGGAATATGAAATTTCAGTAGAGAGTTTGGAGGACCAGCTCTATTTCCATTTTTAACAACTTTCAAAGCAGTGGGCCAAACAAAATTCATGTATGGCACTTGTTAGACTTTTCACCCTTGGCGTGGTCTCCCTTAACTTTTTGCCTCTGTTCCCCAGGTTGTTGATGTGTGCTGGACTCTGATTTTGCTGTTTTTGTTACTCTGGGCACTTTACCACTGCTAACCAGTGCTAAAGTGCAAGTGCTCCTGTTTAAATTATATGTAAGTGGTTCATCCATGATTGGCATATTTGAATTACTAGTAAGTCCCTAGTAATGTGCACTAGAGGTGCCAGGGCCTGTAAATCAAATGCTACTAGTGGGCCTGCAGCACTGGTTGTGCCACCCACATAAGTAGCTCTGTAATCGTGTCTCAGACCTGCCACTGCAGTGTCTGTGTGTGTATTTTTACACTGTAAAGTCGACTTGGCAAGTGTACCCACTTGCCAGGCCTAAACCTTCCCTTTCCTTACATGTAAGGCACCCCTAAGGTATGCCCTAGGTAGCCCCAAGGGCAGGGTGCAGTGTATGGATAAGGTAGGACATATAGTAATGTGGTTTATATGTCCTGACAGTGAAATACTGCCAATTTCGTTTTCACTGTTGCAAGGTCTGTCTCTCTCTCATAGGATAATATGGGGGCTACCTTTAAATATGATTAAAGTGTAGATTCCCCTAGAGAAGAGATGGACAGGTGGAGTTTGGGATCCCTGAACTCACAATTTAAAAATGCATCTTTTAGTAAAGTTGATTTTGAGATTGTGAGTTTGGAAATGCCACTTTTAGAAAGTGAGCATTTTCTTGCTTAAACCATTCTGTGACTCTGCCCTGTTTGTGGATTCCCTGTCTGGGTCAGTTGACAGTTGGGTTGTTTTTCACCTCACACCAGACAGTGACACAAAGGGAGCTGGGGTGTGATCTGCATTCCTGATTAGCCATCTCTGCTAGGAGGGAGGGGTGGAGTGGTCACTCTCATCTGAAAGGACTGTGCCTGCCTCTGACAATGCTGTCTCCAGCCCCCTGGTGTGTGTCTGATGCCTTGCTTGGGCAAGGCAGGATTTCACAAGAAGGTGTGAGTCCCCTTTGAAGGAAGGTGACTTCAAAGACTAAAATGGGTATAAGAAGGGCACCCAAACTTACAAACTTTAGAAACACTTCTGGAACCAAGAGGAACCTCTGCCTGGAGAAGAGCTGATAGCTGAGGAACAAGTGCTGCCCTGCCTGTGACTGTGCTTTGTGGAGCTTTCCTGCAGTGCTGCTTCTGCCAGAGTAAGAGGGCAAAGACTGGACTTTGTGTGCCTTCCATCTTGAAGAAGAAATCTCCAAGGGCTTGATGTAGAGCTTGCCTCCTGTTATTGAAGTCTCAGGGATAGCAAAGACTTCTTCCTGCCAGCACCTGGAGTCTCTGGAGAGACCCCTACTCTGCTCTGTGGTGCCCTTCCAGTTCCTGGGACCCTGAAAGGAGAGGCTGGCAGCCTAAGGACAAAAATACACGCACCGCGCACCGTGCGGAGAAAAGATCGACGCGAATCCGATCGCGGCTGAGAAAACGACGCGACGCCGGCTCCGCAGCTGAGAAACGACGCCGCTGGAAACGCGACCGGAGAATCGACGCCCGGAGCAGGAGAAACGACGCGCAGCATCGCTGACGAAGGCTGAGAGATCGCAACCAGCGCCGCGGGACTTCGGACCGTCGCGTGGCTGGCTTTTTCGACGCGCCTCGCCGAGCCGAGCTGTTTTCGACGCATATACCCGTGCCGGGTTATTTTCGACGCACACCGCCCGTGCGGGGTTATTTTTGCCGCAAACCAGGTACATTTACACGCTAGCAGCGCTAGTGTGTTGTTACAACTACCTAAAGACTCTTTTTATTTTTAAACCTTTAAAAAATCATAACTTGACTTGTGTATGTTGGATTTTTGTCGTTTTGGTCTTGTTTTGTCTAGATAAATATTTCCTATTTTTCTAAACGGGTGTTGTGTCATTTTGTAGTGTTTTCATTAAGTTACTGTGTGTGTTGGTACAAATACTTTACGCCCAGCACTCTGAGGTTAAGCCTACTGCTCTGCCAAGCTACCAAGGGGGTAAGCAGGGGTTAGCTGAGGGTGATTCTCTTTTATCCTAACTAGAGTGAGGGTCCTTGCTTGAACAGGGGGTAACCTGACTGTCAACCAAAGACCCCATTTCTAACATTGGTGACCAGCGGTCGGGATTTGGACTTGTATTTGTACTTGACATACAGTAATTAAGTGTACACTACTGTTTTGATCTCAGACCACTACGTGACCACATACTACTAGTCTTGTGATTTTTGTTTTTTTTACTTGGACTGTTTTTCTCTGCATTCAGTTTCTTTTTTTCACTGATCCCGGGATTGACTTTGCTGAAACTTCATTTGAGAACTTGCTTTTCTGTTTTTGGAACTGTGCATATTTTTTTAACCTCTCATCATGTCTCAGTCTGGAGATGCCCTAGCTGAAACCGCTTTTGATTTGGAGAAATTGGAGAGCTACAAGGTGGCTCAGTTGAAGCAGTTTTGTAGGAATGTTGGCTGTCCCATTGAGAGCTCATCCAGGAAGGATGAGCTGCAAAAGGCGCTGAGGGCCTGGGTGACAGCCAAAGCAGCTGAGAGGCACACAGATGAGGAGCCAGAGGGGGAAGAGGAGTTGCAAGTCACTCACACTGATGTAGTGGGTGGGCCTGCTATGTCTCAGGGGAGAATCTCCAGGGCAGGTAGCAGTGTGTCCTCCAAGAGTCTGACACCTGGAGAGTTACAGGACAGACAGGCAGAGAGGGAGTACCAGTTGGAGCTGACAAAGCTCAGTCTAGAGATGGAACAGAGGAAGCTGGCCCTTGAGGAAAGGAAGATAAACATGACTCATGAGCTCAGTTTAAAAGAGATTGATCAGAGGAGTCAGTCCAGTAGGGATGGTGGCAGCAATTCTACAGTGCAGCCTGAGAGAAGGGTACACATCCCAAAAGACCTTGTGAGGGATTATAAGAGGGAGGATGATATCTACTTGTGGTTCAAGGGTTATGAGTCAGCTCTCCACATGAACCTGGTCCCTGAAGCTCATTGGGGGGCAGCCCTGTGGAAGCATTTTGAGGCAGAGGGGAGGGACACACTGACGGCCTTAGGGGATGCTCAGAGTCTCACCTACCCTGCCATGAAGGAGGCCTTACTTACCAGGTATGGTCTCACCCCTGAGCAGTACAAGGAGAAGTTTAGATCCTACAAGAGAAAGGAATCCCAAACATGGTTGGAATGTGTTGATTCTTGTTGCAGGTCACTGGATGGTTGGGTGAAGGGCAGTAAGGTAAACACGTATGAGGGGCTTTACAATTTAATTGCTTGGGAGCACTTGTACAGTTTATGTTTTCCAGAGCTGCGCCAGCACCTCATTGACAGCAAGCTGACTGACCCCAGGAAGCTTGCACAGGAAGCGGACCGCTGGGAGAGCACCAGGGTCCAAAAGAGGTATGGGGGAGACCACGCCAGGGGTGGGCAGGGTCCCTCTCAGAAGAAAGGGGGGGGTAAGGGCAAACAGGATGAGTTCTCTAAAGGGCCCCAAACTGATTCCCAGGGTAAGGATTCCCAACCCCCCAGTGAAAAGAGGCCATGGTTCTCCAAAGGGAAGCCAATGGCAGGTGGTCCCCTACGTAAGTGCTATTCATGTGACCAGGTGGGTCATGTGAGGGGGGACCCCAAATGCCCCAAAAGTACACCGGCACCCACTGGTGCACCGTCCCAGGGTTTGGCCAGTGTAGCGCTTGGGGAGGAGTTGGTTTCAGGTGGGTGGGAACCAGCAGAAATGACCCTTGTCTCACTAGGGGACAGTGAGATGGTCCAGAGAAACCTAGTGCCTGATAACACTAAGAAGTACAGGCAATGGGTGACCATCAATGGACAGAGGGTGGAGGCTCTGAGAGACACAGGAGCCAGTGTGACTACAGTGAGGAGTCACCTGGTGTCTGAAGAGCAGATTGATCCCCGGGTACTTCACCAAGTAGTTGCAGTAGACAACTCTGAGCGCCTCTGCAGAGTGGCGCAGGTTCCCTTTGAATGGGGGGGGGTCTCAGGTTCCTGGAAAGTAGCTGTGAGTCCAACCATGCCTGTTGATTGTTTGCTAGGCAACGACCTGGAGGATTCCCCTTGGAAGGAGGTGGAACACAGGTCTCACTTGGAGATGTTGGGTCTGCCTGGGTGGGTATGCGTATCCACCCGGTCTATGGCAGCCAATCAGGGTAGTCAAGAGCCCCTGGAGCCTGAAACAGTGGCCCAGGGGACCGCCAAGAAGAGGAAAGGCAGGAGGCGCGGGAAACCCGCCCCAGAAGTTCCCACGGTCCGGGAGGAAGCAGAGCCTGAGGGTGATGCCCCGGAACCTACAGGGGAACAGGTGGCTGAACTGGGGGAGGTCCCTGAGCTGTCGCAGTGGCAGCAGGAAGGGGGACCCACCAGGGAAGTATTCTGCACAGCGCAGAAGGAATGCCCTACTCTTGAGGGACTGCGGCAGCAGGCTGCAGCCCAGGCGGCTGGCGGAGCGCCAGGTACTCACCTGATTTATTGGGAGGATGGCCTCCTGTATAGTGAGCCTAAGGTTCCTGAGCCGGGGTCAGCTCGTATGCTGGTGGTACCCCAGGGCTTCAGGACCTTCCTACTGGGTTTGGCTCATGATGTGCCTTTGGCAGGACATCTAGGGCAGGACAAGACCTATAAGAGGCTTGTCTCCCACTTTTACTGGCCCTTGATGAACAAGCAGTCAGCTGCTTATTGTAGATCTTGTCAGACTTGTCAGGCAAGTGGCAAGAGTGGGGGGAAATGCAAAGCTCCCCTCCAACCTTTACCGGTAGTCAGTACTCCCTTTGAAAGGGTAGGAATTGACATTGTGGGGCCTCTGGATCCCAAGACAGCCCTGGGCAACAGGTTCATCCTGGTCTTGGTGGACCATGCCACACGGTACCCAGAAGCTATTCCTCTAAGGACGGTCACCGCCCCCGTGGTGGGACGTGCCTTGATGGGGGTTTTTACCCGCATGGGGTTCCCCAAGGAGGTAGTATCTGATAGGGGTACAAACTTCATATCCACTTATATGAAGTCTCTGTGGAAGGTGTGTGGGGTAACCTACAAGTTCACCACCCCTTACCACCCCCAAAGTAATGGTCTGGTTGAGAGATTCAACCGCACCTTGAAAGGCATGATTCAGGGCCTGTCAGAGCCCTTGAGGCGTAAGTGGGACGTCCTCTTGCCATGCCTTCTGTTCGCTTACAGGGAGGTGCCTCAAAAGGGACTTGGCTTTAGCCCCTTTGAGCTCATCTATGGCCACCCTGTGAGGGGACCGCTCAGTCTGGTGAAGGAGGCTTTGGAGAAAGCTCCTAGTAAACCACCCCAGGATGTATTTAGCTACATGCTGGCACTAAGAAACCAGACTGCCCGCTTCAGGCGTCTCGCTCAGGAGAACCTGGAAGCAAGCCAGGAGGACATGAAACGGTGGTACGACCAGAATGCCACTCTGGTTGAGTTTCAGCCTGGACAAAAAGTGTGGGTCATGGCACCAGTAGAGCCTAGGGCTCTCCAAGATAAGTGGACTGGGCCTTTTGAGGTGGTGGAAAGAAAGAGCGAGGTCACCTATCTGGTAGACTTGCAATCCCCCAGGAACCCCTTGAGGGTCCTACATGTCAACCGCCTCAAACCCCACTTTGAGCGAACTGAGCTATCCATGCTCCTAGCGACAGATGACGGGGTGGAGGAAGAGAGTGAGCCTCTTCCTGACCTCCTGTCTGCAGGAGAGAAAGATGGGTCTGTGGAGGGAGTGATCCTCTCCCCCTCCCTGACTGAGGAACAGCAGAGGGACTGTCGCCACGTGCTGGGACAGTTCGCCTCACTGTTTTCCCTGATCCCAGGAGTCACACACCTGTGCACACATGATGTGGACACTGGGGACAGTACACCTGTTAAACATAAGGTTTACAGGGTGACTGACAGGGTGAGGGCTTGCATTAAGGAGGAAGTCTCCAAAATGTTAGCCCTAAGGGTTATTGAGCACTCCAGCAGTCCTTGGGCCAGCCCAGTGGTCTTGGTCCCAAAGGCTACTGCTCCTGGTGCCACTCCAGAACTTAGGTTCTGTGTGGACTACCGGGGTCTCAATGCGGTCAGCAAGACTGACGCACACCCCATCCCCCGAGCTGATGAGCTCATTGATCGGTTAGGAGCTGCCAAGTACCTCAGTACGTTTGATTTAACATCTGGGTACTGGCAGATTGCCTTAACTGAAGGGGCAAAGGAGAGGTCAGCATTCTCTACCCCCGATGGGCACTTCCACTTCAATGTGATGCCCTTTGGGATGAAGAATGCCCCTGCCACCTTTCAGAGGTTGGTCAACCAGGTGCTGGCAGGACTGGATGAGTTCAGTGCCGCCTACCTGGATGACATTGCTGTGTTTAGTTCCACATGGGAGGAACACCTGCAACACCTCTGGAGAGTGTTAGAGGCCCTGCAGAAGGCAGGCCTCACTATTAAGGCGAGCAAGTGCCAAATAGGGCAGGGTTCTGTTGTGTACTTAGGACACCAGGTGGGGAGTGGCCAGGTGGCACCCCTACAGCCTAAGATTGACACGATTCTGGCTTGGGAGCCTCCCAAGACCCAGACTGAAGTGAGAGCCTTTTTAGGTCTCACAGGATACTATCGGAGGTTCGTTAAGGGATATGGTACCATTGTTACCCCCTTAACTGAGTTGACTTCTAAGAAGCAACCCAAGAAAGTGATCTGGACAGAGGCTTGCCAGAACGCTTTTGATGCCCTGAAGGCTGCCATGTGCACAGCACCGGTGCTGAAGGCACCTGACTACTCCACGGAGTTTGTTGTACAGACAGACGCCTCAGAGCATGGTATTGGAGCAGTACTCTCACAGCTGAATGAAGAGGGCCTAGATCAACCCGTAGCCTTCATTAGCAGGAGGTTACTACCCAGGGAACGTAGGTGGAGTGCCATAGAACGTGAAGCGTTTGCTGTGGTCTGGGCACTGAAGAAGCTAAGACCCTACTTGTTTGGGACTCACTTCCGAGTTCAGACCGACCACAGACCCCTCAGATGGTTAATGCAGATGAGGGGTGAGAACCCAAAACTGTTGAGGTGGTCCATTTCCCTACAGGGGATGGACTTTACGGTGGAACATCGACCCGGTACAGAACACGCCAATGCTGATGGTCTGTCCAGGTTCTTCCGCCTTAGTGATGAGAACTCCCATGAGGTTGGGTAGTTGCTCCCCACTTTTAGCTGGGGGGGACACGTGTTAGACTTTTCACCCTTGGCGTGGTCTCCCTTAACTTTTTGCCTCTGTTCCCCAGGTTGTTGATGTGTGCTGGACTCTGATTTTGCTGTTTTTGTTACTCTGGGCACTTTACCACTGCTAACCAGTGCTAAAGTGCAAGTGCTCCTGTTTAAATTATATGTAAGTGGTTCATCCATGATTGGCATATTTGAATTACTAGTAAGTCCCTAGTAATGTGCACTAGAGGTGCCAGGGCCTGTAAATCAAATGCTACTAGTGGGCCTGCAGCACTGGTTGTGCCACCCACATAAGTAGCTCTGTAATCGTGTCTCAGACCTGCCACTGCAGTGTCTGTGTGTGTATTTTTACACTGTAAAGTCGACTTGGCAAGTGTACCCACTTGCCAGGCCTAAACCTTCCCTTTCCTTACATGTAAGGCACCCCTAAGGTATGCCCTAGGTAGCCCCAAGGGCAGGGTGCAGTGTATGGATAAGGTAGGACATATAGTAATGTGGTTTATATGTCCTGACAGTGAAATACTGCCAATTTCGTTTTCACTGTTGCAAGGTCTGTCTCTCTCTCATAGGATAATATGGGGGCTACCTTTAAATATGATTAAAGTGTAGATTCCCCTAGAGAAGAGATGGACAGGTGGAGTTTGGGATCCCTGAACTCACAATTTAAAAATGCATCTTTTAGTAAAGTTGATTTTGAGATTGTGAGTTTGGAAATGCCACTTTTAGAAAGTGAGCATTTTCTTGCTTAAACCATTCTGTGACTCTGCCCTGTTTGTGGATTCCCTGTCTGGGTCAGTTGACAGTTGGGTTGTTTTTCACCTCACACCAGACAGTGACACAAAGGGAGCTGGGGTGTGATCTGCATTCCTGATTAGCCATCTCTGCTAGGAGGGAGGGGTGGAGTGGTCACTCTCATCTGAAAGGACTGTGCCTGCCTCTGACAATGCTGTCTCCAGCCCCCTGGTGTGTGTCTGATGCCTTGCCTGGGCAAGGCAGGATTTCACAAGAAGGTGTGAGTCCCCTTTGAAGGAAGGTGACTTCAAAGACTAAAATGGGTATAAGAAGGGCACCCAAACTTACAAACTTTAGAAACACTTCTGGAACCAAGAGGAACCTCTGCCTGGAGAAGAGCTGATAGCTGAGGAACAAGTGCTGCCCTGCCTGTGACTGTGCTTTGTGGAGCTTTCCTGCAGTGCTGCTTCTGCCAGAGTAAGAGGGCAAAGACTGGACTTTGTGTGCCTTCCATCTTGAAGAAGAAATCTCCAAGGGCTTGATGTAGAGCTTGCCTCCTGTTATTGAAGTCTCAGGGATAGCAAAGACTTCTTCCTGCCAGCACCTGGAGTCTCTGGAGAGACCCCTACTCTGCTCTGTGGTGCCCTTCCAGTTCCTGGGACCCTGAAAGGAGAGGCTGGCAGCCTAAGGACAAAAATACACGCACCGCGCACCGTGCGGAGAAAAGATCGACGCGAATCCGATCGCGGCTGAGAAAACGACGCGACGCCGGCTCCGCAGCTGAGAAACGACGCCGCTGGAAACGCGACCGGAGAATCGACGCCCGGAGCAGGAGAAACGACGCGCAGCATCGCTGACGAAGGCTGAGAGATCGCAACCAGCGCCGCGGGACTTCGGACCGTCGCGTGGCTGGCTTTTTCGACGCGCCTCGCCGAGCCGAGCTGTTTTCGACGCATATACCCGTGCCGGGTTATTTTCGACGCACACCGCCCGTGCGGGGTTATTTTTGCCGCAAACCAGGTACATTTACACGCTAGCAGCGCTAGTGTGTTGTTACAACTACCTAAAGACTCTTTTTATTTTTAAACCTTTAAAAAATCATAACTTGACTTGTGTATGTTGGATTTTTGTCGTTTTGGTCTTGTTTTGTCTAGATAAATATTTCCTATTTTTCTAAACGGGTGTTGTGTCATTTTGTAGTGTTTTCATTAAGTTACTGTGTGTGTTGGTACAAATACTTTACGCCCAGCACTCTGAGGTTAAGCCTACTGCTCTGCCAAGCTACCAAGGGGGTAAGCAGGGGTTAGCTGAGGGTGATTCTCTTTTATGCTAACTAGAGTGAGGGTCCTTGCTTGAACAGGGGGTAACCTGACTGTCAACCAAAGACCCCATTTCTAACAGCACTGATGTTTTTTTTAATGTGATACATTATTGGGATGGGATTGGCTGGTGCTCCTTGAAATGATTGTTAAGTCATCCCAAATCCTCAATGATAGAGGCATTATGAACAGAAATAAAGTAAATATCCTGCCAAATTATACCCATGAAACAAACACTTCGATTTTTGGAATCAATTGATAACATCAGATTTGGAGAATTGCAACCATTTGAAAAGCTGAAGCAAATTATAGTGAGTTTAAAAAGACTACAAGACTAAGAGAACTGGAGAAGACTGCAAAGCTATTTTCTCCTAGCTTTCCCATTTCAACTTCTTTCAGTACATCAAAGTTGGAATTATGTTAAAGATTGAAGTGGCATCAAGAAATATTGATTTTAAATATATATTGGTGAAAAAACCTACAATAGCATTTCAGGCTTCATAGAGTAGTGATTTAGATTTTCCTTATATAGAACCCATGGAGAATCCTGAGATGAGACTTGCTATTTTAAAATGTTTAATCAGTGTAAACCTCTTTTATAAATATTCATTGATGGCAAATATGTTATAGGAACACAGAGGAGCATGTAATTGAGAAATTAGAATAACATTTTCAAATTGGCATATGCTACTGGATTTCTAGGATTTTGGTGGTTGTATAGGTACGTGGAACTGATAATGCAATGTAATGGAATATTATGATGAGATATTTGTATTGGCATTGCTGAAAATGTATTGTGGATATTTTATTTGAATAGTTGTGATGTGTATTATACTTTAATGGACTATGGTCTTTGTAAATCTTTGTCATTGATTATGGGCGCATGGTTAGCTGTTGCTCGTCTGCCCATTGTAAGAAATGTCTCTTTTTGTATGGTCACCGCCGTTTATATGGACCCATTTCCATAAAAAAAAAATCTTGTCTGATCAGTTAAAATCTTCACAAAATAGTCACAACAAATAAAATAAAAAACAATACAGTATTTCATAGACAGCAATCATACTCATCAAAGGCAAACAGACTAGGATGGATTGTTATCTTAACCTAGAATCAAAAGTGCGGGTTGAAATTATTGAGGTCATTAAAACCATAAGACTAAAGGGTGTTTGAAGGGCTGAGAGCTGTGCATACGAACATGGTGATGTCAGTTCGAAAAACACCATCTTTTTGTCTAACACCGTGCTGTAGAAAATGCTACCTACATCATTCATAAGCTAACCATACTATAGTCCTAATGCAAATAAAAGAAACAGACAGCTTAGAACCCATTCATGAGGGTTAGAGCTAAATGTGCAGTCCTGGCACAAGCAAGCTTAACAAATGCAGGTTGGAAAAATGATGACACAATCATA
Organism: Pleurodeles waltl; assembly: GCF_031143425.1. NCBI lineage: Eukaryota > Metazoa > Chordata > Amphibia > Caudata > Salamandridae > Pleurodeles > Pleurodeles waltl. Next base: position 1,526,927,889 of record NC_090444.1, read on the forward strand.
GTCATACAAACTAAAGTATAGAAGGACTATATACACACTTGTAATAGTAGCAATTTTAGCAGCAATGTTGTGAGCCTAGTGCCACAGATGTAATTCAACCTTACAGGATAAAGTGTATTGGAAAGATAGAGTTGTGTGGGCATTATTAGTAGTTTTAGCAGCTTGTCTTGGACCTGGTGATACAGATGTAATTTAACAATATTTGATTTATTGAAACCACTCAGGCTAGTATTCAAAGAATTGAGACTACGGATGCAATAATAATGACAATTGTAACAACATCATTGAAGGCCTGACATCACAGATACAGTCTGACATTGTCTAGCTCATGGGACCATACAGGCCAAAATATGTTCAGGGGAAGGAGGAAAACGAGAAAGGTATGGCCAATTATGTTAGTAAGGGAATTTAGTGCATCATATTATTGTCCTACTTTGTACTACGGAGGCTCTTAGTTGCCTCCTCTTTTGCCTGACCTCTCTGGTGGATGTTTTAGAAATTATGAACCTGGAGGCCTCAGTTTATTGCTTGTTATAGCAAAGAAATTGAAAGTTTCTGCCAAATTCTTAGGAGTTGTTCATGTATAAACATAATAGGCATTTTTCTCACATGATCTAATTACTTGCTGGAGAAACATTGTCATTAGTAGTAGGCACCTTTGGGGCAATAATTTTGGGTAACAACACAATAAATGGATCATTGACTCCATGTAATTGGAGCACAGCCTGCACTGCTGTGATCCTAATAGTTGCATTTTCCAGTGTGTTCTAAACTCCCAAATTGGCATTTTAGCAGCTACATGTTCAAAATGTACCTATGGGCCTGTCTTCCCAAAGCAGCTTTCAAGTAGGGCTCGCAGGCTGAATCCACAGGTGAATTATGAAGACATAAAGCACCCTAGATCTACATACCCATGGAAAGGTCTTGTCCCTTAAACATAATCCTTCCCTGCTTCTTTCAAGATTGTCAGGGTTAGTGCTTGCTCAGGTATGCTTTCCGTAATGATATTTAAAGTTGTTAGGGAACGGTGGTGATAATGAGCCTGGGGACTGCATCCATTGTTAAAGATGATATTAAGTGTGTGTTTCCTTAATGCTACGTCAACCCTTGTTATTTGGTAGTAGTACTTAATAGAATCTTTTTTGCATTCCATGTCCATATTTGTGAGGCCAAATCAAACTCTTGCCCTATCAATGAGCACCTTGTATATTTTGGAAGCCCAATAATTTTCCTTTAGGCTGCTATGTGACAGTTTTCCTGAATATATGTTTTCCTTGGTGGGTGAGATAGCCGTAACTTATTGTAGGCAAGAATTTGACTCAAATTATCTCATCCACTGTTGAGCAGTTGAACTTATGATGTAGTTTGGATATGGGAAATGTGGTTTTAGTCGATTTGACCTCTATTGCCCTTGCATGAAGAGAGGCTTTGCATGAGGCCACAGCCAGTATTTGTTTGAATGGCAATATTCATATGTCAGCTGCAATTTTTTGACCCATTAACCAAAAATAGGAACTTTTGTTTTGTGGCGTTAGTGAGTTTGCAGTGTTACAGCTATATAAGACATTCAGAGCCCTCCCCATTCTGACACGAGTGTGGACTAAAAATACCAAAGCATCGAAGTACTGTAAGATGGAAAGCTTGAATGACACAAGCGTGGGGGAACAGGTTTGTTATTATTACTGCCTGAACCAAGTCTGTTGTGTACAGATTGCATAAAATAGGAGCAATAATGCACCCCTGCTTCAAGCCCTTGTTGGTATAGATCTTTGGTGTGAAATGGAACTGGGTTCATTTGACCTGGATCTAGGCATCTGAATATAGGGCAATTATTACACCCAGTAGTTGCTTAGTGATATCCTGTGCAGCAAGTTTGGCTCATAGTGTTCTTTGATCAGTAGCGTCAAGAGCCATGCTGTAGTCTATAAAGCATGCATGTAGCGGGCTTGTTGCTTTTTTCATTTGGGCCAGTGCTACTGTTTTCTTTTGCCTCTGTGCACTGGAAACCTGCTAATCAGACTCTAGTCCAAATGCCCTGACACGTAAAAATTATGAAAATGACTATAATCCCTGATTGGCATATTTAAATTACTTATTAGTCTGTAATATTTGGTGCCACGTATTCCCAAGACCAGTAAGTTCACTGTCACTGCTGGACTGCAGCACTCATTGTGCCACCAGTGCAATGGCAACTTAAAACATGACTTCAGCCTGCCCTTGCAGCCAGCTGTGCAGTTTTTAACCTGCATTTTGAACCTGTAAAAATATCCTTTTTTGAACTTTCGCAAGGGGGTTCTTAGCCTTCAGGGACCCTAACTGATCAAGGGGACTCCCACCCCACTGTGGAACACGCCAGGAGGTGCTGGTGCAGAGTGCTGCTGGAAGGAGGCAGAGCCTTTGACGCAATGCGAAGAGCTCCCTGCATTCGTGAAGTGCAGGACTTTTTGAACTGCAGCAAAGGGGTTCCTAGCCTCCAGGGACAGAACCTGATCAAGAAGACCCCATTCTGCATTGTGAAATGCGCCAGGAGATGCTAGTGCAGAGTGCTGCTAGAAGGAGGCGGGATCATGCATGTGCTGCATTCCCACAGCACGGGCCACACATACTCTGTTACCAGGCAAAGCCCAGGCCAAGGGCAGGCCCGTTAGTGCCCATCTGAGACTGAACAAGGCTGGGCTGGCCCACCCCTCTTTATCATTTTGTATGTTGATTACGGCCAACAAATTAGCCCTGAAGGTAAGGCACAGTGGGGATAAGGAAAGCTGTAATGCTACCAATTAAATAAAGACCTTTGAAGCTGAAATACCTCAGAATGATTGAAATTAATTTGTAGGTCCTTTTCACAGAAGGCGGCCAAAAGTAAAGGCAGACCTACTGCTACATACAAATAAAAACAAGAAAGGCATGGTAAAACAGCTATTTCAAAAGAACCAAATGAGCTTTTAGATGGCAATCAGAAGGTCAATCTAGGGGAAATGTTCTCATATCCCACGCTCAGTGCCTACTTAGAGCTAACACTAAAAAAGTATATGATACACTAGAGTATTTTGACAAGTATATACAGTTCCCTAAAAAAAATTGAGTGATCAAGGCAAAGCCAACCAGATAGCCCAGTCTACTATTCCAGCTTTGTGTGACGAGGCCAAAACTGTAGACCGGCTTGTGATGAGCTGTACATGAGGCAAGGTAGTGGCCCACAGTGTAAAACAGTTTACTCGTGATTCTCTGTCCCAAATTCAGCAAACAATAATTGCCAAAGTACCAACATGCCTTCTAATTCTCTCCTGACATCAGTAACAGCCCAGTCGAGACATGATCTTCTAGCCAAAAATAACATTAGATCCACTTATAAAGGGTGCTTGATGTCTCAGGCAAAAATAGAAAACATTCTCCAGCTGTCTCCTGAAGCTACCCGACTGGTTGTAGTTCTTAAAAACTTACTACCTTAAATACAGGCCAAAATGAGGATTTTTATCAGCTGAAAAATAAGGTAGTACACTGAATGGCAAAAAACGTTGACCACTATAGCTGTGAATCTCTTTTCTAAAATGCACATAATGTACTGTTGGTGCATTGGATCGGTTATCAACCAAAAAATGGCTCTGGGGATTGCATTGCTATCAACTTTAGAGACAGATCTGTTGCTGGATCTTTACCAGAAAAGCTTTCATAAGTCAATCACACTCCTAGAGGTTGGTTTAATGATGGTTCCTTAGGGTTATCTCTATAAACCAGATCTCATAAGGGCAAATACATTTCACATTCACTCCCCATATACTAAGCATTTGAGATCCAAACCCATAATCGCTCTATGCTCTTGGATGAAGTTGATTGAATTACCACTGCAGGTTGTTCTTAATGTCTGACCCGAAAAATTTAGAACCTAAGGCTATGCCATCAAATAAATCTACTGACAGTTGATTGTTCATTGGGATTAATCAAGGAGCAATAAATAGTTCAATCTTAAGATCTGGCAATACTGCTGAGGAGGAATGTGTGCCTCGAGGGATAAAGACACTGGCTACCACCCAAATAGCAAAAGAGCTGCCTAGTGATAGTAATAGCACTCCCCTTACTGAGGCTATGTATACAAGACATTATTGTATAAGGGTGTATTACCACTGGTTCCTACAAAATATCCATTACCTACCATTGACATTGAGTTTGATTTTAAATGTATGTTTTGGAATGTGGTTGATCTTTTGAATAAGGTGAAAATTGTTGAGTGGAACAGCTTAATTATGCTATACAACATTATTTGCCTACAGGGAACTTGGGCTAGAAAAAATAGTCCCTATAGATGGGTTTTTCTCAATCCACACCCCAGGAGGACTTTCTAGAGGACCCATCATAAAGGTGGGCTATTAACTTTGATATCAACCACCTTTCTGGAAAAGGTCATTAGAGCTCACCTAGATTCACCTCTCTATGACCTGAAGTTTCTTTCAGTTATAGTTAACTTCTACCACCACAACTTCACCATGAATCTTGTAGATATAGCCGCATCACTAGAAAAAATCCTTAGCAAAATCCTGAGCAAGCTTATACTGAGCTCATTGTAATCTAGGGTGGTGATTTTAATTGTAGATTATACCCAGTGTCAGATTCAATGGTCTGTGGGCCTGTGGGCCGACAAGTTATGACCCTGATGATTCCCTGCACTTTGAACACAGCCGATGCAGGGATATTTTTAATTCTATTCTGAATACGTCACCCGTCTACTTAACTATTAATCTTATAAGCCACATTAACAAAGATCACACCTCATATAAGGGTAGAGGCTATGGTAGTCTCAATGATTTTATTGCACTCTCACATCATTAAAAACCCAAGGCTATTGCTTTTACAATTCTGAAAAATGGATTAAGTGATCACTACCCTCTGACCCTTTTTTTGACACAGGAATTAAGAAACAACAAATGGACACTCACTCTATCTCTCTAATAATATGCAACAAAAACAAGTGGATTTTACATAGGTGGACAACAGTAGAATCTAACATCCTCTTAGAGGATTTGTTAAAAAAGCAGGGACAATGTCCTAGCCTGTCTCAGTGATGGACTTAATCCCAAGAACATGCTAAGCGCATTAGAGGAAATCCATCCCCCAACTACAGATCTCTTAATCCATAGTAAGAAAACAAAATCCAAGCCACAAAGATGTTTTGATGTCAACTGCTCGAAGACCCATAGATCCCTTAGGCAAGCCCTGAAACAGGTGCCCCAAGGCAAGAAGTTAGTGTAACTATGTAGATATGACCATAATCAGGCTATTAAGCAGAGAAAAGTGTACATCAAGCAAGAAGCATGGAGAAACGACATGAAGCAAGTGTAAGGAAATACTTCTCTCTCTTGTGGAAGCCAATTTATGACTCTGACTTCGGCGACAACCAGAACACAGCTATTGATTTCAAAATCCCCCAAAAAGAATAGGTTGCACATTTTTCTAAAATATACAGCAGCAACAATGTGTCTGACAAATCCCCTTTTAAACCATCAGAATTTAGTAAGAAGATAGCCCTATCCTCCCATGTGGAGGATAAAACTGCACTGAAATGTAATGTGAGATATAAGGCCCTTGGCCTCAATGGGGTAGCAGTGGACTAATGTTTTAAGTAATCCTGACTTATGGGCACCAATACTCATAAATATCCTGAGAAGTGCAGTTACTGAGGGCCACTAAGCTCTTGGTTAATGGCTAATAAAGTGCCCATATTTAAAAAAGGGGGATAGAACGGATCCCCAATTCTATCAGCTGTTCTCACATATTGACACCACATTCAAGCTCATGGGTAGGATCCTTCTTGAACAGTTGGAAGCTTGGGTGACAGCAAATGGGTGTTTTTTGATGTGCAGTATTGGTCATGACAAGGTATTGTGAATGTAGAACAGTGCCTCAACCTCCACTTGATTATATCTAAAGACATGGTGGCAAAGGGTGGTACCATGCATTTAGGTTTTATGGACTTATCCTCAACATTTGACTGGGTGGATAGAAGACAACTTTGGGCAAAATAACTCAATATGGGCATTGAACTTGCAATGGTACACTTCTTCGCTAAGATGCACAAGGATGTGATATGGCATGAAAGACATGGGATAAATGTAGAACTTACCAACCCAATCTCTGTGGAATATGGAGTGAAGCAAAGCTATATATTGGTCCCATATTTATTCTGTCTATACATAAATGACCTTGAGGAACATTTGAATGCATGGGAGGCAGATGCATAAGGGTTGGGACCAGAAGACTAAAAGCTTTACTCTATGCAAATGAATGTATTTTAATATCTGGAATGGGAGTTGGCCTACAAAAACTGCTACATAAATTTCATTTATTTATAAATGAGTTAGGTTTAAAAACAAATAGTGCCGAATCACATGCAATGGTAGTTGGGAAGTCTCCTTCCATTTTAAAAAAACATCATATAAACTACAAGTTCAAACTTTCTCCTACCTCCGGATACCTTTCAACCAGCAAGACACTTTGCTACACCAAATTAAGATTAGAAAGTCAAGATTTGATCAAATTATCAAGGCCATTTTTAGATTTGCCAAGAAGCTAGGTAGAAACCTTTGGATGTCATGATTAATGTTTATACAGCACGCTATGCCTCCCTGGTTATATACATGGAGCCAGTGTGTGGGGATACTGTGATGTGTCTAACCTTCAGGTCTCTGAAAATTCATTCCTGAGAAGATTTCTGTCAGTCCCAGCCACTCTCCCAACAACCCTGTTTCATAAGGAGTTAGGCATGAAGCTCCTAGAGGATAGAATTAAACTCACACCACTAATGCTGTAGAGAGCAATTTGGGTCAAACATTAAACCTTTTTTAATTAAAGTATAATAAATGATGGTATCTTTTTAGATAATACAAGGAACATTCCCCAGTTGAGGTACTTAAAGGAGCAGCTAGCCTTGCTAGGGAGAGAACATTACTATCAGACTCCTCTGCTAATGGTCACTACCTTCAAAGAACAACTAAAACAAGATTTCCTAATTGCATGTGAACAACAACACCAACAGAAAGAAATGGGTAAGAAGATGGTAAGGGAATATCACCCCCTTATCACTACAGAATTTATGGAACCATACCTTACCTTCTCCCTTTCCTGCATGCAAAGATTTGATCTAACCAGGTTTAGGTTTGGCTTAGTCCACATTTTGGTCTCATACCCTTGAAATGTATAGAGTGATGCCCAATTAGAACTCTGCCCTTGTGACTCATCCAGTAACCAGACACTATTAAATTACTTCTTCAGTAAACTATATATTGTGCCCAGGAAAGTATTTTTAATTCTGTTACTTGAACTGTTCAATATTAGAAGGTGCAGAATAGCTTTGTTTTATTTACAGCTTCTACAGAAAGAACATATCTGTATTATGGTTTACAAATTTGTTTCTGCTGCTGCTCATCTGAGAACTTTAGTCAGGAAATAAGCAAACAGCCCCCATATATTAAGTGAAGAGATTGCAAATGTTCCTGAATTGGGATTATGTTAGAAAAATGCACAGGACACTTTACAATACCTTTCTCACATAAACATAGTGTGTGGTGAGAATGTATGAAATTGTGTCCCAGGATAGTACTGCCACTTTGAGATAACAGTGCTTGCATATGTACAAGGCACTTTACAATGAGAGGTATAGGCTCCTAGGCTGGACTTGTAATATGTTGATTTTACAATGTTTTTATTCAAATGACTGGTCTGTGTTAGTTTGTGGTGCCTGTTTCATATTCATCTCTAGAAACATGCTGCTTACACATTTTTGAATGTCAGAATATTGTAGTTTCCTTGGTTAATGGTAACTGTTGACCATTTTTATATAGGTATTTGATGCTTTTTAATACTGTCTTTAATCTGATTTTTAGGTATCCATCATTTATGGTTTCTTTTCTGAAAACCATAAAAAGATTATTTGATGTGAATTGATCCCATTTGACAGACCTAAACCTTTCAATTTTAATATTAAAAAGTCACCCTTAAAGTAGGTCTTACTAGCCCCAAGTCAGGGTACATAGCATTTAAAAGAAGGATCTATAGAAATCTAATACTACATTTGTCTTAGATTGAAAATGCCCTAGACCTGCAGCAAGGCTGATTGTGCCATGGGAAAACACTGGGTTATTTTATTCCATGTATTTGAGCTAATCTTGGGTTAGTAACTGTGAACAGAAGACAAGAGGCATTTGTAAACACAGGAACAGTTGGTATAATTAAACACTACGACCGGAAAAACAGTTACAGAAACAGGGTCTGAAAACTGTCCCAAAAAAGAATTGATCTGAGTGGTGTTTTATACATTTCTCTGACAACCATAAAACAATTTCAGCATTCCTTTTTAGGTAAGAAATGTGGGCCGTTGTCTTGGAGTCATAAATAATGTCCTGATAACAAATGCAGGTGTGCCTTGACCTCGCCTGGGCACAATGTCGGCCATTGGATAAAGTGTCCAGATGTTTGGCCTGAGGGGCGCGTGATATCACTGCATGTTGCAATGTATGCTGTGTTTCTGATTGGCTGAGTGCTCCTAACTTCAAGTGGCATCTGATTTTATGGTGTTTTGGGAATGGGTGCACCCCTCTGGCCATGTATGCATTATTGGGTCCAATTTCCTTGGACCATTGTGGCATCACTGTACCTATCTGTGGGATTTATTTGACTTTCCACACATTTTTCTACCAGCTACATGCCACCCCACCTGTGACCTGTCAATCAGTGCGCTCAGACCTAGGTCTAAAAGCCTGCCTTACCACCTACTCCTGAGGCAGTGTAGAGTTCATGAAGGGCTATAGTGATGCAATTTTGTTCATATATATGAATGTATCATTGTGTGCATCAACATCAACTTTTTCAGTATTAACAACTGCTATAAAATAATTTAATGAATCATTTTAATAGCTAAACAAAATCCAACTTGACTGTAAAGTCGTAATGTTTCTAATCATTACAGAAATGGTACAATAATAATGTCAACTTTTATTCTGTGAAAAGCTTCTTGAGGCTTTTCTGTTAAGTGTTCATCTGTCAACTTGATGGATTTCTTGTAGTAAGATGTGAATTGCTCCCAGGGCAGGGCAGGGACAATGGGCCTTCAATGTGGGCAGAGTTTGAATTTACCTTGACAGAATGGCTGGGGCCTCTGCAAGGCCCCTTGCATATCTTCTAAGGAAGTTTACCCTCTCACTGATATATGTAGCTCACACCTGGCCCTGCCACTCTTTTGTGTTCATAGTCAGGATGGATCTAATCCCAGTCAGAGTGGGAGATGTCACAGAACGAGTTACAATATCTGAGTTCTATACAATGCTAGTGAAGCACTGATATTCTAAACCCCAATTAACATCACTATTTGACAAATGAAATGACAGTGCATGCTCCATACTAATTATACTGAGGTGGGCTCGGAAGAATTGGTGAAAAAATGTAATGGGGTGTTCAAGGAACTAAAATGATGTTCAGCCTTTTCAAAACCCTACAGGATTGATATCGGGCGTCATGAAAATTGTTGAGAGCTGGGCTCAATCAATGCTCAAACTGATGGAGGTCTGTTCAAACACACTATGACACACTAGCTGTGTCTAGAACTGTGTAACGTTTGGTCCCAGGTTGGTGATAAATTAGGTGACATGATCCAAATGCCAGTCACTATTACAAGTAAATTGGCCTTACTACATTACATTGTTGACCTATCATCACTATTTAAGCATGCATACCATATATTTGCTACTACTCTGACTGCAGCTAAGATTTGCATACTGAGGCATTGGTAGTCACCACACTTGCCAAAACATGACAGATGGATTACTGAAATGTACAAGACACCCTTCTAAAAGAGGTGATCTACATGCTCAAGGATTCTCTAGAGATCTTACATTCAGTATGGTTACTTATTGGAAACACAGTAATTCCCTTCTGGCACCCTTCAACCATAATGTGTACCCTACAGAATTGTCAGTGATATATTTCTGTTTTTTCACCCTCCCTATATCTATTCCCCCACCATCTTCTTCCCTGTATAGGGGCCCACAAAAGTGCCCTTTGACAATTCTTGGGATGCTTACATGTTCTTCTTCATTTGATTTCAGCCATTTTAGTCAATCAAAGTACTAAATACCGCTATGGTATGTTCGTCTTTCCACATATGATTCCTGACCACAAGGAGTGAAGTATTGATTTGTTATTTTTCTTATACCTGCTTTTATCTGAGGGCACCATGCATTATAGACCTTTAGACTGATGTTTGAGCTTTACAAGAGTGTATTTGTCTATTGCTGAAGTGAAGTCAATCGATTAACCTACCACATGTACTCTGACATTTGCTCTAACCTGCTTGTTATGATGTTGAGAAATGATTCATTAATAATTGAAACACAAAACATGATTCAGAGTGAGCTGAAGGAGGGTTTCCCAATTTCTATAACTTTGGATGAACACAGGGAACCAAGCACAGAGGAAGAAATATTCTGACATTATGGTTTTGCACAGCTATTTCAGTGTGGAGTGTTTTGTTGCTAGGCAAACAGGAACTGCTGCAAAAGTGGGAAGAACTTCCCATGGGAGCTTTTCCCAACTGTCTCGGGAAGGGCCAGCATTCACCCCCACCCACAATCTAGTAGGAGACATGATTGTGGTACTCCTTGGGACCTTTTTTAGACCACCACTGTACTTTGGAAAACAGTAGAAGGACTGCACCTACTGTTGAAACCCGTAAGGAGAACCCAAAGGGCTGGACCGACCTCCATGTGTACCTGGAACAAGGAAGTGGACTCCAAGGGTCTGTTAGCTGACCTCCCATTAAGCTACAGGGTCACAAAAGCTTCAACAACCTGCATTTCTCAGTATTTTACACTGGGCCTGCACAGGACCCTCCTGGTGGTTTCGCTTGGAATGAGTCCTAATCCCAAGTGCTGCTTCTCTGATCCCGGAAACCTTGACTGGCGTTATAGTGTACACCTCCTGCCTAACCCTAAAACCTGAGATTTAGACATATTCTACCAAATGTTTAGCTTGAGAACCATCAGGGGAGCAGAACCTTCCTGCCCAGTCAGTCCAACGAGGGTGCATTGCCACTGGGCCTGACTTTGCAGTAGCTCCCTACATTTTTCCCCCTCTTTGGTTCCACACCGAAGCATCATCAGCTTGGTGCTATTTTTGTATAAAAATTGAACAAATAATATCTGAGCTTCCCCTTATCGGCTGTTTGTTGTTTTTGAGTCATTTTGTTAATTAAAATATTTTCTATTTTCACAAGTTGGAGTGGGGATTTTATTATTTGGTTTTATCATCTTTTTAACTGTTTAACTGTTTTTAGTACTTTTAAAAACTTTACACATTTTCTTAAGTGAAGCCTACCTTCTCCAAGCCACAACTGCAATGTGTTGAACTTATGTTTGAACTACTCAAACACTTAATGCTAATCAAGTAGCCACTAAACATGTCCCAGGCCTACCTTTGCAAAGCCTATATATGCAGATTCACTGCTCTGTCAACTGGCATTTAAAACCTCTTGCCAAGCCTTTAACTTCCCTTTTATTATATATGTCTCCCATAAGGTAGGTCCTAGGTAGCCCAGAAGGCAGAGTACTATGTAAATAAAAGGCAGGACATATACTTTTAAGTTTTATGTGTCCTGTTAGTAAAAAACACCCAAATTAATGTTTTGCTACTGTGAGGCCTACTACTATCATAGGTTAACATTGGGGATTCCTTATTGCATTTAATAAGCTGTAATTACTGACTGAGAAGAAGTAGACAGATAATGTTCAGTACCTATGGAATTTAAATTATAAATCCTCTTTAGTGGTAAAGTCCAATTTACTGTTACAATTTTGAAAATTCCACTTTTAGAAAGTCAGCATTTTTCTGTTCTTAGCCTTGTGCTCCTGCAGCCTGTCTTCGATGCAAGTCTGGGCTTGGTGAAAGCTGAACGTTGTGCATTTCCTCTAGACAGCCATACACAAAAGGAGGTTACGTGTGACTGGTGAGCCATCAACATCCTAGTTAATATAGTTGTACTCTTTTTACTAATACTTAGTCTGGGCTGGATGGGATGAAGGAGTTGACACTTAAACCTGATTGGGCAGTATACTGCTCCAACGCAAAGGGGTGTATATCCCGCTGTAGTGATCCTGGAGCCAGGGCATGAAGAAAGGGCATTAGTGCACTTCAAAGACCCTTCACTGAAGTCCATTCCACTTCACAGGCACAACTGGGCAGAAGTACTGAATCTCTGACCCTACCAAATCAGTACACTGTTGGTCCTGTAAAGAACTCTGCCACTCTAGACTAACACTCTTGACTGTTCACTGGATGAACTGTTTCTCTGCTGTGCTGCCCTGCTGTCCTCTGCCTTGCTGGGGAAGGACTGAACACACCTCACTTGAAGTCAGAGTTGCTCTGAGTTCTTGCTGGCCTGTATCCTTTTTCATGAAGTCTCAGGGACACAAAAGACTTTCAACTCACCTGCTACTGCTCTTGGATCCGCCTTCAGTCAGTTCCTGACCCTCAAGAGGTGCCTCTTTTTTCCTGGGCCCTTGAAAGTGTTTACTGGCTCCTGAAATCAATCTTTTGGGCTCTTCACGACTGCAAATGGGCCCATTCACACTGGAACTGTGCCACTCGGCCAAAGAATCAGTGCAAGGCAACGCAGTTTCATCATTTGGAACAGCAAGCATTGCAGCTCATGATTGCGTTGCTCCACTCTGTCCATCTGCAATGCCCATGGACCATTGCCAGCAAACTTTTCCTTGTTCCTGGCAAACCACTTCCCTACAAACTGGACTGTTGGCTCAGTTCTTGAGAAGGTAAAACTTCAGTGGGGCTTGTCTGTGACTCTATCTGACCCATGCTCCATCATAGTGACCCTGAACCTTTGGATTTAACTCGGTCTAGTGCTACCAGATAGCCCCGGTTCACATTTAATGCTTTTAACTAAAACATCTGAGTTTATTCTTTAAAAACTCGACTTCTACTTATTGGATGTTTGTCATTTTAGTCTTTTTTTGTTCATAAAATAAGCTCTAATTTTCTAACCTGGTGTGGAGTATTTTTGTTGTGCTTCACTGTGTTGCTGTTTGAAGTATTGCACAAATACTTTACACAATGCTTCTTAAATTAAGCCTGGCTGCTCTGTGCCAAGCTACGAGAGGATGAGCACAGGTTAGTTTATGGTATGTATCTGACTTAACCCTGACTAGGATTTCAGTTCCTGCTTGGACATGGTGCATACCTCTGCCAGCCAGAAACCCAAGTTCTAAGAACAGCACACTTATAGCACTTCATATATAATATGTAAACATTGCCTTTAAATTGTTGAATTGTATGTTTTTTCCACATCTAATCCTTCACAACATCAGCTGTTAATCATGTTTTACCTTGCTCCACTGTATCCTTCAGTTCTAGATGTGATAATAAATTCAGCACTTCTCATCATACTATGACACATTAGAAATAACAGCATAAGATGGGATAACTAAGGCATGGGGCACTGACATGATATCAGAATGAGAATGTGCTTATATTAGGGCCATTGCATCTGACAAAGGTCCCTCCTGGTTTTTGTGAAAAGAAGAAAATATCCTTAACACAAAGGCAGGATTATGATAAATATGAAGTTTTTGTGTGTGAAGCTCCAAAACTGTGGGATAAAAGAAAAGTGCCAAAAGTTCTATCCTCGTAGTGATGACTAAGATAACACTTTCATAGTAGCTAACTTAAAGCCACCTTATTTAAAGCGATGACAATAACAAGTAACATCTCCAAGTTGGACCTGATTGTTTATTTGAAGAATATGCTAAGCAAAAAACAGTTAAGCAACTAAGTAATCTTTGTCATACCTCTATATGGCTTCTTGAATCCATTAACCACAGACCACTTGAGCTTTTGTAATGCTTCTGTAGAGGTCCTCATTGAAAATGTAAAGCATGTGTATAGACAACACTACACAAAAATTAACCTGTTATCACCATCTTCTTGATTTCTGCACATCAGTGGACAGAAAAGGAGATAAGAAAACATGTTAATTCAAACCAGACTGCATGAAAACCACATAATTAGATAAATATGGTTAGTTAACTGGAAGGTCAGCGATGCATGCTGAAGGTGAATTGAAATATCCACATGGAGGCTTTGCAGCAGGGAATCTCATCAGAAGAAAATAGTTTTGCAGAGAGCAGCTTCATTGAGTCTGAGGAATTATATGCCTTCATGCTTTGTGACTTGCCTGGATTAGCAAGAGAAAGAAAGATCACCCTCAAAAATGTATCAATAGTTAGCATGAGAGAATTTGGAAATGGACGAGATACCTGGAAAGCTATACTGGAAATTTCTTTCACTGCAGTTCAGAGATAGTATATGAGCATCTCAAACCCAATTCTTGTAGATTCTCAAATGGATGGACATAGAGAGTGGTCATGCACATGCTCCATATACAATTTTTGATGAGGTACAAACTGCAAGACCGGACTTAGGTTGTTGCTGCTTGGGGAAGTGTGAAATGTCCTATAACTGTTTTTGACACAAACAGTGGATGGTTGCAGAAATGATTGATCGTGGTTCAACATGAAGCATTTTTCATCTATGCAGAATGATAATCTCATTTATGCTGGTGCCATTGGAAAGAATGAATGTGGATTCAACCAACTTCCTGCCACAAGTGAAGCACTCTCTACCAAACTTTGACTTTGTTTATATTTTGCTAGTGAGTCCCTTAAACCACTACCTGCATGGATGATGGAACATTCTGTCAATTCTTTGAATTTTGGACCACATTCATCTCAAGGAAGAACTCTGCGATCTTGAGAAAGAGGAGAAGTAGCAAGTTATAGTGCCATAACAAGAAGTCAACTCTCTCAGCCATTTACAAACATCACAATGTTATAAGGGTAGCATGGCTCTTTTTACGTACTTATAGGATTTGGTTAATAGGTCTCCTCAAATAAGATACATGTTTCACCCTTACTCAAACCACTCACCCTTGTATACTGGAAAACATGAAAATTGCATATTGTCTAAAGGTGAAAAATATTCTGATAATTTCCCTGTTTCTCTTTGAGTCCCTTCTGGACTGAGACTCACAAACAAAACTGCCTGACATGCAGATTTGTGGCAGTGAGAACATAGTATCATGCAAATTATCACAAGTTTCAATAACCATGACATCTGTTTAGCTTGTAAAGGGACCCCACAGAGGATAATTTCTGTAACGCTTGTGACAGCAAGGAATGTTCTGTTTACATTAGAGAATGCCTCTTTCGCTTTGACACTGGACCCACACACACTCCAGGAAAACACACAACGAGATAATGGCACCAGCAGTCATGACTGACCTTACATCATGATCTAAATGTGCCTTCTATGGACTTTATGAATTAGCATCAGAATTCATACCTTTATAAAACGTTCCTTCTAAGTATACCCAAAGTCATCAGAGACCTTCTAGGCAGAGCATGCAGCCTCATTCCGCTAGACTAGTTTTAGTCCATCTTAAAAACAAAGGGCCGGATTTGGATGTTGGCAGTAACGGTCCTGCAGTCCATTTTTCAACTGAAAACCCATTCATTGCCGTGAATGTCCAGCTGGCATAATTAGATGTTGGCAGTCCCATAGACGAAAGCCAGCATTCGAACTGCGATCTCCGCTGAGAAACATTGTTTGCATCAATGGCGAAAGAGGGAAAAGTGGATGTCGACGGGACCCTAGCCACCCTTCCGGCCATGCAAATCTGGATTTGCATTAATGTCAAGAAAATATTTGTCATCTGACCACTTCTGAGTTGGAGGACTGGGAGGGAGGGAATGAAAACTAAAGTTTTTTCCCCAATCCACCTCCATCTTTGACTGGACATGACTGGACAACACCTGCTGTCACTGCTGGCACTGACCCATGGAAAAACCACAACCCCCCTGTCCCTGGACTCAAAAGTAGGGAACCCGCATTGCCAGGGAACATTGGGTGGGCACTGCACGGGAGGTTGGGACCACTGCAGGGATGTTCATGTCACATTAATTTTTTTAAATAACTGTGACATGCATTTGTCGGGAGACAATTGTGTCACACATGGCTGAGAACAAGCTTGCATAAAAAGCATATTGCATACATATAAAACTTTCATTGTGGTGTCATCATTCATTGCAAAACGAATGTTGGCACCAAAATGTTGGCAACACAAAAGGATGATGGACAGAGTGCTAAACAATGCAAACACTCATCCCAGTCGCAGATCTGGGATTAATCCATAGTTCTTTTGCACACCATGCCACCCCAATTTGGGCCCAGCCATATGCAAATCAGTCTTGACCCTGTTCCTCATGGGAACAGTCCAGCCGAACTGCCAGGCCAGGTCCTCCCTGGACCGGAAACAAGCATCCTGGGACAGTATTCAGGGTGTCTCCTTTCATCAGCCAGGTTATCTTGAATCCAGTGGCACAATGATCACACGACCCACATCTGGGCATATCCTTCTCTCTTAGGGCAACCTTAGCAACACGAAAGGATGAGGGATGGAATGCTGAACAATGCAAACACTCACCCCCAGTCACATATCTGGGTTTAATCCATCATTCTTTTGCTCACCATGCCACCTCAGTTTGGCCCCGCCTTATGCAAATCAGTCTTGACCCTGTTCCTCGTGGGAACAGTACATCCACAATGATGGTACGCTGACACTGGACAACAGTGTCCATGTGTGCACATTGCAAAGGGACCTAGATAGGTAGGTTTGTGCTATCTGTTGTGTATGTAAGTTAGTATGCATATGTTTGTGTGTGCATGTGTTAGTGTGTGGATTGGCAGGTTGAGGTAGCGGCACCTGAAGTGGGTGATGTGGTTGTATCTGTGTGCATGGCCATTGCATATGAGATCGATGATGTTGTGTATGTTTTGTTGCTGTGTGACACATTCAGGTGAGTGTTGCCGTATGGTGGTGATTGTCTTGATGTGTGTAGTTGTGCTTGTGTGTGTGTGTGTGTGTGATTGCATAGCAGTGCTGGTTGTTGTAGTTGTGTTGTGTGTGGGTGCAGTGTCAATAGTGTGTGTGTTGCGTCATAGATGTATTTCAATGTGTGTTTTCAGCATGTACAGGTTATGTTGTGTTGGAATTGTAATGGATGGTATGTACATGGGGTGTTGTGTAGTTTGGAGTGCAGGGGCACATATGGCTAAGAGACACTAATCTCTATTTAATAGCCACTGCCATTGTATGAAGTCCAGTGAGTCACACCATTATCTCCCACTGTCAGCAATCTGTTGCCAGTCCTCTACTTGCAGAGCTGTAACATCTCAATACAGTGGATGGAACACTGTTGAATTAACAGTCTTCTCAGGTCCACCACCAATGAAGCTTGGCAGTAACAAAACAAGGCCAAGATCTAAATCAGGCCCAAAGCCTATCTGGCCATACTCTATAGTACTCTAAAACTGCATGCTTCTGTGAGCTGCCCTTCCCTTGTACATAGCAAATTTTTCAGAAGTATTTTTTCAGTCCCAATTGGCTTATCTGTAAAGTTTGGCTTCTGTGATTCTAAGCCGCACATATGGACTCATTTCTGATGGAGACTTTTATTTGCAGATCCCTCACCTTAGAATTTTCCCCCAGGTGTCAGACTGGATCCGGAGATTTTTTCTTCGAGTAATACACTTCGCGTTGGTAGGTGGCGTCGCTCGACTCCGTAGGCATCGTGGTCGCTGTGGTGATGTCGGGAGTAGTACATAGACGACGCCCTCCTGCAGTGACCTCAGTTCTTTTCTTTCCGCACCACGGGCTGATCCAGAGAAGAGCTACCGTAGGCTATTTTTCGGCCTAATTTGACCATTTTGTCGAAGTTTTTTGTGTACGACTTTGTTGCGTCGAGATGTCCCCGAAGACTGGGTTCAAGCCTTGTGAGGACTGCCATCGGACAATGTCGGTGACGGATCCTCATCGCGTTTGTCTGTGGAGCCTCGAGCACCACCACGACCCAAAGTCATGCTCCGAGTGTCGGGCCATGCACCTTGAGGCTTTGAGAGAGCGGTCCCTAAAGATAATGTCGGCCCGGCACTCAACTCCGTGTAGGTCCCAGTCTCGCTTGAGAGGAAGGTCCCGAGATCGGTCACGGAGTCATCACCACTCGTCTTCTTCTAAATCCTCGGGTCAAGGTAAAAAGAAGAATATGAATATGAGGAGGATTTGGAGGGGTCCCTGGACCCTTATAAATTACAGGATGACCCTGCTATGGACTGGGCACAGGATTTGGGCGAAGCCAGTGGTCTGGACACTTCTCCTGATGCTGGCATGCTGTCTCCTGCTACCATGGCTACGGCGGAGGTGCTTCAGCCTGGGGCTTCTACTTCAGAACCCCTTTTACCATTCAATGAGGCCCTCACTGACGTCCTTTTGGGTACATGGTCGAGACCCAACACAGGGGCTCCTGTGAACAGGACTATCGCTCGCCGCCATCTGCCCATGCCAAATGACCCAAAATTCCTGTTCTAACACCCCACGCCTGTGAGTCTCGCTATCTAGGCTTTCTCTTCTTCAAGCGCATTCCCTTCCGCACCCCCGTATAAGGAATCCAAAAGACTGGAACAGTTTGGCAAGAAGTTGTTTTCTTCCTCCAGTCTAGCGCTGCGGTCTGTGAACACCGCTTGCCTTTTGGGCTGTTATACTCACTCCCTGTGGGATACGGTAACGCAAGTCCTGCCGCAGATACCTGAGGAGGCCTGTGCTATCGTCTCCCAAGCAGTGAACGATGGGAAAGACGCGGCGAAGTTCACAATCTATTGTGGGCTGGATATGAGCAACTCTCTGGGCAGATCGGTTGCAACGACAGTGGCCTTACCGCACCACGCCTGGTTACCCACTTCTGGTTTCTTGGGGGATGTCCAACAGTCACTCATGGACATGCCCTTTGATGGTACCCGTCTCCTCGGAGACAAAGCGGACTCGGCCTTGGAGAGATTCAAGGATTTCCGGGCTACGCCTCGGCCCCTCGGTCTTTCCTCGGCCACTCACCCACCACAATCCACTTTTTTCTCTTTCGTGGACACGGAAGGGGCACCCTGTCATGTCCTCCACCCAGCCACCATGCCACACACGCTGGCCAGCCTATGTGTGGCCGAGGACCCAGAATCCCACGTGGCCGTGGGACAGGGAACCAGAGGTCTGTCCAGTCCACCTCTGCCCCCACTGCAGCCTCCAAACCCTCCTAGTCAGTCCCCTCACTCCCACCCAGTTGGTGGCAGGATCCGCCATCACCTGCCCCACTGGGGACATAGCACCACAGACAGTTGGGTTTTGCAGATCATTCGGAAGGGCTACTCCCTCTCTTTCGAAACTGCTCCACCACACATGCCACCATCCTTCCATCATCTTTCAGAGGATCATTTGGCGCTTCTCCACCAGGAAGTTGCAGCTCTCTTTGCTAAGGGAGCTATAGAAAGGGTCCCTGTGCCAGAAGTAGGTCGTGGTTGTTATTCCCGCTACTTTCTGATACCAAAGAAGGACAAGGGCTTACGTCATATCCTGGACCTTTGAGACCTGCACTAATTCCACAAGAAGGAGGAATTCAGAAAGCTCCCTCTGGCTCAGGTTCTGTCTGCCTTAGACCCATGAAACAGATGGTAGTGTTGGACTTGCAGGACGCCTATTTCCACATCCCCATCCTGCCTGCCCACAGACGTTACCTACGATTCATGGTAGGTCACAAGCACTTACAGTTTACCGCACTCCGCTTCGGCCTTACCAGCGCCCCTCGGGTGTTCACGAAAGTGATGGCGGTGGTTGTAGTGCATCTGCGCAGGTTAGGGATCTCAGTCTTCCCCTACCTCGACGACTGGCTGCTGGCGGCAGAGTCGTCCCAGACAGTCGTCTCCCACCTTCAGACTACGGCAAACCTCCTGCACATGCTGGGGTTTACTATAAATGTGCCAAAGTCACACCTGACTCCCTCTCAGATGCTCCCTTTCATCGGAGCAGTTCTGGACACAGTGCAGTTTTGAGCTTTTCCTCCCGAAAAGCGAGTCCAAGACAATCAGGCTATGATTCCAATCTTTCAGCCTCAGTCATGGGTTTCAGTGAGACTGACTCTGAGGCTGCTGGGCCTCATGGCCTCCTGCTTCTTGCTAGTGACACATGCCAGATGGCATATGCGAGCTCTACAGTGGGACCTGAAGTTCCAGTGGGCGCAGCATCAGGGGAATCTCTCTGACATGGTCCAGATTTTGGAGGTGACTGCGAAAGACCTGCAGTGGTGGCTTTCGAATCCGAATTGGGTCTACAGCAGATCCCCCCCCCTACTCCAACCAGATCTCTCTATAGTGACAGATGCGTCACTTCTGGGTTGGGGCGGCCACATGGGAGAGGCAGAGATCAGAGGCCTCTGGTCTCCAGCGGAATCGGGGCTCCATATAAATCTGCTGGAGCTCCGGGAGATCAGGCTTGCGTTGAAAGCATTCCTTCCCTCTCGCAAAGGGAATGTGGTGCAGGTGTTCAAGGACAATACTACTGCCATGTGGTACTCCACCAAACAGGGCTGAGTAAGGTCCTGGACCCTTTGTCAGGAGGCACTACGCCTCTGGACATGGCTGGAGCATCAGGGCATTACCCTGATGGTTCAACATCTGGCCAGAGCAGACAAACTCAGCCGTCGACGCACAGTCGGTCACAAATGGCGTCTCCATCCGGAGGTCGCACAAGGTCTCTTTCAGCAGTGGGGAGTGCCTTGGCTAGATCTGTTTGCCTCCGCAGAGAACGCACAATGTCAGCTGTTTTGTGTGTTGGAGTTTCCAAGACGGCACTCGCTCAGAGAAGCTTTTCGTCTCTAGTGGAATTCAGGCCTCCTTTACGTCTTCCCACCTATTCCTCTTCTTCCCGGGGTTCTCAAGAAAATCAAGAACGACTGGGCCCAAGTGATCTTGGTGCCTCCGGGCTATTGTGCATGTCCATCGATCCTCTGCACCCGAGCCTGTCCAATCTCCGCCTTCATGCGTGGAGATTGAACTGCAACAGTTGACAGCTTTTGCCCTTCCACCTGAAGTCTGCAATGTTATCTTGACAGCCAGGTGTCCATCGACTAAAACTGTATATGCCTGTTGTTGGAATACATTTGTGGCATGGTGTACCAACAAATCTGTTGATCCCCTTTCTGTCCCTCTGTCAGAGGTTCTTTTGTTCATTCTTTCTTTAGCCCAGCAGAGCTCTGCTTTGGGCACCCTTCAGGGGTATTTATTTGCCATTTCCGCCTTTCTTAGGCTACCTGATCAGCCCTCACTCTTTAAATCTCCTATTGTGAGTAAGTTCTTAAAAGGGCTCACGCATTTATTTCCTCCCACTCCATTTATCATGCCTCAGTGGGACCTAGATCTTGTACTTACTTATTTGATGTGTACCCCATTTGAGCCAATGCATAATTGTCCCTTACGGCTACTCACATTCAAAACTGTCTTTCTGGTCGCTATCACCTCTGCTCGCAGAGTGAGTGAACTTCAAGACCTTTCCTCACAACCCCCATTCTTGTCTGTACATCCTGACAAAGTAGTGTTACGCACTAGAGCTTCCTTCCTTCCTAAGGTGGTTACACCATTTCATGTAGGTCAATCTATCACTTTGCCTACCTTCTACACACCCCCACATTCTTCCCAGAAGGAGGAGAGACTCCACCGTCTGGACCCAAAAAGAGCGTTGGCATTCTACCTCAATCGTACTAAAGATTTCCGGGTGGACGATCAACTCTTTGTTGGCTATGTGGGTGTGGAAAAAGGGAAGGCGGTGCAAAAGCATACCATCTCTCAATGGGTGCTGCTTTGCATCAAAATGTGCTATGCTTTGGCTAAGAAGCAACCTCCTGAAGGCTTGCGGGCTCATTCCACCAGAGCAACTGCTGCTTCCACTGCGTTAGCACGCGGAGTTCCTGTCCTGGATATCTGTCAGGCAGCTACGTGGTCATCCCTGCACAAGTTTGCTAAGCATTACTGCCTGGATAGTCAGGTCCATCGAGACAGCTACTTTGGTCGTTCGGTCCTGCAGGACTTTCTAGTATGATCTTGGTTCGCAGCCCACCACCGAGGTTGGTATTGCTTGGGTACCTATTCTAAGGTAAGGAATTTGCAACTAGAAGTCTCTATCAGATGTACAAGTTACTTACCTTCGGTAACAAAATATCTGGTAGAAACATACTCTAGTTGCAGATTCCTTACCGCTTACCCATCCTCCCCGCTTGCGCACTGATTTCTAGGGACAGGGATTCCCCCTTTCAGGTCCTTAGCTCTGACATACTAATCTCAGTGTTCTTAGTGACTCTGGCGTGGAAAGTCATTAAACAAAACTGACATCAATGCGCGAGGGTGGCGTCTATGTACTACTCCTGACGTCATCACGGCGACCACAACGCCTATGACGCCTGTGGAGTCAACCGACGCCACCTACTGATGCGCAAGGGTATTGCTTGAAGAGAAAATCTCCGGATCCAGTCTGACGCCTGGGGGAAAATTCTAAGGTAAGGAATCTGCAACTAGGATTTGTCTCTACCAGATATTTCGTTACCGAAGGTAAGTAACTTGTACTTCAAAAAAATTTCAAACGTTGTATTAATAGCGTACCAACAATTCGAGATAATGCAGTTTGCAGTATTTTGGTGAACTACTTCTACTACTAATGCGTTTCTGTTTTCCACTCTTTAAAATAGTAATTTGGTGTATGTGTATCCATTTCATGTAACATAAACTTTGCCTGGCTTTACCCGGCAAAGTTTTTCCCTGAGAATGGACATTTTCATAAAGCATTCTCTCCTATTTATGCCTTATTCAGAATTTACCCAAGGGCTGAAACAAGGTACTTAAATATATTTTCTTATGCTTTGTCTTTCTTGCTTAATATGGTTTTACTCTTTTTTTTACTGCTTGGTCTGGGCCTCATGCATCTCTACTAAAGCTGTTCTTGTGTGTACATTTGATACAAAATGATGAACCAGATTTGATCCTAAGTGAAAAAATGGTTGATCACTATGAGGTCTCCCAGTCAAGTCGTGTTGGACCTTAGTAACAACACCTAGTAGGTCTGGCTAAGTGCATGGTGAATTGACTATCGAACACAAATTCATTATTTGTGAAGCAATATTGCATTAAATATGCGGTTGCAATTACCACCAACGTTTATGGCGTGCCATTGTGGATGTGCCGTTGCATTCAACCTGGCCACCTGTGAACTCAAAACCAAAGTGGGCTGCCAGTCTACCAAAATACCCCAGTAAACTTACAGTGTTGGTGCGTATGTTTTCAGATGCGGAGGTGAACAAAAGCATTACAGATTACATATATTTGGCATAATAAACACTGCCACACTTGCCTCAACTTCCTAGCTTGTAGTCTTATCGCATTCTAATACTGCCAATTGCCCAATTCATAGGAGTTTCCTCTGCTGTGGTCAAATTTAGTAATTATTCAAGTCTTCAGAGGAAACCCACTAGTCAGCCAAGTAATCAGCACACTTAGGAACTGCTTTTTGAGGTAAAAGGTGACTACTTAGCACATGCCAAACTCACTGATAATAACAGCTGACGACGCAGTAGACATGAGTGTTTATGTATATTTCTGTTTTGATACACGTAATCTGTCTGTAGTGCATTCAGGTGGATTGTATTTAGCCACTGTGAAGCCCGGCTTACATATAGTAATACTCACATGAATTAAATGTGCAATCACATTCATTCCTTAGCACATCAAACATTTCCTGCAATCTGTACCATCCGTGTTATCTTGAATTTATTCTCCTGACGAACAACATGTCAACATGTACCGGAATTGCGGAAGACCTACCTTCTGGAACAGCATTCACTGCGACTAAATACACAAATCAACACATCAACTTGCTGCAACTCTAACTGTATATCATATAATAAATTCTGGGTAACTATATTGACTATACGCTAAGGGGAATGCCTACTTATGCCAACTTCAGTTGATGAGACAACGTCCCCTAGCAGTCAAGCACTTTTCCAACACTCTGATATGTAAACGGCTGGCATTACAAAATCTGTAATAAAACATATTAGAATCATCAATGAACATGAAGTTGAGAATGAAAATAGGTAGAAAAGGGCAATGTTTGGCATAATCATTTTGAATCTGTTTCACGTTTTGATTTATACATAATCAAATTGCTTCATAATGTGTTGTGATTTTTATAATTACCATTTTGATATTGCCCAGCAGCATTAAAGTGTATTGTGCAATCAGACATTCTTAGGAAATCCGTTGAAAAACAGCTTTAAAGTCATCCTGAAATAGAAAGCAAGTCCTTTGCAGAAGGATAGCAACAAAGGTGAAATAGCTACATTGTTTCAAATACGAGAAGGATTTTCCAGTTGGCTTGGGGAAAATTGTGTTTCATGTCAACATGATGTATACTTCAACAGGCTGGCAGTGATGGTAGTGATCATGTTCAGTTGAAAAGTCACTTCTAGGAAAGTTGAAGACTGTCACTGATTGAGTGCATCTGCCTTGTGTCCAAGAGAAATAAATAAGAATATACAGCAGTCATACAGGCCATTGCTTTAATTCCCATTTCATATTATTTTGTAAATCTATAATTACTGGCTATCTTGAAATACATTTACCATTCCTAAATGATGACTATGGGCCTCATTACGGCCCTGGCGGCCGGCGGTACACCGGCGGTAACACCGCTAACAGGCTGGCGGTGTACCGGCAGTGTATTATGACCATGGCGCATTAGCCACAGCCATACCGACAGCCCCTCCAACTGACCACCGGGCTTCTGCCAGGCGGTCATAATCCCCAAGGCAAGCACTGCTGCCCTGGGGATTATGAGTCTCCAACCACCAGCCGGCTGGCAGTAAGGGGGACTCTGGGTGCCCTTGAGGGCCCCTGCACTGCCCATGCAATTGGAATGGGCAGTGCAGGGGCTCCCAGGCACAGCCCCATCGCGCACTTCACTGCCTGAATTTCGGGCAGTGAAATGCGCAACGGGTGCTGCTACACCCGCTGCACATCAATAGGGAGCTACATATACCGCCAGCACTGGCAGTATAGTGGCGCCCGTGGCTTCAGCAGTCTTCTAGTAAGACCGCCAAAGTCGTACTGAGGGCCTATGTGTCTTGTGCATTAAGCATTTCAAGTGGAAGGGGTTATAGAAAACACTTTTATTCTTTGTATTTAAGCCACATGGCATGAAATGACAAGTAGATCAGAAGGGAATGAATTCCGTCCAATATGACAGTTTAATAACCTTTTTATGCAGACTTGTAGTGCTAATTAACCCACAAATTACAGCAGTTTCTGACATTATTTATCAGATAACTGTGCATGGCGGGGTCACGAGTTATAGTCACCTTAGGGCACGAGTTATAAATAACGCTAACTATAAATGATGAATTTCTATTGTTTGAAATGTTTAAGTTGTGAGCTTAACTATAAAGTCCCTATAACCTTTTTTTTATTTTTTTATTTTTTTACCTAGTGGCCACTAGGTTATTATATTTAGGGCATTGTTTCTACAGAAAAAGCATTTATTATGTTGCTAATAACCTTGGCACTGATTGACAAATCTTCATGAAATAGTCCAAAACACTTTCACGCTTACATCAGCTGCTATCTGTAAAATTTTGGGATGATCCATCCGGAGGGGGCTGAGAAAAAGGGGGGGCCCCAAAGCGCATTTTCCTCATACATTTTTATCAATAGGGGTTTTGAACAGCGTTAGCTCATAAACTATTTTATGTAATTACACCAAATTTGCCACAACAGTAGCTCTTGGTCCAAAAAAAGCCATTTTTTGTCATTTGGTGTAAATCCATTCAGTAGTTTTTGAGAAATTAATAGATATCCAAAATTGTATATATAGGGACGAGGATCTGTTGCGAATTCAACGTGAAGATTTGCTGCTCGTTCGACAGAAGAAAGCAATGTGATTGGCTGCTGGCAACCTGTAGAGAACATTGCTGCCTCCATCTTTTCAACCTGCGAACAGCCCCGGGGAATGAAAATAGGGATTGCACATAATATTCGAGGTCAGGCTAGAGGTACTCTGACCCTGTGAGGTTCACACTAGAGGTACTCTGACCCTCTGAGGTTCACCAATGAGTGTCTGAGAGACCCTAATTCAAGGTGTGCAAGAAAAGCAAATTTGTCCTGCTTAGAGCTGTTTGTCATGCTGAAACAGGTTCATTGGGATGTCACAATAATGTTGCCTGGTCTCATGGAACCCTGCCAGGTTAGAGATGCCAACCTTGTCCACTAAAGGTTTTGAGAATTCAAAAGGTGTTGAAGTCCAAAGTTAAATCTTTGCTCTAGGGCATGCTGAAAATCTATTCCAGTGGTGAAGGGACCTTGGTGGCGACAACATCTTGGTGCATTAGCCACTGTGGGACCGTGGTCAGAGGGGTGGTTGGAGGACTACAAGCCCCAGAAGTGCTTCACCCTAATGGGAGGCAGGGGGACTGCCAGCACAGTGCTACTTCAGGTGCTGAAACTTCACGCTGCGTGGGATGTTTGGTTCAACACCCACTGTGAGTCCATGGTGAAAGGGGCAGGTGGAGGACTACAAGCCCAGTAGTGTTTTGCCCTACCTGGAGGCAAGGGGACTGCCTGTGAAGTGCTACTTCAGGTGCTGAGGCTTCTCACTGCAAATTAGTCTGCAAACTCATTTGAAGGATTTATGGATCAGCTGGATGTCCTGTGGCCCAAAAAATGTTAAGACAATGACCAATGTCATGAGGGGAAGGGCCTTACAAAGAACAAAGATTTCTAGCTATATAGGGATTGCTTTTAGCTCTGCTACCTCTTGGAACGGTCATATTGTGATAAAAGCTCAGCAGAGGCTGAGGAATTCAGGGCTATTTCTCACTTTGCAAGACATTTAAAATATAAAATATTGAAAGAAATGCTCACATTATTTAACACAAGATGCATTCCTGCTGCCACATCTAGGTCTGGTGTTTGGGGGATTCAGGACGTTGGGAAAATCCCTTGACCTGGGCAAACCTGAAGCTTGATCCGGCGTCCTTGAAGCCCTTTTCGGATACACTGCCTGGGAGGTCCCTGTCAACTTTCCACATACGGACTTAGTCACTTTTTCGGAGATTTTCTTCACCGGGACTAACCTGCAAGTCAGGCCGGGTGGCGGTTGAGGCAAGCTGGCTAAAGTTGCTGCACCGGGTCAGTCCCTTTATGGAGCTTTTTTCAAAAAGTACTCCAAACGTTTGGATCTTCTTCCATATGTTCTTTTAAGGTTCTTTTGAGGTCCACAGCTCACCCCAAGGTTCCAGAAGCTCTGAGATGCTCCTTGAGGGTGTGGACTACAACTTCCAGAATGCACCTGGCACAAACTCCAATTTGGCCACCGGACAGTGGTCAGCTGGTCAGTTTCTTCAGGAGTTGGTGCAGGGGACTGTGGTTAGCAATTTCTCACCTGTAGCAAACAGGAAGTCCCTCCTTGAAGCAGTTGAAGCCATGCAAAGCCCTTCTTGGGGTGATGCCCAAATGTGCAGCTAGTGCAGCCCTCCAGAGTGTAGTGTCCAGGTGCAGACCAGGGGTCCAGCCGGGCAGTCCTTCTTCTCCTGTAGTTCTTCCTTGTAGGGATCTGAGGTGTGGGTGCCGGTCTGCCAGTTTTATCCTTGCTCCTGGGTGAAAAACAGGGGGGTCCTGGTTCTCCAATCAGGGGCAGGGTCCTTCCCCCTGTGATGACCACTTCCTGGTAAGTGTGGCAAAAATCAATCCCAGGGAGCAATATTCCTCAAAAATCCATCATGGCTGAAAATTATTTTTGGAGGATACATCTGGCTGAGCCCACCCACTGGTGTGGCTACAAATCCTAAACACACCCCTGTCCTGTCCTCTCCTAATCTAATCAAGGGGGCACCTAATTGTCTGCATCTGCAGGATGTGAGGGAGGTGCTGGGTTGCTCCAAATGTACTTCCCTACCTTTGAAGACCAGTTTGGCAACCCTTCCTGCTTCCCCATCTACTGAGGGAAGATCTCCTCCCCCAGGCACATCTCTCTGTGTTAAGCACAGGCCACTTCACACCTCATCAGGGCAGCCTGGCCAGGCTGCCAGAGGCTGCCCAATCAGAGCAAAGCAGCAAAACACTACAGGGCTGAAGTTGGCAACTTTTTAGGTAAAGTTTAAAACTCTTTACCTGAACAAGTTATATTAAATCCAACAAGTATTGGGATTAATTATAACAATTAATTTGATACCAAACTTGAGGTATCTGTCATTTAAGGGGATTTTTTAAATTAAAATAAAGTTTCCCCATTCTAGCCTATGGAGTCCATTCACTACCATGAAGGAAAAACAAATTTGGCTGTTTTACCTCACCAGAGCTTATAAAACTATTTGTATAAGGTCCCATCTTATAGTTACATGGCACCCAACCCTAGGGGCACACAGGGCACACCTTAGGGATGACTTATATGTAAAAATAAGGTAGTTTAAGACTTTGGAAGTACTTTTAATTCCAAAGTTGAATTTGCATGTAACTTTAATGGAAAAATAGTCAGCAAGACAGGCCTGCCTTTAATATGACCCTGGGCACCTCAGCAGTGCACCTATGGGTGCACTACCTATGTTGGGGTCCCTAAACCAACATGCCCTACCATATACTAGGGACGTATGGGTAGACTAATATTGCCAATTATAATTATCCTAATTTACATATACACTTTACACAGAGCACTGGCCCTGGGGCTGGTAAGCAGTACCCAGGGCATAGCCAAGAGTCAGTAACCACCAGTATCTGTCCAAAATGTTTGGGGGTGACCAGGGCAAAAAGGAGGACTTTCCCACAGAAATTAACTAGAGAATGTATCACAGATTGTTTATCTTTACACTATAGTAAGAAAAACCCATGACTTAAGTATGTTGATACTATTCTGACTGGGATTGACCTACCAGAAATATTTTTGGAACCAGGGCAAATGCAACAAAATGACAATTTTTAAAAGCAGAATAAAGAATTTGGGAGTGACAATAGACTGCAAAGCAATTTTAAGGTCGAAAACAGTAGATCAACATATCTTAACCTCAACAACAAAAGTATAGATCCATATCTGAGCTGGTTTTCAAACTCATGCCATCACACTTTGCTAACCTTTTCTAGGTTAAATTTGATAAATTTTAAGGCCGCTTTCCAATTCAAGGAGGATGGGTGGAGGAACACCAGCCATGTTATTCTATGTCTGGGTGTGGTTGGTTTTAATAATTAACAGAAGGCTTTACATTTTCTACAGAACCTTGGTTCTACAGAAATTTGGTTGTCTTGAATTTTATTAGATCGGCCCTTTGGCTAATGGTCTTTTAATGATTTTTGAATTTTAATTTTTAAACGATAATGTATTTTATCTGTAGTATTTTTGTTATTTTATTATGTTTTTTTTTTCTGTGCATTTATGGCAAATGATTTTGCTGAAAAAATAAATTTTGTTTCTCTATCTGGCTATAAAATCTAGCCATGATTGCTTGGAGGTTTTTGCACAAAAAACAACTGCTTCAGAGGGAGAACAACAGCAACATACCTGACCTTGAGGTACCCCCTTGGTTTCAGTCCTGAACCATGCTTTGCTGGAAGATTCTGACTTACATAAATTAGGTTAAGTCAGCAGGTAAAGAAATTTGACCATGGTAACCTGTTTGGTGTAGTTTATCTCAACTCTATTGTGGTCAGTCAAAAATCATATCTATATTCCTTCTAGCAAGAACTGATACTTTTGATCAGTGCTTTACATTTTCAATGCTCATTTTGACTTTGAGTTTTATCTTTTTTTTCTCTTATTTTAATATGGTTTTGTAATTTCACTATATTATTTTCTTAACTTCACACTTTTTGGCGCTGCTTGAACTTAACACACATTTCATGGTGTAATTGCCTGATGCATGTGCCACAGATACCAGTGGTTGACTAGTGATTCACTGTGTGTGTTGAGAGTGCTCTCTTTCGAAATTAATAATCCACTTTCTGGAAACACTAGGTACCTAGGTTAACATAACCTGAACATATCCAAACTTTATCAACAAGTAAAACAGAAGATTGGTTAATTCATATTGACCACCATGTGAGCTTCATGACAGACTCATCACACGTTTAAAAAAAAAAGAACATTAGTCCCTTTGTTATGATATTATGATTCTTTAGTATTTATACTGTACAGAAATGCAGAGATACAAATCAAACCAGAATCCAAGTAAGAGTGAGTGATGGATTTAATGTGTGACAACACATATATAAACAAATACCCAAACAGAACTTCAGTGCCTTGATCCACTTTGTACAAGAAACTAAAAATAATATCATCAGCGTCCCTAGTTCTTGCTTCTGCTTTGAGTACATTGTTTGGGAAGAGACCTATGACTGGTTATGTGTTGCGAAATGTATGGATAAGAGGACCAGATGTCAGTTAGAACTCATGTGTATATGCATGACTTCCTAGGCCAACTGTTGTTGAGTGGGTGGCCAGCGAGAGAATTTGAAGTTTGAGATTTTCAATGTTGAGTAAAAATATATATCATTTCCACCATTCCTCTCTGTAAACCTTATGGATGATGCAACTGACAGTTTTGGAAGACTATATAATGTGGATTTCCTTAATTTAGCTTCTAAATAATCAACAATGTATTTTGAAAAAGATTTTGTTTAAGAATATGTAGGATACTGCTAAGCCGAGGTTTCATCATTTGAAAAAAGTACTTCTTTTCTGTAGTCACAATCTTGGAATTCAGAATCACTTTGGCTCTCTTTGGGACTTGGTATTGTTTGTGGTGGGTGCACACTAATCCTAAAAAAATAATTACACTATGCTTTGGTTGCGTACACACCAAAAGGTACTAAAGTGAGTTCAACCACCTGTTTGTTATGGCACAAAGCACACAGGCATACTTGAGGGCAGTGTGTAAAATATGAATAAGTGCCAAAACAGTAATTACATCAAAATGCCAAACAATAAAAATCCCAAATTGAATTAGGATAATAGAGACATTTTATAACACAAATTACAGCACAATGACAAAAATGTATTACAGAAAACCTGACATCTAACTTTTTAAAGATTTAAGTGCAAATAGCATGAAAAGGTGGTAAATGCCAATGATTGTCTATGGTCACGGTAAACCAGGAGTTCTGCACACTTTGAGGATTACTGCAATGGATCTCAAGATTGGATAAACTATCCAGGAAGGCCAGATTTGTCTCAAATACTGGATTCCATTTCCCCTCAAATTCATAGATCGAAATATAAAACAATCTGAGCCTTACAAATTTCATTTTAACATATCCTGGCAAATTTGACCCTAGATATTATTGGCTATGCAAGGAAAAGGTATTGAAGACAAAATCCATGCAATTATATCATTTTGCCTGAGCTAAGTCAAACTCCCTCAGTCTAAGAATAAAGATTCCACGGAATAAAATTATTTGGCCCGATTGATTCAACTGTACTAACGAATCAAAGTTTGGCAGATAGTAGATTTCTACATTTGAGCGTAAAACATGCAACTCATGATCCTTATATGTAATTTTTCTTACTTCCTGATGGATGTAGAATTTTAGGGATGATGGATCTGCTCTTGCATAGTTACATAAATAGACACAATGAGGAGAGGCTATGTGGAGATGAAAAAGATTACAAACACATTGCATAAAAATGTTGTCGAGACTGGCAATGGGCTTGTGATTTAGCTCAGGAGATGCATATAACAGATATTGAATGAGTTTCATATTTAATGCTTTCAATGATGGCTTGATTGCTTTACCGCCAAACAGGTTTGTAAATCCTATAACAGATTTGGTGAATGTGGTTGACTTTCTGATGGCTAGATGGTTAGACCATGATATTTTACTGTCAAATGTCACACCTAGATAATCATATTGTTTAATTATTTCAATCATAGCATCTCCTAAGGCCTACCTCACAAGCTTAGGTTTTTCCCAATAGTTTTTTGTTTTTCAGGGATTGACAATTAATCTGTCTACACATTGAACTTATTCAAACAGCTTAATTGATGGCCTTTGTGACAATGTCACCAAATCGTCGGCGTAGGCAAAATATGATAATTTTACACCTCCCAACTTACAATGAAAATAATAAAGGAGGCAGAACTCAACCTTTTGTGAGCCCCTTCTCAGTGCAGAATTAAGTTGTCAAGGTGTTGTTGGTAGACAGCTTTACCTGCAGCCATGTGTCAGTATGCACCTTGACAAGAAAATGCAAGATACAAGGACCAATTTTCCAATTCATGAGCTTAGCCCATAACTTTTGCTGATTCACTTTATCAAATGCAGTAGAGAGATCCTGAAAAACATGCATGTCACATTATTTTCTTTATTTACAATGTTTTGCAAGTAAAGTCAAAGCAGTATTGTTGTTGAAAGTTGAACAACCAGTCTGAAATCAATTTGTTGGTGGTATTAACCTTTGATTTATCATTGCCCCAATTCTTCAGTTTATTTAAAAGGTGCCGGGAAAATAGCCTAAGAACTCTAAAAGCGCTATTAATCTGTAACTGGGTGGACTTTACTTAAGGCCCCGCTTGTGAATTGCATGGGCTACGGCACCTTTCCAAGAGGATGGAACTTGCCCGTACTTACTTACAGAGGAAAATAGGTGTCTCTGAAGGGAACTCCAGAAGGAGACATGTAATTTATCCAGAACTAGCGGTGTACCGTTTGGAAAGTGAGAGCTTTTTATTCATTTTGATATTTCCTCCTTAGTGATGTCAGGAAATGTTGCAAAGTTCTGTGGAAAATTCAAATAAGTAGGTACTAGTTGATTTATATAGGGATTTTACATGTGTTTCCCACTTATCATTTGATATAAACATGTTGTCTGGCCGCTGATATGATCCTGAGCTTTGAACGACCAAAGTCCAAAAATCTTTTTAATTTCAGACGAGATAGCATGTAACAATTTGGTCTAGGCATTTCCTTGGCCATCTAATTTTATTTGTATATTTTTCTTCTTAAATTCGATCTTCAAATGTTTAATTATTGCATCACAATCATTAGAAGGATGTAATTTTAGAGTTTGTTGCCGTGTCTTACGATAGTCCCGTTTTGCCTCGCTTAGTTGCTGAACACTGTACGAAAAGTGAATATTTAGTTGTACGATCAGTAACTTTGTCATTGGAACAGGCAGTATGAAATCTAATATATATTGTCAGGAGTTCATCCATTCATAATTAATTCTAATATTAAGATGTTCATTTTTAAAAGATGAATGTAGTGGCTGTAGTGCCCCACACTAATTAGATTCTTTTGTTTTTCAAGGTGCTGTTCCATTTAACCTTCTTGCGATTGACTGCCATCAATTGGTTACTATTTGGTATTATCTGTATTTCCAGCTGATCTAATTTGATGTTAACAACTGTCTTTTGAGCATCTTGGTCAGTCTTATGCCTCTGAATAATGGAGTAGCATTTGCAGAGACTATAGCTTGCATAATGAACAAAGATATAATCAATGATGATAGATGCCATTGGGACCCGATATGTAGGTTTAGCTGGCTGGTCTTCGGAAAATCTCCCATTAAGTGCTCTATATCCAGAATCTGTCAGGGGGTTTAGAGTGAATCTGGTTCGG
Organism: Pleurodeles waltl; assembly: GCF_031143425.1. Classification (NCBI taxonomy): domain Eukaryota; kingdom Metazoa; phylum Chordata; class Amphibia; order Caudata; family Salamandridae; genus Pleurodeles; species Pleurodeles waltl. Next base: position 1,526,961,456 of record NC_090444.1, read on the forward strand.
GCATTGGAGCCACTTTGTTATCCCTGCCATGTGAGATTAGGGTGAGGGATATTATACCTTCTGTCTGGATCCCTCATAGCTGAGTAATGATTCTCTGGAGGGCACAAGTTGTGGGTAAAGACCCCAGTAATTATGACAAATAACTGCCCAAGCATTTCCATTAATAACTCCTACTCCTCTAATATTTTATAATTTAGTAGATTAGCTTTTAAGAAAGACTGCCAATATATAGTCCAAAGATTATTTTAATTTTATGCTTTTCATGCAAAGTTTGTTACTGATTAATGTTGCAAGCCCACCACTTGGCCTCCCAAGTTTGTTCTTTTGTGCTTTAATTTCATGCATAGTGTAATTATAGATCATTACATCAGAGGGGTGCCAAGTTTCTTGAAGACACATTACACAATTATCTTGCCCGATTTTGCTGAGTGAGTTTTCATCTTCCAATCGCCAAATGGACAGATTGTATAATAGTATAAAACAGCTTTGGCGGGGGAAGACTAAACAGTGAGCAAGCCGCATCAGCACCTATGCTGGCCGCTTTCTCGCACTGTAATCCTCAAACCTGTGATACTGTGGCTCTTACACAGTTACCTCGCCACATAACTCATGCCTGACTCTCTACTTCACAAATCTCCTGAGCAGTCCTCCTACAGCCTCCGATTTGAGAAAGTGCAGAAGAAAGCAAGAGGAGGTCACAAGCAAAGATAAGAAAAGGAATGACTCACTGTGGTTTACTGTAGTTGTGTGGTAGTTCTGTAGTGCTGTACTTTGTGGTACACTGTAATTAATTGCTGCTCCTTGATGCTTAAAACCCTTTTAGCACTTGGACTTTGCATTTTCATAGTGCTTTCCCACTAGTTACAGCTCTCCTTTGTCGTGCACTGTGTTAATGATGTCACCAATTTTAAAAGAAGGGTTGCATACTGTAGCAACAAATATAGAATAGTGTTAGAAATGGGGTCTTTGGTTGGCAGTCAGGTTACCCCTGTCCAAGCAAGGACCCTCACTCTAGTCATGGTAAGTCACACACAATCCAAATTATCCTGTACCCAACCTCTGGTAGCTTAGCACTGAGCAGACAGGCTTAACTTAGAAGGCAATGTGTAAAGTATTTGTGCAACAAATCATACAATAACACCATATAGCACCACAAAAATACACCAGACATTGTTTAGAAACATAGATGACATTTATCTGATAAGATGCAGGTCAAAACGATCAAAGGTGCAATAAGTAAATGTAGAGCTATCCCTGAAAAGTGATATGAAGTGTCTTAAGTCTTTGCAAAACAAGTAAATGTCTTTTAAAAACCATAAAAGTTCCTTGCAAGCACAAAGTACCTCGTTCGCATAAAAAATCTCTGCAGGGGACCGCAGAGGAGGTGATACGTTGAAGACGGAGAGGTGTGCTTCGGTTGCACCCCTTCGCACACGGTTATTTTCCATTCAGGGGAAGGCTGTGAGTCAATTTCTGGCAAGGGGACTTGGTTCCTTTTCGGGTTGCAGGGGTTTTTGGCACCCCGGGGACTGTGCGTGGAAACCTGGGCTTGCGGAGTGAAGTCACAAGCGTTGCGTCAATCCAGTGGGCGTTGCATGGAAATTTCTCCCACACGGCAGTCGCCACATCAATCTAATCTCTGGAAGTCGGGCTGCGTCGTCGCAGGTTGCCTGTGCGTCTATCCTGTGGGCCGTGCATCGAAGTTCCGGTCACAACGCAGGTGCCGCGTTGATCTTCTCCTTTCGAAGTCACGCTGCGTCATTCTGGTTTGGCTTGTGGTGAATTTCTCACTGCTGAGCATGCTGTGCGTCGTTTTTAGCAGGCTGTGTGTCGAATTCTCGCCGTACAAGGAGTTCAGTTGCAGGAGAGAAGTCTTTTTGGTCCTGAGACTTCAGGGAACAGGAGGCAAGCTCTATCCAACCCTTGGAGAACACTTCTCAGCACAGCCATGGAGCAGCAAGGCAGCAGGGCAACAGCTAGGCAGCAGTCCTTGTCAGAAAAGCAGTACCAGTGAGTTCTTTGGGCAGCCAGGCAGTTCCTCTTGGCAGGTCTGGTTCAGGGATTCTTCACCAGCAGGTTTTTTGTTCAGAAGTGTCTGTGAGGTAGAGTGTCTACCTCAAGAATTGTCTAAAGTCTGTGGTTTTGGGTCCTCTTCTTATACCCATTGTGGCCTTTGAACACACACCAGGGGGTTGGAGTCTGCATTGTGTGAGGGCAGGCACAGCCCTTTCAGGTGCAAGTGATCACTCCTGTCCTCCCTCCTAGCACAGATGGCTCATCAGAATATGTAGGCTACACACCAGCCCCCTTTTGTGTCACTGTCTGGAGAGAGTTGCAACCAGCCCAAACTGTCCAACTAATCCAGACAGGGAATCCACAAACAGGCAGAGTCACAAACATAGTTCAATCAAGAAAATGCTCACTTTCTAAAAGTGGCATTTTCAAACACCCAATCTCAAAATCATCTTTACTAAAATATCTATTTTTCAATTGTGAGTTCCGAGGTCCCAAACTCCACATGTCTATCTGCTCCCAAAGGGAATTTATGCTTTAATCATGTTTACCGACAGCCCCCAGGTTAACATATGAGAGGGATAGGCCTTGCAACAGTGAAAAACAAATTTGGCAGCATTTCACTGTCAGGACATATAAACCCCATTATTATATGTCCAACCTTACCCATGCACTGCACCCTGCCCACAGGGCTACCTAGGGCCTACCTTAGGGGTGTCTTATATGTAGGAAAAGGGAAGGGTTAGGCCTGGCAAGTGGGTACACAGTCAAGTTTAAAACTGCACACACAGACACTGTAGTGGCAAGTCTGAGACGTGATTACAGGGCTACTTATGTGGGTGGCACAACCAATGCTGCAAGCCCACTAGTAGCATTTGATTTACAGGCCCTGAGCACCTCTAGTGCACTTTAGTAGGGAGCTACTAGTAAATCAAATGTGCCAATCATGGATAAACTAATTAACAGTACAATTTACACAGAGAGCATTAGCAGTGGTAAAGTGTTCAGGGTTCAAAAGCCAACAAAAACAGGTCAGGACAAATAGGAGGAAGGAGGCAAAACATTTGGGGAGGACCCTGCAAAAATGGCCATGTCCAACAAATAGTAAAACAAGAGGGGGGGCATGTGAGACTGGCGTATAGTAAGAGCTGAGCTGCACTGAGCGACACAGAGCCACACTGACAGAAGGCCACAATACGCAGTAGACAAAGAAACAGAGAACCTTTTCTCTAGAATTTAGCAAGGCCTTCTCATTGGGTGTAAAAAGGTATGCGGTTGAGGGGGCGGTATGGTGTGATGCAATGGTTGACCTGGCTCTTTGGTGTTACAACCCCTTCAGCATGGTGAGTTGTGGTTGCAGTAACAGTAGCTGCAGCAGCAAAATCCTCTCGAGGAAGCGCTGTCACCTCAGTCAGCATGACTTCCTCAGGGGCAATGAGCTGTGGCAGTGTCTCCCACAACAACCTGCAGCAGTCAGGCCAGGGCACCCCCGTAATGCTCCTGCGCCTCACTCTGTGATCCTCCTCCTCAGTGTGAGCATCATGGCATCTTGGCATGTTCCAGAATGCAAAATGGAAGTCAGAATTTCTAATTTGCACAGGGTGTCTGGGAAGGTCTCACTGAAATTGAATAGGCATTGAGCGAGGTCCCTCTGAAGGCGTTGATTTTGGTGGGAAGAACTCACAGCAGGAAAAGGCTCATTTTACACCCAGGACTGTTATCACTTCAGTCAGATACTTTCAGCACCTTCGCCCTGTCAATAATTTTACCGTGGTATTTAGGCAATGATATGAATATTAGATTTTCTAGTGGGGCAAGGCAACAGTCTTTAATCAGAAAGAACTCCAAGGCATCAGATATATTCTTGCTGAGGGCCTGCTGTAATGATTTGCTACTAGGGAGATTCTGCAAGCAGGGCAAACTTGTTTCTTCACCCCATGAGGTTGAGTCTCTGCCAGATAGGCTTTGCTGATTGGTCCCTGTCCTCCAGCAGCTGGTAGTCAAAAAAAAATTGATGTTTGAAAAAAATGTGTATCCATTTTCCTCAGCTCTTCACCTACTGATCATGATCAAGGCAGGGTATTTAGTATGTTAGGCTGTCCAGCACTTACTGTTCGTCCCACGGATGCACAATTTTGACCAAGCTGCTTGTTCCCAATTGCACCTAGATGTTGGGTACTGTGCACTTAAATACACATGATCGGCACAGCAGCATCACAGGGGAAAGGGGATGGATGAGAGGAGAGAGACACTGGAGTTACAGGGCTGTATCCGGACACCTAGTGATGGTTCTTGAAGAGCTTGTATTTCCTATGATAATTTACACATCAGTCAAATAACTAATATCTCGTAACCCATGTATACTCTATTGTTAAACTATAATGGATTATGGTTCCTGTTGCATTACTATGAAAACATAGGGTTAATCAACAGCATTCAACTTGATGAACAACCGGCTTATCACTGTTAAATCACAGCATCATTTTAAGCATTTTTCGCTTAAGCTCCAAACACAGAGGCCCATATTTATACTTTTTGACGCAAAACTGCGCCAACGCAGTTTTGCGTCAAAAAAATTATCGCCGGCTAACGCCATTCCGAAGCGCCATGCGGGCGCCGTATTTATTGAATGACGTTAGCCGGCGTTAGCCGCCGGCGCTGTCTGGTGTGCGTTAAAAAAAACGACGTACACCAGGCAGCGCCGGCGTAGGGGGAAAATGGCGTATGGGCGTCCAGAAATGGTGCAAGTCAGGCTGAGGCAAAAAAATCGCCACAACCCGATTTGCGCCATTTTTTTACGACGCCCATCCCCCATTGAAATGACTCCTGTCTTAGCAAAGACAGGAGTCATGCCCCCTTGCCCAATGGCCATGCCCAGGGGACTTCTGTCCCCTGGGCATGGTCATTGACAATAGTGGCATGTAGGGGGGCACAAATCAGGCCCCCCTATGCCACAAAAAAAAAAAAAAATACTTACCTGGACTTACCTTAATGTCCCTGGGGAGGGTCCCTCCATCCTTGGGTGTCCTCCTGGGGTGGGCAAGGGTGGCAGGGGGTGTCCCTGGGGGCTTGGGAGGGCACCTCTGGGCTCATTCTGAGCCCACAGGTCCCTTAACGCCTGCCCTGACCCAGGCGCTAAAATCCGCCGCAAATGCGGGTTTTTTAGTCCCGCCCACGCCCGGGAGTATAAATACGACGCATATGCATCGCAGTCATTTTTTAAGACGGGAACGCCTACCTTGCATATCATTAACGCAAGGAAGGTGTTCACGCAAAAAAATGACGCTAACTCCATGAACTTTGCCGCTAGACGCGTCTAACGCCAAAGTATAAATATGGAGTTAGTTTTGCGTCGAATTTGCGTAAAAAAAAACGACGCAAATTCGGCGCAAACGGAGTATAAATATGCCCCAGAATGTTCTGCATCACCAGCATCAATTTGAAATAATGCAAATGCCACTTTGAACTCAGTGAAAATAACTGTATTCACAGTACATAGTATTGATAACAACAATAGTAATGCCACATAAAACTCAGTGATAGTAAAAATATTCCAAGGTATATTGTTTTCATAATAATTGTTCAATATAAGCTTCTTTCTGTGGTATAATGTAAGCAACTATGATAAGTGTGAGATCACAATGACCATAAAACCCAAAGATGTGCCCTTTTATGCGCATCACATCTTGAAACATTCGATAATCAAGTTTCAAATCAGCAAGTATCAAGTTTTAGCAATAAATGTTCTTAAGTTGTGCGCAGGGCGTTACTACCTTTTTAAGGATTAATTCCCTTGATCTATTCTTCCAGAACTGGCCCCCAAGATGCTGAACTGAACGTGAAGATGAAAAGTGAAGGAGCAGAGATTCCTTCCCTGCAGCCGATGACCTTTGCAGCAAGCAATTCACTCAGGCCGGGTGTGGTTTAACTACTTGCTGCATCTAGTCACACTCAGTCTGAGTCATAGGAATGCTGGAGGCTCGTGCAACATGTGCTCCTAAACAATCAGTGGTCTCTAACAAGTATTTGTTCCAACAAAGATTGGTCTCTCTAAACAAGCACTGATCCCTGCAAAGGCAAATGATCAACTCAGACATTTTTACTGGGACATATCAGGGTTTGCAGGCCCAACACAGGCCTTGTTTAAGGTCCAATGGAGATCCAGTTGTGACTGGGCAGCTGACCATCCAGGAATAGTAGTTCTTTAGTTTGTGTTCCTATAGTCACACAGGTCAGCCCACTGACCCTTAAAGGTTGCTTCTTTTTCCTAGGTAAAGGAGGGAGAAGGCCCTGTCTTTCAGTGCTACTCTCCGGTTCGACCAAGCAGGTCTCAATATCCTTCCAATTTTCTGCATGTCCATTTATGATTTGCACTTGCTTATGTGTGGGTGTGGCTCCTGGCTCCTACTTAACCAATGGGGTAATAGTTCCCAGGTGTTAGCTGCCCCGTTTGTTATCAGTTCCTGTTTGTCCTACTGCAAACAATCCCACTGGGTACATCAGCCCTAAATTCCCAGGTGGGGGAACCTTCCTTCAAGGTGCAGAGAGTTTGTGTCCATCCAGAGGAGTGGCCGAGAGAATACGCAGTTCCCTCCACTGAGTCCACTGCAAACTAGTTTTGGGGATATTTTTATTCCCACTGAGTTTGGAACCACTCTGGCTTGAGCAGGTCTTGGGGACAGAGGTTTGCCTTTCCCCAGGTTCCAGTTCACAGTTATTTGTTTAAGTGAATACATGTCCATGCTACTTTACAAATAAATTACATTACTGTGTACACCTCAAATGTCCTTCCTGCAAGAGGAGAAAAACTCCTCCTCACACCAAGGCTATAGTCCCTGCCCTCGGAGCAGTTTTCCCACCTGGCTAAGGCAAAGCAGTGGCGACCAGTTTTCAGTAGGCTTATGCTAATTACCCTAGTGACTATTCAGGTAGTTAAAAGGTTACCTTCTAAAAGTTACTTTTCTAACTATTTATAAAAAGTATGACTTTACCATTAAATAGGATCTTTACTAGATATTTAATAACGTATTTGAATGAGTTTATCAGCAGATTCCAGCCAAAAGTTAGATGTTATAGTTTATAGTCTGTACTTAGACATTCTGTAGGATCCTGCCACAGCCTTTCTAGTGAAAATCGCTTTTGGAGCCTTGTCACTAGAGGAACATGACACTTTAATTTTCCCACAAGTTTCACCTTTGTAGATCAGCCATCTTACCATGTGAAAAACGAGGTTTATTTAGGTGTGACTTAATAACTGCAGAGCTTTCAGTTTGTTAAAAATTATTATTTTTACAGGTTTGCACACCAGGTTTTAGACTGCTGCTGTCGGTCCACACAGGGTAGGCTTGAAGCCATATTTCCCCTATCGCTTTAGTGGGCGGCACAATAAGTGCTGCAGCTTCCATGTCTTTGGTGCATTTTCTGAAGTATATTGTAGCTTTACAGGAAAGGTAAATATGCAATATTTGGTAAGCCAAATCAACCATGTTTAAAGGGGAAGCACGGACACTGGACTCGTGTTTAGCAGGGGTAAAGATTTAAGAGTTTTAAATCCAGAAAAACAAATGGGCCAAAAGATGAAGTCAAATTGCACACAGGGAGGTTATTTCCTCTGCTTTCCTACATACTTTCGATTTTATGACTGCAGGTAACTTCCATCCTAAAATAGTGCTTGAGCCCTTAGTACAATTATGGGTTTGATCAAGTTGTGTGGAATGCTGTTGAAAGGCCCAATAGAAGAACTGACGGACATCCTCCTATATCAGCATAGACTAGATATCATGTCAGACATTGAGTCGCCTCTTCCTTTCTTCAAGGTAAAACCGATATTGCTGAACAGCCAAAAGAGCTCACACTTACCCAGTCTTTGGAATTTAGTTGCCAGCTGTTGGAAATGGCGTTTCTGCAGGGTTATCCCCAGACGTTTTTACCTTCCTCCTTCTCTTTTTCTGACCTCAGTTTTGCTGGTTTTAAGACTTTGCGCATTTTACCAGTGCAAAAATGCATATGCTCTCTCCCTTTAAACATTGGATCATGCTCAATTGGACTATTTAATTTACTTATAAGTCCCTTGTAAAGTGCACTATATGTGCATAGGGCCTGTAGATTAAATGCTACTAGTGGGCCTGCAGCACTGCTTGTGCCATCCACTTCAGTAGCCCTTTAACCTTGTCTCAGGCCTGCCAATGCAAGGCCTGTGTGTGCAGTTTCACTGCCAATTCAACTTGGCATTTAAAAGTACTTGCCAAGCCTAAAACTGCCCTTTTTCTACATATAAGACACCCCTAAGGTATGCTCTAGGTAACCCATAGGGCATGGTGCTGTGTAGGCAAAAGACAGGACATGTAGCTATACAGTTTACATGTCCTGGTAGTGTAAAACTCCTAAATTCATTTTTACATTGCTGTGAGGCCTGCTCCCTTCATGGGCTAACATTGGGGCTGCCCTCATACCTTATTTGAGTGGTAGCTGCTGATCTGAATGGAGTAGGAAGGTCATATTTAGTATGGCCAGAATGGTGATATAAAATCCTGCTGACTGGTGAAGTCGGATTTAATATTAATATTTTAGAAATGCCACTTTTAGAAAGTGAGCATTTCTCTGCACTTAAATCTTTCTGTGCCTTACAATCCACGCCTGGCTGGGTTTAGTTGACAGCTCCTTGTGCATTCAATCAGACACACCCCAAACACAGGATACTCAGCCTCACTTTCATACATCTGCATTTTTAATGGGTCTTCCCTGGCTGGGTGGGTGGAGGGCCTACCCTCAGACAATGGACTGCCACACCCCTTACTGGGACCCTGGCAGATAGGATTGAACTAAAAGGGGACCTGGTGTACTTCTAAGAAACTCTTTGAAATCTCCCCCACTTCAAAGGCACATTTGGGTATGTAAACGGGGCCTCTGCCCCTACCAACTCAGACACTTCCTGGAGAAGAAACTTGCAACCAGAACCTGCATCCTGCCAAGAAAAACTGCCTGGCTGCCCAAAGGACTCACCTGGCTGCTTTCTGTGAAGGACTGTTGCCTTGCTCTTGCCCTGCTGCCTTACTGCTCTCTAGCTGAGGTGAATAAATGCTCTCCGAGGGCTTGGATAGAGCTTGCCTTCTGTTCCCTGAGGTCTCAGGACCAAAAAGCCCTCATCTCTTCAAGAAGGACTCCCTGTGCAGCGAAAGTTGATGCACAGCTTGCCAGAAATTCCGCACACCCTGCACTGTGGTGAAAATTTCACAGCACGCCGAACCAGAACGACACAGCCTGACTTTGCCACGAGAAGATCACCGCAGCACTGGCGTAGCGACCGGAAATTCGACGCACGGTCCACTGGATTGACGCATAGCTGAGCTGGAATGATGCACCCTGACATCCAGAGAGGAATCGACACAGCGCCTGCTGTGCGGTAGAAAATTTGACACAACACCCACTGAATCAACGCAGCTCCTGTGACATCGTCCTGCCAGCACAGGAAATCCACGCACTGTCCCCGGGGCGTCTGAAAACCCTGCAACCCGAAGAGGATCCACGACGAGCACCGGAAAGTGACGCACAGCTGTCCCTGCTTGGAAACTAAATGACGCATCGCTGTGTGTGGCCCAAGAAATCGACGCATACCCCTTTGTTTCCACGCTTCTCCTCCTCTGTGGCCCTTTGCAGAGATTTTTCACATGAACCAGGTACTGTGTGCTTGGAAGAGACTTTGTTTGCTTTTAAAAAACTTAAGACACTTTGGTCCCCATTACAACCCTGGCGGTAAATCCCGCTTACTGCTGTCCTGAAGGCCGCCAACATACCGTGGCCACGGCGGAAATCCGCTACAGGTATTACGACCCACATCTCGTAATCAGCCACAATACAGACACCCACACAAGTCCGCCACACCAAAGGTCATTGATAAACTGGTGATACCAAAACCTACACCGTAACGCCAACAAGAATACGGACACACTATCATGACCCACAAATCAACGTGGTGGTCTTTCAACTGCGGTAAACCATTGGCGGTACACACCGCTGCACTCAAAATACACACACACTTACAAAACACAACCACATTGGACAATTCGAAATACACACACACCTGATACACATACACACCCCACACCCACACACCCACAACACTATAAAACACACACCCACATTACCCACAACCCCTTACAACAACATTTTTGGGACGAAGCACAGAGAGAGAATAGCCAACACTACACCAGCATCCACAAGCACACCACACCATCACTCATACAACATCCACGCACCTCAAAGAATACACAGCAACACAACATTTCACACAGCACAACAAACATCACTTCACACATCACCCACACCACATCATGGCACCTCAAAGACACCCCAGGTTTTCTGAGGAGGAGCTCAGGGTCAAGGTGGAGGAAATCATCTGGTTAGAGCCACAGCTTTTCAGATCACAGGTGCAGCACACCTCCATTGCAAGGAAGATGGAGGAGAATCATTAACAGGGTCAACGCAGTGGGACAGCATCCAAGAACACAGGATGACATCAGGAAGAGGTGGAACGACCTACGGGGGAAGGTGCGTTCCGTGGTGTCCAGACACCATATTGCTGTACAGAGGACTGGCGGTGGGCCCCCACCTCCCACCCCACAACTAACAACATGGGAGGAGCAAGTTTTGGCAATGCTGCATCCTGAGGGCCTCACAGGAGTAGCGGGAGGACCGGACTCTTGTAAGTCAAATCTTTACTACTTTCACCCCCCTCCAACACCTCACATATGCCCCACTATCACAACCCACCAATCCCAAAGTCCTGCGTGCAACACCAAAGCATGGACACCCATTGCCAAAGCATGTCCAGTACAGACCCCCACACAGACCCCAAAACACCAATCATACAATGGCAAACACAACAAGGCAAGCACAGGAGTAGAGGGTAATTCACCCAATGCACAAGATGGCACACACAGATACTAAAACTATGCATTTACACCCCAACAGGACCCATACCCAATGTCACCGGACTGGAGGTGCCAGACATATCCAGTCCCCACACAGATGAGGCCCACAGTGATGACAGCAGCTCTGCATGCCTGGATCAAGATGACCAGCCTGGCCCATCAGGGACCTAGGGACAGTCGGCTCCCCTGCCACTGTCACAAGCCACCACAGACCCTCCTCCCTCAAGAAACACCACCACAGCACCCACCCAGCTGGCCCATGTCACTGTCCCCAGGACACGTCAATCAGCAGTGTGTCCACCACTACAGGGACCCCAGGCAAACCCACCACCCCAAGACAATTAGGGACCTGGGGTCAGTGGGCACACAGTTCAGGAGACAGAGGCACAGAATAACAGGGAAGCTAGGAGGACTGCTGTGCGACAAGGGGAGGACAGGCCCAGGGAACCCACTCTCCATGAGGCACTCTCCAGCATCATGGGAGCATACCATCATTCCAAGGAGACCATGGGCACGGAACTGACCAAGTTTCACGAGACCAAGCGGCTGCAGGAGAAACACTACCTAGGGATCAGGGAGAACTTGAAGTCCATCAACCCCACCCTGGTCACCATTGCAGGCGTGCTGGCAGCCCTGGCCAACACCATGAGGAAAACAGTGGCACACAAACGGGTCCCTGACACTAGCCTGGACGATGAACAGCCCTCCACCTCCGCCGGTGCTAGTGGACAGGAGGCCCCACCACAGGAACAACAGGCCACCAGCACCCACCCCCTGCAGAAGGAGAACCACCCCGCAAACGGTCCCTGTGATCTAGGAACAAGACAGAGGACATTGCCAAGACCCCGCCAGGAAATGAGACCCTCCTGATTGTCACCCTTCTGTCCCACTTTGTCACCCTGTCCACCTTAAACTGCCAATGCTCCACTTCCTATGCCCCCTTGGACAATGCACCTGTGTGACCAAGAAACTGAACTCTACCATGGACATTCCTCCACCATCACCCCAGCCCATTGCACACACCGCTCCACTTATTGGCACAGAAATAAACACCCTTGAATCACAAATCAATCTGGAGTCAGTCTGTACTTTTACAAATGTGTAATTGTAATCTTTTGAAAATCTAGCAATGTCAATGTTCATGTTCACATACCATGGTTACACAGTTGCTGGGCAGCAGTAAACATAGCAGAGTACACGAAGTGGGACCCAGAGCTGTGAAATAGAAAGCCAAAGTGACATGTCAGTGTCCATACACAGAGGTGAAAAGGCAGATTTATGCTATGTCCTACAGTAGTATGAGATGTGAGAAGTAGTGCCATCCTCTTACCTGTGTCTCACTGGAAGTATTGCATGATGATGTTGTTTCGGTTGTCTATATCTTCTTCTTCTGCCTCCTCTTCTTCTCTGTCCACAGGCTCCACAGATGCCACAAGACCAGCATCAGGCCCATCCTCCTGCAGAAATGGCACCTGGCATCGCAAAGCCAGGTTGTGCAGCATACAGCAGGCCACAATTATCTGGCACACCTTCTTGGGTGAGTAGTATAGGGATCCACCTGTCAGATGGAGACACCGGAATCTGGCTTTCAGGAGGTGGAAGGTGCGCTCTACTATCCTCCTAGTTCTCCCATGTGCCTCATTGTAGCATTCCTCTGCCCTTGTCCTGGGATTCCTCACTGGGGTCAGTAGCCATGACATGTTGGGGTCACCAGAGTCATCTGCAAATATCAAGGGACAATTGTTAGACATCCTCCAACCATTAGGGACTCTCCTAATCTCATACCCAGACACCTATTTAAACTATGTGGGGACCTTGGGCTCACCTATTAGCCACACACGGTGCCTCTGGAGTTGCCCCATAAGGGATGCTGCTATTCCTCAAAATTTAAGCGTCATGCACTGAGCCAGGATACTTGGCATTCACATGGGAGATGTACTGGTCTGCCAAACACACCATCTGCACATTCATTGAATGGTAGTTTTTCCGGTTTCTGTACACCTGTTCATTCCGGCGGGGGGGGGACAAATGCCACATGCATACAATCAATGGCACCAATAACGTTGGGGATATGTCCCAGGGCATAGCAGTCACCTTTCACTGTGGGCAAATCCTCCACCTGAGGGAAAACGATGTAGCTGCGCATGTGTTTCAGCAGGGCAGATAACACTCTGGACAACATGTTAGAGAACATTGGCTGTGACATCCCTGATGCCATGGCCACTGTTGTTTGAAAGGACCCACTGGCCAGGAAATGGAGCACTGACAGGACCTGCACTAGAGGGGGGATACCTGTGGGATGGCGGATAGCTGACATCAGGTTTGGCTCCAATTGGGCACACAGTTCCTGGATTGTGGCACGATCAAGTCTGTAAGTGATAATGATGTGTCTGTCTTCCATTGTCGACAGGTCCACCATGGGTCTGTACACCAGAGGATGCCACCATCTCATCACCTGCCCCAGCAGACATGCCCTATGGAGGAGAAGGGTGAGCAGAGGGTCATACACCACATATGTTTCACAAGGCTTTTTAGCACAATCGTGAAATAATCTCTGTGTGCCTTTGTCTGTCCATATTCCTGGCCAAAAGTGCTGTGACGGAGTTAGTTGGCCTGCTATGTGGCCCTCTGAAATGGCGGATGCCTGACATGTAAGGAGGGACAAGGGGAAATGAGGTAACTGCGCTGGCGTCGAAGACCGCTGCGCAATTTAGCATTGGTTATCATTGGGCCCTATGGGTTCCAGGAGCCAATGACGATGTACGCCTGCGGTGACGGTATGCATCACCGCAGACGTGACCGCCATTTTCTATCAGTTCCCTCACTTGATACCTGACCTTCAACAGGAGAGGACCTACACTGCAAGTGCTGCTGTGACCTGCGTCTGTAAGCGACAATGGCTACAGTGTCTGGGGAAAGGGCCCCTGCCTTCACTGCAGAGGAGTTGGTGAAACTGGTGGAACTCTATGGTCCTCCAGTCAAACAGGTAAGTAAACTGTGTGCTTGGTGGATGGCACATGATTGTATGGAGTGTTGTGGATGGAAGAGACGGGGAGCAGGCCAGCATATGAGGATGGAGTGTGTATGTTTTTCTGGGCCAGGGTGGGAGGTTTGTGACCAATGTGTGAGAAGAACTTTACGGGGGAGTAACAACCATTTTTACTTCATTATTCTTCTAGGTCAGCGCCCACCAGAAGAAGGGTATTTGGCGTGTCATTGCCAAGGAAGTGCGGGCCCTGGGGGGTCTACCATAGACGAAGCACCCACTGTCGGAAAAGATGGGAGGACCTGCGCCGCTGGAGCAAGAAGATGGCGGAGGTCCAGCTTGGCATGGCCTCTCAATGTGGAAGGGGTGCCCGTTGCACCATGACCCCTCTGATGTACTGGATCCTGGCGGTGGCATATCCTGAGTTGGATGGGCGCTTGGGGGCATCACAGCAGCCACAAGGGGGTGAGTACAGTCTCATTCAGCTGACTCTGTGCGGTTGACAAGGTGTCTGGGTGGGGGAGGTGGGCTGTGGGTTTCCCTAAGCCAGGGCAGACGCGTCAAGGTACATCCATTGTTTTGCAGGCTCAGTGCCACTCCAACCCCAAAGGTGGTGGTTGCCCTCTACACCTAGTCAGGCCCCTATGGGTTCCAGCTGTGCATGAAATGGGTTTAGACAGAGTCACCCAGGGGCATGTGCTTTTCCACTGCACTGTTTGTGCATGCACTAGTGCATAAGGCTGCTCCCTGTGTGTTGTGTCGGCCAACGGTAGTGGTGTTGTAGGCATTGACCATGTGTCTCTTGTGTCTTCCCCCCTTTTTGTTTTGTCACCCTGTCCTTGTGTGCATTAGCATCATCTGGAGGAGGAGCATTGGCACCGGAGCAGGAGGGAGCTGCAACCCACATGGCCCAGGAGGGTGAATTTACAGAGTCTGAAGGCACCAGTGGGACGGAGGGCGAGGGGAGCTCCAAGACGGGGACAAGAGCAGACACCAGCGACAGTGACTCCTCCTCTGCTGGGAGCAACCTTGCGGTGGTGGGAACCTCTGTGCCCACCGCAACAACAGGCACAGCCGCCACCCCCCTCCCAGCACCGCCCTCCCAGCAGCCCCTCATCATGTTTCCCGTGCCCGCTCACACAGGAGGGTGGGCATCTCCTTTGCCCCAGGCACCTTAGACCCTGCCCCAGTCAGCCCTGCTGCCCTCAGTGAGGAGATTATTGACACCCTGAGATCCCTCACTGTTGGGCAATCAACCATTTAGAATGCCGTTGAGGGTGTCGAGAGACATTTGCAGCAAACAAATGCATACTAGGAGGGCATTCATTCTGGCGTGGCGGCCCAACAGAGAGCATTTCAGGCTCTGGCCTCAGCACTGATGACAGCCATTGTGTAGGAAAGTACCATCTTGCCTGGCATGTTACCCCCATTTTCACTGTATGTATGTTGTTTTTAGCCCTTGTGTCACTGGGATCCTGCCAGGCAGGACCCCAGTGCTCATAGTATGTGCCCTGTATGTGTTCCCTGTGTGTTGCCTAACTGTATCACTGAGGCTGTGCTAATCAGAACCTCAGTGTTTATGCTCTCTCTGCTTTCTAAATTTGTCACGGCAGGCTAGTGACTAAATTTACCAATTCTCATTGGCACACTGGTACACCCATATAATTCCCTTGTATATGGTACTGTGGTACCTAGGGTATTTGGGTTCCAGGAGATCCCTATTGGCTGCAGCATTTCTTTTGCCACCCATAGGGAGCTCAGACAATTCTTACACAGGCCTGCCACTGCAGCCTGAGTGAAATTACGTCCATGTTATTTCATAGCCATTGTTCACTGTTCATGAGTAACTTATAAGTCACCTATATGTCTAACCCTCACTTGGTGAAGGTTAGGTGCCAAGTTACTTAGTGTGTGGGCACCCTGGCACTAGCCAAGGTGCCCCCACATCGTTCAGGGCAAATTCCCCAGACTTTGTGAGTGCGGAGACACCATTACACACGTGCACTACATAAAGGTGAATACCTATATGTAGCGTCACAATGGTAACTCCGAACATGGCCATGTACCATGTCTAAGATTATGGAATTGTCACCCCAATACCATTCTGGTATTGGGGTTACAATTCCATGTTCCCCCAGGTCTCTAGCACAGAACCCGGGTACTGCCAAACTGCCTTTCTGGGGTTTCCACTGCAGCTGCTGCTGCTGCCAAACCCTCAGACAGGATTCTGCCCTCTTGGGGTCCAGGCAGCCCTGGCCCAGGAAGGCAGAACAAAGGATTTCCTCTGAGAGAGGGTGTTACACCCTCTCCCTTTGGAAATAGGTGTGAAGGGCTGGGGAGGTGTAGCCTCCCCCAGCCTCTGGAAATGCTTTGATGGGCACAGGTGGTGCCCATCTCTGCATAAGCCAGTCTACACTGGTTCAGGGATCCCCCAGCCCTGCTCTGGCGCGAAACTGGACAAAGGAAAGGGGAGTGACCACTCCCCTGACCAGTACCTCCCAGGGGAGGTGCCCAGAGCTCCTCCAGTGTGTCCCAGACCTCTACCATCTTGGAAACAGAGGTGTTGGGGGCATACTGGACTGCTCTGAGTGGCCAGTGCCATCAGGTGACGTCAGAGACCCCCTCTGATAGGCTCTTACCTCTCTTGGTAGCCAATCCTCCTTTCTTGGTAGCCAAACCTCATTTTCTGGCTATTTAGGGTCTCTCCTCTGTGGAATTCTTCAGATAATGAATGCAAGAGCTCACCAGAGTTCCTCTGCATCTTCCTCTTCGACTTCTACCAAGGATCGACCGCTGACTGCTCCAGCATGCCTGCAAAACCGCAACAAAGTAGCAAGACGACTACCAGCAACATGCTAGCGCCTCATCCTGCCGGCTTTCTCGACTGTTTCCTGGTGGTGCATGCTCTGGGGGTCATCTGCCTTCACCCTGCACTGGGAGCCAAGAAGAAATCTCCTGTGGGTCGATGGAATCTTCACCCTGCTAACGCAGGCACCAAAAGACTGCATTACCGGTCCTCTGGGTCCCCTCTCATCCTGACGAGCGTGGTGCCTGGAACACAGGATCTCTATCCAAGTGACTTCCACAGTCCAGTGATCCTTCAGTCCAAGTTTGGTGGAGGCAAGTCCTTGCTTCCCCATGCTGGACTGCAAACCTGTGTACTGTGTGATTTGCAGCTGCTCCGGCTCCTGTGCACTCTTCTAGGATTTCCTTCATGCACAGCCTAGCCTGGGTCCCCAGCACTCTGTCCTGCAGTGCTCAACCCGCTGAGTTGGCCTCCGACGTCGTGGGACCCTCCTTTGTGACTCTGAGCCAGCTCCAGTTCCCATATCTTCTAAGTGCCTGTTCCGATACTTCTGCAGGTGCTGCCTGCTTCTGTGGGGGCTCTCTGAGTTGCTGAGCACCCCTTCTGTCTCCTCCTCCAAGGGGCAACATCCTGGTCCTTCCTGGTCCCCAGCAGCACCCACAAACCTCTACCACGACCCTTGCAGCTAGCAAGGCTTGTTTGCGGTATTTCTGCAACCTTCATCGCGACGTGGGACATCTTCCGTCCAAAGGAAAAGTTCCTAGTCCTCTTCGTTGTTGCAGACTCATCCAGAGGCAGCTTCCTTGCACCTTCATCTGGGGTTTCCTGGGCTCCTGCCCCCCCTGGACACTATCGCGACTCTTGGACTTGGTCCCCTTGCCTTGCAGGTCTTCAGGTCCAGGAATCCACCTTCAGTGCCTTGCTGGTGTTTGTTGTTCTTGCAGAATCCCCCTATCACGACTATTGTGTCCTTTTGGGGTAGTAGGGGTACTTTACTCCTACTTTTCAGGGTCTTGGGGTGGGGTATCCTGGACACCCTGACTGTTTTTTTACAGTCTAAGCGAACCTCTACAAACTCCCATAGGTCTGGGGTCCATTCGTGATTCGCATTCCACTTTTGGAGTATATGGTTTGTGTTGCCCCTAGACCTATGTTCACCTATTGCATTCTATTATAATTCTACACTGTTTGCATTACTTTTCTTACTCTTACTTACCTGTTTTGGGTTTGTGTACATATAACTTGTTTATATTACTTAACTTCTTACTGAGGGTACTCACTGAGATACTTTTCCCATATTGTCATAAAAATAAAGTACCTTTATTTTTAGTAACTCTGAGTATTGTGTTTTCTTATGATATTGTGCATATGATATAAGTGGTATAGTAGGAGCTTTGCATGTCTCCTAGTTCAGCCTATGCTGCTTTGCCACAGCTACCTTCTATCAGCCTATGCTGCTAGAAACATCTCTATTCTACTAATAAGGGATAACTGGACCTGGCACAGGGTGTATGTACCTTGGGTACCCACTACAAGCCAGGCCAGCCTCCTACACATTGCCCCTGTCTCCAGCCTTCCCCCTCCAACTTCCTCTATCCAAACCCAATCCCCTCTACCTCAGCCTATCCCAAGCACACCATCAGACCAGCATGCATACTCATCAACACACAAGAGTGGACATGGCAAACATAAGCACCACACATCCCACAGGCACTCACACAAGCAGCATACCCATGCAGACACACCAACATCCACTGCCTTCATTGTGTCCCCCTCCACGTCCTCCTCCTCCCTCCCTGTCTCGTCTCCACTCACACCTGCATGCACTACATCCTCTGCCACTACCTCCATCACCAGCACGCCCATCACCACACACTGCTCACGTGCAATCACCACCCCCACTACTATGCACCCGTCCCTTGTATCCTCTCCCAGTATGTCTGTGAGCCCTCCTCCCAAGCTACACAAACGCAGGCATACACCCACCTAACAGCCATGCACCTCACAACAGCCTCCGGCCCATGCACCTTCACCCAAATTCAGCAGACGCACACTTCCTACAACCACTACCTCTTCCTCAACTCCCAAACCCCCTCCATCTTCCCATCCCAGTGTGTCTAAGAAACTCTTCCTGGCTAACATTGACCTCTTCCATACACCTCGCCCTCCCCGTCCTTCCCCTAGGACCAGGTTGTCCAGGTCCCTGCCCAGCACCAGCATCTCAGGTCTCAGCAAGTCCGGTCACATCGTGGGTGGCACCCATCAGGGCTGCCAGTGTGCCACCTAGCCAGGCCAGGGATCAGCCCATTCCGCCACCTCCCAAGGTGAAGAAGGTGCCCACATGCCGTAGGGAAAAGTCACACCAACCACCCAGCAAGGGCTCCTCCAAGGCAAAAGGGGACAGTGCCAAGGGACCAGCAGTGACATCCAAGGTGGGGAAAGGACACATGGCGAAGGGGAAGTCAGGACAGGGCACGGAGCCTCCAGGTGAGTGACCAGAGTCACCCCTTCTGGCAACCAGAACAGTAACCTGTATGGTGGTGTACACCGCCACCTGCAGCGCCACCTGCACGTCTGCTGCCTCTGCAACATTCCCCAGCATCATCCCCAGTGGACAGCAGTCCGAGGCTGCAGAAGACGTCCTGCTGTCTCCCTCCACAGGTGCTGACACAATCACCAGCGGCAGCAACCACCCCCACCAGCCCCTCGACGTGCTCAAACAGTGCCACCACAGATGAAATGGCTAACATCCAGTGGGCAGCCGCCCAAAGCTGCAGGAAATGTCCTGGACCCTGCACAGCGTACATGAGGCACGACACCCAGCACTGTTTTTACCAGCAGGTGGCAGGCAAGGTCGCAGTAGGGTGGAGTGTGTTTCTGCCTCCATGGAGTATCATGCTACCTGTTCCCATGCAATCTCATGGCACAAACACCCAGGTGAGGGAATGGGACCTACCACACAGCATGTGAAGCACTCTGGGCACAATGCCCCCTCCAGAACCAGTGGAGAAAAGCATCCACAACCCGAGTCCTTGGCAGGATAAAGCACTCTGGGCACAATGCCCCCTCCAGAACCAGTGGAGAAAAGAATCCACAACCCCAGTCCTTGGCAGGATGAAGCACTCTGGGCAAAATGCCCACTCCAGAACCAGTGGAGAAAAGTATCCACTCACACAGTCCTTGGCAGGAAGAAGCACTCGGGGCACAATGCCCCCTCCAGAACCAGTGGAGAAAAGCATCCACTCACACAGTCCTTGGCAGGATGAAGCACTCTGGGCACAATGCCCCCTCCAGAACCAGTGGAGAAAAACATCCACTTGAGAGACTGTGGCTTTGCACTCCCCAGGATAAAGCAGTGGGCAAACCATCCACTTGTGAGACTTGAGAGACTGTGGCTTTGCACTCCCCAGGATAAAGCAGTGGGCAAACCACCCACTTGTGAGACTTGAGAGACTGTGGCTTTGCACTCCCCAGGATTAATTCTGAGACAACATATGCTCAGTCTTTGTTCTACAGAGTTGCGCCAGCACTTGGTTGAGAGTAAGCTGACTGATCCCAGGAAGCTTATTGAGGAGGCGGACCTCTGGACTGGTACCAGAGTGTCCAAAACGGTATCTAGGAGTGACCCCAAGAAGGGTGGTTCCAGTTCCCCCCAACAGAGTGAGGGGGAGGTCAGAGATGACCCAGACAAGTCCCATAGTAAGGGGGGAGGAAAGGGTTCCCATGCCCCATCTGAGAAACAGGGTGGTGGTTCTGCTTGGCAGTGGCCCAAAGCATCCCATTACCAACCCCGCTACTTTGAGTGTTCCCAGCTAGGACACAGGAAAGGGGACTCTGTCTGTCCAAAGAAATCACCCAGTATTGGGACCTCTACAGGGGTGGCCCATATGACTTTAGGGGAAAGTAGTCCCCAGGGGCAGGCCATAGACCATGCCTTCATCTCCTTTAGTTCGGAGGTGGACTTAGAGGGTAAACCGGTTATCCCTGAGAGTGGGAGTCGTCACTTCCACCAGGTGGGAGTGAATGGGGCCTAGTCACCGCTCTGAGACACACAGGGGCTAGTCTTACCATGATGGTGGAGAGACTAGTGTCACAAGAGCAGTACACCGGACAGGTGTCTAGAGGAACTCTAGCCATTGGGGAGGATTTCTTCTGCCCCATGGCCCTGGGTATCCCTAGAGTGGGTTGGGGAGGTGCCCCAGAGGCGGGTCATAGTTAGTCCCCAGCTGCTTATTGACTGCATTCTGGAGAATGAGTTACCCCTCAAGTCAGGAAACTGAGAGGGTTGACCCCTAGGGGTGCCCTGACACTTCAGCTGTCTGGCAGTACCACTCCCAAGAGGAGGGTATGTGGACCCAGATGTGGAGGCAAGGTGAGGAAGGACTCACCCTTGTCCTCTGTTCATCCTTAGGGTACAGACCCTGGGCTGAGTGTCCAGCATCAGGGACCCACCCCTGAACTGGTGAGAATGGAAAAGGGGTGCAAGGCCCCAGGGGCTACTTCCCCCCATTCTGGGATGCCTCAGGAGCCCCTTGGGAGCTGCCTAACAGCCACCCAGCTGGGGGAGAAGCTCATTCAAAGGCCCCACTTAGGGTCTCCACTCAACAGTGGATGGTCTGGGGCCTGGCTCTTGACACTGACAGCTGTCAGTAGCACCTGTTGGTTTTTTTCCTGGTTTGGGGACAGAAGTCAGAGCCAAGGAATGGAACGGGCCACCTCACTTTGTTGGCCATGGTGGTATTGTCTGCATACTGTGATGTATCTGTGAGCAAATTAAAGATAGGAGCTTCACAGATGGGGTCCTCAGGTGATGAGAAGGGTTCCCCATGGGTCAGTTGAGTGGCCCCAGAGAGTATAGAAAAAGAAGCCTCACTGAGTTGAGAAAGGTGTAGAACTGGCAAGTGCCCCTGCAGTGGTGGGCCATTGTCCAAGATCTATCGCCTTAAGCAGGGAAGTCCATCAGAGGGTTGATTATTCTACCCTGGCTTTAGGCTGGAAGGGGGATATGTTGGAAATGGCCGTTCTGCAGGGTTATCCCCAGACTTTTTTGCCTTCCTCCTTCTCTTTTTGTGACCTCCGTTTTGCTGGTTTTAAGACTCTGTGCACTTTACCACTGCTAACCAGTGCTAAAGTGCATATGCTCTCTCCCTTTAAACATGGTAATATTGGATCATATCCAATTGGACTATTTAATTTAAGTCCCTACTAAAGTGCATTATGCATGCCCAGGGCCTGTAGGTAAAATACTACTAGTGGGCCTGCAGCAGTGCTCGTGCCACCCACTTCAGTAGCCCATTAACCTTGTCTCAGGCCTGCCATTGCAAGGCCTGTGTGCAGTTTCACTGACAATTCAACTTGGCATTTAAAAGTACTTGCCAAGCCTAAAACTCCCCTTTTCTACATATAAGACACCCCTAAGGTATGCCCTAGGTAACCCATAGGGCAGGGTGGTGTGTAGGCAAAAGGCAGGACATGTATCTATATAGTTTACATGTCCTGGTAGTGTAAAACTCCTAAATTCATTTTTACATTGCTGTGAGGCCTGCTCCCTTCATGGGCTAACATTGGGGCTGCCCTCAGACATTATTTGAGTGGTAGCTGCTGATCTGAATGGAGTAGGAAGGTCATATTTAGTATGGCCAGAATGGTGATATAAAATCCTGCTGACTGGTGAAGTCGGATTTAATATTACTATTTTAGAAATGACACTTTTAGAAAGTGAGCATTTCTCTGCAATTAAATCTTTCTGTGCCTGGGTTTAGTTGACAGCTCCTTGTGCATTCAATCAGACACGCCCCAAACACAGGATACTCAGCCTCACTTACATACATCTGCATTTTGAATGGGTCTTACCTGGCTGGGTGGGTGGCGGGCCTACCTCAGACAATGGACTGCCACCCCCCTTACTGGGACCCTGGCAGACAGGATTGAACTAGAAGGGGACCTGGTGCACTTCTAAGAAGCTCTTCGAAGTCCCTCCTACTTCAAAGGCACATTTGGGTATGTAAACAGGGCCTCTGCCCCTACTAACTCAGAAACTTCTTGGAGAAGAAACTTGTAACCAGAACCTGCATTCTGCCAAGAAGAACTGCCTGGCTGCCCAAAGGACTCACCTGGCTGCTTTCTGTGAAGGACCGCTGCCTTGCTGTGGCCCTGCTGCCTTGCTGCTCTCTAGCTGAGGTGAATAAATGCTCTCCGAGGGCTTGGATAGAGCTTGCCTTCTGTTCCCTGAGGTCTCAGGACCAAAAAGACCTCATCTCTTCAAGAAGCACTCCTTGTGCAGCGAAATTCGACACTCAGCCTGCACCACGGTGAAAATTTCACTGCATGCTGAACCGGAACAACTCAGCCCGACTTTGCAACGAGGAGATCTATGCAGCGCCAGCATAGTGACCGGAAATTCAACACACGGCCCACTGGATCGATGAATAGCCGAGCTGGAACAACGCAGCCTGACTTTCAGAGAGGAATCGACGCAGCGCCTGCCGTGCAATAGAAACTTTGATGCAATGCCCACCGGATCGACGCAGCTCCTGTGACTTCGTCCTGCCAATGCAGGAAATCCACGCACCCTCCCCGGGCATCTGAAAACCCCGCAACCCGAAGAGGATCCATGACTGAGCGCCGGAAATCAACGCACAGCCATCCCTGCGTGGAAACTAAACAATGCATTGCCGTGTGCCTCCCGAGAAATCGGCCCTTTGCGGAGATTTTTCACGTGAACCAGGTACTTTGTGCTTGAAAGAGACTTTGTTTGTTTGTAAAAGACTTAAGACACTTTATATCACTTTTCAGTGATATCTCTACATTTGCCTATTGCATCTTTCATCATTTTGACCTGCATTTAACCTGATCAATATCATATATTTTTCTAAACACTGTGTGGTGTATTTTGTTGTGCTGTATGATTTATTGCACAAATACTTTACACATTGCCTTCTAAGTTAAGCCTGACTGATCAGTGCCAAGCTACCAGAGGGTGGGCACAGGATAATTTGGATTGTGTGTGACTCACCCTGACTAGAGTGAGGGTCCTTGCTTGGACGGGGGGTAACCTGACTGCCACCCAAAGACCCCGTTTCTAACACCAGCACTTACATATTTAAATAATACATTAAAAATAAACTGTCCTCGACAGCCCTGCTCGCTCATGCAATAATGCAGTCAACATTGTTATTTAACATTTTCTATATGCAACTCATTGTTGGCTAATAAATCCTTCAGAATTGTTCATCTACAGAAATCGCTGGTGACATTTAGAAAACCCTTTTGACTTGCTGTTGGCAGGTTAGAGCGGGATAATGTAGGATATTTGTTTGTTCTATCTGATGTGACAACATACGTTTAATGACACACACGTAGTCGAAGGATATATAGGTATCGAAAGATATAACAGACAAAATTTATTCAGCCACTTGCAGATTTTGTTCAACAGAGATGTCTAATGGCATAGGCGCAGTTTGTCTCCATTCGTTCTTCTGTAGCGCTCATGTATGACAAACTCCATGCCATTAGTTGTAAAAAAAACTAAAACTTACCTTTATGCATTTTATTTGGCAGAGAGGATATGCTCAATTTCTTTGCTTCAGTGTACATCTATACCTGTACAACTAGCAATTATGTTTGTGAAATAGGCATTCATTTATTTTAACATATGATCGTCACGTTGCAATATATAGCAATTTCGGTAAAATTTAAATGGTGTCTGAGAAAACTGTTTCTCATAGGTAGACTCAATAATGAGTTGCCCAAGACAACATACATTCTGTAGTGTGCATAGTCTTTGTAACAGAGGCAATCTTTTATAATACTGGGCAAAAGCAACAGTTTTATTAAATATCTAATTTCATTTATAAATACTGAGAAGGAACAATGAAGTATGTTTGCCTATCTAAGTACTCTGAACGTTGATGCTTTATAATGTGTGTTGAAATGGAAGTATACTTTCCTTTTCAGTCCCGTCAGACTATATATACACAACGAGCGTGCAGTATTATTACAGATTTAAAGCTAACGTATTGCACTCAACTTTTTGTTTTTCATACGCATTTGTGAAAGTATGCAAAAGCCAGACTTATTGGATCACCTAAATAAAGCCTCACTTTCTTGCCCTTCAAGCTGCTAACTCGCACTGATATTACTTTACAACCTCAGTGCTCTTTCTGACCTAAGAAACGGAAGGATCAAATGGCATATTCCATGTTTATTAAATTGCCCCTCCCTGACTCTCAAGGATCATCCATGTATACATAAAATCATTTTCAAGTAGTTGTAAAATTCCAGTCAATAACCTCATGTAGTTGAAGAAACACATATTTTTCAATATGTAATAAAGCAGTTAAATATTTTATTTCTTTCACAACAAGTTTCACTCAATGAAAAGTATATATTTCATTGAACATGAATCACACAAATAAAGATCCTTCAATGTTGTTATTAACTTGAGTGAAGATCCTTGTTTTCGACACTTTGCTTCACCTAGTATATTGGCTAATATAAGTTTTGGAACGTGTAAGACACACCTATACTATACACTATAAGTTAGTGGCAGCTGTTTATTTTATTTTTCCTTTTCCTTGCGCAAGTAGTCTCAGTTTTTCAAGGTTACATAGTGACGTCAGTTGAACCAAAACAAAATAAACGAAGAAAGGATAATGAGATCTCCGTCCTGTGAGCCAAGTGACCTCTAGACCTGGGTTCAGTCTTCTGGTTTTCTAGAATGCGCTAAGGTTGGCCCTCGGGAGAAACAGAAAAGGCCATGAGTTTTCTACTCTATGCAACTGAGACTGATCCCATCACCAACACCAGCATGAATCATATAGTGTTCTCCTTGGTATGGTAGTGTTTGGAAAGGTGGTCAGCTCCCAACAATAAACATAGGGAGGGGATAGTGAGGTGAAGCACTGCTTCTCTCCAGAGTCCCGCTTACTGCTCCAAACCCCTAAGTCATGCAAACACAGGGGAATTCAATACTTGCCTTAGGCCAAGGACTAAGCTGCGGCTGTCAGGACTTCAGGGCTCCTCTCTCATCATAACCCTTGGGCTTCCATCGTGTTGTTCTCCCACAGGGTGTTCACAGTCTTTCTGCGTCGTCCACACTCTTTCCGTCACCAGACTTCAGATGCTCTTTTATTCTTGCCGCTCTTGTTAGCAGCGTGCCTTTCTCCTCTTTCTCCGGTGTCTTCTCATCTCTGTGTTCTTCCTGCTCTGATCCTCTTTTCAGCCTTCATCTCGGGTGTTCTGCAGTAGTCCTTTCAACTCTTTTGCCCCTCTCTTCAAACTCGTTCTATAGGTGCACATTGCCTTCGTAGTCTAGTGCGCACCCTGCTTGAGATGGCGGCCTCTGTTGTCGTCATATTGGAATTCCCAGCAGTTGTGTATGGGCCAGTTCCACAGAATGTATGCCCATTTTTCTTGTATTTGTGAGACCAATAAATGTAACACCCATTAATAGGTTTAGGGCACCTAGAGGATTGCCTCTGCTCACTCCAGCAACAGTACACAAGAAGCAACATTCTGCTACCACCTGTTCCCTCATTCATTATTGAGTCATTTTGTGTTATAAACTGAAGGCACAGGGAAGAAAACTGAGTTTGTTCTCCTTACCTTTTACCGCTATATAAATATATGATAATCGCAGATAGCCATAACGAACAAGACATTCAAGGGGATACATCGCCCAGCCAAGTAGAGAAACTTTCTTTTTTTCCAAAAGGGAAATTTTCATTCTATTTTCATTATCATAAATTGCTTTATCAGTAACTGCTAAATTTCTTAAGGAATCACAGATTACATTGTGATTTTCATACAGTACACACTATATTTTACGACCTGGAGCTTTTGTCAGGAAGCGGTCCCATTCAGAAAGACAAGATAGTAAATGACTTAGAGAGCAGTATGCTACTCTTTATACTTTTTCTTTCTTCTGTATTTTTGTCTATAACAGCAGATATTAGAAAGAAACTGAGTAATTTAATGCACTAATAGTAATTTGGAATGGGAGACATGCTGGCTTGAGGGCGTAGCCCAGGACACAAAACTAGGAATACCAATAACCACAGGTCTACCTCTTTTCCCTCATTTGGCGCCAGAGGATAGGGTAAGTCACGTTGTCAAAAGGTGTTTCTGAAATCTACAAAAGAGAACTCATTGGTTCCATGCGCCTTGCCTTACGTGCTCGCTCAATGACTGGTTAGGGATTAGTAATGTCCACTCCTGAGTACCCTTCACTTAAATCTGCTGCTTTCTCCGCGATCACATTTTCACTGTTAGATAAGTCTTTTAGCTTTGACTACGAGGGTACATTGAGGAGCATAATGCTGGACCTAAAACTTTCTCTTTTTAACAAGCATTAGATAAAACAATATTTATGGTTCAAGGTGTTAATCATGCATGTGTACATTTTACATCCAGATAATTTGGTTTTCAATACAGTATTCCATAAACCCCGAGTAAAAATCCTTGTATGAACTTATCTTTAGGGTGCTAAAGTGGCAAACCTGAGATTATCCACAACTAAATACTAAGAGAAACTCTTAGATGTTGCTTTCCTAATCTATGAACTCACATATAATTTGTAAACATAATCTCTTCACACACATTGAATCCCGACAGAACATGTTAAAATTCCTACAAACAGGAGATTCTGTATAAAATAGTGTCTCATAATTCCTTATTTGCTATACTACAGGCAAAGACAGGTACTTGATGCTTTTCTCCCATATGATGCAGTGGATTTTAAAGCTCCCTTGTTAGACCTGACAGCCTTAGGGTAGTCACCCCTAACTTTTTGCCTGCCTCCCTCCTCGTTTTTGGATACTGTTTTTGCTGGTTTTTAGACTCTGCGCACTTTACCACTGCTAACCAGTGATAAAGTGTATATGCTCTCTCTCTGTAAACATGGTAACTTTGGATCATACCTGATTGAACTATTTAATCTACTTATAAGTCCCCAGTCATGTGCACTCCAGGTGCCTAGGGCATATAGATTAAATGCTACTAGTGGACCCGCAGCACGGATTGTGCCATCCACTTAAGTAGCCCCTTTTCCTTGTCCCAGGCCTACCATTGCTAGGCCTGTGTGTGCAGTTTCACTGCCACCTCGACTTGGCATTTAAAAGTACTTGCCAAGCCTAGAACTCCCCTTTTTCTGCATATAAGTCACCCTTAATGTGTGCCCTGGGTATCCCCTAGAGCAGGGTGCTGTGTAGGTAAAAGACAGGACATGTACCTGTGTAGTTATATGTCCTGGTAGTGTAAAACTCCTAAATTCGTTTTTGCACTACTGGGAGACCTGCTCCCTTCATAGGCTAACATTGGGGCTGCCCTCATACACTGTTGAAGTGGCAGCTGCTGATCTGAAAGGAGCAGGGAGGTCATATTTAGTATGGCCAGAATGGTAATACAAAATCCTACTGACTGGTGAAGTCGGATTTAATATTACTATTCTAGAAATGCCACTTTTAGAAAGTGAGCATTTCTTTGCACTTAAATCCTTCTGTGCCTTACAATCCACGTCTGGCTAGGTTTAGTTGACAGCTCCCTGTGCATTCACTCAGACACACCCCAAACACAGGGTACTCAGCCTCACTTGCATACATCTGCATTTTGAATGGGTCTTCCTGGGCTGGGAGGGTGGAGGGCCTGCCCTCACACAAAGGACTGCCACACCCCCTACTGGGACCCTGGCAGACAGGATTGAACTGAAAGGGGACCTGGTGCACTTCTTAGCCACTCTTTGAAGTCTCCCCCACTTCAAAGGCACATTTGGGTATAAAACAGGGCCTCTGCCCTACCTCATCAGACACTTGCTGGAGAAGAAACCGGAACCAGAAACTACATCCTGCCAAGAAGAACTGCCTGGCTGCTCAAAGGACTCACCTGTCTGCTTTCTACAAAGGACTGCTGTCTTGCTGTTGCCCTGCTGCCTTGCTGAACTCTTGTCTGGCTGTGAAAGTGCTCTCCAAGGGCTTGGATAGAGCTTGCCTCCTGTTCCTTGAAGTCTCAGGCCCAAAAAGACTTCTTCCTTTCACTTGGACGCTCCGTGCGCCGAAACTTTCGACGCACAGCTTGTTTCGCGGCGAGAAAAACGCCGCACACCGACGCTGATCGACGCGACGCCCTCGGGGCGATCGAGACTTCGACGCACAACCTCGCAAGGACAAAGCCGCTCGACTTTCCAGGAGAAATCGCCGCGACGCCCACCGTGAGTGCGAAACTTTGACGCACGGCCTCGCAAGGACAACGCCGCCCGACTTCCAAGGAGAAATCGACGCGACGCCTGCCGTGAGACCAAACTTTCGACGCACGGCCTCGCAAGGACAACGCCGCCCGACTTCCAAGGAGAAATCGACGCGACGCCTACCGTGAGATCGAAACTTCGACGCGCAGCCCCGCAGAACGACGCGCAGCCGGAAAACAAGCAGGAGAATCCACGCACAGACCCGGGACATCTGGTAATCCCCGCGATCCACAAAAAGAGACTGTCTGCGCGCCGGAAAACGACGCCCGACTTCCCCGCGTGGAAAAGACCGACGCAAGTCTGTGTGTGCTGAGGAGAAATCGACGCACACACCCCTTTTTCCACGCATCTCTTCTCCTGTGGCCCTCTGAGGAGATTTTCCACCAGAAACCAGGTACTTTGTGCTTGAAAGACACTGTATTGCATTCTAAAGGACTTAAGACACTCTATATCACTTCCCTGTGATATTTCTACAATTTTCCATTGCAACTTTATTCTTTTTGACCTACAATTATCCTGATAAATATTATATATTTTTCTAAACACTGTGTGGTGTATTTTTGTGGTGCTATATGGTGGTATTGTATGATTTATTGCACAAATACTTTACACATTGCCTTCTAAGTTAAGCCTGACTGCTCGTGCCAAGCTACCAGAGGGTGGGCACAGGATAATCTTGGATAGTGTGTGACTTACCCTGACTAGAGTGAGGGCTTTTGCTTGGACAGGAGGTAACCTGACTGCCAACCAACAACCCCATTTCTAACATTGGTGATCAGCGGTGAGGATAGGACTTGTATTTGTGCAGTGACATACAGTAGCTAAGTATTTCACTACATACCCACAGTTGAAGGTCAACTTGGTTTTTATCTCTTTTTGAAAATCCGTTTTTTTTCCTGACAATTTTCCAAAACTAAATCCTCACTCAACATGTCTCTGACTGGGTCTCAGACAGGGGACTTTGACCTAGTCCAGTTGGATACATACACGGTCAAACAACTAAGAGGATTCTGCAGGGCATTAAGGGTACCCACCCAAGGGGCCTCCAGAAAGGAGGACTTTCAAGTGGCGCTGAGGGCCTGGGCAGAAGCCCATTTAGAGGATGATGAGGAAGAGGAGCCAGAAAATGGCCCCTCAGAAGGATTTCCACTATCTATGGATGGTGTTACCACTGCAATTGTGCACCCTTCCAGACCAGGGAGCAGTGTCTCCATGCAAAGCCTGACCGCAGAGGAAAGGAGAGAAGAAAGGGAGTTCCAATTGCAAATGGCAAAACTGAAAATTGAGGCACAACAGGAGGAGAAGAGGGCAGAAAGAGAAGCCAAACAAGCTGAGGCTGAAAGAGCAGCCAAACAGATTGAAGCTGAAAGAACAGCCAAACAAGTGGAAGCTGAAAGAGCGTTGGCTGAAAAGAAACTATTGTTGGCTCATGAACTGAGTCTCAAGGAGCTGGAGATCAAGGCAAGACAGTCTGAATCCAGCAATAATGGTGGCAGCATACAGACAGGACCTGCTGGAGAAAAGAAGGTTCGTATACCCAAAAATGTGGTGCCCAGTTTTGTGGTGGGAGATGACATAGATAAATGGTTAGCTGCTTATGAAGTTGCACTAAGGGCTCATGAGGTTCCTGAAGGGCAATGGGGGGTAGCTATGTGGGGTTATGTGCCGCCATTGGGGAGGGACACACTTCTCACATTGGATCCACCGGATCAAAACACATACCCACTCCAGAAAGCCACTTTACTTGCCAAGTTTGGGCTGACCCCTGAGGGATACCGTCAGAGGTTCAGGGACAGCACCAAACAAACCACACAAACATGGGTAGATTTCTTTGATTTCTCTAGTAAGGCACTGAATGGATGGGTGCGGGGCAACAAAGTAGCAGATTATAAAGGTTTATATGACTTGATCCTGAGAGAGCATATGCTTAATGTTACTTATACCGATTTGCGCCAGCGCCTAGTGGATAGTAAGCTGACTGATCCCAGGAAGCTTGCTGAGGAGGCGGACCTCTGGGTTAGCACCAGAGTGTCCAAAAAGGTACCTGGGGGGGACTCCCACAAAGGTGGTCAGGGTTCCCAACAGAAGAAAGAGGGGGGAGATAAACTTACAGATAAGGAACTCTCTAAAGGCCCCCAAAAGAATTCCCAGGGAGGGGGTGGCAACCCTTCCTTTTCCAAATTTGGGAAGAAACCAGGGACATTTGACAGGTCAGGAAAATCTAGCCCCAAATGCATGGAGTGTTACCAATATGGTCACTACAAAGGCGATCCACAGTGCCCCAAGAGGGCACCGTCCACTACCGGACAGGCGCCTGGGTTGACTAGTGTAGCACTCGGGGGGGAGATGGACCCCACTAGCTTTGGGGAGCAGGTAGAGATTTCCCTAGTGTCCCTGGGAGAAGGAGAAATGATGTCCAAGGTCCACATGCCTAAAAATACTTCCAAGTACCGGCAGTGGGTCCTCATTGATGGGCAGAAGGTGGAGGCTCTGCGTGACACAGGAGCCAGTATGACTACTATCAAGAGTCAGCTGGTGTCCACAGAGCAGATAATCCCGAATACATTCCACCAGGTCATAGTCGCTGACAACCGCGAGAGTCACCTACCGGTGGCTCGGGTTCCCTTTGAGTGGGGGGGGGTCTCTGGTACTCTGAAAGTAGCTGTGAGTCCTGCCATGCCTGTAGATTGTCTGTTAGGCAATGATCTAGAGCATACTGCTTGGAAAGAAGTAGAGCTCAGATCTCACCTGGAGATGTTAGGGTTACCTGAGTGGGTCTGCATGACCACCCGGTCCATGGCTGACCGAGAGGGAAGTCAAGGGCATCTGGAGCCTGGAACGATGGCCCAGGGAGCTGCCAAGAGGAGGGACGAGGGGCGCGGGAAACCGGCCCCAGAAGTTCCCACAGTGGCTGACGGGGCTCCTGAGGAGGAGACTCCCGAGCCAACTGGGGAAGACATTGCCACCCTAGGTGACTTACCGGAGCTTGCTGGCTGGCAAGTTGAGGGTGGACCCACCAGGGAGGAATTCTGCCAGGCGCAGAAAGAGTGTCCCACTCTAGAAGGGTTGAGGAAACAAGCCTTAAACCAGGCAGCAGGTGACGCCTCTGGCAATCACCACCTATATTGGGAGAATGATCTCCTCTACAGTGAGCCTAGGGTTCCGGTCTTTGGGGCAGCACGTGTGCTGGTGGTCCCCCAATGTTACCGAGCCTTCCTACTGGGTCTGGCTCACGACATTCCCCTGGCAGGACATTTGGGACAAGACAAGACCTTCAACAGGCTTGTCAACCACTTTCACTGGCCCAAAATGAGGACACACTCAGACAAGTTCTGCAGGGCTTGTCCTACCTGCCAGGCTAGTGGTAAAGCAGGAAAGAGGGTTAAAACCCCCCTGATTCCACTTCCTGTCGTTGGCACCCCCTTTGAAAGGGTGGGCGTCGACATTGTTGGCCCCTTGGACCCCAAAACTGCCTTAGGCAACAGGTTTATCCTGGTTTTGGTGGACCATGCCACCCGGTACCCAGAGGCAATCCCTCTGAGGACCGTAACTGCATCGGTGGTAGCCAGAACCCTGATGGGGATATTTACCCGTGTGGGATTCCCCAAGGAGATAGTGTCTGACAGAGGCACTAACTTCATGTCCGCGTACATGAAGCATCTGTGGGATGCGTGTGGTGTAACCTACAAGTTCACCACACCCTATCACCCCCAGTCTAATGGGCTTGTGGAGAGATTCAACAAGACCCTGAAAGGCATGATTGGTGGCCTCCCTGAGGCCATGAGGCGTAAATGGGACGTCCTCTTACCATGCCTTCTCTTTGCTTACAGAGAGGTCCCCCAGAGGGGGGTAGGGTTCAGTCCCTTTGAGCTTCTCTATGGGTACCCCGTCAGGGGACCCTTAAGCATTGTCAAGGAGGGATTGGAGAACTCTCCAAAGACACCCCCTCAGGACGTGGTCAGCTACATGTTGGCCCTCCGCAATCAGATGACCCGCTTCTGGAAAGAGGCCCAAAGTAACCTGGAGGCCAGTCAAGAGGTGATGAAACAATGGTATGACCAGAAGGCCACTCTGGTAGAGTTTCAACCTGGAGACAAAGTGTGGGTAATGGAGCCAGTAGAGCCCAGAGCTCTCCAGGACCGCTGGTCTGGCCCATTTGAAGTAAAGGAGCGGAAAGGGGAGGCCACTTACCTAGTGGACCTCCAAACCCCTAGGAACCCCCTAAGGGTGCTCCACGTGAACCGACTAAAAGCTCATTTTGAGAGGTCGGAGATCAACATGCTTCTGGTCACAGATGAAGGAATGGAAGAGGAGAGTGAACCTCTCCCTGACCTCCTCTCTGCCCAAGAAGGTGATGGGTCCGTAAGCGGGGTCATTCTGTCTGACTCCCTGACTCTAAACCAGAAAGGAGACTGCTATGAGCTGTTAGAGCAGTTCTCCCCCCTCTTCTCCCTTACTCCGGGACTGACCCACCTCTGTGTTCATGATATTGACACCGGTGACAGTCTCCCTGTGAAAAACAAAATTTACAGGTTGTCAGATAAGGTGAAGGCCAGCATCAAGGAGGAGGTCTCCAAGATGTTGACGCTAGGGGTTATTGAGAAGTCCAGTAGTCCCTGGGCCAGCCCAGTGGTGTTGGTCCCCAAGGCTACTGCCCCAGGCGCGAAGCCAGAACTCCGGTTCTGCGTGGACTACCGGGGTCTCAACTCAGTCACACGGACTGATGCTCACCCCATCCCCCGAGCTGATGAGCTCGTGGACAGGCTAGGCGCTGCCAAGTTCCTGAGTACGTTTGATCTTACTTCAGGGTACTGGCAGATCGCCCTGACTGAGGGGGCTAAGGAAAGGTCCGCCTTTTCCACCCCTGACGGCCATTACCAGTTCCGGGTGATGCCGTTTGGATTGAAAAATGCCCCCGCTACCTTCCAACGGTTGGTTAACGGGGTCCTGGCTGGCAAGGATGCCTTCTGTGCAGCCTACCTGGATGACATAGCTGTCTACAGTTCCAGCTGGGAGGAACACCTGCTCCACCTCAAGGAGGTGCTTCAGGCCCTGCAACAGGCAGGCCTGACCATCAAGGCTAGTAAGTGCCAGATTGGGCAGGGTTCCGTGGTGTACTTGGGACACCTAGTAGGTGGTGGCAAGGTGCAGCCACTCCAGGCCAAGATCGAAACTATCAAGGCCTGGCAACCACCTCGAACCCAGACTGAGGTGAGGGCCTTTTTAGGCCTCACCGGCTACTACCGCAGGTTTGTCAAGGGCTATGGTACCATTGTGTCCCCCTTGACACAACTCACGTCCAAGAAGCAACCTAGGTTGGTGAATTGGACAGAGGCTTATCAGAAAGCCTTTGACGCCCTAAAGGAAGCCATGTGCACGGCCCCCGTGCTCAAGGCCCCTGACTACTCCCAGGAATTTATCGTGCAGACAGACGCTTCAGAGCATGGCATAGGGGCAGTCCTAGCACAGCTAAATGAGGAGGGCCAAGATCAACCGGTAGTCTTTATTAGCAGAAGGCTATTACCACGGGAACAGAGGTGGAGTGCTATTGAAAGAGAAGCTTTTGCTGTGGTCTGGGCACTGAAGAAGCTGAGGCCCTACCTGTTTGGGACTCACTTCCTAGTTCAGACAGACCACAGGCCCCTCAGATGGCTCATGCAGATGAGGGGTGAGAATCCAAAACTTCTGAGGTGGTCCATTTCCCTACAGGGGATGGACTTTACGGTGGAACATCGCCCAGGGTTTGACCACGCCAATGCTGATGGTCTCTCCAGGTACTTCCGCCTTAGCGATGAGAGCTCCCAGGAGGTCGGGTAGCTCTCCCCACTTTCAGCTGGGGGGGACACATGTTAGACCTGACAGCCTTAGGGTAGTCACCCCTAACTTTTTGCCTGCCTCCCTCCTCGTTTTTGGATACTGTTTTTGCTGGTTTTTAGACTCTGCGCACTTTACCACTGCTAACCAGTGATAAAGTGTATATGCTCTCTCTCTGTAAACATGGTAACTTTGGATCATACCTGATTGAACTATTTAATCTACTTATAAGTCCCCAGTCATGTGCACTCCAGGTGCCTAGGGCATATAGATTAAATGCTACTAGTGGACCCGCAGCACGGATTGTGCCATCCACTTAAGTAGCCCCTTTTCCTTGTCCCAGGCCTACCATTGCTAGGCCTGTGTGTGCAGTTTCACTGCCACCTCGACTTGGCATTTAAAAGTACTTGCCAAGCCTAGAACTCCCCTTTTTCTGCATATAAGTCACCCTTAATGTGTGCCCTGGGTATCCCCTAGAGCAGGGTGCTGTGTAGGTAAAAGACAGGACATGTACCTGTGTAGTTATATGTCCTGGTAGTGTAAAACTCCTAAATTCGTTTTTGCACTACTGGGAGACCTGCTCCCTTCATAGGCTAACATTGGGGCTGCCCTCATACACTGTTGAAGTGGCAGCTGCTGATCTGAAAGGAGCAGGGAGGTCATATTTAGTATGGCCAGAATGGTAATACAAAATCCTACTGACTGGTGAAGTCGGATTTAATATTACTATTCTAGAAATGCCACTTTTAGAAAGTGAGCATTTCTTTGCACTTAAATCCTTCTGTGCCTTACAATCCACGTCTGGCTAGGTTTAGTTGACAGCTCCCTGTGCATTCACTCAGACACACCCCAAACACAGGGTACTCAGCCTCACTTGCATACATCTGCATTTTGAATGGGTCTTCCTGGGCTGGGAGGGTGGAGGGCCTGCCCTCACACAAAGGACTGCCACACCCCCTACTGGGACCCTGGCAGACAGGATTGAACTGAAAGGGGACCTGGTGCACTTCTTAGCCACTCTTTGAAGTCTCCCCCACTTCAAAGGCACATTTGGGTATAAAACAGGGCCTCTGCCCTACCTCATCAGACACTTGCTGGAGAAGAAACCGGAACCAGAAACTACATCCTGCCAAGAAGAACTGCCTGGCTGCTCAAAGGACTCACCTGTCTGCTTTCTACAAAGGACTGCTGTCTTGCTGTTGCCCTGCTGCCTTGCTGAACTCTTGTCTGGCTGTGAAAGTGCTCTCCAAGGGCTTGGATAGAGCTTGCCTCCTGTTCCTTGAAGTCTCAGGCCCAAAAAGACTTCTTCCTTTCACTTGGACGCTCCGTGCGCCGAAACTTTCGACGCACAGCTTGTTTCGCGGCGAGAAAAACGCCGCACACCGACGCTGATCGACGCGACGCCCTCGGGGCGATCGAGACTTCGACGCACAACCTCGCAAGGACAAAGCCGCTCGACTTTCCAGGAGAAATCGACGCGACGCCCACCGTGAGTGCGAAACTTTGACGCACGGCCTCGCAAGGACAACGCCGCCCGACTTCCAAGGAGAAATCGACGCGACGCCTGCCGTGAGACCAAACTTTCGACGCACGGCCTCGCAAGGACAACGCCGCCCGACTTCCAAGGAGAAATCGACGCGACGCCTACCGTGAGATCGAAACTTCGACGCGCAGCCCCGCAGAACGACGCGCAGCCGGAAAACAAGCAGGAGAATCCACGCACAGACCCGGGACATCTGGTAATCCCCGCGATCCACAAAAAGAGACTGTCTGCGCGCCGGAAAACGACGCCCGACTTCCCCGCGTGGAAAAGACCGACGCAAGTCTGTGTGTGCTGAGGAGAAATCGACGCACACACCCCTTTTTCCACGCATCTCTTCTCCTGTGGCCCTCTGAGGAGATTTTCCACCAGAAACCAGGTACTTTGTGCTTGAAAGACACTGTATTGCATTCTAAAGGACTTAAGACACTCTATATCACTTCCCTGTGATATTTCTACAATTTTCCATTGCAACTTTATTCTTTTTGACCTACAATTATCCTGATAAATATTATATATTTTTCTAAACACTGTGTGGTGTATTTTTGTGGTGCTATATGGTGGTATTGTATGATTTATTGCACAAATACTTTACACATTGCCTTCTAAGTTAAGCCTGACTGCTCGTGCCAAGCTACCAGAGGGTGGGCACAGGATAATCTTGGATAGTGTGTGACTTACCCTGACTAGAGTGAGGGCTTTTGCTTGGACAGGAGGTAACCTGACTGCCAACCAACAACCCCATTTCTAACATCCCTTTAGTAGCAGTCCTGTAAAGAAGCAGAGGTCAATTTACAGTGAAGTGTACAAAAGATGCTGCATTGAATAGCTAGCTCTAAAAACCGGAATGCTACAGCGTGTGGTTCAACACATGGCTCATTTTATTGGCTTTTGGGCTTCTGTGATCAGTGCCTCAAACTGGCTAGTATGGGTATAGAAATGTATCATGTATATGTCGATTATAGACAACTGTGATATCCTCTCAATTTAAAATGTGAATCTTTGTAAAAAAACAAAACAATCTAGGAACAGCAAAAGAGTGATGGGGCTACCAGCTATAGCTCATCTGTGAGCAAAGTAAACATTGAAACTCCAGTGTCCCCAACTATGTTTGATAGTTGTGACAAGCATGTCCAAATTTTGCCTCTCCGTGGTATATATGGAAACAAGCACATTAGCCACAAGAATTTGCAAAGTCAATAGTTCTGGCATTTCTAAAACTAAAAGCACACACTGTCTTTACCACATCACTGTTTTTCTTGCGTTCATACACAACACTGTGAAACACACCAACGTGTAAACATTGTGTTTATTGTGGTTATGTTAAATCTGGGGTTTCTGGTTGTCCAAGTATGCACCCTGTACAAGCAGGAACCATCACTTCTAGTCAGGGTAAACTAGAAACACACTAAAGATAGCCTGTGCTCACCCTCTGGAGCTTGGCCCAGAGCAGCCAGGCTTATCTAAAGAGGCATTGTGTAAAGTATCTGTGCAACACACATACACAGCAACACAATGAAAATACCAAAAAAATACTCCTTGCCAGTTTAGATAAATGTAGAAGATTTATCTGAGTACAATGAGACCAAAAGGACAAAAATGTAAGCAAAAATCTAAAGTTGAAATGTATATTTTTAAAGAAGAAACCAAAAATAGTTCTTAGAAGTCAGTAGCGCTAAAGGGTTACTTGAGTTCCTGCTAGACCTGGGTAAATCCAAAGTTCCGACCAAGCACATTGGAGCGTAGAGCAGCTGCGGGATTCATGCAGAGCTTACTAAGAAAGTACCTTGGATGGAGCAAGTGTCAACATCGAGGAGCGATGCAAAGGTCGTGCGTTGATTCTGATCCGCACAGTTAGGTTGATGCATTGGTGTTGAGCCTCGCCGTCGAGTCCTGCATCGGCATCGAATTCTGTTGAGATGAATGCAATGCATCATCCCGAGCCGCTCGCAGTGTCCTTTGACCTAGCAGTCGGGCTCTTCGTCATCGTCCAATTGGCAATGCATCGGTGTTGGAGGGTAGTGCATTACTTCTGCACAGTCAAGGGCTCAGATGTGTCAATTATTGTGGAAAAGGAATCTACAAACCCACTTCCAAAGCCCAGGACCAGATTGGCACCTCAAGCAAGGGTAGGCCTCACAGACTGCAGAGCTCAGCAGCAAAAGCTGAGTTGCAGGCAATCTTTGATGTCCCTGAGACTGCAGGACAACAGGGTGCAAGCCATTGGAGTCACTCTGGGTCAGATGAGAAGGTCCTGTTTTTCCTCAGCTGGACAAAGATCCGCAGGCAGAGAGCAGTCCTTCTGGGAAAGCAGACCTGCAGCATGGCACACCTTGCAGTACAGCAGTATATACTGCAGGCAGAGTTGTTCACAGATCCAGTGGTGTACTGATTTAGTAGGGGTCAGAAACCCAGTTCTTATACCCAGATGTGCCTTTGAAGTGGGAGCGACTTCAGAGAAGGGTCTTTGGAGTGCACAGAGGTCATTCCTTCCTAGCCCTAGCTCCAGACTACCAGTAGAGGTAATCAGCCTTTTGTGCGGAGACATGCACTTCCTTATTAAAGCTTGTCAGGTTCTTTCCACCCTTCCTGCCCAGGGAAGGCCAAGCAGAATGCAGATGAGTGCTCAGACACACCTAACCATAATGTGCTTGTGGTTGTCTAGAGGGAATGCAAAGATTGTGGCTGTCACTCACTCAAGACATGTATTGGAGACAGGCTGCAAGGCACACAGAGCAGTGACAGCAGAGAAATACCCATTTTCTAAAAGTGGGATTTCTAAAAGAGTAATGTTAAATCCAACGTTACCAGTAAAGAGGATTTATTATTACCATCACAATGATATTTAACATGATGTGCCTTCTCCTTTGTGATCATGAATTACAGCTTAAAAGTATATAAAGGAATTCCCAATGCTGGCCTATGAGAGGAGTAGGCCTCACAATAGTGAAACATGATTTTGGGTGTTTTTCACTACCAGTACATGAAACATTTACAATCTCATGTCCTGTCTTGTAATTACTTAGCACCCTGCCCTATGGACTACCTAGGGCCTACCTTGGTGGGTGACCTATATGTAATTAAAGACGAATTTAGGGCTTGACAAGGGGTTTTAAATGCCAAGTCAATCTGGCAGTGAAACTGTACACACAGGCTCTGCAATGACAGGCCTGAGATAGGTTTGAAAGCCTACTTATATGGGTGGCACAATCAGTGCTACAGGCCCACTAGTATCATTTAATTTAAAGGCCCTGGGTATATGGTATGCCACTGTACAAGGGACATACAAATAATTAAATTTGCCAGTTGTGTATATACAAATGTTACCATGTTTAGGGTAGAAGCACATACATTTTTGCACTGGTCAGCAGCTGGAAAGTGCTAAGACCAACAAAAAGATACAGCAGAAATGTAAGGCAAACAGGCAAAGGTGATTTGGGGGAAAACCACCTTAAGGCTAACAAATCTGAAAGGTTGTAGAAGTGAAAGTGGTAGTGGTGGTGTCAGCAGTGTTGGTGTGCTAGTAGTGGTTGTGGTTATAGTTCATAGAAGTGATAATGCATGTGGTAATGGTGCTAAGGCCGGCGATGGTAACAGTTATAGTGGTGGCAGTAATTTCAGAAATTGAACAGCATCCAACTGAGTTGCAAAAAGTTGTGAGTTTGCAAGTAGTGTCATAAGAAAATGGAATGATGCAGTCTCATAGTCGGTATGCACAATTTTGCTTAATGTTAGTGATTTAAAATAATACATTTATATACCTACAACCATCAAAAGGTATTCAACGATGTCCCTAGGAAAACCATAGTTATCAATTAAGAGAAGCAGTTGTTGGAGAAATCCCAATATATATGTAGACTGTGCAGCAAATGCTGGTGGCAGTAAAATAAAGGACAATTAACCTTTGTTACAAGATAGATGTCTGATGTCTGAAGTTAAGGTAAATGGCAGAATGAGGGATAAGCAAGAGCAAAAAAGGTGAAAAGCATACACAAAAATGTCATATTGTTAGATGCCAAGATCTACAAAGAGAAATGTCTGGAAAAAGATTATTCAGACTTGCACCTCATTACAACCCTGCCGTGGTCTGCCCGCTGGTTGAACCCCCTTTGGTGGCAGTCAGTCTACTACCTTATGACCATGGCGGTTGTGCCATGGTTGGACCATGTGCACCTCCGGTTATACTCCACTGGAGGGACTGGCAGTCCTAATCCCACAGACAGTGCTGCGGTAAAAGCTGGGGGAGACAGTGTGCAGGGGGACCCGTGGGGACCTCTGCAATGCCAATGAACTTGGCATGGGCAGTGCAGGGGCTCACATGGACAACTCTGTCACGCTTTTCACTGTCTGCGCTGCAGACAGTGAAAAGCATGACAGGTGCTGTTGCACTCTACGCACCGCAACATTGCCGCCGGCTCAATTATGAGCCAGTGTCAATGTTGTGGGCTGTTCCCAGCTGGGCCAGCTGGCAGAAACACTGTTTCCACCCATTGACCCAGTAGGGAACTTGTAATGGGGCCAGTGGGAAGGCTGCCCCACTGGCAGCAACCTCCCTTTTCCGCCCGCCAAACTCATAATAACCCCCTTTATCTGTTTCTTACATAAGTGATGAAAGTATTATTAGAGTTAAGAAAAGAAAGGAGAAAGGAATGTATAAGATAAAGAGTGTTTTTTCTATTTATACATTTTATTTTGAAGTTAGTCTATTTGCATTAAGTAAAACACCAATAGGAAGTTATTCTACAAGATCAGACAATAGGAAGTTGTGGAAGAATACTGAAAATTAGTTACAAGTTTGATATTTAAAGTTATTTTTCCATAAGTAAGAGAATACCAAGAATTTCAGGCCAAATGTACCAAATGGTCACCAAGCTCCATCTTGAGGTTTGTGACAGTTAACATATATTTTCCTGTAATAACCCCATTTTAGGAGTCAGAGAACGTATAACATGAGATTGTGCATAGATAACAATATCTAGGGGGGTTGTTGTAGGCATGCTTTGCAAATTCCAAATTGGTATCTTATATCTTAATGTTTT
The DNA here is from genome assembly GCF_031143425.1 of Pleurodeles waltl. NCBI lineage: Eukaryota > Metazoa > Chordata > Amphibia > Caudata > Salamandridae > Pleurodeles > Pleurodeles waltl. The sequence continues at coordinate 1,527,002,825 of NC_090444.1, forward strand.
ACAGCTAAAAAACAGTTGAAAAACATTGATATTATACCAACACAACCACAAATAAGGTGGCAATGCACTCAGAAAATAGAAGGGGCCTCCTCTGGCACACCTTTGTCTTTGTGAATGCAAGAAAAGTGTATTGAGGAGTGGGTAGTGGTCCATGGGATCCCTGCCAGCTCTCATAAAATACATTGTTTTTCTTTTTAAACACAGTCCCATTTGGTTTTAGAAAAATGGGCAGAGTTTTTAAAAAAAGTGTGCTTTATTAAAAAGAAATCATAGACCCTATCAGGCCACCATCTATGTGATGGCCTCCAATAGTAGCTAGTCACAATTTGTGATCTTTTCTAACCCCTTAGTCCTGAGTCTCTTCCACCCCCAGTGCTGAGCCATTTTTTTGATATTTGAGGGTACTTTCAGCTTATGCCTTCATAACTATTTTCCATATAAGGTATCCATGTCACATTTTCATCCTTTTTTTAACATCTTGGGGATTCTACATGTACTCAAGTTAAAGATTACCTTAGAGTGCATCGAGAAAATAGGTAACAGTTTTTTTTTGTTTAAACCATGAAAAGCGGTGTATAAGAAAGCATGCATGTTTATTTTTTCTAAAAGTGGCAATAATGAAAAGTGTGCTGTGCTAGGATCACCATCTCCCCAACTTTCAGGCATTCAGGCATGAGCAGAGTTATGTCAAAAACATTATTGCACAGCTTTTACATTTTTTTAGTGATAGTACATTATTCCTATTTTTTCTGCCTTCAACCTACTTACAGTTTGTGATGGAAACCGATGTGAAACCTATGGGTGATCCACGAATGCTCTATCTTTCTTAACAGTAGACAAGATTCTGAACTCAACAAGAGGTCATCTGTTTGGATTCCTGAAATGAATCCTAAAGAAAGAAAGACCCTAATCGTTAAAATTGAACAACAAAGGAAATAAGGAAAAGTAGCAGTTAGTGACAACGTTTTTATCTGTAAAGTTTTGTCACATTGGCCAATTTGCTAAAAGTATATGTTTTCAAATCCATCATACCCCATTGGGTGCAAGGATATTCAAGGGTTTGAAAGTTTTCCGAAAATACACAATGCAAAAACAGGTGATGCACAGAGCCAGCAACTAGTTTGGAGCTTTTAATTACTTTTTATCATGTGACAACAATGCAGAAATTAATATAGTAAACTCTAATAAATGACGAATGGGTTTGAAGGAAACCTGAATTTTTCTGAAATGTATCTCAAATATTCTGTTTTTAGGAACAGAAGTTATTTGTACATCTCTGAATTTTGGGTTAACCATAAAACCACGTGATTGAGCAGGAATTTTGCAAAATGGTTTCTCAATTGCACACTGGCTTAGACTTGGAATTAAATGTTTTACTATTCTGTGTTTTAACACACCACCTGATAAACAATGAATGGCACTTATGCGGCTGGGCTTAGAAGCCACTAGACAAAGTAACCCAGAATCCCACAATTCGACCTTGAAACATCACATTTCATCAGGCAAACTCAGCCACCACCCAGTGACACCTATCAAATCCTGACATTTTTGAAAACTAGATACTCGAGGGACTTTAGGATGGTGCAACTCAATATGGATAGTGTTAGAAGTGAGGTTTCCTGTTGGCACAACAGAGAGCATCACATCTTTTCACCCACAGGCAAGTGCAAAATTACAACTTTGGCAAAAAACACATGTTCCTCAACTTTCTATGAAAGAATGATCCAGAGCCTGCAGGAATCAACAAAATTCTGCATTCCCACCCTTGTCTTGATACCTGTGACACAAAACACCCTAAAATATGACATGGAGACATCAAAAAGGGTTCTATGAACCAATGTTCACCAAAATATAGTTCTGCACTAATGTTGTGTTTACAATATAATAAATAAAATATTGGTTATAACATGACTGTTGGTCTTGGCCCTTTATGCGGGATCATCCCCTAGCGTTTTTATTTCTGCCCTCCTATTTTGCTGAATTAGTTTTGTTGGCTTAGAACTCTGTGCACTTCTCCACTGCCAAACAGTGCTAAAGTGGTTGTACTCAGTTCCTTAAACATAGTAAAATGGGCTTAGACCTGATTGGTCCCTAGAAAAGTGTTATACCATATACCATATACCCAGGGCCTGAACAGTACATGCTGCTTGTGGACTTACAACACTTATTGTACCACCCTTTTAAGTAGCTTTTAAAACATTTTCAAGGTCTACCATCACAGCCTGGCTGCACTTTTCAACTGCTCAATTAAATTTGGCAAATAACCTACTTGTAAAGCCATAAACTCCCATTTTATTACATATCTCACCCCTAAGGTAGCCCCGAAGAAGCCCATAGGGCAGAGTGCATTGTAATTAAAAGGCTGGGTATGTACTTGTATTAACATATTCTGGTAGTGAAAAACTCACAAATTCATTTTTCACTAATGTGAGGCCTCCATCTTCCATAGGATAACATTAGATTGCCATTTAAAATGCTTAATTTTGTTTGGGAACAGAGAAGCTTTTATATTTGCTGTCTGAGAAATTTAAATTTAAGATCCTCATTAATGGTAAAGTCGGTGTTGAAGTTGCAATTTTGGAAATGCCACTTTTATAAAGTTGGCATTTTTCCTGCTCAAACAATTTGGTACCTGCAGTCTGTCCCTTGTGGCACATTACAGGGTGTAGTTGGCAGTTATATTTTGTTTATTCCTCCCAGAGTGCTGCACAATAAAAGGCTTAGCGATGACCAGATGGGCCTTGATTGTCAGGATGGGGGGCAGAGCTGGGTACAGTCCCACTTGCATATTAATATGCTGCACCCTGCCTTCACACATAGGTCTTCACACCATTGTTCAGGCAACTAGACTGGAGCCAGGGCATGGGAGGCAGGAACAATTCTGACACTTCAAAAGGAATTCTCTAGAAACTTCTCCCACTTCAAAGAAAGTGGCAGTTTAAAAAATAGGACCCTCTGACTCACTCCTTGGTTCACTTCCTAGACCTGTGGAAGGACTGTCAGAAGACCACCTTCTGCTGTGGCCTGCTGTGTACTTCATAAGACTGCCTTGATGCACCTGGAACCCACAGATGCCTGCCCTGCTGCTTGAGCCTTGTTCCACTTCTTGAACCAAGGACTACCAGAGTGAATCCAAGGGCTAGTTGGCAGGCCTCCTGATCAAAACCTCTGGGACATAAAAGCCTTCAACCATCTTGATCCTGCACCTGGACCCAGTATGTGTGAGTTTCAAACCTCCACGTGGTGCCTCTTCATTCCTGAACCCTTGGAAGTGGTGCTAAAAGTGCCCAGATAGAACAAAATCAAAATGTTTGTCAAAAAAACTGCTATGCGAAATGGAAGGAGAGTGGAACTGACCTTCTCCTTTATCTTTCTCAAGTGCATCACTTGTCAACCTGACTTCACAGCAGTTCCTGCTGTGTTCTTCTCTGCAGAAGCAAATCCTGTTCAGCTGTCCTTTGCAAACAGAGTATTAGGTCACATGGAGCCCTTGTCGGCTGCAGCCTACTAACCTCATCCTGCAGGAGATTTTTGACTTCTAAGAAAGAGACTAAGGCCCTCATTGCAAGTATGGTGGTCTTAAGACCACAACCCTCGCAGTGACGGTCTTACTGCCATGGACCCAACGTTAAAGACCACCACAGCTGGCGGCAAGCTCCTCCGGGCCGGTGGCAAGACTACTTGCTGCATTAGGTGGCAGCAAATAGCCAGGCTTTTCATGGTGGTCGTCCCGCCACAAAAACTCTGGTAGTAACCACCCGGTGACAGGAATCCCCCTTCCCCCTCCACACACTTGCAAACACCCCCACCCATCCACACACTTGCAAACACCACCCCACCTGACCACACGCTTCCAGGCACCCTCCTCCCATCCACACAAACAACCTCCCACCCCTCTACACAGTTGCAAACACCCCCAACCTGACCACACACTTGCAAACACCACCCCACCTGACCACACGCTTCCAGGCACCCCCCTCCTGTCCACACACTTGCACACTCCCCCACTCAACCCACACATACATACAAACACCCCCACCCAACCGCACACATACATACAAACACACAAACACCCCCACTTGCTGTGACACTGACATACATGCACCCCCACTCGCTCTCACATTGACATACACACACACCCACTCATCCGCATACTTTCATACATGCACCCCCACTCATCCGCACACCTTCATACACGCACCCATACAAGCGCCCCTACTCGAATGCATCCCAATACACACATCTACTCACTTGCACCCCGATATACCCCTCTCCCCTCCACTTCCATTCAGACACACACCCTCCATGCACACATACATACACACACTTACAGACACCCATACCACTACACATACATGCACACACCACACACATGCACAAAGCACACCCTCCCTTTTTGGATGGTCCACTTACCTGTCTGGGCGAAGTGTTCTTCGGGGAGGGAATGGGTGTCAGCATTTCCACCGCCATCACTGCCCGCTGTGCATGTACCGCTGTGCCATATTACATCTCATAATACGGCGGGTGGAATCCTTTTGGCATGGCGGTGCTGGCAGTGGAAACACCTCTCACCCACCTTAGGCCGGCCTGGCAGTGTTGGGTTTGTGGCTGTAATCTGGTGGTCTTTGTCCTCTGACTCATAATATGGCAGTTGTGAGAATGCCAACAACAGTGATCTTTTGGCAGCCACCAGCACGGCAGTCTTCTTAAAAAGTTCACAAGTGTCATAATGAGGGGCTAAGTTTGTACAGGAAATCTTGGCCACGACTTTGTCAAACGGCTACTCAAGGACGATACCTCCTCCTTGGACACCCCATGCTGCATTACCCCGCTAGGCTTCTACCTTCTGAAGACACTTCTGGCTGGAATTTCTTCTAAGTCCAAATATAAGCGCTGACTGGACCCTATGCCCTTTTTGCTTCTTACTTTTGTTCCATCATAGTCAGACATATTTTATGATTTCAATCTGGCCTCACATGACTGAATGTCAGTGGTTTGTGCTTTGATCTCTAGGCTCTAGTTTTTACCTTGAACTTTAAAAATAATTAACTCCTTGAGTAACATCTTGACATTTTTGAAAACTAGATACTCGGGGGCCTCCAGGATGATGCTTTAATTGCACTATTTCATCCCATTCTTTTCAACCTTTTTTTTTCAGGAGGAGAACCCCCCCTAGAAGAGATCTGCTCTGGTCTTTCAATACAATTCAGGGCATGTATTATGTTGTTATACTAATTACGCAGTTATTATGCAACTTCAGTGATGTCAATTGTTGTGAAGATAGGGTCATGGGATATGCCACGCTGGAAAAATCAAGGTCAAATGTCATATACCAGTCATATGTTACTTCCGGTGGTGTCATTAGGGTCAAAGGGTATGTGATGTACTTCCACTACCCCTGGCATTTTGATGAATCGACTCCCATGAGTTTGTCTGGATATAAAACACGTATTATTTTTAGGGGTGAATGATAACTTCCGTGATTCTGGAAGAGTTAGCAGAGCTTTGGACACTCCATGGTACTCATGTAATGCATAGTTCTGGCCAATTCCGCCTACTTCTGCATGGTGGAGTTTTTTCTCATGTATTGCTCCCCAACAGTTAAATAGTGAGCTTGAGCAAGAATTGGCATCCCCTAGTGCAATGCTAAGTGATAGGAGAGCATCCAGTGAGATTTTCTCAATGCAGGCAGTTGTAGGAAGTCAAGACCGTTTGTGTTGAGAAAGCTGCTGCTCAACTAGAAAATCTACTCAAAGTGGCAGCAAAACCAGCTTGAGGAACAGCATCTTCTGGCGTGCCACATGGTGCCATTTGTGATGATTTTTCAACATAGAATGGCTCCTGGCAGTAAAAACAAGCATGGGCTTTGTAACATGCTGATTTCCACCTTCTTGTGGATTTCCACAGAATCTCACTGAGTTTACGTGTAACAGTGAAATTTCACAGAGTGAACCTCCGCGAGTTCCACCCACCTCTAATTATTTTGCAAAATAGGGATATTTTATTGATTTCTTGCACCGTGGTGTAAGTCTCAAATTTACCACCTCTTAATTTTGTAATGAGCTCATATGTGATGCATCGAATGGCATTAAATAGCTTACTGACCCCAGCCCTCACACCCGTGCTGATGGTGAGTGGAGCTAATGCCTACATGGGGCTTGCTGTGGAATCTACCTTGTAATATAAACAAAAAATAAACATTAAATACATAATAAAATTAGACCAAATATGCCTTCAATTGCTTTCTATAGAACATTGGCAAATACTATTTTTTTCAAAACATCTATATTTTAAAACAACATATTTTTACATTAATCTTCTATTTTACTTAGACTGTAAGATAATCAGTATTTGTTATGACAAGCTAGATATGAATAATTGAAAAAAAATCGACAGCACCGTGCATTACATCTTTTTGTTTTGAATTCGTAGACCTAACAATCATTAAAAGCAGCAAATTGTTTAAATCCTGGCTGTTCCCAAAAGAATTATCTCTTTCCTCTCGGTTCAAGGCAAGAAGTTCACCATGTACTGCTCCTTTTTTGTCTTTGAGGGAAAGTGTTGATTAAGTGCAGTGAGAAGCAGTTCAGCCACCTACAGCAGTCGAAACCTTATTAAGCTTTGAAGTTGAAAAATCACAAACATCTATGCTCTGATTGTTTTACAGTCATTTCTATTTAAGATTTTGCCAACCTTAATCCTGTTTATCATAGCTGATTTATTTCCTTGGATTGCTTCCAAGATTTAGCTGATCTTGCAGGTGTTCAGCTTACTGTTTGAAAGCAGATTTGTGGTTCCTTTAGATGAATGCACGTTTTCACAGTTATTCTTTATTGTGCTGTTCTGTTCTTTTTCAGAGTACTTAAAATCTGACTTGGACCATATGAAGGCTACCTTGGCTTTTCTTTAACAAGGACAAACTGATAAGTGCCTTTCTGTATAAGGAAGACCAGTTCAATGTATTACCTATAGTAAGACTGGATTGTAATATTTGCTAATTTTGAGCTTTCGATATACCCTCGCATATGTGAATTACAGTTTTCATGAAATGCACAATACAGAAAATCTGAGCTGGGAATTCTTAAATTGAGAGTGAAGGTCAGGCAGCAAAAATGGGAAAGATTCATGAGAGATGAAGTCACGAAGAGTGACCCCATAAGGGAACTGAGTCAGCAACAGCATGGGCATTATATCTGATAAATATTTCTCTCCAAAGAAACGGCATATTAGAAATGTTTCCCACTTTACAAAGAATAGAGGCTTGGCGATGGGAAGGAGGTTAAGCGGAGAGTTTATATAAAATATCGTTCATATTCAGTCCTTTAATGGTCATGGAGAAAGGTGTAGGAGGAAGATGGCAGGACATGGTTGGTCATGAATTTTGGCGGATAATTTCTAGTAACCTTTCATTCTCTCCCACTAGACGACCACCACAGGAAGTTACTCCCCATGTATTTTGGGTTTTACTTATCTAAGTTATTATCAAAGTGTGGCCATTGTTTAAATATACAAACAGTTACGGACAGCTAAAAGAATATCAAACGTTTACAATGAGAATGCTACAGCAAAGCAATTCAGAATCAGCAAAAGGCTCTGAAATAATTTAACGTCTGTTTGTTGTACTTGCACGTAGCCTCGCAACTAGAACCCCGATGGCAAAGGGGTTGCTAGGCGCTCGACGGCGGCGTGAGGCAAACGGGGGAGAGGACGGTTGAGTAGTGAGCGGCCATGTCCTTGGGCGCTCGTAGACCTGTAAGCTGATAATCTTCTCCTGAAAAGACTTTAGGAAACTCGTTGAGGAGACCTTCAATCTCCTCCGTTTCTCTAATCACTGCGACCTGTTCTGATGTACCTGGTCGCAACACCATTCCAAACAAACCCTGATGACAAACCCAGAACAACTCCTCATTCTACCACAGGGGTATCTCCTTTTGAAGCTTTGAAAGGGAGAAAGCCTAATACCCAAATCAAACCTGGGTGGATGTCTAAGTTTTTTGAACAAATGCTGGTCGGAGAGCGTGCTGACTTTATCAAGGCCAATGTGGAAAACAAACAGTTTACAAAAAAGAGATACTTTGACAATAAGAAAGGGGCTAAAGAGTCGCTTATTGCGGAAGATGATTGGGTAGTGGTAAAACTGCCAATGTTTGTTAAGAAAGGTAATGCCAAATTTTCCGAACCTGTTCGGGTCAAACGTGTTTCGGGCAATGAAGAGAGGGTTCAGGGCAATAAGTGGTGGAACAAATCCAAAGTGGTTAAACTGAAGGGGAACTGGGATGCTCAGGTTGTGACCAGGCGAGATTTGGTGATATAATCGGACCTGAATGAGAGTGGAGATGATGGTCTTGTGTTGCGCAGGAAACTGTGTCAATGAGGCAATGGGTTATTACTCTGGAAACTGTGTCAACAATGATGTTTATCTTTAGCGTTTTAGTTCCATTATTTTAGTTTTGGGGGGTTTTGAGATGATATATATAAAAATTTTAAAAACCTCAATGTTGTACTTGCGCGTAGCCTCACGCGTAGCCTCGCGACTAGAACCCCGATGGCGAAGGGGTTGCTAGGCGCTCGGCGGCGGAGTGAGGCCAACGGGGGAGAGGACGGTTGAGGAGTGAGCGGCCATGTCCTGGGGCGCTCGGAGACCTGTAAACTGTTTATCTTCTCCTGAAATAAAAGCGCCTCAAACTTACCGTGCTTCTCACTTACTTCACTGTTCGCTGTTCCCCTCACTTTGCAAGGCTGTAAAGCAGTTGAGACAGAATTATCAACTTTAAAGCAAGCACAATATGATTTGAGGTTGGACAAAGCAAAAAAATCTAATCTCGTAGGCAATGTCCCACAACACTCCAAATCACAGTTTGAGAAAATGGGTGCGTCTCTCTGTGTGGCAACTATTTTGTCCAAATCCTTTTAATGTGATAGTGTAACTATTCTGCATCCTTGCAGAGCCTACAAATCCTGCTTTTTAATTCAGTGTATACCAGCTGTCCATAATCTCAAGAAATGGAAAATTGTACTTCCAGGACATCATGTAATTCATCTATTATTTTGTTAAGCAGAGAATTAGGGAAGAACAAGTTGGTTCTACCTAAGTGCCATTAACATATTACTCCTATAGATGCAATGATTCTGTAATGATGCTTTGTATGCAAGGCATGTATATTCATGGAGATAGTTTCCCATTGCTGTACTAATTTGTAGCATTGATAACAGAATGGCTCCTTTAGGCCCAGCATCTCTAACATGAAATTTAGATGTTATAGTTGATTTACTTCTGAATAAGTAGTGGAATTACATTTTTCAGAATAAGGGCCAGGTGTGTGATCTTTTGTTTTGTGACTCCCAATTTACAATTCGTTTGGGAATTGTGACTCGCAAGACAAAATGTACAACAGTGTTATGTACACTGTTTGTGATTCCCAATAGGGTCGCAAATTATTTACCTTCTCAATATTCATGCTGTGGGTCACAGTTTGTGACCCCATTGGGAATGGCCGCAATCACAGGGATGATGGCCTGCTGGGGTCAGCAGACCACCATGTCTGTGACTGCTTTTTAAATAAACAAACAAACACATATAATGGACAGAATGCATAACCAATCAAACATTCACCCCAGTCACAGATCTGGGTTTAATCCATCATCTATTCTTTTTGCATTTGTCACCCTTAGTGGGAAGGGTATGGCCAAACATGGGTCCCATAGCCTGGCTGAAGAGAGGTGAACACTGAAACTGGTCCCATGATACTTGTTTCTGGTCCAGGGAGGACCTGACCTGGCAGTTCAGGCTGAATGTTCCCATGGGGACCAGTGTCAAGACTGATTTGCATATGGCAGGGTCCAAACTAGAATGGCATGGTGAGCAAAAAAACTGATGGATTAAACCCAGATCTCTGATGGGGGTGAACGTTTGATTTCTTCTTCATTCTGTCCATCATATGTTCTTTTTGCAATATTTTTATTTTTTAAATAAAGCAGTTTTTTTAATACAGCCTCCTTAAAGGCAAATTGGATGGATTTCAAACCAAAAAATTAAAAGTAGCTACACTACCAGCTCTGAAAAAGTATTTTTGTTTCCATTCACAAAGGGGAAGCTGTCCCTAGGGACCCCTTCCCGTTTGTGAATGGGTTAACACCAGTTTGAAATTGGTGTTAACTGTGATTGATTTGCGATCGCATTCACGGTCACAAAACAATCATACCACTGCGACTCCCAATTAGGCAGGGGCACCCTTGGAATGCCCCTTCCTAATTGTGACCAGCAAACCCTTTTTGAAATTTGGTAAATAGATTACTGAATCACAAAATTGGGTTTGTACATTGGGAAATACTTTTCTTCTTGTCACAAACGGCTCGTTTCTGCGAATCAGGCCTTTTGCAACAGGAAAAAACTTTGTACATCTGACCCATTATACTGATCAGATCCCGACGCGACCGGCACAGGTGTTTTATTGAGCTCTCTAGGCTTATCATGGCCATTCCTGAATTTTTCTACCTATAATTGACTCTACTTGAAGATCCTTGACAACCATCGGTTGGATAATTATCTACTCCTTTCTACATACGCATGTTTGCATAGCTTAAGCCTTGACAAAGTCTTGAAGACGAAACACGTGTTGACTGTTTTTGCTGTATGGACTTTTGTTGCATATGGTCATCTGATTGTAACATTGACCACTCATTTTCATCTGGCTGTTTTGCTACATGGACTCATTGTACACATAGTCATTTGATTGAGACTTTGACTACTCACTTGCATCTAAAATAAATACCCAACATTACGTTGCTTGCCGGACGTCTACTTAATTCCTGAACATTTCCTGGATCTATTATAAGGGTGTGCCCTGGCCACTGTTTGCTCGTCGTACAGGCAAGCACTCACTCTTCAGTGTGTGGCCCTCTGACACCTGTGGTGGCAGGTGTATGGCTAGCCTGGCACCCACTACTATTTGGTTCGCATAAATAGACTATTCTTTGACTATACACCGGATAAACCTTTGTTGATGTGCGAGCACCTTCTGGCATTCCCCACCCTCGTTCGCTGGACTTTACATCTGACCCCTTGTTAACCAATAGAAATGTATAAACGTTTTCCTAATAAACTGTTCCCACATCACTACACGAGGCAGGAGCACTCCATTACAAAACAAAACTCAGATCAGCATTAAACACAGTCATTCATAAAGCCGGTAAGGCCTCTGACGTCTGTGTGTCCTATAGTCCAATATCTTTTCTGAATGCTGGCATGACTAACGCAAGGGATATCCACTCTAGTGCAAAAAGACGAGACTGGATTCATTCCAGGATGGTACACCTGACTGAATCTGAGGCAGCTGTTTGGCTGCACGGTACAGATGTCTATGTCTTCAAACCCAATGGTAATAACATCCCTTAATGCTTCTAATGCCTTTGATTTTATTCCGTGGACCTTCTTGTTCCACATAAAGGAAAAGATTACATTTAGCCCTGAATACATGAAATAGGTAAAGATGCTCCATCATGAGCCTTATGCCTGTGTAAAAGTAAATGGAGTGTATTCCAATAAATTTCATCCACAGGACCAGGCAATGCTGCCCCTGCTTTCTGTTACTCTTCACCTTAGCAACAGAGGCCTTTGCTTGTCGGGTGAGGGAAGACCCATTGATATGAGGCCTGAAATGGGGCACATGGGAGCAATAGCTTTTCCTATACACTGCTGACTTCCTGCTATATGTTGCTGTCTCTGATCTCTCTGTGGATTGGGTAATGCCGATTATCAAGATATTTGGTAGACGCAGTGGATTTCACCCTCACTCTAGTCAGAGTAAAAGAGAATGCCCCTCAGCTAACCCCTGCTTACCCCCCTTGGTAGCTTGGCACGAGCAGTTAGCTTAACTTCAGAGTGCTTGGTGTAAAGTATTTGTACCAACACACAAGGTAACTTAATAAAAACACTACAAAATGACACAACACAGGTTTAGACAAATAGGGAATATTTATCTAAACAAAACAAGACCAAAACGACAAGAATCCACAATACACAAGTCAAGTTATCACTGAAAATGCAAAAAGAGTCTTCATGTAATTTTAAACACAAACTAAAACTGTTAGCGTGAAAATGTACCATTTGCGCATCAAAAATAACCCAGCTGGGACGAGTGTGCGTCAAAAAGCACTTGCGATGCATCGATTTCACTCACGAGCGAGACCTTGTGTCGTTTCTCCTTTCATCGGGTCGGGCTCATCGTTTCTTCTCTCCGCAGGAGAGCGACGCAGCAATCCGGTCTGCAATCTCGTGTCCAGGCAGGCCTTGCATCATTTTTACACGCCCAGCGGTGTTTGCGTCAGAAATCCTGCTGCATGATGATCCAAAAACCACGCAGCGTGGGTTGCGATCTCACCAGCCTCCGTCAGCAATGCTGTGCGTCATTTCTCCAGCCCCTGGTGTCGATCTTCAGGTCGCGTTGCAGGTGAGCGTCGATTTTCAGCCACAAAGCCGGTGGTGCATCGATTTTTCAGGCGCAGATCGGAGTCGTGTTGATCTTTTCCTGCACAGCCTTCTGTGTGTGGATTTCTTCCTCTTAGGCTGCCAACTTCTCCTTTCACGGTCCCAGGAACTGGATGGGCACCACTTGGCAGAGTAGGAGTCTCTCCAGAGACTCCAGGTGCTGGCAGAGAGAAGTCTTTGCTGTCCCTGAGACTTCAAACAACAGGAGGCAAGCTCTAAATCAAGCCCTTGGAGATCTTCACAAGATGAAAGGCACACAAAGTCCAGTCTTTGCCGTCTTACTCAGGCAGAAGCAGCAACTGCAGGATAGCTCCACAAAGCACAGTCACAGGCAGAGCAGCTTTTGTTCCTCAGCTCTTCAGCTCTTCTCCAGGCAGAGGTTCCTCTTGGTTTTCAAAAGTGTTCTAAAGTCTGTGGTTTCGGGTGTCCTTCTTATACTCATGTTATCCTTTGAAATAGGCCTACTTCAAAGTAAAGTCTCTCTTGATTGTGAAATCCTGCCTTGCCCAGGCCACGCCCCAGACACACACTGGGGGTTGGAGACTGCATTGTGTGGGGCAGGCACAGCCTTTGCAGGTGTGAATGACCACTCCTGCCCTCCATCCTAGCACAGATGGCTCACCAGGAAATGCAGACTACACCCCAGCTCCCTTTGTGTCACTGTTTAGTGTGGGGTGCAACCAGCCCAACTGTCAAACTGACCCAGACAGGCAATCCACAAACAGACAGAGTCACAGAAATGGTATAGGCAAGAAAATGCTCACTTTCTAAAAGTGGCATTTTCAGACACATAATGTCAAAATCAACTTTACTAAAAGATGTATTTTTAAATTGTGAGCTCAGAGACACCAAACTCTACATGTCCATCCACTCCCAAAGGGAATCTACACTTTAATATTTAATCATATTTAAAGGTAGCCCCCATGTTGACCTATGAGAAAGACAGGCCTTGCAACAGTGTAAAACAAATTTAGCAATTTTTCACTGTCAGGACATGTAAAACACATTACTATATGTCCTACCTTAACCATACACTGCACCCTGCTCTTGGGGCTACCTAGGGCATACCTTAGGGGTGTCTTATATGTAAGAAAAGGGAAGCTTTAGGCCTAGCAAATGGGTACACCTGCCAAGTAAAATTTACAGTTAAAATTGCACACACAGACACTGCAGTGGCAGGTCTGAGACACAATAACAGAGCTTCTTATGTGGGTAGCACAACCACTGCTGCAGGTCCAATAGTAGCATTTGATTTACAGGCCCTGGCACCTCTAGTGCACTGAACTAGGGACTTACTAATAAATCAAATATGCCAATCATGGATAGGCCAATGACATACACATATTTCAAAGGAGCGCTTGCACTTTAGCGTTGGTTAGCAGTGGTAAAGTGCCCAGAGTAACAAAAACAGCAAAAACAGAGTCCAGGACACATCAACAACCTGGGAAACAGAGGCAAAAAGTTAAGAGAGACCACGCCAAGAATGAAGTCTAACACAGATTATCAAGATATTTGGTTGAGGCAGTGGAATTCACATTAACTGGGCAAAATCAGTGATCAACCCATTAACGACCTGAAAACCAAAGAGTCAAATGAGGGTGTAGACGCTGTGAAATAATCAGAGCGTTCATTGTTTTAGACATTTTTGTAGCTCACTTACAATAGACCTTCAAGAAAGACTATTTGTATAATATCCTTGATAAACTCACAGAGGATGCAGACAAGTGGAGAGCTCCGTCATTCTCAATGCTAGGCAGAGCAGTTATTTTTAAAATTATAGTACTGCCTGATATCATCTATGTTTTAAAAAGCACGCCCTAGCCAGTCCTTTATAGTTTTTTTCTTCAAAGAGTTAATGGGGAATTTAGACAACTACTATGGGGAGATGTTGCCTCTAGAATCTTGTCCACATTAATGCGGAGTGTACTACAGTTGCATAGCCCTGCCCGATATGAGTTACTAATGGACCACCCAATGAGTGACGGTCAATGACTGGCTTTATGCTGATTGAATTAGACCCAACAGACACTGGATGACAACACAGGGCTATCCTTCAGAGCTTTACAGAAAACATGGTGAACTTGATTGGCAATTTCTATATGAATGTGATGTTAGTGTTTTTGTCAAGGATATGGGATTGTGGGATTGGCTGCAGTCTTTATAAAATAAACCCAACTCTGGGATGCTCAGTGATTGGCCAAAACACATTGACTAACCAGCTTTGAAAGGAGGGACATAGTTGGTATGAGCAGATTAGGGTATGTTTGGGAGAATGCCGCAATAAACAACTTTTAGTCCCTTAAAGAAGAATATGAAATGTCGGCAGAGAAGATTTTTCATTATTTGAGAATTAAGCATGCCCTTTACAAAGATATTCCTAAAGACACCCAAATAGAGGATTACAACCTGCTGGAAGATTGAATAGTATCTGAACCCTTGTAACATGAAGTAGTCTCCCTTATATATAAAAAAACAAATCAGTAGCATGCCAGATATTCTGTCTGAGCTAAATATGGTCTGGAAGCAGGATGTCGTAGACCTACCAGATGATAATTGGACCAAGGCACTTCAATATCCCAGGGATGTGATGATCAGGGTGGGGTTTATGCTAATATAACTAAATATACTTAATAAAGCATGCTATACAAGGGACCTACTGATACAAATGGGGCAAACTGATAGGATTGTCTCTGAAGCTGTGGCTTTGTGGGAACATTTATGCACACAGCATGGCACTGCCGGGAGCTTCAATCCAATTGGGCTGAGGTGGTGGGGTACCTAAACACTATCACAACAATAAAACTGGCTCTGGTCCTAAAACTGTGCATTCTTGTAGTACAGGAAAAACTTGTATCAAACAATAGTCTACAATATGGCCATAATGCCATAATGTTGGCATGTTACAATATAGCACAACTGTGGGGTTCACCCATGTGTCTACCCCTCAAACAATGTGCTCGGAATTGGGCCTCATGCATGAGTGTACAAATATGTGTCTTCTAGGGACGTGGCTGACCCAAAAGGTTTTAGGAGGCACAGGACTCTTGGGGGGGATTACGTTTTTAGGTGTTCAACTTCCCTTCCTGTTCAGAAATTCAAACATGAGGGTGATGATTCATGCAGCACCAGTAAATGTGATTGCTCATTTATATAATTGGACAGATATACACATGTTCAGAGGGAATGTGACTTGTCAACTGAGTGAAATTTCCGTGCACAATTAATTACACAAATGTCTTTTTAATTGTATTGTTGCATTTCACACTGCCAATAAAAAAAGTTTAAAAATAGTTAACAAAATTAAAAAAGGAAATTATCTTTTTAAATATACCAAGGTGAGGGATGGGAAAGCAGTGGTGGAGCAGTTGGGAGAGAAGTCAATGCAAGGGAAGAAATGGGTACCACGCTTGTGTACTTACAAGGAAGTGGGGTGAGAAAAAAAAAATTAAAAAGAAAAAAACAAGTGTAGGAAAATGCCTTTTTTTTTTACATGATCACCCCCATTTGTTTGGACTGATGCTGTTGGTTTTTTAACTCTGTGTACAAGGACTCTGCTAACCAGGCCCCAGTGTATGCGCTCTGGCTGCTAAAAAATAAAATTAAATGGCCCAAACTCCTAATTGGCAGATTTAATTCACATATACTTTCCTAGTAGACGGTACAAAGTTAACTTATACGCTGTAACTTAAAGTTACTAGTAGACTGCAGCACAATGTTTTCCAACACTATACTGACAGTACAAAACATGACTTCAGGTCTACCACTGTAGCCTGTCTGTACAGTTTTCAAACTGCAAATTCAGTATGTCTAAACCCCCTTTCCACAGGGCTGAAACCTCTAATTTTAAATATTGATAAGTCATGCCTAATTAGGACTTAAATTCACATAAGGCAGGATGTATGGTATATAAAAGTAGGACATGTAAACGTTAGCGTTAAACATGTCCTTACCGTGAAAAATTTTTAAAAGCCACTTTCACTGTAGCAATGTTAGTTGTCCGAAGGAAAGCACTGGGAGGCAGTAATGAAATTAAATAATGTTATCGCTGCTCAGGAGCCAACTGCAAAAATCATTCTTGGACAGTTTAAAATATTTATTAGATGCCCAATTAATTAGTAAATTTTGATTTGTACTAAATATTTGACAAAAGGTACTTTTACAAAGTCCCTTTTTACCTTCTTAAAGCCTCTAGAACTCCATTTGCATAAACTTTCAATTGTTATCCATGAACTGAATTCCACCTTGACAAGGTGTCAACTTGCTCCCAGAGTGGAGACATGGCCTTGGGTTTGGAGAGGTGTTCTGACCCCTGTCAAGATGACCATCTGCTTTGTGCCTATGAAGTTAATCACCTTCAAAAAGGCCTACCTTGTTATAGACAGATATGGCTAACACCTGGGCCTGCCCTTTCCTTTGCCCTTTAGTCAGCAATGCAGCAATCCCAGTGGGAGAGGAGCTTCCCCCAGAACTTATTTTGACGACAGCGAAGGGGTTGCTCAATTCTCTGTCACATTTTCGTGAAAGCCACGTGAACTCTTTCCATGGAAAGAAAGATGTTTTCCATGTTGGGTTGAGGGAGGGAGGGGCACTGTTAGATGTTTTGTAGTAGGGTTATCCTTCAGAATGTTTTCCCTTTTGAATAGGGAGAGGCCAGGAGTCACCCATATGGGCTAGTGCAGCAATAAATGTGTCACCAATGAGCACCCTCTTCAGAACAGTACTGGAACTATGGAAAACAGAAGAAGGACTGCACCAGCTGTTAAGACCTCTCATGAGAACCCTAAGGGCTCGACCTGCTCCTACTTCGATCCAGAACAAATAAGTGGACTCTAATAGTCAGTTCGATGACCTTACCGTAAGCTACAGGGACACAACAATCTGCTAGATGCCTCTGCTAGAAGTCTTTTTTCCCTGAAGAGCAAAGCAGACCAGCTTTAACAGGATCTGACGTGGAGCCTGCTGTTGGCTACTGTCAAAGTGACCCCCAAGTACTATTCCTGATGTCCTTGAAACATCGACTGGTGTCATAGTGTAATCCTCCTGTCAAACATTAAAAAGTTGTAACTTAGATACATTTTTCTAATTTCTGCCAGGAGAACCATTGTGATAAAGGGACCAACATGCTAGCCGATCTGTTGGCCTACCTTCTACACAGGTCATGCTACATTCATCTTCAGAGCAGCAAATTTGATTGACCGGGCCCAAAGTCTCTGACAATGTCAAACCTTCTTTGAATACACTCTACATCCTTGACCCGCTGAAGAAACTCGACATCTAGAAAATACTATAAATCCAAATGTAGAACTCTTCACTGGACCAAACTCTGAGCAGCATCTGATCAACATTGATAACTTCCTGGGCATGACCTCTGAACTTTTCAAGTTCAGAGCTTTTCCCACCTTCACTGCCAGCTTCAGGGAGACCTCGTCCTCCGTCAGCCCTTCGTCGACAAGTCCATCTTCTGTTCTAGCCTACAGCCTTGCCTCGCTGAGGATTCTATCTTCTTGAAAGTTTTCTAAGTATGACAGTAACTTGTCGACCAGGTCAAATCAATCGCTTCTGTCCAACTTGCACTTCATTGAGTTTGCTCTTTACCCTTACCCTTGTCCGGGTCTAGAATAACCAGTTGCCCAAGACTGGGGCTTTGGTCTTTTTGGAGCTATTTTCATTTCAAAATTTACATAAATAGTATCTTTTGTTTTCCTTACTGAATTTTTACCCTTTTGGTGTCAATCCATTCATTAAAATAGTCTCTATTTCTATAAATTGGAGTGGGATTTTCATAGTGTTATATTTTTAACTTTTTGACTGGTTTAGTACTTCCAAATGATTTAAACATTTTCATAAGTAAAGCCTGTCTCCTCTGTACCACTGCTACCAGGGATTGACCTCTGGACTGAATTACAGAAACATTTACAGGAGTTAATACAAATAGTGCCATTATTGCTTGTGTTAGACTACCATCCACCCCCACTAATAATCCATCCACTTTCTCCAAGTGACAGAGTGCTGGGGGAAGCCATGGACAGAGGGAACAACACAGAGTGCATAGATGTGGGTATTTATGGAAAGCAGCACAAACGGGACAGGAAGCAAGCACATGTACTTCCATGGACAGATGAAAGAAAAAGAAAAATGTAGTTCCCTGATAATGAGCAGTGGAAGTATATGTCATTCATATAAAAGGATGACTTGTAGAGAAAATTCATGTGACAATTTCAAACTTATGGGTGCTGTCTACCAATAATTGACATAATAAACAAATAAGGAGAAATGAATCAGCTCAAGCCACAGTTGCCTTCTCTCAAGTGGAATCAAACATAAAAATCTAAGGGCATTGAAACTAAATTAACACTAACCCTGTTCTGATCATGTAATGAAAAAGGCTACTAGTCAAGCTCTAAAAAAAAGAACATCATTTTACAAATTTTAACAAGTTTTCCAATTAACTCTTTAAATAACATCTGTGTAGAGTCTCCATTTCGTTTCTCCTTTTTGAAACTAAGGGCCATATGTACTAAAGCATTTTCCTATAGACACAGAATGGTTAAAACCCTTTCATACCTCTGGCCCTAAATTCTACCTGAGCCATTCTCTTAGGTTTTTTTCGAAACACTTACTTTACCACACTTATTTATTTTAGTGTTTGCAGGCCACTAAGGTGTTAAAATATGTCTTCATTGCGTTGCAAATTGCGATAGGGTATAGATAACAATTTTAGCAACATATTCGGAATTCATAGACCTCACCTTTTTTTCCACCGAAACATTTTTGATACTGATATTAGGTCCAAATACAGTTTGAAATTCAGTTTTCCGCGGGAATTACTAAAATGCCGACCCTCCTTTAAAATATTTTTACATTTGTTTTCCACTGCTTAATCAAACGCTATTCGAGGTATTAAGTTATTTCTTCTTCTTTTTATGACTCAGTTGCTTTTACTGTACTCAAAGTAGGATTCCAAAGTCATTAGTGAGGGACAAACGTCTTTCTACAGGCTGAATGGAGCGTGCCAGCAGTCATTTCCCCATGTGACTCTTGACAGCTGTCATTAAGAAAAAGCAATCTCCTTCTACTCTCCTTCCTTGATTTATAGCTGAGTCCCCAGGGTGAGGGGCAATTCGGGAGTCCAGTGGCAGAGTTATTTATGCCAGCTTGAGCAAAATACCTTTGCTAGCCTATTCCATATTTGAAATCACGCCAGGATAGCTATATTACCATGCATTATTAACTGTGCCACCTAAGGTGCTTCTTACAATAGAATTCTAATGCGAGAACGGCCCATTTTGCATCGAAGAACTCATGCCCAATACATAATGTCATTTTACAAGACTACACAAAAGTGCACATTCTGCAGGTACCCTGCCTTTTCACATCATTTCTAGATATTCTGATGCAGCAGGTAAAAGAATGAAAGTGGTGTATCAAATGAGCATATTGATTTTCCTTGAATGTGATGCATGCTGTAAAAGTGCCATATTTCGACCCTACCCAGACGAATGAATGTTCCTGTTTATCATACTTTGTAGCAAACATAATTTAGTTAAAGTTGCTTTTAGGTAGCCTTGAGCAACGTCTCTTCCTGAATCAATGGCCGATCTGCTTAATTTTCTGTCACTTGCTTGTCCTAATGCAGTAGCTTGTGAGTGATGATCCTAAAGTCATATTTCAAATTTCTGAAGGAGGATGTTGTAGCACATATTTATAATGTTAAAGCTGCATATAGAACATTCTAATGGAATAAGACGGAATGTACTGCTAAAAGGCTGAGAATGACCACGGAATTGTGAAGCTTGATTACCTAATAAAGGACGATTTATATTTTATAAAAACTTCATCAAGTAGACAGCTCAATCAGTTACCTTACATCAAATAGGTCAATTTCTTGATACCATTCATCTAATTTGTTAAGCAGTAGTTAAATGTGCACATTTAGTGCACTTCCACAGCTAGACCTGCTTTGGTGTAGAGTGTGTGAATTACCAACACCTAACACAAAACAATACTATTGCCACCCACTTTTTCTGCCTGAATTTTTCACTTTTCGATCACCCATTTGTTAGAAATTGGGTCTTTAGATGGCAGGGGTGTGCACCTTGTCCGAGGAGGGACCACAATCCTAGACTCACCCTTGGCACAGAGCAGAAAGCTTAACTTAGAAGGCAATGTGTAGAGTATTTGTGCAATAACTCATATAGTAACATACTGAATACACCACAAAAAGACTCCACGCCAGGATAGAAAAACAGGTTATGGTTTTATAAATAAAATAAGACCAAAAAGACAAAAAAGCATATGTGTAGAAGTTGAGATATTACTTTTTAAAGAATAAATGCACAATAGCACCTAAAAGCAAATAGTGCTAAGGGGTTACTTTAGGACGCACTGGACCGCGTCAGAGTCAAAGTTCAGGCTGACTGCAATAGAGCACAGGCCAACTACAAGACCCAAGCAGGCCCCATGGAACAAAGTATCTTTCCTGGTAGCAACAGCGAGATGCATGGTGAAATGCACCTATCTATCCCACGCAGTGATGGCGATGCACTTGTTCTGATGCACAGTTGAGGGATGCATTGATCTCCATAGACTGCTGCAGCGGCTAAACACAGTTCCAATGCATTGGGTTTTTAAGGTAAAGCTTGGGTTCCCAGAGTGGTGCCCTGATTCTACTGCTGCAACTGGGTAGATGTAGTGGTTCTGCTACATGCAGACAGAAGATGCATCAATTTCTGTGATGAAAGTATCTGGGTCCACTTCCAGTCAACCAGGCTGTGGAGCGGAGATGGAGACTTTCATATCCATGAGTCTCAAGCAACAGGAAGCAAGCCAACAATCCCTTGAGAATCATTTGTGGTGCAAGGCAGAGTCCAACTCTCCCTCAGCAGGGTTAGAGAGCAGCGGGCAGCAGGTCAGTAAAGAGGAAATGAAGCCCTTCCAGGTCAGCAGTCCAAAAGAGTAACAGTCCTTGTAGCAGCACAGCAATTCTTCTGACATAGTTCAGTTTTAGGTGCAGAAGTGTCTGATTTGGTGGGGTCAGAGATCCAGTACTCAGTCAGTCAGTCAAAAACATATGATTTTTTTAGGCTATAGCATTTAAAGCACTCCTAAAACACTTTATCACATAGAAATTGCAGTATTCACAATTAAGTAATGTACCATAAAATACAATAAAACATATCCCAATCATATAAAACCGCAATGTACTAAACCCTTGTTATATAAAATCATTTTTCTCCATCAAACTGGTAAATAAATCACATTATAATCTTTTGAAGATGTACCAGCGGAAATTAAAAATCGACCCATAGCACGTCACATGCAAAAATCTCATGTCCATCAATAGGTCACAGCTTGTCCCCTATCTCTAATACCACATTTTTTAAAAAATAGGCTTTAAGCACTTTACCCATTGGGGTAAAAACCACAAACAGTCTACTGGAATATGAAGAGAGTTCCTTTATAACATTAAGACCCCATTTGCAGATGTTCCCCTCATTTTGCAGATTCTCCCAATTCCCTGACATAAAGACTAGGTTTATATCACACCAAAACCTTAATATACTTTTGCGCATCCTAAAGTTTGGAATCTTTTCCAAATAGGGGAAAATGTCATCATTCTGCCAGGAATTTGGTAAATGTGAGACTGGACATTTATTAGTCAGGTACAAAAGATCCTCTTCCCTAGAGACCTGTTTTGATAATCTTTTAAACTCTGCCTTACTTACTCCCAACTCATCAATTCTCCTTGTTAACTGTATTTTTAATGCCATGGCACACGCATTACTTCTTCCTCTTACTCCCTGTGCCCAAGATAGTTTGCTTTGTAGTATCTCCTATTCGCTTAACAGGGAGATTTTCGAAATTCCTGCGCTATCAGTTCTTATCCAAAATTGTAATATCTACAAGCAATCAAGCTGTGTTCACCCTAACAAACCTGTCTGTACTCTAACACCCTGTGCCATGGTGGAGGATGGGAGGCAGAGTAGCTTTTCATTAGCAACTTCCTTGTTCCAGGTCCCAGCTCTTTTTACTCCCAGTACCCATCACCTCCACCCCATACATGAAATGTGGTCTTGCCATGGTTTGATAAGCCCACAGTACTGGTTCAAGAGAATTCCACCCATATCGTTTGTCAAATTTCCTTAGCCCTGCTATTGATTCCAATGCCTTATCTTCTGAAGAGGCAAAGTGGTCCTTCCAACCTAAATTGTGCGAAAACCATACCCCTAGATATTTATATTTATTCACTCTCTCTATTTTAACACCATTAATTACCAATCTCATACTTTCCTCTTGGTTCCCTATTTAAAGCACTTTGTTTTTTTCATATTTTCTTTAATTTTTTCCTTAATGCAGTAATCCCCAAATATATTCAATGTTCGTTGTAGTCTGATTCCTGTCTGATCGAAAATCACTAAATCATCTGCATATAAGAGACAACTAATATGTCTGGCATTCATTTTAGGGCTAAAAACATTTGGCAGACTAAAAACCTTGGGGAGATCATCTAGAAACTGTGAAAACAACGTTGTGGCCCCCACTATCCAGCTCTACTTGGGCACAGTTGTCCCTGTGGAGTTCCTGCAGAATTAAAAGCAGGTCTTTTGGCATCCCATATCCTTTTACTACCTCCTACATGATCAACCGAGTCAAAAGCAGAGCTAAAATCAACAAATCAACAATAAAGTGCCCCGCTCTGCTCTAGGGATTTCATTTTCAAACGCCCACAAACTAAAACAGTGATCAGTCGTGGAGTGACTTTTCTTGAAACAACCTTGCTCCTGGAGTGTGATAGAGTTTACATCTGCCTACTTCTTAATCATCTCCAATAAATGTTTCGAAAAAATCTTAACTCCTACATCTAACAATTTGATTTGCCTGTAGTTTTCCGTGAGGGTATAGTCACCTTTTTGATGGATCGGCTTAATCACTAGACCTTTCCAACTATACTGAGGTTTTCTTGTTACCAGGATTTCCTGGAAGAGGGTGTAAAACAACCTGGACCACCCCAATATATTGTTTTTTCTTACCACTGCCGGCACATTATCTGGGCCAGCAGCCCTTGTAAGCTTTATCCTCTCAATAGTTTCCTTGGTTATTGGCTCAGAGAACCCCATCTTTGTTTCCTTATCAATACTGAAAATGGTCGGGCTCTGTTCTGTCGGGACACCATGATTATAGGCCTCTTCTAGAAATGTTGCCCAGACGTCCTCTCCCACCTGCCCAGGGACTGCTTTTGAGAGTAACATGCCCCACACAGTACCAACCTCCAGAATTTCCTAATATCATCATTGAATCTATAGTTTTTATCATCACATCCCAACATTTTGCATTTGATTCCTGTTTCTTTTGAGCTACCAAAATTATGTGTTCCCCTTTTAAACTAAGGAGCCGCCACCCCCCACCTGAATTTCTTGAGAGCCTTTGGTACCTTTTCAACTTCCTAATATTACTTTTTAATATCCTACATTCTTTATCGAACCAATTATTTATATCATGCTTCCTAGTTTTATTTTTAGTTTGTCTTGAATAAAAGAAAACATATCTTTGATTTTGTGGCACGCAACCACCTTGTTTATTACATCCACATACCCAGCTCAGGTATCTGAGGGAACCACCCCACAATCTAGATCACTATCATTATACTGCAATTCCTTTAATAAGCTTAGGTGCTTTTTGAAAGCCTTGTTCATAACCGCTTTGAGCAATCAAAATTCAGCGTAAAGTCCCTCATCTGTCCTGGGGCAATCTCTATTTTAATGATAGTTCTTAGCGGATAATGATCAGTCCCCTCCACCCGGAGGACCTCTAAGTTCATAAACAGCTCAAATGCCCATACAAGTACAAACACATAATCAATTGGGCACATCTGATTGCCTTTCTATCTAGGATATCTGTAAGCACATTGCATATTAACCCAGTTGTGCCTTTGAAGTGTAGGAGACTTCAAAGATGGCTATTTGAAGTACACGTTGGCCCTCTCTTCTTGGCCCTGGCTCCAGACTATCAGTAGAGGGTACTCAGCCCTTTGTGTGGGGACAGGCACTGCCTATTCAGGTATAAGTGTCATCCCCTCCTGGCCTTCCTGTCCAGGAAGAGCCATCAGAAAGCAATTGTATGCAGATCAGCACTTGGACACTCCTAATCTTCCTGTGCTTGTGGTTGTCCAGAGGGAATGCACAAAGTATAGCTGACACCTACCCCAGATGTGTATTGGAGACACGCTACAGGCACACAGAGCTGTAAGAGGAGAGAAATACCTACTTAGTAAAAGTGGCATTTCTAAAATAGTGAAGTTAACTCCAGCTTTACCATTAAAGAGGATTTATCATTACCATTCACAAAATATGAAACGTTACAGCTTCTTCTTTATGATCAGGAAATAGAGCTTAAAAATGTATTAAGGAATTCCCAATGATAGCCTATGAGAAGAGTAGGCCTCACAGTGGTGAAAAACAACTTTGGGAGTTTTTCACTACCAAGACAGGTAAATCATACACACACCTGTCCCTCCTTTGAGTTATATAACACCCTACCCTGTGAGCTACCTAGGGCCTGACTTAGGTGTGACATATGTAATAAAAGAGGATTTTAATGCTTGGCAAGGGGTTTTGAATGCCAGGTCAAGGTGGTGATAAACCGCAATCACAGGTCCTGCAATGGCAATGCAATGGCCTGAGACATGGTTAAGGGGCTACTTATGTGGGTGGCAGATTCAGTGCTGCAGGCCCACTAATAGCATTTTATTTACAGTCCCTGGGCACATGCTGTGCACTTTAAAGTGATGAATAAGTAAATTAAATTTGCCAATTGGGTTTGAGCCAATATTACAATGTTTAAGAGAGAGAGCACAGGCACTTTAGCATTGGTCAGAAATGGTAAAGTCCTAAAGCCAGCAGAAATGATGTCAGAAAAGTGGAGGTACGCAGGCAAACATTTGTGGGAAGAGCACCCTAAGGCTGGGAGGTTGAAGACCATTTTTTAACTTTTTACTGTGGATGAGTCATACTACTTTTGTATAACCCAAGGTAATCACATTATAAATTAACTGTGCATGTTTACCTCCAGTGTCCAACCTTTCAGATAAGGCTGTTACGACAGAGCTAGGGTAAAGGACATCTGGCTAGTTAAACATAAACACCTATGCACTAATGTGTGTGTGTGTAGATATGTGTGGGCTGCACATGTGAGACTATTGCTGTGCATAGCCTGGTGCAAGAGGAGATTCGGCAATGTTAGATATTGACCTGGTGTAGGCCTTATAATATTAGAGGTCAGTCATAGGTAAGGCAAGTAGGGTTTATTGGTTTATCTACATTATCACTATATTATATATATATAGAAGGAAATAGCCTGAAGGTGTAATTTAACTTCCCTTAGGCTTACAAAGGTCGGTAAGGTATTAAACTGGGATGAAACATGTCTGCCAATTTATAATATGCTGGTCCCAATGTCGTACATATACACCTTATGGGTCATCCAGGATTTGCATTATTTCTGGCTCAGCTGATGATCAGATTCCAGGCCCTTTGTCACCCTGCTGGGACACGATAATTACTCTGCTCCACAGCAGAGGGAATACAGGCCTCCCCACACAGAAGAAGTGATTAACAGTGCTTCACTCAGCTACTGAGGAGAAGGGGTGGAGAAGAAAAAATGAATCTGTTAATTAGCTGTCACATTGTACCAGGTCCAGGACAGTTCAGGCCCACTGAACAAAGGAGGAAGCCCAGACCTCTGGAGCCAACACAGGAGGGGATTCTTGTGGTAATGCCCTGGCAGTGATGTCAGTGGTGGATCTGAGGGGGTGGAGGAAATGTGAACAGAGGCAACTGGACAACACCATGTTGGATTGTCCCAACAAGCTGTGTAGGAGTGTTGGGACAGGCATGCAGGAGTGTTGTGGCACCTTAGGATTGGCCAGGCATGCTTGCCATCTAGAACTTTCTACCCCCATTTACAAACTCTTGCTCAAGAGGGAGAAAGAGAGCTGAACACTTGAATTTGGTGGTGGCAACATCATGGATAGCTGGAAGGACAAGCCTCCTGATGTCCTAATGGACTAATGACTCTGATTAAAGCTGACTCAAGGCTAACTCAGTCTTTCAACTGCCAGTGACACTGATTCCTTACGCTCCCTAATCACCAGTTGGGGGAAGAGTTGGACTTCTGTGACCCAGAAGGATGAGCAGAGCACTAAAGACAAAGGAAAGGAGGAAAGCTGGCACAGGGAGCTGGTGAAAACAGTTCCCTTACAAGTGTGTCACCATAGAAGACAGAAGGCCTGCCCAAACTACTCCTGGTGGTTAGAGTTTGACACCAGGTGAAGAATAAGCCCAAGATTGTGGAAATGTATCCAATTGCTGTTTTCATATATTACCCAGGTGTGGGCCAGGGGGATCAGCACAAGATTCTTTAATAATTAATGAGGTCAGGAAGGAGTGTGCAAGGGTACCCTTAAGCAGAGGTTGGATTTCCTCTGGTAGCAACATGCAGTCCTCTAGGAAACAAGGCATGTCTTAAGCAGAAGGGCAGTCCTCTAGAAAACAAGGCAGAACACACCATCAATACACTCCAGGACCTGTGGACATCATAGAAGGACTGAGGGTCCAGTATGTATACCTGGTACCAGACTTGAAGTTAGGAGCTCCTCTATACTATCCCCACATCTGGTTTTGGAAAGAACTTCTCTTCCCCTGTCAAGGCTCCAAGACATCTGGGGAGACAGAAGGCTAGTGTCCAGTTCCAAAGCCTTTTGAAATGTAATAGGGGCTGGGTATAGCTCTGCCTTAACCATTCTGGCAGGATGGCCCATCCTGCCAACATCTAGTCCCCTTTGTGTCATAAGTAAAAAAAAAAAACCCTAACAACAGAGCAATTCACAGTCATGTGATACAGGACAGTGACAGAGGGAGCAAGTGGTTAGGACAAGAAAATGCCAGCTTTCTAAAAGTGGCATTTTAAAAATGGTTATTTAAAGTCTGACTTTTCCATTAAAGGCAATATTAAGTTACAATTCTTTTGAGTCTAAACAGAACATTTCTATCTGTTCCCAATCAAAACTTATCACATATTAAATGTAATAAGGTAACCCCATGTTAGTCAATAGGAGAGATAGGTCTTACAGTAGTGAAAAACGACTTTAGTAATTTTTCAGTACTACGTCATGTAAAACTCAAACCCATATGTCCGACTTTTTAAATACATGGTACCCTGCTGTATTTGCCCCTATGGCCTACCTTAGTGGTGACTGGTATGAAATAAAAAGAAAGGTTAAGGCCTGGCAAAAAATGTTATTTTCGTAGGTTGACATTTCAGATGAAAACTGCGCTACAGGCTGCAGTGGCAGGCCTGGTATTTGCTTTAAGACTGCTTTAGTATGTGGCGCAGTCAGTGTTACAGACCCACTAGTAGCATTTGATTAACAAACCCTAGTTAATTATTAGGGACTTAAAAGTAACTTGAATGTTCCAGCCAATTCAAAATCAAATATTCCCTTACATCCCAATGGCATAATATTGTGTAATGTCATCTGTACAGTCTATCAGCAAGTGTGCAATTATTAAAATAATTGAACTCTTCAATTCATTGCTGAAAAATATTCATTTTTTTATTAAAAACTATTCATAAGAGTATCACAACATAAGTGAAAATGAAATTAGTGCAAGTACAAAACATTGTAATATAAAGGAAGAATTGTAACAACATACATAGAAAAGTCTAAATCAAAAAGTAGATAAGGCTTAAAAAAGTATTATATACCATAGACAATCATAATGTCCCTTGTATTCAAAACAGAATTCTATTTTTAAAAAATCAATTTTTTATTCCAACACAGGGCACTTTTTAAAAAAGCACAACAGCAAAGGACACAACAGGCTCAGGTAACATTTGGAGGAAGAGAAAACTATTCTATATTGGCAAAAGCCCCTGGATTTACCAATAGGCAACATGTACCTGTGCCGAAGGGGGTCATAAAATCTGAAAAATAAGACAAAATGCTCCAATGTCTGGAGTGAGCTACCATCACAGGGATAAATCATTATAGAGCTTGGGTCAAAATGTCAAAGAGGAAAACAGAGATTGAATTGCATTGCACCAAAACAAACTTTTGTAAGAAGAGATCTATCCCATGGGTTTCTGATTAGGGAAATTTAAGGTTGGGGGCCAGCCTTAGTTTTCAGAATAAGGTGGCCTCCTAGGGTTTGTTTTCCTAGGGCCATATTCTTGCTGGCTTCAGTAGCTCGCTTTAAAAACAGCCCTTTGATTTTCGCTCTGTCAACCTTGTTTACAAACTGGGGCAAAAATAGTACAAATCTGGATGACATAAGGACAGTTTGGTACTCCGAATGTAGTCAGGCCATGGAATTTTAGAACTGTTGGCACAGTTAAGACGGTCTTGGATCACAATCCTGTTAAAAGCAGTGTATTCAGTAACCCAAACTGCTATCTACAAGAGGGATGGGGCAAGTTTATTAAAATCTTCAACAGGATCAGCTCTTCATGAATAAAAATAAAAATAAAATTAACTGGACCTGAACCTAATAACCTCCTGCTGAAACTGTTCTCCTCACGTTAGACACTCCATCAGTCACAATACTCTAAAATGGCTGCTCCATAAGTTAAAACAGGGAAACACTTAATTCTATACACTTGCAGTAGACGTAAAATAAGCTTACTGCCTACAGTTGAGGCAAATCTAAAAAGGGCCTCACACAATTGGTTAAAACGTAGGCATCGCTATGCAAGAAAGGCCATCTGTTAGACCTGGCATCCTTGGCGTGGTCTCCCCTAAATTTTGCCTCTGTTTCCCAGGTTGTTGATGTGTGCTGGACTCTGTTTGTGCTGTTTTTGTTACTCTGGGCACTTTACCACTGCTATCCAGTGCCTAAGGTGCAAGTGCTCTGGTGTAAAATGTATGTGTAATTAACTTTCCATGATTGGCATATTTGGTTTACTAGTAAGTCTCTAGTACAGTGCACTAGAGGTGCCAAGGCATGTAAATCAAATGCTACTAGTGGACCTGCAGCACTGGTTGTGCCACCCACATTAGTAGCCCTGTAAACATGGCTCAGACTTGCCACTGCAGTATCTGTGTGTACAGTTCTAAACTGCCAATTCAACTTGGCAAGTGTACCCACTTGCCAGGCCCATACCTTTACTTTTTTTTTACATATAAAACGCCCCTAAGGTAGGCCATAGGTAGCCCCATGGGCAGGGTGCAGTGTATGTTAAAGGTGGGACATGTACTTATGTGTTTTACATGTCCCAGCAGTGAAATATGGGCAAATTCGGTTTTCACTGTTGCAAGGCCTATCACTCTTATAGGTTATTATGGGGGCTTCCTTTAAATATTATTAAAGCACAGATTCCCTTTGGGAGCAGATAGACATGTGGAGTTTTCGGTCTCTGAACTCACAATTTAAAAATATGTCTTTTAGTGAAGTTGGTTTTTAGATTGTGTGTTTGAAAATGTCACTTTTAGGAAGTAGGCATTTTCTTGCTTAAACCATTCTGTGACTCTGCCTGTTTGTGGATTCCCTGTCTGGGTTAGTTTGACAGTTGGGCTATTTGCACCTCTCTCTATACAGTGACACAAAGGGAGCTGGGGTGTAGCCTGCATATACTGATGAGCCATCTGTATTAGGAGGTGGGAGTGGTCACTCATACCTGAAAGGGTTGTGCCTGCCCTCACACAATGCAGTCTCCAACCCCCTAGTGTGTGTCGGGGGTCTGGCCTGGGTAAGGTAGGATCTTGGAAGCAGAAGAGACTTCTCTTTGAAGTAGGTCTTCTGAAAAGGCAGAAAGGATTATAAGAAGAGCACCCAAAACCCCTGAAAGTCAGATCACTTCTGGAATCAAGAAGAACCTCTGCCAAGGAGAAGAGCTGAGGAGCTGAGGAAAAGAGCTGAACCTGCCTGTGCCTGTGCTTTGGTGGGCTATCCTACAGTTGCTGCTTCTGCCTGTGAAAGTTGACAAAGACTGGACTTTGTGGTATATTCCTGCTTGAGAAGAATCTCCAAGGGCTTGGACTGAGCTTGCCCCCTGTTCTGAAGTCTCAGAGCCATCAAAGACTTCCCTACCAGCACCAGGACTCTCTGCTGAGACTCCTCTCCTGACAAGTGGTGCCCTATCTAGTCCCTGGGCCCTTCAAAGGAGAAGCTGGTGAAAATCCAAGAAAACCGACTTTGGACGACTCCGGGCCGCTGCCACATTCTGTGATACCACCTGCAACTGGCTCCATGGTCCTTGCTGGAGAGCGATGACCCTCGCAGGCCTGACATCGCTGCAGCCCCACTGAAGTCTGTGACTCCATGGAAGTCACCGCACCACGTCATGACCACTGGATATTAACTCCGCCCAAAGTGCTTGGATTCAACGCTTTGCATCAACGCCGCCCTACCTCCACCTCTTTGCAACAAGGACCCGGCATCTCTTCGTGATGCCTTTGCTCCTTCACCCCTTAGCACCTGAACCGACACCACCTAGGATCCAGCGATGCCACGATCCCCGACTTTGCGCACCGGCTTGTTTTCACAGTTTACTAAGGTACTGTACCTGGGGGTCTGAGTGACTCCGTAACCAGTGCCCTGTTATCACCTCATCAAAGCATTTTGTGTTTCTGAGCACCATTTTTGTGTTTAATCTTAAAAATTCATAACTTGACTTGTGTATGTCGTATTTTTGTTGTTTTGGTCTTGTTTTGTTTAGATCCATTTTTTTCTTTTTCTAAACCTGTGTTGTGTAACATTTTGTAATTTTTTCACTGAGTTACTGTGTGTGTTGGTAGAAATACTTTATCAACAAAGAGAGGGACTGGGAGGTTGGTGGTCCAGTGTACGGTCTCCCTAATAACTAGATATGCAAAAACAAGTGTACACTGTTCCAAAGACGATGAAAACTAGGGGGACACTAATGTTCAGGAGCAAGAGCCCTCACACATCCAAGGGGATGTCATGCTTCATCATTGGGTAGCTCCTCGTCAGACCGGCGCTGCAATGTCTGACGGGCTCCCCATAAAGGGGGCTCTTTGCCTGAGATCTTTATAGGTGGCTGCCGTAGTGGAGGACACTAGTATCATGGTCAGGCACTATTCCTAGCAGGAGAGTGACTCGTAAAATTAGTTCCCAGTCGTAATAGAATAAATACATTTGATAAATCGAAAGATAAGACTGGAACCAAGATTAAAAAACATAAGGAAAGTGTAATGTGAGAAATAATGCTCAACCACTTTCTACCTAGTGTTGGAGCTGAGAAAATTATTGCAGGTCTCCTAAAACATGGTCAACATGTTTCGCGTACAGTGGTCTAACAAGATCCTATTACGCTTCTTCAGGACCAATTAATAACAAAACTTCTCCTGTCTATATGTTACAAAAAGTTTGCGTAATTTAATTAGTCAAACGAGTACATGCAGTCACTTACATTGAAGTTCACTGTTTGTCAATTTTTTTTTTACGGTCGCCCATCCCTTGTTATGTGGGGAGCCCCTTGGGAAGTAGCATGCCGAAAGCGGTCACTATTCATATGTGCCAGCAATCCACGGGGTAACCTACCCTGGCGTGCTGTCCCGCATTGTGTCCCAATTTGACGAATTAAATTACGCAAACTTTTTGTAACATATAGACAGGAGAAGTTTTTTTATTAATTGGTCCTGAAGAAGCGTAATAGGATCTTGTTAGACCACTGTACGCGAAACATGTTGACCATGTTTTAGGAGACCTGCGATAATTTTCTCAGCTCCAACACTAGGTAGAAAGTGGTTGAGCATTATTTCTCACATTACACTTTCCTTATGTTTTTTAATCTTGGTTCCAGTCTTATCTTTTGATTTATTACATTTATTTACTCTATTACGACTGGGAACTAATTTTATGAGTCACTCTCCTGCTAGGAATAGTGCCTGACCGTGATACTAGTGTCCTCCACTACGACAGCCACCTATAAAGATCTCCGGAAAAGAGCCCCCTTTATGGGGAGCCCGTCAGACATTGCAGCGCCGGTCTGACGAGGAGCTACCCAATGATGAAGCATGACATCCCCTTGGATGTGTGAGGGCTCTTGCTCCTGAACATTAGTGTCCCCCTAGTTTTCATCGTCTTTGGTAGAAATACTTAAAACATTGCTTCTGAAGTTAAGCCTACCTGCTCCTGCCAAGCTACCAAGAGGGTGAGCGTGGGTTAACTGAGTGTGATTCTCCCTTACCCTGACTCGAGTGAGGGTCCTTGCTTGAACAGCAGGTTACCTGACTGCCAACCAAAGATCCCATTTCTAACAGTATCCAACTATTCTGTTGTCTAAAGTGACACCCAGATAAGGGAATGCGCTCACCCTCGCAATAACCTTCCCTTTAATAGTAATAGGCCTGATTTTTGAGTACTGCCTCCTTCACGCTATGTACTGCAGTTTGGCTATATTGGTGGCCAGATCTTAATCATCCATAAACTTAACAAAGAAATCTACAAGGCCTTTCAGACAGTTTGTAGTACGGGAAAGTAACACTGCCTAGTTTGCATATAGAAGGGAAGGAACAAATGCAGATATAGTTTTAGGGACATCATTCCCATATGGCTACCAAACAGGAGTTTAAACCATTAAAATAAAATAGGGGGCGAAACACAACCTTGTCTATCCCCCTGAGGCAAGCTTAAAGAATCAGTGTGTTCCCCTCCCATAACATAACTAAAAGAGGCATTGTCATCCAAATGTAGGGCTAGTAGGACATTGGACATTCCGAGATCGAATAAAATACTCCATAGCTTAGTTCTGTTAACCAAATTAAAAATGTTACTTAGGACATTGAATGATAAGAAAAGATGGCCCTTTTCTTTACCGTGACATATTTCCCAGTTATCAGATTGAGGTGCAGGCACTGTTTGAAAGTTCCCCTACCTTCTCTTAAGCCACACTGAATTGGGCAAGGAATGTTATTATGCTGGGCCCAATCTTCAATTCTTTGTGAATTGATGTCCTACAACTTTAACTACAGAGTTCGATAAAGAAGTGGGCTTATATAGTTGAGGGTTCCTGTGTATTTCCCTTCTTAAATACAGGTACAGTGACCACAGCTTTCCATGAATTGGGGATTTGGGTTGAAGCAGCAGCATTGCAAACATTTGTTATCAGAGGGACCCAAAAAGGGAAGACCATCTTTGTAAAGATCCATGGGTGCTCCGTCAGGCCCGGGGTCCTTGCTGGAATGACTGACCATAATAGCGAGCATACTTCCTCCAGCTCAAACAAGACAACAAATGGAAAATGATGGGGCTTCCTCTGCCTAAACTAATGATCCACCTTACCATAATGAATAAATGTTTCAAATGTGTCACACATTGTTCAGGGGTAATGTTAAAGCCTATGTCAACAGACAAGGTTGAGGATGGCTGCTTCCAATTACCTATCTCTCAGAAGCCCTGGTTGCCTCTTTTACTGCTTGTTCTTACTCCTAATCGTATAATAATGGTTTCTCAGCCATGCATTAAGGGCTTCGCAGAGCCGCCAATTGGCAACCTTACACCCTTTATCAAACCAGCCAACTTTCTGAATGTCACTGGACCCAGATAAATCATACTTAATTGCTCTTGTACTGTGGTTCAGAGTCTGAAAGGCATCTAAAGTAACGGCAGAGGAAGTATCAAAAATCAATAGTGAATCAATAATGAATCCACAATCGAGCTCAGATTAGAGACAACTAAAGATTCTAACAGGGTAGGGGTTGATATACCTCGCCATTTCATCCTGAGGCCTTTGCTTTTTGTAGTCAAACCAGTTAAGCCAGGTTTAGAGGCAGAATGATTGCTAGTAGGTAACAACATAATGACTTCAATGGGTTTTGGTTGCTGTGACAGATTTCATGATCCCTCCACCCAAAGAAAACACTAATTGTTTTGTGGGCTTGGATGTAAAGGCATAATTGATGGTTGACTCTTTAACCCAGCCAACAAAAGTAGGTCATTGGTTTGCTGAGGGGTTCCCAATGATGTCCATCATAATAGAAAGACCTGTGTAACCTAGGGCATTATGCAGTCTCCTTCCCCTATTATCAGATGTCATAGCACAGATTGAAATGTGACTGGTCAGAAAAGGGTCAGCAGCAATAGAATCCAAACCCCGTTTAGCATTGAAATCACCTTCATCAAAGCTGACACACTTAAATCCGATGAAATGAGCTCAAATTATAATGGCAGTTTTCCTTCATAAATAAGAAAACACAAATATCAGTGCCAAGACAGTGCCAAGACAAATCTTCATCCCATAATTGCTCAAAACAACTTGATAATGGGTTTCGGCAATTGTAAAACAGTTAACTAAAAATAGTTAATAAGTGTTGTATTATACCATATCTTCAGGTGAAACGTTATGGGTAGCTTCAGTATAGATATGTCACTGGATTGCGTATACAACTGGCCAAAATTGACACTAGGGGTATATTTATCAAATGTTTTGCTCTGCTTATGCACCACACCATACAAGGGGACGCAGGGTGATGCAAAACCTAGAGTGAGATTTACCAAAACTCAGAAGACCACCTTGCGTGATAAATCTAGAGTAACACAGGGCAGCGCAAGTCACTGTCTTGTGTTACTGTGCCCACTGGAGGGGTTCCATGGGTGGAACATGTATATTCCCACACATCCACCCATGGATTTTGGTGCATTCCCAGATGTACCCTGAGTGGGAGACCTGGGAATATGTCAAAATGCTATGCCTTCCCAGGGCAGATTTAAAGAGGAGCAATATTTTTATTTCTTCTTGTTTTTGTCTCTTTCTCGTTCCCGATGTGCCACTTTTCTTGCCTCACCCCTGCCCCACCTAATGACACCATGGTTGCGCTGTATGTAAAATATGCTGCACCATGTCACTTGTTAGGACAATAGCGTCAACATTTTTAATGCTATTGTGGTGCTTGGCTGCACTAGTGTCAAAAATGTTGACGCTACTGCAGCAAAGCATATGGAGGACCATTGATTAAAATGGATGAGTCATTTTAACTCCTGCTTTCAAAAAGGCGTTAAAAATGACAGAAAAAAGGGCACAGTGAAATGTTGTAAATTTTAGTGCGCCATTTTTTTGGGCCTCCCTGCGCGGAAATGCCCCAGTTGCATACATTATGCCTGACGCAGGCATTATGTGGAGCAAGGGGTTGCAAAGTGGCGCAATGCAAGCAATACTCCACTTTGTAAATACGACGAGGGGGAAAAAGCTACCTTATTGCTGCCTTAGCATGAAAAAAATGACTCTATGGTGGCTCAAGGGGCTTGTAAATATGCCCCATAGTTTTTCTGTTCTAGTTGACCAAAACCGAATCTTATGTTGGGAAATGCTATACAACATACTTGTGCATGTACTTGTTTTCTAAGACTCAAATATTGTTTGCAACAGCATTATGGAAGACAAAAAGGGGCACGCAGAAGTCATGAATATTAGAGGATTAAGATGAATAAAGAGAAAGACAAAAGTGCGTTTGATGGGAGCAAAACTTACTCAAAACGTGTAATGAAAAAATACATAAAATGTACGAAACCTATACGAAATCAAATATATGAAACATACTTTTCGTGAAAGATTATGATCATGTAAATTAAAAATACCCTGGCTGGCTTCTGTGTGGACTATTGAAACAAAGTATAAGGTTTTTCTGTTCCATTTGACCAATAGTGAGTAATATGTGTCTGTATGTTCTTAGATCCACAAATTGTTTGTGATAAAATTATGGCAGACGGTGCCACAGCTCATTCGTGCACATTTGATAACATGAGAAATACAAAAAAGTCAGACCCAACCCATGTATATTAGTACACATAAGATAAATAAAGAGGAAGACAAAATGTGAAGGTTTGTATGTTGGGAGGGGTTGACCTAAAGTTGTCTGTGCCCCAAATTAATGTATTTATCTTTATAGCACTGTATTAAGTTTGAACAAAAATATGGTGGAATGAGAGGCCTAACTGTGCAAGAGAATCAAGATCAATACACTTTTTTTTATATTTGAATAACCCAATTTTAAGATGGTGCAGGTGGGTTAGATTATTTAACTTTATAAAAGCAGGCAGATTCTTAGTATGAAATTGCACATGAACAAGAGTTTGGTTAGAAAGACCATTTGCGGAT
Organism: Pleurodeles waltl; assembly: GCF_031143425.1. Taxonomy (NCBI): domain Eukaryota; kingdom Metazoa; phylum Chordata; class Amphibia; order Caudata; family Salamandridae; genus Pleurodeles; species Pleurodeles waltl. Next base: position 1,527,039,423 of record NC_090444.1, read on the forward strand.
GTGATGTCCCCGGGGTCAAACTTGAAGCCTAGATTAAAAACCTTTGGTACCCGTGCGGTATTGGTTTAGTGCTTGATTTGCAGGTGAATGATGCTGCGATTATACTTCACTATAAAAGTTTAATTAGGCAAGGAGTAAGCACAGAATACAGTGCTACTAAAAGGGTAACACCTACTCATAGCAACATCTTTGTGAATTGAACCCGTTATGTTTTTTCGTCTTTCAGCCATTGTAACACGCGCATCGTAAAATATATTTGTAAATGTGAATTGGGGAAATATGTAACATTACTCACCATTCTTCTTGCAGTGGTGAACTGTTCAGATCCAGGTTATGTAGAAAATGCCATCCGTCATGGACAGCAGAATTACCCGGAAAGCTTCAAGTATGGCATCAGTGTGATGTATCACTGCAAAAAAGGCTTCTACCTATTGGGCTCGTCGGTGCTGACATGTAAGGCTAACGGAATGTGGGACAGGTCGATCCCCAAGTGTCTGTGTACGTATACATCTGATTATTTACGTTATGCAAACTTATTATAAATTATCATACATTTATGTCAAATTTCTTCATGTCTGATTATGAATCTGCCTGCTGCTGATGTTGGTACTGTGTCTTCAACAGTCTATTCACGAACATCCTTAACATGTTCTTGCAAATGTCAACACTGCAATCAAATCCATTTACATTGTAATTGGAATACGATGAAGCAAACCAATACTTGATGCAGTTAGTAATCCATCTTAAACACACAATGGCGTAATCATGATTGCTGCTTTACTTCCAATTATAATTAGTATTTGCTCATCTTTTCTCTCTTCATTGGCTTTGCCTTTGTTTGTTTTACCCTTTCCTGCTCCTTCCGTTGATGTTTTCACACCCTACGAGAGGAACATCGCTGCCCCTCGTGTGATTCACTCTTTTACCACGAGGAAGCTTGAAGAACCGGTTCTGCCGGAGGTCTCATATACATCTATATTTCCATCCATTTCAGTGCCTGTCGAGGTGTAATGTTCGATTGTAACGATTCCAATTAAGTAGCCAACTACCATTATCACCACCTACTTAGCGAAAACCTGTGCCACTGAAGTAAATATGAATTTGTGGACAGCAGAATTGGGTAATAATGCTAGTTATTTTCCCTGACCAGAGATGTGTGCGGCTCAGGCCCGTACCTTCAGTTAAAAGAATAACAAGTATTATTGTATTGTACCACTCTCAGTGTACTACAGTATACAGTATCATGATAGCGATAACCTATTCTAAATTCATGCGCTAAATCGATGTTATCGCTATTGTTCCATTAAAAACCCATCTCATACTCTGACTCCTCGTTGCCATACACTGTTATCTCATATCTATAAAGACAGATAATTCTCCTTACTACCATACACTAATACTTAATTCACACTGCATCCTGCCATCTCAAGTTATAGGTGCCCCTTTGAATTTTTTGTCTTTGTACTGCAGCCATTAACATTTTGATTTCCACCGAAAAAAAGTCTGACCTCTTTCCAAAAGTATTAAAGAACTGCATGTACCTCTTGTTGTTTTAAGTCAAGAGGCTCTAGTATATGGAACTGCATGTACCCAGGGCCTTTAAATTAAATTATACTAGAGGGCTACCAGACTCGTTGTGCCACCCCACTGGACGACAACTCTCAGCTAGAGTCGAGGCTGTCTCCGTGGACTTGGACTCTGAGAAGGTAAACTCCTCACTAGGGCAAACCTTGTCAGTGCATATGACTCACACCCCATGGCAGCTGGCCTGAATCGGTTTCTTTGTTTCTGTCCAGCTGTCCAGTGTGACCAGATACCTTAGAGTGGCACATTGTGCTATTGTCCACCTAAAACCTTAAAAACCCAGAAAACTGGTTCTACTGATTAGATTTTTTTTCAATTTGGTGTCTTTTTACTTATTAAAATTACCTCTCTTTTTCTAATTTGGTCACGGGATTTTACTTGTGTCGGTTCACTTTATTACTGTTTAAGTGCTGCATATATACCTTACACACTGGCTTTGTTACACCTGTTTTCATGTCATGTTACCAGAGTGTTAAGCAAAGGTTTATTTCTTGACTTCTGTGTCTCACATTGACAAGGACTGTGTTTCTTACTTTAGTGGGGCTTTCACCCCTTAAACAACCCAATTTCTATCAATTAATGTCTACATTTAGATGGTAAGAACTGACTGAAGGTCAGTCAGAAAAACATTTTTAAAAACTCTCCCCTATTAGCACATTTTAAGTAGTGAATGAATTGTTGTTACTGATGGCAATGTATGCAACTATCTAATTTTGCCAGTAACATTAAAAATACAGTCAGTTTGTCCAACTAGTAGTATTTATAATTCAGCACTTCTGGAGACACCATGGTATCGTTGTCTTTCGATGATGCAAGAAATACAATCTTTTAATTTTAAAAAGCCTTCCTCCATGCCATAAATCGGGTCCATTAAAATAAATCAGTTTGAAGCTTGAAGTGCAGGAAGTTGTGAACATCCTCTTTGCTTCATTCTTCATCCTTCCTGCTGTGTGAAACAATTCCTCCTAATCGTCAGCTTCATGGCTCGCTTTTTGAAGCCTTAAATAAGTCGGTTGCAAGACGGTTGTGTTAAACGTTTCAACTTTAAATTTGATTAGCACGTTATCTCCGTTCAACTGTGTTTAATTTAGTGAGAATTCAAAAGAGCCCCACTTCTTAATAAAAATCCAAACTGCACTCTTATCCTGATGATGTATGTCACAGTTCAAAATATTAAGGTTCTCCAAGTTCTAATATGTGGAAAATTGTCTTTAATTAACATTACTTTGCCATGTGACCTCGTAGAGCTGAACAAAGATGGTTTTGTGCCGTCCACGTAGATCCAAAAATGTTGCGCAATTGCTCTGTGTTAGTAAGGAAACCCCAACTCACAGCTCAGATCGAAAAGCACGGTGTGAACCCAAAAGAAATAATGATGCAGGCAATCCTGCGGTTGCATCTGCTTGCACTTTTTGTCTGTCTGAAATACATTGTGTAAACAAGTCAGAAAACATTCTTTATTGACTTAGGGAAGAAAAAGAAATATAAGGTCAAGCACTGAAGATGCTTCCAAGTTTCAGCCCTGTCCCCCATCGGATTCTGTTACTCTACAAATTAACTTAAATTAAGTTGAGGATACTTTACAAGAAAGCAAGGACATTCTCTTGAACAATTTAAGCATAAGTGTTCCTTAATGAGATGTATTATCTTCTTCCTCTTTACATTTCCTCAAAGGGGGAGTTATTTCTTTCTATAGTTAACATGAGGTATCCAGTAAGTTTTGTGTTTTCATTAATTATATTTTAACACAGAAGCTTAGCCTTTGAAAGTTTTAGAACTGCTTATTAACATAATTAACAGCTTCCCAGAAGGTCAGGGACAATGACACAGACAAATTTGTGAACTGTATAAAATGTTTCTTTTTCCCATTTATTATGATTTGTTAGTGATTATAGAAACGTTTTAGAAACGTCCTGAGACATTTATTGGGTGATACTTACAAATTGCTTATGAAAGAAGATTGCAGTCATACACTAAAAACGGTGTTAATTGTGATTAGTCATTGCATGTAGTGCACTCACCCAAAAAACTTGGTGCCAGTCGTCTATTTCAGGTGCCCCCTAGAACACTGGTTTCTCCAAATTTGGGCGTGCAAACACCTAAATCGCTACCATCTAGGGATTCACAGTCGAAGAGGATCCCATAGAACCTCTTTAGCCTACATATTAGATTTTAATCAGTCTTTCTTCCAATAATGAAATGTGTCCTAATAGTGGCTGGCGTAAAGTAATCATTATCCAATATGTACTTCTGGATACTGAAATATTAATTATAATAAAGAGGGAGTATCCTTTGGCCTATTCATATTTTGAGAACAAAGAAGACTTGGACTGCCCAAAGTGATTGTATAACTAGTTTCCAGGTTTATTTAGTATTTAACTCACACAGTCATGTAGGCCCATTGGGCCTGGGTGTTAGTTATCACAACATAAACACAGGCCAATAAAATATAACAAAATACAACCATTTCTTTTCTCTCGCAATTTAGTATGCTCATATGGTCTTTTAACTGCAGATGTAGGCACATATACTGTGGACCACATTGACACAATTATTAGCTAAATGCCAGCAGAAATGATCTATACCTGTTCACAATTATTTTGCTTGCCCTAAATTATTACATTTAGAAATACTTTAAACTGCAGTCTCATGAAATCTGAAATAAATGAGTTACTAATGCTGTTCATTGTGGGGTTTGTTATTAGATTTTATGTTGATAATATGTGGACTATTATTTCTACTGCTTGTTGTTGCTGACACATAGCAGCTTTAGACTTATGTCTAATACTGAATAATAAAAATGTCTCATTCCCGGAAGTATGAGGCTATGAATTAAACATTACTAAGGTTGGTGGATGGGGTGTGGCTTTCAGAGTTCCTATGACACTTCGCTCTCCCTTTTAGACCACTTTCTTCTGCAGTTTGACACTAAATGCCAGGGTTTATAGTGGAAATGTCCTTAACTAAATAGCCCTATAATGATATCACTGCCCTTACTCTTGCCTGAATCCCTTGTTACAGCACATTGGTCAGGCTATTGATGACTAAAGCACATGGAAATCATCCTCACTTCATCTTCCACTGCATCAGCAAGCATTCTGTCTCTGAATACCTTCCCCATTATCCCATTCCATTCCATCTCCCTTCTGTACTTTGGTAGTAATAGTGAGATAAAGTGTACTACCACCAGTAACATGACTTATACACTCATCTGTTGCCATGCAATAGATATGGTCATACTATAGGCTTCCCCAGCTTCTCTTGTCAAGTTGATGCAGTGACAATCGGATTTTGCTCCTAGAACCCAGCTACCACTCAAGCTACTCTGTGATGGACTTGTACAGCGTGCAGCTGCTGTATTACTAGGTATGTGCTAAAGAAATATCACATGCATACAAATATACATACCTTTCTTTAATAATGCATTTCTCATAAATTTTACCTCTCTTTCAAACCCTAGAAAAAGTACTTCAAATGTTATGCTCCTTGTTGGACTTTTGCTTATGCAGGGTCATCCCCAGTCTTTTTGCCTCCTGCCTCCTATTTTTTTCTGACCTGTCGCTGTTGGCTTTTGAACTCTGAGCACTTTCCCACTGCTAACCAGTGCTAAAGTGCATATGCTCTCTGTGTGAAAATGTATGTAAGTGGTTTATCCATGATTGGCATATTTGAATTACTAGTAAGTCCCTAGTAAGGTGCACTAGAGGTGCCAGGGCCTGTAAATCAAATGCTACTAGTGGGCCTGCAGCACTGGTTGTGCCACCCACATAAGTAGCTCTGTAATCATGTCTCAGACCTGCCACTGCAGTGTCTGTATGTGTAATTTTACACTGTAAATTCGACTTGGCAAGTGTACCCACTTGCCAGGCCTAAACCTTCCCTTTCCTTACATGTAAGGCACCCCTAAGGTAGGCCCTAGGTAGCCCCAAGGGCAGGGTGCAGTGTATGGATAAGGTAGGACATATAGTAATGTGGTTTATATGTCCTAACAGTGAAATACTACCAATTTCGTTTTCACTGTTGCAAGGTCTGTCTCTCTCATAGGATAATATGGGGGCTACCTTTAAATAAGATTAAAGTGTAGATTCCCCTAGAGAGTAGATGGACATGTGGAGTTTGGGATCCCTGAACTCACAATTTAAAAATACATCTTTTAGTAAAGTTGATTTTAAGATTGTGAGTTTGGAAATGCCACTTTTAGAAAGTGAGCATTTTCTTGCTTAAACCATTCTGTGACTCTGCCTTGTTTGTGGATTCCCTGTCTGGGTCAGTTTGACAGTTGGGTTGTTTTTCACCTCACACCAGACAGTGACACAAAGGGAGCTGGGGTGTGATCTGCATTTCCTGATTAGCTATCTCTGCTAGGAGGGAGGGGTGGAGTGGTCACTCTCATCTGAAAGGACTGTGCCTGCCTCTGACAATGCTGTCTCCAGCCCCCTGGTGTGTGTCTGAGGCCTTGCCTGGGCAAGGCAGGATTTCACAGGAAGGTGTGAGTCCCCTTTGAAGAAAAGCGACTTCAAAGACTAAAATGGGTATAAGAAGGGCACCCAAACTTACAAACTTCAGAAACACTTCTGGAACCAAGAGGAACCTCTGCCTGGAGAAGAGCTGATAGCTGAGGAAAACGTGCTGCCCTGCCTGTGACTGTGCTTTGTGGAGCTTTCCTGCAGTGCTGCTTCTACCAGAGTAAGAGGGCAAAGACTGGACTTTGTGTGCCTTCCATCTTGAAGAAGAAATCTCCAAGGGCTTGATGTAGAGCTTGCCTCCTGTTGTTGAAGTCTCAGGGATAGCAAAGACTTCTTCCTGCCAGCACCTGGAGTCTCTGGAGAGACCCCTACTCTGCTCTGTGGTGCCCTTCCAGTTCCTGGGACCCTGAAAGGAGAAGCTGGCAGCCCAAGGAGAAAAATACACGCACCGAGCGCCGTGCGGAGAAAAGATCGACGCGAATCCGATCGCGGCTGAGAAAACGACGCGACGCCGGTTCCGCAGCTGAGAAACGACGCCGCAGGAAACGCGACCGAAAAACCGACGCCCGGAGCAGGAGAAACGACGCGCAGCATCGCTGACGGAGGCTGAGAGATCGCACCCTGCGCCGCAGGACTTTCGGATCGTCGTGTGGCTGGCTTTTTCAACACGCACCGCCGTGCCGAGTTGTTTTCGACGCACACAGCCGTGCAGGGTTACTTTCGACGCACACCGCCCGTGCGGGGTTATTTTTGACGCAAACCAGGTACATTTTCACGCTAGCAGCGCTAGTGTGGTGTTACAACTACCTAAAGACTCTTTTTATTTTAAACCTTTAAAAAATCATAACTTGACTTGTGTATGTTGGATTTTTGTCGTTTTGGTCTTGTTTTGTCTAGATAAATATTTCCTATTTTTCAAAACTGGTGTTGTGTCATTTTGTAGTGTTTTCATTAAGTTACTGTGTGTGTTGGTACAAATACTTTACACCTAGCACTCTGAGGTTAAGCCTACTGCTCTGCCAAGCTACCAAGGGGGTAAGCAGGGGTTAGCTGAGGGTGATTCTCTTTTATCCTAACTAGAGTGAGGGTCCTTGCTTGAACAGGGGGTAACCTGACTGTCAACCAAAGACCCCATTTCTAACATTGGTGACCAGCGGTCGGGATTTGGACTTGTATTTGTACTTGACATACAGTAATTAAGTGTACACTACTGTTTTGATCTCAGACCACTACGTGACCACATACTACTTGTTTGGTGATCTTTTGATTTTTCTCTTAAGGACTCTTTTTATTCTACTTCCATGATTTTGCTGATCCCTTGACTGATTCTTTTTTCTTCATTGGGAAATTATTTTCTGCCTTTGGAACTTTGCACTTGTGACCATCATGTCTCAATCTGGAGATGCAACAGCTGGAGCTGTGTTTGAAATGGAGAAACTGAAGGAGTACTCAGTTGCTCAATTGAAACAGTTCCTTAAAGATCTTGACTGTCCCACTGAGAGCTCCACCAGGGAGGGGGAGCTGCAACAGGCACAGAGGGCTTGGGTGACAATCAAGAAGGCTGGAGGGCACACAGAGGAGGAGAATATGGGTGGGGAAGTGCAGAGGATACACAGTGGTGTAGTGGAGGAACCTGTTACGCCTGGGGGGAGGGTCCCCAGGAGGGGTGGCAGGGTGTCACCCAAGGGTCTGACTCCTGAAGAGTTACAGGACAGACAGGCAGAGAGGGAGTACCAATGGGAGCTGAAAAAGCTCGATTGGGAGTTGGAAGAAAGGAGGAGGAACTTAGAGATTAAAAAAATGATTTATGCTTACGAGCTTAAATTGAAAGAGCTGGAAGTCATGAGGGCTGAGTCCAGCTGGAATGGTGGCAGCAACAATTGTATATCCAGTGATGCTGCAGAAGTGCACATGCCCAGAGAGGTGGTGCCCTACTTGAAGGAGGGAGTTAACACACGCCAGGAGGTTCAGGGGTATGAGGTAGCTCCAGTGATGCACAGGGTCCCTGAGGTGGATTGGGGAACTGGCATGGGGAGTCGTATTCCTACTGGTGGGAGGGACACTCTACTGACTCTAGGTGAGAGTGACAGGGAGAGGGGTTCCCCCCAGGTAGAAGTCCTGGTTAGGGAGTGTGAAAACATCCCAGAAGAGTGTGGGTTGAGTGTCAGGGACAGTCAGGTACTGTCTCACCAGTCTCAGGAGGGTGATGTGGGGTGCTTTTTCAAAGCAGAGTCACTGGATGGTTGGGTGAAGGGTACTTTGGTTAATTCATGTGAGGGGCTGAGTGATGTAATTGCTGGAGAGCATATGTCTAGTCCTTATTTTCCAGAGCTATGCCAACACCAGGTGGAGTGTGAGTTCTCTGACCCCAGGGAGCTTACAATGGAGGCAGACTTCTGGGTGAGTACCAGAGAGTCTGAAGAGGCATGTGGGGGTGCTCCTGAGAGGAGTGGTCTAGGTAGTTCCCAACCAGGTGAGGTAGGGAAGGATTGTAGTGTCCCAGGTAGGTCCCAGTGTAGTGGGATGGGTGAGGGACCCCATGTCCAGTCTCAGAGGAGAGGGAATGGGAATGGGTTGAGGCCCAAGGTGCCCGAGATCCGGTCCCAGGTCCTGGAGGGTTCCCTGCGGGAACACCAGGAGGGGAGCCTAGCCTGTACCATAGGGCCATCTGTTGAGGGAGATCCCACAGTGTCAGGAGAACTTGGGGGGGCGGCTGTAGCCAGCGTCCCACCAGTTCTGGTGTCTGGCAGTACCACTCTTAGTGAGGGGGTGCAGAAGTCCCGACAGAGGGTTGAGAGGGGGTTGCGGACCCCAGTGGAGAACCTGGAGGGTCAGGGGCCAGCTCTGAGAGCAGAGCCCCCCATGAATGACCTTGGTAAGACCATTTCTGGGTTGGGGGGAATCCAGACTCTGTCAGATGGGCAGAGGTCAGGAGACCTGCGCCAGCCAGACTCTTGTGTGGCCCTTCGGGACAGTGTGTCCCTTGAGGGGGGTAAGTGTGCCCCCCTGGAAGTCCTGGTGTGCCAGGCAATGGTTCAACCGCAAGGTGGTGACTCTGGGTTGAATGATCAGGTTCAGGGGGTAAACTCTGACCTGATGGGGGGTAAGTGTGCTCCCAAGGAAGTCCTGGTGTGCCAGGCAGTGGTTCAACCGCAGGGTGGTGACCCTAGGTTGGATGACCAGGTTCAGAGGGTAAACTCTGACCTGGTAGGGGGTAGGTATGCCCCCCAGGAAGCCCTGGTTTGCCAGGCAGTGATCCAGTCTGTGGGTACAGACCCTGGATTGGGAGGCCAGGTTAAGGGTGTCCCCCCTGACCTGGAGGAAGGGGCTACTGTTAACAGTGCCCCTACCATGTTGTCTTCTGGGGGGGCCACTCCTAGTTGGGTGGTTCAGGACCCCAGAAGAGAGGGCAGGGGGAGGGAAGCCTCACCCCTGGCCCTGGTCCAACCTGAAGGTACAGACCCCAGGTTGGAGGATCAGTTGCAGGTTAACATCCCTGCACTGATGGAAGAATTGTGCAGGACTGCTTCTACAAGCACCCTGACAGTTTTTGACTCTGGGGGTGCCGCTTCTGCAGGGAGGGTACAGAGCCCCAGAGGGGAGGACCAGGGTCAGGTTAACATCCCTGACCTGGTGGAAGAGAGAGTGGTCAAAGGGTGCCAGGCACCTGGGGCTACCACCCCCCACTCTCCACAGTCACAGTGGTTAGAGAGGCCTGAGGTCGGGCTTTCATCCCTGACAGTTGTCTGGGGCCACTGTGGCTTGCTGTCCTGGTGGACAGAGTTGCCCCTGGGGGGGGGAGGACGAGAGTCACACCCCGGGGGTGGAGTGGGCAACACCACTGTGTTGGCCCTGGTGGTACTATCTGCCCATTGCAATACATCTGTGAGCAAAGTAAAGTTAGGTGTTGCACAGATGGTGTCTGTAGATGTGGAGAAGGGTTCCCCATGGGTTAGCTTAGTGGGCCCTGAGAGTATGGACAGAGGGATCCAACTGGAGTCAGGAAGGCGTAAACTGGAACATGCCCCTGCTGTTGTGGGCCTGGGTCCCTGTTCTATCGCCCCAATCAGGGAAGTACATCAAGGTATTGATTGTTCTCCCCTGGCTTTAGGCTGGTAGGGGGTCGTGTTGGACTTTTGCTTATGCAGGGTCATCCCCAGTCTTTTTGCCTCCTGCCTCCTATTTTTTTCTGACCTGTCGCTGTTGGCTTTTGAACTCTGAGCACTTTCCCACTGCTAACCAGTGCTAAAGTGCATATTCTCTCTGTGTGAAAATGTATGTAAGTGGTTTATCCATGATTGGCATATTTGAATTACTAGTAAGTCCCTAGTAAGGTGCACTAGAGGTGCCAGGGCCTGTAAATCAAATGCTACTAGTGGGCCTGCAGCACTGGTTGTGCCACCCACATAAGTAGCTCTGTAATCATGTCTCAGACCTGCCACTGCAGTGTCTGTATGTGTAATTTTACACTGTAAATTCGACTTGGCAAGTGTACCCACTTGCCAGGCCTAAACCTTCCCTTTCCTTACATGTAAGGCACCCCTAAGGTAGGCCCTAGGTAGCCCCAAGGGCAGGGTGCAGTGTATGGATAAGGTAGGACATATAGTAATGTGGTTTATATGTCCTAACAGTGAAATACTACCAATTTCGTTTTCACTGTTGCAAGGTCTGTCTCTCTCATAGGATAATATGGGGGCTACCTTCAAATATGATTAAAGTGTAGATTCCCCTAGAGAGTAGATGGACATGTGGAGTTTGGGATCCCTGAACTCACAATTTAAAAATACATCTTTTAGTAAAGTTGATTTTAAGATTGTGAGTTTGGAAATGCCACTTTTAGAAAGTGAGCATTTTCTTGCTTAAACCATTCTGTGACTCTGCCTTGTTTGTGGATTCCCTGTCTGGGTCAGTTTGACAGTTGGGTTGTTTTTCACCTCACACCAGACAGTGACACAAAGGGAGCTGGGGTGTGATCTGCATTTCCTGATTAGCTATCTCTGCTAGGAGGGAGGGGTGGAGTGGTCACTCTCATCTGAAAGGACTGTGCCTGCCTCTGACAATGCTGTCTCCAGCCCCCTGGTGTGTGTCTGAGGCCTTGCCTGGGCAAGGCAGGATTTCACAGGAAGGTGTGAGTCCCCTTTGAAGAAAAGCGACTTCAAAGACTAAAATGGGTATAAGAAGGGCACCCAAACTTACAAACTTCAGAAACACTTCTGGAACCAAGAGGAACCTCTGCCTGGAGAAGAGCTGATAGCTGAGGAAAACGTGCTGCCCTGCCTGTGACTGTGCTTTGTGGAGCTTTCCTGCAGTGCTGCTTCTACCAGAGTAAGAAGGCAAAGACTGGACTTTGTGTGCCTTCCATCTTGAAGAAGAAATCTCCAAGGGCTTGATGTAGAGCTTGCCTCCTGTTGTTGAAGTCTCAGGGATAGCAAAGACTTCTTCCTGCCAGCACCTGGAGTCTCTGGAGAGACCCCTACTCTGCTCTGTGGTGCCCTTCCAGTTCCTGGGACCCTGAAAGGAGAAGCTGGCAGCCCAAGGAGAAAAATACACGCACCGAGCGCCGTGCGGAGAAAAGATCGACGCGAATCCGATCGCGGCTGAGAAAACGACGCAACGCCGGTTCCGCAGCTGAGAAACGACGCCGCAGGAAACGCGACCGAAAAACCGACGCCCGGAGCAGGAGAAACGACGCGCAGCATCGCTGACGGAGGCTGAGAGATCGCACCCTGCGCCGCGGGACTTTCGGATCGTCGTGTGGCTGGCTTTTTCAACACGCACCGCCGTGCCGAGTTGTTTTCGACGCACACAGCCGTGCAGGGTTACTTTCGACGCACACCGCCCGTGCGGGGTTATTTTTGACGCAAACCAGGTACATTTTCACGCTAGCAGCGCTAGTGTGGTGTTACAACTACCTAAAGACTCTTTTTATTTTAAACCTTTAAAAAATCATAACTTGACTTGTGTATGTTGGATTTTTGTCGTTTTGGTCTTGTTTTGTCTAGATAAATATTTCCTATTTTTCTAAACTGGTGTTGTGTCATTTTGTAGTGTTTTCATTAAGTTACTGTGTGTGTTGGTACAAATACTTTACACCTAGCACTCTGAGGTTAAGCCTACTGCTCTGCCAAGCTACCAAGGGGGTAAGCAGGGGTTAGCTGAGGGTGATTCTCTTTTATCCTAACTAGAGTGAGGGTCCTTGCTTGAACAGGGGGTAACCTGACTGTCAACCAAAGACCCCATTTCTAACACTCCTAAATAAAGTTATTAAGTTAATTTATGCAGTTTATGTCACGGTTTTCATGAATTAACATAAGACCGCACCCCCCCCCCCCAGTTCATGTTCAGATTCTCTTTGCCCCAAATGTCTCTAAACCAGATTGCCCTCTTAATAAAATAGAGATTCTTTTAGTTCGGTATGGCCATAAAAAACGTATGTTTCAAAAGTACATCAGTGCACTCTCTGAAGGTCTGTACTGCTGCCTCAAATGCTTTGGAACAGACTGATTGTATCAGTATCCCTTTCATAATAACACTAAAATATGTTTTCCCTTGAAAGCAAGTAAGTCATTCTTTATTGATAGATTCATTAACATATTTTCAAAATAAATAATCAATCAATTAAAAGAATAAACTTGTATGATGCGTGGAATGCAGGGCCAGACCTATAACTCAATTGCCTTGCATTACTTCACATTCGAGTATCACACTAGAAAATGAGGCGTCAATTCACATATCAGGGATAACAGTGAATAAAAAATGAGGACCTCCGTACTGCCTCAGTAAAGGATTAAAACATGGATTTAGAAACCTGTGATGGTGCCATCCAATCCCGAAATGTGTCAATGCCATCTCAAAGTCTGATTGATTCCAAGCTGAGTTTCTGCCAGAGCGATGTTACAGTTCTGCTAAAATAGACCCTTGGATAGCAGATCAAGTTGGGGGAGCACATCATTTTAGGTGCTGAGTTCTTCCAGCATCTTGAAGGCTGACCTGTGAGACCTATAAGGTCCCCTCTTTGCAGACCTGTTACTGGGAGACGATGTTTGGGTCATGCCGAGAGGGGTCCACTAATGACAAATCAAGTAAGGGAAACATGTTGGATCAGGTACTATGCTCTACCAGCTTCTTAGTGGCAAAATTAATGAACTTCACAGCCTTTGCATGATAGTTGAACTGGGTCACCTCTTAGTAAGACTATTACAGCTGGACAACATGACCTGACTTGCAAAGATAATAAAGATGGACGTAAGAGCTTTTGCCTGTGAGGTAACATGGCTTGACACACGCATAATAGATGAAGCAGCATTTCACTGGTGAATCCGCAAGACGGTATTGATTGGTGGGCCAAGTCTGGTTTCAGGAGGGCACAAGATCCTTAGATGGAAAAGCACCAAACCTGATAAGCATCAGGTCATGTTTCCTGGTTTTCAGAGAATTGAGAGGACAGGTAGGGCTGGGGGCCCCAGAATGCATATGATGGCATGGCTGGCCACGCATGCCCGTTTGCTCACCATTACAGCCTTATCTGTGATGTGTGATAGGAGCTTGGCTGCTCTATTGGAATTCATTTAAAGGAAGCACATTGCATGGGTTGTGACGAGGTTCCTCTGATTGCAGTGATTTAATCGACTGCTGTGTTACGGGAAACAGTGACTTCTTTTTGTGGCCTGTTCTGGCTAACCTCAGCCTCTAACTTAATTTAACTAAGGACCCATTCCTTATTGGGCCCTGGTGGTGCAGGCCGAACTGGAGCCTGGTTTGGGCTTGCGAGATGCGCTGTGAAATGGCAAAGAGTGTTTTTGAAGAGGCTCGATTTTACAGTGTTTAAGGTTGCTAGGTCTTCCCCTTTGAAAAGTTCTGGGCCATATGGTATTGAAGGCATGAATTTGGCTCCAACTACCCGAAAGAGATGGTATGTCAAGGTGTTTTGTGTTTTTTGTTGGAAGGATTTGAATGCAAACAAGAGGTTCTTTGTTGTGGCTCATCTTTATTGAAGATATGTTTTGAAAGTTAAATGCAAGTCTAAAAGGACACCAAGATACTTATATAATTTCATCAGTTCAAGGGGATTTCCCTTGGCCGACCAGGTATATTTCAGTTGCCAATTGGTTTGTGGACTTGAGAAACACAGAACCTTCTTTCACTGTAGTTAAGCTCCAGCTGCAGATTGGTGATATTCCTCGATTGTCTATCGAATGCTGGAGGCCAATTGGTGTTTAGCTCATCAAGATAATGTCATCTGCATATTGTAGGCTTCTGAGTTGTTTTTGGCCCAGCCTAGGACGGTCACTCAACATTTGGGCCTGATGGCTATCAAAATCGGCTGTGTAAATATTAAATATGCCATGTTGGTAAAGATTTTTTGAGTGGCTATTCAGCTGTCGCCGATCTTGATTTATACCTGTTTGTTTCCAGCAGTTTCACCGGTACTCCCCAGTGTGACATTTTCTCTACAGCTTAGCCCTTGGGACTTTTAAAGGCTGCCTTTAAATCAATTAAGCAGGCATAGAGCTTACTGGATTTTGCTATTGCTTGATCAGCAAGTAAACTTGCTCCCAGCAGGCTGGTTAAAGTGCTCATTCCTACTCTGAAGCCATTTTCGGAATGATGTTTGATCAATTGCCCCAGTCCTTTACACCAATGATCAAACTGAAAGCATAGATCTTGGCTTTAACGTCATTTAAGGTGATTGATCTGTAAGTGGCAGTGTTTGAGCACTTGCCAGACTTTTATATTAGTTGTAAAATACTGCCTCACCAAGAATCCAGAATGGTATTTGTTGACAAGGTGTAATTGAATAGCGGTGTTAATAGAGTGGCCCAAAGGGGTGGGTCCTTTTTAAATAGTGCATTGTTTGGAAGGTCAGTGGGCCCTGGAGCCCCCTTGGACCTGAGGCTTTTCAGAGCATTGGCGACCTGTTTATGAGTAATTGCGGAGTGGATGCTTCTGTTGGGTGAGTGCTTTGATGGAGCTGCCAACAGACCTCAGTTAGTGTTATCGGAAAGTAGTCCTTGTTGCTCTGATTGGGAGCTTCAAATGTGTGTGTCGTGCAGGCTGATTCTGTAATACCAGTGTTGTAGTGCCAGTTTGTTTAATTTGGCCCAGAAGTGTTTCAAATTTTTTGTTTTTGCTTGCATGAAGCAGTGTTACCCAGAAACCCATCATGTAGTTTAATTTAGCTGACTAGATAGCTTTTTTGCATGCTTGTTTCACTTTTATGGAAAAGTTGGTGACTCCTGCAAGTAATTCAGAGTCTGCTAAAGTATAATCTAAGGTGACATTTTCCCTGTTAGTCACTCTGGTGAATGCTCCTGGTTGAGGGCTTTAAGTGTGATTATGCATGTTCTGCCAAGATGATCTGGTTTGGCCTGGTTGCAGATTATCTCTGGGATTTGAATGAGGGGCTTGACTTCTGATCCTTGCAGTAGGTTCATATTAAAATAACCAGACAATATTATGTGGGCTTGTGAATACATAGAGTTGAGATATTAAAGTAGGCTTGTTAGGGTCTTAATCTTTGCGAGATTGTTCTTCTGGGCAGGATGGATGTATAGATTCAAGATTATTAATGCAGAATGTTGCTCTGGGTGAGGTGCCACTAGGAAATTATCATCTTGTATTCAAGATAAACCTAGGTCCACTGCCTTGTGGGCCCAAGTGATGTTGGTAGACATATATGGCAAGAGTCCCCCTTTCATTCTACCCGACTTGGATTATTTTATCGCTGAGGTGTGATATACTTTGAAGCCCACCATTAGTGTTTGTGCTTGCTGCCATGTTTCTTGAAGCAGCAGTAGTTTGAATTCACTTAGGAAACTCAAGAAGTCATTTCTCCCCACCTTCCTGCCCAGGCCATTCACATTTCAGGAGCAAATTTGCAGAGGTGGTCCTTGGGGGTGGGTGGTGTTTCATTGCTTCACTCATGCATCACTATTGGGTCTGCTGCTGCAGTGCCATACTTGCTGATAGACGGCAAGAATTGCTGTCTGTTGTGCTACCCTAGTTGACAGGGATAGTGATGGTTATTTGTAGACCTTCCCAGCAGCTATTGACTAAGGGGGCTAATCTCCCCCATTAGCAGACCTGGCTTTGACTTAGTTGATGGTGGTGTAAACAATGGGCTTGGGTAGCGGGCTGATTCAGGTTTCTTCAAATTGATTCCCCATTCTGCAATACTTTCATCTGACCAGATGATGGTAGTTCCCCGATTGTTCTGAGATGGGGCTGAATTGCACTGCTTCTATGTTGCTGGACCTAAGGTAGTGCAGGCCATGTGATGCATCCAGTAGCCTTAGAACTGCACTCTAATTTAGAATATCATGACGTCCTATGGATTGGTAGCATGGAATCAGTTTAAGCGTTATGTTCTCCTACTAACCCCTTGAATCTGATTCCACATTGTGCTGCTTGCGGCTGGCAAAATAAGCAGCTGGGCCCTGGTTGGTGGAACTTGACTTCCAGGGAAGTGGGTCTGGTCATTCTTTGCTTTTCAGTGTGAGAAGTCACCAAGGTAACCAATTTTTGAGCGTTATCTTCCCATGAGGTGAGTAAGGTAGTTGGGGGTTCAGTCTTGCCAGTAAAATGCAATCTTTTGTCATTGGTGGTGACACTGGAACTCAGGGTGCGGAATCGTTGAGTTGCTGTTGTGACTTCTGTGCTCCCTAAAACGACATGTGAACTTGCTGTGTGTGTAAAAGTCAACTGTGGATGTTCTTGAGATTTTGGCATTGTTGGCATTTGTGGCACAGGATATCCACTTGACAGAGTGACTGTGTTTGGCTTAATGGCTTCCATACACTCCTCCTGCTGATGAAATATTGGATGAGATGTGATAGCAACAACAATGTCTTGGTCCTGATCTGTATTCTTTCTCTTTTTGAAGTTGCTGCAATGGAATTGTTTTTTTGAGTAGATGGCACATTTAGGGCCTGATTACAACTTTGGAGGAGGTGTTAATCCGTCCCAAAAGTGACGGTAAAGTGACGGATATACCACCAGTCGTATTACGAGTCCATTATATCCTATGGAACTCGTAATACGGCTGGTGGTATATCCGTCACATTTGGGACGGATTAACACCTCCTCCAAAGTTGTAATCAGGCCCTTAGTAATTTTATTGCCTATGTTTTATTTTGTTTTGCTTTTCTCAGGCCCTTGCATTCCCTCTTTATGAAGAAAGTGTATAGGTGCATGGAAGACGAGTCCAATGCAAGCTCTTTTTGAGAATTTGCCTTTTTCGGCAGAGGGATGTCTGGTCCATACATCTTTGATGCCCCCATTAGTGGTGTTGATTTGTTATGATTGTTATGACTTGTAATTAACAGGCTCCTCCTCAGTGAAGGGTGGCTGCAACACTCCAGTCATTTGGCTCTGAGGGTGGCAATGCTTGCTAAATGCCTGCAAGTTGTGGGAAACTTGGCTTTCTCCAAGAGTTCCAATATTATTGAGGGGACCTTGTCAAGAGGTCCATTTTGAAGTGCATTGACATAAATTATAGGTTTTGGCTGGATCTTGCTGGACTCGTGTCCATGTCATTCAGCACCTGCATTTTGTGATCAATTCCCTGCACATGGGCTGCGAGGGGGTTGCATTGGTCGACACATATTTTCAGCTTATCTACGTGGTATGTTAATGCTGATGAAATCACTACCATGGTGCTCAGCAGGTGGAGCCAGTGGATGTAGCTGGTGGATGGTTTGGCATATCTGTGAGTGGCCTTGCTGTCTGGTCAGGAGAGGTATTTGCTAAGTTGGCTTCGATCCCTTTTGAATGTGAGGGAGGTTTGGTAAGGTGGAATTTCATGCTGTCAGCTCCTCTTTGTTTCTCCTGAAGTAGGAACGTTCTGCAAAGGGGGTGTGAGTCCCCAGTGGCAATTTAGTAGGCAAGAGCAAGCTGTTATAGTCATGTTTTAGGGCTGATGAAAGAGATGGGCTAAGCTGGTCAGGGAGCGTGACCTGCGACTGATTGAATGGACTTAGAAGCATTTCCTGCCATACTCTTGTATCATCTGGATCCCCCCATTAATACATTGTTTAGACCGTTGTGGGAGTGGCTTGTACAGCCCGACAGAGTGTGACTCAGGTCTGCTCTGCATGGGAGCCCCATACAATTTTTTATCATGCTTCCATAAATGCAGGGAGTCTGAACAGTCGGTGATGGGGCTTTGACTACTGTGTGCTGCTTCATGTCATGCACTTGGATGTAAACAAGGTACTGGGAGTTTGAGTGAAAATCCTGGTTTGAATTTGCTTGGGAATTAGGGGATGTTAGAAATGGGGTCTTTGGTTGACAGTCAGGTTACCCCCTGTTCAAGCAAGGACCCTCACTCTAGTCAGGGTAAAAGAGAATCACCCTCAGCTAACCCCTGTTTACCCCCTTGGTAGCTTGGCAGAGCAGTAGGCCTAACCTCAGAGTGCTAGGTGTAAAGTATTTGTACCAACACACACAGTAACTTAATGGAAACACTACAAAATGACACAACACTAGTTTCGAAAAATAGGAAATATTTATCTAAACAAAACAAGACCAAAATGACAAACATCCAACATACACAAGTCAAGTTATGAATTTTTAAAGATTAAATTCAAAAATAGCGCTGAGAAACACAAAATGCTTTGATGAGGTGTTAATATGGCGTTGTGACGGAGTCATTCCAAACAAGCCGACACCAGCGGCGCCGGACATGGAGTCAGGTAGACCCCCAGTACCTTTGGTGAAGAGCGAAAACAAGCCGATGCACGAAGTCGGGGATTGCGGCGTCTGTGCAAAACGTTGATTCTGCGCACTTCGAGCGGCATCGGTCACGGCGTGGTGCGGCGACTTCCACGGAGTCGCGGACTTCAGCGGGGCTGCAGCGGCGTCGGGACTGCGAAGGTCATCGTGTTCCAGCGAAGATCACGGTGTCGGGTGCAGGCGGCGTCACCGGATTAAACAGCGGCGTCGGTCCGAGGTCGTCCGAAGTCACTTTCCTTGGATTTCCACCAGGTTTCCTTTCAAGGGCCCAGGGACTGGATAGGGCCCCACGTGTCGGAACAGGAGTCTTTCCAGAGACTCCAGGTGCTGGTAGAGAGAAGTCTTTGCTGTCCCTCAGACTTCAAACAACAGGAGGCAAGCTCTAAATCAATCCCTTGGAGATTTCTTCACAAGATGGAAGGCACACAAAGTCCAGTCTTTGCCCTCTTACTCTGGCAGAAGCAGCAACTGCAGGATAGCTCCACAAAGCACAGTCACAGGCAGGGCAGCACTTCTCCTCAGCTCTTCAGCTCCTCTCCAGGCAGAAGATCCTCTTGTTTCCAGAAGAGTTCTAAAGTCAGTTGTTTTTGGTGCCCTTCTTATACCCAATTTCTCCTTTGAAGTAGGCCTACTTCAAAGTAAAGTCTCTTTTGAATGTGAAATCCTGCCTAGCCCAGGCCAGGCCCCAGACACTCACCAGGGGGTCGGAGACTGCATTGTGTGAGGACAGGCACAGCCCTTTCAGGGGTAAGTGACCACTCTTCCCCTCCCTCCTAGCACAAATGGCTCATAAGGAAATGTAGACAACACCCCAGCTCCTTTTGTGTCACTGTCTAGTGTGAGCTGCAATCAGCCCAACTGTCAAACTGACCCAGACATGGAATCCACAAACAGGCAGAGTCACAGAAATGGTATAAGCAAGAAAATGCTCACTTTCTAAAAGTGGCATTTTCAAACACACAATCCTAAAATCAACTTTACTAAAAAGATGTATTTTTAAATTGTGAGCTCAGAGACCCCAAACTCCACATGTCCATCTGCTCCCAAAGGGAATCTACACTTTAATCAGATTTAAAGGTAGCCCCTATGTTAACCTATGAGAGGGACAGGCCTTGCAACAGTGGAAAACGTATTTAGCAATATTTCACTGTCAGGACATATAAAACACCTTACTATATGTCCTACCTCAACCATACACTGCACCCTGCCCTTGGGGCTACCTAGGGCCTACCTTAGGGGTGCCTTACATATAAGAAAAGGGAAGGTTTGGGCCTGCCAAGTTGAATTTACAGTTAAAACTGCACACAAAGACACTGCAGTGGCAGGTATGAGACATGATCACAGAGCTACTCATGTGGGTGGCACAACCAGTGCTGCAGGCCCACTAGTAGCATTTGATTTACAGGCCCTGGCACCTCTAGTGCACTTTACTAGGGACTTACTAGTAAATCAATATGCCAATCATGGATAAACCAATAACATGCAATTTACACAGAGAGCATATGCACTTTAGCACTGGTTAGCAGTGGTAAAGTGCTCAGAGTTCAAAAGCCAACAGCAACAGGTCAGAAAAAATAGGAAGCTGGAGGCAAAAAGATTGGGGATGACCCTGCATAAGCAAAAAAGTCCAACAGGGGAGAGCTGAAGTTGTGGCTCTAGATCGTATACCAGCTTCTTCTCATTCGTTATGAGGTTTAGCACAACACATGGTGACAGCTAACTAGTAGTTGCCTTCAATGTAAAGGTGTTTGTAACCTTAGAGACGATTAGTGTTTTGGACCTGGCCCTCAGACTACCTGGGCAGGGGAACTGTGTTATTCAATGGATTTTAAGTTTAAGTAGTAAGTTATTTTAGTATTTCTAGAGACCAAAGGCTTAATGCAGGTAGTTCCTGTTGTTGAATTTTTGTCCTCCCTGCATGCCGCCTCTGCTGACTCTCTTTCAGAATCTGGGGGTGGTTGCTCCGGGTTGGTCGTAAGCTTCTTCTTCTTAGTGCCCCCATGTTCTTTTGCTGTTTTTGTTTCCCCACTGACTTTTCCTGATCTCATGGTGTCCTGTTTGCAAATATGTAAGGCTGGGTTTGCTGAGTGAGGCAGTGGGGGGTGCAGGGGATGCAAGTGGTGGAGGAGCACCTCAGGAATTGTAGGTCACACCTGGGTTTAGCCAGACCACTTCCGCTTCAATCCTGGCTCAACCCTTGACGGCAGCCCCTAATGCTGTGTCACACCCCTAAATCTGCTCCGGCCTGTTCCTAGTTAGAGCCTGGACTGGTTTCCATCATCGAATGACCTCTGCATGCTTGAATTTGTCCTAGCATTGGCTATCTGGCACCCTCTGCTGATCTTGTTCTGCTAGGGGACTGCTAGTGCGTGACAGCAGTAATGCGGCTAGTGCATTGCAAAAATTGCACTGGCTTGCACGCACTAGTAAAGGCTGGGCCTCTAGCCGGACTAGCTGCTTCCCTCTGGTGTGTAATATTTTTTTTTATTTTCGTGCTCCTGGGTCACAGTACACTAGTTTGCCCACTGCTAGTCGCAAAAGCCTCCACTGTTGGAAGAGCTCTCTGAAAATTGAACAGGCAATGAAAAAGAAGGGATGAGTGGGGGCTTAGTTGGCTGTTGGTGCAGCCAACACTGCTGTTACGGTTTGTGCCGGTGGGGGCTGGTAAGGCTGGAGGGTCTGATGAGAAGAATGAGGCACCCCCTCTCGCTACTGGAGAGTGTTTGGATTTCGCCAAACCTCTGTTGGGAGGGATCTCAGTGGGATCTCAGTGGAAGAGCAACAGTGTAGTCACCCGCACCACACCTGCTCGATTGAGTGGGGCAACGGCATGCCCTGACCGGAGGATGGAGTGTGGTGCTCCGGTGAGTTTGAGTACTGTGGTTCCTCAATGAGTCCCTGCTGCTCACCATTTTCTTCTTGGCTGCTGGCGCCCTGGCATCCATCCAGCAAAGACTCTTTTTTTGCCCCTTGTTCGGTCCAGCCCGCACCTTTGGGTGCGTTGACTACTGTGTTTACCGCTTTGGACTTGTCGCACTCTCCTCCGTGGCTCCAAGGCTCCCTCGCATATTTTTCACTTCTTCCTCACCACACCCACCGAAATATTGTGATATAGTGTTCGCCCAAAACCCTTGATTCATTGTTAATAATTAATGAAATATTGTAAACAAAAGATCAAAATCCTGTTTTATGAAAATCAGTAATTTTACAAAGATTGTCTCCGTGTAGTATTTCTCTTTGAGATGCTGTCAGAGAAAAATCAAACACTTTGGATTTTATTTTGAAAACTGTCATGTTTATATCTGTCTGTTCGAGATGTTTCAAAAATCGATATCTTATTATTGCTTTGTTTCCCTCGAATATTGTATACCAGTTGTAAACGTGTCTATTCTTTTCTCTGTAGCTGTAACTTGTGGTCATCCGGGTGCCCCTGCTAATGCTGTATTGACAGGAGACGTGTTTACGTATGGAGCCACCGTTCGCTACGCTTGCACAGCTGCTCATACTCTTGTAGGAAATTCAACGAGGGTTTGTCAAGATAATGCTCGTTGGAGCGGAACCATGCCTCACTGTTCAGGTATAAATGTATGATAAATAAGAGTTGACAGGCATAAATGGAAAATCTGACACTTATGCACATTGTAAAAAAAAACATTTTTTAAAGCCTCTGTTTTCTTGCAAGAGAAAGGTCTAAAGCGTAAATTAAATATCGCGTTCTTCTACCTGACTAGTAATTCGCAGTATTACCCACGATACAATACGTTTATGATTACTTTATCCTATTATAGGCACATAGTGTTGATTGTCAGGCATCTCCTTGTATAAGCTACTGATTATTGGTATTTGCATTTCTTCATGATGCGCTATATTTTTTTATTGTCCAAAGCTATTTTTGATAAATCTGTTTAAATTGAGTAGATAAATAAAGGGGCATATTTACAAGAAAGTGGTGCATCATAAGTGATGCGCCACTTTTCTTGCGCCCATTCCAACCCCCTAACGGCACCATGGGTGCGCAGTATTTACAATACGGCCCACCATGGCACACATTAGGCTAATAGTGTCAAAAAAGTTGCTGCTATTGTGGTGCTTTGGTGAATTAGCATCAAAGATTATGGTGCTAATCCACCAAAGTTGAGGGAAACCCAGGCGTTAAAAATTATGCTAAAAATGGTGCAGTAAAATCGTGTAGATTTCAATGCGTCATTATTCTGGGCTTCGTAACAGAGGAACACCCACTTGCTTACTTTATGCCTGGCACAGGCATAATATGGCACAAGGGGTTACAAAGTGACTCCTTCTCTCATTGCATCACCAATGTATTTTTAGGTGGATTTTCCCATTGAAGAATGAGGAAGACAAAGTAAAAATAACAAATTCAATGTTTCTATAGACAACTCGTCTCTCCAGCACAGACTAAGCTCTTTATTTCTAAATGGTTGTTAGTAAATAAACATATTTATTTTGAGCTTCAGAGCCTGTGATGAAAGCCGTGGCAGCAAAGGCTGGCACCCTCAAAGATATGGGCATAGCAGCTTGTCATACTCAAGGCTTTATGGCCAAACCCTGATCTGCATAGCCATGGACCATGTGCAGCAAGAACCAGCACAGAGCCTTGTCAGAGGCCAGGCCTTCAGTTAACCACAACTACTCATGACACAGAGCCATGCTCAATGGCTTTTGGTGCCAAGGCTGATTGAGCGCAGGACTTTGCCATGCATAGCAGGAATTGGTAGCTGGCTTTCTTAAAGAGAAAGAATATATACATCTTTTTTATTACCACCAATTTTAGTCAAGGGAAGAGTCAGTATTCTGTTTTATTGCCCTATATGTGTGATTTTTATTTTTGGTGGAAAACAAAAATTGCCCTCTAAACATTAGTATTTGTCAACAGAAAGTATAAAGAGGGAATTAAGAACTGGGGTAATTGGATACAAAATGTGCAAGTCTTCCAGTACTCTTAAGTTTACTTCAGCTGAGCATCCTGCTTCTGGTCACTAGATGGGATTACCCTGCCACACACCAAACAATGCAATCCGACAGTTTGATAACAGGGATCAATGGATTCTTCTCCTCCTAAAGATGTACTTGCTCCTCTTCACTTTTTCATCAGTGAATTGCAGGTCATGCCATACATTCAGATGTTTGTGCATTAATATTGTCCCGAAGTTTTATTTACCTTGGTTGCCCCTGCTCAGCTTCTTCTTGCAGGAAAGAAGCTAGAGCCACACCTCCTGGGCCGCACCCTCTGTAGGTGAGGAGCCCACTCGGAGCCCACTCTGTGCCCATACTATGGCCATGTGCAACAGTGTTGGGCCAAGAGTTTTGGCATTCACCCAGGCCCTGCTTCTCAGCCTCCTTTCGAGTGTAAGCTGCAAGGCCAAGCCATTGACCATACACTGCAGTTAGCCAAGAAAATACAAACAAACCCCAAAATGTACCGCTTTTGACCTTGCACTATGGGGTTTGGCTTTAGGCTGATGGCCAGCCTGCCACTTGCAGCCAAAATCACATAGACTTTTGCTTTAGGCACTAGATAAAACTCTAAAACTCTTGCTTGCGCTCATAAAAATATGCTCGTGATTAGCAGAGAAAAGGAGATGGTCATCTGCCCCTTAAATGATGAGAGGTGGGAAAAACGTCTGAGCATGCAACACCAGTGATGCAAACAAACATCAGCATCAGAATTGAAAAGAACAATAAAAACATGGATCTGTTGAGATATATAATGTTAATGTATAATGTGAATGAACTGAGCTGGGTTGGGCTTCACGTGACTCATGCTAGTGGAAATAGTGTAAAATAGCAAACATTAACATTCTAGTGAGCCATATATATAAATTAGGATGAGCACCCAAGAGCCAAGATGTTAAATAAAGTTATCAACAAATGGACCCGAAGGATGGAATCGTAGATGGAATAAGTGTCTCGTAGTGAATAAGGGAAAGGAATAGCATACACATTGAGAAGTAAAAAGATATCAGTTGGAGGTTTTATTCGGTGAGATGATCAAGAGTCGGCACATTTAACATATAACATGTTCGTATGAGACAAAAAAGTAATAGTCAAGACGCCAAAATTTCTAATGTCAGTTGTAACTACCGTAAAATATTACAATGTGTTTTTTTCTTCCAAATGAAATACATTGTACTCTCCCATTACAATGTAATCAGATTTGTGTCATGTAGCATGAGTTTCTTTTAGATTAATTTAAATCGAACATTTATCAGCATACTTTTAATTCTAATAATCATGTCGTTTTATTTAAAGGCAAAACCCCTGGATTTTGTAGCGACCCAGGAATCCCAGCGCATGGGTCAAGAATTGGGGAAGAGTTCAAAATAAAGAGTCTTTTGCGCTTCTCCTGTGAAATGGGTTACCTCCTCAGAGGATCACCAGAACGAACATGTCTACTGAACGGCTCCTGGTCTGGAACACAACCAGTCTGCGAAGGTAAAATTGCCCTGCCTAAAACTAGGTGTCACTT
Organism: Pleurodeles waltl; assembly: GCF_031143425.1. NCBI lineage: Eukaryota > Metazoa > Chordata > Amphibia > Caudata > Salamandridae > Pleurodeles > Pleurodeles waltl. Next base: position 1,527,064,692 of record NC_090444.1, read on the forward strand.
GTGATGCAGCATTCTGTATCTGAATTCGTTCATGACGTATGGACAATTAGGAGTGCTACTATGTTTAGTTCACAAAAAATAGCTAGTACGGATTGCCCATTTACATGATCGCTTTCGTTTTATTTCCATATAGTAACTCGTATAGCAAAGTGTGTTTTAGCAACATCTGATGAGTGATTTTGGGATTTGAGTAGAATCTATCTTCAGCGGTGATGCAAAGGAGGTCGCAATGGTGTATTTCTTCTTCATAGAAAAAAAGACTTGAGAGTGGATTTAAGAAAAGTGGCTCTGAGTCCAATCCAGCACCAACATTTTGCGCCCTTTAGCACCCCCTAACGCCTCCATGTGTGCACTGTATTTAAGATATTGCGTACCATGGCGGTAGTAAGGGAACTAACGTCAAATTTTTCATCTTAGTTTGGTGCTTTGCAGGATTAGAGTAACAAAATATGATCCTAATCCTGCAAAGCACATTGAGGCCCATTATAAATTATGGTGTGCCTCCGTTTAGTACTTGCTCTGTGCAGGCATTGAAAATGACACAAAAAATGGTGCAAAGAAATCTTTTAAATTTCTTTATGCCATTTTTTCGGCCTCTTTAATCGGTGATCGCCCCCCTCCCTTGAATACATTATGCCTGGCGCAGGTATAATGTGGCGAAAGGGGTTACAAAGCGGTGCAATGCATGCATTGTACCACTTTGTAAATATGGCAGAGATTTTGCCATAATATCGCCACATTAACATCAAACAAATGATGCTAATGTGGCGATATATGGTGCAAGGGGCTCTTAAATCTGCCCCTTAGTTTCCAGTCTCTTGAAAATGATTAATAGATTGGTAGAACCTAGCCTGACATAGATGTCTAGCGTTTTTGTAAGAGATCAGTGGTAACAGGAACAGTTCAAAGAAGTGCTTTACTGCAGCTCGATTCTCCTAGAAATTCATTGTCTCTGGAATTACCTCTTTTACTTTGAAGGTGAAACTGGAATTTAATGTTGGGAAATGGAAACGTTTATCAAATCACATTAATATTCATATGAAGAACCCATGAAACCCTCACGCAAGCCTGTGTTATCAATAGTATAATCCTGCTTTATATACGGAATTAAGCTGTATGTATAAATAAGTGCATTGGAAAGCAAGCATTAGCATGAACACAAGCGTTTTCATGGTACAGCATTTGTGTATTCAAATGCACGTGCCAGAAATGTCACACATAGTAAGAATTTCATGAGAAACTATGAGAAATCCATCTGCCTACCAGTGATGCAGGGACTATGAATACTCCTTTCACTTTTTTGATTTCAGTTAGGCGTCCTACAGACTGAAGCATTCCATTTTTATATAAGCATAAAACTCTGCAAAAATGATGCAACACGTAAAACATATAAAAAAGGATGTATACAAAAGATTATATCATGTGGGTTATACCTGATTGTGCTTCTGCAGCCCAACCAACTCTGCCCAGTTCAAGATAGACCACTTCACCTTCAACATCAGGTTTATTCTATTTTTAATTTAAAATCAAAAAAATATATTCACATTACAAGGAAAAAAGGAAAACAATACATAAAACCAACAATATTAAAACGTAAGCATACCAAGCCAATTAGTCAATATTAATGTAAAATTTCATTGGCAAAAGTCTGTTGGCAGAGTTGAGGGCTTCTGCTAAAAATTAATTGATGTTTTTGACATACGTAACACAACCGCAGTGCTTAATTTGTAAATAAAAAAGTGCCGGTGCCCAAAGCCTTCCTCTTAAACACGCGGCTGATGCAATTAAATATGTGAACACGGAATACTGAGGCGGCGTAATCCTGACGCCATCTCGGGCCTCTTCAATCCATATAAAGCCACTTACTGCACCTTCAACTCACTCTTGCAGCTTTCTAATTTCTCTCTTTGTGACACTTTTTCGTTTTTTCCTTCCTCCGTCTTTCCCATATGTGTCTTTTGCTCGCAGCAAATGCTTGAGGCAGAAGAATAAGCTCCGGCCCTCAAAAATAAGTGCCAGTGCTCAGCACCGGAAGCAACAAGCACAAATTAAGCACTGCACAACCGTATTGCTCCTACCCTTAGCATGGTCAGGATTTACAAGCATGCAGATGGTAAGCTAAAAAACAAAAGAATTTCCCTGGCAAATAGCAGATTTTAAGAAGCGACCCCCCTACTAGGCACACTTCAGGCCTAGAAAGCTTTTGCAAAAAAAAAACAAGCACTGATCTGAACCTATCAAAACCGTATTTCTTCCATGGGTGGAATGGAAAACAACACAAGGTTTTTAATTACAGAAGAAAAAATGTAACAGAGCCTGTGGAGAGTGTTCATCGCAAGGGCAACTGCAATAGAAAGTTGTGTCATATTGGCCTAGAGGGAAAAAAAAAGTTGCCTTCGAATGATTCCTAATCTGAATCAAGTAAGGAGGGAGCGCTCCTAAACTCTTGTTTCTAGGTATGGCTCCTTGCCTATTGAGTTCTGGATCACCATATTGGCTCTCGCTTGTATTTTTTGCAATTCTATCTCTTCTCTAATGTCTTGCCTAACTGCCAAGAAGGAGAGCTTAACTCTGGACTTGTCCTAAGGGTGAATTGAAAAAGTCTGCCAAGCTCCGCTGATGCACTTTTACCATATCCAAGCCAGAGAATATTAAGATCGTGATCACAGTATAAACAATCTTCACTTTTTGATCAATTTATTGATACATATCATTGCTCCAAATTGGAATCTCAACATCAAAAACTGTTTATTTGGGATTCAACAATCTAAAGAACACAATGTAGTAAAATATACAAGATTAAAAATACAACACTTTATAGCATAATGTAAAAGTGTAAAATGCCATCATCACACCCAGAGTGCCGGTAGCACTACTTGTAGGTAAGAACATATGGTCATTATAGCATAAGACAACCTAAACAATGAAAGTGTCTACAAGGGCATTTGGCAGACTGACAGTGAGAGCATTCAGCAAAATTCGTAAAGCTCCTAAAAATCATAAACAGAACAACAGTGTAACTACAATGATCAGATAAGAAAATAAGAAAAATATAAAGTGCAAGTGAATAAAATCGATAGTAAAAGATCGTGCAGATTCACAATGCTGTCAAAAACATGTAATACATCAAATGTGGATAGTATGATTGTGAATGCACCAGGCAGCATGCAAAGCTGGTAACCAGTGCTAAAGTGGATATGCTCTCTGTTGAAATTGTATTGTTGATTGGTTTATCCATGATTGGCATATTCGATCCCTAGTAAAGTGCACTAGAGGTGCCCAGGGACTGTAAATCAAATGCTACCAGTGGGCCTGCAGCACTGGTTGTGCCACCCACATTAGTGGTCCCGTAAACATGGCTCAGACCTGCCACTGCAGTGTCTTTGTGTGCAGTTTTAAACTGACAATTTGACTTCGCAAGTGTACCCACTTGCCAGGCCTAAACCTTTTCTTTTTTTACATGTACAGGTAGCCCCATGGGGAGGGTGCAGTGTATGTTAAAGGTGGGACATTTACTGATGTGTGATACATGTCCTAACAGTGAAATACTGCTAAATTTAGTCTTCACTGTTGCAAGGCCTATCGCTCTCATAGGTTAACATGTAGGCTGCCTTGAAATATTATTAAAGTGCAGATTTACTTTAAGAGTAGATAGAAATACTGAGTTTGTGGTCGCTGAACTCACAATTTCAAAATACATCTTTTAGTGAAGTTGGTTTTTATTCTGTTAGTTTGAAAATGCCACTTTTAGAAAGTAGGTATTTTCTTGCTTAAACCATTCTGTGACTCTGCCTGTTTGCGGATTGCCTGTCTGGGCGGTTTGGGAACCCCTTGTAGGCCGGTCGACAAAGGGAGCTGGGGTGTAGCCTGCATATCCGGATGGGCCATCTGCGCTGAGGGGAGGAGCGGTCACTTACACCTGAAAGGGCTGTACCTCCTGGTGTGTTTCTGGGGCCTGGCCTGGGAAAGGCAGGATCTTTTAGTTCAAGCCTGAACAACCTACAGCGTTACTTAGGTACTCCCTACTTAGCTGAGGAGGAACAAATCTTCAAGACCACAGAAGTCTCCGTGAATAGTACCATGGTGTCTCTACATGTAGTGAGACAGAGATATTCAGGAGGACCAGAAAATGAGTGCCTGACCAAACGTTGGCACATAGGTTCTCATTATCCTAATGAGACAACTGGAATCGAGTGGCAGAATCACCTGTACTGCGGGGACTGTGTCTGATCCAGCACCATGTGACACCTGTCAGCTTAATCTGGGTTTGTTTTGGCTAACTAGCAGTGCCTCACCTCCACCCAAGAGCATGGATGACTGGGCTAACCGGGCGCATGACATACATGACTCTTCAGGGAAATTGTGGTCACTCAGATCTCATCTGCTTTTCTCAGGTACGTTAGTCTCACCTATGCAAGGAGAATCAAAGGCAGAGTAAAGTTCAATAAGGTTTTATTGAAGTAACTGCATCCTAGATAATAAAGCATGTATTGCAAAAACTATGACAATGAAGCACAATAAGATTACAATTGTGACAAGGATAGTAAAACACAAGAATAACCTTACCATACTGTCACTTTGGTTTGTAGGGATATTTCCTACCTAAACTATGTTAGAGCACAGCATGTTAAGCTCTAATTCTGGCCTTTCAGGGTCCCTCTGGGAAGACATCACCCCTCATACCTGAGCAAGAGGCCTGTAGTCTTCATAAGCAGCAATCAGCATACAGTTGTGGTTAACTGGCTGGAATCTACCTCTAACTTAAATCGGTCAAAGTAGTGTTTTTATAATAAAACATATGATGTTCCAAGAAAGGATCCCCACATAAGAGTATGTATGTTTCTGTGAACATTGGAGACAAAGTGTACCACTTTTGCCAGCAACCTATTGTGCTGCAGCTTTGAGAAAAGCACAGAGTGAAAGAAATGTCTTGTTTAAGAATGCAGTGCTGACCTAGGCGAAGAACAGCTAGATAGAGAAACTAAAACAAGACCGCAAATGTGGCTACAGTTAAAGTAATATATTGAAGCTAAATAAAGTATATCTAGGTTAACCTGCACAGCGGCAGGTCTAGTTTTCTATAATACTGTGTTTAAAATATAGCTAAAATGGCTACACAACACCCCCCTCAACCAATAACTCCGTTTTTTACAAGAGGTGACTAACTTTCCTAGTGAAAGATTGTGAATTCTGACTCTTGGGGTACAAGTCATGCTATAAGTTGTTGTTAAATTTATCTTTAGGCCCAAGCTTTCAATAAAGAGAACAAAAACATCTATTAGTTGTTTCAGACCTTCTAAGGAACTGCACTATAGCACTGCATTGTCTGCCAATGGCAAAGCAGGCAAAGGCTTTGTTCTAATTACTTGCATGTCCTGTACATTCACAATCAAAAAGTATTATGGTTATTCACATATAACAGAAATAGAATACCAAAGCACAGCCCTGCCCAAAGCCACAAGCTAATATAAAAGGATTGGTGCATTTCCCGTGCTCCCCAAACCTGACTGAAGCAGTTAAATCACTATGCAGAAACACAAATCCACTAATGTGGGGTCCAATCCCATATTAGTTAAAATCCTCTACAACCTGGACCTTTTCAGGCAATCAAAGGTGTTGTTATAGTCCATGAAGGCTAGGGGCACTGTGACAGGGTACCCTTAGAGAAGCTCAAAGGGACTGAACCAAACCCCCTTCTGGGGTACCTCTCTGTAAGCAAAGAGAGGGCATGGTAAGAGGACATCCCACTTATGCCTCAGGGAGGCCTGTGATCATGCCTTTCAAGGTCTTGTTGAATCTCTCCACAAGACCATTAGATTGGGGGTGATTGGGTGTGGTGAACTTGTAGGTTACACCACATGCATCCCACATAGACTTCATGTATGCAGACATGAAGTTAGTGCCTCTGTCAGACACTATGGGGGTCATTCTGACCCTGGCGGTAAAATCCGCCAGGGCCAACGACCGCGGGAGCACCGCCAACAGGCTGGCGGTGCTCCCTTGGGCATTCTGACTGCGGCGGAACAGAAACCGGTTTTCCGCTGCCCTGGGGAATCCTCCAAGGCGGCGCAGCTTGCTGCGCCGCCATGGGGATTCCGACCCCCATACCGCCATCCTGTTCCTGGCGGTTTTGGCCGCCAGGCACAGGATGGCGGTATGGGGTGTTGTGGGGCCCCTGGAGGCCCCTGCAGTGCCCATGCCAACGGCATGGTCACTGCAGGGGCCCCCGTAACAGGGCCCCACCAAGATTTTCAGTGTCTGCCATGCAGACACTGAAAATCGCGACGGGTGCAACTGCACCCGTCGCACCCCTTCCACTCCGCCGGCTCCGTTCGGAGCCGGCATCCTCATGGAAGGGTGTTTCCCGCTGGGCTGGCGGGCGGCCTTCTGACGGTCGCCCGCCAGCCCAGCGGGAAACCCAGAATACCCGCGGCGGTCTTTTGACCGCGCAGCGGTATTCTGGCGGTCCCAGCCAGGCCGGCGGCTTCCGCCGCCGGCCGGGGTCTCACACGGGTAAATATCCCCATTAGAGTTCTGGTCACTACTGGTGCAGTTACGGTCCTCAGAGGGATTGCCTCTGGGTAACGGGTGTCATGGTCCAGCAAAACCAGGATGAACCTGTTGCCTAGGGCAGTTTTGGGGTCCAATGGACCAACAATGTCGATGCCCACCCTTTTGAAGGGGGTGGCAATGACAGGAAGTGGAATCATTGGGGCCTTAACCCTTTTTCCTGTTTTACCACTGGCCTGGCAGGTAGGACAGGACCTACAGAATGTAACTGGGTTTGTCCTCATTCAGGGCCAATAGAAGTGGGTGACAAGCCTGGCAAAGGTCTTGTTTTGCCCCAAATGTCCTGCCAGGGGAATGTCATGAGCCAGACCAAGTAGGAAGGTTCGGTAACACTGGGGGACCTCCAGCGGACGCGCTGCCACAATGGCCGGAACCTTAGGCTCACTGTAGAGGAGATCATTCTCCCAATATATGTGGTGATCACCAGCGGCTTCAACTGCTGCCTGGGCTGAGGCTTGCTTCCTCATGTCCTCTAGAGTGGGACATTATTTCTGCGCCTTGCAGAATTCCTCCCTGGTGGGCCTACCCTCAACTTGCCAGCCAGCAAGCTCAGGTAGGTCACCTGGGGCAGCAATGTCTTTCCCAGTTGGCTCGGGGGCCTCCTCCTCAGGAACCCCGTCAACCACACAGGAAATTCTGGGACCGGTTTCCCGTTCCCCTTGCCTCTCCTCTTGGCAGTTGTCTGGGCCATTGTTCCAGGCTCCAGATGCACTTGACTTCCCTCCCGGGCAGCCATGGACCGTGTGGTCATGCAGACCCACTCAGGCAATCCTAACATCTGCAAGTGAGACTTTAGCTCTACCTCCTTCCAGGTAGTGTGCTCAAGGTCATTGCCTAACAGACAATCTACAGGCACGGCAGGACTCACAGCTACTTTTAGAGTAAAAGAGAAGACCCCCCCCACTCAAAGGGAAACAGAGCTACCGGTAGGTGGCTCTCACGATTGTCAATGACTGTGACTTGGTGTAATGTATTTGTACATGCTGGCTCCTGTGTCATGCAGAGCCTCCACCCTGTGCCCATTGATGGTGATCCACTGCCTATACTTGGAAGTATTGGCAGGCATGTGTGTTTTTGGCACCATCTCTGCATCCCCCAGGGACATTAGGGTTACCTCTGTCTGCTCCCCAAAACTGTCTGGGACCATCTCCTCCCCAAGTGCTATGCTAGTCAACCCAGGTGTCTGCCCTCCTTTGGGGGGCTGTGCCCTCTTGGGACACTTGGAGTCGCCCTCAGAGTGACCATACTTATTGCACTCTGCACATTGGGGTACAAACCTCCCTGTCTTATGGTCAGTAAAACCTCTCCTTTTGGAATCAGACCAGGACTGGCTACCACTACTCCCTTGGGAACTATTTCGGGGGCCTTTTGAGAACTCCTTGTATTTATGTTTTTCTCCCCTCTCTTTCTTCTAATGGGAACCCTGACAACCTTTGTGGGTGTCTCCCCCAGATACCTTTCTGGACACTCTGGTGCTAGTCTAGAGGTCTGCCTCTTCAGCAAGCTTCCCGGGATCAGTCAGCTTACTGTCTACAAGGTGGTGGCGCAACTCTGTAAAACAAATACTGAGCATATGCTCTCTCAGAATCAAATTATACAATCCTGTGTAATCATCTACGTTGCAGCCCCGCACCCATCCATTCAGTGCCCTACTGGAAAAGTCAAAGAAATCTACCCATGTTTATGTGGACTGTATGGTGCTGTCCCTGAACCTCTGACGGTATTTCTCAGGGGTCAGCCCAAACTTGGCAAGTAAAATGGCTTTCATAAGTGGATATGTGTCCTCTAGAGGACTGGGAAAAAACTGCCAATCCAGATGTGTTGATACTGGGCCAAAGATTCAGGTTGTTTACACTTGGAGCTTCTCAGCAGGAACAAATCCATTTCAGCAGGACTGTTTGGTTTCAGCTTGCAGCCTTGCACCACTGGAGGAATTTGAGTTGCAAAAAAGCGACTAAGTAACACGGTAGAAATCTTCACTGGCCGAAGGAGCTAACAGTCTCAGACTAGTGAGGTGCCACCATTGGGCACAAATTTTGGGTTGCTCCCGTTTGAAGGTTTCCCACTAAAAGTTAATAGCTTCACCGAGCCTCTCTAAGAGCCCATCTCAGCCACTGCCTGCTGCCTTGTTCTCTTGATGATATTTGTCTTCATTTCATGGAGTAAGTCAGCAGGTAAAACCTCCGACTAGGACAAACCTAGTTTCTGTATCTTACCCTCACTTCTTCATGGTCAACCTTAAATCATTCCTATGTACTGGGCAAGTGCAGCCAGGTAACCATGGTTGGTACTTAAGACTTTAGGTGCTTTTATTTTTTATTAATTAAAAATACATATCTACTGTTCCCCTCAATGGATTTCGGTTGTTCTGGTGTTTTTGTTGATTACATTATTCTCTATTTTCATAAATTAGAGTGGGATTTGCATTATGTGTTTTCAACTTTGTACCTCTTTTGGTTCTTGTAAATCCTTTACACATTTTCTTCAGCTAAGCCTGCTTGCTCTTTGCCATAGCTTCCAGGCTTTGATTGATATTACTTGTGATGGACTGCCATCCACCACAATTGATAATCCACTTTCTCACATTTATTAATGTAACTTTCTCTAGCTTTTGAAATGTTCATTACTGTAATAATTTTTCTTGAATGAGTGTCTTTTTTGTATTCGGAGCTAAACCAAAATTTAAAAACTTAGTTTAGCACTTAAAAAGTGACTACCATCTCATTAGGTACTATTGAAACTAATCACTAAAATTGCTAATGTATGTGTCCTACAATGATGTGAACCAGTGGCCAATCATTTTAATATATAAGTTATCTGCTGAAAATGAGGAGACCATTTCTATAAATCTTCTAAAAGAAGCTGTAGGAACAAGGTCATGTATTGTTCTGGATTACAATAATCAAACCCAAATTACAATCCATCAATGTGATTAATTCAGTATCAGTAACTGATAGAGAGGCAGGGATTCAATGTAGACCACTCAGTACAATTTTGATGTATGATAAGAGCATCAGTAAATCAGGCAGACAAAATATTTGCATCTTTCTTCTGGCAAGATCATTCTAAACAATATGTACAAAAACCCTTCCAAAGCACATATCGAATTAGCAAGAGAATAGAATGAAAGTGAGTGAGGGGAGTGTTATAGGGTGACATGAAGAAATCCCACTATTTACAATAATTAGCAAATAAGAATGTTGTTCAGCATTTATAAAAACCTGCAAAAAGCTTTCTCCATTAGGTACCCTTCTGTGCTATATTACTATGATGGTATAAAGTTTTTCATTGCTACCTGATTACTTAAATCTTAAAGCAAGTGCCCATAAAATTAGATTGGCACAGCCCCATCCGCCCTTGTTTCACTATGAAGACCACTCTGAAGATGAAAACTTTGCACATTATGAACATGTCACATATATATAATTGGGTTTAAAAGTTTGTGATAAAATGTAACCAGGTGATGGATTTACTCCACATCAGTGATCCTTGCTCAAAATACCAACACTTTTGCTTTATTCATTATTTAGATTTGTCAGAACCCACACTTTTTTGTTGTAAGGCAAAACAATTTTAAAACACTAGTGCACCATATTTCCAAAAGACTTAGGGGGTAATTTTGACCCCGGCGGGCGGCGGTCGCCGCCCGCCTGGAGGGAACCGCCATATGGCCGCTCCGCGGTCGAAAGACCGCGGAGGCCATTCTGGCTTTCCCGCTGGGCTGGCGGGCGACCGCCAGAAGGCCGCCCGCCAGCCCAGCGGGAAACCCCTCCCCACGAGGAAGCCGGCTCCGAATGGAGCCGGCGGAGTGGGCATGTGCGACGGGTGCAGTTTGCACCCGTCGCGTATTTCAGTGTCTGCTAGGCAAACACTGAAATACACAGTGGGGCCCTCTTACGGGGGCCCCGCGGCACCCCCTACCGCCATCCTGTTCCTGGCGGTTGGATGGCGGTAGGGGGTGTCAGAATCCCCCATGGCGGCGCAGCTTGGGGGATTCCAAGGGCAGCGGTAAACCGGCGGGAGACCGCCGGTTTACCCTTTCTGGCCGCGGCAGAACCGCCGCGGTCAGAATGCCCTTTGGAGCACCGCCGGTCTGTCGGCGGTGCTCCCGTGGCCGGTGACCCTGGCGGTCACCGGCCGCCAGGGTCTGAATCAGGCCCCTAGGCACTAATTACAACATTGGCAGTAAGTGCTGCTTACCGTCATGCTGGCTACCACCAACGTACCGCGACTGTGGCGGTATACCGCTGCGGGTATTATGACCCACACAGAGAAATCAGACACTATACAGACACACACACAAGTCCACCAGTCCAAAGGTCAGTGATAAACTGGCGGTACCAAAACCCACACCGTTACGCCAACAGAAATACGCCCACAGCATCATGATCCACAAATCACTGCGGCGGTCATTCAACTGCAGTAAACCATTGGCGGTACAGACCGCTGTGCTCAAAATACACACACACTAACAAAACTACACCACATTGGACAATACAAAATACACACACCTGACACTCATACACACACCACACCCCCACACCAATATAAAACACACACACACTACCCACAACCCTTTATGACCCAAAGATTTTGGCAAGTGAGAGAGAGACAAGCCAGGAGCACCCACTGAATATGAGCCACAAAACACTATCACCCACAGACCATCCACGCACCTCACAGCACACACCCCAACACATCACCCCACACACCCTCAGACATACCACTCACACTACACCCATGGCACCACAAAGACACCCCAGGTTCTCAGAGGAGGAGCTCAGGGTCATGGTGGAGAAAATCATCCGGGCAGAGCCACAAATATTCAGATCACAGGTGCAGCAGACGTCCATTGCAAGGAAGATGAAGCTATGGTGGAGAGTCGTGGACAGGGTCAACGCCGTTGGACAGCACCCCAAGGGATGACATCAGGAAGAGGTGGAACGACCTACGGGGGAAGGTGTGTTCCGTGGTAGCAAGCCACTAGATGGCTGTACAGAGGACTGGCGGTGGACCCCCGCCTCCTCCCCCACAACTAACAACATGGGAGGAGCAAGTCTTGGGGATCATGCATCCTGAGGGCCTGGCAGGAGTAGCAGGAGGACTGGACTCTGGTAAGTCAAATCTCTCTTACTATCACCCCCCACCTGCATGTCATCAAAAACTCCTACCCCTACCCTCACCCCATCACTCCACCACCTTACATATACCCCACCATCACATCTCACTCATTCCAATACCAAGCCCTGCAGGCAACACCAATGCATGGATCCCCATCACAGACCTGCATGGACACCCATCACCACAGCATGCACGCTAATGACAATCACTTAGCCAAACCAATCACAACTCACACAACCCAAAGGTGCCTTGCTAATAGCAACCATAAAGGGAAACATATCCATGCACAAGATGGCACACGCAGAAACAATATCACTGCATTTACATCCCCACAGGACCCCCACTAAACGTCACCGGAGAGAAGGTGCCAGCCACATCCAGTCCCTCCGCCCCCAGAAGAGGCCCACAGTGATGACAGCAGCTCTGCGTGCCTGGATTACCAACCTGGCCCATCAGGGACCTCAGGACAGTTGGTGACCCAGCCACAGTCCCAAACCACCACAGAGCCTCCCCCCTCAGGAAACACCAGCACAGCTACCCACCCAACGGGCCCATCCCTCTGTCCCCAGGACACGTCAATCAGCAGTGTGTCCACCAGTACAGGGACCCCAGGCAAACCCACAAACATAGGATGATCAGGGACCTGGGGTCAGTGGCAGAGGGCACACGGTTCAGTTGACAGAGGCACAGGACAACAGGGAAGCTGGGAGGACTGCTGTGCGACAGGGGGAGGACTGGCCCAGGGAACCGACTTTCCACGAGGCACTCACCAACATCATGGGAGCATACCACCATTTCCAGGAGACCATGGGCCAGATACTGGCCAAGTTGCAGGAGACCCCAGCAGCTGCAGGAGGGACAGTACCTGGGTGTCAGGGAAAACCTGAGGGACATCCACACCACCCTGGTCACCATTGCAGGGGTGCTGGCAGACATGGCCAACACCATGAGGGAGGCAGTGTCATACCAATGGGCCCCTGACACTAGCCAAACCGAAGAACAGCCCTACATCTCTGCCAACGCTAGTGGACAGGAGGCCTTGCCACAGGAACAACAGGCCACCAGCACCCCACCCCCTGCAGAAGGAGAACCACCACACAAACTGTCCCTGCGATCCAGGCAGAAGCCAGAGAACATTGCCAAGACCCCCACCAGGAAATAAGACTCTCCGGATTGTCACTCTTGTGTCCCACTCTGTCACCCTGTCCACCTTCAACTGCCATTGCTCCCCATCCTATGCCCCCTTGAACAATGCACCTGTGACAAAAGTAGACTGGACTCTACCTTGGACTTTCCTCCATCATCAACCCAGCCTATTGCAATGCCCCCTTCACTTATTAGCACCTAAATAAACAACCTTGGAATAAAATCAAATATGGAGTCTGTCAATTGTTTCACAAATGTATTAGTTACACAAACTGTAAACATTGCAATTCAAATGCACTGTAATATTTACATAGGTATGACTTGTAGTGGGCAGCAGTAAACACACCAGGAACCAGAGTGGGGCACAGAGATCTGAAAACAGAGCTGCCAAAGGGTACAGTAAGTGGCCATAGAAATAGGGAATTCAGGCTGATATGTTCAATGTCCAACACACACCTGTAATGGAAGGTGAAGTTACAGTGTCTTACCTGTGTGTCACTGGAAGTACTGTTAAATTAGTGTGGTTCTGTTGTCCACATCTTCTTCCTCTGCCTCCTCTTCGTCACTGTCCACAGGCTCCACCGCTGCCACAAGACCATCTCCAGGCTCATCCTCTTGCAGAAAAGGCACCTGGCATCTCAAGGCCAGGTTGTGCAACATGCAAAGATGGTCTGGCACACCTTTGTGGGTGAGTAATACAGGGATCCAACAGTCAGATGGAGGCACTGGAATCTGGCCTTCAGGAGGCCAAAGGTGCGCTCAATGATCCTCCTTGTTCGCCCATGTGCCTCAGTGTAACATTCCTCTGCCCTTGTCCTGGCATTCCTCACTGGGGTCAGTAGCCATGAAAGGTTCAGGTAACCAGAGTCACCTGCAAAATCAAGGGATACCTGTTAGCCACACACTCACCCTTAGGGCCGACCCCACACCCATATACCTACATTAACTGGGTGGGGACCATGGGCTCACCTATTATCCACACCCTGTGCCTCTGGAGTTGAGACATCACATATGGGATGCTGCTATTCCTCAAGATAAAGGCATCATGCACAGACCAGGATACTTGGAATTGACATGGGAGATGTACCGGCCGCCAAACACAACATCTGCACATTCAGAGAATGAAAGTTTTTTCTATTTCTGAACACTTGTTCATTTCTCCGGGGGAGGGAGGGGAACACATGCAATATGTGTACCATCATCAATAGCACCAATAATGTTGGGGATATGTCCCAGTGTATAGAAGTCAGCCTTCACTGTGGCCAAATCCTCCACCTGTGGGAATACGATGTAGCTGCGCATATGTTTCATCTGGTCAGCACGTTTAAGAACATAGGCTGTGACTTCCCTGATGCCATGGCCACTGTCGCTTGGAAGGAACCGCTTGCCAGGAAATGGAGCACTGACAGGACCTGCAATAGAGGTGGGATACCTGTGGGGTCGTGGATAGCTGAGATCAGGTCCGGCTCCAATTCGGCACACAGTTCTTGGATTGTGGCCCTATCAAGTCTGTAGGTCAGGATGATGTGCCTGTCCTCCATTGTCGCAAGGTCCACAGGGGCCTGTACATGGGGGGATGTCTCCATATCCTATTCATCCTCAGTGGTTGAAAAACGGTGAGCAGAAGGTCAAATTCACATATATTTCAACAGTAATATTAATTTTTTCTTCATAGAAACAGTATGTGAACTCAAAAGTCAGTTGATGTGCCAATGTCTGCTGTGACTCAGTTAGGTGCCATGGCCTTTGCCCCCCTGAAATGGCAGCTGCCTGACCTGTGAGGAGGGACAAGTGGAAATGAGGTAATTCTGCTGGCGTTGTGTGCCGTTGCTGTCGGTGGTCGACGACCGCCACGCAACACTGCATTGGTTATCATTGGGACCTATGGGTTTCAGGAGTCAATGGCGATGTATGCCGGCGGTGACGGTACGCACCGCCGCGGATGTGACTGCCATTTTCTATCTGTGCACTCACTTGCTACCTGACCTTCAACAGGAGAGGACATACACTGCAAGTGCTGCTGTGAACTGTGTCTGGAAGCGACAATGGATTGGGTGTCTGGGGAAAGGGCCCCTTCCTTCACTTCGGAGGAGCTGAAGAGACTGGTGGATGGGATCCTACCCCAGTACACTTTATTCTATGGTTCTCCAGACGAACAGGTGAGTACACTGTGAGCATGATGCGTGGGCCATGAATGTATGGATTGCTTTGTGTGTAAGCCTCGTATGGGGGTGGTCTGAGGGGTCCTGGGCAGAGTGCTGCATGTATGGTGGTCAATGTATGTGCGTAAGGGGATGGGGGGATATGTTGGGCCATGAGTATAACAGTCCGAACTGTATGACTAATACCTTTTCTGCTGTATTTTTTCTACAGGCCATCGCCCATCAGAAAAAGGGTATTTGGTGTGCCTTCGCCAAGGAGGTGCGGACCCTGGGGGTCTTTGACAGGCGGAGCACCCACTGCCGCAAATGGTGGGAGGACCTGCGCCGCTGGGGATGGAAGACGGCGGATGGCCTCCCATTGAGGAAGGGGTGCTCGTCGTACCCTGACCCCCCTGATGTTCTGCATCCTGGTGGTGGCCTATCCGTAAATGGATGGGTACTCGAAGGCATCACAGCAGCCACAAGTGGGTGAGTACAGATTCAGAATCATGACTTTGTACGCATTAAGGTATTACCTAGATGGGGGATGTGGCTGTGGGTGCCCCTAGGCCAGGGCGAACATTGCAGGGTATGGTCAAGGATGGGCAAGCTCAGATGCACTCCAACCACAATAATGTTAGTTGGCATCTACTACTGGGCAGGGTCCTGTGGGTTTCAGGTGTGCAACTAATGGCTTTAGGCATTGTACCCCATGGGCTGGTGACTAGCATTGTAACTGGTAGTGCATGGCCTAGTGCATAGGGCTGTTCCATGAGAGTTGTGTACGCCAACAGTAGTGTTGTTGCTGGCATTGACCAAGTGCATCCTCTGTCTCTCACCCCCCTTTTTGTTTTGTCACCCTGTCCTTGTGTGCATTAGCATCATCTGGCGAAGGAGTAGAGGCACCGGCGACGGAGGGAGCTGCATCCCACATGGGCCTGGAGGCCAAATCCACTGAAGGTGAGGGCACCAGTGGGACGGAGGGCGAGGGTAGCACCACGACAGAGACAGGAGGGGACACTACCGACATCAACACCTCCCCCGATGGCAGCTCACTGGCGGTGGTGGTCACCTCTGTGGCCACCCCAACTACAGGTACAGCCTCCACCCCGTACCAGTACCGCCTTCCCAGCAGCCCCTCAGCGAGTTTCCCGTGCCCAATAACCCAGTAGGGTGGGCATCTCCTTCACCCAAGGGGCCTCAGGCCCTGCCCCAGTCAGCCCTGCTGCCCTCAGTGAGGAGGCTATTGACCTCCTGAGATCCCTCTCTGTTTGGCAGTCAACCAAAGTCAACTCCTTAGGCTCTTGTAATTCAAATTGTCATAGGTAGTATTGACCATTTTAAGAGCAGACTCTACATCAGACATGATAGCAGAAGGTTTAGAGACAGTGAGAAGAAAGAAAATGTTTCAGAATGTTTTAAAGAACAGAGAAAAAAACTTTTTCAAACTTTTAGAAACTTTTAGAAGTTTAGAGAAACTTTTCAGAACTTTGTAAAAAGTTTAAGAGGAGAAAAGCAACACTTTTTGGTTAGGTGTACATACACTGAACTTGTTTTGAACATTATTCTCTTATGAAAAGTACTGAATGACAAAGTGGTAAGTAGTTACAAGTACTTATCCCACCGCTGCACAACCAATGTAGGAGGCTGGCCTGGCTTGTAGTGGGTACAAGAGGTACTTACACCTTGTGTCAGGTCCAGTTATCCTTCATTAGTGTAGAAGAGGTGTTTCTAGCAGCTTAGGCTGATAGAAGGTAGCTATGGCAAAACAGCTTAGGCTGAACTAGGAGACATGTAAAGCTCCTACTATACCACTGGTGTCATATGCACAATATCATAAGAAAACACAATACACAGAAGTACTAAAAATAAAGGTACTTTATTTTTATGACAATATGCCAAAAGTATCTCAGTGAGTACCCTCAGTATGAGGATAAGATATATACACAAGATATATGTACTCAAACCAAAATTATGCCGGTAATAGCAAGAAAAGTAATGCAAGCAGTGTAAAGTTACAATAGATTGCAATAGGAGCACATAGGTATAGGGGCAACACAAACCATATACTCCAAAAGTGGAATGCGAACCACGAATGGACCCCAAACCTATGTGAGCTTGTAGAGGGTCGCTGGGACTGTAAGAAAACAGTGAGGGTTAGAAAAATAGCCCACCCCAAGACCCTGAAAGGTAGGTGTAAAGTGCACCTACTACCCCCAGAGAGCACAGAAGTCGTGATGGGGGATTCTGCAGGAAGAACAAACACCAGCAAGGCAACAACAGTGGATTTCCGGACCTGAGTACCTGTAAGACAAGGGGACTAAGTCCAAGAGTCGCGACAGTGTCAAGAGTGGGCAGGAGCCCAGGAAATGCCAGCTGAGGGTGCAAGGAAGCTGCAACCTGTTGGAAGAAGCTTGGAGTTCTGCAAGAAAGAAGAGGACTAGGAACTTCCCGTTTGGAGGATGCATGTCCTACGTCGTGAAGAAGCTTGCAGAGGAGTTCCCACGCAGAAAGACTGCAAACAAGCCTTGCTAGCTGCAAGGGTCATGGTTAGGGTCTTTGGATGCTGCTGTGGCCCAGAAGGGACCAGGATGTCGCCACTTGAAAGAGGAGACAGAGGGGGTGCCCAGCAACGTAGGGAGCCCTCACAGAAGCAGGCGGCTCTCACAGAAGTACCTGAACAGGCACTTAGAAGAAAAGTGAACCAGAGTCCACCCGAAGTCACAAAAGGGAGTCCCACGACACCGGAGGACAACTCAGAAAGTTGTGCACTGCAGGTTAGAGTGTCGGGGACCCAGGCTTGGGTGTGCACAAAGGAAATCCTGGAAGAGTGCACAGGAGCGTGAGCAGCTGCAAATCACGCAGTACCCAGCAATGCAGTCTAGCGTGGGGAGGCAAGGACTTACCTCCACCAAACTTGGACTGAAGAGTCACTGGACCGTGGGAGTCACTTGGACAGAGTTGCTGAGTTCCAGGGACCACGCTCGTCGTGCTGAGAGGGGACAAAGAGGACTAGTGATGCAGTCTTTTGTTGCCTGCGGTTGCAGGGGGAAGATTCCGTCGACCCACTGGAGATTTCTTCAGAGCTCCTGGTGCAGAAAGGAGGCAGGCTACCCCCAGAGCAAGCACCACCTGGAAGTCGAGAAAGCAGGCAGGATGAAGCGATACATGGTTGCTAGTAGTCGTCTTGCTACTTTGTTGCGGTTTTGCAGGCGTCCTGAGCAGTCAGCGGTCGATCCTTTGGCAGAAGGTGAAGAGGGAGATGCAGAGAAACTCTGGTGAGCTCTTGCATTCATTATCTGAAGAATTCCCCAAAGCAGAGACCCTGAATAGCCAGAAAAGGAGGTTTGGCTACCTAGGAAGGAGGATTGGCTACCAAGAGAGGAAAGAACCTATCAGAAGGAGCCTCTGACATCACCTGCTGGCACTGGCCACTCAGAGCAGTCCAGTGTGCCACAAACACCTCTGTTTCCAAGATGGCAGAGGTCTGGGACACACTGGAGGAGCTCTGGGCACCTCCCCTTGCAGGTCACTCCCCTTTCCTTTGTCCAGTTTTGCGCAAGAGCAGGGCTGGGGGATCCCTGAACCGGTGTAGACTGGCTTATGGAGAGATGGGCACCATCTGTGCCCATCAAAGCATTTCCAGAGGCAGGGGGAGGCTACTCCTCCCCAGCCCTCACACCTATTTCCAAAGGGAGAGGGTGTTACACTCTCTCTCAGAGGAAGTCCTTTGTTCTGCCTTCCTGGGCCGGGGCTGCCTGGACCCCAGGAGGGCAGAAACCTGTCTGAGGGGTTGGCAGCAGCAGCAGCTGCAGTGGAGACCCCGGAAAGGCAGTTTGGCAGTACTCGGGTTCTGTGCTAGAGACCCGGGGGATCATGGAATTGTCCCCCCAATGCCAGAATGGCATTGGGGTGACAGTTCCATGATCTTAGACATGTTACATGGCCATGTTCGGAGTTACCATTGTGACGCTGTACATAGGTAGTGACCTATGTACAGTGCACACGTGTAATGGTGTCCCCGCACTCACAAAGTCCGGGGAATTTGCCCTGAACAATGTGGGGGCACCTTGGCTAGAGCCAGGGTGGCCACACACTAAGTAACTTTGCACCCAACCTTCACCAGCTGAAGGTTAGACATATAGGTGACTTATAAGTTACTTAAGTGCAGTGGTAAATGGCTATGAAATAACGTGGATGGCAGGCCTGTGTAAGAATTGTCAGAGCTCCCTATGGGTGGTAAAAGAAATGCTGCAGCCCATAGGGATCTCCTGGAACCCCAATACCCTGGGTACCTCAGTACCATATACTAGGGAATTATATGGGTGTACCAGTATGCCAATGTGAATTGGTAAATTTAGTCACTAGCCTGTTAGTGACAAATTTGGAAAGCAGAGAGAGCATAACCACTGAGGTTCTGGTTAGCAGAGCCTTAGTGAGACAGTTAGGAATCACATAGGGAACACATACAGGTCACATACTTATGAGCACTGGGGCCCTGCCTGGCAGGGTCCCAGTGACACATAGACTAAAACAACATATATACAGTGAAGTATGGGGGTAACATGCCAGGCAAGATGGTACTTTCCTACACAACCCCCCCAAACGAAGGACAATAAGAATAGCCATGACCTGATGAGTCTTCATTGTCTAAGTGGAAATATATGGAGAGTCCATCTGCATTGGAGTGGGTACTCCCAGGTCTATGTTCCACTGTATAGTCCATTCCCTGTAGAGATATGGACCACCTCAACAATTTAGGGTTTTCAACTTTCATTTGTTTTAGCCAAAGTAGAGGCTTGTGGTCTGTCTGAACAATGAAGTGAGTGCCAAACAGGTATGGCCTCAACTTCTTCAGTGCCCAGACCACAGCAAAGGCCTCCCTCTCTATGGCAGACCAACGCTTTTCTCTAGGGGTCAACCTTCTGCTGATAAAAGCAACTGGTTGATCATGGCCCTCAGAATTCAGTTGTGATAAGACTGCCCCTACCCCTAATTCAGATGCATCAGTTTGAACAATGAATTTCTTGGAGTAACATGGGCTTTTTAGGACAGGTGCAGTGCACATGGCCTGTTTGAGCTCCTCAAAAGCTTTATGACAGCTAGCTGTCCACAATACCTTTTTAGGCATCTTTTTACTGGTGAGATCATTAAGTGGGGCTGCAATGGAGCCATAGTTTTTAATGAATCTCCTGTACTACCCAGTGACGCCTAAGAAGGCTCTCACCTGGGTCTGTGTTGTAGGGGGAACCCAATCCATGATTGTTTGGATTTTCCCCTGCAGTGGTGCAATCTGTTCTCCACCTACCAGGTGTCTCAGATAAACCACCTTTCCCTGCCCTATCTGGCACTTTGAGGCCTTGATAGTGAGGCCTGCCTTTTGCAGGGCCTCCAAAACTTTCCAAAGGTGGACCAGGTGCTCATCCCAGGTGGCACTAAAGACAGCTATATCATTAAGATATGCTGCACTAAAAGCCTCCAACCATTGCAGGACTGTGTTCACCAACCTCTGAAAAGTGGCAGGTGCATTCTTCAAAACAAAGGGCATCACTGTAAATTGGTAGTGCCCTCCTATAGTTGAAAATGCAGTTTTAGGTTTAGCATCCTCAGCCAATTTGATCTGCCAATACTCTGCAGTCAAATCAAAGGTGCTTAGATACTTGGCAGATGCCAGTGTATCTATGAGCTCATCTGCCCTGGGTATAGGGTGAGCATCAGTTTTTGTTACCTGATTGAGAACTCTGTAGTCTACACAAAACCTCATCTCCCTTTTTCCATCTTTTGAGTGAGGCTTTGGTACAAGCACCACAGGACTCGCCCATGGGCTTTCAGAAGGTTCAACCACTCCTAGATCAAGCATTTTCTGAACCTCTTGTTTTATGCAGTCCCTGACATGGTCAGGCTGCCTATAGATTTTACTTTTGACAGGCAAGCTGTCTCCAGTATCAATTGTGTGTTCACACCAAGATGTGGTGCCCGGCACAGTTGAAAAGAGTTCAGAAAACTGTCCAAGGAGATTTATGCAGTTGTCTTTCTGTTCTGTAGTCAGACAATCTGCCAACACTACTCCCTCCACTAAAGCATCTTCTTCAGTGGAGGAGAAGAGATCAGGGAGAGGGTCACTCTCTTCTTCCTGTCCCTCATCTGTTGCCATGAACAGGGTGAGATCAGCCCTGTCATAGTAGGGTTTTAAGCGGTTGACATGAATCACCCTAAGGGGACTCCTGGCAGTGCCCAGGTCTACCAGATAGGTAACCTCACCCTTTTTCTCAACAATTAGATGGGGTCCACTCCATTTGTTTTGGAGTGCTCTTGGGGCCACAGGCTCCAATACCCACACCTTCTGTCCTGGTTGGTACTGAATCAGAGCAGCCTTCTGGTCATGCCATTGCTTCTGGAGCTCTTTGCTGGCCTGAAGGTTTTTACTGTCCTTTTTCATGTACTCAGCCATTCTGGATCTTAGGCCAAGTACATAGTCCACTATGTCTTGTTTAGGATCTTGTAAAGGTTGTTCCCAACCCTCCTTCACAAGTGTTAGTGGACCTCTTACAGGGTACCCAAAGAGGGGTTCAAAGGGGCTGAAGCCCACTCCTTTCTGGGGTACCTCCTTGTAAGCAAAAAGGAGGCAAGGTAACAGGACATCCCATCTCCTCCTGAGTTTTTCAGGGAGTCCCATTATCATAACTTTGAGAGTTTTATTAAACCTCTCTACCAGTCCATTAGTCTGTGGATGATAAGGAGTGGTGAATTTGTATGTTACACCACATTCCTTCCACATAGCTTTCAAGTATGCAGACATAAAGTTGCTACCCCTGTCTGATACAAACTCTTTTGGGAAACCCACCCTGGAAAAGATTCCCAGGAGGGCTTTTGCCACTGCAGGTGCTGTAGTGGTCCTTAGAGGAATTGCTTCAGGATATCTTGTGGCATGGTCCACAACCACCAAGATAAACCTATTGCCTGAAGCAGTAGGAGGGTCAAGGGGGCCAACTATGTCAACCGCTACCCTTTCAAAGGGGACCCCAACCACAGGTAGTGGAATAAGGGGAGCCTTTGGTGTGCCACCAGTCTTGCCACTGGCTTGGCAGGTCACACAAGACTTACAAAAATCTTTTGTGTCCTCTGACATCCTAGGCCAGAGAAACAGGGGGACAAGCCTTTCCTGTGTTTTGATCTGGCCCAAATGCCCAGCCAAAGGAATGTCATGTGCCTGAGTTAGGAGGAACTCTCTGTACTGCAGGGGAATGACCAATCCCCTGGCTGCTCCAGGTTTTGGGTCCCTTGCCTCTGTGTACAAGATGTTGTCCTCCCAGTAAACTCTATGTGAGTCACTGACATCCCCATTTTGCTGCTTGACAACTTGCTGTCTGAGACCCTCTAATGTGGGACAGGATTGCTGTGCCACACTCAGCTCTTCCCTGGCAGGCCCCCTCCACCCAAAAGCTCAGCAGTGTCTGCTGCCAGCTCATCTGATGAAGGTTCTACACAGGGAGGAAATTCTTCTTCCTCAGAAGGAGAATCATCTGTAGAGGGAGGGATAGTGGGTAGGGATTTACCCTTGCTACCCCTAGCTTTAGGGATGCACTTGGTCCATTGTACCATGATCCAAGTTACCCTGTCCTTTTTGCTTTTTGGCCTGAGCCCTTGTCAAAGCAGAAATATGCACAGGAATGCCCAGCATTGCTGCATGAGCCTCCAACTCCACTTCTGCCCAAGCTGATGTCTCTAAATCATTTCCTAGTAGACAGTCTACAGGTAAATCTGAGGCAACCACAACTTTCTTTGGACCAGTAACCCCCCCCCCCCCCAGTTGAGATTCACAACAGCCATGGGGTGGCTAAGAGTGTTGTTATGAGCATCTGTCACTAAATTACCAAAAGTAAGCCCAGCTACTCCCTTGGATTGGCTATTAGTAGGTTTGCTCCCACCACCTCTGCTATTACTAGGGGCACTAGAATTTGCAGTAGGGGTTGTGGTAGTGGGAGGTTTGGTGTTTTTCTTTGGACAACTGGCATCAGTTGTCCAATGGCCTTTGACTTTACACAAATAACACCAAGGCTTTTTAACTTCATTTGAAGAGGATTTGGACCCAACACCCCCACCAGAGGATTTTTGTGGGCCTGATGAAGACTCAGTTTTACTTTTGTCCCCACCCTTGTCAGAAGACTTACCATCCTTCTTCTTGCCATCCTTGTCACCCCCTGTATGAACTTTTCTGTTCACTCTTGTTCCGACCCATTTGTCTACCTTCTTTCCCAATTCTTGGGGAGAGGTCAGATCTGAGTCCACTAGATATTGGTGTAACAAGTCAGACACACAGTTATTCAGAATATGCTCTCTCAGAATAAGATCATACAGGCTTTCATAGTCAGAAACCTTACTGCCATGTAACCACCCCTCCAAGGCCTTCACTGAACAGTCTACAAAGTCTATCCAGTCTTGTGAAGACTCTTTTCTGGTGTCTCTGAACTTAATCCTGTATTGTTCAGTGGTTAAGCCAAATCCATCCAAGAGTGCATCCTTCAAAACTGCAAAATTGTTAGCATCACTTTCTCTAACAGTAAGGAGCCTATCGCTACCCTTTCCTTTGAAAGATAGCCACAATATAGCAGCCTACTGCCTTTGAGGGACCCCCTGTACCATACAGGCCCTCTCAAGTGCAGCAAACCACTTGTTGATGTCATATCCCTCCTTGTAAGGGGGGACTATCTTGTGCAGATTCCTGGAATCATGCTCTCTAACAGGATTACTATCAGGAATACTGCTATTGCTGCCACCATGGGGTCCAAACCCCAATCTCTGTCTCTCCTTCTCCAGGTCTAAGGATTCCCTATCTAGAGCCAGCTGTTGCTGTTTAAGCTTCAGTCTGGTCTCTTCCACTCTCAACTTTTTGAGTTCCCTTTCTAACATGTCGTCTTCAGGGTGGGTGGGTTGTGAATGCTTGGACACAGAAGATACATTGGACACAACAGAGGGAGATCTGTCCCTAACTGACTGGACTCTAATAACCTGGCCTCCAGGAATGAAGACACCCCTACTATGATGGGAGCTTCTATTACTACCAGCATTTCTAGGTGGTCTGCTAAGGGGCATATTTGGAACAGAACCCTCCCCACCTCCCTCAAGGAGATCCCCTGTGTCAGAATGGGAGCCATCTATTAACTTCTCATTTGAAGTGCCTGCTTTGGACTCATCATTCACAATAAGCATGTTAAATAGAAACTCTTTTGTGGGGTTCTTTCCTATCACTAAACCTCTATCTAGGCAGGGACTCCTTAGGCTTCTGTAATTCAAATTGTCATAGGTAGTATTGACCATTTTAAGAGCAGACTCTACATCAGACATGATAGCAGAAGGTTTAGAGACAGTGAGAAGAAAGAAAAAGTTTCAGAACTTTTTAAAGAACAGAGAAAAAAACTTTTTCAAACTTTTAGAAACTTTTAGAAGTTTAGAGAAACTTTTCAGAACTTTATAAATGTTTAAGAGGAGAAAAGCAACACTTTCTGGTTAGGTGTACATACACTGAACTTGTTTTGTACATTATTCTCTTATGAAAAGTACTGAATGACAAAGTGGTAAGTAGTTACAAGTACTTATCCCACTGCTGCACAACCAATGTAGGAGGCTGGCTTGGCTTGTAGTGGGTACCAGAGGTACTTACACCTTGTGTCAGGTCCAGTTATCCCTCACTAGTGTAGAAGAGGTGTTTCTAGCAGCTTAGGCTGATAGAAGGTAGCTATGGCAAAGCAGCTTAGGCTGAACTAGGAGACATGTAAAGCTCCTACTATACCACTGGTGTCATATGCACAATATCATAAGAAAACACAATACACAGAAGTACTAAAAATAAAGGTACTTTATTTTTATGACAATATGCCAAAAGTATCTCAGTGAGTACCCTCAGTATGAGGATAAGATATCTACACAAAATATATGTACTCAAACCAAAATTATGCCGGTAATAGCAAGAAAAGTAATGCAAGCAGTGTAAAGTTACAATAGATTGCAATAGGAGCACATAGGTATAGGGGCAACACAAACCATATACTCCAAAAGTGGAATGCGAGCCACGAATGGACCCCAAACCTATGTGAGCTTGTAGAGGGTCGCTGGGACTGTAAGAAAACAGTGAGGGTTAGAAAAATAGCTCACCCCAAGACCCTGAAAGGTAGGTGTAAAGTGCACCTACCACCCCCAGAGAGCACAGAAGTCGTGATGGGGGATTCTGCAGGAAGAACAAACACCAGCAAGGCAACAACAGTGGATTTCCGGACCTGAGAACCTGTAAGACAAGGGGACCAAGTCCAACAGTCACGACAGTGTCGAGAGTGGGCAGGAGCCAAGGAAATGACAGCTGAGGGTGCAAGGAAGCTGCCACCTGTTGGAAGAAGCTTGGAGTTCTGCAAGAAAGAAGAGGACTAGGAACTTCCCGTTTGGAGGATGGATGTCCTACGTCGTGAAGAAGCTTGCAGAGGGGTTCCCACGCAGAAAGACTGCAAACAAGCCTTGCTAGCTGCAAGGGTCGTGGTTTGGGTTTTTGGATGCTGCTGTGGCCCAGGAGGGACCAGGATGTCGCCACTTGGATGAGGAGACAGAGGGGTTGTCCAGCAATGTAGGGAGCCCTCACAGAAGCAGGCGGCACCCACAGAAGTACCTGAACAGGCACTTAGAAGAAAAGTGAACCAGAGTCCACCCGAAGTCACAAAAGGGAGTCCCACGACGCCGAAGGACAACTCAGAAGGTTGTGCACTGCAGGTTAGAGTGTCGGGGACCCAGGCTTGGCTGTGCATGAAGGAAATCCTGGAAGAGTGCACAGGAGCGGGAGCAGCTGCAAATCACGTGGTACCCAGCAATGCAGTCTAGCGTGGGGAGGCAAGGACTTACCTCCACCAAACTTGGACTGAAGAGTCACTGGACTGTGGGAGTCACTTGGACAGAGTTGCTGAGTTCCAGGGACCACGCTCATCGTGCTCAGAGGGGACAAAGAGGACTGGTGATGCAGTCTTTTGTTGCCTGCGGTTGTAGGGGGAAGATTCCGTCGACCCACGGGAGATTTCTTCTGAGCTCCTGGTGCAGAAAGGAGGCAGGCTACCCCCAGAGCATGCACCACCTGGAAACAGTCGAGAAAGCTGGCAGGATGAAGCGATACACGTTGCTAGTAGTCGTCTTGGTACTTTGTTGCGGTTTTGCAGGTGTCCTGAGCATTCAATGGTCGATCCTTTGGCAGAAGGTGAAGAGGGAGATGCAGAGGAACTCTGGTGAGCTCTTGCATTCGTTATCTGAAGAATTCCCCAAAGCAGAGACCCTAAATAGCCAGAAAAGGAGGTTTGGCTACCTAGGAAGGAGGATTGGCTACCAAGAGATGTAAGAGCCTATCAGAAGGAGCCTCTGACGTCACCTGCTGGCACTGGCCGCTCAGAGCAGTCCAGTGTGCCACAAACACCTCTGTTTCCAAGATGGCAGAGGTCTGGGACACACTGGAGGAGCTCTGGGCACCTCCCCTGGGAGGTGCAGGTCAGGGGAGTGGTCACTCCCCTTTCCTTTATCCAGTTTTGTGCAAGAGCAGGGCTGGGGGATCCCTGAACCGGTGTAGACTGGCTTATGCAGAGATGGGCACCATCTGTGCCCATCAAAGCATTTCCAGAGGCTGGGGGAGGCTACTCCTCTCCAGCCCTCACACGTATTTCCAAAGGGAGAGGGTGTTACACCCTCTCTCAGAGGAAGTCCTTTGTTCTGCCTTCCTGGGTAAGGGCTGTCTGGACCCCAGGAGGGCAGAAACCTGTCTGAGGGGTTGGCAGCAGCAGCAGCTGCAGTGGAGACCCCCGAAAGGCAGTTTGGCAGTACTCGGGTTCTGTGCTAGAGACCCGGGGAATCATGGAATTGTCCCCCCAATGCCAGAATGGCATTGGGGTGACAATTCTATGATCTTAGACATGTTACATGGCCATGTTCGGAGTTACCATTGTGACGCTGTACATAGGTAGTGACCTATGTACAGTGCACGCCTGTAATGGCCTCCCCGCACTCACAAAGTCCGGGGAATTTGCTCTGAACGATGTGGGGGCACCTTGGCTAGTGCGAGGGTGCCCACACACTAAGTAACTTTGCACCCAACCTTCACCAGGTGAAGGTTAGACATATAGGTGACTTATAAGTTACTTAAGTTCAGTGGTAAATGGCTGTGAAATAATGTGGACGTTATTTCACTCAGGCTGCACTGGCAGGCCTGTGTAAGAATTGTCAGAGCTCCCTATGGGTAGCAAAAGAAATGCTGCAGCCCATAGGGATCTCCTGGAACCCCAATACCCTAGGTACCTCAGGGAATTATATGGGTGTACCAGTATGCCAATATGAATTGGTAAATTTAGTCACTAGCCTGTTAGTGACAAATTTGGAAAGCAGAGAGAGCATAACCACTGAGGTTCTGGTTAGCAGAGCCTCAGTGAGACAGTTAGGCATCACACAGGGAACACATACAGGGCACATACTTATGAGCACTGGGGCCCTGCCTGGCAGGGTCCCAGTGACACATAGACTAAAACAACATATATACAGTGAAATATCAGGGTAACATGCCAGGCAAGATGGTACTTTCCTACACCGCCATGGCAGTTGATGTGTTAAAGTGGCTGTTTGTGTTGGCGGTGTCCGCTGTGGTCATGATTCTGATTTTTTTACCGCTGGCCTGTTGGTGGTTTTACCGCCGCCTAATCACCGACTGCCAGGGTTGTAATGAGGGCCTTAGTAGCTAATTGAAAAGTCAGTTGTTGGCCTGTCTTCAGCCATGGTGGTTTCTGTCAATGCACTGTAAATTTGCTGGATGACTCCATCAAATATAATAGAGCCAATGGGGAAAGTTACAATATTTTTGTTTCCAACAAGAAAATTCCAAAGCGGGACATTTCTTCCATGGCGAGTGAGGCATTGAGCACTTTTCAGTGACCACCAGGCTTTTC
Source organism: Pleurodeles waltl (assembly GCF_031143425.1). NCBI lineage: Eukaryota > Metazoa > Chordata > Amphibia > Caudata > Salamandridae > Pleurodeles > Pleurodeles waltl. The sequence goes on from NC_090444.1 coordinate 1,527,092,626, forward strand.
CTGGCACGGATGGGTATTGAAAACATCTGTAGGTATGCCCATCTAAATTGGGTGGGTAGTCATATAGCCAATTCTCTGTTGCCCTTTACTCCATCTGGCCATCTGAAAAATGTTACCATGATTGAGATGGAGTAGTCTCTGCAATCATTAAACTATGGTCGGCTCACATTTAAATCGGGCAGACAGCCCATAGTCTTGCCTGGGAAGGAACACCATTTCAACTGTGACAGAATACCCTCATACCAAAGCTCTAAACCAGGCCGTTAATTTTGTTATTTTACCTGAGAATTTAATGCAAAGGAGAACAGAAGGTGTTTCCAAGAGTATAGTGAGAGATGTTGGAAAATGGGTTATTGGCAAGGGCAGGTAGGTACCTACACTTAGCAATAGGCCACTAACCTCCACTTTGGTCCAGTTAGGTCTCAGTGAATTAAACCCAGCTCAACCCTTGGTAGCTTGGCAACGAGCGACAAGGCTTAACTTAGGAGACAGAGTGTAAATCATTCAAATATCACAAAACAGTAATTAAATAAAACACAGAAGACAGTTTAAAAATCCAAAACCCATTTATAAATATAGATTATATTTTTATCTTTAAAATGACACAAAAACGAATAAAATCGGATAAGGGGAACCAGCGATATGAATTCTTAAAGAATTAGGTGGTCATTACAACCCTGGCGGACGGTGTTAAAGCTGCGGTAATACCGCAAACAGGCCGGTGGACAAAAAAATTGAATTACGACCCTGGCCGAAACCGCCAACAAAGACAGCCACTTTAACACATCGCCCGCCAGGGCGGTACAGACAAACAGCGTGGCGGTCACCGCCAACAGACAGGCGGAAGACAATGTACCGCCCACACTATCACAACACACCAATCCGCCACCTTTTCCGGGGCGGATTCACCGTGGATAAAAACACGGCGGAAACAGCTTTTGCAATGGGAAAACGCTCACCTCAACACATCCCACGAGGAACGAGGACTCCATGGACCCGGAACTACAAATCTTACCTGCCCTTGCATTCCAGCTCATCTACGACCAACAGCGACATAGGCGCAGAACATACCGGTGAGTACTGCACCTACGACACAGGGAGAGGGGAGGCAAAAGTTACGGGGACACCCACCAAACACCCCCACCCTCGCATATTACAACATACACACCAATGCAGTCACAAAAATCACAGTAACAACCCACAACCCCCCCGGAAGAATGTAATGACAAAGCAAATAGCGCCCAAACTTTGTATTTAGCCAATATACAACTCATTAAAAAATATACGGATATATATCACGAAATCTGTCAAAAATAAATGTACAAAACAAGAAGTAGTGCAGTTATGTACACAACAATGTCCGTGCACCAACAGTCCAAAAATGCATGGGCGACGCCCACAATAGATACCTGACCAAAATCCGAGAGAACACTGCCGGGGCATCAGATAGAAACACTACAGGCACCTCAGGGGGAAGGGAAGGGGGGGCACCTCAGCCACATGAATGCGAAGCCAGATCCACAACGGGGCTCCATGCCCATTAATGTATCCTGGGGAGTGCAAAGCCACAGTCTCTCAAGTCTCTACAGTGGGTGGGTTGCCCACTGTGCCATCCTGGGGAGTGCAAAGCCACAGTCTCTCAAGTCACTACAGTGGGTGGTTTGCCCACTGTGCCATTCTGGGGAGTGCAAAGCCACAGTCTCTCAAGTGTCTACAGTGGGTGGGTTGCCCACTGTGCCATCCTGGGGAGTGCAAAGCCACAGTCTCTCAAGTCTTTACAGTGGGTGGATTGCCCACTGCCATATCCTGGGGAGTGCAAAGCCACAGTCTCTCAGGTAGATGCAGGTCTCCACTGGTTCTGGAGGGGGACTGGTGCCCAGACTGGATGAGTCTCCCCGTGAAAGTACCTGTCCTGTCACTGTCCCAGCTGCACATGGGAGAACGATGCCTGATGTGCCGGACTATTCATACCCACACGGTCTTTGCCCTGTTCAGCGGTCTTCACCATGGCGGTCTTGGCCTTGTTCAGCGGTGCTTTGCCATGGCTGCCTATGGACAGTTCAGCGGTGCTTTGCCATGGCGGTCTTTGCCCTGTTCAGCGGTCTTCACCATGGCGGTCTTGGCCTTGTTCAGCGGTGCTTTGCCATGGCTGCCTATGGACTATTCCGCGGTGCTTTGTCATGGCGGTCTTTGCCCTGTTCAGCGGTCTTCACCATGGCGGTCTTGGCCTTGTTCAGCGGTGCTTTGCCATGGCTGCCTATGGACTGTTCAGCGGTGCTTTGCCATGGCGGTCTTTGTCCTGTTCAGCGGTCTTCACCATGGCGGTCTTGGCCTTGTTCAGCGGTGCTTTGCCATGGCTGCCTATGGACTGTTCAGCGGTAGCCAAAGATGGCGGTTCAGATACTGACATTGGTGTGTGGCATGACGTTCCATCCTTGCCCAGCGGGGCTGTGAGATTCTGGACCCTCCTGGGCTGTGACTCCGGCGGTTGCGGTGGTCTCCTGACCAGTAACGATACTTGAGCCCTCCTGGGCTATGGCTCTGGCGGTGGCCTCCTGACCAGTAACGATACTTGAACCCTCCTGGGCTATGACTCTGGCGGTGGTCTCCTGACCAGTAACGATACTTGAGCCCTCCTAGGCTATGACTCTGGCAGTGGTCTCCTGACCAGTAACGATACTTGAGCCCTCCTGGGCTATGACTCTGGCGGTGGTCTCCTGACCAGTAACGAGGGTGCTGGCGGTTGTGTCTGGACCGCCGGAAATGATGGCGTACTTCGCCGTGACACTCACAACAGGTTGGGGAGACTTCCTCAGGACCTTCCCCACCTTCTTTTGAGTTACAGATGACTCACCAATCGCCTTGGATCCCATTTCACTGTTTGTACCACCAGGAGTCTTGACACGGTCCTGTCGTCCAATCTCCAATTTCGGAGCCTTCACAGGGGGTGGGCTGACAGTGCCTTGGCCCCGGGTCCTACTGCCTGCCCTGGTGGACGGGGCACTCCAAAAACCTGGAACACCCACCACTGGTACTGGAGGCATTTTGGCTGAGGCACTACGACGGGACTGATGAATTGGAGGGGGGGGGTGGGGCAAAAAGGTCAATTTGACATAGGGACAGTTTCTGACGTACACTGGGATGGGTAGTTGGAGGGGCTCTGGGAGTGGAGGAAGAGGAGGTGGTTGTTGGAGGTGTCACTTTAGGTGTTTTGGGTGCAGGTGCAGGTACTGAAGGCTGTCGTGAGGTGGATGGATATTGGGTGAGTGATTGCCGGCGTTTGTGTACTTTGGGAGGGGGCGTCACAGACACACTGGGAGAGGACACAGGGGACGTGTATATGGCAGTGGAGGTGGTGAGTGCAGACGAGCGGCTTGTGGTGCTGGGTGTCCTGGTGCGAGTCCTAGTGCCTGTAGATGTGGTGCATGCAGGTGTGTGTGTAGACGAGACTGGGAGGGAGGAGGGAGAAGAGGAGGAGGGGGACACAGTGGAGACAGTGGATGTTGCTGTGTCTGTATGGGTCTGATGCTTGTGTGAGTGCTTGTGGTGAGTGTGGTGCCTATGTTTGCTTGAGCTACTTTTGGGTGTTGACTTGTGTGCATGCTGGTCCGTAGGTGTGCTTGGGATGGGCTGGGGTACAGGGGATTGGGTCTGGGTGGAGGAAGTTGGAGGGGGGAGGCTGGACACAGGGACAATAGCTGCCATCAGTGCTGAGGCCAGAGATTGCAGGGTTCGCTGAAGGACAGCCTGACCAGAATGAATGCCTTCCAGGAATGCATTACCGTGTTTCAACTCTCGTTCTACACCCTGGATGGCATTCACAATGGTAGACTGCCCAACAGTGAGTGACCTGAGGAGGTCAATGGCCTCCTCACTGAGGGCAGCAGGGTTGACAGGGGCAGGGCCTGAGGTGCCTGGGGCGAAGGTGATGCCCACCCTCCTGGGTGAGCGGGCACAGGGCGAACGCTGAGGGGCTGCTGGGAGGGCGGTGCTGGTAGGGGAGGTGGCGGCTCTACCTGTAGAAGTGGGGCGCACAGATGGTGCCGCCACCACAGGGGAGCTCCCATCGGGGGACGAGTCCGTATCGCTGTTTGGTGATCCTGTGGCCGACGTGAAGCTCCCCTCACCCTCCGTCCCACTGGTGAAATCAGAGTCTGTGGTGTGGCCCTCCATGGCCATGTGGGATGCAGCTCCCTCGTGCTCCGGTGCCACTGTACCTCTACCTGATGATGCTGATGTACAGAAGGACAGGGAGAGCAGAAAAAGGGTGGAGACAGAAGAAAGAGAGTTTTAGTGCATGGCATACCGCTAACGTTGGCGGACAAGACAAACGCAGCAGCCCCCTGCATTACGCCTTGCTCCTGCCCTCTGCACATACATTTCCTGGGAAATGGCCTAAATGGCAATGGTAGACATCTGCCCACATGGATGGCAAAGGGGCAACTATATATCAATTTGCCTTTTTTTTTAGCTGGGGTAGAGTGCCACATGTTCTACATAACGGAGGGGCCTTGCCTACCTAACTCGCCCTGGCCTAGGGACACCCACAGCCCACCACCCCCACCCAGACAGCTCCACAGCACGCAAAGTCCATTGCATGAGGATGAACTCACCCCCTTGTGTCTGCTGTGATGTCCTTAAGCGCCCATCCAACTCCGGGTAGGCCACCGCCAGGATCCGGAACATCAGGGGGGTCATGGTGCGACGGGCACCCCTCCCACGTTGGGAGGCCATCCCCAGCTGAGCCTCCGCCGTCTTCTTGCTGCAGCGGCGAATGTCCTCCCATCTCTTCCGGCAGTGGGTGCCCCGTCTCTGGTGGGCCCCCAGGGTCCGGACCTCCTTGGCGATGCCATGCCAAATGTCACTCTTCTGGTGGGCGCTTACCTACATGATATGCACAAGGAATGAGGAACAGTCATTACCTACTGCACCGTTGTTGTAATTGGCCCCCTCCCAACTCTATCCCTGTGGCCCATTCATCCCCATGCATGACTGTTCTATGTACTCTGCCCCCTTCCCTCATCCACCCAGCCCTCTCCACCCAGGCCTAGCCCATACAGCGTGCTCCCTGTGTACTAACCTGTTGGTCTGGAGGACCGTAGAGTAGCGTGTACTGGGGGAGGACCCCATCCACAAGTTTCTCCAACTCCTGTGCAGTGAAGGCAGGGGCCCTTTCCCCAGACGCAGCAGCCATCGTTGCTTCCAGACCGAGGTCACAGCAGCACTAGCAGTGTAGGTCCTCTCCTGTCGAATGTCAGGTATCTAGTGATTGAACAGATAGAAAATGGTGGTGACGTCCGCGGCGGTGCGCATCATCACCGCCAGCACACCTGTTCATTGGCTCCTGGGACCCATAGGGTCCAATGTTAACCAATGCAGCATTGCGCCGCGCTCTGTGACCGCCTACCGCGACGGTGTGCAACGCCAGCGCAGTTACCCCACAATTCCATTATCCCATTTTAGAGGTCAGGCAGCCGCCATTTCAGGGTCCCACATGGCTTAATTTACTACTGCGTCACACATATCGAGGCCTACAATCAAAACCTTTCCCGGATGGGTTAATTGTCTGGTGTGGTCTTGTGTATGACTGTGGGTACATACCTGGAGGAATGCTGACAGTTTTTTCGCTGTTGTCCTTCTCAGGCACCGTCAGTTGGGACATATTGGAAGATGGCAGAATCCGCCGGTGTACCGACCGCTGGTGGACCTGTTGACAATGGAAGAGCGACATGTCATCGTGACCTACCAGTTTGACTGTGCCACAATCCGGGAACTATGTACCCAGTTGGAGTCTGACCTGATGTCACCAATCCGCCATCCGACTGGAATACCCCCTGACGTGCAGGTGCTGTCAGTGCTCCATTTCTTAGCAAGTGGGTCTTTTCAGACAACAGTGGCCATGGCATCAGGGATGTCCCAGCCTATGTTTTCCAACGTCTTGTCCAGAGTGTTGGCTGCCCTGCTGAAACACGTAAGGAGATACATCATTTTCCCTGAGGTGGCTGATTTGCCTACAGTGAAAGGTGACTTCTATGCCCTTGGACATATCCCCAACGTCATAGGTGCCATTGATGGGACCCATGTAGCTCTGGTCCCCCCCGCAGGAATGAACAGGTGTACAGGAACCGGAAGAGTTATCCTTCGATGAATGTCCAGATGGTCTGTTTGGCAGACCAGTACATCTCGCAGGTAAATGCAATGTTCCCTGGCTCAGTGCATGACGCCTACATCCTGCGGAATAGCAGCATCCCTGATATGATGGGTGAACTCCAGAGGCACCGTGTATGGCTATTGGGGGACTCTGGTTACCCCAACCTGTCCTGGCTACTGACTCCAGTGAGGAATCCCAGGGCAGAGGAACGCTACAATGAGGCCCATGGGTGGACCAGGAGGGTAATCGAGTGGACCTTCGGCCTCCTGAAGGCCAGGTTCAGTTGCCTCCATATGACAGGTGGGTCCCTATTCTACTCACCGAAGAAGGTGTGCAACATCATCATCGCCTGCTCCATGCTCCATAACTTGGCATTGCGACGCCAGGTGCCTTTTCTGCAGGAGGATGATCCAGATGATGGTGTTGTTGCAGTGGGGGAGCCTGGGGAGCCTGTGGACAGTGATGAGGATGAAGCTGATGAAGATGAAAATGACAACAGGGAGTCAGTCAGTCATACAGCAATATTTTCAATGAGACACAGGTGAGTACAATTTCATGTTTCACATTATATTACATCCCACACGTCTACCTCTATCCTGTACCTACATTTCACTCCCTATTTGTTAACTGTGTTGTCCCCTTCCATTTCAGTTTCACTAATGTGTTGACCTACGTGTCAACAGCTTGCACCCTTGAAAGGCTTGTGATGTGTGACATAGGTATGTTGACCTTCCAATGGCTAACCTTTTTTAACACTGTAATTGACAATACAAAGTTCACAATCATTGACTGACTCCAATATTATTGAGGTTTCAAGGGTGTTTATTGAAGTGCATAAAAATGTAGGGGGGTTGTGAAATGGGGAGATGTCATGGTGGAATAATGTCCATGGCAGAGTCCAGTCTATTAGTCTCACAGGTACATTGCACATCTGGCCATTGGAAGTGGAACTGGGGCAGTTCCAATCTGGACAGGGTAACAAAGTGGGACAGTGGGGGGACAATCAAGGTAGTCTTATTTCCTGGCGGGGGTCTTGCCATCTTGCTGTGTCCTGTTCATGGATCTCAGGGCCCGCTTGCGTGGTGGTTGTCCGTCTGCAGGGGGTGGGGTGCTGGTGTGGTGGTCCTGTGGCCGGGCCTCCTGTCCACTAGCGCCGGCGGAGGTGGTGGGCAGTTCATCGTCTTGGCTAGTGTCAGGGGCCCCTTGGAGTGCCACGGTGTCCCTCAAAGTCTTTTGAATGTCCGTCAGCACCCCTACGATGGTGCCCAGGGCGGAGCCGATGGTCCTGAGCTCCTCCCTGAACCCCAAATACTGCTCCTCCTGCAGGCGCAGGGTCTCCTGCAACTTGTCCAGGACCGTTGCCATCGTCTCCTGGGAGTGGTGGTATGCTCCCATGATGGAGGATAGGGCCTCGTGGAGAGTGGGTTCCTTTGGCCTGTCCTCCCTCTGTCGCACATCAGCCCTCCCAGTTCCCCTGTGTTCCTGTGCCTCTGTCCCCTGGACCGTGTGCCCACTACCACTGTCCCCATGTCCCTGTTGTTGTTGGGGTGGTGGGTTAGCCTGGGTGCCCCGTAGTGGTGAACACACACCGCTGATTGACCTGTCCTGGGTAGGGAGGTATGGCTCCGCTGGGTGGGTGCTGTGCTGGTGTTCCCAGAGGGTGGCAGTTCGGTGTTGGGCTGTGGCTGGGCAAGGGGAACCGACTGTCCTGAGGCCCACGATGGTCCGGGATGGTCATCAAGATCCAGTAGGGCAGAGCTGCTGTCGTCACTGTGGGCCTCTTCTGGGGGTGGAGTGGTGTTGTCTGGACCCTCTGGTGTGGTGACGGTCCTTTGGGTTCCTGCAGGGGTATGAGAACATGATTATTGCATGTGTGTGTTTCATGGTGTGCTATGGATGGGTGTGCGTGAACCCCAGTGCAGGCATTCCTGTGTGGGGGCTTGTGTGGTGATGGTTGGGGGGTGTTGTGGGTCTGTGCAGTGGGCATGCTTTAGTGATGGGTGTCCATGCTTAGTTATGTCATGCAGGTCTTGGGGTTGGGATGGGTGGTTGGTGTTATGGGTAGATTAGTGAGGAGTTAGGGTGATAGGGGAGGGTGTGAGGGTTGGGGTGTGTGATAGCATGCAGGTAGGGTGGGGGATATGATAGTGAAGATTAGACTTACCAGTGTCCGTTCCTCCGATGACTCCTCTGATGCCCTCAGGATGCAAGATGGACAAGACTTGCTCCTCCCATGTTGTTAGTTGTGGGGGAGGAGGTGGGGGTCCGCCGCCAGTCCGCTGTACTGTGATGTGGTGCCTGGATACCGTTGAACGCACCTTCCCCCGTAGGTCGTTCCACCTCTTCCTGATGTCCTCCCTATTTCTTGGGTGCTGTCCCACAGCGTTTGTCTCACAGCGTTGACCCTGTCGACTATTCTTTGCCATAGCTCCATCTTCCTGGCTATGGATGTGTACTGTACCTGTGCGCCAAATAGCTGTGGCTCTACCCTGATGATTTCCTCCACCATGACCCTGAGCTCCTCCTCGGAGAAGCGGGGGTGTCTTTGGCGTGACATGGGGTGGTGTGTGTGGTGTGTGGGGTGGTGTATGTGTTGATGAGTGTGGTGGGTGTAGTGGTATGTGGTGTTTTTTGCGTGGATGTTGTGTGGGTGATGGTGTAGTGTGCCTCTGTGTGATGGTGTTATCTATTCTGTGCTGTCTCTCTCTGGCCTTCATCTCTAATTTGTGGTCGCAGGGGTTTGTGGGTGATGTGAGTGTGTGTTTTATATTGTATTGGATGTGTGGGAGTGGTGTTTGTATGTGTATCAGGTGTGTGTATTTTGAATTGTCCTATGTGGCGGTGTTTTGGAGAGGTGTGTGTATTTTGAGCGCGGTGGTGTGTACCGCCAATGGAATACCGCGGTTGAAAGACCGCCACGTGGATTCGTGGGTCGTAATAGCATGGGCGTGTTTCTGTTGGCGTGGAGGTGGAGGATTTGTTTCCGCATATTTATCGCTGACCTTTGGAGTGGCGGACTTGTGTGGGTGTCTGAATTTCGGCGGATTCCGTGATGTGTGTCATAATAGCTGTGGCGGTCTCCCGCCGCCGCCGCAGTATATTGGCGGTCTTCGGCACGGCGGTAAGCGCCTTTTACCGCCAATGTTGTAATGACCCCCTTATTGTTTTCTAGCGCCTAGAAACAAAAAGCACTAATCGGGTCATCTGGTTGCACCTCGACCGGGGCAAAGTCAAAGCTTAAGGCCGACTGCGATGGAGCCATGCTCGGCTACAGCTCGCGGGAGGCCTCGGTCAAAAGTTTACTTTTGGACTTAGTCTCTTTTCTGAGGATAACCTGCAAATCTGCATTGCAAGGCAGGAAGCTTCAAAGGAGCCCGCCGCCCTTGGAATGCAGATCTGGCTCTCTTCAGAGACAGATGCTGACCCACCCGTCCCAGGGCCCATTTGGCACCTACACCATGGGAAAATCAGCTATGCAGGAGGTGTGTTGCATTCCCAGGCTGGACACAACACTAGGGTGACCAGCCTGAAGTGAACACAGCCTTAGGAATTATGCCATCTTGTATGTGGTGGAATTAGGAATTTTGGGACAGGGTGATGCCCACTCTCCAAAGGAAGTGGTCATCTAGGGGTGTAGTGACACCAAGGGTAAGGGGCCCAATGGCTACTACCCTGCACTCCCCTTAATGAACCCTACATTTAGTATCATGGGGACTCCTTATACCAGGACCTCACATTTTTGCAAAAAAGGAGTGGACAAGAAGCCTGCTGCAACTGAGAACTGAGGAGCACGACAGACTTGGCACCAACCCTACTAGCCTGCCTGCTGCACCAACTCTTCTGGAACAACTGACCTGTCCTGCCACTGCGGTGTCCAAGAAACCGGGAAAGCTGCCAGTGCTAACTCCCTGGGAGCTGAGGAACTACTTCCCTGCATCTACAGGCAACCCAAAAAAGAACTGTGAGGACTGTGACCACCAAAAGCCTGACGCCGGACATCACCAGTGCACCCAAGTCTTCGAGCCTGAGCTGAAGTGGGACACTAGTGAAAGCATCATTTGAGCACCCTATGTGACAAAAAACCTGATGATCCAAACCACCTCTCCACCCGGACACCCTGGACTGAGGAGAACAGGACCACTGGTGTCCCTGAGTATCGCATGGCTTAAGCCTCCTTAGTGGTTTGCCCAGACTGGATTCTTAGTCCACCCCTGCAGCAACTTTGTGTCTGGACCAATCCCCATAGACTTACACGGGACACCCAATGTGAAACTGCACCACTGCACCCAGCCACCCCAGTGCCACCTGAGGTGATTTGTTGGTGTGGCCTTGGACTATGACCATGCTTATCTTAAGTCCAGAAGACTGGTGTCATAAGTCATTGTACTAGACGTGTATGCAGTGCTTTTTCTTCCTCCATAGGATAACATTGACACATCTGAAAAATACACTATGTGAACTTTTGCAAATTCAGAAAATTCATAACTCAAAAAGTATTGACCTGATTCCAGTGATCTTGGCATCTAAATTTAAATAAAAGTATGTGCTATTTCTATAAATTTGTGTTGTATTTCATTATTGAGTGTGTATCTCACTTTCTGCCTATGTGTTTGCCTAACATGCTTAGCACTATCCTCTGGTATGACCAACTGGTCACCCACAATACCACAAAAGAGAGCATTTGAGATGTCCTTTATGCCTTTGTAACTGCTCTGGGGATTGATTGGACCCTATACACAGTGTACCTTTTTTGGTCCACTATATAAAGAGCCAGCTTCCTAAGCAGACAATTAAAATGATAGTTACTGCCTACTGCTTTTGTAAAGTTAACAAGTATCTATGAAATATATTATAACCCATTACTGATCTGAATGAAAAGCAAAATTGATGTATCTGCTTAAATATATATTCTAGTCTTTCTTTCACACTCTGCCAGGGACATTGCTATAATTTGTAATAAGCCTGATAAAGGTTCTATGACAAGTTGAATGATAGGGAAAGTGGTCTATTTTGACAAGTTGCCTCAGAGGCTCTAAACAGTTTGAAATTATAGATCAGCAAAGTCTTTTGTTGTGAAGTTATTGTTCATGAATTATATTAATCCACTGAAAGCTGCGGGAAAAGTAATCTTTTTCATCCAATTGGCTCTATAATTATCCTTCCCTCCATTCATGTGCAGTGCCCAAGTAGGGTGCTTCACTTGATTGACTCCATTAACCTTAACCCCGTAATTGCTGAGGCTTTTCCACCCCAGTGTTGGGGTATTTTGCACTAACACCTTCATAACAGTTTTTTCACATAAGTTATCTGTAAGAAAATAACAGCCTCTTTTTGCACAATCACCCCCGAATTTTTAAAATGATGGTGTTGGCTTTTGGACTCTGTTTACTGGGACCCTGCTACCCAGGCCCCAGTGCATGTGCTAAGAACCCCAAATAAGTGTGGAATTGGTTAAAAGGTTAAAAATCCTGGTTGGCACATTTAACTTACCTTTAGGTCCTAGTATATGATACCCAGTGTACCCAGGGCCTGTAAGTTAAATGTCCCTAGTGGACTGCAACACATATTGTGCCACAGCTATAGTGAAAATGTGAAGTATTTCTTCAGGCCTGACCATGCAGCCTGAGTGTGCAGTTCGAACAATTCAAATTGACCTCAGAAAGTAAACCATTTGCCAGGTCTAAACCTTTCTTTTTTATTTCTTCTTAGTTACCTCCAGGTAGGTCCTAATGCCATAGGGCAGGGTGCATTGTATTTAAAAAGTAGGAAGTAAAAAGTAGAACATGTCTTAGAAATGAAAAGTTTCAAAAGTAATTTTGCAATGTTGAATAGTTATCTCTCTCATAGAAAAACACTGAATTTCATTATAACATGTTATACTACATAACGTAAGTTTGGTAATAGCTCAAACAAGGATTCAGTGACTCAAACTAATAGTAATTTAAAATTGAGTCTAATGGTCAAGTCAAAATGATAAATTACTATTTTGAAAATGCCATTTAGAAAGTTGCCATTTTCCTGCCTACACCAAATGTGCCTTTCTCCAAGTGTTTATTGTCACCAGATTGTTAGTAGCTTACCTGTGGTAGACGGTATTTCTCCTAGACAGGGGACAAGGGGCGTGCGTATGGGGAGTTGGTCTTCCTCCTGACAGGAAGGGTATCTGGGCTGTGCCCAGGAACTGCATTATACTTCAAAAGGCCCCTACCCTCTCATAAGCAGATATAACTCACACCTAGGCGTACCCCTTCATCGTCCTGCAAGCCACCCAGTCACCAGTCTCAGAGGGAGGGACTGCCCATTAACCCTTTGAGTGTCCATAAGGTAGGGGCTGCCCATTAATCTAGCCACACCTTTGGGTCCCCAGTTGGAGCTCTGCACAAGGCAAGAACATTTCTAGCATATTGGTTTTAGGTAGGGAAGGGGCACTGTGGGATAGTTTACAATAAAAAAATGAACTGCTGCAAAGTTAATAAGGGTCACCGCTTGGTACTTTTTCCCCATTAGTTAGGGAATGGCAAGGACTTTCCCCCATCAACAGGCTGGCACTCTTCAGAGCACAGTTTAAGAGTTAGGTTATTTGCACACCTATGTATTTTGCGTTATTCATACTATTATGTGATTCAGAAATCCTGTTTCAAAATGTGTTCTTTCTTGAACAGTGGCTTACATTTGAAAGTTACAAATGCAGAGAAATCTAATTAGTATTAACAAATGTTATACAATTCGGTGTTTCCACATGTCTCCCCAAAAAAATGATATGATACCCCACTTGAATGGCTGTGCATACCATCTGTACCACAAAGCATGACCTGGCGGCATCACAATTTGGCTAGCCATATCAATGCTTTTTTTACAATGTGGGTTTTTGTAGACAAAATATCTGAATAAAAATACTGTGTGGCCAAAGTATTGTCAAAAATATGGAGGACAAAAATATTATGAAGATTATTTTCCATGGGTATCACTCCACATATATGGACTTTGCCAATATATATATATACATCTTCAAGGTACATAGATGTGGCATTTAGAAAAGTAAATCTATATTTACCTATTTGCACTTACCTTCGCAATATTTTGGTCCTTGATATTTTTGACACAATAGTCTGTCTACACAATATTTTTGTTTCTGATTCTGTCAGAGATCCCAGTGTGGGTAGCTGCTGAATTTTCAACCTCACTTAGCCGCCACCTGGAGAAATCTACCAAACCCAGACATTTCTGTAAAATAGACACCCAGGGCATTTTAGAGTGGTGTGATATGTATAAATCATATGATGTTTTATTACCCATAAAGCCTTGCAAACCTTAGATGCTGAAAACATACATTTTCCTCTAATTTATGCAAGAGAAAGTTCCGGGAGCTGGCGGGATTAATCTTTTTTTTACCACTGAGTATTTCCACACTTTTCCCTATAAAAGAATACCTCACATGTGTGGCTGGCTGACTGGGCCTATGATCTGCTACACAAAATACCCCAAAACACAAAGTTGACACATGATAAACATCGGAGAGAAAAACAATCCAGTTTGGTGATGTGTGTAGCTATGGAATTTGGCCCGAAAACTCTGAAACACAGGAGAGTCCAGGATTTTTTGACTTGTATGGGTCCCAGAAAAACAAAAGCTTTCTTTACATTGTGGGACCAAGCTTAACAGCTACCTAGAGAAACCTACCAAACCCAGAAAACTAGACACCCAGGGCAGTCCAGAGTGGGGTGAAGTGTGTGAATCACATAATGGTTTATTACAAATGAGACCTTGAAAACCTCAAACTTTGACTAAAACACATATTTACCTCATATTCCTGTGGTAGAAAGTTCCAAAATGTAAGGGGATCCACAAATTTCCCGACACCCAGCACTCTCATACTTGTTCAGATAAAAACAGTACCACACTTGTGTTGGTGGGCCCAGGAACTGTGACAGAAAAGGCCCCAATACGTAATGTAAACAGATCAACATTTTCCACTCAAATCTGACCTTTTTTTGCAGTGTGCATATCTGTGGATTTTTGGCCTTAGCTATACCAGCACCCTAGGAAATCTACCAGACACAAACAGTTTGGCAAACTAGACTCTCAGGACATTCCAGAGTGGTGTGACTTGTAACGATTCCATGTTTTTTTCTTAACCATAGGGCTTTGCAAACCTCATGTTTCTATTAGAGAAGGTTCCAAAAACTGTGAGGATCCACAAAATTTGTAACACCGAGTATTCCCACACTTCTTTTGACAAAAATGGTACCCCCTTGTGTATAGCGGACTAGTTTCCATGACACGTAAAGCCCCAAAACACAATGTGTAGAAATCAACATTTCCTGGTAATAAAATCAGTGATTTGGTAATGGAGTAGCTGTGGTTTTTGGGCCGTAGCTCAGCTGCCATTTGTGGAGAATTAATAAACCTAAACATTCATGAACAAGACATATGGGGGAGTCCAGTGTAATGCACCTTGTGTGGATCCAAAGATGTATTCTGACCCATAATGCCCTTCAAACTTCAAATGTTGCCTAAAATCACACATTCCTAGTGCTCGCAACAGGAATATATCAACCATGGACATAGCATGTTCTTTGTTAGGACTTCTGTTGTCCCTGGTTTGATCCATTTCTGTGCAGGCATTAGATTCAACAACTCACAAATCTGTTAAATTTCAGGATAGTACATTAAAATACTTCCAACCATCATGGTGCATCTCAGCCCACAACTTCCAGCTGATCTTTTTTGAAAATTCCCAAAGCTTACATGTATCCAGAGGAGGCTCATGTGATCCAGGTCAATATGCAGATAGGGTTCCTGCAGGGTGCAGTGCAGTCCACTCAAAATTGGATAGTTGGCTCTCCAACACTGAATGGAACCCTTCTACAATAATGTTTGTCCCTGAGGCAGTACAGGAGACCAGTCATCTTTCCTATGTTCAAGTAGAGAGCACTTGCTCCCAGGCAGGACTAGACTGAATCTTACTTCTTTTGAGTCTGCACCAGGTAGGGGAGTGTTCTATGAAGCATGTCAATTTTTCCTATTGTACATTACATTGGTAACCTTCCATGCTCTAATCCACACTGGATCACACTGCAATTATAGAAGTTTGCATTGCCAAAGACATGGTGGCTGTGTTCAGAGTGTTTCAGTCAGCTTCTAGAGCCAGTCCAGGAGAAATCAAGTTCCACTTCCTATGACTGTGCTGGAGCAGGATTTGCCACCAGGCAGGCACAATTTGTGATATATCTATTTTATGTTCTTTTTCAAAATCTTCATCTCCTGATAAGTAACCAGTAATTTATTTTCACAGCCCTTCATCCAGCAGTGCTTTTTCTCTTGTTGTCTACCAATCAGACCATTTGATGGCTCATAAGGGTGCTAATTACTATCTTTGGAGAAAATTGAATCTCTTTAAAATGGTTTATGTTAGAAATGGGGTTGATGGTTGGAAAGGGTATGCACCTCAGCCAGGCAGAACTTACCCACTCTAGTCAAGGAAAGGGAGTTACACGTCGAAGATAATCCCTGCTCACATCCCTTGGTAGCTTGGCACGAGCAGTCAGGCTTTTCCCAGAGGCAATGTGTAAAGCGTATGCACAATACACACAACACATGTGACGCAACATCCCCACCACAAAGGAAACACAACACCAGATTATATGAAAATATGCTGTATTGTACACAACGCAATTATCAGACCAAACATCACATATCAGTACTATCCTGCTACCTTAGCAGTTGTCAGAACGTTACACATTAGTTACTCTGCAAATTAGCAGTAGTCACACATAACACACAGGTTACTCAGTATTCTGCAACATAAGCAGTAGTCAGGAAACAAGTTATCACATTAGAACACTTGTCATAAGAATATCATAAAACGCCCATAGTAGGAACATTAGAAAACACATGGCAAGTTAGGGAAACATATTAGAAAGTCATGCCCATAAAAGGAACATTTGCCTTACATGTAAAAGCATCATCACACATCAAAAACAGGTAGGCAATATATCAATCCACTAAAGTCTGTAAAAGGAACTCCTGAGATATATTGTCCCTGTAAACAGTACCTGAGTTGATGAAGGCACCTCTAGTGCCTAAAAGATGAACAATGGGGCCCCCAGCGCTCCGCTGCGCAAAACGGGGGCCTCTGACATCCCTTGACGACAGGAGGGGGGCACGCACCTCCCCTGTACAATTGACGGGCCCCTCTGGGGACCGTGATAACTGGGGCCCCCCTAGGCCTCCACCGGCCCTCTCGAGGGGGGCCCAGGTCAAGGAAATCCTTAAGGGAGGAGGGAGGCGCTACGCACCCCCTCCGAATTGAAAACGGGTCCCTCCATGGACCCGCAAACTCCTGGGGTCTCCCCGGGCCTCCATCGACCCTTACCAGGGGGGAGACCCCCAAACAATGCCACTGGCCCACGAGAGGGGCCCAAAAGAGATCCCTCGGCGCAGGCGAGCCTCCGATGAGGCTGCCGCCCCACCCGCACGCTCCAGGAGAGCCCTCCGGGGCTTGATCGGGCGAGGGAGAGGCGTCCTCCTCTCCCCGCTTCTCCGATGACACTCTGGCCCAAGAGCGGGCCTGCCGGTGCCCCGGGGGCGCTCCTCGGAGCGATCCCTACCCCGGGGGCACCGCTAGGAGCACGCTTGCTCCGGATTCTTCAGCTCCGTGGCACTCGCACTTCCAGAAATGCAGCCAACCAGGCTGCGGCGATGATTTCCTTCTGCAGCAAAATACATAAACGATTTGTCAAGTGTGATGCACCAGCAAGGGGAAGCGCTTTCAAGCGCTAAGGAAATCCCCTAAGGAGCGCTTTCCAAAGCGCTTAGTGTTCCAACCAGGTGAAGCACCCCTTGTGCTTCAGGGTAAAAATGCAGGGGTCAGGGGCCACAGCACCCTGCCCCTGGGGAGCCAAGTTTATCAGAAAAGGCCCACAGGTGGAGGGCCCAACAACAGGCCAGCTCAAGGAATGTGCAGCAAGTGGAAAGTCCTCTGCAGTGACCAAGCAGGTCACAGGTCAGTCCAGCAGCAGTAGTCCATGGCAGTTCCTGGTGAGTTCTTCCAGCATTTCTGTGTCCAGTTCAAAGATGATTAAGAGTCTCCAAATTGTGGGGAAAATTCCCCTGTACTTATAGTCAGTTCTTACAGTGTTTTACAATGGTAGGGAGAGAAGGTTCCAGCCAGTTGCAACTGGTTCTGAGAGTGCCCCCTCTCTCATATCAGCACAGGCTCCAAACATCAGTGGGGGGTTAACGACCCTATTGTGTGAGGCCAGGGCACATCCTTTACAAATCTAGGTGTGCCCCGCCTCTCCCTTCTCTCAGCCCAGGAAGACTATTCAGTATGCAGATGCACCTCTGTGACACCTCCACCCTCCCTGTGTACAGGCTGTCTGAAAAGTATGCACTAAGCCCCAGCTGTCACTCTGCCCAGACGTGGATTGGAGTCAAGCTGCAAAACACCAGAGTCATAAGCACAGATAAATGCGCACTTTCTAGAAGTGGCATTTCTGTGATAGTAACAAAAAATACACCCACACCAGTAAGCAGTATTTATTATCACCATCACAACTATACCAAACACGCCTACGCTACCCCTCATAAATCAGACAATACCCTTTACGCATACGGCAGGGCATTTCTAATGCAATCCTATGAGAAGGCAGCACTCACAGCAGTGAAACACCAAGTTAGGCTGTTTGTCACTACTAGGACAGGCCATGCAATATGGCACATGTCCTGCCTTTCTACGTACATGGCACCCTGCCCATAGGGCTAGCTAGGGCGTACCTTAGGGGTGACTTACATGTAGTAAAAGGGGAGTTCTGGGCCTGGCAAGTAAGTTTAGATGCCAGGTCCCTGTGGCAGAAAACTGCGCACACAGGCCCTGCGCTAGCAGGCCTGAGACATGTTAGAAAGTCTACTTCAGTGGGTGGCGCAAGCAGCGCTGCAGGCCCACTAGTAGTATTTAATTTACAGGCCCTGGGTATAGAGATACCACTGTACAAGGGACTTATAGGTAAATTGTATATGCCAATTAGGTATAAGCCAATCATACCAACTTTAGATGGGAGAGCACCTGCACTTTAGCACTGGTCAGCAGTGATAAAGTGCTCAGAGTCCTAGAGCCAACAGCGAGAGGTCAGAAAAACCAGGAGGAATGGGGCAAAAAGACTGGGGATGACCCTGAGTAAGGCAAAAAGTCCAACACAACCCCCTACCAGCCAAAAGCCAGGGGAGAACAATCAATACCTTGATGTACTTCCCTGATTGGGGCGATAGAACAAGGACCCAGGCCCACAACAGCAGGGGCATGTTCCAGTTCCTGGACTCCACTTGGATCTCTCTGTCAATGCTTCCCAGGCAGCCTAGACCAACCCACGGGGGTTCTCTATCTGCCAATGGCCAGAACCAGGCCCCAGGCCATCTAGGGGCCTCTGGTCTCTGAAACCATAACGAGTGGGGGGCGGTAGCCCTAGGTGCAAAGCAACCTGTCTCCACTCCATTTCCAATCAGTTCAGGGGCTCTACCCTGCCACTGATCCACCAACCTAGGGTGCGCACCCATAGGTTCTACAGGGGCTAGAGGCGAGGCTCTCCTCCCTCTACCCCTCCATCTAGGATCCCGCCCTCCTCTCCTAGGAGGGGTATCACCAGAATCCACACTTTCCAGGTTGCTGCACAACTCTCTCGCCAGCCCAGGATCACGACCTGGCGACTGACCACCCAACCTAGGGACGACAACCTTGGGTTGCACCGGGGTCCGGGGCAGGCTTCCCTCTCCCTGAACCCCACTTCCAGAGTCCTGCGTCTCCCCACCTCGGCAGAAGGCACCAGAAGTTTCACACGGGGGTGAGCACACTAACCGTCCCCCCAACCAGGTCAGGGTTTTCCCCCTGAACCTGTCTATCTAGTCCAGGGATGACACCCTTAGACTGGACCATTGCCCAGCGAACCAGGACTTCCTTGGGAGCACACCTACCCCCTACCAGATCAGAGCTTACCCCCTGAATCTGGCAATCCAACCCAGAGTCACAATGGTATTGTGCAAGCGCAAGTCCTATCCTCACCGCTGCCAACCAATGTTAGAAATGGGGTTTCTGGTTGGCTAGGGTATGCACCTCAGCCAGGCAGAACTTACCCACTCTAGTCAGGGCAAGGGAGTTACACGTCGAAGATAACCCCTGCTCACCCCCCTTGGTAGCTTGGCACGAGCAGTCAGGCTTATCCCAGAGGCAATGTGTAAAGCGTTTGCACAACACACACAACACATGTGACGCAACATCCCCACCACAAAGGAAACACAACACCAGATTATATGAAAATATACTGTATTGTACACAACGCAATTATCAGACCAAACATCACATATCAGTACTATCCTGCTACCTTAGCAGTTGTCAGAACGTTACTGTAGGAGGCTGGCCTGGCTTGTAGTGGGTAACAAGGGATACTTACACTCTGTACCAGGTCCAGTTATCCCTTATTAGTGTAGAAGAGGTGTTTCTAGCAGCCTAGGCTGATAGAAGGTAGCTATAGCACAGCAGCTTAGGCTGAACTAGGAGACATGCAAAGCTCCTACTATACCACTGGTGTCATATGCACAATATCATAAGAAAACACAATACACAGATATACTAAAAATAAAGGTACTTTATTTTTATGACAATATGCCAAAAGTATCTCAGAGAGTACCCTCAGTATGAGGATGCCAAATATACACAAGATACATGTACACAAAACCAAAAATATGCAGTAATAGCAAAAGAAAGTAATGCAAGCAATGTAAAGTTACAGTAGATTGCAATAGGAGCACATAGGTATGGGGCAACACAAACCATATACTCCAAAAGTGGAACCACGAATGGACCCCAAACCTATGTGAGCTTGTAGAGGGTCACTGGGACTGTAAGAAAACAGTGAGGGTTAGAAAAATATCCCACCCCAAGACCCTGAAAAGTAGGTGTAAAGTGCACCTATATTCCCCAGAGAGCACAGAAGTCGTGATAGGGGGTTTCTACAAGGAAGACCAACACCAGCAAAGCAACCAAAGCGGATTTCCGGACCTGAGTACCTGTGGAACAAGGGGACCAAGTCCAAGAGTCGCAACAATGTAGAGAGTGGGCAGATGCCCAGGAAATGCCAGGGTGCAAAGAAGCTGACACCGGATGGTAGAAGCTGTGGATTGTGCAAGAACGAAGAGGGCTAGAAACGTCCCCTTTGGAGGATGGATGTCCCACGTCGTGAAGAAGCTTGCAGAGGTGTTCCCACGCAGAAAGACCGCAAACAAGCCTTGCTAGCTGCAAGGGTCGCGGTTAGGGTTTTTGGATGCTGCTGTGGCCCAGGAGGGACCAGGATGTCGCCACTTGGATGAAGAGACAGAGGGGGCGCCCAGCAAGTCAGCGAGCCCTCACAGAAGCAGGCAGCACCCGCAGAAGTACCGGAACAGGCACTTGGAAGAGGAGTGAACCGGAGTCCACGCGAAGTCACAAAAGGGAGTCCCACGACGCCGGAGGACAACTCAGAAGGTTGTGCACTGCAGGTTAGAGTGTTGGGGACCCAAGCTTGGCTGTGCACAAAGGAAATCCTGGAAGAGTGCACAGGAGCCGGAGCAGCTGCAAATCACGCAGGACCCAGCAATGCAGTCTAGCGTGGGGAGGCAAGGACTTACCTCCACCAAACTTGGACTGAAGAGTCACTGGACTGTGGGAGTCACTTGGACAGAGTTGCTGAGTTCCAGGGACCACGCTCTTCATGCTGAGAGGGGACACAGAAGACCGGTGATGCGGTCTTTTGTTGCCTGCGGTTGCAGGGGGAAGATTCCGTTGTCCCACTGGAGATTATATCAGAGCTCCTGGTGCAGAAAGGAGGCAGGCTACCCCCAGAGCATGCACCACCAGGAAACAGGCGAGAAAGCGGCAGGATCAGCGATACAAGGTTGCAGTAGTCGTCTTTGGTACTTTGGTGCGGTTTTGCAGGCGTCCTGAGCAGTCAGCGGTCGATCCTTTGGCAGAAGGTGAAGAGAGAAGTGCAGAGGAACTCTGATGTGCTCTTGCATTCGGTATCCGAAGAATTCCCCAAAGCAGAGACCCTAAATAGCCAGAAAAGGAGGTTTGGCTACCTAGGAAGGAGGATAGGCTAGTAACACAGGTAAGAGCCTATCAGAAAGAGTCTCTGACGTCACCTGATGGCACTGGCCACTTAGTGCAGTCCAGTGTGCCAGCAACACCTCTGTTTCCAAGATGGCAGAGGTCTGGAGCCCACTGGAGGAGCGCACCTCCCCTGGGAGGTGCAGGTCAGGGGAGTGGTCACTTCACTTTCCTTTGTCCAGTTTCGTGCCAGAGCAGGGCTGGGGGATCCCTGAACCGGTGTAGACTGACTTATGCAGAGATGGGCACCATCTGTGCCCATCAAAGCATTTCCAGAGGCTGGGGGAGGCTACTCCTCCCCAGCCCTGACACCTTTTTCCAAAAGGAGAGGGTGTAACACCCTCTCTCTGAGGAAGTCCTTTGTTCTGCCTTCCTGGGCCAGGCCTGGCTGGACCCCAGGAGGGCAGAAACCTGTCTGAGGGGTTGGCAGCAGCAGCAGCTGCAGTGAAACCCCAGGAAAGGTAGTTTGGCAGTACCCGGGTCTGTGCTAGAGACTCGGGGATCATGGAATTGTCTCCCCAATTCCAGCATGGCATTGGAGTGACAATTCCATGATCTTAGACATGTTACATGGCCATGTTTGGAGTTACCATTGTGACGCAATACATAGGTAGTGACCTATGTATAGTGCACGTGTGTAATGGTGTCCCCGCACTCACAAAGTCCGGGGAATTTGCCCTGAACAATGTGGGGGCACCTTGGCTAGTGCCAGGGTGCCCACACACTAAGTAACTTAGCACCCAACCTTCACGAGGTGAAGGTTAGACATATAGGTGACTTATAAGTTACTTAAGTGCAGTGGTAAATGGCTGTGAAATAACGTGGACGTTATTTCACTCAGGCTGCAGTGGCAGGCCTGTGTAAGAATTGTCAGAGCTCCCTATGGGTGGCAAAAGAAATGCTGCACCCCATAGGGATCTCCTGGAACCCCAATACCCTGGGTACCTTGGTACCATATACTAGGGAATTATAAAGGTGTTCCAGTATGCCAATGTGAATTGGTGAAATTGGTCACTAGCCTGTTAGTGACAATTTAGAAAGCAGAGAGAGCATAACCACTAAGTATCTGGTTAGCAGAGCCTCAGTGAGACAGTTAGTCATCACACAGGGAACAAATACAGGGCACACTTATGAGCACTGGGGCCCTGGTTGGCAGGGTCCTAGTGACACATACACTAAAACAACATATATACAGTGAAATATGGGGGTAACATGCCAGGAAAGATGGTACTTTCCTACAGTTACACATTAGTTACTCTGTAAATTAGCAGTAGTCACACATAACACACAGGTTACTCAGTATTCTGCAACATAAGCAGTAGACAGGAAACACGTTATCACATTAGAACACTTGTCATAAGAATATCATAAAACGCCCATAGTAGGAACATTAGAAAACATATGGCAAGTTAGGGAAACATATTAGCAAGTCATGCCCATAAAAGGAACATTTGCCCATATATGTAAAAGCATCATCACACATCAAAAACAGGTAGGCAATATATCAATCCACTAAAGTCTCTAAAAGGAACTCCTGCGATATATTGTCCCTGTAAACAGTAACTGAGTTGATGAAGGCACCTCTAGTGCCTAAAAGACGAACAATGGGGCCCCCGGCGCTCCTCTGCGCAAAAAGGGGGCCTCTGACATCCCTTGAGGACAGGAGGGCGGCACGCACCTCCCCTGTACAATTGACAGGCCCCTCTGGGGACCGTGATAACTGGGGGCCCCCCTATGCCTCCACCGGCCCTCTCGAGGCGGGCCCAGGTCAGGGAAATCCTTAAGGGAGGAGGGGGGAGCTACGCTACGAATTGAAAACGGGTCCCTCCATGGACCCGCGAACTTCTGGGGTCTCCCCGGGCCTCCATCGACCCTTACCAGACGGGAGACCCCCAAAAGAGATCCCGCGGCACGGGCGAGCTTCCGATGAGGCTGCCGCCCCGCCCGCACGCTTCAGGAGAGCCCTCCGGGGCTTGAGCAGGCGATGGAGAGGCGTCCTCCTCTCCCTCCTGCTCCGATGACACTCTGGTCCAAGACCGGGCCTGCCGGTGCCCCGGGGGCCCTCATCTGAGCGATCCCTACCCCGGGGGCACCGTTAGGAGCGTGCTTGCTCCGGATTCTTCAGCTCCGTTATTTCTAGTGCCCTCGGGGCACTAGAAGGTGCACGGCACTCGCGCTTCCAGAAATGCAGCCTCCCGGGCTGCGGCGGTGATTTCCTTCTGCAGCAAAATACATAAACGAATTGTCAAGTGTGATGCACCAGCAAGGGGAAGCACTTTCAAGAGCTAAGGAAATCCCCTAAGGAGCGCTTTCCAAAGCGCTTAGTGTTCCAACCAGGTGAAGCACCCCTCGTGCTTCAGGGTAAAAATGCAGGGGTCAGGGGCCACAGCACCCTGCCCCTGGGGAGCCAAGTTTATCAGAAAAGGCCCACAGGTGGAGGGCCCAGCAACAGGTCAGCTCAAGGAATGTGCAGCAAGTGGAAAATCCTCTGCAGTGACCAAGCAGGTCACAGGTCAGTCCAGCAGCAGTAGTCCATGGCGGTTCCTGGTGAGTTCTTCCAGCATTTCTGTGTCCAGTTCAAAGATGATTAAGAGTCTCCTAATTGTGGGGAAAATTCCCCTGTACTTATAGTCAGTTCTTACAGTGCTTTACAATGGTAGGGAGAGAAGTTTCCAGCCAGTTACAACTGGTTCTGGGAGTGCCCCCTCTCTCCTTTCAGCACAGGCTCCATACATCAGTGGGGGGTTAACAACCCTATTGTGTGAGGTCAAGGCACAGCCTTTACAAATGTAGGTGTGCCCCGCCTCTCCCTTCTCTCAGCCCAGGATGACTATTCAGTATGCAGATGCACCTCTGTGACACCTCCACCCTCCCTGTGTACAGGCTGTCTGAAAAGTATGCACAAAGCCCCAACTGTCACTCTGCCCAGACGTGGATTGGAGTCAAGCTGCAAAACACCAGAATCATAAGCAC
This sequence comes from Pleurodeles waltl, assembly GCF_031143425.1. Lineage (NCBI taxonomy): Eukaryota > Metazoa > Chordata > Amphibia > Caudata > Salamandridae > Pleurodeles > Pleurodeles waltl. Next base: position 1,527,116,886 of record NC_090444.1, read on the forward strand.
AGATAAATGCACACTTTCTAGAAGTGGCATTTCTTTGATAGTAACAAAAAATACACCCACACCAGTAAGCAGTATTTATTATCACCATCACAACCATACCAAACACGCCTATGCTATCCCTCATAAATCAGACAATACCCTTTACACATAAGGCAGTGCATTTCTCATGCAGTCCTATGAGAAGGCAGCAGTCACAGCAGTGAGACACCAAGTTAGGCTGTTTGTCTCTACTAGGACAGGCCATGCAATATGGCACATGTCCTGCCTTTCTACATACATGGCACCCTGCCCATAGGGCTAGCTAGGGCGTACCTTAGGGGTGACTTACATGTAGTAAAAGGGGAGTTCTGGGCCTGGCAAGTAAGCTTAGATGCCAGGTCCCTGTGGCAGAAAACTGCACACACAGGCCCTGCACTAGCAGGCCTGAGACAGGTTTGAAAGTCTACTTCAGTGGGTGGCGCAAGCAGCGCTGCAGGCCCACTAGTAGTATTTAATTTACAGGCCCTGGGTATAGATATACCACTGTACAAGGGACTTATAGGTAAATTAAATATGCCAATTAGGTATAAGCCAATCATACCAACTTTAGATGGGAGAGCATCTGCACTTTAGCACTGGTCAGCAGTGATAAAGTGCTCAGAGTCCTAGAGCCAACAGCGAGAGGTCAGAAAAACCAGGAGGAAGGGGGAAAAAAAACTGGGGATGACCCTGCGTAAGGCAAAAAGTCCAACAGTTTACAACTACTAAACTTCCAGACAGCATACATTGTAATTTTGCCTTTTCAATATCTACCTTAAATTTTGAGCTAGACCTTCAAAAAATATTAAGATGGACCTTTGACTTTTTAGGAATTTTCCTAGCTCGAATTGTAAAAATTAACTTTCTATTATAACTGTATGTCCTCTGCATGGTGTACAATCACACACGAATAGCTGGTATCCTGTTTTTTTAAATATTTGGCCCAGCCTTCTGGTAATGTATAATGTGCATAGGACTGTTCCTTGATATAAGTCTGGTTCTAGACTTGTCGTGCTCTGGAGGGAAACAGCAGGTATGCTTTCTCTAGAGAGAGGGAACCACTTTTCCTGTCACAGATTCTAGTGTGTAGAGCGGTGGTGGCAGAATATCATGTTTTGCATTGATCCTGGTGTAGCCAGAGCTTTTTCTTTCTGTGTCACAGGAGTGTTGGACAAATGGCTTCATTGTATAAAGTTCTGCTGCTACAGGTAAACCTGGATCTCTGCACTATCACAAGTGCATTCATGTACATATGCATGTGTGAACTCCCCTGTTGTAAATTTTCAGCAGAAATCCGTTGATTAATGTTGGACTTTTTAGTTTATGCAGGGTCATCCCCAATCTTTTTGCCTCCTGCCTCCTATTTTTTCTGAAAGTGCTAAAGTGCATATGCTCTCTGTGTAAATTGTATTGCTGATTGGTTAATCCATGATTGGCATATTTGATTTATTAGTACATCCCTAGTAAAGTGCACTAGAGGTACCAGGGCCTGTAAATCAAATGCTACTAGTGGGCCTGCAGCACTGGTTGTGCCACCCACAGAAGTAGCTCTGTAATCATGTCTCAGACCTGCCATTGCAGTGTCTGTGTGTGCACTTTTAACTGTAAATTCGACTTGACAAGTGTACCCACTTGCCAGGCCTACACCTTTCCTTTTCTTACATGTAAGGCATCCTGAAGGTAGGCCCTAGGCAGCCCCAAGGGCAGGGTGCAGTGTATGGTTAAGGTGGGACATATAGTAATGTGTTTTATATGTCCTGACAGTGAAATATTTGCTAAATTCGTTTTTCACTGTCGCAAGGCCTGTCCCTCTCATAGGTTTAAATCTGATTAAAATGTAGATTCCCTTTGGGAACGGATAGACATGTGGAGTTTGGGGTCTCTGAGCTCACAATTTAAAAATGCATCTTTTAGTAAAGTCGATTGTGTTTTTGAAAGTGAGCATTTTCTTGCTGGATTCCCTGTCTGGGTCAGTTTGACAGTTGGGCTGGTTGCACCTCACACTAGACAGTGACACAAAGGGAGCTGGGGTGTAGTCTGCATTTCCTGATGAGCCATCTGTGCTAGGAGGGAGGGGAGGAGTGGTCAATTACACCTGAAAGGGCTGTGCCTGTCCTCACACAATGCCGTCTCCGACCCCCTCGTGAGTGTCTGGGGCCTGGCCTGGGCAAGGCAGGATTTCACATTCAAAAGAGACTTTACTTTGAAGTAGGCCTACTTCAAAGGAGAAATTGGGTATAAGGAGGGCACCCAAAACCACAGACTTTAGATCACTTCTGGACATTGAGAGGAACCTCTGCCTGGAGAAGAGCTGAAGAGCTGAGGAGAAGTGCTGCCCTGCCTGTGACTGTGCTTTGTGGAGCTATCCTGCTGTTGCTGCTTCTGCCAGAGTAAGTGGGCAAAGACTGGACTTTGTGCGCCTTCCATCTTGTGAAGAAATCTCCAAGGGCTTGATTTAGAGCTTGCCTCCTGTTGTTTGAAGTCTCAGGGACAGCAAAGACTTCTCTCTGCCAACACCTGGAGTCTCTGGAGAGACTCCTGCTCTGACAAGTGGTGCCCTATCCAGTCCCTGGGCCCTTGAGAGGAAAGCTGGTGGAAATCCAAGGAAATCGACTTCGGGCGACTTCTGACCGTCGCCGCTGCTGAATCCTGTGACGTTGCCTTCAACCGACTCCGTGATCTTCGCTGGAACGCGATGACCTTTGCAGGCCTGACGCTGCTGCAGCCCCGCTGAAGTCTGCGACTCCGTGGAAGTCACCGCACCATGTCGTGACTGACGCCGCTCGAAGTGCGCGGAGTCAATGTTTCGCATAGACACCGCGATCCCTGACTTCGCACATCGACTTGTTTTCACTTTTCACCAAAGGTATTGTACTTGGGGGTCTACGCGACTCCATGTCCGGCGCCGCTGGTGTCGGATTGTTGGGAACAACTCCGTCATGACGCCGTGTTAACATCTCATCGAAGCATTTTGTGTTTCTAAGCGCTATCTTTGAGTTTAATCTTTAAAAATTAATAACTTGACTTGTGTATGTCGGAGTTTTGCCGTTTTGGTTTTGTTTTGTTTAGATAAATATTTCCTATTTTTCTAAACCTGTGTTGTGTCATTCTGTAGTGTTTTCATTACGTTACTGTGTGTGTTGGTACAAATACTTTACATCTAGCACTCTGAAGTTAAGCCTACTGCTCTGCCAAGCTACCAAGGGGGTAAGCAGGGGTTAGCTGACGGTGATTATCTTTTACCCTGACTAGAGTGAGGGTCCTTTCTTGAACAGGGGGTAACCTGACTGTCAACCAGAGACCCCATTTCTAACAATTAATTTCCCTGAATACTGCTATTTTGATGGATGGTACGGTGAAAAGTGAAACTACTTTTACTGTGGTCAGTGTGTGAAGGGTCTTTTAGAAAGGGTCACTATTTTGCCTCTCTTCCTGATCAATGTCTGGTACAGAATGCTCAAACTTCTTTGTGTATTGGGTGCTGCTGTATGAAGATGACACTGCTGTGAACAGTTTTGCTCTAGACAAAGGTTGAGCCTGGAAGACAGCCTGGAGACTACAGATGAAAAGTGGGCCAACCCATATGAGTTCTGGAAATGAAGACCGAGATTACACACATCCTGTTTGCTCTACCCGTATAAAAGTGGGAGCCACTAACCCACTTCTCCCAGTTCCAGGTTCTCTTTAAGGAAGACAGTGCTGCACAGAGTACTTAGTGGACTACTCAGCAAACCCAGATCTGGTATCTGCCTGACAGCCTGCTTCCCATGGGTGAGGGAACATCACAAGGGTTTGGGCCTTACTGGAGGAAGCAGAACTTCTGGACAAGTCGTGAAGCCAATGTGCTTTTGAGAGAGGGAAGACCCCTGCCAACCTTGCAGAGTTATAATTGGCCTCATGCACCCCAGCAGCTTGACCCCTGATGCTGTGTGGGTCGGCAGACTGAAGGAAGGCTGGGAGATAGATTTTCATGTTTTGAGGTTTGTGGACAGCCGTCGGTCTGTGAAAGCAGTTTTCCAGGGGGCAAAGTGGTTACTGGTTATTCCACTGCCATTCAGAAGTTGTATCAGAGTCAGAGTGTGCCACCATCAAGAAGTTTGTGTCATAGGCAGAGTGCTACACTAAGAAGTTTATGTCTAATGAGGAGTGTAATGTCAAGCAGTTATACCCCTGGTGGCATGCGCTGTCACCCAGAATGTGTGCATAGGCAGACCATTCTACAACCATTTAAGCCTGTGTTTGAGGTGTGCTTTGCTGCTGCAACTTGGACATCAATATGCTAGTTTCATCCTGGAAGCTTGCTTACTGCTTCTCACTGATGAGCTAGAAGAAGGTCCACTTTGACATAATCACCACCTACATTTAAGGATATAGGACAGCATCTTTCTCTGTTATTCTGCTGCCACCCTTCCCTGTTTGCAAGTTGAGCTTCCAGCCTGTGCTTTTCCTAGAAGAAGTGGACAGGGAGAAAAATGCTCATGCAGGTCACTGCTGAATTCCAGAAAATTAACACTGAGACTGACACTGTGGAGAGGCTGTGCAAGACTTACTCAAGACCATGGAGCTAGGACTGGACTTTGGGATAATCTAAGAATGTATATTTGCCAAGGGACCCTGGAGTAATACATATCTAGTTCTACCAAAGGGGATGGGAAACCCACAAGAGGGTTGGCATGGGCAGAATACAAGGCACAGGAAAGCTCCAGCAGAGGAATCATGACTGTTTTATGTTGTGAAGTTTTAAGTTTGTACATTTATTTAGTTGGCTTTTACCAAAGTGGAGCACTGAGTTGGAGATTCAGTTCCAGTGCTACTGGGTGATTGTTGAGTGCTGCATTTGCTGACCTTCATACTACATTCCTGAGAATCCTGTGGCTGCTCATCATTACTTAATCTGCGAGCCAAGTGCTGACAGATGTAATTGGCCCAGTTTGCAGATTCATACCAGGATAGCCATCTGGCCATGAGATACAACATACCCAGCCCTCACAGCTGAGGCCCAGTAGCCTTATGCCCCCCCGAATGAGGTCCGACTGTAGACCCTAGTCACACTGATACTCTATCCTGCGTTCATTGCTTTCGATGTCCCTTAAAATGCTTCTTAGTTTCACTAACCCACCACACTGATGTGCATTGTATGTACACAAATCACTGCACTACATTCCAGGGGCAGTAATTCACCCACCTTTTCTTACAGACCTTTTGTAGACCTAGCATACTTCATTGAATCTTAGGAACATTGTTCGGCCCCATAATGACACTAGCCCACCACACTAAGACTGCAATATAGAATTAGTGTTGAACAACTGTACATAGTACCATATACACTCTAGTACACTACACTGCACTCTGTGCCCTCCATCGTCACATGTCACTGCATCCTAGTGACAATAACACACCAGATGAACATGCATCTAAGAAAGTCCTTGACTCTACTCTGTATTTAAAATGGTGAATACTGTTAAGATCAACTGATTAGAAAATGTAGGATCAAATCTGAAATGGCGATTGTAATTTTGAGGCTCTTCTTTAAGTAGAAACTGTAATACATATAGACTGATTGCAAATAGGAACCACAGTACCATTTAGGTAACTGGTTCTAGGTTGCTTGTATTCCAGGTCGGGAAGGACCTTGCCTGGATGTTTGGGCTGAACTGTTCCTATGAGGAGCAGTGTCAAGGCAGTTTTGCATATGACTGGGCCAAAACGGAGATTAATTCAAACATTCCATCAATCACTTCATTTTTTGATGCCCTAAGTGTAAAGGTATGCGCAGACATGGGTCCCGTGCTCACTGTGCTACTATAATCAATCGATGCCTGGCTGATGAACCCATAATAAGGGCAATACCAGTCCTGTGTTGCTTGAATTCCAGTTCAGGGTATACCGTCTCCAGGAGGAACATGTCTGATTTGCATGTGTCTGGTTCCGACTGAGATGCCATGGTGGGCAAAAAAAGAGGGATTAGAATGCAGCCTTTGTTTTGTATCGCCGTCTATTAGCATTTAATTTAGAGGCCTTGGTTACAGATATTAAAATAAATAAGGGACTTGCAGGTAAAAAAAAAAAATGTACCAATGAGGTGTAAACCAATTTTACCATGTTTTGATGAAAAAGTGAATGCACTTTACCACTTATCAGGGTCACAGTGCAGAGTCGTAAAAGTCCACGAAAACGGGTTCAGCAGAGAAAGGCAAAAAATATAGGGTGACCTTATAGAAAGGGCCGCGTCCAACAATTGTAATCTGAGTGTGGCAATGATCCCTTATACGTACTCCATGGTGAAGATGGGTAATGTTTGGGAGCCCCCAACTGAATGAAATTGTTTTTCATTTGCAAACGTGAAGGACAGAGAAATCAGAAACAAACGCACGTTCTACGTTAATACTGATACAATACAGCCATTTCCACATCTCAGAGCTCCTTTTCTTAAAATGAGTTAAATAGCTGAAAGCATACCTTCAAATAGATACTATGCAAGTAAACATTGGGCTTTGCTGTAATCAATTCATTAGTGTATTTTTTTTTGTTTTGAGACTCGTTCAGCATACCTACGTTACCAATTGAAAACTCTATTAATGCATTTGAGTTTCGTTGTCTGTTGCAAATGACAGCCTCCCTGAAAGGACTCGTTTTTGGACCATTGCCAGGTCTTGAACATTATCTATGATAATATCCTTTATTAGCATTTAGACTGGAAATGCTCCAAGTAGCTAATCTCAAATGTAAGGACTGCCGAATACTCTTTGGAAAATGGCTTCTCTATACTGAATAAACTACTTAATTTCATTTGGTTGCCAAAAGATCACTTTCAATGCTGACTCCAGAAATCAACTAAACAGCGTTCTAAAAGCAAGGTAGTCCAGGAAACGCCATCTGCTTTTGATGATTTTTTTCTTTAGATGGTTGGAACAAAAAACATATTTTTTTAATATCTGGGATATCACGAGCAATGATAAATTGATATACACTTTTTGGTCCATGAAATGTTTCACTACCACAAAAACATCAAGAAATTAAACTATTAGTATTGATATCTGTTAAAAATTGGGGGCCATATTTACAAAGTCCATGGCTCAGGGCAGCGCAGCAAGTGCCTTACTCCGTTGCCCTGTGCTACCGGGAAAGGGCAAAACATACAATATCTACAAGATACGGTGAATTACTGTCCTCTCCCCCTGCCCTGGCACACAAATTGCTACCATGTGCCAATGCAGGCACCCTTGCACCATGGTCCAAGTGTTCCTCCATGGAGATGATTGTTTTTGTGCAGGAAGGGGCACGTTCCTGCACATAAACAATCAATGGAGGTGATTTCCTCCTTCTGTGTGTGCTGCAGAGTACAACACACATAGCAAGAGGGAAAAGCAGGGAGAAATAATGTTATTTCTCCCCGAGGTGGCACTCATACGCTATCCCTGGGGAGGCATAGGCTTTTGACACATTCACAGGTTTATGAAACCTTATACATCAGGGAATGCATCAAAACCCATGGGTGTTGCATGGCAACACCCATGAAAATGCCTCCCTCATGCAAAGTAAGGCAATACAGTGACTTGCATTGCCTTACTCCTTATCTACAAGGCCATATAAAGCCATGGAAAGTGGCTTTGCTTGGACTTGCAGATATGGGTGTGCAGCCTGTGCTGCCAGGGCATCACAAAAAGTGATGCACCGGCAGGCCAAGGCAATTGTAAATATGGAACTGGGTCTCAAATTGGCAGAGGTATGCACCCTATCCAAGTAGGGACTGCAATCCTAGTCATGCTAAGTCAGATACAGCACATATCTACATTTATCCTCAATTAACCAGTGCTCACCTTCTGGTACCTTGGCACTGAGCAGTCAGGATCAACTTAAGAGGCAAAATTTAAAGTATTTGTCAACATTTAATTTACAGTAACATGGAGAGAGACACCTCAAAAAGACTCTGCAACAGTTTAGAAAAATAGAGAATATTTATCTGAGTAACACAAGACCAAAATAAAGAAAACCAATAAGCAGAAGCCGATATATGAATTTTCTAAAAAGTAAATGTGAAAAAGCTTAGAAGTCACTAGTAGTCAAAAGGTTACTTGATGTTGCGAGAGACCGGTGCAAAACCAAAATCCAGGCCAATCGCGATAGAGGGTGGGCTGGCTACAGAACCCACACAGGGGCTGCTGCAACAGTAAATTTGATGGAGCAAAGCTTCCCCATCGAGGGCACGATCCATTGTTTTTTGCCAAAATCAGCTAAAGAACCCACTTCTGTGGCCCAGGACACAAGGGGAGTACCTCAGGCAAGAGTAGGACTCATAGATGGCAGAGTCCAGCAGCACCAGGAGAGCTGCAGGCAGGTTTTGATGTCCCTGATACTGCAGGAAAAAAAAGGTCAAGCCACAAAACCCTTGGAGAATCCTGGGTTCAAGGATGTAGAGAACATGTACAGTACCTCTCACTGCAGGCAAGAAGCAGCAGGCAGCAAGCCAGCACAGCAAAGGAAGTAGCAAAGTGGCAGATCCTCTTACATCCCGCATGCAACAAGCAGTAGGCCAATACAGCAGTTGTACAGTGGCATTCCATCCTGGAAGCACAGCTGTCCTTCTTCCTGACAGAATGTCTTTAGTTCCAGAAGATTTCTGATTTGTTGGGGTTTGGGGTCCAGTACTTATATCCAAATGTGCCTTTGAAGTGGGTGAGTCTTATAGAGGCTTTTCAAGATCACAAGGTTCCTACCCTTCCTTCCCTGGCTCCAGACAGTCTGCAGATGTTTATGCAGCCCTTTGTGTGGGGAGAGGCACAGCCCTATTCAGGTGTATGCAATGCAGTGCTAAGCACTGCACCTCCGATAAAACCAGTTAATTGTCCATTAAGGCCCATTAAGTCACACCTAAACTCCCAGTGTATGTGACTATCCAGAGGGAATGCACAAAGCCCAGCTGTCACCAACCCCAGATGTGTAGTCAGAGACAGGCAGAGGCACTGAATGGTTAAAGTAAGAAAATGCCAACTTTCTAAAAGTGGCTTTTCCAGACTTATAGTTTAAAATCTGACTTCACCATATGTTGTGTTTTTTAATTGTGAGTTCAGAGACATCAAACTCCAAATGTCTATCTTTTCCCAATTGGAAGTTACAATTAAAAGCTGCTTCAAGGTAATCTTAATGTTAACATATGGGAGAGATATGCCTTGCAGTAGTGAAAACAAATTTAATAGTTTTTCACTACTAGGACATGTTAAAACTAAAAGTACATGTCCATCTTATTAAATGCACTGCACCCTGCCCTTGGGGCTAATTAGTGCCTACCGTAGGAGTTACTTAAATGTATTAAAAAGGAATGTTTGGGCCTGGCAAGTGGGTACAATTGCCAGGTCAAAATCACAGTTTAAAACTGCACACACAGGGTCTGCAGTGGCAGGCCTAAGAAATGTTTACAGGCCACTCAGTGGGTGGCAGAGTGTGTGCTGCAAGCCCAGTAGTAGCATTTAAATGATAGGCCCTGACCACATATAGTTGGTTTTACTAGGGACTTACAAGTAAATAAAATATGCCAAGTGTAGATAAGCAAATATTACTATGTATTAGGGTACAGAGCACCTGCACTTTAGCACTGGCCAACAGAGATAAAGTGTCCAGAATCCTAAAACTAACAAAAACAATGTCAGAAAACGAGGAGGAGGGAGGCAAAACGTCTGAGGATGACACTGCAGAAAGGGCTATTTCCAACAATATTTTAAAAGCAAACATTATTTACTTGATTGTTCTATGTTTCTATGTTAATACAAAAGGGTATTTGATGAACCCAGGTCATGAATTTAGTTTATCTCACTTAAGTATGAACACTGAAGTTCTTTTATATTCAGTGATATATCTGATCCCATAACTTTGTTTGTTTACACTACAATATGATCAACTGTTTTCTGATAATAAATTGTTTTAATTTTCATAGATATAAATTAGGGATAATTTATGCCTATAGTCCTCTGGTTTCAACCATAGTTTTAATACTTTTTGAAAAAACGGTTCAAAATAATGAATATATTGATGCGTTTGAGCTTCACATAATGTACATTATTGTCTTTGAAGAGAACGGGACAGGAACTGCAACAGGAGTTTAAACTGCTGTAGTAGTACATATAGAATCCTATGGTTTCATTTAAGTAAAGTGGTAATTTAGAAATCAGAGCTTTAGACCTATTTTTCTCCCATGGATTGACTGCTAAAGCATTTTCAAGAATATCAAGCAATATGTGCTACACACAGATTTCTGTGCTTGTCCACCCAGGAGTATAAAGATGTGTGCTTCTGTAGTGAAATGTTATGTATGTTTATTACTGATTGAAGAAATATGTTTCAAATTGGAGAAACCCATATATCAGATGTCATTTGTGGGAGTTCCCACCCTTTTCCAAGCCTAGTTATACACTAACTACTTTCTGATCAATGAAAGAGTGTTTTTTTCACGCATTTGGATGTGGGAATTTTCATTTGCAAAACCTATGAGGATCCATGAATCTATGAGGGTGGGTGCACCATGGTCACTTCATCATTCCATTTTCCTGTCTCTAACCATATTCCTTACAAAATCATGGTCAACATTCTATCTGCAGGTATAACTCTTCAGAGATATTTATTCTGTGATACTGGATCTCAGGATGTTTAAGCAGACCTAGGGGCAGTTTAGGTGCAACTAGGTTCAACCTGTACGCCAAATAATGTTTTAGGAATATGGCACCTGAGATTCTACAAGGATAGGGGACAAATTCAGGGGTGCATGCCCGAAACAAACATGACTTGTAACATGCCTCAACAGCCTTCTCAGGGCATCAGACTGGCTTGCCAGCTGGAGGCTGGACCAGCACACACCCACACACACAGCAGCATCAGAGATCAATAAAGAAAACTGTAGCAATTAGGATTTTATTTGCCAGGAAGTAACACTATTCAGCCTCATCTGAACACAGAGCAGCCAATCTCTGGTGAAGAGGTCAATATGCTGTAGCAAATCTTGGTGAGTATTACAATTGTCAAGGTTATTTTTATTATTTGAACAGCCCTTCGGAGGCAAGGTGTTTAGTGAGCTTCAATGATCTGGCCTGAGTCTCTGTCCTACTTAGGTTAGCTTGGAGCTGGCATACAAGTAAGGAAGGAAGCCTGCCCAGGAGATTCTCAGCAGGGCCTTTGGTTTTAGCCTTAGTCTGCAAGAAGCGGGCATACTGCAACTAAACACTTTGGACACATCAACTGCACAGGCACCACACAGGTTCAAGTTTAAGGACTTGTAAGACAGCTCCAACATATGTTCATAAACAGGAATTTGGACAGCTGCTCACTGCCAATTATTTGCAAACCTACACTTCAAAATTCTAGCCAACCTAGTTGGATCACAGTTTCCCTCTGTATAGAAGTGTTTGGGCACAGCCTCCCTCCAGAATGTAAGGTGTTCTGTTGTTTCAATTTAGAGGACCAATATTCTTTTGAAGGTGCAGCTACAGTGCTAATCTATGAGGTCTCCAAAAAGGCACCAAACAAATAAGAAAAAGAGACAGGGCCTTTAAAATTGTACATCCATCGTCCATCTTGGAAATGAAATTGATATTGTAAAGTAGATGTGCACTGTTGGAAATTTGCCCTTTCTTCAAGGTCATCCTCGATTTTCTTGCCTCTTTACTGAATTCTGATTTTTTTTAGCTAGAGCACTCTGCACACTTGAACCCTGCTAATCAGAGGATAAGTGCTGGCCCTTCTGCTTTCAACACTGTGGATTCAGTATACAGCTCATTGGATTATTTAATTGGTTTATACATCCCCAGTAGATGGTAAATGATATGCTACCAGGCTTTGCAGCACTCAGTATTCCATCCACTGCAGTGGCACTGTGAAGCATGGCTCCGGGTGTGCCACTGTAGCCTGGATGTGCACTTTTGAATTGAAAATTCTAAGTGTCAAAATAACCCCTTTTTTACAGGCCTAACCCTTTCTGTCAAGTATTAATAAGTCACAGCTAAGTTAGCGTTATTGCCCATAATACAAGGTGGATGGCATTTAAAAGTAGGGAATGTAAAAGAGTAATGGAAAATCTATTCTTCAAGTGAAAACACCGTAAAAGCTATTTTCACTGCAGCAGGGTTTGCTGTTGCATAGGAAAGCAGTGGGACGCAATAATACATTTAATAAAGGGCAGCTGCAGCTGAGAAACAGCTACAAAATTATATGTTTTTAGAAGCTTAAAAAAGGATTAAGAACTCATTTATTTGGTGTTGGACATTTTGCTTATGCAGGGTCATCCCCAATCTTTTTGCCTCCCGCCTCCTATTTTTTCTGACCTGTTGTTGTTGGCTTTTGAACTTTGAGCACTTTACCACCGCTAACCAATGCTAAAGTGCATATGCTCTCTGTGTAAATGGTATTGTTGATTGGTTGTATCCATGACTGCCATATTTGATGTACTAGTAAGTCCCTGGTAAAGTGCACTGGAGGTGCCAGGGCCTGTAAATCAAATGCTACTAGTGGTCCTGCAGCACTAGTTGTGCCACCCACATATGTAGCTCTGTAATCATGTCTCAGACCTGCCACTGCCCTTTCCTTACATGTAAGACATACCTAAGGTAGGCCCTAGGTAGCCCCAAGGGCAGGGTGCAGTGTATGGTTAAGGTAGGACAGGACATATAGTAATGTGTTTTATATGTCCTGACAGTGAAATATTGCTAAATTTGTTTTTCACTTTTGCAAGGCCTGTCCCTCTCATAGGTTAACATGGGGGCTACCTTTAAATATGATTAAAGTGTAGATTCCCTTTGGGAGCAGATGGACATGTGGAGTTTGTGGTCTCTGAGCTCAAAATCTAAAAATACATCTTTTGGTAAAGTTGATTTTGAGATTGTGTGTTTGAAAATGCCACTTTTAGAAATTGAGCATTTTGTTGCCTATACCATTTCTGTGACTCTGCCTGTTTGTGGATTCCCTGTCTGGGTCAGTTTGACAGTTGGGAGGGTTGCACCTCACATTAGACAGTGACACAAAGGGAGCTGGGGTGTAGCCTGCATATCCTGATGAGCCATCTGTGCTAGGAGGGAGGCAAGGAGTGATCACTCACACCTGAAAGGGCTGTGTCTGCCCTCACACAATGCAGTCTCCAACCCCCTGGTGAGTGTCTGGGGCCTGGCCTGGGCAAGGCAGGATTTCACATTCAAAAGAGTTTTTACTTTGGAGTAGGCCTACTTCAAAGAAGAAATTGGGTATAAGAAGGGCACCCAAAACCACAGACTTTAGAAAACACTCCTGGAAACAAGAGGAACATCTGCCTGGAGAAGAGCTGAAGAGCTGAGGAAGAAGAGCTTTCCTGCCTGTGACTGTGTTTTGTGGAGCTATCCTGCAGTTGCTGCTTCTGCCAGAGTAAGAGGGCAAAGACTGGACTTTGTGTACCTCCATCTTGAGAAAGAAGAAATCTTCAAAGGGCTTGATTTAGTTGTTTGAAGTCTCAGGGACAGCAAAGACTTCTCTCTGCCAGCACCTGGAGTCTTTGTTGAGACTCCTACTCTATCCTGTGGTGCACATCCAGTTCCTGGGACCTTGAAAGGAGAAGCTGGTAGCCTAAAGACAAGGAAATTCATGCACAGAGCGCTGTGGTGGGTAAAGATCGATGCGACTCTGATCTGAGGCTGAAGAAACGATGCACCACCGGCTCCGCAGCTGAAAATCGATGCTCACCGGAAACGCGACCGAAGAATCGACGCACGGAGCAGGAGAAATGATGCACAGCATCGCTTCCAGAGGCTGGGAGATTGCAACCCACACTGTGGGGTTTTCAGGTCATTGTGCGGCTGGATTTCTGACTCAAGAACCACTGGGCGTGTAAAAAGAACGCAAGGACTGTCCGGACCCGAGAGTGCTGACCGGATAAACGCATCGCTCTCCTGCGGAGAGAAGAAACGACACGCCCCAATCCGGCGAAAGGAGAAATGATGCAAAGTCCTTCTCATAAGTGGAACCAACGCATCGCAAGCCCTTTTTGATGGGCGCTCACCAGTGCAGGGTTATTTTTTAAGCACCCAAGGTACTTTTTCACGATAACAGTGTTAGTGTGTGTTTAAAACTACTTAAAGACTCTTTTTTGCATTTGTATTGATAACTTGACTTGTGTATTGTGGATTTTTGTTGTTTTGGTCTTGTTTTGTTTAGATAAATATTTCCTATTTTTCTAAACCTGTGTTGTATCATTTTGTAGTGTTTTCATTACGTTCCTTTCAGTGTTGGTACAGATACTTTACACCTAGCACTCGGAAGTTAAGCCTACTGCTCTGCCAAGCTACCCAGGGGGTAAGCAGGGATTAGCTGAGGGTGATTCTCTTTTACCCTGACTAGAGTGAGGGTCCTTGCTTGAACAGGGGGTAACCTGACTGTCAATCAAAGACCCCATTTCTAACAATTGGTGAAATGGGATTTGTGATAAATAATTTGGAAAAGGGACTTTTAGAAAATTACATTTGTCCCTGGAAGTTAAATCTAAATTTTGCTCCAGGAATTAGCATTCAAATAGGCATGGATGAGGTGAACTCCACTCCTAGAAGCAAACAATAGGACGAGCTGAATGGTCAGAGTTGAGCTATCTTAATCTTACTTGATGTACAGGGTAGGGCTGTGAGCATCCTTTTTGACGTTGAATAGTCAAATCCTGCTTGAACGGTCTTCTGGGATTTTTCGAATGACACATTGGGCACACTTCAAAGAGGCTTTCCTATCACAGGCAAATATTAACTGACACTTGAGCAGGGCCCTTCTATTGTTTCTGAGCCTTTTTTTGACAGTACAATGTTAAAGACTGTTTGACAGATCTACTGGGTTTACATATAACATTTGGGGTGTACTTCAATTGAGGGAAATAGGATGTCAAAACAATAATTGCATATCCCCTGTCTGGTTGTTGAAAGCACAGCTTTATTCTGTTTCTGTCTCTCAGGTTGTTGTGTTTACAGGTGCTGCCTCAAGCTGTATTTTAGTGTTAGATGTGAGGGTGCACTAGGACTACCATAGTACACTTTCCACACACACTCCCAGTCTTTACAGCCCAAGTTTACTGTGACTAAAGACTTTGACCATTTTGAAAATGCCCAAAGTGGGTAGGCTTAGACATTGGAACCTTTACTTAATTGGATAGGACATCCACAGGGTCTTTCATATCCACTAGCCTATGTCAGGCATAAATGTAACATACCCAGGCAGCCTCCTCAGTAAACTCCTGGACGTTAGGATGATCTGAACAGGGCTTAACATGCTGTCTGCAACTTGAGAAAGGCCCCGGAGGACTGGCCCTGCTGTGCCTCCCTTTCTTGTAGCCAGGATGAAGAACTGGACTGCAAGAGTCCAAGAGTCATATGCTCCAAGACGCCTTTCCTACAACTGCTCAGCTGATCAGTGCCAACTGGATCTAGAAATGGACTCTACCTGACAGTCTGTAAGTCTCGAAGTGTCTTCCCTATGGTCCTGGGTGCTTTGGAAGCGTACTCCTTTGTTGGATATGGACTAATGGACTAAAGTCAGAAGGTAAAATCTTTTGACCAGAATGAACCTGGTTAGTGTATTTGTCCCGCACCCCATCAGCCTCAAATTGTGTCTAGGTCTAATTCTACCACGACCATTGACAATTTGGACCCTCTGTAGTTTGTTGGCGCTGTTCCTACTTAAAACATTGGAAATTCATATCCCTCTTTGCCCTTATTAAATGTTGCCACTTTAGTGTAATTATGTTTTTATTTGGTACTGCACAAATACTTCACACATTGCCCTAAGTTAAGCCTGTCTGCTCTTTGCCATAGTTACCAGGAGGTTGAGTTCAGGTTTACTGAATCACCCTAACAAGGATTGTGGTTGTTACTTGAGGTGGATACTTAACCCCTCAACTACAAACCCAGCTTCTTACATTCACCATCAGTAATGCTAATTACAAGTCTATCGACTGTGTTCATGAACCATTTGGCATAATTTTTTGTATGATATTCATTAAAGATTAAAGCATCATAACTAATTTATTCATTTAGAGAAATCAGCATGAAATACACCAATTCTACCAAAACCACTGGAATCATTTTACCTTGGAAAACAGAAATGCAACACCCTCAGATAACATTAGGCACCAGAAATAAATAAGAAGGCTAGTGCAGTGGAGAGTAGGACTAGTACCTATTTTTAGGCTGCTTGATGGGGAGCCCAGCCTAGGGTCTACCCATCAAAAAGGAGACCTTGAAGGAGCACCAAGGAACAGAAGCAGATTCAGAGACATAGGGAAAATGAAGGGTACAGCACAACTTCAAACTGTGTTGGGAACATTTAGCATTGCATCTATAAATTAATTTGACATGCATAAGCTGGTTAAAATGGAGAGGATGTAGCTGGTTAAAATGGAGAAGATGCTGAAATCCAAAAACTACCAGACAGCTCAAAATAGTAAGAAAAGTTGAAACATTTGTTTAGGTTTGCAAATCAACAAGAGATAAAAAATGAAATTCTAGCAACATAATTTCCCTTTGAGAAAAATAGAGACAGAGTCATATATAGCTTGTTGTGTTACAAATGGAAAACAAATAATCTATTGATTGTTTAGTACAATTCATCAGCACTCCACGGAGGCACAATGACAAATGATGTGTGCCTTTGTTAGATTATGGAACTCTGAGGTGACTCACATAGAGCTGCAGTTATTTTATTCCTTAAAATCTAGTATTTTTAAGAAGTTGACGATGGTTGGAAGGTATGAAGAAGTCTAACACAATTTTTTTCTTTGCCTTCAAAACTTGTTGATGGTGTTCTCCTGCTGTCATGTTGTACTTCCTTTCTGAAATCAATCATTGTGTCATCCACTATATTCTCTGACATGAACGTTCCCCTGTTAGACTGTTAGCAGTTTCAAAATGTGTTTATGATGTTCATAGATGCCAAGTGGTTGATCTTCATGAATGATGCTTTCAATCAGTCATGCTTGTTAAGGTTACTGCACTTTTCATACTGAGCTTTTATAAATGAAGTTGAGGGAAATCCTTTTTTATGATTATGCAATTAGAACTTGAATTCTGATAATACAGGTTTGTTTATGGCAGGGTTTGCTCTATCCCCTTTTAACTTCTTATAGTGCCCTCTTTTAGATAAACAGATAAGTTTCTTAAATCGACAACTGTTCCTGAGGATGATGAGCTCTCTGCTCACTGGCATGTTCTTAAGAGCACCAATCTGAGTATTGTATTTTGTGTTGTCAAGCCAGTGATAGTTTGAACTTGGGGGGTGAACCTGATAAAGGGTCTGTCTGGCTTACAACATTTTAGGCTGTGTCCCTAACATTGCATAGAAATACTTTCCCCTAAATCCAAAGATGTCTAGTCCTTGTTTTATCTTGGCTAGCAATTGAAACATTATGTGCATAGAGTAATACATTCCTGCTTGATGGCATCAAAACAAGACCTTTATATATCTATTTGTTGGCATGTGTTCAAGGTTCTATTTATGTCAGATTCTGGTATTGTCATCAGAAGCAGAATGACAAACCTGTCGAATATGCTCAGTGTCTGTCTCGGTTTATAAATGCTTTGATGGGAAAACAAAGGGAAAAATATAAAAACACAAGACTGTTTTAAGCTGGGCTGTGATACCTCTCACTGCATGTGCTCTCTGGTATGTTGGACTCTAAATTGATATGGATAGGTTATGAGGGTAAGCAATGTCATTAATATTCGTCATTAAAATGCAGTAATTGAAAATGTATCCACTATTACCACCTTCACAGATCAGTACCTCAAGTAGGTTGTCTGGTCTTTCTTACCTTCTGTTTGAATAACGGTCTTCATACAAAACTTGAAGTGTTATCAACCTATCTGCCATCACACCCTTATCCTGTATTCACTACATATGCAAGACATAGCGGATTATTGCTGTATGTTTCTCAATTGTTTTGACCTGGAAATCAGTGGCCTTATACAGCATCAAATAAAAAAAAACAACATAGTGATGGTTGGAATGCTTGAATTATTCTCAGCCACTGGCAATCACTCGGGTCACATCACAATCCATCATTTTTCACCTATCATGCTGCCTCAGTTGGATCCAGCCATATGCAAATCAGTCTTGACTATGCTCCTCATGGGAACAGTCCAGTCCAAGGCCAGGTCCTCCCTGAACAGAAACACAAGCAACCTAGGATTGGTGTTACCCTAGATAGGGCTTCTTTTCAATCAGGTGTAGCTTGATTCCAGTGGCACATGTGTCAAAGACCCACATTTGGGCCTTACTGACGGAATTGGGGCATCAACTGCAAAAACAAGAAGGTGATGGATGGAACTCTTGAATTATTTTCAGCCACTGGCATTTGCTTTGGCCACATCCCAATCCATTGTTTTTGCCTACTTGGCATCTCATTTTGGAACCAGCCATATGCAAATCAGTCTTAATCCTGGTTCTCATGGGAACAGTCCAGGCCAAACTACCAGGCCAGGTCCTCCCTGAACTGGAACAAACGAAACCTTGGTCTGGTTTCACACTAATTTGGTCTCTTCTGGCATGTACAGCTTGGCTCCAGTGGCACAGTGAACCCGGGACCCACATATGGGCCAGATGTGGGCCTGCATTGGGATGCGGCCCAAGAGATTGCCAGTGGCTGAGATTAATTCAAGCATTCCATCCATCACCTTGTTGGTTTATCATTTGACCTCACTGCTGAGTCAAGATGCAGAAGGTTGAATCAGTTCATTTGCAGCAAAAGAGAAGTGCTTAGATTTTTTCATAATTACTTTAATTCATTCAGCACAATTTTTGTAATCAACATATTGAATCCAGGCAGTACACAATGTTATTTGATATAAAATGATATTATCAATACTAGTTGTAATTTTTTTAATGAAATTTATTATTGGTTTTTTTAACCATCTTGAGCTTTTGATATTGGAAATATAACAATTTAGATATAAAACTTAATTTCTGAATGTTGACTTAAGTTTGGGAATATTAATATTGAAACCCAAAATTCAGGACAACTGAAAAGATAATGTTTCTATTTATGTACTTTTAATCTTCATTGTAACTTTCTCAAATCAAAGATTTCTTTTCAATTTCTCCCCAGTTTTGAACAAAAATAACTGTTTTGATGGTGATTAGTTGCAATAAAAATTACTATATTGGTTTTGTAACCCTTCTTTTCTTTAATGTCATTACGATTGCTGTGCTTTTTGTCAGTGTATTACACCTTTTACTTAATGTTAGTCCTGACATGCTTGGCATGGTCATTCCCATAACATTTTGCCTTCAACCCTATTCTTTTGTTGTGTTCATTTTCGCTGGCATCAGGACTCTGTACACTTTACCACTGCTAAGCAGTACAAAGGTGCTTGTGCTCTCTCATTAAAACATGGTAGAATTAGCTTATACCCAATTGACATAGTTAATTTAGTGAAATGATATGTGCCAAGGCTCTGTAATTAAATGCTACTAGTTGGCCTGCAGCACTGATTGTACCATCCAATTGTGTCCTTTTTTTAAACATATCTCAGGCCTGTCATTGTAGCCTCTTTGTGCAGATCTTAAACTAGCATGTCAAACTGTCAAAATGAACCTTTTTGCACAGCCCAAACCTTATTTTTAAGGGATAGATCCAGGACAACCCAAAGGGGAGAGTGCAGTGTATATAAAAAGTAGGACATTTACATTTTACATGTCCTGGTAGTGAAAAACTCATAAATGCTTGTTTCACTCCGGGAAGGCCTGCCTCTCTCATAGGACAACATTGGAGTTACCTTATTACATTTAATAAGTGCTAACTTTCAAATGGTAGTATGTGAGGGTGGAGCTGGGCACAGCCCTACTTACCCTTGAATAAGCTGTGTCCTGCCTCCACACAAACTGCTGCATGTCCCTTGTAGTTAGTCTGGAGCATGGACAGGGAAGTCAGGATACTGGTGGACTTCAAAGGAAGCCTCTAGAACCTTGTTCAAATTCAGTGGAAGGCCCAGGTATGAATATTGGATCCTCAACACAAACTCTTCAGTACACTTCTGGAACTATGGGTATCAGTAAGAAGGCCTGCTGTGGTGCTCTCTCCTAGACTACTGCTCTGAAAGGACTGCTGCCCTGCTGTGCTGACCTGCTGCCCTCTTGCCTGAGTGAGAAGGGCTGGACCTACATCTGTTGAACCTAGGATCCT
Organism: Pleurodeles waltl; assembly: GCF_031143425.1. Classification (NCBI taxonomy): domain Eukaryota; kingdom Metazoa; phylum Chordata; class Amphibia; order Caudata; family Salamandridae; genus Pleurodeles; species Pleurodeles waltl. The sequence goes on from NC_090444.1 coordinate 1,527,137,065, forward strand.
TGACTAACTCCAAGGGCTAGTTGGTTGTTTTTCTGACTAGCGCCTCAGGGACAGACAGCTCCCACAATCTTGAACCCAGCACCTGGAATCTGTCATCTGTTAGTCTTACTATGTTGAGTGGTGCCACTCCAGTCTTGGGCCACAGGAAGTGGGCTTGAAGGTTCTCTGACAGCCCATCTGTGGATCAAGCAGAACCAATGCATCTCCTCTGGTGTGAGGTGCAATCCCGAGCAGAACAGACCCATCACCTCTGCTGTGTTGAGTCACACCACAAAGACTCTGTATTGACTTTGCAGCTCGCATCATAACTGCTGCTATATGAAGCTTCACCGACACAGGACCTCACATCACAAATTTCTCATCTACGGCAGCCTCGATGACTGTGCAGGTCCTTGCATCGCAGCCTCACAGCTCCTTCTAACTGGCTTATTGCCTCAACTTCGCAATTAATTCTCATATCCAAAATTTGCATCAGAAGCCCTCACTGAAGGAACCCTCGATGATGATGCAGGACCTTGCATCACAGCTCATCTGAAATGAAGTATAACCTTGACTTTGAGAAACATCCTCGATGGAGGACCCCTACAATGCTCCACAACCAGAATTCAAGATAGTCTTGTTCAGGGGACCTCACTAGGTCCCTGTAGCCGGGCCAGGCTCCATTGCAGTCGACCTGAGCTTGTGACTTTGTCCCGCTCCAGGACGATCACATGTCCATAGTTGTTGCTTTGTTCTTTTTGGCACTATTTTCTTTCAAATATTTAAACTTGTATATCTTTGGTTCCACTGATTGGATGTATGTTGTTTTGTTTGGATTTATGTTGCTTTTGGCCTTGGTTTATTTATTAAAATATATTCTATTGTCCTAAATAAGTGTTGTGGTTTCACTTTATGACTTTTTAAAGTTCTGCATAAATACTTTACATATTGATTCTAAGTTAAGCCTGCCTGCTCTGTACCAAGATACCAAAGGATTGAGCATAGATTAATTTGAGGTTAGCTTGTGCCTCACCCTGACAAGGATTTTGGCTGCTGCTTGAACAGGGGTTCAGCCCCATCAACCAGTAAACTAGTTGCTCAAACTTAAGAAATGTACTTTTGGGCCTAATTCAAATCCTGAAAGCCTCTGCAATCCTGATGTGTACTGGTTCTTATTCCACCCGAATATTTTGAAGGGTACATACTTGTTTTGTTGTATAAATAATTAAATTGCTGCTGTCAGTAAGAAAAATAGAGATGTGTCCTCCATTATTTTACTTTCATTATGTTGGCAGAGAACAAAGCTAAGTCCAAACAATTATTTTATCTTGCATGAAGTGCAGTGCAGTTGTTTTGGATTTTCCAATGTTTAATTAAGTACCTGTGTTACGCAGTTAAGCATCACTAACTTTACTGACATTAAAAAATATATATTTGAGTTGACTTACTGGGATTAAAATGTGACATTTAGTTTAAAATAGATGAATTCTGATGGCCCTGAATATGTATTTGCAAACAACTGACCTGCTTGCTCCTGGCCCACAGTCTGGTCTACAGAATTTGACAGGCTTTAATGAGGGGACTTTTGCTTTAAAGACAAGGGAACCGTCAGATGAAGTGTGTTATATGTAACAGTGCGCTCCAAGAACAACACAGCTCAAAGTGATATACATGAAATGTCCAAACACATTCTTGTTTGAATTGTGAGACTTGCAAAACAAAATACCTAAAATCATGAGATTGTGATAAAGAGAAAAACATTACTCTAAGAGCCATATAAAGCAATCTAATCACAAGATACATGTTACTAGAAAAGATATATAGTGACTGTTGAAAACAGGGAGTTGGAGACTGCATTGTTGAAATTGGAACTACTGCATGGATGGACTGTAGAAAAGACCAACATCACTTCTTGTGAGCATTGGCAGGAGCAGATCAGAAAACGTGCATGAAAAAATATGCTACCTGGTGAGATGTCCCGGATGTCTCTAGTGTTTCTCTTTTGCTTAAATTCTCATGCAGCATCCTAATCCAGCATCTTTATTTTGTCACCAGTTTTCTTCAATTTTGTCTCCATTTCTTGAATGTATTCTCTTTTGGGAACTCTCTAGACTCCAGTATCTTTCAGCAACACTGGCATCAGCCCTCTTTGTTCAGTTTCTGGTTCCCTTGAGTTGCAGGTTTGATATCCTGGCCATTCATGCTGCAAAGTAATGTTGCTAGCACTACTGAAACCATCAAGATACTATCTGCATGAGTGAAACTTCTTAATCAGCACCTCTCATTGTAATAGGGAGTTTTTCCATGGCACTGAGTCTATTCCTGGCTTCCTAGCAGCATTTCTGTACAAACACAGAGCTCTGCAGACCTATTTATACTGCAAGCAGTGAACATTGTTTAGGGTATTCTGTAGTCATCATTTTCCTTGCAGTGTTACAGTACACAGCTCACTCAGCTCTTGAAGCAAGTTCCTTCAAAGATGCAGATTTTGCATTAGAGACAGTTCCCAATGGCAATGTGGACTAGGTCAGGATTATGGCTTCTGCTGTTATGGAAGAGATCATGGGTAAACAAATGCATTACAGGTTTGGAGTACTAGTAGACAGAGATTATTTTTCTGGCAAGTAGGGAGGCTTCTGAGATGCAATCTATTTCAGAAGCCTGTGAGAAAGGCTACAATTTCTGCAAAGGTGACTATCTTTCAGAACGTTCCCAAAGACCTACTCTCGCTTTTACTCCCAAGGAATATTATTCCTGGGTCCAGTAAAATTCAAAAACACATTTCAGTCTACACTAAAGGAATAGATTTCAAAAGCAATGCCTAGGTGCCCAGTGCACAGGTCATCACACAGCTTCATTTAGTGACATAATAAAATTGTGTACTTACAAAAAGATGATCTGAAAGATTGGTATATGCAAGGTGAAAACAGTATATGTCTCAGACCAAAAAAGTGAGCTAATTTGGCAAAAACTGTCCGCCTAACAACTGCAAGGGTGGACAGCATCAAGACCATTCCCAGGGTCTATCATCAGTGTTTGAGAAGCTCCTAAGACGAGAAGGTGATTAACAATTTGCCCGCTATTCACTATAGAACAGTTGAAAAGATCCCTATTTGGAAAAACCTGAAAGTCTCAAATAGAGTTTGGTGGCAGCTGTTACAAGGTGACTATGGCCTCAATCAAAGTCATGGAGCTCTGCTCAATGTGAAATGTTGCCACAAATGAAACATTTTGAAATATAGACAATAAAACTATTGACACTAACAATATGGGGCCTCTCTTGTAGGTGATATATGTGAATAAATGAAAAAATTGAAAACTGAGAAAGCAAATTGGAGGGGATCCTAGAATGAAAAACTAATTTTAAGGAAATACAATTTTAGGGAAATAGAACTGAAGATAAAATGAAAGGAAAGATTATGTTACAGAATAATCTAAAATTAAATTAGGGGTAGTGAAAGCTTTTTGGGTTCACAAATGTGCGATGTTTAGGGGTGATGAGGGGTTTTAAGGTGTCCGGAATAGGTAGAGTTTAGGTGTAGTAAGGGGTTTTTAGAGTTATGAGATGAGTGGAATCTAGTATTGAAGAGTGCTTTTTAGGGCTCACAGGTGAGTGGAGATTAGGGTTAGTGAAGTTATATAAAGGTCAGAGACAATGATGAAGTGCAGAGGTCTTGAGGGGCTGTTGGAGTTCACAGATGGGTGGAGCTTAGGGCTTCCTTTAAAAAGGAAGAGTTAAGGGTGGGGTTAAATATTGAAAGGGGTTATTAGGGTTCAGGGATGTGTTGAGTTTAGTGGTAGTGAGAGGTTATTAGGGGTAAGAATGGGTGGGGTTTAGGAGTGGTGAGGTTTTTTTTTGGTCCAAGGATGGATGAAGTTTAGGTGTAGGGGTTGTGAGTGGCCTTAAGGGTACAGCAGTGGGTGGTACTTTAGTGTAGAAAGGGGTTTTTAGGTTTCAGGAATGGGTGGAGTTTAGGCATAGTGAGGAGGTTTATGGTTAACAGTTTAGGTGAAGTGTTTGTCAGTAATGTATTTACATTTAATAATTTATTTTAATGAAATCACATACAACCCTAACAGGGGATTACATAACGTTGAATCTTTATTAAGCACTCTTTTTAGGTGACATAAGATCAAGAAACGTTCATTACTGCTTAGATCTGGATTTGAACAACTATTATAGTTAGTTTTTTCCTAATAACTCAAAATCTCACATGAGCCTTGCTGCTATGCTATGATAACCCTCTTTGCCTGCTACTGTGTTCCACCTCAATGTCAATGTTAAAAGCTTGTTGTGGAGCAGACAGGCATTAGACCTCTCATTTTTGCTGGAATTAGGACTCTGCACACTTTAGAACTGCTAACCAGTGCTAAAGTGCTGGGTGCTCTCTCCACTAAATGTGGTAATAGTGCCCTATCCCCAACTGGAATATTCAATTTACTTGTAAATACCTAGTAAAGTAGTACTATGTGTAACTAGGACCTGTAAATTAGATGCTACTAGTGGGCCTGCAGCACTGACTGTGCCACCCACCTAAGTAGCCTTTCAAATATGTCTCAGGCCTGCCAATGCAGGGGCTGTGTGTGCAATATAAACTGCCATGTTGACCTTGCAAAAATATATTTTACCAGGCCCAAACCTTCCTTTATAATGCATGTAAGGTACCCCTATAGTAGGTACTAGACAGTTCAGAGGGCAGTGTGCCATATATTAAAAAATGTAGGACATCCACCTTTAAGCTTTTTATGTCCTATTAGTGAAAAACTCTTAAATGTGTTTGTCACTACTGCAAGGCCTTTCTCACCCACAAAATAATATTGGATTACCTTATTACATTTTGAGTGTAAATTCCAAATGAAAATAGATAACTAGTTCATGTTTGGTGTCTTTGGAGTTGTGGTAAAGAGCCCTAATTTAGTTAGTTGCATTTTTAATCACAATCACAAAAGGGCAATTTTAGAAAGTCAAGATATTTCTTCCCCTAGCCCTTTTTGTGCCTATAGCCTGGCCTGAGTCACATGACTGGGTGTAACTCACAGCTTTGTGAATTCCTCCCAGACAGTCACACAATAGAGTGTTGAGTGTGCCTAGATGGGCTATCTGCTGGTAGGATGTGATAGGGCAGATCTGAGCACAGCCGCACTTACATCTGAATCAGTAGTGTCCTGTCTCTACACAAAGAGCCTGCATTGTCACTCCAGCCAGCTTGGAGCCAGGCCAATTCCATGCACTTCAAAGCCAATGCCTAGAAGCTTCTGCCACCTTCCACAACCAGTGCACCTGGGTATTAAAGATGGACCTAAGACACCACCATATCAGTATACTTCTGGACCTGAGGATACTCTGCCAGGAAGAAGGACAGCTGTGCTGCTGAAGGACTGCCATCTTGCCTGGGTAAGAAGGACATAACCTACATCTCTTGAACCCAGAATGACTACAAGGGCTAGTTGGCTGTAGTTCTGAACTGAAGCCTCAGGGACACAACAGGCTTGCATCAACCTTGTATCTGCACCTGGACTCTACCTACTGTGAGTATATCCTGCCAGGTGGTGCCACCCACTACTGGATTATTGGAAGTAGGCCTAAGGTGCTCCGTCAGCTCCTCTACTGCAGGGTGTAAACCTGAGCAGAACTGATGCATCATTGCTGCTGCATGGAATGGACCCATTGCAAAGACTTCCAGGACCTCTGCAGCCTATATTGCCTTCAGAACCACAACTTCTCATCTTCAGCACAGGCCCTCACATCTCTCCTCGCAGCTCCTAGAAAAGGATACATAATTGTGACCGCATGAAACATCCCAGACTCCAGACTTTGTATCGCAAGCGCTCACCTATGGGACAGGACTTCACTCCACAGCCTCGGCACATATCAAAACTGACACACTGCTTTGGCTGTGTGACGCAACTTCAATCCAATCTACTCATTGCTCTGCAAACTAGGATTGAAGGCAATGTGATCAGTGACACCCAACGCAATGCACACAGGCACGTTATTAGCTGACTGGATTTTTACCAGCACCACCAATATTTTGCTGTCTCACCGGTACAAAAATAAGCAAAATCACATAAAGCCAGTCTTTTTAGTGGGATTTGGCAGAATTCACCAAGTTCTGCTTTGTGGAACTCAGTGGAGTGCTGAAAAAACTCCACTGCACTTTTCGGAGCTCCGCAAGCAGCAGAGTGTGGTACGTTGCACGGCTCATGCTGATTTTTAAGGCAGGAGTTTGGGGGCAACGTCGAGTGCAAGTGGGTGCTGCTTCTTTCTGCCGCTTGAGTAGATTTTCAACTCGAGCAGCAGCTTCCACAACATGAGTGGCAGGTTTCTCAACGCCAGCAGTAGTGACCTGCCTGTTTTAAGGAATTTCACCAGGAGGTGGCCTAGCATGTGATTTTTCTTGCTCACACTCACCAACCCAACATTGGCAAGACATGAGGGAGGAAAAACTCTGTTCTGTGCTGATCCGCAGAGTTTTTCAGCACTCCGCACTCTGTACAGAGCTCAGCGTGGGCAAATCTTTGTGAACTCTGCCAGCAAAGTGGAATTCATTGCCCACCCCTAATTTTTTGCCTTCATCTGTACATACTTCAAACAGCAAATATAAATTAAAAGTACTTAAAAATAGTTTCTAGGACTGTATTAATGATCCGTGACTAATAATGAAAGTAAACAAAGGTAGAAAAGTCATGCTACAAATTAATTCATGCAATTTTGGCTACAGCCCTATTTAGCCCTTCTTAGCACCATGTTGGCGCATTTGTAGACTCTTTAAACAACAACAAATGGTCTAAGGTAGAGTTGGATCCCTTAGGGTAATGGAACCAATGAACAAAACAAACAAAGCCTCAATAACCAGTTCACAAAGGCATGTAAATTGTCTTTTAAAGACCTGTTAACTACTCGGTGAAGCCGAGGTTATACTTCTCTGCCGAGCCCACAGTAGCCCAAAACTATGAGTTTCCTGGAAACTGTGCAGCCAGGGCTGAGGCACATGATCTAATACCCTTTTTGCCCTATGGGCGTTGCGCAGAGCGTAACGTACCTCAACAATTCTGGAGACTGAAACCGGCCTCCAAGTGTCAAAACAGGCCTCCTGGGGCTCCAGCCTCCCAGGGGATCGCCCACTTGCCGGCTGGCGGACCAGCCATGCTCATGTGGTATACCAGGGGCAGCAGGAGAATAAAACAGTCCACAAGAAATGGGTGTGTCTCCATTAAAAAAAACAAGCATTTGCAATGCAGTGGGTCTCGTGTTTTCTAGAGCTTAGAGCTATTAGCGTTTTAAGAACCTAACTTGCCACACAAACTGAAAATAAAAAGTAAAAAAGTTGAGCCGATTTAAGGTGACAAACGGGAAAAGAAGTTTGCTCTCAGTCAAAGTTATCGGCAAAAGCGCAATTATCCATGTAACAGGGTCGAGGGCCAAGCCGGTAACAAAACCACCCCATGTAGGGAGAAACTTAAAGCATTTACCGATTTTTGAAAAGCAAGCTCATGAACCAGTGATAGTGATGGGCATGCCATAGGTGTGGTTAAAGGTCCACATAGATACCAACACGTAGGAAACTCGACCAGGAACATGCTTTTCTACAGCCATATACGAAATCCGAAATCGTAATTGTTGTGCAGCACAGTTCCTTAAAAGCTATTTTTAGAAGCCTGCCACTATAATAAATGGCATTTTGCCCCCACCCCTCCAATGTTGACTGCAGTAGCAGGGCCCTCGATACAATGAAAAGTACCCCTTTTTGTTGGATTTGGGTCGGCTTGAGTGATTTGAGGGGCAATGTCTCCAAAACATTTTGCAGTCGATGTTTATACCAGGGCCATAACTTGGAACAAATTAGCACTTTAAAATACCCAGCTCCTGCCTGCTGGCATGGGCTCTGGCCCTAAACATGTATGACTTTAGTGTTTGACATTTTGGTGTTTCCTTTCATTTCCTTTTTTTTTTGAAGGCCTATAATTTGCCATCACAGCAATGTGAGAGGAACTGCCCTCTCTCCCACTCGAGGTAACAGAAGACAAGCCAATCAACCCCTTGCTCCGTTTATTCTCCTTTCAACCGTACATACTGATGAGGTAAGGGGGTTCACTCACAGGAAATAAGCCACCTTGCCTTAGAGCGACTTTTGGCGATTTCTGAGCTTTTTTTTAATGCCTACGACTGTACTATTTTGAGAGGCAATGACAGGCAGCTTAAAAAAGAAAGGAAAATAAATTGAGAGAGGAGGAAATAACGCAGAAGCAACTAGGGGGAAAGCAAATAGACAGCAACTAAAATAAAAGCGCACACGCTCACGCCGTACCTGCATAGATACGTGCACCAACAGAAAGAAGATAGGGCACAAGGAAATGGGAAAAGAGAAAAATATGAGGTAGAAATTCACAAGGATGTAATAGAAAGGCGACACCTAGGGAAGTTCGCGAGAGGTAGCGCTATGGACGGAGCACGGAAACAGAAGGAGGGAAAGTTGGAGTGTGTGACAGGTTAGGAGCTAACGAAGGTAGAGGAGGGAGAGCGCAATCAAAAAGAGAATTTGTCAGACAAATGGGTGAATGGATTGAGGGGGAAGGTGGGTGGATGAATCGGTTAATGAGTGGATGAGCGGGATAGTTGGACGGATGGGGGAGCATGCAGACGCAGCCAGAAAGTCTCGAGAGTAGGTAGACTGCTATTCCTCAGTAGAGTGTAACAGAGATAGACAGAGTGCTGCTCAGCAACAGTCATAATCGAGTGGCGCATTTAGATTGTACGGTCACAAACACCAGCAAACGACAAAGACACACACAGACAACAGAGACAGACCGAGGGCTAATTAATCACATTAGAAGCTGGCAGATGTTTCATTTTAAAACAATGTCGCTACTATTAAGTTCCTGCAGCCACCTATTATTAAAAGTATGGTCTGTGCTGAACTTTCTGTTCTGAGAGATGGAGAAAAGAATTGAAAAAAAGAGCGTGATCGCACTGCTACAGTTCACTCGTAGTGAAACCTATCGCCAAAAGTGCAATTATCTGTGTAACAGGGTCGATGTCATGCAAAGCGCTCGACTGCTGCCAAGAGAGATCGCGCTGCGAAAAAAGATAAAAAGTAGTCCACAAACCGGACGGAAAACGGTGAGCCTCGTATGTTTTCAGTACTTGTTCGCTGCGGTCAAGGAGGGCTAACCACTGGAAAAGGCATGACATATGCATGCCTTCCACTAATGAAAGCAAGCAGATTTTAAAAGGCAAGCCCACGAACCAATGAAAGATACTGACGTGACATAGAGGGCTCCGAGCCCTTTTCTAACTACTAAAGCGTCTCGCAAGTGATACGCATTCACAAGCGCATGCAACGCAGGCTCGACCCTAATAATGTTCATGTTCCACATAACTTTCTTCCTAGATAGGTTTGTCTAAACATTACATAAACTTTGGTTTAAAAAAAGACCCATCACAGTTTTCTTCTGTAATAGTGATTCGAGAAGACATCTTCCCTACGATCCTTTGTTATTGATTTTTGCACCGGCTCAAAAATGGTATAAATGAGATTGAGAACTTTTATACACATGCGCAACATGGTTTGCTTATAAATTGTTTTATGTGGGTAATATATACCATCAAAAGATACTTTCGTCCAAGAAAACTTCCTATTGCAAACTCACTTTCATTGTTTTCTTGCTTATGTATTTCGCTATATAGCTACATCGTACTCATTTTAAAATTGGACACTCTCTCGTTTTTAGCCACAGAACTCGCACTATTGACTATCATTTTTCTTTATTAATGGGTTTCTCTTTTACTATTTAATAGCTTGGAAGGTATCAAGCTTGTAGAAAGAAGGGTTGTGTATTGAGTATAGCTCTATGCACGTATCTGTCTATTTATCCATCTGTCCCCCCCATGTACCTATCTTTGCTAGGTCGTCTTTCTTCCCAAATCATAACATAATCTACTCATGTATATATCTCTATTCCATTGCCAAATAATCAAGTATGCACTAGATCAGCTCATCACATATTAATATTAAAAATAAACATATTCAATTAGGACGCTGAAAAATAATTGTTTTCACTACATCAGAGATATAGGCGCAGCTCTTTTAATATCAGTCTGAATCTTAAATTGAAGAGCATATTTAGGCGATGTCATATTAATGACTGTTTTGCTAATGTGAACAGTATCATAATGCTCTATTAAATACTCACTCCTTTGAACTAATTTCTTATGTTACACTGTGCGTTAATTTTTGCACTTTATTTTTTCTTTCAGCTGTATCTTGTGGCAACCCAGGCACTCCGGCCAATGGCATGATAATAAGCAGTGATGGGATTCTTTTTTCCAGCTCAGTTGTCTATGCCTGCTGGGAAGGTTACAAGACTTCTGGGCTAACTACCCGACATTGCACGGCCAATGGGACTTGGACTGGGAATACGCCGGAGTGCACAGGTTAACAGCTGACTTTATATCTGAACTGGTTTGAAGAGCGAAAATGTCATGCAGTTTGTGGAGAGAATGACTATTGATTTTTCAATACATGTTATTTCCTTGAACTATTATTTCTGAGTTTTCACACTTAGAAAAAAAAAATCTGATCAGAATTGTGGTAATCACCTCCTCGTATTGGCAGTCCCAATGGTCTGAATCCTGATATTTTAAAGCCATAAAACAAGACATATGCGAAGCTTTTGTTACACAAATAACACAGTCAAAGCCCTCTGAATCCAGGCTTAGTTTACGCAGAACTATACATGAAAATAACGATCATGCTATGCCGTGGAACAATGTACAGTTATGGTGAGCATGTGCTATTGAGATATCTGCAGTGGCGTAGCATGGGTTGTCAGCACCCGGGGCAAGGCAAGTAATTTGCGCCCCCTAACCCGGGGCAAGGCAAGTAATTTGCGCCCCCTAACCCGTGGATTTAGTCTCTACCAAGATGTTGCGCCCGGTGCGGCCGGACCCCCCTGCCCCCCCAACGCTACGCCACTGGATATCTGTAGTGTATTGCCAAATTAAAATGCATTAATGGAGCAAAGTAAACATGTGTATGCTGATCTTGTAAAGTATAGGCATTGTCTTACTGCTTTAAGACCAAAGTAAACATTTGTATGCTGAACTTGTAAAGTGAAGCTTTACACACAATATATATTTCAGAACAAAACCTTCATCTGATAACATTGCAATGTGAAACATTGGTCTTAAAGCACTAAGAAAATGAGTATACTATGAGAGCCTGATTTCACTACTTATCTGATTCAAACATGGCACAACTAGTATTTATTAATTACATCGATTTTCGGTCTAGCCTCCCTAGTATAGCCAAACACCTTCAGTGAGAAAGGCATCCTTTTGACCCTGTTCAACCCCATCTTTTCTGACTGATACTGGTGGTTACTGACTCTGACTGTGCCCTGGGCTTCGCCGACCAGGCCCAGGGCCAGTGCTCTGATGTAAAAGGTATATAGTAATTCAGTATAATTACAATTGGTAGTTATAGACCCCTGTAAGTCCCAAGTATATAATAAGAACCAGGGGATTCAAAATGCCTATAAGTCCCTAGTACATGAGAGTGCAAGGTGATTTAGAGGTCCAGTTGATTTCCGGCCTGCTGTTATTTTAAAGCCAGCCCCGCTTTGCAAACTGTCTTTCAAATTAAAATGTATGCAAATTTGATTTTGGAAGTAAAGGTACTTCCAAAGTGGTAATCTACCTTAGTTTTGCCCATAAGTCACCTCTAAGGTCCTCCCTAGGTGCCCCAGGGGTGGGGTGCCATGTAATTATAAGAAGGGACATTATAAAACGTGTTTTATATGCCCTGGTGGGAGAAACAAATGTCTATTTTACTGTTCCCCATTGTACATATTTAGCTCCGTAGGCTAACATTGGAATATTCGATTTAAATAAAAATATTGCTAGAAAGAAGCTAAAAATGTAATTTAAGGGTTCAAAAGATTGGTAATGATTAGTCCAACAACTTGCCACTGTTCTAATACAGAAGATAAGTTATAGAACTTTCTTTTCTGTGAGCCAAACTTCAACCTTCTAACAGGTCCTCATGACTGGTCAACCTTAACAGGCTTAGCCAAGCTGCTTTGATGAGTTGATAAGTGGCCTGCATTGACCAGAGGTTATCTGGTGGGGGAGCTTTGCAGCTGCAGAGCACAGGTCAGAAAGGGGATGGGGTAAATCAAACTGGGCTTCAAAGAGAGCAGGACAGTAAAGAATGGACAGGCCTACCCATTTCTCCTGCACCCCTCAGCTAGATGGCAGGCAGAAGAATGGAACTGCAGATGGTCTGGATGGGGAGTGTTAATGAAAATGAACCACACCAGTACGTTGGTTTAGCCAGGTCTTGCTCTCCTAGAGAGGAATCCTCCATCTGGAATTTTTAAAGTGATGAGCTTTGTGGGACAAGAATGTGCCACGCTTTGGAGGAAGCTGTCATGCTTTTGGGTTGCACCTTGTTTCTCATTGGACAGGAGTGACACCCTCCTTGTCACTGCAGATTATTGAATAATTGTGAAAAATGGCCTCTTTTTGACATGCTAGCCCCCACTAACTTTTGCCTGATGTTTGATGTGGCCTAGAAATTGTGGTGCCCAGCGACCCTGCTAACCAGGTTCCCTGGGCCAGAGCTCTTTCCCTAAAACTGTTGTGATGCATTGGCACAATTGGATACACCCTTAGCTACCACTATAGGTTCCTAGGAAAAGGGTACTTACGTACCCAGGGCCTGGGGTACTATAGGTAAGCCCCTGAGGGCAGAAGCACTGATTGTGCCACCCTCTAAGGCCATGCATCCAGATGCACCCAGCACTGCCATTGCAGGCTGAGTGTCCTGGTGCAAACCTAAAACACAAACTAGACATGGCACACTACCTGTGTGCCCTGTTCACCATACACTGCATTTACTAATGGTAAGACACCCTTCTGGCAGGCCTTACAGCCCTAAGACAGGGTACACCATATTATATGTGAGGGCCTCGCTGCATGAGCAATATGCCCCCATTGTGTCCTTACTAAACTTGGGACATAGTGAGTGAACAGAGCAGTCATTTTAATGCATGAGCTGGACACTGGTCAACAAGAGTTTCCCAGCCACATGGTGGCCACTCTGAACCCTGGGTTGTTGGTCTCAAACAACTCAGAATTATAAATACAAACTTGTATCAGTATTGGATTTATCCCTAAATGTACCCACGGTCACCTTTGAGGTGCCCCCTGCAAAAGCTAACTACCCTGGCATGGTTGCTGACTGGTTCTATATAGCCTGCCACCTCCAGACACCCAAACTACAAACCTTGGGGAGAGCCCTGTCTCTGTGTTTTGTAGAACAATGCCTTTCCTAGGTGGAGGTGGTAACACCCCCTCCCTCAGGAATGTGTACTGCTCTTCAAAGGGCTCCTAGTCCTGCTGTTAGTAGCAGATGGTCAGCTCCTTTTTCGAAACCCCACTTTTGGTGGTAGGAAAGGCGGGAAACCACAAGAGTAGGGGGAGTGGCCTCACCTGGCATTCACCACCCCTAAAGTTTTTCTTGCAAGGTGGGCACTACATTTCATTTTCCTCTATCTTAGATGGAAGGAAAATAGCCAGTCAAGGATAGGGAAGTGACCCTTCCCACAGGAAGTGGTCACTATAGTGGGTGTAGCCACACAAAGGTAAGTGTCCCATTGGACACTAACAGGTTCCCCCTAAAACGTCCACTAAATTATGTATTCAGTGGGCACCCCTAGACCAGATACTAAGATTTGAAGGACATGAGAAGGCCAGCTCCAAGAAGATCCAAGGCACGAGAACTGTGGACCTGCTGCATAAAGAAAAGGTACCAAACCCTGGCTGTTGCACCCAGGACCTGACAATCACCGCTGAGGAGCTGCTGAACAACTGAACAGACCTCAAGAAACCCATAGGACCTCCACGCTTTGCCAATTGCCCAAGAACGTCCTCCAGAGTGGAGTAGAGGTAAAAGTCTACAACAAAGAAGAGACCAGCAACCCAGTGAGGGTCACTTCACTGACCGGCGGCTCACTCCTGAAACGTAAGTCACAGCTGAACTTGATGAAACACCAATGACCACGAGGATGAACCCTGCAAGTGTGCCAAGTTTGGTGGCACTGCACCCTCCAGTGGCCAATACCCTGGGTCAGCTGACGTCAGACACCAGGAAAACCAGCCCACCTGGAGAAAAAGAGGACCAGGGGGAAGCCCCTGTTGAGGGACTTCAGGAACAACCTGGACCTCCTGCCAGAGTGCCCCCGTTGTCCTGGAAGTGACCCTTGAAGTGACATACCTCCAGATCCAAAGGGCATCTTTGTGCACAGCTACTTACTCTCCAATTCCCTCTGCACCTGGCTGCCCTGTGCCCTGCAATGGGCCCTTACCCCTTGTGACCTCGACACTCCAAGGGGATCCAAGGACCCACCTCTAAACTTACCTGCACTGCTCTTTTCCAAGTGGTCCCCCGCAGCGACCCTGCACCAGCTCCAGAGACTTTTCACCGATGTTACCACTAGAACCGGGAGCCACCAAGTCTTCTCCAGCTGGCACAGTGTGCCCATTGATGACCTTGACCAACCTGCAAAAGAAGAACTTGGTAAAGAAATTGTGTGATTTTATATGCACTTTTAAATGTGACTTTCCAATAATTCCTCTGGTGCGCAATTACGCATAAAAATACCATTTCTCTTAAACTCCAAAATTCCACATCTCTAAAAGTACTTAACCAATTCTGATAATCATGGTCTTAAAAACTATATAACAATTGGAAGTATTTTTATAAATTGTTCTCGAGTTATTCCTTCAAATGTGTGAGTACAACAAATGCATTACACTTCTCTAAGGTTGGCCTAACTGCTCGACCAAGCTACCTTGAAATTTAGGTGATCTAGTTTTTACCTGTGTAAACCAATGTGTGGTTGCCTGGACCCCCTACGGAGGGTGCCTAGCTTTGCACACTACATAGAGGGCCAGCCTCCTACAATAAATATGTGAGAACTGTTTAGCAACTCAGATCTGTTGCCTGAAACTACAAGGGGAAGAAGGACTGACCTGCTGGAACCCTGGTCTGCACCCCAAAGGACTGCTCTTTTAAGGACTGCTCTAGATACACAATGGGAACTACAGCCCTGAGGACTTTGCCTTGCTCCCAAAGGAATAAGAAGTGTACTCCCTGAAAGCAACAGGTTAATAGAGCTTCACTGCACCATCTCCAACAAGAAGTCCCCGCCTGGAGTGTGTCCAGTAGATTTGGCCAAGTGCATTGTGCAAATTGTAGTTCCAAACTTGAAAGGACCCTCTCAGAGCCTCTAGTGCCTTGGGTTTGGGGTTTGGGTACTTTAACCCCTCAAGGGGAACTTCAGGAAGATGTTCCAGAACATTGTAGAAATTTGGAGCAACTTTTGGAAAAAAGCGCTATAAGTGGACCAACCCAACATCAAGTGTCAAGCCGACTCCCTTTAAACGTGACCTGGTCTGAATTTCAGGTTCCTCCTGCTGAAAGCTCTAGACTTCCAGGGTTTGACTGGGGTGTCACGGAGAAGCAATCAAACTACATTGCATAAAAATTGGCTTTCTAGAGAGGACTGCACAATGTAGAGAGAAAAATCTTCCAGAAAAGGTTTTAATTCCGAAGGAAACATTTTCAACAAGGCCTCACACTCAGTGCGTCTGAGCAGTGCTCCATCACGATCAGCCTCAAATTGTGAATTGGTCCTGGTCTATCGTGACCAGATGTCCTTGGTTGGCAATATTGGCTTTTCTACCTGGAAAGCACTCTTTTTTGTTTTATGGCCTGATTATGAATTTGGCAGTCCCAAAGCAGGACTGCCACACTCGTGGGTGCCCCCCGTCCTATTAAAATGTTGTAATAGAGGGTTCCTGCCAGTCAGTCTGGCATTAACAGTGCTATGAGACAGCCCTCGTGTCCCTTAAAGGAGCCGAGTGCTATCTTGTAGCACAGATGGTGCGACCAGTACCCTCGGAATGTGCACTGTCTGCAAAACAGACAATGCACATTCTAATGGTGCTGGGCATGGGGGCCCCTGCACTGCACATGTCATGGCCAGTGCAGGGCCCCCCCTGTGGCCCTCTACATTTGTCCTCCACCATCCTTTTCATTGTGGGGAAACCACCATGAAAAGGTTGGCAGAAAACAAAGTTGTAATCAGCCAGGAAGCACTGAGTTTTCGTCACCCTGTCGGGAACAATGTTCCTGGGAGGGATTGCGGTCAACGTGAGTGTGGCAGTCTTTGGACCACCACACTCATAATGAGGCTCCTAATCTTCATAAATTCATATCTCTGGTTCCCTATATTGGATTTTTGTTGTTTTTTGTCTCATTTCAAACATAAACATATTTCCTATCTTTATAAATTTGTGTTGTCTCTAACCTATTTAGTGTATTGGTGTATTTAAATGATTTACCTGAGTTTAGCTTCCTGCTCGCAGCGAGCTACCAAAGGTTGAGCCAGGGGCTAATGTATTGAGATCTTGACTGGAACTTATAATCCATTGGTGGCCTTATTGCTAGTGGTAGGTGCATACTTACCCCTACTAACACGCCACCTTCCAACACCTTCCAAAACCCTGTGTGCTGTAATCATAGTTAGCTTCATTCTTTGTTCTTACATTATTATTGCTACCTTGTGTTTGATAATTCTTTTTAAGTCTAGAATGTGACAGCATAGCTGTGAAACAGGCAACTTGCTTACAATATAATAAGAATATCCTTTCAGTCTGCCTCCTTGAACCATTCGTTTTTTTGCCAGACTCATACAGCCATTTGCTGGAGACTTTCAAATCAAATCTTGTCTCAGCCCAGAGGTGTTTTTCTCTCTCACTTGATTCTACTGACTGGTATGGTGTATCTTCCATTCTCTATTTGTAGTGCTTCATTGATCTGCATGTGGGACTATGTTACAACTATAGCCACCTCTGTCTGCTCATGCTTGCTCCCTTCCAAGTGTCTCACAATGTTCCTCATCAAGCTCCTTCGCCCCCCTCTGCACCGCTCCCTCTTGTTCCTCTCTCTTATTAGTCCCTCTTTTCATGTAAACTCCTTGTTCCCTCCCTTGTGCTAGTGTGTACTACTTGCTACATCATCCTCCAGCCCCTTTATATCTTCCACTGCCCTTCCTCCGTAACATAGGCACTCCTTGTTACCATATGCCCACTTCTCATACCTACCACTTAAACTGGCTCTTTTTTATTTTTTTCATGGAAATCAAATGTGAGTTTTACTTGCATGAAGAACAATCCTCTTAGTTTGAAAGTCAATTCAAGGTCGAGTGGGAAGTGAATCTTCCCTTCTTTCTATGTAATAGGAAATGAAGAATAACAATAATCGAGGCCCCTTGTTGCCTAGCTTTTGTTTGACCTAGTAACAAGGAGTATGGTGTTGAAGTCTATCGGGACTTCAATAACAGTCTGGCTTTCAATTACTGTCTGGCTTTAATGTTCTTACACTACATGCATCAGCCCTATACCTTTTGCTTTGCCAATACTTGTAACTTGCTCCATTGCCAAGATAGAAACATGCTAAAACATGGCTGACTAAGACTTTAGGTTTTGCGTCTAGACTGAACAAGATGAACTTTACACATCGGAGGAGCATGGATGGATGATTTTTATCATTTGATCACTGTGTACACATTCATATACTATGAATTGTTTACATGGTTTGAAGTTGCATTCCAATTGGTGATTGAAGAACCAAGTGTACGAAGTATATGGTCAGGACCAACATTACATTGTTGTTTACACTTTGTCCCACATGGTTAGAAGTGAAAGATGGCAAGGATGTGCCGTGATATGACTTTATGATATTGATATATATATATATATATATATATATATATATATATATGTATTTATATATATATATATATATATATATATATATATATATATATATATATATATATATATATATATTAATATATATATTAGTAGTAAGACAGGCAAACAGGCAATAATATAGATGCAAGAAATAAACATGCAAGGATACAGTTTTCATTTTCTATGTTCACAACTATACTTTCTTGTTTAAACCTGTTTTTATGTCTCCTATCTGCAGTTATTAGCTGTGCAGATCCAGGGGCCCTAGCAAATGGAATTCGTTTTGGAAGTGATTTTACATTTAATAAGACAGTGGTCTATCGATGTAACCCTGGCTATGTGACTGAACCTGGAGCATCAACTTCCATGCTTTGCAGCAAAGATGGGATGTGGAACCAAAGTAAACCAACTTGCAAAGGTTTGATTAGTAACACAAACTCATTACATGCAAATGATTGACAAATGGAATAAACATATTTGAAATACTTATGACAGTTTGAAGAATTGCCTCAATGCAAGGTATACATCAATGAAAAGTTAAGTATCCTCCTAGATTAATCACTAATAACAGTGTATGGAGGAAAGTGATATGCCCCTATGGTCGTTTGGCACAAATGTAAGCTTTATTTTAATATACGACTTATTACCTAAGTTTGACAGTATAAGGTGAGACAAATGCAAATAAGTGAGACATGTTTATTAAGTTCCAGAACTTAAACGGAATAAGGGTACTGTAGGAAATGCACAATGTGTTTTTAAAGTGTTACCCATGTTTACTTCAGTATGTATCGATTCCCATTACTATCAAAGGTAGTAGAGAGTAGTAAAAATCACATGAAGGAAATGAGGGTTGTGCCCCCTTCCCACTGCCTGATTTCCAACTGTTTTAAACTCATGTTTATGTTAACCTCTTTGGTGCGGGTGTCGGCCAACCCTCCCTGGTGCGGGTCACGACCAGTGGCCGACACCAGGAAGGGCATTAATAAATCCTCGGGTGCGTTGCACCCGACGATTTATTTTTTGTAAAAAAACTTTCCCCGGAAGACACGGAAGCTTCCGTGTCTCCCCCCGCCCCCCACCCGCCCCTTTGTGACGTTTCAAAGGTGTTTTCCCCATCAAAGCAGGAAGCAGCCTTGCGGCCGCTTCCTGCTTTGATGGGGAAAACGGCCTTTTCCACGTTCGGGAAGGCCTCGTAAGAAAGGGGAGAGTCTCCCCTTTCTTACGAGGCCTTCCTGAAAGTGTTTCCTGGCCCCCGATCACAGCACAGACACTCCCCTTTCTTACGAGGCCTTCCTGAAAGTGTTTCCTGGCCCCCGGTCGCAGCTGTGCTGCGATCGGGGGCCAGGAAACACTTTCAGGTTTCCTGGCCCCCCCGATCGCAGCTGTGCTGCGATCGGGGGGGCCAGGAAACACTTTGAAAAGGCCTCGTAAGAAAGGGGAGACTCTCCCCTTTCTTACGAGGTCTTCTGAAACTGTTTCTGGCCCCCGATCGCAGCTGTGCTGCGATCGGGGGCCAGGAAACACCACTTGACACCAGGGATTTCACTTTGGGGGGGCAGCCCCCCCCGGAAAACGGGCCGCCTCCCCCCCCCCCGGCATAATTTCTTTTTTTTTTTTAAAGGTAGGTGCCCCCTGGGGGGGGGGGCGCAATTGCGCCCCCCCAGGGGATTTAAAAAAAAAAAAAAATGAAATGACAGGGGGTCGCCCTTGGGCAGGGTGACCCCCTGTGGGGGCAATATTTTTTTTTAGATGTAGGGTTTCCCTGGGGGCCATTTTGGCCCCCAAGGGAACCATACAACAACTAAAAAAAAATATATGTATATATAGATCTAAATATATCTATGTAGATAGATATATCTAGGTACATGGATATATCTATAGAAACGCGTCGTGGTGCCAGATATAGCCTCAACCAGCATTAAGAGGAATAAATGTGCAGTTGATTGCAATCTCCGGGAGTGCAGCGTTTTCTTCTCCTTGTGTTATATTTAGGGTTTGGTCCTTACCCTAACGCAGCACCGGCAGTTAGGCACATCGTTGTTCCAGGACCGACACTTTGAATTGTTTAGATACAACGATGGTGCCCGGCATATGGTTTTGATTCTGAAGATAGCAAGGAGATACTTATCTCTTGCCTGTGTACATACACTGGAAGATTTTATGACAAAGGAGTCGGACTTCCAAAGTGCCTAGTGCTCTCTTCACTTAAAACATTACCTATTTTGCTGATGTGGCCCTGATTCTCGGGGCCCGGAGACTTTGCTCTTTCTACAGTTTGTTTACTTTACGAGGCATGGTGAGCACAAGATAATTTGTAGTTCTCATTTTAACTGGGAAAATGGAGATTGTGTTTACACACGAGGATTTGAGATGCACGTTCGGCATTTCCATTTAGAAGAACTGTGAATTCATGCAGGAATGCGCTTAAACATCATATGCTCGACAAATCAGTATATTGTTTTTTTGAATCAGAGGATGTAATATTTTTTAAGAACGTGACACTTTGAGCATGAAGTCAACCCGTATATTTATAACCCAGTATTTCACAGTTTTCATTCAGCAGTAAACATGACGTGCAGCGAAGGAGCACTGCTTCCTTTGGCTTGCAGCAGAAAGTTATCTGGGAGTTACTAACATCGGCAAAGAACTGTGATTTCATTCAGGAATGTGTTGTATTACCACATGCTCTATAAATCAGCACATTGTCTAACTTTGGATCCGAGGATGGCGTATTTTCAAAAACGTGACATTTTGAGCATGTAGCTAATCTGCTGATTTTTGAAACTTTGGATTTCACATACGTTTTCAATTAGCAGTAAAATGAACGTGCGGCGAAGGAGAAGCCTCTCCAATTGGCTCACAGCTGAAAGTTCTATGGGAACTATAAATACCAGCATCCTGCTCGTCTATAAAGATGGCAGAAACCACCAGGAAGAAGACGGATGTCGAAATGCGTCGTGGTGCCAGATATAGCCTCAACCAGCGTTAAGAGGAATAAATGTGCAGTTGATTGCAATCTCCGGGAGTGCAGCGTTTTCTTCTCCTTGTGGTAGATATATATATATATATATATAGAGGTAGATCTATATCAAAGAGATTTATAAAGCGCGCTACTCACCTGTGAGGGTCTCAAGGCGCTGGGGGGGGGGACGGGGGGAGGGAAAGGCGCTGGGAGGTTCACTGTTCGAAAAGCCAGGTTTTGAGGCCCTTCCTGAAAAGAAGTAGATTTTGGGTCTTGCGAAGGTGGGTTGTGAGGGCGTTCCAGGTTTTGGGTGCAAGGTAGGAGAAGGATCTGCCCCCGGTGGTGGTGTGTTTGATGCGGGGGACAGAGGCGAGAGAGAGGTCAGCTGAGCGGACGTTTCGTGTGGGGGTGTGGAAGGTGACTCTCGTTGAGGTAGGCAGGGCCTGTGTTGTGGAGTGATTTGTGTGCGAGGATGAGGATCTTGAAGGTGATCCTTTTGTCAATGGGGAGCCAGTGGAGGGATTTGAGGTGTGGAGAGATGTGTTTGTGTCGGCGGAGGTCGAGGATGAGTCGTGCTGCTGAGTTCTGGATGAGTGTAGTTTGCGCTTGACTTTTAGAGTGGTGCTGGCGTAGAGGGCGTTTCCGTAATCAAGCCTGCTGCTGATGAGTGCGTGAATGACAGTTTTTCTGGTCTCTGTGGGGATCCATTTGAATGTTTTTCAGTATACGGAGTTTGTTGAAGCATGAGGAGGTAAGAGTGTTGATTTGTTGGGTCATCGAGAGGGAGGAGTCTAGGATGATGCTGAGGTTGCGTGCGTGGTTGGCGGGGGTGGGTGCAGGGCCTAGCGTGGTGGGCCACCATGGGGGGTCCCAGGTGTTTTTGTGTTGGCCAAAGAGGATTATTTTGGTTTTGCTTGAGTTGAGTTTCAGGTGGTTGGCTGTCATATATATATCACTTTTGTCAATATGTGTGTGGTTTCCCTGGGGGGAAAAGGGTCCGACTTGTCTAGTGGCAGTTTTAGTGCCATAAAGAAGCGCAGAAGGTTTATATGCCTACTGCAAAGAGCACATCTGTATTTTATGTAAATAGCTGAGTACATTAGTAAAGTCTATGGAGAGATGAAAGGCACTTTTGCTGGGTGGTAATGAGGGAATCCGAGGAGGAGGGAGTGGGAGCACCAATAATGATTGTTGGACTGGGCGCAGGAGGTGCTAAAGACTGTGACGAATGGTATGTGACAAGGTGTTTTTTGAGTGTCTTGAAAGTACGTGCTGATTGAGGGAAGAAGCGCAGGTAAGGTGGCCTCTACTGTTGCACGTATCTCACACACACCATCGATTTTGTGACTGTCTACGTAGGCTAGTGTTTTAGACCTACAGTTTAGCCAATAGCAGAGATGGCATCTTGATGGATGACTGATGCCTGCACTCGGGTTATAGAGGACCGCTCTGACATAGGATCAGAGACTGAGACATCAGATACTGAGACAGCATCTGAGGGATAGGACAATGGCGCAGACTCTGGGAGTGATTTTTCAGTCAGAGGAGTCCCATTCAAAAACTCCTCTTCCAGTACATTATGAGGGAGGTGATGAGGACAGTCCTGCTGTCCCTTCGCAAGCTGTTCGTGCAACTGGGTAATAGTGGGTTAGGCCAACCCAGAGAGCAGGTGAATGCGGCGGCAAGCAGAGAGAGAGTGCTCTCTTGGGAGCTCCCCAATTTAGTTCAGCCCCAAATTCCACCACCCAAATCATATTGTGGAGACATCAAAATTGTCTATGGCAAAACAAAC
Organism: Pleurodeles waltl; assembly: GCF_031143425.1. Taxonomy (NCBI): domain Eukaryota; kingdom Metazoa; phylum Chordata; class Amphibia; order Caudata; family Salamandridae; genus Pleurodeles; species Pleurodeles waltl. The sequence continues at coordinate 1,527,159,622 of NC_090444.1, forward strand.
TGGTTTTGTAAGACAGGAACCTGTGTTTTTGGTCCTGGATTCGGCGGCCATATAGAGAAACACACTAAACCCAAACATTTCTGGAAACTAGGCATTCGGGGGAGTCCACAGAGGTGTGACTTGTGTGGATTCCCCAAAGTTTTCTTACACAGAATACCCTGCAAAGCTGAAATGTTGAAAAAAAACTCAATTTTTCTCGCATTTCTGTCACACAAACTACAGGAATATGCTGGGATCCACAACATTCCTACCACCCAGTGACTCCTCACCTGTCCTGATAAAAACACTACCCCACTTGAGTGCCTACACCTAGTGCCTGTGTCAGGAATGGATCACCCCAGGGTCAACAGCTGCCTCACGTAAGGACCAACATTGACCGTTGTGTGATCTATTCCTGTCGCAGGCACCAGGCCTAACCACACAAGTGAGGTATCATATTTATTGGGAGACTTGGGGGAACGCTGGGTGGAAGGAAATTTGTGGCTCCTCTCAGATTCCAGAACTTTCTGTCACCGAAATGTGAGGAAAACGTGTTATTTTAGCCACATTTTGAGGTTTGCAAAGGATTCTGGGTAACAGAACCTGGTCCGAGCCCCACAAGTCACCTCATCTTGGATTCCCCTGGGTTTCTAGTTTTCAAAAATGTGCTGGTTTGCTAGGTTTCCCCGGGTGCCGGCTGAGCTAGAGGCCAAAATCCACAGGTAGACACTGTTTTCTATGAAAAAATGTGATGTGTCCACGTTGTGTTTTGGGGCATTTCCTGTCGCGGGCGCTAGGCCTACCCACACAAGTGAGGTATCATTTTTATCGGGAGACTTGGGGAAACGCTGGGTGGAAGGAAATTTGTGGCTCCTCTCAGATTCCAGAACTTTCTGTCACCGAAATGTGAGGAAAACTTGTTTTTTTAACCACTTTTTGAGGTTTGCAAAGGATTCTGGGTAACAGAACCTGGTCTGAGCCCCACAAGTCACCCCTCCTTGGATTCCCCTAGGTCTCTAGTTTTCAGAAATGCACAGGTTTGGTAGGTTTCCCTAGGTGCCGGCTGAGCTAGAGGCCAAAATCTACAGGTAGGCACTTCGCAAAAAACACCTCTGTTTGCTTCCAAAAATGTGGATGTGTCCACGTTGCGCTTTGGGGCGTTTCCTGTCGCAGGCGCTAGGCCTACCCACACAAGTGAGGTATCATTTTTATCGGGAGACTTGGGGGAACGCCGGGTGGAAGGAAATTTGTGGCTCCTCTCAGATTCCAGAACTTTCTGTCACCGAAATGTGAGGAAAACTTGTTTTTTTAGCCACTTTTTGAGGTTTGCAAAGGATTCTGGGTAACAGAACCTGGTCCGAGCCCCGCAAGTCACCCCTCCTTGGATTCCCCTAGGTCTCTAGTTTTCAGAAATGCCCAGTTTGGTAGGTTTCCCTAGGTGCCGGCTGAGCTAGAGGCCAAAATCTACAGGTAGGCACTTCGCAAAAAACACCTCTGTTTGCTTCCAAAAATTTGGATGTGTCCACGTTGCGCTTTGGGGCATTTCCTGTCGCAGGCACTAGGCCTACCCACACAAGTGAGGTATCATTTTTATCGGGAGACTTGGGGGAACGCCGGGTGGAAGGAAATTTGTGGCTCCTCTCAGATTCCAGAACTTTCTGTCACCGAAATGTGAGGAAAACTTGTTTTTTAAGCCACTTTTTGAGGTTTGCAAAGGATTCTGGGTAACAGAACCTGGTCCGAGCCCCGCACGTCACCCCTCCTTGGATTCCCCTAGGCCTCTAGTTTTCAGAAATGCACAGGTTTGGTAGGTTTCCCTAGGTGCCGGCTGAGCTAGAGGCCAAAATCTACAGGTAGGCCCTTCGCAAAAAACACCTCTGTTTTCTTCCAAAAATTTGGATGTGTCCACGTTGCGCTTTGTGGCGTTTCCTGTCGCAGGCGCTAGGCCTACCCACACAAGTGAGGTATCATTTTTATCAGGAGACTTGGGGGAACGCTGGGTGGAAGGAAATTTGAGGCTCCTCTCAGATTCCAGAACTTTCTGTCACCGAAATGTTAGGAAAACTTGTTTTTTTAGCCACTTTTTGAGGTTTGCAAAGGATTCTGGGTAACAGAACCTGGTCCGAGCCCCGCAAGTCACCCCTCCTTGGATTCCCCTAGGTCTCTAGTTTTCAGAAATGCACAGGTTTGGTAGGTTTCCCTATGTGCCGGCTGAGCTAGAGGCCAAAATCTACAGGTAGGCACTTTGGAAAAAACAGCTGTGTTTTCTATAAAAAAAAATAGGATGTGTCCATGTTGTGTTTTGGGGCATTTCCTGTCGCGGGCACTAGGCCTACCCACACAAGTGAGGTATCATTTTTATCGGGAGACTTGGGGGAACATAGAATAGCAAAACAAGTGTTATTGCCCCTTATCTTTCTCTACATTTTTTCCTTCCAAATATAAGAGAGTGTGTAAAAAAGACGTCTATTTGAGAAATGCCCTGCAATTCACATGCTAGTATGGGCACCTCGGAATTCAGCGATGTGCAAATAACCGCTGCTACTCAAAACCTTATCTTGATCCCATTTTGGAAATGCAAAGGTTTTCTTGATACCTCTTTTTCACTCTTCATATTTCAGCAAGTGAATTGCTGTATACCCAGTATAGAATGAAAACCAACTGCACGGTGCAGCTTATTTATTGGCTCTGGGTACCTAGGGTTCTTGATGAACCTACAAGCCCTTTATATCCCCGCAACCAGAAGAGTCCAGCAGACAAAACGGTATATTGCTTTCAGAAATCTGACATCGCAGGAAAAAGTTACAGAGTAAAACATAAAGAAAAATGGCTGTTGTTTTCAGCTCAATTTCAATATTTTTTTATTTCAGCTGTTATTTTCTGTAGGAAAACCTTGTAGGATCTACACAAATGACCCTTTGCTGAATTCAGAATTTTGCCTAGTTTTCAGAAATGTTTAGCATTCCGGGATCCAGCATTGGTTTCACACCCATTCCTGTCACTAACTGGAAGGAGGCTGAAAGCACCAAATATAGTAGAAATGGGGTATGTCCAAATTTGTGTTGAAAAATTTGGTTTTCTGATTCAAGTCTGCCCGTTCCTGAAAGGTGGGAAGATAGTGATTTCAGCACCAGAAACCCTTTGTTGATGGCATTTTCAGGGAAAAAACCACAAGCCTTCTTCGGCAGCCCTTTTTTCCCATTTTTTTGGAAAAAACAAAATTTTCACTGTATTTTGGCTATTTTCTTGGTCTCCTCCATGGGAAACCACCAACTCTGGGTACCATTAGAATCCCTAGGATGTTGGAAAAAAAGGACGCAAATTTGGCGTGGTTAGCTTATGTGGACAAAAAGTTATGAAGCCCTAAGCGCGAACTACCCCAAATAGCCAAAAAAGGGCTCAGCACTGGGGGGGGAAAGGCCCAGCAGCTAAGGGGTTAATTTTTATTGTAGTTTATTTACTTTCTGTATTCGTAATGTGCTTAATTTTGAGTAAAAAACAACAGCATGAGTACCCACAACTTGAAAATATATTTCTGATCTGTATGTTATAGCATATTGAAGTTGAGGTGCCAGTATTTGAGCACGTTATAAAAAATAAATAAACAAGCAAACTAACCTCATTGGAAAATCTCCAAACAAAATGTCAGAACATTTCTGTGCCCTTTTACTCCAAATAAAGCAGAAGGGAGGAGCAACTATGGCACTCCTATAATGGCTGTGTAGCTCACAATACAGGGTGCATGATATTTCAAAGTGAGCCATGTTGTAATTTAATGTCACCATGTTCATAAAGTGACTAGGCCCTAAAAGGTATTTTCACTGTGGTAGGCCTGGATGTCGTCTACAGAATTCTGGAGGGCAGACTAAAATGTTGATTCAGTATCTGTGGTTTACTCTCAGCTAGAAAAATAATGATTTTTTTTTTATATTTAATATTAAAAGCCGAATTCAATTGTGAAGTAGGATTTCTAATAAATATTTATGAAAGTTACCTTTTTCCTGCCTCATGCTCCTGGAAGCTAATACAGATGAGGTCTACGGCAGCTTTCAATTAAATTCTTGACCTTAATGAGGTATGAAAACTGTTCCCAATAGTAGGGACAATGGCCTGTGAATGGGTAAATGTTTTCTTCAACTGGCAGGCAGATCAGTTGTGGTGGGCTCAGAATCTTAATTAATTTCAAAGGGGTCAGCCCTGTCACAAGTAAATGTCAGATAATATATGGAAAGGCTCAGCCTTTATCCCCAAAGTCAGGCTGCCACAAAACCCAGTGTGAGGAAGGCCATCACCAGAAGTGATTTTAAATGACCACAGAGGAGGGGGGGGCTGCTCATTAGCCTGGTCACATGTCTGAGTGGGCACACAGGCTCTACACAAGGGGAGAAGGATCTCCCCATTTTTTGATCTTGGGTATAAAGTACACTGTGGCATTGTTTGCAGTGGGGCAACCAAAAGCTGCTGCAAAGGTGGCTAGGTAGCCCCTTGGAACTCTTACCCCATTGGTTAGGAAAGAGCATGGAGTTACACTCCACCCACTAGGAGGTTCCAGGCATAACATTGGAACCACAGCAAACATTTTCAGAACACTTTCTGAACCTTCAGAAGAACAGAACAGGAGTGCACCTCCTCTCTGTGACCTGAGAGGAGCCGTGAAGAACTGGACCTGCTCCCTGTAGTACCCAGATCAATGATGTGGGCTCCAAGGGACAGTCGGATGAACTTCTCTGTTCCTACAGGGACTCAACAAGCTGCAAGAGGTCTTTTCACTGAAGTGTCCTGATTTGTCACAATGGGATCTGGACTGACATTTGCTGTTGGCCTTTGACAGACAACCCTACCAGTCTCTTTGTACCTTACCCTGGGGTACTGGGGGCCTCAGAAGTGTCCTCATGTATTTGTTTGGGCACCAGAAGATATTTTAGAAACTTTTGAGAACGTTCCCTCCAGACCTTCTGTTAGATTCACCCAAAAAAGTATACCACTGGCAATTCTACAGAATTGCTTTGGATTTTATCTTTGTTCTGCTCTTAGTTCCCCTCACCTCTGAATAAGTGACAAAATCCCATTACAAGAGGAAAGACAAAGTCTCAATCTTTAGGAACATTTTCACTGACAAATCCCCAAAGCTTTAGACCAGCACCAGGACCAACGTACTTCAGGTATCCAGCCTTTGATTCACAGTGGCAGCTCCAGTTTCAGTGGAGTGCAGCTCAGGGACCATTTTGTTTTCAAAAGTGATTAAGGGGGTTATTCCAACTTTGGAGGAGGTGGTAATCCGTCCCAAATGTGACGGATTTACCACCAGCCGTATTACGAGTTCCATAGGATATAATGGACTCGTAATACGGCTGGTGGTATATCCGTCACTTTACCATCACTTTTGGGACGGATTACCACTTCCTCCAAAGTTGGAATAACCCCCTAAGTCTGAATCTATTTTGGGACTTGGAAGAAATTTCAATGCTTTGAGAAGAAATGTCAATAATTTTCTTCAAAGAAGTGTCAAAGTTCCTTTCTAAAGTGGGACTTGGAAAATGTTTTGAACTTTTTGACTTCCGGGCTTTCAGCAGGAGCAATCCACTTGGTGTATACACCTGGGCTCCATCACAGTCATCCTTAAATTTTGCCTATTTCCTTTTATACAGCTTTGTTAGACTATCACTGATGCGTAGAACTTTTGATGATATGTTGATTGTATTTTTATTTAAAACATCAAACATTAATATTTCTAACCCCATTGTTGGATTTTTATCACTTTTGTATAATTTTGTTTATTATTCTTTACTATATTTGTCTAATTTGCCTTACAATTTTATTATTTTGTCTTTTAACTTTATTACTGTTTTGGTACTGCATAAATTCCTTAAAAATTGCCCTAAGTTAGACCTGTCTGTTCACCCCTAACAAATAATAATAATAATAATAATAATAATAATAATACAAATAAACATAATAATAATAATAATAATAATAATGCACTTCCTTCAAAATAGTGAAACCTTCAAGGTTCTTCGATGAAAGTCAGACATTCCTATAAATTGGTGCTGTCTATCAACACAAATTCTGACTGAGTGTCCACTGATCAATCGTTGAACTGCGTGATGCGAGTTGCTGATGTTATTCCAATTTATTGCTTCTTGGCATCCCTAAACTGATATATTTTGATATTCTTGTTGGCCAGGAGGACTCCCAGAGATCCTATTCAAAGAATTAAAGTATTAAAAATTAAAAAAATTACTATAAATTTGACAGACCATTGTGGTACCTTCAAAATAATAGGGCTGTGATTTATTACTATTGATCTAACATCATAGAGTTACTTTACTCTAAGCCAAAAGAATGAAATCAAATGTATCTCAATAGCAGTAGTTATAAATAGGCAGGCTTTGAGTTAGCCTTGGACATGGAACCAGTCTGGGCGGATGAGTTAGCTAACATTGATTAGTAATGTGATGATCTTGTAGAAAAAGAATGCTCTTGTTCTCCATCAGGAGGTTACATTTGTCATGACACAATGGAGCATTAAAATTGCAAGAAATTTTGCAATTAAGATATAAACTGTCCTCCTAGACAATGAATGTAAGATCCACTGCAGTCATGAAAAGATCAAAAGTCATACTTAATGCACACATGTTAATGACGCCCAAAGAAAGTTGAAGCTAATGATCCACAGGTGATTTCAGTAGTGTGATAGCTTTTCTCTATTACCACGGAAATGATGACATTCAGAAAGCACATATTTTCATTTCTTATTGATTGAACTGGATGATAAATTGCGTAATGTATTTTTTAGAAACTGGATTATTAGTGAGTGGGGAGTGAGAACCCACCTTCAATAATAATAACAATTCTTTTCAGGCTGAATAAAAGAAGTCACTCAATAAACCTTTGCTTAGCCTTCTGATAGCTTGACACAATAGCAGTTGGCTTAAATTAGCAGCCATATGTATAGTATTTTTGCAGTACTCAAACAGTAATAAAGTAAAAACAAAACACATGAAAAATCATGAACTAATTTAGAAATATAGGGAATATTTTAACAAATTAAATCACAACAAAACTACAAATTCCAATAAATAGAACCATAGTTTTATAATATCATAAGCCTAATTTAAATTCAAGGTTCAAAATAGCACAAAAAAGCATCAAGCAATAAACACTATCATCCAATTACACTTGACCAGCACAAGGGTAAGGTTTAATATTGTCCACGAAGAACACAGCAACCAAACTTGCTGCACTATGTTGTGCATGGTAAAGAAAGCTCTGCATAGCCATGTTAACTAAAAATAATGTGCTGCTGCTCACTTCTCCTGTGCTGGTATACAAGCAGGCTACCTAACCCTATGCACAACCTTTCCACCATGGTGCAGAGGTGTTTTCATGCTGTTTAACAAGTATTTGTACTCAAAGCATACACTTCCACTAGAAAATCTAGTGTATGTACAAATTCCTAAACATTCCAAAGATTGTTTGTGTGCTGTACAGTGCAGCAAGCATGCATGTGTGGAATGTTTGGCGAAAAGAAACAAATTGCCTTTATTAGTGCCTGCTTTTGGGTTACTTCATTTTTAACACAAAGCACAGTCTATTTCAGCAGATCATGATTTCCATCAAAAACTAAGAGTGCTTATGTTGATCTACATGTACAAATCATTGCAAAGCATTATTTGCATTCTGGTCCCGTTTTCAGCACAGAATACCCTTTGCATTCTCAAGTAAATACGCTAACAATAGTATGTGCCACTTTGCATTACTTTGTGTACCTTTGCCCTAAGGCAAACCCTTAGTAAAGTTGATCCTTTGTTTTGTGAGGTAGTTGGGTTGCAGTTACCATAGCACGTCTGATTTAAAGTAGCACATTCATGTTCTTTTCAAGGTGTAAAGCAAGTGATTGGAAATACAAACAACTCTTTTACACTAATAATACATTGTATACAACCTAATTCTGTGCCTCCTACATTCCATAAAAAGTATAAAATATTTGGGGAGTAGAAGTTTGTGTTACAAGTAATAACTATTTCACAATACGATAGGCTATAAAATGAGGTACACATGCAGGACATAGCATTTAAAGTGCTAGGAAGCATCATCAGTATTTTTTCTTCAGGCATCAGCACAGATCTACACAGCACAGATCACCCAGACTCTGTGGCAGAGCTGTACTGCATTTCACTTTGTGAAAAACAATCTGCCTGATTGCCCAAAACACACTGGAGTTGTAATTTATTTGATTGCATCCTCCTAGATTATTGGGAGAATGTTGACCTAATGAGTGAAGTTCTATATTGCTGGAAGCTTCAAATACCACAGCTATAGTTTTTAATGAAGTCATCTCCAGTCAGATCATTAATTTGATGGTGGTTTTAGCAGGTGTAAGAAAATGGGTCATTAGTAATGGGCCACATTTGTCCTCCACTGGGAACCACACACTCCATTTTAGCACTTAACTCTCTCAGGGTAGTGACACTGAGCAGTCCAAGGCCTACTCAATGGAGGTGGTGAGGACTAGTAATCACCATTCCCATAAATACAATAATAACACTCAATAAATTATTGTCTAGTCTGTGCTTTTTCTTTTGAAAAGGGAAAAAGTACATTTATTACACACATACTACTCAATACTATGAAGCAATTTACAACAATACACAAGGTGATGGAAATGATTCTTGGTGACATGTTGTAAACATTCTTAACCCACTCCAAGGGGGGTCTGGGTCAACAAACCATATGTCATATCATTTACTTATACCAAAATTGTAGTATTTGAATATACCTTTAAATGAACACACTTATTACTGGCAATAGAGCATATATACTTTGGTTACAAGAGACTTTCAATCTCATTATCTTAATTAAATGTCTACAAAGTGAATGCATATGCATGTCGGAATGATTTGATTACTCATAGTACCTCTTAGCATGGAAAACACAATTAAAACATCTTTATAATCACAACACGTGTAATTATTACCCTTCGCACATAGAGGGTGTATGAACAACAAGACAACTCAAGTTGAACACCTTCAGGCAACTGACACTGCAGCCATAGTTCTTGTCCCTAGAGGGTGCAACACTCCCAGCTGTAGATCACATGCTCCAGCCTGGGAGAGCTTGAACCTCCATTGAAACTATTAAGGGGTTATAATTCTAGAGTTCCACCCAATTTAGGGTGGGGCTCCTATAATCCTTGCAGGGGAGGCTGGGGGGATGGGCTGTGGGGTCACCTCAATCCGAAAGAAGTACTTTTTGCCTTAAAAATGCACACAAGGCCCTCAGGGCATTATGAGGTGCTCCTCTGGGGTCACGTGCATTTGTGAAGAGCAGCTCTCCCACTGCTGGGTAGAGATGCATCTTCCTTTTGTTTTTCCCTTTTTTTTTCTTTTTTTTCAAAACAGCAGCTCTGTGCAGCAATTTTCCCCTCTGACTGCCTGGTCCTAACCAGACACCCTGTGTGCACATGGTTGAAGGGAAGCTCAGGAGCCCACCCACTGCTGCCCTCTCCAGCTCCCTGTGTGGCCAGCACTATGGCGTGCAGCCATTGGAAAAAGTAGCTTCAATCTAGTTGGCCCGCTCCTCTGGGCAGACACGTGCTGTTTGGCTGGCTTTCATGCTCCTCCCAGACATGGGTGCAGGGCGTAGGGATGGCGGCCTGCACTGGGGGGTGCACAGGCACTCCCCTGTTCATTGGTGACATACTGCATCCAGCGATGCAGTCCTGGGCCCCTCGCACCTTTGTAGGGGAGTGTGGTGGCGCTCCCCGTGCAATTACTCTTCTCAAGGCCGAGGAATGGGGCCCTGGGTCCCTTCTCTGATTTCCATTGTGCAGTGCAATGGCACTTGTGCCCCCATTACTGCTTGGTGCCCGGGGATGGGATCCGGGGCTCCCTTTTCCTCCTTCTGGGGGAAGCACAATGGTGCTTCACCTCGGATTTGTGATTCTCGGGGCAGTCTTTAGGCCCTGGCCCATTGTGGGGGTGGAGATTGAAACAGCAGTGGAGCCCCACAGGCTTTGCTGGTGATAAAGGGAGGGTCAAAGGTCATTGAAACTCCAATAGCCATAACGTAGGCCCGGTGGGCCAATCTGGTCAGTTTTGGTCTCCTTTTGCTCCTAGTGGTGAGCCTTGGCCACGTGGTGCACTTTCTTCAGGCCTCCTGGCCTCCAAAGGAGACACACTTTGCAGGGAGCTGGCTTCACTAGCTCCCTGTGCCAGGCTTTCCCTTTATTCTCCATTTGAGTGTCTGTCCTCCCTTGGTCAGATGCCCAGTCTTTCCTCCAACTTATCCTCATGTGAGGCAAAATGACCAGCTTTCCTGGTTCTGGGGAGTACCCCACTGGGCCTGGGGTCAGTCAGAGTCATGATCCTTGGGCCAGAGGGCAGTCAGGGGTTTCTCTTTCCAACTATCCCTGGTGACTGTCTCTATTTTCAGTGTCCAGCAAAAAAGCACACCCAAGCTTTCTTCCCTTTGCAGGACCTGTTAAGTGGGGGTGGGAGTGTCCAGCAGGGATGCACCTCTTGCCTACACTCGAGTGCCACATCATCTCTCTGCCCCAATTCCAACCTCCCTGCACAGTCTTCTGGGATAGCTCAAAGTGGCGTCAACCAGGAGTCACTTTCCATTTGTGCTCTGTGGTTCTTAGCTCCATCCCTCACTGACATCACTGCCAGTGCCTTCCCCAACATATCCTCAAAGGAGCCCTCTTCCTGGTCTGGGCTCCCTCTTTTGTTTAGCGGCCTTGGCAGGTCCTCTTCCTGGCACCGGATGTCAGCTGGCTGATTGTTGCACAGCAATCCATCCACTCTTTTCCTCCTCCGGAGCTGTTCTTTTCATACAAGTTAGTCAGTACATAAGTATGACTCTGGAGTCTGCGGACCAAGGGGAAGCGGACTTGCACTTTAAGGCAGCCTTCCCCATAAGTGTCTAATGAAGTGATACTGCAGACAAGACAGCAAACTGCACTTAATTACCATATATGTGCACACCCTCATTATAAGGCCTACCCCAGGTCAATACCCAATCCTACGGAGTCCCCTCTGCACCAGGCTACCCGTGCACAGTTCCTGGGCTTCATGTGACAAGAGGCACAGATGCCCAGCCCTCATGCATGTTCACACGCATGTGTACCCATGTTCACGTATAACTAGCCAAGAGCCTCTTACCCTGGGCTGCGCATCAGCAGTCTTATCTTAAAAGGCGGACTCTGGTGGTTATGCATGTGCAGTCCATTTGGCATGAGTTTATGGTGAGTGAGTCCAAGGTTATGAGGTTCCATCACAGTAAAAGATCAAAAAACAGTTGGTTAGGAGGATTAGATGGGCAGAACCACCTTCTCACAGTTGGCCACCGCAAACATAGCCAAAAATATCTCCCAGCGATATGCATAGCATGTCACGTTCGAATAATAATATATTGCGATGCTCAGGGCTAGATTTCAGTTGGCATTTGTTGAAAAAGCTACTGCTTGTTAAGCTAAATATCTCTCTCGAAAGCAAATAATGTACTTTGAAAAATATTGAATTCACTATTCTCTGAATAAAATTGGAAGAGCATTCATTCTATGATGTCCTTCTTTCAATGTGTATAATGGGCATTGCTCTCTCGGATTCGGTTCTGCGTTGCAAGTACTGCCTCCAACTTGGGTTTAAGTGTTCCACAGTGAAACAGAGGATAATTAACTTTCATTAAACTCAGGAAGGATTACATTCCACAAATGAGAGAGTAAATCTAATGAATGTTTGAAGGAAGTGGTAATCTAGAAAAGATATTGGATATTGGCGGGCCACTCGCTCCGTTTTCGTTTTTAAGTAGTTGCATTCTCGATTGTTACAGTAAATGCCAAACTACGTTTCGTATCTATTGCTTCAGTTCAGCCATTAATATTAAATAATCAATACTGCAATTGTACGTTTAAAAAAAAAAAAAAAAAAAAGTTTCGAAGCGAAGGGAGGAAGAGGAGAAAGAAACACATCTGTATGATGTTACAAATGCAATAACGACACTTGTGAACGAGTTTGCCCTTTGAATTACAGAATATAGGTCGAGAACTGTTTCCATAACAGCCCTGGCTGTGTCGACTTTGCTTATTATTTTGCAAAAGACGTTTTCCATTGAAGCTGAACAGAGCACTAGTTTCAACCGATATTCATCGTCTGGTTATTTTCTTTCCTATAATCAGAGATTTTATGAACCATACTGTCAACTGTGAACATATTCCCAAGATTCTAGAGACATCATTAAAAAAGCACCACCTTTTCTGCGCTCTTTATGCCGCAAACTTAATACAGGTCAGACTTCCTCCGAGACATGTAAGAAATTAAATATTTACTCTCAGTCTGGGGCGCCAACCAATTATTTAGATAAGGGCATTAAAGTCTACTATCTCTATGAATCCTTTTTTACAGTAGTGAATCGCTTTTCATGATCTGTAATATAAAATTAGTTTGGTATTATAGATGCTTGTGCACCACCTTCTGTAATGTCGGTAGCACGGGTGTAAGGTTATAATTATGAAAGATAAATGAATTCTTCTCTCATTAGCATTGTTTGTGCCTCCGTGCAAAAGCTGGAATGCCTTTTTAAATGTTTGATGACGTGCTTCTGGGTCAGATCGCAGAGGCAGTAGCAGGGGAAATGCACCCTACTGAGCACAGGTAGAGAGGAGATCCGAAAAGTATCAATTACACTCCAAGAGACATATAACAGGATTGCCAAAGCAGGGAAACATAATGCGGCAGCACCAGAGTTGTTCTTTCTTTTGTAGTGCAATTGCACACACAAAACCGCTGCAAACTCTACATTTCCGGAGAAAATATATACATGTGTTCCCCAGCGTGGCTGGTGTCAATAACAGTAAATATTAAATTGCAACGTGAAAAGAAAACTTTCCTCAGGTGATGGTAACCCAGGATTTTAAGTTTATGAAGGTAAGAAACAGAGAACGTAGAATGTTTTGCAATCACCCAACAGATGTGGCATTTATTTTAGACAATGGATTATTAAAGTAGTCTCGGGGGATATGTCCGGACCCTGAAAGATCGTGAAACTGATACATTGTAGAATGGAGCTTTCACATACATTTCTTTTAGGAATTCACACATTTCTTATGAGAAACAACGTAATGGCAAGCACTGTGTAAATCACTTGAGGGAAACTATTAATATGCGTTTACAAGTTTAGAGAGAAATGTTCAAAATATAAATTGTTAATTTCCAAGGTACAACTAGAGATGTATATCAACAGAAGTTAAAAGAGTAAATCGGCAAAGTAATTCAGTAAGCTTATGATGAAAATATCTTAAATGTTATTTATTGAAGTGCATGAAATACAATTACATTAATCAAAGGTACAAACACAATTACGTCTCTGCCGCTTGAGCTCCAACCAATAATGTGGTTTGAATAATCTACTTTAGTAAAGTTTAGAAAATATAATTGTTTAAAACACGGAAAGAATTAGAAGTCACTATCTTTTCTTTGCTTTATAAACTTCGAGTTTGTTTAAGTAATTCTTAAACAGTTATCCTTTTTCAAGTCTTTTCAAGTGATGAATTTCCAATAAAATACGAGAGGTAGAATTTAAACCCACCTTTTCTCCCTTGATAAATCATGTTTAATAAGGAGTCAGGGCTGTAGTATGACTATGAAATGTGGATGATAAGAAGCACAAACACCCAAGTCAAAGAGATCTTTTGAGAACTAACACTGGTCTACCATTCTCTGCTATACAGTACCTACAATGATGCCCTGAATCACCTCTGTACACTGCTTCCAGGAGAAGCAGGGTAACTGAAAGAATGTGAAGTGCATGAACTGAAAATTAAAACATGGACGTTTTGGAAGCAGCTCAGGGCCAGTAATGGCTGGGACAAACCTTCTGCTTCAACGTTCTAATTTTTTATTCTGTTCGATAACACTTTTTTCAGTGAATTTTATATTGTAATAGTATTATTGTCGTACTGCCTCAGCACCAGTTGTTAAACACGCTCTCTGGCGTATTTGGCCTTCTCCTGTGGCTTGGTCCCATAACTGAGGTTGAGAGCTTTAAAAGCCATGATAGTCCTCAGCATTGCCACGATAAATAGAAGAAGAGCGAGGCAAATAAAAACTCAGTTGAAAATGACCAAGCTATGTCAGAGTATGCGGTGCATCGGACAAAAAGCTAATATATACAGCTTACACATGTCAGAGGGAATCACATTCTTTGGCATGTTCATCAGAGAGAGGATTCTAGTTTGGAAACTGGGCTCTGAAGAAGCACACAAACAAAAAAGGTGCAGCAATTTCATGACTGCAGAGGAAGTGGAAGCGGGCTGTAATTACCAAAGACTGCTGGAAGGAATGTACACACATTGTACCTTTTTAAAAGTAGTCGATGAAAAGCATCAAATGTATTAGAAAGGTGGGAGTACATAAGAGTAGGGTGTCCAATATTGTCTGACTGGCATTTATATTCTTGGTGTGGCTAAGTAGAAAATGTAATAAGCCAACAATTACTATCGCCCCTTATTCATAGTATGGTACTTCTATGATCCACTGCACTAGTTCTGACAGTTCATTGTCTGCTCCGAAAAGAAATCATTGTTGGCAGATGGATAGGAGCGGATTGAAGTCATATACCTTCCTTATAGTAGAGGCTCTGTTTTTAACTAGTTCACAAACGGCTGATAACTCTACACGTGTGTATGCTCAAATAACCATCTTTTGAAGTGGTGTAAACCTGAGAACTGTACCCTTATATTTATAATATAACTGCACTACATAAAAGTTAGGATTGTCTTGAGGGGTTCAGTGCTTTCGATTTAACATGAACAACATAAACAGAGAGCAGCCCACAACAACACTTTCAAATTCGCTATTTAAAGCTTTCCAAAATGTCTGCAAAGAAAATGGAAGCAACTTATCAACGAGGTTTGTTCCACGTTTAACAGTGTTTGGTATGTGTACACTTAACAGGGTACTTGAATAGCAGACCATTTTGTAAAGTGTGACATTTCAATATTAGGTATATTTGCAAATAGTAAGAAATGTAATGTAAATCTGGATACTTTAAGAAAGGATTAACTAAATGGCTACACTTTTGCTCTCTACAATATCTTGTTTTCATACAGTGAGGAAAAGATAGCAATCAAATACCTATCTGCTTTCTCGCAAATGTTTAGAGTTTAACTTTTCACTCTTTTTGCAGTAGCAGGTAACATTTGGGAGAATCCGTTGAAAAACAGATTACTAGTTGTTTTTAAGAAGTTATAATGATCCAACCATCATGTTTATCATGCAATGACAAGCTGCGGACTGTTTATGTATGTTTGCCTTGCCAAATGTTTGCTTTGCCCCTGTAGAGAATTTGTGTAGTTTACGTCACAAATAAGGCTGAAAAATATTAAGATTCTAATGACATTCACTACCTGTATTCAAAATCATACATTCTCAACAAGGGAAGAAGTTTCAGTCTCTGCAGAAAGCAGCCTACTTTAAGGGTGGCTTGCAAGTTACAATATAATGGTTCTGATACTGACATTGTAATATAGCACACTGACAATGGACAGGAGGATCCAAGTATGGGTTATAATACTTGAGTTAATCTTTAATTAAAAAAGAAAAACATTAATGTGACTAGGGTTTTATTTTGAAAAGTTGCGTGTAAAGGATGACTTTCGCCAGTGGTAGCTTTATACAGCATTTCAAAGAGTTCTGTTTGAGGTTGGCATTACACAGACACATGATCTTGATCGTCATCAATTGTTCTAGTTAGAAAACCTAGCTATGACTAAATGAATATTCTGTTACTTTGGAAAATCATGCTACATCTGTGATGTTTTGATTGATGAAATTAGGTGTAAAAGCACAGAAATGCACATGTGGTTTACAGAAAGCAGGAGTGTTAATGTTCTCTCATTAGAAGTGAGAAGTTCTGCCCTCTCACCCGCTGGGCTGTTTAATCCCAGATTGCCTCAAAACAAATTATATGTGTGTTAGAAATGGGGTCTTTGGTTGACAGTCAGGTTACCCCCCTGTTCAAGCAAGGACCCTCAATCTAGTCAGGGTAAAAGAGAATCACCCTTAGCTAACCCCTGCTTACCCCCTGGGTAGCTTGGCAGAGCAGTAGGCTTAACCTCAGAGTGCTAGGTGTAAAGTATTTGTACCAACACACACAGCAACTTAAGGAAAACACAAAAAAATGACACAACACCGGTTTAGAAAAATAGGAAATATTTATCTAAACAAAACAAGACCAAAACGACAAACATCCAACATACACAAGTCAAGTTATGAATTTTTAAAGATTAAACTCAAAAATAGCGCTTAGAAACAAAAAATGCTTTGATGAGATGTTAACACGGCGTCGTGACGGAGTTGTTCCCAACAAGCCGACACCAGCGGCGCAGGACACGGAGTCGCGTAGACCCCCAAGTACAGTACCTTTGGTGAAGAGTGAAAACAAGCCGATGTGTGAAGTCGGGAATCGCGGCGTCTGTGCGAAACATTGAATCCGTGCACTTCGAGCGGCATCGGTCACGACGTGGTGCGGCGACTTCCACGGAGTCGCGGACTTCAGTAGGGCTGCTGCGGTGTCGGGCCTGCGAAGAGCGTCGCGTTCCAGCGAAGGTCACGGCGTCAGGTGCATGCGGCGTTACCGGATTCAGCAGCGTCGTCGGTCCAAAGTCATCCGAAGTCGATTTCCTTGGATTCCACCAGCTTTC
Organism: Pleurodeles waltl; assembly: GCF_031143425.1. Lineage (NCBI taxonomy): Eukaryota > Metazoa > Chordata > Amphibia > Caudata > Salamandridae > Pleurodeles > Pleurodeles waltl. The sequence goes on from NC_090444.1 coordinate 1,527,176,306, forward strand.
CTTTCAAGGGCCCAGGGACTGGATAGGGCACCACTTGTCGGGGCAGGAGTCTCTCCAGAGACTCCAGGTGCTGACAGAGAGAAGTCTTTGCTGTCCCTGAGACTTCAAACAACAGGAGGCAAGCTCTAACTCAAGCCCTCTTTCTTCACAAGATGGAAGGCACACAAAGTCCAGTCTTTGTCCTCTTACTCTGGCAGAAGCAGCACTGCAGGAAAGCTCCACAAAGCACAGTCACAGGCAGGGCAGCACTTCTTTCTCAGCTATCAGCTCTTCTCTAGGCAGAGGTTCCTCTTGGTTCCAGAAGTGTTTCTAAAGTCTGTAGATTTGGGTGCCCTTCTTATACCCATTTTAGTCTTTGAAGTCACCTTTCTTCAAAAGGGACTCACACCTACTTGTGAAATCCTGCCTTGCCCAGGCAAGGCATCAGAAACACAGCAGGGGGTTGGAGCCGGCATTGTCAGAGGCAGGCACAGTCCTTTCAGATGAGAGTGACCACTCCACCCCTCCCTCCTAGCAGAGATGGCTAATCAGGAAATGCAGTTTACACTCCAGCCCCCTTTGTGTCACTGTCTAGTGCGAGGTGAAAAACAACCCAACTGTCAAACTGACCCAGACAGGGAATCCACAAACACGGCAGAGTCACAGAATGCTTTAAGCAAGAAAATAATCACTTTCTAGAAGTGGCATTTTCAAACGCACAATCTTAAAATCAACTTTACTAAAAGATGTATTTTTAAATTGTGAGTTCAGGGACCCCAAACTCCACATGTCCATCTACTCTCTAGGGGAATCTACACTTTAATCATATTTAAAGGTAGCCCCCATATTATCCTATGAGAGAGACAGGCCTGGCAACAGTGAAAAACGAAGTTGGCAGTATTTCACTGTCAGGACATATAAACCACATTAATATATATCCAACCTTATCCATACGCTGCACCCTGCCCTTGGGGCCTTACATGTAAGAAAAGGGAAGGTTTAGGCCTGGCAAGTGGTTACACTTGCCAGGTCGAATTTATAGTGTAAAGGTACACTTACAGACACTGCAGTGGCAGGTCTGAGACATGATTACAGAGCTACTTATGTGGGTGGCACAACCAGTGCTGCAGGCCCACTAGTAGCATTTGATTTACAGACCCTGGCACCTCTAGTGCACCTTACTAGGGACTTACTAGTAAATCAAATATGCCAATCATGGATAAACCAATTACATACAATTTACACGGAGAGCATATGCACTTTAGCACTGGTTAGCAGTGGTAAAGTGCTCAGAGTTGAAAAGCCAACAGCAACAGGTCAGAAAAAATAGGAGGCAGGAGGCAAAAAGACTGGGGATGACCCTGCATAAGCATAAGTCCAACACGACCCCCTACCAGCCTAAAGCCAGGGGAGAACAATCAATACCTTGATGTACTTCCCTGATTGGGGCGATAGAACAAGGACCCAGGCACACAACAGCAGGAGCATGTTCCAGTTCTACGCCTTCCTGACTCCAGTTGGATCCCTCTGTCCATACTCTCAGGGCCCACTAAGCTAACCCATGGGGAACCCTTCTCCACATCTACAGACACCATCTGTGCAGCACCTAACTTTACTTTGCTCACAGATGTATTGCAATGGGCAGATAGTACCACCAGGGCCAACACAGTGGTGTTGCCCACTCCTCCCCTGGGCTGTGACTCTCGTCCCACCCCCAGGGGCAACTCTGTCCACCAGGACAGCAAGCCACAGTGACCCCTGATGACTGTCAGGGATGAGAGCCTGACCTCAGGCCTCTCCACCTACTGTGACTGTGGAGAGTGAGGGGCGGTAGCCCCAGGTGCCTGACGCCCTTTGACCACTCTCCCTTCCACCAGGTCAGAGAAGATAACCTGACCCTGGTCCTCCCCTCTGGGGCTCTGTACCCTCCCTCCAGAAGCGGCACTCCCAGAGTAAAAAATTGTCAGGGTGCTTGAAGAAGCAGTCCTGCACAATTCTTCCACCAGTGCAGGGATGTTAACCTGCAACTGATCCTCCAACCTGGGGTCTGTACCTTCAGGTTGGACCAGGGCCAAGGGTGAGGCTTCCCTCCCCCTGCCCTCTCTTCTGGGGTCCTGAACCACCCAACTAGGAGTGCCCCCCCCAGAAGACAACATGGTAGGGGCACTGTTAGCAGTAACCCCTTCCTCCAGGTCAGGGGGGACACCCTGAACCTGGCCTTCCAATCCAGGGTCTGTACCCTTAGATTGCTCTGGGGTCAGAGGTGAGTCTTTCTCTCCCCTTCCCCTACTCTCAGGGTTCTGCACCCACCCCTCAGGGAGAGTACCCTTTGAAATCACACCGGGGGGGGTGATTGGGCAAACCGCTCCCCCCTTCAGGTCAGGGTTTATCCCCTGCACCTGATCCTCCAGTCCAGGGTCTGTACCCACAGACTGGACCACTGCCTGGCAACCCAGGAATTCCTGGGGGGCATACCTATCCTCCACCAGGTCAGAGTTTACCCTCTGAACCTGGTCATCCAACCCAGGGTCACCACCCTGCGGTAGAACCACTGCCTGGCACACTAGGACTTCCTTGGGAGCACACTTACCCCCCACCAGGTCAGAGTTAACCTCCTGAACCTGATCATTCAACCCAGAGTCACCACCCTGCGGTTGAACCACTGCCTGGCACCCCAGGACTTCCAGGGGGACACACTTATCCCCCTCAAGGCACACACTGTCCCCAAGGGCCACACAAGAGTCTTGCTGGCGCAGGTCTCCTGACCTCTGCCCATCTGACAGAGTCTGGATTCCCCCCAACCCAGAAATGGTCTCACCAAGGTCATTCCTGGGGGGCTCTGCTCTCAGAGCTGACCCCTGACCCTCCAGGTTCTCCACTGGGGTCCGCAAGCCCCTCTCAACCCTCTGTCTGGACTTCTGCACCCCCTCACTAGGAGTGGTACTGCCAGACACCAGAACTGGTGGGACGCTGGCTACAGCCGCCCCCCCAAGTTCTTCTGACACTGTGGGATCTCCCCCAACAGATGGCCCTATGGTACAGGCTAGGCTTCCCTCCTGGTGTTCCCTCATGGAACCCTCCAGGACCTGGGACCGGATCCCGGGCACCTTGGACCTCAGCCCATCCCCATTCCCTCTCCTCAGAGACTGGACATGGGGTCCCTCACCCATCCCACTACACTGGGACCTACATGGGACACTACAATCCTTCCCTACCTCACCTGGTTGGGAAATACCTAGACCACTCCTCTCAGGAGCCCCCCCAAATGTATCTTCAGACTCTCTGGTACTCACCAAGAGGTCTGCCTCCATTGTAAGCTCCCTGGGGTCAGAGAACTCACACCCCACCTGGTGTTGGCGTAGCTCTGGAACATAAGGACTAGACATATGCTCTCCAGCAATTACATCACTCAGCCCCTCACATGAATTAACCAAAGTACCCTTCACCCAACCATCCAGTGACTCTGCTTTGAAAAAGCACCCCACATCACCCTCCTGAGACTGGTGAGACAGTACCTGACTGTCCCTGACACTCAACCCACACTCTTTTGGGATGTCTTCACACTCCATAACCAGGACTTCTACCTGGGGGGAACCCCTCTCCCTGTCACTCTCACCTAGAGTCAGTAGAGTGTCCCTCCCACCAGTAGGAATATGACTCCCCATGCCAGTTCCCCAATCCACCTCAGGGACCATGTGCATCACTGGAGCTACCTCATGCCCCTGAACCTCCTGGCGTGTGTTAACTCCCTCCTTCAAGTAGGGCACCACATCTCTGGGCATGTGCACTTCTTCAGCAGTACTGGATACAAGATTTTTGCTGCCACCATCTGAACTGGACTCAGCCCTCATGGCCTCCAGCTTCAGATCTTCACAGCTCAGCTCTTGAGCTGTAATCCTTTCTTTTTCCAGGACTAAGGCTTTCTTCTCCTCAGCCCTCTCAAGCTCTGCATCTAGCTCTTTCAGACTCCGGATTCGAGCTAGGAGCCAATCTTCTCTTTCTGTTCCCTCCTCAGGGCCACTGCCCTCCTCCTCAGAGTAGTCCTCCTCCTCAGAGTAGTCCTCCTCCTCAGAGTAGTTATCCTCCTCAGACTCATTTGGTGGTGTTGCCTGACAACGTTTCAATTCATACTGAAACAGGGCTGACTCAAGATCCTCCCTTCTGGATTTCTTGTTCACAGCCAGTCCCCTTTCCATTGAGAATGCTTTAAGCTGCCACTTTTTATACATAAATAGGTGCCAGAAATTGATTTCCATTCTGCAAAGGCTTCACAACCAAAAACCAAAGTCCAAAAATATTAGCAATACTTCCAGGAGGACATCAGAGAACAAAAGGCAGAATCACAAGACAAGTAGTATGTGGTCACGTTGTGGTCTGAACTCAAAACAGTAGTGTACACTTAATCACTGTATGTCGAGTACAAATACAAGCCCAAATCCCAACCGCTGATCACCAAATGTTAGAAATGGGGTCTTTGGTTGACAGTCAGGTTACACCCTGTTCAAGCAAGGACACTCACTCTAGTCAGGGTAAAAGAGAATCACCCTCAGCTAACCCCTGCTTACCCCCTGGGTAGCTTGGCAGAGCAGTAGGCTTAACCTCAGAGTGCTAGGTGTAAAGTATTTGTACCAACACACACAGCAACTTAATGAAAACACTACAAAATGACACAACACCGGTTTAGAAAAATAGGAAATATTTATCTAAACAAAACAAGACCAAAACAACAAGAATCCAACATACACAAGTCAAGTTATGAATTTTTAAAGATTAAACTCAAAAATAGCGCTTAGAAACAAAAAATGCTTCGATGAGATGTTAACACGGCATCGTGACGGAGTCGTTCCCAACAAGCCGACACCAGCGGCGCTGGACACGGAGTCGTGTAGACCCCCAAGTACAGTACCTTTGGTGAAGAGTGAAAACAAGCCGATGCGCGAAGTCGGGAATCGCAGCGTCTGTGTGAAACGTTTAATCCGTGCACTTCGAGCGGCGTCGGTCACAACGTGGTGCGGAGACTTCCACGGAGTCGCGGACTTCAGCGGGGCTGCTGCGGCGTCGGGCCTGCGAAGAGCGTCGCGTTCCAGCGAAGGTCACAGCGTCAGGTGCAGGTGGCGTTACCGGATTCAGCAGCGGCGGCGGTCCAAAGTCGTCCGAAGTCGATTTCCTTGGATTACACCAGCTTTCCTTTCAAGGGCCCAGGGACTGGATAGGGCACCACGTGTCGGGGCAGGAGTCTCTCCAGAGACTCCAGGTGCTGGCAGAGATAAGTCTTTGCTGTCCCTGAGACTTCAAACAACAGGAGGCAAGCTCTAACTCAAGCCCTTGGAGATTTCTTCACAAGATGGAAGGCACACAAAGTCCAGTCTTTGCCCTCAGGGATTGCCCTTGTGATTTCAGGGACCCCAAACCCCACTTGTCCATCTACTCTCTAGGGGAATCTACACTTTAATCATATTTAAAGGTAGCCCCCATATTATCCTATGAGAGAGACAGGCCTGGCAACAGTGAAAAACAAAGTTGGCAGTATTTCACTGTCAGGACATATAAACCACATTACTATATGTCCTACCTTATCCATACACTGCACCCTGCCCTGGGGGCTACCTAGGGCCTACCTTAGGGGTGCCTTACATGTAAGAAAAGGGAAGGTTTAGGCCTGGCAAGTGGGTACACTTGCCAAGTCGAATTTATAGTGTAAAGGTACACTTACAGACACTGCAGTGGCAGGTCTGAGACATGATTACAGAGCTACTTATGTGGGTGGCACAACCAGTGCTGCGGGCCCACTAGTAGCATTTGATTTACAGACTCTGGCACCTCCAGTGCACCTTACTAGGGACTTACTAGTAAATCAAATAGGCCAATCATGGATAAACCAATTAAATACAATTTACACGGAGAGCATATGCACTTTAGCACTGGTTAGCAGTGGTAAAGTGCTCAGAGTTGAAAAGCCAACAGCAACAGGTCAGAAGAAATAGGAGGCAGGAGGCAAAAAGACTGGGGATGACCCTGCATAAGCAAAAGTCCAACAATGTGAATTTCGTAAGTCTGTCCAGTAGTGCTATGATATATGATATCATCAACCATTCCTGACTTTTCAGCGACTAGCATGTCCCATTATGGGTTCTGTAATGTTGCCTTAAACACTTTCATTATGGGCTCAAATCCCCAGCATCCAGAGTGCTGTTGAATAAAATGCCTGAATTCTGTTATAAATAATATGAACCACTTGTCAACTTCAGCTATGTTTTCAGTATTCACAAAGCAGTCTGATCCATTTAAAAAGCTGTGTGTTCCACATGTCTCCTAATCTGTGAGGGTGCACTCTTTAATTTACATCATGCATTAAAACAAGCAGATAGAAGATGGACCGCAGCAGTGCAACTTTCCCTGATACAAAGAGTTAGGGCCTGATCTAAATGTTATCAGTAACGTTCTTGCCTTGGACTTTTCGACTTAAAACCTGTCCGCCGCTGTGTCTATCAGCCCGCCATATTTAGATGTTCTCTGCCCCATAGACGTAAGCCTGCATTCAAACCACCATTTCAGCTAAGAAACACCCCCCACTTCGACAGTTGCAGAGAGAAATGGGATATCAGTGGGACCCCAGCCATCGTTTCCGCCATTCAGATTTGAATGTGCCTCACCGCCAAGAAAATAGTGACAGTCCAACCTCCACTTCTGAGTTGCCAGACTGAGGGAGAAGGGGTAAAAACTCACCTTTGTTCCCTATTCCACCTCCGCCTTCAATTGCACATGACTGGACAACATCTGCCATCACTGCTGCCACTGAGCTGCAGAGAAAACACAACTCCCTCATTGTCAAACTTGAAGGTAGGGACGTAGCATTGCCAGGGTACATTGGTTGGGCACTGCACAGGAGGTTGGGACCACTGCCATATATGTCACAGTCATTTTTGTAATCACTGTGACATGAATATGTTGGGGAGAAAATTGTGTCACACATGGTTGGGGATACTCTGGCACAACATGCATATTTCACATGTACACAACTTTCATTGTGGTGTCATCATCCATTGCAAAATGAATGCTGGAACCACTACGACAAGGTACACTAACACTGGACAATGCTATCCATGTATGGGTATTCCAAGGGGAGCTGTTTGGGTAGGTTTGTGCTATCTGTTATGTATGTGAGTCAGTGTGTGTGTGTGTGTGTGTGGATTGACTGTTTGAGGTGGAGGGAGCTGGAGAGAGTGGTGTGGTTGTGTCTGTATATGTGTCACTTGCAAGTGAGATTGGTGTTCTGTATGTTGTGTTGCTGTGTGACACATTTAGGTGAGTATTGTTGCTGTGTGGTGGACGTTGTCATGATGTGTGTAGTTGTGTGTGAGGTTGTGTAGCTGAGAGTTTAGGTGTGTTTATTGTTGTGGTTGTTTTGTGTGTGGGTGCAGTGTCAAAGGTGTGTGTATGTTTTGTCATGGATGCATGTTAATGTGTGTTTTCGGCATGCATGGGTTGTGTTGTGTCAGACTTGTAACGCATGATGGTGTGTACATGGTGTGTTGTGTGCTGTGTAGTGTGTAGTGCAGGGGGACACATAAGACTAGGTTATGTGTGTGTCACTTACATTTATTCCATAGCCACTGCCATGGTACAAAGTACATAAGGTCACACTTCTTTCTCCCTCTGTCAGTACTCCGTCACCAGTCCCCGCTTGCAGAGCTGAAACATCTATGTATGGCAGGTGGAACACAATTGACTTGATTGTTTTCTTGGGTCTGTTTGCTGACAAGGCTTGGTGATGACACTTGCAAAAATAACAAGTGATGGACGGAATGCTGAACAATGTCAAACATTCAGCCCCAGTACAGAGATCTGGGCCTAAATCCATCGTATTTTTTGCTGCCCATGCCATTCCCGTTTGGACCCAGCCATATGCAAATCAGTCTTGACCCTGTTCCCCATGGGAACAGTCCAGCCCGAACTGCCAGGCCAGGTCTTCCCTCGACTGGAAACAAGCATCCTGGAACTGGTTTCAGGGTTTCACCCCTCATCAGCCAGGCTAGCTTGAATACAGTGGCATGGGAAGCACGGGACCCACGTCTGGGCATACCCTTCCCACTTAGGGTGACAAATGCAAAAAGAACAAGTGATAGACGGAATGCGATTACACTGCCAAGATCTAAATTATGGCCTAAATAACTGAAAGGTGGCATTATCAAAAGGAATATCACACATTTCTTGAACATATAGAGGACGGATACAACAGAGATAGCTAACATACAAGAGGGAGTAAGATCATGCATTGATGTGCTCATAGAAGCAGAGTAATTCTCACCTCCATAATGTAGTATGCTTCATCTAGCACTGAGAGTAATTCGGTTTAATGGTGATATAGTATTATAGCACAACAAAGAGGGGACTCACGGACCTCTTTTCAAAAGTAGGAAATCTACTTTTTGCAAGTTTACTCCTATGGTATCCGTAGAACTTTTTAGGATTTTCAAAAAAAATCATGCCAGAAATCATAGAAAAACTCTGCATATTTAATAGATTTTAATAAATACTCGTGCTGCCACGCAATTATTTTTACGAATAGTCAACAGTTGGGACACTGGGCTGGAAATGTACATTAGTATATCATTTTATTCTTGATTGTTTTTCACAAGAACAATGTTTTGCCCAGAAATGTCTTCTACAACTTCCCCATGTCATATGTGAGTGTTTACAAAACTTTTGTAACCCACTTATAATTATTTTCCACTGTTTTGGTTTATGTTAACGCATCTATATCCTAGCGCAAATTTTTTGGGGAATCATGCTTTCATGTGTAAACGTGATTGAAATTACGTGGTTTCAAATTCTGCACGCATAAATGTGCATATATTTTTGGCACTGCAGATTTGTAGCGGCTGTTGTTATTTAAATTATCAGCTGCAAACCCTGTATTAAAAAGAAATAATACAATGACAATGATAATAAGAAGAAATACATCTTATTATGGTTTTCTGGGATATGAATTTATATTTTAGAATACTAACAAATATTTACACACATTTACTTAGAAATAACACATTAGACAGACGTAGACAAGCAGAGAGGGAATATCCAAATGTCCAGCAAACAGGGAATGTACTCATGGGCTGAACAGTGTTTGCAATGCGCAAATAAAAATATGCAGTACAGCAGCAAGAGTATTGAGTCTATCTTTCGAGAAGCTTGGCACAATTATTTATATACACTCTGTAGGCATTTGGTTTAATCAATTGGTCAAATGTTTGAATAACTGCCTTTCCTCTTTTGTTGAGCGGCGAGTACTGAGGAATGCAGTAAAATTGAAATATCTTACAGTAAATCGACCTGGCAAATCTGAGGCAGTGAAAAAATAAGTAAACAGAAAAGTAACTTCGCTCCACTCTAGCCACAGTTTCCCATTTAATATGGGTTGTTGTGCAATGTTCTGTTTAGATCTCTGGAGAACATGAGCAGTGTGTGGTGAGCTTTTTATCGACAGCATGCAACATTTACATTTATTACTGTGCTTAATTTTACTTTTATCGACAGAGGCATTTTCGTTTAATTTTCAGCTTTTATTTGCTTTATTTATTTTGCGTATGCTTGTTAAATCTGTATTCCAGTTTTACTGTTGACGAGTATGTGGGGAATTCAAGAATGAGTTTGATGAATGGATGAATTGATGAATTGATGCCTCAGTGGAAAATTGATTGACGGGGTGCATGCATGATGAGATAGTGAATGCCTAAACTCACTAGTGGCTGAAGAGTCACTTTAAATTATATGCCACAATTATTAGCATTGCCATTGCCTTTTTGCATATTTGGCACCCTACCTTGTGAGATTACAATGCACACTTTAGGGATGACAATACACTAAAACAGACTTTGTTACATGGTAAAAACACTTTTCCTTGCCAGGTGTTACTACTTTTCAGCCAAAACAGAGCACAATGGCGCTCCTAGCAACCATATAAGCTTGTCATATATGTTGGTATTGTGAGCATATACTGCAGCTCATGTATGACCTTTAACTTCCATGCTCCAGGTGAATTTTCTGAACCATTTACTATGGCATTAATTGATAGTTAAAAGGGCCAATTGCATGAAATGTTTTTTTACAAATCACATTTTAGGGCCAGAGCATACACACTTTTGCACTTAATAGCAGTGTAGCTATGCAGAGAGTCCTTTTTGCCTGCAAAAGTATTGGCTTAGGAAAAAGTCAACCACCTGTGGCAACCACGCAGAAAGGAGAATTTTCTACAAGCTGCCATTGACTCTGAGAGCCCAAACCTGCACCTTAGGAACCATTACAAATAAGGTGAACATCCTGTGACATCTTTCTAAAAGATAACGCGTCCTCATTTGTTGATAAAACATGTTGAACAAAATAAAATTGTGGGGGATGGATGGAAGTGGGTGAAGGAGTTTTAATAAGCGTATTCAGTGCGTGTGTGGTTTTGGGTAGACTGATTAATCTCTTGACGTTTTTCAATAGTGCGCTAATGTTGCTAGTGTTCACAGCAAAAATGCACAGGTGCAGCGTTGTGCACGCGTCCAGGAAATATGTTGTGCTGAAAAAAATGTGTGATCTTATATAATTGTCCTTCATATGAGTCGGTTCATTCAGCACCACTTCAAGAAAGTAGTTTGTTTGTTTCTTTGGTAAGGAAACTTGCTGCATTGTAAACATCTTCGTCAGTACCATATTTAGTCATCTTTATTTATTTCTGAACAGTTGTTTATTTTGTGTGCATTATTAATTTTCAATATATTTAGCAAATCCAAAAAGAAACTTCCTGTAGACTCGCAGCTGAAAGAACATTTCGGTTTGCTTTGAAAGTAGTGTTGCATGGGAAAAGATTTGTTCTTCAGAAACATTTTTCATGGTGAGACACCCTATTTATCATGAAACGGGTATGTAAATATTTTGCATCTAGATGTTAGCTTGACAAGTCCACTTTTTCTCCATTACTAAAACAGCTGTTGTGTGTGGGCCGCCTCCCCAAGTTGTGAATGGAAAAGTTGAAGGAACAGATTATCAATGGGGTTCCAGTGTGAGTTACAGCTGTGCGTTAGGACACCACCTCTCCAGTCCAGCCATCATTTCTTGTGAAGGAAGAGGAACATGGAGAGGAGAAATTCCACATTGTTTACGTAAGTTGTTCTATGAGTACTTTACTCTTTCATAAAACAATCTATATTGTTGCACATATATGTTTATTGCCTTAGAAATTCATGGTTCATGGCAGAGCACTAAAACCCCAGTTGGACAATTGATGACGTTATTCATTAAGAAGATAAACTGTGAATAATGTTTTTTACAATGGCTGTTTCTTAGTTTTTCTGATGCAGACTCTGATTGCAAGTATAAATGTACTTCAGAGACATGTTTCTGCAGTTTTGGGTTTTATATGTCCTTTGCTCCTGATCATTGCAACATACACCTATTTATGTAAGTTTATTAGGTATGACTCTCATGGAGAGCCTCTATTGTTTAATACAGTTTCTGAAACTCATACTCCTTGCTGTGCCATCACAACAGGTAATAACAAAACTGGTTAACAACTATTGTAATGTAATAAAGTCTTCCACACGAGGTGACAGTGCTCTCTGAGAGCCTGTCAGTACTGCTCTGCGAGTCTGCTTTGACTGAAATCAGAAAGCACAGGTGCAGGAGACGAAGGTATGTAGGGAAGGTAGTGGATTCTGGTTAAGGACAGATAAGATATGTTTTTTTCACATTTGCACCAGGAAGGGGAGAGCATGTTATGCATAGCTCTCCTATTATTCTCTTCTCCTGTGCAGTAGTTGAAGGCAGGGGCAAATGATTTTGGGGGCCATACATAACATGAAGCTATAGATGGGTAAACAGTGAATCTCTATTTGACATCACACAGAACCTCTCCATGAAAAACCTACCTATAATGTAGATTTTCTTAGTAATTTATGAAGGAAAGTCTTGATTTTATTAAAGATACAAAGATGAGTATTATGCATTCTTTTCTTGTTTATTTTAAGTAGCAGCAGCCAAGACAAAAAACGTCAAATCCCAAAAGGCAACCAGAAGTAGCCAATGGGAAGAAACACATAGTTCCCAGTAATACACCAATCATGAATGAGCTGCACTCATAATACTTATTTGGACCATGAACAGCCCTCTTTTCTTGTGTGAGGGTTAGAAAGTAATAAATAATGGAAGGATAGAACAAAATATGCAAACTGCCATGAGTACAGACAATAGTTCCTGTAAAAAGTTCAGAACTCCAGGAATGAAACTCGGTAGAAGCCAGACGGATGCCCTGGACCATCGATGTTGCAGGAGCTCCCATAAAGTGCTGATTAGAGATGATGTCCCTAGGAGGAAGTCTGTGAAGTAGTTGATGATGCTGTTGGAGAGAACAATTGGTAAGCAAATGTAGAGGTGGGATAATACTCACCTCCATGTCCTTAATAAAATTAAGACTTTCCATCATAAATTACTGTGAAAAATCTACATTTTATGACCAGACCGGAGGCACCTATTATGCATGTTTAATGTGAATTAATTACATTTAACAAGGCATGTTGTACTGGTTTACAATAAAATACTTTCAAAACATAATCATTAGACCAGTCAGCCGATCTGAGAATGTCCTTGGGCAGGGAACCAGCCCAGAAAGCTTTAGAAGCCATAGCTCCTCTAGCTGAGTGAACCCCAAAGGAAGAAGTATCAATGCCCTCTAAGGACATAATCCACTTAACCCAGTTGGCAAGAGTTGGGGAAGAAATGGGTTTCGAAGATTTCCTAAAAGAAATTAGGAGTTGGGATGCTGTTTTGCTTTCCTTATCTTATGACCACGCTGACAAAACTTCTCTGGAATGCACTTCTTAGTTTAAAGAATTCATTTATTATTATTACTTCACTACGAGGTTCCTGAGAGACGAGATTAATCAAAATTCATCACCGTAGGGCCTATCACCGCTTGTCATCTTTCTCATGCCTGCAAGTTGATGACTCCTGTTCAACTGTGAGAAAGAGATTTTCCACCCAAATGGGAGGTCAGGCAGCTGACGTCCGCTCCTGACTGAAGCCTTGGAAAATTCCCCCTTGCTGCTGCCCAGGGACACCGTAAAAAGCCTGCTAACAGGACCCTTAGTCAAAACATGCTGGGTCAGAGTGGGAACCGAACAAGAGTTGGTGAGTGGCCAAGTCTCCAAACCTCGCTTGTTCCCAGGGCTGGATAGAGAGGAAAACACAAATAATACACTCTCTTTTCACGCTAGGGTTCGGTGTGAACACAATACAAAAAACACAGCTTGGTCTATCATGTGGAAAAACACAGCTCATCTGCAATGTCTCAAATGCAATGTCGATCTCCATGATAAAGCTAACCTAAATACAAAATGTAATGTCTAAAGCCACGTTAAAGCCACTAGGCAGCTAAACTGAATACAGGATGTAATGTGCTACTGGTGAACATTGAACAACTAATATGTGCAGTGGTGAAACACAAAGTCATTGGTCCCACACATTTAATGGCATAACATGCTGAGGAATTTCTGAAATCGGCTGTCTGTTGTTCATACATTTTCAGGCATTTACCCACACATAATTTAGGGTGGTGAGGAAAATAGGGAAAAATACAGATGAGAGATTACGGATATTAAACAAAACATCTGCAGGGGTAAAATGAAAAGCAGAGATATCAGGGGCTCTAACATCTGAAAGTTGTTTAAAGGAAACAAGGCATAACAACATGGTAAGTTTAGCCGACAACCTTTTTCCAAGTAAGCATTGTGTTATCTGGCCAAGATACAAATAGGTTTAAAACATCATTGACATCCCACAAGGTACTGTATTTTGGTTGAGGAGGATTGGAAAATTTTACTCCCTTCAAAAGATGGCAGACTAACAGGTGTTCTCCAACTGGCTTTCCATTAATGTAAGGGTGAGAGGAGAAAATTGCTGACCTATACAAATTAATGGTGCAATAAGACTTACCTTTACTAGCTTCCATTGCAAGGAAATTAACAATAAAGGTTACATCAGTTGAAAGGGAATCTATATGTTTTCCCATGCACTAGCTCTACCACAAAGACCAGGCTGACCTGTATGCCTTTTTTGTTCATGGAGCCCAAGAGAAGTTGATAAAGTGTGAGGCTTCTGCTGAAATAGAAGGGATTGGCTGGGGTTCTCTGATATTTTCCAAGCCGAGAGGGTAAGGAGATTCTCTAGTATTAAGTTGTGAGGAAGACCAAGGGAACTGGACAGCAGTTCCGGAAAGAAAGGAAGAAGAAAGGGGAAGTCTATTGACAGCTCCAGAAAGGTGGGAAACCAAACCTGAGATTGCAAAAAGGGGGCTATGAGAAGAATCACAGCATGTTGACGTCTCACCTGAGCTAAAAGTCTGGAGTTCATAATGAATGGAGGGAAAGCGTAATTGAAAGAGCTTGACCAGTCCTGAGAAAAAGTATTGAAGGCTAGAGCCAGTGGATCTAGGCGCCAACTGAAGAATCGGGGAAGTTGTGCGTTGAGACGAGAAGCAAATCGATCTATGTGAAAAGGACCCCATTTCTGATTAATAGATTTGAAAATCTTGTGATGGAGTTTCCAATCACTTGAGTCTTGAAAATGGTGAGAATGCCAATCTGCTACTGAATTTAAATTGCTGGGTAGATATTCTGCATGAACCAAAATTCTGTTTTGGAGGCAAATTTCCCAAAACCCTTTAGCTAATTCCGCTAATTCCCCCTAATTGAGTAATGTAACGGACACTGAAATGTTGTCCATTCTGAGAAGAACCGAACAGCAAACAGCCTCTAGTTAGGCTTTTTATCGCAAAGGAGCCGGCAAGCATCTCTAAACAATTGACATGCAAGTTTGACTCCTCTAGTGACCATGTACCTCCAGTCGAGATTGAACCACACCGGAACCCCCAGCCTAACAAGATTGCTTCTCATTCTAATACAAGATCTGGGGCTGATTGAAAGATGGTCCTGCTATTCCAGGTGTCTAAATAGTATATCCACCATTGTAATTCTACTTGAGATTCTTGATCTACGGTGATAGAGTCTAAATAAGTGAGACCTTTTTGAAGGTGACGTATATTCAGCCTTTGAAGAGCATGATAATGTAATGGGCCTGGAAAAATGGCTTGAATTGAAGAAGACAAAAGGCCTACTATCCTTGCTAGGGATCTGATAGAAATAAGAGTACTGCGTAAAATTTGAAGAATTTCTGATTTTATAGACTTTATTTTCGCTGGGGCAAGAAGTAGAGTGGGCGAGACCGAATCCACTAGAAAACCTAAAAACTTCATCTGTTGATCTGGAACTAGAGAAGATTTTCCATCGTTGACAACAAAACCGAGATCTGTCAGAAAAGTGGACATGAGATAGAAGAGATCTTGGTTCATAAGAAGGATATCGTCCAAGTAAATGATCAACCTGACACCTTGAGCTCTGAGAAAAGCTACTACTGGCTTCATGAGCTTTGTGAAACACCATGGAGCAGAAGAGAGGCCGAAAGGTAGGGAGAAAAAATGATAAGACTGGTTTTGCCATTGGAATTGTAACTACTTCCTGGAGACCAAAATCATAGGGACGGTGCGATACGCATCCTGAAGATCCAAGCGAACAATCCAGTTGTCCTGAAGCAAAGAATCCCTGAGATGCAAGATGGTTTCCATTTTAAAATGTCAGTAAACGACAAAGTGATTGAACTGTTTCAAGTTGATAACAGGGCGCATATTTTAGTTCTTCTTTTGGACTAGAAAGACTGAACTGACAAAGCCTGAAAAGTCGAGAAGAGAAGAGACAATTGCCTGTTTTTGAAGGAGAGTTTGAATCTGTGAGGAAATTAAGTTTGTCATTTCAGTAGAAAACTGTGGAGGACGAGGAAGCATTAACTAAAAAGACTTTGAGTAAAGCTCGATAGAATATCCTTGAACAGTATTTAAAACCCATGGATCTGCTGTAATTGACTGCCATTTTGGGAGGAATAGTAAAACTTGACCTCCTACAATAGGAGGGCCAGAATGGTGACTTACTGGGCTGAGAAGCGTATCTGGAACTCCTGTTGACTTTGTTACGGAAACCACAGCTTCTCTGCGTATAGAATTGTGGTCTGTACTCCTGGTAAAAGTTGTTCTGCTGGCCCTGGCAAAAACCAGATTGGAAAACATCTTCCTCAGTGATTGTTGAGCTTTGTCCAGCGAAGTGAAAGTTGCCACTTATTTACTAAGCTCCTTTATAAATGAGTCCCAAAACAGGAGACCTTCCGCCTTAATTCCTTGATCAGTGATGACCAGGTTTACCAGTTTCAGATCGAGCTTGAGTAGGAGATCCTTCCTGTGCTCATGGGTAATCACTGAATTAGCATTACCCAGTAAACATACAGCTCGCTAAACCCATAAAGCCATGTCAGCTGGGTTAACAGTGGCATTATCCAAGCGAGCTGCTTTAGCCAGGTCAAAAATGCGGGTTAGAGGTCCCACAATGTCTAACAGTTTGTCCTGGCATATGGACCATGCCTTATCCACACCATTGCGTGGATCCTTGCCGAACTTTGTAAAAAAGGTATTGAGTGAAGGGTCAAAAGCAGAGGTTACAGTTATCTTTGACTGAAGGGTAGGACAAGGACATTCCGATCTTAGTTTTGCTCTGACTTGTTTGTCCAGAGGCATGCTTAGTCTAGAAACTACACACTCTGCCACATGGTGCGCAGGAAGCCATTGAGTGAAATGTGGATGATTTATATCATTTGGGTCGAACATAGGAACCCCTACTGAGTCAATAATTTTACAAGGTTTGGAAAGTTCTTGAACAATATGTTTGGTTTTCTTGGGAGGAGGGGGGAAACAGATCCCCGTTGTTATTGTCGGATTTATCCATATCATACTCAGCTTCTTCCAAATCCTCATCAGTATCAAGGATTTTGATCATGATAATGGGGGAAGACAAGTGCTTGGACTTCGAGGTAAATTTTTTAGACAATTTATTCTTCGTTATCCCCTCACGTAAGGGAGGCCTTTGAGGAACCACGTCCTCTGCCTTTTATGATGAGGCCTTACCAACCAATAGCACCCCCTTGGTAACTTTAGAAAAAAAGGACGCTTTCTTCTATCCCCCGCAGACTGGGCCAAAATCGTCTTTGAAACCAAATTAAAAACAACATTTTCAAAAACAAATTGACAATTTATCCAATGAGGCAGAAACTCCCTGATCCACAGATAGTTGAATAAAATAATTTACATTTTCTTTACTATCCTCCTCCTCCTCATTAAGAGCGTTAGAAACAGGAGAACTGTCAATCTCCATGGTAATTATTGGTTAAAACTGTAGTTAATAGTTACGCAGGTAAAGAAAGGGTTAACACACTCAGTAACTGAGGAAAAAATGGTTTGGCTCCACCTGTGGGCAGAGAAAAGGGAGTGGCCAGCAAGGGTAACCCAGCAAAGAAAATGAAAGGAACCTTGAGGAGGATTGTGATGCCAGCGGTCGTATTTAGAGGCAATAAATACTTTCTGATAAGCAGAACTGCAGAAATTACTGAAGGCAAAGGTATGGAGTCGACCTTTCCTCTCAACCATCGTCACAAATGGTGACCGAAAGCTGACGGGAACATTGAAATATTCTAAACAGCAGGTGTGCGCGAAGCGGGGAAGGAAAGAAAACGTGCGCCTACAAGCCGATTAGGAAGAGAAATGCTGCGCAATAAGTGAACTCACAGATACCATTAATCACACTGTCAGAAATCACTATAATGAACCACACTAAGAGTATGATGAAAAAATATATACTTATCTTGACTGTGGACAGCAAGAAAAGAGGGCTGTTCATGGTCAAGATAGGTATTATCAGGGTAGCTCTTTCGTGATTGGTGGATTACTGGGAACTATGCATTTCTTCCCATTGGCCACTTCTGTTCACATTTTGGGATTTGTAGTTTTTTGTCTTGACTGCTGCTATTTAAAATAAACAAGAAAATAATGCATAATAGGAGCCTCCGATCTTGTCATAAAATTCACTGTTACCATCTATAATTCTATATATAAATGTATGGCTCTAGTAGATATTATTTCCATTTTTAAATATGATAACTCACTGCTATGATGTAGCAACATTTGATAACAAAACCCATTACCCACTGTTGCTACACTATAAATGCCTTCCAGGCCAGTGTGAAATGGCTCTCTGGGAGTCTATCAGCACAGCTCTGCTTGTCTGCTTTAAATGAAAGAAGAAACCATAGCTGCAGGAGGGGGAAGGTAGGGCGGGTAGGTGCTTGGGTTAAACAAAGATGGTGGGTAAGGTATTTTTTATTTTTTTTATTTTACCTTTGGCACAGGGATAGAAACAGTGGCCGTGTTATGTATGACTCCCCCACTACTCTTGTGGCACTATATATCAGCTGAAAGCAGGGGAAGATGACTGTGGGGGTCATACATAACACAAAATTACAGAAGAGTGAAAAGTGGAATACAGGGATGTTTTTTACCTGAGGATCTGAGTGACATAATAGACAACTCGATCTTCACTCTTGTTGTCTATTTGTTGTCACTCAGAGCCCCTCAGTAAAAAATTATGTAATTCACTGCTACCCATCCATATTTCTATATGTTATGCATGGCTCTGGTAGAGACCCACGAGCACGGATACCTGGATTCAAATCCAGTAATTAACTCCATTGGCATAGCAACAGTTGCTAACAAAAGCTGTCCCACTGTTGCTACATCATAAAGGATGTACATGATGCACTGTCAGACTTCTCTGCGAGATTGTCAGAGCAGCAGGAGAGTAGGAAGCGCAGCTTTTAAACTGGAGAGGAGGGAAGGATAGAGGATGGTGGGGGTAGGTGGCAGAATGGCAAGAATTTTATTTGAAATTTGGGACAGTGAGGAGAGGCCGTGTTATGTACAGCTTCCCATTACTTTTCTGTGTGACAGTTGAAAGAAGGGTCAGATGATTTTTGGGAGCCTTACATAACATAAAATTATAGATGGGTAAAAAGTGAATTACAGGTATATTATTCACCTAGAGATTCTGAGTAACATCATAGAAAACTTGAGTTTCACTCCTGTTGTCTATTTGATGTCAATCAGAAACCCTTGATGAAAAACTTCCAGATAATTACCATTATGTATATCTCTATATTTATTCATGCTGTTTGGCAATCTGAAACATATTTACTGTACCCAGTTACATACCATTTTTTCTAATGAGGTGCACAGAAAAATATCAGATCATATGTAGCTGCACTAGATAAAGTAATTTTAGTTTCAGAAACACATATTGTGACCTGTAATGTAATTTCATCTGAACCCCAACAAATCAGTGAACAATTGTCATTCTCTTTAGAGCAGGTGATTTTTGGATGTAGTGATCTTTTCTGGTTATAGCTGTTGCATTTATATTAAAAGTGGATTTGAAAATGTATTTCTTCAAACTTTGCTAAAATTAGATAATAGGGTGAAAAACATTCCTAGTGATGAAAAAGAGCATTTGCAAAAACAAGAGTAAAATGAGCAACCCAATCCAGAAAAATGTCAGCTAAGTATAAGCACATGCACATGGAGTAGTCAACAAGATGAGTGATATGATTAGCACAATTAATTACTAGAGACTACTACACTACAAGAAAGAGTATTATGCAGTCACACCAAGATGTTTCTCAATAAGCATATTTTTCAGGAATCTGAGAAAGAAGGTACACTCTGGATATAATTTGTAAGAGTACTGCATACCGTGGGTACATTTTCTGTGAAAGATCTGCACAAGGTTCAATCCTTTAGAAACTTTGTGGTGGAGAGAGATGTTTTGTTTTTTAGAACACAGCTTTTGTGGATCTTGTGTCATGGATATTGTTAGAGAAATGAAAAGTGTGAGCATATGAAATGTTTTTAAAATGAGGTGAGCAGTTCTCATAGTGCATCTCACATCACTTTAAGGAAAGCAAGATGCAGTGTGATATTTAATTTTTATTGGCCCTGAAATCTTTGAGCAGCCTGCAGGGCAGCTCTCTGTAGAGTCTATTATGGTGGAGGCTAATGCAATGGGATATGTCACGATGAATGCAAGAATTTCCAGCAATTCTACTGTTAATTGTGAGTGATGGGTAGAATGTACATGCCAATGTGTTTGAGCTTAGGGAGTTAAACATTTGCCAATATTGCAATGACCTGCTTATATTCCTTGTTGTATTCTTTTCATCTAAGTGTAATCCAAGGGATTTGCAAGTGAAGTCAAAGTTTAGAGTAATGCCAGCATGCCCAGTTGTTTCTTGTCTCACACACAGGCAATGGTAGAGTTTGATCTTGAGGAGAACAGTAAAAATAAAGGAAAATGACTTTAAGGTATCCATTCCCCACCCAATTGTGCATAGCTTGCAGAGCTTGTCTAATAATAAAGATTGTTTTGTGATAGTTCAATTTAACATACATCTGAGTATCATTTGTGTTCTGGTGAAAGGACTTGCAATCTTTTGTAAGAAGGTCTTGAATTATTTTCACCTAAAGTGTGAAGAGATATGTATAGCAGCCAGAGAAAGTAAAAGGCTAAGACAAAAAAAGCTTCACACTAAGACCAATTTTAATTTTTTTTATCTGTTGTGCTATTTTTCTCTCTTCCCTTTGCTCCATTCTCCAGGACATTATTATTTTCCCTCCCTACCTTGCCTTTTGTGAATTCTTGTTGGTATATTTGACAGAAAAGTGCTAGTGTCTGAAAGGCACCAGAAATAGGAAACTGAAACCACAGACCACAAGTGGCCATGGCCTTGCTTCTTTCATTTTCCTATTTATTGATGTATAAAAAAAGGCTTAGAAAAATAAATTTGAACAATTTCAACAAAGTTTTACAATGTAGAAACAACTGAGCTGAGTATGTGCACCTAA
Source organism: Pleurodeles waltl (assembly GCF_031143425.1). Taxonomy (NCBI): domain Eukaryota; kingdom Metazoa; phylum Chordata; class Amphibia; order Caudata; family Salamandridae; genus Pleurodeles; species Pleurodeles waltl. Next base: position 1,527,197,148 of record NC_090444.1, read on the forward strand.
TGGCTGTTTGTCACTAGCCTGTATACCTGTACTTTGTTTAACAGCTTCATTTTGTGGAGATCCTGGGACACCCCCTCATGGACACATGAATGGGAACAGCTTCATATTTGGGTCAGAAGTAACATTTCAGTGCAAACAACCCTATATACTGATTGGATCATCAAGAAGAGTTTGTCAGTCTGATGGAACTTGGAGTGGGGTTCAGCCTGCTTGTATAGGTAGGTTGAAGTCAATATTAGATGTTTATCATTAAGGTAAATTATTTCAAATATTTTTCTGCAATAACTGAGTAAATACTGGAATATACCATTCAGTGTCCTGTTAGAACAAATTTAAAGATATTGCATTGTTATTTTAAAATGTGATATGTAACACATTAGGCTCAATGAAAGTGTTGAATTTAGGTTCAGGTCAGGTGGATTTGAGACATGAAAAATAGAAAAGTATCTGCAATATACTGAAATGTATTGAAAGGTTATTTATTAATTTTCTCTGAAAATATATTTCCCAATCAAAATGTTAACAATGAGAATAGGTATATTTCAAACAGATTACTTTCAGACATTTCTTTAATTTTCAAACCAAAGTGTTGTAAGTAGGATACATAGAATACAAAAATTGATTTATGCTTTGTAATGTGTGTGCATGGTAGACAAAGTGTTATTTGTGATTCTATGTACATCTATCAAATATTATTAACATAATGGTACACCTTCAAATCCCATTTTTAAAAACATTTTTTCCATTTTTATCAATACCTTATCCCATTTCCCCTCTTCAGTTCCCAACAATTTATACATGTTATCTACTGTGACCATCACAATGTATTGTGTGTACATGCAAAGCATGTGCATATAACCTAATAGTTCTTGCCGCCTGCCAAGGAGCACAATAAAATCAGATTAAACTGCATCAGAAACAAATATTTAAAAGATTAATTGAACAATAGGATAGCATTCATATTTGAATATAAGTTAAAAAAAATTGACTGAAACTGCGTCAAATCAAGCAGCTTATGACATACCCAGGTGGTCGAACAAGTAGAATAAATACCCATCTTCCGGGATTTTTCTTAATTAATTATCTTGCAATCCATTGCAAAATTTCAGAGTCTAGAACCATTGGGAGAGCAGCGTCTGTTATCTGATGAGTATACTTTTCTTTTTGCTTTATACCTTATGATTTTTCAGGAATTTTGTTTCCACTTGGGTAGAGTTTATGAAGAAAACAAGAACACATGTAAACAGAAAAATGCTTTTGCAGAGATTCAGAAAGCTCTGTTGAACCTTGTACAAAAATTGTGTGCTTATATACATTTTTGAAGTGATGGGCATGTGCCTTTTGTGATGGATTGAACTTTTTTCTTCAGGTCATTAATTAACTTCGCAGAGAAACAGTTGCTACTTCATAACTCCATTATATTGCCAAACTCAATTCAAACTGAAAGGTTCAGATCATAACAGTGCATATTTAACTACTCTTCATTCAAAGATGAAACAAGGTGTAAATGTTTCTGCTTGGTGGATGTTTTCTTTTTACAAAGTTTGTCATCCTTATAAAACAATATGGCTGTGATATGGGAAAGTGAATATACATGGATTTGGAGATTTTTGATAGAGAAAGAGCACCAATCCCTTGAATTGTGTCATTATATGCCCTATTTTCAGAAGAAAAACCATGTTATTCTCTAATTGTGAATGGATTATACTATTACTAATGTAAGCGGATCATCAGAATCAGCTCAAGTTAAATGAGAGTGTTGTATGCCTAGTGCAATTGGTATTAAATAAAACATAACTATTGTCAATTAAAACAAGCCTCATATTAGTGTTAAAAATATAGAGGGAGTGGGTAGTAGTAATGCAAAACGTGCCTCCTAAAAATGTGGATTACATACAATTATTTTCCAAAGAATTGCAATAGGTAATACAATCTGCGTGCTCACTCAAGTGATTAATGAAAATAAAGAGATGGTAAATAATCTGTGGAGGCTACAGATATTTTGTATCCCTTGGAGAGTAGAATCTCTTTATCTGATTTATTCTCATTGCTGGTTTCATTTTCTGGTGGTAAGAATCATAAGGGGATAGGAAGGAGCATAATTACCCAGTTAAAAGGGTGGAGGGAATTTTTGAAAAGGACATATCTGACCTTTCAGAGAGTAGAATATATCCAGATAAATCTGATTGACACTGCAGATGTAGCAGCAATGGGTGGATTTCCAACATATCATATGGACAAACCCAGTTGTTGCAGACTATTCAGCCAAGTTAACTAACAATACAAGTAATGACTGAACTGGGAGGTGATCAAAACAACAGAAATGTCATTTGGGTTGCCTGACAAGAAATCGAAGAAACAGAAGTGAATATAAATTTATTGACTACTCAATGCAGCTGGCCAAAAGATCCACTTTAATTAACTGGAAATCAAATAAGGCCACCAGATTAAGACAATGGCAAACAGATTTATTGAAAGTGATAATAGCTGAAAACACAATACTGAAAAATTAGAGGAGGGAGGGAGGGAGAAATGAGAAAGGACATCCTATTACACTGGGGCAACACATTCTTCAACTGGCAGAACGGTGTTCAAAGAGATTCCAACAAAAAACATGTACAACTGCACAAATGTATACAGGAATAGAATTAGGAAGAATAACGTTTTTCAGCTTTCCCAAATGATCCCAGGGCGATTAGTTTCAATAAGGCCAGATAAACAAAATATTCTCAACATAGTTAAGCAAGAAAAGTATTTTCTAGATTCCACTCACACAAGTTTTAAAAACACTGAGTGTAATTTGTTGTAATTCACCTGATTTCCAACACATCAGTTGAAAAGTAATTATACTTAGGGCCTCATTACAAGTGTGGCAGTCCAAGGACCACCACACACACATTGACAATCCAACCACCTCACTCCAGGCAGTCCAAAACCAAAATATAACTTTGTCTGAAGACTGCCATCCCCACCAGGATCATAGATCCTGACGGGGTTATGGAGGTCAGGCTTAAAACCAGCCAGGGCAGTGTCAAACTCAGCACCACCTGGCTGTTTATAACTCCACATTCCGCCAGCCTTTTCATAGTGGGGACCCCACCATGAAAAGGCTATCAGAAAACTAGTACCAGGGGCCACAGGGGGACCTCTGCATTGATTATGTCCAGAGCAGTGCTTTGCAGACAGTGCGCATTCAGAGAGTGCTGGACGGCCCACTGTCTGCTATGATAAAGGACTCGGCTCCCTTAAGGGAAGTTGAGTCCTATACCCTAGTACGGTTCCTGCCGGACGCATATTACAATGTTCTCACAGGTCAGCTCTGGCAGTGATGTCCAGTCACAGTGAGACTGCCAAACTCAAAATGAGATCCAAAGTTTCGATATTTTGCTTTCTTGTAACATTATCTGCAGTGTACTTACCGGCAATGCATTGTGTGCTTATCCTAATTATCTGAAAATAGCCATTGGATTGGCTTAGAGATGTTTTACTATTTTGTAAAGCTATGATTTGTGTTATGAAGTGTTTATGATATTGGTGGTTCACTAATAGATGGCTTTTTAAACAGTTTACTTTCTGAGCCAAATTTTGCAAATCATATTTGTTGATTAATACTACAAACTGAAAATGTTAATAAGGCAGTCATTCCTGATAGTATTCTTGATGTGGTTTTGAGGAGGAGTAGGTCCTATATATATAAAGATAATGGGGGTCATTCTGACTCCCGCCGGCCGCGGTAACCGCAGTGCCGCCGGGAGCCGCCAGAATACCGCTGCGCGGTCAGAAGACCGCCGCGGTTATTCTGTGTTTCCCGCTGGGCGGGCGGGCGACTGCTAGAAGGCCGCCCGCCAGCCCAGCTGGAAACCCCTTTCCACGAGGATGCCGACTCCGAATGGAGCCGGCGGAGTGGAAAGGGTGCGACGGGTGCAGTTGCACCCGTCGCGAATTTCAGTGTCTGCTATGGAGACACAGAAATTCTCAGTGGGGCCCTGTTACGGGGCCCCTGCAGTGCCCATGCCATTGGCATGGGCACTGCAGGGGCCCCCAGGGGCCCCACAACACCCCATACCGCCATCCTGATCCTGGCGGCCAAAACCGCCAGGAACAGGATGGCGGTATGGGGGTCGGAATCCCCATGGCGGCGCAGCAAGCTGCGCCGCCATGGAGGATTCCCATGGGCAGCGGAAAACCGGCGGTGTCCGTTTCTGACCGCAGCTGTACCGCCTCGGTCAGAATGCCCAAGGGAGCACCGCCAGCCTGTTGGCGGTGCTCCCGACCGCCAGGGTTGGAATGACCCCCAATGTTTTGGAATTTAAAATTAACTCTACATAATTTGACTTAACCTGGGATGCCCTAGTGGGGAGATCAGGACAGACATCTCTGCAGCTTCTGTAGGATATACGTTTTGTCATACGCCTGGACCGCGCCCAGCGCCACCCCCCCTGGTCCTCACGCCCCCCGCACCTCCTGCTTCCGATACTCGGCCCGCGAACTCCTCGCCCTCAACCCTGGCCCCTCCACAGAGTGCTTCCTGGCCACCCCGAAGCACACCAAAGGACCTTTTTCCTGCCACTCCTGCAACTTCTCCTGCAACAGAACAACGAAGCCAGCAACAACCAACACAAACCACCTGCACTGCATCCTCCTCAACACACGCTCCGCACAAAAACATGCCATCGAGCTCTGGGACTTGCTCGACACCACCGCCCCAGACGTGGCCTTCCTGACCGAAACCTGGTGGAACGACTCTTCGGCCCCTGACATCGCCATCGCCATACCTGACGGATACAAGATCACCAGAAGAGATCGCACCAACGGAATCGGCGGAGGGATAGCCATCGCCCACAAATCTACCCTCAAGATCCACACCCACACGGACGACACCCTCAAGACAGCCGAACACCTCCACTTCCAGATTCACACGGACCCCAACACTACCCTCAGAGGAACCCTCATATACGGCCCTCCAGGACCAAGAGCCCCCTTCAGCGACACCGTCTCCGACCTCGCAAGCACCCACGCCCTCGCCTCTCCAGACTACATCCTCCTGGGAGACCTAAACTTCCACCTGGAAAACAACAACGACGCCAACACCGCATCACTGACCACCAACCTCATCAACCTCGGACTCCGTCAACTGGTCAACACTCCCACCCACATCGCCGGACACACGCTTGACCCACTCTTCACCTCAAGCAACCACATCTCTTTCAGCCACACCTCCGAACTCCACTGGACCGACCATCACTGCGTCCACTTCACCTTCAAGAAAAACACCGAACACCACCGCATCCCTCAACCGCCTCACCGCCGCTGGGGAAAAGTCACCGAAGACCAACTAACCAGCACACTCGCCAAATACCCACCACCCGAACCCACCGACCCGAGCACCGCCGCCATCAACCTCCATCAATGGATCCTCAACTGCGCCAACACCTTAGCCCCACTCAAGAAACCCACGCCAACCAAGAAAAGAAAAAAACAGCCTGGTTCACAGACGAACTGACCACCTCCAAACGCACCTGCCAGAAACTCAAGAAGAAATGGATCCTCGAGCGCACACCCGACAACCTTGCTACCCTCAAGGACGCCAACCGTGAACACTACCAACGGATCCGACTCGCCAAGCGCGCCCACTTCACAGAACGCCTCGACAACAACGCCCACGACTGCAAAGAACTCTTCTGCATTGTGAAGGAACTCTCCAACCCTAACGCCAACGACGTCCCTCCCTCCCAGAAACTCTGCGACGATCTCTCCACCTTCTTCCACCAGAAAATCACAGCCATCCACGACAGCTTCAACACCGCACCTCTGCCAGACCCCACCCCTGACGACTCCTCCCACGCCTGCCGCCTCACCACCTGGACCCAAGTAGACGACACTGAAACCCTAACAACCATGAATTCCATCCACTCAGGCTCTCCCACAGACCCGTGCCCACATCACGTATTTAACAAAGCCGACGCCACCATCGCCCCCAAACTCCGCAAGATCATCAACCTCTCCTTCAACACCGCCACCTTCCCAGACAGCTGGAAGCACGCAGAAATCCAACCCCTCCTCAAGAAACCCAAGGCTGACCCCAACGATCTCAAAAACTTCCGACCGATCTCTCTCCTCCCTTTTCCAGCGAAAGTCATTGAGAAGATCGTCAACGCACAGCTCGCCCACTTCCTAGAAGACAACTCCATCCTAGACCCCTCACAATCTGGATTCAGACGAAACCACAGCACTGAGACCGCACTCCTCGCCGCCACAGATGACATCAGACAACAAATGGACAACGGCGAAACCTCAGCCCTCATCCTCCTCGACCTATCAGCCGATTTCGACACAGTCTGCCACCGCACCCTGCTAACCCGTCTCCACGAAGCCGGCATCCAAGACAAAGCCCTCAACTGGATCTCATCCTTCCTCTCCGACAGAACCCAGAGAGTCCGACTCTCACCCTTCCGCTCCAAAGCCACCAACCTCATCTGCGGCGTCCCCCAAGGCCCCTCTCTTAGCCCAATGTTGTTCAACGTCTACATGGCCCCCCTCGCACAACTGGCCCGTCAACACAACCTTAGCATCATCTCCTACGCCGACGACACCCAGCTCGTCCTCTCCCTGACCAAAGATCCGCTCACCGCCAAAACCAACCTCCACGAGGGACTAAAATCCATCGCCGAGTGGATGAGCAACAGCCGCCTGAAGCTCAACTCCGACAAGACGGAAGCCCTCATCCTCGGACGCTCCCCCTCGGCCTGGAACGACTCCTGGTGGCCCACCGCCCTCGGACCCCCACCCACCCCAGCCAGCCACGTACGAAACCTCGGCTTCGTCCTCGACTCTGCTCTCACCATGTCCAAACAGATCAACGCCGTCTCCTCCTCTTGTTTCAACACCCTCCGCATGTTCCGCAGGATCTTCAAGTGGATTCCAACAGGAACCAGGAAGACGGTGACTCAAGCCCTCGTCAGTAGCAGACTTGACTACGGCAACGCACTCTACACAGGCATCCCAACGAAAGACATCAAACGACTCCAACGCATCCAGAACGCATCCGCCCGCCTGATCCTCGACATACCCCGCCAATGTCACATCTCCCCCCACCTGAAGGACCTCCACTGGCTCCCTGTGGAAAAAAGGATCCCCAGCGCCTCGAAACCCTGTCGGGTACATAGCGCGCTTTATAAATTCACTGATTGATTGATTGATTGTCATCACCTCAAGGATCAGTATAGCTATCTATCTAGCCATCTATGTGTGTATATCTATCTATCTATCTATCTATCTATCTATCTATCTATCTATCTATATATATATATATGTTACTGGTACATTAAAGTTAAGAAAGAGAATAAAAAAATCTTTGAAATTCACTAAAAAACAAAAGGTTACAAGGATGTTGTAGTTAGGTTCAGATTTTACAGTCACAAAACCATTGAAGTTCAGCTGTTATAGTTAAAGTTATTTAAAATAACTACATCTTGTGCCATAAGGTAAGTATAACGTGTGCCCCCATGATGCACATTTTTCTAATCAATAATTTTATTGCAAAAGTTACAGTGATATTATCAATTGTACCTAAGGTAATTAGCAGTGCATGGCAAAGGCATTCAGTAGATCTCAAGATATTAAAAAAAATAAAAATTTGTATGGCTGGGTGGAGCCTAAGATTGGCTGTGAGCACTTCAACCAGAAAGCACTGACAGCTATCTTGGGACCTATATACATTATAGCACCCCTATGAAACGCATTGTATTGAATGGCAGGTTTTGAGGGTCACAATAAGCACAACGTGTAAAGGGTGATAACAAATTTTAGTTACAATATAAATCATTTGTTGATGTGGTACCATAGTAATTTTAGGACTTGTGGTGTGTTCTAAGGTGATTTTATCCTCCTGGGATGTCATGCATCATGTTTGAAAGCAAACTGTATTCTCATGATTTTCCCAGAGGGGTTATGGAAGGTACATCAGAAGCTAAATTGAGAGCATATTTTCTGTAAATTCACATTAACTTTCTCAGCCATATGAGAATGAAGTCTGACATTCTCAGTAAAACATGAACTTCCAACAGGAACAGTCTGTGAGTTGTTTCACTTGTGTTCAACTGCAGCCTCCCAAAGAACTAGAGTGATAAAAGGATTACTTATGACACAATTAAGACACACCTAAAGCCATCTTGATTGAATCAAACTGGCAACACCTAAAACATTTAATTTAGAAAGGAAAAAAATGAGGGGGTTCATTTTGTCATAGAAATTATGGTCAACGATTTAAAAAGAAAAACTAGGACACATTTTAAGTCAGTTCTCCAATATCTTCCTCTTTTATTTCATTAAAATATTAAGGCAAACAGATAAACATGCACTTTAAATACCAGCAGCAGACTTCCAGTAAACTCCTTAGTGATCAACAGCTTACAGTGTTCTAATGAGCAACTAGAGACCTAACATTCTGAATTTATGCCAAACGTGTGACACATCTGAAAGCTACCTTGATAGATTCAAACTTGAAAACTTAAAGCATTTTACTGCAGTAAATGAAGAGATTAGGTAGCTTCATAACAAGATGGCCACCAGAGAACATAGAGCTCAAATGTAGTACAAATATTATCCAAATTTGGTCCAACTATAGCCCAATGACAGAAGTGTGCAAAACACTTAGGTTCATATGTACGAACACTTTTTCCCATAGGCACAGAATGGGTAAAAACCTTTGCTACAACTGGCCCTTAATTTCATTGTTTTGTGAAGTTGCATAAAACACATACGTGACCCAAAGATACTGGAGTGCGTGTTACATTACACATGGACACATTCATTTTGGTTTCAGGATGGGGAGATTAAGTGATTTGCCCAGACTCATAGGATGTTGAGCAAACAGTGAAACTTGAATCTGGTTTCCCAGTTGCAAAGTCTTCATCTCTGACCATAACACCATATCATCTCCCCTAAATTAAACATGTAATCAAGTGAGTTAGCAAATAAATTAAAAGTGTTTTGTCAGTATTTTCAAACTCAGACAATATGTCCTAATTTTAGTTTTTTACAGCACTAACCATAATTTGTATGGAAATGAGACACTAATTTTGATAATTTGTCAAGGAAATACTTTAGGTGTTATTGTTCTGATTACATCAAGATGATGTCAGGTGTGCTACACTTTTATAATAGATATAGAATGTCAGCACTCAAATAATTGAGGGTATGACGGAAAGTACAGAGGCAACAAGTTGACCATGAGGTGCAGCGGCACCACAATGGAACATGGAGGGCAGGGAAAAGGGGTAGCAAGGGTAAGACACCAACCATGCAGGATAGGCAAGAGAGCCTGTGGCAATATAACTGATTATTGCGAGCAGAAGGATGAGGCAGTGGCAGTACAACCATACATTTCAACAGACCTGATTCAGGCAGGAGACTCTCTATGTTTTTAAGCCGAAAAGGTTTTTTTTATTTTTTATATTCCTTCTCCTGCCTAAAAATTCCTCTTTTTCAATGTAAGTCGATGGGAAAAATCCATTCCTCAGGTTTCTTCTTCAAAATCTCCATTGGATCACGGAGGGCAGGAGGGATAGTGTGGGACATGGATTTGGATAACAGAGGGTGGGAGAGAGATGGGGAGGGGTACAAACTGTCATTATAGGGCAGATGTCAGGGGTTGCAGCAGCACAATACACCACACATGGCAAGTGGGACAACAGTGCAGCACAAAAGATCATGGAAAGCATTAGGGAAGGGATAGGGCCATGCACATAGATATCAGAGAGCAGAGGGGAAAGAGTCAAGGCTAACAAACTGACCATACTGGACAGACAGGAGGGACAGTTGCAGATTAATGGACCATGAAAGGCAGGAAGGAGGGGGCCAGGACACAACAACAGACCAGACAAAGCAGGAGGGAGAGATTAGGGGTGTGCACATGGAAAACAGAGTGCAGGGGGGCAAGGGGGCAAAGAGCAGCAAACTGACCATGGAAGGCAGGAAGAATGGGCAGTGGAAGTACAACACACCTTGGAGGGCCAGAGTGAGACTATAACAACATTCATGAAGACAACAGAGGAAAGGTTGTAGGGTGGGTCAGGGGCAGCAAAATGGCCATGTATGGCATGTGGGAGGAGTAATAGCAGCACAACGGCCATGGCGGGCAAGAGAGAGCAGGCAGGGGCTTGCACAAAGGATCTTGGAGGACAGAAGGAAGGGGTAGTGGCTTGACATAGACAAGAGAGGCCAGGGTAAGGTGCCTCACCACAGACCACGCAGGGCAGGCAGGAGGAGCAGTTGTAGCACAACACAGCATGGAGGACAGAAGAGAGTGCCAGCAAAATGGTCCATGGAGGGCAGGAGGGAGGGGCCAGGGGCATGGAACTCAGACAGACATGATAGAGGTGGCAGGGACACGAGGCACCCATCTGATTATGCTAGGTAGGTGGGACGGACAGTGTCAGCTCAAAAGAACACTAAGAGTAGGTAGGAGGAGCAGAGGCAGGTTTATGGAACATATTGGGCATAAAGGAGGGAGCAGGGACATGCACATAGACATTGAGGGCACAGAAGGAGGGTAGGGGCAGCAAGGGAAACACAGAGGCTAAGCACGAGGGCATGAAGAGCAGGAGGAGTAGGTAGGGACATCAGTCTAAATGGAGGGCAGTAACAGCACATTGTACCAGGGAGAGCAGTAGGGAGGGGGCTGATGCATAGACTCGGACAACAGAGGGTAGAGAGGAGGTGGTTGGGGCAGCAAGCTAACTGTTCAGGGTAGGCAGGAAGGGAAGCTGCAAAACAGCATCCACAATGGGCTTTAATGAGGGAGCAGGAGCATGAACTTGGACAATGGATGGCAAGGAGGAGTGGGGGAAGGAGCAGCAGCTTTGGTTGGGGAAGCACAATGCCAGGCTAGGCCCTGCATCCACCACCCCCACTGTGCATTGTGATTGGCATCTTACTTAACATAAAAAAAAAAAAAAAGAAACTAGAAATTCACTGAAAATAACAAAGGTTACAGGGATGTTATAAATAGGTTCAGATTTTACATGCATAAATCCACAGAAAATGAGCTGATTATAACTCTATCTAACTTTAACTCGTGCCTTAAGGTAACTATAACTCGCACCTTTACCATGCAATGCTAATTACCTCAGATTATTACACAACTCATGACATCTTTCGTGACATCACTGTAACAGTTGCAGTAAAATTATAACTCTTGTGCTTAGGTAACTATTACTTGCTCCCCCACGATGCACAGCTCTCTCATAAATAGTTACTGCAAAAATCTGGATCTAACTCTAACATCCCTGAAACCTTTGTTTTTTTAGTGATTATATATATATATATATATACATACATTCAGACATATATATATGTGTGTGTGTGTGTGTATATATATATATATATATTTATATATATATATATAATTTTTGTTCAATATTGGGGGCATGTGGCCCTTCTCCTGGGCTAATTTCAGCCCTGGGGACTGCAGACACCAGGCATAATAATGAAAGGGAGGGTGATACATACATCCCTCCCCTAAAACAAAATGTGGCAGGCCCTGGGAGATGGGATCCCGAGAGACAAAATTTGCCAAGGCTAGGGACTGTGTGCCCCATCCCCCATTAATTAAGTAATGGGACCCAGGAGATGGGGTCCTTGGGACGAAATTTGCCTGGGGAGAGAGGCTGCATGCCCTCCTCTAAGGTTGGCTACCTTTGGGGGGTTGGCCACAGGGCCTGGTCTGGCCAACCTCTCGCTGCACCTGAAGGGTATGTGTAGCATGGGGTTGGCTGCATGTGGGGGGTTGGCCATAGGGTGGGGTTGGTTGCATGCAGTGGTTTGGCTACAGGGCCTGGCTTCAGGCTGTTCAACTAATGTATGGCAATTAAATATTACTTTATGCTAAAACAAAAAAAAAAGCATGACTTTTGTTCATGCATGGCAGGTGGTTTGCCAGAGGGCACAGCAAGAGGGACACCCATCCCCAGGACCTTCTTTTAGAGGGGAGGGGGGATACTTGCCCTCCCCCTCCCTGAGCCAGTTATGGCCCTGGGTACCCCATCCCCAAGGGTCATATATATTTTAAAGGGAAGGGGACTGAGTCTTAAAATGGCTGCCAGCACTCTCTGGTTGAGGTGGTGGCAGTCAATCAGATCTCGTTGTGAGATTTGCTGGCTCCATGGATACTCTACAGCGTGATACATACAGTTTTATTTTAATGCTAATTTCTTAAAAGTACTGAACATACCTTTGCAAAAACACAAAAAGCACTGTTTCTTGACTAAGATAAAGCTTTCTGTAAAATTTGCGAACATTGGTTCAGTGATTGGGGCTGTATCTGCGTCTCAGGTCCTATTGAAAAGTGAATGCGAAAATGTTTTTAGAAGACCCCCTTTATTCTCGACCCCCACTTGAGGAATTACTCTGAAACGTTCCATGTGCAAATTAGTTGAAAAGAAGCAGGTGTTTGGAAAGTTTGATGGAGATTCATCAAACAATACCAGTGTTATTAGCAACACAAAAAATGTGTTTCCTCTGAAAACACGATTCTAATTATAACCAAAAGTGCCATGGGGTAATTATAGTTAGAATCGTGTTTCCAGAGGAAATGCATTTTATATTTAATATCTATCTATATATATCTATATCTATCTATATATCTATCTATATCTATCTAGATATGTATATAAAATTATTTACTGTCTATAGCCAGTAAGTAGTTATAGTTAGGACCTAATTCCCATCGAAAAATCTTTTGACTTTGGTGCATTTGTCGAATCGTAACAACAGTTTTAAAAATGGCTTCCCAGGCACTTCAGCTGCTCTTTTGAAATGTTTTGGGGCGATTCATCAAGCGGGGCTGGGAAAAGGGGGTGGGTCCCAAAACACATTTACCCCATGCAATTTCCCATAGGGAGTTTAGACTTGACCACAGCCCGAAATGCTGAACGGAATTACACCAAATTTGTCAGAAAGCTTGATCATGGTCCTGAATAATCTCTTTTTGTCATTTAGTGCAAATCCATTCAGAAGTTTTTTAGTTAGTTATGTAGTTTTTAGTTATTAAAGAAAAAAATATTTCTAGATATCTAGGGATGCAGACCATCCCCAGATCCATCCATGGGGGAATCTGTGGATCTGAAGACAAAAGCAAGGACTTGGTTGGCTGGCCGTTACCTGAGAGAAAATATGTGGCCACTATTTTGTTTGCTGCTTGGCACGGACAGGAAAAAAAATAAAGTGTAAAAACCCATGAGGTCAGGACACAAGTATCCTGATGCCATAGAACACAGATGGTATCCCTGAGGGACCCCTCATGGGCAAGAAATTGTCCTAAAATGTTTTTGGGTTTAGACGATAAACTGTGGATGCACCCCAGTGCTCAGTATGGCCCCAAGTGTAACTATGTTATGGATTTGAAGCACAATGAAAACGAATACATCCACTCACACATAAACCCCCACTGCACATGGCCTAAAGGCAACCCCCTACATCCAGCCATAAAGCACAGCCGAAGGAGGGGTTGGCCGCAGGGCCTGAGTGCAGCATTGTGCTGTAAGCAACAGTTGTTGGATTAACATATGTTGATTATATATTACTGAATATGAAACAAAATCTAGAAGTCACTAAAAATCAAAGGTTACAAAGACTTTATCGTTAGGTTCATGTTTTACCTGTACAAAACCAAAGAAACTCAGCAGTTATACTTATACTTATCAGAAAAACTATAACTTGTGCCATAAAGTAACTTTGGACCACAAGTTATAGTTTCTTGACTTAAGTATAACTATACATATAACTACAACTGCTAACTTTCTATGTTTTTATGTGTGTGAAATGTGAACCTAGCTATCACGTCCCTGTAACCTTTAGAAAGAACAATTTTTGCTTTGCCAATAACTTTGGGCCCATTTGCCAAATCTTCCAAATCTTCATGAAACTTTCCCAAAAAAGTTTATCCGCCTCATCTCCTTCATGAGAAACTTTGGGCGGAAGCTGAGAAAAAATCAGGGGGTCCCAAAATTGAATAATCTCCATGCATTTCCATAGACCTCTTTAAGACAGGCTACAGCGAAAACTGCTGAATTGGAATCATTCCAAATTCAGCAAGATGCTATATCTTGGTCTGCAGGTTGTGCTTTTCGTGATTTGCTATAAATCCGTTCAGTAGTTTTAGAGAAATTAATGGTTACAGTAATTGTATATTTTGGCAGTTGGGCTTGCAGAGTGTCCAAAACTCTTGTGGGAGCAGCAGTATCAAAATATAGCAATCTGATTGGCCCAGGGAGCTTTATTTCCCTTGGGCCATCTCACTTTTGTGGGAGTAAGACTCCTGCAACATTGCTCTGATTGGCTGTCAGCAACAAGAGAAAAAGATTGCTGGCAGCCATTACAGGACTCAGTGGTGTAGTCCCCTGTCCTGAATTTGAAAAATGAAAAGATATGTGGTGGCAGAGTAGGGATACCCTGAGCCAGAGGCCCCTCCTGGGGTAAAAATAGAAAAATACAGTGATCCTTATCTTGCAAGATTCTTTTCGGATAAGAAAAAAAAAAAAAAAAATGGTGTCATGCCCACATTTAAAGGGATACTTCCCCAGGGAGCTCATTCCCGGGGCTGTGCTTATTAAGGAAGGAAAGGCAATGTGGACCCCTTGCTGATCCTCCGGAGACTCTAGAAAGCCCACCACTTGGAGCCAATAACATATTTTATGGAGAAGAGGGATACGTCCCTACATGACACTCCACCCAGTGCCTCAAGAGGCCCCAGAGAGCCCATCCCTGGGGCCAATGTTATTACTTTTGTGGAGGCAATGTAGCCCCCTACCCTGTGCCTCAAGAGGCCATGGAGAGCACATCCCTAGGGTGACATAAACTTTTATGGGAAGAGGTGCTGCCCGGTCCCCCTTCCAGCTTCCCTTAAGGCCCAGGGAGCCCAATCCCAGGGCTGAAAATGGTGAGGGGGCAGTGTGCGCCCCCCTACTGAGCCTGAAAAAGGCCTTGTGCCAATTCCTTTAAGGGATAGTGGGTGGTGGGCCTACCCCACCCTGAGCCATTAAAACCCCTTGGAGCGTACCCTCAGAGCTGGCACAGCAGCTCTGTCCTGCAATTCCTATTCCCAGCACACATCGATTTCTAGGCCCACAGCAGCATAGACAGGAAAGCCTGTGATTGTTCTCGCTTAGCGGGAACATGTTTAAATCTTGTGCCAAAGGGGATTAAACCACAAATCCACTGCTAGCTGCCCTGAGCTTAAAAAAAGCTCCTGCCTGCTGGGAGTGGGCTGTAGATCTGTTTCCCTGCAGGCAGGGAAGCAGATCTAAGTATTTCTCCCGCCCACACGGAGCAACATTATTAGCTGTTCCCTGTGGGGAGAAGCAATGCCAGCTCCTACTGGATGCCAGAAACTGGCTGGGGTCACGAAGGCCTTAGAATTCCCTAATGGGCCATTGCAACAGTGTGGTGGGTGCCCTGGAAGGGTGTCAGGGCACCCACCTTTTGTTGAGGTGGGTCCCAGGTGATGGGGACTGGGAAGAAGAGCTGTTTGACACTCTCCCCATTTAATATGTTGCTGGGCCCTGAATATGAGGTTCCTGGGCCCGAAATCAGCCTGGAAAAGGGGGCAGCACACCCCCTCCCTCTTGAATATGTTGTCAAGCCTGTGGGGGTTGGATTCCCTGATGACCTAAGGCAGCCTGGGGATGGTGACATGTGGCCCCTCCCCCTTCAAGATGGCACTTGGCCAGCGGGCATGGTGTCCCCAGGGCTGAAATGGGCTCAGAGAGGAGAGCCATATGCTCCCCTTGCCATAAACATTGCAATGGACCCCACAAGATGGGTTCCCTGGGGGCAAAATTGACCTTTGGAGTGGGGGGCATGTGTCCATCCCCTCCTACAAAAGCTTGCTGGCCCACTGGGAGGCGGTCCCTCAGGCTGAAATCAGCCTGTGAAGGGTGATATTGTGATGCATGATGTCATCCATTATGTCACTTTAGATGTCATTAATAATGTCTTAGAACATGTCATGAGTGATGCCATATGTGAGGTCTTAGGCAGTGCATGGTGAAGGCACAAGTTACAGCCAGCACTACTGACTATAACTGGTGTTTTTTTTAGTTCAAAACTTTAATGTTGTCACTGACAAGGGGCCAGATGTAGCAAAATCCCAAATTGCGACTTGCAATTTGCGAGTCCCTGCGACTCGCAAATTGCAAGTCGCAATTTGGGATGCAGAAAGGTGTCTCAGACACCTTCTGCGAGTCGCTATGGGGTCGCAAAGACCCACCTCATTAACATTAATGAGGTGGGTCGCAATTTGCCACCCCATAGCGAGTCAGGGCACTCACGGGGATGGAGGCCTGCTGTAGTCAGCAGACCTCCATGTCCGTGACTGCTTTGAAATAAAGCAGTTTTGTTTTTTTCCAAAGTGCAACCCGTTTTCCTTAAAGGAAAACGAGCTGCACTTTGAAAAATAAACCGAAACCTTTTGTTTCGGTATTTTTCAGGGCAGGTAGTGGTCCATTGGACCACTGCCTGCTCTGAAAAATTATTTTTTTGGTCCAGTCACAAAGGGGAAGGGGTCCCATGGGGACGCCTTCCCGTTTGCGACTGGGGTACCATCCACTTCAAGTGGATGGTAACTGCGCTTTCATTTGCGACCGCAATCGCGGTCGCAAATGAAATTGCATACCAGTGCGGCTGATAGGGGGTTTGGTCGCAGGGCCTGGATGTAGGCCTGGTCTTAAGGGCAACCTCCCCTGCGCATGGATAAAGGACGTGCACGGTTGGGTGCTTATAAGGGTTGGGCCTCAGGGCCTGGCCCGAGGCAAGGCACTGAGGCCAACCACTGGCGCGCACTGCCAAGGTCTGTGCACGGCAGTAGTTGGATTAATTTATAGTGATTAAAATTTCTATATATTAAAAAAACATCGAAATTCACTGAAGAAACCAAAGGTTATAGGGAAGTTATAGTTAAGCTCATATTTTAAATGTACCACACCAAAGAAATTCACCAGTTATAGTTAGAGTTACCTCATTAACTATAGCTTGTGCTCTGAGGTAGCCTTTACTCATACCCTCCCCATTCACTGATAATTACCCCTCAGATTATGGCATTAATGACATCTTTGATAACATCCTTGATAATATCAATGTAATATTAAGAGCTCAACACTCTTCTTATACAACTGCTGTAAGGTAGGGATAGACGGACAGTAGCCCTCCGCAAACCTCAGAGACCTTTATAAGGGACTCTTAATCATTAAGCCTATTATTTAGCTGCTCAGCTACAGTGGCTTTGAGATGGGTGTTGTTGGGGTTTGATGCTGATTGGCCAGAACTCCAAGCTTCATTGGAGTGCGAGTCAATGCAAGAGGCAGTCCTCTGCAGTATCCCCGTCTACAGTTGTTGCGCTCTGTTAGACTTTCCATCCTTGGCGTGGTCTCTCTTAACTTGTTGCCTCTGCTTCCCAGGTTGTTGATGTGTGCTGGCCTCTGTTTTTGCTGTTTTTGTTACTCTGTGCACTTTACCACTGCTAACCAGTGCTACAGTGCAAGTGTTCCTTTATAAAATGAGCATTTAATTGGGTTATCCATGATTGGCTTATTTGATTTACTAGTACGTCCCTTGTAAAGTGCACTAAATGTGCCCAGGCCCTATAAATCAAATGCTACGAGTGGGCCTGCAGCACTGGTTGTGCCACCCACATGAGTAGCCCTGTAATCGTGTCCCAGACCTGCCACTGCAGTGTTTGTGTGCGCAGTTTTAAACTGCAAATTTTACTTTGCAAGAGCACCCACTTGCCAAGCCTAAACCTTCCCTTTTCTTACATGTAAGGTACACCTAGGGTAGGCCCTAGGTAGCCCCAAGGGCAGGGTGAAGTGTATGGTTAAGGTAGGACATATAGTAATGTGTTTTATATGTCCTGACAGTGAAATATTGCTACATTTGTTTTTCACTGTTGCAAGGCCTGTCCCTCTCATAGGTTACCATGGGAGCTACCTTTAAATATGATTAACGTGTAGATTCCCTTTGGAAGCGGATGGACATGTGGTGTTTGGGGTCTCTGAGCTTACAATTTAAAAATACATCTTTTAGTAGTGATGATTTTAAGATCGTGTGTTTGAAAATGCCACTTTTAGAAAGTGAGCATTTTCTTGCTTAAACCATTTCTGTGACTCTGCCTGTTTGTGGATTCCATGTCTGGGTCAGTTTGACAGTTGGGATGGCTGCACCTCTCACTAGACAGTGACTCAAAGGGATCTGGGGTGTAGTCTGCATTTCCTGATGAGCCATCTGTGCTAGGAGGGATGGGAGGAGTGGTCACTCACAGCTGAAAACGCTGTGCCTGCCCTCACACAATGCAGTCTCCAGCCCCCTGGTGAGTGTCTGGGGCCTGGACTGGGAAAGGCATGATTTCACAATCAAGAGACACTTTGCTTTGAAGTAGGCCTACTTCAAAGGAGAAAATGGGTATAAGAAGGGCATCCAAAAGCACAGACTTTAGAAACACTTCTAGAAACAAGAGGAACCTCTGCCTGGAGAAGAGCTGAGAATGAAGAGCTGCCCTGCCTGTGACTGTGCTTTGTGGAGCCCTCCTGCAGTTGCTGCTTCTGCCTGTGCTAGAGGACAAAGACTGGAATTTGTGGTGCCTTCCTTCTTGTGAAGAACTCTCTCAGGGCTTGATTTAGAGCTTGACTCCTGCTGTTTAAAGTCTCAGTGACAGCAAAGGCTTCTCTCAGCCAGCACCTGGAGTCTCTAGAGAGACTCCTACTCTGCCAAGTGGTGCCCATCCAGTTCCTGGACCCTGAAAGGAGAAGCTGGCAGCCTAAGAGGGAAATATCCATGCACCGACCGCCGTGCGAGGAAAAGATAGACGCAACTCTGATCTGTGGCTGAAAAATCGATGCACCACCAGCTTCACGGCTGAAAAGCAACGCTCGTCTGCAATGTGACCCGAAGATCGATGCCCGGGGCTGGAGAAATTATGCGCAGCATCACTGACGGAGGCTGGTCAGATCGCAACCCGTGCTGCGTGGTTTTCAGATCATCATGTGGCTGGATTTCAGATGCAAACACCGCTGGGTGTGTAAAAACGATGCAAGGCCTGCCCGGACCCGGGAGTGCTGACCGGATCGACGTATCTCTCTCATGCGGAGAGAAGAAATGACGCCTGCTGACCCGACAAAAGGAGAAACTATGCAAGGTTTTGCTCGTGAGTGAAATTGAGAGATCACAAACCCTTTTTGATGCACACTCGCCCGAGAGAGGTTATTTTTTATACGCCCCAGTTACATTTTCACACTAGCATTTTTTGTGATAGCTTGACTTGTGTATTGTGGAATTTTGTCGGTTTGGTCTTGTTTTGTTCTTATCCTGTGTTGTGTCATTTTGTAGCATTTTCATTAAATTACTGTGTCTGTTGGTACGAATACTTTACACCTAGCACTCTGAAGTTAAGTCTACTGCTAGTGCCAAGCTACCAAGGGAGTAAGCAGGGGTGAGGTGAGGGTGATCTCTTTTACCCTAGATCAGAGTGAGGGTCCTTGCTTGGATAGGGGGTAACCTGACTGCCAACCAAGACCCCATTTCTAACACTTTCATACCATGTGAATAGCTTGACAGTGCTGGCAGTCATTATGGAAGAAGTTAGGGTCTCTTGAGCGGTACACTCTGGAGATCCCACTCTCACTTGTTCCAGAATTTTGACTAAAATTAATATTTACCATGCATGGGCGGAACCTAGAATACAAGCAGTAGGGGATGTGTTCTCCAGTTGAATATTGTATACATATACCATCCTCATAGATATTTAGGAGGTTGGCATAGGGCATTTTCTCACATATGATGCTATGATCCTGGTCAAGGAAACCATGCAGGGAGAAGAAGAATTACCTATAACCAACACACTGCAGGTGCTTGTGTCACACAGGAAAGGTAGACAAGCCATATCATATCTCTTTAGCACCATTAATACTGATTTGCAAATAAAATAACAACCACAAAAGTTTAATAGGAGGAGTCACTAAATAGAGAGCTCACAGTGGGACAGTATTGGTATACTTTCAAACAGTCACAAGGGACCCTAGATTAAAATCTACTCAAGTTAACTATTTACATAAGACACATTTAACGCCAAAAAAGATAGGACAGATGAACCAAAGTTCTGCATCCCAGATGTTAAGTAACTAGTGCATACTCTGTTGACATGACCTGCACAATATTTGCACAATATGCCCAAAGGTAGTAGACATTCTGCAGCATTGTTGGGTAAATCAATATACCCATATAAATAATCTTGCATCCTGCACCAGATACATGTAGGTCAAAAGCTGATGATCAGTTAGGTTCCATTGACCTCAGACTGGCTTTGGCCAAGAG
Source organism: Pleurodeles waltl (assembly GCF_031143425.1). Taxonomy (NCBI): domain Eukaryota; kingdom Metazoa; phylum Chordata; class Amphibia; order Caudata; family Salamandridae; genus Pleurodeles; species Pleurodeles waltl. The sequence goes on from NC_090444.1 coordinate 1,527,217,509, forward strand.
GGCCACTGCTATGGCATGGATGGCCAGACATCTCCAGAGATATACACTTGGTTGGAAGATTTCTAGAAATGGACAAAATCAGTGGCATAACGAAAGTGAGAGGGCCCCCTGCAAAATATATGGAGGATGCCCCATTCGCTGCCCACCATCTAGCACTTTTGCGGAGGGGCCACCCGAAACTCAGGCCCCCCTGAAACTCAACCCTCCCCCCCCTCACCGGGAAAAAGGTTTACAGCTGCCACTGCTGGCGGGGGTGATGCTCCTCTACCATTATGGCGGAGCCGACCCTGCTCAGCAGACATAGGAATGGCAAAGTCCCTGGCAAAGTCCCTTTATGCAGAGGTGCATACCCAAACTTTATTACCTTGTTCAGATGTGATAGACAAGCAGCTATAAAATTCCCCTAAACACACAACTATATTTTCACTGAAGATTACAGTACTATAAACTCTTATCATAATAAACGCTTCCCATGGGCCTGAAGCTTGTTAGATGGATGTGTTGTTGTTAGTTTGAATGATATCTTCTGTGAATGTAATTATTTGAAATTAGCATGTGTAATGAGCTGATTGATCATAAAATATACCAGCGGACTGATGTTAACTCTCTACTTGTTTACTTTTCGAAGCATGAATATATTTAACAGTTGTATTAGACTTAACTAAAAGACTTCTATGAACATGTTTCAAAACATAAAATCATCCAAAATGGTGCTCGCCACCCCACTCAAACCAGCAGTTACTGATCCCACAGCTCAACACAGCTTACTTTCATTGAAAAGGGCTGTGTTTTGTAGCCTACTTGAAAAATCCAACATTTGGAAAATATGAAGGTAATGAAACAGTTGATATTTATTACATCAAATTTATGAGAAGAGTATTGCAGCACCACAAGATGGTGAAATGTTTTGGTGTTAGTGCTTCAGTAAAAAGTCCGGGAACTGCTGTGCGTGCTTAATAATTATCATGCTAAACTCTGTCTTAATTATTTGGCAAAAATAACTTTTAAGGATTATTTAGAGTAGTCTGCATATATGGACATAAAGATGAGTGAGTAGGTGCCAATAATGTGGTTATTTTTCACCAGCACATATACAACAATGGCCAAACAACTTGTTAGAAATGGGGTTTCTGGTTGACTATGGTATGCAGCTAAACCAGGCAGACCCCACCCACTCTAGTCAGGGCAAGGGAGTTACACGTCCAAGACAACCCCTGCTCATCGCCTTGGTAGCTTGGCACAAGCAGTCAGGCCTAACCTGGAGGCAATGTGTAAAGCGTTTGCACAACACATGTGATGCAAAATGTACACCAAAAAATTAAACACAACACTGAGATATGTATTGCACACAACATAATTAGACCAACATTACACGTTAGTAATACCCTGCTACCTTAGCAGTTGTCAGAATGTTACACAAGTTTCTAATACTCTTCAAGAATACGTAGTTGACACATTAGAACCCTTAAGTACTCAGGATTCTGCAACATAAGCAGTAGTCAGGAATTACAATAATTAATTATATGCACTTGTCATGAATACCTCGTAAATATCCATAAAAGGAACATTAGAGAACATATCACAAGTTATAAAAAATACATAGCAGCACATATATGTAGCGTCATGAAAGCAGATAGGTCCATACTAGGCGCACTGAGCCAGTATATCCTAAAAAGTACCTGATTTGATGAAGAAGAGGCACACCACGTGCCTAGAAGAGGAGCATGGGTGCCCCCAACGCTCTTATGCGTGAAACGGGGGCCATGCGGTGCTCCTGGGAGAGAGGAGCGGACTGCACCCTCTCTATGGAGATAATCGTACCCTTCCAGGGGCCTGCGAATCCTGTGGGGGCCACCCTTGGCCTTCACAGGCCCTAACACCTGAGAGGGCGGCCGGCAGCTCAACAAAAGCAATGGGGCGCGAGAGGAAGGGGTCTCCGTTGAGTCCTCTCTTCCTCATTCTTAAGAATAATAATGCCTGTTTTCGAAAGAGGAGCGTCCCGCTCTTATGGCAGCGACTGGGGGTACGGGGCGTTCCCCTCACCTCCCCATGAGTCCTGCTCCTCAGGGGCGGCCCTGGGATCTGGAGTAGACCTCCGATGAGGTCTCTCTCCCTCCTGGGGCCACGAAGGCACACTTGCCCGCCCCCGATGTGGTGCGCGAATGTTTCTCCTGGATTCCAGGGCCACCGCAGTGATCTGAGGAAAGTAGGGGGTGGCTGGTGCCCTGGGGGTGCTCCAAGGAGCGGACCATGCCCCGGGGTACCGGTAGGAGCACGCTTGCTCCGAGTACCTTTTTCCTGTACCCGTGGGCACTGAAGAGAGCGCGACCCTCACGCTTGGTTAGGAGATGACGCCCGGGCTGCGGCAGCCAAAAAGCGCTTTTCAAAGCACTAAGCCATATTTGTAGCCCGGGTTGCAGCAGGGATTCTCCAGCAAACAAGGAGCGCTTCAAAAAGTGCGAGGAGGCCAATTGTTGAGCAAAGCACTTACCAAAGTGCTGCCCTCGGCATTTAATGAAGCTGGAGCCCTCCTCGTGCTCTTAGATAATTACAGGGGTCAGGAGCCACAGCACCCTGCTCCTGGGGACAGAAGGAAGGGCAGCACAGGGCTACCAGGCCCCAAAACAGGCCAGCAAAAAGGGTGCAGATGGTGGCAGTTCCTCCTAGTAACCAGGCAGGTCACAGGTCAGCACAGCATTAGCAGAATGTCTAAATTGTGGGGAAAATTCCCCTGTACTTATACTAAGTTTACAGTGAATTTTACAATGGGGAGGAGAGTTGGTTCCAACCAGTTACAACTGGTTTTGGGAGTGCCCTTTCGAACCTCCAGCACAGGCTCCAAACATCAGTGGGGGGTAAACGAGCCTATTATGCGAGGCCAGGGTACAACCTTTACAAATGCAGGGGTGCACCACCTCTCCCTTCTCTCAGCCCAGGAAGGCTGTACAATATGTAGATGCACCTCTGTGACACCTCCACCCTCCCTGTATACAAGCTGTCTGAAAAGTATGCACAAAGCCCTAACTGTTTGTCTGCCCAGACGTGGATTGGAGGCAAGCTGCAAAAACACCAGAGTCATAACACACAGATAAATGCACACTTTCTGGAAGTGGCATTTCTGTAATAGTAATACAAAATACACCTACACGAGTAAGCAGCATTTATTATGACTATCACAACTATACCAAACATGCCTACGCTACCCCTCATAAAATGCAGACAATACCCCTTGCACATAAGGCAGGGTATTTCTAATGCAATTGTGTTGAGAAGGTAGCACTCACAGCAGTGAGGCACCAAGTTAGGCTGTTTGTCACTACCAGGACAGGACACTCTACCTGGCACATGCCCTGCCTTCTACCTACATGGCACCCTGCCCATAGGGCTAGCTAGGGTGTACTTTAGGGGTGTCTTACGTGTAGTAAAAGGGGAGTTCTGGGCCTGGAAAGTAAATTTAGATGCCAGGTCCCTGTGGCAGAAAACTTCACACAGGCCCTGCACTAGCAGGCCTGAGATAGGTTTGAAAGGCTACTTCAGTGGGTGGCACACGCAGAACTGCAGGCCCACTAGTAGCATTATTTTACAGGCCCTGGGTATAGGGACACTACTTTACAAGGGACTTACAGGTAAATTAAATATGCCAATTAGGCATAAGCAAATCATATCAATTTTACATGGGAGAGCACATTCACTTTAGCACTGGTTAGCAGTGAAAAAGTGCTCAAAATCATAACGTCAGCCAACAAAGGTCAGAAAAATAAGGAGGCAAAAAGGAAAAAGTCTTGGTAATGACCCAGTAAAAAGGCCGGGTCCAACACAACTCTACAGTAGCCAGATGCCGATTTACATTTGTACATTATATATGTTCCCCTAAAACCATCCCACCAGTTAAAACAGCAGTGCAGGTGAAAAAGAAGTATTGAAGTGGAACCTCTCCATTCTCAATCCAGTCTGCATCAAAACCAATTACGAGGTTCCAGATGTTTCATAGTATTGCATTACCCTTGTGTGATGCAGGATGTTGCAAGGGAAATATAATCCAGAATGCAGCACACTGAGAAAGAGAAAAAAACCTATACAGATTGTATTTGTGCAGGAAGGTGTTCATTCCTGCACAAAAACAACCCTCTCTGCTTTTCAGGCACCCTTGCACCATGTCTGTAGAGACTTTACTCACAGTGGAGCACGCAATTGGGCGATCATGGCATGTATGCCCCCTGCATTACCTCCTTGTCCATCTTCCCTGATACAGTTCTTACATGTGAGATCCCATCTCCTCCTAGCAGAAAAAACATCCTAGGACTGTATCAGGGAACATTTAGACTCGGAGTAATGAAGATTAGCAGTAAGTTACCAGAGCATTCCCACTCCTTTATGAGTTTCTCATAGAACCTGGGGTGATGGTGATTTAACATCAGTCAGAGCACTGGCTTTGTGATTGCTATGTCACTGCTCTAACATTAGGGTAGTGAAATAAAGCAATTGGGTTTAAAAAAATCTGACTTACGATAACGGCTTCCTATAGAAGCCAAACATAACAGTATATGTTATACTATTAGAGGGGATGCATATGGTATAGGATATTGTTCAATGTGATTCCCAAAAGCAAATTCGCAATCCTTTTAGAAGAAAATCTATGAAATATTAACAATTACCTGGAAATTACGTTTGGAATTTTTGGCAAAAAACTAGATGTTATTTAAAAAATTCCAGAAAAATATCTAAGAACACATCAACCAACACATGCAGGTCGGTGCTTGCGTCTTCTCACATTTGGTGTATTTATCATCATGCAAAGAATCAGATGTATATGTGTTATTGAGATAGTAAAAACATTTGAGGTTCTGGAGTGCTCAATGTTTCAAAATATATACATGATCAAGAAAATCTTTTTAAGTGGATACACAATTAACTCATTTTAATTTGCTACATGTTCTTTGAATGCTCCGTTTACTATTTCCTGCTATGATTAAAACATACTTAAATCGTTATTCAAACAAGATTTTTATATGGGCTATGTAAAAGGAATCACAGATATTTGATGTTTTCTTTGCCACACTCTTCCAGCAGGTGGTAAAAACAGTTATAATGTGTTACTGGTGCTTTCCTGGAGGAACTTTAAACTTTTCTTTCATTATTGTATATCATAGTGGGAAGGATTTTTTTCCATATTTTACTGTCATTTTTTCTTTCTTGTTCCTATTACCATTTTCATAACGGCGTTCAAGTTGAAACAGCTTTGATTGCTCAAGTACAGCATTTATGAAATCATGTCTTGGCTTTCCATCTGTCTGAGTCTTGACGCCTTTAATATCCCATTCTATTACGTATTCTGGTGATGGAAGTACGCAGCCGACTGCCTCCTTTTGGAACACATTGCTCTAGATCGATGATTTAAAAGTGACATCTAAAAGAACTGCCTTTGATGCCTACTGCCAAAGACAATTTTAAAATGAATGCTGGTCATACTTTTTTACAAAATGCATGGGAAAGTAGAGGAAAGGGGTAATTGTTGTTCTATATTTCAAGACCACTGAAATACTGATATCTTTATCTAAACATTTCGTTTAGTCATATTATGGTTTTATGTGTGAGAGTTGATTTGGAGCTATAACACCACACTTAATAGTGATAATTTTGATAAGCCTTGTATTGACTATTAAATGTAAAAAGAGTGTTTTGCAAAGTAATATTACAATTTATAAGAATATCAGGTGGTACCAATGCACAGATAAGAAACAAACATCAACATAAATAAATGTATGTGAAATTTGTAGCAAATAAAAACTACTAGCAACAAACGTGATAAAGGAAGAGGGTGGAGGAATACAAATGAATGTCAACTGAACTAAAGCCAGAAGTGTGTACTCCTGTATTACAGGCCACCACACACATCAATTCACGAAAAAGATTTATTTGCACCGTATCTGTATGATAAAAGTGTTTAGCTGCACCTGAGTCCCCTCACTTCTTATTTCTCCACCACTGTCATTGCCACCAGAGGTCTATCTGATGGGAATACATGAGGATTCCCTGAAAAATAAACCTGGTAGATTGCACCTACTTGATGTCATATAATAACCAGCCCCCAGGACAAGGCCTGCTCTGGTTACATACCCCTATTAGGAAGCAATCCGTTGTCACAATTAAGTTATTATGGGGTTTTAGCTCAGTGGATGCAGTTGGAGTGGGTTCCTACATAAATGCTAAGATACTGATTACCAGTTGAAACGCCATTCCAGTTTATGGAAGACTCCCATTGACACACGACTTTATATTGACATTTCTTCAAAGTTAAATCTAGAAATGATGGCCTGCTGACTGTCTTCTGGCCTGCCCTTTAGCACCTGCTTCAGGTCTTCATGTAGGGCACCAGTAAGCCAGGAAGTCCAGACATACAAACACAGAATAGGGCTGCTCAAGAACCATCCAGTGGATGTGAGATGGATGCCAATCACTCTGATTCCCTGTGCCAACATTTTCTTTACTGTTGAGAGAACTCTTCACTTTTTTAATACCACTGCCCTTCACTAGCATGATTTCAGAGGAGACCAATCATCTTCCAAAAACACCTCAATATCTGACAACCTTAAGCCACCACTAAAACAGAGATTTATTTTCCTTTTTGTGGGGCAACTGACCTGCCGTCAATAAGTTATCTGGGTCACTAGATATACCCGTTTTAAAGCTATTAGCAGAAATACAACCCTAAACCAGGAAAAAACAAACATATCTCTTCCATATCTATTGACTCAGAACACTGAGGCACTGGACCCCAAGTTTTTGGTATTGTAATAAGTTAGCAAATTTGATCTGTGCATAACACGTTTTTTGTTGTGGTGCAGGAGAATCATACTCCTCTCTTTTCTTTGTTCTATAAACTCCAGTGATTTTATTGTGCATATCCTTGTATACTTGCGGTATTTAAGTATTGTTTTATATAGAATACCAACTGTGGCTAGACATTGACAACTGTATTGCAGCCGTAATATCTCTCCACTCAACTTAAACACCACCTCCTGTTAGAAGAGACTTGAATAGTAAAGTGTGCACTGTTCCAACCAATAGTCAGAACTGATGTACGCCATGACTGGAATGCGCATGCTGATACTTCTGTGATTTGAGAACTGTGTGAGGGGAAAGTGCATGAAAATCAGCATATATTACTTTTTGCATTTGCCCTAGTGAAACATTTTTCTCAGATATACAATACTAATTTATGGATGCTGTGAAGGGAATTGCAGTATGCAATCAAATATGGTTTCAATGAAGTGTACTCAATAAGACTAATAAATTATATTTTTCAAATAGTATCAAAATAAAGCCTCATTAACTTAAAAAATGGAAACTAACTCAACATCATGGTTGAAGGTCATGTTACCTTGACACTACAGTTTTGAATAATCATGCAAGTAATTCATGAGCTAGATGTAAAAAATCAGGCATGCATAAACCATACATAGTACCAGCATCAGAAAGGAACATACGCTCTCTGGCCCAAAGGTGAAATTGTTAGCTTAAGGAACGAAGGGGTTTCAAAACAAGTATGCTTCAAAATCCCTAGCCAATTATATAATTGAAATACTATTGTCTTTATGGAAGCATAATGATACTAATTCATTATACTTCCATATCTTTATCCATCCTAGCTTTGGAAAATAATTTGATTATATGTCCCTCAGAAACAGAATTATATTATCATCACTAGTAATATCAATTCAGGAATATATTTCATTAGCACACCTCCACTCACCCACACAGTTACATACATACACCCCTACACACTTGCACTCAAACACACACTCAGATACACCCATTCACTTGCACACATGCACTGAAACAGACACATACACTTGCATGCATGCACTCAAACTGACGCCCCTTCCCCTCTCCACATTCACATAAACATACATGCACTCACACACACAACACCCCTCTCGGTATACATGCACTCACAAATGCACACACAGACACCCTCTCCCCCCACATTCATATACACATGCAGATACCACACATATTCACACAACACCCCCTCTTTACCCCCCCTTTCAGACGATCAACTTACGTGCTTCCGCGAGGTGGCTTTCCGGAGGGGATGGTTCCCGGCGCTTTCCACTGCCGGCACCGCACGACTGTGCAATAAGCCGCTGCACCATATTACGGATCGTAAAACAACAGGCAGCATCTTGTTGGCATGGCGGCTCCGGCAGTGGAAAGCACCTCTATTACAACATCGGCCAGGCCGACTGTGCCAGATTTTCACCCAAAATTGGCACATCTGATCTATGTAGGGAAAGGTGCGGAAGACATTGTGACATGAAGGGTTAATTAGTCTGTGCAGTGTAGATGAGCATGATGCCTACAGAAACCTGAAACAACGTGGAAAAGTCCACAGTGACACTTTCAAGCGTGTTTTCCAACATTCCATAGATAAAATTATCCGCAGATGCATGTGTAAGAAGCAGGAAGTGTGGGAGAGGGAAGCCAAGGTTGTTCTAACCCTGAGAAAGGGAGTCCAGGAAAGGGCGGAAAAATAATGGCTAGTGAACAACAGAGCAGCCAAGGGACATGTGCTGATAACATAGGTAGAAGATGAGAGAAAGGGATAGAATCCAATCTTCAGGTTATTTAAGCACTGAAGGGCGGGTGAGGGGATTGAAGCTCACAGATGGAGTTGTGCAAGCTGCCATTGCCCACATCGCTGCCTCCCTGGCTGAGCTGTTCTTAGACCGTGACGCTTGAGGAAGAGAGAGGTTCGAGCAGGCGGTAGAGGGCTTCCCAGCATTTTGGATAAAGTTAAGTTACACCCAGGGATGAAAGGCCTTTGTTCCTCTGCTTTATTCTGAATGATTAACATACTTGTGCTGTGTTTATATTCTGACGTATTCTGCACATTTATATTTGCTTTTTCTTTGAACGTCTTAATGTGAATATGATGCAGTAGCTGAAATATGCATTTCGTAGACAGTCAACCAATGCAGTGTTCCTATTGGTGAACTTTTTGCTCACATATAAATAGATGCTCTGTATTGCAATTTTTTCATTCTACTTTGTTGATGTGCCAAACGCATATATTTACTGAAAATTCTATTAAAGCTGAGTTGTGAACATTATTGGTGAATGGTCCTTCACTGAGTGTCCTTATTGACTTATATCGATCAGATCATGTATCAATCAATCACCTGGATAAGACAACATCCTACTAGAGTGGTCTTTGGACTGCCAGCCCTGACTGTCTTTGGACACCCGTGTCTTTGGCGGAAAGACCACTAAGTTGTAATGAGCACCTCAAGTCTGTTGTAATTTTGTGCTACATTTGTTTAGGACTTGGCATCATCAATGGTGAGAAATACATTGCAGCCTGTTATTTTTTTATCTGGCCCTTTAGTGCTCTCATGAGGCACGACAGTCTCTCTCCTCTCTTCTTGTTTTTTCGTTCTTTTTTCTTTTGCTTTTTTCACCATATTTACTAACGAATTCAAGAATTTAGTGTAGGCAGTGATTATTTATGTGGTTGGTTACCTACAAATATGAACGTGTAAGAGATTGGAGTTTTAGTTGGGGGGGTGAGAACCCACCTCAAATAATAATCGCCATTCCTTGTCCGGGTGCACCACAGTCCCTAACTAAACCTCAGTTTAACTCTTCAGTTGCTTGGCACAAATCAGTCAGGCTTAACCTAGAGGCAATTTGTAAAGTATTTATGCCATACTCAGACAGTACTAAAGTAAATATACAAAAATAGAATACATTTTAATAAATAAAATGACAACAAAATTCCAATCAGTAGAACCAGAGGTAAGATGTTTTTAAAGCTTCAAACTAGCACCAAAAAGCATTATGACCGGCAGTCATCTGGTTGCACTGGACCAGAAAAAAGTCAAATGTTAAGGCCAGCCATATTGGAGCATGGGTCTGATTCAGGCGGCAGGCTTGTCCTGGTGAAAAGTTTTACCTTCAGACTTAGGACCTTATTACAAGGCTAGTGGTCATTAGACTACCAGCCTCACTGTGGCAGTCTTACTGTCACGGACTAAGTGGTAAAGACTGCTGCATTACAAGTTGTGGGGTTTGGCAGAAGCCAAACTGCCACAATGCCTTGTGGCCAGCCAGTGCGGTCGCATGGATTACAAGGCTGTAGATTACTATGCTTTCCGTGGAGGTCACCCTGCTATGAAAACACTGGTGGTAACCACCCGGCAACAGGAATACTCATTCCTGTTGCCAGCACACGCATATACACATGTCCCCACACCTCCATGCACCCCTCCACCCATCCACACACTTAGATACCCCCACCTGTCCACACACTTACATATATCCCCCACCCATTCAGACATTAATTTACACCACTCAACCGTACACATCGATCCAAGCACCCCCACCCACCCTTCCCCTGCATCACATACATAACCCACTCCCCCTTGCACTGCAGCCATTCACTCATTTCCCCTCCCCTTGTACCGCATACATACACTCACTTCCCCCTCCACCCAGCATGGCATACATACACTCACCCACTCTCCCCGTTCACTCACACAAACACATACCTCCCTCCTGATCCACTTATACCAACACATGCACATGCACAAATGCACCAATAAACAACCCCCTCGCTACCCCTATCCACAAATACTCACTCACCACCACCCAGTCTAAAAACACTTGCTCACATGCACCCCATCCACTATCCCCCTCCACATTCATGCAAAGCCCCAACCCCTCCACGCACACATACATTAACATACCCCCTCTGCATACGCACACTTGCACACATGCACCCTCACTCACTTGCAGAATTACACACAGACACCCCACTCACTCGCTCACAAACACACTCATACACCCCCATTCGCACACATACACGCACACACCACACAGATGCACCCAACACTCCACCTCTCCTGTTTCAGACGATCACCTTACCTTATCTGGTGAGCTGGTCATCTGGGAGGGGATGGGTCCTGGCAGCATCGCACCACCAGCATCACCATGCCAGCAAGAATGCCAAGCCATATTACGTCTCGTAATATGGTGGGTGGAGTCTTCCTGGCGTGGCAGTGCAGACGATGCAACCACCTCTTTGGAGTCGGACCTCTGTTCAGAAATGGGCAGAAGTCCTCCGACGACTCCTAGTGTGGCGGTAAGCAGACTACCGGCGCCGGTGGTCTGTTGGCTGCAGCGGCTTTGGTGGTATTTGAAAAAGACTGCTGAAGTCATAATTAGGGCCTTAGTGTCTGGAATGGAAGTCAAAACTAGCACTCGCTGGAGGGGGATCCACATAGTTGCACAGCCACTGGATACTGTCTCAGTTCACTTGGCTCCACCAGCCTGCCTCCATGCCCCTGATCCCGTGGACTGCCACCAGGACTGAAGCTCGAGGCCCTCCACCACCCGCAGGCACCTACCTGCGCCTCATCCCTGGTGCCTAGTTGTAGGCATATCTTGCTGTTTTAAAAGCATTTTTCCATGTTCTTTTATTTTTGTTTTTGTTTAAAAAGCATTTTTTTTCTGTCAGCATTGTATATTTCTGCCCCCATTGTGTATTTCTGCATTGTATTCCTGCCCCGGTGCCCCTTCTGTAATCCATTTGCTCTGCTCACCCGTGTTTTCAGCCAGCTATCGCTGGTCCCATTTTCCCTGCCGCTGCGTCTCCTGCACATGCCCCCTTGCGCACCCATTGGCCCTTCCCTCCCGCCTCCCAGCTGCTCCACCCTCCCACCTCCCCCTCTTGATGGCGCCCGCTGCGCGGAGCCCCGTGTGACTCCCTGACCTAATTCCTGATTCTGGCCAGGAGTCCACTTGGCTCCACCAGCTTGCCTCCGTGCCCCTGCCACCTGTACTGAAGTTCGAGGCCCTCCACCACCCGCCTGTGCCTTATCCCTGGTGCCTAGTGGTAGGCATATCTTGCTGTTTTAAAATCATTTTTCCGTGTTCTTTCTTTTTCGTTTTCGTTTTGTTTAAAAATATTTTTTTCGCTGCCTGTATTGTATATTTCTGCCCCCATTGTGTATTTCTGCATTGTGTTCCTTCCCCAGGTGCCCCTTCTTTAATCCGTTTGCTGTGCTTGCCCGTTTTTTCAGCCGGCTCTCGCCAGTCCCATTTTCCCTGCCTCTGCATCCTTTGCGGGCCCATCCCCCTCACGCACCCATTGGCCCTTCCCTCATGCCTCCCAGCTGCTCAACCCTCCTGCCTCCCCCCCCAGAGGCGCGCCAAAGGCAAGCTCGTCTGCACCTGGCCCGCTCCCAGCACCATTCCCCCTGGCCCTCGCTGCCCCGAACCCCTAGACAGCATTGCTCCTCCACTAAACTACGTGCCCTCAACCCAGGACAGCACCCCGCCTGTGCCCAAGCCAACCCCAAGCACACACAGGGACCTTTCACATGTCATACATGCCGTTTCTCCTGCACCCCCACAAACACCAACAACACCAACACGCCCCACACCAACTCTAACACGCCACACACCAACTATAGCACACCCCACAACTACATTAACACACCCTACAACTGCACTAACACGCTCCAAAAACAACACTAACACGCTCCACAACAACACTAACACAATCCACAACAACGCCAAGACGCACCACAACAACAACAGCCCCCACAACCACTTTAACTACATGCTCCTAAAAAAAACCTCCGTACACAAGCACGCTATCGAGCTTTGGGACTTGATCAAAACACTCTTCCGTGATATCGCCTTCCTCACGGATACTTGGATGAACCCCTCATCTGAAACCGACATAGCCATAGCCATCCCCGATGGCTACAAAATCTCCCCACCATCAAGATCACCGCCAACACCTATGACACCCTAGACAGCGCAGAACACCTACACTTCTTAATTTACGCCAACACCACCCTCAGAGGAACCCTCATTTACAGACCACCAGGACCCCACCTCCCTTTCTGTGACGCCATCGCTGACACCATCAGCCCCCATGCCCTCACCTCCACAGACTACATCCTCCTTGGTGATATCAATTTTCACCTGGAGAACCCCCACGACCACAAATCCACAACCCTGCTAGACAACCTCATGAACCTAGGAATCAAGCAACTGGTCACATCACCCACTTACTCAGCAGGACACACGCTAGATGCAATTTTCTCCTCCAGCAACCACATAACATTCACACACACCACCGAACTCCACTGGACCGACCACCACTGCGTCCACTTCATGAAACCCCCCACCCACTACCGACAACACACCACACCCTACCGTATGTGGGACAAGATCTCCACAGACTACCTGAACGCCAAGCTTACACAAACTCCCCCCCACTAACGACCCCAACATCGCTGCCCACAAACTCACACAATGGATTGCAACCTGCGCAGACTCACTCGCCCCTCTGAAAAGAAACAACACCACCTGCAACATCAAGACCGCCCCCTGTTTCACTACTGAACTCCAAGCCTCGAAGCGTGAATGCAGCAAAACCGAGAAAGCTTGGCGCCAAGAACCCTTCATGATCAACTTCTCCACCCTCAAAACCACCATACGCAAACATCACCAGCTCATTCGAACCACCAAAAGGGCTTACTACAAAGAACTCATAGATAGTAACTCACATAACAGCAAGGAACTCTTTACCATCATCAAAGAGCACACCAAACCCAAATCCTGCAGAACCGACCCCACTCACACACAAAACCTTTGCAACTCCCTCTCCAACCACTTTCACCTCAACATTCTAGACATACACAACAGCTTCACACCACCTGCACCCACCATCACCACTACCGACATGACCAACAGCACCACACCCCCTCCACTCCAACCAACTGCACACCTGGGCCCCTACCAACGATGAAGAAACTGAAAAAAACATGAACTCCATCCACTCAGGCTCCCCCACAGACCCCTGCCCCCACCACATCTTCAACAAGGCCAGCCCAATCATCGCTCCCCAGCTCCGCACCGTAATCAACACCTCCTTCAACGCCGCAACCTTCCCAGACTCCTGGAAGCACACCAAAGTAACCGCTTTCCTCAAGAAACCCAAAGCAGACGTGGATGACCTCACGAACTACCGCCCCATTTCTCTTCTCCCCTTCCCCACCAAGGTCGCTGAGAAGCTAGTGAACGCCCACCTGTCACACTTCCTAGAGGAAAACAACTCACTCAACGCCTCCCAGTCTGGATTCTCAAGAACCACAGCACTGAGACAGCCCTCAATGCCTGCACTGATGACATCAGAACCAGAGTTGACAAGGACGAGACCATTGCACTCATCCTCCTGGACCTCTCCGCAGCCTTCGACACTGTTTGCCACAAAACCCTAGGCCCTGGACTGCCCCACCTCCTTCCTCGCCGAAAGAACCCAGAAAGTTCGCCTCCCTCCCTTCCAGTCCCCAGCAACCAAGATCATCTGTGGGGTCCTTCAAGGTTCCTCCCTCAGCCCTACCCTCTTCAACATTTACATGGCCCGCTTGCCAACATCCTCCACCCTCGCGGAATCACCATCTAATCTTACGCAGACGACACCCAGCTCGTCATCTCCCTCACCAGGAACCCCACCACCGCCAAGACAAACCTCCACGGCGGACTCCTCGACACCGCCAAATGGATGACAGCAAGCCACCTCAAACTCAACTCCAACAAAACAGAAATCATCATCTTTGGCCCAAACAAGACAGTATGGGACGACTCCTGGTGGCCCACTGCCCTAGGACCACCAACAACACCATCAACCCACATACGCAATCTTGGCATCATCTTAGACTCATCTCTGCCCATGGCCCAGCAAATCAACTCTATAACATCCTCCTACTTCAACACCCTCCACATGCTGCGAAAGACCTTCAAATGGATCCCCATCGAAACCAGGAAGACCAACACCCATGCACTCATCAGCAGCAGACTAGACTACGGAAACACCCTCTACGCTGGTACCACAGTCAACCCTTAGCAGAAACTCCAGCGGATCCAGAACGCAGCTGCACGTCTCATCCTGAACCTCCCACGCCACAAACACATCTCCGCCCTCCTCAGATCCCTTCTCTGGCTACCCATCAGCAAAAGAATCACTTTCAAAATCCTCATCCATGCCCACAAATCCCTCCACAACACAGAACCAGCCTACCTCAAGGAAAGAGTGAACCTCCACACTCCCACTCGTCTCCTCCGCTCTGCCGCCCTCACCCCCGCCAGAGTCCCCCACATCCAACGTAGCACCTCTGGAGGCAGATCCTTCTCCTACCTTGCCTCCAAGACCTGGACCTCCCTCCCCACCAACATACGCAAGACCTACAATCTCCTTACCTTTAGAAAACACCTCAAGACATGGCTTTTTGAACAGTAAATCGGCATCACCCCCCCTTTTTTTGTCCTCCCCACAGCGCCTTGAGACCCTACTGGGTGAGTAGCACACTTAATACATTTTTGATTGATTGATTGATTGATTGAATCCAGTGACCTTCAATGGGAAACCTCTGAGTGGGAGAAATTTGAATTTCGTGCCCAGAGAATATCCCTATTCGATAGGATACTTTCCATGCCTTTGCCCGGTGAAGATTTATATCTTAGTACTTAGTCACTTTTTTGGTACTTGGCTTCTTCATGTGGGGCAAGGCTGCAGGATGTAGTCAAAGAGGGCTCCATGAGGCTGGATACCTCCTATGCAATGTCCCTCTGCATCATATTTGTTGGTGAGGAGAAGAAAGAAGTGAAGCAGTCTGAAAATTTGCCTTAGTGGAGATGCACCTTTGACAGATCGACTCAGCAGCTTGGCTGGTTCTCAGATCTAAAAGTTGCAAAATGTTTCCAAGTCCCTAATTGCAGAACACTTATAAGTAGTACACTTTGACATAACTTGGAGGTCAAAACTCACTAAAGCAGAGGTTGGCTGAAGAGTCATGTGCAGGTATAATTGGGACGGATCAGTTCGGAAGGTAGGAAAAAAGGCCTCTTGGAGATTGCTGTATCTTGTAGCCCAAACTGGAGGTCACCCGTGTGAGCCCTGGAGCCCACGGCTTTGTCCTATGTACAAGAGGGAGACCAGGTCCAGTCTTTAAGGATTCGCTCAGGAGGTTCAGCTCTCTTCTGTTCTTCCACAGGTCCAGAAGTGATCTCAGGAGAGTCCTGGGGTGCCACATTGTGTCCATTCCGTTCCAGCCAGTAGATATGGGAATCTCTTGGCCACTTCCTAAATATTGTGGTGAAATTTCCCTGAGCTGACTCTACCTACATGTGCGTTTTCTGTAAATTATCCTACAGTGCTTTCTCTACCTAAAACCAAATGACCAAATCTTTCTTTCTCTGAGCAGGGCTTCAGATCCATAACTAGATGTTTGGCTATGATAATGGGAAACTTCTTCCTTTGGTTACTTCACACCAGTTCTGGAGGCAGCTCCTCTCCAACTGGGATTGATGCCTGGCTGGCTAGCAGGACAATAAAGAGACAGCCCCAGTTGTGAGCTACACGTGCCTGTGACAGGGTAGGCACCTTTGAAGTAAATTAATTTCCTTGGCACAGCACAGATGACCCCCATGCCAGTGGAAGGTTAACATCCCTCACTTTTTTCAGCTCATGAAGGAGATCCTCGGTGACAACACTGGCTGAAAAGCATTTTGCTCAGGCAGGAAAATTACAACTTTCATAAAGTGTCATTTTCAAAATAGTAGTATAAAATCTGACTTGACCATTAAGATGCAATGTAATTACTATTAAAATGAGTCTTTCAAACGTAGTCTAGCTGTTTCCAAACTGAAATTAAGCTCTATAATTTGTTATAGTATAACCCAGGGTTTTCCTATACTTACACAGACAGGACATTTCAAATTTAAAAACACATGTACTACATTTTAAATATCAGGCACCTTGCTCTAAAGGCCTGTACTGCATGTGATAGCATATGTCATGAATGATGGAATATTTGAAGTTATAACCAGTGCAAGGTGAAAACACAAGTTATAGTCCCTTGGTTTAACTGTAAATTGTATATTTCAGTATTTTTTAGAGTATAAAATGGAATGCTTTAAGTGACATTTTGACCTAATCATAATTAATGATTTTTTTAAACATAAAATAATATTTTATTACCATACCAAAGTAGGCCTACCCAGTAACACATCAGTCTCTACACACAACCCCCTGCAGGTAATCCATTCTGTACCATGCAGGAAACCCCCACCCAGCCCCTATTGCTGGCCAACCCCCACTGTTGTACAATAACCAACGGACATCTATTTAACTTTTATTGTTTTTTTGTCCAACAGCAGTAATCTTTCAGTAATTTTGTGTCACTTCCGTTTTTTTTTACCCTGCCCTCTTATACGTTGTTTTGCTCTTCTAAGGCATGGGGACCGATTCCATGAATCCTAAAATGGAGGCTGCAACATTTCTCTTCATGTTGCAGCCAGACAATCACATCCCTACGTCACAAGGTCTGATTCATTTGTCCTTTGGTATCTTAGCAATCTCACAGTACCTTCTTAGTAGTATGCATCAGTAGATATTTTTAAATTATGAATCTTAATTTCTCTCAAACAGCTGAACTGATCACTCCAAATCACAAAAAAACAGGTAAAGATTTAGCTTTCTGAGAATTTTTGTGTAATTCTGTTTAACTGTTTGGCTGAAGTGTTGGCTAAAGCTCCTATGACAAACTGCATGAGGAAAACACATTTTGCGTCACCCCTTTTTTTTTACCTCCACGTGATGGATCGTCCTGAACTTTCCAGGAAGGATCTGAGGTGGATGATTTTTTTGTTGATAAAGAATTGGAAATGGTGCAAAGTTATTACCAAACCGAAAACTCTTTTATGTAGAAGTGCTCCTTACTATAACTACAAATCATCCCTGTGATACAGTACGTGAAATGTCCCTGGAGGTAGGGTCCCTGGGGCAATAGAAGAATTTAAGTTTTGGCCACAGGGTTGGGCTCCCCGGGGCCATTATTAGCTCTGGTGGAGGTGGGCCCTGGCCTCCTCCCCTTTAATTAAATAAATTAGCCCTGGGAGTGGGGTTTTCTGAACCTTTAAAGGTTCGGGTGGGGGGAGGGGGGTAAATGTTTCCTAGCCTCTGCTTGACAGATCATCCCAAAACTTTCCATGTAGAAACTTGCCCTCCAGGCAAAAAGAAGTAGTTGCAAAGCATGTCAAGTGTTCTTTGTGCATCAAGACCGTCTCCAGGGGTACCTCAAACAAATACACATGTGGTACTGTACGTATGTTGCCACGTCCAAAGAGGTATGCCTCCAACCACTGCTGAAAAAGAAAAAGAACATAAATATAGTAAACAGCACATTTACAAAATTCTAAAAACAAAACAGTGCACATGATTTATGCTGTAACAGTATTTCACACTCTATTAAAACATTTAATTTTCCCTTTTTTCTGTTCTCATTTTCTTGACCTGTACAACGTAAATGTATTGTACAAACATATATAGGAACACAAGAAGAGCCAGTATACAGTCACTAGGTGTCACTAAAGACTTTTCCCACTTCTTTGTGTAGTTTATGAATGGTGCCCTAAACAAGATTAAAAACAATGAAGGACGTGTTAGGAGATGTCATGTATTCCTACGGCCAAATCATTGGTCAATATGTTTCAGCCAATGTGTGTAGAATGGTAAGGTGTCTTTCTTCAGGACATTTTAGGGCATACCCACTAAGATGTGTCTTACCGCTATCTATCACTTTCGGTTTTTGTCCTTGTGACTCATATTTTGAGTACTTTCCTTTAGTTAGTTCACTTGGTTATGAAGTCTCCCGGGGGGGGGGGCAAACCCTGTAGTCACACATTTGTCAAGGGTTGACACCCGCATCAGCACCTAATTCAGTCCCCAAGAGCTTTGAAATTGAAGCTTTTGGGGACTGAATTATGTGATGTGTACTCAAAGGGATTAAACTACACTAAGAAGTGGGTACCCCATAGAAAATGTTAATGTTTTTAGCCCTGACCACCAAGAACCACCCACTCCGTTGTAATCCGGCATCATAGCACACCCCTTGTGCTCTAGGCATCTCAGGTGGGATCGCTATGATGAAGCATGCCATCAATTATATTGGTGAGTGAGGTGTCTTGTTAAGAACTATAAGGATGAATAATGTACATAGGGACAGGTCTTTTAGTGAGACCAAGTGGTGGTATACTAACTCTTCTTGTGGTGATAAATATGAACACTCTCTGTTGTGCTTTCTTTGGTATTATGTAAAATATCTCCATTGAACAGTGGGGAAAGAACAACTGCATAGATTGTAGAAAAAAACAAAGTGCACAATGTATCACTACAAATAAGTGACACTATGCAGTACACTCACTACAATTACTTTATCAATTGTTTTACTTATAATTACTAAAATAATCTTGTTAGAATTTGGTCTTTGGTTCGCATTCAGGTTAAACCCTGTCCAAGCAAGTGCCCTCACGCTAGTCAGGGCAAATGCGAACACACCTGGTTAGCCCCCGCTTACCCCCTAGGTAGCTTAGTGGCTTGGCACAAGCAGAACGGCTTAACCTAGACACAATGTGCAAAGTATTTGTACCAACACACACAGTAATTCAGTGACAACACTACAAAATTACTCAACACCAGGTTAGAAAAATAGCCAATATTTATCTAAACAAAACAAGACCAAAACAACAAAGATCCAACGCACACAGACAAAGGTATGAATTTTTGAAGATCAAACCAGTATAGCACTTAGAAACACAAATGCTTTGAATTGGTGATATCACAGCATCATAACAGAGTCATTCCCAACAATCCAACGTGTCACGGAGTCACATTGCACCACCAGGTACAGTGCCTTGTGAAAATGAGGAAACAAGCTTGTATACGGAGTTGGGGGTCATGGCATCGCTGGATCCGAGGTGGCATTGGTTCCGGTGCTGAAGAGCGGAGGCGTCACAAAGAGGCATCAGATCCTTGCTACAGAGTGGTGCAGGTGAGGCGGCGGTGGTGTGAAGCATTGGATCCGTGCACTTCCAGCAGAGTTGATATTCAGCGGTCATGACGTGGTGCGCCAACTTCCACAGAGTCGCAAACTTCAGCGGCATCGGGCCTGCGAGCTTCAGTTGCAGGCAGCATCACAGGATTCGGCAACGGTGTCAGTCTGGAGTTATCCAAAGTTCCAGGGACTAGATTAGGCACCATTTGGCGGGGTAGGATTCTCAGCAGGGAGCCCAACTGCTTGCAGATGAAATCTTTGATGTCTCTAATACTTTAGAACAGGGGGCAAGCTCAGTCCAATCCCTTGGAGATTCTTCTCCAGAAGAAATATGCCCAAAGTCTAGTTTTTCTCCCCTTTCACAGGCAGAAGAAGCAACTGCAGGATAGCCCAACAACGCACCGTCACAGGCAGGGGCAGCACTTCTCCTCAGCTCTTCAGCTCTTCTCCTTGGCAAAGGTTCTTCTTGGTTCAAGAAGCAAATCTTGAAGAAATCCAAAGGCTGGGGTTTTTGAGGTCAATACTTATACCCCTTTCTTCCTTTGAAGTTGCCCAACTTCAAAGAAAAGTCTCTGTTGTTTACAGGATCCTGCCTTGCCCAGGCTAGGCCCCAGACACACACCAAGGAGTTGGAGAATGTATTGTGAGGGCAGGCGTGGCCATCAGGTGTAAGTGGCCACTTCTCCCTCCACTCTAGCCCAGATGGCTCATCAGGATATGCAGGCCATATCCCCGCTCCCTTTGTGTCACTGTCTAGAGGAGATACACAAACAGCCCAACTGTCAGTCTGACCCAGGCAAGGAATCCACAAACAGGCAGAGTCACAGAATGATAAACACAAGAAAATGCATACTTTCTAAAAGTTTTTTAGATTGTGAGTTCAGAGTCCCCAAACTCAAAGTCTCTATCTGCTTTCAAAAGGAAACTGCACTTAAGAAATATTTAAAGGCAGCCCCCATGTTAACCTGTGAGAGGGATAGACCTTGGCAGTATTTCACTATCAGGACATGTAAAACACATAAGTATATGTCCCGCATTTAACATACACTGCACCCTGCTCAGGGGGCTACCTAGGGCCTACCTTAAGGGTGCCTGACATGTATAAAAAGGGAAGGTTTGGGCCTGCCAAATGTGTACACTTGCAATGTCAAATTGGCAGTTTTAAAATAGCACACAAAGACACTGCAGTGGCAGATCTGAGTCATGTTTACAGGGCTACTCATGTGTGTGGCACAATCAGTACTACAAGCCCACTAGTAGCATTTGATTTACAGGCCCTATGCACCTGTAGTGCATTTTACTAGGGACTTACTAGTAAATCAAAAAAGCCAATTACACATACAATTTCACCTAGGGAACACTTGCACTTTAGTACTAGTCAGCGGTGGTAAATTGCCCAGAGTAACAAAAACAGCAAAGATATAGTCCAGCATACAGCAACAACCTGGAAAGTAGAGGCAACAAATTAGGGGAGACAAGGCCAAGGATGCCAGGTCTAACAAATCTCAACAAACGTGTGCTAAAATTATTGTTTTATTGTTACAACTAGTACAATAGTAATAGTAGATATAAAGGACACCTGAATTTTGCTGACTTTTTTAAAGACATCACCCCTTGTAGGCCGAATGATGTCTGAAACACTTATGATCCACATTGAAGAAATACTAGACATTACTTTAAAAAAAAAAATACTCTTTAGAACTTTGGCTGAAGAAACAAAAGGTAAGAATTTTATAGTTTGAAAGGCAGTTTTTGTTTGAATTCAAGATTGGTGTCATTGCATTCTGTCCATCCAGTTTTAGTTTTTAAATAGACAGTGCAGTGTCCAGATGTTATATTAACTCTTTTGTGAAAGATAATAGCTAAAGTAGTGTAAATTATTACAGAAATTGATATAAATGCCCAGCTTTCAAGTTTGTAATTTTGGTTTCTAATTTGGATCCATCTGCTCTGCATCATTGTAATATTAAAATAAAGTATTTTCCATTTCATAAATACAATGGAGACATAACATGTGATCTACAATTTCGGCAGGTCACATTTTGGTTTGTGTTTTTGATCAATCTGTCAAAAGGCACAATGTTGTAGTCTGGTAGTATTAAGTATAGAAATTGCTCAGAATTTATTTGAGTGGTGAATGTAAAAGAGCAGTTTCACAGTTATGGTTCCATTTTTAACTCTCTCCAAATAACTCTGCAATATTTACTACTACTTCTGCTAAAACTCCAAGCATGTCCATTATAAATTCTTTTGAGAAAATACTACAGATTGCTGCAGCGCCACAGAATCCTAGCTATTATTTATACTGAATAGTGGATTCAGCCCTTGAGGACGATGGATCGAAGCAACATAGGTTTGAGGGAATGTCACCAATGAGTAATGTGAGTATCAACACATCTCAATTTGATTAAGAGAACCAAGCAAATAATCTCTAAAAGAATTACACTTGTTAACCAGAACAGGTAATAATGGCAAAGTATACATTAGTACAACACTCAAAATATGTCAATGTAGGTCATGAGCATTTCAAATCAATTCCCTCACTAACCATGAATTAGCATCAACATGTTGGGCTTCGTGTGAAAAGAATTTAGTAACAAATTTAGAAAACTCTTTAACTCAGGTTAATAAAAAGAATATTAACATGCAGCTTTCAGATCATAGGTTGCAGCTGGTACCTGGAAAGCAAAAGAGACATATATAACATTACCATGACATACTTTACCAACATTAGTAATAATAGCAACAAACAGTTTACTTCCGCTAGGGGACACCATTAGTTATGTCTTCAGAAGATGTGGGCCCAACAGCAGCTAAACCCGCATAGCTACAGGATCTTGACTCTAGTCATCTGAACTCTTGTCATCATCATCTGCCTCTCATCTCATCTCAACTCCACTGCTAATACCCCTCTGTAGAGAATCCTACCTAGGTAGTTATACTAAATCCTAAAAAGCTTGTGATTGGTCATTCTATAGGGTGGTTAAGCTTCAGCCAATCAACAACTAAATTGATAACGACAATTCTACACTAGCTAGAACATTTTCTTCAATAAAATTGTTTCCTCTTTCGTCTCGTCTGTAGCTCCACTGTTTCATTGCCTTCCAAATGCCTCTTCTCAGGAAGAAACTTTTACTGTTTCGACTTCAGTTCCATCCTTGAGGAAAGACCAAGTATTAGCAACATTTTCAAACAATAGAACATTCAACTAATGCAATGCTTGGTTAAAACATGACCTTGTAAGACATAATGCAGAAACCCACTAGGGGTAGCTGTGGACACATTTACTTTTTTGTAAGCATTGAATTATGGAAAATAACCACAGCATTTAGTTTGAATTTTGCTTAGTCAGGAACAGAAAACGAACTGTGGGAACCATTTTCAAAAGTTACCCGTTTTACATGTTTATTCATTGCATGTTTAGTTACCTCAAAATCATTAACAAACATATAAGAAAATTCATTTTTTTTCACAAGATCCACTATATGTATCTGCGAGCTGCTGAATGACTGAATCAGAATGTATTAGACTCCTATCACTGAGTTAACACTTTGGAGCAAATGACACAGTGCAGAACACAGTCTGTTATCTGACTTTTATTGAATTGCATTTATTAAATTTAAAAGTGAAAGAGTACATTGAAAACAATATGTGCATAGTAGTTGACATCTGAACTGTTTTCTAACTGGTAACCTAGAATATCACCCCATTTTCTACTTTTTTCTTACTAACGCCTTCTAACATGTGCCTGTTTTCCATCTTTTCTTGAACATCCCTTGACTCTTTTGTAAGCTTCCATTTTAGTCAGATTATCTGTTTCTTATAAATAGGATACTGACCTGAATGAGAAGCATATAGAATTCTTAGCCTATTGACTCTCTGATTCAGCATGCATCAGCACTAACTTTCCTATCATCAAATTCAACCAAAAGCAAACTGGACAATGTTCTAATTCAAGATAATGCTACATATGACATACCTTCTTTAAATGCTGTATTTCCAACATTAATAAAAGCTGCATCTACACATGCACCATGAGATTTATGGTTAGTTGTAGGATACGCTAAAGAGAGCGGGAATTGCTGCTGCTGGACATATAAGTCCTTTACAAGCAAAAGATGTACAGTACATCGGCCAATCTGTTTCACACTGTCAATCTGATCAAATTTTACAACTAAATATTCAGCCTCATCCTTAATTGGAAAATTAATGAAATCAATAACTGTGCCCATTGCACCATTTACTAACCCTTCCTCAACATTTAAATTATGCTGCAAAATTATTATCTTCTTTCTCTTTTTTAAAGTTGGAACACTCTTTAAGTGTAGGCATTAAAAAGACTAATGATTTCTCTTCTTCAATGAATTTTTACATTAGTTGTACTGCTGTGTTGTTAGATGAAAACTGTTTCTTGATAAGTCGAAATTCTAAAGTACATTCCCCCTCCTACTTTACTATCCTTTAGAATATTTCCATATTACACAGCAGATGCTTTACATACATTCTTCACTGGTTCCTTGTATCAGAAGTTTAACCAAATATTTACATTGCCAATACTTCCTCAAGAAGTTTGTGTTTCATTATGGAGAAGTGTCTTGAAAATGGGCTGTGCTTTCATTGGGTAAGTTGTAGCAGGTCACCAAAGACAATTAAATGCTTTCCCCCAAACAGTATGCCATACTCTGTTTTTAAAACATGTTGCATTCTTGAGTGAATTAAGGAAGCATTATGTTTGAAACAATGCTCTCCTCATTGATGATTAAAAGCTTCATTTTTTTTTTAATACTCTTGACACCTCATGACAAGCTTCATCAGATAACTTCTGGTATTGCAGTTTATTGTCATATTCAACAGGCAGCATACGTATTCGGTGTAAAGTAATTTTTTAATGTTGTGTGCAGCTAATCTAGTTGGTGCTGTTACTACACATGATAAGTTTGATTCTATAGTTCTCTGTAGGTAAGCGGTGGGAGCTTTAATTAAAAAGCTTTTCCCAGTGCAAGGTTGCCCACTGATATATATCAGTATTGAGTTAAACAAAGAGCATTTACATTCTTTCTTCTCGTGCAGGGATCCATGCTTTATTCCATCTTTTATCTCAATATAAATTTCTTTCAGTTCATCTTTCAGCTGAGCAAACAAGTGTTTGAAATCAACACTTTACTGTCTCACTTGTTCCTTTGCACTTGTCACCTCATTAATGGCTGTTGTGGCCTCATTTTCAATAATTGGTTGTCCAAGAGTATCTTGACTCAGTAGTCCAGAGCTTTGGCTGCTTTGTGAACTCTCCTTAGCTATCACAGCAGCAATGGTTTCCTCCTGTTGAATTGCATCATATAAGATTTGCATGTAGTTTGCAAAGGCTGAACACTGTCCTACACAGTGTTGAAAGAATCTTCGTAGCAGTCACAGTCTTCAAGTAATTCGGATTCCGCACGTCAAGGCTTAAAGAGATGTAGAAGTTCCCAATAGAAAAACTCTGTTTTGTCTGGAGTTTGGCAACTAAGTTTTCTGTTGTTAATTAGATTTCCTTTGGTATGTCTCACCAAAAAACGGTTATATTGTTTCTATATCTGTAGTGTTGAAGTACTTCATGAAGGCACGTGTTTTGTTAGTTGTGGACTCCTTCTTGGATTGTATGTATACAACATATTTGATTTCACATTGTCTGTACTTTCTTAATCAAAACTCTGGTAGATATTGAATTTCCAGGAAAGACTTCAATACTCTACTTTGCATGCTTGCAAGGCCTAGACTTACCTAAACAATTCCCCTTGACTTTGAGAACAAACTAGCAGAGCTCAACTGATCAGAGCACTCATAGAACCCAATCTCTCTGTGGAAAAACATTTTCAAATTGAAGCTATACAATTTCTTGGTACTCTTTTCTGCAGAAATCTCCTCCCACATCTCCTGCATCCCTGTCTTCTCAGATTTTGTAATATATGAAGTGACATACCGAGCAACAGTAATGGAGTAGCCTGCAACAAACTGAATGTCCATGTTCTCATTTTCACATTTTGAGAATGACTGGATTATACTCATTAATATACTTGGAGGCCTCTGTTCTTCTCAGGTTCTATGTGTTTTTCAGTGATATTTGTCTCAGTGTATTTCTGACTGCAAATAAAAAGCTGTGTACTCTTCCTTGTGAAATGGTGGGTCGTGGGAATCCAAAACAACGGCTTGTGTAAAATGTAACTTTTCATCTTTATTTTCGATTAGAGTAATGCCCATATTTACAAGTTTAGAAGTTCAGAATGTGTTTTTTCATGCCTTTTTCACCACCATCTTTTAGAATGGCACATGTCACAGACATCATTGTCTGTTCCAAATTTCCGAGCATCTCTTACCCATAACAACATATGAATATGAGGAGTGCCTCTTGTTTGTTACTCTTTATACCAAAATAAGTCAGTTAGTTCACCAAGAGGAGGATTTGTTTTGTTGCAGATGAAAGACATCATGGGTTGAAACCTGTGGGTAAAATGTCTGCAAACATTAGCAGGATCCATGGAGCAAGTCCTCCGGCTGACCTCACTTTGAAGTCCTTAATGTTTGAGTTTGCTTCACTCAAAAATTCAGGCTGGTCATCCCATGTATACTCAACACAACTGAGTGTCAGAAACCAAGTAGGTGCACCTAGGTTTCTCAACACACATTTCAGCAAACCATGACAATACCAATACACATTGGTACCACGTTGAAATGCCATCAAATGAATCATGTTGTATTCCAGATTTTCATGCTTTCCTTGAACTTTGTCAACAAATTCCCTTGCAAGAGATTTTTCATTTAGAATATGGTTTACTGCACATGATAGTCCTGACAAGTCACTCTCAAATAATAGATGAAATATATAGGAAATACACTGGCAAAGTGTAGGGTCCTCTGAATATAATCTAGCTGGCTTGTACTCGGCTGCTGGTATTTGTACAGGCCTGTCATCATACCAGCCACTTACTCCAATGGGAAACAGTTGTGGAAAACAGTGAGCCTCTAAACAATTTTCCGACACACTCATAGGAGCTCTTTTTGCTTCATTAATTTGAAACACATCAGTAGCATCGCCAATAACATATTTAGAATTCAGAGGATGGATGATGTAGTATTCATACATTTTTTCTGATCTGGAAATCTTCAATCTGATCTCTTGACTGTAATGTTTCATCCTCCATATGTGTTACATCTTCAACAGAATCAACATTTTTATAATAAATCTAAATTTGTACCAGGTATAATGTTGCTTTTTTACTTTATTAACATCTACTAACTCTTGCTATATTTATTTGTTCTTTGTAGGGACACCATTTGCTAGATTAATAAGTGGTTCATCAAAATCCCTGTACTCCTATAGTTTCAATATTCTGTTTGAAATCTAATTGAAATTACACAACTTTACCTTTAAGACCTTTCTGTAGCTCTGTTGGAGGTCATTTCCCTGTTTTTGGTTCCATATCAACTATAACTTGAAAATAATGTCTACATTTTATGATAATTGATTCATAACACTTAAATCTTGAAGTTCTTGTGGGATTTAAACTAATTCTAACTTGTTATGTACTGCTCTAGCTGGCATTTTATTATCCTCTTATTTATCATAGCAGTACCTATATATAATTTGCTGTGTGGACAAATCAAACCGCTCCACTACAAATATGCAACTAATTCTTTCAACTTATCTCTGTTCTCTTTTTCAGTTTTTGAGTACAGAACAACATTATCAGTTTGACTTTATAGTGAGTGTGTCAACAACATATACAAACACAGTTTAATTTCTCTGAAGAAACTGTGTTAAACTTCCTAATCTCTTCTCTAAAGTTATCAACAATACCTGTGTTCTGCTCCTCGACACCCACACATACCAACTTTTCATTTCCCCTACACTCCTGTTCAGGACCAAATAAACCAAACTGAACACTTCCACAAACTCTTTCCACCCATGCTACTGTTCAATGCAAAAGAGCTCTATTTATTCCTCCTAAACAAAGAGCAGGAGTTTTCACATAGCAAAGCCTCCATACAACTAACATTCTTAATTTCTGAGAAAGTGCTTTGGTGCACTTTCTCAGATAGACATGCTACTGAATGTCCCGATAAATCAGTATACGTCTTTACTTTGCATGGATTTAATCATTGTCACTTACCTATTTTCTGTTTCACACATTTGCACTGAACCATATGAAGGAACATTCTCCATATATCAGTTGATTTCTGCTGAATGCTACAAATACTACTATAGTTCCATTTGTACACAGGAGCATGTCTATACCTTTTCTGTACCTCTTCAACTATTACTTCTTCGACATACCTAGGTACTATTTCCTTTTTTTGAATGGGAGTACCATTATTCATCTCATAACATCATCCAGTTGTTTCAACTGCGTGTACTAATGTGCACTCTTTGAAGTAGCTTTCTTCATTAAAGAAAGACTCAGTACTGGAAATATGCTTCCATTCATCATTGAAAAGTCCTTTCTTTTGGCCTTTTTTTCCTCACAGCAACACAGTTTTTGCCCAGTGTTCTCATCTGCTCGGAATCAAAATAAATAGCTTCCTCTAAAGGGCAAAAGCCTTATCAACTACAGCCTCAACATGCTCCTTTTGTTTGACTGCTTCTGTTCTCCTTTCATACTGTGTCATAGCTCATAAAAAAATCTGATTTACCCTACTATGAAACATTCAGGCTTTTATTTCCTTAAACTGCCTCTATCTTCTGGTTAAACTATGCGCTTTATTGTTCTTTTTGAGCTGATTTGAAAGTTTGCTTTTTATTTGCTTGATTTTGCGGGTTTCCACAAACTATTTGAAGAAACCTCTTTGTTTGCTTACCAGCAGCTCTTTTCTCTTTTACCACATTCGCTGCATTTTTCCCTTTTTTCCTCATTTGTGAGTAGTGTGATTTGCTTTGTTTTGTTCTTCTTTCAGTTGTTGATGGTATTGTAAATCTTTGGTTTTAACTGAAAGTAGATGTCTGGAATGACAAAACAAATGAGTACATTTAGGTATTGTTTACATACTATTAAATTACATTTTTTAAACATATTACTGACATTGTAAAACGTTATATTAGTATAGTATAGCTACTTAAACTCCATTAATTTTCATGTTTAAATGTGTGTGTCTCTGCCTGTCTCAACGTATGCATCAGTATGTTCCTGGGTATACCACTGTATGCATCAGTGTGTCTTTAGGTGCCTAAGCATATGCATTAGTGTTTGCCTGGGTGTACATTTAGGTTTTGTTTACATGCTATTAAATTACATTTTTTAAACATTTTACTGACATTGTAAAAAGTTATATTAGTATAGTATAGCCACATAAACTCCATTAATTTTCATGTTTAAATGTGTGTGTCTCTGCCTGTCTCAACTTATGCATCAGTATGTTCCTGGGTATACCACTGTATGCATCAGTGTGTCTTTAGGTGTCTAAGCATATGCATTAGTGTTTGCCTGGGTGTGTCACTGTATACATTAGTGTTAGAAATGGGGTCTCTAGTTGGCAGTGATTTTACCCTGCCTAAGTAAGGACCCTAACTCTAGTTAGGATAAATGAGTCACAAAGCTAAGACAACCCCTGCTCATCCCCTCGGTAGCTTGATAAGAGCAGTCTGGGCTCATCTCAGAGGCAATGTTTAAAGGACTGTAACATACGCTGTAACAATTAAAACCACCATAAAAGTACTTCACAGCAGTTTAGAAAAATAGCCAATATTTATCTGAGTAAAACCAAAACAGAAAACAAAAATCCAACATAAACAAGTAAAGATACACATTTTCAAAGATGAAATCTTAGTAAAGCACTTAGAAACACAATAGCTCCAACTGGGGCTACCACAGCATCTTGGCAGAGTTGTTCCTAACAGTCATGGCGGAGTGCAGGCTGGTCATGGAGTTGAACGGACCCAAGGTACAGTACCTTGGAGAACAATGAGGAAACATAGAAGTTGTGCAGAGTTGGGGAGGTGAGGTGTCACTGGTGCGACATCGGTTCGTTGCTGCTACCAGGGTGTTAAGGGCCTTGGTTCCTTACTGCTAGGCAGGGGAGGTGAGGTATTATTTCTTTATGGTTACAGGGTAGGTGATGCAGCGTTGGTGATGAGGCATCAGTTCCTTACAACAAGGCAGGGACGATGAAACAAGCAGGTCAAGATGCGAAGCATCAGTTTTGCAGTGTTGCCATCACACCATGGAGCAACAAGTGCTGCAGCAGAGTCGGGTGTCATGGACATCAGTGACACAGCACTCAGGACTCACACTGTGGTGGGACTTTGGAGGCACTGCAATGGTGTCTGGTGTGTGTTGTAGGTCATGGTCGTTATGTGAGGACCATGGTTCCAGTGCCGGCAGCTGCCCAGGGTCAAAGAGTAGAGCTGGTTCTGAAGTTGCCCTGGAGTCAAAATGCTTAGTTTCTTCTTGGTTGTACCAGAGCTCACTTCCAAGGTCCCAAGAACTGGATTTGTCACCACTTGGCAAGTCAGGACTCTCAGCAAGAGAGCCCAGACACTGGCACATAGAGTCTTTGATGGCCTGAGGCTTCTTAACAGGAGGCAAGTTTAGTTCAAGCCCTTGGTGAACCTTGGAAAACAGGATGTAGAAAGCATAGTCCAATCCTTCTACTCCCAGGACAGAATTATCAAGCCAAGCCACAGACCAGCACAACAATGTAACAGGTAGTCCCTCCTACAGCATCCAGCTCTTCTTCCTGGCAGAATGTCCTCAGTCCAGATGTGTTCTAGCTATGTGGGGTTAGAGATCCAGTACTTATACCCATTCCTGTCTTTGAAGTAGGCAGACCTCAAAGAGAAGTATTTGTAGTGTTCAAGACCCTGCCTTTCGTACACCCGGCCCGAGCATACTCCAGGTGGTTGTAAACTGCTTTGTGTAAGAACAAGCAATGCCCTATTCAGATGGAGGTGTCAGCTCCTCCCTCTAATCTTGCTAATGAAGACCCATCAGCCTGGTAATGGGCCAACAGGATATGCAGGGTAACCCTCAGCTCCCTTTGCATGACTGTCTAGAGTGAATGCACACACAGCTCAACTGTCATCCAACTGTCATCCTGACCAAGACGTGCATTCCACATACAGGGAGAGGCACAGAATTGTTAAGCAAGAAAATGCCCACTTTCTAAAAGTGGCATTTTTAGACTTGCATTTCAAAAACCAACTTCACCAAAATGTACTTTTAAACTGTGAGTTCTGAGACCCCAAACTCCAAACCTCCATCTGCTCCTAATTGGAAATGACACTTCAAACATATTTCAAGGCAATCACCCTGTTACCCTATGAGAGAGATATGCCTTGCAATAGTGAAACCCGAATTTAGCAGTATTTCACTTTGAAGACATGTAAAACACACCAGTACATATCCCGCCTTTTAAATATACCTCACCCTGCCCACAGGGCTGCCTTGGGCCTACTTTAGGGGTGACTTACATGTAGTAAAAGGGAAATGTTGAGGCTGGCAGGTGGGTGCAATTGCCAGGTCAAAATGGCAGTTTACAACAGAACACACAGACAATGTAATAGCAGGCCTGAGACTTGTTTGCAGGACTACTCATGTGAGTGGCATAATCAATGCTGCAGGCCCACTAGTAACATTTAATTTACAGGCCATGGGCACACCTGATGCACTATACTAGGTACTTACTAGTAAATCAAATATGCCAATCATGGAGAAAATGATCACCAATACATTTTAGACAAAGAGCATATGTACTTTAGCACTGGTTAGCAGTGCTAAAGTACCCAGAATCGTAAAAACAACAAAAAAGGTGAGACAAAAAATTAGGAGGAAAAAGAAAAAAGGTTGGGGATAACCCTGCAAAAAGGGCCAGGTCAAAAAAATAGGTGTCTTCCTACATGTGTTGCTGTATACATCAGTTTGTGCTGCATGTTTTACTGTACACGAGTGTGTGCTTCAGTGTATTAGTGTATGCATCAGTGTGTGGCTGGGTGTGCTACAGTATACCTTAGAGCATATATGGATGTGTCAGTGTATGCACCTGTGTAACTCTGCCTGAGGACTACATTAGAGGTCACTTATATGTAGAGAAAATGGACTTTAACTCTAACCAGGAGTATTTAAATGATTAATTGACCCGGCAGAAAAATTGTATACACAGGCTGTGCAGTACCAGGCCTGACACATCTTTAAAGTGCTACTTGCATAGATAAGTGACTTATATAGTCACTATTTGACTAAAAACATAAATAAGTACTCCATTAGCTCTCTGTTACTGAATGTGTAAGTAACGATATCACGACATGAGTACCTGTCTTAATATCTCTCTGAGTCTCTATATCTGTATGCAACTGCATGTATTTATAACTTACTTGCTCTATTTCTCAGTGCTCAGTGTATAACTGTATGCACTACTGAGTTTCTTATTACTGGATGCAATAGTGCTGTATGGGCATTCACAGTCAATTAATGTTTACGTGCCTCTGTCTCTGACTGGGTGGGTGAGTCCCTCCATGCTTTTCTACATTTGTATGTGAGTTGCAGTAAGGATGGGACACTGATGTTTAGCTAGGCAAATGGGTCTGAACGTGCAGATCTGACTTACTGACCTTCTAAGTACATAGCACCGTCTCCTAAAGCCTACCTACACCCTACCTTAAGGGTTACTTATATCTAGTAAAATGACTGTTTTATGCTTGGTAAGCAGTTTTAAATGTCAAGTCGATCTGGCAGTAAAACTATATACCGAGGCTCTGCAGTTGCAGGTAAGCCACATGTTTGAAGGTCCACTACTCTGGATGAGTGTCTAGGAGTATGACTACTTCAGTACATATCTAAATAAGTGTATATGTCATTTTCTGGCTGTGTTACAGGATATTAACTAGATATGAATAAAAATAAGGGCCTGATTTAGAACTTGGTGAATGGGTCACTCCGTCACAACAGTGATGGATATACTGTCCGCCAAAATCTAAATTCCATTATAGCCTATGGGATTTCGATTTCGGTGGAGGTGATATTCATCTCTGTTGTGACTGAGTAAACTATCCGCCAAGTTCTAAATCAGGCCTTAAGTCACAATCTCCTTATGTCTATTTAAGTGGCTGTGTATATTAGTTACTGCCTCTATTACAGAGTATTGTGTTTTATAAATGTGTATGCAACAGCCTCTCTTACTATTGCATACACAAGCACTGTATAGTCAAGCCACTAAATATCTGCATGCCTCTGTCTCTTTCTCATAGGCTACCTGAGTAACTCTGTTTTTCCAAATATGCATATAACTTGTGGTATGGGTGAATGGCTGCTTATTTAACTATACAGAGGGGTCTCAAAGTACACATGTGACTGAATATGACTTTAAAGTGCATGTCTTACCATTTAAGTACATAGCAGCCTGTCCTATGACTTACCTACACCATACCTAAGGGGGATCTAGTACACCATAAAACAAACGTTTAAAGTTTGCCAAGGAGTTTTTGTATGCCAACTAGACCATGCAGTAAAACAATAAACGTGCACTGCACAGTTCGTGGAAAACACATGAATTAAAGGACTTCTCACACAACTACTCTCAGACACGGGCAGGCACATACTCACACACCCACAGAGACACTTACACGCCAATTCATGAACCCACAAAAAAACTCAATCACTCAGTCACAGATCCCCTCATATGCTCAAAATGCTATTGTATATATCATACACACTTTTATAAACCTCGTCTGCAAACATACCTTCACAATCACATTTTTTAAACTACACTGCAATTTATATTCCTGTAGATTGAAATGGTTGAACAGGTTTTTTTCTTTTGATATTGTCAGTTAGACTGTAATCTCGCAGGAAATGTAAAAACTAAGCATAATAATCACTTTCATATAAAGCAACCATTAATGGCAACCTTTCAAACTTTGCACCCAGTGATACAGTTGAAGGTGCAAATCAAAATGTCCCTTCCATATTTTACTTTTATCAACTCACTTCTCAATGGTTAGTGTTTGTCAACCCTTTCCTGCACTTCTGTGAAGAAGCCCAATCCAGTAGGGTGTTTCACTGTATTTGTCAGTTTGTTGCAGCCCACAGCACAGCCTCCCATGTAACTCCGCAAGTATGTGAGTCAAAAAACATACTTACCTTAGTACTCTTAATGATTTACAACTTTAGTACACTTAAAAGGACTCTCCTAATTAGGAAAATAAACCTTCCTTCACAAATAATGAGTCTAATCAACTGAGATTTCAAGAAACAGACTACACTCTGTTTAATACCCTTCCCCTGCATTCTCTTAGCAGAGTTTTCATAGCAACTCACAAAAACCAGTAGGTCACACTGGGCATTCTAGAAACAGCGCATTACTCTCAAACTCAACTGTAGCAGGTGTGGTTGAATGTTTGTAATTAAATGTATATCCAAGTGTGCATTCTTTTTTTTTTTATTTAACCACAGACAATCACAGATCTACTTACATTTTTCTGAAAAATCACTACCTGCATATGTACACCATCTAATAAAATCTATCACTTTTTTAAAACAACCCCTGTCCACCATTTTACCTGTCTTTCATTTTCAAAGCTATCTCATTATGCACCAACCTTCTCCTATGTGCTACTCCTACTTGCCTTCAAAATGGTTAGAGTGTGGACTGTGGGTCACAGCTTTGTGTTTTTGGCCAGAGTGTGTGCTAGAAAGAGTGGCATTGATAGGGACCTGGGATTGGCAAATGTGGACATTACTTGAATTAGACAGAGAGGGTAAAAGTGGCATCTATTGCTGACTTTGATTGAAAGCATTACATATTGCCAACACTCTGACCTCATGATTGTATACTGTGGTGGGGATGACCTGGGCACACATACCTGGGTAGGACTGGAAATACTAATGAAGGATACCTTTGCTCAACTAATGGTACTTTTCCCTCAGACTGCCTAGGTGTTCTCAACATACAACAAAGGCAGAAATGGAAGTGGTCAAGCAAATTCTGTCCAGAGACAGACAAAGCTAGGAAACATGCCAATAAAACTATTTCTTCATTCCTCAGAGACCATAACATGGGCTCCATCTAAAATAACAATTTATGCTTTGACATGGAGGGTGTATATAGAAGTGATGGAGTTCATTTCACAGGGAACGGCAACAGAGTTTTTCTCAACTTGAAATATTGCATGACTATGCATGATGATGTATGACTATCTGAGTAAGTCTGTGAGTGTGTTTATGAGTGTCTGAGTGGCTCTGTCAGTGAGTGTGTGAGTCTCTGAGTGTGCATGGGTGCTTGACTATTGTAGTGGGTCTGTCAGTGGGTGCATGAGTATCTGACTGGGTCTGTGACTGGGAGTGTTAGTGTCTGACTGGTTCTGTGACTGGGTGCATGAGTGTTTGAGTAGGTCTCTCTGTAGGTGCATGAGTGTCTGACTGAGTCTCTGAATGGATGCATAACTCTCTGAGTGGGTGAGTGAGTAGGTATCTGAGTCTCTGAGTGGACATGCAAGTGGATGCATGAGCCTCTGAGAGACTCTGTGAGTGGATGGATGAGTTTCTTAGTGGATGAGAGGTGTGCAGGTATCTGAAAGGGTCTGTGAGTGGGTACATAAGTCTATGAGAGGGCCTGTGAGTGGATGGATGAGTCTCTGAGTGGGTAAAGGGTGCCTGAGTGCCTCAGCAGGCCTGTCAGTGTCTATATGACTCTGTGAGTGGGTGCACAAGTCTCTCAGTGGCTTTGTAAGTAGATGCATACCTCTTTGACTGGGTCTCTGAGTGGGTGCAACAGTATCTCAGTGGGTCTGTAAGTGGGCATGTGAGTGGGTCAGTTAGTGTTTGCCTGAGTCTCTGAGTGGGTCTGTGAGTGGATGTGTGTCTGAGTATGTCTGTGAGTAGGTGTGAGAGTGTCTGAGTTAGTCTGTGAGTTTGTGTGTGACTTCCTGCAGGGTCCACACATGGGTGCATGAGTGTCTGAGAGGATCTGTGGGAGTGTTATTGAATGTCTGAGTGGGTCTGTGAGTGGGTGTAAGAGTGTGAGTGAGTCTCTCACTGGGTGGGTGCAAGACCAACACAACACTTTTTTGGGAAAATTTCATAAAGACTCATCAAACAGTGCCAAAGATATACGGGGACGGAGATCCCATGAAATTAATCCATTAAACAAGAAGAATGCTGGAGCCCCAATTTAATGATAGCCACACGTTTATTTTTCAATGAAACTGTCAGCAAAGATAAGTTATCTTGCTGCCAGGATCATTGAGAAATAAACGTGTGGCTTTCATGGAATCGGGGATCCAGCATTCTTCTTGTTTAAAAAAATAATTATATATATATATATATATATATATATATATATATATATATATATATATATATATAGATATGTTATATATATTTAATACAACGCAGGAATACAAGTATTGGGAATCCATTTTATTAAAAGGGAGATTCGTGTTTCAGTGAGCGACGACTTTATCAATGCCAATTGCATGCAGAGTTTCCGTCATTTAAACCCTTTTCAACTCTCTTTCATTGGGAGATAGATTATAGCCATCAAGAGCAGACTCTTCATTTTCCATAGATTGTTTCACCACCATGCTGTAATATGATTATGGCACATAAATCATATCAAGCTATGTGGCAAATTGTGGGGCATAAATACTTTTGCATCATTGGGATTAGTAGGAGTTTGGAAGCAAGGTTTAATATGGTGGCATGATGGTGAAAATCTATGGATTGTAGCAGGTCATGTTTTTTACACATGATTCGGATTCAATAAATGTTTGAAACAACATTTTCACATCTTTTTTGTGTCTCATTTTGGGTATGCAGTGTGACAACAAAATGGTAGATCTGTTTCCACAATTTCATTGGGAATCTGAGTGGTCATGTTCAAGGTTACAAATAGCATCTCGTATCCTGATGTATTTAGGAGTTCAGGTGGGGCACTGTGAGCTAGCCAGTAACTGTGTCAACATTTCCCAATGGTATAGGTGGACTGAGTCCCTGTACACTGATGTTTATGTTAACCAGATACATAGTCCTATTTGATTCCTAGGAACCACATATCAACGTGTTAAAATATACCTTTGTGTGGAAGCTGTCAGCAAGGTAGGAAAATAAATGCCTGATTTATCATATTTGTGAGACTTGCCACTGAGTAACCTTCATTCTGTATGCTAATTTAGGGTTCCATTGTCATGGTGTGTTGTATACATTGTGAATGACATGTTCTATTACTGTCTTTCATATCTTTTTTATGTCCTCAAAATATGAAGAATTTACACACTGGCATGTCAGGATGTGGTTGAAACACATAAAACGGAAAGGGAAACAATTAAGAAGCGTCTATCTAACTTTTTAAATGAAAATGGCTTGTGTGTTTTACTTTAGATATATTTCTGGTATATTGCAGAAGTTCCACTGCGCATTAAACTTGAAAGAATATATTTCACAGAGCAGACAACATTAAAAGCTGACAGTCTTACAGTTCCCATGGTAACAATATCTGATGTTTACCTTTCAAACTTCAGGTCCAGCTCATAATGCTTGCACGGATCCCGGTACGCCACTTTATGGAATACAGAACAGTTCCAGAGCCTATGAGGTAGTCACTTAGCATTTTAATTCTATTTCTTAATTCAGTACGACTTGGAAATTGTTTTCGTATTTTTTATTAATAAATGAATTGAAATGCATGTTGTTTATTATTTCCTTAAATATTTCCTGAATATGAAGACAAGCTATTGTACGGTCGTGCATATATTTAGATGTAGCGCGTTTTCCAGCCATTGTAAATATATTCTGTTACGTTCCAAGATTCAGTTATTTTTAAAAGCACTTGAAAACCCTTTTTGTGTATACATAAGGATTATTTAAACAATCATATCCGCCCACACAAGATTTTCACTTTCTCTCATTCATGCTATTTTGTTCTGCCTTGCAACTCTTCTATTGACACTGCTTTATCAATAACAAATAGGAGCCAATCAATAAAACTTGTTTTGCGGTATGGGCCAGATCTGCACAGGAAAAACACAAAATAAGCATCCTTTATGCATCATTTGCTCAGCAAGAAACTCATCTACCTGAATTCCTATAAATGAGTTCTGAATATCAGCATGATTTACAATGAAGCTTAAACGTTTTCCGGAATGGTGCATGATTCCATATTGACACTTATTGAGGAGGCAGGAAATACTGAAAAAGCTAGTAGGCCTGGCTAAGAACAGAAAGAGCAAGCATTACGTTTTTGCCTTCCCAATACTTTTTTATTGGAGGTTGGAATTACTAAAGCATCAACACTGTGATTTGTTTCTCTCTGATTTGTGTTTTTGTGTTGTGCTGTTTTGATGGTCTGTTGTGTTGTTCAAATGCAGTATAACTCCTTGAAGAGCTGCAGACACTCAATACACAATATCACAACTTCTGACTGACATTCATTGTACCACGATAAACAAAGCAAGGTCAACACCACAATGAAATGTTACAAAATGATACAGCAACAACATGCTTAACTCGGCGTTAAGGGGATTCAACCCAATGTGAACACCAACACCTAAGGACATGGCTAACATATGCTGTTTTGTTATTGGGAAAGCAGAATTGTGCTTGCCTGTGTGTTTTTTTTTCTAGAAACGACAACAACAAAAGCGTTACTTTGCGCTGATCACCCTCTTTCTACCTTTCAGAAGAGGTAGTATGGAAAGAAAATATTTATTTACTGCATTTTTTGTATTTTTTAAGTATTGGTTATATTTCCTATTGTGGTGGTTTCTACCTCTTTGAAGTTTTGGAGGAAAGAGTTACAAATGCATAGGATACACTTTTCTCGTAATTCAATAAGTGTCATTTAAGTGATTGCTCAAAGGTCTTTCTGAAGAAAATAATTGTTAAATTAAAAAAAGTAAATGCAGCAAAGAGAACTAGGTGACATTGTGTTTGCCTATAAGTCTTTGCAATAATGGCAGGCATACAAAGTAATATACCGTTCTGTTTGTAAACTCTTCCAATCATGTAGATATATTTCGGTTGTCACAAAGCAGTCGAAACCCAGAGCTGTCAACCAAAGTGCATCTCATTTTTTAGAATATTTTGACCGCTTATTGTTTTATCACGAAATACAAACTAGTCTTGAAATGTGCAGAAAAATGTGGGTTTAGGAATAGGGAGTTAATCATACCATTCTGAATTTGGCATTGCCCGAAAAGTCATTTGCATATTAATGCATGTTTTCAAATGTGTTTTTGTGCACACAAACCTACAATTGGAAGCTTGAAATAGAAGTAGTTAGTTGTTAAAACATGTCCTTATATTCTGCATTACCACACTTCTCCCTATGACATCTGTTCTCCATATTTGAGTGTGGGTCCATCTTACGGGACAAGAACATATGAAAACTGTGACAATTTGAACTCAATTTAGTGTTCATATGGTTTTCACAAAGTCAAGACTTTGGCCTATTCTTGTCATGGCCAATAGTCTCATTCATGCAGTTAATGGGAGCTGCAATGTTCTTCTTAAAGTGTTGCATAGTGTTGTCACTTTAACTTATGGTAAATCTGTGCCTCTCTGATTTTTCAACATTTCCAATTGTCATCACTCTGATCCACTTCTGGGAAAATCCGTGTTTAGCTCCCTAACCATGAGGTACAGTTGAAAAAGAAGACTACTGTTATTTTTTGACATTGTAAGTCCAACATTTCTATTAATCAATATGTAGGGCATTTATGTTTGCAGATGTGTTTTGCTCACTTTAATATACTCATGGTCAAGAATATATTTTTGAATGGAACAATGTTCATTAAAAATATGCATTTCTCTCTCTCTCTCTCACTCTCTCTCTCCTCTCTCTCTCTCTCTATATATATAAATATATATACATACATATATATATATATATATAGATACATATATATATATATATATATATATATATATATATATATATATATATATATATTTAACCCAGTTATATTGTTTGTTTTGAATTATGAATTATTGTTTCTATGAAAAGGCTTTGTTCGCCATAATGCAACTGGCCATTGTATTCAAAACAATCACACATTTTCACATCATCTATATATTTGCAGGTTGGAAGCACAGTATTTTTCAAATGTAAAAAGGGGTATCACATCCAAGGCTCTACCACTCGTTACTGCTTAGCAAATTTAACTTGGACTGGATTGCAACCAGAA
Organism: Pleurodeles waltl; assembly: GCF_031143425.1. Classification (NCBI taxonomy): domain Eukaryota; kingdom Metazoa; phylum Chordata; class Amphibia; order Caudata; family Salamandridae; genus Pleurodeles; species Pleurodeles waltl. The sequence continues at coordinate 1,527,257,565 of NC_090444.1, forward strand.
TGCATTCGTAAGTACTGTTCTCGTTTTATTGCATGCTCAAACTACATTTGACTTCATTTTGGCACTATATTTACCAAATTTATAAATCTGCATATCTCTTGTTCTACTGATTGGATTTTTGCCATTTTAGTCTTGATTCATTTATTAAAATGTACTTCATTTTCTAAATTGGTGTGGGAGTTTTATTGTGTTGTGTTGTCACTTTATTACTATTTAAAATGCTCCATAAATACTTTCATATTGCCTCTAAGTTAAGCCTGACTGCTCTGTGCAAAGCTGCCAGTGGGTTGAGCACAGGTTAAGTTGCAGTTCGATTGTGCCTCACCCTGACACTGATTGTGGTTGCTACTTGTGTCGGGTTTCACCCCACCCCCAACAAAGGCCCTATTTCTCACAAGAGACAATTCATATTTTCATTCACAGTCTTTGTTATTTTTGTACAAAGAGGGGCATGCAGCAAAGACATTAATTGAAATCAAACCCTCTTGTACATCACACATTTCTCTATTGCTTTCATGTTTGGATTAGTGTCTAATCATGAGCTGATGTAGAGCAACATTTGGAAACTAAAAATACAATATAATGCTGTCAATCTTTCTGTATACAATCCTTTTTTGGGAAATTGGTTCACTTTCCAATATTATTATTTAGTAAATATTCATAATGATTATTTTAAAACTTGGTTCAGCATTATTCCCAAGAGTCAACATAGTGCTGAATGATGGTTTGCTTCTATTAACCTTCTTAACCATTAGTTATATAAAACATCCCCTCCAGATTATTAAACCACACTGATGGACCATATTAAAGCCCATTAGTACCTTTTAAGAGCTTGTCATTTAGTAATATTAATTTCCATGGTATTTGCATGTTACTATTTGTGGCAATTAGATGCCCTGCATTTAGAATGTGGGGGGATGCCAGATGCATAATGTATTTTGATTATGAATAATGTAGCCTCCAGGAATACATCTAGCGATAAACCTGACCAAGGACAAAAATAGTATAGGGCGTGCTTTGACAATAAAAGGACAAATGTGTGAGACTATATTTCGGTTAGCCTTAGTCTTTGGTGGCCTTGTTTGACCAAAATAATACTCACTGCACAAATGAAAAGAAAAACATAATATCACACTCAAACGTTAATTTAAATGTGTGTTATTTGGCATGTCAAAAGGCTAACAAAAGTGCCTTAGGCCATTAATACATAAAAGTCACCCACACAGATGATCTACCAGGTGCATTATAAATGTTTTCAAATACAAAGTTCAGATGAACATTCCAAATTACACATTGACACTTTTTTGGCCTTCCATTCTCATGTCTTAAATGTGTTGATCATGCAATAAAGCGATCTTAAATAGAACTGTTCATTGAAAGTTACTCTTGCCTCCATTGCCACCATGCTGTTGTATTTAGAAGCTTCTCCCCTCGTAATCATTGCTAATATCTCTGACATATTCCACAGTTAATGTTTATTCTTAGATATTACCACAGCAATTTTGGGGTGTTATATAATAAGCGATTGCAAAATTACCTGTGGTTAATGACTGGACCTTCCACTGGGCCATGTTGTTAACAAAAAAAGTGGTTTTTGGCTACTTGGCCAGTTATGGAGGCTACTCCTGGACTGCTTTCATGGCTATTTCAGAGAAGTCAATGAGAATGTCTGTAAAGGTATGAACGTTCATCACAGAGGAATAATAATAGACATGATCCATAATTCTGTTACATATGTACTTTGTGATACCCTGCTTAAGACTGAGAAATTTGCAAAGTTTACTTAACTGCTGACCCTCTAAATCCAAATCCCATCACTGACACCTTAGTCAGTTTTGTTTTAGCTTGTCTACCTGATGTGAGATGTATTGCAACAAGATATTTATGCATGCTGCATGTGCAAGAAACTAGGATCCTGTGGATGTCCCCCACATTTTGCCCCCACGTTTTGTTTTGATGCTTGATTCTGTCATTATTGATCTGAAAGTGTACTGAGGCCTGCTCATCAGACCCCCCATGACCTCAAATTATAACTTTGATTGGCAAACCTAAATGGCAAAGACTTTACCACCCCTTTAATGCCCTAGTAATTTGTACCAGAGGTACCAAGGGCAGGGATGCTAAAGGGGTCACCAGGGCTGCTGCATTGATTGTGCCACCCTCAGTGACCTGAGTGAAAACAAAGCCTGCAGGGCTGCTATGTCAGCCTGCATGAGCAGCTTGCCTGCTCGAGTTCGACTCTGTCCATACCAGGTGCAGGCAGAGTCTCCTCACTGCTCATAACATGTTAGTCACCCCTAAGGTAGGTCTCCTATAGCCCAGGAGGCAGGGTGCATTGTGTTACGAGTGTGGACATATATGTGCAAACATTTATGGCCCTCTGGAAGCATTTAAATGTAGTACTACTGCAGTTGACTGGCAGTCAATAGCATAACATAGTTCAGCTCCATGATGGCTTGACCTAATTCCCCCATGTTTGATGTAAAACACTGTGTTTTTTAACCCTAGACCTTACCCTGGTTTACCTAGCATGTAGCCAGGTGGCGTCCTCAGAAGATGCCCACTGAGCTTTCCCCTGCCTTGATGGGCTTTCCCAAGTGTTTACTACCAACACATAGTTGTGACCACATGCTGGGGAGTGTGCGCTGGTTGCAGAGGTCACGACAAAGGCCTGTGTAGGAAGGAAGTCACACCTCCACCCTGCCAGGATGACTAGCAATTCGACTTATCATGGTGGTTAGTTCTAAAGGCAACAGTGCTGCTGTTGGACAAAGGAATTTGTCCCCCACTCGAGGACAAAGCATCCCCCTGCCCCAAGCACCTTCTGAGCTGGGCAGGCTGCTCATGAACTGGAAACTCCTCTAAGGCTGATCAAACCTCTAGGGTGGGCCAGCTGGAGTGTACCGTGGCAGATGACCAGTTCCATATTGAAAAGGATTAGGAATAGTGGGTTCTGGGTAGTTTATAGACACACTCCCACCGGATGTGGCCACTTAAGGGGCAGATTAGCCTCAGGACTGGATGCCCATTGGCCACTGGTCCTCATACCCCTTAAAACTTCTAAATCTAGGATTTAAGAACCACCCTGGCACCAGAACCTCAGATCTGCTGTGAAACAAGAAGAGACTTGACTTCACAACAAGGCAGAATTCCACAAAGATGAGGTGCACTATCTGCACTTGTGGCAGCCACTCTGCACACCACTGGATTTCAACTCACCATGGACCAAGACAGGTTTCACAAGGACTGTGAACCCCTCTGCAACCGGACCCCTTCACCAGAACTCTCTAGGACTAATGGGAATAGTCACCTGACGGTGGCAGGACCAGACCGTAATTCCATGACCGCTGAAGAACTATCCACCAGGTCCCATAGCTTGGCTGTTCAATAGTAACTGGTCAGGAGCCTTCAGAGAATTGCAGACCAAACCCTCTGTGAGGCTCAGTTCTCTACATTGTTCTCCCCATCCCCTGAAGAAGATTACTCAAATGACTGTCCATGTTGGCACCATTGTTACCTCATTGGAATTTAGTTTTAAAAACCTTTAAAGATTGACAAATTACAAATCCTCTATAAGCTTCAATGAATCTTTTAACTAATAGATATACTATATGGGCCTTGGTTTTCAGGTTGGATAGATGGCTTGTCCATCTTAATTTATTATTGACCAGATAGCTATACACTGAAACATCCTCAAGGACATTGTCATCAATTTTTAATTTTACATGCTTCTGAACTTTGCCAAACATCATAAGCTTTGTTCTACCGGATTGACTTTAATGTCATTTTCAATAATATATTTTTGTGAGTTCCGTAACTGCGATTGAAGTCTGATGGGATCAATGAATGAGTGTGTTACCTCATTGTCATAAATAAAACCCTCATCCATAATCAGGCCCTTAGAGTAACCCATTCCAAAATGTTTAACACACTTTTCGACAAGGCTGTTCAGAGTTGTCGAAAGCAGAGTAATCTAGAACTAACATCCATACTAACAAATAGAGGAGCCTGGGCTCAACCTTGATGAATCCATCTTTCTACAATGAAATCACCTGTGATATCTGCTTTCTTGGCTGTAGTTGGACCCTTATCTAATTCTTGGAACTCAATGAATTAATGATAGCTGCGTAAGATCTTTCAAGATATTAACAGTGCTTAACACATAGATGCATGTAAATTGAGCTGCCTAGCTTTTGCTAATTCAAAAAGGCCATAAGTAATGGGACTTTAATTGAAAACAAATGTTTGCCTGTAAACTTCCACTACATTATTCATTGTGTTACATTTCACACACTTTTACTGAAGCCTGATTGATTCCTTACTCTTTAATTCACCCATGACCAGATAACCATCACAAAATCCTGCAGTTTGACATAAAAAAATAATACCCTGTAGTAAAAAACTAGATCCATCTTGTCACCTTTCTTGCATAATGGAATTATTGCTCATTCTAAGGCAGTTTTTGCATTAGAAACCATATATAAAATGAACAGCTATAGGTCTTAATTAAATGTAAAATGTCCATCTTCACTATGTCAGGTCCACAAGCTTTATTAGCTTTTGGCATCTCCTTCATATAATGTATACAAGTATCGTTTTTCAAATCACAGACATGCATAAAGTAAAGTCAAGATTATGTATGGGACCCTGATTATACTTGAAGAAAAGAACCGATTTGTTCTAGGGTGCGTACATGAAATGATCAAACAAGCAAATGGCATAGATCTATTTTCCTCATGTGGCTCCTTTATGAAAAAAATTATAAAGATCATAAAGTGAGGGAATCATACCTTATTATTAGATGACGGCTTCTTTCCTGCAAGTTGCTGTTTTTGATTCACATGAAGATGCTATAGTTTTTGTTTTCCTTGTAATATATGTATATAATTTTCAAAGCATTGTTTAGATTTCTTTGAATTTTTAAGAATAGGATCTTAAAACTTGCTGTATTTGATCTTTCGTTTTCTTTTTCTGACACTTCAACAGCTCATGCATGCAGACAACCGGAGACACCTACCCATGCAGATGTGAGATCGATAGATTTGCCTACCCTAGGCTACACGCTGCTGTATTCCTGTCAACCAGGATTTTTCCTTGCGGGTGGTTCAGAGCATCGAACATGCAAAGCTGACATGAAATGGACTGGCAAGGCACCAGTTTGTAAGAGTATGTTCTTATTCAAATATTGTGTGGTACTGATCACACTGTGCTATAAATTTAGTTTTAATTTAGACACAGATTTTCACTAGTGAGTGAGCTCTGATTTATCCTCCTTAACAACTGTGAACTTTGTATATAACTTGACCTGATGATGCATATGATACCTTATCAATCATCAAAAATGTATGTGTTGCAATGAAAAATAAAGTGGCCAAGAGAGAAAATCTTAATGTAGGCCACAATTATGTGGATTGAAAGAAAAAATGAATGCATAGGGCCTGATTTAGAACTTTGCAGAAGGGTTACTCTTTCACAATGATGACGGATATCCCATCCGCCGAAATCTAAATCCCATAGGACATAATAGGATTTAGATATTTGGGGACAGGATATCCATCAATTTTGTGATGGAGTAACCCATCTGCCGAGTTTTAAATCATACCCATAGTTCCATAGTGTATTCTAACATGCTATTCTCTATTTTAAGCAACTTTGGACCTTACTTATGGTTTGGTGGGTAGGATACTCTATCAAAACATGGTGGATATCCCATCCATTGTATTACAAGCCATAAACTATAGTGCACTACAGCGGACAAGATAGCTGCCTTATTTGTGAAGGATTATCCAGTCCACCGAACTATAATCATATCTTTAAAATAATACTCCACTTTCTCTGTAGTATTAGCCAGCTCTCAAATGTGTTCCAGTGACTGTACATATCACTGCTGAGATATTTTCAGTTACAAATTATAGGCTGGATAAAAGGTGTTGAGTTTAATGAAATATATACTTTGAAATACAAGGGAAAGTAATGAGGGAGAGACTTTGCAAAGATTATGAAAGAAAAATTGTTATTCAGGGAGGACTGAGATTTTACTGTTGCAGTAAAATGTCCTTACTTTAGTTGGAGTTTTATGAAAACAAATGGCAAAACATAAAATAGATATATCCTGAATAAAATCTATACAAGAGAACAACCTAGTTATGTACCAGTGAGCTTCATTACTCTGAGTCCAGTTCTTCCTCATCACAGTCACTACACAGTTCTTCTATCCCACAAACACTGTTTACATAGCCCAACCAAAACAAAGGACAACTTCTCCCATAATGATTCAAAGAGAAACTTCCCTCCCCACTTCCAATGTTATTCACTATACAGACTATGAAGAGGCCATATATCAAACCCTAAAGAATGGGAAAAAGAAAGGCAGTAAGTGATCAGGACTATGGTTAAGAATTAATTTGGAGTAATGAAGATTAATAGTATGCATCCAAGTTACTACTTCCACATTTGTCTCCCTTGTGTGGTTGTTACGCCAAGTGGTAATACGAGAGCATAAATAGAGTAACTTAATGGTCCAGTCAAATGATTTTAGAAACACAACACAAAAGTAATGCTACAACTATGAATTTAATAATAGTCAAATAATTGTGTTAACTTATACATTTCCTTTGAATAGAAGATAATACACAACACACAAATCTAATGAGAAACAACCAAGCACAAGAATGTGCAGAAAAACAACCACCTAATTGAAGATGGTGAGTCATGTATGTGTGAAGGGATGGCCAGGCAGCATCACAACAAATATCTCTTGATGAAACTCCATTGAAAGACACTCAACAGGTAGCCTTCTCCCTAGCAGATCTTCCCTCAAAAGAATGTGGAAAATCTGTACGTCACAAAGCATAAGCTGTGGAAATTGCAGTTTTGAGCCATTTCGGAAGTGTGGGAGAAGGATGAAGATCATTGCTTTTGATAGCAAATCTTATAAAGAGAGAATTGACCTCCTTACAAAAGCTATTTGATATATGTAAATGGAGAGTGCCCTATGAACATCAAGAGAGTGTAAACTAACCTGATACTTAGATGATGGATTCCGGAAAAAAAAAAAGTAACATGATGTTTTCTGGGCAGTGAAACTTGAAAAGCACCATAGGTAAAACTAATCAATTTGATCTAAGAACAAAGGAATTTGACCTTGTCTGCAAATAACCGGGTCAGAAAAGGTTCAGACAACAGAAGAGCCCTAGTCTCTCCATCCTTCGTCCAGAGCAAGAAACTAGTAGAAAAAATACCTTCTCTGATAGGAATTGGAATTAGATCAAAACATTCAAAGGGCTTGAAAGTAGCACTAAGGCTAGCCAAACTAAAGGGAAATTTCATGAAGGAACAGAGCAACAAATCACATGCCTACATAAAAAGCCCCTATGCAACAAGAGTCTAAGGAAGAAATTGACTAAATTCCCTCTTCCGGGATGGAAAAGCAGATCAATGGTTTTGCCTAGTAGAAACTGTCAAACCTAGTACAAAACAATTTGCACAAATGCAAGACCCTAACTGAATCACAAGAAGCAGGAGCGATAGACCCCAAAGGACCTAATGGTGAATGTAAGCTTTTAGAGCAAGTAGGCTTCTGGATGTTGGATACTTTTGAATACCTCAGGGAACACCCCAAGCATTCTTAACAATCAGAGCAATCTGATTTTGTTTCTCAAGACCCATACCCCCAGGCTCAGACAGATAAGTGAGGCTGATAAGGAAATGGAATTCTGAGAGAATTAGAATGGATTTCGAACTCCCAGTGAGGCGAACAGACATCTGTAGCATCTGAGGAGACCAAGGGCTACTGGACCATCCTGGGCCCACCAGAAGAACCTTCAGATGATCCTTATGTATTTTCTTTGCATGCCTGGAAATTATCTGGAAGGGTGGGAATGCACAGAGAAGACTCTACACCCACAGATTGAACAAAGCATCCCCTCTCCCCCATTCCCTTTTAAAAGGGATTAGGCAGCCAAAAAGAAGAATAAGGGAGTTTTCAGCACATTTTTCAGCTGAACAAGTCTACTGACTTACTATTCTTCCCCAGAAGACATACTGTCATTTAGAGAGGATATTCTCTTCTACCCACAGGGCTGTCACTTGGCAAAGCACTGATAGAGAGGGAGCTCTTGTTCCTAGAGGACCTTACCACCTGTTTGTCTGTCTGCATGCTGATACAACAAAGTGCACAAATAAAGCAGAGCCCTCTGGGCTGCTGCTTTTTGTGGCTGTTCCAAGGACCCTTGGAATTACTGTCTTTCAGAATTACCTCAGTGAAATCCTAATTACAGCTGTAGTTAGTATTATAAGAGGAGGAGATGCAAGCTAGCATCCTGTACTCACATTTGTCACAGTCAGCAGTCATTAGAGATCTTGACAGATCTGAGTACTCACCTCATATTACTGAGATTTGGGGCTCCAAAACAAAAGAATGTATTATACCAGAGGGTGAAGGTGAATTCAAATCTTGGATGGAGGAACGCAATGGATTTAATCTCACTTTGGCTTCTTAGCCATTCTCTTGATGTTGCTTAGAAAGATGGAAAATTAATCTGTTTGTTCTGTTCTCTGGAAAGATCACCGGTCCTAGATCCATTTGACAAAAGCTCCTATGAACTGCAGAGACTGTGGTGGATCAATGTGGGATTTCTTGAAATTCATAAGGAACCCATTCTCATGAAGAACTTTGCAGACTTGTTATACAGATGTGTTTATCTTTCAGAAGGAAGATGCAATTAGCCAACAAAACAAGTATAGATACATTTGATTTCCATGTTCATGTAGTATACCTGTCAGTGGCGGCACTAGGAGGTTTGTAAATACCTTTGGCACCGATGTATGTCAGACCAAAGGATAACACTCTGAACACTTAAATGTTTTCCCCTCAAGGAAAATGTATGGAATTTCTAAACTCTTGGATACATTTTCAAATGGAAACATTGACATGTAGGACAGGTCGATAATCTTTAGAAGTCTTATGTGAATAGAAGTTGTGACATCTCTTTGCGTTTGAAACCCAGAAAATGGTGGATTCGGCTGTAAATCTTGCATACACTTCAAAAGAGTTTGCTGTTGAGCTGCACACTGAGGAAGAGGAGTCTCACAAAATTATTTGTTTGTTAGTTTCTTGAAATTGGATTGGATTGCCTAACTTTACAATATGAAGAGCCTAAATATGTGATAATATAGATTTCCAAAATTCTTGAAAGATGAGAATGCAACCCCACAAATGGAGTTTTATTTTATAGCAATGTTTTAAGAAAGACTACGTTATAGAGGAAACAGCAGATTGGGTTTGGGCTTTGTCTATTAGAAGGATTCCCCAGCCACAACACCTTGAGTAAAAGTGTTGAGTATTAGACTTAGCTACCACTGGGCCAAACATTCTCTTGGTACAAAATCTGTATCCACTAGAAAAGCTGGGTTCATAAGTGTTTTTTATCACAACCAACTTTTTAACCATGTTCTTAAGTTGCTTTCCAGAAAATGTGAAACCTTCAAAAGTCAGTTTCATTAGGACTGATGCCTGAGAAGCATCAGTATTCCAAGATGGCTTCTAGATCTGTCTACATGCTGGCATGGATGTACAATATGATGCAGCTGCTGAGAAAAGGCCATTAAAATGGATATCCAAAAGAAAACCTGTTGCTACATCATCGAGAGGCCTGATGAACAATCCGCTCCCTCCTGCATATGGTTTGCTAGTACTTGAAAGTCTACAGGGGATCCTGTAAGCAGCATATGAAGTAGCCTGGATGGCAAAATTCAAGGCTGTATAGGATCTCATAATGGCAACGTCAATGTTCTTGTCAATTTTATCTGATGTCACTACATCCTTGAAAACTGTGATGAGAGCTTAGCAATTAAGACCCTCCAAACAGGACAGTTGGTGCACCATGGAACTGAGAACCACAAAACACAACTGCAACTGACGAGAAAGGAAATAGCGCACCAGCAAATAGCCAATAGACTGAGCCAGCTTCAATCTGTCCCTCAACCAATACCACCGACTTAAGAAGGAGACCAAGAGGAGTGCCTTGGCCAACCGCATCAATGCCAGCTCTAACCACAGCAAATAAATCTTCAACATCATCAGAGAGTTCTCTAACCCCTCAGCCCCTGAAAACATTATCACCCTATCTCAGGAACTCTGCGACACCCTGGCAGACTTCTTCCACAAGATCTCCACCATTTACAAGACTTTGAATCCTAACCCACCTCCACTGACACCCTCAACCTCCTCGCTCCCACAGATGCATACCATGATGCTATCTGTGACCACCTGCTTCCCACCTTGGACTAGCTCACCAGACAAAACACTGTAGCCATCATGAATGCTGTCCACTCAGGAGCACCCACGGACCCCTGTCCTCACCACATTTTCAACTTCGGGAGCAAGATGACCAGCAGCGAGCTTACTACCACTTCCAACTCATCCATAACCATGGCCACCTTCCTCAAAGTATGGAAACACACAGAAGTCAAACCCTTTCTAAGGAAACCTTCCGCTAACCCCAGTGAGCTCAAGAATTACCATCCCATCTCTCTGCCCCTCTTTCCCACCAAAGTCCTCAAAAAGGCCATCAACCAACAACTCAAAGAAAATCCGGAGATTAACAATCTTCTGGACACCTCCTGTTCGAAAGTCATCCTTTTTACCCTGATGACTCGCATTTTTTGACTGATACTGATGGTTAATGACTCTGATTTTGCCCTTGGCTGTGCTGACAAGGCCAGGGGCCAATCCTATAAGTAAAAGATATATGGCAATGAGGCATAATTACATTTGGCTCTGACTACCCACCTGTAAGTCCCGAGTCTATGGTAGGGCAAGTAGGTTTGATACCCCAGAGGACTTAAGGCACTTAGGACCAGATTTTACAAGGCCCTAGCGCCTCCTTGCTCCACACTAATGTCTTTTGTTTACGGTAATGTGGCTTAAGAAGGCAATTTTCACCACACCCACTTTACAAAGTGGCTCAATGCATGCACTGTGCCACTTTGCGACCTCTTGTGCCTCATTATGCCGGCATCAGGTATAATTGCATGCAAGGAGGTGTTCCAACGTTAGGAGTCCCACAAAAATGACACATTAAAATTTACAAGATTTCACAACGCCATTTTTGGCGTCATTTTTAATGTCTGCTCAAAGCAGGCGTTAAAGTTACACACCCATTTTAATCAATGGGCATCCTTGCACTTTGCTGCACTAGTGTGAAATGTTTTGAAGCTAGTGCAGCAAAGCACCACAATAGAGTGGAAATGTTGATGCTACTGGCTTAACATGAGCCATGGTGAGCTGTATTGTAAATACTGGGCACCCATGGTTTCGTTAGGTGGGGCATGTGTGACTCAAGAAAACTGGCACATTAGCACTCATGCATCAGTTTCTTGTAAATATGCCCCTTAGGATGCACTCCTGTGGTATCTGTAGTCATTTTAAAGCCAGCCCTGCTTTGCAGGATGCTTTTAAGATAGAACTATGCCCTAATAGGAACTTGGAATTAAATGTACTTTCAAAGTATTAAATTATCTTCTTATTTTTACATATAACTCATCCCTAATATCTACCCTTGGTGCCCCAAGGATAGGGTGCATTGTACAAATGAGCAGAGACATTATAAAATATTTTAAATGCCCTGGTGAGGGAAAAACTGTAAATTTCATTTTCCCCATTGTAGCACTTCTAGGTCTATGGGCTAACGTGGGAAGGGTTTATTAAACTTTAAATAAAGTCTAACTTTTGACAGGAGTGAGGTAGAGCAATCATTCAAAGTGTCAAAATAATAGCTATGATAAATGTAACAACTTCACAAGGTTAGATGTATTACAGCTATTGCAGGAAAATAGTTTTAGGACTGATTTCCTCAAATTAGCCTTGCAGCAGCCTCTCCTGATTGGTCAGCCTTTGACAGGCTGAGCCAAGCTGCACTGATGAGATGTGAAGTAGCCTGGGCTTAGACAAAGGGACCTACTGGTGGGAGGAGATCTGCTGTTGCAGATGTCAGCACAGTAAGATGGCTGGGTAGCCAAACTGGTCTTCAAAGGGAGAAGGACAGATGTTGAGAGACCTAGGTCCAACTGCACTTCCTTCACCCCTAGTCAGAAGGGAGCCTCTCTAATTATATTACAAATGGGGCTGGATGGGGGGTGTAGGGAAAAGTTAGCAACACCTGTGGTTGGGTTAGCCAGACCTGAACCTCCAAGAGAGAATGTCTCCATTTTGGGTTTTTGTGGAAGTGCTTTCACTGACACAAATATGCAGGACTTCTAAGGAAGTTGTTATCACTGAGGGTGGCACTCTGTATCCCATTGGTCAGGGGTGCCCCATCTACTGGTCAGCCCACAAACCTGGATAAATATGGGAGAGAGGACCAGCAATTCAGAATCCTGCCTGGAAACATCAAGAGAAGGACTGACCTGCTGAAGCCCTGGTCTGCACAATAAGAGGACTGCACTCCGAAGGACTGCACCTGCTGCACACTTTGGGTTTCACAAATGATTCTTTACTTGGCTTAAAAAAAATAAGGAGTGGGCTTCCTGAGAGCAACAAGCTCAAAGGAGCTGCCAAGAGTCACCTGCATCAACTCCTGCAAAGACAAGCCCAGCTGACCATCTAAACTGGGCTTACTCAGATGCATTGTGGGGATTGTACTCCCAACCCTCCAAGGAGCAACTCGGAGCTTCTAGAACCTTAGCTGCTGTTGTGGACACTTCAAGGCTCTAAAAGGACCTTCTGTAAGAAGATCCAGAAGTTTAGAACTATTTAGAGAATTTTTGGTAAAAAGCTCCATAAGGTGACCAACCCGACTTTGAGAGTCAGGCAAGTGACATCGAACCGTGACTTGGTCTGAAATGTAGGTTTTTCCCGCTGAAGTTCTGGAGCTCTTCACCATCGACAATGAGAACCCAGACCTTCAGGAATCACTGAGGTATTGTGCTGAAGCAAGCTGCCATTGTCGAACTGCAACCCGGCCTGCCGAGGAGACTCTCTTGGCGTTGAGAGAAAAAGCTAAAAAAACTTGATTGTGTGACTTTAAAAACTTGACTGCCCCAACCATTCATTATAACCAACCTGTGCTCCATCGTGGATGGCCTAAAATTTGGACTTCATCCCTGTCCAGTGCGTTCAGATAGTGGTGGTTCGTGGTTTTCACTTTTTAGTACTAGAAAGCACATGTTTACGTCTAATATTGAAAAATTCATATCTCTGGTTCCCTATATTGGATTTTTGTTGTTTTGGTACTTTAAAGAACAAAGTTTCTCTATTGTAAATTGTTTTAGGATTTTTATTGTGTGTTGTGTCTTACTTATTTACTGTTTTGTTCATATTAAGTGCTTTAGACACCTGTCTCCTAAGGGGACTTACTGCTCATCAGCCAAGCTACAAAGGGTTGAGCAAGGATTATTTTATTTGAGTGGACCTTATTTGTGGGTGTGGTGTTCTTATTAGCTGTAGGTACCTACCTGCACCTACTAATAAACTACTTTCCAACTCTTCCGAATCTCAATTCTGCACCAACCACAGCACCAAAGCCCCACAATCGCTTCAACTCAGAACCCTCTTTGACTGCGGAGAAATTGCCGCCCTGATCCTCCTCGACTACTCAGAGGCATTCAACACAGTATCCCGCCAAATCCCATCAAGAGACTTGATTGCATCGGAATCCAAGGAGACACCCTCAAAAGGACTGCATCCTTCCTTAACAGAAGAACCCACGGAATCCATCTACCACCTTTCACCTTGTAACCCAAGAACATAATTTGTGGTGCTTCTAAAAGCTGTATTTCAAGCCCTACAGTGCTCATCATCTACATGACCCTCTAGGCCAATATTATCAGAACTCATGGAATGAGCATCATATCCTAAACGGACAACACCCATCCTGTCGCTATCAAAATACCCCTCCATCACGGAGGCCAACTTCTGCAGGTGCATGACAGGCATTACTGACTGGATGAATAACAACTGCCTAAAACTCAACACAGAGAAAACTGAAGTGGTGAGCTTTGGGAACAACACCTCCCATTAAAACGACTTCTTGCTGCCTACTGAACTGGGAGTAGCACCCTATCTAACAGACCATGCTTGCAAACGTGGCATCATCCTGGACAGTGAGCTCACCATGAAAAACCAGATCACCAGTGTCTCCTCCGCCTGCTTCCTAATTCTTGGCATGCTCCATCATATCTTCAAATGGCTCCCTGTCAACACCAGACAAACTGCCACTCAAGCCCTAGTCACCAGTTGGCTGGACTATTTCAACACACTCTACATAGGAATCACCACACACCTCCTGAAGAGACTGCAGACCATACAGAATTAATCAGCCAGACTCATCCTTCACATCCACAAAGGGACCCACATCCCCACCCCCTCAATAATCTCCACTGACTCCCAATTCCGAAGAGATGTCAATTTAAGATGTAGATTCACACCTACAAGGCCCTTCACAATCAAGGACCAGCATACAGCAACCACCACCTGAATTCCCACCTACCTTCCAAAACCTGAATTTCATTTCCCTCTCTCTCTCACCCCCTGCATCCGCTGAAGCAACAGTGGAGGACATTCCTTCTCCTAACTGGCAGGAAAATCCTGTAACAATTCCCTCTCTTCACCTGCAGACCTCATCCTCTCTTCTGGAACTCAGGAAATGACTCAAGACCTGGCTACTCAACTAAACCACTTAGCAGCTCTGTTCTCAGTGCTGGATACTCTCACAGGTGATTAGCCATGCTCTATAAATATTTTTTGATTGATTGCTGAATGACTGGCAGTCTTCATGAAGCTGGGATTTCCTCTGCAAAGTCCTCTAATGCCTACCCTCTGGCAAAAATTCTCAGAAAGGATTGCTGATCCACTTTCCTCCATTGATGACATTGGATGAAAAGAAAAAGTCCCCATCATCTCCTACTGGAGTTGAATTTGAAAATCCTAAACTGTTTCTCAAATGTTACAACAATTCAGAGAACATATATTCCTGCAGAAAACAACCCCTGACTTCTTAGTCTGCAAGGGTTGCATACAAGATCCTCTTGGGATTCCAGTTTTTTTCAATAATCTGCTGAAGCATCTTCATTGTGGACGAAGCTTCCAGCTCCATAGGAGAATGGGCTGTCAAGTGGCAGGGACGGATCTTCCACGCTTTCTTGAGCGTGTAATCCTTCATTCTGAACAAACTGCTGGAATGAATTAAAACATCTCGCTTAAGAATGTTGCCTAGCATAAAGGTATTATGATTCACGAAGTCCATGGGAGCGTCAATCTGAGAATCAGGCTCAAGTATTTCTAAAAACGAACCACATTGCTGAGTGCATTAGATAAAATAAGACATTTTCCAAATATGTGCTCTAAAGCGGGTTGAAACAAATAGAAATACCGTCCAACCTTCATATGACCGCTTAGCGAGTTTTAAAAAAGATTTAGAAATCAGTTCCTTCTGCTTGGCAAGATGAAGAAAACTGAAAAGCCTGCCGGAGAGCACTGAAACTGACCTTCAGGGATAAGAAACAAAAGATTTAAGAAATCTCAACAAAAGGACAAAAATAAAATATTTTCTTCTGTTTGGAAGATAATACGTCCACAGAATAGAAGAAAGGCATAGGAATCTTGGAAGGTAGCTTTTCATTTGTAAAATCATGGCAGAAGGGCGCCGTGTTAGGTCGTTTATTCAGGTTGCCCTAGTTATATATACCGTGAGACGGGCGAGGAGGCATTATAGTCATGATTATTACAATAGGAAGATTCTGTCTAGTGAATGTAGCACATAGTTTGTACACATCAAGACTTGCATGTCTGATAAGATTTTCAAATTGCTGTTGCTTTTAGCAAAACATTTAAATACTTTGTAAAACTAAATTCTGTTCAAATTATTACATATTTAGGGTTGTTTTTTCTTTTGTAGGCAAAGGAGTCAGAGAAATCAATGTCACAGTGCCTAAGACCCCAGGTATGCATTATCTTTCAGACTATTTTAATTTACTATTTGCAATATCATGCTTTTATGCAACATTCACTATGAAACCGTAACGTAAAACGCATGTTGCAAGATTGCCTTGTTAGCTTGCCCGAGAGTTTTGCATTGCAGGACTAAAAGCCTTTGTCAGTGCTAGGGCTAACTTACACTAGTGAATGCTTGAGTTGATAAAGTCAAGCAGCATTGAAAAAAGATGCTGCAGTCTGCCCTTACAATGACATTCTAATTATTTTCTTCTGCCGTTGGATATAGCACTGATGTGTCACCATTGAACAATTTCAGAGCCCTTAATGAGACACTACACTGATGAAGGGGTAATAGTTTTGTATGAAACGTGGATTAGCAGTAATACAAGGGTTCTGATGCAGGTGTCTTTGATTTTAATCAGGATTTATGTTATCTCGCTGTTGCAGCTGAAGATTTGTCAATAAGCAATGCTGCTTCTCTTTCCTACTATCATCATGTGCTGCTTTGCGCTTACAATCGTTTGTGTACTCTAGTTTGTGAGAAAAAGGATTTTATGACCAGAAAAAGTGGGGAAATGTCCACAGTGAATAGAAATAGAGACAGCTGATCTCCATGAATTCACGCCCAAACATGTTTGCTTCCACTTAAAGCTTACAATTTGTGACAACCTGGAATATTAGGACTGTGGGAAAGTGGATTCTGAGTCAGTAAATCCCCTGGATTTTTCACTTTTAGTGCTGCCTGATGTATGGTCTTCTGCCGCGAGTCTCACTCATCGTAAAACTCTCTTATAGTGGACAGAGAGTGCTGTCAATGTCCACCTTCTAAAACACAGTACCCTGTTGCAGGGCGGGGTGAGAGGCTGAGGGCTCATTGCACGAGAACATGTATGTATATATGCATGTAGATGGGATTTCTATAGAGTAAATCTAGCCAAAAGTCAGCTGAGGGCTGTACATGGTCATTGTTAGATTTACCTCTCTCTGCAGGGCCACTGGCAAACATTTGACCTTTACCCCTCTTGCTTTTCTGAATTTGGTTTTGTTGGCATTAGGGTTCTGGGCACTTTACCACTGCTAACCAGTGCTAACGTTCTTGTGCTGTCTCCCCAAAACATGGTATAATGGCTTACACCTGATTGGCATATTTAGTTTAGTTATAAGTTCCTAATTTATGGTACTGCTTATATCCAGTGCCTGCAAATTAAACGCTACTAGTGGGCTTGCATCACCCATTTTGCCACACACTTAATAAACATATCTTAGGCCTGCTATTGCAGCCTGTACTGCAGTTTTGATCTGTAATTTCACCCTAACGAAATAAAGCTTTTGCCAGCCCTAAACCATCCTTTTAGTGCATATAATACATGCCTAAGGTAGGCCCCAGAGGGCAAGGTTCAGTTAATATAAAAGGTAGGGTATAAGTTTTACATGTCCTGGTGTGTGAAAAATTCTTAAATTCCCACTACTGCAAGGCCTACCTCTCCCGTAGGATAATATGGGGTTACCTTATTACAGTCAACAAGTAAAACATTTCAATTGGGAGCCATTAGGAATGCTAAGTTTGGTGTCTAAAGAATTGTAATTTAAAACTCTCTTTAAAACCTCTATAAATGTAAAGTCAGATTTTCAGTCAAAATTCTGAAAATGCCACTTTTAAAAAGTTAGCATTTTATGTCCTAACCATTTAGAGTCTGCAACCTGTATCCCGGATCACATGACTAGATGCAGTTGTTCTTTGTGTATTGCTCCCAGACAGTAAGACAAAGGGGAAATAGGTGTTGCAGGATAGACCATCCCTACCTTGAGAGGGGGATGGAGCTGTCTCCTACACACACAAATACTCCACCTCAGCACACTCACAAAGGGATTGACATTTGTCTTTTGTGTCCCTTGACAAGCTGGGAAGAGGGCAGGGAGGGAGGAAATTCCAAACACCTCTGGGGGTGGAAACCTCAGGAACCTTCTCTTATTTAAAGATGGCACAGGGTATACATATTGGACCCTTAAACCCAAAATGTCAGTATAGCTCTAAACCGATGAAAAACTCAGATGGACTGTGGTGGTGCTCCTTTGCAAGAAGGACTGCTATTTTGCTGCTGTGCTACTCTACTGCACTGCTGCCTGAGTAAGAAGGACAGGACCTGCATCCTGAAACGAGGACCATCAGAGTCACTCCAAGGGCTATCTAGCTGGCCTACTGATCACAGCCTCAGACAGGAATGGCCAACAACTGAACTCTGCCTGCTGTGAGTTTTGCCCCACCCCAAGTGGTGCCACCTCAGTTCTGGACCCTTGGAGGTTGGCCTGAAGATGCTCTGCCAGCCAGCTGTGGTCTCTTGGCAGAACCAACTCAGTGCACTGCATCTCCTTGCAGCTCCACATTGGCACCACCTTTGCACAACTCATCGCTTACACAGGACCTTGCATCACAGGTCACAGCTCATCAGACCTATGACTGCACAAAGCCCCCCAGACACAGGACTTTGCATCACAAGCCTTTTGTCTATCCTCAACGTCGACACAGAATCTTGCTTTGCAAACCTTGCCAACAGTTTCATTGGAACTTCCCCTGCACAATGCTCTTCTATGCAGGATCTCACATCGCAGGCTGCAGCTTCTAGGAAATGCTGCTGCACTGGACTTCCTTGGTGTGGGATCTTTCAGTGCTCTGCAACCAGGATTTAAGTTTCTTTTTTCAGCAACTTGGTCCCTGTATCTGGCCCACACTATATCATCATCTGACTGTACTTGTGACATTTCACCGGTCTGGTGCAACAAGATAACCACATTTGGCACTTTGTGCTTTTAGGCACTATTTTCACTTAGATCTTTAGAATTGTATATCTTCATTCTACTGATTGGATTTTTGTGATTTTAGTCTTAAATATTCCATTACATTTTATTCTATTTCTCTAACCTGCTGCAGGCTTTTTTTTAGTTGTGTTTTTACTTTGTTACTGTTTGAAGTGATGCACAAATACTTAACACATTGCCTCTATGTTAAGCATGACTGCTTTTGTGGCAAGATACCAGAGGGCTAAACACTTGTTAATTTGGGATCTGCTTGTGTTTCACCCTGACAGTAATCGTGATTGCTACTTGAGTAGGGTTTTACCCCCCTCAACCAGTAACCCAATTTCTTACAGCTAGCCTATTGGCTTTCAGAAGGCATCAGCACATTAACCTATAAAAAGCTGCCCTATTGGCTTTGAAAAAAATACACCACAATAATGTATCACTAACCATATTGCAAAGTAATACGTACAGATACACATATGGTAATGCATAACAATACTTGCCAAAAACATATTTAAAGCACTTTTATTCCAAGCAAACTTGAATGTGTTTTTGAGTCTTTCTTTAAGACACTTCAGGCCACGAAATACAACCACAGAAGCAACCACAAGGTGCCCCTAGACGCCAGTTGAAGCTCCAGCTCGGGGTACTTTAAAAATTATGGTAAGCTCTAGTGGTCTCATTCATTCAATGGCCCAGAAGAGTTAGAGTTTATTTACTTTAGTGGCTGCTTTTCTAATTTCAACCCCCCACAAATCTTTTATAAATTGATGTTGGCATACCTCATACCTGCCTCTCTTTGGGGCACCATGACAATGCTAAAATATTTTTTTTTTAAAACACACAGGGCATTATGGGGCACTCCCAGGAGGGAGCAGTGAATATAGAATGATCGGCCTGCCCACTTCAGTAATGAAGTTGCGAGGCCATGCCTCCTTGATTTGAATGTTATTTTTTTTTTATATCCTTGGTGCCCTGGTCCCGCTTATGATTCACCAGCTTTTTAAAAAAAATAAAATGGCAGTACAGGGAGCCAACTCCAGTGGTGCTGTCACACTTTATATTTTTTTTCTGTAGGTCCCAACCAGGCTTCCACACAATTGAGATCCCTAGGGGTCACTGGGAAGGCTCATGGACCCATGACCCAGCTGGCTCACCTGTAGGCACCTATTTTGGGTGTTGGTAGGAGCAAGATTCACTGATTTGCTCTGAACCAGCAGGAGCAGCTTCCATTGTTGCTCCCACATTGCAGGAGCAGACCTGTGTTCTCTGCCTACAAGAGCACAGGCATGGAGTTAGGAATGTGTTCACTGCCAGAAAACACTGCAGTGTCTTGGGGGGATGAAGTCACTGGGACACTGCCTGCCATCTGGCCTGGGGGATGAGGCCATCATGCAGATCAGGCATGGGGGTGTACATGCCCCTCCCCCCAAAAAAAAACTATGGCTGGGGTCCATGGTACATGGTCCATGGACCAATAAATGGCTCAGGGAAGTGGCACCACGCTTCCTCCTTTCCTTAAAATAATGATGTGAGGACCCCTGCCAGTCCCTGGTCCACCATGGTGGAATCTAATTGAAACAGACAGGGGCCCAGTCCTTTTTTTAAGCTTATTCTGAGCTAATGAAAAAAAACCCTTTTTTTTATTTTGTCCCCCTTCTCTCTGTGACTCACCACAAGGCCTAGGGAGTCATGATTTTTTTTCAGGACAGAGGGCAGAGTCCCTGAGTTCTAAAATGCAAGACATCTTTGTTGATGTGAGGCAGCCTTTCTGATCTTATATTTTGTTCTGCAGGTCATGCGGTAGTCCTGCATCTCTAGATATCAATAAATTGTGAACCTTAATTTTTCAAAAGCTACTGAAAGAGTTATACCAAATGAAAGTGAGCATGCTTTCTGAGTAAAGATCTAGCTTTCTGCCTTTTGTTGGTTTAACGGATCACCACAAATCTTTCCAGGAAGAAGCTGATGTGATGTATCCTTCTTTTGTAAAGTTTTGTGATGATTCTTCAAACTGCCCCAAAGTTATTAGCAAATCAAAAAATCCATCTCCCACAAAAACCTGATTATTACTACATGGTAGCGACTGCTACTGTCGAAAACAGATGTAGAGAGAGAGATAGATAGATAGATAGATGAATAGATAGATAGATAGATAGACAGATAGATAGATAGATAGATAGATAGATAGATAGATAGATAGATAGATAGATAGATAGATAGATAGATAGATAGATAGATAGATAGATAGATAGTCTCTTGCCTGGCATTGTCTACATAATCAGATGCAAGTAGTCCGTTAGGTTCTACCACCAAGTTATTTGCAGAACCATTTATTGTTTCCCCAGGAGAAGAAATGGAACAACACTCTGGCGGTCATTCTGACCGCGGCGGGCGGCAGTAGCCGCCCGCCATGCGGTCACCGCCATTTGGCTGCTCCGCGGTCAAAAGACCACGGAGGCCATTCTGGCTTTCCCGCTGGGCCGGCGGGCAACCGCCAAAAGAGCGCCCGCCGGCCCAGCGGGAAAGGCCCTGCAACAATGAAGCCGGTTCGGAATGGAGCTGGCGGAGTTGCAGGGGTGCGACGGGTGCAGTTGCACCCGTCGCGATTTTCACTGTCTGCAATGCAGACAGTGAAAATCTTTATGGGGCCCTGTTAGGGGGCCCCTGCACTGCCCATGCCAGTGGCATGGGCAGTGCAGGGGCCCCCAGGGGCCACACGACACCCGTTCTCGCCATCCTGTTCCTGGCGGTAAAAACCGCCAGAAACAGGATGGCGGGAAGGGGGGCGGAATCGATTCAGCCCATGCAGGGGTATTCCGGCGGGAAACCGCCGGATCCCCCTTTCTGACCGCGGCTTTACCGCCGCGGTCAGAATGGGCATTGAAGCACCGCCAGCCTGTTGGCGGTGCTTTCGTGTCCCTCCACCCTGGCGGTCCATGTCCGCCAGGGTTGGAATCAGGGCCTCTGTCTTATTTATTCCTTGGGGAAACAAGAGATGGTTCTGCAAATATTTACATATAATTAATAAAGCAGTCATATCCATTGTTGTGTTTTATCGCCTAGAGGAAGCTCACTCACCCTACTAGTGAAGTCAGACCAATTCCTCTCATCTATGATTGTGTCTTGAGAAGCATTATAATTTTTTGGAATGAAGTCTTTTAACCATCATAAATCCCTGCATGTTGTGAGGAGAGAGACGGGTCCTTCCGACTGTGACAACTGCCCTAATTCAATTGAGGACAAGTTCCAAATATACAATAGCTATCAGTATGCTAGAGACTTCGTTGCCCGCCTGCTGAATTTGGTCATTGTTCGTTCTTCCTCGTCAATAGGTCAATGGGTCTTGATTCAGGTACACCTCAATTGGGCAATGCAGATTGCCTTGGATAATCTTTTGAATTGTCATTGGTGCCACCACTTGCTTTGCCTATATTGCCTGCACATGTGCACTTAGTTTAATTCCTAACCTACGAACTCAATCCATCACAGAGGTTGACCATGAACTTGAAGCTGTTGTTACTGTGGATTAAGTAGCAGCTGGCTATAGTTTTGGTTGCCAATTCAGAGACTGCGAGCCAACAGAGTCCCCTTTGTGGAGGATGAAAGCTATACTTTAGATTTACCCTGACCTAAAATTTGCAATCATTCTTCCAGAGTACCTGATGTTCGGTACAGGTCTTGTAAATTGAGACACACAATTCTTAGAAAGGAATGAAAGTGGCTAGTGTGTGTTTTTTTTACCATGGTACAGCTGTACTCTTGGGAGGACACAATCATTTTGCAGCATTTGATTAGTTTTCCAGTAAAAGATTATGCTGCTGAAGAAAGCAGCTGCTTCTTCGTTGACATTGCAAAATATTTGCTCTACCTTTTGCAAATGTTCCTACAGCAGGTGCGACACTGAAATGGCTTGGCTCATTGTTCTATCCGCCTTGCTAACCTCCTGTGTTACAATCTAAAAAGGGAGTAGAATTCAGGCACTGTACTAATGCCATTTGTCCACCTCCTTTGTCATAAATGTGGTAGTTGAATCTCCTCTCATTTGAGTTACGAAATCATTGATAGGCCTGTGCTGCTCAAAAAGGTGTTGACTGCCAAAAATACTGCACTATTTTCACTGCTAGTGGGTTAGCCTACGACTCCGCTTTAATTTTCTTCCACAGAGGGAGAAACATGGGTGATCATTTAGGAAGGGCAATGAGATGCACAGCCTTACAGGCCACTACTGTATTGGTAGTAGGGTTGACGCCCATGACTGGGCATTTCAAATGTTCGAATTGTTCATAGTGCCCACAGACAACACAGACTATAATTTTCAAAGTAGTCAGCATACACATTTTTCAAATTCTTTTTCTACCAATATTGTATATGTGACTTGGTACCCATGTGAATTACTCAATACCGGCCAGACATCACAAAATGTAAAGGACCCTACAATTCAACACAAAAGTTGTATTAGGGAAAAATCGAAAATGCAACTTTGGTAGAAAATTAAATGGCAAGGGGCCATTCAGAAACTGAACTCAAGAGGCATATCATAGACCAGGTTAAACTACATCTAGTGGGGTAAAATCCAG
This sequence comes from Pleurodeles waltl, assembly GCF_031143425.1. Lineage (NCBI taxonomy): Eukaryota > Metazoa > Chordata > Amphibia > Caudata > Salamandridae > Pleurodeles > Pleurodeles waltl. Next base: position 1,527,280,878 of record NC_090444.1, read on the forward strand.
TACCTGCTTAATAGGTGCACAACTAGGTGGATTATGAGAGGTACAGCAACCACCCAGGGTCTCAACACCTTAGATGAGTGGAATTAAATTTGTCTGATGTTCTGCTTCTCCTTGATTTTACTGTGACTGCACTGATTTATTTCAGTTTGTTATTGGTTTTCTTGTTACTGTGCAATATTTAATTACGTTTACATCCCCTCTTTACTACATATGGACTCCTACCTGTACATAGGTTTGTGCTTTTGAATTGTATACATGTGATACATATCTTATGCATGACCACTTTAATTTCTTATCTTTAAACTGACTGCTATTCTCATTAGTTGTTTTTTCTATGGCAGAAGTGCCTGTATTTATCTGGATGGGACAAATGTCTTGCGTTTCTTCCAAATAATGCTATCCACTGATAATTTCATTCTATACAAGGAGTTTGTAGTGGTTATGCTGCTCTATTCATGCAGTCTATTATTCTCTAGCACTTTCCCCATGAGCCTCTCTGAACTATGTTTACTCTTGTTATTATTTCCTTATGTGATATGATTTACTGACACGCTTGCCTGGGATTGTTGTCCTTTTATTATTTTTATTTTTATAATTACATGTCGCAGGTTATACCTCCCTACTCCATTCCCTAGACCATTGTCATTCCTTTATTTCTCTCACTAACCACACAGATATTACCACCTACTGTATCTTCCGGATTCCAAAAAACCCAGAAGGCACCTTATGGAGCTACCTCAGATGGGATTAACTCCCCTCTGAGGTAGCTCTACAGGCCATAGACTTTTCAGGATGATAATGTTTACACATTCATCACTGGGACCCCACCATGACTCATTTTCCTCAGTAATGCTACATGCATCCAAAATTATTTGATCAAATTTAATCTTCATTACCTATTGTGTTTCCTATGGGTTGCCCTCAAATTTGACAATAATCAATCTTTGACATTTACCTAATGTGGTAGAGGCACATTCACTGGAACCTTGACTTTGGCTGACTTTATGGTCAGGCATCATTCCTCATCCATGGTACTCCATGTAAGTTCTAATTTACTTTTCCCAAAATCTTTATTAATTAGTTTTCACAAGTATCCTGTTTTTGGATTGGTGACATGCCGTTTCTACTTTTCTATAACTTGCAGGTAACTGGATTGAAACATTGTTTTCTGTAATTTTTTATACACATGGGAATGCTCACATTTTTTTTTACTAATGTACTCAGACTTTTTCTCCTGACTTTGCCCTATTTCAATTGAATTATAGATATTCTAATCACTGGATACTTGGTAATTTGATAGCCCAGGTTTTTGTATTTTTTTTTTATTTGGTATTTCCTTTGTTTTGTGATGCTCTAATATGTACGTTGTGCTCTGAATGTTCACATCCTGACGATGGCTGTAGGAAGTTGGCTCTGTATGTGCTATTTCAAAGTAAGGAACAGCATGCACAGAGTCCAAGGGTTCCCCTTAGAGGTAAGATAGTGGCAAAAAGAGATAATACCAATGCTCTATTTTGTGGTAGTGTGGTCGAGCAGTAGGCTTATCAAAGGAGTAGTGTTAAGCATTTGTTGTACATACACACAGGCAATAAATGAGGAACACACACTCAGAGACAAATCCAGCCAATAGGTTTTGTTATAGAAAAATATCTTTTCTTAGTTTATTTTAAGAACCACAGGTTCAAATTCTACATGTAATATCTCATTTGAAAGGTATTGCAGGTAAGTACTTTAGGAACTTTGAATCATTACATTAGCATTTATACTTTTTACATAAAACACAAATAGCTGTTTTAAAAGTGGACACTGCAATTTTCACAGTTCCTGGGGGAGGTAAAGTAATGTTAGTTTTAACAGGTAAGTAAGTCACTTACAGGTTTCAGTTTTGGGTCCAAGGTAGCCCACCGTTGGGGGTTCAGAGCAACCCCAAAGTTATCACACCAGCAGCTCAGGGCCGGTCAGGTACAAAGGTCAAAGAGGTGCCCAAACCACATAGGCTATAATGGAGAGAAGGGAGTGCCCCGGTTCCAGTCTGCCAGCAGGTAAGTACCCGCGTCTTCAGAGGGCAGACCAGTGGGGTTTTGTAGGGCACCGGGGGGGACACGAGTCAGCACAAAAAGTACACCCTCAGCAGCGCGGGGGCGGCCGGGTGCAGTGTGGGAACAAGCGTCGGGTTTCCAATAGTTTCCTATGCGAGACCAAGCGGTCTCTTCAGCGATGCAGGCAGGCAAGGGGGGGGCTCCTCAGGGTAGCCACCACCTGGGCAAGGGAGAGGGCCTCCTGGGGGTCACTCCTGCACAGGAGTTCCGTTCCTTCCGGTGCTGGGGGCTGCGGGTGCAGGGTCTTTTCCAGCTGTCGGGAAATGGAGTTCAGGCAGTCGCGGTCAGGGGGAGCCTCGGGATTCCCTCTGCAGGCGTCGCTGTGGGGGCTCAGGGGGGGACAACTTTGGTTACTCACAGTCTTGGAGTCGCCGGAGGGTCCTCCCTGAGGTGTTGGTTCTCCATCAGTCGAGTCGGGGTCGCCGGGTGCAGTGTTGCAAGTCTCACGCTTCTTGCGGGGAGTTTCAGGGGTCTTTAAATCTGCTCCTTGAAACAAAGTTGCAGTTCTTTTGGAGCAGTGCCGCTGTCCTCAGGAGTTTCTTGTCTTTCTTGAAGCAGGGCAGTCCTCAGAGGATTCAGAGTTCGCTGGTCCCTTGGAAAGCGTTGCTGGAGCAGGTTTCTTTGGAAGGCAGGAGACAGGCCGGTGAGTCTGGGGCCAAAGCAGTTGGTGTCTTCTGTTCTTCCTCTGCAGGGGTTTTTCAGCTCAGCAGTCCTCTTCTTCTTGTAGTTTCAGGAATCTAAATTCTTAGGTTCAAGGAAGCCCTTAAATACTAAATTTAAGGGCGTGTTTAGGTCTGGGGGGTTAGTAGCCAATGGCTACTAGTCCTGAGGGTGAGTACACCCTCTTTGTGCCTCCTCCCAAGGGGAGGGGTTCACATCCCTAATCCTATTGGGGGAATCCTCCATCTGCAAGATGGAGGATTTCTAAAAGTTAGAGTCACTTCAGCTCAGGACACCTTAGGGGCTGTACTGACTGGCCAGTGACTCCTCCTTGTTTTTCTCATTATTTTCTCCGGCCTTGCTGCCAAAAGTGGGGGCCGTGGCCGGAGGGGGCGGGCAACTCCACTAGCTGGAGTGTCCTGCGGTGCTGGAACAAAGGGGTGAGCCTTTGAGGCTCACCGCCAGGTGTTACAGCTCCTGCCTGGGGGAGGTGTTAGCATCTCCACCCAGTGCAGGCTTTGTTACTGGCCTCAGAGTGACAAAGGCACTCTCCCCATGGGGCCAGCAACATGTCTCTAGTGTGGCAGGCTGCTGGAACCAGTCAGCCTACACAGATTGTCGGTTTAGGTTTCAGGGGGCACCTCTAAGGTGCCCTCTGGGGTGTATTTCACAATAAAATGTACACTGGCATCAGTGTGCATTCATTGTGCTGAGAAGTCTGATACCAAACTTCCCAGTTTTCAGTGTAGCCATTATGGTGCTGTGGAGTTTGTGTTTGACAGACTCCCAGACCATATACTCTTATGGCTACCCTGCACTTACAATGTCTAAGGTTTGGCTTAGACACTGTAGGGGCACAGTGCTCATGCCTATGTATAGTGCACCCTGCCTTAGGGCTGTAAGGCCTGCTAGAGGGGTGTCTTACCTATACTGCATAGGCAGTGAGAGGCTGGCATGGCACCCTGAGGGGAGTGCCATGTTGACTTACTCATTTTGTTCTCACTAGCACACACAAGCTGGTAAGCAGTGTGTCTGTGCTGAGTGAGGGGTCTCCAGGGTGGCATAAGACATGCTGCAGCCCTTAGAGCATCAGGGCCCTTGGTACCAGAGGTACCAGTTACAAGGGACTTACCTGGATGCCAGGGTGTGCCAATTGTGGAAACAAAAGTACAGGTTAGGGAAAGAACACTGGTGCTGGGGCCTGGTTAGCAGGCCTCAGCACACTTTCAATTCAAAACATAGCATCAGCAAAGGCAAAAAGTCAGGGGGAAACCATGCCAAGGAGGCATTTCCTTACAATGGCCCATATAAAACCATAGGGTTGAAAAGCTGTTGACAGTCTATGGCAAAAAGATATATTGGCTACTAAATGATTTTGACATTATACACATACACTCCTTTGGATTTATTTGATAAATGAACATTTTGACCTGTCTTGTCTTTCACTGTTTTAAAATTGGTCACAATTTATTGGGCATTTTGGTTGCTGTTAGTTCGATCTGCACCATTTGACCACTCATACACCATTATTTCTCCTGTAGACCTTTTTTTCATTCAACTTATGTCATAAGATAATTATTGTGCCTAATGTACATTGTAGTTTGGAACAATTTAAAGAAGCTACAGTTAGTTGTTTGAAGACTTGTACATAAAAAAGGGATATTCTCATAAACACATATGAATAATTGCTATCTCCAAATTTTGTTCAAATTCTCTTTGTGATAACTGATACCTGGTTGTACGTTGTAATTCTTTATACCAATCTGTATTAGATGTTTTACAGGTACTTTCTTAGCAGGCTAAATTTTCCTCAACTGCTTCTGGGCATTGAACTTTTTCTAAAATGAGAGCAACTTCTTTAACAGGTGGCTAGTATGTTGTTGATGGTTTCTTCTCCTGCATAATTAGGGTTATCAATGTGCTAAACATAGATCTCTCAAGCGTCAAGGACAAATAATATTATGCTGAGACCTCTTAGTTCAAGCCATTTCTAAACTTTAGTATTACGTTTGTCCAAGATGTTGAGAGCCATATGTGATTTCTCCATGGTAAATATCACAACTGTTGCATGCTGCTGAATGTCCTACAAAGTATCATCAGCTTTGAGACCAGCAGTTAGAAATTGCTTTATTCTCTTGTATCACTTTCAATGTGCAGTAATGTACATGTAAACGGACATTCTCTTCTTCCTCACCACTACCTCCTTATGTCAGTTGAATAACTTCTCTCTCACTTCAAGCAGCTATGTTTTTGAGGTGCTTTTCCCACATAGCTTTGTGTTGATTTTTCAGATGGACCGGTTAGCCCTGGTATTATAGAGTCCACCTGATTTACCATGAAAAAGTTTTTGTGTCAAATTGAGCACTCATGTCATAAGCTCTTCATGCGGCCCAAGAGAAAACAGGTCCCAAACTTGAGAGAGGAGTTTTCTTGCTGTGCTATAGCCTGAAGAACCTGTTGAATGAAGCTAGGCAGCTGTCCTCACCTTTCTCTAGGGCAGGGGTCTTCAAGCTGAGGGGTGGGCCCCCATAAGGGGGCCTCAAGTTATCCTGGTGAGGGTGCCAGGCTCTGGCCAAAAGAAGGATTATGCAGAAAATAGTGCTTTGTTTTAAGCAGAAAAATGTTTATAGCATTTTTAAAAATGTAATAGAACTTAACTGCAATGCTTAAATATGTTTAAACATTGCCAACTTAATAGAATAGTTATGAAAAAGTCTGAGGGCAGGGGTTGATGATTTAATTTTTCCCAATGGGGGGCACGGCATAAACAAATTTGAAAACCACTGCTCTAAGGTGACATTTGCAGGGCTGGTGTTTATTGTGGTTTTTGGGGCCTTGATGTAGACAAAAGCAGGAGGTGTTGGGGGGAAGTATACGACCAGAGCAAATTTAAGAAAGTTGAGATGTACTTCTACTGTGCCACTTTCCACACCAACAATCACTGGCTCATCATCACCTTCCTCACTTTCAAGCCTTTCAGGAACCCTGCTTTTACTTCATTTCCGGTGGCCAGGTATGGGTGGGGTTCCAATCCGTATGAAGGTAATCGGAAGGATAGAAGATGATAGAGTTCCCTTCCATTTCCTTGCTGCAGATGATAAAGCTGATGTGTCCAAAAGAAGAGCAGCCACAACAACCTCCTCCTCTGGAATAAGCTCAACTTCTTGTTTCACTCCTACTTCCAGAAGTCATCAACCATATTTGGAGCTGGCCCATAAACCCTGGGAACCTGATCAGTGGAACAGTGGAAACATAGTCGTTCCTTTGGGAAATACCCTTAAACAATGTAAGGTGTAAATGAGGTATTATTAAATTATTTTTATCTTAAACTATTTTGGTATTCATCAAACAGGCAGCATAGATGAAACATAAATACAAAACATCAATATATCTGCTTTTAGATGTATTATCAGTTATTCAATCTCACTTAAAATGTATTATTATCAATTCCTCTCTGAGCAAACAAGACCCTACAGTACAGGATGAAGTGAACAGTGGAGTGCTTAGTGCAGTGTATAGTGAAAATAACAGTTCAAATGAGTTTAAATTGGCTGTCTATCACACAGTAATGAGCCCAGATCATATTGTGCTTTAAAACATGTGAATAAATGTCCGATCAATGGGAGAAGGGACAGATTAATTTTAGGAACCCCCGTGGCTAACTAGACCATGGTCCTCCTTAGGACGTTGTCAGTGATGCTTATATGGAAGCAACCTAGGGAATGAAGGATATCTTACTTACTTCCAGAAAATCAGATATTCCTATTCTTGAAAGTCATGTAAAGATTTGGTTTTCTGCTGGGACAATTTGATTTCAGACTCGCTGCTCTTCATGACTGCAGCACTAAGAGACATAGGCCCTCATTCTGACCCTGGCGGTTTGAAACCGCCAGGGCAGAGGGCCGCGGAAGCACCACCAACAGGCTGGTGGTGCTTCATGGGCAATTCTGACAGCGGCGGTAAAGCCGCGGTCAGAAAAGGGGAACCGGCGGTTTCCCGCCGGTTTACCCCTGGCCCAGTGAATCCTCCATGGCGGCGCTGCTTGCAGCGCCGCCATGGGGATTCCGACCCCCTTCCCGCCAGCCTGTTTCTGGCGGTTTTCACCACCAGAACCAGGCTGGCGGGAACGGGTGTTGTGGGGCCCCTGGGGACCCCCTGCACTGCCCATGCCACTGGCATGGGCAGTGCAGGGGCACCCTAACAGGGCCCCACAAAGATTTTCAGTGTCTGCTTTGCAGACACTGAAAATCGCGACGGGTGCCACTGCACCCATCGCACCCCTGCAAATCCGCCGGCTCCATTCGGAGCTGGCTTCCTCTTTGCAGGGGCTTTCCCGCTGGGCCAGCGGGCGATCTTTTGAAGATCGCCCGCCGGCCCAGCGGGAAAGTTGTTATGACCCCCATATTAAACTTTGGTTTTGGTGGTGGTGCTGTTGAGCCAAAGGCAACCCTTCTTACAACACTCTTCCTGCCCACTGGTGGATGCATCAGATAAGTTGTGTTTCTGAAGAGGGTGTAATGCCAGTGGCCACTTTCTTGACAGAAACCTCCATATTTGAGACCATCTTCTTTGCTTTATATATGGGTTAGCACTTGGAAGAGGACTTTGGTGTCACTGTCAGACAATATTCAAACCTCTCTGGTTTATCATTGTGCATGGCGCGATGACTTGTGCACCTCTGGGCAAGAGAAATCATATAGGAAAGGAAGTCAGTGAGACTTAGGCATTCCCTTTCCTGGATTTTCTTTTTGAAAATAAAAAAGAATATTTTTGGGTGCAGAATTGGGTCTTAGTGATGCAGCCCTGCACCAAACAGTGCAATGCACTGACAGGAACTCCAGTGACAACAGTTTCTGTCATTGGTTCATGGCAGTCATTTTTACATTTTGCAGGTGGTTCCTTCATCATGGGGATGGAGATATTTACTGCATCCCCATGGCAGAGCGGTCGGTGGTCCACTAATATATAAATGAGGAACCATCAATCCCAAAATGGTCCCTATGCCAAACTGCAGGCCATATAAAAAAAGGTGCAAAAATATTGGTGCCTGCCCTTTCTCAAACAAAACAAAACAAAACTGCATTGAACTTATCGTTCCAAGGGTGTGGAGGCAGCAGAGATGGCAGACAAAAAGAGAGTGATGCATTCCACTCAAAATACAAATCCAAAATTACCAAGGGATGAACAGACTGAAGGGAGGAGTCTTTCTGGTAGGAAGAACAATTTGCTACACTATTTACAGTAGCCTTCCAGCTTTTATGAGACTTTCCTACTGTGGAGTAACAAGTACAAATGTGTTTCATGCTCAAAAATTACCCAATGCCTTTGGGTAAAAATTAAATTCAAAATGTATTTTTTAGTTTAATTTACAATCATTTGCATTAAAGGAGCTGCTACTCACCATAGGAATTATAGATTCACATTCAGAAAAAGTAACCAACGGTTCCAATCCAGTGAATAATTGAACCTGAATTATTTTCATACTGTCGGTATTGAAGAACTGCTTTTGTGTTGGAAAGATGCAGCTTGCTTTCATAACAATCATGTTGTTTCTGTGCTTCTTGTGTAATGATTTTTTCCTGGATTTTCTTCATGCGAAGTGGAGAAATGGCATTATCTTGGTAATTGTGCATAAACTGCGTTACACAAAATTACCAAAATGATGCCAATTATGATGGTTCAATTAAAATTTCACCTGCCCTAGTTTAGTGTAGGTTTCTGTTGACGTGGAAGTATATGGCCTGTCTTGAGAGCTTCTGGGATGATGTGTTATGTGAGAGAGGCCTTGACATTGATAAGAAGGGGTCAGAGAGCACTTAAAGAGACAGCTTTGATGAAGGACAATAGTAGGGTATCATCTTCATAAGAAAAGTAATTATAACATTTTTCTGGATAGGACTGGGTTCAAGAGGTGATGCAGGCTTGGTATCATCAATATGCTGTTGTATCGCTTGTATTTTGTTACTGAAGAGGGTGATGGCATTATATGTTCTTGTGGTGTGAAAAATAGATGAGTTCAGCAGGGGGTTGAAGAAGAGACTTGATTGTCTTGAACACTGTTCTGCATCTGTTGGTGGCTTTAATGATGATATAGTATTTTGCTTTGGCTGACATGATGAGCTGTCTGCATGTTCGAAGGACAGACTCCAGTTTCAAGAGGTCCTCAGTAGTTCTGTTTTTCTTGTATTCTTTCCTGTCTGTAGATTAACTCTTTATTGTTAGGAGGGTCTTTAAAATACTGGTGTGCTAAAGGCTTTTGCATGCAGTTGTGTAGTATAATTAGGGCATGGATATTCACATAGTTTTTCAAAATATTGTTTAAATTCTCTAGAAGGGTGTTGGTGTCAGTTGTGGAGTTAATAGGATGAGAGATGAGTTCAAGCATTTGGTTATCTATGGAGAATTCTCTGAGGGATCTGAAGACTTGGGGTCTGATTTAGATCTCTGCGGATGGAACATTTCATCACAATATTACAGATATCCTGTCCACTGTATTGCGACATCCATACGATATAAATGGTTTGTATTATGGTGGATGGGATAGCTGTCATGTTTGTGACAGAGTATTCCTTCCATCAAGGTCTAAATCAGGGCCTTAGTCTTTTCATTTGTGCTGACCATGGTTTGTTGGCAGTACACTGGGGAGGTAGATAGGGATAGTAAAGTGGTCAATTCAGTCCACATACATTGGTTGGGTGCATTGGCTTATTGGTGATGTTGAGAAGACAAGATTGAGAATGTGGCCTTTTGAGTGTGTTGGTTATGTAACATGCTGTACCACATTGAGTACGATTGATAAGGTTGAAGGTTTTTTGTTTTAAGATTGTGATGTCTGGGAGGTTGACGTGGTGTATGTATGGAAGTTGGATGAGGTGGTGAGGAGATCTGAGAATTCATCAACAATGCCACTGGATTCAAGCTAGCCTGCCTGATGTGGGGTGATACTCTACAATTGTTCCCAGGATGATTGTTTCTAGTCCAAGGAGGTTTTAGCCTGGCAGTTTGGGCTGGACTGCTCCAATGGTAAGGAGGGTCCAGACTTATTTGCATATGGCTAGGTTCAAACTGGTATGGTGTGGGGAGCAACACAAACAATGGATTTAACCCAGATCTGAGACTTAGAGTGAGTGTTTATAGTTTTCAGCATTCTGCTCATCATCTACTTTTTTGCATCAGTTACCTAAGTGGAGAAGGGTATGCCCAGACGTAGGTCCCTTAATTGCTATGCCACCAGATTCAATCTAACCTGGCTAATGAAGGGTGATACCACAAAACTGGTGCCAGGATGCTTATTTCTGGTCCACGGCAGACCTAGCCTAGCAGTTTTGGCTGGACTGTTCCCATTGGGAGCAGAGTCAAAGCACATTTGCATATGACTGGGTTCAAACTGGAGTGGTGTGGTGAGCAAAGAAATAAGTTACTTTAACCCAGATCTGTAACTTAGGGTGAATGTTTGATTTGTTCAGCATTCTGTCCATCTCTTTGTATCAGTGATAACCATGGCATCGATGTTTGTGATAGATGATGGTCTCTGCAATCCCTGGTGCTTGGAGTGCTGCAGAACTGCATCAATGGACATGATTTAGAACACATTTTTTGTAGCTTATGGCTGTGTGGTCGTTGAGGGATGTATATGCGTTTGGGTCTTTGTGTCTGGGTCATCTACATTTGGGATTCATTGTAGAGATTGCCATTGTAGGGTGCTGGAGGAGTTACATGATTATATCTTGTAAGTTTCACTCGAACAGGGTTTCTGGCTCAAGACCCTAACTGGCACAAACACTTTCAAACAGGCCATGCCTTTTTCTGTATCTGTCCTTTTTGGTGATGCCCCAGGATATGGCACCATGAAGAGTTCATTGTAGTTGGGAGAAGGTAGAAAGTGTTGTAATTTCCTGTGCAGATGGATGATGGGAAATGCAGTGATATCCCTCCCTGTGGAGATAGAAAATAGAGAAATGAAGTCCACTTCCATGGTTTCTTCTTTTAAAGATGGTTTTGGCAGGAAATCAGTGATGTCACTTCCTGTGCAGATGGATAGCTGGAAATCCAGTGATATTTCTTCCTACACCTGTCAAAGAAGGTATCCTTCAGGGATTGGTACTGACCTGGCATAGGCTGAAATTGTGAGTGTATTAAACTGTAATTTTGGCTTAGTGAAGCATAGAGATTACCCTAATGGACTGGCCATGTGGCGATAAACGACCTTGATTGAAGATCCAAACTCACTTTTGTCATACCTGCACTCCTTCTGGCACTTGAGAAGTTGCCATATTTTTCTGACTCTGCTTCTAATTAGATGCCAGGCCTTTGTTCATCCTGCTGGGTCAAGTTAATTACTTTGCTGACCATCAGTAGGATAAAAAAGCCTCCCCAAACAATAAAGCCATGTGCCAGTCCTTGGACCTATTCTTGGGATGGGGTTGGAATGTGCATGTGACAATTAATCATCACTCTGTTCCTGATCTTGGAAGGCTGTTTCCAAGGAGTGAGTTGGAAAAAAGGTCAAACCTCTGTAGCCTATCACAGGAAGTGTTTTGCTTTGAGGTTTTAGAGGTAATGAAACAGGCATCTGTGGCTTTAGGGGCATGTCTCCGACTCTCAAATAGGTCTTTCAGCAGAAAACTTCAAGTCACCATTGCAGGATGTCCCAAGATGCTCCGGTGGATGGTTGTGACAGGGGAGGAATAATGATATGTCGTCCCAGGATTAGATAGAGGTGCCTACCTTCTAGATCTTCCTGCCCTTTTTTAAAAATCTCTGCACAGAAGAGAGGGAGAGAGGGAGAGACAGAGAGAGAAGATGGAGGTACCCTGGATGTAGCTAGGAGGGGACTTTGTGGAATCACCTCTTCAGGCCAGAGGTGCTATCCCTCTTACAAGTTAGATAAGGAGGCCATGGGACTTAATGAGTGCAGCCATGGAGGATATTCTCTCATAACAGCTGCAGAGTGTCACTAGAGGTTTACTGCATGTTAAGGAGAACATCAGGCACTGGGTACAGGAAAAGTCCACTGAAGTGCAGCAAGAGCAGGCTCCTATAAAGATACATAGATTTGAAGGCCAGGAAGCTGGAAATCATTCATCACCAAGAGCAGAAGGAAATAAAAATGATCCGAATCAGCAGAGAAAACAGAGACATAAATTGGAGATACTTACCAGGGCTGGATGCACATAGCAATCTGCTTCATGAAGTTTCCTGAACCCCATCAGGGCCAAGGCCTGAAATTTGTCAAAAGAAAGAATTAAAGCATGGTGGTTAGGAGTGTTTGTGTGCCATGCAACCTACCCACCATTTAATTTGCTCCCTTTGAAACTATCTCCTTCAGAGCTGACTCAAAATTAGCAATGCTGAGCTATTTAATTATCCATCCCACGAAGCCCCTGATCTCCCCAGGCACACAAGGACTAAAGAGGGGAGCCACACGACTCTTAGGGAATAGTGGAACAGAGTTGTTGTTTCCTCTCTCCCCCATGCCTGCACCTAGAAAGGTCATGCACACCAATTAACTGTTCCCACCCAGGGGTGGGAAAAGATCTTGAATGTTTCCTGAATGTCTTTCTTTTATTGTTGTCTTGAGGATAAGCCATGTACCCTAGGTGGTTGAAATGCTGATAGGCATGATTTGTTAAAGATTCATGCACAGTAGCTACAGTCACTGTATCAGTGACATGCAACAGTAACATGCATTGTTGAAAAAACAAGAAACGTTTTATGAAATCCCAGTAAATATCAAGTTAGTAGTTTTGATTTTACACACTCCTACATGTGTTTCCTAATTCATAGGTGGACTGTATAGCTGTCAATAATATTTTAAGTTTGACATGTAAACTATGAGCAATGAATATGGTTGTTACTGAAACTGACATTGAATGTATGTCACCACTATCAACCTGCTTTCTGATAGAACTTCTGCCATCTTCAATGAAACTGAAATATCTAAAACAATGCAGACACATCTTATGGTTATTCTGGCTTTTTTAAAGTACCCCAGCGAACTCTCCTGGACAACTGACAGTAAGAAAAAGGAGGAAACCGTCATGACTGTTGGTCTAAATCACTTTCAGTGCAAAAACTGTATGCCTTAAACACCAGTTAATACAAAGAATCTTGCAAGTAGAATATGTCTGCTAATTACAAATATAACAGCTAGGCAATACTTTTTAATGCACTTGCTAATGGCTAAGATTTCTTCTGTACATAACTTGGTTACAAAAACCTCTTGGCTATTGAAATATCAAAAGAGAATCTGACAATGTGTATAAGGCAACTGCATAGTCTTCCAGGACAAACTAGACGTCATGTTAGGAATGCAAAGAAATATCTGTAACCCAGAGCACTATAGAAAAAAACTCAAAGCAACCCTACTGAAGAACTCTACAATAAAATGGAAATATTAATAAACCAGGGACTTGGGAGATTCACTCAGCAATAACAAGTAAGAGTATATTCTGGACCGAAATTCCTTTGACGCTAAGATCTGCACTCACATGAAGGTTCACATGTGAACCTTTATGAAGGAAAACAGTTCAGGAAGCTCAAAAAGTTCCGACTGTTGGTCTGTCTTAGAACATGAATACATTGTACTAGTTCTAACACTCTTTGTAATTATAATCTCATGTTAAATTATAGATGCAGGAGAGATTATTAAGGAGGTGGAGGGATCTCTGATTGCAAAACAATTTTGTCTAGGTCCAAGAAAATCTTTACCAGTTCTATCAATGGATAAACCAACAATCACCCTGCATGTTGTCTGTGATCAATTCTTGCAGGCTCAAAATGAACCCTCTAGAAATTTGGACTGAAATCAAAAGAAACTTCCACACGTCACTGTTCATCATAGTGACGTATGAAGTCATCCCTGAAACCAATGAAATAATTTGTCCAATGGGAAATATTTTCTAGTAGGAAAAGAAACTAAAAAACAGACGGTATTCAGAAAACTCAGGCATCTCTAAATTACCTGGAAGAATACCCCCCAGGTAATGGATGAGAGGGCAGGAATTTGTGGGTCATCATTCCTTTCTTGGAAATGGCTATCTCCTGAATGAGGTGGCTGCATGTTCATTTGTGCCAACTTACTAGTAAAGTTGTGAAATCACAAATGCCATCCGTCGCACATCCCATGCTCATTTAAGAACAAAGCTAGTTACTAGGCCTACAGGAGGAGTTAAGACAGCTATTACTGCCTCTGCTCTTCCCCGACCATTCCCACCATCTCAGCCACTTTTATATTTTGGTTAAAGGGAGAAATTGCAGGAGGAGCAGTCCAGTTTTTCCCACCAAACCCCACAATGCTCCAGCAGCAGAAAGAAGAATGTAAGGTTTGGAAAGGAGAGGAGGCAGTCCTCTTTCAGTCCCTACTTCCTGGTTCAAGTTTCCACAGCTGTATTGTCTCACTATGCTTCTTTATCCAAGATAATCACTAGGAGAGGAAGGAGCTGTGTGTCTGTGCCCAAGCAAGAACAAAAACCTTTTTGGATTTTCTCTACCCAAACAAATGCAACAGTGCTTTACTCCTTCCTTGGGAACAGATACACAGTTCTGTGCCATAGGTAGGTGCAGATGGTGCTTGGATTTATTGTTATCCTAAGCAAAAATTCACTGAGTCACTGGAATTTTGCTGGGATGTGGACACAATATGCTGTGCTCCAGTGATGAGCTGGAATAAGTTTGGATATTTTCTTAATCTCTAAAACAAAATCCTAACAGCATCCGTCTCCCTGCTGGCACACATATGTCTGCAACCCAGCAAGAAGCCTAGGTGCTTGTTGTGATATTTTTTAGCCTAAGAAGAAATCAAAAAGTTGTGCCGTTCCTTCTTAAAGAGTACATACACATGCCTGTGCCCCAGTGAAAAGCCCAGCTGTCGTTTGGATTTTTTCTTAGATTAAGTACAAATAAAGACAGCATCTGGAACAGAAACAGATATCAAAATTCCACCACACAGTATTCCCGCTGTTCTAATGATGAAAAGTGTAACTCACATATGTGGGTGAGCCTGTAGTAAGTGAGAGGAGAAAACAAGGAACATATGTGACGATGAGAAGTAAATTTAGTGTCACTATGGTCTTCACATGGTCAGAATCTTTGCCTAGTCTTGCCACATACAATACGCACATCAGTGTGAAACTGATTTTATTGGAAAAAGTGTGGCAATATTGATAGTGGGACTTTTGACATTTGCCTGAAGTTATGGAGTTTTCTATCACACAAAAGGCAATCTTTGTGGTATTTTTATCCATACATTGACACTTGCAGATGATTCTGGGGGCAAGGACACATTTGGATTCATACAATCTACATCACAGTGGATTCTCATTCATCTCTAGTTTACGGAAATGCTTGGGACTGGCATATTGTGCTGTGTGCCAAATGACCTGAGCCCTAATACTGGAGACATCTCCTATGCACTTCCTGCATCCAAACATTACCTGGTATTTAGTGACTGGATTCCTGTCCAAACCAATTACAACCCCCACATTCAGAAAAACTTAAAGAACACAGATTTGCATCAAGCCTTGGGAGAGATATAGTCTTATGCTATTTAGACTGAGGAAAACTACCATGTTTTAGGAAACAAAATGTTGAATTTCTGACAATTGTCTTGTTCAGCATGATCTTGAAGCCATCCAATTGAAGTGAGAGATTTCTGTCACCACCGTATAGAAATGTATAGATTATAAAAATGTATGGCAGTGGTATGTTTCCAAACAGCTTATTGATGATGCCTGTGACTGCAAGACTGGTAGCAAAAGATTACATTTCCCTTGTAGCTGCTCTTTAAATTTCCCAAAAACTTCTAGCACCCCCTTGCTCTGGAGACTCGGCGTAACAATGTTTTGGATTGAGTAATGTCAGGGTTGTGTTCCTGTGCAAGGGAGCATGGGAGACTGGGGGAAGTGCCATGCTTTTGAAAGTACAAAAAATCGTACAAACATCTTGTTGAGCGTAAACTAATGACCAACCAATGCGAGTGAGAGAGGGCTCATGTCCAATGATAGAGCCCTTGATATGTGTAAATGTTAACAACATATGGCTGAGGAATATCTACAGTCTGTCCATTAACTTTAAATCAACAACATTATCTGCTGTAGGTAGTGGTTCATTTGTGCCAGTTGCTGTCGGCGGGCCCATGAACATTCAGTTTAGATGACTGTATCTCCTTTGATCCACCCCAAGGATGGCAGTCCATAGGCCCAATGAGGAAACAGCCTTTTGACAGTCCATTGGTGTTATGTAACCCGTTGAGGGCTGCTGCTGCCTTTTTTACATAACGCTAATGGACTGTCACTGCAGCAGGAGAGAGACGTGAGAGGTTTGTGTGTGTTTTGAGAGAAGGAGTGTATATGTGAGTTTCTATGTGTGTGGGTCTAATCCTCATGTGGGGTGGATATTTACCACAAACAGTATTTCAATACAGGCCTCTAATAATAGAAAATGACCAGAACCAGTCTGGCCCATCTCAGGAGAAAGAGGTAGGAGGGGAGGCTTCCCAGTCAGACTCAGAGGAGTTCCCTGAAGATGCTGGGGAGGGTTCTTACAAAGACCTGATATCTAGCAGGCCACCTAGTGACACTGGTAGTGGGAGAGGTTCACACATTAGTAGGGCATATTTCACTCCTAAAGGCCAGCTTACTAGAGTCCAGACAGTTAGGGACAGGTCTCTCTCTGCCAATTCCCACATTTCCTCTGTATCCAATCATTCCCAAGCCTCCCACCCTGAGCATAATGGAAAGGGAACTCAGAAAGCTGAGGTTGGAAGAGACCAGACTGAAGCTTAAACAGAAGCAGCTGGCCTTAGACAGGGAATCCCTAGATATAGAGAGGGAAAGACAGAGAATGGGGTTAGTTCCCCATGGTGGTAGCAGCAGTATTTCTGATAGCAATCCTGTTAGAGAGCAAGATTCCAGGCATCTGATAGTCCCCCCTTACAAGGAGGGGGATGACATTACCAAGTGGTTTGCTGCACTTGAGAGGGCCTGTATGGTACAGTTGTTCACTCAAAGGCAGTGGGCTGCTATATTGTGGCTATCTTGCACTGGAAAGGGTAGGGATAGGCTCCTTACTGTCAGAGAAAGTAATGCCAATAATTACAAAATTTTGAAGGATGCACTCTTGGATGGATTTGGCTTAACAACTGAACAATACAGGATTAAGTTCAGAGACACCAGAAAAGAGTCCTCTCAAGACTGGACAGACTTTGTTGACTGTTCGGTGAAGGCCTTGGAGGGTTGGTTACATGGCAGTAAAGTATCTGACTATGAAAGCCTGTACAATCTGATCCTGAGAGAGCGTATTCTTAACAATTGTGACCCTCTCCCTGTGCAGAACCTACCAAGTAGACTCAGATCTGACCTCTCCCCAAGTATTGAGAAAGAAGGCAGACAAATGGGTCAGAACAAGAGTGAACAGAAAAGTTCATACAGGGGGTGACAAGGATAGCAAGACGAAGGATGGTAAGTCTTCTGACAATGGTGGCGACAAAAGTAAACATTCTGAGTCTCATCAGGCCCATCAAAATCCTATGGGGGTGGTGGGTCCAAATCTTCTTCAATCAGAATATGCCTTGGTGTTATTTATGTAAATAAATGGCCATTGGGAAAGTGATTCCACTTGTCCAAAGAAAAACACCAAATCTCCCACCACCACAACCCCAACTGCAACCTCTAGTGCCCCTAGTAATAGCAGTGCTGGTGGGAAATCTACTACTAATAGCCAATCCAAGGATGTAGCTGGGCTCACTATTGGCAATGTAGTTGGGGTTGGTCTTGTTAGGGAGACCACAGAGGCTGTTTTAGTCTCTGGTGGTGGCATTGACTTTGCCACCTTGGTTGCTTGTCCCCTTAATATGGATAAGTTCAAGCAACTACCCCTAATCAATGTTGCTGAGGTTGAGGCCTACAGGGACACAGGAGCCGGTGTAACTATGGTGGTAGAAAAACTGGTCCACCCTGATCAACACCTACTTGGTCAGCAGAACCAAGTGACTGATGCTCATCACAACACTCTTAGCCACCCCATGGCTGTTGTGAATCTCCACTGGGGGGGGGGGTTACTGGTCCAAAGAAAGTTGTGGTAGCCACTGAATTACCTGTAGATTGCTTACTGGGCAATGATTTGGAAACATCAGCTTGGGCAGAAGTGGAGTTGGAGGCTCATGCAGCAATGCTGGGAATTCCTGGGCATATTTTTGCTTTGACAAGGGCTCAGGCCAAAAAGCAAAAAGGACAGGGAAACTTGGATCCTGGAACAATGGACCAAGTGCTCCCAAAAGCTAGGGGTAGAAATGGTAAATCCCTGCCCACTATCCCTCCCTCTACAGATGATTTCCCTTTTGAGGAAGAGGAATCCTCTGCCTGTGCAGAACCTACACCAGAGGAGCTGGCAGCAGACACTACTGAGCTTTTGGGTGCAGGGGGGCCTGCCAGGGAAGAGCTGAGTGTGGCACAGCAAACCTGTCCCACATTAGAGGGTTTAAGACAGCAAGCTGTCAAACAGCAGAATGGCGATGTCAGTGATAGCCATAGGGTGTATTGGGAAGATAACCTCTTGTACACAGAGCCAAGGGACCCTAAACCTGGAGCTGCCAGGAGATTGGTCATTCCCTTGCAGTACAGAGAGTTTCTTCTTACCCTGGCACATGACATTCCTTTGGCTCGACATTTGGGCCAGACGAAAATTTGGGAAAGACTTGTCCCCTTGTTTCACTGGCCTCATATGTCAGAGGACACTAAAGAGTTTTGTCGCTCTGGTGTGACCTGCAAAGCCAATGGCAAGACTGGTGGCACTCCAAATGCCCCCTTAATTCCACTTCCAGTGGTTGTGGTGCCCTTTAAAAGGGTAGGGGTTGACATAGTTGGCCCCCTTGACCCTCCAACAGCTTCAGGCAGTAGATTTATCTTAGTTGTAATGGACCATGCCACTAGGTATCCTGAAGCCATCCCCTTAAGGACCTCTACAGTTCCTGCAGTGGCAAAGGCCCTCATGGGAATCTTTTCCAGGGTGGGTTTCCCTAAGGAAGTGGTATCAGACAGAGGTATTAACTTCATGTCTACATACCTCAAAGCAATGTGGAAGGAGTGTGGTGTAACCCACAAGTTCACCACCCCTTACCATCCACTAACAAATGTCTAGTTGAGAGGTTTAATAAAACTCTCAAAGGTATGATAATGGGACTCCCTGAAAAACTCCGAAGGAGATGGGATGTCCTGTTACCTTGCCTCCTTTTTACTTACAGGGAGGTACTCCAAAAAGGAGTGGGCTTCAGCCCCTTTGAACTCCTCTTTGGACACTCTGTAAGAGGTCCTCTAGCTCTTGTAAAGGAGGGTTGGGAACAACCTTTAAAATCTCCTAAACAGGACATAGTGGACTATGCACTTGGCCTAAGATCCAGAATGGCTGAGTTTATGAAAAAGGCCAGTAAAAACCTTCAGGCCAGCCAGGCGCTGCAAAAGCAATGGCATGACCAGAAGGCTGTCCTGACTCAGTACCTCCCAGGACAGAAGGTGTGGGTATTGGAGCCTGTGGCCCCAAGAGCACTCCAGGACAAATGGAGTGGACCCCATCTAATTGTTGAAAAGAAGGGTGAGGTTACCTATTTGGTAGACATTGGTACTGCCAGGAGTCCCCTTAGGGTGATTCATGTCAACCGCCTGAAACCCTACTATGACAGGGCTGATCTCACCCTGCTCATGGCAACAGATGAGGGATAGGAAGAAGAGAGTGACCCCCACCACTGAAGCTGATGGCTTAGTGGAGGGAGTGGTCTTAGCAGATTGTCTTACTGCTGAACAGAAAGACAACTGTGTCAATCTCCTAAATCAGTTTTCTGAACTCTTTTCACTTGTACCAGGTACAACTTCCTTGTGTGAACATACAATTGATACTGGAGACAGCCTGCCTGTCAAAAGTAAAATGTATAGGCAGCCTGACCATGTCAGGGACTGCATTAAACAAGAGGTACAGAAAACGTTGGACTTAGGGGTGATTGAGCCTTCAGAAAGTCCCTGGGCTAGCCCAGTTGTACTTGTCCCAAAACCTCATACCAAAGATCAAAAGAGAGAGATGAGGTTTTGTGTGGATTATAGAGGGCTCAACCAAGTAACCAAGACAGATGCTCACCCTATACCCAGGGCAGATGAGCTCAGAGATACACTGGCTTCTTCCAAGTATCTAAGCACTTTTGATCTAACTGCAGGGTTCTGGCAGATTAGGTTATCAGAAGATGCTAAAGCCAAGACTGCATTTTCAACCATTGGAAGGCAATACCAATTCACAGTAATGCCCTTTGGTCTGAAAAATGCACCTGCCACTTTTCAAAGGTTGGTGAACACAGTCCTGCTAGGGTTAGAAGCTTTTAGTGCAGCATATCTAGATGATATTGCTGTCTTTAGCTCATCCTGAGATGATCACCTGGTCCACCTATGGAAAGTTTTGGAGGCCATGCAAAAGGCAGGCCTCACTATCAAGGCCTCAAAGTGCTAGATAGGGCAGGGGAAAGTGGTTTATCTGGGCCACCTGGTATGTGGAGAACAGATTGCACCACTACAGGGGAAGATCCAGACTATCTTGGAGTTGGCTCCCCCTACAGCTCAAACCCAGGTGAGAGCCTTTTTTGGCCTCACAGGGAACTATAGGAGATTCATCAAGGATTATGGCTCCATAGCAGCCCCTCTTAATGATCTCACTAGCAAGAAGATGCCTAAGAAGGTATTGTGGACAGCTAGCTGAGCTGTCAAAAGCTTTTGAGGAGCTCAAAGAGGCCATGTGCTCTGCACCTGTCCTAAAAAGCCCTTGTTACTCCAAAAAGTTCATAGTACAAACTGATGCTTCCGAATTAGGGGTTGGGTCTGTGCTATAACATCTGAATACTGAGGGCCAGGATCAACCTGTTGCTGTTATCAGCAGCAGTTTGACCACTAGAGAAAAGCGTTGGTCTGCCATAGAGAGGGAGGCCTTTGCTGTGGTGTGGGCACTGAAAAAGTTGAGATCATACCTGTTTGGTACTCACTTTATTGTTCAGACAGACCACAAACCTCTACTTTGGCTAAAACAAATGAAAGGTGAAAACCCTGAATTGTTGAGGAGGTCCATATCCCTACAGTGGAACATAGACCTGGGAGTACCCACTCCAATGCAGATGGTCTCTCCATATATTTCCACCTAGACAATGAAGACTCATCTGGGCAAGGTTAGCCTATTGTCCTTCGTTTGGGGGGGATTGTGTAGGAAAGTACCATCTTGCCTGGCATGTTACCCCCATTTTCACTGTATGTATGTTTGTTTTTGCCTATGTGTCACTGGGATCCTGCCGGGCAGGACCCCAGTGCTCATAACGTATGCCCTGTGTGTTCCCTGTGTGGTGCCTAACTGTATCACTGAGGCTCTGCTAACCAGAACCTCAGTGTTTATGCTCTCTCTGCTATTACAATTGTCACTGCAGGCTAGTGACTAACTTTACCAATTCTATAGGATAGTGACCATTTTCACCAGTTCTCATTGGCACACTGGAACACCCTTATAATTCCATTGTATATGGTACCTAGGTACCCAGGGTATTGGGGTTCCAGGAGATCCCTATGGGCTGCAGCATTTCTTTTGTCACCCATAGGGAGCTCAGACAATTCTTACACAGGACTGCCACTGCAGCCTGAGTGAAATAACGTCCACGTTATTTCACAGCCATTTTCACTGCTCATAAGTAACTTATAAGTCACCTATATGTCTAACCCTCACTTGATGAAGGTTAGGTGCCAAGTTACTTAGTGTGTGGGCACCCTGGCACAAGCCAAGGTGCCCCCACATTGTTCAGGGCAAATTCCCTGGACTTTGTGAGTGCGGGGACACCATTACACGAGTGCACTACATATAGGTCACTACCTATATGTAGCATCACAATGGTAACTCCGAACATGGCCATGTAACATGCCTAGGATCATGGAATTGTCACCCCAATACCATTCTGGTATTGGGGTGACAATTCCATGCATCCCCGGGTCTCTAGCACAGAACCCGGGTACTGCCAAACAGCCTTTCCGGGGTCTCCACTGCAGCTGCTGCTGCTGCCAACCCCTCAGACAGGTTTCTGCCCCCCTGGGGCCTGGCCAGCCTGGTCCCAGAAAGACAAAACAAAGGATTTCCTCTGAGAGAGGATGTTACACCCTCTCCCTTTGGAAATAGGTGTAAAGGGCTAGGGAGGAGTAGCCTCCCCCAGCCTCTGGAAATGCTTTGATGGGCACAGATGGTGCCCATCTCTGCATAAGCCAGTCTACACCGGATCAGGGATCCCTCAGCCCTGATATGGCACGAAACTGGACAAAGGAAAGGGGAGTGACCACTCCCCTGACCAGCACCTCCCAGGGGAGGTGCCCAGAGCTCCTCCAGTGTGTCCCAGACCTCTGCCATCTTGGATACATAGGTGTTGGGGCACAATGGACAGCTCTGAGTGGCCAGTGCCAGCAGGTGACATCAGAGACCCCTCCTGATAGGTTCTTACCTCTCTCAGTAGCCAATCCTCCTTTTGGGGCTATTTAGGGTCTCTCCTCTGGGCTATTCCTCAGATAATGAATGCAAGAGCTCACCAGAGTTCCTCTGCACTCCCCTCTTCAACTTCTGCCAAGGATCGACCGCTGACTGCTTCAGGACGCCTGCAAGACCACAACAAAGTAGCAAGAAGATTACCAGCAACATTGTAGCACCTCATCCTGCTGGCTTTATCGATTGTTTCCTGGTGGTGCATGTTCTGAGGGCTGTCTGCCTTCACCCTGCACTGGAAGCCAAGAAAAAATCTCCAGTGGGTCGACGGAATCTTCCCCTTGCCAACGCAGGCACCAAACATCTGCATCACCGGTCCTCTGTGTCCCCTCTCATCCTGATGAACATGGTCCCTGGAACACAGGAGCTGGGTCCAAGTGTCTCCCACAGTCCAGTGGACCTTCTGTCCAAATTTGGTGGAGGTAAGTCCTTGCCTCCCAACGCCAGACAGTAATCCTGTGTACTGCGTGATATGCAGCTACTCCGGCTTCTGTGCACTTTTCCTTTGTGCACAGCCTAGCCTGGGTCCCCAGCACTCCGTCCTGCATTGTCCAACTCACTGAGTTAGACTCCAACGTCGTGGGACCCTCCTTTGTGACTCTGAATCGACCGCTGTCCTCAGATCTTCTAAGTGCCTGTTCCGGTACTTCTGCGGGTGCTGCCTGCTTCTGCTGGGGCTCTCCGAGTTGCTGAGCACCCCCTCTGTCTCCTCCTCCAAGGGGTGACATCCTGGTCCTTCCTGGTCCCCGGCAGCACCCAAAATCCTCAACCGCAACTCTTGCAGCTAGCAAGGCTTGTTTGTGGTATTTCTGCATGGGAACACCTCTGCATCTTCCAGCACACCGTGGGACATCTTCTGACCAAAGGAGAAGTTTCTGGCACCTTCCGTTGTTGCAGAATCTTTGGCTTCTTCCACCCAGAAGGAGCCCTTTTTTACCTTCATCTGTGGTTTAGTGGGCTCCTGCCCCCCCTGGACACATGTGTGACTCTTGGACTTGGTCCCCTTCCTTTACAGGTCCTCAGGTCCAGGAATCCATCTTCAGTGTTTTGCTGGTGGTTGTGGTTCTAGCAGAATCCCTTATGTTGACTATACTGTCTTTCTGGGGTAGTAGGGTAACTTTACTCCTACTTTTCAGGGTCTTGGGGTGGGGTATTTTGGACACCCTTACTTTTTTCTCACAGTCCCAGCAACCCTCTACAACCTACCATAGGCTTGGGGTACATTCATGATTCGCATTCCACTTTTGGAGTATATGGTTTGTGTTGCCCCCAGGCCTATTCCTACCTATTGTATTCTATTGTGATTCTACATTGTTTGCACTACTTTTCTTACTGTTACTTACCTGTTTTGGGTTTATGTACATATAATTTGTGTATATTACTTACCTCCTAAGTCAGGGTATCCTCTGAGATACTTTTGGCATATTGTCACTAAAATAAAGTACCTTTAGTTTTAGTAACTCTGAGCATTGTGTCTTCTTATGATATTGTGCTATATGATATAAGTGGTATAGTAGGATATTTGCATGTCTCCTAGTTCAGCCTAAGCTGCTTTGCCATAGCTACCTCTATCAGCCTAAGCTGCTAGAAACACCTCTATTCTATTAATAAGAGATAACTGGAACTGGCACAAGGTGTAAGTACCACAAGGTACCCACTATAAGCCAGGCCAGCCTCCTACAGGAACATACACTCTAAACACATGGTCTGAATTGTATTGATTGTTGGAACAGTATCTGATAAGCCAGATCACTGTTAGAGGCTGCAGAGGGGATAATATGGTGGTACTGCCTAATCGCAACAGGGTGAGTGGAACAGCAATTTGGCAGATGAGAGACCCTGTCCACCAAATAATGGATAAGGTGTTTTATCCAATGACATTTTTTCATTGAAAATGGAATAAACCAGGGCTGTCAGCCTCCTTATCCTGGTATCCAGTAATATTTCATATTGTGTCAATTGTTGGAAGCTTTTAGCAAGCTGGGTATGTTTTGATCCAGAAAGCTCTGACTTGGGAGAGAGTCCCAGACAACTGAATTGCTAGAGTCATGGAGTGGACTATGAACATTTCCAATGAAGGAACACATAAACATCATGCGTAACATGAAGGTAGAGTAACTGGAGGCCAGTTATGAAGAAGTCAATAAAATTGCCAAAATAAAAATAGTTTTTGCTGCATGTGTAAATCCTTAGCTAAGATGCTCTAACTTAAACTATGATGTTGAATAAATGTCAGGCTCGCAGTCTGTTTCAAAACATGTCAGCAGAAATTACCTGTTCATTCTTGAAGCTCTCACCAAATGTCTACACTTGATTGTGGAATTGCACACATTTGATCTAAAGAGATGTGCACAGATGTGCACTACAGGTTCCTCTAGAACAGAGCTTTTCACTTATTGAGTTTGCTTTAATTGAGTGAGGCCTCACACGTTGGGCAACTGAAATGTGAAGCAGCAATCAGTTTAAGCACAGAGACTATTTTCGAGAGTTCTAAAAACCATGAAAAAATCTATAACATATTAAACCACAACCATTATTCAAACTACAATCAAATGTCTGTGACTCAAATGTCTGTGGCATGGGTTGTTTGAAACCGTGTAACATTTTTCTAAGACAATTAAGACCTACTTTCTACCTCAACTGAGCCATTGCCTTTGCCAACGCCTAATTCTGTCACCTTTCCACATTTCACCCACAATGGCCACCGGCCAATCACAGATGCGCCTAGGCTTTGATCAAAGGATGGCAAACTGAACAGCAGTATAAGCTCTGTCATTCTGATGTCCCTGTTCTGTATTTCAGCACTGCTTTTCAGATATACCCTTACAGCTCCTTGGCTTTCTTCTTGTATTGCCTGGAATTCCCAAAGACCCACAGGGCACATCACAATATAATAATGCGTAGAGTTACCTGAACCACTGAAAAAGTTGAATCCCTTTGAGACTTTGTTTGTTCAGGGTTCCTTACACACTTCAAAGAGGTAACCTTAGTGGATTACGGTATGAAATGATGGAAACCATTGATTTATTAATGTTGTTTAGGGAACCCTCAGAAATTCCCTGAGCCACAGGGAGTCTAATGCCAGGGATGTTACCAGGCTGGTACCCATGGTTACCATTACTAATCAACTGTCATTGTCCCTGCTTTATAGGCAGTATGAAAATCAGACTGCATGTACTGCCGGACAATTCTTATGAGGTGAGTGTTTGGCAGGCCATCAATGGAGGTAGGGCTAGGTACACTGCCACCTGATTAATAACATGCACACACATTTCCGACTTCCAAGTTAATATTTGAGAGGCTGGAGGTGGTACTTTGGGTGCTAGAAGGCTTCTACATTCATCTGCCACAGTCTAAAGAGTGACTCAAAATATTTTGACTGTCTTGCTATATAATTAGTTTTTCAATGATGTGTACCAATATTTTTCATGTTTACCAATTATTTTTGTACATTTGGCATGTTTCCAATTTTTGGGCATTATCATAAAGCGCTCATTAACATTTAATTTTACTTCTGATATTTTTCATTACCTGTGATTCTCCATTAGTTTTAGAGCCAACATCATTTGGCATTCAAAGAGTTTGATATTGCTTCTTTTCCTGTAACCTTTGAACTCTTTTAATTTTGCTTCATTTTATATAACGTGGCAGGGATCTTTACATTGGATGGATGGTCCTTTGCCAGGCGAGCAGGGGCTATGGCCTTTTCTTATCTGATTCTCCTCTGTCCTCTTTAAATGTCTCCTTTATTTTCAAAGTAAATGTATATATATATATATGTAAATTAAAGTTAAACAGTTCAGATATTTGAGATACTTCAGATACTTCAGACAATTACTAACCAAGGAGGAAGGTTAGTGAAACAAATACAATGTTATACGAAATAAAAAGTTAACATACAATATATTGCTTCCTCATTACAATTTTCCATTTTAAAGTAACTGTACTTTTATTATAGATCCATAAATACACCAGAAGAATAAATGGTTGACAAAGATTAGTCATTAATCAAGCATAATTTATGTCATAATTAATACAAACAATGTTAAAACAAATCAATAAAATGTTTTGTTTGTAATCATGAAACATTATTCTGCTCTTCATTATGAAAATTCCTATACATTCCTGGAAAAAGCTTCACCTGCATAGACTTTGGGCCTGATTTAGAACTCGATGGATGGGTTACTCCATCACAAAGCTGGCTGATATCCCATGCGCTGAAATCTAAATCCTATAGGATAAAATGGGATTAAGATTTGGGCAGATGGTATATCCGCCACTGTTGTGAAAGAGTAACTATCTGATGAGTTTTAAATCAGGCCTTTTATGTCTACAATCAAAAACTTTAACTCTGCGCAAATGATCCCTATTCGCCTAGCTGTAAGAAAACATGCCACCAATACAGATCCAGGTATTCTACTGTTAAAAAATAGTGCAAAACATAATCCATCATTTACATATTTTTTTTACTGTGCATGTGTAAGTGTATAGATTTAAAGACACTTGTTAAAATATTAGATTTTAAAACAAACATATTACATAGTTAGAGAAGTGAGCAACGAATCAAGAATTGTTGTATCAAAAAGAAAGCTCATAAATGAGGACTAGTGCTCAAACTTTAAGTCAATGAAAGTTAAGTTAGAAAAATACTACACATTCCATTTTGGGAGAGGAAGAAGGAATTTTTAAATTACACCACGAACACATGGTTAACAAAACAGGTAGTACATTCTGGATGTTTGAAGAAAATAGTAAGTGACCGGATATAATAACAATGAGTGAATTCACAGATTCAGTTAGCTACATTATATAACAGAAGATTTATAATCAAGACATGTAAATGGCAAATGTGCAAACTTCTAGGAGGGCAGCATGTACTGAAAACTGGGTAATTATAAGTAGGATCATAGGAAATGCCTTTTTGTGTTGCTAATATCTTCACTGCCATTAGATCAGGGGTCTTCAAACTGGGGGGGGGGCGCTTAGGGGGGCCTCAAGTGATCCCGGGGGGCGCCAGGCTCTGGCCAAAAGAAGCATTACACAGATAACAGTGTTTCGTTTTGAGGAGAAACATGTTACTGCACTAATAAAAAGGTAACATTACTTAACTGCAATGCTTATATATGTCAAGACATATTTAAACCTTGCCATCTTTATAAAATAATTGGGAAAAATTCAGAGGGGGACCCAATGATTTGTATTTTTTAACTGGGGGTGGCACAGCATTTAAAAGTTTAGAGACCACTGCATTAGATGAATCCCACAAAACCTTCCAAAAAAGTGGTACTCTTTGACTAGTTTGTGCATGGCAAATTGCTAGGTGATATGTTAAGGGGGGAGACCCAAATCGAAATATGTTTTCCCCATGCACTTTCCCATAGGGACTTCAAATATTGCTACAGCCAAACCACTGAACGGATTTACAAAAATTTGCCAGAAATGTAGATCTTCATACAGAAAGAGTGTTTTTGTGATTTGGTTTAAATCCATTCAGCAGTTTTTGAGCAATTATTTCTCACAATCTTTGTATAAATCACAACTTGGGTGATCCATGGACCCAAATATCTGAGGCTGAAATCTGATTGACTGCAACCATATCAACAATGATGTGGCAGCATCCATCTTAGGACTCAGTCCCAAGCAATAACAAAAAAGTTGAACAAAAAGACATAAGGAGCAGGGTAGGGATACCCTGAGCCCCTAGGCCTGGAGGTGGGGTCCAAGAGGAGCCTTGCCTGAGGCCCAAAAAATTATTTTAGTTTTGCAGAATATTTGCAAGGGATCTGCAAATCACCTGCAATCTTTTTTTTTTTTTAAAGCATGGGATCATGTGCTACTCTTTAGGGAAAAATACTAAGGGTGGACCAGGGCCCGAGGAACAGTGCAATATATTTCATTTGGGGAGGGAGGCATGGCCCACCTCACCAAGCCTCTGTGAGGCCCCTAGGGCCAATATATAGTATGAGATGAGTGGGCTGAGTCTTATTAGGCCCCGGTGAACCAATAACCCGGTGCCAAAATCTATTATAAAAGGTAAGGGGATCTGCAAAGTCCCTCTCCCAGAGCCTTATTGGTCCCTAGGGACTCTATCACCCAGGCTAAATACTATAAAAAGAAGGGAAGGGAGCCATGTGTTCCCCCTCCATGAGCCTTAAAAGACCCTGGGTATCCCATTCCCAAGTGCAGGCTCACAGATTGTGTCCAGAGAAGCCCACCCCCAGCCATAATAGTTTCTGTGCCCACATCAGTGTGGCCAGGGAAACATTAATTTGCTTCCACCCGCTGGGAACATTTTTAAATCGCCAGTTGAGTGGGAGAAAACATGTTCCCTGCCTGCAAGAGCACTGGCAGGGAAGGCATGCCTGCTCTCACCCAGTGGATGGGGTCACTAGGAACTATTAAGGCATGTGGAGCCCCCACCCTTTTAATGGAAATCGGCACCTCTGGATGATGGACTTCTCGGATCTATTAAGGCCCTGAGACGGAGGGTTGTGTGCCTCTCCTCTATGTTTAAGTAACTTCCCCAGGGGATGGAGTACTATTGGCTCGAGAAGGTGTACCATGCACTCCCTCCCCTTTAAAGTCCCAGGTGTTGGGTTCTCTAGGGCTCCTTACGGCTCACAATGGAAGCCACTCGCTACCTCTCCTTTGGAAATATCTTTTGCTTTGTGTGTCCAAGGCCCAAAGTGGGTTCGGGAAAGGGGTTGTGGCCAAACCTACATCACACACAGCTAAAGGCTGCACTTAGCATGGGGTTGGTTGCCTGCAGGTGGTTGGAGAAAGGACCTGGCCATGTTAGGTGTGGAGTTGGCTTTATATATGGAAATAACATATTACTTTAAATTTAAAAAAACTTGAATTTCACTGAAAAAAAGGATAAAGTAATGTTATAGTAAGTTGAGAAATTCAGCATAATATTTTGATTGTGCAAAACCACTGAAAATCACCAGTTCTCTCAAGTAACTATAGCTCGTGCCCTGAGGTAACTGTAACTTGTGTCATTGCCATGCATTGCTAATTACCCCACAAATTTCATTTTCTATTACATCATTGATAACATCACTGAAACATTTGCAATCAAATTATTGATGAGAAAACTGTGCATGACAGGTTACATTTATTTTTTCATGTAGGGGCTTTCAGGTAACTCTCTTCGACTATTTGCCTGTTCCTATGTGGCTCACTCACATTTTGCTTCCTCCCACCATATGAATCAATATGAGCAATAAGTCAGCCCACTTTAGCCATTGGTTCCTTTTTTGGTAAGAGAAGTTATTTGCCTCAAAGCAAAACGTCGTAAAACAGAGAGAAAGTAGTTTCTTTCATTGCCAGAGACTTCTGGACCATTGTTGGCTTTTTTTTTTTCTTTTTTTACCTTGTGTACTGATATGGGGCCCTCACCACTACCTGTAGTGTATTGCATCCTATGCAAGCACAGCTTGGGATCACAATGTTTTAGAATGGGCTTTCAACCCATGCCAAATGTCTGACATCCCAGTGCACATAGGGAAGACCATCAACGAGGATTTTTGTAAATATTTTTACAAATATTTTTACAAAAACTTTCAACGATATCAGATGGTGTGTGCAGGGACAGTTTAGAATTATGGGGGCCCTGGGCAAAAAAGGAATGTGTGAGGCCCCACCAGATTGAATAAAAGATTACAATTCAGGACTTTTAGCATCTCAATACGGCCTTGCTGCTGAAGCAGCTTTATTTATAATCCTTCTAAGCTACAGCCCAGGTCTCCCTCTCTGTGCCACCTGCACGCACCTCTTAACAGCTCATATGAGTGAGAGTTGTTTGTAGGCTGAGAAGGTCAAACCTGCAGGACAATGGGCATCCCATGGTACTTCTGTATAGGACAAACCTGCAGAATGTGTTTCCTTGCAACTGGGACAATAGCAGGCCCTGCCCTCCTAATCCTCACTATACAATGGCTGTGAGGCCCAGTTGAGCCCACCCGCCCCCTCCGCCCCCCACGCAGGTACATTGCATTGAGACTCTTTTCCTTTAATTGGATGGGCAAGGTTCAGGAGAGCACAGGTGTGCAGTGTTTTTCCTGTGTCCCACTGATGCAGGGCCCCATGTTGGTGGGCTGAGTGCAGGGCTCTGAGCAGCTGGCCACACACCCATGCCTAGTGGTGGCCCTGAGTGTGTGTGCACATATACATGTACTGTTAGCCATCTTTGAAAAGTTTTATTAACCTTTATTACAAAAGCAGCCAAAAATTGTCGCTAGTGCATGCATAACTGACCATTTTTTTAAAAAGCCAGTGGGTTGCAGATCCTGGTTTGCTGTGCATTTTTTTTATTTTTTATTTAAAAAATCCTTCTGTTAATGGGCAAGTACGGTTCTATGGGGTAGGAAACAGGTTTGTTGGTAAGGAGAGCTTATAAATATGTGAAATGGTTTAAAAAACGTAAGACAATATTTTCAAAAGAAAACCCACGGCAGCTTCAGTAGTTTGTTTTGGCTTTATTGTTAGATTTATGTTGTGTGTCTAATGGGACCTACGTTGAAACAACCAATAACCAATTGAAAAATGACCAGATAAGTATGTATAAAATGTATCATCCTTGCACCTTATCTATCTATCTATCTATCTATCTATCTATCTATCTATCTATCTATCTATCTATCCTTCAAAAAACATAATTTACGTTTTCAATTGTAGAGCAACCATTGTTCCAGG
Source organism: Pleurodeles waltl (assembly GCF_031143425.1). Taxonomy (NCBI): domain Eukaryota; kingdom Metazoa; phylum Chordata; class Amphibia; order Caudata; family Salamandridae; genus Pleurodeles; species Pleurodeles waltl. The sequence goes on from NC_090444.1 coordinate 1,527,311,870, forward strand.
TTCAATATTTAATTTTTGTTCACAGTATCGTTTTTCCCATTTATTTCTGAATTTCAGACTATTTCTGTCATTCAAGAAAATTAATTTCATAAGGAGACATCTATTGACACTAACAATCCAGCATTCTAGCATTCTATCCGTAGCATTCAACACTCATGCAAACCATCATAAACATACCTATGCAGACCTTTCTCTATGTTTGTTTTGTGAACAACTGCACACTTTGGTTTTGACTGCCACGCAAACAAGGATTCACACATGTCTAATTTCAGACCTTGTCAGCCCTCATTTTCATGTAACTGCATGGCACACGTCTATGTTTCCAGGATTATTTCACATATCATTCTTGACTTCCTTTCATGTTTTTTCAGCTATGCTGTTTTTTCTGCAAATATGAATTACTTTTGTTCTCATTTTTTATTATATCAATACTATGCCATGCTGTGTAATTGGAGACTACTGTTTCTAGTATTATTTCTCTAAAATGATATATCTTATCACCCATGAAAACGGTAATCTTATGAGTGGCTGACATTTTGCTTTACCTTTGAAGCTGGCATGGGCATCCGCAATAATTATTTCTGTGGGGGAGGGGTCATGAGGCAGCGTAACTTTAGTGGCCGTAGAGTTAGCTGCACTGTGACCCTGCACAACAGGCTGTACCTAAATCTGATGGGGTGCAAACTCCCGCCTTGCCTTCCCCTGCGAACGCCCATTGTTGCTGCCTAGTATCAGCAAACATGTACAGATATATAAACCACTCATTCAGCTAACAGTTATGATTATACGTCAATATTTATAAAATCATTCAACAATATTATTATTTTTCCCATTTCCTAATGTGTTTACCGAATAGTAAAGTTATTGTAAAATCTGTAATTTAATTTTATTCTTAAATCGTTTAAATGTAATAGCACTCTAATCAAGTTTTTTTGTCCTTGATGAATGCAATGGTTACTAAGAAATAAATAGATGTTCCTACCGTAAATATTTGTTTGTTTGGTGTACGACGTAGATTCTTTTCTAAGGCTCAAGTAAAATAGTCATTAAGGGCCAATAACTAACTCATGCCTTTATATCACCTTCATTTTTCAGATGTTTACAAGCAAACATGAATAAGATTCCTCTCCCCTTGTGACGGAGTTACCCGTCCACCAACTTTAAAATCAGACCCTGATTCAGATCTTGATGGAGGGGAGTACTCCTTCACAAATGTGACAGATATCCTCCCCACCGTATTATGATCCCATTATATCCTGAGTTCGTAATACAGTGGATGATTCTGATGGAATATTCTATCCTCCGAGGTCTAAATCAGGCCCTCAAGTTTGATTCTGATTTGGTGTATTGGATACTCCTTCAAAATGTGAGGCATATTCCGTCTGCTGTTTTTCAAGTGCCATAGACTTTAATGCACTTGTAATGTTTGGTAGGAGCATCGGTCTGCCAAGCTCTAAATTAAGCCCACATTTTTGTTCTCTTCAGAATTTTTGGAGAGATTTGCTAATTTATAAAATCATTGTATTAACAAAGGGCATGATTTGTAAAGCCTGTGCAATCACAAACGTGATAAAACCATAGAACTCGCAATCACAATAGGGCTTTTCTTTACATACAAGACGACTTTTACAAGTCAGAAAATTGTTTCGGAGTAGTAAAAGTGTTTTTGTGAGCGTTTCTGAATCGAAAATAGATGGTGCCTTGATTTGGCATCATCCTCATATTTGTGATTCAGCAAATCATTTCTAAATGGTTTATGACTACTACTTTCCTCTCAAACCCATATTTAGTTTCTCACCTCAGAGCTGGGGTGGTAACTCACTCTGAATCATGGTGGCAGCCTCAGGGAGAACAATCAGTGATCCAGGGTGCCAGTGTCTGCTTCCCCTGATGTTTCCCAAGTGTTTTTAAGCCTCTTAAATGGACATGGACTACTTTGGGGAAAAAAATCCTCTTTGGGAATGCAAATGCAGCCCCAGTGGTCTTCTGTCATTTAAAGGTCTGAACCCTCCATTTACAGCCATTAACCCATTCCCAAACTGGAACGTGCTCAATAATATTCATTAGGTCGATCTTTTTTAACACTTTGCAACTGTACAGTTTGCAGTGCAAACTGGTACATATGAAACATCACAAATTGCGTTACTATTTGCAAACCAGTCAGTGTGCAAATTGCCATCCCTTGTATGCAAATAGGAATAGCACATTAAACATTTGAAAACAGCACATTGCCTACAGTGAGGTAGCTTGTGCATCTTTGTAAACATATCCTGTTTGTGTGTCTGAGAATACACATACCACTTTCAGACTGCCCATGACACGTGAAGAAAATCTATTGCTCTTTTGGTTGATCAGGTACACATACAATCCCTTCATTTCTCTAGCCAAAAAGACAGTACTCGGCCGTAGGGAGAATTTTTAGCATGTTAATTTGGCTTAATCTGTGAACCAAGATTTCATAGTGAACAATAAACAAAACTAGAGATACGTGTCCTTCTAAATTAGATGAACTATGTTTCAGCATATTTCAATATGCTACGATCATCCCTCTCGGACAAAGTGACAACAGGACTGCAAAATGCCCTGAAGTCTATTCATGAGACTGGCAGTCAAAATATTTTAAAAATCAAGCAAGATAAAACAAAATTAGTAATTGTTGACAGGAAGTTCATAAAAAGGCCGACGTCAGCATGATAATATAAAACTGCAGTGAATAAAAATCTATACATATCTGGGGAAAATGACTTGGCAAAGAAGGTCATTAAGCAACCAGTTGGATACACTGAAAGCTGATGCTCTCTCAATAAATACGGCCTTGACTTGTCCGCCCAATGAATTGTGAGGTCCCGTCAAGACTCCTATGTATCAGGTCATGGCTAGTAAATAGCAAAATAATATTCCTGCTTTAGCCTGTATCTTTTCACACTCTAAGTAAATCAAACAATTTGTCACTGACCCAACATTATTCTAAATGCCTTTATTTAATTCTCATATTTTTGTATTTCTGTTTATCATATTAGTCTTTATCATAATACAATGTAAAGTGCCTCATCACGCAATATTACCGATTTTATCATCTAAAGTGTATTACCACAGATTAGTACCGAACTCATATCTAACAACAACTTCATCATCACAAACATCACTTACATCAAACACTTCCCAATTATACCATCCATTCATACTCAGACTCAGACGCAAAGTCCTCAAAACATGCCCATCTAAAACAAGGGCATTGGTATGATTTTTTTTCTATTTCTGTTGCATCACGTTGTGGGCACTCAAAAACATATACATCCAACACGTGTTCGGTAGAGATAATAATTTCCAAATACTTTTTTCAGGGCCTAAAATAGATTATTTTATTTTCAAAATTAGTCTGGGATTTGTTTTATCTGATTTGCAAATACTTTGATGCCTCCACAGTACAGGACAGTAAGTGTAATTTGTGCAATTTGTAATTGCATTAATATAGTGCTTACTACCCCTGACGAGATGTCAAAATGCTTTTCGGCAAGTAGTACGCTACTCTGAAGCCCAAAAGGATTAGTAGTGAGTTAGTATACTATTAGTATAGGGAGGTATGAGCTAATTTGAGTGGAGGACATGTGAGTCTTTTAGCTGGATTGAATAGAATAGTGGTGGGATAGAAGAGGGAATATTCCAGAAGTGTTAATTGGGATTTAGGATGAGTCAAAAGGAATAAACATGAAGGTTGTTTAGGAGATAATAGTAGTAAACTGAGGTTTGGGGTAAGCCAGGCGGGGCAGTGAACAGAAGAGTCTAGGAAGGGTTATTTTGGAGATCCTCGTAGTAGAATATGTTTGGAATAAGTCAGAGAATGGAGATAGAAGATAGATTGATAAAGGTATCAGATGATGGTGAGAGAGAGTCAATTTGCCATACTTTTTGTCATTTTCAACAGAATTCTTGTCTGCACGTCTCAACTGGTCGCCAACTTTTGATGTGATATGCTAACTAAGATATGGACCTCGATGTATCATGCATATGTCTGTTACATATGACTGGCAGTCATATGTAAATATGTGCCATAAGACATAAGTAGGTCCGTTGGAGGTTAGGCACACATTGTCTCTGTCACTGATTCCCAGGAAATTTAATTTTCCAAAAAGTAAGGTACACAGTCACCCAACTGCCGTCTTTTATGTGTCCTCCCCACAGTCAAAACATGATTGTCCCAGATACCGGATCAAAGATATTTAACAGCGTGTTCACCCTGATGCCAAACAAAATTCTAATAGGCACTTTGTCCTGCTGCTTCATAACTGCCCCTCTTGGCAAACCTCATTCCCTTCCTTATATATGGCATGTTAGCTTTTTACTGAAAACCACCAGGATGGATGAGTGTTCTCTAATGCCAGAAGTCCAGATTGTTGTTCTGGCCATCAAACTCCATAACATAAGCACAAGTGTGCCTGGAGTTCAAATTGTGGAGTCAAACCTATGTCCTGCAGGCAGCCTTTTTGATCTCCTGTGCAAACGTGGCTCTGGTTTAGCCACTTAAGGAGCTTAAGTTAAGACCTTTTCTAGGGGAAGAATTCCTGGTGCACATGCTTTGTTTCTGCCCTAAAAAGCTACCTAAACGTCTTTTCTTTTGTACGTATTTAGCTAATATTATGTTAAGGAACCACTTCTAAATTTTAAGCAGCACTTATAAATTAATGAACGACAGCTATTGCTGATCCTCCTTATATTATATCAAAAGTGTGTGATAGGTAGATTTATATTTTTCCTGATTCCTCTAAAATATTTCTATAATAGTGAGTTAAATGGCAATGGGAATCTCAGCTGTAATTGGTGTGGCCAGACCAAAGGGTATTTGATACACATACTGTTTATATATAAATCTCTAATCTCAGAAAGAAGGTATCTGCTAAGGACAATGTTCCTATTATTAAACATTTGGAAATGCTGAGATGTGGTTAGGGCATGCTTCTTGGTCTCAGACCCTCAATGATGGGTAGATTTTTTATACTTATTGAAGGAGGCTGGACTGGCTTGTAGTGAGTACCAAGGGGTACTTGCACCTTGCACCAGGCCCAGTTATCCCTTATTAGTGTATAGGGTGTCTAGCAGCATAGGCTGATAGATAATGGTAGCTTAGCAGAGCAGCTTAGGCTGAACTAGGAGACGAGTGAAGCTCCTACAGTACCACTAGTGTCATATGCACAATATCATAAGAAAACACAATACACAGATATACTAAAAATAAAGGTACTTTATTTTTATGACAATATGCCAAAAGTATCTCAGTGAGTACCCTCAGTATGAGGATAGCAAATATACACAAGATATATGTACACAATACCAAAAATATGCAGTATAGTCTTAGAAAACAGTGCAAACAATGTATAGTTACAATAGGATGCAATGGGGACACATAGGGATAGGGGCAACACAAACCATATACTCCAAAAGTGGAACGCAAACCACGAATGCACCCCAAACCTATGTGACCTTGTAGAGGGTCGCTGGGACTATTAGAAAATAGTGAGGGTTAGAAAAATAGCCCACCCCAAGACCCTGAAAAGTGAGTGCAAAGTGCACTAAAGTTCCCCAAAGGACATAGAAGTCGTGATAGGGGAATTCTGCAGGAAAGACACAAACCAGCAATGCAACAACGATGGATTTCCAGTTGAGGGTACCTGTGGAACAAGGGGACCAAGTCCAAAAGTCACAAGCAAGTCCGAGATGGGCAGCTGCCCAGGAAATGCCAGCTGTGGATGCAAAGAAGCTGCTACTGGACAGTAGAAGCTGAAGGTTCTGAAGGAACGACAAGGGCTAGAGAACTCCCCTTTGGAGGATGGATCCCCCATGCCGTGGAGAGTCGTGCAGAAGTGTTTTCCTGAAGAAAGACCACCAACAAGCCTTGCTAGCTGCAAATCATGCGGTTAAGGTTTTTGGATGCTGCTGTGTCCCAGGAGGGACCAGGATGTCGCCAATTGCGTCTGGGGACAGAGGGGGCATCGAGAAAGACAAGGAGCCCTCTCAGCAGCAGGCAGCACCCGCAGAAGTGCCAGAAACAGGCACTACGAGGATGCGTGAAACGGTGCTCACCCGAAGTCGCACAAAGGAGTCCCACGTCGCCGGAGAACAACTTAGGAGGTCGTGCAATGCAGGTTAGAGTGCCGTGGACCCAGGCTGGACTGTGCCCAAAAGATTTCCGCCGGAAGTGCACGGAGGCCGGAGTAGCTGCAAAAGTCGCGGTTCCCAGCAATGCAGTCTGGCGTGGGGAGGCAAGGACTTACCTCCACCAAACTTGGACTGAAGAGTCACTGGACTGTGACAGTCACTTGGACAGAGTTGCTGGATTCAAGGGACCTCGCTCGTCGTGCTGAGAGGAGACCCAGGGGACCGGTGGTGCAGTTCTTTGGTGCCTGCGGTTGCAGGGGGATGATTCCGTCGACCCACGGGAGATTTCTTCAGAGCTTCTAGTGCAGAGAGGAGGCAGACTACCCCCACAGCATGCACTACCAGGAAAACAGTCAAGAAGGCGGCAGGATCAGCGTTACAAGGTCGCAGTAGTCGTCTTTGCTACTTTGTTGCAGTTTTGCAGGCTTCCAACGCAGTCAGCAGTTGATTCCTTGGCAGAAGGTGAAGAGAGAGATGCAGAGGAACTCGGATGAGCTCTTGCATTCGTTATCTAAGGAATCCCAAGAGACAGAGACCCTAAATAGCCAGAAAAGAGGGTTTGGCTACCTAGGAGAGAGGATAGGCTAGCAACACCTGAAGGAGCCTATCAGAAGGAGTCTCTGACGTCACCTGATGGCACTGGCCACTCAGAGCAGTCCAGTGTGCCAGCAGCACCTCTGTTTCCAAGATGGCAGAGGTCTGGAGCACACTGGAGGAGCTCTGGGCACCTCCCAGGGGAGGTACGGGTCAGGGGAGTGGTCACTCCCCTTTCCTTTGTCCAGTTTCGCGCCAGAGCAGGGCTAAGGGGTCCCTGAACCGGTGTAGACTGGCTTATGCAGAAATGGGCACCATGTGTGCCCATGAAAGCATTTCCAGAGGCTGGGGGAGGCTCCTCCTCCCCTGCCTTCACACCATTTTCCAAAGGGAGAGGGTGTAACACCCTCTCTCAGAGGAAGTCCTTTGTTCTGCCATCCTGGGCCAGGCCTGGCTGGACCCCAGGAGGGCAGAAGCCTGTCTGAGGGGTTGGCAGCAGCAGCAGCTGCAGTGAAACTCCGGGAAAGGCAGTTTGGCAGTACCAGGGTCTGTGCTACAGACCACTGGGATCATGGGATTGTGCCAACCATGCCAGGATGGCATAGAGGGGACAATTCCATGATCATAGACATGTTACATGGCCATATTCGGAGTTACCATTGTGAAGCTACATATAGGTAGTGACCTATATATAGTGCACGCGTGAAATGGTGTCCCCGCACTCACAAAGTCCGGGGAATTGGCCCTGAACTATGTGGGGGCACCTTGGCTAGTGCCAGGGTGCCCTCACACTAAGTAACTTTGCACCTAACCTTTACCAGGTAAAGGTTAGACATATAGGTGACTTATAAGTTACTTAAGTGCAGTGTAAAATGGCTGTGAAATAACGTGGACGTTATTTCACTCAGGCTGCAGTGGCAGGCCTGTGTAAGAATTGTCAGAGCTCCCTATGGGTGGCAAAAGAAATGCTGCAGCCCATAGGGATCTCCTGGAACCCCAATACCCTGGGTACCTCAGTACCATATACCAGGGAATTATAAGGGTGTTCCAGTAAGCCAATGTAAATTGGTAAAATTGGTCACTAGCCTGTTAGTGACAATTTGAAAGAAATGAGAGAGCATAACCACTGAGGTTCTGGTTAGCAGAGCCTCAGTGAGACAGTTAGTCACTACACAGGTAACACATTCAGGCACACTTATGAGCACTGGGGCCCTGGCTGGCAGGGTTCCAGTGACACATACAACTAAAACAACATATATACAGTGAAAAATGGGGGTAACATGCCAGGTAAGATGGTACTTTCCTACACAACCCCCCCCCCCCAAACGAAGGACAATAAGACTAGCCATGACCTGATGACTCTTCATTGTCTAAGTGGAAATATCTGGAGAGTCCATCTGCATTGGAGTGGCTACTCCCAGGTCTATGTTCCACTGTATAGTCCATTCCCTGTAGGGATATGGACCACCTCAACAATTTAGGATTTTCACCTTTCATTTGTTTTAGCCAAAGTAGAGGTTTGTGGTCTGTCTGAACAATGAAGTGAGTGCCAAACAGGTATGGCCTCAACTTCTTCAGTGCCCAGACCACAGCAAAGGCCTCCCTCTCAATGGCAGACCAACGCTTTTCTCTAGGGGTCAACCTTCTACTAATAAAAGCTACAGGTTGATCCTGGCCCTCAGAATTAAGTCGTGATAGGACTGCCCCTACTCCTAAATCAGATGCATCAGTTTGGACATAGAATTTTTTAGAGTAACAAGGGCTTTTTAGGACAGGTGCAGAGCACATGGTCTGCTTCAGCTCCTCAAAAGCTTTCTGACAGTTTGCTGTCCATAATACCTTTTTAGGCATTTTCTTGGATGTGAGGTCATTAAGAGGGGCTGCAATGGAGCCATAGTTCTTAATGAACCTCCTGTAATACCCAGTGAGGCCTAGGAAGGCTCTCACCTGAGTCCGAGTAGTAGGGGGAACCCAATCTATAATAGTTTGGATTTTCCCCTGAAGTGGTGCAATCTGTTCCCCACCAACAAGGTGTCCCAGATAAACCACCTTACCCTGCCCTATCTGGCACTTTGAAGCCTTGATAGTGAGGCCTGCCTTTTGCAGGGCCTCTAAAACTTTCCATAGGTGGACCAGGTGATCATCCCAACTGGAGCTAAAGACAGCTATATCGTCCAGATATGCTGCACTAAAAGCTTCCAGCCCTTGCAGGACTGTGTTCACCA